>NC_142063.1:83919131-86899131 GCF_059756535.1 Pantherophis guttatus | reverse complement strand
CTGATGAAATGGTATGTCCTTTTCAGACAATATCCCAAGGCCACATTTTCTCAAAGGCATCCTGTGAAAATGGTTCCTGATAGACTTTCTTATTCTGTTTTCTTTTCAGCGTCCTCCCAAACCAGATTATCAGTCACCATTCTTACAACGAGTTCAGTTTATCTTTGGCCATCACTATTTTGGATATTTAGGAAACGTTGTAGCACTAGCAAATATTTCCTGTGTATGCGTAAGTATATGGTCTCATTCGAAGTGGCATCTTCCCTTTGTAAGGAAAGTTCTTTCCATATTGTATATAAGAAAAATACGTAAGAAAAGTATTTAAAGTATTAAGAAACCTCTAATCATTTTATGTAAGTTAGCTTCATCTGTCCACTGAAGAATACAGGAGTTCTAGATTAAAGTTCCATCACCCATGGTTTACACCACAAGCAGAAGATTGAAACAATGATCTGATGCTTAAAGCTTTTAAGCTATCAGATAGCTTAAAAAAAGGAATTATAATTAATACAATGCTTATCTGTTCTCTTTTCTTGCAAAAAGCTGATGGCTCAACCTATGTCTTTTATTTTCACAAACTGTGTGAGATAGATTAGGGTGAAGCTATTCAACTGCCCTGCTGTATCTTAAGATGCTTCATGATAAATCAGGATTTGAACCTAGATTTCTAAGTCATGGTCAGATATTTTATCCAATGGCTTTGCGGATATTCATGTTTGCAATTGTATATAAGCAGGACATTGTGGGGGTAGCCTAGCACTGTGTTCCTGAATGCTATAGGCCTGGGGGATATTTTTCTACAAGCCATTGTGTCCTTAGATTATTTGAGGAGATCAAATAAAAGGCACCTCAGTGATTAGGTCATATACGACTGGTAAGATTATCTTAGAAAACCTTCTGGAGAGTTGATTGGCATGCAGATGTTATAACTTTGTATCTAACAAATAGTAGTCGGTTGACTAATATTTTTCATAGACTGTAATTTTTCATGACTACTTTATATGTTCTAGATCAGGGGTGTCACCGACTGGATGTGTCCCGTGCTGGCCATGCCCACCCCTGGTTTAGCGAAAGGGAAAAAAGTCCTGATACGTCACGTGACGACGACGTAACAATATGAATTTGACACCCGTGTTCTAGATGCATTACTTATAATGTACTACAATTGTTTTGCCTCTGATAACCTGTGAACATTTTCCATTCCAGGGAATCATGGTAATAGATGCAGATAAACCACCTGCTCTGCGAGATGACTTTTTTTTAGGGGTAAGACCATCTATTCTCATGAGACCCTGTTCTTGTTATTCTCTAAAAGCTCTGATTTTAATTGCACTTTCACTCTCTTTTTTCAAGGTTACAAACTGTTTCTTTATTTTGTACTATCTTCTGGAAATATTGCTGAAATTAGTGGCCTTGGGATTAAAAAGATATTTATCCTATCCGAGCAACATATTTGATGGGCTTCTGACTTTGGTTCTGATGGTAAGTTTCATGGAATTATTTCCATTCTGCTTTTACATAATAGTTCTTCCAGAAGAGTTTTCAAGAAGTGCTTTTCTTTTTTTTGAAGAAAGCTCATAAAGATATTCCTTTGAGCTTTATGAAAACTTCTTTATCGCTTCTGAGGCCATGGTTTCCTTTTTTCTAAGTGGGTGTGTCTGTCGTTCTTTATATGTCTGCAAATAGCAATAGCACTTAGGCTTATTTACTGCTTCACAGTACTTTTTTTTATTTTTTATTTTTTATTTATTTGATTTATATGCCGCCCTTCTCCGGAGACTCAGGGCGGCTTACAATGTGTTAAGCAATAGCCTTCATACTTTTGTATATTTATACAAAGTCAGCTTATTGCCCCCACAAACTGGGTCCTCATTTAACCTACCTTAGAAAGGATGGAAGGCTGAGTCAACCTTGAGCCTGGTAAGATTCGAACCTGCAGTAATTGCAGGCAGCTGTGTTAATAACAGGGTGCTTTAAACCACTGTACTACCAAGGCTCTGTAGTGGGGGGACTTTAGAGTGGGACTTTAGAGTCTCCCACCTGGTTCCTCATTTTACCGACCTCAGAAGGATGGAAGGCTGAATCAATCTTTTTTTTTTTTTTTATTGAAAAAGTTTTTCAAATACAAGTTTTTTCCCCCTTTTCCTCCCTTCTTCCCCAACCCGCCCTCACCACCCATCCCCCCCTGTGACTTCTTCTTCACAACAATAAGCTAATTCATAATTAATTACATAATATTTTACCATGCCCTTACTCACTCCTCAAAGTACTGACCCTTAGCATAGTATTCTTATAACTCCGCTTTTCTCCGCTTTTCACAATCTACCCTTTTTCTCCTCCCCCAAATTTATAAAATATTATTATTATTACAACAACATAACTTTTACTTTTATATATATTAATTTAACATTTCAAAGCAGCCTTCTCCAAATTTATTCAGTTCTATCCAATTCTTCCACTCCCCAAAATATATGACTTAAAAATCCTTTTTCTTAAACTAATCAATCACTAAACTAGCCTATTTCAACCCAGTTTCCTGCAAGATTACCATGCACTACAATTCTAAATATAATCCACTGCCCACTCTGCTGAAATATACATATGTCTATATATACATTCCATTTTATAAAAAGAGAAAAGACAATAACTTTAAATTTATAATTCATTTAGTATCTTCTTTGATGTCTTTCCACTAGATTGTTAAATCCGTCATCCATAATAGGGTAACATAGCATCCTGGTGCAACAGTTTATTCAAAATCTTCAGTCATCTTCTGCCCCCATCAATAATGAATATCCTCATGTATATATAAAAGTAAAAACAACCACCCGAGTGACATTATAATTATATTCCATATAGTTGTAATTGTGGTTTTCATCAGGATTATAAATCCCCATCATCTTAGTGGGTAACAGCCAGATCTTCTGCATGCCCCAGCATGACTCTCTTGCCTTGTAACTCAAAATAGATATAATATATTTATCGGTAAAAGAAATCCAAAATAGATAGTTCAAAGGCTGAAGGCTGAATCAATCTTGAGCCAGTGAGAATCGAACTGCCAAACTGCTGGCAGTCGGCAGTCAGCAGACGTAGCCTGCAGTACTGCATTCCAACCACTGTGCCACTAAAGTGCTTAAATAAGAGAATGATGTGTGTGTGTCTAGGTATATATGTACATATATAGTATTCTCATATATGTCTGTGAAGATAGGTAGATGTGAATCAACTCACTCTTCAAATGAGATATTTGACATTATTCAAATGAGATGTTTGATAGGAAATTAACTGTATTTAGTACTCATCAATTGAATGACAATTAATTTGGTATTTTGCCTAGCATTGCCCTTATTTTTAATTTCATTTCAGGCTAGGATGCATGCATGCACACATGCAAACATGCACACGTGTCCAGGAATAATTTCAGTGGAAGTTGGGAGTTAAAATGGGCAAAATATAGGATTTTATTTGTGTTTACCACTTTTTTTTTTTACCCTGTGTAATCCTATGGAAGGGGTGGTGGTGCTCATCTTAAATTCAGAATTCTCTTCCTTTTGAATTAAAAACTTGTTGAGCTTAATTACTGTTTCTTTCCTTTCCCCATGTTATACTTGAATAATATTAATGTCTAATGAATGATCTGACCCAATGATGAACAAATGGACTTCTTAATCTCTTCTTCCTGGCATTCTTTTGCTGCCTTCCCCCTCCATCTCTTCTCAGCTCTTGAACAACATTGGGGGTCATTGCAGATGCTGCTGAGATAGGAAATCATTTTGCTAGCTTTGCCTGTTTTTGTTGACAGATGGACATGTTATACCCCAATCAGTTATAATTTTTACTTTTTACTTCTTCTCTTCTCAAAGGTTTTGGAGGTGTCCACATTTGCTGTATATGGGTTTCCTCATCCAGGCTGGTATGTGTCCTTAGTGAGCAATGTTTGGTTACTTTGGAATTGGTATCTGCAGTAGTGTTTCTAGTAACAGCTGATTATGTTCTGTTGGAATATTGAAGTGGAAAAACTCAAAAGCAGAAGTTATTTCTTATATTGTGTAAAATGATTTTTTTCTGACTGATTTCAGTGATTTGGAAGTGTCAAGGTACTCTTTTAAAAGGGTGTGAATATAAGATCTATGTTTCTACAGAGAAAAGACTACAATATTGGGATTTTGCCACATAGCATTTATATTCTACAGTATGTCTCGGGAGGGGTGCCTTACAAAACGGAGTAAAAAAATAAAAGTTGTATCAGATCATACCACCTTTAAAACTCTTGCAAATATGTATAAACTCCATCCTTTTATATTTAATCTTGAACTAATAACAACAAAATTATTCAAGAATGGAGACTGATGGTTAAGATTCAGCCTATTATGTATGATCTTGGTTTTTATCTTTTTTTCCCCAATATCTGGCATGGCTAAAATTATGTTTTGGTTGGTTGAAAGAGCAACCACTTTTAATGTTGCTGGTTGCTCCTCTTGTTTTTTCCCCTGCAAATCAAATCTCTTTTTCTGTTTTTCTAGGAGACCTGAAATGTTGGGCTTGCTGTCTCTATGGGACATGGTTCGTCTAGCAAATATGCTTATTGTGTTCAGATTTTTACGGATCATCCCAAACATTACAGTAATTACATTTTTTTTTAAAAAAAAATTAATTTTGCTTTTCTCTCTTAAGACTAAAGAATACCAAAAAATAAATACATTAATGATTCTTTTCTTCCCCCCTCCCCCTTCCAAAGTTCATGTCTTTAGTTGCCAGTACACTTCTGGATCTAGTGAAAAACATAAGAACCTTTGCAGGAATTTTGGTGGTAAGTAAAAACACAACAACAGTGAGATTGATTTGTGTATCTTTGTTTATTCCATCGTCTATGAAATAATTTTTGTCAAGAAACATTGGCAATTTGTGGAAAGGAATGTTGGTGACCCTGTTGTTTTAATAGATAAATCAAATGTAGTTTTTTTTTAATGGGGGCTGCCCATTCACTCTATCTTTCTATCTTTTTTTTTTTTTGTCTAATACTGAACTTGATCAAGCAGACAGTAGAAAGATAATAATAGCTTTATCTGGATGGGACCTCCCTAGGTTTATAGGCATAAATCTATTGTAAAAAAATAAAATTAAAAAAAGATATGGACTAAGAATGAGCTGTGAGCTTCCAGGATCTATGGAATACTGAGAGCAGCTGACTCATGTAAAACTAATTTGTCAGCTAAAAAGAGTGTAATCTGTACCAGTATATTTTTAAGGAACGGTATTTTGCACAGTGAGGATAAATGAGTCCTGCAGAATTAATAGACTTGGTGTCATTGGGGAAGCAAAGCTACACTTGCAAGCCTTCTACACATTTCAGGAGTATTTCAGGAATGAAGAAAAATATTTTGTGGTTTTTTTTAAAAAAAGAAATTAAAGTAGGAAAATGCTTATTGACATTTAGACAATGTTTGGGAACCAGAGAAATTCAAGGACAACTGAGATCCTCATAGCTTATAAACATCTCAAAGTTCTAGGGTGCTGTTTGCTTTTAAGGTTTTTTTTTTTTTAAAAAAAATTTAAATGGAAAAATCTGGGGAATGGGGAATCTTTCCCCAGTCTTATTTATTTGCTCTCCCCAAGACACTCAACTGTGAAAAAAGTAGAAGCCATGTAAGAATTTAAATGAAGTGTGTGCTATGTTGTTGAAATTCTCCATGTACCAAATTATTCATACAGCATATGGTATTTGTGTATGTGTGTGTGTTTGCCTGCACACCTTTGGAACAGCCTTAGATCCTAGCAACTACTGTATTGGAGAGGTCTCTGTAGTTTGCAACAGTTTTGGAAGTGGTTTGTCATTGCCTTCTATTGTTGAGGAGAGTGTGACTGATCCAAAATCACCCATCTGGTTTTGTGACTAAGGCAGATCTATAATTCACAGTCTCCTGATTTCCAGCTTGGTGTCTTTAATCACTATCCCAGCAGACAGACTGACATTCTGTTTTTAATTCTCTCTTTCTCAAAAGAAAAAAATAATAAAGTATAAGCAGTCCTCAATTTAAGACCACAAATGGGATCAGAATTTCCATCGTAAGTCAGAACAGTCATAAACTGTGACAGGACCTGGTTTTCCAGCCATTTTATCACAGTTGTTAAGTGAATCACTGGTTGTTAAGCAATTCATCATTTGTGAAATGAATCCAGCTCCCACAATTGAGTTTGTTTGTCAGAAGCTGGCTGGGAAGGATGCAAGTCACAATCACATGACTGCAAGATGCTGTGACTGACAGAAATGAGAGCCAATGGCCAAGACCCGAATTGCGATCACATAATTGCAGGGATGTTTCAGTGATAGGTTTCAATTTTTTTTACTACCGGTTCTGTGGGTGTGGCTTGGTGGGCATGGCATGGCTTGGTGGGCGTGCCTTGGTGGGTGTGGCAGGGGAAGGAAATTGTAAAATCTCCATTCCCACCCCACTCCAGGGGAAGGATACTGTAAAATCTCCATTCCCTCCCCAATCCAGGGGAAGGTTACTGCAAAATCCCCATTTCTTCCCGATCAGCTGAACTTGGGAGGCAGAGAATAGATGGGGGCGGGGCCAGTCAGAATTTTTATTACCGGTTCTCCGAACTACTCAAAATTTCTGCTACCGGTTCTCCAGAACTGGTCAGAACCTGCTGAAACCCACCTCTGGGATGTTGCAACTGTCGTAGGTTCCAAGACAGCTTGTAAGTTTTTTTAAAAAAAAATTATTTAATTTAATTTTATTGATTTTCTATTAAATACATTTCTTAATGCTTAATAAACATCGTGTTGTGGGGTTTTTTAATTTGCTTAACAATACAAATTATATTCTTAATCTCCACCCCTTTTTTCCAACCATTGGTAAAATAAATTCCATGTTTGATAATATTCTATATCCTCTTTCTGTTTTAATTTTCAATGTTGATCTATCCATTTCTGCACATGGACCAGTAGTGGGTTTCAAATTTTTTTACTACCGGTTCTGTGGGTGTGGTTTGGTTGGCGTGGCAGGGGAAGGATACTGTAAAATCTCCATTCCCACCCCACTCCAGGGTAAGGTTACTGCAAAATCCCCATTTCCTCCCAATCAGCTGAGACTTGGGAGACAGAGAATAGATGGGGGTAGGGCCAGTCAGAATTTTTACTACCGGTTCTCCGAGCTACTCAAAATTTCCGCTACCAGTTCTCCAGAACTGGCCAGAACTTGCTGAAACCCACCTCTGACATGGATAGGTTGTAAATTACATTTCCCAAGGTCACTGTAACTTTGAACTGCCATTAAACAATCATAAGTCAAGGACTCCCTGCAAAGATGCGCATCTCTTGATGACTATATGGACAGGTCCATGTGATTTGTTTGGGAACTTGTCAGTAGTAGTTTACCAGAATGTTTTCTTTTACTTAGTCATGTGTATGGCTGTGGGATTTCCTGTAGTCTCTCATCCAAGTACTTTTAATATTCTGGGATTAGCAAAGATCAGTTAGATACTGATATCTCTTGCCTTGGAGTGACCCAGAGTTTTCTATTGCAGGGATCTCCAACCTTGGCAGCTTGAAGACTTGTGGAATTCAACTCCCAGAATTCCTCAGCCAGCTTAGAACATCCCATTCTATTGGATGTTATATAGTAAATGTAGTGAATGTTATTGGACAATTCCATCATCTTGCAACAGAGGGAGAAAGAGAATCATTCTAATTCTATCAGCAGTTATGGTCTCAGTTAAATAGCTCCTATCCTTAACTTTTTCTGTTCACTTGTGGCCTTTCTGAGAATCATATCTTTAAATATTAATACCTGAATTTGTTTCTCCTACTTCTTCATCTCCTTATCTCTGGTGATACTTGCATTATTAATGGATCCTTTGAATTATAATCAGGATCAGTTATATTTCAAAGTGATCAGTATTGACTCCCGATCCGTTATTATCAACAGCAGCCCATTATTGTTAGGCCTCAAGAAATCATAAGTCCCTCAACAATTGTTATACAATGGAAGAGAAGAAAATTTCTTGCTAGAATATTTGGTCTCCTTTGCACTAATCCACAGTGATTATTACTTCATGAGTTTTAGATATATAATACTGTTATCCCTTCCAAATAATGTAGCCATGGTTAGGTCATGGTTAGGTTTTGCATGCTATTCCTGCTTTAGAAAGAGATTCTAGAGTAGAACTTATTATCATTCAGATTTAGAATGGGTCTTAATAATTAATTTGACTTTCTATGATGATCACAAGGAGGAGAGCTCCACCTATTGGCAAGTTTATGCAGTGCCAGTTGAAAATAATCCAGTGCAATTAAAATCTTTTAAATAGTTTGGCAGATAATTCATGGGATTTTTCCATAACAGAGTCATAAATACTAACAATTTTCCCAGGCTCACTGAAATGTTTATCTTCCTTAAAGCAAGGCCAGAAATAACATGTGTGTATGAGAAAAGGAGGCATGCACATACAATTTGTGTATGCCGCATATTGATACTATTCTAAGGGACTCGGTTAGATTTGCTGTGATACCCTGTTCGTTCCTTTAAAAAAACCGACCCCATAGATAACACTTGAAAGCATTTATGTGATCGTTTTTATAAAAGGAAGTTGACATTTTTAAAAAATCGCATATAGATGTTATGATGCTTTTCTGCCAGAAAGTACTTAGTGCCCATCTGAAAATCAGAGTAATGAGAATTACAGTGAAGTAATTAATTGTTTGAAGGAACATCTATTATGTGCAGAAGCACTGCAGCCTACCTCAGTGTATATGCTGTATTTATAGTAATAACAATGGATAAAGTTTAGGTTATTGGGATATTTGGCTGCAGCCCCCTAAACCAGGATCTCCAACCTTGGCACCTTTAAGACTTGTGGACTTCAACTCCAAGAATTGTGGGAGTTGAAATCCACAAGTTGCCAAGGTTGGAGACCCCTGCCCTAAACAATGTGCATGGAGAAGCTGTTATAATATTAGGAAGAGCATTACAGGGTTAGAAAGCATACGGATAGGAAGATGATTTAAATATTCCGGAGTGTCTGTATCTACTTTTAAGACAGCCAAACAAGAGTCTTTTGTATATTTGCTATCTTCATTCCCTCTCTATTTTTATAATTCAAAGTTAAAAAAATTTTTTTTTTGTTCCTGGAAAATATAAGCTTGACTATGGATAAGTCTAGGTAACATGGCAAGCCAGAAATAAAGCATATCCCTGGATTTACCAGTTGCTGTTTTTTTGGAGCAATTGCAGTGATTTACAGCAAACTGTCCTAGCTTCTGCCAACCTAGCAGTTCGAAAGCATGTAAAAAATGCAAGTAGAAAAATAGGGACCACCTTTGGTGGGAAGGTAACTGCGTTCCGTGCGCCTTTGGCATTTAGTCATGCCGGCCACATGACCACAGAGACGTCTTCGGACAGTGCTGGCTCTTCAACTTTGAAACTGAGATGAGCACTGCCCCCTAGAGTCAGGAATGACTAGCACGTATGTGCGAGAGGAACCTTTACCTTTATAGCAAACTTCTTGTGCAGAATGCTGATAGCTCTGAAGAAAAAATAATGCAACTGTATTCATGTAAATGAGTGAACATCAAATCATGGGGTCACTCTCCTGGAAGTATGATGCAGACAGTAGTGTAAGCTTAAGCAACGGGGGAGGAGAAGTCAGAGTTCAACAATAATCCACACTTCTGATTTATGAGGTCAACTAAATGAAGCTTACACCGTGTTGTTGCAACGTTCTCAGTTGGCTTCAGTATCATGTCAACTTTTATTTCACAGGTGGCTTTCTATGCATTTGCAATAATTGGCATGGAGCTGTTTGGAGGCACCATTACTCCCATGGGCAATGTCAGGTAAGATGGGAAATGAGCATGCCACTCCTGCTTGCAAGAAGGCCAGAAGATACAGTTGGTCTGTGTAGCCTCTAGTAGAGCATGGAAATATATCTGTAAAACTGCTAAATGTTAATAAGAACCCAATTGTGATGTTCCTTGTGCAAATGAGGCGAATTTATCAGATAGTTCTCGACTTAACGATCACAATTGGGTCTGAAACTTCCATTGGTAAGCAAAGTGGTTGTTCAGTGAGTCTCACTCCATTTTACAACATTTTTTGTCACAGTTCCCACCTTGGTTGTTTAGTAAAACACATCCATGAAGTGAATCTAGCTTTCCCCTTTCATTTGGTTTGTTGAAACCAGCAGGGAAGATTGCAAATGGAGATCACATGACCCTGGAACACAGCAACTGTCATAAATAAATGCCAGTTGCCAAGTGCATCGATGCTGATCATGTGACCATGGAGATGCTGTCATGGTTGTGCGGTATGAGGACCGGTTGTAAGTCACTGTTTCAGTGCTATTGTAACGTTGAATGGCTGTTAAACAAATGGTTGTACACTGAGAACCACCTATATAAGGCTACAGAGAGAGGGATTTTTAAAATTAAGATCATACTAGATATTTCTATTCCTAGAAGCTGTTTCTAGGAATAATTATCTGTAAAGCATTGATTAAACTTTGAAGCTGTCAAATTTCTATAATACAAATAGTCCTCCACTTACGACAGTTCATTTAGTGACCGTTCGAAGTTACGAAGACACTGACAAAAGGGACTTGTGACTGTTTTTCACACTTGTGAGCATTGCAGCATCCTCATGATCACCAGATCAAAACTAAGACACTTGGCAACTGACTCATGTTTATGACAGTTGCTGTGTCCCAGGGTCAAGTATCTCCTTTTGCGACCTTTGACAGGCAAAGTCAATGAGGAAGCCCGATTCACTTAACAACCATGTTACTGACTTAACAACTGCAGGGATTCACTTAATTGTGGCGAGAAAGGTCGTAAAATGGGGGAAAACTCACTTAGCAACAGAAATTTTGGGCTCAGTTGTGGTCATACATTGAGGACTATCAGTACTGTATTTGCCACTGGCATCAGTTCTGTATTTGCCACCTGTCATTATAAATGAGCTTAGAAAACAGTTTTCTACTATCCCACATCACTGCCAGTCTGCCAGCCTATCTGATATGTTAAGCCTATTCCCCATGTACCAGTGTGGATTTGTACAGCTGCTGCTCTCTACTGCCTCTTGAACATGTGAACTTCCTCTGTCTTGCCCTTTATCAGTGCATCTCTTCCTATAGGATCTCTTGCTTGGCTTGAGCAGGGGCTGGACTAGAAGACCTCTAAGATCCCTTCCAGCTCGATTCTGATTCTGATTCTTCTAGCTTGTAAGAGGGAGTGGTGGCACATTACCTGCCTTTGATGCAGGATAGCAGGGCAGAGCTTATTTCTTTGTTGAGCCATCGCTAGGACTAGTGATGAATAGCAGGAAAAAAACATTAGCAAGATGCTCCTCCTTGATCCCAAACTTAGAAATATTTCAGAGGGTAAGAAGCTCAACTTCTCTATAGCGCTGAGCTTTGGAAAGTATTTTGGAAGTGTGGCATGGCATAGACCCGTAATGGCGAACCTATGGCAGGCATGCCAGAGGTGGCACACAGAGCCCTCTCTGTGGGCATGCGTGCCGTCGCCAGCTGCTCTTTTGGTTTGGTCTTCGCGTGTGCTGGAGCGCTGGAAGCCCGAAGACTAGCTGGCCAGTGCACATGCGCTTATGCAGGCCTAGACTATTGGCATGTGCACCAGCCAGCTGGTTTTTGGGTTTCCGATCCTCCAATGTACACACATGTGCACACATTCCGGTTTGGGCACTCAGTGCCGAAAAGGTTCACCATCACTGGTCTAGGCCTGTGATGGCAAACCTATGGCACTCATGCCGGAAGTGCCATGCAGAGCCATCTCTCCGGGCACGCCAGCCATCATCTGTTACTCTTCCAGGTTCTGGCATGCGCATGCACGCCGGCCTGCTGGTCTTCGTGCATGTGGGTGTGCTCGAAATCAGAGAGAGCAGCTCCCTGGTGCGCATGTGCTCGCTGGGAAGCTAAGCTTTCAGTTTCTGGCGCACACATGCGCGCTGGCCAGATAGTCATCGCGCATGCATGCGCACCAGAAACCGGAAGACCAGGTGACTGGCGCTCATGCACACACCAGAAACCGGAAGCTCAGTTTCCCAGCGCATACATGCACGCTAGGGAGCTGGTCTTCTGGTTTCCGGTGCTTCCCCTGTGCGTCTGCGCACGCTTCCATTTTGGCATTCGGTGCCAAAAAGGTTCACCAACATTGGCATAGACTCTTCATTTTTCTCCCACTTGAACCAGAGGTACAAGAATAATCCTCACTTTTGCACTGGGCTTACTTCAAAACTTCAGCATGAGGTCTGCATTGCTAACTGATATATTTCTGGCCAGCTGGTTATATTAGTCCAAATATATGGATTGTTCAGTCCAGGCACTCTTTCTTTGAAAGCATGCAAATAAGAATTTATTGCTATCATGGGCCAGTTTGCTCTTATGTGGAAGAATCTTTAACAATAGTGTTTCTAAGATTTCAACTGTGCTTGAAAGTCAAGCTTTGCAAAACCCGGTTATAATTTCATCATAGTGAAGAAAAATAACAGAATTTGGGTAGAGATATATATTTTCTTCTTCTTTTAAGAAAGTGTCTTTAGAGTGGAGTTCTTGCAGAGGAAAGGATTCTGGACTGAATGATTTCTAGTTTAACTCTCTACTAACACTACAGATTGTCCTCAACTTACGACTGTTCATTTGATGACGATTCAGACGGAGTGGGAAAAAATGAATTACGATCTGTATTTGCACTTGCAACCCTCACACTATCCTCACCATCATGTGATCGCAGTTTAGGCATTTAACAACTGGCTTGCATTTACGACCAGTTGCAGCATCCTGCAATCACGTGATTTGTAATCTTTTTCTGCCAATTTTCTGCCAGAAATGTCAATTAGGGAAGCTGGATCCACTTAACTCCATGAACAACCATCATAAAAATTGGGCTGACTCAACTTATGACTTAAAACAGAAATTCCAGTCCCAGTTGGAGTTGTAAGTTGAGGAATACCTATATTTCTTGAATTTAAAGTTAATATTTCTGCTGCAACATCTGGCTGACTGTTTATCTTTTTCACTGTATTCACTTTTTTCACTTTAGCTTTGAAGGATGTTATTCTTTTTTTTTTTGTCCTGTCTACATCTTTAATAGATTTAAAATCTCCAGACTTAATTTTCCTCTTCATTTTAAGAAATCTAAAAGTATACTTGTGGTAAAAGAATCAGCTAATTTAACGTTTGATCTGTGCAGTGCCACACTGCATACAGTGATGAAATAACTTCTAATTGTTTATTATTCCATTATAGCTTTTTAAATACAACTTTCAAGTGTGGCACTTTTGAACAACTGGAGTATTGGCCAAACAACTTTGATGATTTTGCTGTGAGTATTATTCAATATGTATTAATTCGTTGCTTTAATTACTATCTCCTTTTCTACTTATGGCTATAACTTTGTTGCTTGTATCTTTACGATTTATATTGTTTTATTTAGTTTCCTAGTATGATTTATGTTGATTCTATCACCAAGTGTTGTATCTTTTGATTTATGATTTTTATGATGCTTATGATCATGATTTATCACTTATAGCTTTTATGTACAATGAGAGCTTGAAGACAAATTTCTTGTTTGCCCAATCACACTTGGCCAATAAATAATTCTATTCTATTCTATTCTATTCTATTCTATTCTATTCTATTCTATTCTATTCTATTCTATTCTATTCTATTCTATTCTATTCTATTCTATTCTATTCTATTCTATTCTATCCTATCCTATCCTATCCTATCCTATCCTATCCTATCCTATCCTATCCTATCCTATCCTATCCTATCCTATCCTATCCTATCCTATCCTATGGCTTGGTAGCTCCAAGTTTTCTCTTATATATTCTGAAATTCTCATAATAGGTTAATGTGCACTACAACTACTTTTCTTATCCCTAATATAGGCAGCACTAGTGACTTTGTGGGATGTGATGGTTGTGAACAACTGGCAGGTTTTCTTGGAGGCATATTCCAGATATACATCTCCGTGAGTAATGAACTAAAAAGCGATGCTTTTTGCAATGCATTTGGTAACCTAATTCAGACATGAACTTCTCCAAGGTTATCAGATAGTCTCCATTAAAAAAAAAAAATCTGCGCTTTATCTTGTACCATATACTCTGTTTTGTTGCTTCCTTGGTCTATGCAGAAGCAGCAAAACCAGGATACCTACTACATAGCAGACTCATCATTGTAGTTAGTTTTACAATGTATGGTCCTTGATACTCAGCAAACCCCACTCCCTCCTAGTACTGATGACATTACCTAGTTGGGTAGTGAAATGTCTGTAAAAAAATAAAACAACCAAGCTCAGAAAGTGCCAGGGACCCCGCATAGCTATATGATGAGCTATAAATATTCTATTAGTTTTATGCTCTTAGACAAAGTGAAAAATAGAGTGGGAACACATTGGTTGTCTGTTCTGGAGCACTGCCAGGATAAACCATCAATCAGCAGTAATAAGCTAGTATAGCAAGAGGGATATAGATGATAATTTTTTTAAAAAGTGAGATATGATACATAAACTGCAAAATCTAGAAATGATAATGGTCTTAATTAAATTAGAACATATGAGCAATAGACTATGGAGATTCTCAATCATCCAAGTCATGATTGTCCCAAAGGTGCTTTTTTCAAAAAAATAATTGGATTTTCTTGGGTTTTTTCTTTTGAAAACATTTTGCTTTTCATCCAAGAAACTTCTTCAGTTCTTCTTCAGAGAAGGAAATTATTTTCAAAGGAAAAAACCCCCCAAGAAAGTCCAATTGGCTTTTGGAAAAAGCATCTTTGGGACGAGCAGTAGAGTGGATTTAGATTGTATCCTGGGGAGGTATCTAGGGCAAAAAAAGAAAAACCGACAAGAAAATTCTAGAACCAGAAAAAAAATGCTAAAAGGTCACAAGAAAGTTGTAAGTGGCAGGAATAATTCATCTATGAGAATACAAGGATATGCAACTTTGTAATTTGTAAAAGGAACTGGAAGGAATACCAGACAGGAAATGTGTGGTGTGCTACAGGTCACAAAGTGCAGGGAATTTTAAGACTGGAATTGTAATAATAGGCATGACTTGATTTTATCCTTTTTCTTTTTTTTTTTCTTTTCTTTTACAGCTGGTCAAAATTGTACTTTGTCACCTGGTGGCTGACTTCCTCTGTCATCTGGGTCAATCTTTTTATAGCCTTGCTTTTAGAGGTAAAGCTTGACTGGTCATCCAAAGCCTGAAGAACACATGAGCATTTACGGGTGGTTTCACTTGGAGTAGCAAATTGCATTTATGGGTGGTTTCACTTGGACTGGCAAATCTCCTGATGTCACAGTAGGATGGACAGCATATACAGTACTAAGTTACCTGGAAAAATTATTTTTAAATTGGGTTACTAGAGTTGAAAGTCACTGACTTTTCATGGAAGTCCCTTTCTCTCACTCACACATACACACACATACAAACACACACGACTTTAATAGTAGGTCTCAGAAGTGTTACATATTATTATTGATGACACTTATCTTGAGCACCTTATGTTGGGCTACTTCGAGTTGACTTGTAAGGTAATTTCTTTGAATTGTTAATAAAGAAAGGAAGTACGCCATCCGTAGAAATCGGTGCAGCAGCTTCCCTTAAATCTTACAGAATGGACTCCTCTCTCTTTCAAAACCCAAATTTCAACACAATTATATTTTTTGTTGCTGTGACTTCCACAAATAGCCGTCTCTGATTATATGCTAATCACATGAATTGGTTCCATGCCTTGAGTTTTTTTTTTTTTTTTAAATATTGTAAATGTATTGAGTAGGAGGCTTCTCTCTCTCATAAAATGGTGTTGGTTTCCTCTTCTTCAAATGCAGAATTTTATTCATAAATGGGATCGTCGCTGCCATAGGCCGTCTCTCTCAGAAGTTGAATATCAAATGACAGTGGAACTCCTCTTCAGGTACAAGCATAGCAATTTAGCCGCTTTATATTTTTAATTGAGAAAAGAAACTTACTGAGGACTAAAGTAGGACAAATGTACATTAACAGGTGTGTTTTTTTTACTGCCAGGACTAAAACACTCCAAGGAGGAACAGCAGCAGGGGCTCCATGTAGAGAGTGCCAGAATTTAGAGCATGTTGCCCTATTTTTCTTAACTGATTAGAGGTAGTTCTCAACTTATGCCCACAATTGAACCCAAAATTTCTGTTGATAAATGAGACATTTGTTAAGTGTGTTTTGCCCCATTTTATGACCTTTCGTGCCATTCATTTGTTAAATGAATCACTGCAGTTGTTAAGTTAGTCACATCGTTGTTAAGTGAATCTGGCTTCCCCATTGACTGCTTTCAGAAGGTCGCAAAAGGGAATCATGTGATCGTGAGGATGCTGTAACGGTCGTAAGTGTGAAAAATGGTCGGGTCACTTTTTTCACTACCGTTGTAATTTCGAATGATCACTAAATGAACTGCTGTAAGTCGAGGACTACCTATATACAATACTCTAGCAAGGTTGCAAAATAAAGCAAAAATATAACTTTGCATATGAAGTTATCTATTGGGAATTGAGTAATGAATGATGGTCTATAGAGCAGTGGTGGGTTTCAAATTTTTTTACTACCAGTTCTGTGGGCGTGGCTTGGTGGATGTGGCAGAGGAAGGATACTGTAAAATCTCCATTCCCACCATACTCCAGGGTAAGGATACTGTAAAATCTCCATTCCCTCCCCAATCCAGGGGAAGGATATTGCAAAATCTCCATTTCCTCCCCATCAGCTGAGACTTGGAAGGCAGAGAATAGATGGGGGCGGGGCCAGTCAGAATTTTTACTACCGGTTCTCCGAACTACTCAAAATTTCCACTACCGGTTCTCCAGAACTGGTCAGAACCTGCTGAAACCCACCTCTGCTATAGAGGCTTTTAATGTTAAAATGTCTAGGGAAGTTATTTCTGGCGTGTAAAAATATCTACAATGTCTGTACTAAGACACTGGCTCTGCTATTTTTCAGTGATTGTGGCTTGTTCTTGCAGGGATGTTTTAGAAGAACCAACAGAGGAAGAACTGATTGCACGACTTCACCAGCATCCACATATGCATCTATATAGATGACATCTAGCTGGAAGTGGCCATCCAGCCTCATCATGCCTGCATGCAGGTTTTAGAGCTAAAGAGAAGATAACTCTTATTTCTTTCTAGAAAGAGTCCTAAAATCTTGATTTTATTTTTGAACGTTGCCTACAATAGACGGTCTTTAAAGGGCACTTGGGTTCACTTCAAACATATTTTTTAAATCCTAATTTGACTTCCTTTTAAGTTGATTTATGGAATAGAGCATTATGCTTTTAAGAAAGGGAAAGGGATCAGTGATACTGCACTTTATAGTAAATGTGGTGGAAGATAAATAATCAAGTCTGCTGGTCTGGTGATAGCGCTACAGACAGTACAAAATCCAAACCTTCTACAGAGGCAAACTTCCTTTTTTAGTATTTGTTGTGTGATATGCCAGGGCAGTGCCTTATTGTTTGTAAAAGTGTTTTAGTAAATGTCTAAACGTTTCAAATGCAGGATACAAGTTTAAAACTTAAAGTTAGGGATTCATATAAAAAGTTGTTACATGTTTCAATGCGGCAAGCTATTTTAGAAAGAAGAAGAATACAATCCCAGTTTTAATATCTGTCCAAATCTTCATAGTAACTTCATGTGAATATCATTTCAGCCCTTGGTTGACTGCAGGGTGGATTTGATTTAAATCAAGTCGATTTAAATCATGATTTAAATCATGATTTAAATCACTAATAAAAAGGCTTGATTTAAATCAACTCAATTTAAATCATAATTTTTAAAGAGCAGCTGTCATCTCTGTCCCGCAGTGGCTCTTTCTCTGACCTGCTGTTGACTCACTGACAGCCCCAATATTGCAGAATATACAGCCTCAGGCTACATAACTTAAGCTCCATTTCATGCTGAATAAACTAAATTATTAATGTATCTTAAATAGAAAACTATCTATTTAGATAAAAAATCTAGACAGATTTTTACTCCAAAAGCATTTTATTAAAATAAATTTGATAAAAATAAATCTGATTTAAAATTTAAAAATCTGATTTTTTTATATATTAAAAAAAATCATCGATTTTTATCCACCCTGGTTGGCTGTATGTTATCTAGCAGCCTTTGGGGACTTGAATTCATGGCGTTAAGGTGTTTAATGTTTTGTCTCCCTGCTCCTCTAATCCCCTTCCTTACCAGGATCAGCTCTTGTAGTTTTGAGGCAACGTAGACCAGGGATGTCAAACTCACATCATCACGGCAGCATCATGTGACGTATCAGGATTTTTTCCCCTTCGCTAAACCAGGCGTGGGTGTGGCCAGTGCATGATGCATCCAGTCTGCGGGCTGCGAATTTGACAGCCCTGATCTAGACTAACACCATTGTGGGAAGAGAATGGGTTACAACCCCTGTTTCTTTTTGAGGCTCAACTTTGCCTTGTTTTCCTTTTTTTGGTGAAGCCTAATCTGTGTGTCATTGGTGAATTAAGTACTGGAGAGGAAAAGAGTTTAAATAATTGGCTTTCTTTTTATTGTAGAGACTAGGTCTATGTCGCATACTTGGGTTCTTAGGTGAGTTTTGTAACTGTCCACATGTATTGTGGCAAACGTTTTGTGAGTACTCCCCAACCCATTTGCGAGAACATCTCTGACACATAGACATTATTCAAAATGCACTCATTGGCCATAAAATGTGGGCACCTAATAAAAATGCAACATTGTTTCATGTCAGTAAAAGCAAAATTATAGAAATTAAGTCCCTTAGTCCTTTTAATCATATCAATAGCAAATACATTTGTATTGGCTATCTTATGATTCCATCAGGTGTTATGTAAATCTCTTATCTGTGTGACTCCCTGAGATTTCCTTTGATCTGAAAAGATGATCCATCTAGTGACCCAATTTAGTGAATTATAGAGTTTCAATTCTGTTATTAAATTATTTCATTCATTCAGGGATGCTAAATAGAATTATTCTTCTACTTTCTGTCTAACTTCTGAATTTTTTCATCAGTGTTGAAAGGGAAATTCTTTGACACCATGAAGAATTTGATTAAATAACTATGGTCATCTCATAATATTTGGTTAATTAAAAATACACTGAACTATTAATTATCTTCCTTAGGCAACGTAGTTCTGTTCATATAATATATGCACTGTTTCTCAACCTCAGGAACTTTAAGATAAGTAGAAATGCCTGAGAAGAATAGAATAGAATAGAATTCTTTATTGGCCAAGTGTGATTGGACACACAAGGAATTTGTCTTGGTGGCTATGCTTTCAGTGTACATAAAAAGAAAAGATACATTCATCAAGAATCATAAGGTACAATACTTAAAGAGAGTCATAGGGTACAAATAAGCAATCAAATCATACTAGGAAACAATATAAATCGTAAGGATACAAGCAACAAAGTTATAGTCATACAGTCATAAGTGGGAGGAGATGGGTGATAGGAATGATGAGAAGATTAATAGTAATAGTAATGCAGACTTAGTGAATAGTTTGATAGTGTTGAGGGAATTATTTGCTAGCTGAAGTCCACATATCTTAAAGTTGGTGACGTTGAAAAACACTGACATATATAAAGGTCATATTTTACTTAACCTGGTTTTCTGGGTCCATACAACATACTGAGCCATTAATTCATCAGGTAGGCTGGTTCACATAACAGTTTGCTTTAAAATTGTGCAAGAGATTTTGCAGTGAGATGTTTTTGGCATGAACTCTCATAGACTGCAAAACCACCGGTTTTGTACATTCCAAGAAATGTTGAGCTCAAAACAGCTCAAACGTTGAGCCCAAAACAGCTCAGTTGCCAGAAGCCTCAAAACAATTTTTTGAGTGCTCATTATGGGGACCTTTGTGAAGTTTTATGCTTGAAATAGTTCAAAATGAAATCTGTGTCATACGCTACTCCAGTGTTTCTCAACCTTGGAAGCTTGAAGATGGGTGGACTTCAATTCCCAGAATCTCCCAGCCAGCGCTGCTGGCTGGGGGATTCTGAGAGTTGAAGTCCACCCATCTTTAAGCTACCAAGGTTGAGAAACGCTGCTCTAGTCTAAGGCAAAACTCTTAGTCTTCAAGAAATTGAATGTTTCTTTTCTGGGCCATGCTGATTTAGGGATGCTCCAGTGATTTTCCAAAAGTTAATCCTCTGAACTGGAACAATTCAGTCCTCTGAATTGATGTTCCAAACCCAATCCTGTCCTTTTTTTATGCAGAGCACCACAAACCCGTTCTGGAAAAGTGCTGAATGTTACATTTTGCAGTGGTAGATTTTTTATATCCCTATTAGGCTATAATAAACTAAAAACTAGTTTTTAGTTTATTATGTCATACAAACACAGATCAGTTTTGTATTTTTGACCTAAATAAAAGAGGAGGGGATAGTTAAGAGACAGCTGTATTTATCACTAAGAATTTCTTTCTCCCAAATAATTTTCTCCTTTAAATCGCAAAGGTCATTTTGGATTTGCGGAGAATGTGCCAATGTATCCAGATGGATTTTGTTTCTTCTGAGAAATGTTAAATGGAGAACAAATATAGCAGCTACTGCTAGACATTTTTTTAAAAAAGATTTAGTTATTCCCTACTTGCCTTAATTAAGAATTAATTAATAATAAGATAAGTCAATATTAACGAAGAAAGACAATGTGTTCCATGTCACACAAAATATGGAAGCTGAAAGACTCTTGCATCTCTGAGTGACCATCTAGGAAAATATTTATGCACTATAAAAATAAAAACATTACATTAACAGTTATTATTGATCAATAGCCATTTCACTTGCTATGATCTGCATTTCTGATGTGCATTCCTTTGGATATATTTTCTTTTGTCGATAGAGCTCCTATTTTCAAAAGAAAATCCTTTCTTTACTATATTACGGATCGATTGCATTTTGAATATTACCCATCCTTTAAAATTCTTTTACACAAAGGAAGTTAAGGAAGAGCAACTAGGCCCGTGATGGCGAACCTATGGCACGCGGAGCCATATTGGTGGGCATGTGAGCTCAGCTCCAGTGCGCGTGTGCGTGCCGGCCAGCTGATTTTCGGGCCCTCTGGGCCCACCGGAAGCAGGGAAATAGGCTGTTTCTGGCCTCCAGAGGGCCTGGGGCGGGATGGGGAAGGCTGTTTTTGCCCTCCCCAGGCTCCTAGAAAGGCTCTGGAGCCTGGGGAGGGCAAAAACAGCCTTCCCCACCCCGCCCCAGGCCCTCTGGAGGCCAGAAACAGCCTATTTCCCTGCTTCCGGTGAGCCCAGAAGGCCTGTTTTTTGCTCTCCCCAGGTTCCAGAGCCTTTCTAGGAGTATGAGGAGAGCAAAAAACTGGCCTTCCGGTCCTACTGTAAGTCAGCAAACAGACCGTTTCCGGCCTCCAGAGGGGTGGGGAAGGCTATTTTCGCCCTCTCTAGACTTCCAGAAAGCCTCTGGAGCCTGAGGAGGGCAAAAAAATGGGCCCACTGTGCATCACATGCCAAAAGCGTGGGGAGCGTGGGAGGTCATGCGCGCATAAAATTATGGATGTGGGTACCCGTATGCATGACCCCCCCCCCGCACTCCCACCGCTTTTGGCACACAATGGCAAAAAGCCATCGCTGAAGTAGGCTTTAGCCTTTCTCTGAAATATTAAATCTATTTTGCGCTACTAATATATACTAACTATATATTTATATCTACAAAAACTTTGGCATTCTTTTAAGCCCAGAGTTTTCATAGCTTACTTCAAGGGTGAGGACCTATTGGTACTCCAGATGATGTTGATGGTAGCATCTTTCACTATTGGCTGTATTTCTAGGGCTGTTGAAACAGCTTCAGGAGGACAATTCCCCTATCCCTGGCTTGTTTTCGTTTGATTTATCTTTTGGGCATCAGTAACAACTATTACGAACAACATAATTCTCTATGGAACATTTCCTTAATTTTAAGCTTAAGAAAAATGAGTGTTTTTCTGTACTCAGGATAGCAGGTATAACTTTCAAGCATTCTTCATGCTACGTTTTTCTTCCAGTGGTGCAATTTGGGCAATTCAGTGCTCCAGGTTTACCAGTGCAATATAATTTTGAATTTCTCATGCTCTGAGAACATATGAAGAAACCACTAAAGTTGTTTGCATATTATGAAGTTTTATGTATTAACTTGGGAAAAAAAGGAAATTGTAAAATGTATCTATGTGAGTCCTTTTTTAAGAGCACAGACGTTAGTATATGTAATTAAAATATTTTTGAAACAGTTGGAGTTTTATAAATTATTTTGTGTTTCTACTAGCATTAAATCTGAAGTCCCAAATCTCAAATGGATTTGGCTTTCTTCATGCATAATGGTAATGATTATCCTTTTGCTGTTGGCTCTCAGATTTAGAGCAGGGGAGTCCAATCTTGGCAACTTTAAGACTTGTGGCTGGGGAATTCTGGAAGTTGAAGTCCATAAGTCCTAAAGTTGATACAGTTGGACATCCCTGGTTTAGAATAAAACTGTCAATATGTAAATCAGATTAATAACAGCATCATAGCATCAGTAGCATCAACAGATATTACACAGTTTCTACAGATTAATTTTTAATGAAAAATCATCCACTACATGGTACAATACAATGGAGGTATTGCCCCCATATTGCCTGAGTTGTTGCTTCACATAAACGGAATGTCATACAGACACACTTGATAGTAATAGTTTTTCTGCTATCCTGCAATTATTAAGGAGATAATATCTATCTATCTATCTATCTATCTATCTATCTATCTATCTATCTATCTATCTATCTGTGGCTCAGTGGTTAGGACGCTGAGTTTGTCGATTGAAAGGTTGCAGTTCAGCGGTGCCGCATAATCGGGTGCGCTTCCGTTACTTGTCCCAGCTTCTACCAACCTAGCAGTTCGAAAGCACATAAAAAATTCAAATAGAAAAATAGAGACGACCTGTGGTGGGAAGGTAACAGTATTCCGTGTGCCTTTGGCGTTTAGTCATCCTGGCCACATGACCATGGAGACGTCTTCAGAAAGTGCTGGCTCTTCGGCTTTGAAACAGAGATGAGCACTGCCCCCTAGAGCCGGGAACAACTCGCACATATGTGCGAGGAGAACCTTTACTTTTACCTGGCTCACTTCCTCTCCTTTCCCCCCTATTTTTAGATTTACAACAATCCTGTTGGTTAGGTTGAGCAGAGACGCCATATGAATTCTGATCATGGTCTTAAAAAGGAATGTATGATTCCTCCAGGCCTGAAGCCTGCAGTGACTGAGGTTTCAATGCCTCCAAGAAACTTGTATAGAGTATTATTTGGGGTTGCTTCTTCATTTGCAAATTTTGTCTTTGGGTAGATTTTCCTGCAAACATTTTGTCTTCATTTAACTGAATTTTCTAAATACAGGCAATCCTCACATGACTACAAGCTGGGTTTGTAGTAACACCAAGGGAGTTTACATGAAAATAAGAAGGAACATCTTTCGAATATATTTTTAGGCCCAACTATATCTGAGTCATACATTTTATTAGGAATGCAGCATTCTTCTACCTGCTTAGGAAAGCATTTTGCAGTGACAACATCATGGAAGTTTCTATGTCTTTTATAAATAACAAATTACAAAAATGGAAGGCGGGGAAATGCTGCTGCTCTTGCTGTTGATGTCAGATCAGTGGTGAAAACTGAACCGGTTTGCTACTGGTTTGCTGGCTGCGCATACGTGCCACATGCCAAGCACGCACTGCGCGCATGCATGCAGTTTGCACCAAATGCGTGCTGCATGCGCATGTGCAGTATGTGCCAAAAGGAGGCTTGCGAAGGTAAGTAGGACAGCCGGGGTGGTGGTGGTGGTGGTGGTGGGAATCAGCTGTGGCACGCGATCTTAGGAACCTTTTAAAAAACTTTTTTAAAGCATTTTTTACTACCGGTTCGGGTGAACAGGTAATAAAAAATGCTTTAAAAAAATAAAAAAAGAGGTTCCAACGATCACAGCTGTGCCGCGCGATCGTCCAAGCCCTTTTTTATTTTTTACTTTTTTAAAGCATTTTTACTACCTATTTGCCAAATCAATAGTAAAAAAATGCTTAAAAAGTAAAAAAAAAAAAAGTTCCGACGATCAGCTGAGCGGCACACGATCATTGGAACTTTTTTTAAGAAAAAATTTAAAGCATTTTTTACTACCTATTCTCCTGAACTGGTAGTAAAAAAATGCTTTAAAAAGTAAAAAAAAGTTCCAACGATCGCACAGCACAGCTGTGATCTTGTGAACCTTTTTTTTTACTTTTTAAAGCATTTTTTTCTATCTATTCGCCCGAACCAGTAGTAAAAAAAATGCTTAAAAAGTAAAAAAAAAAGTTCTGACGATCAGCTGAGTGACGTGCAATCTTCGGAACTTTTTTTTTTACTTTTTAAAGCATTTTTAACTACTGGTTTTGAAGAACCAGTAGTAAAAAATGCTTAAAAAGAAAAAAAAAGTTCTGACAATCGTTGGACCTTTTTTTTTTTACATTGTTTTACTACTGGGTTGGTGAACCAGTAACATTTTTTACTACTGGTTTGGGTGAAATGGCCTGAACCAGTAGCATTTCACCCCGTGTCAGATCTATATGGGTGATTCATTTTGTAAACCACTTTTGATGCTGAATGTAAAAAGTGGCTGAAGGTACGTTTTCATCTTGAGAGAAAAATGTCAGGCACTTTCCATTTTATACCATGCTCTCTCTTGCTATTCAATACACGAGGCAGCTGAAATAATTTGAGTGCCTGAAACAAGCAATAAAGTAATTATTTAAAGAAGTGGGGGTGGGGAGAAAGAGAGCATCTTGTCTAACGATGACATGGAAAACGGAGGCCACATAGTTAAAATCTTCAGATCAATCATATCCATGATGCCTCGAATTCAGTATTAGCAATATAATTATTTTTGCTTGGGAACATATTTTAGCCATATTACTTCTTCCAAAGATGGCCAATTCTGTTTTTGAGTTATAGCTTCCTTTCTGATAGTGGTGACAAATGATGGACCCCACAGTCCAGCTGTGGTGTCTGGGGAACCATACATTGCCTCCCCCTGCTTTAAACAGTTAATCTTCAGAGACTGTTGCCAATCCGGTCAAGGACAAGTGAAAAGTAATCCTCCCCCCCTTTTAAATGTACTCATCTGACTGCACAATGAGCCACAATATGTACATATATAAGCAGGCACATTACACACACACACCCCGTGATAACAGAGCAGGGGTGTATTCAATGGGTCTCATAAAAATCAAGATGGCTATAACCCAAAGTTGCAAAGGAAGTAGAGGTTTACATCAGAAAACTAGTCAGATCTCCAGAGTAGATTACTTTGTGCTTTAGATTGTGGGCTCAATAATCTGTTTTTATTATACCCAAATTAAGTACAATAACAGACCATGGATAATTTGTCCTAAGCTGCATTTCATCATTGATTGTCAATCTTGTAAACCAAGAACTCCAGGAAGTTCAGCTAATATTTGCCAGAACATGGACATGATAGTGTTGCTTGGATTATTGTCAGTGGGGCTGTCTAGAAACCATTCCTGTGTTACAGGGTTTATGAGCTTGAAGATAAAAGACTCCAGAGACCAAACACAAATGCATTTTTAGCCATGGAAGCTTAATAAGTGGCTTTATGCCAGGAGAGACTGTATCTCAGCCCAACTATTTGCAGGGTTGTTGCAGGAAAAAATGGCGAAAAGAATGTTCCAGTTGGGTTTATGTTGAGGTATAAACATATCTAGCAGTTCGAAAATATGTAAAAAATGCAAGTAGAAAAATAGGAACCACCTTTGGTGGGAAGGTAACAGTGTTCTGTGCACCTTTGGCATTTAGTCATGCCGGCCACATAACCAGGGAGACGTCTTCGGACAACGCTGTGTCTTTGGCTTTGAAACGGAGATGAGCACCACCCCCTAGAGTCGGGAACGGCTAGCACATATGTGCGAGGGGAACCTTTACCTTTACCTTTATAAAGTAGTTTGTTTGTTTCTGGTTTTCGATGTTATGTGAATCCAGCCCACTGGCTTCTAGATCATGGCTTACAAATTAGTGTATTTCATAAATCTGGGTAATTGCAAACTGGCTTAGTGTGACCTGTACACATATAATTTATATGCCACATTGAATTCTTGAAAGAAAGACCAGGTTATAAATCCAACATTCATTAATTTTAAAAAGCCAGTGCAACAAGCCAAAGAACATTATATCTATGCAGCTGATGAATAATTACTGTAATCTACTCATCTGAAAAAGGGAAAGATTGGTAAAGCTATTTAGGAGAGGAGACTAAATGGTTTGACTTTCCAAGTGAGAGATGTCTTTTGTTGAGCACGAGTGAAAATTTTTCTTGGTCATTTGGAAAGCTGTCCTCCTAATCCACACTGTTCTGATCCTAAAATGTACGTGAGAATTATCGTGCAGGGTTGGATTCTGGCAGCTTAGGTTGCAGTTCTCCCTGGCTGAGGAGTGTGGTTTTGTTCCTCCAAGGATTGTGATGCAAATCTGCAATACTATAGTGTTGAACTGCCACAGGCTTGGGTCATGTCAATATGGTGATAGCGCTTTACAATAATGATCTTACTAAGGTGAGCTGAAGAGCCTGTCTGACCTGTATTATTTTACTCAGTTACATCTCTTTTCTGCATTTTGGGTTGAACTGGTTCCAACCCTAATGTGCTGCTGAGCTGTTGCCAGTGTGCTTTTTATTAAGCAATAGTCTTAGAAAGTAAAACCTGAGTCTTTAATGTGGCCTCTCCTACTTGTTTTAATACTGGTGAGAATAATCTTATATTTCACCAAAACTATGTGTATTTAGTTTCTGGCTTCCTGGATAATTGAGGGTTCCTATTAAGAAGACTTGAACAATTCTTGCTATAGAAAAACTGCTGGATAGGCCTCCTCTGTTTGGAATTAAAGGTGAAGGTGTTAAAGCCAGACAATAGCACTCAGATCAAAGTAGCCAGCAGAAGGGGGCCACAAGAAGCGCAGATTGTCCCATCGCATCACAAAAGGTGCCACCTCTCTTTCTCTGTAATTGAATTTCATGAAAGAAGCAAGGCTATTCTTTCCAAATGTAATTTAACCAGCCCCCTGGCTGGATGGGCAAGGAAAGCACCTGCTTTGTTTCCTTGAGGTGTGGGCAACCGACCCTCCTACCCTAATGGGGGGTGGTTAACTCAGAACTCCAATGTGTGGAGGCAGCAGCAACACCTGTTGGCCAACACAGATGAAAACCTCATGCATGGCTTAATGTGAGGCAAATTTTGGATTCTGAGGACTTTCCATGAATGTATGTTGAGATATCTTGAAAAACGAGGTGCTCCTTCTCAGTGCCACCTATCCAAGACCCTTCATTTTTCTCACCACTTCACTTTGACAGAAATGTCTCCTGGGCATGTGCAAATGTGAAAAGCCAACAGAACGATGGAGGCTAGAAGTAGGAATACTGCTTCATTTACCAGAATCGTATCAGAAGGATATATTATTGGAGGGAAGTCTCTGTCAGAGTTTCACATGGAGCTAGGTCTTATGAAAACTTTTATTTTCTTTTATTCATAAACATTGTCCAAATCATGTAGTATATATATTTCACTCGGCCAAGAGCAATGACACTTGGGACTACCTAAAAGACTTCTGCTAAGACCAAATGTTTTAAAATATAACTAAAATATATCACTCCCTTGGGCTTTATTCCCCTTAAATAAAGTCATAGATAGGTCTCAAAAAAGTGTTTTGTTTATAGGGGTGCCTTGATCCATTCCTTTTATACGTACTTCTTTCTTTTTTTACTTCAACCAAGAATTCATAATTAATAGAATTGTCACCAAACATATGTACTGTATCGTCAAAAGTGAAGCTGCGGTTTGAATGGGATACACCTATATTTTGATTTGTCAAGGATAGAACAAATAATTATTGACTTACATATAAAAAAGTATGAATATTTTTTTCAGACTCACTCCACAGCAAGTTTTAACAACTTCAGGATTTCAATTCTTACTTCTTATTACTGAGTGTATAAAGGTTGATCTACATAGGTCCTATTCAGAGAAAATAAAGCATAGGTTGCTATCTGGCCAAGCAATGAATGCTACAAAATACATTGAAGGACTAGGAATTCAAATTTTTGAGTTCCTAAGATTACATTTAAAGTAAAATATAAGCTATGAAAGTATATTTGAAAATATCAATAATACTGTCCAGAAGTCATGTACCCAATTCTTTCTACCTATTATCTTCTTTGTAAATTTCCATGAAGCTGGCATACACATAACTCTCTCATGGTATTTTTAAACTTTAAATGGTTTTAATTGTAACCCTATGTTCCATCAGAAGATGTCCAAGTGTGGTGAGATCATAGGATTTTTTATCTCATACTTTGAGAATGGAGTGAGACATAATTTCAGATGACCTCTTCTGTAAAAAAAAAAAAAAAGTGTTTTAGTGTTGAAACTCAGAATTTAGCAAGGAGGCATTCTGAAATTTCTCCTTTAGATCAAGAAGAACCAAAACTCTGTTTTGGGAGAGAAATTTGGAGCGGACTTCAATGGAAGGGAAATTGGGAGGAGGGAAAAAAATAAAATAAAAGAAATATACCATAAGTAGGCAATGGCAATCTGCACTTGAACAAAACTGAAACACTGCGTTTTAGGAGGAGGAGACTCTTAACACTCTTATCTCCAAATACAAATAGCCCTCAACTTACAACAGTTCATTTAGTGACCATTCAAAGTTACAATGGCACTGAAAAAAGTGACATGCCTCTTTTTCAGTTATGACCTTTGAAGCATCTCCATGGTCATGTGATCAAAACTTAGATGCTTGGCAACTGGTTCATATTTATTGCTGTACCCCAAGGTCATGCGATCCCCTTTTACGAATTTCTGACAAGCAAAGTCAATGGGGAAGGCAGATTCACTTAAAAAAACAGGTTACTAACTTATCAACTGCAGTGATTGAGTTAACAACTGTGGCAAGGAAGGTCATAAAATGGGGCAAAACTCACTTCACAGCTGTCTCATTTAATAACAGAAATTTTGGGCTCAATTGTGATCGTAAGTCAAGGACTACCTATAGCTTGAGTTCACAGTGTATTGACTTTATTTTTTTCTGTGAAAGGAAAAATAAAGCTCCAAATGATGATAAAAATGCGCAAAATGTGAAATCCAACCAGGGAAATATTAGCACCACATTTGGAGAAGTTCTGCTGTACACTGTATGCTTCTAATCATAGTAAGGGCATAAGAAAACATCTCCTCTTTGGGAGGATATTCTGTATAGTTTATGATTCAAATGGAAAGTGCATATATTTTAAAATGGACTATCAGCTAAAGGCAGTACCCTACTTGTCGCTAGATGGCACTAGATTTAGTTATATCTGGATGAAGTTGGACCTTTACTGCTTTGCTTTCCCTTTTAGAAGGACAGTACTCTTGTCTGATTTCCATATTATTGTTTCTTCTGGAGCTTCCATGACAGCTGTAATACTACCTGTTTAGAGCCAAGAATCAGCTGTTGTTTCTAGGCTATTTTCAGGGATAGCCCTACTCAGAGTGCACTGCAATAATCTGGCTATAAGATTTTTGAAGATAATGTATTCCTCAAGTCTAGTTCAACTTTAGGTGGACATACCCATGTCATTTTCTTGGAAACAATGCAGAAATGTTTTGCCGTTGCATTTTTTCCAGAATGGTTTTTTTAAAAAATTCCCATTGTAGGACTCTTGGACCTAGACAGATGCATCAGGATTAGCAGGCAACTATTTGAATAGAATAGAATAGAATAGAATAGAATAGAATAGAATAGAATAGAATAGAATAGAATAGAATAGAACAGAACAGAACAGAACAGAACAGAACAGAACAGAACAGGACAGGATTTTTTATTGGCCAAGTGTGATTGGATACACAAGGAATTTGTCTTGGTGCATATGCTTTCAGTGTACATAAAAAGAAGGATACGTTCATCAAGAATTAAGGGGCAGAGGTGTCTGCATTTCACAACTGTTTTCTACTGGCCAACAAGAGTGTTGCAGTCCATATTTGGTAGCCTTAGCCTACAGCCATGCACACTTCTGGAGGTCTCCCATCCAAATACTGTATATCAAAGCATTACGTTATGTAGCTTCTTTCCAAACATAGTCAAGTGCCCTCAGTTGCCGAGACCACATGATTACAGGACATGGATGCCTGAAGCCAGGTTATTCCAGTCTTGGAAATTTCATAGCTGACACATTAGCTATTCCCCATTAATACTTAATTGAATGGATTATGGATTATGTTACTTGTATAAAGCTAAGAGGAGAATTTCCTTATTATACTGTATCAATTCTCCTTTTGTGGACTTACTCAGAGTACCTTAACTACGATCGGTTGAATGCAGTGATAGACTTCCATCAAAACTTCCAAATCAGTCCAAAAAGACAGGGGGTCGAAGGGTTGTGGGTTAACATGTACTCCCCATTCTGTTTCATTACTACATTTGCTGACTGAGGAAGACAGCTAAAGTGACAGGCCGAAGTGGAGAGCGTGTGGTTTAATCCAAGCCCTTGTGATTCACCTCATGTGAACCAAGGATGCCCTTGCTCAAACCTTCATCTCTTAATCTCTACCTTTGCAAGGTGTTTTATCAGGTACTTCATAGCCAGTGAAGGACTTTACACTCCTGGATTTTATATCCCCAAGGCTTTACTGGGTTTGACTTCTGGGAGGCAGGGCTTCCATTCTCCACAAGCTTTGTACTTTGCCGCACAGTATTATTATTGTTTCCTCTATTTTGAATGGGTGCCACAACATCACTGTGCAAATATAACTATCAGGAAGATTGTATAAGTCCACACAATAGAAAGAACGCCATACATTTCCTTACAGTCACCTAGTTCAAGCCAGTTATCATCAAACATATGATACAACAGGTGCAGGTTCTACCTTCCTATATTCCAAATGTGAGTCACCACCATAAAAAGGTCACATAGTTTGGACAGTGTTTTGTGAGGATATGAAGCAAGTTGTTCCTATACTACTTGGCCAGGATATTTTGCTATTCCAGTATATTGTTGGCATAGTCAGATCCCTAATTACTATTCCATGTACATACTTTAAAAGTGCTGTGCAAATCAAAATTTAATTGCAGTGCTTCCGTGCAGCAAAATTAAAAAACAAAAAAACACAACCACCCTTGCAACACAAGTATTTCTGCCCTTAGGCTGTAGACCAGAAAGAACATAGAAAGACTTTGCCTTAATTTATATAATTGGCTTGCTGTCTTGCTGCCACGTGTATATGGGTAATTCATACATTTCTTTGCATCAGATCCTTTTTAGAGTACTGACTGAATAGGAAGAAAACACACTGAAATGTAATGCTAAACCAATCTGGAGATAAAATAAATAATCTGCCCAGGGATAGTCAAGTATATATATATCTGACACATCTGTATCCAAGAAACTTTCTCAGTTTTAATTCACATTTTTATAGTCACTGGATGGCATCCATGCTGGTTGGGTTTTTGAAGGCAAATTGGTCTGTCAGTTGTTTGGGTAATCAGATATATAGACAGTACAATGGAAATGTGCCAGAAAAACTGAATGCTGTTTGCTTTTACACAATCTTCAGTTATTATTTTATCATTATTTAATTATAAAATTTCTACTTTTCATTATTTAATATCTTCTTCATATCCAAGAAAATCCTACAATATATAACATTATAACTGAAAAAAAAACCCCTTCAGTTCCTGCAATATGCTTTAAATGGATTAATTGACTAATATAATAATTATGCAGCCTGTTAAAGTGGCTAACTTTATAAGAGATTGGAAAGAAAAACAACTGGAAAATTTGTAGAAGAGGGGTATTTTATTTAAACAATAGCAAATTAGTTTACAGATGGGAGGGGTGTTTTATTTCCTTCATCCTAAAATCTGAAAATCCCCGCTATTATGTGTTTGTTTTATCAAATGCACTTTCAGTTTATTTAAGTTGTGAAAATATGCACACATATCTATACATACGGGCTATTATAAATTCAGACGCCATACTTGTAACTGAACAAGTACCATCAATATCAATTTCATTTTCCAGATGAGAATATAATTTGTTTTATTATTTATACTGAAAAAAATAAACACAGAGCTTAGGGCAAATGAAGTCATGATTTCCATCAGGAAACTGGAACGAGGCAGGAAGGGGGTGAGACATTAGCCCTTCCTCTTTCTGTGCAGGAGCCCTGCTTAAAATACAAGTCCCCCTCTTGACTGATTCTCAGAACATCCCATCTTAAAGTCCTAGCTACTTGGACTCCCAAAAATTTAAAAAGCTGGGTGTTCCGAGTCAGAATTAACATCTCATCGACTTAATAGTTAGATATGTAAAGTTTATAGCTGGCATTATTCACCCTGTTGTCACTTGTCCTTGGCATGGCCCATTGTCATTTCCGTCTACAAGATGTCACTCGTTACTTCTGTATTTAACGTTGCCAATTTTGCTGAGACAAAGCCAGAAGAATCCTGAACAGGTCAGTCTTTGTGAAGAAACACAACCTTTTTCAAATGAAAGCAAGGAGGGACTATTTCTATCTGGCCCAGATACAATCTGCAAAAGTGGTGGTGGAGAAATCAATGCTTTCATCCGCTATAAAAGCATAACAACAGCTGTGTTCAGAAAGTTTGCTGTGGTTAGCTGGCATTATCTTCTTTGCAAAGCAAGTACATTGTAAACCGGTAAAAATTAACTGCCAGAGTACAATGCTGTTTTTGTGACTTTGGAATTCAGATAAAGCTCTGCTTCTCTTGGCAGGCTGATGAAAAGAACAGAGTATTTGCATACAGGTGAGGTGAGGCTGAAGCTCAAGTCCCTTGCCAGGTATGCAAAGGGCCTCCAGCTGTGAGTGCACTCTTTTAATTAAATTGGAAAGATGTTGACCTGAGCAGTGGCAGAAGTGAGAGGGTTAGCTTTGGAAAAGGCAATACCAACAAAAGTCATTGGATGGCAGCAAAGCATTTGATACTTGCCATCTAGGCTCCACGTGGTGACTTCTTGGGCCTGTCAATCAACAAGCTGGAGATGGCAGATCTGAAGTTACTTCCAAGTTTGTAAACTGGCTCAAAACTCTGACGTACATTCCGAACAGGAGGAATTCTGAAGCAGTAGGTGTCAAATGTGGCCATAAAGAGCCTCTATTAAATAACAATTTGAGTCTTTCAACCACCCTAAGCCTTCAGGTGGAAAGCTGCCATCTTCTTCCCCTCTCCTGCATCTGGCCACTTTTAAGTAAGAGCATTCTTATGTGGTTTAAATTATCCAAAATTATTCCCTAACATCAGTAGCTCTTTTGATACTTAGTTGCTTAGAGATAGCATGTCTAGCAATGGACAATATTAAAGTAACCAAAATGACTAGAATCAAAGGAAGAAAGTTACTTTTTTTGCCACTTTAGTTCACTATATCATCAGAATACCTTACCATCAGGTTCAAAGGTAAGGCTACCAATTCGAGCCATGGTGGCGCAATGGTTAAATTGCAGAATTGCAGGCTAACTCTGTCGAGTGCCAGCAGTTTGATCCTGACTGGCTCAAAGTTGACTCAGCTTTCTATCCTTCCCAGGTTTGGTAAAATGAGGACCCAGAGTGTTGGGGAAAATGTGCTGACTGTAAACCACTTAGAGAGGGTTGTAAAGCAATATGAATGGGCATTAAGTGCTATTACTACCCACTAGATGGCAGCAAAGAAATAAATAAAACCTGACTCTTTTGGTGCCACCTAATGGACTTTAACTTTTTTGCAGCCAGTCAATGATTTCAAAAGAGAGGTGCAGTTTAGAATTGCTTGTTTAATTAATTAATTAAGATATTTTATCCCACTTTTATTATTTTTATAAAGATGTAATTATAGTTTGAAGACACAACAGCCTCAGAAAAAATGACTTACATCCCATTCTTGAAGTTATATGATTGCAATTTGGGTGGTTGGCAGTGGCTTGCATTTAGAAAGGTTGCGATTTGTCATTACATGATCATGATTTGCAACTTTCCCAGCCAGCTTCTGAGAAGTAAAGTCAATGGGGCAAGCTGGATTCACATAATGACTAAGTAATTTGTTTAATGGCTATGGTAAAAGTTGTCATAAAATCGGGCCCAGTAACGTGATGACTCGTTTAATCACTGCATCTTTTAGCAACCAAAATTCAGGTCCCAATTCTGGTTGTAAGTTAAGGACTGCCTGTAATATAAGAGAAGGCTTGACAGTAGAATGGTTCCTTGTTGTAACAGGAAAATAAGACCTAGATCAGATAATGGCTGGAAAATCCCTACTTGAATTCCTGTCAGCCACTGCCTCACTGTAGTTGTGAGGAATGAGAAATCTTATGGCTGAAAAGTTCAGAAAACCATCCTGATCAGTGAAATATCACCAAAGCCTCTCTATGCTCCCATTAAGTGTCGGTCCAGATTTTTGTAGCCCCCAAATCTACGTCTTCCTGATGTTGCTGAATTACAACTCCCAGCATTATTCACAACTGGCTATGCTATCTGGGATTACTGGGCTTTGTGATTTAGCATGTCTTCAGCCCTCAAAGACATTCTTCTACCTCCATTCTGAGCTAGAAGGACTAAGAAAACAGATTTCTATGTTTTCAACTGGTTATTTCTAGTTATTATATAATGGGTATGACTTTTAGGCATCCCTTTTAAAGTCGAAAGGCAGACAAACTCTGCCTGAGGAGTTGATACATGAAGAAGTACAAGATTAGGCATGGAACAGTTTAGATAAGGTAGTCTCTGAGAGTATTATTCCATTTCTGAATTTGTTTAAGCCACCGTCAGAACAAGTATGTACTTATTCCTGAAATTGTAATTCAAATAGGTATCAAGAAAATGCCAGAAACAACTAAAGATTGATTATCCCCCATATATTGGCTGTCAACTGACCTAGTGTTCCCTCTTCAAACCCAACTGAAAAACCCAAATGCCAAAGCAAAATAGCTTACCTGCTTTCCTTAGCGAAATGAAAAAAGAAGATTGGATGTTACACTTTGGCACCAAGTGTCATTGGTTTGGGCTTTGGCAATGGGAAGCTCATGGAAATTTCCACAGCTTCATCTGTGAACATTCTCCTTTCTAAGCTGTTCTTTGATTGATGCGGTTTCATGTGAAGTCAGAGACAGCCAGGCGGTGTGTGAGAGAAATTCTTCCATGCATAAAAAGGCATAAAATTATATTCATTGCTTTTTTTAAAAAAAATGGCTAGGCTCATTAATAAATGACATCTTCTCAGACTATTTTTTGGTCCATTGGACCTTTTAGTTGATTTCTTCCTTCCACAAATGTAATAATAACTGAAAGTATAACAATTAAAATGTACAGGTGATATTTGATGGAATATAGATTGAAGGCATCAGGGAACGTAAAGAAATGATGTAGAGTAGTGGTTCAAGAACTTAAAATACAAATTTAAAAAGTCTCTGGTTCAAATTTTAATTCTATTTTTGATGAGCCAATCTCTCTCCACTTAAGCCTCTTTGTTAGTAATATTAATTTTATAGGATTATTTTATGAAACAGAATGGATTCCTTCAAACATTTCAAAATGCTGTGCATGAGATGTGGTTGTTACTAATGATTTTGGTTTAAGTTCCCTTCAGCCATGGAAGCTCAAGGAGTGATTTCAAGTTAGCATTTACCTCAGCCCAACCCTCCTCACTGGTTTCTTGTGGAGAAAACATGAAGGATGAAGTGTCATGTTTACCACCCCAAATGCCTGAAAAAGAAGTGGGAGATATGTCTAAGAAATAAAACAAATAAGCTCTAAGGTTTTCCTAAGAGCAAATATGTATGTATTCATGAATATTACTCCATACGAAGGAAATAAGATCACATCATTTTTGATACAGTTCATTATAATCTTTCTAGTTAAAGTAGATAACTAACTAGACTTTTTCACAGTCTACTCAATCACTCCTTAAATCATTTGGAAATCTCAGATGATACAGGAGCACACTTGAATTTCAAGATTCGGGGCACACAAGAGCTCATTCTCTAGTTAAAATCTCTTGTCTAGCATTCAGGTAAAACAGGGTGGTACGGAACACCGGATTTATTCTGCAGATTGAGGACAGGACATAGGTTTAGAATGACATATTTTTTTCATCTAGTCAACAAAGTTGATTAACTTTAATAACATTGCCTCTAATATTTCATTATAATCTTATTTTAAGGAAATGTTTGCACATTAAGCATTTTTCCCACAGCGCTGAAACAATGTGCCTTTCCTTGCCAAATATCACATTCACATATACCCTCTTTATTTCTGCAGCTTTAAGGTAATGTTTGGAAGTTTTCCATTACCCAGCTGCCAACTTACCATCATAGATTATAATCAGGATTGATTTGACTGAAGCATCTGAGGCACTGGAAGACATGTTCCTGGCTCTCTCTCTCTAATTTTAGTTGTTGCCCAGATCTTAGTATGAAAATAGTCCTTGCCCAACACATTTTGAGGGAGCACATGTTATCTTTTTTAAAAGAAAAAACACAAACAGTTTCTTAAATGGGGATATATATAGCCAAATATATAAGTACATATAGAAGAACGTGTATCATGGACCTCCAATTAATTGGAAATCTTCCACTTTCCATAAAGCATTCTCCACAGGAAACACACATGTAAATAAGAACAATGTGCTTATGGAGAAAAGAACTCCAAGTATTGTTTAAGCCTTGGATTGGATTGGAGCTGTCAAGATTTTGATACAACCATTTTTTCTGCACTTGTCAAGGCAGGTGGTAAGGACATGGCCAAGGGATGTAAGCCATGTTTGTCACTAGGCCAACATCAACTGCAAATGGAACCTCAATACCCAATAGATAAAGTCAGTTTTCTGGCTGAGTTCCCATTCTGTGAATGCAATCACCAAGGTTTTCAACTAGAATTAACATGCTTTTTCATTCAACTCTATTTATGTTGTGCATGTCCATATTGTTGTGCATGTGTATGAAAGTGTTATAAGCCCATGTAATCCTCCCATATTTTCCCACTGCCTCTTCCATATTTTTCCCCTAGGGTATTAAGAAGAGAAAGAGCTGAAATTTGTTCATGAACAGAATGTCTAGGAAAATGTGCTTTCCCCCCTCTAGGTACATGCTATCAGGCCTGGAAACCATCTTTTGCATTGGGCCTTCAGGCCTGCCACATTTCACTCATGCCCTTGTCACCTCCCGGCTGGACTATTGTAATGCTCTCTACATGGGGCTCCCCTTGAAGAGCATTCGGAGGCTCCAACTGGTCCAGAATGCGGCCGCGTGGGTGGTTATGGGCGCAACTCGTGCCCGCGTGACACCCCTTCTGCGCAAGCTGCACTGGCTCCCAGTGGTCTCCGGGTGCGATTCAAGGTGTTGGTCACCACCTTTAAAGCGCTCCATGGCACAGGACCCGGGTACCTTCGAGACCGACTTCTGCCACCAATAGCCTCCTACCGGCCAGTTCGCTCCCACAGAGAGGGTCTCCTCAGGGTGCCATCAGCCAAGTTATGTTGGCTGGTGACACCCAGGGGGAGGGCCTTCTCTGTGGGAGCCCCAGCCATGTGGAATGAACTGCCCCGGAAATACGTAAGATTTCGACCTCCGGGTGTTTCGCTGTGCACTGAAGACCCAGTTGTTCCACCAGGCTGGGCTATCAACATAATAATTTTAAATTGGGGTATTTTAAATTTGTGGGGTTTTAAATTGAGCCAAATTTATTTAATTATTTTAAATTTTTAATCGATGTTTTGGTCTTGTGTTTTTAAATAGGCTGTACACCGCCCTGAGTCCTTCGGGAGAAGGGCGGTATAGAAATAAAATAATAATAATAATAATAATAATAATAATAATAATAATAATAATAATTATTATTATTATTATTATTATTATTATTATTACTACTACTACTACTACTACTACTACTACTACTACTACTACTACTACTACTAATACTACTGTGGGAAATTGGGAGAGGGCATTGTATGGAGCATGGGTGATATATAGTCATAATAACATTCCTTTCTCAGACAGTCAAGGACATCTTGCCCTGCACCTGGAAGGCTGGAACTGGGAGGCATCTCCAATTGGGTTGGTGTTTTGATTGGACCATGTGATGGACATGTGGGTGCTGGGCAGGGACTTGGACTTTCCTTTGGGTGGGGAAAACCTGAGAGCTTTCAGATTTGGGTTTTCCCAGATGTGCCAATATGACATCTCTAATAAAATGGAACTTTGAGGAACTTCAAGCCTCGGAGTCTTCTTTCATTGGGGGTGTTACTTGGAACCCTGCATTGTCTAGAATGTGCCTAGAAGTACAGATAGTCCTCAACTTATGACCACACAAAATTTATGTTGCTAAATGAGAAATTTGTTAAGTGAGTTTTGTCCCATTTTATGATTTTTCTTGCCACGTTTGTTAAGTGAATCACTGTAGTTGTTAAGTTAGGAAAATGATTGTTAAATGAATCTGGCTTCCCCATTAACTTTGCTTGTCAGAAGGTCGTAAAAGGTGACTGCATAACTCCAGGACACTGCAACTGTCATAAATGTGAGACAGTTGTCAAGCATCCGAATATAAATCATGTGACCATGGAGATGGTGCAATGGTCATACGTATGAAAAATAGTCATGCCACTTTTTTCAGTGCCATTGTAAGTTTGAATGGTCACTAAGCGAACTGTTGCAAGTCAAGGTCTACCTGTATAGAATGGGAGAAGTTTCCCTTGGGAAAAGTAGATCACAGATCATCATGGCGAAAATCTGCACATAATCAATCAATCAATCAATCAAAATTTTGGAAGAATTTTCATAAAATCCAACCTTCAAATCCATGTGGGTGGTAGGTTCTGCTGCCAGAACCTACTACCAGATGGTTATTCAGCCTCTAAAAAACTTAACAAAAGGGAACTTGCCATTTCATGAGACAGCTACCAAGAAATCCTTTCAATTTATCAAGATTCTTTAATAATTACTTCTCCTATTCAACTGTGTGTAATTTGAAAATCTGATCAACATTCTCTCTCTATCTTCTCATCCAGACTAAGTACTGAAGATTGTCCTCTAATTTGGTGTAGAAGCACTGAGGGTACATTTAATAAGAACTCTGGTGGTGTGCAGTACTGCAGGCTACTTTTGCTGACTGCTGGCTGCCTGCAATTTGGCAGTTCGAATCTCACCAAGCTCAAGTTTGACTCAGCCTTCCATCCTTCCGAGGTGGGTAAAATGAGGATTCAAATTGTTGGGGGCAATATGCTGACTCTGTAAACTGCTTAAAGAGAGCTGTAGAGCATTATGAAGCAGTATATAAGTCTAAGTGCTATCGCTATTGCTAATAGTTTTTTTTTTTTAAATTTGATTTATATGCCGCCCTTCTCCGAAGACTCAGGGCGGCTTACAATGCGTTAAGCAATAGCCTTCATACTTTTGTATATTTATACAAAGTCAGCTTATTGCCCCCACAAACTGGGTTCTCAATTTACCTACCTTAGAAAGGATGGAAGGCTGAGTCAAGCTTGAGCCTGGCAAGATTTGAATTTACTAATTGCAGACAGCTGGAGTTAAATTACAATGCATTAGTCTGCTGAGCTATCCAGGCTCCTTATGTCATAAATTATGTCATCCAGACACTTTTACTGGCTTGCTAGTCAAAATGGTTAGTCAAATTCGACAATATTTTATTTATTGTTACACAATATGTTGGAAAATACTTTATGTACTGCAAGTTTGATTAGCTCAATGAAATAAAAGAAGGTAAACTACAAATTACAAAAGTTCTTCTGTAAAACTGACCAGATTAGATTATTTGATTAAATCTCACACTGAAACTAACAAGACTGATAGAAACTATCAGTATGGGGGGAGGGTAATTTTAACCTTTTGATAAATCCCTTTTTCCAAAGGCTTTCCTTTAAAAAAACATAGAATACTAAAATTTAACTTCTTAACAGAAGTTCGTCTTTTTGCTGAGAAGTTTTTAGCTCTTCTATCAAGGACCTTCCTGTTTTGCCCAGCTCTAGAAATATAGGAAAAAACAACACCACCCCACAGTGATTTGGTTCTTCCTTCACTTAGATATAAAGGACAGTCAGGTAATCATGCAGTATTATGTATAAGGAAGATTTTACTAGGAAAATATCTAATAATCTCTCAAGGTGTAAATACAACCTTTTAAACAAGCAAATACAAGCTCTGCCAAGCATGGTTCTTTCCAAAGTTTCCTCATCTGCCTTGCTGAACACATTCTCTTTCTTGGAACAGAGAAAGTTACAAGCAACTCGGTTAGCTTTGGCTTGGTCTTGTTACAGAGAAGAATCATTTAGACCAGCGCTGGCTGGAGGATTCTGGGAGTTGAAGTCCACCCATCTTCAAGCTACCAAGGTTGAGAAACACTGATTTTGACAAAATGGCAGTAGCGAGAAATTGGGAGGAATATGGAATTCCTAATCCTAGGAGAGACTAAAGCTGAATTCGGTCAAGTCCAAACTTCCAAAGAAGTCAATTTTAATATATTCAGAACAACAACGAAGAGCGTTCTGTGGGTGCAGAAGTTAATGGGAAAAAGAGACCTGGTAGAAGAGAGATCCATCTTAGTGAGGAAAAGTGAATGAAAGTGCAATAATAATTTCAGTTCACATAGATAGGAAGACAGCAGAAGAAGCTGAAGCAGAAAATATGGCATCAGATTAGTAAACTGTCTTCTTCCCACTTCCACTTTTCCAGGAACTGGGACACAGAAAAGACATAAATGGAATGTTGATTCAGACACTAAGGAGATACCAAAAGCAAGGACCTAGATCACTGATGGTGAACCTATGGCATGCGTGCCACAGGTAGCACGCAGAGCCCTCTCTGCGGGCACATGAGCTGTCACCTCAGTTTACCTCTGCCGTGCATGCGCAGGCACTTCCCGCTGGCCAGCTGGTTTTGGGGTCTCTGCCATGCATGCGTGGGAGGTGGGGCACATGCAAGAGATGCATGTGAATGCACAGGAGGCGGGGCGCACACGTGGGGGTCATGCACATGTGCGGGTCACATGCGGGGTCACGTTTGCATGCATGGGGAGAGGAGTGCACACGGGGGTTGCATGTGCATGCGCGGGGGGGTCGTGCGTGTATTGCATCATTGGTGGGTGGGTGTGCGCACGCTTTCAGCACTTGGTGCTGAATAAGTTAGCCATCACTGACCTAGATAGACCACAGAACAAAGCTGCATCCTCACAGATACTTTCTTAAGGCCCTTGGTTTAACTCAGGAAAACCGCTGTATTACTTTACTCTTCCCACCTACCTAACACAGAGATTAATATGGTTAAGCTATCACCCAATCAATCAGTTGCTCTACTAATGAAGCATATAGTGGGATTTGCATACATCAATAAAGAGAAGTTGAACTCTCTCTGTTTTTAGGCTTTTCTTTTATCTCCGTACAAACCTAAAAGCTCCATAAACCGATTTCTATCATCATAAGCCAATCCCAACTTCAGTGGAAATTGCCTGTTGGTCTTTGGTAAATGTGAATGCACTTTGGAATTCCACCATTCCACCCCCAAATTCCTACCATAAATATCCTTGCATTCTACAAATTAAAATTAATTGTACAAATTCCTTGTGTGTCTGTTCACTCTTGGTCAATAAAGAATATTCCTATTCCTATTTTTACCTAATGCTGTAGCTGTTTAAACTAGCAAGTGCCTTACTGTATTATTCAAAAACACAATCTGTTTTTATTGCTTTATTATTCTAGCTTTTAAAGTTATAAGCCACCTGGAGTCTTGTGGAGTTGGGCAGACTCTGAAGTTGTATGCCTGTATGCATGTATGTACAAGCAGTCCTCAGAAAAGAATTATAATGGAACCTGACCATTACAGTCATAGTTATTTATTTATTATTTTATTTATCTCCCACCTTTATTATTTCTTATAAATATTTCAAGGCAGTGAACATATCCTATACTCCTTCCTATTTTCCCAACAACAGCCCTGCAAGGTGAGTCAGGTTGAGAGAAAGTGACCAAGGTCACCCAGATGGATTTCATGGCTAAGGAGGATTAGAACTCATGGTCTTCTTTCTAGCCTGGTGCCTTAACCACTAGACCATATGTCATAATGGTTGTAAAACGAGCGGGTCACATTATTGAGCCAATTTTATGACCCTTTTTGTGGCATCATTAAGCAGATCCCCGTGGTTGTTAAGTGAATCTGCAGTCACTAAGCAAATGCCAAAGTTATTAAGTGAATCAGTGGTTTGTTATGGGTGTGATTTTGCTGAAAATTGAAAGTACTGTTTTTCAGCAAAATTGTCATAAAATGTACTCATGTGACCATGGGATGCCGCAAATGGCTGTACATGCAGCCATATTGCAGAGTGCCTGGAGTTCGGTCATGTGGTCAGGAAGAAAGCCTGACCATCAGAACATCAGAAATAGGTTTTAAGTCCTGTTCTTTGGGTTGGTCATAACTTTGAATGGTCAAGAAGCATAACTTGAATACTGCCTGTATGTCTATAAAGAAACAAATGTATACATGTTGTGTGAGAAAGATATTTGGAGAAGCAAAAGATGCATTCTGGTTAATTCAGACCTACCAATCAATTTATCAGCTTTAAAGGACACACAGTATTATACCAGTCTATCACACCTAGATCTCAATGTTCTCATTTGAACCTGATGCAGTGTATCTTACAGGGCAGCCCAACAGTTATAGCAATAGCACTTAGACTTATATATCGCTATACAGTGCTTTACAGCCCTCTCTAAGCGGTTTACAGAGTCAGCATATTGCTACCAACAATCTGGGTCCTCATTTTACCAACCTCAGAAGGATGGAAGGCTGTGTCAACTTTGAGCCTGGTGAGATTTGAACTGCCAAATTGCAGGCAGCCGGTAGTCAGCAGAAGTAGCCTGCAGTACTGCATTCTAACCACTGCGCCACCAAGGCTCATATATCCAGTAACGTGAAGGAACCTGATGCATGTTCACCTGTGGTATGTTGGCTTTTCTTCAGATGGTGGTAGCCAGGTGCAGAGATGCTGGGTCTACGAGGCGAGGCACGCTCCCCCTTGTCCCTTCATATATTCATTGGATGAATTTTAATGGCTCCTCCTGCCATAAGAACTAGTTAACTCGAACATCAGTTAGTTGATGTCTCTATATTGTCTGTGCGTGGTAAAGTAGTGGCAACATGGGTTGTTATATTTATGTTTATGTAGTCTGTTTGCAGAAGAGTTAGATCAATCTGCAGGGGCTCAAGATTTGGCAGAAAATGGAGTGATTGTCCTCACTCTCTTCCCATTTTGACTATTCCCTATTTGAGGCAAAGCTATCAGTTTTTCATGTATGAGTAATACAAATGCTACTACCAGACTGAGAATAGTCTGGTTAATCATTTTTTCATTAAGACTGATGACGTATGTTTCCATTGCACAGAGCATTTCCTGAAATTTGTGAATAGGTCACAGATTGGAAACACTTTTGTGTTAGAAGCAAACAGGAAAAAAATTAGTTTTGAACAGACTACTAGGCTTCTGCTCTGTGAGGTTTAGTCAATGGTCCATTATTGATATAGTGAAAAATCAAATATTCCAAAAAAAAGGTACAGGTACTTTTAGCAACCTGTTTTCTCTTTTAGTGTTGAGTTGGCAAACAATAGGAAGGCACATTGCTTATCAGTGCGTTTGTAACTATTTTTTAAATCTCTTGTGAGTCCTTAATATAGGACTTATAAACCAATCAGTCTAAAGTGAAGTGAATAAAGTCTAATGTAAAATGTTGATTTATACTCCACATTTCCTCTTTCTGTTTTTTCCCTAGAATTTCCTATGTCTTTCTCACCTGCTTCTGGCCTCTACGATATTCTAGCTGTGCCTTCCCTCAATTGGTGTCTTCCAGCTAGCACACACTTAGGCAACGTGTTGAAATTTGAACTAGCTATGATCAATCCAGATCAGAGATGGGTTTCAGCAGGTTCTGACCAGTTCTGGAGAACTAGTAGCGGAAAGTCTGAGTAGTTCAGAGAACCAGTAGTAAAAATTCTGACTGGCCCCACCCTCATCTATTTTCTGCCTCCCAAGTCCCAGCTGATTGGGAGGAAATGGGGATTTTGCAGTAACCTTCCCCTGGAAAGGGGAGGGGTGGGAATAGAGATTTTACAGTATCCTTGGTAGGATACCTACAGTATCCTACCAAGCCACGCCTACCAAGCCATGCCACACCTACCAAGCCATGCCCATAGAACCAGTAGTAAAAATATTTGAAACCCACCACTGATCCAGATCATTTTTAAAATAACTCCTTGAGTGGACGAAGGAATGGATCTGTTATGAAGTTCACATTATTTACCCCTTAGATTTCTGAAATTAACAAATTTAAAGTTTCACCTTAAATGGCTTCATAAATTAGAAGTACTAGAATGCTGCAAAGCTCATTTTGTGACTGATACCACTTCATTCCTTCATGTACCAAAGGATCAAAATTCTGATGTGGCACAAATTGACTGCCAAATAGATCACAAATATTTCAATGACAACTAGTATAAATTAAAATTATATCTATTTCCTTTTCCAGATTACCTCATAAATATTTGAAAACAGAAGCTATGAATAAATAGAGAATAAAATTGTTAAATATAATGCATTGGGAATAAAATGTTGAAACCATTAGCCAGTATTAATGTTACACACATTTTTTTCCCAATACAATAAAAGCATATATAGAAAGAGGATTGTGAGAGAACGATCATCTGGGACTCCTGCTTGATCCTTTCCTTTCCTTTCCTTTCCTTTCCTTTCCTTTCCTTTCCTTTCCTTTCCTTTCCTTTCCTTTCCTTTCCTTCCCTTTCCTTTCCTTTCCTTTCCTTTCCTTTCCTTCCTTTCCTTTCCTTCCCTTTCCTTTCCTTTCCTTTCCTTTCCTTTCCTTTCCTTTCCTTTCCTTTCCTTTCCTTTCCCTCATGTCGTGTCCCTCATGTTGGGAAAGATTGAAGGCAAAAGGAGAGGAAGATGGCAGAGGAAGAGATGGTTAGTGTCATTGATGCAATGAACATGAATGTGAGCAAATTCCAGGAGACAGTGGAGGAGTCTGGTATGCTATGGTCCATGGGGCTGCAAAGATTTGGACATGACTTAGCAACAGAACAATAATAACAAATCACTTCTCAAGTGAACACCTGTAGATTCTCTTTTAGTGAAAAAAGCTTGATTTTGTTTCCCTCTCCAAAATCTCCTGAAAGATTATTCCTGGCCTCTGAAGTTTCTCCAAACCATTGGAATTGACGAAAGCTGTCGGTGCAAGTTAAATACATGATTGACTGCCTCCTTTAACATGCTGGCTTGGATTTGAGGACTCACATTGCTGGAGATGTGCTCCGGGAATCTCAGCATGTGTTAGTCTAGACCTGTTGCCTCTTTGCTTACTGCTATTCTTGGCATTTTCCCTAGATCAGAATGAATCAGCTGAATTTGTGGTTGAGTGCCATGATGGCTGGCATCTTTAAAACAAAATGGGTGGAGCGTGGAGTTTGGTTTTCAGAACCACCCTGTAATGAATGAAGAAATGAACCACATGCCTCGTGCATGTGTATCTGTACAGTGGGGAACTTGTTCTTGCAGTGCTTGCCCCTTGGAAAAGATTGGAGTGAAAATTGTGTCCCGAGGACATGGCATCTGATAGTTTATCAGGAGTCTGACTGCATGACAGAACCACAAGCTGTCAGCACAACAGCTGAGCTGCTTGCCAAGAGGGTAAGATGCCAAATACCAGGTGAACATCTTTGCCAGCTTAGCACCTCAAAGCCATGTGATTGCTGCCTGGCAGAGTTGCTTTTATGTGCTAGCAGGAATGGAAAAACAAACGTGCTGCCTTAATGTGTCTCCTCAAGCAAGATGATGATTTACATGGAGAATTAAAATGCCGAGTTAGGCATTTTGCAATTTGGCATTTGAAGTGGATTTGCAATGACTGTGCATTCTACTGGGTGACATCCTATTGCAGTTACTACTCAGGTGCCTTAGTTCTCCTATGGCAGATTTACACGTTAAGTGATTGCTTTAACCTTCCTTCCTTCCTTCCTTCCTTCCTTCCTTCCTTCCTTCCTTCCTTCCTTCCTTCCTTCCTTCCTCCCTCCCTCCCTCCCTCCCTCCCTCCCTCCCTCCCTCCCTCCCTCCTTTCCCCCATGAAAACATAAACGAGTCCTTTCTTTTTGTAGGGCTAAAATCCAACATTGAAACCAGACTACTCTGGGGTAATTTGACCATCTTTGGGGAGTATGAAGTATATTTATAAAATGTTTTGATACAGTCAATGCATAACAATTCCACCATTTATCTTTTAACTAACAGGACAACATTTTCATATAATAATAATCTAATTTCTGACATAATCAACCTGAGCAAAGCAAAACAAATCTAGTCCAAGCAGCTTTGATCCTCTGGGGAAAAAGTTCATGTACCTTTTAATTATTGATTATCTTTAATATTGGTTCCATTCGATATAAGATGTGAACACACCTACTTCATTTTATAGACTTTAGTGCCTGCCTGTCTGCCAAATATACAAACAAGATTCTGGGTCATCAAAAGGTAGTCAACCCTAAGTCAAAAGACATGTTTTTGCTCTATTGCTTATAATGGAGTAAAGTGAATTGGCAGATGATTTTTATTTTAATTACTGGCAATGGAATAATATCTCCTATCACCCTAAGGACAGTAGGATAATCTAGAGTTGCAGAAGAGGTCATTAGGCACTCTTAATGGTAACTTCCAAGATGGAAAATATCTGGGAGGCTCAAGAGGAGTACTTGACAGAGCTGCTCAGTTGCCCTCCAGCATTGGGTTGAAACTGGGTCTGGGTCGGAAGGAAGAGAAAAGAAAAGAAAGATTAAAAAAAGAGAGTTGAGAAATAGAGCCATAAAGTTGTCATCATAGAACACCCAAGAAGTTTCAGAACTTCTCAAAGAAATGCTCCAAAACCACCTACTGTATTTGACAACCCAGATTGAGATTGCTTCACATTTCGCTTTGCAGAAATCACATTTGTTGTTTGAATAATACTGGTATGTATTTAAAACTTTCTACCCCTAAGGCAACTAACATTCACAAAATATAAAAGCAATTTTGAAAATATGTATCTGAGCTCTCTTACCAAATAACAGGAAGTACGTAAACAGCATTTAATACCACTTGATAGAAATAAAATTAATTTAAATACTTACATTTATAAAGTTGGGAAAAACAAAAGGGACTTCAGCTAGTTCAAAAAAAGGCACCATTGAAATAATAGAATAGCATAGAATAGAATAGAATAGCAATAACACTTAGGCTTATATATTGCTTCACAATGCTTTACAGTTCTCTCTAAAATGTTTACAGATTTAGCATATTGCGCCCAAAAAACTGGCGTCTCATTTTACTGACCTCGGAAGAATGGAAGGTTGAGTCAACCTTGAGCCTGGTGAGATTCGAATTGCTGGCAATCAGCAGAGTTAGCCTGTAATACTGCATTCTAACCACTGCACCACCACAGCTCCTAGATTACAATAAAATGGAATGGAATGGAATGGAATGGAATGGAAGAGAAGAGAAGAGAAGAGAAGAGAAGAGAAGAGAAGAGAAGAGAAGAGAAGAGAAGAGAAAGCTTTATTTGACCAAGTGTGATTAGACACACAAGAAATTTGTCTTTAGTGCAGAAGTTCTCAGTGTACATGCAAAACAAGATTAGAAGGTTAATAATACTACTACTGCCATACAACATGGGTGAATATACTTAGACATAAGAGTACTGGCTTCTGTGGGAAGACACATATACAGAATGGCAAACATCTAGAACAGCACTTTTTCCAAGGAAGGCCAAAGCAGCTGTGAAATCCCCCTGGTTCTATCCGGTTCGCTGAAGCGGTAGCGCTGGCGGCGAGAGGCTCCGCCCACATGCTGGGACATCATTATGTCCCTTTTTTTACCATCTGTGCATGTACAGAAGGTTCTGTGCATGCACAGAAGAGGTGCATGCACACATAGTGTGCGCATACTCCTGCACGCTCCCGTTCCTGAACTGATAGCGAAGGTAAGTGGGTTTCACCGCTGGGTGAAAGCTATTTAAATTGAAGTGATATATAAATAAAATCATGGTAGTCTTTCTGCTGGGCACAGAAACGCTGTCTGATACCATACAATTATTTTTAAAGGCTATATCAAAGAGTTGTCACTTTGGGATAGAATTAACTTTAGGGAGAAATCAAGTAAACATGGTTCTGAAAACTAAACCATTTAATACACTGGATTTCCCACTAAATGGTTAGTCCTGGTGTTATACAGGAAGATTCCTATATAACTTCTGGATTTAGAAAAAAAAAACCTTTTATCCAAATGAATCAGAATGCAAGTGACTTTATACGTAATTTCACTAGTAACAAATAACTGGATTTGTAGATAAAGTCCAAGCAAGTAGTTTGTGCATTAATATTCTAGTATGTGCAGTTCAGAGTCCAGTCAGGTGTTTTCGAGATTGCCATCCATAGCTGAGAAACTATTAGTCAGATGACTGAGATTCTCCTCAGTAGCTTCTAGGTATGCCTGGAGTGTGATTTCAAAAAAAGATCTGACCGGATCCACCCCTTTGTTTTTTGTAAATTGGGCTCAAATTACACCTGCTACATTAGAGTGTCTTAACAATTAACTCTAAAATTATATTTTGTTAACTTGTTTTTACCCACATCTAAGCAATGGGAGTTTAGGGGTCCAACCTTTAGCTAGGATTTAGTTTCTGGAGAGGTACACAGAAAACTTGTAATGTTTCAGGATACATTATCTATTTTCTCACATATGTAAATTGAGTTTATATTTAAAATCCAACAAATTCTTGTTTCCATTTCTAGGGAGACATGCAGAACTATAGGTTCTTTAGTTGTTTTCAAACCCAGTTCCACCGCCAACTGTTTAACTGTTTCCGGGATAGAATAGGATAGCCCTCTGTGTACCTGGTTTGAAATCGGAACTGCAAATGCACAATTATTTTCTTGCGTGTAGAAATACATGCACAAATTAGCATTTACAAATCCTTCTTCCTCCCTGCTTGAGGTCATTTCTTTCTTCACTCCCAATACCAACAAACAACTGAGAGCGGGATCACTAGGAGGGGAAACTATAATGCTTTTCTTCTTCCCTTACTTAGGATGCCTTCTTTCTTATTGCTGTAGAGGAAAAACAGTGAAGACTTCGTCTCTTCTTTTGAACAGACCCAATGGGGTCAGTGGGGAGAATTGGGAGCAAAAGAAAATTTGAATTTTTCCAACAAGACTGATGAAGGGGGATGCTTCTTCAGTTATCAAGAAGGAATTCCCAGCAATCGATCTGATAATTCAGAATTCAGAATAACAGAGTTGGAAGGGACCTTGGAGGTCTTCTAATCCAATCCCCTGCTCAAGCAGGAGACCCTATACCATTCTGGACAAATAGCTGTACAATACCTTCTTAAAAACCTCCATGATGGAGCACCCACAACTTCTGGAAGCAATCAATTCAATGAACAAAACAGGTTGTAGGAAGTGGAGTTGGGGCCATGAGCTGACTATCTCCAGTCTGTTCGTCATCTTTCTGTTGAAAGATGATGAGCTATCTTCCATTAATTCTTTAGATATCTTTATATCTATCTATATATATATAAGAAGAGACAGATATCGTGATCTCCAGAACTTAAAATATATTATGCACTTAGCTTTCGTTTGTCTCTGCTAACATCATCAGAGTATAAAAACCACCAGTGTCAAGATATTCGCCTTTATGCATCATTGATCAATTTGGCCATTGCGCATGTGATAGGTCCATCCACCCACCTCCTATCACGTGCGCAATGGCCAAATTGATCAATGATGCATAAAGGCAAATATCTCATCAATGGTGGTTTTTACACTGACGATGTTAGCAGAGGCTAGCGAAAGCTAAGTGGATAATATATTTTAAGTTCCTGAGATTGCGATGTCTGTCTCTTCTTTTATAGCTACACCTGCAACCTTAGTATAATCTTAGATTGTTCTAAATAAATTATATATTTAGAACAATCTAAGATTATCTTGCAAAAGGAACAATAGCCAATGGATTCAACTCCTATGTGGTAATAGATGCATGAGCCATAGGCTCCCTCTTTTACACTGGTCAGTGGTCATTGAGCAATTGTCCTATTTCTAAAGGGATAGATGGGTAGACAGAGCATGAAAAATGGTATTCCTCTCTAAACTTCATTGTATCGTGTTTTGAGGAAAATATAAATTTAAAGAAGAAAAATGAATGAATGGATAAAGATTTATTACATATTTATTACAGCAAAAAAAAAAAAGGATGATGATAATGATGATTTCTGATAGGAAAATTGTATGATGAGTTGGTCTCATATGTATATATTATAGCATTTAGTCTAGGAATATTATTCAAAATTGGATGCATCTTCCTGTGGTCCATGTATTCTGTGCAGCTCTTCATTGGTATTAGGAGCAATAACAATATGAACCAAAGTTTCACCATCATTTTTCTACATGTAATATGGACCAAAATCAAATATAGCTTCTCCCCTGATGCCTTACTCACTACTTGAAACTGGCTGTCTTTAAAGTCTAGTACAGCGAAATCGCCTATCCTGAATGGATAGGTAAAAGCCACAAAATTCAAGAAATAAAATTGGAAGCAACATGGAGAGTTGGTGGACACATAAAATAGCAACAGCAACAATAACAATAAAGTTTACTACTACTAGTATCCAAGTCTTCTTCCTTTATTCCCATGGGGACTTAGGAAAAAAAGAAACAAATATTTAGGAAGGATTAAAATGTTATTTTAAAGCAAGATTTTACTCAATTGAATTGACTAATGTCAAATCTTTCGCATAAAACAATTTACAACAGTAGAAGCTAAGGAGTTCTGCTATTTTTTATTCTCTGTATTCCTTTGTTTTTTATGATGTATGGCTTACTCATTGAAAAAGCAGTGCACTCTGGCTTTGCAAAAAAAGGATTAAAGCAAGCTATTTGCAAAAATAAAAAAAAATAAAAATGGCTTCCACAACGCAGTAAGAGGCCTTAACTTTCCTAGACTTTGGATCTAGGAGGAAGTGATGTGCAGTTCACCAGCGTGTCCCTTGTCTTTCTAAATCGGGTTAGTGCTTTTATTCTCTTAGATAATCTCTTTATTACAGTATTTCTTCTTCCTAGTCTTCTTCCAGTGCTATGCCTAAAGCCAGTATTTAGTGGGATTGCCTGGAATGTTGTAATGTTTCCAGGCTTAATTCTGCCTGAAAAAATAAGCAAGATCAGTCTGGTTAGAGATTGTGTTAGCTGATCGGATTTTCGTTTTCCTTCCTCCAATTCCTCCTCTTTTTGGTAGCATTCAACAGCTTTCTCAATGGGAAACCCCCTTTTTCCCCAGTTTCCTTTGGTTTTCCCCCATTTTTCGACAAATGCTGGAACTTTATAAGGAAGGACATATAAGAGCAGAATGGACTGGGGAAAAGGCTCAGTAGAAATTCTCAATACAATCCTATATAAGCTTATTCAAAGCAAACAAACAAACAAATATCCCATTGAGGTTTTTTTTTTCTCCCTTGAGGAGCTGGGCATAGCATAGAAGCTGCAAGTAGACAATGCCTCATATGTAGTCAGCTCGAGGAAATCTGAAATGCTGTCCTTCCTGAGAATGAAAAAGCAGCTGCTTGTTCTGTGATCTCAGTTCTCCACTTCGCCTGACAATCAGAAAGTAAACAGAGAGACTGATGCTGGAAATTGAGAAGAATATTTTGTTTTCAGGAACCGAGGACAGCTTCTGAGTGTCTTCTCATTCCAATTTCCTTAGTAGTGAGACTTAAGAGTCCACAAACCATGGAATATAGACATGTCAATGAGGCAAAAGAAACACTGCATGCAATGCTGCCTCCCCAAACCCATTGCCCATCCCACCAAAGTTAGGGACTGTGATGTCAATATCACTGACAATGTTCCTCTTGCACATCTTGTTCCATGAGGCTCGGCAGCGGGGAGGGGGGCGAGGGGTGGGTGGGCAATGCGCTGATTGTGTCTTTTTTTAAAAAAAATATGGATACATCGAAATTCCTCTCATTTTGAAAAGGGAACTTTCTGTGTCTCTCCTCACCCTACGGAGACATTTTTGTACTTTGGAGCCAAGCTAGGGAAAAGGGTCTCGACAAAAGGCTAGCCAGGAAGCTAGTCTCAGATCCTGCTGCCACTGAATATAATCTGCCTCTTGGCACCCAGGTCTTGCAGCTGCCAGGCCCTCTCCTTATGCGGTCACCGGGATTGGCGCGGAGGCAAGAGCAGAGAGTGGAGGAGGGCTAGGCAGAGCACATTCATCACTGCCAGGAGTGAGTGGAGGCAGTGCCAAGGAACTATGTAACTAGGCACCTGTGCCAATTTGCTCAGTAATTGGATTGCTATTTGAAAAATTAACATGGTCTCTAGAACCTTTGCATTTTCTGTGCAAAGTTTTCAAATGGCAGAGGGAGGGGCAAATGAGGAGGGGGGGTGCCAAGCAACTGCTTGGCAGAGGGCTGGGGAGAGGGAGGGATTGATTTAAAACACATGCACACACACAAACCAAAGTCATTTGGTTATCTTCCAGAATATTATAAAGCTGCTTCTGAATCCACTCGACCGTGCTGGCAGATGCGAGAGACAAAGGACGAAATACAGCATGCTGGAAAGCTGTGATGTTACTGCTTACTCGAAGGAGTAACTGGTTTCCACACTGTTATTTTCCAGCAAATGTAAACATGACAAGGGACACGGGCAAAGGGGAAGGGGAGATGTTAATATAAAGTGCAGAGTCTGAAGGACAGAATTATGATACAGTTTTCTCTCTTTATGTATCGAAGTCCCAAATGGGACTTAAATAGTCCTAAAATAGGAAACTCTCAATTGTACTACCAGTGCCCGTTTATAGGTTTGCTGATTTAAAAGAGAAGGAGGCATCATAAGAGAGTTATTAATCCCTGTGACATGCTTCTGCATTTCTTTCTCCTCTCCTATCCCTGGTTGCTTTTTTAATAAAGCAGCTCTAATGCCTAGTAAGATTTTACTAGGGCTGTAACTCTTGTGCAACCCAGCATGGATTTATATGAAAACAGTGTATTAACTTTAGGCAGAACCATCAAACCCAGATGAGTCCTTTTGACATTTGAGTGGGGGGACAAGCAGAATAGCAAAAGATAAACATTTGAGATGAAAGTGCAAGCAGAGTTAACACACCCAGTTGTTAACCTCAGTACAAAAACTAAAAATCCGACAAAAGCCTTTGTGAATAAATATGGCTACCTATTCCTGGAAAAAAAAATGTTTGCTTCACTTTTTTAAAGACAAGTCTTCTCCAACCTGGTTTACTCCATCTGTACCAGAACTGTATAATTTCCAACCAAAATATAGCGGTATCTTGGTACTCAACTATTTTGAAACTCATCGAATTTGGTACTCAACACATTTTGATGCAAAATTTTTGTCCCGGTACTCATTGTTTGGTAATCAATGCACAAGCTAGAACTCGTTGGTGTCAACTGCCTCACTACATTATTCTTTACAGGAAAAAAATTGTTTGGTATTCATCGTTTTTGACACTCATAACACCTCCTGGAACCAATTAATGATGAAGACCAAGGTACCACTGTAGTTTATGTCTGAGATTTCTGGGAATTGCAGTTCCAACCCTTTATTCTGATAGAACTTGAAGAAAGCTAGACTAAGATATGCTTCATTCAAGTAGAATCCATGACAGGATTTAATTATTTTTAAAAAGTCAATACAACAGCATTATAATATGCTAGATAACAATGTTGACATCAGTCAACCTCTTTCAAGGATTCACCTCCAGAAAATTTAACATGACTGCATTTATTGATATTTATTGATTTCATATTAGGTAAGATTGTATGCAGAAATTAAAATACCAGACAAGTGGAATTAAATGCCTGTGTATTGTGTTGCTTGATTTCTGCTACTATAAAAGGGAAATTCAGTATGACTTGTTTAATTCCAGAGTAATAGTGTCTGTCTTCCTGAAACTGTGCCACCGTGAAGACAGGACAACTCAGAAGCAAGATCTGAGAAGGAGTAGGGGAGAAGGTGAAATTTCTGCCCCTAGATGGAGTATTCTGCACACAGGAAGTTTTTACATTTTGGGAGAACATAGACAGCAATCTCTTCAGAAGCCTTGTGGTGTTTCTAGTTTGAAATTCCCCCTAAAACTTAGTGAAAATTCACTTTAGTAATGCTGAGAGTGAGAACTAAACCTTCTATTTTAGAAAATCAGGATTTGAGTGAAGTGTTTATGCTCAAACTTAAGTATTTGACATATTCTACAAACAATGTATAGTTAGCTGTATTGTTTGCAATGGCTGCTGCTAATAGTAAATGCGATATATTGAATTGATACGATTGCTGTAATTTTATATGTGTTTTGCTAAAACCTAAGGTTGCAAATAAATGTTTAAATACAAATGCATAATTTAGATGGCATGTTGCCTAAATAAGAACTTATACTGCGTAGCTATTGCAGAGGATTTTATTATTTCAGATGATCAACCTCTGTCTTACTCTGCCATGGGACACAATAAATCTGTAGAAGCTTGTGTTTGTTTTCTTTTCTTTTATGAAGTGGACAAAGAAAAGGTTGTGGTTAGTCAAATTCCTTTTTGCGATGGAAGACTCTTCATCCTTGTTGACCTTGCAGCTCCCACCTACTGCCTCCCAAGTCTCAGTCTTGCCTCCTTGACTGCCCGGCCATATCTTTACCTCTCACCTTCCTTGCTTAAATAGATACAGTTTCTTTAGCAGTGAGGGCTGCTTAACAATTTGGAAGGAGGGTGTTCTCTCCCAGGCCGTACAAACATGCCAGGACCAGAAAAGAAGTCTACACATCTGCTTTTTATGTATCCAGTAAAGCATCAAAGAGAGGAATTTGCTCAGCCTTGCCACCATGAGATGCTCAGGCATTTCTCACTATGAGATGAATCTTCAAGTCCACCTCATTGGAGCAAAGGAAAAGAAAATGTTGATTCAATGTTCTTGCTTGAGTGTAAATTTCAAAGCCTCTATGAATGTGTCCCTGTGACAATGGTGGGTTTCAACATTTTTTTACTACCGGTTCTGTGGCATGGCTTGGTGGGCGTGGCATGGCTTGGTAGGCATGGCAAGGGAAGGATACTCTAAAATCTCCATTCCCACCCCACTCCAGGGGAAAGTTACTGCAAAATCCCCATTTCCTCCTGATCAGCTGGGACTCAGGAGGCAGAGAATAGATGGGGGCGGGCCAGTCAGAATTTTAACTACTGATTCTCTGAACTACTCAAAATTTCCGCTACCGGTTCTCCAGAACTGGTCAGAACCTGCTGAAACCCATCTCTGCCCTGTGAGCTTTTAAAAAGTTGCTACTGCTGTTATTTCTATTACTACTACTACTACTACAAAGCTTTTACAGCTATTATTTGAGAGACAGTTTGGTGTGGGGATAAAAGCACCAGACTAGAAACTGGGAGATTATGCACTTTAGTCCTGCTTTAGGCACAAAGCCAGTTGGGTGGTCTTGGGCCAGTCATTCTCTTTCAGTCCCAGGAAGGAGGCAATGGCAAGCCACTCCTGAAATATTGCCAAGAAAACTACAAGCAATTGCCAGATGTCAATATTGGCTTGAAGGCACCGAAACACTATTACTGATTTTAGATTCAGCAATACATGAACAGCACTGTACGTTTTTTGTGGGGTTCATCTTTAAAGGGCAAAAATGCATCCAGTGAAACAGGAAACGCTTTTTAGTTTCCTGAAGGAACAAAAAAAAAGAGGAGTGTCTTCATTGACACACTAAGCTGTTTAATTGGGCTTTTGAAGTCCTATCGGTCACTTTGGATGACTAAGGTAAGAGGCTAGGGCACTTTGACACTGCTGATCTGCACTATCTCAGATCAGTTCTATCTGACTGATCTCCCAATATTATTTGTTTGGGAAAGTGATCTGACTTCTGGCTTTGCTTTGGTGCATGTGAAAATTCTATAAGTTTAAAAAAGATTCAAAGAATCCCTCCCTCCAAATTTATGGGTACCTTTGCCTCACCCTAGTTGTTGAGCTCAAGTTCCTGAAGCATATCTCTTGCTGTATGCATTGTTTAGAATTTCTGTCCTTCAGTTCAGCTTCTGTAGTAACACACAATCACAGTGGAAAAACCACTTGGTTGCACAATTGCTGGTATTCTTCTAATTCACTTTCAAAACCTTCAGAATGCGGCCGCACGGGTTGTTATGGGAGCTTCTTTTTACTCCCATGTGACACCTCTCCTGCGCGAGCTGCACTGGCTGCTGGTGGTCCTCCGGGTCTGTTTCAAGGTGCTGGTATTAACCTATAAAGCCCTACATGGCTTAGGCCCGGGGTACTTGCAGGAGCATCTTCTGCCATCCTCCCATCGTCCCGTACGCTCTTACAGAGCGGGCCTCCTCAGGGTGCCGTCGGCTAGACAATGTTGGCTGACAGCCCCCAGGGGGAGAGCGTTTTCTGTGGGAGCGCCGACCCTCTGGAATGGTTTGCCCACCGGGCTTAGAACAGCCCCCGACCTCCTCTCCTTCTGCTGCAAACTGAAGACGTGGCTCTTTCATCAAATGGACTGACCCGTCTAGGGGCTTTTACATTGTTATAATTTTAATTAATTTTAACTGGATTTTAATTTACATTTAAATTTAAATTGTTGAAGTTATTCTTTGTAAGCTGCCCTGAGTCCTTCGGGAGAAGGGCGGCATATAAATTGCATAAATAAATAAAATAAATAAATAATTTACCAAAGTTTAAAACACAATGGAGGAAGGGTGGCAAGGTAGTTGGGGAATTTTTAGGGGTTTTCACTGTTCTTCATACTTTTCATATTCAGCTTGCCTACACATATAATATTGACAGCATAGTAATCACTCAGATCAGTAAGCAGATCAATGAACAAAGTGCCAGACAAATTCTGTAGATACAGGAAGACGTATTGAATTGGGAGGGCTAGCAACTTATTTCTTCTTTTCTGTGAAGTGGTGAAGGATATTTTTGTTAAATCACAACTGAAGGTGCTTTGGGATGGGAGGTGGGACACTGATTGGATAATATTCTTTGCCCTCTTCTGGAGAGAAAAAGGGTGATTAATTAATGCTATGCTTTGTATATTTACCATTGTTTGAAGTCTGCTGAAATGCATTCTGTGGGTAGAAATAGTGGTAATATGGAAGTGTGCCCAGTGAGCAGAAGAAGGATCTTATAATTATCCATAACATAGACAGGTTTTAGAATAAGTTTGAGCACCTTTCTTTGTGTTATCCCCCCCCTTTCCTACTGTTTCCCTTCCTTCCTTCCTTCCTTCCTTCCTTCCTTCCTTCCTTCCTTCCTTCCTTCCTTCCTTCCTTCCTTCCTTCCTCACAGTGTCATACCTCACACATTTGCCATTACTAGCCACAACCTGCCAGCTCTTTCTTTTCACTGTGCTAGGCACCCTTTGTTTTCACAGCCTGGCAAGCCTTGCAGCTGTTGTCCGAGGCCTGCTCCTCCAGCCTGTGATCAGTCAGCTGCAAAATCTTCTCTGGACACTCAGTATTCACAGCTCTAATCGGGCCAGCGGACTGTTTCCTCCTCTCTTGCAGTAAATCTTTATCCCTTGCTCCCTGCTCGTCAGTTAGTGGCGCCAGCTCTTTGGGCTGCTCTATTCCTTTCCCATCCTTTGCCGCAACGTGTGCTCTGAATGCTAACATCGGCCTTGTTTAGACTTGCTGCTGACTTGAAACAGTGATCCGCAAGTTGGAGAAGTCCAAATTCTTTTCTTGTCCTCTTCTTCCTCCCCTCCCTGCTCCATCCTTACAACAACTCTTTCTGTCTCTCTGCTCCAAGCAGAAAAACATTCCAAATTGGTTCCCTTTCCCGATTTCATACTTTACCCATATAAGTTAATTGCATGATCGTCCTTTCATTTTTCCCTCAAGAAAGGCTGCCATTCTCTGGACTTTAGAGTCTTTGGGCCAAAGATGAAGATAAGCTTGGCTGACAGATGCAATAACTAACAGCAAGACATCCCTACAGGAAACTGGCACAAACCGAAACTGGTCCACGTGGCCAAGTTGATTAAGAGACTTCATTGTTTATAACTTAAATGACTTGAATTTGAGTCACACATGTCTTCGCTGAGGCAGGAAAGTCTGCATGCTAATTTTTGAAGTATTTGCCATCACGTCAGTCACTTCCGACTGTTTAATGGGTGGGCCTTTTCTTATACACCAAGATCGAGTGATGACCCCATTGCATCCAGATATGTACCACCTCAGAGCCATTCATTTATAACCCAGGATCCTTCTAAGTTGTTAACAAACTTATTTTACTCTGTAAGATAGGTTTGTTCACCAGTTAACAATTATCTAAAGATAAACCTAGTTTTTCCATATCCCACAGCATCAAGATTGCCTTCATATCACATTGGCTCAAATAAGCTAAGACTGTATGACGCTAAAACTTAAAATACGGAACACATGCTTATTTTGAGTAAGATTTTTTTATTCAGGATAGCTTGATCTATTGCTTTATTCTAAAGTAGAAATGAAACAATGCCTTTGTGTTGCTTTGATATCTCACAGTCTGGATGTTTAATATGTTTAATACAATACAAATGTTATAGGGGGAGGGGAGTGACACATACAATGACACCTTAATGAATGAATTAGAGGTAGTACTCGTTTAGTGACCACAATGGGGATCAGCAATTCTGTTCCTAAGTGATATGATCACTAAGAAAAATATAATGTGCTCTTGATGGTGCTTTAGACTTCACTTCTGCTGTAGTCACTAAGTGAATCACCATGACTTATTGAGACATCACTTGATCATGAAACTAGTTGTGGACTGATGGTGATCACATTGCAACAGGTGGGATGTTGCAATGTTTGTAATTGCTTGCTAGTTGTGAATCACCTGAATGTTGATCACGTGATGGCAGGGACCCTACAATCATAAATGTGAGGACTGGTTGTAAAGTTACTTTTTCAGTGCCATCAAAACTTCAAATAGTTGCTAAACAAGGCAACAGCTAGTCCGGTCCACCTGAATGTGCCCAATCTAGTTTGCACTGATGTTCTTTCTCAGGAGAAGAATTCTAGAACATAGCAGAATTCCACACAAATCATTCCAATGATATGAGACAAGAAGCAACACAAAATTATACATGCAAAATGCAAGATTGAAAGAAAAGCAAGATTTCTATATTTCCTCAGAGATTTCCCCTACTCATAGTGCTAAACTGAAGTTCAAAATGCTGGGTATTTTAACTCAGGTAGGCATAATACTGACTGGTTACTCTCATAGTATTGGATTTATATTGACTAGTTACATTTTGGTCTTGTGAAAATCAGTTGAATGTAAGATCCTGCTGCCACTGGTCACTATTCTCTCTCTCTCTCTCTCTCTCTCTCTCTCTCTCTCTCTCTCTCTCTCTCTCTCTCTCCCTCCCTCCCTCCCTCCCTCTCTCCCTCTTCCTCCCTCTCTCTCTCTCTCACACACACACCCAAATCTTCAATACCTTAATTTAAAGCAATAAATTAACTACAGCATTATTATTTATTGGAGATACAAATCCAATGGCATGACCTGTCAGCACTTCATGACCTACTGACCCCAAGGGAAACAGTGGAGTATAAATAGAGGGTTAAGGATTTACTCTGTGTCCTCTCTTTGTCTGTTAAGAGATTGCTATTCTGAGCTCATTTCCTTCTGACTTTCTTCCCAGGGACATATTCACAAAGCACATGTTCTTGGACACTCCTCCTGGTAGGATGTAGTTTGATGCTAGATTTTGTCTTTCCTCGTGCCATATTTCCTGCAAATAAATTTCTTTCTGTTATAGTTATAAAATCTGCTCGAGTAGTTGTTCAGGTTGGATTCCTGCTTACGTGCACATAGAGAACAACAATTCTTTAGTATTCTTGAGCAAATGGGAAACTAAAATATTAATTTTAACACAAACTCATATTTACCTTTGTCTGACTAAAGCCACATTTCTTGAAGTTAAGAAGCCTTTCAAACTCAGTGGGATTACTTAAGCATTCAAATGGAATGGCCACATTTCCTATATTTGAAAAGCTGTGATTTGTACTTTCTTAATGTAATTGAGACGTGTTGCTTGATAACAGTTCTATTCACTTAGGTATGTAGATGCAGTCCTAGGAATAAAGATACACAAGTTTCAATCATATTGAATTTAGTGGGATTTTCAGTGGGAAAAGAGGGCTGGAGGCTAAGACATATGAAGAATGGTTGCAGGAATTGGGTAGTTTAGTGAAAAGAAAGACTAGGGATGACATGATAGCAGTGTTCCAATATTTGAGAGACTGACATAAAGAAGAAGGAGTCAACCCATTCTCCAAAGCACCAGAAGGCAAGATAAGAAACAATGGATAGAAACTAATCAAGGAGAGAAGCAACCTAGAACTAAGGAAAAATTTCCTAATGCCAGAAGTGAGAACAATTAACCAGTGGAATGGCTTGCCTTCAGAAGTTGTGGTTGTTTCATCATTGGATGCTTTTAAGAAGAAACTTGGCAGCCACTTGTCTGAAATGGCATAGGGTCTCCTGCTTGAGCAGGGGGATGGACTAGAAGACCCCCAAGGTCCCTTCCAACTCTGTTATTCTATTATTCTTTTGAGCAGACAGATACAAGAAACTTCATTTGGAAAGATTGTTGTTTGGGCAAAACTGTCTGCATTGTTATCACCTTCTTAAACTCACAATTGATATTTGGCAATTTAGGAATATAGTAACCAGAAGACCAACATTGTATTGTTGGTGATTTACTCTCCTCTTGATACTGTTATTATTTATTAATTAAATAGCAGTACCCATGGAATGAAAGGATAGGCAACTTGCATATCCCCCAACTTGTTATGAAGTCAGGCTCTTGGGTGAGAGGCTTATAGTCCAAAGTTCCAATGCTTTTTTTCCCTAAAAGTTTTTGAAAAATATATTACAATGGTTTTTGTACCATTATCATTGATTTTACATCTTGTGAAGTTTCTTTTGTTGATTTTATATTTTACAGTTGCCTTATGGTTGATTCATTGTCCGCTGCTTTGGTAGCTACTGCACTGCAGGAAAGCATCCTCTTCCTCCTCCTCCTCCTCCTCCTCATCATCATCATCATCAAGCTTTTTGTCAGCTGCATAAAACTGAAAGTGATTCTTTTTTCAAGCATGCTTCTTAGAGTTACACTAACAAGATTTATTGAGAAGAACGGGAAAGGGTTACAAGAGTTCCAGCAGCTGAACTTTTCTCTATTTAGAATCAATATAGCTTGTGGACATTAGGACAGAGAATTTGTTTTCTTTTCAACAGTCTTCCTATGATCCAATGAGGAGGATTCAGTGAGAAGCTTATACCTGACTGTTTACGTAAAAGTCTCCTGACACTTTATGGCCTGGGAACCAAAAGTTACAATTGCCCACTGAATTGCCCAATTAACTGAAATTGACTAAGGGTTCTTGATGTATATTTCACTATTGATTTTAAATTAGCTTTTAATTAGTTGACTTTGAAATTTGAGTTTATTTATTACAATCTCAGCCATCCTGGCAATTGGTACATGAATGACCAAAATTCAGAATTTATAATTCTATCACAGCTAGGAAATGTTGGTCTAGTCTAGAAATAACTATAAAATGAGAAGAAAATGTTTTTCTCAAAATGACCAATTTTCCCCTGATATATTTCAGAAGCTGAACCTAAATACATATGCAGCTAGATATGTTCTGATTATTTCAGTATAAATGTAAGTACATATGAGTTTAAAAAGGAGCTTTTATAATGTAGTCACACTGCTTGTTTATGTTAATTTGGAAATCTACAAGAAGTCCTAGAACTATATTGCCGCTAAGCCAAGTCTCCCCAGTTTTTCAATTTAAGTTTTTATATTTGGTACTGTTTAACATCCTCCTGTTGAATGTAACTAAATATTCATGATTACTAAGATAATATTAAACAGTGATTTTGTCTCTAAGCTAGCTCTTTGCAGTATGGTATTATCAGAACATTTTGATAAATATAACTTCTATTCCATTGTCTACTCATTTATAAAGTTGTTGAATAGAACTAAGCTGATGAAGGATCCTATGAAGGTTAAGGCAGAACCATGTTGGAGTAAGGTAGCTCAACAAGTTACAAATCCAACAATCTGTTTTGGTTCCAGAATGAAATAAATAGAAAGCAAAATTGTTTGAGGTCCTTGTCTACAATTTACATCAGTATTAGAACATTCTGGAAATTCTAATATGCCTCCTTGATAAAACCATGCAATACTGGTTTTATCCAGTTTCCACCTGTTAATTTTTCATTGATTCATCTTTTTCAGGAAAGAACAAGTTTAAACCTCATTGAACTTTCTTTCCTTTTGAGGAATTGTCTTCATGTGACAAGCCCAGATTTGTTGAGTCATTTTTAAACCTGAGGTAGACAGATGCCTGTATTTTAGGATGGGAGATAAGAAAGTCATTCCATTTGTTCTTCATCAGCTAATCAGCATCCTTAAAATATTTTCTACCCTACCTCAAAAATGTATTTAATTAGCTGGATATGATAGTTAATGAGCACATCACTCTATCAACAAGATATTAGAATAATCTAGATTGGCTGAGTTAGGCTAAAGATTCCCAGTAAGGAAAAGCTGCTTGATGTGACTTTGTTTCTTTTTTGCAATATTTATGCAAATAAATTATGAATACATATTTTAGTCCTAAAAGGATTAGGACTATATTTCTAAATAAATAAATATTTCTATTTATTTATAGTTCATTTTATAAAATTGCTCCTTCTCAAAATCATATTAAATCATAATATATTGAAGAATAAATTAACAAGCATACTAAATAAATTAAAATAGAAGGAAAAACAATTCAAAATCTCAAAGCAGAATTATATTTAAAATGATCAAATGTCAAATAGGATGAATATATTTGATCCTTCTAAAATGTAAAGAAAGGATATACCGTGTTTTCCCAAAAATAAGACCCTGTCTTATATTTTTTTGAACCCTGAAATAAACGCTTGGCCTTATTGCCATGCGCTCAAAAGCCTGATTGGGCTTATTATCAGGGGATGTCTTATTTTGGGGGAAACAGGGTAAATTATCCCTTTTGGCAGCAAACCCGTTAGCAATGATGTGAAGAGGCCCAACCCTGTTACTCTTTTCCTTTTGATACACAACAGATCTTAACTATTGATAGGCTCATTCTAGAAAATATGAATCTGTAGTTTTCCTGGTGACAAACTATTTAAGTTTCCATAGGTAAAAGCCAGCACTGTGCATTGTGCCTAAAACAGAATATAAGGCCACACAGTTGATATGGGATTGAATGCTATAGTTCATAAGAGAAGGAAACTGCCTCTTCACCTCTGCATAAAATGTATTGCAACTCTGCATAGAGTGCATTGCAATTCTCTAACTGGAAAATTCTCTAACTGGAAAATAGGGACGTGGTGGCTCAGTGGCTAAAACGCTGAGCTTGTTGATCAAAAGGTTGTCAGTTCAGCAGTTCGAATCCCTAGTGCCGCATAACGGGGTGAGCTCCCGTTACTTGTCCCAGCTTCTGCCAATCTAGCAGTTTGAAAGCACGCAAAAAATGCAAGTAGAAAAATAGGGACCATCTTTGGTGGGAAGGTAACAGCATTCCGTGCGCCTTTGGCATTTAGTCATGCTGGCCACATGACCATGTAGATGTCTTTAGACAGCGCTGGCTCTTCGGCTTTGCAACAGAGATGAGCACCGCCCCTTAGAGTCCGGAACAACTAGCATATATGTGCGAGGGGTACCTTTACCTTTACTTTTACCTTAACTGGAAAATGATCACAAATAGATCTAATGAACATATCTACCTTCTCTGGAAAAGGATATAACCAGCCCTAAGGTAGGCAAAGACATAGGCACTCTTGACCATAGTATCCTCCTGATCCTCCAAGAGGAATAATGGCTTCAGAAATACTGTATCTTCCAATTTTTTAATATGATCCTTCAGAGGAAATACAACCCTTTCCAGATCAGGTTGTATCCTCAAATCTCAGATTACTTTATCTTTTATGCTTCTGTGTTTTATGTATTGTTCAAGATGAGCACTTCATATCCTCCAGATTTCCTAAGATTGTGTGGGAGTTTAGCATACTTTGCTTTGTTTATTCACAAATGCTTGGCTAAGTCTAAGGGCTAAGCTCATTAATTATGGACTTGTAACTTAAGGGAATTTATGAATGAATGCGTGTGATCACTCTTCCTTCTAAGCCTTGCCTCACCCAACTTGGTTAAGAAATAGGAAGGAGGAAGCACACAGAGTTGGCAATTGAATTTTCCTCCTGGGTATTTCTTTAATCAGTGTCTTTCCTCTATTGTTATTTTCCCCAAATAATTCTTGCTTGGTATGTGTTTAGCAAGTTGGTATTTGTGCTAAATTTTTGGCCTGATGATTACTTTTCTCTTTTATAGTTTTTTTCAAAGTCATCTGTGCCTAAATGCATAGAATTTCCCTTGCAGTTCTCTTCTAAATATAACACGTGTAATAGTAAAATAATTTTCAAAGGCTCGCTTTGCTTCTTTGCAATCTAAAAATATAATCTTTCAGTAAACTAACCACATCCGACTCCTCAATCAATTAAAGAGGCCTCATTCATGTGCTGTTCACAAGCCTGAAGTTCATCATAAAATTGGCTCATTACAGGAAAAACAAATCAAACAAAAATATTGTTTTTAGATAATAAAATACTTTAATTATCTACAAAAAGAAAGTTGATTTTGCATGTAAAGTGATATATATTGTAATTAAATGTCATCTATGTGATTGGTTATGACTGTTTTCAAAGAGAATGAAGAAAAATCATTCAGAACAGTTCGCACAGCTCCCGGTTCGCACCGGTTCTTGAGAGCCGGTAGCGGTGACGATATGATGTTACCGAACTGGTTCTCTGTCTTCGGGAGCAGGGCCCTCCTGCCCGCTCCGGCGTTATGCCAACCTTATATTTCTTCTTTTTTTGCCCAGCTGAGAAGTGCGGCAGAGTGGATTGCCGCACCTCAGCTGGGCAGATTTGCAACGCGCTTGCGCAAAGCGCAAGTTTGGCGTGCAGGTGAGCAAAGTGAGCATGCGCATGGCGATCACACGCAAAGCGCGTGACCGAAGAGGCAATCGTGCGCAAAGCGCGCGCACAAAGAGAACCGGTAGTAAAGCCGGTTAGAACCCATCCCTGATTCAGACATACTGTTTCATCTCAAATCAAGAGACGGGAGCTTCTTGTTGCTTGGCAGTGACAATCTTATTTGTGTTATTTTCCATTTCTTAATGTAGACCAGCAAATGGAAGAACTAACAATAAAAGCAGAAATAGTTAGAAATAAAGTGAAAAGGATTAAAAACTGGACACAACCTGGAAATGACGAATTGCATGGTTCTTGGCTCAAATATCTGATGAATAGAATGCTGGCAAGTAAAAGCACTACATAGTCAATTTCTACAAAAAATCAAGGGGAAAGTGGACATAGATAAAAACCAAACAAAGGCTTACAACTGTAAGATTAAAAGAAGAAACTGAAGGCTTGATTTTGGCTGCTCAAGAGCAAGTTATTTGAACTAAGGCAATCCAGGCCAGAAACATATTAAATTTATTTATTTATTTATTTATTTTTCATATTTGTATACCGCCCTTCTCCCGAAGGACTCAGGGCGGTGAACAGCCATAATAAATACAAATACATCTAGAAGTTAAAAACTATTAAGAAACAGATTAAGTAATTTAGGCTCAAAGATTAAAAACATCCAAATTTATCTAAAGAGGTTTAAAACCCAATTTAAAAGCCAGTTTAAAAGCCAATTAAAAAGGGAGAGTTAGGCCAGACCAGCTTGTTGGAATAGAAATGTTTTCAGGGCACGGCGGAATATGCGTAAGTCTTGGATGTTTCGTAACTCCGGGGGAAGCCCGTTCCAGATGGTAGGTGCCCCCACAGAAAAGGCTCTCCCCCTGGGGGCCATCAGTTGACATTGTTTGGCCGACGGCACCCTGAGGAGTCCCTCTCTATGGGAGCGAACTGGTCGGCGAGAGGCTATTGGTGGCAGGAGGCGGTCTCGTAAGTACCCTGGTCCTGAGCCATGGAGCGCTCTAAAGATAGTAACCAAAACCTTGAAGTGCACCCGGAAGACCACTGGGAGCCAGTGCAGCTCGCGCAGGAGGGGGGTTACATGAGAGCGCCACATTGCTCCCATTACCACCCGCGCGGCCGCATTCTGGACCAGTTGGAGCCTTCGGGTGCTTCTCAAGGGGAGCCCCATGTAGAGAGCATTACAATAATCCAGGCGTGAGTTGACAAGGGCGTGAGTGACCGTGCGTAATGAGTCCCGATCCAGAAAGGGATGCAACTGGCGAATCAGGCGAACCTGATAAAAAGTCCTCCTGGCTACGGCCGTCATATGCTCTTCAAAAGACCGCCGTGAGTCCAGGAGGATGCCCAAGTTGCGAACCCCATCTGTGGGGGCCAACGACTCGCCCCCAATAGTCAGAGATGGCGCCAACTGACTATATCGGGACGACGGAAACCACAGCCACTCGGTCTTGGATGGGTTGAGTCTGAGTTTGTTCCTTCCTTTCATTTCCTTGAAATGATTCAGATTGTGCACAGAAGCAAAAGAACAGTAGATTATATACAGATTATACGCAAAAATATCATACAAAGTGATTATCAATAACTATATCACATAGACACTTAAGTCATTTAAAAAATCATTCTTTTTAAAGAAGAATCTTCTGACACAGGACTGTCTGTCCATCAAGGTGAGATATTCGCTTCTGAAGAAGGGAGCATGAAGAATGTCTATGGAGATTCTCAGTCATCCAGATCATGGTTGTCCCAAAGGTGCTTTTTCAAGAGGCAACCGGACTTTCTGGGTTTTCTTTGAAGACATTTTGCTTCTCATCCAAGAAGCTTCTTCAGCTCTTTATGCCAATGTGTTTCCTTAGCAGTGGAAGCATTTCCCATTTACCTCCTTGAGCTAAGGTTCAAAGAATTTCTGATAATAAAAACAGATGCTGAGGTTTTTCTTTTGAAAGACTTCTTAGTGAAAGCTACATTTTAATTTTATTAAACTTATGCCCCACATTTATATATGCACAAATAAACCTAACTTGGTCCTACTGAAGCCTGCTATGATTAACATGTGCTTCTACTGTAGATCATTCTTATAAAGTACCAGGCTATTCTATTAGCATTTGTTGGTCCATTTTGAAGAATTTGAAAGGTGGATAAGGGTTAGTAAGTTCAAACAAACAGATCTTTTAAGTGCAATTTTAGTGGCAATAGAAATGTAAATCATAACTGGAAAAATATTGGGAAAGAATAGCATATAGAATGCACCTACTTGAAATAATTATGATTTTTTAAAGAATCTTCCTTTTGTTTTGATCCTTCTTTTTATCTTTGGTCTTCCCTTTCTTTCGAGCAAACAATGCTACTTTGAGATTTTTCGTCTTCTAATGCCTATACTTTAACTTTCTTACATCTTTGACCTCTTGTGACTCTTTCCTTCTGGGAGTTTTAATTCCAGACATACTGGCTATATTCACACAACATGGTTGACTGAATCAACTACTTCCTCCCTTTCCAGGTTAAACATTTATTGCCATGTGTCAGCAGTCTATGGTCATCAATGTCCCAGTGAAAGAGAGAGAGGCTAGTTTTGAGATCATTGCAGATGCTGCAACAGAGGTTGAGCGGACACAATTATTTGAGGGCCGGCAATGTCCACAGAGTAAGGAAAAAAAGAAACAATAATATGTAACAGATTATGGATTATAATCAGAATTTCTCAACAGTCGAGGAATTAGGAAATTTATTAAACTTCACCCATTGCTTTTCCTATGTGGTTAGTGACTAGTGGAATTAGTCTACTTCCAAATAATCCTTGGGCTGTTTGGACAGAGTTAATTTCATTCTGACTTCCTGGTTTATTTGCTTGTATAACACACTCACCATTAAACATTAGCTCTGTGAGGTAGTCCATGCAAGAAGCACAATCAGGCATACTAGCTCAAACTTCCTTGTAAGGTTACATTAAGAGTTGTTAGTATAATAACAATTCATCTTGCAAGAGTGACAGTATTTCTCCCCTCCTTTCTATTTATTCTCTGGAAAACTAGAGAGCATCTCTTCTGAAATATTTTCCACATCCTCCCTCCCTCTGCAAGCTGAGATATCTTTTACACACTAGTGGTCCAGTCTATGGCTCTCCCTAATGTCTCCCAAGGTCATTCCCACATATCATTACACTAAGTGTAACCAAGTGAACAAGACCAGTGAGAACTTTCATCACAATTTTGTGTTCCTCATGCAACTGTGAGGAACCTTGTGCTGCATCCTTGCCAAAACTCAGTCAGTTATTTGTCATAGACTTTGTTGCCATAATAACAAATTCATTTATGGTAGTATCATATGATGCAATATAGAATTGGATTAAGAAGTAAAATGTTTTCAATTTTTTTTTCTCAGTTTGGAAAAACAACTTGGATAGTCTTTCTTTTCATTTTTGTCAACACTTGATTGTTCCTCCTCTACGTTTGTAACTTGGTAAGTTATTCGTTGCACGCTAAATAGCAAGCATGTGATCTGTGTCCTTCCAGCTCAATGTAACATTGAAAGAACTTAGCAGATGTATAATCACCAACCCTTAAAACAATTGTTGACTTTGTCAACATTTCACATTTTGTTCTTTGCAGATAAAAAATCTTAATTTGGCTTTTAACAGGAGACATTTAAAAGAATATCTCATTTTCACTTGATTGTACAGGGAATTGTGGGACTTTATGTAAATATTCTGAAATGAAATGCCTTCACCTTTTTATCCTGATATATGGCCATGCTAAGGGATAAATATTGGACATCTAGTCTTTAAGAATCTAATAAAACTTTAGCTCCTATATTAGAACAAAGAAACTTGCTTGCTCTCTGTTGCTCTCTTTTCACTGAATATGTGAGCCAAAATGTAAGTTAAATGTCCAATTTTCTTATTCTTTCAATATTTTTATGTAAATATATTGTATTTAGTTTAGTATTTATCTGGCTACTTATTTCTACTAAGTTTAGAAAAATTGTTATATACTTTACTGTTTACTAGACTTTATGTATACATTTTGAAAAGGGTGGAAATGTTTTATGAATAGTGAGTAAGAGTAGAGATTATGGCTAATAGCTTACATACAGTATATAGTCATAGTAATATAGGAATAGTACATATTTTTCTCGTATAGTGCACCATGAGTTATAGAATGGAAGGTTTTGCAGATGATACCAAATAAAAGTACTTTTCTTCTTCCACTGTTTTTCTTTAACAAATTGAAAATTACCAAATATGTCATTGTAGTTTTTTAAAATTTAAAAGAGATTAACAATGTGATTAAATAATTGAACTTGGACCAGAGAAATCCAGGTTCATCTCAATCATACTATGCATCATTGAAACTTAGTGGGTAACTAACTCACATGGAATGCTAGTCATTGCCACTTTTATCTGGGAAAAATGGCAGGATAGAAATCTAACAAATTAAAAAAATAGCAGAGAAGATGTCCCATGTTCTATGATGAAATTAATATTATGTAGAGATTACCGTTAAGGTCACAATATCTGGAACATTACTGATGGTCTATAATACAGTATATGGAGAAATATACAAATCCATTTTCATTAAAAAAGTGCCAGTAACTATGCCATTTGCACTTGAGTCAGCATCAGAGTGTTCAGAGTTTTTTATCCAGATGAAAAAGTGCATCAAGAGTAACAATATGTCCAGAACTGCTTTGATAGATTAGAATAATGATGTAAAAGATGGAGCTGCTCCCTATGTTACAATGGACATATCTAAATTTACATACTGCTTAAATTAAAAATGGAGCTAAAATTCTCATCCTACAACAATAAAACTCTATATAGTTAGTATGTGAGAAACATGGACTGAAAATCAACTTCAAAAAGAGCTATTGTCTGTGTCCTGCAGGGACTGAAGTCACAGAAACACCAGCAATACCAGCATCCCATGGCCTTAACTCTGCCGAGTGTTTGCTGAAGTAACAGTTTTTCTTTGGGAGAAGTACTCCAACCACCAGTTTTAATTCTACACCGAGGTATATCAGCTCTTTTTTGGTAGTCCTGCTATTCCCTGACACCCATGGTATTATTTTATGTGACAAAGACCTCACTGTGACTATTTGTGCTGTGTGACTCAATTCACTGCCAAACTAGGAAATGAGTGTGTTAATATGTACATAAACGTTTATTCCTACAATTCAAGGACAACAAGCATTGGGAGGTGGAGGTACCATGGTAAATCATATAACAAAGATATCAATTTGTATAGTCTCCTACTTGCAAGAACAACTCTGGGGTGCTTAAAATAAAATTAATAAAATTGACCCATCAGGACAAGATTCAGCAGTCCGTTGCATTTAAAAAACAAAGGCCACTTTTTTGAAGACAGCAAAGTCCACATTTTGGACAGAGAGGACCACTGGTTTGAAAGAGAGGCCAAAAAGGACATCTATGCCAAATTGAACATCCCTCTCTCAACAGAGGGGGAGGGATATGACATCATCTACCTCCAATCTACAACACAGTCCTTTTAGTAGCTCCAAGAAGGCTCCACATCCATTTGCACTACTCAGGTGACCCTGAGGACTCAGATAAACTTCCAAGTGGCCTCAACAATTCTCTAAAAGAATGCAAATGACTAGCTGTCTGCAAGGAATATATAAATCCTTCCATTCTCCATCATCCAGTCACAGTTGAAGAAGCTTCTTGGATGAGAAGCAAACGTCTTCAAAGAAAAACAAGAAAGTTCAGAAGGAATTGGTGAAATAGCTATGACATCTACCTCCGTAACATATTTGTACCATTCTAATCCAACTTTGTTTCAATATTTTGTTTACCTCCAAATAATGCGTTTAGTTGTCTTTTACATTTCCTTTAAAATTTATGCCGGTTTGTAGCAGCGTTTATGCCAGTCAAAAATGGGCAAAATCAATCCTCTTTAGGAATGTTTTCGTTTAAACACTTACATAAATCTTTTCCCTCAAACTGTCCGTGAAAGATTTTCTCCTCAAGAGAAAGTGAACAATTTTCTTTCCAAGATTTTAGGTTGACATGAGTGTATGTATGTGTGTGCGTTTGTGTTTGTGCGTCTGTGTGTGTGTTCTTGCATGGGGCAGCGTGTTAATTGTTGACCAATGCATTTTGGGAAGTATCTGTGCTCTGATTTTCTTTCCCTTTCTTCTCCCTCCCTCCCTCCCTCTCTTTTCAATTTGTCTAGGAAAGGAAAAAAAAAAGGGTTCCAGTGTTGTTTCCTGCAAAGACCATTCTTATGAGTCCATTGGACAGTTTGGGGGGGGGGACTCATAGCTAATTGGCTAAAGAAAGGCTCTGATTGTCTGGAGGGGGCTGGAAAGTGCCGCATGCGCTTTTGAAAAGGAAGAGGGAGAAGGTGCCTGGTTTCGCTAAGCAGCTGCTGTTGGAGATGTTTGGAGATTACATCAGCACTGGAGGAAAAAAGAACTGAAAAAAAAAATCCAACTTCAGAGAGAGCGCGAGTGAGTGTTTATGGAGCCCCCCCATTTTTTCCCCTTCCAAAGATCTTCTGACAATACTGTTATTGTCAATATAAGAGTTCTTAATTCTGTATGAATAGTGCATGGGGCCTCTTGATTAAATAGTGTATTACATGTTCCAAATCTGTCAGCTGCACTCTTCTCTCACATGCTAGTGAGATCACTTGAAATGGAACGTTATAGGAACAGCACCATTTGTCATACATCACCAAATAGGACATTATATAATTAGAACACCAGCAATCGTGTTCAAAAAAAGGTATATCCCCGACCTCATCTCCGAACCCAGTGGCTTCTACATTCCCGCTTCAATATGGAATCAGGCCTTTTGATGACTGTGCTGATTTTGATAATATTAATGCGATTTATTTTATGGTCCTGCTTCAATGTTTATTTGGATTACAAACTGGCCCAAAGATTTCCTGAAAAAAGGAAGGACTCTTGAAAGGGGTTATATGCATTTTCAATAACCCAGTGACACCTTTTGGAACGATGTCCTAGAAAAAGATGACTTTTTATCTTTACAATGGCTGATTTGACGGTCTCTTATTTTTTTGTTTTGGTAGGGATCAACTGAGTACATCTGCATGACCAAATGTGCATGTGGCATTTTTAAAGAGTTCTAGCCTCTAATGAGACACAAATTGCAAATTAGTCAAATTAAATGATATTCCTTGTAAAATAGTTCATGAACTTCTTGCTGGAAGGAAACTGCAACCACTTGCTACTTAATTGCTTCAGTCTAGCCAAATTGTTGTTGAAAGTCTGGGCAGCCAATCAGAGAATTCCACAAAGTTATATGAGATCACTTCCTTGTTGCTGGCCAAGCTGTTGACTTGCTGCTTTTGCCTTCAGTAATGTCTGCATGTAAACATCAGCCCATGTCAACTTGAGTTACGAAGACTGGCATCCATTTGAAGAAACAAGGGTCTATAGTTTTCAACAACCTGTTCTTTAAAGTGTTTTTATTAAAATGAATGTAGTATTTGAGTCTAGAGACTTTGCTTGGTATGTTCTCTGCTTTTAGTTTCTTAGTTTTGGGGAAAGAATAATAGCTCCTAAAATAAGAATACAAATTAGGTAACCTTCCTTTGAATTTAACCAAAGGTCTATCGAGGCCAAGAATGTTAATTGCTGTAGTATGCGTACCACATTCTTGCCCTACAGTACTTTGCTAAGACCCTTTAATAATTTATTTCAGAAATGAAAACAGAGAACACCTAGTTGCTGCCATTTTGTAGCCATTAAGATTAAATAAATCAACCCTCCACAGAATTTAACTTTGCCTCTTTTTTGAGAATGGGATTTAAAAAAAAAAACCCAACAAAATTTAATAATGAAAACATGGAGTTGTTAAGTGATACAAGTCAATAATCTGCCTTAAGCTTTCAAAGAAAAAGTAGGATATAAAAGCAATGAATGAATTAAGGCACTGTAATTGAGTGTCAAAGCAGAAAGCCTCCCACCGACCAGTACGCTCCCACAGAGAGGAACTCCTCAGGGTGCCGTCAGCCAGGCAATGTCGGCTGGCGACCCCCAGGGGGAGGGCCTTCTCTGTGGCAGCTCCTGCCCTCTGGAACTATTTGCCCCCGGAGATACAAAGGATATCGGATCTCCGGGTCTTTCGCCGTGCCCTGAAAACTTTTCTTTTCCATCAAGCAGGGCTGGCGTGAACCCCCCCTTCTTTAGTCTTTTTTTTAGTTTTTTAGCTTTTAAAATTGTCAATGGGTTTTAATTTGAATTGTTTTAATTTGGGCCAAAGTTATGTAATTCTTTTAATAATTTTAAATTTTGTATTGGTATGTGTTTTAGTTCTGGCTGTGCACCGCCCTGAGTCCACTAGGAGAAGGGCGGTATACAAATTGAATAAAATAAAAATAAATAAATAAATTGAGTGTCAAACCATCTTCCAGACTTCTCTAAGCTGGAACTTTTCAATTGTGTTTGACAATAAGTCTCAGAATCCTGATTGAATCTTTGAAGAAAGTTGTTCTAGATTATCTGTCTCACTATCCCATTACAGAAGCCAAGATGTGCATTTTTAATGTATTTTCAAGGTTTAGAATTGTCTAATATTACTGCCTCAGTTTCTTCTGGATAGTTTTGCTTCTAGATTTATCCTATAGCAGCTTTTTCCCTGGGTGAAAAAGAACTGCAATTTCTAGAATACCCACAAATTTTAATTCAGATATACTTAGGAATTATCCAATTAGAGAGACTGTCCTGGAAGTCAGGAGTCCTATCAGATCTGCAGAAAATCTTGTAGAAGGGCAAAGTTTTATTGCTACTCAAATGGTTACATTGATTGTGGTGGGAATTAATTATTTGCACCTATGTTCCAGAATGCAATGTCATATTAGCATGTTTTAATAGTGATAGCACATTGCAGTGCCCCTATTACAGTTGTGTAATTTCACATCATTGGAAAAACATGGTTAAACAGCACAGAGGTTACTCTGTTTGATTTATACCTATTATTATTGTCTGATTTTTTCTGGCACACCAGCTTATTTGCTTCTATTAAACATACCATTGGGATAAGAAATAAACACTACATCTCCATGAAATTTCCAATCACAAACCATGATGTTACATAACAGGGTTGCAAGACATACAGGATTCATCTTGAGTGGAAAATTCCCACAGTGGCAACACACACATAAAAAAATCTGATATGCCACAAATCCCTTGGAATGTAGCTTGTGTGACAAATGTTTGTAAGTTATAGTTATTTAAAACAGTGAATTTGCACACATTCTCATTTTGTTCCTTCCATTCCATTTCTAGTCTTCCTATTTTTGAAATGTAAATAGTAACAAACAAAAACTTTTTGTGCAGACTTTAAGAAATACACTTATTATACACTTATTGCATTTTTACTTATACCCCCAAACTCTAAAAAACTGGAAGAATACGTATAAAAAGCAATTGATTTTCAATGTTGTTCCTATACAAATATAAAAGACAGAATTGGCATCAGTTCTATACTGAGGTAAAGGAGAACTAGCTTGTACACAAACTAATAAATACATAATTAATTATTGTTACTGTTAGCAGATAAAATATAATTTGGAAGTCATATGCTTGGACAATTACTATCAAGACATGTATACCTACTGAATGGGCTTCCATAAACAAATTTGGCAATGCGGTATGTGGATCAATTATTTTGCATATAATGGTAAAGAATTATGAATATTGAGGGTGGGAGTGTTACAATTAAATTAACTCAGAAGAAATTTCAAGAACAAGGTCAGGATTGTCTTGTATACAACTGTACACAATAAACTGCCCCATCACAAATGAGGGATAATTGACAAACAGCACTGTCCTATACACAAATAAAATAATAAAATAAAAATAAAGGGGAACAAAAGAAAAAAGAGGCTGTAATTTGGATGCTTCTAAAAACCCTGTAATGGACAATTAGATGCTATTAGTGATTTATGTAATGGAAGAGTACAGCATTAGATGCAAGATTTCTTCTCTTGCGTCTACATTTCATTTAAAACAACAACAGCACCTTTTTTGTTAGTGTTATTCTGCAAACGGATATAAAAGCCTTGTGTATTTTGGAGAAATGGAGGAGGTCAATGAAGCATATCTAGATCCATGTGCTCCCAAAGCATGAGTTATTATTCCCTGATGGGATAAAATAGTTAGACACATTAATTTGTGTGAAGCACATTTCATTCCTTTTCAAAAAAAGACTTATGATTTTGCATTATATTCCAGCTGTTAGTGCTTTTTAAAAAAAGTAACAGCAGGGATGTGTGTGGAAAAATGTATTAATTCAAAACATATTAATAATTTGGAAAATCAACAACTGATTAGAAAATGTGGGTGTTAGAGACTGATTCTGATATACAAACACAGGGACAGGAGAAGATGCTGCTGCCTTTTTAAAAGTGAATCAACCACACTAGTACTCCCAACATTAATATAAGATGCAATAAGTTTTGGCCAGCCATCAACATACCCCAATCAACATCTAAAAAGCCATTTACAACAGGCACTATAAATACCACACATAGAATGGCCTACATTACGCTAGAGAGAAGTTCCCTGAGGATGGACTCCAGCACGAGGCCGAAAGCTTGGAAGACAAAACCCTTGGTCCTGGTGACCGACCCAGAATGGATCCTGTGAGTTTTGGAGTTTACAATTCTCCAAACTCGGCTAGAACAAACAATATATGCAGATACATTTTTATTTATCAGATAAAAACATTGTGTAGAAAAAAATGTGATTTATTTTCACATCAAACATTATCAAAACTTCCCATCATTAAACTTTAAATATTCGTGAATTTCTTTTCTGCCTGCTATCAGTTACTCTTGGCTTGTCTTTTGTCTCGAGCCGCGAACGTAATAAATCACCACAAGCAGAGATGAGATGCAAGTTTTACTCAGGTTATTGTAGATTCACAGCCAGAAGCAAAGCACAGCACTATTTATCCCAAACTTAATTCTGAAACCAGCATCCGGCACTTAATATCCCAATAACTCCCCCCCCAATCAGCTGTTTAGCGGTTGCAGTAATCCTGACGAATTCCGACGTCATTGAACATCGCTGACATCGAACGTCGCCGACCAGGAACCGAGGGAGGCTGATGGGTTCAGGGATTGCTGTTTGTGCTGTACCATCTTGCGCTGGCCGTCTCGCTGCTCGGCTCCCCTTTCCACACGGGTAACGTCCTGGCAGTTTCCCAGACCCCCCCACCCAGCAATGGCGAGCTCCAGTAGGACTCGACAGTTACATTAATCTCTTCTACAATGATCAGGCACCTTCCTGGATTAATTGCCTTATTCCTTTGCTTCCTGAAACAATTTCCTTTGCTTCCTGGAACCATTGCCATGTTCCTTTGCTTCCTCAAACCATTGCCATGTTCCTTTGCTTCCTGGATTTATTGACTTATTCCCTTGCCCCACTGGATTTCTTACTTTACAGCTGTTGTGCTCAGAGCATTTTGCTGAACTACTTGCAGCCAGAGGCTGATGGAGGTGTGTGTGTGTGTGTGTGTGTGTGTGTGTGTGTGTGAGAGAGAGAGAGAGAGAGAGAGAGAGAGAGATATCGCTTTGCTCTGGGACTTGCCATAACGTGGGAGCCAGGGGTGGGCTCTACTTACCTTTACTACCGGTTCGCAACGGGATCGTGCACATGCGCGCTTTGCTCATGCATGTGCCTTGCTTCTGCTCATGCGCAGATCGCTGATGATGACATCCGGGGTGATGGGCGGGATGTCCCGCCAATTTTACTACCGGTTCTTGTGAACCGGTCCGAACCGGGGGCAACTCACCACTGGTGGGAGATTTGGGGGAAAGTTGGAGCAATAAAGGGGCAATTTGAACTATCAGCTGACTGTGTTGCCTCTGTGCCTTGCCCCGGGTCATCACAAATACATATTTATTATTTATTTTATTTTATTTTATTGAATTTCTATACCGCCCTACTCCCAAAGGACTCAGGGCGGTGCACAGCCATGAAATAAAACACATAGATATACAAAATTTAAAATCGAATAAAATGAATTAAATAAATTTGGCTGAATTAATACCCATAATTTAAAATACCCATAATTTTAAAATACATTAAAAATTTAAAATTTACACTTAAAAGGGAGAAGATTTAGGCGAGGCCAGCTTGATGAAATAAAAGCGTCTTCAACTCGCGGCGGAAGGTGCGCAGATTTGGAATCCTCCGTATCTCTGGGGGGAGCTCATTCCAGATCATCGGTGCCCCCACAGAGAAGGCTCTCCCCCTAGGGGCCGACAGCCAACATTGTTTGGCCGACGGCACCTGGAGGAGCCCCTCTCTGTGGGAGTGTACTAGTCGGTGGGAGGCTGTTGATGGTAGTAGGCGGTCCCGTAAGTAACCAGGTCCTAAGCCATGGAGCGCTTTAAAGGTGGTAACCAAAACCTTGAAGCGCACCGGAAGACCACCGGGAGCCAGTACAGCTCGCGCAGGAGAGGTGTTACATGGGAGCTCCATGATATTTGAGTTATGAAGGTGTTAAGGAGGTTTATTTAGAAGACATTGAAATCCATGCCAGATCCAAAACACCTTTCCTACTTTGGATTTAAATAGCTGATATCCCTCATTTTTTTTCACTCTGAATATATTGGTATAGTTCTCAGACTTGGCAAGATCTGGTAAAAGTCACAATGATGTCATACGTATTGTTACATCATCATAGAAATTACATCAATTATATACTGGTAACACTTTGCAGCAGATGGTATCATTTGCTCCCTTGTATAAGAATCAACATTTCTTCTTCTTTTTATGACCCTGTAATCCCTTGTATCAGGGTGGAGTTGGGATGACTGAATGGAGCTGAGCATTTACTGGCTGGATGGCCTTCCTGATGCCTATGCAGAGTTCACAGCAGACATTTTCTCATTGCACCCTGATAGAGCTGTTGCTTCCTAGGCTTGAATTCTCAGCCTCCTGAGTGTGAGGAGAGCATCTTAACCTCTAGGCCACCGTACCGCTCACGTGAGAATCCCCAATAATAAACAAATAATTTAAGTTCCACCTTTTGATTCACTTTAACTCAGTTTTAAAGGGATATGTATTTTCCAAAGCCAGGTAACCCAACCTGTTCATTTGCTATGGTGATCTTCCTCCGCTTGGTACTGTTTGTAATTCCAGGATTTTTTAGGCATCATACCAAATGACTATCCTGCTTGGCAAGTTGATGGCTGTACTCTTACCAGGGCCGGATTTTCCTATAGGCTAACTAGGCTTCAGCCTAGGGCCTCAAGATCAAGAGGGGCTTACATTCAAATTGTTAGCAAAATTAAAATTACACTTTTACTATAGGTGAAAGGGCCTCATAAGTGGAATAGTCTAGGGCCCCTTTTCATCTAAATCCGGCCCTGCCTCTTACAATATCAGAAGGGAAACAAATCAGGTCAGGCTGGTCTAAATAGATATACATAATAGACATAGATAAATTATGTTGTACTTATTCAGCTAGTCATGAACCAGGGAATTCTAAGAAATGAGATATATATCCATATACAGTATCAAGGAACAGCATATTAGTTTAGAGACATATAAACTAATTCTAAACTAAACTAATATTCATATTGAATATTAACTTTTTGCTGATTTTTGTTTACTGTTGAGCAATTTATTTTTTCATTTATTATGGTGTTTACATTTCACACTGGAGTTCTTACTGAAGCCACCAGTAAGCAACAGATAAAACATAAACAGGGGAAAACTATAACATCTAACCAATTAAAAAATATTTTTTAAAATTGGCTTTTTTTCCTTAAGTTTGCCATGAAACAATGTCCATCCAATTGATTGGTTAGAAATGCAGAAATATATATTCTAAACATTTCTAAACATAAGGGTTTTTTTGTTTCTTATCTGGCTAGTAATGGATGAAGTAAGTTATTGAAGGAACGTGATGAAATTTGTCACATTGTGAAGCAATTCAAACATTTATTGTATTTGTTAATAAACAGCCACTATACAAGAACAGGGCTATCCCTGTTTACTTTTGCCTTTAAGTAAAGGCATCACATGGATGCTTAAAAATGGAATTTCTTTTCATACCCGACTATGTAACTTGAATCTTACCATTACAGGAATGTAATTATTAAAAGGGGTAGATAATAACTTTAGAACCTCATTTACTAGAACTAGCAATTTAATATCAATCCACCCAAAAGCAGTGGTTCTTCCTATGCTTTAATGTAATAATGCAACTGAGTTAAAACCACCAATTATTGTAGGAAATATTATTTTAGTGAGCTAATTGGGTTTCCTGTTTTTCTCATATAATGAGTCATAACATTCTCCTTTTCCTGTACATTGTAATGTTCTGTGTTCACATTAAACATCATAAGATCTCCTTCAGTATCAATAAATGAGGATTAAAAACCAAATAAAGTTTGAGATCAATGACTTAAAAATATGGCAGATCTAAAATGAAATAGATGGGAAATTAGGCACCATTAACTGTAACATGACTATGAGCAGAAAAGGATATTTTAAAAATGGGCAAATATCATGGTCTCTTTTTCTTCTTGAGGTCCTTGTATAATTGCTTGGGAATGATGCATTCCACTAAGAGGTCAGCATAAAAAGCTGTTGTTGACCATCAAATACCAAACAATCAATCAATTTGTATTGCTCATTAGTTGTGCAGCAGGTCTAAATCTTGGACTCAGAACAACATTCATTAGATGTTTTCTTTTACTTCTCAATTTCTTTGCTGCTTTTATCCCATTACTTTATCGGTAGCTGAATCAAACTGCAGGCTAATTGGCTGATATAATGCCTATCCTGACTCATCTTAGGATATATCCACAAAACCTTTGTTTTAAATGTGAACTTTCATGAATGACAGATTGAAATGTGGGTTTTCAAATAATGTTTGAAATGATCTGTGCTAAGGATGGAAGTATTGTACTGTTATTTTCTATTTTAATAATGAAGGAAAAATTTAAAGCCTCTTTTAACTTTCCTCTCAAATTCCCTCATGAAAAGATTCCCTCTTCATTTTTGTAAGGTTTGAGATGTAACTCAGATATGCAATGATTGATTGATGTATGTGTGCGGTATCAAGTCCCCAGATAACAATAATAATAGAAATAGAATGACTGTGGCAAAGGTAAGCAAGGGTAGGACCAATAGTAATAGGTACCTTGGGTGCAATCCCAAAACAACTGGAACACCATTGGCATTGATAAATTTGCCATCAGTCTAGTGCAAAAGGCGGTTTTACTAGGGACAGCTTCCATTCTGTGACAATATCTTTAATACCATCAAACATCTAGATCTGCCTATCCCAGGTCCTTGGTAAGGACTCGATAGGTAGATAAAAATGCCAAATCCAGTCTGAACATCTGGCTGGCTGTACAATGATCATCATCATCAACAACAACAATGGTTGCAATGTGGGGACATTACCATGAATTTGGTTTCATTTGATTGATATTTAAGTGGGTGGGACTTTCAGCATTTCATAACTTGCCTTTCTGTCATATGAACAACTTTTAGAAATCTTTTGATATTACATCTAAGCTCTACAGGAGTATCTTGTAGTCCTGACCATAAATTTCAGCACTCTTGTCTTAATGAGACAAAAGAAAGATGAACACCATAGCATTATGCATGGTAGTTTGAAAATAAATTATGGTGGATTCAGTGCATGATAAATCTGTGTTGGCTGAAATTTTGGATTCAGTCATGTTCTTGGTATAGTGAAGAAGTAACAAAATAGCACTGAAACGGACTATTTGAATGACCACCTAGAACACTTCTAAATAGAAAGCTCCAAGCATTCTACAGATTTTGTGTCTTTCAAAAGTATGATTTATAGGAGAAAAAAAAGAGAGAGAGAGGAAGTAGTCAGAAAATCTGGCAGGTTTGCAATCGAAAAATAACATGATCTGTAAAATCCTGTAAACATTTGTTCATAGCTTGTATAAATAGTTAGTTATCCCTATAACTGTCTTTTGCTAGCTGGGTAAACAGAATTTACTTTGTTTGAGAGGAGATATTTGAAGCAACAGAGACTCTCTTTTCTGCACCCCCAAGTCCTTCATTTTGGCATAGACATGAGACATCCTGTGTGATGTCAACAAGTGCATTTGGCTCTCCAAGGCCTTTTCCCAAGGTGAGGATTAGAAAGCATCAAATGCTGTTGGAGAGAGAAGGAAATCTCATGTAATGCTTTTGTTCTGCTAACAGCTATGTAAAGAGCTGCCTGGGAGTTTTGGAATGGAATCTGTCATCACTTTAATCCTGTTGTAGAAAATTGTGATGGAGACAGCACAAAGGATGATGTCATTAAAAGACCCACAATAGAACTGATCCCCCCCCATCAATGTTGTCCTCCAATCAAGTTTTGTCTTTTTCAAATTCCAGCTTCTAATTGGCCAGGCTGTAGATTGGCATCTTGGCTTCCCCTCCCACCCAGCTGTGTTAATATCTGAAACCCAGATATATGAGCAGTAAAGCTAATACAGAAGGGAGCCTGTTCAGTGCTATCCACAGACTTCAGAGGCATTTTTGTGCACTCTGTCTTTGGCATCATGCGCAGGAAATTCCTCTCTGGTCTGTACAATGCAATAAACAAGCCTCCTGTGTATCAGTTTAAGCTTTTAGCACTTCCATTTCATCCTAGGGAGAGCAATAAATCTGCAAAGAATATGCCCATTTGCTTTTTCAGTGTCTCGATACATCCTTATGTGAAGTCAGAATGCATTCGGCACCTGTTGCTGTGCAAGGCCTTAAAACCTGACAATCACTGATGATATATGTATATCTAAACCATGATAGCTAAGTGCTGAGGTTTGCTGATTGAGGATCTACTGTACATGCAGTTTTAAAGCTGAACATAAGGCTGAGAAATCAGAAATCTTGGGCTTTGATTTTGTTATATGATCGATCTATCTCTCTGCAAATATTTCCTTCAATATACATTTACTCTACTGAACTTTTCATTTGTTCTTGGGGCAGGGGTGGAGATTTGATTACGTGTTTGTATGTTGCTGTCCCAAATGTGTTTCAAACTAAACAGTATTTCCTTTCCTGATTATGAATGGTATTCCTTGCATGTATGGGCAGAGAGATGTTGTTAGTGAAAACAGCATCTTCATTCCATCGATAAAAGGGATTAAAGAAAAACTGTAAAACAAACGACTACAACAATGCAAGCAATCTTTTGCTGCTGGGAACTGCAAAAGATTGCTTGCATACTTTTCTGGGGGAGGAGAATTAGGGGAGAGGAAAAGATAAATTCTGGTTGTGTTGATAGTTGTTAAGGCACTTCAAATGCAAAGGAACAGGACAGCAGAGGAGTGGAGTCTGAATATGCACAAACTGCCTATGGTTATTTAATTTTAAATGTTTGTGTAAAATCACAGATGTTATATGAGATTATAAAGAACTCAGAGATGGATAGCAACTGGGAATCACGACTGCAATACTACAGTTCATCAAAAATACATGCTTTTCTCTTTTTTTCATGGTTATAGGTTTTCAAAAAAAGATACGGTGTTCAAAGATAAAGAAACCGAAATAGAAAATTAGGAAAGGAAAAAGACTTTGAAAGGAATAAAAGTAAAAGGGCAGAAAAGGAAAGGAAAAAAAGAAGAAAAAAGTAAAGAAAATAGGAAAAGATTCATTCGCAACTTTCTTTGGTATCGATATAGATGTATGAAGGAAACTCTTATACCAAACTCTTATTTTGAAGTTACCATTTGTTTATTTTATCTCAACACTCCATATAATATACTAATCATCAAATTCCAAAATCATTTTTTTTTTTTTTAGTTTCTTGGGGAAAAAAACCATTAAAAAATAATGTTTTTGAAGTAGAAAAAAAATAGGCTTCAAGCACCTCTTACTTTTCCTACTAAGTCTGCACTACTGTTAATCTTCTCATTGTTCCCACCACACATCTCCTTCCACTTATGACTGTATGACTGTAATTTTGTGCTTGTATCCTTACGATTTATATTGCTATTGTTTCCGGATTGCTTATTTGTACCCTATGACTATCATTAAGTGTTGTACCTTATGATTCTTGATGAACGTATCATTTCTTTTATATACACTGAGAGCATATGCACCAAGACAAATTCTTTGTGTGTCCAATCACACTTGGCCAATAAAAAAAATTCTATAAAATTCTTCTCTTCTATAATTATGATGATGCTTAGTTTTTGGTGTGGGTCTTATGTTAATATATTGGACACAAGGAACAATATGGGATTTACTTCACTGTGTGCTTATTCAGCAGCAATTGTATTTACACACAACGGGGCCTTCAATATAGTTCCTGCTCTGCTGGTCTGCTCCTGCTCTGCTGTTATCCTAACCTCTTAGTCTCTTATCCTAAATTATCATTCCACTCTGAAATCATGTGAGCCAGAGTTATTCTTGGTTTAGTATTTGGGTTTGTTTCTGTTGCCTTAAAAACATTGCCTGATTATTTTAAGCCATACAAAGTTTTGTGAAACTTACTGCCCAAGATAAGATGTACCAATAGTTGTTGAATGCCTCAAAACTAGGGGCTGAAAATGGTAAGTCTACCCCCAGTTATTATCCCTATTTTTGCTCTTTTTTTTGCTGCTATTATGCTGATTAACTCTGAGATTGTGAAAAGAGAAAAGCAGATTTTAAAAAAAACCCAATATACCTTTTAGCTATTGTATAATCAAGAGGAAGCAAATATATTATAGACCAGTGATTCTCAACCTTTTCTTCAACACGGCCCCCCCTTTAAATACTTTTTGTGGCAGTGGTGGGTTGCCCCTGGTTCGCACCGGTTCTATAGAACCGGTAGTAAAATCGGTGGGAGGCTCCGCCCACTGACCCTGACATCATCAAAACGCTTCTGCGCATGCGCGGAAGAGCGCGCACGCGGCCCCGTCGCAAACCGGTAGTAAAGGTAAGTAGAACCCACTCCTGTTTTGTGGCCATGGACTATGGCCACAGATCCCCAAGACTTAACTGAAGATTTAAATCATAACATTTCTTCTTCGTGGAGCACCTATGATGAAATTGTGCAGCCTCCAGAAATCTGGGGACCACAGGCTGAGAACCAATGTCACAGACAATTGTATATAGCATACACCAGCTAGACTTGCTTTGATCTGAATGCAAGGAACCAAACTCGAACTCCTGGCAGTTGGCAGAATTAACCAGCAATACTGCATTCTAACCACTGCACCACGACGACTCTTAGCATGTTATGGTTTATACTCCGGAATAGGCTTATTATGGGACTGTTGTTTTTTTAGTGGATGGTGAAGAAGACAAACACTTTTGCAAATTAAGTATTTCCAATTTTGGAAACAGTGTCAAAATGTCTTGTGTTGAACAATTGTGATGTTTATTTTCTTACTCTGATTGCAATGCACACATTGCATTTTCTTTTTCTTTTTGGTTAGTGAGGAAGCCAAAAACAAATTGCTCCCTCTCAGAGCTGCCCCTGCATTGGTTTTCTTTTGACAAGTTAGAGACATCATGAATTCTTGCCACCAAATAATGTGAAGGTGAATATTTCCAATAAGTCTGCTTCATCAGGTCTTAAAAGGTGGTCCCACAGAAATCCCTGTCAAAAGTGTCTTTCAGGGTAGTTCATGGAAACCAAGTCGGGAGCCAGGAGAAGAAGTTCGCCTCCAGTAGCTGGAAAGAAAATTCTTTGCATTGCCCAGAAGTAACTCAACCCTTCCTTCAAAATGGCTTCTTCCTGGGATGCGCTTTAAGATAGGTAATACTGAATCTCTCTGTATGTTTGAAAAAAAAATTGTGGGCAGAAAATGATAGTTAAAAGGGCCCACTGTTTTGAATATTAGACCAGTCTTCAAATATTTGAACGTTCCAACCTTTAATAATCCTGCCAGTCGTTTATGATCCCTCTAATTATTTGCTGAAAAACTCTGTCAATAGCAGATATTTTTCTTAAACAGAATTACAGTAATTCCTTTTTTTTTTTTTTTTGGCTTTCTACATGGATGAAATCCCTTCCACCCACTCCTCTCTCCCCCAACCTTCCTCCCAGGGAGACACTGCAGGAGTAAGTCAAAGTTGTTCACTGGCAATCCTCAAGAGGACAGTGATTAAGGTGTGGGGGGGGGGATAAATCACTGGAGATCCAACACGCAATTTAAAAGCTGTAGCCACCAGTGGTGGCCCTCAGAGGTGCAGGTATTGGTGACAGAAAGCAGAAGGAGTGTTTGGCATTCCAGAGGCCTGCTCAGGGCACAGAGGTTTGTTTATATTTCTATTCCACTGACTCCTGTGAAATGCCCTCTGTCTGAACAAGGAACACACATCGAGCTTGGGAAAGCATGTCTGGTATTTCTTGAACCTTCAGTGTCCTGATGTTCGTAAAGGTAATTTGTGGTGAGAATTACATGGGATTACAGAGTCACAAATCCAGGCACGATTGCGCCAATCAACTTTCTATAATTACACTGTAATCATTATTACCATCCTTTTGGCAGCAGTGGATTAAGGTGTCCTAAAAGGGTTGGTGGTGAATCAGTTCTCTGCCCTCTCCCCCTGTTTTCCTCCTCCTACGCTCTGAAGTTGCACAGATCATCAGGATATCCGACACCCATCTTTTAAGGAAAGACTTTGATGAGCTATAAGAAAAAACAAATAGCTAGTCTGGAAAGACACATGCTGGGAAATGTGATTTGAAAAAGATTTGAAAAGTTATATAAAGTGTTATAGTAATCTATGTTTTTAATTTCTATTTACTGTTTTATGATAGCAGCACTAGGAATTTAATACATACATACATACATACATGCATTCATACATACATACATACATACATACATACATACATATATATATATAATATGAAAATAATGTTCATTGAACAGCTACATAATCAAGGACTGTTCAGTTGGAAATAATCAACATATACTGTTTTCTAGACTATGTACAGTATATGCTTGTTCTGAAGCTCTTGGAACTTTTGACTTAATTACCCTTGTGAAATGATTTTGGTTCACATGCAAAAGAAGGCTTCCATGGACAAAAATAATCATACTTAATATGGTATTTTTTTTGTAATAAGTTTTTATTTTATTTTATAACAATATACAAAAATTCCAATTTCAATTGAGCAGTGTGTTGTCTGGGTACAAATCATTTTAGGAAATAATAATCAAAATGTTTACAACAATATTCATTGTATTGGTAACACTTATAATAATATTAATAACCATAATATTTATTTAACCAATTTAACATATCTTCCTTATATCACTAATCCTTCCATATATTTCCCTGTTTCTAGCTCCTGTTTTTGTCGGCTAACCATTAATAAAATAAGTCACAAGTCAAAAAATATTCAGTTTCTTTCTTTTCCTTATAAGTGTTAGCTTATCCGTTTCTGCACATTCTAATACTTTTTAAATCACATTTTCATCTGTTGGGATCTCTTCACTTTTCCATTTTTTTATTTATTTTTATTTATTTTTATTTTATTGAATTTGTATACCGCCCTACTGCCAAAGGACTCAGGGCGGTGAACAGCCATAGAATAAAACATATAAATACAAAATTTAAAATAGAATAAAACGAATTAAATAATTTGGCTGAACAAATTTAAAACCCCAATGATTTAAAACCAAATTTAAAATTTCCATTTAAAAAGGGGAAAAACTTGTGCAAATACTATTCTAGCTGCAGTCAATACATGTAAAATCAAATATACATTCCCTTTATTGTACTTGTCTGATAAACTGCCCAACAAAAATGTCTCTGGTTTCAAATCAATATGCTGTTTTATCATTTTTTCCAGCCATGTATGTATTTTTGTCCAATATTTTTTCGCTTTTTGACATGTCCACCACATATGATAGTACAAACCAGGTGTCTGGTGGCATTTCTAACATTTTGCAGATTATCCTTGAACATCTTTGCTAACCTTGAGGGCGGAAAATGCCCTCTATAAAACATTTTATAAACATTTTCTTTGTATGCAGTAGACATTGTTAGTTTATAATTTCTGTCCCATAATTTCTGCTATTTATCTAACTCAATCGGATAACCAAAATTTTTAGCCCTTACTATTATTGTCTCTTTTACTTGTTCATCTTCCATATTAATACTTAACAGATAGCTATATATTTTATTTATTAATTTTTCCTCTGTCCTTGTTAATATCTGATCTAATTCTGTTAATTCTTTATTTAAACCATACATTTTAACATCCTTCTCATATCTAGATTGTATTGCATATATGACCACCATGTTATCTCAATCCCTTGATCACTCAGTTCCTGCTTAGTTTTAAGTCCCCCCTTTTCATTTAAAATATCTTTATATCTGGTAACATTCTCTATATCAAAAACATTTGGATAAATCAGTGCCTCCATTGTGGATAGCCAGACTCCACATTTTCAAATAATGTATTTTCAAATAATGTTGTTCTTTAATTTTCTCCCATACTAATAATAATGCATTCCTAATATAGTGTCTTTGGAAATAGCTATGTATTTTGTTTTTTCCATACCATAAAAAAGCATGCCAACCTAGCTCAAGATTATGTCCCTCCAATGTCAATAGTCTTTTGTTCCTCAAGCCAATCCATTCTTTCACCCAAGTAAGTATCGAAGCCTGGTAATACAATTCCCAATCTGGTAGCCCCAAACCACCTCTATTTTTAGAATCTTGCAACATTTTCAAACTTATCCTTGTTTTTTTCCCTTGCCAAATATATTTTAATATTGTTTTATTTAATTCTTCAAAGTATTTTTTTTTCAATTTTATTGGTATTGTTTGAAATAAATATAGTAATCTTGGCAAGATATTCATTTTTATAGTGGCTATTCTTCCCATCAATGATAATTGTAGATTTTTCCACTTCTCCAAATCCATTTTAATTTGTTGCACCAGTTTGTAATAATTATCTTCTTTAATCATTACACACCTTGCTGTTAGTTGAATGCCTAAATATTTAACTTTCTTGACTTTCTATATACCTATTTTCCTCGTTAGATCTTTTTTCTGTGTGTCTGTAACATTTTTAACTATTATTTTGGTTTGTTCTTTATTTATTTTCAGTCCTGCAACTTCACCATATTCTTCTATTTTCCTAATTAATTTAAGTCCATTTTCTTGTGAGTCTTCCAAGATAAGGACCAAATCATCTACAAATGCCTGTAATTGATATTGTTCCTTTTTTATTTCCATATGTTGTGCTGAGGATTTTGCGCATTATCTGCATGATAAAGTCGCTCAAATTCGGGAAGGCTTGGACTCTGACTGGGTAGGTACAGGCGGGTTGTCCGAGGTGTGTCTTGAGACTGTTATCTGGGATGAGTTTGACCCTGTGACTCCTGAGGACGTGGACAGGATGCTGGGGAGGTTGAATGCAACCACATGTTTATTGGACCTGTGTCCCTCCTGGTAGGTGCTGGCTACCCGGGAGGTTACACGAGGCTGGCTCCAGAGGATTATAAACGCTTCCTTGAGTGAGGGGTTCTTGCCTCCCACCTTGAAAGAGGCGGTGGTGAGGCCCCTCCTCAAGAAGCCCTCTCTGGACCCAGCTGTTTTGGCAAACTATCGTCCAGTTTCCAACCTTCGCTTTTTGGCGAAGGTTGTTGAGAGTGTGGTTGCGCGACAGCTCCCACAGTACCTGGATGAAACCGTCTATCTAGATCCATTCCAGTCCGGTTTCAGGCCCGGGTACAGCATGGAAATGGCATTGGTCGCGTTGGTTGATGATCTCTGGAGGGCTCAGGACAGAGGTTGCTCCTCTGTTCTGGTCCTATTAGATCTCTCAGCGGCTTTTGATACCATCGACCATGGTATCATGCTGCGCCGGTTGGAAGGGTTGGGAGTGGGAGGCACTGTCTTATGGTGGTTCTCCTCCTATCTCTCCGACCGGTCGTAGTCTGTGTTGGCTGGAGGGCAGAGGTCGACCTCAAGGCACTTGGTTTGTGGGGTGCCACAAGGGTCGGTCCTCTCGCCTCTCCTGTTCAACATTTATGTGAAGCCGCTGGGCAAGATCATCCGTGGTTTTGGGGTGCAGTGCCATCTGTACACTGATGACACCCAGCTGTACATCTCCACCCCAGACCACCCCAATGATGCCCTTGAAATGATGTCCCGGTGCCTGGAGGCCGTGTGGGTCTGGATGGGGAGGAACAGGCTCTGACTCAATCCCTCCAAGACTGAGTGGCTGTGGCTGCCGGCGTCCCGATATAGTCAGATGGTGCCATCGCTGACTATTGGGGGCGAGACATTGGCTCCCATGGAGAGGGCGCGTAACTTGGGTGTCCTCCTGGATGCACGACTGTCTTTAGAAGAGCATATGACGGCCGTGGCCAGGGGGGCTTTCCATCAGGTTCGCCTGATACTCCAGTTGCGCCCCTTTCTGGATCGGGACTCCTTATGCACGTTCACTCATGCCCTTGTCACTTCCCGCCTCGACTACTGCAACGTTGTCTACATGGGGCTCCCCTTGAGGAGCACTCGGAGGCTCCAACTGGTGCAGAATGCGGCCGCGCGGGTACTTATGGGGGCGACATGGCGCTCCCACGTGACACCTCTCCTGCGCAAGCTGCATTGGCTTCCTGTGGTCTTCCGAGTGCGCTTCAAGGTGTTGGTTCTCATCTTCAAAGCGCTCCATGGTTTAGGACCCGGTTACTTATGAGACCACCTTCTGCCTCCGATAACCTCCCACCGGCCAACACGCTCCCACAGAGAGGGCCTCCTCAGGGTGCCGTCTGTCAGGCAATGTCGGCTGGCGACCCCCCGGGGAAGAGCCTTCTCTGTGGGGGCACCTGCCCTCTGGAATGAGCTACCCCCAAGGATACAACTAATCCCGGACCTCCGGACCTTCCGCCGGGCCCTGAAGACTTTTTTATTTCAGCAAGCCGGGCTGGGTTAAAAATCTTTTAATTGGGGAATTTTATGGGTAAGGGGTTTTAAAATTGGAGAAGCCAAAGATAATTTAATTTCGTTTTAATGTATTTTAATATTTGTATTGTGTGTTTTTAATTTTGGCTGTTCACCGCCCCGAGTCCTTCGGGAGAGGGGGCGGTATAAAAATTTAATAAATAAATAAATAAATAAATAAATAAATAAATAAATAAATAAATAAATAAATATGTCAATATAAATAGTAAAGGAGATAGTGGACATCCTTGTCTTGTGCCTTTTTTTATATTAAAATTCTCTGTCTTATCTCCATTTACCATCACCTTTGCCATTTGTTTATAGTATATTGCCTTTAGCATGTTAATAAATCTCACACCAAAGTCCATAGATTTTAATTGTAACAACATAAATTGCCAGTTTAGGTTGTCAAATGCTTTCTGCGCATCTAAGAAAATCAAAGTCATTTGTTTTCCAGGATGTGCTTCATAATATTCCAATGTATTTAAAATTATTCTCATATTGTTTTTAATCTGTCCCTTAGGTAAAAAGCCATTTTGGTCTGGATGTATAAATTCATTTAAAAACCTTTTTAATCTCTCTGCTATTATTGAAGCATATATTTTATAGTCAGCATTCAGTAAAGATATAGGCCTACAATTTTTTATCTGCATTAAATCTGAGTCTTCTTTCGGAATCAAAGTAATATTTGCTTCCATCCACAAATTTGGTACCTTCGCATCAATCAGTACTTCATTATAGACTTCCAACATTGTTGGCCCTAGATTATCTTGTAAATATTTAGAAAATTCTGCCGGTAGTCCATCTGGTCTTGGTGTTTTATTGCTCTTTTGTCTCTTAATTACTTCTGACAATTCCATCATTGATATTTGTTCATTTAACATAGCTTGCACTGTCTGGTACTTTAGGTACCATATTTTTCGGACTATAAGACGCACTGGTGTATAAAATGCACCAAGATTTCGAAGTGGTAAGCAAGAAAAAAAAAGGTTTTGCCCTCCCCGGCCCCCAGGAGCACTCTGCAGGCCTCCCAAAGCCTCTGTGCACCCCATTTTTGTGAAATACGGGCCCACTTTTCGTAAAAATGGGATGCACAGGGTGGGGCTTCAGGAGGCCAAAAATGGCTGTATTCGGTGTACAAGACACACCAACATTTCCACCCTCTTTTAGGGGGGGGGGAAAGTGCGTCTTATACTCCAAAAAGTATGGTAATTCCGCTTTTTCCAAATATTGTTTAATTTTCTCTTCTGAAACTTCCTCTTGCTCATTCAGCTTTTCATAATAGTCTTGAATTATTATTTTTTTATCCTCATTTTGGTAATATAAAGTTTCTTTCTCATCTACCAGCCTATGTATCCATTTCTTCTCTTTCTCTGTTTTCAATTTATATGCCAACCATCTTCCTGGTTTATTTGCATTTTCAAAGAAATTCTGTTTAGCATTTTTAATTTTTTGTGCCAATTCCTCTTTGTCTAGTAGATTCATTTTATGTTTTATTAGTTCCATTTGATTTTTTAATATCTTCTTGTTTGGTTCTTTATGTAATTCTAATTCCGGTCTCTTGTGGACAAAAATAATCACAATTAATATGGAATTCTGAAGATCACCTTACCATGCAGATATCAATGTACACTACTGTTGGATTATTTCTAATGAAGAAAATAGGTGGAAATATTCTACTAATAGAATAGTAGAATAGTAACCAGAAGCCAATGTGAAGCATCTAACTCATCTAGAATCACCTTGTGGCGAGATGGGAGGCAAACAAATGTAAACAATAATAACAACAATTTTGGGCAGTCAGAGTTTTGGACTTGTACAAGGCTGCTGACAGGATTTTTTCAAGTGGTAGAAACATTGAGTAATTGCATGGCATCATTGGACACTATGATGCAATATATCAAGCACTTTGTTTGCATAGATCTCTTTCTGATTTGCTTGTGCAAAATACCTATGTAAATCAACATTTATTGTATTGTTCTATGGTAGAGATTTTAGCATATACCATTTTTCTTTGGCAAGGCATGAAGAATGGGTGCCAATTTCTTTGCAATCACTAACTTATATGTGGAATCCAATATTAATAAATAATTCATAGAAAAATTACACTTTCAATTGCATAGATAGAATTAATTTGACATAGCTGAAATTTTCATTAAGGTTAGGAATGTGAGGCCAGTGGGTGGGTTCTCAGTATTGATTCATATATATATATATATATATTGCAATCACTTATACTATGATTTGATGGCTCCCAACTGCCTAGGAAGTCTCCAACAAAAATTACTGTATAGCATCAGGTATACAAAGGCTTTCTCCTATTTGGTCTAAGGATGGGAATATTGTTTCCTGCATACAAATTATAATTTGATACAATAGTGAACTACAGAATTCAATGAAAGCAATGTATAAACTCTTTCTTGTGATGAAAAAAAGCTTTCTCTTCCCTATTACATGTTCATGTTTCATATAATTTGTAAATCTCTGGTAATGTTATCCATCAAAAAGATTTTACAAATTGGCTTTGATTTATCTGCTGACATGATCACCATTCTTTCATTCATTCAAAATAAAAACATTTTAAAATAAAGAAAAATTTATTTATTTATTTATTTATTTATTTATTATTTATTTATTTATTTATTTATTGGTTCAATTTATATGCCGCCCTTCTCCGGAGACTCAGAGCAGCTTACAATGCGTTAAGCAATAGCCTTCATACTTTTGTATATACCTGCTTAGTAGGGCTTTCGGGGGCCCCCTAAGCAGTGTTCTTTTTTATACAAAGTCAGTTTATTGCCCCCACAAACCGGGTCCTCATTTTACCTACCTCGAAAGGATGGAAGGCTGAGTCAACCTTGAGCCTGGTGAGATTTGAACTTGCAATAAATGCAGGCAGCTGGTGTTACTTAATAGCGCTTTAGTCTGCTGCGCCACCAAGGGTCTATATGCCAGTCCTGATATAGATAGGGTCAAGGAAACCCTCCGGTGTTTCTCTCTCCTAATACGTGATAACAGAGTTAGTATACTCTGGGTTCCTTCAGAACCCAGGAGATGTGCCTTATATATTGTAGCAGTTGTCCACTGGAATGAGATCCTTTCAGAGATCCATGTGGTGCCCACCCTGTTGGCATTCGAGGAGATCCTGAAGCTGTGGTTGTTATCCCAGGTTTTATCTATGTTTTTGTGTCAAGCAACCATATCTCTGGATTGCATTATTTCATTTTTATTGTTTATTATATTGAGAGATGCCCGGAGTTGGTTTTGAGTTCGGCAGCCCTTAAATTAAACTAAGTAAGTAGGTAAGTAAGTAAGTAGGTGGAGATCTACTGATGCAATACAGGACATCTGCTGACAATTAGAATGAATAATCCTTGCTTGATGAGCCAATGATCATGTTCAGTAAGAAATGTAAGTTTCCCTATTAATAGCATATCTTTAGATCTTAGAATTAATTTTCACCTAGGTATCACTGATATGGAGCCCTGTTGCATAACAACATAGTGGGTCATATTAATGCACTTCAAAAGACAACTACAATACTTCTTTAGTGAAAAGTAACTGATACAGTATAGTAATGTCCGATGCTATATAGAGTCTAAAATAGAAGTGGATGTAACTTGTAAAGAGGGGACTCATAAAAAAGGTAGTTGAAAGGAATTTTGAGAGCTGAAGTCTGATAAGGACCTTTATTCAACTTGCAAGAATTTCAACTAGAGTGATGGTTTCCAGATGTATGCTTTTCCAGATGTGAAGACTTCCAATTACTGCCTAATTTCTGTTCTCTGTACATTGAAGGGGGAAAGAAAAGGGAACAAGATGCTTTCCATAGCATTGGCTTTTTTTAAAAAAATAATTCTTTCTTCCCTTAGTATTCTAAATATTTTGAAAGCTTTGACAATTAGTGAGCCATCCTGAATGTCTTGGACCTGGAAGGAGTCATAATTTCTTCACAATTGCAGACTGCTCTGAGTATATAAAAAGCAGACAAAGCATAATGACAGATAAAGCTGTTGACTTCTACAATTTTTTTTCTATGTTCTTGGGAGCTGAACTTATGATGCTGTCAATATGGTCTGAAAGTTGTACATTTTATTATATTTTAATGAAAGATATCATGGTATCTTTCTGAGCATCAATTTGATGTTCATGACACACGAGTTGTACTAGTAAAGCAGCTAAGTATCCTATTCATAAGAGAAGGAGCATCTGTTTAAAATTAATGGACTCTTTACCCCTGAATATTACTTAATATTTCAGTAAAGAAATTTATAATGAGAAGTTTGTTTGGGGAAAAATAATCTAAAATATTCACAGCAGGTGGCAGCAACTGGCTGATTTGGTTGATCTAGAAAAAAAAGGTAAGGGATGGATCTGGGTAGTTTTGAGGATGGAAAATGTACTATCAGGAAATCCAAACTCTGTAGGTTAGATTGAGGGAGTTTGTGTGTGTGAAAAGTAATTTTGAAAGAAGGAAATTACATATCATTTTCATATTGCTGCTAATAAAACTACAGGGATACTGTATATCCATTGAATTACTAAAACTCAAGCTTGATGGGGGGGGGGGGGAAACTAAAAAAGTATTCTCTGAATTATACATTGAAATACCAGGAGAAGCCAACTTTAACTACTTCTATAATTATAACCAGGCATGCCACTGATTTTTTTTTAGAATAGCGGAGAGATAAAAATGTATCAAAGCTAGTTTTGGAAAAAATAAGGGTTTTTCTTTCCCTTTCTCCTCCTCCTCCTCCTCCTCCTCCTCCTCCTCCTCCTCCTCCTCCTCCTCCTCCTCCTCCTCCTCCTCTTCCTCTTCTTCTTCTTCTTCTTCTTCTTCTTCTTCTTCTTCTTCTTCTTCTTCTTCTTCTTCTTCTTCTTCTTCTTCTTCTTCTTCTTCTTCTTCTTCTTCTTCTTCTTCTCCTCCTCCTCCTCCTCCTCCTCCTCCTCCTCCTCCTCCTCCTCCTATTTCTGGGACAAACTTTATGTCATGATACATTTAAGCCTGATGGTATATTATGACTGGGGAAAGGAATTGGTGGTATTGCTTTAAAAAGCACAAAAAACTGAGATAGATGCATCTGAAGAAATATGGAAATGATCTGTTGTCCCTTTTCCAGGTTAGTAGGCCTGACCTTACAAATCCAAGAAGCTGTCTTTCAGGGCAGAGGGCATGACACTCACACAAATTTGTGTCCCAGAAGTCTTTCCCTTTAGAAAACAAATGCACATGGTATGTCCCTGTAGCAAACTGAAGTGTGAGATGCAGTACAGACCCACATGATATGGCACTGTTATTGATAAAAGCCTGTGGACATACAAGGTCAACAGGAGCCTGGAAATAGAGCAGGGTCATTGCTTAAGGAGGGGGGAAAAAACTCCTAATAGTTCCATTTAATTTAGTTGCCATCAACTCTAAGTAGACAACAAACAGGAAATAGTATCTCTAAAGCATGACATGAAATAGTATTGCTGTCACCTTGGATAAGGAAATCCAACATTTTTAGAAGCGGCTGCTGATTTAAACAGCCCGTAGGGTCAAACTCTGCTTCCTATAGTCTTTTGATAACTCTGCTGATAGTGATGCCTGCGCTATAAATACCCGCAATCAATATACCTCTCCTGCTGCTGAAAGCAGACATGTTCACATATCACAGCAGATGGGAAGAGAGCAAATAATATTTGTCTTGCCTTTCAAATTGATTTCCTGTTGGGGCGAGGCAGAGTGTGTCCATATGTTAATCAGATCACTCAGAGAGATAGCAGAGTTCAGGTCAACAGCCCACCACTTGACATGCCATAAAAGCAAGAAGAAAAGCTTTTCATGATCCAAAAGGGATCAGAGAAAGGAAAAAAAAATGGGCCAAAATGATGTCCCCTCTGGACTAAGTGAGGGCTATCATGGAAGACACTGAAGGTTGTAGAACTGCAAGGGCAACTTACACATTTCAGCCTTTGGGAAGGTTGAAAGTTTGATGGAATTCATTGTGACTTTGAAACAGCCACTGACTCAGACCAATTTTAGAAATCTATTTTTTTTCTTTTTTTTTAAGGCTATATTTTGTAAGATGAATAAACAATAATAATAAGATAATGATAATAATAATACATTTTTAAATGTTCAGTTGACTGAGTTTCATGTTTAATGAATAAAAGAAATAACAATAACAATAACAATAACAACAATAATAACAATAACAATAACAACAACAACAACAACAATAATAATAATAATAATAATTTTAAGAAGATACTTGGTTGATACCTAGGATGCTGGCAGCAACCCGTATCAACTATCAGCACTAGTCAATGATATTTGTGATACATTTTTAAATGTTCAGTTGACTGAGTTTCATGTTTAATGAATAAAATAGATAATAATAATAGTAATAATAGTAATAATTGCAAAGAAACTGTGATGATGGCTAATTTGATATCGCTGTACCAGGAGATGCTAGAGTTGAAGAAAAGGAACTGGAAAAAAATAACGAAATATCGCAACCTGGCCATCGGAACTACACGGCTATGGATGAAATATATACATATGTATATGTATATATACATATGAATAAAATTGTACATATAAATGTTAAATATCATACTATTTGGTCGGTATATATTTCTCTGTCTCATTTTATGAAGCCATGTTAATAAACCTTCATCAACCAAATACATTCCTGGTATATGGTGTTCAGGAAAAGTTTCCTGGACTTTAGGTGAATCTGGAGAACAACCATCTGAGGACATATGGCAGCCTCTGCCTTTAGAAGAGGAGATGGAAGTCTCATTTCCTCAAGTGATTTCTCTATTAGCAGCGTAGCTGATTTGTATAATGTTGTTTGTGGCTTTCCAGGTTTCTTTTCTATTGCAGATTGATCAGAACTCCCAAATTTGTCTGGAGAAGTCAAGATTAATAGAAATCTAATTTTCTGTTGAAAAATGATCTGCAAGCATTGTTCTATTTTGTTCACAACATTTACATCTATGAGCTTCCCAGAACAAATTTTAAATAATATAGTCTCTTTCAATTAATACATGGAGAACTAGTGCAGAATTGATTTAACAACATTCTGGTTAGAATTCCTTAATGGGGGAGGAGGGGAGGCAAGGGCTAGTTAACTACCGTATTTTCCGGCGTATAAGACGACTGGGTGTATAAGACGACCCCCAACTTTTCCTGTTAAAATATAGGGTTTGGGCTATACTTGCCATATAAGACTGCCCCTCTTCCAATGCACACCAAATAAAAATTTAAAAACATCAACTGGCTCACCTACAATGTAAAAGCAGCTGTGCTAGACCCAAAATGGCCCCTGTAACAAGCAGGAACCTCACACAGCCACAAAAAGCCCCCCCAAAAAACTTTCACACTCTAAACACACACAACACAACACAACTGGCTCACCCACAATGTAAAAGCAGCTGTGCTAGACCCAAAATGGCCCCTGCAACAAGCAGGAACCTCACACAGCCACAAAAAGTCCAAAAAACCAACTTTCACACTTTACACACACAAAATTCCACATACAGCTTTGTGAGATTTTGTGTGTTTGTGTAGTTGGAGTGAAACACTACAGAAACACACTAAATCTCAGAAAGCTGCACAAATATTGTTTTATTTTATTTTATTTTTATTTTTATATGAAAGCTAAATTTAAAACTTCCTAAACTTTAAATGGCTAGGTCTAAAAAAGAACAACTAAAAAAACCCCAATTGACTATTTTTTTTAAAGCTCCCAAAGGGGAAAAAAACTTACCCAATAGAACAGGGGTCTCCAACCTTGGCAACTTTAAGACTTGTAGACTTCAACTCCCAGAATTCCTCAGCCAGCTTTGTTTTGCTGGCTGAGGAATTCTGGGAGTTGAAGTCCACAACTAACTCCTTGCTTGATTGCAGGCAGGGAGTTGCTTGCTTGCCTGAATAGATTCAGGCAAGCAAAGCAAGGCAAGCATTGCGACTAGCAGCTGAAGTAAGCAAGCTGGAGGGGGAAAACTTTTTCCCTTTTACATGGCTCTGGCCATCCCAGCTGAGTTGCAGGGAACTCAGCTGGGATCGTCAGAGCTGGGATCCTCAGAGTAAAAGAGAAAAAACTTTTTTCCTTTTACGTGGTTTCTGGCGATCCCAGCTGAGTTGCAGGGAACTCAGCTGGGATCATCAGAGCTGGGATCGCCAGAGTAAAAGGGAAAAAACTTTTTTCCTTTTATGTGGTTTCTGGCGATCCCAGCTGAGTTGCAGGGAACTCAGCTGGGATCGCCAGAGCTGGGATCGCCAGAGCCATTTAAGGCTCGTCAGAGCCTTTCGGGCTGGTCTGCCTGGTTACGGGAGAACTACACCCGGCGTATAAGACGACCCCCGACTTTTGAGAAGATTTTCATGTGTTTAAAAGTCGTCTTATACGCCGGAAAATACGGTATTTATAATAAAGCCATTCAACTATAAATAGCTGTGAATTTAGTTTGCAATTGCATAATATATCCTACAGGGTTGTTAAATACACATTAGTTAGGTACAAAGCCTTATTTTCATTCTTCTTGGTGATCACATTTAAGTAGCTGATATATATATGCAATTCTGTAGGTTGTCAAAAATCAAAAGTCTGGTAGCCCCTTTTCAAACAAACCAATCTGATCAAAAGACTTAAGCTTTTTGTAGTTATCCTCCTATAATGTCCATAAGTTGAGTATCTCAACATAGATGTATATACTTGGTTTTCTGTCTTACTCCAAAGTGTTGAAATCTGAGAGAAAACTTGGTTGTTCTGCTCCTCAGGCTAGTAGCAACAACTGAAAAATTTATTATGGCTGTATTGGCTGTATTGTCATGAGATAAGTTAGCACAGGATTAATTGAAGGGACAATGCTGAAAAAAGGTTTCCTGAATAATTTCTCCCTAGTTCACTGTTTAGTGGGAGAAAAATTCATGTCCTATAGTATTGTATATAATATAACACAGCCTTTCCAAACTTGGTGCCAAGCAGATTTGTTGAGCTTCAACTACATTAATTTCCAGCCAGCATGACCAATTTGGGATTTCTCAGGGTATAAAGCGATGACATAGGTACAATTTCCAGACTTTCTCCCTCCCGTGCATAGTTGCTTGTTTTTATACTCTAAAAATAAAGCACCAAATGATTTGAAATAAGCAAATGATACCACTTTGGGAGATGACAATAAAGACTTATAAGGGCTCATTATGAAAGCAAAAAAATGGAAAAGAACAAACTAGTTTAATGTTGAATATTAAGAATACAAATAAGCATGATAGTGAAGAAATGAAGATGATGCAGTTTTATTTGCTTGGCTTTAAGAATAGATATAGTAAAGATGGATTTATGCTGGAGAAATAAAGAAATTATTAATCCCTGAGAAGAAAGGTTCCTGGGACTACAAATCTTGACAAGATTGTAAAGAATTAAGAATTTCTATGACAACAAAGATCAGAATACTGAGAATAATAGTATTTTCATTGGCAATATGAACAAGAGAAGTAGGGTAGATTCCTTTGAATTATTGTTTTGGAAACAATTACAAACACTAACCATGGATTGTAAGAAGAACCATTTGGCTGGCCCTGGGTTTAAATAAGATTGACTATTCCTTTATAATGGGAGTGGATCATGGACTAGAAAGAATCATTATAGTTTGCAAGTTTGAGAAAAAATAGAAAGGGGAGACATTGGATAAGAAGGATGGATATGATAGGAAAAAAGAGAGAGACTGCAATGTCATTGGAGTTAGGGACAAACTGAAATGATGGGGTTTTATCTGTACAGTTGTTAAAGGTCAGACTTGGCTCAAGGACACTTAACTATGACCAAAGCGGAGGAACCTGAGAATTAAAATCTGACAGATTTGGAGGTCATCAGATTTTCTCCTATCTTTCATAATATTTTTTAAAAAAAAGACAGAGAGAAAGCAAGCTCGTGACTCCAAATCAGTGATGAGTTGTGCGGGAAAGTACCATTCAGAATGGGGAAATGCACTATTATTTTGCAGGGATAAAATATCACACACACTGCTGAAATTCATCCATGCGTTTCCCATGGTGCAGGGGCATGGTTGCTATAAGATCCGCAAATCAGCTTTCAGCGGCAGGAAAATGACTGAGAATGAGCAAGAAACGGAGCACCTGCTTGTCATCTGTGGGAAATTTCTAAAAAAAAAAAAAGTATTCTATTCCCAGGGTAATTTGTCTGACTCGCTCTAATAAAGCAGGATAGCCTCAAGAAAAGATACATGGAATTCAAGTACAGTAGAATGTTCCCAAGTGAGCGTGTCTTTTGGAGAATGTTTTTCTGGTGGACATTCTTTCTCAGATAATATGTATTGATGCAATGGGGTTATACCAAGGGCATATTTGCATTACAGGAAATCCCTTTACTGTTTTGTGTCATTTTGGAACATAAGCATTATAGCACATTTTTCTGGTATGTGCCAGTTCTTTACGTTTTAATACACATTTTCCCACTTACATACAGTACACTCATTTTCATTGTGTTGGATTTCTCTTGGGATGAGACTGGCCCACGGGAGCAGTACAAAATTAGCTGCATAAAATAAGCACAAGGAGAAAAAACTGAATGGTGAACAATATTTTCATGGGGCCAAATGTGAAGTTAGTATCATGGGATTTCAGGCCACATATATTTGTGTTAGAAAAGATGACGTAATCCTTTCCAAACGTATAAATGTTTAAATAAAAGTTGGTTGAAAAGTGGTTTCCCAGAGAAATTTATCAGAGAAGGAAAGATAAGAGTATTTAAGGAATTGCAAGATCTCTCTGTGTTTGTGATGGGTGATAGTCATTTTAAAGAAGAACCTTCTGATGCAGGATTGTCTTCCCACCAAGGCGAGATTCAGGGCCGGATTTAGATAAAAAGAGGCCCTAGGCTATTCCACTTATGAGGCCCTTTCACCTATAGTGAAAGTGTAATTTTAATTTTGCTAACAATTTGAATGTAGGCCCCTCTTGATCTTGAGGCCCTAGGCTGAAGCCTAGTTAGCCTATAGGAAAATCCGGCCCTGGCGAGATTTTGATTTCTGAAGAAGGGAGCATGAAGAATGTTTTGTTCCAGCAGAGCCTTAATATAATTAATAAGATCTACCCATATTTTAATATGTTCCTAAATTCTTGATTGTCCTTTCTGCCTTCCTCTTTGATTCGATTGGTTGATTTCTCCTTCACAGGCCTGATGTCATGCCTTTTGTGTTCATAGTTTGTATGAAGACTTTAGCTTAGTGGCAATTTGTAGCAGAGATATTATTCAATCATAATATTCCATTATTTTGCAGTGTGAAAATATTGTCGAACAGTATGCTCAAATGAATGAGATTATAGTAATGCTTTGCATGATGGGAATTTTAATGCTGTCCTAATCTCATTATAGAAACTAATGTTCCAAGGAGCCAAAAGCAGCATGGATATCAAGCACTATCCCCCAGTCAACTATCAATTGTAGAAACCATGCCTTCTGTCTATCCTTTGTATTTACAATAATGAAATCCATGAAAAAGTACATTTGAGATACTCTGGATCAACAATGTAGTCGAATTTGGAACCTCTCTAATGATGCTGACGTACAATTTTCAGCAGCCTAAATCAACCTGGACAATGATGAATGCTAACTAGGAATGTAAGGCTAACAAAATCTGGATGGCTGCAAGACAAGTTCTCCATCTGTGATCTAGAATTCATTATGCAGGACAAAATTTATAGTGAGAGACACCACATCAGCATTCTGACAGGTGTATTCATCCTTTCCTTAATAATACTTGATAATTTGACTTAAATCTTCTTCATCACATTCTTATCAATATTTAAAGAGTGTAATCACCCTTCACCTTATTCTTCTCTTCTTTATATTAAAAAAATCCACTTCTTTCAACCATTCTCCATATTTTCCCTCACTCCTGTTTGATGTTTTTTGAATTCAGTCAATTTCTTTTATTTCCTGTTTTTTTTTAAAAAAATATTCTCTTAATGCAAATGAAAATTTATTTTGCTTTTTCATAGTTGTTTTGCTCTGCTGGTTCATATTCTATTTTTGCTTGACTTAGGCACATATGCCCTTTTTATGTATACGGTTGCCAAGCTATGTCTTCTGTATCTTATTCTTTGTGTCTTCATTTTTTTTTTTTATCCAGAAGACATCGTACTTCTTTCTATGGTAGTTCATTTATAATTGAATGATTTGAAGAACACCAGTGGTTTAATATTCAAACTCTTAGTAATGTTCAGATATTTTTTGCCATACAATTGCTCTTCTGTCAAGTAAATGTAATATTTAAAGCATGCTGACATACAATTCATAGTTATTTATTTGTTGCTTTATTTCAGTGATGATATTCTCAAGATGAATCTTCGTAGACACTCAGAAGCTTAAATTCTAAAAGAAGAAATTGAATAAATAAGATTTGTCCAAACACGGCATTATCAATTCACTTCTCGAAGTTCTAGATTCATTTTTTTTAATCTTATAAAATTCATTGAGGAGTTAAATCTCTGTCTTGTTTTACATGCACAGTTTGAAATACTACATCCAGCGCTGCTGAGTGTCTGCTAATACAGTTACAAGTACTGGGGCATTCATCATTCTGATCAGACAGAAGAATGGCACTTCTCTGCTGTTATCTGCTACTCATCCTACTCCACTGCCCTGCTGTAGATCTGGTTGTTTGAAAAAAGGAAATTGCAATAATCCAATTATGCTCAGCTAATTCTTCCTGGAGCATTATCTCAAAATGTTCAGGTACTGATATCTATCAATTGCTAAAAAGGATGCATAATGTTGGGACAGGAACCTCACTGAATGGGTGTTGAGAAGTTCCTGCTGTCAACAATTACCACTATATATCTTAGCTGATATATAAAGAGACTGCCAGGAAGATCAACTTAATCTTTTATTTACAGCTTCAAGGTTAAGAACAGTGTTCTGAACTGAGGAAATCAAGGCAAATATATTAAGATATATTCCAGGAGACTCCTGCTAGAGTTAACACTTCTGATCGCTTATATTTTTGGAACCCTATAAATGTTATCTATTATTATAACTAAATGTGTATAGCTTAAACAAATAACACTGCAAAGAGGAAATATGTATTTAGTGATAGTTGTTAAAATATTGCAAGAAAAATGATTTTTTTGAGTTTTATTGGGTTTTAACAATTAAACAATTCTTATTTTGCTCTTGTGCATGACTGTGACCATTTACATATCATCACACTAATATTCTCCTATACGCTATATAATTTTACAAAATCTACTATCTGTTATTTCCTTTTTTTTCTGTTCTTCAATCCAATTATACCATATTACGTAAAAGTCTGAATCCATCTGTCCTTTCAGTTCCAATGTCATTTTATCCATCTCAGCGCAATCTAATATCTTTCTAATTATTAGATCTTCGGAGGGTGTGTTTGAGCTTCTCTAACATTGCGCAAATGCCAATCTTGCTGCCGTTGTCATATGTAGAATAATATATGTTGTCATTTTTTCATATTTCTTTTTCATTATTCCTAGAAGAAGCAATTCTGGTGTATATTCTACTTGAAAGCCTGTTACTTCCTGTATCCAACTATGTATTTTCATCCAATTTTTTGTTTTGTTTTGGGGCATAACCACCATGAATGAAAGAAGGTACCTTGCTTTTGTCCACATTTTCAACAGTTGGGGTTTAAATTTGGGTATATTTTTGCCAATTTAGAGGGTGCCAAATACCAACAGTAAAACATTTTATATTGATTTTCTTTATATTTTGCCGATCTAGTTAATTTATAATTTTTGTTCCAAATTATTTCCCAATCCTCTAGTTCGATATTATGTCCAATATTCCTAGCCCTGGCTATCATAGCTCCTTTTACTATGCCTTCAGCTCTGTCAAATTCTAGTAAATAATTATAAATTTTGGTTATTAATTTTTCATCATAATTTATTAATCCTCCTTGATGAAATTAAGTCTGATGTTATTAAGCACTGATGAGAAAGCAGAAATCACATATTTCAGGGCATGTAAGGTTGCTGGGTAGTGGATTAAGAAAAAAATAGTATTAGCAAAGGAAGTAGAAGTGGAAAACAATGGATAAGAGGATTGGATGGGATCATAGAAGTTATTGGAATGTTTTGGAAGGGTTAAGAGGCAGGTAGAGAAGATGAAGATTAGTTCATGTAGTCATCAGAAGTTGACTCTGTGGCTCTGTGGCAATGAATAACCAAAGTAACTAAAAAGCATGGGAACCCTAGACCCTTATTATTGGTATTAGATTATATGATTTGTTTCAGTTTCCAAATGAACTAAAACTGATACTTTATGCATTGTCTACTCAGAAGTATGTCCAATGAAGTTCATGGATGCAGCCTGAATAAGGTAAAGGTAAAGGTTCCCTTCGCACATATGTGCTAGTTGTTCCTGATTCTAAGGGGGTGGTGCTCATCTTTGTTTCAAAGCCGAAGAGCTTTGAAGATGTCTCCATGGTCATGTGGCCAGCATGACTAAATGTCAAAGGTGCACGGAATGCTGTTACCTTCCCACCAAAGGTGGTCCCTATTTTTCTACTTGCATTTTTTACATGCTTTCGATCTGCTAGGTTGGCAGAAACTGGGACAAGTAACGGGAGCTCACCCCGTTAGGCAGCACTAGGGATTTGAACCGCTGAACTGCCAACCTTTCGATCGACAAGCTCAGCGTCTTAGCCGCTAAGCTACCATGTCTCTTGCAGCCTGAATAAGATTCTTAAAAAGGAAACATTACTGATACTTTCTTGTTTTAAATGATTACTATCCAGGAGAAATATATTTAGTAAACATCTGTAGACTAATAGGGCAGTCTTATGTAGTGCAATTACCTGGGTGTACAGAAGCATTAGCAGATCCTTCACCACCACCACCAAGCTTTACAAGCATACTTCAGGACAAAGTTAGCTGGGATATTAATTGCAAAAAGACATATTTTAAATATATAATTACCCAAGATGCCTGCATGGAGGTGGGAAATATGTTTGGAAACAGGTTCCTAGTGCTAAGAGCAGACTGGAAATGTGGGTGAATAGTGAATAAAGTGTGGCTATATGGATGTGTGTTTCTGCATTCCTTTCATGTGGCATCTCTCTGTGTGTATGGTGCATTGGGAAGAAAAGGATAGGCTGAATATGCTCTGCTTTGATGATCAAGAAAGAGGAAATCTAGAACAGAAGTTTCTGAGTTGCTGCCTTACCATCTCTCCCTTTATGATGTATTGTGGAACTAATTTTCTGGAATTCCATAAAAAAAAAAAATCTGGATCTGTCTCATTGTTCAGCTCATTTTTTCTTCTGGTGGTTTCTCCCAGAATGCTAAATTTGATCTTCTTCTATTCTGTTTTGGATAGTTGTCCTGATGATGGATAGATATATTTTCCCCAACATTCTGTTGGATGGAAAACAACAAAAATACCAGCTTACCCTAGTCTACCAGTTGCATGCTTTCTTGGACTAAGAGGTACTAAAGATTGTGCCTCATATTCTTATTGTTGATTAGAATATCATAGTTCATTTTAAATGGATTTGCCTTTGAAGATAATCAGGATATGTAGCTGGCATGGAATGCAGTACCTGCTTGCTGACCAGCACCAACTAATTCAGCTGAATAACATCAATTTTGCAGTACTGATTGTCAGTAGGTTCCCAGGCCCAATTGCTTTATAGCTTGGCGTCCTGTTATCTCTGATACTGTTTTCTTCTATATAAGTAAGGTCCAAAATTCTCACCAAGGATGCACTCTAACATCTTAGATCAAATTGTAAACGTTCTAGATCAGGGGTGTCAAACTCAAGGCCTGGGGTCGGATCTGGACTGCGGGGTGCTTAGATCTGGCCCACAAGGCCGCCTTGGAAACAGCAAAGGATTGGCCTGCCGTGCTTCTGCCATTGAAAACGGAGCTCGGGAGGGCTGCATGCAGTCCTTCCAAGTTCCGTTTTCGTTGGCACAGGGTTGCAAGGAGCCCATTTTCTCTGGCAGAGTGCTCAGACCACCACAGGTGCCCCCGACATGAGTGACATCAAGCTGGCCATGCCCACACTGGCCATGCCCACTCTGCCCCCTCTCCCAAGGTCAAACACAACCGTGATGCAACCCTCAGTGAAATTGAGTTTGACACCCCTGTTCTAGATAGTCAATAGAATATCAAATTATCTTTCTTTGAAATGACACTCATGCAACCCTCAAGGAATGGAGACCTTCCTGAAGTTTTTATGCTAAGGGATCTAAAATAACTTATCTGAAAATGTATTATTGTGATATATGTAGTTAGCTGAATAATTATAGTGATGTAAAAAAGCTAGCAAAAATTGAGCTCAAATTTTTGAGTGATTCAGAGGATTTTAAAGATTAATATTCAGTTGAAATTATAACTTTCCAATTATTTCCTGGGACTGATGGATAAACATTTAGGAAAGAGCCATGGAACACTGTTTTTTTTAAATATATGATAACTGCAGGAAGATTATTTATGAACAAAGATGTAAAGATTTGGCAATACTCACAATAGAGGATACATTCAATATTTAAGATATTGAGAAGTCATTTAGATATCACTCGAAGGGTTTCAATCACAAATTGCTGTATCATAATTGTAGAACAATGAGTTTCTTTTTCATGAGCATTGAATTTTGATCTGCCACTCCTGGTATTTTGTATTCCTCCCCCCCCCCAATCCTAGAATCACCCAGTATAGCAACTGGGTGATTCTTTATTGATTTATTGCGTTAGGGATTTTCTGTCTTCACTGTGAGTTGTATTGTGTTGGGGGGGGCGTGCACTGAGGGAGCTCAACTAATCTCATTGTACATATGTTGTGCACTGACAATAAATATTTGAAATTGAAATATCAATGAACCAGACATTCTTCTTTTGCGATAACTGTTATATCAGGCATGTTGTGAAGAAGATGCCTGTCTGTTTGGACCATAAAGTCCCTTAATATTTTAATCTATTCATTTCCCAAAACCCTCTTAGTAGTTTTTACTATATTCAGTTCCAAACCTCTGGCAAACTTTCCAATGAATAATTCTGGCAATTCAGTCATGATGCTGCTTGTGGACAGTGTGTGAAATTTTGCTTCAGTCACTGAGCAAATGATCAACCATTTTATCCTTTATACTACAAAGGTGACATTTGCTGGGTTGATGATAATAAGTCACCCTGGAAAATTTACGTTTGATTTTGACTTTTCCTAACTCTTCCCTGTTAGCCATCAGCTTCTTGATGGCTAACTCAATACTTTTATGAAAAGTATTCATAAAATGCTGAGTTTCTGCTTATTCCAAAAATTTCAAGATATTTCTGAATCCAGCTATGTGAAACAGAATCAAATTCCTTTTTAATAGGCTATCCAAGCTATAAAGGAATTTGTTCTTTTTAAAATTCTTTAAAACTCAATTTGTCAGTCTATAAGAGGCACTTTGTTTCATTTGAATTTTGTAGTATGCTTTTAGTTCTTTTTTTCTTTTTTTTTCTTTTTTTTAAATTTATATGCTGCCCTTCTCCGGAGACTCAGGGCGGCTTACAATGCGTTAAGCAATAGCCTTCATACTTTTGTATATTTATACAAAGTCATCTTATCGCCCCCACAATCTGGGTCCTCATTTTACCTACTTTTGAAAGGATGGAAGGCTGAGTCAACCTTGAGCCTGGTCAGATTTGAACTTGCAGTAATTGCAAGCAGCAGATGTTAAGAACAGTGCTTTAGTCCACTGTACTACAGGCTCCTAGTTCTACAGGGTGTAAATAATTTCTTTTCAAATAACTGTAGAGTCAATCTTCAAGGAAACTCAGTCAACTGAACATTTAAAAATGTATCACAAATATCATTCACTGGTGCTGATGGTTGATACAGGTTGCTACCAGCACCCTAGGCATCAACCAAGTATCTTCCTAAAATGTATGTCATTCCGAGTAGTGTGGTCTTTTGCAGCTCTGCTGGTTTTATAGCAGGGAGCTGCAATTTCTTGATGTATTTTGTAAAATTCTTAGACATGGTACCAAGTGCCCCAATTACAATGGGTATCACTGTTACATGTTTCATCCATATTTGCGTAGTTTCGATGGCCAGGTCGCGATATTTCATGATTTTTTTTTCGACGCTGGTGTCTTCTGGTACAGCGATATAAATAAATTGTACGCTTCAGTTTTTGACAACTGTGATATCTGGTGTGTTGTGTTTCAAATGATAATGCATCTGTATTTGAAAATCCCACAAGATTTTCACCTTCATATTTTTGACAACTTTTTCCACTTTATGTTCCCATGATGATGATGATGACGACGACGATGATGATGATTCTGTATTTTTTAACCATCATCATTGTGGTAGTTACCCGTCCACTTAACTCCATATGAGTTAAGAGAAGGACTAGTGGCAGATTGCCTGTAGGACAATACAAACTCTCATGTAGCATAGTTGTTTGTTCAGGCACAAACAATAGAGACATGTTGTCATTACCATTTGCCAGAAACCCAAGGCTTTTGCTCTCCCCCTATCCACAGTCCCACTTTTCTTCTTCTCTCCTTTAGTGGCAACAACAAAGGATACATTTTTTTCCACTCCCATTGAATTGATCTGTGGTGTGGCAGTGTCATTTAGAGGAGAAATTATTGGAGGGAGAGTGGATTGTAACAATGGGGGCCTTGTGCCAGACACATGATGGAACAGTGAGGGCTGTTGGTAGCTCTAAGGAATACAACAGCTCTCTGGCAGGTGCTCCCTTTGTTTACAGACCCCCGTCTTAGACAGTTTTCACAGATGAGTTCATGTCATTTTGTTCAGGCTCCTTTGCATGACATTCTGTGATTGTGACATTGGTCAAGTGTCCAACCCATCTTTTCTGGTGCCCCTTCTGTAACACAACCCTTTCTTGCTGAGATATCTCACTGGGTTTCCAAGCCATATGGCCCCAAGCTAGAGTAACTTTTGAAGGAAACATAATAACATCATGTTTACTCTGCTAATAGAGGTTTGACGGACCCCACTGATTCTGATGTTGCTACTTTAAAGCATTATTCAGAAAAGCTATTGAAGCTTATTGATAGAACATTTATTTATAAGTGTTATTCCCCCCACTTTTTTTGCCATGTGCAGAGTTTGTGCTGATCAAGTAAGAGCTATCTTTGAATACAGCATCTATAGGTTTTTTTTAAAAAATTTTTTACATCTGTGAATATACAGAGTATTTAATCATAAGTTAGTTGTTAAATAAGACAAAGTTAAAATATGTGTAAATAGATGTAAATAGCAAGAAAGGATCACTTCGAAATAGCTGTAGGAAAAAGTGATATGTATATAAATGTTGTGTGTTTGTGTCTTGTTTTAATGTATTCAAAATAAAAAACTTTTAAAAGTTAGTTGTTAAAGAAAACTCTTTATTTTTGGAATAATATTGAAGATATTGTTTAATTAGAAATCAAGTTTGACAAAAGGTATGTATTGCTTTAGCTTTAATACTGCTTTAGTTCTTAAGGCCATGCCCAGTGGTGGGATTCAGCCAGTTCGCACCACTTCAGGAGGACCGGTTGTTAACTTTCTGAGCAGTTTGACAAACTGGTTTTTGGAAAAAATAATTAGGGCAGAGAACTGGTTGTTAAATTACTTGAATCCCACCACTGGTCATGCCACAATAAACATATATCTTACTCATTGTTTTGCTTTAGTTTTCTTGCTTTCCTCTGAAAAATATCAAGAGAACAAGTAGTCTTCGACCTACAACAGTTCGTTTAATGACCTTCAAAGTTATAATGACACAGAAAAAAGTGACATGGATATTTTTCATGCTTATGACCATTGCAGCTTCCCTATGGTCATGTGATTTACATTTGGATGCTGGACAACCCACTTCACATTTATGATGGTTGCAGGTGTCCTGTGGTCACATGATCACCTTTTGCAACCTTCTGACAAGCAAGGTCAATCGGGAAGTCAGATTCACTTAACAACCGTGTTACTAATTTAACAACCGCAGTGTTTCACTTAACAAATGTGGCAAGAAAAGTTGTATGTAAAATGGGGCAAAACTCACTTACCAGATTTCTTACTTACCAACATAAGTTTTGGGATCAATTGTGGTCGTAAGTAGAGGACTACCTATATGCTTTTATAAATATTTTTTGGCCAATATATTAGGTTAGGTTAGGTTTATTAAATTTGTATACCGCCCTTCTCCCGAAGGACTCAGGGCGGTGAACAGCCAAAATTAAAATACATACAGTATAAAAATTAAAATAAATTAAAACAGAATTAGATCAGCTTGGCTTCCCCAAATTTTAAAACCCTTTACCCATAAAATAGCCCATTAAAATTTTAAGCCAGCCCGGCTTGCTGAAATAAGAAGGTCTTCAACGCTCGGCAGAAAGTACAGAGGTCCGGGATCAGTTGTATTCCTGGGGGTAGCTCGTTCCAGAGGGAGGGTGCCCCCACAGAGAAGGCTCTCCCCCTGGGGGTTGTCAGTCGACATTGCTTGACCGACGGCACCCTGAGGAGACCCTCTCTGTGGGAGCGGATTGGCTGGTGGGAGGTTATCGGTGGCAGAAGGTGGTCTCGTAAATACCCTGGCCCTAAGCCATGGAGCGCTTTAAAGATGAGAACCAATACCTTGAAGCGCATATTATACAGAAGCCAATTTAAACTGAGTGAAGATTAGCCATTTCCAATAAGGATATATGAATGTTTAATGTAATCTGGTGAAAATGGAAAATGTTGAAATGCTATCGTTATTTAAACTGTATCTTTTCCAAGGTAGTCTATATTTTAGGGTACATTTGCAGGTTTCAACAAGGCTTAGCCATAACAACTACTCACACCAAAAAACCCTTAGTGCAAAGCTGTAGTTTTGTTGTTGTTTTAAATCAGAATGTTTTAGTTCCATAAAGTGAATTTCTACAATAATGATTTAGAGATTCAAACCAGGTTAGTATTATAAAACTGGTGATGTAGTTACAGTAATTGTCCAAATTTTATGGCAACTTACAGCATGCTGATTTTACTAGCAAATAAAGAGGCAGTGACCATGTTCAAGTATCAGTGGGCTCATATGTGGCTAGTAAGCCAAGGACAATACGCGTCTGCTCCTAAATATACTTATTCAATATTAAAATCAAGCTTCATTTATTTAATTCTAACTTTATTTCAGTCTATTATGCCTTGACTCAATAAAACCATTTACCAGGTTGAGGAAAATAAATACTTTCCCTGAGAAGTTTGGCAACAATAATTCCAAGCATCCTACAACTGCCTCTGAAGCCAGTGCAGCATGAAATATTGGTCCTCTTCCATCAGCAAGGAGTTGCTTTTCCTTGAAGTGTGGAATGATGCGTATCTCTTTATATAACTTTCACAGAAGGCTAGTTCAAGCATGGCAGAAGCAGGTTAAAGAACTGAAATTTGGTTCCCAGTTTCCCTGATACAATGCCTGGAAAGTAGCTTACATGTGTATTGGCAGGGAGCACAGCTAGTTGGCTTTGTCTTGGTTGGCACACATAAATTGTTCTTGTAGCACTATTGGTACAAGTCCACATTCCTGCCACTGCAACTCTGAAGATCAGGCCTTAGAAGAAGGGGATAAACACTACCAAAATATTTGAAACATATAAGAATAAAACAATTGAAAGGCTGAGCACTGGGTAAAACCTAGGATGATTTAATGACTCCCAAAGTCTTCCAAATGCAGCTGGATTTGACAAATGCAGTTCAGGAGTTTCCCCCCTCCAAATTACAATAATTGTGTAGAAGACTGATGTTACATTAGTGCTAAAAACAGTGTCATCTGTAACTGTATTAGCCCTGGCCAATGAACTGTAAAGACCATACTGAGAGTTTGTTTAGATTTTTGCAAACAGCCATGTTTGTAATGCTTTTAATTATAATATATCCTTGCATAATTAGGACCTGTCACATGAAAAATACAGGGAAATTCAATGATTCAATGGTGAAGCCCCCTCCCCAAAGGGTAAAATGAAGGTACATGGCTAGGGCTAGTTATATTCCATACACATGGAAATTTGCTTGGATTGCTTAATTAGAGCAATAAGATGGTGAACACCTGGTTGGGTGGTCAGGCTCTGATTCATCTCCAGGATTTGAAAGGATCAAAATAGGGAAGAGTATGAAATGAGGTTTATTGACATTTGGCCCAGATAAGCACTTTTTTCATTGAAAAGTAAAGTATCAGTCCTAACCCTCTATTATATGCATTGGGGTGAAATGTTGACAATCCTTGTCTCTGTTCAGACAGCTATTTGGGACCATTGCCCTGCCACAGGAATATGACACACGAAATTTGAAGGGTTGTCTTCACAGCAGGGGAAGGAAAGGAGTCAAATAATCTCAATTGGTTTATTTTGGCTAAAAGCTGACATGGATCAAGGGGTATAAAGAGAAGGGGGAAGAAAGCCCCTAGTTCACTAACCAGCACATTGTAGTTTACATAAACCAGATGATTGAAAGCATCCTTATTGTTCCCGACACTGTTGTGTACATTAAGCGAATACAATTTAAATTACAATCTTTTCCAACACAGTCTAGAAAGGCAGACTGCGAAAGTGCAACTTTCTGTATGAAAAAAAAAAAGTTCCCTTAACATGAAAAATTGCTTCTTTTTTCCCGAGTTTTGCTAAATCTTGTTTGCTTATATTTTTAAATTTTGTAGGCCCTTCTCTTGACAATCTATTACTTATTTAAGGATTATGGGCTTGAAAGATACCGGTTTGGTTTGATGGAAACAATGAGATATGAAAGTCAAATGATTTTTAGAAATTGAGGAAACAGAACACAATTACGTTATCGTTTTCCTGCTACATTTGTATTATTTGACCTGTTTTCAGGTCAAATAATAATAAATGTTTTATATATCTGTGTATATTAATTTTAATTTTTCAGCTTTAATAAAACCTGGCTACAAAAAGCTTTAAAGATCACATTCATATGTAGCTATTCAAAGTAAATAGAGTATATTATTCAAGTGATTCATCATGATTTATAAACTTTTCAAAAAGTTTATAAATAAACTTTTTGATTTATTCCAGCATTTCTGGAATAAGACAACACAACTTAATCTGAACTCTAGTGAAATAAATATATTATAATTTGGACAGGTCCCTGGTATGGAGACTCTCAGCAGCCTAACTTGCTCCTTGATTTGCCTTCCTTTACATCTGCCCATTTTCGAGTTTTTGCATGACACACATGGAGGTCCAGAGAGCAACAGAATATGTTGCAAGTTATTAGCCACAAAACCTATGGAATAAATTCAAGCATCTGACAGCTGCGTGCGTCAAATTCGGAAGCAAATCCTGATTATATACTATGACCTATGAAAACTACAGGTAGTTTTCTTACAACCATTCATTTCCTGACTGTTGAAAGTTACAACAGCATTGAAAAAAGTGACTTATGACCGTAGCAGCATTCTCAATCAACTTTGTGTGCTTGGCAACCAACATATTTACGATGGTTGCAGCACCCCGGGTCCTGGGAATGCCATTTGCAACTTTCCTAGGGAAGCTTTTGACAAGAAAAGTCAATTAGGAAAGTCTGATTGACTTATTGATCAGATAATTTGTTTAACAATTGTAGTGATTCACTTAATAACAATGGCAAAAAGTCATAAAATGGGGCTTGACTCACTTAATAACTGTCTTGCTTAGCAACTTAATAACTGTCTTGCTTAGCAACTGAACATATGTGGCAGTGGTGGGTTCCTCCCAGTTTGGTCCGGTTCGGCCGAGCCGGTAGCGGTGACAATATGACGTCACCGAACTGGTTCTCCCCCCCGCTCTCCCACCCCCCACCCCCCACCTTATTCTTACCTTTTATTTGGTCCCACCTCCAATCTATTGCTGCCTCCTGAGTCCCAGCTGATGGGAAAAAACTGTTTAAACTCTTGCCGCAGGGCTTCAAAGGGCCGTCCTACAGCTGATCAGTGTTAAAAGCAAACAAATGACTCGGGTCGTAGGTTGCGAGGACTGGTCGTAAGTGCGAGGACCTTCCAGAAATGACTCTGACCAGCTAGCCACGCCCACTTAGTCACATGACCTCCAATCCACACCCACAAAATAAGCCATGCCCACAGAACCGGTAGTAAAAAAATTTTTAACCCACCCCTGATATGTGGTCATATGTTGAGCACTACCTGTAGTTGGTCATGATTGCTTACTCTTCCTCAGCCCAAACTAGCTCACATAACTTTTGTGGTGGAGAAAAATTGGAGGTAAGAGTCATTATTTACTACCTTGAGTTGCAGCATGAAAAGCAAGATATAAATCTATTAAATAGCAATAACTCAAATGTATTGCTTTATCAATTAAAATGTCAGGACTAGTAATAAATAATTATATAATCCCTTATTTCTAGATCTGAGGTGTCAAACTTGCATCCTTGTGGCATCATCACATGATATATTGGGACTTTATTCTCCTTCACTAAACTGGGTGTGGGCATGGCCAGCGTGATACATCTGGCCCAAGGGCTGCAAGTTTGACAGCCCTGTTCTAGACAGACAGACAGACAGACAGACAGACAGACAGACAGACAGACAGATGTTTTAGGATAGGTATCCTGTAATTTTTATTGATATGAGTCTTTATTGATTAGCCCTTGGGCCATATCAAAGTGAAAAGTTCCAGAAACAAATTATTACTAAAATTTGATAAAAACAATTTAAAATGGAATTGGATAAAATACAATTTCAAATGAAATTGGAATAAAATATGATTTAAAATGAAATTGGAATAGAATACAATAATTTAAGATATAGATAAAATTTGATAAATTTTTATTTCAGTGTCACCCCTGCAATCTACCCCAAGATGTTTTAGGATAGGTATCCTGTAATTTTTATTATTTTGATATGGTCTTAAGACCAATTAAGTAATTCATTCATTCTCTTCCTCCCTCCCTCCCTCTCCCTCTCCCTCTCCCCCCCTCTCTCAACAGTTATCACACTATGTAAAGAACATAGAATATCTTATTTTATATATGTAGTTGTAGGGTTTGGCTAACACAGTCATATAAGTACAGAACAGAATGGTAAAACAATTTTATGAGTGGACCTCCATGTGTTTTAGATGGATGGTAACTAAGGGAACCATCCCCCACCCAATAAATTATGGATTGTGGAATTAAAAATCATTTCAACCATGAGGATCCTTGGCCATACAAATAAGTTTTCATATAGCTGTGTCGGAATGCATTGGATCATGACTACATACTTGATCATTTCAAGTCTGCATATTAACAAGAACTAATACCTTCAAATGAATCCTAATACTTGTTTACACTACTGTGGAACTTTTTTACTTCCACTTCACAGTTACTAATTTTATGGCAAGAATCAAAAGCAGAGGAACCAAGCGGTGGATGTGTGAACTAGTGAAAAGCCAGTTTTTGCATGACTGTTGCACATATGAAAAATCTTAGGATTCTATGCCATTAAGATCTGCTATGCATAATACCACTTTGGAGATTCATGGCACATTTTAAAACCCTAAGCAGCATAAAATAATGTAATAATTTGCAATACTACATAGGCTAGTAAACCTAATAGATAATCTTTATAATGTGGCACCTAGAATGTGTTTGTCATATATTGATATTGTTTCCTGATTGCTTATTTGTTCCTATGACTATCATTAAGTGTTGTACTTTATGATTCTTGATGAATGTATCTTTTCTTTTATGTATACTGAGAGCATATGCACCAAAGACAAATTCCTTGTGTATCCAATCACACTTGGCCAATAAAAAATTCTATTCTATTCTAATATTATCTGCTCTGTGCTGTTTCGGTTCGTAGGAGAACAAGGAACATCACTTAACTTGCAGATAAAAAATAATAATACATTGTGCACCATCTTTGCCCTTCGGAACCCTCTACTTTAAGGATACCCTTGGTGGTTTTTTTTTTTTTTTTTTTGCCCCAACTATATTTGACAAGTTTGCTTTCAGCAGATATGACAGGCACTGGTGGGGGTCACTGGCCCAATTCCACATTTCCACATTTGGCTTGCTCTGGGTTCACTGGCCTGAACTAATATCTCCAAAGGAGGTTGTATTACTGAACATTGTGAGGTGTTTTTTTAAAAAACACATTAAACATGCATTGGTGGTTCCCCTCTGCTTATTTGACAGCTGTAGAAAAATAAAGAAAATTCGGTTTGAACTTTTAACAAGGGGCTTAAATTATATCCAGCACTTTTGTTCCCCTGGTTTTCTTTTCCATTTACCAATTGCTAAGCTTAAGAGAGTTAATAATATGGAGGGATTTCTATTTTATGTGTCCACGTGCCTTCCTGCGCCCGTGTCCAAGGGACTGAGCCAAATCTACAGAAAGGAAAAGAGTTTTCAGATGGAAATTTAATTAAACAATACAATCATCTGTCCCACAATCTGTTTTTATATCTATCTATCTATAAAGAAAGTGTTTTTTTTCCCTTTCAGAGAGTTACAAAGGGTGAGAGATCTGATGAATGCTAAGGGAAAGGGTTTGGCATCTTCTGCTTTTTTTTCTTCTTTTTGTTCTTTCTGTAAGCAAGTAAGACGAAACACTCCAATACAATCAGAAAACACAGATGTTTCTTGGAGCATACTTGATGACTTTTTGAAATAATTGAGAACAATGACTTTTATTTTCAGCGCAACAAGAGGACAGGCAAATTGAGCAAGGCATGAGAGAGCTGAAACTTGAGGCTCCTCCTGTTTGCCTGCTTTGATGGTTTTTGTTTTTTTCCTTGTGGTAGGGAAAAAGACATTTTAGAAGAAAGCTGCAATTATAAAATGAAAATCTGTTTTGCCCCCCTCAGTTCTGTATTTCACTAGATCCTATAGCTTTTAAACTCTCAAAATGGAGTTGCAATTGAGAAACAGAAAAGTGCTCTAATAAAACTAAGTGGGTTGGATAAAATTCAGAGCGAAATTACATATTTAGGTTCCATTGATTTCAACAAGAAAGTTATTATCCAGTCTTGAGAATGCCAACTCAGAAATAAACATCTTCAAGCTCATTGTGACAAAGCACTTCCAAATATACTGTTGTTCTTTTTTTAAATATTATTCCACCTTAAAATTGATCAGGGCTATTTTAACTATATGCAGACACCATAAAGCAAAATTTGCAAGGCTGTGGAGCTCACAGAGATAGGCAATCAACACTTATTCTTGGCTGAGTGTTAATCATTTAGAACTATAAACCAAGCTGTGCATACTTGTCAACCAAGAATTATTGCCTTTTCCTGACCTCTTGATTTCATGTCTCTCCATCACTGGTAAACAAACAAACAAACAAACAAACAAACAAACAAACAAACAAATAAACATAAATTGCAAGCATGTTGGTATCTTTGTAACATTCCAAACTTTTGCTAGTAACTTACTAAGATTCTTTTAGGAAACTCTGATATAATGTTTTAGTGGGATCCCAAGAGCTTGAGGGTTAGATGAGCCAATCATCCTTTTCAACAAGAAAAGAGAATCTTTTTTGACATGCAAGGAAGCAAATTATTGCTGCTTCTGCAGTGAATCAGTCACTGGCAGGAAACACTGGAAATTATCACAATAGAAAGGACTCAATGATTATATTATGGTCAGTAGGAGCTTGCTTTTATCTATATTTATGACTAGGTCTCTCCTTTGGAAGAGTCATTATCCTGTTAGTGTACTAAGACACTGAGGATATTGCAAGAAACCAAGAAACAAATTATCTGAAAATTCCAATCTGAACAATTTATAGTTGTGCATTTCAAAAAAAAAGAGAGTGAAGGAAGGGAGGAAGGAAGGAAGGAAGGAAGGAAGGAAGGAAGGAAGGAAGGAAGGAAGGAAAGAAAGAAAGAAAGAAAGAAACTATAGAATTTGCCCACATCCTTGAAAGAAATATTGTGATATTTCAATATCTTCAAACATGTGGAAAACATGTGCCATGAATCTTGGGCTAACACTTCTGGATGTATGTTGGCATATGTTTTCTATTTCATGTGCTGAGTTCTTTTATGAAGCAGAGATGCTCACAAATCAGGGCTAGTTAATGTCACACATTGAGAAGGAGTAGAAAGTTGTGCTTTTCTCTAGACTATAGCACTAATGGTGTGGATTATCTCCAAAGAGGCCAGGAGCAGCAGTGAACAAGAAGTAGCTTGCTCAGAAAAGGGTCCATTGAAGACATATTACCCAAGTCCTTGAAACATCTGCAGCTGGCACAGTAACAAATGATTGCAGAATCTCTAATCAGAGCTGTTTTCCTTCCTGCCTGCCTTCCTTCTGTAAAATATTTAATTTTAGTTCATTTTAGCACTGTTAATGTGTACAGTTTGTTGCAGCTGGGCAAAAATCTTTGGTCAAGTTAATGTTTCTCTTAGAGAGATACACTTTATTAAAATAAATATATTAATTTATATTTAAATAAATTTAAATATAAATTTAATTTGTGCTTGTCATTATTTTTCGTTATGGGCATATGGGTATAATTTGATTTCTTATTTTGGTTGTCTATTTTAAAGGCTGAAAGTTGTAAATTATGTAACTCTCTCTGGGTAGATCACTAGTTTTAAAATAAATAATGTAAAAATTAAACAAACCTGCACTCTGCAAAAAAAAAAAAAAGGGGGAATATGATTTCATCCTTCCTTACACAGTATTCTTATGGTGATAAAGAGAATGGGAGTTGTAGTCCAACACACTCAGAGGTACTGAGCTGGAAATGCTATTAAACAGTTCACTTGGTTTTCTACATAGCTACTCTAGTATGTGTGAACTGTGTATGATGCTATTTGGGATTTAGGGAGGGATTACACAAAAGCTAGAATATATGAATTGATTGGCCTCTTGTTTTTCTCCAGTCTGCAACCATATGTGGCTGCTTACCAAATGCACAGTTTAACATGCAACAGCTTTTTTCCAGCTTTTAGTTTCTTTTTTACTTTTTCTGTAGTCAAAGATTATTCATTCCCAGCCACCTGTTTGGCCTTGTAGTCTTCTCCTCCTCCATCTTTGCAACACAAAAGAGTTCCAGAGCCATGAGAGAATAACAAAAGGTAATCAATCCACTCAACTGCCTTAATGACTCTCTGGGTACCATTAATGTGAAGCTCTTAACTTCCCTGTGGGCGATTGTCACACTGATCTCATTGCATTCATGGCTGCCCATTACTTTATTATCATTTATTCATTAGGCTGGCATGATCTAACCCTTAACTTCTACAATAAGAATCAGGGAAGGCACAGATTGTCAGTTTGCTACGACTTGAAATTGTCTGGTCTATTGAAATGCTAAATTTTACAATTTATACTATTATCTGAACAAAGACAAGATTCTATTCTCTCTCTCTCTCTCTCTCTCTCTCTCTCTCTCTCTCTCTCTCTCTCTCTCTCTCTCTCTTTCTCTCTCTCTCTCTCTCTCTCCCACCCATCTATCATCTATCAGTCATCTATCATCTATCATCTCCTTCCTTCCTTCCTTCCTTCCATCCATCCATACGTCCATCCATCCATAGACAGAGAGCAATTTAATAACAAGGGATCTTCATTAAAATGTTATAATATGGATCTTCTATTAGTCCTTCTGCTCTACCCCAAAATTGTTGCTTTTTCAACCAAAAAAAGTTTGTTTGCTAGCAAAAAAAAAAAAAAAAGGTTTCCTTGAGACTGCTGATATTTTCTTCTTGCACAAATGGCATTTGTCTACATAAGCACTAGCACACAGAGGATTGCATTTGTAATGTTTAGAAGTAGGACTCAGCAGTAAAATATAGCAATGTGACCCTCAAGTTTCCAAACAAAACTTTTAACCCTCATTGTTATTTTAGAATCCTCCAGATTTCCCTTTTCTTTTAGAGTAAACCTTCAAATTCTAACCCCCAAAATACCACTTAGTGTCTTAAGAACTAGAGATAATTGATATTACTGTAGTATATGGCATCCTAAGAAGAATAACAATACACATACAGATTTTCGCTGAAAGAAGAACATTTTATTCTCCTCTGCTTTTTAAATCAAAACGGTTAGCTAGAATAAGAATTTGACACTTTTTATGTCTTTATCTCTCTTTTAATTTACTTCTACCAGGGATAAAGGGTATATGGTTCTTCTTTCACGTTCTTCCAGTTCCATTTCAATTGTGCTTTACCGTCCACTGTCTTACCAAGAAGATTTATTCATCAACACTTTACCCATTGTAGAAACAAACAAGAAGATGAAGGACTGGGTCAACCATCCTACAATTAACCAATCAGCATGTATCATTTAATAGTCCCAACTTTTATGCCTGGTAGAAATGACCAAAAAGAAGAGATATGAGTGCCAAGCAGCTTCCAGTTGTATGATCACAATGGAGTTTGGTAATGAAATAACTTTTGATAATTAAAATGGTAGCTACTTAGTACTCATTGATGAAAATTTGGTTCATCAGAGTGGTCTTCCAAGAGATGGCCTTGGGTAGCTGTGTAATAATGCCACTTGCTATGCCAATATCAAGCTTGAAAAGCATTTTTTTCTATTATGCTGTAGCTTTTTTGTACTAAGTGGGCACACTTTGAATCTTGAGGGTATGACATGGGCACTCTCATAAAATGGCTGCCATAATGAAAGAGATAAAATTATTCAAGGCAAGTCTCAAGCTACCAATTTACCAGGGGACAAACAGTCAAGATACTTTGGAGGGTTTCCAGGCAGGTGGAAAGAGTTGCAAAAACAGCACTGGGCTGCAATTGTAAATGATGTTTATTTTTTAAGAATATTGAAAGGCATCAAAGGAGATGTTGATAATGTTATTTTCCAAAGTGCAGAAAAAGAGGTGTTCTGTTGTAAAGTTTAAGAAAGGGTAGAACAAGAAGCAATGGGTGGAAACTAATCAAGGAAAGAAGCAATTTAGAACTAAGGAGAAATTTCCTGACAGAACAATTAATAAGTGGAACAATTTGCCTGCAGAAGTTGTGAATGCTCCAACACTGGAAATTTTTAAGAAGATGTTGGATAACCATTTGTCTGAAGTGGTGCAGGGTTTCCTGCCTGGGCAGGGGGTTGGACTAGAAGACCTCAAAGGTCCCTTCCAACTCTGTTATTCTATTCTAAAGTTTTCAGCAACAAGAAAGTTTCATAGGAAAATATGTAGCTAGGCTAAGAATCTCTAGATTCATTCTGGCTGCTCTCTTAATGAACATAGTTAATAAACACCACTCATTTCTCCCTCCCATATAAAATTATCATTCTATGCACATAGCAATAAATGTAGCAGAAGCAATTTATTAGCATGAGACTTGTTTCTTACTGTAGCAAATGTTGCTTTAATAAATTACCAGGAAATGGGAGCAAACATCCCTGATGGTATAATTTTTGTTTCTTTTTTCCTTCTTCTGGCAAAGTAAATGGGAAATCATATGATAATGTAAAGTTAACAGATGGGAAAATTGGGGGACAGTTAAAGGACTAACAAAGAAAACAAAAAAGAAATGACAGAAACAAAACAGACAAACGCTGACAAGGAACAGATTTCAGAAGACATTTGCCAAATACACACTTTTGTTTTTCATGGTGAGACATATGTAACTTGATTTTCTCTCAGTTTTGGATGAGAATGTGAACACATGCTGGGCATTAATAAATCTTATTGCAGTCACAATAGGTAAATACCAAACTTGATGTACATTTGCTCAGTTGATTGAAATTCTTTTTGATGCTTGAAAATAAATGTGAGCCGGGCGATTAGGGATTCATGACTAGGGAACTGTTCCAAAGCACATAAACCAAAGTTCATACCAACAGAAGAAGGCTTCCCTGCACTCCTTTCTTCTATAGTCATCAAAGGGTGAGGAACTTCTGAGAACTTTGAAGGACGTGGGGCGTTTATGTGTGTTTATGTGTGAACTGCTAAGGAAGACAGATTGCCAGAACACGCAGTGCGTATGTGGATGGAGGAACAATTTAGAATGCAAGCCAAGGGAATTGCCATGTTTGATCAGTTCATCAAATCTATTTTCCAGTAGCAGCTTCTAGGTGGCTCTGGATCCTTATAAGCAGAAGGGGGGGGGATATCTTCTTTTCCTCTTCTTCCTAGGCCCCAGCAATGATGTACTGATGTGTGAAAGCTGATTATGTCTTTGTTCATAATATGTTATCTAATTTATTACTACCAGCACAATCCCAATTCGGCATATTGATATCAAAGATTATGTTCCACTGATTCACTCACTGTGTGCTGCTGGATTGCATGGATTAAACAAAGAGTTTTAATTAGAATGGTGTTCGATTAAAGATTTGAGTAGTCTTGCAAGAATGAGAATGTGACAGCATTTCATAAACTAAAATTCCAGCAGAGGCTCACTATCTCCCTTCCTAAAAGGAAGTATATGGCTTATTGGTTAGGTTAATGGGTTGGAAACTCTTTCTCAAAGTTTTAGATATCTTTATTGAACAGATCCTCCTTTTTGGTGGTTGGATAAAAAGCTGTCTCCATTGTTTTTTTCATCAAAACTCTATACTGTTAGCCTTCAGTTGTAATCAGACACCTTGTATTTTTGAGTTAAATGACATATGATTGAATGATGAAGAGGTCTGTTTTAATGTTTTGCTCAGACAAACATTACAGTTTGTAATGTTTTCCATTGGTCCTTCCTTTGGCTAAATATACCATAATAACAGAGTTGGAAAGGACCCTGGAGGTCTTCTAGTCCTACATCCTACTCAAGCAGGAAACCTATACCATTTCAGACAAATGGTTGCCCAATCTCTTCTTAAAAACCTCCAGTGTCTGAGCACCCACAACTTTTGGAAGCAAGTCATTCCACTGATTAATAGTTCTGTCAGGAAATTTCTCCTTAGTTCTAGGTTGGTTACCTCTTTGAATAATTTCCATCCAATGCTTCTTGTCCTACCTTCAGTCTGATCTTGACATTGACTCTAGTTTTACTTCTTTGTATTACAACCTGAGAATTACAAAAACACAATGAAAGTACAGTAAAGTACAGTAAACAAATGGATACTCAAAAGTGAAAGGCATGGAGTATGATAGGACCCTACATGATTTGGGGGCCATGCTACTTGAAGGACCACCTGTCCTCCATTACATCTACTTGGCTCACCAGGATGGGAAGGCAGGGTATGTTGCAGGTCTCATCTATTAGGGATTTACATTTGAAGGACTACAAAAAAGGGCCTTCTTGATGGTGGCCTCTTCTTTATGGAACAACATTCCCCCACCGGTATGACTGGCCCCTACCTTGTGGCTTTTCGGAAAGGCCTTGAAGATGTGGTTTTATCAGCAGGCTTGTGGACCATGAATGATGAGGGAGCTGCTCAAGTGGTCGATTTGATTGTATTGTTGCTGCCATGGGTAGTAGTGGTGAGATTTTATTGGTTTTTTTACGTTATGGATTTTTAAATGTTGTACATCACTCAGAATCACCTGGGTGTTTGTTGGTCGACCATATAAATTTGTGCAATAAATAAGATAAGTGAATAAAAAAAAATCTAAGGAATGTTTTACACTCCCTATCAGGAAGAAACATGGAAAACCAAACTAACTAGGTCCAAGATGAATATAAGTTTTCACAGTACAAAGCCATGAAAATTATAATGATAGATTGAAGCATTTGGGTGCCCTTTACAGTGTGCTTTATTGAGCTTGGCATTTTCTTGAAGTTCAGGTCCTGCCAAACTGTTGTTCTCTTGTTCTTGTATACACAATCACATAGCTATAGCTAAATCAAGTAATAAGGTCAAATGCAAATAACCCCGTAGACGTTTCAGAGCCTTCCTATTGTACAGTCACACTTCTCTTAGCTCTGCAGCAAGATAATTTTCTAATTTTGTGCCCAGCGTTTAATGCTACAGAATTAAAACAATGATACCATGGAAAATATAAAAGGCATCTTGAGAATTGAGTTTATGTTTAAATTTAGACTTCTCAGGATGTAGTGATGAAGAATAAGGGTGGAAATACTTCTGAAGAATACTGTGCTAAAAACTGTAGGGCTCTGAGCCATGGATTAAAAATAAAACAAAAATGAAAACCCACTGCTTTGAGGCTTCCATGTTTCTTCAGTGTCTGAATGTGTGTTTTTAATACTTCTGGAGACTGTGCATTTTGAATGGCAATTTATTATCTGTGGGAAAGTTACAAGTCCATAGCCTAGCTTAAACCACTTTTGCACCAAATGAAAATAACAGAAAGTATTAATTAAGTAAAAAGGCCCAAATGTCTAGATGACAGATGAATGGAAGAGTGACAGATGAGCAGGCAAAGGAAAAAAGGGGATGAAGGCTGGAGAGAATGAAGGTCTTTCCTACCTTTATTAAAAATTATAAAGTAGCTAGAAAATGTCCAAGCATGGTAGTATGCAGGAGAGCTTCAGAAATCAAATACTTTGCCAGCCCTGCTCCTCATCTGAGGTTGCTTTGTTTTAGCCAACCCTATCCCTGTATTGCCTCTTCTTTCCATTCACCATAAAATCTTGCATCATGCATTTCCTGAGGCAGAAAAAAGGTCAGGGCTACGGTGATGTCTGCCTACCATGCTTGGCCTTCTGTTCTCTCAGATTAGGCAATGTGAGGAGCTAAGGTCAGATCAGAACAGCATGTATTGGCCATTTCAGGCTAATGTGGGTGTGCTCCCTCCTGTGCAGTGCTCTGCTAGCTTTGTGTACTCTGTCTAAAGAGCTGAACAGTGCTGTGTGAAGTGTGAAGAAAGCTACTTGCTGCTGTTTGAAACAGCATAACTGGGAAATAGTGTAATGATGAACTGGTGTTAATAGGCAAATTGTGCAATAGGGAAATATTGTACCAAGTGGAATATCCTAACAGGCTTAAGTAGCTAACACTGAAACAACATGGCCAAGCCCCTCCCTCATTGCCGCCAGAATAAAATCCAAAGGAATCTGGAAGTTGGTATTGCCTATCTAAACAGAGGGAAAGAAACCTCAGGGAGAGCCTCACCTAATTATACCTACTTTTTGTCACTATATACTGTAAATCCAAACATCCAGCTTCTTGTTTTCTGTAGCTAAGAAATGATGTAGCTTTCTGCTGTCTCACATGTCTCAGCTTGTGTCCAAATTAGAATATTTCTCATTCTCCACAAATCAATAAAAAACATTCAGGATGAACCCTAATTTCTTCTATTTGTGGGATTTTAAAATACTTGCTGTCCTCATATCTCCTTCTGATCTTTGCACAACTAGATCAGAGGGTTTAGTTCTTCAGGTTCAAAATGAATTAATTTTGATAATCTCTTTTTTTAATTAGCTCTTTAACCTGATGGAAATATTTAAAGCTGTGCAGAACATCTTGATCAGTTTCACTCTATGGAACAAATTTCCTCAGAAGTTTGTTCCACCTTAAAATATCTGAGTTTACTTTAAAAAGATGTATAATGTGCACAAACCTCCTCAAAATGTATATATGTTTCATAAAGTATTCTTTCTAGATATGCACGTCTACATTGTTTAAAAACCTCAGAATATCCAGTTCTAAAGCATTTTACCTTCAATGTACATTTTTATATCCATTTGTTCTTTTTAGTCCATCAACCTCTTTTGGAGCACTCATCACTTTTGAAAATGCTCCTGGAAGTGGAAGATGTCTTTGTGAGTGATGCAGTCATCAAAGTCTTCTCCATACCTTGGGCTGTGATTGTCCTTATGGTGCATATTAGTGGAAAGTAACAGTGAGACCTTCATCACTATAGCATATATTTTAGCTTTGATGAGTAAAAAGTCTGTGTGAAGCAGTTGTGATATCTAAATTTTTTTTACTACCGGTTCTGTGGGCATGGCTTGGTGGGCATGGTGGACGTGGCTTGGTGGGCATGGCAGGGGAAGGATACTGCAAAATCCCTATTCCCTCCCTACTCCTGGGGGAAGTATATTGCAAAATCTCCATTCCCACCTCACTCTTGGGCTAGCCAGAGTGGTACAGTATTTGCTGGTTCTCTGAACTACTCAAAATTTCCGCTACCGGTTCTCCGAACTGCTCAGAATTTCTGCTAGTGGTTCTCTAGAACCTGTCAGTACCTGCTGGATTTCACCCCTGGTGTGAAGCTACTATAGCATGTGAATGTCTGTTATGGAAGACTTGCCTATTCATAAAACACATTACACCATGATTGATTGATTAATTAATTAATTAATTAGAATTTGTCCAACAAAATCGAGGACAAGAATAAAAGAATAAAAATACAATAACAGAGACGATAGGCACGTTAGTACACTTTATGCACGCCCCCTCTACTGACCACTTAAGTATGATGTAAGGTCCACGGAAGTCAATTTGTGACTGAAACTGTGAAAATTTGTAGCTGAAACAACTGAATCAGGTAGAGCATTCCAGACTTTGACAACTCTATTACAGAAATCATATGTTTACAGTCAAATTTACTTATCACTTACTTATCAGAAAGTGAACTAGCTCTTCCCAATTCTTCTTCCCTGCTGCTAAATCCCAATTCAGTGGCACCTTTGTAGTGCTCAAAGGAAAATGTAATTCTTGAGGCTGGGTGTTGTTTTCTAAAATACCAATTGCCCAATTAACTAATTAATTAATTGCAACATTTTTTTCTAAAAAGTCAGATTGTTTAAGTCAGATGGTTTAAGGAACTCAGTAAGTATTAAGGGAGCAACTTGATGGCATATTTAATGCCTACAGATACTTTGTTAGCTATCCTGCTGAGTTTATAAATACCAATAGACTTAGGTGTGGTACTGCATGGATAGAATAATGTGGATGTTGAATTCAGGGTAAGGTTGTAATTCTTGAACTTTGAAATTAAGTAGAGCTTCCCACTTAACGCAGACCTGTGAAAAGGTTGATGTTTAGTCAATTTTAAATGGTTGATCATTTTCCATAATTTTTCCATAAAATTCACTATTGTGGGAAACTTTGGAAAGGTCTAGATGGCTATAGAGATGCGGTGGCTCAGTGGCTGAGATGCTGAGCTTGTCAATTGAAAGGTCGGCAGTTCAGCAGTTCAAATCTGTAGTGCCATGTAATGGGGTGAGCTCCCATTACTTGTCCCAGTTTCTGCCAACCTAGCAGTTTGAAAACACGTAAACAATGCAAGTAGAAAAATAGGGACCACCTTTGGTGGGAAGGTAATAGGGACCACCTTTGGTGGGAATGCCTTTGGCATTTAGTCATGCTGGCCACATGACCACAGAGACATCTTTGGACAGTGCTGGCTCTTCGGCTTTGAAACAGAGATGAGCACCATTCCCTAGAGTCGGAAACGACTAGCACACATGTGCAAGGGGAACCTTTACCTTTACCTTTACCTTTAGATGGCTGTAATTGTTTTTTTTTAATTGACTCTATCTTTGGAGATGCACATTTTTTAAAAATTCTTGAATGTCTTCACCACTTCAGTAAGCCATTTTGGTCTGAAACTTGATTTACAGTGCTGTGTATCATGTCTAATCAGAGGTATATCTCAGTAGCAGCAAAGGGGAATATTGCCAGGTAAGTGTTTGTAGAATTACAGTTTGTGGTTTTATATACCGATATCAGAAAGTAAGTCTCTTTGGTGATTTTATTTACTTAGTTTTATTTAAATTTAGAGTGATGCCCAGTAAGAGATCAACACAATCATCCTCCATGAAACAATTCTTGTATATTAAATGACTCAGAGTAACACCAACGTAGTACAAATAGTAAAAAGCAGAGCTTACTACTGTACAAAACATTGACATCAACAGGATTGATAATTGGTTCCAGGTTACAAAGATTTCACAGGGTCTAAAACATGGGTAATTTATATCTGCTGAACTGAGACCCGTAGAACACTGCGGTGCTGAGGAGTCCCACTCTGACAAAATGTGAGAAGTCCTGCTAGATTATTTCCAGTTTTGAGAATGTTGTGCTTTGCAGCCTTTCATTATTTACAGCACAGGCACTTTCTCATGGGGATGGACTTTGTTTACATTCTTCTCTTCCAGGGTGGGCTCTTCAGCCAAAACAACTATCAGTCAGCAAAAGGGAAAAAGCCCATAGCCTGTCCTTGACATGCCCAGTTGGGGCAGGGGAGGAGCGCAGCTGGGGAATGAAACCATTTCCTCTGACTTTGTTCTGCAATGAGCTGCTAAAAATGAGCCACCAATAGCGGCCAAGCTAGGACAGAACTGCACTCTGTGAAAACACAGCGTCCTGCCATCTTTAAGAAAATATGACTATGACTTCCTGCAGAGTGAATTAAAAAGGACGTGACCTCTGGCTGTTCATTCTATGGGTAGGAGTAATGCCAAAAATACCCTTGGAGCTTGATTTAAAAATAAAAGGTAAAGCTAAAGATGTAATCAATGTCTAAAAAAAAATCATATATGCACACACACTTTCATTCGCTCACGCAAACACACGTATACACACATATCACATTCTTCCCTTTCAGGATAAGCAATATTATGAGGAGCACAGAAAATGAATAGGTACTAATGAGCCAACTAAATGAAAGACATAAGATAAGAATCCAAATTAAAGTGTCTCAGACAGATGGACATCCAAGCGTGTCTGGATTCACCCACTAAAAGGCACCCCACTGCTTACTGGTTCGATGCTCAAGCTGCCTCTTCTATTAGGAAGTTTCATTTTGACATCTGCCTTTCTATGATTTAAATTCATTATTTTGTAGTCTTGTACTCTGGAATGATAGAAAATAAGTCCTGATCTTCTTCTGTGTGATATCTTTTCAGGCATTTTTTCTCAAGGCTAAATTTTTCCAATCACTTCAATTTTTTTTTTTTTAATTTTTAACCCTGTAAGTATCATTACTGATCATTTCTGAACATATTTCAATTTGTGTGGCTCCTTTTTAAAACATGTTTGGAACTGGATAAAATGAGTGGAGTCTGACCAATGTAGATATAAATGGTACTATTTCTTCCAGAATTTGAAAATTAATCTGAATGTAGATTATAATTGTGTTTGGGTTTTTTTCTCCACATTATACTGTTGACTCATACTCAATATGCAATCAACCATTATTCCAAGATATTTTCCACAAGCATTATTACTAAGCTATACTACGCCTGTGCATTTGATTTCTGTTATTTTTAGTTCACTTCCTTAACTAAAAAAAAAAATATTTTGAATGTTATTTCCAATTTTTAGAACACCAAACAATTAATGTATCTGACATTAGTTATTCTATCCAATTTTTGTCACCTGCAGATTTGATAAGCAATATTTCACCACTTAAATCATTCATAAAAACATTGGGGAATACAAAATCAGTCTCATGGACTTCACTTAATACTTCAGATTTAAGAGGAATCATTGATGAACATGACTTTTGAGCTTCTAATTGTCAAGAATTCCAGTAATATTCTATCTTGTTATTATTCGGTTTTGCTGAAATAATAATAGTTTATTAAATGTATATACTGCCCAACTTTAAGTGATTGGGTGGTTTGTCTTAAAACTAAGACAAGTTACTTCTACATCATCCCCACAATCTACTAAGGAAATACCCATCCCCCAAGTGAGACCAGTTGGAGTTGTCAAGATTTGATACTTACTTTTGATGCTTGCACAATAATGGTTTGATTATCTGATACAGAATTCTTCTGGATCTTGATGTCAAACTGATTGCTGCAATTTCATGGTTTCTCCGTTTCCACTTTTTGAAAATACCAGTAGAGACATTTATCTTCTTCCAATAGAAGGCACCTTACACATTCTGCAGGATTTCTCAAAAACAATGTGACAAATTTCAGCTAGACCATCAGCAAATTTCTTTAGACCCTAGATTCCAATTCGTCTAGATCTGGATATTCAAAATAATATGCTATGTGACCAATATTTCTATTAAATTCATATTTCAGTTTTGCCCTTGTTTTTCCCAATTTCCTGGTGAAATACTATTTTTGTTGGAAACCCTGAAACAAGAAAGGCTGAGCACTTTGGTTTTCCTGTATTAACTGCTAGAATTTTGTTTTCTCATTGAGCAATTGATATGAGGATTCTTTTCTGAGGGGTCCTTGGTGTTCTCTGAGCTTTCTTGTTTTCTTGCAGACATTTCATTACCCTAGCTAGGTAACAACATCAGTGCTAGTAAGGAGTGCTGTTTCCTGTCAGTTTATATTCTGGTGTCTTGCCTGTCTGTGTGGTGGGGGCAGTCTTAGTGATCCTTTGGTTGGGCTGTTTACTGATGGCTCTTTGGCACTTTTTTGATTGGGGTATTGCTTACTTGATTGTTGGTCTAAAGTTAACCGTAAAATTAATCTATGCTGATCTGATTGATGGAGAGGTGCTGGAGTCTTTTTCTCTTTGGGGCTGATTGATTATCTCTTTTTCATAGTCCCAAGATGTGTCTATTGATGGCTGATTTGTCACAATGCCAGGCTTTTAAAAATTCCCTGGCATTTTTTGACTTGGCCTAGGTTAGGATTGTCATATTTTCCCAATTGAAACTATGGTTAAAACTGTCTATATGTTGTGAAATTAAAGCATTTTTTTGTCATGTCTTCTGACTGCCAGTTGGTATTCGTAGATGCGTTCTGCCAGTCTTCTGTGCCTTTTCTTTTGCTTTTGGAAATATCTTCCAGATCTTCTTGAAATCACTTTTATTAATGACTTCATTTTAATTAACCTATGTGCTCTTACCATAGCGCTGATTTCATCACTTGGATTTTGAAACATAGTGCAACTTCTACATTACAAAAGTATGAAGGCTATTGCTTAACGCATTGTAAGCCACCCTGAGTCTCCGGAAAAGGGCGGCATATAAATCGAACCAATAAATAAATAAATAAATAAATAAATAAATAAATAAATAAATAAATAAATAAATAAATAAATAAATGCATCTGTTTCTTTTGAAGAAATAATATTCCTCGTTGTTACATTCCAAGTGGTCTTCTGGGTACGCTTCAAGGTGTTGGTTACCACCTTTAAAGCGCTTCATGGTATAGGACCTAGTTATCTTCGAGACCGCCTGCTGCTACCGATGGCCTCCCACTGACCTGTCCGCTCCCACAGAGAGGGCCTCCTCGGGGTGCCATCAGCCAAACAATGTAGGCTGGTGACCCCTGGGAGAGGGCCTTCTCTGTGGGGGCACCTACCTCTGGAATCAGCTGCTGCCAGAGATAAGGAGAATCCAAGACATCGGTGCCTTCCGCCATGCCCTTAAAACCTTCTTTTTTCAGCAAGCCGGGCTGGTTTAACATATTTTTAATTTTTAATTGGTTTGTTATCTTAAATTGGGGCCAAATTAATATATATCCTTTTAATTGTTTTTAATGTTTGTATTGTATGTTTTTATCTGGCTGTACACCGTTCTGAGTCCCTCGGGAGAAGGTGCGGTATATAAATTCGAAATAAAATAAAATAAAAAATAAAATAAAAATTATGGGAGTTATGTCACCAGGGCTCTATTATGCCTGTTAATTTGTATTTATCTTCCTGTATTCGTAATTCAAGATAATTTTATTTCTTTTTCATACTCTGTGCATTTTTGTATAGACGATAAAGGCCATGTGCCAATGTTCTTTATGTTTTTTCATTGACTCACAAGACTGATTATAAAAACATATTTGCCTTTTCCTATAATGTACAAGCCCTTATATAAGTTCCTTACTTCAGGGTATTGCCTCCAGCACCTATAGGATTCAGATGAAAGCTTTTCTGATCTGGGTTGTTATGTTCAGGCAAACCATAATTTTATAAGATCTTGTAAAGTGTGACCATTCTTGGGACTGTGGCCTATTATCTGGATAACTCTGCCCATGGTCCAAGAAACCAATCACTTCTGTCAACACCATTTGTTGCACATCAGTCATTTGCAGGGCTCTTTTTATTATTATTTTTTCATCCTCTTGCATGAATTGTAAGGATAGATAAAAACACCAGCTGAGTCTACAGAGATTTCAGTTTGCTTCAGAGACTCCAGAAGAAGGAAAAGAAACACGATGGAATAGGAGACAGAGTGATGGATCTCAGTCTGTCTCCTGGTGAGTTCAACACCCGTGCTACTATTTCCAGGATCATTTGTTCCTGTATGCATTAATAAAAAAGGATATTTGATAAGTAGGTTTTGATACATCTTCAGTGGTTTTGTTTGCATCTGCCCCTGGCAGATTGTATACTTCAGGGGCGGGTTCCAAATCCCATCACTACTGGTTCACTCGTCATGTGGGTGGAGCCTCCTGCCGCCGCCGCTACAGTTCACCCAATCTGGTGTGAACTGGTAGCAACCCACCACTGGTATACTTCACAAGATGAGTCCTGTTGTCATGTTTATTTCTTCATAGTAGTGAAGTGACCAGTTAATACACCACTTCCATTCATCTTCTTACAAGGAACAACTATAATCTCTTTGCCTTTTAGAGATCCATCACTCTGTCTCCTATTCCATTGTTTTTCTTCTCTTTCTTCTGGGGTGTCAGAACCAATTCCTTCTTTTGAAGAATCAAAGCTATTTCTGAATTTCAGAGATACTTTATTATATTATATCCTGCATCTCTTGCTGCTGGATGTCAGTCTTTCCCATTGGGTCTGCTTTTTTATTTGATTGTTTTGCTTACAGAAATTTGTTTTTTGTTTCATTTGTAAGCATATGGCACTTAGATTAGAGGAGTCTTCATCAATTTACATGAATTGAAGTACAATAACTTGCTTCTCCAGGTCTCTGATAACTGCTGTAAAGTTGCACTTGCTGCAAATATATGCCTGTTTGTTCTGAAGCAGGAACACAGGCATGCAATAACTACTGTAAATCATAAAGCAGATATTAATCCATTCCTTCCATTTTTGCTGCTTAAGGTACTGTTGGAAGAATGGATCCATTCTGAATCCATTGTCCTGCTCATAGGGTAGCCAACCACACATTATTGATTTAGATGGAATATAGGCTAAGGTCTCTCAGCTTTAGCACCACTCTTCCTTAAATTTCAAGATGGCTGAAAACTGGGTATAAACTATATATATTCAGTTTTGGTCACCACGATGTAAAAAAGATGTTGAGACTCTAGAAAGAGTGCAGAGAAGAGCAACAAAGATGATTAGGGGACTGGAGGCTAAAACATATGAAGAACGGTTGCAGGAACTGGGTATGTCTAGTTTGATGAAAAGAAGGACTAGGGGAGACATGATATCAGTGTTCCAATATCTCAGGGGCTGCCACAAACAAGAGGGAGTGAAGCTATTCTCCAAAGCACTTGAGGGCAGGATAAAAAGCAATGGGTGGAAACTAATCAAGGAGAGAAGCAACTTAGAACTAAGGAGAAATATCCTGACAGTTAGAACAATTAATCAGTGGAACAATTTGCCTCCAGAAGTTGTGAATGCTCCAACACTGGAAGTTTTTAAGAAGATGTTGGATAACCATTTGCCTGAAATGGTGCAGGGTTTCCTGCCTAAGAAGGGGGTTGGACTAGAAGACCTCCAAGATCCCTTCCAACTCTGTTATTATATTATATTATAATAGGATTTTCTAGATGCAATATTGTTTTGGTTTAGATTTTATGGATATTCTGTTTTATTCAGCAGTCTTATTACATTATTTATCAAAATATAGTAAATTAATTTAAACGGTGCTCTATTTCTCCTTGATAGTTTGTATGAAGTAGTTCATGACAGTTGGAATCCATATTTCAACTTTAGCTGGAACAGTAAAACAAAACTTTTAGTAGCTTCAGTTTCTTGAGCTCATGGAGATCCAGCTTCTTTTGATGCTATTTATTTAATACTTTTATTTTCGTTGACATGTTTAATGTTTTACAACTTATATAGCATTTTATATTTTTCTGTGTTTTTTCTTCCTTGGGAGTTAATTGACTTCAAGCTGTGGAAAATAAATAGAGCAAAGAAACAAACAAATCAAAGACTTAAAAATCTTAAAATTATGGTGCTGAAATGTTGACCTGCATTAAATGGGTGACCGTAAGTTTTAGCCAGTCATAATGGAGGCAAAGAGTTGAGTGAGTAAAATGCTGTGTTCTTGACATGCAAGAATTAAATTCCTGTGCTCACTAATTGTGATTAACAGAGGCTCTCTTATCTTTGAGAGCATTATGGAAATAGAAGCATAATGCTTCTTCCATGGACCTACACTAGCTCTCATGTACTGGATTTTTGTTTTGTTCTACAGTGGGTGAGATGTATTTAATTTATTGTAGGAAACTCTTAAATATGCAGGATCTTTTAAGAGCCTGTTACAATAGATGTGAAGCACTTATTTAATCTCATTGAAGGGAGACGAGATTTACTAGCTGAGCCAGACATGATTTTTGTTCAGGAGTCATCCCAGAGTACATCGAAGCTTAAAGAGCTTTTTAGAGAAACTGAGGTGAAACAAAAGAAGTAAATTTTGAGAAAGGACTTTGTCAAGAAGGTTTAGATGTTAAAGCAGAAAGAAAAAGCATGGTAACTTGATTAAAATAAACGTTAGGGTTTTGCCAAAGTGCTGCTGATCCTGCAAGACATGCTAATGAAGCATTTTAAATGCAAGCTCTGTGTAGAGAAAAAGGGCAGGGTTAGGAAATCAAAAAAGGTACACGACAAAACAAGGAGAAAAATGACAATGGATGGTTGTAAGATCCTTTCCCTTTGGCTCTGGACATGTTTTAGGTGTACTGTTCATTACGTTTTATGATCTAGATACCTTCCTGATTAAGAAGTGATGACCAGAAACAAACTTGTTGGCCATGGAGATGTTATATGGGGAGAAGAGGGAGAGAGAGAGAAAAAAAAGAAAGAAAGCCTAGTTAGATCCCTACAGTGACAGCAGAGCACAGTTTGAATGAACTTAACCTGGACATCATGGGGTATACAATATGTTTTTAAGCTCAGGGGCCTAGCACTTGAGCTCAAATGGAATCTTGTCTTTCAGGAACAATTAAAACAAAAGCAGGGAAAGGGGGAATGGTGCTGCCAACCATCTGTGACCCATCAACCTGCCACTACACAGGCTGCTTCGTTTTAGATTTAATTTATTCATTTCTTCTGGATTGTGCCCCGGTTGACCTTGTCAGTGTATAAGTTTTCCCCCTGACTCCCAAATTCAAATGTATTAAATATATATAATTTTTTAACTACAGGCATGGATATAGCTTTCCTGGTCACAAGATTTTAGAACCTGGTATATTATCTTAGATGGGTTTATTGCTGGTGAAATTGTGGATGGAAAACAAAGGTTATTAATACAGCTGGAACTGGTTTCGGAACAGGTCATCCTGCTAACTCCCTCATGTTTCAATTCTCCCCCTGCATGAAAAAGTCAAGCCACATGAGGGTTTTGTGAATAAAATCTTGGATGGTGTGCTTTGTTCTATCAGCCTCTGGGGCATTCTAAAATCTCCCCAGTTATGAGAATTGGGACTGAACCCATCTCTTTAAATTTAATGGGCCTTCAGTTAGACATGTATGTATGTATGTATGTATGTATGTATGTATGTATGTATGTATGCGTGCATTACATTCAAGGCAGAGTATATGCTTCTTGCTGACACCCTTTTTAAACTCACAACCCTCAGGGATAATTTGGAAAGAACTTCTCTCAGCTTTCTTGCTTAATGACCTCTCTACTTACCCAGTGTTGCTACCAGCTAAATAAAATCTACTTAATTGTCTTATGGTTCTCACTTTGGCATCCACACACAATTAACCTGTGAATTCATTACCACAGGACATAGTGACGGTTATTACACTAGTGAGATATAAAGGAAGAGTGGGTAAGTTCATGGAAAAAAAGGGCCATCAATCTTGAGGGCTCCATGTTGTCTCTGGGTTGAGGTTAGCTTGGTTTCAAATTTTTAAGGAACAACCCTTACAAAAGGGCTTTGCTCTATCTCTTGCTTATGAGCACCTCAGAGACATCTGGTTGGCATTTATTAAAAAAAGCATGGTAGTTTAGCAAGGCTACTCTTATGTTCTTACACCTGTGGCAAATTAACATGATAGTGCATAGCTTTCTAAAGGGCAGATAAATTATGAGCTGAATCTGGATTGCCCCACAAATGGTTGGAATTTCCAGATCTGAAATTTTAATTTCAGCTTCCTTTCATCTAAAAACTGCATTCAGCTGCATTTCCCATAGTTGGCTTTCAAACTGGTTAAGGCCTATAGCTGTTTTATTATGTCAGACATTATCCTTTAAAAAGGTTTATGATGGCACATGCTTGCTCTGTTTATACATGTTACAGAATGTATATGGTATGTGGCTATAATTAGCTTTTCCTTGCTATAGCAATATTTCTTCCTTGAGTTGAAGAAATGGCACGTTGCAGGAGGTTAAAAACAAAGAAATGGAAACTAGATGGCAGTAAAGACTCTCCTTGATCAGCCTGGTGATGACTCATGCTTTTGAAAGGAATTTCAAAGGCTATATAACTTTGCATAAATTTTGCATGAGGACTTATGCACTTAAAAAAAAAAGTCAGAGGACCAAAAGTTCATGTTGATTTATTTACTTAGACAAAACCTTACAAAGAGTTCTCCTTCAACAAACTGCAAGAAGGAGTAATAGGATCGGAAATGCAAATCCCAAGAGAATGAAGAAATATAGCTAGAATAATTTAAACAAAACCTCTGAATGCTTAAAACAGTAAGGATTTATTTTCAGCACCCAAGAGGAAGGGAATGGCCCTTCCAGATGAGAATAGGAATATAGAGTTTGAGGGGTTGCATACCTCTGGGTTAACTGTACTATATTTGTTTTATGAAATCCTGGGTCATCGAGTGGCCATTTTGAGAGGAGGAATTGTTACTTGGAACATTTCCATTAGTGCTTCTGTACATTTCAGGAAAATATAGGAAGCCTTCTCAAGCAGTCACTAACAGTTCAATGTGATCACATTTTTCTCACCAATTCCAAAGAGGGAGGGAATAACAAGATGACAGAATAGAAGTAATTCTATCGCAATCACTTTTGGATGACTTATCTTCACATTGTTAAATAGGCATTCCAACAGTTTATTAAAACTTCTTTCTTTTGTTTGGAAGACTCTTTAATAGGTATACAGTGGACAAATACTCCATTGTCTGTTTGATATGATCTTATTATACAGGTCAGATGCCCATCCTGGACATACTAGTGATACGTAGCTATCAGAATTAGAACAGATGTTGCATTATGAAAGGCACCCAAAATGGGGATTTACCCAGAATTTTCCTATTTAGAGTAAACCATACAAAATGTTTTTTTAAAAAGAATTTTATGTTTGAACACAATGGATGCCCTTTGAAGGGGTTTGGATAATATAGAATAATACTATGTATAGTGAGGGGTCCTTGGTGCTGTCTCAGTTTGCTAGCACTGATGATGTTACCTAGTTTGGGTAATGAAATGTCTTCAAGAAAACAAGCAAGCTCAGAGAGCACCAAGGACCCCTCGTTTCAACCCTGAGCTATAAATATTCTCCTTTATTGGAGCTATGTATAGTATCATCATCAGTTACATCATTATGATATACCTATATCAAATGGAATTTATCAAGATCCATATACAGTAAGTGCTCATCCTACCATATTATAGATGTCATGTTTTTCATAATTCCCTGCTACATCACATTGGGGCAACAAGGCAGTTGCAATGTAAATGAATAGAGCAATACCCTCTACCAGTTTGAGGAGGAAAGTAAAATATGTTGAGACTACAATTACAAGGTTATTACCTTAACCTCTTGCACTTTAAAATTTACTACTTTCATAGCAGGCGATACTGCAATATGAAAAAGTTAAAATAATGGAAATTGGTAAATGCATATCTCTCTTTTCTGCAGGGATATCCACATGAGTACTTTAGCATTTAAAGTGCAAAGAAGGTTGGTTTTAGAAGGTTATGGAAGTGCTTATGTAAAAGGAACTCCTGGATTAGCCTATTGGCTACCGGTAATTTCTGCACTAGCAAGGAACAGAGAATCAGTAGGGTCATACTGGGTGGGAAATTTATAATGAAGTTTCCAGAAATATAAATTCAGATTTGAGCATGACCATCCATGGGAGAATGGGGACCTGAGAGGTGTTAAAGAGACCTCTTAGAGACATATATGCCCACGGAGATGATATAATCTCTCATGCCTTTTGTATTTGTGTTGTGAATTACTCACAAATACATAAATGGAAAAATGGGTGTTGTGATATCACAACACATTTAGCTGCTTTAATGAAATCTTCAGTTGCTGTGGTCATCCATGAATATGCAAAGATGCAAGTTTGACTTATGTAGCAAAGGAGTCACAGCTTTCAGCTAAATGGACAAATTCATCACTTGCTTTCTGTCTTGATTAGCAAACAATGGCCAATACTTGATTTACGAAGAAATATGCACATTTTATACAAGCATGCTCAGTGGTTAAAAAATAGCACAATAACTGCACAATAAACAAATATGCAAAATGCGGACAAACGTTTTCTTTTGTATAAAGCAGAAATGCATAGCATTGCTTTAGTATTTATCTTTGCCGCTTGATGATAGGAGAAATCCTATCCACACTTTTACAATCAGAGAATGGAGTAATAAATATCTTACCAATACTTTATATCACTCAATGATACCCTTAAAGTCTCTGACATATGCTAGGTGTAATCAACCTATATTGCTTAATGGCAGGGGCAATTTCAAAATTGCCTGAAGTTTATGATGGTATCTAATCTCCTTTACATCCTGTGATTCTGGTTTCACTTTCCTTTGAAATAATTGCAAGGTCACCTTTGATATTATTATCATTTATGGTTCGAATTCCTCAGTCCCAGCATTCTGCTTTCAGTTTTGCAGAATCTTGGCCCTGGACTTGAATGCAAAGCAACATCAGCAGTAGACTGACAGTTTTTCAACAAACACAGATTTTTTTAAAAATCTAGTATTCCTCCCAATTCTAGTATTACTTCCAAAATTTAAAAAGATATTTGGCTAAAACTTCACAATAGTAATGTTCTGAGATACTGAAGAAAAAAAGGAGATATGGTAGTTAATAAATATAAACTAGGAGCCATTGAGTTGGAACCAGGTGGTGATACTTGTCCCCCATATAATCATGAGATACATTAATAATTATGAAAATGAGAATAAGTTTTAAAGATTGAATGATTAAATGAGGGTGCATGTTGGCTCAGTGGTTAAAGACACTGAGCTTGTCAGCTGAAAAGCTGAGAGACTAGAATCAAGACCCATGCGCTGCATGATGGGGTGAGCTCCTGTTACTTGCCCTATCTGCTGCCCACCTAGCAGCTCGAAAGCATGCCAATATAAGTAGATAAATAGGTACCACTTCAGTGGGAAGGTAACAGTATTCCATGCACCTCGGCATATACCGTATTTTTCGGAGTATAGGACACACCTTTTTCCCCCCCAAAAAGAGGGTGTAAATCCGGGTGTGTTTTATACTCCGAATGAAGCCCCACCCAGCTTCTCAAATGGAGGTTTCAGAGGCTGAAAAAAGCATCAGAAACTAAGCTTCAGAAAAAAAGCCCCCAAACAGAGCTTCAGAAAAGAAGACCCCAAACAGAGCTTCAGAAAAGAAGACCCCAAACAGAGCTTCAGAGGCTTTTTTTCTGAAGCTCTGTTTCGGAGGCTTTCAGAGGCAGGAAAAAAAGTTTTTTCTGAAATGGAGTTTCAGAAGTTTCAGAAGCAGAAAAAAAAAGCAAAAAAAAAAAAAAAAAAAGCAAGCCACAGAGCTCACAACCAAGAAACCTGTTGCTAAAATTCACCTCTGGGAACAGCTGATTGGGATATTGCGGGAGGCCGATCCACCTGCCAATCAGCTTTTTTCTTATTTTCCTCCCCAAAAACTAAGGTGCTTCTTATACTTCGGTGCGTCTTATACTCCGAAAAATATGGTAATTATGCTGGCTTCATGATCATAGAAGTGTTTTTGGACAATGCTGGCTCCCTCTGCTAAGAAACGGAGATCAGTACCACTCCATAACTGGACAAGGAAACCTTTTCTTTTATCCTTACCTTAAGATTAAGTGGAAAAAAAATATTATTATGCTGAAGCAATGGGAAAATACTATATGTGGACTAATGGATTAAAATTCTTATTGAATAAATATTTGAAAGTTTTTTAAAAAAATAAAATGATGTATCATTGATATTTAACTCCTGAGAAATTGTCAAAAGATGTATAAGGGAATATCAACTAAGTGTTGGAAATGTAATAAATGTGAAGGTTTCTTTACCATCATTGGTGTAAGAATGCCAAGAGGCATTGGGATTAGATATGTGACCTGCTTAGAAAAATATTAAAAATGGATCTAAAATTTTTCTTTTAGATATCATAGATAAGCAACTTGAACGAAAACATCTGTCTTTGTTTTTATATGTGAAAATAATGGTGACACTTTTATATGCACAGAGGTGGAAAGATGCACAAGATTCACAAAAAGTCCCACAACTGAAGAATAGATTGTGAAAATAATACGATTGACAAAGGTGCTAAATTGACTATTTTGATGAAAGTTAAAACTTTATTTTGTTTTTACTTGGACCATTTTTGGATATCTTACTTGAGAAAACTAAAATTGAAATTTTGATTTTAGGATTTGATGATTCGATTTGCTATGACTAGAGAAATATTGTGCATTTTTATTGTCATTACTAGGTATGTATTTTGCATATTTTTAAAGTATACTTTTCATCTTAGAATAAGTTGTCATTTTGTTATATAGTTTAGTGGTTTTTGGATTGTTTAGTTTGATCGTTGTTTATAGCATATTTGAGTTTTAATTTAGAGTAAGAGGTCATTTTATTATATATTTGTATCTGTACTGAAGAAAGTTGGAAGTCACTTTTTGTATCCCTTTCTCCATTTTTTCTTGTCATTTTAAAAAACTTTCCTCCCTTTTTATTCCCTTCTCATCTTTTTAATCTTTTCTTTTTTGTTATTTTGTATTTTATCTTTCTTTAAAACTTAATAAAAATGTTTTTTTTTTAAAAAAAAAAAAGTAAGTAAGTGTGAATACGTTTGTCAAGACATAGCTTTCTTTCTAAAAATTTCCGGGTTGCAGGAATTGGGTATGGCCAGTCTAGAGAAAAGAAGGATCGGGGTAACATGATAGCAGTAATCCAGTATTTGAGGGGCTGTCACAGAAAGGAGAGGGACAACCTATGTTCCAAAGCACCAGAAGGCAAGAAAAGAAACAATGGATGGAAATTAATCAAGGAGAGAAGCAACTTGGAATTAAGGAGAAATTTCCTAAGAGTGAGGACAGCTTGTCTTCAGAAGTTACAGGTGATTCACCACTGGAGGTTTTAAAGAAAAGACTGGACAACCACCTATCTGAAATGATTTAGGGTCTCCTTCTTGAGCAGGGGTTGGACTAGAAGACCTCCAAGGTCCCTTCCACCTCTATTCTGATTGATAGAAGGAAAATCATTTTTATTCCTTTTTTCATATTAAACTCCCCAAATAACTTAGAAATATTAATTTTCAGTACAAAATTTTTAAAATTTAATGTGATTGACTGAAAGATAACCTTACTGAAAAGCCACACCAGATGCTCATACAAACTCACATTCACTCATTATTTAGAATATATTTATTTTTATTATTCAGTGTCTATGGAGATTCTCAGTCATCTAGGTCATATTGTCCTAAAGGTGCTTTTTCAAGAGACAACTGGACTTCGTTTTTCTTTGAAGAAGTTACTCTTCTCATCCAAGATGTTTTTTTTTTCAGCTCTGACTGGATGGAGGGGAATAATAATAATAATAACAACCTTTATTGTTGTTGTACATATATACAATGAAATTTAGCTTCTACTGGTGCAAACCATAACAAAAATACAAGGAAAAAAAATGGAAACTGATGTTCTCCTCCATTTGTGGAAAGAGACCTATCTGCAGAGTAGGGCTGTTGTGGAGATTCCAAACTCTTTCGAGATTGACAACATCGAGTTCTATCATCAGCTTCAGATGGCTGATGATGATGATGTTGATGATGATTTCCATTCATTTGTGTCTGACTCTTGGCGATTCTGTGGGCTATCCATATCTTCTGATCTTGCCTACTTCTTTGAGTTTTTATGTGCTGGTACAGGTTTGATGGTGTCTATCATATCTTTGGCAGCTTAGTTTGCTTTTACCTCAAACCTTCAGTTGGTATAGCAAGCAAAATGATTTGTCTCAAGATATACCTCAAGGTGGTTTAGGTGAGATGATAAATCTACCAGATGACAATCTTATTCTCATGATATACTCTTTAAAAGGAATTGCAGGAAATTTTTAAAATGCAGGAAAATAAAGACAATTGATTGAAAGAAAACACTCACATTCCAGTCAATCTCTGTTACAATGGATTTTTCTTAAATTCTGATCTATTTCTACTTATGTTCTATTCGTTTTAAAATGGGGAGTTAAGCATATAGTTAAATTTTTCCTATTAAACTAGGTTCATGAACCATGCCAATTAAATAATACTTGCAAATCATGCCAACCAAATCATATTCAAGAATATATATTGATTTGGAAGCATAATTTAGTTGGCATGAATATACATATATAATCTCTAATAGTATATATAATCTTTAATGAGTACACATATAATCTCTTCTTAGAAGTAGAATCTACATTATGTGAACTTGCCTACATATTATTGCTTCCTTCCTCAATGCATTTCCAGCAGACCTTTGATTCATAGATGCGTTTACAGGCTTTGTGAGACCTTTGTATGGCTTGGTATTTAATATCATAGGCTGAAAGCCTGAAACCTCTTATTTTCTCCCGTTGCGCTGAAATCCGAGGCCATAATTTTTAAGCAGGAAGCTTTTCTTAAACGACAGGAGGAAAATCACAGTTGTAGAACCAGATTGCTTTATTTTATTATTTGCTCTTCCTAGATAGTTAGGTTTTGCTTTTCAAACCACCACCACTAGAAAAGATGTAGGATGGACACAGAAAGAAGGAGAAACGTACACATTTTATCTTTACAAACCTTCTGTCTGGGTGAATGGCTAAGTCCTAAAGAAGCAACCTGGACCGCATAAGCAGGAGGATAGAATATCAGCAAAAGAAAGAGATATTATTACTCAGTGGGGTATTGGCTGGGCCCCATCTGGAGTGATTTGGTGCAATCCCAATGGAAAACCTGCTAAAAGAACTTTGAAGTCCTTTGGGACAGGTGCTCAGGGTACAATTGCAATGGCCCTTCTGAAAACCTTATCCTCTGAAAAGGCTGCACAGAAGCACACGTTCAGGGATAAAGAAAAGGTAAATGGGGATGCATTGATAGATCTGTGGATAGTTTGCAGTAGATCCCCAAAAGTTGTATGTAAACAAAATAGGTCTACCATATCTGGCATTGTTCTTACATCTCAAGTTTAGCGAGTCTCATCTATAAAACAGGAAGTCTAATTTCTGAGCAGATCACTCTTTTGGGAAGAAGAGAAATCTATTCTTTTTTTCCAAAATAAATAAAAAAAGTTCCTATATATATATGTTACCCATCCTGGTTTCTGTGAAAAGAAAGGTAGACAAACTTTAACAAATACTCTAAGCCAAAAATAAATGAACCATGATATGAATTTTGTTGATGTATTTAGATCCGAAAATATTTCATTAATCAAACCCGTTAGTTAACTCTTCTCAAGCAAGTTGAAGATAATCAAATTGTCGCAGTAAATATGTAAGTATTTTTTTTTCAAAGTTGGAAACATATTTCATTATATAGAATCCAGTTCCTTGAAGTGTGGGCAAAACTGTACAAAGGGAGAAAATAAATTCACAAGTAAGCACAACTATTTCATACGTATCTAAAAAAGGCATCGCAGACATTGCCATGAAGTATAAATGATATATCAGGAATGAAGTACTTCACAGCTCTCATTGCAATTAAATACAATGATTTTTGTAATACCAATTTCATATGCATAGGCCAGACACTGTGCCATTTAAAATGAATGATGGGAGATAAAGAGTATGAATAATTGTGGTAACTCTCATGTTATAACAATTCAGCTTAATGTATGGAGAGATATGACATATATTGAAACTATATTTTAAAACTTTATATATCTATGATCAAAAATCAGAAAGAGTTTTAATATTTAATTTATTTAAAAGAATTATATGGCCTTCCATCATAACAGACACAACTCTGATTGGATTATAGTAATGGTACAAAATTGAAACATCACAGAAAGAAGAGAAGCAAAAACCTGGAATTATAAACATTATTCTCTGATGCAGCCAATGACACTATCTTTACGCTCCAACTTCACCCCATCCCAGCATCTGGGGGAAGAACCAGTATCTTTTCGCAATAACAAATTTTATTAATTACAGCTAGTCCTTGACTTTGACCACAAAATTTATGTTGCTAAGTGAAACATTTGTTAAGTGAGTATGTCAAATCGATTTGAAGTTCTCTCACCCCAAACCCCTGCAAAAAAGAGCCAATTGGGTCTAGTGCAGTGTTTCTCAACCTTGGAGACCTTACAATGTGTGAACTTCAACTCCCAGAATTCCCCAGCCAGCTACTTTGGTTGGGGAATTCTGGGAGTTGAAGTCAGGACATTATAAAGTTGGCAAGGTCGAGAAACACTGGCCTAGTGGTTAAGGCACCAGAAAGCAGAAGACCACGAATTCAAGTCCTACCTTAGCCATGAAAGCAGTTAGGTGACCTTGGGCCAGCTACTCTCTCTTAGCCCATCTCACCTCACAAGGTTATTGTTGAGGGGAAAATAGGAGGAAGATGTCTTGGATATACAGTATTTGCCACCTTGAGTTATTTGTAAAAATAGTAAGGGCGGGATATAAATAAAATAAATAAATAAAATAAAATGGTATTTGTAAATCCTTGATGCCTCCATAGACCTATCAGAAATCTAAATCAAATTACTGCCCGCAAATTAAGGAAGATCTGAACCTAAGAACAATTTAATATTCTTCTATTGTTAGTTTTAGAGTGGTATTACAAGGGCATCTCATTTGAATCTGGACTTTGCCCATGTGGGGAAGGTGTCCTAAAATCACACATTAGCAGATTATTTTTGATACTATGATTCCAAGAGACATTCTAGTGTAAATCCTTTGAGTTCATATCTGTTGTATCCACAGTGGGAACCATTATATATATATATATATGTATGTATGTATGTATGTATGTATGTATGTATGTATGTATGTGTGTGTGTGTATATATATATATATATGTATGTATGTATGTGTGTGTGTGTGTGTGTGTGTGTGTGTGTGTGTGTGTGTGTATATATATATATATATATATATATATATATATATATATATATATATATATATATATATATATATATATATATATATATATATATATATAATGGATTGGATTGGATAAGAAGTGAACTATATAAAAGCCTTTCTTTGAACTCTTCACTATCTCCTACAGCAGCAATTCATTGCTCAGCAAAAGAAAACTGAGCCAAGCAAGTTATTCATGGAAATCTTCTTAAGCAGAATAGCTATCACAATGAAGTAGTCTATGATCAGATCAGAGCAATATTTACTATCTTAAAAGATAATTTCGAACCAGTTCTCATTTAAGCATGCGATGAATCACCTTCAACAAATTTTATTTTTTTCTATCAGTGAGAAAATGGAAAACTGAGGCCAGATCCATATAGCAAAATCATTGTTTACATAAGGTAAAGGTTCCCCTTGCACATACGAGGGGAATCATTCCTGACTCTAGGGGGCGGTGCTCATTTCTGTTTCTAAGCCGAAGAGCCAGCACTGTCTGATGACAATTCCCTGGTCATGTAACTGGCATAACTAAATGCCAAAGGCTCATGGAATGCTTTTACCTTCCCACCAAGGTGGTCCCTATTTTTCTACTTGCATTTTTACATGCTTTTGAACTGCTAGGTTGGCAGAAGCTGGGGCAAGTAATGGGAGCTCACTCCATTACGCAGCACTAGGGATTCGAACAGCTGAACTGCCGACCTTTCTGATTGACAAACTCAGCATCTTAGCGTCTCCTATGTATTTTTTACATAGTAAAAAATGTATGTATTTTTTACATAGAAATCTATATATGAATGACTATTTTATAACATATCTCTGTTGCTTAGCTTAATCGGAAACATTTTCTGTTTACTCAGAATTATGCGCTGAACTTAAGGAATTTTGGAATCCACATGTAGAGAATTTAGAAATATTGGAGAAATTATTTGTTTCACATTTCTAAGGGAGATACCTGATTTGCATTTTGAATATATAATTCGGCTGCAAATATACTCAACTTGCATGATGTTGGCAATGTAAAATGGGTATTCTAAAGAAAGTGTGTATAAAAAAATCATGTTTTAAGAGAAATGTGTTCAATTTAAAAATGAACGGCATGGAATGGCCTCAAGACTAAATATGCAAACCTAACACATACTACTGGTAGAAATGCATATAAAAATGCCTTCTACAGTATAAATTGCATTGCCCTCTTAGATGGCATAAAAGAATGAATTCCTGGTATTTCTGTATATCACTATATCTCACAATGTCATTCCCAGAGTATCTTATGGTAGATGAAAAACAGGCTAGAAAACTTCTACCTTATTTTAAATGTGAGGAGGCACCTGACCAAAACATTTTTGGAATCTGAAGGGCTAGAGATTTGTGTTGCTTTCCCACAACAATGTTCTTAAGAACTAGATAACAATAATATTGCATTACTGTAGACTTTGTTCTTAGATTTCTGTCATTAAATGTATATATAATGTTGTAAAAATGATTTACTATAATCATTTTCAATATATTTGAACTGGCTGAACTTGCTTCCAGTAACTATTTTCCTCCATCATAGAGATAAGAAAACAACTCAAGGAAATTCAGGCAGGAGTGGCATTGTTGTAAAATTTTCCAAAGGACATCCTTGGAAAACATTACGTTTCAAGCCGATCAATTCTATTTCTATTAAGCTAAAAGATGTCCAGGATAAGTAATGGAACAAACATGTTATCCAAGGGGATAGGAGTTCACTTTCCTTCTTCCGTAATTCTAATAAAAATCTTATCTTTCAGTAAGAGATTTGGATAGATATTGCTGGACAGGAATTTGAAATCCTCTCTTCTTCCTCTTCCATTGTTAAGTTTTCTTTGCAATATGGTTCTGCAGACCCTTTTGCATTGGGCACTGGAAGAGGAAACATTTTCTTGTACTCAGGAAGGTATTTATAGTCATGGTGTTGTCATTGTCAATGTAGTCAAAGACTATGAATTATTGTGTTCCACGTTATGTTTTCTTATGGTAATGTTTGGCTGGGAAAGCTGGGTACTGAAAAAAAAACCTCAAAGAAGACAAATGTCTTTGAATTGTAGATTTGGAGACAGCTACTAAGACTACAAATAGACATCACTTTGGTAGTAAGGTAAGATCACTCCATATTTCACTATATATTTTGCACTGTGGTATGATGCACCACTGTGATGCAGTGGTGGTATTCAGCTGGTTCTATCTAGTTCAGGCAAATTGATGGTGGCTGCAGGAGGCTCTGCCCACCCACCCAGACGTCATCACATCCTGTTTTTGATCCACTGTGCATGCACCAAAGCCCTTGCGCATGAGCGGAGGTGGGCATGCACAGAGATGCGCGCACTCACATTTGCGAACCGGTAGCGAAGGTAAGTGAATACCATCCCAGGTGTGATGTCATGCTGCAGAAAAGTCTTCGGACAGCTCTGGCTCAAAGTCTTAAAGAAACAGAGATGAATACCATCCCCCAAAGTTGGCTACAATTAGTGGAATAAAACCTGAGTGACTCCTTTTTCTTTTACTAAGAGTACCGTGGAAAAAGAGGCAACCAATCACACTTGATAGAAATTGACTATTCCATTGATAGACAAGTGGAAAAAAAGAATTATGCTTGGCAATGTTGAAAGAAGAAGAAGAAGAAGAAGAAGAAGAAGAAGAAGAAGAAGAAGAAGAAGAAGAAGAAGAAGAAGAAGAAGAACAACAACAACAACAACAACAACAACAACAACAACAACAACAACAACAACAACAACAACAACAGTGTTGATGGCTAGGATTAAGGACACTCCTGAAATGCCATTGGAAGAAGTAAAGTTTATCACCAGAGATGGGTTGAATTAGCAAGCATTTGTTATACAATAATCAAGGGTTAAGCCTGACTAACTAGTTCACTGATTATTCAGCATATGCCTATTACAAACAGCTCCCAGCTATGTTATGTTCTATTGGGGATTGAAATATTAAATACTACTTATCATAAATGTCTTCTGCATTGTATGATATGGAGTAGCATACAAATTAATATAGGCTCATTCAATCATATGAATTAATTCCATGCTCTATAGAATGCTTACCATTGTGTGCTAAATGATTCTCATTTTGGCATGAAAAAGCGTTCTGAACTTCTCCACCTGAAGGCCATAAGAAGGCTCTTATTGTATCACATCATAATCTCCTTCAACTAGTGATATGAAACAGAATTGAGAATGCTTAGGGTATATATGGATGAAAAAAAGGCATCATTTGTCAAAATGAAGCGTCCTAGGAAACAGTGTAAACCTTTTCTTTCTGTTCTCTTAATGTAGGTCTGTCCATATTGTGTGCGCACATTTATTTTTGTAGTGTAAAATATGAATGCATATTGTAGAGCTTTTCCTTGATATAATCCATGGTTTCAGAGCCACGACTAATATTGTAGGCACCAAACAGTAACAGGAGGGCTTTAATACAGATAGGATCTGGAGAAAGGTTACAGGTGTGAGTATTGTGTGTAATCATTGCCAGAAATAATTACCACTGACAGCTTTAAAATTACATCTCATTTACAATACCTGAAATATGAAGGTTTGGTGCATATATTTTTTCTAGACAAAGTGGAACATATTTTGGTCAAACATTGAAATCTTCACCATATGCTAAATAAATAAATAACTGAAATATCCATTGTTCTTTTCATTGCTGCTGGGAATTAAAACAGATACCTTTGGGAAATGGAATAGAAGATATAGAAGGCTTAACAAATCTGAATACTACAAAAGAACAAACCGTGTTTAATTAATTATATAAACCACATATTTCTGGACTTATATTTTCATTGATTGGTAAAAAATAAATGATTTTGGTACCATTATTGCTTTTCATTTATCTGAATGGACAAGGAATTTGCATGTTAAAACAAAGATGTGCTGGAAGGGAATAATTAACTGAATACATACTATGTTTTATTTGCCTATGTGGATGGAATATCCTGAAGGTTCAGATGAGTAAATGCAATTTATTTTCATTCATTTATTCATTCACTTTCCCTTCCTTCCTTCCTTCCTTCCTTCCTTCCTTCCTTCCTTCCTTCCTTCCATCCATTCATCCATCCAGCTACCCATTTAATATGTGACTTGGGAGGTATATCCAATTAAAAGCAACAATCAACAACTGAATAATAATCAAATACAGCATGTTGTACCAGAAGCAATTCAAGCAAACAGAAATAAATCAAGAGTGATTCATAGAAATTGTGTTCCAGCCAAATCTTCAGGGATTTTAGAAAGGCAGATAGAACTGAGGCTAACTGGTTCTCAGGGGAAATGCTAGTCCAAAAAGTGGACACAGCAGTGGAAAACTGATGTCTCCAACTAGATGATACTGCTTAAACGTTGATCCTGTCAGTCAGACATAAGTAATTGGAGATGGGCATCCCTATAATCAGGCCCTGTATTATGAAGGGAATTATATGTGATAATAAACATTTTCAATTGCACCCAGTTGGTTACTGGCTATCAATGAAACTCTCAAAGTAATGGTTTTACATAGGGATCATGAATTGTACCCATAAGTATCCAGGCTGCTGCATTCTGGTTCAGCTTTAGTTTCTGAGTGGTTTTCAAGAATAACTTGATGTACAGATGTTGGTCTGTAGAAATGACCAAGTTGTAAGTGATGGTGAGTCAGGCCCCCCAATCCAAAATTGTATGCAGTTGATACAAAAGATGAACGTGCACAAAGGTTCTTCAAACCATGGCTGCCATCTTCTCTTGTTGTATCTTGAGGAACCCCCCCCCCCACTCTCACCCCAATTGTGTCTATTTGGGCACAAACCAAGTTTTAACATTTCCAGATCCAAGCCTCCCTTAAATCTACAGCTGCTCAGTCATGCTACATTGAGTTTGAGCCTATTATCCCTGATTTGGACACTCATAATGTCCACTCATTGAGATAGAACTTCGGCATTATGACTTGACCTATGAAGGGTTAGAAATATAACTGGATGTCATCAGCACACTGATAATACCTAACCCCATGTCAAAAGGTTATTTCATGCAGTAGTCTCATACAAATGTTATCAAACCCTGAGACTTCAGATAACCAAAGACCAGAAATCTTTCCCACAATCAACACTGACTGAAATTGGCTCTTGAGAAAGTAGAAGAAAGACTGAACCATTGTGCCACCCACTCTCACTTCTGTAAGGAAGGTGACCTGACAGAGCCAGTACCAAAGTGCTTTACAGCCCTCTCTAAGTGGTTTACAGAGTCAGCATATTGTCCCCAACAATCTGGGTCCTCATTTTACTGACCTTGGAAGGATAGAAGGCCGAGTGAACCTTGAGCCTGGTGAGATTCGAACTGCCAAATTGCAGCCAGCCAGCACTCAGCAGAAGTAGCCTGTGGTACTGCATTCTAACCACTGTGCCACTGTGGCTCTTCTTCATTCCAGTCCCACCACAAATCATTTATAAATGCAATCAATGCTATTTTAGTACTCTGTCCAAGTTTGAAACCTGACTGATTTAATTCACAACTGTTCAAAAAAGGTTTGAAGGAGCCTTCTAAAGGGTGGCCTCAGCACTTTCTGAAGGTTGGCAGGGCCTGATCACCTTCTCAAAAATCTCTCTGAGTAAAAATGTGAAGGTAGGACATATATTGTCTAACATTCTTGAGAACCAATGTCTACTTAAGCATATGCAGACAACCATGCTTAAGAACAAATTCATGGCTGCTTGTACCCAACCCAATATCACCTTTGGAAGGCGTTAACCAACCAAGTAGCGTCTGGATCTAATGAATAGTTCTCAATTCCAAGGACCATGGAGGAATAGGCCCAAATATTTCCCAGATTATCATTGTAAACTGTACCTCAACCAATTTAAGTTCAACTCAGAACTTCAAGCAGTGAATTCACTGCTTGAAGTTCAAGCAGTAAATTCAAGCAGTGTGATCCAATAGATACCTTAAATAGTCATCACAACAATACTTTAGATTATCTTTATTCCTCCCTTAGTAGGACTCGGTCATCTTATACAAGACGTTATAGTACAAAAGTATCAGAAGCAATAGCACCGGAAGAACTACTATATTTTGCCTCTTTTGTTACTACTGTTAAACTTTAAACATGTTGTGCCAGATTTTTATTTTATTTATTTATTTGTTTTTTTTCAACCAAGTGACTCTGGATGGCTTACAGTTCTAATATTTGCTCTTTGTGTTTGTCTAGGCAATTCTTCTGCCATCAGTTAGAATCACAAGGGGATGGAAGCATCATTAAAATAAATTTTAAGAGATTGTGAAAAGGGACATTTGGGCACTTCTGTTGCTGTTGACTTCAGTTTATATCCTATCTTTTCTTCAGCCAGTATTCCATCATTTATTTCAACCTTCCCCTCTTCCCCATGATGACCTCTATGCATGCTAGCTGAGAATTCTGTGGGATGTAGTCCAAAAGCATATGGGAGGTCTTCAAAGAAAGACTGATAACCATTTGTTAGAAAGGCCCTAGATCAGGGGCAAGCGCATGGTCCATGGGCCAAATGTGTCATGCGCTGGACACGCCTGCCCCCAGTTTAGCGAAAGGAGAAAAAGTCATTATATGTCACGTGATGACAACACGACACTGCGGATTTGACACCCCTGCCCTAGATCCTCATGGATGTTTCACATAGACACTAAATTTCCAATATGAATTAAATCTGAAATAGTGATTCTTAATCCTGCCAGTAATCAACACTGGAAATTTTCTGATTTTATTCTTTCCAGTATGTGCTACGATTTAGATTTCTGAGACACAAAGACTAATGAATTGGGAGGAGACAGATAGATTTTCCAGGTGTATTTTAAATGTGCTGAGCTAATAAAGGATTTCCAGACTAATTATAAATCAGGTTGTAGAGAGTCTGGATATCTGTACTTGAAGTGGCTGGATGCATTAGTTTTTGGCACACCAGTAGTGTCTGTACATAAGTTGCTTTATTCATTCTGGAACCTATAGTGAAGCGTGAAGATAATGGTGCTAGCTGAACTCCTGAATATAGTTCTGATATGATTACATGAGCCTTTCAAGTACTTAACCTGAGACATTCTCCTGTTCCTATTAATTTTCTTCTTGGAACCAGAAAGAGTTTAATTGAAATTGCCTTTTGGGATTTTTGAAGACAAGGTTACACCCCAGTAAAGAATTGGGAGTGCAGTACATCCCAGGGTTCAATTCCAGTATTTTAACTGAAACAAGTTTTGACATGGTTGTATTACTAAGCTGGAAAGAGAAAAAGAGATTCATTTATAAAAACATGCAGTATATGAAGTATTCCTGATACTTAGAGATGAGGAAGTAATTTAGTTGTCTCCAAAGCAAAACAATATAGAAGACTTGGCATATGAGCCCACAGCATGGAGGACTTAGGGAGTTTTTACAAGAATGTTAAAGCAATATTAAAATCTTCCACTTCTAGAATTGAGAAAACAGCTACAATTGAGAATACATATCATCTATGTCCTGAAAATGGATTTACCATTTCCCCCCTTTGTACATATCTTGCGATGCTGGCTTTAACTGGCTTTAACCTATGTAATACTTAATACTGATGTATTCTTCTACATATTGTTAGAATTAAAAACAGAGAGAGACACACTCTGTCAATAGAAAAGTAGAAAATTGTCTTCAATTGTCTTCTACCCAAGTCTTGTTTGTATAATTTTCCCTAGCAAGTATCCCAGCAAGTTCACTATTTCTACTACATTGTTGCAGGATGGATAGGGTGATGTGAAAATTGTAGGCCAATGTATTTGGAACACGTTAAATTGATGAAAGCTGGTCTACCTAGACAGCAAATGTGATCCAAGGTGTCAAACTCTATCTGGACATGAGAGAGATGTACCTGGAAAATTTTGTTTCTGTTGCTGACCAGTTCTAGGGCAAACCTCCTGGGAAATGTTCATCTTTCTTTTAATGTGCTTATTTCCAAGCAACTTCAAACATTTGGTTTGCTAAGTCTTAAAAGTCTGCATTTATATTTAGTAGAAATGTATCTATACTTCTCAGAGAAAACAAAATAACAAATAAACAAAAATAAAAAAGCATAAAATATAACTCAACAAAATGTATATGGTGGATGTAACATCCAGTCTAGCTAGGCATCCTTTCCCCTGCTGAGGAAGGACTTGCAAGAAGATTAATTCATATTTATCTTTCATTTAATTTAAATTTGTCTTTCCAAAAGACTATCAGATGACAGAAACAAAGATGCAATATTTTTGGGGCGGTGGAATGGGGAATTCTTGCAGGACCATCATTGAAAAGACTTTCTCCAAGTAAAGTTTTGTTAATGGTGGAACAGAAGCGTTAAAGAAATGATGCAAAAGGACAGAATGAAATGTGAACGAAAAAAATTAAAATAATTCTTTATATATTTTAAATAATTAAATTGAATTATTAAATTGCCTGCGGTGAGTTGTCCTGAGGTGAGTTGGCTGTGGCGAGTTGTCCCATTCTGTTCTGCATGGTAAGGCAATATTTGACATCCTGATGATTTCAGGGTTTTTTTTTTTTAATGCTCTCAATGAACTATTGTAATTTTTAACTCATATTCTGTCCTTAATGATAAATGTATATCAAAAGATAATGGTAGCAGCAGAAAGGAGAAATACAGAGAGATTTAGAGTTATAAAAACAGTGTTCTGTTATGTTTTTTCCTTTTTTTCAGACCCAGTACATGAATCATTATGAAGTCCCAGGAAAAATACAGTCTTAGAAGCATGATCCTTCACTTCTTAATATTTGGTTTTCATTAATGCTTTCAGTGTTTTTTCCTTGATCCACTCTAAGATTAGAAATACATAATATTCTCTCCTCTTGCGCTTACGGATGCTCTTTATTGCAGTATTTCCTTTTAGTAACTTAGTCCACATGTTGGATATCCTCTGTTTTAAGCTGCTCTGTCTCAACTCACTTTGTGTTCCCAATTTCCCTAATTTTAGAGTTACATCTGTTAATGCTTGGCCCTATATACTATTTTTCTTTCTTTCTAGTTTCCATCGAATCATGGAAATTACAGATGGAGAAATACCAATAAGTCACACTGATTCCATCTAGCCTTAAGACAATTTTCCCTTTCTTCACGTGTTCCTTGCTCCTCTATTCCTTTATTTTTATATGTGAGCCTTGCCTGCATTTAATCACAAGGCTTTGTTCCTTTGCTTTTGCTACATTTTATTTTCCATTCTAAATCAACCAAGTTTCAGTGATGACCATTGTAACCATCAATAGCAATAGCACTTAGACTTATATATCGCTTTACAGTGCTTTACAGCCCTCTCTAAGTGGTTTACAGAGTCAGCCTGTTGCCCCCAACAATTTGGGTCTTCATTTTACCTACCTTGGAAGGATGGAAGGTCAACCTTGAGCCTGGTGAGATTCGAACTGCCAAATTGCAGGCAGCTGGCAGTCATCAGAAGTAGCCTGCAGTAGTGCATTCTAACCACTGTGCCACCATGGCTCACCATCATCAACTTGGGAAAGTAATATGATTAAAGTTAAGAAGTAATTCAGGATATCACAACACTAGAACTCAGGATGTTAACACACAGTCCATTACCCAGGTCGTTACAACACAAAAGACTAATGGGCACACATCACGGACCTCACCCACACAGGATGTTACGAAACAGCCGACTAATCTGCAAACATCAATTCCATCAACCAATCAAGATGTAACAACACAGTCAACCAACCTGCTTACAGCAACAAAGCCAGCCCCCCACACCTCCCCACCAGTATTTATAGAGAGACGGCAGCTCCGATCATGCTTTGCTCGCACAGGCACGAATATTTGCTGATAAAGAAATAAAGGGAGACTAGTATAGATCTATTTCAAACTATTTAGCTCTCATCAGCTAATATCAGATATATCTGTGATCAGATACAGTATATATCCTGATCACAGAATTGACCAAACTGTATAATAAAATCATCATCATTCACTGGAAGGAATTTGTGAGTTATGCCTTATTGTTATGGCTTATTTGATTCCCATATTGGTGATTTAAAAAACTAAATATTTTAAGTAATATAAAATAGCAAAGTTAAAACTATAAAACATAGCAGTGAAAAAGGGCTACATCTAACATAAAAAGATAAATCCCAGCAATTAAATCACATAAAAGAATTATGAAAGTGCTGAAAGGAAAAACCATCCTACAAGAGTCCCACATAGGCATAAATAAAATAGTGTTGACATGTTCAGAAGGGCTGAGGAATTAAAAGAACTAAATCTGGTGCTGAGAGATCATTCTGATAGCTACCAGGAAGTACGTCTTGGAACAGCCCTCCATGAACAATGGCAGGAGCTAAAAAAGGACCTTGTGATTCCCTTTCTCATTTCAGGGTAAGAGAACAATAGGAAAGAACCTTTGCATTTCTCTAATAGCAGGAGGGTGATGTAAACCCTCAAAACACTTAATTGCTCTCAGAGATGCCTCTGGAATTGCTGCTAGTTTTCTCCAATAAAGATGATATAAAACTCTGCTCCGACAACTTTTGAAAGCAATGTTTATTTTTGTCATGGAAGAGACTGAAAGAAAAACACATAATGCAGAGTTATGAAATTGGAGTTTTGACTTGGAAAAGATGAGATTACATGGGATTCCTGCATAGTATCTCCTGCAATACCAGCTGATTCATTTCTTAATGTAATTCAAGGTGTCTGCTGCCATCTCTATTAACTCTCAATGTTTACCTGCTCATTCTTTTCAGTTAACAGCCCATATATATATAGATGTTATTTTAGGATAAATCGATCACTAAACATTTATGGAGATTCTCAGTCATCCAGGTCTTGGTTGTCCAGTTGCCTTTTCAAAAGGCAACTGGACTTTCTTTGTTTTTCCTTGAAGACGTTTCTCTTCTCATCCAAGAAGCTGTCAGAACTGAAGAAACTTCTTGGATGAGAAGCAAAACATCTTCAAGTCCAGTTACCTTTTGAAAAAGTATATTTGGGACAACCAGATCACTAGTTATGAGCATCAATAAAATTGTAAATAACATACATGCAGATACTGTATAAATATGTATATAATGAGAGAGCATAATCCGGTTGAATTTTCCAAAAGCTGTGTTTTTTCCCCTTTATTTCTCAGTAGCTATTACTTGGAAGGACAGGGAGAATCTGCTTTTATAACCGGTCAAAATAACCAAGCATTTTTGAAATTTTCTAAGTATTTGTTTCCCGTCCTTTCATATATTTTGTTTCTGTTTGAGAGTTTTCCAGGAAAAGGTATATTGTTGGGGAAATCCCCCCAATATTTCTGCTAATAAGAAAATAAAATGTCATCCTCTAAATGCTAGAACATTGTTGTTGTTTTTGAATTTGTATACCCCCTACTCCCGAAGGACTCAGGCCGGTGAACAGCCAAATAAAATACATATAGTACAAATGTTAAAAAACCATTAAAATACAATTAAATAATTGGCCCGGAAAACGAATAACATAAACTGATAATCCTTGTTTTTTTTCTTTCTGATAACAGTAATGTTAAAGTGCAACTATGTTGCTTTCTAAGATGGTAATAATTACTAATGAACATGCTCAGACTCTGCGATTAAATTTTTGTTGGAAAAAATTGCAGTGATACAAGAAGAAGAAGGTTAAAAGTAAAATAGTTAAAATATCAATGTTCGAATATAATAAAAATTAAAAGGTAAAGGTTCCCCCGCACATGCGTGCTAGTCATTTCTGGCTCTAGGGGCGGTGCTCATCTTCGTTTATAAGCCAAAGAGCCAGTGCTGTCGAAGATGTCTCCGTGGTCATGTGGCCGGCATGACTAAACACTGAAGGCACATGAAGCACTGTTATCTTCCCACCAAAGTGGTCCCTATTTTTCTACTTGCATTTTTTATGTGCTTTCGAACTGCTAGATTGGCAGAAGCTGGGACAAGTAACAGGAGCTCACCCTGTTATGTGGCACTAGGGATTCGAACCGCTGAACTGCCGACCTTCTGATCGACAAGCTCAGCATCTTAAGATGACCCTAAATGAAACAAACAAAATGTTAAAAACTTATGATATTGATGTAGTTACTTACCAAGCACATCTAAATTATATTCAAGTAACCAAAATATCTTTACAATCCCCAAGGCATGGCCCAACTTTTGAGCACCCCTAATGTTTGGAATTGAAAGTTGAAAAATTTGACACGCCAATAATATATAATAAAATATAGCGTTGGATCTACAACACCATGAATAGATATATAGCTATTATGACTGCAAAATGAAAATTGTCCCCTTATTTGTTTTTCCAATTTCAAGTCATGATCATGGATCATCTAGAACACGGGTGTCAAATTTGCGGCATCACGTGGCTGTCACATGATATTCACGGTGCTTTTCTCATTCACGGAGCTGGGGTGGGTGTGGCCTGTGCGTGACGCATCCGGCCTGCAAGCCCCTGCTCTAGAGACATCACGGAATTTTGCTGAGGAGCAAAATTCCCATTTATTTCTCTTGATTCTTGTCTATTCTGGATACCATTTTGACTTACCAGAATTCCTTACAAGTTCCTGGATGATCTGCTTGAAATAATCCAGCTCACTTCTTTTGCACAGAAAGTCAGTTATGTATATAAATGAGAAGATTGAACCAGTTGGAAAACAAATGAAAAGAGAGGGACAATACAGGAGAAGAAGACATTGAATGAAGACTTGAGTGGAGATCATAGCCTTTATTTACCAAGAGAGCCTTGCCAGGAGCTATTCTTTGCTGTACCCAAATACCAGAATTCACATCAAAGACCTTGCATTTAACTCTTGTGAAAACTATAGGGGGAAAGCTAACACCTGCCAGCATTACACCTGGCTGGTTCAGTTTCTGGTTATCAGCAGTGTGCTTTTTATAAGCAGAGTGTTAAATAAAACACACAAAACTTTGTGTTTCCTTTGACTTCGCATTGGGAAGTATTTCTGGATTTTCCAGCAATGTCTAACAGAAGGGTGTGAAAGCCTGGCTGGATGACATAAGCCAAATTTTCCATGCAGGGCTTTAAGGGGCAAAAAAAATAGGTAAAAGTATAAAGCTAGCTCTTAGATGCAAATACCAACAGGCTGCTAAGCCATTATTTGCATAAACATAAAGGCTGATCGTGTCTTTTCTCCTTGGGAGAAAGAAAAATAGGCCCAATTTAAAAACAGATGGCTTATAAAACAATTCAAAGAAATTGGGTAAAGTCACTTAAGAAACCTTCATCTGTCATCAGCAACACTATTGCCCACTGCTTGCAAAATTCATTGAACAAGGGACAAAAGCCTGAAAACAAGCAACAGCTTGGAGAGGCTGGGCTATTTGGAGAGGAGGACTAAATGGGGTGTGGATCTTTTCATTACTGTAAGAAGCAGCCACAGCTGATGGCTGATGCCATGTGGTAGCTGGCTGTTCAGTGCCCTGCCTGCAGAGGTCTGAGTAGGAAAGCTTCCCGGAGGTCTTGATAGACCCCTCACTTTTAGCTTCTGTCTGAGATCTCCCTAAAATGACCCTTAGAAACATCTCCAGGGAAAGAAAATAAACAAGGAGTAAACGAGTAACCAAATATCTGTTTGTTTGTTTGGTTTTTTTTTTTTAAAATATTGCATCGGACAATTTTTTCATGCTGGAACCCTCACATGCTGATAGTCTCTAATTTGGTCAACAAAATTGAGTTTCGTAGGAAATGCCTTGGGGAAAAAAATACACTGGACCAAATCAAAGTACTGTGTTTCGGTGGAAGCTACTGAACTGAGAGCAGGGGGCTAGGCTGAGGATAAGGATGGCATAAAGTTTGAATGTTAATTTAAAGGAGAGTGACATAACCCTTACTTTAACTGATTTATTTAATCATTATATTTCTCTCTTATTTAATTTTTATATTGAAGGATAATGGCAACAGCCATTAGACTTATGTACCACCCCTTAGTGCTTTACAGCACTCTCTGGGTGTTTTACAATGTAAGCATATTGCCCCCCCCCAAAAATAATCATTTTACCAAGCTCGGAAGGATGGAAGGCTGAGTCAACCTTGAGCCTTGTCAGGATCGAAGTCAAGGCTGTGGGCAGAGATTGCCTGCAATACTGCATTCTGTGCCATCAGGGCTCCTAAGATTGTCAATAGCTACTATTTAGGTATGTTCTTTAAGATAAGGATGCAAAACCTGTAGCCTCAAAGACACAAACAATATTAAAGGCATTGGGTATGTTTTTCAAATTCCTCCAGTTTGACAAGGAGCAACATTACTGATTATAGATCTGAAGAGTAATTGCATAAATAAAGTTAATTTAAATGAAGTGTAAATGAAAGCCGATGAAATCAGTTTTATTTTTATCCATATCCAACTCATTTGTTTTAGGAATACAGGTAGTCCTCCCTTAATGACCACAATTGGGACCCACAATTCTGATGCTAAGTGACATGGCCATTAAATGAGACACCCAGTGACAGCAACAGGGTTGAGAACTCGCTCTTGCCATGGTTGCTAAGTGAATCACCACAAGTCATAGAGTGAGACATCATATGACTGCAGTTTGAGATTTTACCATTGGCTTCTCTGTTGACTCTGCTTATTGGAAGCTGTCTGTGCAGTGCACAAATGGCTATTGTGTGACTCAGCATGTTGAGACAGTTGTAAATGCTTGTTGGTTGCAAAGCACTTGAAAATCAATAATACAACCACAGAGATGCTGTGACAGTTGTAACTGTGAGGACTGGTCATAAACTTTTTCAGCACCATTGTAACCATCCTAACAGGACAATTGTCCTAAACCGGACAATCATTAAATAAGGACTAACTTGATGGCCTTGGCAATCTAGTCAAAGGCCAAATAGGATTCTTGGTCCAGGAAATGGGTGCAGTTTGGGACTACAAAAGAACAAATCTCTTCCGCTCATACATTTGTTCATGGTTTAGATAGGTGTTGGAGGTTTTTAAGAAGAACAACTTGTCTGAAATGGTATAGGTAGTGATGGCTAACCTTTTTGCCATCGCATGCCAAAAGTGGGGGGAGCGTGGGGAGGTGGTGTCGCACGTGTGTGTGCCCACACCCATAATTCAATGCGCCCTGCACCAGGCCTGTTTTTCACCCTCCCCAGGCTCCAGAGGCTTTCTTGGAGCCTCGGGAGGATGCAAATGGCCCATTTCCCGACTTCCGGTAGGACCGGAAAGCCCAAAAATCAGCTGGCCAGTGTAAACATGCATGATGGAGTTGACCTAGGGCAACGCTTTCATGCCCACATATATGGCTCCACGTGCCACTTATGGCGCGTGTGCCATAGGTTCGCCATCACGGGTATAGGGTTTCTTGCTTGAGCAAGGGGTTGGACTAGACCTCCAACTCCCTCCCAACTCTGTTATTCTGCTACTCTGTTATTCTGTTTAATCAGTCTGTGAATCTGCAAAAGGAAAGCCTATCTGACTTGAGACTCTAGCCTGTAGGTGGGAAGAATTTGCTTCTACTACAATCCCAATCCAGACAGGAGCCTTCAATTTGTCTTGCCAAAGGAAGCACACTTTGAAATGAATGGCTCCTTTCATGATATGTAAATGGAAGACACGGGGAAATAGTGGTGATGGGATCACAACTATAAAATGAGGAGGAATAGTTAAAGTCCCCTGTAATTCACACTAGCGTCACAGTCTAGAGGCTGCAAAACCATCTTGGAAGAAGATGATGGCAAATCATGCTTAGGCAAATCATGATAATCAGGCTTAGGACCTGGTTATCTACGAGACCACCTACTACCACCAATAGCCTCCCACTGGCCGGTACGCTCTCATAGAGAGGGGCTCCTCCGGGTGCTGTCGGCCAAACAATGTCAACTGGCGGCCCCTAGGGAGAGAGCCTTGTCTGTGGGGGCACCTACTATCTGGAATGAGCTCCCCCCGGAGATATGGAGGATCCCGGATCTGCGCACCTTCCGCCACGCTCTTAAGACCTTTTTATTCCACCAGGTGGGCCTGGCCTAATCTTTTCCCTCTTTTTAATTATGCAAATTTTAATTGTTTTTTAAATGATTGGGGGTTTAATATGTTTGGGCCAAACTTGTTTAATTCGATTTTACATTGTTTTTAAATTTTGTATTTCTGTATTTTTACTGTTTGGCTGTTCACCGCCCTGAGTCCTTCGGGAGTAGGGTGGTATATAAATTAAATAAATAAATAAAATAAAATAAATGGCAAATCATGCCATTTTTTTAAAACCAAGAAAACTGCATACATGTATTTATTTAGTTACTAAGAGTTGTGCACAACTTGTGAAAATCTTTAGCTTTTTAGGGAGGGGGCAGTGGAAGAATTTAAAGTTATAGGTAATTGATTTTTAGTGTTTCACTCAGGTTTCTTGGAAATTTCTCTCCCAGTTTTTAAATTGAATCAATGCTGCTGCATCTGGATGTTTCCTTAGAGAGGAGACCTGTGCATTGAAATGTTGGGGAATGAGTTCCATGACTCCTTTCTTCCCTCTTCAAACTTGTCCAAACGAATCACCCTTCCCACGCAAGAGCATCTATTATGACAGTTTTAAGAAAGTATCAAAAGAAAGACATATCTTTCAAATGCATCCTTCTCTTGCCCTGCATATTTCTAAACTCTGTTCTTCCTCCTCCTGGAAAATTATAGAGATTAATTTATGGTTTGTGGAGATCATGTGATCTGACACTGATCCAAGAAAAGGGGGCACATCCCTACCAACAAGAAAACCAAGGTTTTCTTTGCACATGCTTGTTTAGGATTTTACAATCTATTGAACAGGAATATAGCAGGGTACCTTATTGGATCAGGGAAGTTGTGACATACAGTAGCCTTGCATGGTCTAATCTGTTGTTCTAATGCTTGCTAGAAATGGTTTCTGGAGTTTAACATGATACCACTTCAAATAAAGGAAATCCTCGCACAGAAACATTTTGGAAGCTCTTCAGATCAATCATCAATTTCTAGAAAGATTTCCTCCCTTGCAAACTGGGCTGTCTCTCTCTCCCTTGCCCTCTCCTATTTTCTTCCCCTCTCCTTTTTTTTTCTTTTTTGCTGTTTAACAATATATTTCAATTTTATATTTAATTTTAGCTTGATATTAATTATTACCCAGTGCTCTTGTTCTATTTCACATTTCTCCACCTCTCTGCAACTTCCCCAGCGGCTTCTGCTTCCTGATCTAAGAGAAAGCACCATAATTAAGAAGCTTTCCCTCATGATTTCTTCACTTGGAATTTAATTGGTGTGTGTGTATGTGTGTGTGTGTTTATACAGGAAATAGGGTGGCTGCAGAATGATGCCACCATAAAACATAAGGTTCTACTTCCTTATTAAGATGATTGCAGGAATTCTGGAGAATTTCAAAATTTATTTCTTTTCCATGAGATTTATTTATTTATTGGTTCGATTTATATGCTGCCCTTCTCCAGAGACTCAGGGCGGCTTACAATGCGTTAAGCAATAGCCTTCATACTTTTGTATATATCTGCTTAGTAGAGCTTTCGCCCCCACCCCCCAGTGGTGTTCTTTTTTATACAAAGTCAGCTTATTGCCCCCACAAACCGGGTCCTCATTTTACCTACCTCGAAAGGATGGAAGGCTGAGTCAACCTTGAGCCTGGTGAGATTTGAACTTGCAGTAATTGCAGGCAGCTGGTGCTATTTAACAGCACTTTAGTCTGCTGCACCACCAAGGCTCTGATTGAAGAACAAGTTGGACCAAATAAAGAAGAAATGTTCTAGCACAGCACTACTTTAAATAGGGGATTATCCTCAGCAAAGTTGATCCCAGGAACAACATTACTTTACATGGTATCATATATAGGCTATATTTGTTTTACGGTCACACTGAAGCTACTGATGGTATAAGTTTGATATTTTAATGAAGACTGTTTTTGTTCTGCTTCCTTTAGCCTTAGAATGCGTGTTTGTTCTCATAGTCATGAGCCAAGTTTTCATTTTTTGTAAGGTATGTTCATTCCCTTTATTTTTTGAGACTGCTTCATTGCAACCTTAGCATTCATCAGTGATTTCCTCTGAAAATGATGGAAATGGAAACGCCAACAATTCTTAGCTAATAATAGAAATAACATTGTTTTAAGAGTTCCAATTTTAAAAGAAATGTATTAATAGGTTTTTCATCTGTGTCAGCGCTTTTATTTCAAAGGTTCTGCTTGATTGTTTAATGTACAGTATGACTCACAGGAAAAGTATTAATCTTTTCAAAATCTTGAGGATTAGAACAGAATCATGTATTTGGGCAAAATTTCCAAAGCCAAACCTGAAACTTAAACTCATTTGGGACATAATTTTGTGGGTAGTTGGAAATAAAACTTTGAACAGAATGTTTCTGCATAAATGGGTATATAAATCCTGGTTGTAAATTCCAAGCCCAATAATTAACTATTCTTTCTATTTTGAAGAGAAAAGAACTGTGATTTGTTAGTATACAGTGCAAAAACCATGAACGGAAAGTGAAAATTTGATGGCACTTGTGAAAATGATGTCCCACAGAGTGCTAGGCACAGTCAAAATTGTAACCAGTGGAATGAGATCTTGCTACAAATTTTCTTCCATGGCTTTAAACTGTGAAGGTATGCAGAGAAGATGGAAAAGGAAGAAGAGAATAGTAATGGGGTGTGTGTTATCTCTCTCTCTCTCTGTGTGTCTGTGTATCTGTCAGCATGTGGGTAGGGTGTCTCTGTATATGTGCATTTGTGAGCATGTATGTAGAAGAGATTATTTCTGAATATAAACCCAAACTTCGTAAAGTGAACTGGCCAATTACTTTTCAGTGTTTTCCAGGAGAAAGCTGTCAAGCAGACAAGATGGCCTGTATCTGGAGAACAACTATTAATCACAGTCAATAGCCCAGCAGGATTTCCTCCTCCTCCTCCTCCTCTTAAAAAAACACTGTCTACTTTAATGCTGTTTTCTAGTCATGCTAAATGAATCTAGTGTATTTATACATTGCCAGTTTGAAGGCATTAGGACACAACCTTGCCATTTTCACTTCTGCCTTGAAAAAGATTATTATTGATCATACTATTCATTTTTTTGTTCATATCGATATACTTTTCAATGGGTTGTAGATATGCATTCAGATAAGCTTTTCTTATAATAAATCCAACACCAACTTGATATGGTATCTGATAGGAAATAGTGGAGCACTGATGCTTCTATGACTTTGGCAAGTCTCAAAACTAGAAAAAGAAGGAAGGAAGGAAGGAAGGAAGGAAGGAAGGAAGGAAGGAAGGAAGGAAGGAAGAATTATCCACTCTAGAAATAAAAGTTTCCACTTATCATCTGCTAAGGCATGGCTGGCAATCCAGATTTGTAGTTAAATCAGTTTTCTGGTTTATATATAATCCTATGAGACCTGGAGATAGATCTAAGAGCAAAGTAGGAAGGAAGGGAGAAGTAGGAATATGCCATCCTTAGTCTAATAAATCATGATTAGTCTTCTTCAACAAAGCTCAAAAGTCACATCTTACCATTTTGGAAATCAGTGTCTCTCAAACCCATATTTATCTAGCCAGATAAAATTATTACACTTATGTTGATTCTTTTTCTTAGGGAGTTTTGGGAAGATGGGCAATATCTGAATTTGGCTGAAATGAATTGGAGGAAGTATCCAGAGCCTATTAGGATAACAGCATGTGTACAAGAAGCATGTCTTAAACCTGGGATGGGGACTAGATGGGGACAGGAAGAATTTAGACTGGTTTCTCCCCCCAGCTCCCTGAGGTATAAGAGAAAACACAGGCAGATTTGAAAGATTCTGTTATTTTCGCTTATTTTAATAAAGTACAGTTCGGGTCTTGTGTAATCACTTTCCTGAATTAACTACTTTGTAGGGCTGATACTAGTATATTAATATGTAATTTACAAAGAGCCATGGTGGTGCAGTGGTTAGAATGCAGTATTACAGGTTAATTCTGCCTACTGCCAGCAGTTTGATTCTCACCAGCTCAAGGTTGACTCAGCCTTCCATCCTTCCGAGATCAATAAAATGAGGACCCAGATTGTTGGGGGCAATATGCTGACTCTGTAAACTACTTAGAGAGGGCTGTAAAGCACTATGAAGAGGTATATAAGTCAAAATGCTATTGCTATTGCTAACTTCTAACAGGCCCCTGATCAAAAGACTTGAGGAGTGTTGAAATCCTGTCATATCTGTTACAATGATGATAATAGTTTTCATCAGGCATTCAGTATACAAAATGATTGCTATGTGAGCATTTTGGATAATCCTTCCATATACATGTTGTCTTGAGCCATCTGTACGAAGAGTGGGTTCTACGCTATGCACATACAATTGTATGTATGTAGACATACATACAACTGTACCCGCCTGTTTTTATACTAAATGCATAAAAGGAATTGATTTCATTTTAATGTTTTGGGGGGATGAGGCAAGACTTAACTGGACTCTCCATGTGGCAAGTATTTTGATTTCTGTAATGCTTAAAAGACACTAATAGCATGCAATCTTGGTTTATTATTAGATAATTGTGAATATATATTCATTTATGATCCAAAGTGATTATGTGGACCTGCTGAATTTCTACCTGAATTTAAAGTTGGTGGAAATGAAATACCATAATCTGGCTAGATCTGAATTATTCCAAATCTGGTTTATTCTTGGGGATGGGCATCTATTTTATGTGTATTTAGTTTCATGAGCTAAAATGTACAATTATTATTATATGTGCAACAATAAAGTAGAATATTGAAAATTGTCTTTAAAAACCCAAATAATAATGGCACAAAAATACATACATACATACATGTGTATATATATATACATATATATATATATATATATATACACACATGCACACACACGTTTACATATACACATATACTGTATTTACATATACATACACATGTACACACACTCTAACACAGAAAAGCCTTCCTTTGTGCACAAACTGCTTTTAAAACTATGGGAAGGAGACCTCAGGGGTCTCAAATCGGTCTTATAAGGGTGAAAATCAGTATGACTGCTTTAGTGAATACCTTTCCTAGAAAGGAAGAGTCAACAGTGTTGCTTCCTGCGTATCTACAAAGAGATTCACAAAAGCTATCTGCTTCTTTTCAATAAGAAATTGTTAACATATCCTGTCACCTTCTTTACACTGAACATTTAAACTTTGTTGCTTATGTAGGCTGTATGTTAACTAATGATCACACTTAACTGCTTGTGCCAACCAATCAAAGTACTTCTGATTCAAAGATTTTGCCACAAAATGAGGACCTGGGCTGAGGTCAGAAACGCCCTGCAAAAATCAGTTGGAATTTTTGCAAGGTGTTTATAATCTCAACCCAGGTCCTCACTTTGTGCCAAATTGGTCCTCTGATTTGGACCATCTTTATAGCACTGAGCAACACTGCTGACTATGGTGCCATTTTGGAGGGTTTGTTCTTAAAGCTTGTTTACTTGGGAGATCTTCCAGGTTCAGTGAATGGACTGTCAGGAGAAGGTAGGACCAGTTCTTGGCATGCTACATGCAGAAACTCATCTACAGCACGAATCTTCGTATTCCCCCCTGCATCTTGGAGTCCCGCTCTATGCTGGGGCTGTGCAATTTCTGCTATTAAAAAACAACAACAACAACATTTTGTGATAATTTTGATATTGTTAGTTTTTTGTTATCAAATATCATGCTTGTTTCATTATGTATATTTTATTTATTTATGTAGCCATTTATCTCACATATGTAACTCATATACAGTAGAAGGTTGCTATACTTTCAGTGTTTTTCTGAAACAGGATGTCAATAACTGTATACATTCTAACTGTGTAAGCACATCCAAGGACTTTAAAAAATTGCATATAGTTTATTTTAGATCTTTTCTGTAATAATTCCTAGCATTCCACTTGTCCGCCTCTTTGCTACAATAGAGTATGGTATACTGTGATCTTAGCTGCCATGGGGAAAGTAAAGGTTTCTTTTTTTATAATTGCTAACTAATTAAAAAAAATCAAAAGCAAAGAGTAAGAATTATCAGTATTTCATTGAAGGGAAATAAGAAGCATAGACATCATTGCAACTAGTGCTTCCTAAATTATTTTTACTTAGGGAGAAGCGTTTGTCAACTGGCTTCTCTGCGTAATCCTTAGTGCTCTTCGAAGGTGGTTGCAGATATTTCATTACTAACTAGTTAACATCATCAGAAACTAGTGAGAATGGGATTTGTTCCTTATTTATGTACAAGAAGGCAACCTTGCCCAGTTAATGTTGGGGGGGATATGGTTTTCTCCTTGGTAGAGCTTTGATTAAAGGTAAAGGTAAAGGTTCCCTCGCATGTACGTGCTAGTCATTCCCGACTCTAGGGGATGGTGCTCATCTCCGTTTCAAAGCCGAAGAGCCAGCGCTGTCCAAAGACATCTCTTTGGTCATGTGGCCGGCATGACTAAATGCCAAAGGCACATGGAATGCTGTTACCTTCCCACCAAAGGTGGTCCCTATTTTTCTACTTGCATTTTTTACGTGTTTTTGAATTGCTAGGTTGGCAGAAGCTGGGACAAGTAACGGGAGCTCACCCCGTTCCACAGCACTAGGGATTTGAACCGCTGAACTGCCGACCTTTTGATCGACAAGCTCAGTGTCTTAGCCACTGAGCCACCGTGTCCCAGCTGATCTTTGATTAGGGTATGGCAATAATGTTATATAAATTGGTGGTATGACTATAACTGAAGTACCATACTGACCTCCATACTTGAAAAAGAACTGGGAAGAATTGCAGATAAGGCTTAAATATCTTTTTACAAGAAAATACTAGAATGTTTGGGATTTCTTAGGGAAAAAAAAGATTTTTTGAAGTATATAAAATGAAGCATCCAGTGAAACTAATTGAGAAAAATTCTAAAACAGACAAAAGTAGGGGTGTGTTGAGTTTGGCATCTGAAAACCAAACTGTATAGTACAAGGTCCATACAAGTAATTCTCTCTCTATATTCTGCATTGGTTATACTGCACCAAGACTACTTCATTCAGTTCTGGGAACTATCCTTTAAGAAGCACATTGACAGAAGAGAATGTGTTCAAAGGAGAGCAGCCAAGTTGGTAAGGAATATTAAAAGGGAAAAAAAAACCTTAAAGTAAAAGTTGGAAGCATTGGGTGTATATACCTTGGCGAAGAGAAGAGTGAGGAGATATCCGATAGAACTGGATTGAATTTTCCAAGAAATAATGCTGAAGGTGAAATTCCAACATCTTTCTGCACTCTATCTCCACCTAATCAGAAATCCAATTGATAGCAATCCATTTTCTTTTAGGCCAAGATACAAGATGATCTGTTTCAATGATCAAAATATAACTCAATGTTTTTATTTATTTCCAACAATGCATTATTTTGAAATTATAGCTTATATTTACAAAGAACAGAAAACAAAGTATCTTTTTGCATTTTTATGATTGTACAAGGAGACAAATTAAAATTTTGACTATTATGTGACCTTACAGTCATGCAAATTTTTCCTTTTCTTGAAGAAGTATCTTTTGTTCAGGAATATGAAGCAAACTTGTTTGGATCATTTCTCTTTCTGACACTGAGGCTGTCTCCATAGCATTATCTAGAGTGGTGTTTCTCAACCGTTGCAACTTTAGGATATGTGGACTATGACTCCCAGAATTCACACACAGTCATAAAATTGTAAAGTTTAGAAACACTTGTCTATAACATTGTGTTATCCAAAACAGAAGAGCTGATATTCAATGGGAAAAGAGACTAGATTATAGGTCTGCGACTGCAGCAATAGCTTGAAGCTAAGAGGCTGCCCATTTTCATCTGAAAACATATTCCTTCCAAACCTGCTCATTCTGGTGGATAATTATGGGCAAATTCTCCATATCATAGCAGGCACTGGGCTCAGGAAATGAAGCTAGTTTCCCAAATTTTAGAGAAACATTGGGTCAGTGCAGAGCTGAATGCAATTGTTTTGCTTCCCTGCAATTTTCCTCCTTAGAGCTTCACCTGTTGTTCACTGCACCAATGTACTCACCTTTCCTTCCATTCATTCATTTCTCATCCTTGCTGTTCCAAGGACAGTACAAGTAGGAGAACAATGAGGTCTTTCTCCTCCTCTACTTTGAAAGGTTCTTGGCTTGATGTAGAGACCAGGTGTACTGGCATGTGTTGTTTTCCCGGCATTATTGATAGTTGCTACTGTCTTTCATCCCTTTCTGTCAGATTGTGTTTTGCTTCAGCTCAAAAGTTGTAGTGACTTTTAAGTTACGAGTGCAATGTTCTAGGTGTGTTGGCTTTTTAGTCCCCTTTGGGCTTGAAGCAGTGGTGGGATTCGCACCTATTTGAGAAAACCGGTTGTTAACTTTCTAAGCAGTTTGAAGAACCAGTTGTTGGAAGAAATCTTATTTTGTTTTTTCCCCCACTTTACAGAGCTAATCCTGTAAGGAAGGCAGGAAGGAAACATTCTGGTGTTGTTTCTAGCCTAATTTTTATTGCCCTGTTTACAGAAACTGCCTCTCTGGTTAACCCTTATTACATTGTAACAACTAAGGCAAAGCGCCCATTGACATGAGTGATGTTGAGTTGGCCACACCCACACAGTCACATGACCACCGAGCCACGCCTATCCAGCTGGTCATTAGGGCAGAGATCCAGTTGTTAAATTATTTGAATCTCATCACTGGCTTGAAGCCACAGTGGGAAAAAGCCTTCACCTGAAGTAGTGAATATGCCAAAAAGTCATGACCTGAACTTAAGCCACTATATTATGAATTGTAATTGTGTGTAGAAATGAGTCTGGGAGAGAGAAGGAACAGCTGCAAACCAGATAATAGCCAGACAAGCAGCACCTGAGTCAGCAGATGGAATAGGGGCATGGTAAACATCTTAGAAGGGATCCTTCCTAGTTCCTTGGACTGTAAAGGCAAGAGGGGAGAGGTGCACTTTCAGACTAGATTATGTTACTGTTACCTTACAATAAAGTTAGAGCTTGTACTTTGGTGTGTGTTTCTTGTCTGGATTGCCTTTCAAGGTTGACATCAATCTTGCAGGTCTGAAAACATAGCTCTTCACTCCCACCTTTACTGTCCACTATCTTTTCTTGAAGCCACAGTGCCTTCAAACTAACTACCATTTCCTGAGCAAGAGGTAGCACTAACTCAACTGGTTGTTCCTCTTTATTTCATTGTGGCAAGAAGAGCGTATCTCTTGCCTTGAATAATTTCTGTGGACTTTCCAAACCCATGTCATCGCAACCTGCCCTGTTTGATGATGATGAGTGTGTGCTAATTCAGATCAGGGAGAACAACCCATAAGAGGAATGCCCTTTTCTGGGCAGGCATTTCTTCACATCTTCTTCCACAGAACCTTTCATGACAGAACTGAAACGCAGGATTCTTTCCTACATTTGGCATTCAGTTCATATTTCAGTGAAAACCTTTTCATGTTATGTGGATATTTATCTCAGAACTATATATTTCACTTCCAGCAAGATCCCCCCCCCCCAAGGTAATCTGTCAGGCTTTGTAGGCACATTCTCTCTCAAGCTATTAACAGGGAAGCTGTTGGACAATCTCCTTTGCATGGCATTGGACACATCTAAATCTCTCATTTGACTGCCATTTGTCACCCCTGGGATCTCATTGACTCAAACCTGCCAGGCAATTTAACATGATGTATATGACCCATTTAGGTCATAATACATTTATCACCTGGCTTGGATCAAAGCACAGCGCAGCTTCAAAGGCATCAGCTCAATTGTGATGCAAGGGACTGACTTTATCTGTTCTTTATGATACATCTTTTGCTTTTATAGCTGGTACTCTTGTATTTTTTTTTTCCTTTGCAGGAAATTATATAGCATCCAAACTTTCTCATGATTTCTTTCCTTGTTGGCAAGTCATAGCACAAAAACTATGCACAAAAACATTTTTATATTCACCTATTGCCAATCACTTTTGCTTTCAAAGACCATTCAAATGTATGCTGATTGTTTGTCAGTGTTTGCATGTTGTGCTGCAAACTTAACATGGACAAACAAAAGCCCCTATCTTTATTCTTCCATTGAGTTTTTTTTGTGACTTTATTTCAATTCTACAACAAATACCAAATTATTATAACTGTACGATGTATGTATGTATGTATGTATGTATGTATGTATGTATGTATGTATGCATAGATAACTCTCAAAAACTTCCATGGACCGAAAGGACAGAATTCCTTCTTAGTTTCAAAACATCACAGAGAAAATGGAAAAATGGCCTCCAATATTTAGAGTCTAGTCTAAATATGAACCTGGACAAACTCATATCTTTGATCGTCACAAGCGTTCATTGTACATTTATTGGTAAATGCATTAATAACCAAAGGAAACATCACACAGTTTTGTTTTACACTTTGCTCAATGTTCACTAAGCATTCCATTTATTCTCATGCGTGATTCGTTTCCATCATGTACTGCTGCTAACACATTCAGCAACCAATCTTTAACTCTATATTCACACAAAAATTCCATAATTCCACTTTATTCATTTTATCATACACTTTCTCTAAATCAACAAATATACAACAGTTTTTCTTGAACTCACATTTCTCAACAACTTGATCTTTTTCTCCCTAGAATCACCTGTGATACTACCAAAAGTTTATATTTTACCATCCTTCTATCCTTCACCTTTGACTTGATTTAATTCAGCAATAAGAAAATACAACTATAATCTGAATATTATTAACTGAATGAAATATATATTCATTCTGAATCCTAGTTTCCGAGGTCAGGTTTTATTTTTTAGACTTTAGTAGGGGCAATTATTTTAGATAATTCAGCAGAGATTGCATTACTAACATTGCATTACTATGGCATTATGGTATTTAAAACCTTACCAACTGTTACTTATTTCTGAATAACTAACTGATAAGATTGTTACAAAGAATACACCCTTCCTTATTTATGATATGGATGCAAATATTTTTATAGAAAAAAAATCCTGTTAACGTGTATTAGTCATTTTATGTGTTGCCATGGCTGTGTTTTATTTAGTTTTGAAGCAGAAGTTCAAGAGTTTATGATTGAAGTGAAAGCCAAACACTTAATTTTTATGAAAAAAATTTTCCTCAAAGAATGCATCTTAAGTGCATACATAGTAAATACAGCAGAATTATCACTATGCTATTTAATGAAATTTCCCTGATATTCTGAGCATATATTATCTTATCATACAATTGCCACTTCTAATTCACAAACACAGCAAGTGGAGAAAGCATGACTTTAAAGAAGATATGACGAGAGAATTCCTTCCCGCAACCACTGATAATTTCTATGTAGACTGGATAAAGCAGTGGCACTCTGGTGGAAAAATATCAGGAGAAAAGTGTGAAAGTGGAACTACTTAAGTTTGATGGAGTGATCAAATCAAGTTGAAAGATAAAAATGTAAGGAAAATGTAATTCTATGGAGCCATCATGTACAATGAGTCATAGTGAGTGTCCTGCTTTGATTTTTCTGAGACTCAAACTTAGCTTGGCCAAGCTTGGTCACTGAGTGATGTTGGTATGCATATATACATGAATAAATTGACCCTTTGCAGCTCGCTTAGAGAGGGCTGAAAAGCACTGTGAAGCGGTATATAAGACTAAGTGCTATTAGCAATAGCAATAGCACTTAGACTTATATACTGCTTTTAAAGCCCTCTCTAAGCGGCTTACAGAGTCAGCATATTGCCCCCAACAATCTGGGTCCTCATTTTACCGACCTTGGATGGATGGAAGGCTGAGTCAACCTTGAGCCTGGTGAGATTTGATCTGCCAAACTTCTGGCAGCCAGTGATCGGCAGAAGTAGCCTGCAGTACTGTACTCTAACCACTGCGCCACCGTGGCTCTTATTGCTATTTTAGTTAGAGTGTGAACAATAAAAATGGCAAACTCGCATTTGTTTCAGTGTGCCTGAGTGTCTGAATAAAAGTATAACAAGTAACAATGAAGGCTTTTCTGGTCCTCAATATGGTAGTAGAATCCATTGCTTTGATGAAAGGCCTCTCCGTCCTGGTTTCAGTTAGCCTTCTGTTTTAGCATCATTTGTGATCCAGCAGTGGTCATAATCCTTGGAATGTCGTTGGGTATTTGAATGAATGCATTTTAATATTTCATATTTTTAATATTGATAGAGCTACAGGTAGAACAAGCTACTTGCTCATAATTTAATCCCTAACTGATTGCAGGAACCCTGATAACTTTTAAAGGTCCCATTTGCTAAAATATATATGGATAGGGAATGGAATAATTAGTGAGAATAATACATCCAGAATGATTTATTCTATCTTTAGGTTCAAGGCTTCTTTGTAAATTTAATTAAACTCAGTATTTTTTTGTAGCCATCTCTTTAAAAAAATATTTTTCCTCCTTTGAGATGGTGTGATGGACTACAGTAAAGTAGCAGTTTCCCAAAAAGGAAGGGGGACATTTCAAGGAGTGGGGGGGGGAGACAAGCCAGATCAGAGAAAGGAAGCAGTGTAGGAGAGTCACTTCCTAGAATCTCTCAGGATTAGGATTATAGGTTTAGTCTGGCAAAATTCTGTCTATATGGTGTGAGCAAATAAAGAACAGGCTGGAATTTTCTATGTCTTTCTTGGACTGGCCCTGAATAATATAATTTTCTGCTATGATTAAAGCTACTGATTTAATATATGAACTTTTTCCTCTTCACAATAAAATGTATACAGTAATTTAAGTTTTAACATTTTAGCATCCCAAAATATGGATATTTAACATAGTTTGGAAAATGCGGGGAATGATTTCCCTTTTTGAGATAAAATACAAGAATAAATTTGAAAGCCAAAGTTCTAGATTCTTAAATATTTGTTTGACTACCAATCAACAGTCAAAAGTTTAGTTTCATGGGGGGAAACATTATTCCATATTACTGTGGTCCCCACTAACACTCAGATAAAATATTTCCTGAAGTCTTCAAGTTTATTGCATCTGAGATCAAAGAGAAACAAGGTGGTGCAAATTTCCTCAATTTGATAAAATGCTAAAATAATGAACTGAAACTGAACTTATATGTTAGTTTATTAAGGCTTTTATTATTATACACTGTACCTATGATATTCAACTGAAAACATATTAAGATGAAGATAATTGCTGTATTTATGAGCAATAAAAAGTCCTCATGCATTCTTCTAGTAACTGCTTTCAACAACCCATCTTAATATAAATAAAAGTTGAAACAGCTGAAATATCTAACTTCCTTATATCAGCAACTATACACAAAAGTTGTGTTATTACTGGCTTCTCCGAGCCTTATTAGTGATTTGATACAACTGGATTTCAGCCCATCTAACTGCTGGGTAGAAATGCATTGCATAGTGGTAAAGACATCTGCTTCCTTTAGTTCAAAGTTTCTGCTATGCTTTGTTTGATTTAAAGTTACAAGGGAAAGGTTTTAGTTATTCATGTCCTTGTCATTTTGGAATGAGTGGACTTCAGTTACAGGCTCCTTTTTATGGGTCTGTCAATGAATTCTAGCAAAAAACCATGGGAGGTTGTGTCAAATGATTTGGCATTTAATTGACAAACTAGATCTAACTTCATAGTTCCGAGCAGTACACTCACCAATTTCCACCTACTTTTCCAAAGAAGAAAAGTTATGAATAGATGAGTCACCACCATACTGATTAGGATAGCCAAAGGAAGCATTAGACATGTACAAATATTGAATGTTGCTTCTACCACCTTAGCATACACCTGGTGCATTTAAGCAAACAGAGACCTGTGCTAGTCATAAAGAAAAATGGGCTGCTGAATCCTTTTTATGCAATATAAAGAATTTCATGGTGTCCTGAGTAAAGAACATGATACATTTTTACATATATTCTTGCAAAGATTCCAGTTTATTTATATATTTTATTTCATCTTATTTATTTATTACATTGCCCATCTCAAGTACATGACTCTGGGTGGCTAACAATAATTTAAAAAACATAACAAAATAATAAATAACATAAAGAGCAACACTCTCCCCCCCCCAAAAAAAACAACCAACAGCAACACTAGTAATCATTTATAACAGTTCATACAGCAAAGAAATAGGCTGATGCACATAATCCAGGCCCAGTTGAATTTAATTCTTCTTCTTCTTGTGCCATATCGGTCATCAGACGTTGGCAATCATGTTGGTGATCCTATTTTTATCAACAGCCGCACAAAAAAATTTTTTTTTCGGGTGTCGCATCACACGTCCGAAATATTCTAACTTTCTTTTTTTTATGGTTTTGATTATTTCTCTTGGCTTTCCCAGTTGGCTTATCATCTCCTCATTTGTGATTTTGTTAACCCAGTTTATACGTAACAGCCGCCTGTAAATCCACATTTCAAATGCTTCTAGTCTTTTCAAGTGGCTTTCTGTCAGAGACCAACTTGAATTTAATGGCAAATTCAAATGTTTAAGGCCTTGTGAAAGGTGAGTAGGGTCCGGGAGAGTCTGATCTCTAGGGAGATGATATTCCAGAGGCTGGGTACCTCTGCAGAAAAGACTTTTTTCCTAGATCCTGCAGATGGCACTGCATGATGGATGGGACCTAGAATATGCCTCTTCAGTTCTCATAGGCTGGGTAAAATGGCACATATATCATGAACAAATAACCCCCAATAGAATTATTTTAAAATAATAATAAAATAATAATTATCCCTTCAGATCATCTCTAGTAAATGGCTCTATGTTCTAGCATCATCTGGTTCCATTTCTTGTTCTGGTTGGGATTGCGCTGCCAGAACATTACATAAATTGAGGGACTCACAGCTCCTGCACAAAGAACATGTGGCAGTCATGGCCAGGAGGGTCTTTGCACAGGTTCTTTTTTTTTTTAAAAGATTTTATTGATTTTCTATTGTTTACATTTTGTTAGTGCACAAGTTCTTGTTATGTCTGAAGTGTGCCTGTTCCTGGACCTGGACCTGGAGATCTGGCTGACAGTTACTCATTACTGCAACACGATCTACATGGGGCTGCCCTTAAAGAGTATTTGGAATGAAAAATGCAAACCATGCAGGGAATTATGGGGACCTATCCAGAGGTGGTATTCAGCCGGTTCGCACTGGTTCGCGCAAACCATTGGCAGAAATTTGGCCAAAGTTGCCAAATCAGTAGTGATGGCCAGCTGGCCACGCCAGTCCCCCAGTTGCCGCTCGCTCGTCCCGCCCACCATGTTCTTCACCACCATGTTCTTTGCGCACACGCATCCCATTGCCTTGCAAGTGATCTCCAGTACTTGCGTGATCTCCGGTACTTTTTGGTGGCCTGCAACTTCTTTGCCAGCCACTTTCCAGCAGCAGTGGCTGTCTGGGGGCCGCCAAAAACTCCAGTCAGCTTGCCTTCTGGACTCTGGACCAGCTGCCGTGGAAGGTAAGCAGCCCGAATAAAGAGGCGGTGGGGGGGGAGGAATCAGGGCTAGGGCTGGGGCCACTAAAGGAGGGGAAACAGGGGTAACTGGTGAAGGGAGGATGGGAGGGAGGGAGGGAGATAGGTAGAAATTCCAAATATTTTCCTACCTTTTCCTATGGATATGGCTAGGTGGGGGGGGTGTCATGTAACTGAGTGGGCATGGGCATGAGTGATGTCAAGTTGGCCATGCCCACTCAGTCATATGCCCCCTAGCCTCTCCCACCAGTAGCGAAAATTTTTGAAACCCACCACTGAACCTGTCATTCAGCATGAATGACTCTTCTGTTCCACAAGCTGCACGGGTAGCCAGAACATTTCCAGGATAAGTCAAGATGCTGGTAATTACTTTTAAAACCCTTCATGTTTTGACAAAGTCCAGAGTTTTGATAAAAAAAGTTCCAGAAACAGTTTCCAATGAGAAACAAAACTAGATAACTTCTTTTGTTTAATTAAAACAGTTCATTTTGCTATCTTTGTTAATTTTAACACCTTTACAAATCGCTCTTCCATTGTGGGAATTAGAGTGTCTTTCCATCTTAGTGCATTTTCCAGATATTCCTAAGGAAGAAGGATTGTTGTTTCATTTTTATGTATAAGATATACGGTATGTAGGGGTTTTCTTTGCTTGTTTGTCTATTTATTGGATTTTGATGCTGCCTGATTCCAAAAAGACTCAGGTCAGCTCATAATATTTAAAATGTATAATTTAAAAACATGACATGGCTTGAATAAAACTGCATCTTATTCAATATGAAATATTCAGGTAGAGATGCAATAGGGCTTCATACACATATACACTCTGACCTCAGAGAATTAGTGACAGCACAACTTTAGTTGACTAAAAATAAAAAGATCTATCTCCAAACTTTTCATTTTCTGCAGTTTCTTGAATTGGAAAAAAGGTCAATATGTCTTCTTGCCCATCTACTTATTAACTCAAAGATGAAGATTGCCAAAAAGCACTTGATACCAGTGTCTTCCTAAATGTGAACAAAAATGTGAACTTTTAAAAAATGCAGTTACTAAATGCTAAGCGGCATTGTTGGCCAAATAACACAGTTCTCATTTCTATGATTTTACTGTTTGTTTCTGCCTCTATTGGCATTATGGAAGCTGCTGTAAAGAACTGGCCATTCTGTCGTAGTAATTTTTTGACATTTCTTAGAACAAAATGCAATGTTTGCAATGTACTATCTATGGCTAAAGGACAACATTAGCATTATTCATCTAGACATTTCTCTTTAGCAAAAAAGCTAGCTTTCTTCAAACCCAAATAATCAAAAGGGCAAACAGATAAAAAAGGATGGAATGAAGAAAAATAAAAACATCTTGAAGATAGAAAACATTTCAAAGCTCCCATCATGGCTAGAGATAGATTGCTTAAATCCTTCTGAAGTCAATGGGATTTAAAGATAAGGCTCAAGGACAGCTGGGAAAATAAATAACAGAAGGCTAGTAACTAGAACGTTTACGCAGAGTAGCATCCAATCTATAACTCTTGTGGTGGACAGAGGAAAGAAATAGACTTTCCTAAAGATCTACATTAGGAAAGAAATATGAAAGCACATCTGATGGGTGAAAGCTGTTCTATGGTCTATTTTTTTAAACCCTGGCTCTCTGCTATATCCCTTTCCCCCCAAAATTAAAAGGCAATTCTTTTTTTAAAAAATAGGGAAGACAGTCTAACTTCTTGTACCATTTTTGCTGCTTTTTTCTGAACCATCCCCAAATTGATTTTGCCCCCCCCCCCAAAATAAAAATCATCCATCCATCCATCCATCCATCCATCCATCCATCCATCCATCCATCCATTCTTACATACATACATATAATTTTTAGGCTTCCCAACTTGAATGAAATGCTTACCAACTAGATCATCTTTGAACTCTGGATATGTTTTGCTCCTTTAATTTTTAATGGTATTATCACTGGATTAACAATACATTTATTTCTAGGGATTATTTTCTAAATAATAATAAAAATCTTTTTGCCCTATTTTTCCATTGCTATTGTAAATGTGACAGGGACTTAGTAATTTCCAACATTTCTATAACATTTCTAAAAAGCCTAAGGTTTGCTCTCTTTCCTCAAAATACCATCCATGATTGAAAGAAAACATCTATAAAGATAATCTCTGTATTCTTCTCCATCACTCCTTTTCTCTAATATGCAACACAATGTCGTCAGGGTCACCCGAGCAGTGCAAATGGGTTTGGAGCCTTCTTCTTGGAACTGTTGAAAGGACTGGATTGATGACACAGATAAACCTCCAGGTGGCCTCAACGACTCTCTAAAAGAATGCAAATGACCAGCTGTCTCCAAGGAGTATAAATCCTTCCATTTCCACCATCCAATCAGAGCTGAAGAAGCTTCTTGGATGAGAAGTGAAACATCTTCAAAGAAAAACAAGGAAGTCCAGTTGCCTCTTGAAAAAGCACCTTTGGGACAACCATGACATGGATAACCGAGAATCTCCATTGACATGCAATCCAATGATAATTGCCCTTATAAATCTAGCCACTCTCTTTTCTGTGGTTGGCTAGATTCATCTTCATTCACAGCAATGATTTAGACACATTATAGAATGGATCCTTTCCCTGTTGTCATTAGATTGGTCTTCTTTATAATTAATTTTAGCCTCGTTTTTCATTAAGCCCAAATTTGATCCCAAATTTCCAGATCATTTGCATTTTCAGCTATCACAGTAGTGTCCTCATATAGAACAGGCTTTCAAAGTTTTTCTTTCCATTTTAGAACTACTTTTGTTCTAAAATAAGACAAGTGCTTTTAAAGTCTGGAAACTTCTTATCCATTTTTTTTTTGTTGAAAACGGAAAAAATGAACTGGTGATTTATGGCTTTGTTGATTAAAAAGAGTTGAATATGAGAAGAAGGGAATTATAACTTTAAGAAATGGCTTTATTCTAAAATAAATTTGTACAATGGAGTCTTGTTCCATAGTGCCCCCTACCCTTGACAATAATTTAACAATAAATGTGAACGATTCTGTGCTTTTTGTAGACCATGTTCTTTTGAATTATGTATCAATAGCAAGGTAAATAGCTAGATGAAAAAGTAACTGGATGTTAGGAATATAAAGTTGGCATTACAAATATGGATGAGTACCTACTATCTATTAGTTATATAATAATCTAAAAATCTTGTAATTCCACATTCTTTAAACCATTAATTATAAAATGTATTGGTCAAGTGTTTGAAGCATATTTTATATATAATGAAATCCGTGTAAAATAAAATATATTAATTGATATATTATCTCATTTTCCCTTCATTTATTACATTTAGTTCAAGAAGAATATAATGTTTCTTCTTTTTTTTCTTCTTTTTGTCACAGTAACAACAACAACCTTGTGAGTTAGGTTAGGTTGTGAGAAAAAGGTTAGTCCAAAATCTGTGGCCGAAGACGGATTGAAATCTGAGTTTTACCAGACCTAATCCAATACCGCTATACAATCCTGGCTTTTTTCATTCTCATACATTGAAAACATATATCCTGTATGGATAGCTTTTTAATCTCTTTTTTCCTTTTCAGTGAGAGCTATATCAGGATTCTTCAAGTTTCTCCTTGCATTATTAAAAAGAGACAGATGGTTGTCAGAATCTTTGATCTTTTGCATATGGGTCTTTGGATCTAGCAGTTGCCTTGACAACTGAATATTTTTTTTCTCTCACCTAATTTAAAACAAAAACCCGCAGCAGCAAAAGCAAATGGTATAACACCCCAATATGGAATGAGCAAGTCAAACTATATAATCTATGGTGAAGAAGCGGGTGAGTGAAGAGAAACACTTCCTTGAAATTACAATTCTTTAACCCAGAAATTTTATTTATATCATCAAATTGATTTTTTAAAATGGTTAAACCAACTGATACTTCTATATTGATTGATGTATCAGTTAATATAGTTAAGTGCCCCTTTCCTTCTAAACATTTATTGCTAATTCCTGTATTTTATTGCATTCACATTTCTGATGATATTGATAGATTTGGGATGTTTGCATTATTTATCATTTGGTGATACAGTTTCAAAGTATAAAACATTTCTATGCAGAAAACATCCCAAAAATAATTTGAAAATAAGATACTAAAAACTTTTTTAAACACTGAAAGGTATTAAACTCTTCATTAAAAAGCTGAGCAGAAGAAAATTGATACTTAAATTCTACTTAAAAGGAAATGTTTTGATTGAGGCAGTTCACAAGTGATTAAGGATAGGTGCCCTATGATCAAATCTCCAAAACTTACTAAAACTTCCCCATGACCAAACAGGAAAACTTCCTTGCAGTCATGTTTTGCATCTGAGATTATTCTAAGTGGAAGGAATGTGTATTTTATCCACGTAGTTTCCTGTGTTGGCAAAGCACATTTCTGGTTACTAAAATCACTGTGCCTCCATCTGTACCACTAACCTCAGGGCATCTTCCAATGGTATGTATCATTGTATTGGATTAGTACAGCCCATGCAAAATCCAGTTCCATATAAATCAGTTGGTCTTATATAGTTATGTTTTAACTAGTCAACCCACATCCATTTCAAAGGTTTCTCCAAAATTTTCACCAACTCCTTTTGATGAATAGATGGCAATGAGAAGTAGACCTACATTTCAACCACATACAAAAATGCTGAAAAGGTTTATAAAGGCTTGATCGCAACAATTTATTATAGATCTTTAAAAAGGGTGTGTGTGGGAGTGGGTGGATGGGGGTGACAAAATGGAATCCTGAGGCAACTGAAAGCTGTATAATAGCATCACATTTTCTTCTGGACCCAGCACTACAGGAAGGACTAGAAACCTGCTGAGATGTTTATTCAATCCTTGCTTCAGAGATGTCATCCTAAATAATAAAATGGTAGATGATCTGTAAGTATAGTTGTAGCTCGAATGGGACAATTAAAGGTGAGCTTGAATAAAATTAGCTATACTCTACTTTCTGCCTTTTCTATCTGCTTCCTTCCACTGTTCACAATTCAAGAGACATTCTACAAACACTTCCAGTATCTCATTAAGGGAATGGCTGTCCAAATATATTTATTCTATCATAAATCAGCAAACGTTTGAGATGCTAAGTGTAAAGATTTCTAAGAATGTATGTGTGAATCAGAGGGTGTTCTCCTACTTCACACTAGGGATAGTCCATACAAGTGGATCCATTCATAATCAGCTCATTGTTTAAAACTGTTTGAAGACCTTTTGAAAATATGGGAGGAAATACTTCGTTGTGTTTCAGTGGTTTGTTTTCTTGTCTGTCTCATTTTGCCCACTTCCTATCCTTTAGCATCTGCATAGATACAATCTAAAAATATTTTCCTAGATAACCGTTTTCCTTTACCGTTATGGACCTTAATATGATAAGGCTTACATTTCATAATAAGTGAAGAATTCAAAGTATTTTCCTGGGCCAGCTAATTTAAATTATCTCTCTTTCTCTGCATGCCTGCCCATCTGTGGCACTTGCACATAATTTGATAAAACTGGTGTGGCATTCTGAAATTCAGCTTTCTCTGTAAAACCGCAATACAATGATCTGCTCCAGTTTTTAAATACTTTCTCATGCTCCTACTTCCTCTTTTGATGGTTTGTCCTGCATGGAATTCCTTGTGAAGGTATTTTAAATAGTTATGTAATGGCCCACTTGCGCAGTAAAAAAAAAAAAAGCCAATGCACAGGCTGTACTCGGTATGTTTACCTGTCACCTGTAAAGAGACTTTCATTCAATAGAAATTGCCATTGTTTCTTTGTCTTCCCATGGGAAAGCTTTAGTTTTGGAAGCCAGTCAATAAATGCAAGGTATGTAAAGTGAAGTGTAAAGACCATGACTTACTGCTATATTTGCCAAAACCTTTGTTTACAGAGAATAGTTTCCAGTCATGTTATCTCTTTCAAACAAAAAGCTCGGAGGTTTTAAAGCATTTTTCTGGGACCCAAGACTTGATTTCTTGAAAACTCAAGCTATTGTTAGTCTCCCTTATTTGCTGTATCAGAGTTCTCCGTTTCCTCCTAGATTCCAGCGGGGCCTTGAAAAGGATATCAGGGACACACCTTAGTTAATGCATTATAACATGCCAGTTCGGCTGTTCGGAATAAGAATAATGACTGCGCTTGCACAGGCATGTACAAGGGTGGGGGGGAGGGAAATGTCACTGTGATGGGACCGTTCACTAAGAGAGTCGGTGGAATTAAGGTTATGAGTTGGAGCTGTTGGGCAATAATGTTCTGAGCATTTTTTATTGGAAGTAATTTATAAAAAAACCCAGGAGTGGGGAGTGGGTTGGTTTCTAGACAAATGTGCATAGGATTAAGTTGTTGGAAAATAAAGATGAATATAACCACATTGTGTGCATTCCAGCCAAAACTAAATGCTCCCTGTCTTTAGGTTTCTGCTTCAGTTGCCTATTCTCCCCCACGCAAAAAGGCCCCTGATTCTTATATAATCTTAACCTTGGCAGGATGGTGGTCTTTCTTCGGTGCTGCTTTATTCAAACCATGCTATCTACAAGTATATCTCCTCCAATTCATATTCCTGAGGTCTGTCCCTGAAAAACAGCATGAACTGCAGGACAATGTATTCTTTTTCTGATTGTCATAGATTAGTTACCCCCACCCCCCAACCCTTCCTGCTTTGATATAAAATGTCCTGGAGCCTTTTCTGGGTTCCTGGACTGACTATCCACCATTACAAGTGAATGGTTTGAATCTGAGGAGAGTGTTGTGATCTGCCAGCAGCCTGCAGAGCTGGCAGTGGAGTCAGACAGTGAGGAGGCTGGGGAGGACAATAGGCCAGTCCTGGAGTCAGAGGAAGGCCTGGACGAGGGCTCTGCATCGGAGGCAGAGATGCGGCCAGGGCCATCTGAGAGCGATGCATGGACTCCGGAGCCTCCAGAGGCGGATAGCAGAGAGGCAGAGGAACAGGAGGAGCCTGTTCCTAGTGCACACATGGGAAGAGCCGCCAGAAGGCAAGAGCAGCTAAAGCAAAAAGGATGACTTGGGAGTAAGGCCAGGAGATGATTGGCCCCTCCCAGAAGGCTTAAAAGAGCCGCAACGGCTCTTGGGATCTTTGTAGGAAAGCAATGTTGCTTTCCTACAAACATTTGTTTCTTGTCAGGTCTCCTGCTTCTGAACTTCATGGAGTTTTGCCAAGAAAAGCCTTTGGCAGGGTGCCAAAGAAGACAAAGGTTGGTGATAAGGCCGAAGGACGATTTATGAAGGATTTGTTTTGGAATTAATTTGGACTAAGCTGAGAATGAAGTAATTCTCAGCTGTTCTAATAAAATATGTTTGTTTAGGACTGATTGTGTTTGATAATAACTATTTGGGCCTAGGTCACAACAGAGAGCTAGTTGTACATTTGGTATGTTTTTAAACTATATTGTGCCTATTTCAGGCCTAGGCTTAATTTTCATCATTTTCCCATCTGAAAATGGTAGGAAATTGTACAGTTTCCTGCTGTCACAATTAGAAGGGGCTTGTAGGACAGCAAAAATATTGTGTTGGGATACATCCGACCTCAGATCTAGAATTTGCTATCCTACTTTTCACAGTAAAAATATTGTCTGCTCTGAATTTGGACTATTTTGTGTCCATGCTGCTCATCTAGGCCACTTTCTTCCTCCTTCTCCTTGAACATGACAGTCGGTATCTTTTAAATTGTCTATGTCATTCTAGACAAGGTTTGCTTTAGACTTTTTATTAATTTGTGCAGGTGAAGAATCCCTCAGTCCTAGTGATAAAATTAAAGATAATAATCATAATTATGATTTTGCTTGGCCAAAATGAATGTGTGCAAGATTTGTTTCTTTACTTTCTTGGTAAGAGGAGAATAAGGGCCATTTCCCACTCCTCCCAGTTATTTTAGAAGCTTCAGGATTTGCTGTCCTTTGGGATGGATTAGAACAGGAAAGGTGATCCCAGGGCTTCTTTATGTGGAAGTTAGATATGACATTGGACTCATCAACCTATTTACCATGTGATACATATTGTGAGTCATCTAATTATCTATTAGAATAGATGAGAGAGATCTGTTATGAACATGAAGCCATTTAGTGAAGTTACGTTTCAGTTCAGTGTGAATATCATCAATTTGTCAGTGAATCTCACTTATATGTGTCCACCACGGGCTTATTAGGTGGCTAAAATCTCTGATTAGGTACTGGGTGTTGTAGGGTCTGAATGAAGGAAAACAGGCCCAAGTGCAACATAAAGTGTTATTTGTCCTGAAGCTTCTCATTCCAGGACTATATCAACCATCACTTTTAAAATGATCATTTTTTACTAGACACAGTAGATTCATAATTTAAAGATCCTCCTGGACAGAAAGACCCTGATTAGGTGGAAGCTGTGACGAGAATAATCTTTGCCCATCTTTCATTGGCATATCCACTGAAATCTTAACTACAATAGGATGCTCTGAGAATGGCTGCTAATGTCCTAGTGATTATTTGATTAAATTACTTTGCTATACATTGGGCTGTCCTTCAAGATCATCCAGAACTAAAGCTAGTAAAGAATGTGGGAGACTTGCACTTGCTAGTCAGTCACAGCGCTGCCACATTATACCACTGTGATTTTGAGTGCAATTCTAGTGCACCCTTGAATACATATTACTCGGGATATATAAGATACTGTATTAGATGAGCCCAGACTTTTTGATTCTAATCTAATCTACTGGCTTTTCTGTAAGTCTTTTGGAGATTAGCTGTAGAGTCCCTAGCATTCACATATGTCTAATTTTTTAGTCATTAGGAAACTTTGAGTTATTTCTTATAGTTACAATTATTGTTTTATTGTGTTTTTAATATCTGTAATAACCAACAATGCCTCTGGAATGAGGCAGCAATAAATAAATAAATGTTATTGAAAGTTTTATTCCAAGAACTATGTATAAAGTTTAACTCCAGCAAGAGTTTAAACCCCCATTGTATTCAGTAGTCTTTCAGAGTAGACTTAAAATTGTTCACTGCCCTCATTACCAAAGTCTTTGTCAACAGGACTAGGCTGCAGGCCAAAATTGTCCTCAAGCAAATATACATGGCTTTTTAAAGGTTAAGGAAATAGTTCCTTGTTCCTCTTAAAAAATGTTAATGCCTGCTACCTTCCGAATCATGAAAGCTTGGACTTGACAGATGAGAGATTTAGGAAATCAGCCAGCATTGAATGGCAGAGACTGAGCAAGCATAAACTTCATCATCGGTACCCACGCCAGAAGAAATAATAAAACATAGCACACAGGAAACTTTTTTTTTTAAAGCGACAAACAAGCAAATATAAAAGATACATGAGCTAAGCTGTAAAAGGAAATTCTATGCACATTCTTTTTTTTTTTGACAAGTTTTATTGGTTTCCCCCCAATACACACCCGCATATTTTTTGAAACAGAACATTGACCGTATCACATCATATCATATACAATTTATCATATTCAAATATATTTTACCTTGTTACCGTTTCTGCCAAAGTGTTCTTTTTCCATATTTATTAATCAACTTTTAATTTTTCTTTTCTTATTTCTATAAACAGTATCTTCTTTCACCCTCAAATTCTATTTTTTCCAATTTTTTCCTATTTTTTTCTTAATCATTTTACATTCTCCTTTAATTTTTTAAAATAGTTCATTCTTTATCTTGATATATTTAAACATATTCGGGGATGCCTTTCTCCTTTTTTGTTTTACAGCAATCTTTCTTCTCTTTCTCTTCCTTTCCCTCCCTTCTTTCATCCTTTTTACCTTTTTCTTCCCTCCTCCCTTATTCCTTCTCTACTTCCCGTCCCTTTCTCCCCCTCCTCCTTTCATCCCCTCTATCTAACGTTCTCTCTTACTCTTATTTCCCATTCTATGCACATTCTGAACAGTATTGAAATACTTTGCCTAGCAGAGTAAATGTGAGAAATGTCAGTTCTCAGGGGAAAAGTTTCAAAACCGGATATCTGGACAGAAATGAAGGAAGATGAGATTCCTTTACGAAAAGCCCAAGGGTCTTTTTCCATGTTTTGTAGTTTGCCTTCTTCTAGGCTGGAGGGGTCTCCAACCTTGGCAACTTTAAGACTTGTGGACTTCAACTCCCAGAATTCCTCAGCCAGCTTTGCTTTGCTTTGCTGGCTGAGGAATTCTGGGAGTTGAAGTCCACAAGTCTTAAAGTTGCCAAGGTTGGAGACCCCTGTTCTAGATGACCTCTAGAGCAGAATCTTGTCAAGAAAGAAAGAAAGAGTATAAACAAAGGAGGCTCCATCTGGTGTGGTGGCTTTCTAACCAATAGCTACAATTTAACTAGTAATTATTTCCTTCACTTTATCCCTATCAGGAAATGAGCTGCTATATTTTATGCTGTTGCAATTTCTAAATTGGCTTCAAAGATAGCTTCCTCTATTCAACGTCTGTACAGTAAACCAACTTGTGCCCAAATGTCTTTTTGCCATGTTCCCCCAAAGACACTCTGACCCTATAGGCATAAAATATACAAAAAGCTCTAAAATAAATTTGATGTACTTTGAGGGAAAAAAATCAACAAAATAATAATGCTCAATAGGTAGATAAAAAAGTCAAATGAAGTCTGAACATCTGGCTGGCTGTGCATTGAACTATAGTAATAATGACAACAATAATCCTAAACTATTTTTTAAAAAGAAAATCCTAAAATTTGGGATCCAATTTTGGATGTGTGACATCCATTTTATCTCTTTCATAAACCTGCCCATCCACAGTCTTGCTTACATTTTCTCCTGAATATTAAATTTATTCTGATGTAAAGATTAAACACTGAATAATTCATTCATTGCAAGTTGAAAATAATATCAATGTTGCATTAGAAAGCATTATTATGTCTTCACCATTGTTTATGTTCCTGTGCGTTAAAAGTTGAAAAGAAAACTTGAAAAGATTGCAAAGATGACTACTATTCCTTTGCATTATTTGCAAAGATGACTACTATTCCTTGAAAGCAGGCAGACTACAGATGCATAAAGCTCCTAACATACATTTGCATAAAGCATTTATCATGCATTTGCAATCTCAATCACAAAACTGGAGAAGGGATCTAGATAGTAGCGTTCTCCACTGATAACATCTCAGTCTTTTCCCATCACATTCCTCACAATCTGTCTTTTCAGAGAATCTCTTTTAAGAGAGATAGGCTGACAAGCGATGCACAAAGTCTTTTGATTGGTACTGCTGGGTTTGGCCATCTGGAAGTACTAACATCTTTAAAAGAATAATATTTAAGATCTATTATAGATATCTGTCATGCTGAGATACCTCAGACTACACTACATATTACATGGAAATAGGTAGAGCCAATCCCTGTTATCCTTTTTGCAGCTTTAGGGAAGACCCTAGCAAAATAATTTTGAACCTATAATTTGCTTAACTGTGCAGCAAGGATGTACAAATCAGAGAATGCCAGATATTTTATTATTTTGTTATTTGATTTGCAGAATACATAGATGTTGGGGGGGGGGAGAGAGAGAGAGACGGAAAGAGAGAGAGAGAAAGTATTACATACAACTTGATGGTGTTTGGCAAGGACTGGGGCGAGACCGATTGCTAACAACTAACGTTTATTAACAAGTGCAACTTCCAGCAACAGTCGATAACAGAACAAAACGCGCCCGTTTGACAGCTCTTTTATAAGTGGCTGTCGAACAGATGACCAATCAGCAACAACATAGACTGTCACGTGTCCGCTAGGGGGCTGGCCTCCAGCGGGAACTCAGAACACAATAGAAAGAGAGATGGAGAGAGAGAGAGGAAACACGCTGTATTATAATTACTGTGATATATGTTTAAAGTAGTTGGTATTTTTATGGCAAAATGACCATGTACTCAAAGCTTGGTAATCTCTGCACAGACTGCTAATTTGCACAAAACCTTCTGGAATAAACATGTAACATTGCAAAGCCAATCTAGGAAGTTATATAGAAGAGAAGCAGTTTTTATAAATGTTCCACACTCTTTTGACTCTGTGGAGTATTTCTGCAGTAGAAAAAAAAGAAAGAAATAAGAATCCTTAATATTCTTCTAAATTTTCAAAAATAAGTGTTCCCCTGGCTCCCCGCCTCAAAGAAAGATGAATGCTAGGCAGATTTTGCACCTGCCAACTTTAATCCAGCCTTGGATTTTCTGGGAACAAAAATCCTAATTTCACTTGCAGCATGACCCATGTCATTGTTTGACATCCTTACTTAGCAATGTCTTGTTTCTCATTATTCATCTAACTGAATGAAGACAAACAGGCCCAAGTGCAACATAAAGTGTTATTTGTCCTGAAGCTTCTCATTCCAGGACTATATCAACCATCACTTTTAAAATGATCATTTTTTACTAGACACAGTAGATTCATAATTTAAAGATCCTCCTGGACTCCTGGACAGAAAGACTCTGATTAGGTGGAAGCTGTGACGAGAACAATCTTTGCCCATCTTTCATTGGGATACCCAAAATAATCTATTTTTTTCTGATCACCAAAAACATGTATCATAAGGGATCTAATAATGGGTTCCGAGGCGGCAATACATTTAAATGATGTCTTGTCCCTGCTCAAAACTCTCAGTTTTGCCATCTCAGCAAGTTCCATCATTTTCACTATCTGTGCCACCATTGTGGGTAATATAAAATATTTCCATTTACTTGCCTTTTAGGACGCTTAATAAAGTTTCGCTATAATTATTTTTTTGCCCCTGAGTCATCATTAATTGGATTGTGTTACCAATTTGATAGATTGCAATTAATGTTAATTTAATTGGCCAGCAAGGATTATTTACTTATTTGTTTGTTTTAGGGTTCTAGTCACAGGACAACATTAAGTAATTTATAAAATAATAACAATGATACTAGCAATAAATAATTAAGCAGAAAAACTGAATTGAGGAAAGCTTTATGCATAGATCCAGCAAAGTCACATTTTAATCTCATTGACATAAATAACACCTTAGTTGGAGGCACAAAAACATCATTAAAGGCTGGCTAGCTGAATGGAACCTATGCATTTTCTAAGACACCAATTCAGCTATATGAAGATAAGTTTCCTTTAAGTCAAGTTCAACTCCTGATAGCTTCCTTGTGAAGTTCTATTCCAGTCTTCTGGGCAACACTACAGAAGTGTTTTCCTATTGTCTTCTTCTGGCATGATGCTTTGACTTCCCAGTGTAGTCAACTAAAATTATCTGGCTTTCTGAGTCAGAGAATTCTCTGACTTCTCCTGAGCCTAGACAAAATGATACCATTTTGCTAGAAACTTAGTTATTCTTAGTTAAGTGAATGATTCACTAATTTTATACTAATATTCTTCTTTCTTAACACAATTAAGATATTCATTCATTCATTCATTCATTCATTCATTCATTCATTCATTCAATTTGTAAAGCTGCCCATCTTACATTTTTGGCAAACACAATACAAACAAACAATCAAAAACATATAAATTATTAGAAGATGTTGATTTTTAAATGCGCCCTTTCTCCTGGCTGATTTCTGTATCAGAAAATCCCTTTTCTGCTATATTTATTTGTCAAGATATTGCTCAAAAAATGATAGTGGCAGCTGCCAGAAGTAGACAAATGCTTCAATATTTTTTTTTTTGAAAACAAATATTCAACTTTCTCTGCTGTTCTGCCTGAATCTCTTCTTCTTCCTAGAATCATTAAGGTAGGATATAATACATGACTATACAGTGTGAGAAAAAGTCAAAATACTTTCTTTCTGTTGGAGACAATACAAAGTGTGGGTGTAAGGATAAATTTGGAAACAGATCTCATCTTGGTGAAATTATATCATAGTTCCTTCGTGGTAATTTATTTGAGGCAACTGCTTCCCACAACCTCCTATATATCTTAAGGGACAGCTTTTTCTAGTTTGTTACTAAAGATCTCGCTATCTATTTTGTTATCTGAAGCCATTTTTATTCCCATCCCTATAACTCTACAAAATAGTTTACAAACATAATTAAAATCCTTAACAAAATGAAACAAAGCAATCCAACCAAATCTTATAGTGATCACATTCCTTACCTCCTACTAAACTCCCACATCTGGGAGTGGACCAAAATAACACATAAAGACATGCCTTCACGTCCCAAGGTGGACATCATAGTCATGTTTATTTTCATTCCAAGGAAGCATGAACATTTTAACATTATGTCTGCTTGAGAATTCCTGGTGGCATGATAGTGTTGGGAGGGAGAGGAATTACTTACAAGCTTGTAAATTCTGCTATGGGCCAATGGCAACGTAGCAAGCATCCTTTCTCCCCAGTATCCAGGAGGAAGTATTTTGTCATAAGTGGCAAAGAGCATGAAATGGTCAGTCCAGCAAGCCTATGATCCTGTGAAGGTTACACATATGGAAATCACTTGTTGCTGGCCTTCAGGGAGCTCTTGAACTGAAACCTAGATGTAATCGTTTCCAGCCATTAAGGAGTCTTACATTCAAATTCGTTTTGCTACCCTGAGTTGCAGTGGTTGACTTTTATTCATGCTGTCCCTTGCGTGCCTATAGGAATGTGATATTATATGCTTTGCCTCTTATTCATATTCATTTGAAACTATATCCAAATGGATAATGTGAGTAATTTTAAGGAGGCCTACCCCCACCGATGTGGAAATTAACGTAGTCATGCAGTTTTTATACTGTAAAAAGCATAGAGCGATCTTACCCCTTTCCTTTGCTGCTGCCTCTCAATTGCTTCCTGTTCCTTTCATCTCTTAGAGGTTTTGGTACGTAGGGTAAGTTCAAGTCAACAAAAGATTGTTTTGTCCAGGTAATAATACTTAATTTACAATCTCCCTCAGATTTTCTTCATTTAAAGTGTTTCTTGCCTGCTGTTACAAGTATTAGAAGCAAAGTGTATTGCTTCTATACTTTGGGCTTTAATTCACAGTAAATACCAATTTATAGGATCTTGGTCCCAGTGAACTTAATGAAACAGATTTTTAAGCAGATGATGTGTGTATAGTACACACACTTGTTTGTCTCAAATGTTTCTAAGAGGCTTACAACCAAACATATGCTCCATACATAAAAGAATCCAAAAGGTTGCCATATATAACAACAATAATAAATACTATTATGTAATATGAAGATAAACATAATACTGTAACTAACATCTATAATATCTCAGAACACCAAAACAGCTGTCATGCCCTCATCGGAGCCTGAATCTGCGGAGGAGGATGAGCAGGAACTGGCTTTGGAGGAATGTGGGGAGGAGCAGGACGATACAGCCCCAGGTCCCCCTGGCTTGGGACGGCTTGCCAGCAGGGAGGAATGGAGGCAGGATGACCAAGAGAAGGCAGGCAGTGGAAATGAGAAATGACAGAACGGAGGTAATGAGCAAGGAACGCCCCCTCCTGATCTCTGAACACAGAGTGTGGAGAGGAGGCAAGAACAGCCCAGGCTGACCAGTTTACTCGGGAGGAGAGCTCCCTGTCCCTCTTCACAAGGCACACCTGGGGACTGAGACTTAAGGAGACGATGTGGGGAAGGGCGTTTGTCGGGAACAAACACTGAATTTGTGAGTTTTGTGTGCTGTTGCCGATGTCTGGAGTTTGCAGGACTTCTTTCCTTGTCCCTTGCTTTGTGGACTCATTGTTTTGTTCCTTGCTTTGTGGACTCATTGTCTTGTTCCTTGATTCATGGACTCATTTCTTTCTTCCTTGTTTCATGGATTTATTGCCTTGTTCCTTTGCCTCGCTGGACTTCTTGCTTTGAAGCTGTTGTGCTAACAGCCAGAGGCTGCTCTCTCTGTGTGTCTGAGGGCTTTGCTCCAGGACTTGCCATAAATGTGGGAGCATTTGGGGGAAAGTTGGTGCAATAGAGGGAAGTTTTGAACTATCCGCTGGCTGTGTTGCCTTCGTGCTTTGTCCCAGGTCATCACAGCAGTTAGATTTACCCCACTCTATTGCCCAGTCTCCAAATTTATCTTTAAAAAGCTATATCTCTAAAGCTTCTTTGAATATGAGGAGTGAGGGTGTGGTTCTCGTCCTTAGTAAGAGGGCATTCTACAAGAAAGGAGCTCCTGCAGAATAAGATGCTTATCTCCAATCTCCTCTTGTCACATTTCATGAGAAGTGAAGACTCTCAGCAAGATCTTTGTACAGGTGTGTCTTGGATAGGCAAATTCAGTTCAGGGCAAGTCATGTTGGACTTCAAAAGTGGTCACCGGTACCGTTGAATTCTTCTTGGAAACTAATGCAGTTCATGTAATATTGGTGCTACATGATACAAAGGATGATGGTCCTTTCTCTCCCTGAGATACTTGAAATCTCTCTCAAGAAAAGTTTTCATTTTCCCTAATATACAGAGATCTTTCAATCCCTCTCAGTTCAATTCCCTTCTCAATCATACTTTATTTGCTTAAATTGGCTTGGTAGGAAAGTGTACCTTCAGTACTCCTAACCATGAACAAAATCTTTACATGAACCATTATACTGATAAAATCTACATAATAAATAGAAATATCCTTGGGGTCGTTTAAGGAAACTAATTGCATAAATGACAGTTTCATGGCAATACATGAGGTACAATAGAGAAATTAATCAAAGGTTTTAATAAAGGGAGAGCCACACCCAATTTAGGAATTATTCTCGTATGAAACATAAATGCTGTATATAGCACTAATCCTAGCATTGTTGAAAAGCCAAGTACGTGCGTTCAATTTCTCTGCAATATTGCAAAGCTTTTCACATCTCAGATGCTACTTTCATGACCAGCTTCTTAGTATTTCAGTTGGTATAATAAAATTGTGTAATATAGTTATTAATTTCTCCATGCTAAAGGCATATTAATTTAATTTCTGTTTCAAATACAATAAATATTGCAATGTGATATATTGTTGATACTTTGCACTGAAATTCTATTATATATGCCAATGTGCCTTTTTCTCTCCTTAAAATGCCAATTTATTTCACAATAAAGTTGACAATATAAAACACACACACACACTTCTGTAACATAAATTAACCCTATTCAGTTTGATTGCAACTACTAGTCCAGATAATAATTTGAGCAGAAATAAATGAATATGTGCTTGGACTTCTTGGAAAACTACGGCAGAAAACTCTAAAACATAATTATATATATATATATAGTGGAAACTGCTGCTTATTATTTACCAGTGCCAGGTAAAGACATATTTTAGGGTCTGTTCAAAATTCAGAATTCACAAACGGTTTCTCTTCCAATAGACCAACAAGATGGAAAGCCAATATCTAAGTGAAGAATGGGAAACTGGAGGTGAAGAGAGACTAGAAATAGCTGCCAGAGGACCCAACAGAGGAGATGACAACAGTAGCAATATTCTACCCTCACAATTTCAAGGAATGCCCAGGAATGAAACTATTTCAGTCGGATCTATGAACTTTTATCCAGGGGAGTTAGGATAGGATAGGATAGGATAGGATAGGATAGGATAGGATAGGATAGGATAGGATAGGATAGGATAGGATAAGATGGATAGGATAGGATAAGATAGGATAGGATAGGATAGGATAGAATAGAATGTTATTTTTATTATTTTATTATTCATATTTCTATGCTGCCCACTCTCCGAGGACTCTGGGTGGCTTACACCAAAGACAGTATACTAAAAAGCATATTGCCCCCAACAATCTGGGCCCTCATTTTACCCACCTCGGAAGGATGGAAGGCTGAGTCAACCTTGAGCCGGTGAGATTTGATCCGCTGTTCTGCGGAATTCTTTATCGACCAAGTGTGATTGGACACACAAAGAATTTGTCTTTGGGGCATAAGCTCTCAGTGTACATAAAAGTTATAAGTGATAAATCATGATCATAGTCATCATAAAAATACATTCATCATAAATCATAAGATACAACACTTAGTGATAGTCATAGGATACTAAATAAACAATCAACATAAATCATACTATGAAACTAAATAAAACAATGTAAATCATAAAGATACAAGCAACAAAGTTATAGTCGTAAGTAGAAAAGTAGATAGGTAATAGGAAAGATGAGAATAATAATAGTAATACAGCCTTACTAAATAGTTTGACAGTGTTGTGGGAATTAGTTGTTTAGCAGAGTGATGGCATGGGGGAAAAAACTGTCCTTGTGTTTAGTTGTTCTGGTATGCAATGCCCTATAACAGTGATGGCAAAACTTTTAGACACCGAGTGCCCAAACTGCGCTCGCGCGCATGCCCAAACTGAAAGGTGTGTGAATGCGCGCATTTGCAGCAGATACCCGAAGACCAGCTGACTGGCAGGAGGCGGGGCATCCCAACACCGGCAGCGCAGCAAGAGGTAAGATCTTTTTCTTTTGTGAGCTTCTGTTTTATTGTTTGCAGGGAAACAGAAGCTCACAAAAGAAACGTCATGGAGCTCTGACCTGGGGTGACGGTGCGCGTGCCAGCAGAGAGGGCTGTGTGTGCTACCTCTAGCACGCATGCCATAGGTTCACCATTAAGGCCCTATAGCATCGTTTTGATGATAGAAATTGAAACAATTTAATACTGCATTCAGATACATATGCTAAACTCAAAAATTACAGCATCTCAGATTCTTCAAAGTATAAATAATGTATCCATCTACATTATCCTTTTTGTACATTCTCTTAACTGTGTTAAAGAAATCTTGGTTTTAGTTTCTACCCAATTTTATTCCTGTTAAGTGCTCTGGACGAACATACATATTATTTCCCATCATCCAATATGTTGTAGAAGGATACCAGAAGGATACCAGTAACAAATAATTGCTGGCAGGATCAAAAAGGATTACATATATTTAAAAAAAAAAAAAAAGTAAGCTACTTTCCTATGTGATTGATACATACATTTCGCAATTCATGTTTAAAACATTGAGATCAAAAAGACTGTTGAATGATATGATTCTCTCACACCCATTGATACATTAGGCACATTTGACAATGTTTATGGAAGCAAATATGCACACAGAAAGTGTACTCATGTGCTATCATATCCATGAAATTCCTTTTTTTAAAAAAAAAAATCAGGTTTTCAACAGAGGAGAAACTGAGGAGTTACATGGGAACAGAGGAAGTTATGAAATTCCCTTTTAATGTATTAACTGTCCTCAAAGGTGTATGTAAATCTTTTGTAAATTAGCCTCTGATTTACAAATGTGAATCAAAAATTATAAGCATTATTTTATTACCGTATGAATATATTAGTGTTTGTCTTATAAAAATGGATTTTTACTTAAAAAAGCATTCAATTTTGTTTTGCCATGTATTACAAAAGGCACAGACATATTGCAACTATAACTTAAAAAATAGATTAGTTGATATAATGCCATTGGAAGTTCCATAAAATTATTTAGCTTCAAAATCAATAGATTATTAATTATACAGACAACACATCCCAGTTGATAGATAAAAGAACTATGTTTTTTTTGTTTTCCCAGATACCGCAGCAATTATAATATTAAACTCATGAAGTACAGTTATTGCCTGCAGACACAGATCAACTAGAATTTGGCAGCTGGAAAACTGGTGATACTTCTAACCTCAAAGGAAACTAATATGTGAAAAGTTGGACACAAATTAGTGGTAGAGAAATGGTAGCTGACATTACAAATTTGGAAATTTATGCTTGGCATATTAAGAGAGCCGTCTGTCCTCTGTGTGTGAATGTGTACAAATCAAATGTTTCTCTATATAAAATAAATAAAACACAAGAAACTGCTTGCACATTGGCTTATTTATTTAGTATTTTCCATTGAGTCGCAAAAGTTGTGCAAGATTCTAGGTGTACCCTTTTCTCCAGCCCTCTGAAGTGCTACTAGAGGCTTAGTAATGATAGAAAAAGCTTTTTGTCATGAATCACAAAAGTAAAAATCTTGCCTTCAGCTTTGTAATACTTGACAGCTATATAAAAATATCACTTGTAATCATTCATGCCTTATTCTGATTAGATTACTGCAACACACTCTATATAGGGTCACTCTTGAAAACTATCAGGAAGCTATAATAGTTCCAGAATGTAGTGATGTGCATGATTTTGGATGCCATGAAGTTTGCCCATATTACTATTGCATGAGCTTCAGTGGCTTCCAAATGCAATTTCTGGGTGCAATTTAAGGTGCTGCTTATCACCTTTAAAATGCAACATGGCACAGGGCCAGGTTATTTGCAGGATTGCCTCTCCCTGAGGTTATCTGCCCATCCCATTTGTTTAGATAGCATGAGTGCACACCAGGTCTCTTTCTTCAAATGTTCTTACCTAGTGGGACCTTGGAGACACACCTTCTCCGTAGCTGCCCTACTCCTTTGGAATAGCTTGCTACCTGAGATTCTGGGGGCCTCTAGACTTTTAGCTATCCCCCCCAAATTGGGTTAGAATGAGGTTGAATCAGGAGGGTTAACTGTGGGGATGTTTGGCATGTTGATGGAATGAAAGGGTCAATTGTTTTATCTTGCTGCTTTAACTGCTTGCTGTAAGTGACCTAGGATCTTTGTATGAGATAGGTGACATACCTTGTCAGACCACTATACACATGCATGCCAGTACAATATGTCTACAATTACTTGGTCAAATCATAGTTTAGCATAAATGTTTGAGGTCACCATCTGTTGATTTCAAAATTTTTTACTACCAGTTCTGTGGGCGTGGGAGGGGAAGGATACTGTAAAATCTCCATTCTCTCGCCACTCCAGGGGAAGGTTACTGCAAAATCCCCAGTTCCTCCCGATCAGCTGGGACTCGGGAAGCAGAGAATAGATGGGGGCGGGGTCAGTCAGAGGTGGTATTTACCAGTTCTCTGAACTACTCAAAATTTCCGCTACCGGTTCTCCAGAACTGGTCAGAACCTGCTGAAACCCACCTCTGGATAAACCCCAACATTGCTCAAAGACTTATATAATGGGTTTTGTGTGTGTGTGTGTGTGTGTGTGTGTGTGTGTGTGTGTGTGAGAGAGAGAGAGAGAGAGAGAGAGAGAGAGAGAGAGAGGGAGAGGGAGAGAGAGAGAACAGTACTTCAGTCATGACACCCCTGCCTATTTCTATAAGTGTGCAGTGCAAATCACATACATTAGAAAAGGATGAGTTTTTGATTATCTGGTTTTAACCTTAATATTACTGACCTGCATTATGGATATCTCTTTCTTGCTATGTTCTGCCTGTACAATTTGTTGTGTTTGTTGAACTGCATCATAACTTATTCATAAGAGCAGTTTGATTATGGACTTTTTAAAATTCCTCCCATCTTTCCTCCAAATTTAATTTACAGTTTTCTGTTGGTTTTTCATTTGTTCTCCTGTCTCCTTTCATTATAAGACTGACTATCATGAGTTGGTGAAGAATGATGAAAAGAAGGAGAAGAAGAAGACTCTTTTAAGAATCTTACCTCTGAAAATGCAAATGCTCTAATTGAGTTTCAATGCATTTTTGTTTTGCCTTTAAACTGTAGGGTACACCATACGATAAGTATGACCTGATGCTATCTACCTCTATAACCAAGTCTGCAGTTTTCTATAAACAATATATCAGCAGCCCCACCTTAAAAAATTCAATGCAGGCTTTTCCTGACACAAAATGCAACCCAATAAAGACCCAATAATCAAATATTATACGTAAACTAGCCATATATTTTGCATCTTCTGGTATTTCAAACTTTATCTCTTTTTTGTCTCTGTGAGATCTCTGATCACAGATCCTTTTCCCTTTGCTGTGCTTCATTTTATAACTAGAACAGAGATTTCCAATCACTGCTAGTTTTGCATATACTCTTTCGTGTCTGTTTGAGAAGTATGCTTCAGTTCTCAAAATATTTTCAGCTCAAAACATCCAGTTTTAAGCTTGAAACAACTGCTTGGACTTTGAAATGGGTTACTACAATCTTACCACAGGTGTTGAAATTCAAATCATGTGAAATATGATGTTCTGACCAATATGCTATTAAAGCCATTCTGGAAGTGGTCTAAATTCAGAATTAGTTGTTTTGACCTCAGGATGCTTCTAGAATGCTCAGAATAGCACCAGGAAATTTCTGGTAAGGTCAGAACAGCTGTTTCAGATTCAGAATATTTGCACTCACCATCCTGTTTCTGTGTGAATTTGATACTTTAAAAAAATAATAAAACTTCATGCAGGTTTAATGATTTCCCCCACATAGTCTGTCTGTCTGTCCATCTGTCCATTTGTCCATCTGTCCATCCGTCCATCCATCTGTCCATCTATAAAATTCTGAAAGTACATTATTTGTTTATGTTTTTTAAGTTATTTCCCATACATTTAATTCTATAAAAAAGTATATTAGTACATGTTTGGTTCTAACAAATCTTTAATAACTCAGTTTTTATGTCATGAATATTGAAGAGGCAAAATTAAAGTAAATCCAACACATGATTTTTTTTTTTTGCAAGAATTACATATAAATAAACATGCCTCACCAGACTCAGTTAAATACATTTTTATGGATTGTGCATATTTTCTTTCGTCTTTTTCTGATCCTCCAGAAAGAGACCAAACTGAGGTATATCCAGGGCTATACAATGCTTTGGATTTATTTCCAAAATGAGAGTGTGAATATAGCACCTGCAGCTCCTTAAATCAGCCAGGTCTTTTGCTCAGTCCATGTGTCCATTGTAGAAAGCAGCCATACAGTTCCAGGAAAAGATGCAGCAGTTTGAAACAGTTACAGGTGCTATACTTTCATTCTTCATTGCTCCAAACAGTGATTTTCAAATTATTTCTGCATGCCCTAATGTATCTTTCCCATCTTATTTGCAGAGGCCATCCAAGGACCTACAAAAGGAAGCACTTTGGTTTATAACTGAAATATAACATCACATGGCAATAGAATTCATTACCAGGTTTTTATTTTGGGACTGATTAATGCATAACATTTTACACAGCTATGAAGAAAAGTAACTATTTTTCATTATGGGAAATGTTGATCATTTGAGTATAGATTCTGATCCTGCTATACATTCATTTAATTGTCATACATTCCAGTATCCTTCTTGTTAATAAGAATGTTAATTCGAAGTTAAGATTTATTAGTGATTTGTACTAATTTGTGACCGGATCAATGCTTCGTTTTGGAAAAGATGTGTTTTATGTTTGTGTTTTAAAAAATAAAATAAAAAACTTTTTTCAAAAAAAAAAAGAAAAAGAATGTCATGATGTATTTTGTCAGTTGCTTCGTCAAAATCAAGATCTATAAGATCTATAATACTCCTACAATCTTCTAAACCAGAACAAAAAAACAAAGAGAGAGAGATACGGTTGTTCTAGTAAGACCTGTTATTAACTAATTTGTATTACCTTTTAATGATCACCACATTATTTGCAAAATTCTTTACCACTTAATCACATCTACCTTGAGAATTATCCAACTACTGATGACAAGCTGGCTGACCTGTAGTTTCTTGGAACTTTCGCCCGTTCTCCAGTTTTCTCAGAGGAAGAACTGGAGAAAAATGAGAATAGAGAATAGGGTGTGTTATTATTATTGACATTTATATCCTGAAGGATATAAATCCAACAACCAATCAATTAAAATCTAATGTAAAGGCAATGTAATTGCTGTTATCAGAGGTAAAAGAGACATCAAGAATAGGGATTGAATGAAATGCACATGTAGAAAGGAATGGGCATCCAAAGAAAAGCCATTATGACAACCTTTTGCAGCTACCAAATAACTGTCTCTAGTCAGTCACAAAATATTTGACAACTGTTTTATATTGGTGTCAATGGAATGTGGGGAGGGGGATGTTTGGAACAGGGGTGAAATCCAGCAGGTTCTAACAGGTTCTGGAGAACCAGTAGTGGAAATTTTGAGCAGTTCAGAGAACCGGCAAATACCACCTATGGCTGGCCCCAGAATGAGGTGGGAATGGAGATTTTGCAATATCCTGCCCCCAGGAGTGGGGAGGGAATGGAGATTTTGCAGTATCCTTCCCCTGCCACGCCCACCAAGCTACACCACGCCCACCAAGCCACGCCCACAGAATTGGTAGTAAAAAAAAATTGGATTTCACCACTGGTTCAGAATCACAAGAAGTTGCCTTGTTTTTCTGTGATGTAAACGTTAAGGTATATACTTGTGTCAGATGTTGGGGTGCAAATACAATGTTGTTGCATTTAAGTGACATTATTATTGTACATTGAACCACTTTGGCATGGCTATAGTCTGCACTGGACACTGTTTGCTCAGGCATGAACAGTACATTTGCAGCAAAAGACCTATAGGTCACCTGTAAGAGAATTGCATGGCTTAAAATAAGCAATTGCATAACAAATGTTTCCATTTTCATTTAGCACCATTGGTTAATAATCCCCCATTCATTCTTTTTCAAGCTTTGGTATTTGTAATGATAATAAGCACAATCTGTTTTGATTTCCAGGAAGACCTATTGCTTTGGATGTGATCTTTCAAAAGAATCCCACCAAAGATAATATGACTTCATAGGTAGACATGTTAATATCTTATATTATAGCCCTTAAGACAGTGGAAGGCACATGAAAATGGTTAAAGCTAATTGTACACAATTCTACCTTTAGGTGGTGCCATTGTGTCTTTTAAAGCAAGACTGATGAATCTAGTCATAAGGTTGGTTATAAAGGGACCAAGAGTCCGCACATTTCTTTTTAATCTTTACAGATTTGTGAAAGTCCACAGATATATAAAGTCTACGTTACAGTTTATTTCTTGATCATATTAGAGATAACCAGAAATAAATTATGAACAATTTATAGGGAGGGAGGGAGGAATTACTTTTGAATACGTATTTTACAGTCATCTAAAATGTCCACATCAAAATGCTGATATAGAACCATAATATTAAAATGATCTTATATAAATGTTGATATAATATATAGGAAGTTATTAACATTCATGTTTAAAAAACGTGGAATATTTGAATTTAAGAAAAATATTCAATTTGATAACAAGTTCAGATTTGTAAATAAGTCTACCAATAGCCTTTGATCATTTTTCCAATAGGTTTTATTTAATTCATTGATTGATTACATATTATCAGGTCAGTATTGATTAGTAATCACATAGATTGACTTTTTCCAGGATGTTCTGTTCCTGGAATCGGTTCCTTCAGGTCTTCCAACAACGTATCCATCACCTCTGCAATCAAGTCCAACCAGCTGATCTTGTTGGTATTTCTTGTCCGCTCATTCTTTCTATCTTTCTCAATGTTATAGACTTTTCAAGACAACTAGATTTTTGCATAATGTGTCAAAAACATGATAATCTGTGTCCGGCTACTTGTATCTTGGAAGAGAACTCTGAACTATTTCATTCTGTGATGCATTTACTTGCTTTCTTGGTTATTCATAATATATTCGGGAATTTTATCCACCAAACTCAAAAACCATCATCCTCTTTCTAGCACGCTTCTTCAAAGTCCAACTTTCAATTCCATAGAGTGTCCCAGTTAAAACCATAACATGAATGATTCCAATTTTTGTAGCTACAGAAACCATATCTACCCAATGTCTTCAGTGCTATCATAGCAGGTCTACTAATTCTGTAGTGCATTTCTTTACTGCTAGTTGATTTACTGTTGATAGTGGATTCTGAACTGCAGAAGCTATTTAGCACTTTAATATTTTCATTATCAATTTGAAGGATTGCTATTTGGTCTTCTTTAGGTTTAAGAGTTAATCATGGTTTCATAGTGGTTCCAATCTGGGGTCCTTCTTTTTCATTACGTTCCAATAGAAGGACAATGAGATGTTTTGGCACTCTCTTTTTCCTAAGGACATGGTTGACACTATCAAAGACTTTCTATAATCAGTGAAGCAAATATTTGGAGGAGGGGATATTCTTTGACTATTTCAATTATTTATCATGCATCAATAATGATAATGAAGGTTGTCTCAGCCTTCCATCCTTTCGAGGTAGGTAAAATGAGGACCCGGTTTGTGGGGGCAATAAGCTGACTTTGTATAAAAAAGAACACCGCTTAGGGGCCCCCGAAAGCCCTACTAAGCAGGTATATACAAAAATATGAAGGCTATTGCTTAATGCATTGTAAGCCGCCCTGAGTCTCCGGAAAAGGGCGGCATATAAATTGAACCAATAAATAAATAAATAAATAATAATAATATCTCTTATTCTTCAGCCTTTTCTAAAACCAGCTTGCTCGTCTGATATCTTTTCTGTGTAATCCTACCTATAGTGATTGATCCCAAACTTTATTATAGCATGTAAAATTAAGAGTATTGTACCCTTGGATATTTTGTAAGTCTCCTTTCTTGGATCCAAAATCCAGATTTGCTGGCATGATTCTGTTAGAAAATTCACTGTTCGCCATTTTTCTGAAGATATTCCATCATTTCCTGTCACCTTCAAACTTGCTAACATTGTTTTCTATTACTACAGATTCTTGACATATCTCTTTATGAGTTAAAAAATGTTTAGAATATTTTCTTTTTTTAAAATATCAATTTACATCTTTGATACCTTTACCAGTATCAAAGGTATCTGCATCTTGTATCTTCCTGAGATCGTTGGGGGGCTTTTGCCTTTTCCTTTTTCTTTCCTTTTCCTTTCCTTTCCTTTCCTTTCCTTTTCCTTTTCCTTTCCTTTCCTTTCCTTTCCTTTCCTTTCCTTTCCTTTCCTTTCCTTTCCTTTCCTTTCCTTTCCTTTCCTTTTCCTTTCCTTTCCTTTCCTTTCCTTTCCTTTCCTTTCCTTTCCTTTCCTTCTCTTTCCTTCTTTTCTGATTAAATTCAGAAGAAGAGAAATGAATATCCAGTTTTCTTCCTTCTGTTTCTTGAAATTCATCAGGCCCTTTAATAACTTATTTGATCTGATTCCATAGTTCCCCTATTTTCCAGTTAATGAGATTCAGGATTTCAACATGATTCCTGATGTTCATTTGAAAATGGTGATTACATCACCAACATCATATTGAAGAAACTTGTTGACTGTTGAAGAAAGAAAGCATACATTGGTTGATTGGTTGATCTAAGTTAAAAAGATAAAACCAGTCAATGGCTTACAATTGGAACATTAAAAAAAAAAGAAACTGAAGGCTTGATTTTGGCTATTCAACAGCAAGCTCTTTGAACTAATGCAACCAAGGCAGAATTGAAACATCATCAAATGATTCAAAGTGCAGGTTCTGCAAAGAAGCAAAAGATTACACAAACTGATTACAAACAACACAGTTGCTAAAGTTAATCACCGAAACATTTGTAAAACTTATCATGTGCTTGTAATGAAAAATTGGTGGGAACACAAAATTGAAAAATTGTTGAAAATGGGCAGGTGAAAATATTGTGGGATTTCCAAATACAAACTGATGTAGTTTTGGCACACAATGCCACAACCATTTAACTGTGGTTGAATAGAAGAAATTATGGATAATTGATGTGGCAATACCAAGAGACAGTCAAATGAAAGACAAAGAATTGGAGAAGATCACAATGTGTCAACACCTGAAAACAAAGTTGAAGGATTATGGCATAATCTTGGATGGTACTTAGAAAATCTACGCATAAAGAAAATTTCCATCTGTCAATTACAAAAGGCCACACTGCTTGGATCTGCAAATATATTATGCTGCTACATTATATCCTAGTTCTTGGGAAGAACTCGATGTGTATGAAGACCAATGCCAGACTGGCAGCTGTGTGATTTTCTATTGTTCTGTGAGGTAATAATGATGAACTTAACCTGTATGGGAAAACTCCATCTGAAATGATGGTATATTTGTAAGAAATACCACTTAATTGCAAGTAAGAACTGGTGGAATCACAAAAAGAAAACTAACAGAAAAAGAAGCAATTGTTTTTGCTTCTACGAAATAGTTGACAAAATCTGCTCATTTAGTAACAAAACACAAGTGGATCAAAAAAATTTAATGTTTATTTTTCCAGTGATCTTTTTCTCCATGCCTGGTTTATGATTTTGATACCAAGTTACAGAAAAGCTTACTGAGCTAGAATTACTGAAAATAAAAAAATAGCATCCTTTCCTACGTTTAATGTTTAAAAATTAATTTCTAGATGAGTATCCTAGCTTCCTGGGATAATGAGCATTTAAATGAGTTCCCTATACTCAAATAGGATAGTTGGTGTTTTGTTTTTTTTTTATTTTTGCTTTCTTGTTGCTTTTCTTTTTTTCTTTTTTCTTTTAGGTACTTTTATTGATATTAATTTTTTTTTCACTTTTTTTCACTTTTCATTTTCTTTATCATTTCATGCTTTTATTTTTTTAAAAAACAAAGTTTTGTCTCATTTAAATGAAAGTTTATTCCTCTTATTTTTATTTAATCTGCAGAAATGCTGAATATTCTATGTGCAGCTTTTTCACTTATGTCATCTTTAGTTAGTTCCTGTAATGTGAGAGGCCTTAGATGTTCTTTCAAGAGAAGACAGATACTCTGAAAACTGGGCAATATAAAACTTGAAAAGGGTTTAATTTTTATTTTTTTTGGAAACATATCCTCCTATATGAGAAAGATTTTATCTACCAGATGTGTTGATTTTTTTATACATCCCTACATACATATATATGTATATACTCTCTCTCTCTCTCTCTCTCTCTCTCTCTCTCTCTCTCTCTTTCTCTCTCATTCTCTCTCCACATACCCAAAAGCAGAGAACTTAGTCTCTGCTTTTGCTTCTTGTGCCATATCCATCATCAGATGTCAGTGATCATGTTGGCGATCCTATTTTTATCAGCAGCCGCATGAAAAAGTGCTGCTGAGTTTTGTCCAAACCAGTCCCTTAGATTTTGGTCTCTGCTAGGGAAGTATGATTAGCAAATCTTAAAAATGTGTAGTGAACAATGGAATAATTGATCCAGAAGGCTTTTAAAAAAAAATTGTTGTGGTTAGTCTTTACTCTAAGAATATACTTTTTAAAAATCCACACTGGGTTCATTTCCAAATTGATTCTTTTTACTATCATGATTCTTAGATTATCACATAGAAAAGTGGGGATATTTATTCTGGGGTAATATTATAATAAGAGAAAAGTCATTTTATTTTTTCATGATGATACTTCAGCTCATTTATAAATTATCCATTTTATAAAATGGAAGGAAGGATTTGAAGAATTAAAAATAAATAAATATATGAACTTAATAGTTGTAGGAATGTTTTTAAGACATCTGTTCAACCTAATGTTATGTATATGGTTGTGGAAAAGGAAATGTTAAAAAGGCTTTTGAGTAGACATGCAAGACAAGTTGCCTGGAATTATGAAATGTATGCTAAATATTAACTTAATTGCATTTAAAGTCTTGATCTTGAAGACTTTGAATAATGAATAGCATAAAGTGAAGCTAATGAAAGCATGGAGAAAAAAACTGGTAATTTTTTGGCTTCTTTGTTGAAACCACAGTAGTAAAATGATGGTTTTGCTCTATCAAGGATAATCAGAGCAGATATATAATATGACTTTTTAAACAAAGAAGATATAGATTTTATACAGGAACAAACTACTAAATATTTATCTAGCTGCACCTTTCTTCTTTAAACTGGAAGCAGGAAAAGTTTCTGATTTACAGTTAGCTATTTCTGAGTGTTCTCCCAGCTTCCTATAATTTTGAAGGAATTAATTTTGATTAGTAAAAATTCTGTTGATTGTGCAAGCTATCATCCAATTTCCTTTTTTTTTTTTGATTAATTGGATTACCATGTGGAATTTTAATCTATAATTTTGTGCTGTTAACAATGGAATTATTTTTCTACCTGTCAAAACATGTGTGGAATTTGTCAAGAATGCCATCTATTTACTGTAACAGTTGATACTGAAATCATTGCAGTAATGTTAAGATATATATCAATTCCTTGCAAGAATTATGGATCAGAGTTAAATATCAAGAGGTATTCTAGGAATTGAAGTCCACACATGTTGCAGCTTACCAAGGTAGAAAAACGTTGGTCTACTCTTTGATTTTTCAGCAGTATTTAGCTTTCTTGTTGTATTGTATACATTATTACCAAATAATCTACTAAATGCTAGCCAGATGTTAAATCCATATAAGTATAGCCGACATCTTAAAAGCCCATTTACCTGGAGTCATGTCACTTCTATAAAGAAGTATAAAAAGAGGCTATTGCTGGTCTTCAGATACTATTGCTTATAGTGTATAAACTGCCCAAGTTTAAATTAAATACTCTACTATTCTCCTGCCAACATTCCATGCACTGATATAGGTAGATAACTGTTATCATTCAATTAATGTAATACAGGTTATTTATGAGGATCAGTCTCTATTCATTAGAGGACATTATTGAAGATGGTCTCCATTTATGTTGTGCCTTTGTAATCAACTGCCCTCCACTGATTTAAATGCCAATAGTTTAATCAAATTCTGACATCCTAAATTATTTTACAATATATTGTCTCATTCAACCTATTGTATTTTGTGTTCTGATTCTTTTTGCCAATGTGTAAGACAGAGCATTTGTTGGTTGAGATTTGAAGATGTCAATTGTTTGACCATTCTGACATAAAGTCAAGGTCTTTTTGAAGGGTAGCAGCATTGTTGGTGGTGTTAAATAGTTTTACATCATTGGCAAAGAGAACACAGTTGCTATGATCGCAAAGGTCATTTATGTAAAGTATAAGGAGTGTTGGTCCTAGAATGCTGCCTTGGGGGACACAGCTGTTAACAGGTGCAGGATTTGATAGGGCGCTCCCTATTGACCACTTGTCTGTTTGACAGGAACGCAGCTATTCAATTATGTAGGGGTCCAAAGATGCCATAGGATTTTAGTTTTAGAAGTAGTTTGCCGTGTACCACTGAATTAAAGGCTTTACAGAAGTCTATGTAAATTGCGTTTATTGCTTTGCCCTGATCGAGTTGTGTAGTCCATATGTTTTTGCAGTGTAGAAGTTGCAGATTTTTTTCTGAAAGCAAATTGTTTGTTAGAGAGTAGATTGTTTGTTTCTAAGTGGAGGGTAATGGATTGGTTTATGATTGATTCCATGACTTTGCAGGTGACGCAGCATAAAGAGATTGATCTGTAATTTTCAACTAGGCTGGGGTCTCCCTTTCTGAAGATAGGGATGACTGTGGCTAGTCACCATAGGTTGGGTAGGGAGCTGGTCCTGAAATATTTTTCAAAGATTATGCTTAGAGGTTCAGCTATGGCGGTGGAAAGCTTTTTAAAGAAGTTTTACAGCTTAACTGTGAAAAATGTTTAGAGGAGATGCTATACTCACTTCAATGTTTGAACATTCTTTGGCTTCAGAGCCTGTATGCAAAACTTTTAATAAATCTGGGGGAAAAAATGGGAAGCAATCAAAACACGGAAGTCTTCCAGAATTTAGCAGAAATCTATTGAAGAAATTCAAACAAGAAATCAACACATGTCTGACTTTAATTCCACAATTGTGAGTCATAGCCAACATATGATTAAGTGAGTGTTCACACTTCACCTGAACAGGCAATTTAGTATACAGTGAGTGAGCAAACCATGAAATGCAGAATCATCATTTAGCAGCAATAGTTTCAAGTAAATGTCATTGATGAACTATTTGAATCACATACATTTCTGTGTTATAGGAAACATTTTGTTCCTTAATTCCTCCATTGCTATGGTTTCAGATGTGTTATTTATTTATTTATTTATTGGTTCGATTTATATGCTGCCCTTCTCTGGAGACTCAGGGTGGCTTACAATGCGTTAAGTAATAGCTTTCATACCTGCTTAGTAGGGCTTTCGGGCCCCCCTAAGCGGTGTTCTTTTTTATACAATGTCAGCTTATTGCCCCCACAATCCGGGTCCTCATTTTACCTACCTCAGAAGGATGGAAGGCTGAGTCAACCTTGAGCCTGGTGAGATTTGAACTCGCAGTAATTGTAGGCAGCTGGCAGCTAAGTGCTACTTAACAACACTTTAGTCCGCTGCTCCACCAAGGCTCCTATATCTCATATAGTATGCATAGCTTATTTGGACAAAGTGTTTCAAGACTGTGGAGCTTTAAATGAAACGCTCAGAACAGTAAATTGAGGAAGATATACAAAATAAATGGGACAAAGCAGTGGCTCAGTAGTTAAGACACTGGGCTTGTGAGCTAGGAAGCTAACAGCTTGGGTTCAAGACCTGAGCTCCAAGTGATGTGATGGGGTGAGTTCCCATCTTTTCCCCAGCTCCTGCCAATCTAGCAGTTCGAAAGCATGCAAATGCAAGTAGATAAACAGGTACCACTTTGATGGGAAGTGGAGATGAGCACCTCCCTCTATAGTCAGCAATGAGTAGCGGAGTAAAATCTACAAGAACTTCTTTACCTTTACTATATACAAATTAAATAAGAAGGATATGAAAAGAGTTAAGGTGATATCAAATGCTGAATTGAATTTTGCTTTAATGTGTCAGTAAGACTCCTCTATTGCCTTCACTTTGCTGATATTCTCACAATTGCAATCTACACTAATGAAACCTAGAAACAGGTGGAAGTAACTGACATTGCATGTCTGAAATCTGCCCAAAGATTGATTTGTCTAGAATAATATATTGACTGTATTCAGTGTGATGGCTGTGGTAAGAAGCAGTTGGAAGAGGCTGTTGAAAGGAGGATGTGATCAATAAGAAGGCAGGAGTGTATTAGAAGAGAGTTAAAGAAAGGAGAAAGAAGAAAAAGAGAAAGGAAGTTTAAGAGCTTACTTGTACAAATAGCTATTATACTCAGAAGTTAATAATCAATCATCAATTTTATTTATGGTCAAAATCCCAAAATTGAATTACAAATAAAATCTTAACTTAGCATTAGGTAAAACAGTTTAACAAATAAGATATAATATTACATAATACACTTAAAATCCCAACTCACTGATCTGTTACTAAAAACTTGTTTTTATAGCCATCTTTAAAAAGCTGACTGTTGCCACTATAATCTTACGATTGTCACCTGCAAGTTTGTAATTTTAGGTTATTAGAACTATTAGGACTATTGATTATACATTCTGCTTCAAAATAAGTATGTGTACATGCTTGTGTTTGTGTGTTACATGTTACGTGCACAGACACAAATATAAATATACCTTCATAATGTGCTGAGAAATTCTAAGATTGTAACATCTCATTCTGCTTGCTGGATTTAATATAAATAATTACACATATAAGGGGAAATCTGATTATTCTTTATATCACTAGGTGGCTTGGAGAGGCACATTAAAAGAAATCAGGATGCATTTTAGAAACTGAATGATCTACCCAATGACCTCGAAGGGTCAGAAACTTGCAGATAATTTCTGGAATTCCACAAAACAGTGGGCCTTAAATGATAAAACCTGTGCACTGCGCAGCCTGTCAAATCAACTGGGTCTTGTTTGTGAGTACACATACAATGAACAAGATAAATGACCCCATTCAACCCCCAAAGCATATTTTAAGGAGTTCAGGGAACTGAATCATGATAACCTGCAGTGAGTGCAAGCTGAACAGCTATGATGACTTTCAGCAGGTATGTGCGGTAAGCAGGTGTTCTTCTGTTGCTGCGTCTGAAGAGTCAAGTACGTGTTAGTAGACATAGCACAGATCTGGCATTCCATCCAGAGACTTGGGGAGGAGGAACGGAGGGAAGAGAATAGAAGCCAATTGAGTAAAAAAGTCATTTTATCAATCATATTTGATTCTGTTCTCGTTCTCTTAAAGCTTTGATGTGTCGTATAAAACTGATACTCTGGATGTTTTCCAGAGACTCTTAACTTTCCAATCTGAAAAGGCTTTGGACTAGCTGCTGAAGATATGTGTTTGCAATTATACATTTGAAAATCTTTTCCCCTTCTTTGAGCTAACATTCTTTCACTGTTACCACACACTTCTGCTGTTTCTTCTGAATGGACTTCTCCATTACACAGAAGTCCTTATTGCATTGCTTTGTGCCCTCAAGTCTTGTAGGTTCAAAATCCTTTGATATTGTTGTATCGGAATAGTCTCACTAAAGCTAATATAATCTGGGCCTGAGTGAACTTAATGGGGGGGGGGATGATAAAGTTGAACAAGACGTCTTCAACTGGGATCCCAGGATACAGAACAATCCAGCAACCGTAGACAGAGATACACATATGTGCAGATAATTTATGTAATTGAAAATAAGTTGTAAAAAGGGATTCTTCCTCGCTCTCAAAGATTGAAGTCAATTTTATAGGTTTATTATGGTATTTTGTGGCCTTCAGTTTAGCACTGTGCAGGTAACCATGTTTTGGATTCAGATGTGTATCAGGCAGTGACGAGGGTGGCTTCTACTTACCATTACTACCGGTTCGCAACAGGAATGCATGTGCACGCTTGCTTTGTGCATGCGCTTGTGCATGTGCACATTTTACCTTATGATGTTCAGGCGGGTGGGCGGAGCCTCCTGCCGCTTTTACTACCGGTTCTCAAGAAGTGAGAACAACCCACCACTGGCAGTTGCCCTACCATTCAATTGTTTCTCAAGTATTTTTATACACTGTTGCTCCAATCATGATTATTCTGCTAAACAACTCTTTGTCAGGCTGGCCAAACCATGGTTTTGATGGGAGGAAAGTGCCCAGAGAGAGTCATTCCCAAATATCAATATTCAAATTTAAATTTCTTTCAGAGCTGTTATCAGCATTAATAATTGGGCAGTGGTTCAGTTTATATAACAGAGTCTTAGCATATCAAGAAAGATTACACAAACATACATACAAACAAACAAACAAACACATTGTTTAACTTTGGTATGTCTCCCTGAACTGTTTCCTTCTTGATGGTTGAGAAATCATAGCACACTTTCATCCACCAGCATCTTCAATTTAAGGCAGGGCTCAAACTCCCAGCCCACACGCTGGATGCATCATGCGCCTGCCATGCCCACGCCTGATTTAGTGAAGGAGAAAAAAGTGCCAATATGCCATGTGACGCTGCTGTGACAACACGAGTTTGACATCCCTGGCTTAAGGGCTAAATAAGTCATAAGATGTCTTCTCAGTCACAGAAGAGGTGTTACTAAACAGACTAGACAGTGCTGAAACAAATGGACAAAAACTTTATCCACTCTTCCTCAGAAGACTTAAAAGCATGTCGTTTCTAATAGCTGCAAAAGTTGAGTAAGTATCAGAGTATATTCATGAACTGGAATAGGACATAGCAACAGGTCAGCCAATGAGGGCTGTTTGATAACTGAAACATAGTATTTGTTGTATGGGGCCATAACAGACAGTTTGGAGCCTGGGTGTGGCTTAACTATTCTATATATAAGCTTGAAATCATAGCACACTTTCATGCACCAGCATCTTCAGTTTAAGGCAGGGCTCAAACTCCCAGCCCACGAGGTGGATGCATCACTAGATCCTCTCTCCTCCATTTTGCCTTCTCCATTTTGTGCTTCCATTTTGTGCTGTGTTTCTACTTGCTATTTCTCTTCTCTACAACGTGGAAAAACCTACAAGGGTATTGCATGCCTTATGTGTTGTTATGTATATAAAGATGTTTTCAATCCTGCTGAATTGTCTGATTGTGTGTGTTGCAACAAACTCTGACAGTAAGGACATCAGTTCTTTCATCTCCCGAGCTTCCCTTCTTTTGTAGAGTTTGATTATAGTGGAGAAGCTCTGTGAGTTCTACCCATGTTATACACACTCTGGGATGGTACATCATAGGAGACAATAATTCCCTATTTTTGAAGATCATGTGAGACCTAATCTCCTCTGGCTCTCTTCCTTTTACAAGCATGATTTAAAGACTTTGAAAATCAATCTGCAGTGAAACCTAGAGTAAAATAGGCTCCCTTTTCCTTCTTTTTTTTTTTTTGAAATACCCATTTTCAAGATATCACATGATACACATGCTTTTGATAACACATCCCTAATTTTCAAAATATTTATTATTAGATATACAAGGTTGTTGTAGGCACTTATTCAAAGGATGCTTTCATGATGTTTCCACAAAGCGACAAAGACCCCATCATCCCTTATGTCAGGGACATCGCATCAATTTTTATCTTCAATTGTTGTTTTTTGACTCTGGTTTTGGTTAACCAAAAAAAAAAAGTAATTAAAAAGTTTTCTAAAATTGCATTTTCTGCCCATATTGTGCGATCAAAATTGTTTGTTAGTATGCTTAGCATATATTTGCACTAAAAGATCTTATTCATGTAATTAATATATTGTATGGCAATTTCCCCCATCTTCGTTGTAAAATCCTTGCGCTGATTTTGAGTATTCTGCATTATCAATAATAGCAATATTATTAAAATTTTAAAAAATGAGAACTAATATTTTATTGAAAACACTAACTTATAAACGTACTTTAAAGCAGAAGGGTTTTGTGAAAATTCCTTAGTCTTTTCTTCTGGCAGTCCATGCCCCCTGAGATGATGCTAGTCAAATTCAGTGGGAAATGAGGAATCATCAGTAATTCATTTTTGTAACTTTTTTCTTTGCAATCTGGAGTATTTTTACTTCCCTTCCCCCCAAAAATGAATAGGAATAGGGAAATATTTGCTTTCTCTCTAGTGACTACATTATATCATAGCCCTCCCTGCCTGCCCACACCCTAATAGAACAAGATGGATAAGTGGGGAGAGGAAATCATAGTTAGCTATCTTCTTAGCTGTGAGAAGAATCTGCCTAGAGAAGAGGAACAGTAAAAGGTAAAGGTTCCCCTCGCACGGAATGCTGTTACTTTCCCACCAAAGATGGTCTCTATTTTTCTACTTGCATTTTTTACATGCTTTCAAAATGCTAGGTTGGCAGAAGCTGGGACAAGTAATGGGAGCTCACCCCATTACGCAACACTAGGGATTCGAACCGCTAAACTGCCAACCTTTCGATTGATAAGCTCAGCGTCTTAGCCACTGAGTACTGTACTGTATCCCTTTCTCATGCATATTCCTGAGAATAGTTATAGATTAACTCAACATGTGTGGTTGTCTGCGTGAAGAGCTGCAGTGAAATAAGTGGAAGTCTTTTGACATTTTGTTTTCTTGATGAATCTCTTATGGATTGCTCAGAAGTTATATGATCCATTGCTTTGTTAAACATTCATAGGCGTTTCTTTATTCTTGATTGCTGGAACTACATCACTCTCTTGACTAATTGTTTCTTCTTCATGTTTATATGGAGGAGGCTGTCTCCCCATCCTGTTGGGGGGGGGGAATATCCACAACTATCTTGTTCTGTAGCTGATGTTGCATTTTGTTAAGTGACGGCAGTAGCAAGAGTTTAATAAAGACCCTCCAAGAAAGAGTGAAAACCTGGAGAGTGTGCAGAGCCTCTAAGCAAAACCAACATTTCACGGAACAGGGGAACGGATGGGATGGGCAATGTGGTTCTGCAAATGCCTTGTGCATGATCTTCATCAGCAAACAGACATGTATGATCCAGGAAGACACACAGACATGTATGATCCAGGAAGCAAAGCTGAAAACCAACCTGCCTTTTTGAGCAGATTTCCCCAATTACAGATATTGCGTGTTGAGCAGGTCACAAGATAGTCTGCTTTATGCATTCACTTTTAACCACATGAACTCTCTAAGACAGGGGTCAGCAACCTGCAGCTCTGGAGCCGCATGTGGCTCTTTCACCCCTCTGCTGTGGCTCCCTGTCACTCAAAATATGCATCACAACCGCCAATATGCGACACCTGCCAGCATGCAATTTATTGAGCTTTTCAACCCCTAGTAGACCAACCATGGATAAATCCAAGAAAAGAAAAGTTTCAGACAAAAACAGAACATTTAATTCAACTACATATGCTCATTTTGTGGTCACTCAAGAAATAGTCAGACACGGGAAGGGTTTTGTGGCTCCCGGTATTTTCTTTTCTGTGAGAAACAGGTCCAAATGGCTCTCTGAGTGTTTAAAGGTGCAGACCCCTGCTCTAAGAAGAGGTCTTAATTAGTACCTACCAAACAGTAAAACAGATGGGAAATAGGAAAGATAATTAAGTGAATAAGTCATAATAATTTAATTAAAAATAACCGTAGTGTGATCCTGTCTGGGGTAAATAATCAGTGACACCAAGCTGCTCTAATTGGGCCAGGTAGCATCTGATGGAGCAACAATCCCAATTTCTTGATGGGAAAGCCTTCTTTGCTGCATTGAACATGGTTAAGAAGCTGTCACCAAATTATTGTTTCGCTCTTATCCTTTTCTGACTAATTCCTTTTCAGCATGGGAACAAAATGCAGACATGCATGATCCAGGCAGAATACTTGTGAATTAGTTCCATTAAAGCCAGACCATATGCCTTATGTTGTAGTACACACAAGAAAGTTATCTCTGTTTGTTGGCGTGCTTTTCCTGCAGCTGAGGGAAGTAGTGCTCGATACATATTCCTTAATTTGGATTCTATTTATTAATGCACGAGAGCAGGGGTGGACTTTTAATTAAAAATGACATCATCGAGTTTCTGCTAGCACTTTGCAAAGCAGTCCACATAGACTTCTGCTGCCTGTTTTCAGTTTTTCAATGGTCCTATTATGAATTATAACCTCATTACATAAACCCAGCTAAATGGTGGAATTCCAAATAGGGTTTTGTGGCTTTTAGAACCTAAATAGCTAGAACAAGCACAAAAGGCAGTTGCGGTCAGCCTGTTTCCTTTCTTGCCACAGCAGTTATGGAGATGCCATTCCAGTGACCACTTCTTCTACAATGAGTCAGTTTCATTTTTAACAATCTGATTCAGTCCTTCTAAAAAATAAGAAAAAGGCCCAGGAGGAGGGTGGGAGGCAGAAGGAAGGAGGAAAGTTATTCCAACATGATTTGTGTGTGCCTGACTTTTACAAAGGGGTCAAAACAAACGTTAACCCATTGGGATCCTGCCAGCTGTGAAGTTCCTGCCTTCTAGAAATGGCAGCATTATGAAACGGCCACATCTGTAAAGGATGAAGCAAACACAGTCTTGCATTTTCAGGAGTGCCGATGTGAAAAAAATAAGCAAAGGTCACCTTTTGGAAACATTCTTGCTTTGGGTTGCATGACGACATTTGGCTCTGCACCAATGCATTCCAGCTTGTGAACTGGGATTTCCCACCATTCTTCTCCCAGCACGCCTTCATTCTTCTGAAATCCCCAACCGTGGAACATGAGTTGCAGAATGGGATGGATGGTGGTACATCATCCCCCATCAATGGTGGTGGCACAACACCACCCATCAAGAGAATGATTCAGTTGGATCCAGCCCAATATGCTTTGCTTAGGCAGACCCTCACAAGTCCTTCAGCAGGCTTGGTGTGTGTATGGTTTTGGACTACTCTCCCTTTCAGTCTTAACCGATTGCAATAAACTTGGCTTTGTAGTTAGGAGAACAGGACATGAAGAAATGATGATGACAATAGGGGTTTTTCATATCTACTTTTAGATATAACAAAATATAACAGTGAGCATATTAAAACAGTTTATTGCAAAAAAAGAGGAAAACATTAATGGTTGTTGAAAACTAGCAAGAAAGTTATCCATAAACAACCTTCATCATGTTCAGATGAAAATATGTCTTCAGACTTCTAAGCCATGGCATATGTGAAAAGGCTCAAATGTGCTGAAGTATGTTTCCTTCTAGTGTGACTAGCTGTTTCATGTAAGCTATTTGCCCACAGTTACAGCTGAATTTATCCCCCGTCTCCAGGGAGATTGATGTAACCCAGAAACTCCCTTCAGGTATTTCGTACAAATGCATGATTGAGCTCTTAAGAATGAATGGTTCAGTTTCTCTTCAACCAGTACATATTCTCCCTTGGACTGAAAATGGTTGTGTCTCCTTCCATGGAGACAGGGATTTGTCTATCAAGTTTCTGACTCTGGAATGAAAGCCTTATGTATATGTTTCTATATACAGCTAACTGATGTATATAGACTGATGCCAATCACATATCAGCTCAGTACTATAGCTGGCTCCATGATTTCCCCTGCAAATAATGGAATAAGGCAAGCAAGCAGGGGTGAAATTCAGCAGGTTCTGACAGGTTCTGAAAAACCGGTAGCGGAAATTTTGAGTATTTTGGAGAACCAGCAAATACCACCTCTGGCTGGCCCCAGAGTGGGGTGGGAATGGAGATTTTGCAATATCCTTCCCCCAGGAGTGGGGAGGGAATGGGAATTTTGCAATATCCTTCCCCCAGGAGTGGGGAGGGAATGGGGATTTTGCAATATCCTTCCTCCAGGAGTGGGGAGGGAATGGGATTTTGCAGTATACTTCCCCCTGCCATGCCCACCAAGCCACACCCACCAAGCCACTCCACACCCACTAAACCATGCCCACAGAACTGGTAGTAAAAAAATTTGAATTCTACCACTGCAAGCAAGACACATTGAGTATCATACCAATGAATGATTTGGGGCAACTATTAAGTTGATCATTAATTACTATATCAATTATTAAGTAAAACTATAGAGTTATACCCCAAAATGACTCAACATATAAGCAGCTACGAACCTCAAAGATCTTTCTTTTTTTCTGCAATCTCAAGAAGGGAATGCGGCAGTTTCAAACCTTCATGGAATTTATGAATATGTCTTTCCCCTTCAAAATGACTCACAGTTTTTGTTTTGAAGTTTCTGAGCTTCTCTCAGGGTTATAGAATGGTCAAGTGAAGCGGAACACAGTTTTTTGAAATCAGGAAGCCTGGCTGCAGTTTCATTGAGAAAAAAAAAAGACCATTCCTGTGTTTGATTGAAAAATAAATCTGCTGCTCTCAGTGAACCTTTGAAGTCCCTTAGCACAGTAATTGTTTCACGACATTTGCAGCTTTAGGCAGCAAGAATGTTTGTGGTTGTTTTAAAGGCATCTGAGTGTGGATTCCATATGGCTCTTAAAAAAAAAATTGGGGGATTTTCTATTCCTCCCTCCTCCTAAGTCATACATTCAGTTTCCTTGCTAGCAGTCTCCATGCTGCCTTTCTCCCCCCCACTTTTTTCTTTTTGTCCTATAGTCCGTATAAAGACAAGATTGACAACCATTGTACCACACATATTCAAGCATATTTAATTTTGAACAAATACTAGATTGCCCGCCTGTTTAGTTTATCTAATGATACTCCAACCATGCTCCATTTTGCATTTCATTTCCTCCAAAATCTACATTGGCTGTGGAGGATTTTACAAATCCCAATGAGCTTAATTAAATTCATTGCAACACATTTGTGAGCTTTTCCAAGGGCTTCACTTGGAAACGTTATGACAACAAGGAAATTCTTAATACATTATCTTCTCAATATACTTCGCAGAACATATCTTTTTTCTAGATTGCATGACTGAATGGGAAGTTGCACAGTGCTCTGATTTTTTTACTTTTTAATACTATTGACATGATCAGACCATTGTCTAATGAAGTTTGGACTGCTGATGATTTGCCCACTTCTTAGAGATATAGCCCTAGTAAATTGTCCTGTCCTGAGTGACTTACGGAATTAGGGAATTCCTGAATATTCTTTGAACATTCATGAAGATAGTTTAGACGGAGTATTGCTTCTCAGTTGGTTTTTCAGTTCTGTTACCTATATATTCTATGATATTAGAAGAGGGCCAGCACATACACAATCTCTTTCTCTCTTTGCGTGAGTAAGAGAAGAGAAGTAAGAGTAAGAGAAAATCACTGACGTCTTTCAGTGATTTGGCTACAATATCTTTAATTACAGTATTTTTTTAGAAAGGGCATTTATACGTTTTGCTGAATTTTTCAGTTACATCATTTCATTCAAAACGTAAATCTTCTTCAAACAAACCTATGTTTATTTGTCATGGCTTGATGGTAGCTGTGCCAGAGACCGTTTGAAGCCTCAAGCATTTCTCCACATTTCCAATGTTCATGTTTTAAAGGAGCTAGTCCTTATTCTTTTGATTTTCTAAGAAAAATGATCTCTCTGCAGAAAACCCCAGGTTGAACTTGAACCCCTTCCCCACAAATGCATTTTGAAACCTTGACAATCTGCTACTAGTCACAGTGAATTAGATAGATCAATGGTCTCTTTCATAGATTCCCATACACTCCTGTATACAACATAGAACCACATGTGAAAAATGACAGAAAGCAACAAAACCCAAATGCAAGAAAAAAAAACCCCAGACCTGTGATATAAAATGTGGGCTTCCAGATAACCATTGTTGCTGCAACTGCTACAAAATAAGATAGTGTATAGTTGTCTGGGGATCATTGAAGGAAGCTAGACAATTCGTCCCACATTGGGTCATCACTTCTTTACCTACAGTAGTGGTCAAACTTGTGGAAACCTTTTGGGAAAAGTGTATTTTCTAAAACTAGCTAATAACACTTTTTTGGGGGGAGTAGTACCATAAAATTATATCTCAATGGAAAGACAATTTAATCAAGAATGTAATGCAATAACTGTTATGAAGGATTTGCTATTAGAATAGCAGTTAGAGTATAAAGAAGAAAAGTGAAGCACATAGAAAAAATGAGATATAAAAAAATTATCACCATGTCAGTTAATACTTAGTTGGGTAACCTTTAGCACGAATCACGGCCTTACAACATCTTCCCATGGAGTGAACCAAGTCTTTTAGTTCTGCAGCTGTTATAATGTGAAACGAAGATTGAATGATTGCTTCTATTAACTGGGTTTTATTGCTGGGTCGCTTCTGACTCACAAGTTTCTTTAGTTGGCGCCATAGATTTTCAATTGGGTTGAGGTCTGGGCCATTCCAGCAGTAGAATATGATTATCTTGAAACTCCCCCCCCAAAAAAAGTGGTGTTATTAGCCATCAAACCTCAAAAATATACTTTTCCCAAAAGATTTCCACAATTTTGGCCACTACTGTAAATAGAGAAACAGAATGACCAAGGGTGGACAAAAAAAAAAAAAAGTAGTGTAAATAGGAGCAACTTCCTGCCTTCTTCCTCACTGAGTTTCCTTGTGAGAATCTGGCAGGGAACATCAGAAATCTTCATTCCTTTCCTCTCCCTCTTTCCTTTTTCCTCCTTTCCTTTGCAGCAGGCGGTTAAATGGCACAACTGGCTGAGAAACTGTCATGTTGAAAAGGAAGGTCATGTGATCACAGCAGCAATCCAGTAGCTGAGCAGCAGCCAATAGCATTGAAACCGCCACAGCATCTTCAAATTTCATTCCCTCAGAAATCATAGACTGTGGATTTTTGGACACATTCTGTAAATTAATCCATTTGAGGTACCTCGGTTCAAAAATTGTTGACCTACGATGCACCATTTTGACCACTTAAAGGTCATGACAATGAGAGTTTTAGTAGTATATAGATCTATTATATTCCTGATGGTACCATTACAAATATCTATGGAGATTCTTAGTCATCTATGTCATGGTTGCCCCAAAGGTGCTTTTTTCAAGAGGCAACTGGACTTTCTGTTTTTTCTTTGTTGTAGATTGGAGATAGATGATGTCGTATCCTAGCCCTCTGTTGAGACAGTGCTGTTTAATTTTGACATAGATGGCCTCTTTGACCCCTCTTTCAACCCAGCTTATGACATCATCTATCTCTAGTCTACAACATGGTCCTTTCAACGGTTCCAAGAAGGCTCCACGCCCATTTGCGCTACTTAGGTGACCCTGATGACACAGATAAACCTCCAGGTGGCCTCAATGACTCTGTAAAAGAATGCATATGACCAGCTGTCTGCAAGGAGTATAAATCCTTCCATTCCCCATCATCCACCCATGCTGAAGAAGCTTCTTGGACAAGAAGTGAAATATCTTCAAAGAAAAACCAGAACATCCAGTTGCCTCTTGAAAAAAGCACCTTTGTTTTCATACCTAATGTTTTCTGATATTTCAGGAAAACAGACTGGTTTGTTCAGATTAATCTGAAATACATCCCACCAATTAGCTCATTGTTAAATAGTCTTAGGGCAAAAGACCAACGCAGTTAGAAAAAAAATATCTGTTGGGTCATTTGTCTCTTTGTTTTAAAAACTTTGTTCTGTACACTACACAGATGTATTATCATAATACATAAATACTATTGGAAAGTGTATCTTTATTATATGACATCTCACTAGAGAACAAGTGATCAATGCAGACATCTCTGTAAATAAACTCTTCAAATGGTTTGATGTCTTGAAAAAGTGTCCTCTACATTCTCTTGCAGGGGGCCGCCACATTTCTTGCTGCATCCCTTCTTTTTAAACTGCACTTTTCTCAATGAAAGTGATTGAATCAGAACCAGATGTCCCATGGAAGCAGAAGAGTACACAGATTCTTTGAATGGAATCTCTGTTACATTATTTGTAGGGTACAAGGTTCTCCTGACATGAGAGGAGTGGAAAAAGCAGCCTCAGGCTAGTGGGTTTCGTTTGATTTGAAGATCTTTGTGTGTGTGTGTGTGTGTGTGTGTTTGTGGGTGGGTGTGACTTTGAAATAAATCTGAAAAAAAAAAGTTGTTGAAAAATAGGTTTGTTCCATCTTGGGGAAAAATAGTTTCCACCTTATGTTTTACTTCATCTACTATGTCCTGAGGGATTGCTTTTATCTTCACTTGGGGGAGGAGTGAGATTTATAATGGCCACATACATGACATTTACCTGACGTTTTTAGCAAAGTTTGGGTCCCCCTCTTGAACAAATGGGATTTCTATGCATGGGATGCGGTGGCTCAGGGGCTAAGATGTTGAGCTTGTGCCGTGTAAGAGGATGAGCTCCCATTACTTGTCCCAGCTTCTTCCAACCTAGCAGTTCGAAAGCACATAAAAAGTGCAAGTAGAAAAATAGGGATCACCTTTGGTGGGAAGGTAACAGCGTTCCGTGCGCCTTTGGCATTTAGTCATGCCAGCCACATGACCATGGAGACATCTTCGTTCAGCGCTGGCTCTTCGGCTTAGAAACGGAGATGAGCACCGTGTCCTAGAGCTGGAAATGACTAGCATATATGTGCGAGGGGAACCTTTACCTTTACCCATGCATGGAAGCAAAGTTATTGTATATGAAAGGCAATATTTTAACAGGTCCTTCTATAAGTTGACTTGTACAAGAGAGACATCTTCATTAAGATTCATGTCAATCTATTCAAACTTCACAAACATAAACTTTTAAAATCACACTGGTGTTGCTAGTGAGCATGTGAACTATACCATTAGCACTGGAGTTTCTTTAAGATCTTGGATTATTTTCTGTCCCTATAAAAAGACATCGTGGAAATTAGAAATTATTTTAACAGGTACACAGTGTCTTAGGTCTGTATGGCAATTTATTTATTTATTTATTTATTTATTTATTTATTTATTTATTTATTTATTTATTTATTTATTTATTTATTTATATGATTTGTGTCAGTTGTTTTTCATGTATAATAATTGCTCATAAAAATAAGCACTCTGATAGAAGGTTCTAATTTTCATCTCAGTTATTCTTCTCTTAAATAACTTGTGAAATAAAACTGAATTTTAGTATTTATCTGATACTCCCTTGCTTAAACAGTTTGCATTACTAAATGAATATGTTACACCAATAAGTCTAAACTAGATTATATTAAAAAAAAAAAGCTTTGAGGAAGAATGCTGTTCTATTCCCATGCATTTGTACAGTTTTGTAGCATGTGCAATCTGTTTGCAACAAGTAGGAAAGAATATTAAAGTGAATGGACTGTTGAGCATTCTTCTAGAGTTAACTTGTAACACAATAAAACAATTTTCTAGACTGATGAAGATCATAAAAACAACTCCCCCATCTGATGTTTAATTTAGAGAGCCCTGCAGAGTAAATTTTAAAAATTCCTCTTTGAAATTACTAAAATGCTGTATTTGTTACCCTCCAACAAAGAAAAATTTGCTGTGCTCTACATATTCGTAATATGCATCAGATGTACCTCCATTATAGACATGCTGTTTCATTTATGAAGGTCAATGGAATTCAATTGCAAATCAATGCAGCAACTAAACCAAGTGGAGGGCATTTCACTTGGCTTAGAGACAGCAATACATTTAGTTAAGCTGAAAGAAAAAGGGCTACAAATTTTAAAGAACTTATACTGTGTTAGCTCTGGATTCTTTGTTTACCGGATATTTATTTAAATTCTAGAATTAAAGTTTTGAGGTAGTCAGTACAATATACTTTCTTCCTATGATTCTAACAAATTTTAGAAGAAATGAAGGATTTGATCTAAGCAGTATAGGTATAACTTTCATATATGTTTTTTTTTTTTAATTTGATTTATATGTCGCCCTTCTCCGGAGACTCAGGGCGGCTTACAATGCGTTAAGCAATAGCCTTCATACTTTTGTATATTTTTATCCAAAGTCAGCTTATTGCCCCCACAAACTGGGTCCTCATTTAACCTACCTTAGAAAGGATGGAAGGCTGAGTCAACCTTGAGCCTGGTAAGATTCGAACCTGCAGTAATTGCAGGCAGCTGTGTTAATAACAGGGTGCTTTAAACCACTGTACTACCAAGGCTCTTGTTGTATCAGCCAAATCAATGATATATGAGATTTTGCATATTTCATTCCTAATTTTAGCAATGAAGATATGTTTCCATCTCCTGGCGGCTTATGCTTATTTCATGGTTTGTTTTATAGCTTTATATATTTGAAATATGTAAAATATATTTGTGAATTTTACTTGCTATCTACATTGAATTATCAAATCAAATTCTGATTGGGGTTACTTATCAGCCTGATACATTGAATTATGCCACAGTATTGAATATACATAGCTCAGGATTGAATTGTTGGATTCTTGATGTTGTCTGAGTTTGGTTCTTCTTCTTGCAGGAGTTTCATTACCAGGCTATGTAACCATCAATGAATAGGGAAAAGGAGTTTGATGGTTGATTTTTAAGTGGTAGCTTTCCAGTGGTGGGTTTCAATTTTTTTTACCATCGGTTCTGTGGGTGTGGCTTGGTGGGTGTGGCATGGCTTGGTGGGCGTGGCTTGGTGGGCAGGGCATGGGAAGGATACTGTAAAATCTCCATTCCTTCCCCACTCCAGGGGAAGGTTACTGCAAAATCCCCATTTCCTCCCGATCAGCTGGGACTTGGGAGGCAGAGAATAGGTGGGAGCGAGGCCAGTCAGAATTTTTACTACCGGTTCTCTGAACTACTCAAAATTTCCACAATCGGTTCTCCAGAACTGGTCAGAACCTGCTGAAACCCACCTCTGTAGCTGTTCTACTAACCTGATAGGGTCATTTTCTTTCTTGATTGGTTTTTGTGAGAGGCCTTCGGTTTTCCCCCTCCTCCTCCTCTTCCTCCTCCTCCTCCTCCTCCTCCTGGTTTCTGCTTATCTGGAGATTGGTTAATAGCTGTTGATGAGAAAGGATGTATTTAGGTTTGTTTGCTTTTTTTTTTTTTTTTGGACCTTTGATCAGTTCCTTTCTTGAATGCTTTACAGATGTTTCACAGATGGGTTGAACTAGAACAGGGGTGTCAAACTCACATTACAGTGGCGTCATGTGACATATCAGGATTTCCCCCACTTCGCTAAACTGGGTGTGGGCGTGGCCAGCATGTGACACATCCGGGCTGTGGGCCAGGAGTTTGACAGTCCTGGACAAGAAGATCTCCAAGGTCTCTTTCAACTCTGTTATTCTGTTATGGAACTGGCTAAACCAGCATCAGCACCCTGGACTCCTGATTGGACAAATTACCACAAGCTTCTCTATGTATTGATGTTGTTATGTAGTCTGGCATTGAAATATCTGCCCAAAAAGGAAACAGGAAACAGACAACACCAAGAACAAAATTTAAATTATATGGGATATTCTTTTTTCCTTTCCTTTCCTTTCCTTTCCTTTCCTTTCCTTTCCTTCCCTTCCTTTTCTCAATGCATAATCCACAATCATAGAAGCCTTGATCCTACAGAATTCCCAATTAAGGGAAGAGCTTATTGCAATATTCTGCTCAAACGTATGAGCAGTAGTGATGATGGTGTGAATCAGTGTAAATAGTTCCTTGCCTCCTTTGAAAGAAAGACTAAGAGAAGGTCATATGCAGCTGTACTTGTAAAGTAACAACTCAGATTATTACATAGTGAACTTCATGTGAAAACACAAGTCACGTATTACTTTATTTATTATTATTTTATTTATTATTAAACTTATGTAGCACTCATCTCACTATTCAAAGTGACTCAATTTCAGTTGAATTTCATACTGCTTTGTTCTCCTGGGCTCTTCTGGAGGAACCTTACTGCTGTTGCTGCTGCCTATTTACTTATCTCTTTGTTTTGGAGAGAAGAACAGCTTCCTGAATGAGTGAAATGTGCAGAGCTCATGGTTCGGTTTTTGTTTTCATTTTGCCTTTCTTCTGCTTATCGAGACAATGAAATATTATGAGCAGCAGGGAATTGGTTCTTTTCTTAAGGAGTATTCAACATCACCTATAGATGATGTCTATAACTTGTAAACTATCATGTCCTAATTCACACTTGTGTGTTCTAATTCACATTTTGTATAAATGCTAAAATCATCCCCAAGTCCATATGAAGGCAATTTCTTGATTACTCCCAACTCCCAGGAATTTGAAATAGTACTCAAGCTGTAGAGAGTTCAATAATTCTTCATCAGGCAAGATGATAAACTGAAAAGATGGAAGGGAGGGAGGGAGGGAAAATGGCTGATATGCAAGTCAGGAAACTGAATTCCAGTAACAGATTTGGAGAAAACATTAAATTTATAATTTGCAGTTATCCATCGTTGGTTGTTTTTTACCCCCCAGTAAGATGTATTCATGGTGTGTCCATATTATTAGGGAGGAGTAGAGTGGGAAAGGACTTAATCCTTCATGTGAGGTGAAATTCTTACTCCCTTTACATCAGAGGTGGGTTTCAGCAGGTTCTGACCAGTTCTGGAGAACCGGTAGCGGAAATTTTGAGTAGTTCGGAGAACCGGTAGTAAAAATTCTGACTGGCCCCACCCCCATCTATTCTCTACCTCCCAAGTCCCAGCTGATCGGGAGGAAATGGGGATTTTGCAGTATCCTTCCCCTGGAGTGGGGTGGAAATGGAGATTTTACAGTATCCTTCCCCTGTCATGCCCACCAAGCCACGCCCACAGAACCGGTAGTAAAAAAAATGTGAAATCCACCACTGCTTTGCATGTACATGATTTGTGTCTATATCTGATTTAAAAGTGAGAGGAAGTATTAAGTTCCTTTTTATGGGTACAATATTAGCACGGGCTTAAATTAACATAAAACGGAGAGCTGTGCTAAACATTTGACAAGTAGTGTATTTTTCATCTGAGACAGAAAATGAGATTAGGCTGCTCTGATACAAACTGCAACACAATGAAATGAGGAAAAGAGTGTCACGATGTTGTGACATAGCCTTTCATACTTGATACCTGACACTAGGCACAATTTCCTAAGGCACATTGTTTACCTTGCAACATCACAGGGCCTATTTCCCCATTCCCTCCCCCCCACATCCTGCTAGATGCCTCACAACATTCAGATTAGATTGTACCTAAATGCTAAGGTAGTTTTATTTTTCATCTAAAACTCTTTTGAGGGATTAACTTTTTATTTTAAAAAGAAATTCAGTTGTTTGAATTGATTGATTATGTGTCATCATGTCACTTTTTACTCCTAGAACTACATTTTTTCCACGACAGTCTATCTCTAACCTATTCTTTTAAGTCTCCCAGTAATGCATACATCATCACTATAACTGACTCCATTCATCTTGCTGTTAGTCATCCTCTTTTCTTCCATTTTTCTCAGTATTACAGCCATTTCCAGAGAGCTGTCTCTTCACATAATATGTCTGAAATACAATAATTTAAACCCATCATTTCAGCGGTGAAATCCAGACGGATCTATCCGGCTCCCCACACCAGCCAGGATGCCATTACATTGCATTTTTGACCCTCTGCGCATGCGCAGAAGAGGCACACACTCTCACATTTCTGAACCGGTAGCGAAAGTAAGTGCACTGCTGCAGCATTTGTTCCTTGAGTGAGAACTCTGAGTTGATTTGTTTGATACTCTTTCTCTTGGTTTTCTCAACTGTCTATATTATTCTCAGGAGTCTTCCACACCAAAATTCAAAGATGTCAATATTCTTCCTATTTTACTTCTTTAAACTCCAACTTTTGCTTGCATAGTGTGTCACACGGTATATAATGGTTTGATGAACAATTGTAATCTTTGGACACATCAGAGCAAAAGAGCAGAAGCATAATAAGCATTTGTGGGCATTTTTACCTTTGGCTTTGAAGGTACTAATATCACTAAGTTGTTGGTAGGTATATACTATATGTTTTACCATAAACAGTTCCATATTATTATATTAAAAGCCACTTTAGTATACTCTTAGAGATAGTGTGCAAATTATAGGTTTAGGTTAGAGAGAGATGCTTATTAATTCATTCCAGAGAAATGCCATTGAAAGTAACTATAAAACTCTAAAGAATTGCAATTATTAGCTGAACACCATAATCAAAAAGAAATTCAGTACATGCCATTCATAAATAGTACAAACAGTCTGTTGGGGTTTAGCTTTAACCTCAAGAATAATTTCACTCTAATAACTACAATCAGAGCATAAGAAATAAGTACACCAATGGTTCCCACATATGGTTTGTAAAGAGGTAGTGGATCTCAAGAATACTTTAGTGAGTATGGGCTATGGGTTGGGAAGACAGATAATACAATAGTAATATATTGCTAATATACTGCTATTGCTTATGTATGATGTTTTATCTTATGCCATCTTATATATTGCTTGCAATGTAATTACTTTTACAAACATCCTTGTATAATATAATATTTGCTGAATTTAAATAGTAGTACATTTGCCCCTCACACTGAAGTGACCCGATTTTTTTTTTTTTGTACATTTAATTGATAGAATGTAGAAATCCAGATTACCTCAGTAGCCTTTTATCTGGTATGTTCAAGAGACAGAGAGTGTTTAAAATGACCTGCTTACATGGTGGTCCACAAAAGCTTTTAATGATGATGTAGTGGTCTGTGTTAAGGAACTGTTCAGGCACCACTGACTTATACTATGTCAGACCATTAATCTCTGTAGCTCAATGCAAGGAGTTCCTAAGAGTTTTTGCTTTTCAATATATTTTTTTTTGACAGATGTCTCTTCCACCTCACAAAACAATACTAGGATGCTGTATGCTGAATTATAACAGTGAATGCAATACCAGGTGTTCACAGTACATTTCTAATTCTACAAGGACATGGTTTTAGACACATAGGAAATTTTCTTCTATCAAGTCAACTCACTCAACCATCAGACTTAATGGTCACCTACACTAATTGGCAGCAACTCTTCAAGGTTTTAGTTGTTGTCAGAGGTTGCATGTCAGCTGAAGAGAGATGAAGCAATATAATGGAACTAGAAGCCCTAAGAGAAGCAGTAATCATGACTGCAAACTTAATCAGAAGCAAAGTGCAAACCAGATGGATGTGAGGAGCAAGACTAAAAACGATAGGACCAATCAAGATGCAGGGTCCAACACAACATGGATGCACAAATATGTGGCTGTTCAAAGCCTGAACTAAACAATTTATATTACATCCTGGCTAATGGTTAAAAGGTTATATTAGTCATTTGGTATTGAAAAGGCAGGGCTCCTTCCCCCACACCAATGGGGCAGCTATCTACAGGTCCAGCATTTCCTGAAAGATAGTGACCTTTCCAATCCTAAAAAGGAAGATGCTAGGAATTGGAACCAGGACTATTTGCAGGCGAAGTTTTTAGAAAGGATCTGCGGCCTTTTCTACCTTTTGTTGGTGATTGTGATCAATAGCACAAAGCTTTAGCAAAAACATAAAGAAAAGGCCATCATACCACAAACAGCTTACATTCCAAGCATTGAGAAATGAGTAGAGTGGGAAAGAGTGTAAATCAAGCCAGCTGGATGTTCAAGAAGTAGATGATAAACAATGATGGAATGTGATCAGTGTAGCAGTGTTTAGCTAGGATTTATTTTTCTTGGGTTGAAGGCTCATCCAAGGTCTTCATAGGAAAAGTGGACGTGGAAGAAAAAATCTGGAGTATGGACGCTCTGGAAAGGAGCTCCAGTTATATGTCAATACGACAAAACACATAGAGCCATTTACAAGACCAGAATGATTTATAAGGTTCTTTCTGGCTTTTGTAGAGGTAAGATTTCACTTGAAAATTAAATTAAGGGGAATATCAATTCAGTCCTCATATTAATGTGGATTCAGTTAACATTTCCCTTTTAAAAAATGAATAAAATTATCCTTTTAACTTTGCTTTACCTTCTATTTTGATATATAGGGTTACCTGATCTGGTTTGAAGAAATGTCAAGGACCACAAGATGGCACCAAAGGGTTTTTCTCTACCTTTTTGCTGCCATCTACTTGTCATGGCAATATTAGTTTCAGTCTGTTAGCCCAAGTGATATAGTTCTACAATTTAAAAATGCAGAGAATTATATTAGAAAACTATCCAGACGAAATATATGTACAAGTGTGACCACATGATGATGATGATATCTGTTCAGTCATGTCTGACTCTTGGTGCTTCTATAGACCAGGTACATAGATACATCATCTTGCAATATACAGCCACAATTGAGCCCAAACATTCTGTTGCTAAACAAGACAATTATTGAGTTTTGCCCCATTTTATGATCTTTCTTGACACAGTTAAGTGAGTCACTCCAGTTGTTCAGTTAGTAACATGGCTGTTAAGTGAATCTGGTTTCCCCTTTAACTTTAGCAGTTTGTAAAAAAATAATCACATGCCTGGGATATTGCAATCATCATAAATACACTGAATTTTTATCACGGGACCATGGAGATGCTGTAACATCATGGTAACTTCAAACGGTCACTAAATGAATGGTTGTAAGTGGAGGATTACCTGTATATAGTCTACATTAGATAAAATTGCTACAAAATGCATAGAAAAGGCATCAATTGTATATTACAAGAAATATAAACAAAACTAAAACTTTTTGAAAAGTAAACTTAAATCTTAAGTTGATTTAGCTGTGAGATAACATGGATTTAGAATTCAAAAAATGAGAAATAGAACTAAAAATGCCATTCTGTTTAACAGCACCCTACACTGTTATCTTCTATTGTGGTTCAAATAATGAAAGTAGGTTGATCCAGAATCAAATCTTCAATAAAGAAATGTCCTAGGGAGTTGCCAAACCAGTGCTAATAAGAAACAAATATTTGAATGCTTGTTTTTGTTATGACATTTGCTTTCATGCAATTGATTCTTTGAAATGATGAACCAAAATAATAAGAATTGTGTTAGCAAATGGAATTGGGCAGAAAGCAGATTTAGCTTAACTGATAAGTCTCTGTATAGAATGAAAGAGATTGGTGTCATACTGTTAGGATGTCTCCTTTTGCCTGCAACATCACAATACATGTACAAAAGGGGTGTTTCTTATATCACATCAGCACAAAACTAGTTTCATCATTTACCTTCCCTTGGTTCTACTGTGGATGTCCCCCCCCCACCTCTTTCACACACACACACAAAATCATCTGGAGTTTCTATTAAAATTCAGAATGGATCTCTGGTATTTATCACTTCTCCCTACATATCGTATAAAAGCAGAAGTATTGTAGCATGATTTGACTTTTAGGATCTGTTTTATGAAGGAGTGAGTCTATGCTACTTTTATGTTCCTTATTCCAAAAGTGACATGGGAGGGAGGGGGAGAAAAAGAGAGAGAGAAAGAGCTTTAAAGTCAGATCTGTTTTAATTGGCTGGTTTAATTATGCTGCTGTATTCTAGGATAAACTCACTACCCTGTAGAGTAAATCTGAAAAGCTTCAGGGACTCCATTGTGGTTGGGGGGCTAGGAAGTGCCTATAAAAGGCGCACTGTATCTCAACAAGACTAGACTGCATTTGTTTAGTATTTTAATTTCCCCTAATTTTTGTATGTCTTTGAATTAATTATTCTTCCTTAGACATCAAAGAAAAATGAAGGACATTTTTACTTTTAACAGTTTGTACTATAATAATTATCCTATTGCTCCAATGACAGGGTTGCACACTTCTTAGGGTTTTGAGATTACAAAAGGAAATACAGCTAATTATAGTCAGAAAGAAATTATAGTTCTGGTTCTTTCTTTGCTTGGTCTCATTTACTCACACACAACCCAATCTATGTGTGGGAAGTTACCTAAAACTAATCCATCAGAAGTCCAGCAAACCAGTCCACAACGTTATCTACAAGGTTGCAATTAATTTGGAGGGAAAGCGGTTTATTAATTTAATTTCCAGAAAAGTGTGGACTTGCAGTACAGATATTTAATGTATTGAGATTTCAGCTTTATAGCTGTAGTTATACATTTCCTCCAAGCCCATCTCTGCTTACCAGATTGTGTTACCAATATCATCAGTGTCCCTCACCCTCCTTTTTTGCCCTCATTCCTCCAATGTCATTCATTTAACACTGAAATTTTACACGTGTTTCTTTATGGGTCCCACCTGTGACCAGGTGACTTATTCCCATTAAGTACAAATAGATGTAACTGAAACAGCATCTAAATTTTCAAGTTCAGATAAAGTAATTATCCTGCACATACCTTGTCATGATTGTTGTGGCCCGTCAGCGGCCTGTGCAGCTAGTAGCTGATTCCGACAGCAAGGAGGCTGGTGTGGTGCTGCGCCAGCAGCCTGTGCAGCTGGCATTCGAGTCAGACAATGAGGAGGCTGGAGAAGATGTGGTGCCAGAGGCGGGGATTCAGCCAAGGCCTTCAGAACCTCCAGAAGCTCCCAAAAGGCAGGAGTGGTTCCTCAGGAGGAGGTCTCCTCAAGAGTAAGGCTTGGGGCTAATTGGCTATTCCCTTAGCCTATTTAAGGAAGGACGACGACTGAGGCAATTTGCAGGGAACAACTTCGTTCACTCTCCTTCGCGTCCTGATCTTAGTTCTCTTATCAGTTTCCTGCAAATTGTTTCTGGGCTTTCTGCCAACCATAGTAAGATTATAATTATTTATTCTTTGGATTCTTGTAGGCTGTTAAGAAAGTTAATTAACAGCCTTTATTTGAAAAAGACTGATTTAATTTAGTAAACTAAGGTTTGTACAGACTTTGTGTGTGCTGCGTTCTTTGGGGTCCATAGCTGGGGCAGAACAATGATAGAATAAGAGAGTTGAAAGAATATTTTCTAACAAGAAATTATGATCTTATTTCTTTGTGGGTTTAATACAGAACAAAACACAGAGTTGCCTGAACATCTTACACTTTGGTCATCCCAGTTCCTTCTGATAAATGGAACTGAAGTTATGGATTGAATTAATTTGTAAATCAATATTTACTACAGAATAGATTTTAAAGAATAATAATAATAACAATAGATCAAGTCTTAACAACAAATGCATACAAAGTTAGAACTGAGAAGTGCAACCTATACAAAGAAGCTAAAGAAACAGTGGATCACCTGGTAAGCTGCTGCAAGAAGATCACACAGACTGACTAAAAGCAACAGCATGACAAGGTAGCAACAATAGTGCACTGGAAAATTTGCAAGAAATATCATTTGCCTGCAAGTAAGAACTGGGGAGGGGGTACCCCATAAAATAGAGAAAGTCATAGAAAATGAAGAAATTAAATTGCTCTGAGACTTTAGAATTCAAACGGAGAGGCACCTGCCGCATAATACCCTAGACCATGGGTGGGTTCTACTTACCTTTATTACCGGTTCATAACAGGATCGCGCGCATGCGTGCCTTGCTTCTGTGCATGTGCAGATCGCCGATGATGACATCCGGGGTGGTAGGCGGGGCCTCCTGCCGGTTTTACTACTGGTTCTTGGACCGGTCCAAACCGGGGGCAATCCACCACTGCCCTAGACTTAACAATTGTCGATAAAAAAGACAAAAAAAGTCCAGACAGTGGATGTGGCAGTACCTGGAGACCACAGAATGGAAGAGAAAGAACTGGAGAAGATAACAACATACAAAGACCTACAAATAGAAATAGAACGACTGGGGCAAAAGCAAGGAAAATACCAATAGTAACTGGGGCCTTGGATCCAATCCCAAAACAACTGGAACACCACCTGAACACCATCGGCATTGACAAATTTGCCATGAGACAATTGTAAAAGGCAGCTTTACTCAGAACAGCTTCCATCCTGTGATGGTTTGTGTAACACCATCAAACATCCTGACCTGCCTATCCCAGGTCCTTGGAAAGAACTCATTAGGTAGACAAAAATGCCAAACTAAGTCTGAACCTCTGACTGACTGTGTGATGAACTATAATAATAAGCTTCCCAATTTCCTGGAAGAGACTTTACAGAACAGAAATGGGAGCACTGATGTTTGTCTAACTAGGGGAAGGACAGTTAGAAAGTACATGGAGCACCACCTGAACACCATCGGCATTGATTCAATTCTGAATATATTTCATGTTTCGTCTGCCTACTTAGTAACTAAATAAAAAAAGGAAAGAAGGAAACTAGATAAGGGCGTAGTAGCAATACAAGAATCATGTAGTAGGATATTAAAGTTAGAAATATATTCAGCAAATTAAAGCAACCAAATTATATGGTAATTCCCTAAAACAAGGCATTCTCCTAGATGTAGAACTTTCTCCTTCAATATTGAGGTGGGCTTATTATTGCCCATGACTGCAAGAGACAACTAGCAATTATTGTCCCATGAAGCTTGTTCGAAAGACCCCTCTAATTCAAAGAGTTTTAGAACATAAACTATTTTCAGAGCTACCAGATATTTCTCCTGTTTTCCTTTCAAAAACCATTCATTAATCTTTGTGGACTGGGATGCAAAAATTGGTGAACACATACAGCAGAAAATAATCCAGATATTTTGCTACCAACTTCTTTTTGATATTGGCTTTTCTAGTTAAATTTCAATTGAAAGCTTCAAGCAGAGAGAGGGAGGGAGGGAGGGAGGGAGGGAGGGAGGGAGGGAGAGAGAGAGAGAGAGAGAGAGAGAGAGAGAGAGAGAGAGAGAGAGAGAGAGAAGGAGAAGGAGACTATAGTAGCATAGCTTTAAACATATCCCACACATTTCTTTCAAAATGTAGATATTTGGATTCAAATATGTTATGCAGAGTTATCAGACCTGGACTGCAAAATGTTGGGTCACCACTAATGGCAGCAAAGAATTAACTTGCCTCCGTTCAGATGTTGTCATATAGTGGTCATCTAGACTTCTGCAGAACAGATCTTATATTAATTACACTAAAGTACTTTTCTAGTGAAACAATATACAATAAAACCATAAATATATCTTCCTGTATGCAAATTCAGTATACTGCAACGGACGAAATAATCACAGTGAGAATGTTCAAGTCTTAACCTAGTTTGAGGTGGTGGTTGTTTTAGTGGAATCTAACATGTAAAGAATAATTTCAGCCTCATCTAGAGATACAAATCCCTCCACAATATAAATCGTCATCTGAAAGAGAGGTATTTTTCTTTGTGTTTTTTAGGAAATGTAATTGTTTGAAGGGAAACTGACAGGTTTATGTGAGGAGGGAAAGAAGCAGAGGCTTTGAAGGAAGCAGCAAGTGCAAGTGACAGCTGGAATTGGTGCCAGCGGTTAGTTTTTTTTTACTGCCTCCTCTCTCTCCCTCCCTCCCATGCATGTGAGAGACGAGGAATGCAGACATACTAGCATTTTATCAATAAGTCATATGAATTTGAGTGCTAACACATGATCTCCCTTCTCTTTGAGGAATAAGGCTGTTGCTTCCTTACATCTATTTTAAGTGTTGGGCCTGATTACATCACTACTTCCTCTACAATGATGTGAGACGTTTCAACATTGGATTCTTTTGAAACACCAGATTCCTAAAGAAGAAGAAAGAAAGAAAGAAAATCCCTCTCAGTCTTATGAATGTCAAGGGGAAAAACAATTTGCACGTTGTTATTGAAATCAATTTATGCACATTATTAGATGTAAAAGAAAATACTTAACAAGCTAATATAGGGAGCTGAGAAGTGTCATTAAGGTTTTTGGCATTTTCCTCTCTCTCTCTCTCTCTCTCTGTCTCTCTCTGTGTGTGTGTGTGTGTGAGAGAGAGAGAGAGAGAGAGAGAGAAAGAGGGAGAGAGAGAGAGAGAGGGAGGGAGGGAGGGACAGAGAGACTGCTGTCAGCTGTAAGTAATGGGATTAAACTGTGAAATGAAGGAAGCTATTGCCAGAAGCACCAAAGAAAGTGTTTGGCTATAATTAGTGTTCTGTAACTTGTTAGTCCTGATTCTTTTGTTATTCAAGGAGGCCATTCTGAGTGTCTAAGTAAGCACCTGTTGCTTCTGTTCTCCCAGAAACCCCTTCACATCCCAGACTCCTTTTAAACTTGAAAGAACTCAGGAAGAGTCTCAAATTTGTACAATATTTTTGTCTTACTTTCAATTAGCAGTTACATCATACTAATCATTTTTAATTTGTCCCATGGACACTTAATAGAAAATCAAATATGTAAGCAAATTATTGAGCTAAATTTTACAAGTTTGGTACGCAGCTTCATCAGATTCAGAATTTAACACCTGGAAAAGCTGTGGGATACATCTCAACCAACATTGAGTGCAGCCCCTGCAAAGCTGCCAAAATAGATTGAATAGCAGCATGGATATTATGGGTATGTGGACAATCAAGTGACCTTATTTACACATGCCAAACTCTGTCACGATCTGTTAAATTTACATTCAGTGTACATCAATATTGACCTTCATATACAGTGAGGTTAATACATAAAAAAGAAGATAGAATAATAGACTTGCAGAGCTCGAAGAAATAGCCAATGTAAACTAGCCCAAGCCCCTGCCAGTGCAGGAAATCCTCAGTAGAAAATCCTGATAGGTGGCCAATCAGTTAGCCGCTGTTTAGAAATTTCTAACAAAGAAGAATTCCTCTACTTTCCAAGGTACTACGTACCATCTGGAAGTTCTTTTGAGCATTTAATTTTTAAAAATCTTTCTTATGCCTGCCTATCAGTTTTGATGCAATCATCTAGTGAGTGCACAGAAACATCATGCATGTAACAGACTTTCAAATATTTGAAGTTAGTTTTACTATCTCTTCTTAAGCACTTCTTCTGCAACTCACTCACCAACCTTCTCAACTTTTGTAGATTTGCTCTAGTTAATCAATATTTTTCTTGTGAAGTATCTGCATATATTTCCTTGACTGAAGTCAATCTAAGTCAAACAGAATGATTCTAAATCAGAATTACTTACATAATTCTTTATAACCAGTAAATGAAATAATTCTACAATTTATCCATGAGTATTTCACTGTTGTTTTTTTTAAATCCCCCCACAAGAAACTGGGAAAAAAGAGCTGAACAAAAATTCAGAATAAACTTTTGTCATGATAATAATTGGGTCATTGCAGTTTTGCTAATGGACCTAGAACTGCATTAGTCCCTCTGCTGATTCATTTCTATTTTGTGGTCTTCATTAAACGATTAATAAGTTCTGCAGAACTCATTTTCTTGTAAATATTGTAATTCCTGTTTCCTCAGGCATTTGTAAGGTGAGAGCTGCTCCAGGACAAGACTATATTTAAAAGGAATTTGGTTTTAACTTTTTTGTAGCTAAAACCGAATTTCCAGCATAGCCAAACATTTTCAGATTGAGTAATTCTATAGTAAATTCTGTCCATAGCCATTTAAACCTTGCAGTGATTTTGTAACTTTCATTCTGAGGTCGTTAGTGAATAGAGAAGAAAGAAAAAAAATAACTCTTGCAGCATACCCTGAATACTTCTGTCAAGTCCCAAGGAAGATGAGCTGGAGGAGGATAAAAAATTTATGACATCAGTTTCAGGGAGCAAGGACCTAGCTCTGAAGTCTTGGCCAAATCTCTTGAAGTAGTCTTTAGCCATCAAATCTACAGGAACATTACCTCCTCCTCTGTGGAAAAGTAGAGAGCAGGGAATATGACAGAGTTGGGCAGCATACAAGGGTAAATTATTGTTATTGTTTTTATTATCTGTGGTTGTCTATTGGAAAATACTCTGGTTTTTCCAAGTTGTCCAGTTTAAACAACTTCCAACAGTTCAATTTAAAGAGTACTAGGAATGTTTGGGTGGAGACATTTTATGAGCTCTGGTCAGCTAGAATGCTGAATGTGGGAGTATTTTGGATAAACCCCAATTATTGTCCCTATGCATTCTATGCCTCTGTATGCAGAAAGAATGTCAGCATTTATGGTATAAAGGCATATGGCCTTATAGGACCCTGAAGCAATTTCACTTATGTTGGATGGTCGCTAAATGAATGATTGTAAGTCAAAGACCATACTGTAATTGTCTTATTGTAATTGACTTATACTGTAATAAGTCGAAGACTATACTGTAAAAATGAAGATGGGACTAAATGGAGTACTTATACAGTGAGCATTTTGCTGAAAATAATACCTGAATAAGACCCTGGGCTCCTTCAAATGCTGAAGATATGTCTGTAATAGTCTGACCTAGAATGCTGTGCATTTTGAAAGAAATCTTGGTTGTGATTCCCCAGATAACTCGACTGTGCCAGAATTTTGTGCTAACAAACCATCCTTCTATTACCAATGTAATAAGTATATACATTACAGTAGTATATGTGAACTTTGACTACCCTTTTAAAATTCTAGGCTTTCATTTTGTTTTCATTTTGCTTTTATTTTATGTTTCTTTTCTTTTAAAAAAAAGAGTTTTTTTTTTAAAACCCTCTTGAATGAGAGCAGCATATGCAATCTGTACATTGAACATGACAATTACAGTATAGACTTCGACTTACAATCATTCATTTAGTGACCATCCAAAGTTACAATGGGACTGAAAAAAAGTGAATTATGATCATTTTTTACACTTATGACCGTTGCAGCATCCCCATAGTCATGTCAGTGGTGGGTTCCTCCCGGTTCGGCTGAGCCGGTAGCGGTGACGATATGACGTCACTGAACCAGTTCTCTTTGTTAGGGAGCTGGGTCCTCCTGCCCCCCCCGGCGTTATTCTTACCTTTTATTTGGCCCCGCCCCCAATCTATTCGCTGCCTCCCGAGTCCCAGCTGATTGGCTAGAAGGAAAAAAACTGTTTAAACTCTTGCCGCGGGGCTTCAAAGGGCCGCCCTATAGCTGATCAGTGTGAAAAGGCAGTGTGGTGGTAGACCAGTGCGCTCGAAAAACAAATGAGTAGACCGGTGCCTCCAAGAACAAATGGGTAGACCAGTACAGCTCTGCAAGCAGTTAAAAGCCTGGTAGACCAGTACCTCTGCTAAATCCTAAAGAATTGTCATATGACCATCAAACCACACCCACAAAATAAGCCACGTCCACAGAACTGGTAGTAAAAAAATTTAGAACCCACCCCTGGTCACGTGATCAAAATTTGGATCCTTGGCAAGTGGCTCATATTTATGATGGCTGCAATGTACAAGTATTTCACTTAGCAACAGAAATTTTGGGGTCAGTTGTGGTTGTAAGTTGAGGACTACCTCTGTTCCATATCTCCCTGAAAAGATATCCTAGATCCAAGTTGGATGGCAAATGTAATCTATTCAACCTTTCATTCGTAATTGTCCTTTCACTAAGCATTTGTTGAGCATCCCACAAGTGACTAATTAGCTAATCTCTCATTAAAAAAAAAACATTAAAAAGTTAAAGATTTCCCCTGTCCTATCATGTCCGACTCTAGGGAGAAGTGTTCATTTCTATTTCCTGGCCAAGTGAGCCAGCATTGTCCAAAAATGCTTCCATGGTCATGTGACCAGCATGACTATACACCGAGGTGCACAGAACACTGTTACCTTCCCACCAAAATGGTACCTATTTATCTATTTGCATTTCCAATGTCACATTATCATCTGTCCCTGGATTCTTGTGCATGGAAGTTGCTGTGTTTAGTTTCCTAGGTATGCATACATGACATAGAGTACTCAAAATGCATTAAGTATTGCATGCCTTGACACTTATTCATTTGAGGGTTGTTTTGTATAACTTTTTTGGTTTACCTTTCTGGATGCATTTATCTCTATTTGATTTTAGACATTATTACTTTTAGGCATTTAGTCTTTTTACATGCATACTTTTTAAAGCAGTACAACTGATTGTGGAAACCCAAAGAAATAATAGGGAAAGGGAAAGATTTCCCCTGTCCAATTGTATCCAACTCTTGGGGGCAGTGCTCATCTCCATTTCTTAGCTGAGGCTTCTGTGATCATGTGGCCAGCATGACTATACGCCAAGGCACACCAAACACTGTTAACAGGGGAGAAATGTAAAATTTGTTACTACCGGTTCTGTGGGCGTGGCTTGGTGGGGGGTAATGTGACTGGATGGGCGTGGCCAACTTTTTTTAAAAAAACTTTTCAAAGCATTTTTTCTAATGCTTTGAAAAGCCTCTGCCGATCAGGCAACTCAGCTGGGATCGTCAGAGAGGCTTTTTAAAAAATACCTCTCTGCCGATCAGGCAACTCAGCTGGGATCGTCAGAGAGACTTTTTAAAAAATACCTCTCTGCCGATCAGGCAACTCAGCTGGGATCGTCAGAGACTTTTCAAAGCATTTTTTTTACCACCTCTTCGGCCAAGAGGTTGCAGAAAAAAATGCTTTGAAAAGCCTCTGATGATCCCAGCTGAGCCGCGCGATCATCAGAGGCTTTTTTTTTTTACTTTTGAAAGCATTTTTTCGTTGGAAGAGGTTGTAGAAAAATGCTTTTTAAAGTAAAAAAAAAGCCTCTGATGATCGTGTGGCTCAGCTGGGCATGGGAGGGGGGGGGCAGGGATTTTTGCTACCGGTTCTCCAAACCACCCGTCGCCATCGCTACTGGTCTGAACCGGGAGCATTTCACCCCTGATTGTTACCTTCCCAGTGAAGTGGTACCTATTTATCTACTCACATTTGCACGCTTTCAGACTGTGAGGTGGTCAGGAGCTGGGACAAGTAATGGAAGCTCATCACGGTGCTTGGGTCTTGAACCCAGGCTGTCAGCTTTCTAGCTGAGACGTTTAGCATCTTTGACTGCTGAGCCCTCAAGCTCCTTTAAAGCTAAAGTTAAAGAAATACCGGTAAATCAAAAGTAAGATACAAAACAATTGTCTAGGACACTCATACAAGGTCTGGCTAATCAACTGGATAAAATATGCATGCATCTGTTTATAAATTAAATTTTCTGGAGGAATAAAAATAATTTAGTTGGTTTGCCATCCATTTCCATAGGCTTTAGGTGGCTAACAATATAAAAATATTAAAAACACCCCAGAAAACTCCAAATGTAAAACAATCAAAGGGCTAAACACCAACAAATACAAATGTCATGTGGCTACATCTCCATCTTCACATCACTGAGCACCTTCCCTCTGTGCAAGACGAAAGAAGAATATCTAAAACCTGGGAGGTAGGGGGGAAGCTGATGAAATCTTTACTGGGAGGGAGTTGTAAAGATTAGGAGCAGTTACTAAGAAAGCTGGTTTCCAAGGCATCATCATAATTTAGAAGATGCTGAAACACTGAATGCTTTTATTCAAGATTGCACCTGCTACCTTAAATAGAAGTACTTGTATTGAAATATGAGTTGCTGTTAGAGTGTAAATATTGTCTGCATTTGAAATCTATGCAAATTTTCAATTAAAAAAAATGCCGCCTGATTAATGCGATTCGTTTGCACTGTAGGAAAATGTTTTCTTTTTTTTTATTGAAAAAGTTTTTCAAATACAAATTTCCCCCCTTTTTTTCCCCTCCTCCCTAACCCCCCTCCCCCTCCCCTCCCCCTGTGACTTCTTCATAATAAAACCCAAATTCATAACAGATTATATAATACTTTACCATCCCCTTTCTCCATCCCCATATACTGACCCTTTATTTCTAATAAAATTATCATATCCCCCTTATACTATACATTTCAAAATGACATTCTACTATAACATTATATAATAACTCCTAATTTAGCATAATAATAAATCAAATCTTTTATGTATATTAATCTAACATTTCAAAACAACCTTCCGCTATAAAACTATATAATAAATCCTAATTTAACATTTATTCAGTTCATAGTCTACCCATTTCCTTCACCCTCATCGTTATATCTCTTAACTCAAATCTTTTACATATATTCATATCTAAACATAATATCGCTTTTCTTAAACTAAACAATCAATAAACTAACCTGTCTCCACCCACTTTCCTACAAGACTACCATACTTAATAAATCTTAATATCTTTATTCTTCTGCCCACTCCCCTAAAAAATATTCCCTTATGTAAATAAAATCCTCTTAAAAAGACTTTAGGCTTGTAATCCATATAATATCTTCTGTAATGTCTTTCAGCTGGATTGTAAACTCCATCACCCATGTTAGGGTAACATCACATCCTAATTCCAACAGTATGTTCGGTATCTTCAATTACCATCTGCCCCCATCAATAGCAAATATCTTCATATTAAAAAAAACAACAACAACCACCCGAGTGACTTTATATTTGTATTCCATATAGTATCTATAGAGGTGTCTTTTATCCAAATTATTAATTCCAACCACCGTAATAGGGTAACAACCAGATCTTCTGCGTGCCCCAATCCCATAACTCTCTTGCCTTGTAACTCAGCATAAACGTAGTATATTTATCAAAGAATCCGAAAAAAAAAAGATAGTTCCAATCCATTCAATTTAAGGCCCTTTTCACATCCCAAAAGTACAGCACTGCAGAGGTCTGTCACTCTCCTCAGGATAAAATAAACCAATACTTTGCCAATTATCTTTTCATATATTCAATCATCTTAAATAACTGGCATTACACTGTTGTTTAGTTTAAAAGTTTTTGTTTTTGTGAGACCTGCTTCTTCTTTTCTTGACTTTTTGTGGGTTGGATCTCCATCCTGAATTCCTTTCTGTAAATTGTATATCGACTATTTGGTTTTCATGCTGATCTATAACTTGATCTTGTTGGTTTTGCTTTTGTGGCTTAAATCTTTCTGGTTCTATAAATTGTATATCAACTGATTGATTTCCATGCTGGTTTGTGACTTGATAAGTCGTTACCTTAGAATCCGGAACCGCCTCTCTTGTATTAAATAGTTCAGCTGAGACCTCTGAAAGAGAATCCAAAAGCAGCTCATCTGTAGAGACCTCTGTAACTTGTTATTTCTTCATTACTTCCATCTCCTTCTGCTTTTCTTGAATTTCTATCTCTTGTTGATTTTGCTTTTTAAGGACCTTGTAGTAAAATTCTTCCGCTTTTTCAACAGTATTTAACTGATATCTTTCTCCTTGATATCTCAATATTATACCCACTGGAACATCCCACCTGAATAAAATATTTTGTTTTTTTAGCTCAGTCACCAAGAGTCCAAATTTCTTTCTATCTTTTAACATCTTAGGCGGCAGTTCTTTATATCCAGATTTTTCTCCCATACAGTTGTGGAGTAGAATTAAAGGATTTTTGCACAATATCATTTCTTATTTCTTTATCTGTAAAGTAAATCACCACATCTCTAGGCAGTTGCCTTTGCTTTGCAATCCAAGAATTTACTCTATAGGCCTTGTCAATTTTACAAGATACCTCCTCAGGATGAACCTTTAAAATCCCAGCCAGAATTTATTTTCCTGTAACCCTCTCATTCTGACCGCAAATTCTGTGAGCCTGTATTGCATCATTACAACTTCTCTTTCAATCCCTTGCTTTATATCTTCTACATTGTAAGTCTCGTGACCAGCTTCCTTTTTAGAGTTTACTTCTAAACTATTGTCTTGAATATTTATCAAATCATTTTCAATTCTTTGTATTTTATTGTCCAAATTATAAATCTTATCATCAACTTCCTCCATTTTAGACTCTAATAATTTGATATTTGTATTCATCTTTATAACAACTTCTGAAAAAGCATTGGTCACTGTTACAATCTTTCGTTGCAGATTATCATACTTTAGTTGTATCATTTCTTTAATTTCCTGCCTTAATTTTTCAAATTTCTGGTTCACAGTCTCATGATATTTTGCCATTTCCTCCTGAAGAAATTCTTTTAAATTAAAACCATTCTGCAAAGTCTGTAGGCTCAGAGCTTGTTCAGATAATTGTGGATGGGGGAGCACCCCCCCACACACACTGCTTGTCTGTCAGGCTTCATTAACTTTAAGGCCATCCTGCCACACAAAAAAGCTCTTTTTTAAAAAAGAAAACTTTTCCCCAAACAAGATCAAATACAGATCTCCAAGAAAAAAGAAACTTAAAATGGATATTTTCCTTCTAGTCTAGCCGGCACGGTATATTTCGCTACTGTGTAGCTTATTACGGAAGGACTTTCACTTTCTTCTCAAGCCTCAGCAGTCGCCATTTTAAACTTATTTTTTCCGTTCAAATAGAAACACTTGTAAAATCATTAAAAATACTTGCGATTAGGGTCCCAGGTACAAATCTCACTCTCTTCAATTAAACCATCTGTTATTTTATTAATTGATCCAGTCCCGGCGCCTAGCTCTGCAAAAAAAGCAGAGTCCTCCCGAAGCCCGGAGCATCGGAGAGGGAAAATAGGGAGCCCCGCTCTGCTCGTCCCCAAGAGCAAAAGAAAAACTCTGGGGACTTCGCAGAGGGCTCTACCTACCCTCGCCTGCTCTGACTCACATTTCCATCAGGAAATGGAGTTTTTCGAGCCACCTTTCAGATGTAAAGGCGGCTCTTTACAGGCAATGGGGCTGGCGGTCACGGGGGACCATCTGGCAGCTACGGAAGCCAGACAGGAAGTGAAAATGTTTTCAAGCCAATGAATGAAATAAAGATTATATTAGAAACAATATTTAACACTTTAGCTTGCTTCAACATCTCCAATAAGTATTCCTTCTTTTTCACCTTGTTTCCTTTTTGAAGCCTATGGTCAGTTAAGGGGGGAAAAAAGTATATATATTTCCTCCAGAAACATACTATCCTATATGTGGATTCTTCTTCCGTACATGACAATGTTATTCAGATGAGACAAATTGATTGGGACTCTTGATAGGAGGGCTGTATGGATATTGAAGTAGAGTGATTCTATTTGCATGCCAGTTTTGGAAAAGTAGTAAATCTTAAAAGTAAATAGTACATTTTTCTCAAGCTCCTCAATCAGTAAGAACTTATGAACATTTTTTGATTATAATTTCCTGATTGGTATAAATGATTATCTATTTAATTATAGTAGCCAAAACAATAGTTGTGTAATACTGAAAAACTTTAGATAATATAACAACTGTTTGGTGCATTAGCAAAGCTTCTTCAATTGCCACATTAGAGAAAAAAAAAACCAAAGATAAAGTAATGAGATTGTAGAAGCAGCAATGACAATTCGATCAAACTTGATTGGATTTTATGATTTACCTTAATAGCAATCTGATGTATTCTTTTTGTATGATAATTTCTCACAAGACTTTTTATTTACACAGTAGTAGATTTTTTTTTTTCATTTTCTATATTTCTTTTTTTTCCAGTGTTCATGCTGCTACCTTATATTGCAATAGGAAAGATAATTAATAAGCTATTCACCCTTAAAAATAATTTATTCATTGGTAACCACATGATGATGATAAGGAGATGTATTTTATTTATTTACTCTAACTTGTACTGAGCAATTTTGGTTAATAACCTTACAATTAAAGACAACAGCTATGATCCTCAATTCAATGCACTACACTTTGAAGCTAGTCTAATATTGCTTCAGACATCTAAAGGCATCTTCTATAGGAGGTGAGGCATCACAGAGAAAGATTGACTGTAGAATTTTGCAACTGATAGCAATAGTACTTAGACTTACATACTGCTTCACAGTACTTTACAGCCCTCTCTAAGCGATTTACAGAGTAAGCATGTTACCCCTAACAACCTGGGTCCTCATTTTACCGACCTCAGAAGGATGGAAGGCTGAGTCAGCCTTGAGTCAGTGAGAATCGAACTGCTGAACAGCTGGCAATCGGCAGTCAGCAGAAGTAGCCTGCAATACTGCATTCTGACCACTGCACCACCACGGTTCTTGGCAGAGGGGTCTTATTTAATATTCTTTTCTGATCTTAGTGGACCAACATCATTAGAGATATCAAGGGAGGGCTTTAAAAGTGACAAACAACACTTTGAATTGCACCCTGGACTAATAGACTGTAATTGCAGCTCCAATAATAGTGCTGGCACATTGCACTCATATATCTAGGAATGTCCATTATCCAGTCTGCTGCATCTTGAGCCAGCTGAAACTTCCAAAGGATCTTCATCCATTTATAGAGGAGATTGACATGGTCTGGGTCCAAAGTGCAAGGGTATGAGTTACTGTGAGCGAAGCTTCCTGTTCCAGAAATAGTTATAACTGGTACACAAGTTGAAATTGTGCAATTGTGCAATTTTGGCCATAGCCCCTACCTGCTGTTCAAGCAGAAAGCAAGAGTTTTGAAGAATATCTACACCATTACCAGGTCCATGAGTGAGCAACCCTTTCCAGAGACATTTCCCAGAAAATATGGATTTTGCTGAGATTTAGAAGAATCTTACCTTGCTGAGATTTAGTCTGAGCCTAATCTGAATCCTAACATCCTTCATACAGTGGATCAAGGCTTCCACTACATCTCCTGTTCAGCCATGGATAGAGATATAGAATAGAATAGAATAACAGAGTTGGAAGGAACCTTGGAGGTCTTCTAGTCCAACTCCTGCTTAGGCAGGAAACCCTACACCACTTCAGACAAATGGTTATCCAACATCTTCTTAAAAACTTCCAATGTTGGAACATTCACAATTTCTGGAGGCAAGTTGTTCCACTGATTAATTGTTCTAACTGTCAGGAAATTTCTCCTTAGTTACTAAGATGCTTCTCTCCTTGATTAGTTTGCTAATCCACCCATTGCTTCTTGTCCTACCCTCAGGTACTTCGGAGAATAGCTTGACTCCCTCTTGTTTGTGGCAGCCCCTGAGATATTGGAACACGTCTCCCCTAGTCCTTCTTTTTCATTAAACTAAACATACACAATTCCTGCAACCATTCTTTATATGTTTTAGCCTCCAGTCCCCTAATCATCTTTGTTGCTCTTCTCTGCACTCTTTCTAGAGTCTCAACATCTGGCATGTGGCGCCCCCATAATGAGGCTTGGTGATTCTACACCATCACCAACTGGAATAAGCTAGTCAGGAAGAAGGAAAACTATTTTAAACAGCGCTCCCTACTCCTAACCCTTGCAGTTGGCCTAGGAAGATACTACCATTTAAAATATTGAAGGCAGAACATACAGACTCAGTGAATTACTTTCTACTTCCACTTTACCACTGCTTAATTTTGAAAGAAAATAGAGAGATCTTTGAAATATTTTCAATGTGTTATTTTAAAAGGCCTAATCTGCCTTCCAGCCTCCTAACAGTCATAAAAAAAAAATTACTTCAGCCAGCTTCTTAAAGTGCCATTTATTATCCTATACTAAGGTGACCAGACATCCCGCTTTTGGTGGGACAGTCCCGATTTTTAACAATTTGTCCCGCGTCCCGCGATGTTTTAAAAAAGTCCTGATTTTTGGTAAGAATGCATGACAAGCTAGGGAATGGTGGGAGAACGGGAAGGGAATATACGGTTTTCAGTCACCCTCACCCTCTGCCTCTGTTGGATCGCTGGTCCCCGTTTGCTTACCCTGCCCACTCCCAATCTATTGCTGAGTCCCAGCTGATGGCTATAGAGAAAAAAACTGTTTAAATTCTTGCCGCGGGGCTTCAAAGGGCCGCCCTACAGCTGATCAGTGTTAAAAGAAAACAAATGAGTAGACTAGTGCCTGCAAAAATAGAAAAAACAGCCCCTTTCAGCTTCATCATAGGTTAATTACCATAAGTTGATTTGATCAGCCTCCCGACTATCAGCTAATTTGCTCTCAGCTGTTTTGTGGGCTCTGTTGCTAACTAGCTGCAAAGAGGTAAATTGATGGAGCAAATGTTTTTTTCCCCTAGCTATGCTGAAAAAGCGAAACTGAAAGTAAATCAGGGTCTTTGCTGCAAGGTGACAAAATGAGGCAGAGAGACAGTTCTTTTTCTTTTTCTTTTTCCTCACCAAAAAAGGTAGGTGCAAAACTGCAAACAATGGGAAATTTAGGGCAAAAGAGGAGGTTCAAGATTTTAAAACACAAAAGGAAAAAAGCTCTATTTAACTGGGGAATTGTAATAATTGAGATACTATTAATTGTATTTTGCGTTGAAAGCAGAAATGGTTAAGTTGTGGTTTGGAGGAATATATGGGGGAAATTATTTGGTTTATTATTATTGGTAAATATAATTAATTAATTTGTAAGAAATTGGATTGCATGGAAATAATTGGAATATTCATGTTCATATTGATTAATATACAAAAAAGATAGTTATATAACTAATTGATTTATATTAAAATGTTGAATTTGTATTAAACAACTGTATTACATAATTACATAATTAACCAATGTGAGGATGGGTATAAAAATAGATGACAATGGGAAGGGGTATAATATAGAATAGAAGGGAAAAATTGAATTTGATTAAGATTAGAGATGAGGATGAAGGGTAATATTGGTTTTTTAAAAAAATAGATGAGGAATAAATATGGCAAAAAGGAAATATAGAAATTGTAAATTTAATTGAAATGACTAAACACTGTTTAAATTTGTGAACCGGCCAAATACTCTGTTCAAAGAAAATACATTGTATGTTTGTATGTGTGTTTCTAATTATTGCTATTTATTCATATTTGTTCTCTTTTATTCTTTAAAGTTTAACAATTCATTCTTTATCTTAATATCTTTATATTTGTTTGGGGTTGGTTTTCTTCCCTTTCATCTTTTTTATTGTACAGCAATCTTTCTCCTCAAACCTACCACCTCTCTCTTTTCTTTCCTTCTTACTTTCTCTTCCCCCCATCCTCTTCTTCTCCTCCCTACTTCCTCTTCCTTTTTCCTTTTCCTCCTCTCTTCCTCCCTCTCTTACCCTCACTCCTACTCTAATTTCCCTTCCCTTCCTTCATCCCTCTCTATTGCTGTATCCTTTTATGCATATGGACTACTCAGAGGGCTGAAAAAGTTATTTTTGACTGTTCCTCGCACTTTTGACCAGTCCTCAAACTTACTACTGTCCTCACATTTTACATTTTTGCCCTATCTTGTCACCATGGTGAAGAGAAGCAGTTGTGAAATGAGTGACACGGTTGTTAAGAATGCTACAATGGGCATAAATGATGACCAGTCATAAGTGCGAAGACCGGTCAAAAGTGCGAGAACCTGTCAGAAATAACTTTTTTCAGCCCTCTGTGTAGTCCTTTTGTGCACATGGAATACTCAGAGGGCTGAAAAAGTTATTTTTGACTAGCCCCCCCTCCCCCCCGGTCAATGGTGTCCCTCTTTACCAATGTTAAAATCTGGTCACCTTATCCTATACAAAATGTTGGAACAGCCCTTCCCCCAGGATGGCTGAGACTACAAAGGTTGATATTTCCTGATTGGAGAAAACCATTCTCTGTATCATGATAAATAATTGTATAATTACAGAAAGCTGGAATTTTAATGCATTTAAGGCTGTCTCTGTGACAAAACTAAAAAGGCATCCGACTTTATCTACCTCATTCAGGCAGCAACATGAGGTGCCTGTTCTGGCGTACGTGTCGAAAGACACTATAATCTGTTCATCTTTTCCTTGACCAAACCGGCGCATTACGTTTTCTGAGAAAACGGTTGGTTGCAAATAATTTGAGGAAGGAACTTAGCAGTTATACATGACAGAACATTTTACTTCGCCAGGTTCCTTGCCAGTGATATACACATTTAGCTCTTACAGCCTTTTATGTTCAAGGACACGTTTGTCTTAACAAAAAAAAAAAGAAAAGGAAAGGAAAGGGGAAAAAAATGGCCATGTTCACCACAGTTGAAGCAAGCAGAATTAGAAATACAATAAAAAAAGAGGGGACAGCTGAATGCTGTTTCTTCAATCATTTTATCTCACTTAACACACTCTCAGGATATCTAGGAATTAAAGAAAGGAAATATTTACATACTAATTATATTTCTGTTTATTTAATTAAGTTATTATGCGTCCCTGGCACTTAGAAATGGTTCTCTTAAGCTGTTCTTCTAATGTTGCAATTATGGCATTATGAAAAGAATTTGGGGAATAAAAGCTAGCAATCCGAGAAGAGAAGAGGCAATTTGCATTGAGCCAAAGGCAAGCTATGAAACTGATTGCTAAGCTGGAAGGATCAATTTTGTAAAAAGAAGTGGAAGATTGCATTGGGAGCAGAAAGCTTGGCAATAGTAAAGGTGGGGGGTGGGAAGTGAAGGGTTTCTCTCAGAAAATGTGTAGAATCTCTCCCTAGTCATTAAATAGTTTACATTGGTCTGCATACAAGAAAGTATTTTCCAATCCATCCACATTGCCTTCTAACATAGTAATTTTTATGTCAAAGATATTTATATTAGGAATCCCGCAAAGCCACAAGCTACTTTCCACAGACGCAACCTGTATGGGTCCATATATAAAGTTTCCATTAAAACGCATGTAGTGCTTTACAGTATTTACAGCTTGAAATTTGGCTCTTAATGTTCAACCAGTAGTTACTATTCCTTTCAAGAACCCTTTTTTCCCAGGCCGTAAGTTACAACAGTAAATGTACGGATTAGGAAAACAGAACTCTGTGGTAGTCAGCAATTTTAGGAGAGGTTGCCAGGCGATTTCTACTGTGGACAGAAGTGAGCTCATGCTTGCAACCCTGACTGGGCCAGAATTGAGATGGAAAGGAAGAGGAACTCACCAACAATTGGTGCAGTTCCAACCCATTCTGGAAACAATAAAGCATCTAAAGTCTAATGAGCATTAAATCTTGGTTTGATCCCACATCACACCATAGTTTTTAGTACCTGAACAGAATTTTCCTCTCATGTCACATTGGTACAGGATCTTCAATATATGTTCAGTAATTAAGAGACTTAATTAACTAAAGAGAAGACTTTTTAATCAAATGTAAACCTTGTTTTTTTTTTTTTATGTCTTGAAACTGGCTGCTAATGGCCAAAACTAGGCTTAACAGATAAAGGTTAGGATATTTCGGTTATCTTATGTAGTATATATGTAGTGGGACGTGGTGGCTCAGAGTACCGTCTACTCTATCTAGTGAATTCTATATATTTTTTTCTTGGTTAGTAGTAGTTACTGAAAGGGACGTGGTGGCTCAGTGGCTAAGATGCTGACTTGTCGATCGAAAGGTCGGCAGTTCAGCGGTTTGAATCCCTAGTGCTGCATAACGGGGTGAGCTCCCGTCACTTGTCCCAGCTTCTGTCAATCTAGCAGTTCGAAAGCACGTAAAAATGCAAGTGGAAAAATAGGGACCATCTTTGGTGGGAAGGTAATAGCGTTCCGTGCGCCATTGGCGTTTAGTCATGCTGGCCACATGACCACGGAGACGTCTTCAGACAGCACTGGCTCTTCAGCTTTGAAATGGAAATGAGCACCACCCCCTAGAGTCAGGAATGACTAGCACATATGTGCGAGGGGAACCTTTACCTTTACCTATGTAGTGTATTTTCAATGTTTAAAGTGACTATTTAATGAGTTGCTGGATTTGCTTCAGTATTAAGTTCACTATTCATTCATTTCTTCTCTGCAACCCAGCAGAATCCATTACCCCAATTTTCAATTTCTTCTCCCCTTACTATCAAATTTAAGCAATTTTTTCTGCCTCCCTCCCCCATTGGGATTGAAGCTTGGATATAATTGATTGCACTTGGTTGATTGTGAGCAAGAGTGGGATGGGAGTGGTGCATCCATCCTTGCTCTTCTTGACCTCTTAACGGCTTTGATCATTGCATCCTTCTGGACTGGCTCTAGCAATTGGGGATGACCTTCTTCCTCCAGTGCTGATTCCAGCCAATGATGATAGAGGTCCATGGCACAATTGTTACTCTGTGGGCTGCTGCTGTTATTTCTCTTTTCCTGTTCAATATCAATATGAGGCTGCTGGGGGAGGACAACTGATAGTTTGGGGTGAGGTATCAGTAGTATCCTGATAATATCCAGCTTCACATTTCCAATCCATGCTGCCCATGGATTGGAACAATCCCATGTTGTGGATATTCTGACCCAGTATCTAGAGGTTGTAAGGGCCTGGATGGGTTGCACAAACTTTGACTTAATTCAAGCAAAATTGAGTGATTTTAGGTGTTTAGAACTTCTGGATCTTCCATTAAGGTGAGCAATCCAGAGGTTCTCCTAGAAGCATAGTTTCTGCTTATGGCTATGAGGGCCTTCATACATCTTCAGGTTTTGTGTTAGTTGTATTCATTCTTCCATCTGGAGGTACTGGTCATTGTCGATTGTGCATTTTTGACCTCCCACTTGGTCTATTGTAATAAGTTTTGCATGGGGCTGCCCTCTAAGAGAATTTGGAAGCTTCAACAGCTGCATAATATGGCAGCACTGGCAGTAAATGATGTTGGTTATTCAGTACATGTAGCACCAATACTGATTTGTTTGCCTGCAAGCTTCCGGATGCAATTCAAGGTGCTGATTATCAATTTTAAAGCCCTTCATGGATTAGGGCTAAATTACTTGAGGGATTACCTCTCCCTGTTTTTTTTTTAATCCATCCAATCTGGTCTGGCAGGATGGCATGCAACATTCCATATGTATCTCATCAGCTAAGGAATGCTGGTTAATGTGCTTTCTTTGTTGTGGTGCCCACCCTTCGGAACATTCTCTCTGGAGATCAGGATAGCACTGACTCTGCTGGCCCTAAAGACCTAGTACTATTTCCTGCCCTGGGACCCTGAGTGTTTGAAGATACCCAACTCAGGGCTGTATTAGTGACTGTGAGTGTGATAGTTCCTTGGATGCTATGCATTTTAATTTTTGCACTTGTAATTGGTTTCATTTCATTTCAGTCACTTGTTGAGATGGGCTGCAATACAATTTGATTAAATAAATACACTTGATATCACAAAGATGTGTCTATTTAAACACAGCCACAGTGAAAGCCATGTCCAATTGAAAAAGATGTCTAAATGAAAATATAGCTTACTTTATAAGGACTTAGGATAGTGATGGCTAATCTTTTCCAGACAGTGCCCAAAGCACGTCCGAATGCACGCATGCCCAAAACCCCCAAATGCAATGTGTGTGCAGCCCCCTGCATGTGCCCCGCCCCCCACATATGCATGCGTGCCCCCTGCATGCCCCTCACCCCCTGTACATGCATTCATACACCCCCACATGTACCCTGCCCCCCCACGCATTTGCGGCAGAGACTCAAAGACCAGCTGGCCAAGGGGAAGCACTCATGCATGCGCAGCAGAGCTGAACTGGGGCAATGGCTCGCATGCCAACAGAGATGGTGCTGTGTGCCACCTTTGGCACATGTATCATAAGTTCGCCATTATTGATGTAGGAGGAGAATTATAGAGGTTAGTAACCCTAAATACTCCTAGTTGTAGTCTTCCATGTTTTCTCCCTTTTAATCTTTAGAGAATAACCTAATGACCTGCTGAGACACAAAGCTGCAGACGTAACATACAGTAAATGTCTTTTAATTCTTCTGATTTTGGGCTTTTATCCTCTGCTGGTTCAGTTTAAAGATGTTGAGAGAACCTTGCTTTGGGATGAGTGTGCAGGATCAGCTCTTGGGGTTTCCCATTTATGTCATTTTTGCCACCAACCAAGCTGACAGCTGCCCACTTGGCAAAGAATATGGCATCGAGAGTAGTAAGGGAAACTTCTTGTTCCAGCTGGCACTTCCTTATCTAACAGTTAGAGCTTTGTAAGGGTAGACAGCTGCAGTTTCAGAAATTGGCTCAGTCTGTATCAATTGGATTTGTGAAGTCAGTAAAAGGCCATGAGGCAGATTCATGGGATTTCCTGTTAGTATTAGTTAATGGAATCCACTGCAGAATGTTAAGGAACAGAAGATGCCGTTTATAGCTCTGACACGAAGGCTGTGGTTGAAGGCAGGGCACAGGAAAATAAATGCTTGGAGGAATTATTTCCTGAAAAAGAAACTTGCTAAATTCTATTGGTAAGACCAATTAGTTGCAGGTGACATATACTAAGTAGTGACAGCTATCAAGTGATGAAAACCAACAACCACCAAAGTGATGAGAGACAGGAGGGAATTCACAGAAATATTCCTTGCTGGCTGATTCTCTCTTCCCTAAAACATCTGCAATAGAAGGGATGAACACTAAACATCTGCAATAGAAGGGATGAACACTGCAATTCTATGCATGCTTAAGTAAGTATTATTGAATTCGATACGATTTAGAAATTTGTCTCATTGAGAGCTTTATGAGCAATAGATAATGACTCCCCATCTTCTGACTCCTAGTGCCTCTATTGCTTTGCATAGTCTCCTCTGTGGCCTGGTTCTAAAGCAGGGGTCTCCAATCCTGGCAACTTTAAGACTTGTGGACTTCAACTTCAAGCTTTGCTGGCTGAGGAATTCTGGGAGTTGAAGTCCACAAGTCTTAAAGTTGCCAGGATTGGAGACCCCTGTTCTAAAGAATGGTTATTATGGTTTCCTTTCAGGGAGATGGCAAAGAGCTGGAGATAGTGACGGTAACAATGAAGGTATACCAATAAATTCTTTCTCGGGACATTGAGTCCCAACTTCTTAAACTGTTGATCTTGCAAAAAATGAAAATTGAATAATATGTCTTTTGGGAAGCCTTTGACTGCTCCCCCTGGCAAGGGGAATATTGTTTTCTTTGAAGTTTGGAAACAGTTGATGTGTAATGGTGAACTTCTGGGATGCAAAGATTATCATAGGGCCTCTTAAGAGATAAAGAAAAAGAGACTTGTCTCCTTAAGACCTCACTGTACTTTTTTGGGGGGAAAGTTTTTTATTTTTATTTTTCATAAACATATTTAAATGTACAGTCTCTTATCCATCATTAATCATTAATCATTCATCCTATCCTTTTACTTTCACTTGTTAATTGTTCGGGACTTCTCTTTTACCATATCCTCTCCTTTATGTTACCACAACCTTTCTTTTCCTCTTCCCTTCTCTTCTTTCTTTTATCTCTTTCTACTTTCCTAATTCCTCCTCTCCTTCCCTTTTCTACTTCCTCTCCCCTTCCCCCAATCCTCTCTTCTTCCTCCCTTTCTAACACTCTCTCCTACTCTTCTTTCCCCTCCCCACCCACTTTAGAGCATTTTCCATGGGGAAGCGAAGGGCCTCGGTTGGAGGCAACAGGCATAAAACTCAGCAGCTCCAGACCACACCAAGTTCTCATACTGGTAGCCCTCCAACCTTCTCTCTCTCTCTCCACTCCCCCAAGTCCAGAGGGGACTCCCTCCTGGGTTTCCTGGTTCATGTTTCTGAATCCTGTTGTTTTTTTTTTTGGGTGGGGGGGAGGAGAGACACTCCGCAAAATGTGTGCTTAAATCTCGCAGTGGTGCAAAGTCCTGATTATTAAAGATGGGGATGAGGAAAAGATGCCATTCTTTCCCCAAAAATACAGGGAAAGTGGAATAAAAATAGGTGTGCATGTGTGTGTAAATAACAGCCCAGGATAGCTTCAGCCACAAACAACAGCTGCTGTTATTTTTGCTGACAGCTTCTAAACTACACAGCATTCTTTAATAAATACTAACAGTAATGGACCATAATATACAGGATTAAAGGAAGGAAGGTGAAATCAGAGGACGGAGGGAGGGAGGGAGGGAGGGAGGGAGGAAGGAAGGAAGGAAGGTGAAATCAGGAGGGGGGAAGGAAGGAAGGTAGGTAGGTGAAATCTGAGGAGGGGGGGAGGAAGGAAGGAAGGTGAAATCAGAGGACGGAGGGAGGGAGGGAGGGAGGGAGGGAGGAAGGAAGGAAGGAAGGTGAAATCAGGAGGGGGGAAGGAAGGAAGGTAGGTAGGTGAAATCTGAGGAGGGGGGGAGGAAGGAAGGTAGGTGAAATCTGAGGAGGGGGGAAGGAAGGAAGGAAGGAAGGTGAAATCAGGAGGGGGGAAGGAAGGAAGGAAGGTAAAATCAGAGGAGGGGGAAGGAAGGGGAGAGGAGGGGAGGCGGGACCGGGCGGGGCATATAATTTAACAACCGGTTCTCTGCCCTAATGCCCAGCTGGGTAGGTGTGGCTGTGGGGGGGGGGTTCACGTGACTGGGTGGGAGTGAGTGATGTCGAGTTGGACACGCCCACCTAGGCTTTGTGGCTCCCAGTGTGGGAAATGGGTCCAAATGGCTCTTTGGAGGCTGACCCCTGACCTAGCCCAAACCTTGCAGATTTGCCATCATGGTTTTCCTTTGGGTTTAAGCATATTGCTATTTAGTGTCACAGTGCTGAAAGGCAGATCTGTTCATGACTTAATTTGAGATCAGTGTGCAGACCTCACATATGTGACAAAGAACTGAGTAGATTATGATAATAGGATGTACAGTATAGCCAAGGTGACATATCTGGTCTGCAAAACGCCACACAACCACAAGACGGCAACAAGTATTTTGGATCTCTTTATTGACATCCGGTAGTTGAGCCTAGAAATGATAGGCCTAATTTACTGATATAAGTACAGTATATTTGCTAGATAGATTGCTGTACAATAGAACAGATTGGGCAGGGCAGGGAAGTTTTTTTTTTTTTCCTTCAGAGCTTATTTGGTTCCTTGTATTCCATTGATAAAATAAGTGAGAGAAGTTAATGTGATACGGAAGAAATAGTCCCTCAACTTTCTTTTCGGGAGTTTAATTAATGTTTAGTTTAATGTTATTCAATTAGGGAAATTTAATTACTGGTCTACCAATTCTTCAACTAACCAGACTTCAAAGCCCAAACCTATACTCCCTGGGACCTGGTAGGCTTTGACCTCTCCATATGACTTGAGTTTGAGGTTCTCAGCTTCACGGTCAAGGGAGCCTTACTCTCTTTTTAAAACTAAGTGCATCCTACAGTATTTTTAGGAGTTTATCTTCACTCATTGGCGAAAGCAACATGACAGTAGACAGATGTGATGTAATGAAAGCCTTCATGGAAGATGCTTCCTCCAGGGTCTATGAAGAGACATCTCTCCTTGAGTTTTGCCAAGTAGTTTAAACGTTTTTGTTTGATTTTTATGTAGTGCCTAATTAATCAATTGGGAATATTCCTCTTGACAGGTATAAGCAAAGCAAAGTCAATGGGGAAGCCAAATTCTCTTAGCAACCGGGTTATTAATCTAACACCTGCAATTATTCACTTAACAACTGTAGCAAAGGAAAGTTGTAATATAGGGCAAAACTCACTTGACAAACATCTCACTTAGCAACATAAAGTTTGGGCTCCTTTATGGTTTATGGTTGTAAGTCAAGGACTTCCTGTATATCACTAGGTTTTCATTTGTTTTAATATCTTCTTATATGCTGTTCAAGGTTTTATGAATATATACACACACACACACACGCACAAATAAAATTTCCTAATTTCCAACGCTGGGTAATGAAGCCAGCAATCTCAGTTAAAAACAGTGAGGTCTCAGAATGATATGGGGATTGTCAAACAGGGCAGTATTACTAATCTTAATCAAACAGTACAATCAGTATTATAGGTGCTCTGCTGTTCAACGCCTATTGGGAACTCCTAAGAAATTATTCTCCGTTTTAAACTTTTGTTTTGCCCTTGTAACTATGAGGGCAGCCCTAAGAAAACACCACTGAAAAAAAATTCCCTCTTTCCATAGTTATGAAAGACAGAATTATAAATGTAGGATTTAGAACCCCAGATAATGTGGCTGTTTACCCTTTGACAATTCTACCCTGTTCCTTGGACAGGAAATTTGACCACTTCTCATATCCTGATAGGAACTGAAATACTGAATACGCCCTAAGTACCCATCAGCATTTGATACGTGTCTTTTTCGCTTTTTCCATTCTATTGAACTACAATCATAGTCTTGCTTCAGATTGTATTTTTGTAGCAAGGCCAATAGGCATCAAAGTCTGAGTTGCGTCTGGCAGCGGGGATGAATCAGGTTAGGCAATCACAGACAGAAGCACAATGTTTCTGTCCTTCATTCATGACAAACAAGCAAATAAGGGATGCAAATCTACAAGCTTGTTGTATTTTTCTTTCACCCGTAGTAGCATATTGTGGCATCTGAAAAGAGTGATGAGGGTGTAGACTTTAGAAAGCTTTGCTTTGCACTAGTGCTCTGAAGCAACAGAGATATCAAGACCAATTGTTCTTAGTCTTCATGATTGGCTAGAACACAAGTTATTGTTGTTATTGCAGTTACTGTTATTTCCCCCCCCCCCGAATACTATTGTAAGGTTATACTTAAATATTTCTTGCGTTTTGTTTTTAATGAATTTGAATTTCTGACTTATGTTTTGGTTCTAACCACTGGCAGTTTTGTGTGATAAAGCATCAAGATCAATCATACTTGGGGGACGAATGACATTGTCATGCAATATTTCTTAATCGTAACCAAGTAGCCTGACTTATTTAAAGGATGCATATGATTAGCAAAAAAAAAAAAGAAAGAAAGAGGAAGCTACGACATATTATATGTGTGCAGGCATCTAGTTTCTGTCTGAAGAACATTCACTTTTTGAGTTTTTCTAGGATAGTTTCCTTCTTTTTTTTTGAAAAGGTTTTTTATTCTTTTTTTCTCATAAACATATCTTAAATGTACAGTTTCTTATCTAACATATATATTTTCTTTTAACTTTCATTCTAATACAATCTTCATCCTAAACAATTTAAATATATTCGGGGTTGCTCTACTACCATTTCATCTCCCTTGTTTTACAACAATCCTTCTTCGCCTTCTCCTCTCTTTCCTTTCCCTCCCTTCTTCCATCTACTCTTCTACTTTCTTCTTTCCTCCTCTCCTTCTCCTTCTCTACTTCCCCTCCCTTTCCCCCACATCTACCTTCTTCCTCCCTTCTAACCTTCTCTCCTACTCTTGTTTCACCTCTCTTTCTTCTTCTCCTTTTCCCTTCCTTCTTTCCCTCTCTCCTTCCTCTCTTCTCTCCTCTATAGGATAGTTTCTGTTGAGCATCTTTATTCAGAAGAAATCAGACTACATTAAATGGGACTTACCATAGGATAAGTGTGCAGAACACAATTTGCATTTTTGGGTGTTCAGTCTTCACCCAAATTATTCTCAGTCATTTATTTTAGTGACTGTTGATGGTTTTACCCATAAAGGATGTGGCTGCATTCTACAGCAGTGAAACACACAATTTTCTCAAGATTGCATAATACAACAATGCAAACTCATTATTTGGGAATGCCAAATGATAAGTATGTTCATTTCTACCAGCTGTCTTCTTCTCGTAAGGTTGCCTTATTTTGAAGTTGTTCTCTGATTATTGGAGATGTGATTTGTAGATAAAATTTTATAAGCCTCTATTTAAATCATGATGGACTTTATTAACCCTTTGCAAACTGATAGTTTATAGGTGCAAGTACTATCTGATTGTTGCACTGGGGACAGCAGTCTTAAAAGGGAGGGAAACAAAATAATAGATTCTCTCTCTCTCTCTTCCTAAACTATATTCATTCAATTTATTAAAAAAAATTGGGGGACAATTTGATTAGCTTTTTAGCACAAGTTAACCTTTTCTCCAAAATTTATTCCTTCCAGATTAAAATTGTGTTTGCCAGAATGATGTAACTCAGAGGCCCAATTCTGAGTATCTCACAGGAACATATAGGGCCGTGATGGCGAACCTATGGCACGCGTGCCAAAGGTGGCATGCAGACCCATATTGGTGGGCATGCAAGCATTGCCCTAGCTCAGCTCCAGTGTGCATGCGCATGTTGGCCAGCTGATTTTCGGGCTTTCCGGGCCCACCAGAAGTCAGGAAACAGGCTTTTTCCGGCCTCCGGAGGGCCTCGGGTGGGGGTGGGGGTGGGGAAGGCCTGTTTTTTGCTCTCCCCAGGCTCCAGAGGCTTTCTAGATGGGACTGGAAGTTGGCAAATGGGCTGTTTCCGGCCTCCGGGGGTGGGCGGGGAAGGCCGTTTTTGCCCTCTCCAGGCTCCTAGAAAGAGAGCGAAAAATGGGAGAGTGAAAAACAGGTCTTTTGCTCCCACCGGAAGTCAGCAAATCAGCCGTTTCTGGCCTCCAGAGGGCCTCTGGGGGGGGAGGAGGGCTGTTTTCACTCTCCACAGGCTCCTAGAAAGTGTCTGGAGCCTGGGGAGAGCAAAAAATGGGCCTTTGGCTCCCACAGTGCCATCGCATGCCAAAAGTGTGGGGTGGGGTGTTGCACACAGATGCGTGGGGGGGCAGGGTGCATTTAATTATGGTGTGGGCATGTGTGTGCACGACCTCTCGCACTCCCCCCACTTTTGGCACGTGACAGCAAAAAGGTTAGCAATCATTGATATAGGGGCTTTGAATTCACCAGATGCAAAACTACTTGCACCCTAGACCTGAAGTGCCTGATTCCTGCCAATGCATCTGTATCTATGGTGTTTTCCATAGGGGGCCTGTAGAAAGGTTGTTGTTGTTAGTTGTGAAGTCGGATCCGACCCATCATGACCCCATGCCTTCCTGTCCTCTACCATCCTCTGAAGTCGATTTAAGCTCATGCCTACTGCTTCAGTGACTCCATCCAGCCACCTCATTCTCTGTCTTCCCCTTCTACTTTTGCCCCCAATCTTTCCCACCATTAGGCTCTTCTCCAATGAGTCCTTCCTTCTCATTAGGTGGCCAAAATATTTGAGTTTCATCTTCAAGATCTGGCCTTCTAAAGAACAGTCAGTATTGATCTCCTCTAGGACTGACCAGTTTGATCACCTTGCAGTCCAAGGGACTCACAGGAGGTACTTCAGTCAAATACAAACTTCTGTCAAGATTCCATTCGTGTAAGAGATTCTCAAACCAGGAATGCATAGAATGTAAAAAAAGTAATGCCCATCAGTGAGTGTAATGGAATGTGTGGATGACCTCGGGGAATGAGGGGAAGAGATGCTGCCTAAGAAACAATCAGAAAGGAGAGGAAGGAATCCCCAGTGGTCCCATCAGAGAAAGAAGCTGAGGAAGTACCCACCCTAATGGATCAGGCAGTTAAAGGTTTTGGTGGGAAGATTGTACTTTCAAACTTGCAAGATTCTGTTCATGTAGGCCAGGAATCTTGAAACTTGGCAACTTTAAGACTTGTGGGCTTCAGCTCCCAGAATTCCCCAGCTAGCATGGCTGGCTGAGGAATTCTGGGAGTTGAAGTCCGATGAGACTTAAACTTGCCAAGCCTGGAGACCCCTGATGTAGGCGTACAATGAAGTAGAATTTATTCATCTAGCCATATTTTGTGTCTGGTTTACCTGAGGTGGCTGATGTCAATCTTGAAAGCCTCTTATCGTCTTCCAAGAGACCAATTTCAAGAATGGATTCTGAAACTCAAGGAACACTACTGACTGCTGTACATCTATTTTGCTACAATATCAACAGCAAGTAGATGACCAACTAACTAATTATCAAACACAGCAATTGGGGCAAAATTTGCTTCAGTCCATAGTAGCACAATGGTTCAACCAATGCTTCTGTATTCCCATGGGAGCTTTCCAAAGATGTTTGAAGGGGACCAGGATCCATTCCTTCCCATGGGAATACAACTGCTAGATAAAACAATTACATATGGTAACTTCTGCTCTTAAAACCAGTCTTAATCAATTCTCTTACTCTATGACTCCACACATTCTTAAAGTAATAATGTTCTTGGCAATGGTGGGTTTCAAATTTTTTTACTACCGGTTCTGTGGCTGTGGCTTGGTGGGCATGGCATGGCTTGGTAGGCATGGCTTGTAGGTGTGGCAGGGGAAAGATACTGTAAAAACTCCAGTCCCTCCCTAATCCAGGGGAAGGTTACTGCAAAATCACCATTTCTTCCCGATCAGCTGGGACTCAGGAGGCAGAGAATAAATGGGAGCGGGGCCAGTCAGAATTTTTACTACCGGTTCTCCAAACTACTCAAAATTTCCACTTCCGTTTCTCCAGAACTGGTCAGAACCTGCTGAAACCCACCTCTGGTTCTTAGTACCAAATACTGGCTGTTTTAAAAACAGGGAGCATACTTCTACTTCTGCCTCTTCTCCATTCAGAGACAATGTACTGTCAATAATACTAGAAAGACACAACATGAGACAGGTGAATAATAAATAGAGCCACAGGGAGTAGGAGGATGACGCTACCTGACATCACTAACAATTATGGAGTTTGTGTGTAAGTGGATGGGTGGGGGCAGTGCTACCAATAACACAGAGACAAAAAAAAAAAGAGGCAAGCGTATTGTATTTATGTTGAAATTTATGAAATACCAGAGTGTTTTAATCTGGAATAAACATCATCAATATAACATGTTCTATTTAAACTACTTGTCCCATAATGCAATGTTCCACTTTCCCCTCCCACCTGATATAAAAGGTACTAATCTTCTCTTTGCTCTCCCATCTGTGTTCAAGTGATGTAATGTACATAGAAAGGAAAAAAAAGGATAGACTTATTAATTTAGAAATAAAATAAAACATATATTCTGATTCTAATTATATGTAGTTGTTTGGCTTGATCCTTTTTAACATAACAAGATGGTAGCAGAGGATGGTTAGCCAAACTTAACTCACTAAAAAAGATGTCTGAATCAGAAATTTTTATAATGTATACAATTATCCCAGTTTGGGTATTGTTCAACCATGTAATTCTTATTTATAAATTGATTAGATTATTTACCCAGGAAAAAAGGAAATCCAATAGAACAAATGATAATTTTACTTCTACCCCAAATGGATTAGTTTTAAACTCTCCCTAAATGTATATAAGAATGAATGTTCCCATGCTGATGTGGCAGTGGAACTGTAAAGAAAATCAAGCAAATTCAATCAAACTGCCCTGAAATTCCAAGCTTGTTCAACTTCTGGTGATACTTTTCATGTCAATGCTATGATTCAGAGAAGGAGAAACAGAAAGAGATCCTGAAGTGGGGGGGGGGAGGGAGAATCTATGTCGGCTTATACCACACTCTTTATCATTAACTCTAATCCTTCTGGTGGAAGTTTGGCTGCTGGCCAATTGACAGTTAAGCATCTGATGATCTTTTATTCAATGAAGTGGGCTTTTTTATTTGGAAAATATGATTAGGGAAGCTAGCTGTTTTCTCTTTCTTCTTTGCTACTTATTTCCTCTGGCTTAGTGCAGCCTTTGGCTGTTTCCTGAGCAAAGTTTGACAATCTTCCCATCCCCCCCACTTCATCCTGAACACCATGTCTCAACATTTTCTCTCAACCATCATGTAGGTCTCATAGCATTGTTGATTCCCATTCTATGTCTGCTAGGATGTAAATTGCTCCATTCCCTCTGTGTGTGTCTCCCCCTCCCCATTTCCCTCCCTTCTGTTCATGTATTTTCAAGGGTTTTAATCTGTGAAGGGGACCTACTTCAAAACCCAGCAGCTGAAGCAGCTTATTTCATGAAGGAGAGAGATGGCCAATAAAACCAAATTAGATTTTTATCTCATTGTCTCTGTAGAAATGAAGTATAATAATTATTTCAGGCAAATACATGTCGGAGATGGTAATTAAGATCCCTATCATGCCTTTATAGACAAGTAGATTCTAAAATAAGCATTCGTAATAGGATTAGACATTATTGTGGTGCTCTCTCTCCTTCCCAAAGTGTCTTGCAAATTTAAGTGTACAAAGTTGATCAAAGGGGCAGAGAGGAGAGGAAAGGAAGGAAATCTACTAGGAAGTACCAGAGTTGTTATTTTAGTTCTCCTAAATGTAGATTATTTTATCCCTCAATCTGTATGAGGGAAAGTGTGAGAATTCAATATTGAAGACAGTGGCTACTCTGTGGGTGCCCATGCGAATGTTATTCCTTCTTATGTCGCACAATAAAGAAATTGGAAGAGGTAAGGAATAAACTTTGGTTTACTTACATTTGTAGAATTAGCAAGTCTTGTACAGAAATCCCAAGTCCCAAGCAGGTTTTAATGGTAACAATGCAAGTTACTCAAATAATATGTGCTAAGTAGACTGGACAGAGTGTGGATAGTTGTAGTAGTGATGTATGTAGTGACAAAGGTGGGATTTAGGAATTTGTATTGTATTTATTAAATGCTATTGTTGCTTTAGTTTAGTTGAGCGCTGCTGAAAACCTTCTTCTTCATCATCATCATCACCATCACTACCACCATCATCAGCCTCTCGTGGTTGGCAGTATCCATTCTTGTGCAGATGGGCTAATTTGAAACAGTAAATAAAAATCACAATTCCATTCCAAACAAAGAAGTCTGTTTTGTATTAATTTGCCTTAGCATAATTTATCTATGAGGGATGTGATGGCTCAGTGGCTAAGATGTTGAGCTTGTCGATCAAAAGGTCGGCAGTTCAGCGGTTTGAATCCTTAGTGCTCTCGTTGCTTGTCCCAGCTTCTGCCAACTTAGTAGTTTGAAAGCATGTAAAAAATGCAAGTAGAAAAATAGGGACCACCTTTGGTGGGAAGGTATCAGCGTTCCATGCGTTTAGCATGGTTCCAGCGTTTAGTCATGCCAGCCACCTGACCATGGAGACATCTTCGGACAGTGCTGGCTCTTCGGCTTTGAAACGGAGATGAGCACCACCCACTAGAGTCGGGAATGACTAGCACATATGTGCGAGGCGAACCTTTACCTTTACTAATTTATCTATAAAAGTTTGTACCTGCCATCATGCTGTGTTGTTGTTAATTTGTAATAGTTGGAGCCACACTTTGCAACAGCATTAGTATATGACCATTGTTAACACCAGCATTATTGTGGCTGAGTCCAAAGTAATAGCAATTATTTTTGCTTTAATATAAAAAAGGAGGAGAGAAGAAGAAACAAAAAGAGAAAATTACAAAGCACATGTTACACATAAGAAATCAATTAGCCCATTTTTAAATTGATTTGAATTGAATATTTTATTTGGCCAAGGGTCATTATGCACACAAGGAATTTGTCTCAGTGCAGAGGCTCAAGTCACCAGTGTACATGCAAAGCAACAGAATAATGATGATAATAATAATATCAATAAGAGGGGGGAAGTAAGAAAGATAATAAGGATAAGTGATAATACTATAGCCATACTACATAGGAAATACACATAGACATTACAGCATGAGAAACATTAGACAGGACTGTGAGTATTAGGCGTTGAGCAGACCGATGGCCTGAGGGATAAAACCGTCTTTGTGTCTAGTTGTTTTGGCCTGCAATGCTTTGTAGCACTGTCTTGAGGGGAGGAGTTGAAACAATTTACACCCAGGATGTGAGGGGTCTGCAGATATCTTCTCAGCCCTCCTTTTGACCTGTGCAATATCCAGGTCTTCTATGGAAGGCAGGCTGGTTGCAATTGTTCTTTCTGCAGTCTTAACTATCCATTGGAGTCTGTACATGTCCTGTTTGGTTGCTGTACCAAACCAGACAGTTATAGAAGTAAAATGACAGACTCAATAATTCCTCTGTAAAACTATTATAAATAGTTACTGAGGCAGTCTGAACTTCCTGAGTTGACACAGAAAGAATATTCTTTTTTTGTGCCTTTTTAATGATGGTTCTAATGTTAGGTGTCCATTTTAAGTCCTGGGAGATTATAGGGCCCCCTGATACTATGTTGATACTGTGCTGTTGAATATAGTAAGAGGTGGTAAAATAGAAGAGCATCTCCTAAAATCCACTCTCATCTCTACAGTTTTAAGCACATTCAGCTACAGATTGTTACGGCTGCATCACAGGACCAATTGTTCAACATCATGTCTATATTTAGACTATCACCATCTTGAATGAGGCCAATGACCATTGCATTGTCTGCAAACTTCAGAACTTTAACAGAGGGTACCCTTGAGGTACAGTCATTGGTATATAAAGAAAAAAGCAACAGAGAATGGACACAGCCCTGAGGAGCGCCTGTGCTAATTGCCCAGGTAGTAGATATAATTTTCCCTAGCCTCACGGGTTGCTTTCTGTCTGTCCAAAAACTATTCATCCACCTACATTAATATAGGGTTAACTCTTTGACAGACATTTTGTCTATGAAAATAATTTGCATCAGGTTCTTCCCAAGGATATAGGATGTCATAATGCATTGGTGCAATATATGTGCAATGTGGCCTTTGGCAATTGACAGATGGAAATTTTGTCAATGCGCAAATTTTTCTAAGTGCTGTCCAAGATTTTTTGATATGGCACCCAGTACATCAATAACCGCTGGGGCCATCATTTGAACATCTTGATACTTTGTGATCTTCTCAATTTCTTTGTCTTTCATTCTATTGTCCCCTGGCATTGCCATATCAATTATCCACAATTTCTTCTATCTATAGTTAAATCTGCTGTGGTATGAGTCAACACTTTATTGTAAATATTTCTGATTTATATTCCAAAAGTCCACGATATTTTAACCTACTCATTTTTAATTACTTTTTCAACCTTGTGTTCCCACCAGTTTTTCATTCTTGGCACATGATAATTTTTACAGATGTCCAACAGAATCATTTTGCTGATTGAGTCATTGTCTACAATCAGTTTGTGCCATTTTCTTTGCAAGCTGAGTATATGTTGTTTCTTCTTTGCACAGTCTGTACTTCGAATCATTTGGTGATTTTTAGTTCTGATCTTGATTTCATTAGTTCAAATAGCTTGCTCTGAAGCAGCCAAAATCAAGCCTTCAGTTTCTTTCTTCTTTTTTTGATATTTCAGTTGTAAGCCATTGCCAGATTTTATCTTTATCCACTTTGATCATGTAAACATTTTCTTGCCAGCATTTTGTTTGTCTTTGCATCACATTACTCTGATATTCACATTTTGTTTCCTCTAATAATTATTCTGAGTACTTTACTTTAGTATAACAACTTCTGTTTTAATCAATGTTCTGCCTGAAGGTGCTCTCTAAGCATCCAAATTCTTTTCTGCCCAAACCAGGCTGTGGTTGGAATACCATTTTGGGATACAGAAAAGCTACAATTTTACAATGAGAAATGTTAGGATATGGTTTGAGCCTAACTAGTTGTCCAGGCAATATATGTGTTCTATAACTTTAATATGAATATGCATTGTGTGACTTTAAAGTTTTCTTGCTGATTCATTGTAAAGCTGAGTCATGCTGTAATTAGTTGTGAACGTATTTAAGAAAGGTACTGTAACGTATTCAGTTGATGATAAGCCACCATAATGTGTGGAGTTGCAACCATTGTGCTATCATCGGTTTGATGGATCTGCTACCATCGTGGTTTGTGAACCAGAGTGAGTTTGTTATTCTAACCAACTACTGTTTGTGTGGTAAGAAGATTTTTGTATCACTGAACTGATTTAACTGGCAAAGACTTGGATTTGTTTAAAGACTATGAGATTGTTTTTTCGCTATAAAGTAAACTTTTGATAAACCAGTTTGCACATCTCTTATTCATTGCTCTCAGCAACGTTTCTCTGTCCTCTACACTCTGCTGGTTGGTAACACAACAACAATATCCTTAACAAGAAATATATTATCTTATGTTGCAGTTATAATGGAACCCTGATTAATAACAGAGAACCTGTCTCAACAGTCCTATAAATGGTTATCTTCTAACAGCAGATATGTTCTATTAAGAGGCACCTATTTTTATTTCTATTTCTCTATTTTTCAAACAGCACAAAACAAAATCATTGCTGCTGCCAAATCAAGCTCAGCACCCATGCTGTCTGGTTCTATCACTTGAGCCAAAAAAATTTTGTGAAAGGGAAGACAAAGACAGATAGAAGAGAGAGAGGAAGAATCTAAGGAGCTGTGACTGGCTGCTAAACTTTTAAGTTTCATTCAGTGAGAATTAGCTTGGTAATTTTATGAGGTAGCCCTTGCAAGAGCAGAAAACTGGACTTCTGTGTCAGTCAGTTAAGCATGTTACTCTCATCAAGACTTGCTTTCCAAGGCAATATTTGTTTTGGTCTCGGTTCTTAAATTCTCATGCTGGTTTCACAGCATCAAAAGGACGATCATGTTTGGTTGCAACAGCTCTTAGATGAAGTGCAGTTTCTTTCTAATAATGCAAATCAATTAGTCATAGCTCAGCCATGTTGGATTTAGACTTAGTTATTAAATGCATAACACAAAGAAGAGAGTTGTGAGTTCTAATCCTGAACTGGGTGATATTGGTACACTTTCTCAACTGTAGAAAGAGGGCCACAGAAAATCATTTCCAAAGAAATATTGCCTAGAAAACTGCATGAAATTGTTATGTAGTCCAGGGGTGGGTTCTACTTACCTTTCCTACTGGTTCGCAATGGGGCCGTGCATGTGCAGAAGCATTCTGATGATGTCGGGGTTGGTGGGTGGAGCCTCCCTCCTGTTTTACTACTGGTTCTATAAAACCAGTGCGAACCAGAGGCAACCCACCACCGACAATCAAGATTAATTCAAATTTTGGGAACCAGTTTTGGCCCTGAACTAAGAGTGGGAAAACTGAATTTAGAAAACTGCCTTAGACATAGAAGCTAACTAGGTGATTCGGAGTTAGACAGTTTTTCTCAAGTCCTGCTAGGCTAACTTCAATGTGGCTGTGAGTATATGCGTATCTGCTTGGAAAGGATGAGCAGTGAATGCTAGGAATATGCACCAAAAGTATATACTCCTAGAGAGTCACTCAAGACATGAACCAGGCACCTGTATTGGGCAACTATAAGGAGCCAAGCAGATGACTTTGGAAAAAGTATTCAGAAACTGTTACAAAATAAAATAAAATAAAATAAAATTCAGAAGCAAAACTTGAACCCTGCCACCTGAAAAGATAGAAATGGATACAGAAAAACAAGATAGTCTTGCAAAAGATCTCTGAACTCAGAAGAGTTTTCAATCTCAAACTGATATGCTGAAGGATGCCAATGAGGAGTGACTAATTGATTCAAAGTTCAAACAAAGATGGAAGGGGTTATACAGAAATTCTGACCATGAAGATGTCAACATTCAAGATAACTTAGAAGATATTTCCCATTTAAAGAACTCTTAGTACCAGAATTCAGATCCGCACCCCACTCATTTTCAAGTTGGAAGGTTGCAAAAATTAAATGGTATATCTAGAAAAATAAGGATTCAGTAAAGATACTACTGATGTATTCCAGCAAATCCAGAGGACAGCATAGTGACCAACAGAACTGAAAAAGCTTCTTGGATGAGAAGCAAAATGTTTTAAATGGGGGGGGGGGGGGAAGCAAGAAAGTCCAACACATATTAGAGTCCAGCATGGAATGGGAGATGCATGACATTCAAGCTAGCTTTAATTAAGGTACAAAAAATAACTAAACTCAAATTATCAAATTATTTTGGACACATTATGCAAAGACATAGCACTGTTAAAAAGTCTACAACACCGGGAAAAGGGGAAGAATGAGGAGAATAAGTGAATAAGTGAATTTAATTATTAATGGTGATGGTGCACTGGTGGAAAACCTGAAGGGCCAAATGAGGACAGATCATCTGAGAAAAGGAATATTGGTGTATTTGCTAAAAATGACATTGATGATGACCACAATATCATCAACATCATGGCCTTCAATCACAATCCAAAAAATTCGTTCTTTAAAATTAGTATTATTATTTATATATTTATATAAATATTTATATAAATAGTATTTCAGAACTGTTGTAACTTTGAATGGTGACTAAATGAATGGTTGTAAGTCGAGGACTACCTGTATCAAGATACATTAATAATTACAAATTGGCAGAAAATTTTTGAGGCATAGCTCAGGGTCATACCAAGTACAGGTGTAACCCTATTCGAAAAGAGTATTTTATTGGTACAAAAATAAGTGTGTATCTTGGTTTTGTATTTTCGAGAAGACTTATTCAAAGTTTAAAATGGTTTAAAAATAGTAGGAATTAAACATTAAAAGTCTTTAAAAATGAATGGTTAATATTTCTAGAATTAAACCCTGAATTTCTTAGATACTCTTATGGAAGATAATTTCATTCATTCTTTCATTGCTATGAATTCATTTGTATTCTCTTGGGAGAAAGAGCAGTAGAGGTAGTCCTTGACTTACAATAGTTCATTTAGTGATTGTTCAAAGTTACAACAGCATTAAAAAAAGTGAATTATGACCATTTTTCATACTCATAGCTATTGTAGTATCTTGGTGATCATGTGATCAAAATTCAGACACTTGGCAACTGAGTCATATTTATGACAGTTGCTGTGTCCCAGGGTCATCTGGATTGCCTTTTGCAACCTTCTGACAAGCAGTGTCAATGGGAAAGACAGATTCACTTAACAACTGGTTACTAACTTAAATACTGCAGTGATTCACTTAACAACTGGGGCAAGAATGGTCGTGAAATGGGGCAAGTCTATTGATAAGTCTCACTTATCAATAGAAATTTTGGGCTCAATTGTGATCGTAAGTCGAGGAATATAAATATAAATATAAAAAATATAAATATAAATATATTATAATACTAATTTAAAATTATTATTATTATTTTTTGGCCAAACTATGGATATTGAAGTACTGTAAATATATGCAAGGGAAATTAAAGCAGTGCCCCTGGCAACAGAACATTATCATGGATTATCCTTCTTAAGATTTGTTAATTGTTATAATAATTCCTACCAAATTTACTTATCATGCTACAGTCCTCAAATACTTTACTGCATGTGGAGAAGGTATGGAAATAGATAAAACAGTATAAATGTTCAAAGCAGCAAAGAAAAATCAGCCACAACACTCACACATTTCAATCTATATTTACTAATGAAATTGGTTTTTGATGCCTCACAATATAGCATTGGTGTGATTGTGTCTCAAGTCATGAAAGGCAACAGTGAAAGCCTGATAACATTTGCATCATTCTCACTCCCAGCTGCAGAGGAAAATTATACATAAATAGACAGGGAAGCATTGAGTTTGGTTTGGGGAATTAAATATTTCAACCAGTACTTGTACAAAAGGGAACTTGTCCTCATCACCAATCATCAGCCAACACTGTCAATCCTCAGTCTCAAAAGGAAACAGAATCAAAATAAAGTTCAAGATACATAAATATGCAAGCATAAATAGATGGTCTTGGTTACTTCTATAGACTAATTAATCTGACATCTTCACATCAAAATGGAGTTACGTTCAACATGTTTTCTGTCACAGAGATTGAAAGTGAGATCATTGAAAGAGAAATGAGGAGACAACCAACATTTTGAAGTCTGTATAGCAACATGGCTGAAAAATCTGTTTATGAAGTTTTTGTAAGGATAAATAATTTAAACTAATCAATAGTTGCATTACATGGGTGCAAGAGTCATTATTCTGTCCAGACTGATAGGTGATATGATGGAGAACTTTTATGTTCTGCAAGCAGTACAGATGAAGGCATTGGCTCATCATTTGGTGGTTGAAAATAGAACAACAAATCACAGCTTAAAACACAGCACCATTTCTTCCACAGGCAAAGAATCATGGAGATCTAGCAGGACTATTTATGGGACAACTTTTTTTATTTGTGGTGGATACACCTTCAAAGTAGCCAGAGGAATTTTTAATGATTTCAACTATAGGTGTATGGTCAATAATGATTTGTACACATGTATGGGGAAAACATAATGTTTAATCAAAAGCTGGTGAATTTTGTTTGAATATTGCAACACAGAGCAAGCAGCAACCCATAAAACACCAGTGAGGTTTTTCTAATGTTGCACCTTGCATTCAAATGTGGATATTCTCAAACTTGAATTGAGTATATTCATTTTGTATCTTCATCCTTTTCTGCCAAAAAAATGAAGCAACTGCAAATGTTTTGCTATTTCCCATTGCAGCCTATGGACAAACTGAATTACAGAACAGTTCATATCCAAACAATTTGCCTTCAAATGTTGAATCAAAAGTTTAAACTGAAATTCATTTATTCCTGTCTCCAATCTCCTAATTTGAATCGATCCACAAAACCTAATTTGTGTATGGATGCCATGAAATTATGACTAGCTATTTTTTTAGTGGATTAATACATTATGTAGATGCTATGAAATGAAATAAAGTTTTTTTCTAATGTCTTGAAGATGTTTTTCTATTTGTGTTCTTTTGGGTTTCTTTGGATTTCTTCCCCTGATGATTTTAAAAAATTATTTTACTGTAGTGAAAAAGCTCATGTTGTTATAAATTTATATTCCTCAGAATCCTTGGTCTTAAAGAAAGCCTCAAAAGGACTTCCTTCAGTTTCCCTCATCAATTTCCAGATCGAGAAAATCCATCAAAGAGCTGTTTTTATCCCATAATTTGACTAAGTAATAACAAGTTCACCTATCTCCCATTAATACAAAGTTAAATTCTTGATTATTTATCTAGATCTGTAAATTGTAAACATCACAATATTTCTTCTTGAATCAAATGGTTTATTTTAAATTGCAGTGTTAGTTGATTTATCTTTATTTATATATAGGAAAAATTGGAGCAAGAATTTGATTTCCCAGTTGATTTCCAAAAGAATCCTGATTTTTTATATATACTTACAATTCTCTAATTGGCATAATCAAATGAGGCTTCCACATCTTTCCTTGCGAGATGGTGCTACAGTCCAGGAAACTTTGCTCATAGTTCCTATTCAGTCTAAATGCTCTTTGTTCTAGGCCATCCTGTTACTATTCATTGGATTTCTCTCATTAATTCTTCTTCTTCTCAGGAAGTGATTAGAACTTCCCGGATTAGTGATGGTTTGCCTTTGCCTGTGAAGCATAGAAGTCAGTTTGCTTTCTCTGGCAATGATATTGCAAGACTATTTGTGTCCCTTACATGCTATTCAAGTTGTGTCAAAGTCTGCAAATTGTATTTGTTGTTTCTATCTTTATTTACTATGTGCATTTTTCACATAGTTTACTGGTTCACTGATTTACTAGTATTTTTCTAGACCCTTCAAAGGAATCTTATAGCTTTCTTTGTGATACTCAAAACTGAAAAAGATTTTCTAGAACATGGACATGATTGTGAAGTTTTGAAAACTCAACATTTGTATTCAGCTCAAGACTCATTTCTAAATTTGGATACAACCAGCACCAACCACTACCAACCACCACCAACAGCAGATCATAGGTGATTATGAACATCATCATTTCATAGTGTGGTAGGAAGAAAATGTTCATTCATGTGTAAATGAAAAACTAATAAACCTTGGACTGCAACCCAACCTCCTTTTCATGGCAAATTCTGAAAAAGATTAGATATTATTATCATTCACAAATCTTTTGGTAGAGAGGAGAAACATATCTCTGAATGAAATCCTTTAGTTGTAAATAGTATAGCTGCCAAAAGTCTCATTGGTGATTCTTGTTTGTGGCTGCCTAGAAGAGTCAATGGGAGAATGTAAGAATGAACACAATGTTACCTCTTCTCCTATGCAGGCATTTCCACTTTGAACATGAACTTTTATTGTGGGAATTTATTCTACATAGAATACCATACAGGGGGCCTATACAGAATACAAAGCTTCCATACTACAATAGTTTGTCCTCAATAGGTGAAGGTGTGACAAATTGTATAAGAGGGAGGAAGCAGACTTAATTGACTTAAATTCTCCTGATCATATGAATTAATTATGTTTTTCTGAATGGCTTTGCTGGCATTTTAGTTCAGAGATGGGAAATGTGTGACCTTCCAAATTTTGTCCAGTTATAAGACCTAATTGTTCTAATCTTCCTAAGCAATAGTGAATATTCTAGTGATAGATTTGTATACTTCAATACCTTGCAGACTGTAATTGTAGAAATCCAGAAAACTGTAATTCTAGTAAAACTATATATTCCAATATCTTGTTCTAGGGCAGGGGTGTCAAACTGGCGGCCCAAGGGCCGATGCATCATACGCAGGCCACGCCCAACCCAGCTCAGCGAAGTGAAAAAAGTCGCAAAACATCATGTGACGGCAACATGACACCGCAAGTTTGACACCCATGTTCTTAGGGGATACATTGCTGGAAAACGTCACATGAAGAAAAATAATAATAACTTGATTTATGTTTCACTTATTTTAGTGGGTCTGCTTGAAGTATAACTGTATCTAGACCAAAGTGACATTTAGGGACTCTAAAACTTTTGATGTCTTTCTGGTTTCTCAACTCATCAGATGTTGATGAGCAGTATACAACTTAGTGACTACACGGGTCCTTGGTGCTCTGTTGCTTGTTTTCTTGCATTACCCAAACTAGGTAACATCATCAGTGTTAGTTAGTGACTTCATTTTGTTTAGGGAATCATTTAAACTGTTTTGATTTGGGCAAAGATTATACCAATTTTCATCTTTGTTTCAAATGTAGCAATTGTGTCATGCTTAGTGTGTGTGTGTGTGTGTGTGTGTATGTGTACAAATTCATTTATAAATGTGTGTGTATGTGTGTGTACACCTATACATCTACAAATGAATTTAGAGATTTTGCAACTACAACAAATATCTTTGCTATGTTTCCATTTCTATCATTGGGCTATAGCATTTGATCTGCACATATTAATTACAGATGGTCTGTAATTAATGGGCTCTCTGGGACTCTTTTCATCCTTCACAATTTTACTTCTCTTATATATGAGTTTTAATTGTGTATGCTCATTGTTTACTAATGTTTTGTACTAACAGGTACCACCCCAACAGAATCCCCTTGCCTACCTCAATCTTGATATGAAAGGACCACCTGTAGGGCATAATGTTAGCTTGGTATCCATGGCCCATTCATTCCTTGGCCACTCTGATGAGCCTGCCAATTAGTGCCAACTGTGGTGGTAGATTCTCTGATTTGGACACATGTTCATTGGAAAGAAGACTGAGATACTCGATTCATTTCACATAGCACACAATGAGTTCTTTGCTTTACGCTGTACAAGTGAGGATTGTCGAAAGCTTTCTTCACTGTTAGCCTCTGTACGCTTGCTGAGTGTAAATAAAAGGGAAATTGGTGTTATTGCAAAGACAAATTAGCACCAGAACTGAGCTGTATTTTTAAAAATGTGCTGCTAATTGTGTCCAATTTATGCTGCAAGTCTCGCTCAAATGCAAAAGCACAAAACCAATGGAAGGTGCCAAAGCAAGCTTGCACTTTTTTTTTCTTAGCAAATTATCTATGTAGTTTCACACTACAGTAAGTGCCAAAGGGTTGCAATGAGAGCTTTATCTTGGGTAATCAAATTAGCACTGCATGTTAGTAAATGGAGTTTAATTTACAATGGTTTAGCTTTCTCGCAGACTACAGTACTTGGGCTGTCCAGAAGCAGCATTTCAAGATTTCTCTTTTTACATTTTAAAAAAAAGCTGTGACTTTTTCCCTTAAATTTGAATATACATAAGTCTGTTGCAATGAAAGAAAGAAATTGATTTTGTAATGGTATGCCATTTTGACAGAAGCCTGGACTGAATTTTTGTAGATTTTGTCTAAATCTTTTAAGCCAATCCTAAATTCAACAACCAGGTAGTTATTTTAAAAACCTCTGATATATTTAACATTTTACTCAATGAGTTCTTTCCTGTTCTTTATTTTTTACTTTTCAATAATTATTCACCTCCAAAATTAATTAGTGCCTCCAAGCTCCATTCAAAGCAATGAGAGTTTTGCATGTATGTGTATGTAGATTGCATCCTTTGTAGTAACGTGGCTTGAATAGTTGTCCTAATTTGAGTGACAATGGATTAATAAGGACAATTAAACCCTGAATGAGATAATTCTCCCTCAAGAATGCCTATAATAAAATAGTCATCTCCCTACCAGGCAGAAGTGAAATTTCACGTTAAATATGTGGAAGCAATGTATGTGATGAGTTGCTTATCTATAATTACCCTCAACATTATATATCCAGATTTAGCTTTCTGGAATTACAGATCAGAACTGTGCCATATCCTTTTTGACTTCCCCAATTTGCTGATTGATATCAGCGATGTGTTCCATAGTATTATCCCTAGGTAAAAAATTCTTTTTTTCCAGGACTGGCTAGGCATACAGGCATACAGTACATTTGTTTGCATACCAATATACAAATCTACTTCTAATTGGAACCACTAACTCCCATATGGTAGGATAGAGATGTATATAATTGCATTGCTAATATAGTAAATAAGCACCTTATATGCGTATATCTGCATATGCATAAAAATATGCATGATGTAGAAAAGCAACAACTCATTTCTTAGATGAATACAAATAATTTCTAAAACAAATTATTACAGAGTTTAATCTTAGAATAGCTCTTGAATTTACATGATGTTTGCTAACAAATGGTTGTTTTGTTTTAGAGAATTATGTATCTTCTTATTAAATTAGCATCTTTTTAATCAATCAAAAGGGTTTTACCTAATCTAACTTTCTTTCAGACTTCTTTTTTATTATTGCTATTATTATTTTTTCTTATGTGGAAAACAATTAGCCATGTGGGGTCTTTGCAATTTGCAGGTAGTCCCTGTTACAACCACAATTGAGTCCAATATTTTCATTGCTAAGCAAGACAGGGAGTTTTTCTGCATTTTATGAGCTTTCTTGCCACAGTTGTTAAGTAAATCATTACAGTTATTGGGTTAGTAACATCAGTGTGAAGTGAACCTGGCTCCCCCATTGACTTTGCTTGTCAGAAGGTCGCAAAAGGTGATCACATGATCCCAGGATAGTGCAACCGTCATAAATACATGCCAGTAACCAAGCATCTGGATTTTGATTACATGACTATGGGGATGCTGCAACTGTCATAAGTGTGAAAAACAGTCATAAGTCACTTTTTTCAGAGCTATTGTAACTTTGAATGGTGACTAAATGACTGGTTGTAAGTCAAGGACTACCTGTATCAAGATACATTAATAATTACAAATTGGCAGAAAATTTTTGAGGCATAGCTCAGGGTCACACCAAGTACAGGTATAACCCTATTCGAAAAGAGTATTTTATTGGTACAAAAATAAGTGTGTATCTTGGTTTTCTATTTTTGAGAAGACTTGTTCAAAGTTTAAAATGGTTTAAAAATAGTAGGAATGAAAACATTAAAAGTCTTTAAAAATGAATGGTTAATATTTCTAGAATTAAACCCTGAATTTCTTAGATACTCTTATGGAAGATAATTTCATTCATTCTTTCATTGCTATGAATTCATTTGTATTCTCCTATGGGCTGTCACAGCAGTCAGGAGTGGGTGAGACATCGGCTGTTGTCCAATAGGACTGAGTCTATTGGAAGTCTAAACTTTGCCCCTTCCTGCTTGGCTCCAATTTTTCTACTCGGTCTGCCAGGATGGTCGTGTCTATAGAGTGCTCTCTTCATATCGCTTAACTTGGTTTCTTGGAAATCGGAATGGACTGGACTCGTCTTTTGTTTAATCCCTCACAACTTTAAGCTGCTATTCTTTCCGCTAGACTGCCGGCTGGCAGCTCTATCAAGCGTGCATGAATTTGCTCTGCTGCGTTTCCCGGCTTTCCCGCCATCTAATATCTATCGGCGGAGGTATTACTAACAGAACCCCTTACCATCCAGCGGCTCAATTTTGTTGGGGGTCTGTCACCGGGCTATCCCGCCTTCTGACCATTGGCGGCGGAGTGCTGCGTTTGAGAGCCATCCAGCTCAGCAGCGTTTTTTAGCGTGACGCCATTTCCGTGCTAATAGTCGCACTTTAGCCAGCAGGCTAGCGACTTCAATTTGGATCCACGATTCGAGGACTGTTGCATTTCCTGCAAATCGCAAGTATCTGGGGACCCCTCAGATAGTTTAAATTGGCATACGCGCTACTCAGCGATTCTAATATCCCTCGTTGCTGGTAGTTCAAAATGGCGGATGCAGCTAAATCGCGCTCTTCCTGCCAGACCCAGGATAAAGGGAAACGGTCTCAGGAGGAGGATCCTGAGGAGGGGACCTCCAAAGGACGAACTACGAAGTCCAGGGCTGTTGGCACAGCAAATTCTTCTCGTCCTTTAGCCTCTAAACCATCTCGGGAGGAGGAAAGGCACCATAAGGCCATAGAGAAGGCCTTCCACAAGGCCCAGGCCGCTTTGGGCCTAGAGCCCTGCCCCAACCGCCCTGAGGCTTCTTCAGCTAAAGCCTCCACCAACCCTACTCCTCTGCAAAGGCCTACCCCAGCCTTATCTCCAGACAGATCGGTCCTTGAGGAAAATGCTTATGATACAGAAGCACAATCTGTGTTTCCTGTGGCTCATGAGGCCCCTCATTCTCCTGCTCCTGAACAGCCTCCTTTATAGGACCCTGCTGTTCATGTGCCCAGTCAGGTTCCTCAAACCTTCTCTGATATAACACCAGCCTTAGCTGTACTCATTTCAGAGGCTATACGCCAGGGCATTTCCCAGGGCCTCCAGCAAAGGCCTTCTTCTGAGGTTTCTGTACATTCTAGTACACAACATCATTCCAGAGCCCCATCCTACCAGGATGAAGTGGAGGATGCCAGGGAGGTCTGTGAAGCAGTAGATTCCGCCAGCCAGGATTCCTTTCAGAAGGGGAAATTGTAGCTGATCATGACCTCTCGGATGATGAGGGCCTAGAACCGGACCAACCTGCCTTTATTGGTCTTTTCCGTCCCCAAATGTTTCGCTCATTACTCTATAAAGCTCAAAATGTCTAGGGGGACTTCTTCTGCAGCTGCACCTGCCTCTATGGCTATGGATCCTACCACTTCTTTATTTCAGGAGCTTCTGTTCAAAAGGAAGTGGTTCCTGCTCCCAAATTATTTTCTGATGTAGTTCTCAGACAATGAGCCTTTCCAAGCTCAGGCCCTGTACCTAATAATTTGGACAAACGGATCTATAATATGGCTCCTGATTTCTCCCATCTACTTCAAGTTCCTTCTGTCGACTCAGTGCTGGCTCTGTCTTCTTCCTCTCCCCTCACAGGTCCACCTGAGGAGTGTTTACGCCCAGAAGAAAAGAAAGCTGAAAGGACCTTGATCAAAGGTCATCAAGCGTCGGCCTGGTCTGTGCAGTCTTCTTCTGCAGCCTCTTTTTTTTAACAGGGCCACGATTCTCTGGCTGAGACAACTACAAGGCCATTTACCTCCATCGGATCATCGTTCTCATCAGGATCTGAATAAGATTTTAGCGGCGGTGGAATTTTCCGCAGACGCCACCCTCAATGCGGCCCGTTTTTCTGCCAAGGCCATAGGAACCTCGATCACTTCCCGTCAGCTTCTATGGCTCTGTAATTGGCAAGCTGACATCAGAAGCAAGTGGCGCCTAGCTTCTTTCCCTTTCTCCAGGAAAAAGCTCTTTGGCTCTCAACTAGATCCTCTCCTTATTGAAATGAAAGATCACCGCAAGGTGTTACCTACTCTACATCGTCGCCCTAATAACCGTCCTCAGCCCTTCTTTCATCCTTCTTCCTTTCGGGGTTCGGAGACGTCCTTCCCAGCTCAGCGGTCGCAGCGTTCCTTCTCTTCCAGAAATTCGGCTCATTAGGACCCCCAGGTTAGGCAGGGTTCCTGATTTGGTTGCAAGCAGCCCTTTCGAGGGGGCAGGGGCCGTCCCTTCCGGGGGTCCCATTGATTCCCTTCCAGATCAATCATTAAGGGGTCACTTATCCCTTTTTGCTGATCAATGGGACATTACCGTTTCAGATGCCTGGGTCAGGTCTACCATACGTTTTGGCCATTCTCTTGAGTTTCGCTCCACCCTCCCCAAAGCTTTTCTTGCGATGTTCTTCCTCTCAGGATCGCATCAAAAATGCTCAAGTTAATTCGGCCATCCAACACCTTTTGGATATCAAAGCCATTCAGCCTGTCCCTCCCAACCAGTGGGGTGAGGGTTTCTATTCCCGTCTATTTCTAGTTCTCAAAGCTTTGGGGGGCTGGAGAGCGATTCTCAATTTAAAGTCCTTAAACCGGCACATAGTTTATCGCCAGTTTAAGATGCAATCCCTTCAAACTATTCTTCTGAGTATTAGGCAAGGGGACTTCATGGCATCGATTGATTTGACAGAAGCCTACCCCCACATTCCAATTCGGCCTGATCATCACAAATTTCTTCATTTTTGTCACAATGGACGTCACTTTCAGTATACTGCCCTTCCCTTTGGTTTATCTTCAGCTCCTAGAGTTTTCACTAAGGTAATGGCTTCCCTTATGGCTCATATTAGCTCCATTCCTATCAGAACCATGTTCTACCTGGATGACATTCTCATCCTTTCCCACTCTCCGGCCCAGGCACTTCTTGATATCAATATGACCATTCAAATTTTGCAGGCCCATGGCTTTTCCATAAACTGGTCTAAAAGCTGTTTAGTCCCTTCTACCCACATACAGCATTTGGGGGCAGTCATTGACACTGTCACTGTTGAGGTCTCCTTATCCCAGGACCGCCAACTCAGTCTGTCCACTCTTGCCAGTTGTTTCCGGCGCCGCCGGGCTGCTTCTCTGTTAGATCTTTCCACCTTGCTGGGGAAAATGGTGTCATCTTATGGAATTGTTCCTTGGTCTCGCCTCCACAGCAGGGACCTTCAATGGCTACTGCTCCCCTTTCAACGAAGTTCCTCGTCTCCAACCACCCTGTGGGTGCAGCTTCCTCCAACTGTGGTCAATTCTCTTCTCTGGTGGACGTCACCGGCAGTGTCCAAGGGCTGCAAGTTCCTGGAGCCCCAGCAGATAGTCATCACCACCGACGCAAGTCTCCTCGGCTGGGGAGCTCACCTCGGCTCTCACACAGCACAGGGACTTTGGTCTCCTCAGGAGAGATCCCTCAGCATCAATGTTCTCGAACTTCGAGCCGTTTACCTGGCCCTCCTGAGTTTCGAGTCTCAAGTCCTGGGTTGGGATGTCCTGGTCCTCACAGACAACATCTCGGCCAAGGCGCATATAAACAGATTGGGAGGAACTCACTCTAAGGTACTTATGCAGGAGTCTCTTTGTCTAGGGCTGTGGGTCGAGGCTCACTTGATCTCCCTTTGGGTGGATTACATTGCCGGGAAGGACAACATTCCGTCCGACTCTCAGCCGCTCCCAAATAGATCACACGGAATGGAGCATTCCTCGCCGTCTCTTCGAACAGTTGACAACACGGTTCGGCCTTCCACAGGTGGATCTCTTTGCCTCCAGCAACAATCACCTGTTGCCTCGCTTTTTCTCCCGCTTTCCATCGACCGGAGCAGAGGCAGTGGACGCTCTGTGCAGCCCTTGGCCTCAGGGTCTTCTGCTTTATGCATTTCCCCCTCTCCCTCTGATCGCCAAGGTGGTTCGCAAACTGTTATAGGAGAAGGCAGAACTCATCCTTCTTGCTCCTTACTGGCCCTGCCGGCCGTGGTTTGCAGATCTCAAATCCCTTTCGGTGGCCCCTCCATGGCGGATTTCCGACAATCAGATTGTATTACGGCAAGGCAAGCTGCTCCATCCCGACCCTCAGTCTTATCATCTGACCGCCTGGAGGTTGAGCGGCTATGTTTGATTAGCTCCAATGTTTCGCCAGCTGCAATCTCCACCATTCTGGCGGCTTGTCGGCCCTCAACCGCCTGTATTTATGACTCAACATGGAAGTCCTTTCTTCGTTGGTGCTCTAGGCGCAGTTTGGATCCTTCATCCATTTCTGTTGTTCAACTTTTGGATTTCCTACAGAACGGTTTCGCCTCTGGTCTTTCACCCAACACTCTACGCCGTCAAGTTGCGGCGTTATCCTCTGTTTTGACTTTCGGACCTGGGACTCCTCTCTCCAAGGAACCTCTTATTCGGGCCTTCTTGAGAGGTGCCACCAATCTACGTCCTACGGCCATTCACAGATTCCCCACCTGGTATCTCAACAAGGTACTTACAGCTCTTACCAAGCCACCCTTCGAGCCTCTCAGAGAGGTCAATCTGAAATTCTTATCCTTCAAAGTCTCCTTTCTGGTGGCTATTACCTCCGCAAGACGTATATCGGAACTCGCTTCGCTTTCTGTTCACTCCGATCTCTGCGTATTCCACAAGGACAGGGTGGTGCTCCGTTTGGATCCCGCATTCATTCCAAAAATTAACATCCCAGTGATCATGTGATCAAAATTCAGATACTTGGCAACTGAGTCATATTTATGATGGTTGCTGTCTCCCAGGGTCATCTGGATCACCTTTTGCGACCTTCTGACAAGCAGTGTCAATGGGGAAGACAGATTCACTTAACAGCTGGTTACTAACTTAAATGCTGCAGTGATTCACTTAACAACGGGGACAAGAAAGGTTGTAAAATGGGGCAAAATCCACTTAATAACAGTCTTGCTTATCAATAGAAATTTTGGGCTCAATTGTGGTCGTAAGTCAAGGACTACCTGTATACAAATTTGCAGTACTAGGCTAAGAGCAAGATGAGCAGCAAAACTCAGTAACAGGTTTGACTTTCAATACCTACCTATGACTTAAGTTGCAACAGTGTGTAACTGCATAAGGTAACACAACAGCATAATGTATTCCAACATGGAGTTCCAAATATGCAGCACTATCAGAAAAACTATTTGAGCGTTGTCACCAACTACACCCCATTGAGACATAACAACCCTCACACACACAAATACATTACCTTTTGATCATAATGCTGAAACTTTGAAGCAAAATGGCTGATTTGGTGCAAGATTTGGTGCCACAAAGAAGAGGGAGTCAAGCTATTCTCCAAAGCACCTGAGGGTAGGGCAAGAAGCAATGGGTGGAAACTGATCAAGGAGAGAAGCAACTTAGAACTAAGGAGAAATTTTCCAACAGTTAGAACAATTAATCAGTGGAATAAATTGCCTCCAGAAGTTGTGAATGCTCCAACACTGGAAGTTTTAAAGAAGATGTCAGATAACCATTTGTCTGAAGTGGTGTAGGGTTTCCTGACTAAGCAGGGGGTTGGACTAGAAGACCTCCAAGGTCCCTAGAATAGAATAGAATAAGAAACTCTGCTATTCCATTCCATTCCATTCCATTCCATTCCACTCCACTCCACTCCACTCCACTCCACTCCACTCCACTCCACTCTACTCCACTCCATTCCATTCCATTCCATTCCATTCTATTCTATTCTATTCTATGGTTATTTTTTCTCATTTTTCACCCTGTTTGAGTCAAGGGATGGTGACTGAGGATCCACCATAGGTGCAAGTACCTGGTAATTACAATGGTGTATTGGAGAATGTGATGTGACACATATGAGCTGCTAATAACCTCATTGTTCATTATGTGGTGAATAGCATGAAGTAGTGTTTCAATACAGAGGCATTGAAGAGAAACAAGATGGCAGACATAACTATGCCATCAAAGCTGTGGCCCTTCTCTTTCCCCTCCCTTCCATGTATCTATGTCAATGTTTTCTTGGGACATCTAAAGGCTTATTAATTGCTCCCAGTTAACGTCAAATCAAGTAACAGCCCGATGGCGCAGTGGTTAGAATGCAGTACTGCAGGCTACTTTTGCTGACTGCTGGCTGCCTGCAATTTGGCAGTTCAAAAACCACCAGGCTCAAGGTTGACTCTGCCTTCCATCCTTCTGAGGTCAGTAAAATGAGGACCCAGATTGTTGGGGGTAATGTGCTGACTCTGTAATGCTATTGCTAATACTTCCAGACAATTGGATTAGTTTAAAAAAAAAAAAACAGGTCCATGTGAGAGTCAAAAGTCGGATTGATTCCAGAAGAGCTCACATTGTGGAAGGGCCATTTGTATAAAACATGTCTCCCACTCAGTTTCCTATGTACTGGAGAGAAAAGAATACACATTATTTGTATCTATTGAATCAGATCAGAATAAAGATGTGTGTGTTTTCAGAACATCCTCTTTACTCCTCTCAACATCCTCTGATAGTAATGCAGTTTCAGTACACGAGCCAAGAAGATTGCCCATTCTTTTGAACAATGCTTTGATGCTAAATATACAAAAATGTTTGATAGCTTTCCAAGAAAAGAAAGTAAAAATAGTAATTTCCAGCTTTGTATTAATCTTCTTAGTGTTGCTGATAGGACACTGAACAGCACTAGTTCAAGGAGATGATTTCTTCCAGACTAAACACCCCCCACCCAATTTTTTTTTCTGTGTAGTTTCAATCCTTCTGGAATGTTATGATTGCAAGGTGAATCTACTAATTGTATTTTCCTTAATGAAATGAAGAAGTCTATGCAAAAATTTTGATGCAGTCCAATTTTTATTTTTTTTTCTTCTGTAAACTAATTTCCCCCTCTCTTATTTAGAGAAAGTCACATCTTTAAAAGTAAATATTTTTTCCTTTTTTCCCCTTTCCCTTTTTCTATGTCTTGTTTTCAATTTTTGTTTTGTTGTTTTTCTTTATTTTTTATTTGTATCTTATATTTGGGAAAATTAAAAAAAAACCTTTTTTTTTAAAAAAAGTAAAGCTTGACGCCTAGCTACCACATGAGAATGTCCATTTAATTTCTTTTCAAGGAACATAGAAGTAGTTTGCATTTGCCTTTTTCCATTGGGTTTTTTCAGCTTCTTTGTCTAGACTATAGCCTTACATTTCCAGATGGACTCCTATCCAATTACTAATCAAGTACAACCCTGCTTAGCTTTTTGAGATCAGCCAAAGTAAGCTAGATGCTATTATGTGGTAGGAATAAAGATAAATTGCAAATTACATTGAACCAGGTTAATCTATTGTAACAAACAACCAGACATTTTGTTGCATCTTAATATTTTAACAAGTAGATTTTTAGACACAATAGATAATTTCTGATTAAAGTATGCAATTCAGATGAAGTGTAGTCCAGGAAATATTATATTTGTAAATCATCATGATTATCATCATTATCAATGATAATGATACCATTGATATCATTATCAATTCAGATCCTGGAGAAGAACTTGATGGATGATTAAAAATTAAAAATGTTAAATCCAGTCTCAACATCTGGTTGACTGTGCAACAAACCATAATAATGATAATAATCTTAAAGGTCAAACTCAGTGGTGAAAAATACCATCAAAGAAATTAACATGTGGGCATTGTCAGTCATTAGATACACAGCTGGAATACAGTCTGAACTGAATCAGAACTAAAAACCCTGGCTAGGAAGACCAGAAAAATAGTAATTTTAAAAATCACAAATAAGTATAGCTAACTTAAAATGTCTATTGATTGATTGACTGACTGACTGACTGACTGACTTATGTCCAGCCATTTCAGATTTGTTACTATTTATGTCAGAGTTTACTTTTCTTATATCTTTATTTCCACTTACAACCATGTAGGTGTGTTTGATAATTAAGAGAGCCTTCAATTCTCATACCAAACTCCACCCACACAAGTCAATTCCAGTTCCAATGAATAAAGGTCATTTGCATGGTGAAAGTAATTGCAAACAGTCTGTTACTTTTAGAAATAAATTTATTTATTTCTATACAAAGGAAGAGAGCAATGGATAGGGCAAAGTACTTCTTTCTATATAGGGACAATACCAATCAATACTAAAGGATTTTTCTTGGCATCTTTAGTTCTCATAACTGAGAGAGAAATGGAGCTGGAGATTATAGAAGGAAAAGCATGGTGGACTCAACCATGACTTTCATATTGTAGGAAGATATTATCCCACTTAGGGTTTAACATACATGTCTTATTATGATGCTGGTGGAAGAGAAACAAGGTACAAACTAAAATAGATCATACAAAGGAGTAGAGAGTCCACAGCAGTAATCAATATGGATTTTGTTACACTTAAAAAAGATTAAAATCTCAAGTATATACAGCTTAAACTATCCTCTTCAAAGAAAACTAAAATATATCCAATAAGTATTTAAATGCAACTTTCTTTTCTTTTCAGGATTAGATGGAAGACTACATGTTTATTTGGAAGATTTGCCAATCAGGCCATTCACGAAGCAAGAAGAATAAGTCAACAATTAAATTTGATCAGGTTTAGTCTGAATTTGGTGATTAGCAAACAAATAACTTTAAAAGAAGTGATACTAGTGACCAAAACCCAAGTAGCATGTGATGTGCAATATTTGTGCAGCAATGGTATTCCAGCTGGGTTGCAGAAGCAATGGAGGGACAAGAGATTAACCCAGTGGTGAAATTCAAAAAATTCCCTTACCAGTTCTGTGGTGTGGCTTGGTGGGCGTGGCTTGGTGGGTGTGACTTGGTGGTCATGTGACTGGGTGAGTGTGGCTTGGTGGACATGTGACCTGGTGGGTGTGAGTGCACAACTGACTCACACATAATGCAAAAGCAGCTGGACTTCACACAAAATGGCCCCTGCAGCAAGCAGGAACCTCACAGACAATCGGGGAGAGCTGATTTTCTCACAGCTGATTGGTAGTAAAAAAATGCTAAAAAAAAAAGAAAGTAAAAAAAAATTCCAACATTGTCCAGCACAGCTGATTGTCGCACAGCTGATCTTCGGAACTTTTAAAAACTTTTTTTAGCATTTTTTTACTATGGTTTGGGCAAATAGGTAGTAAAAAAATGCTTTAAAAAGTTTTTAAAAAGTTCCAATGATTGCAGGGCACAGTTGATTGTTGTACTTTTTAAAGCATTTTTTTACTACTGGTTCGGGCGAACGGCAGCAATTATTACTACCGGTTTGGGTGAACCGGCCTGAACCAGTAGCATTTCATGCCTGGATTAACCCCAATTTCAGTTGAGGATGCAAAGGCTCTCTTGAAAGAGAAAATTTACCAATACTAGATTATAGCAGCTTCCATGGGTTTGTGTGAGCATAAGAGGAGGGTAATTATAGTGGAGTGTGTGTGTGTGTGTGTGTGTGTGTGTGTGTGTGTGTGTGTGTGTGAGAGAGAGAGAGAGAGAGAGAGAGAGAGAAAGATCCCTCTTTCGCTACAAAAAATATCTGATGTTGCAAAAATCAGTTCACCAGACTCCTTGTACTTGAATAAGAAAAAAAATGACATCTAGGAATGGAATGGAATTAAGAAGACATCATTTTGCTTTTACTAAAACACCAATTTTCATGGTTATCCCTGGAAGACATTTACAGTTCCCTCTGCTCTTGTTTCTAAACCAATAATTCAAGTTCATATCCTGGATTTTCATGTACAATTTACTTCCCTTCCACAAATTCATTCAGGTCACAATGAGCACACCATACAATTAACACTCCTGTCTTAGCTGATCCCAGTGTGGCTCTTTCAAACTAAAGCTGCCTCCAACTCTATTTTCATCTAAGCTAACCTTAGCAAACGTCACCTGGGGAGGAAAAAAAAGGAGGATAACCAAAAGCAGAAATAAAACCCAGCCTACTATATATAAAGGCATACATCATTTATATTCTCTGTAGATAGCTGGATAAATGACTGGGATTTCAACTGCAATATCCCTATCATCCTACAGCAGCTCAGTCTGTGAATGAGGGATTCTGTTTCTACAACTGGGGGATGTGATGCTGAAGGACCTGTTGCTGACTCTTTCAGGAATGTAGGTTTATTTAAAGTTCTAGTGAGCAGTGTGACATGCCTAGCACAAAAGCCAACATCAGCAGAGGTAGAGAGGGATGCTCAGTTCCAAAGGTGGGTTTCAGCAGGTTCTGACCAGTTCTGGAGAACCGGTAGCGGAAATTTTGAGTAGTTCGGAGAACCAGTAAATACTACCTCTGATTGGGCCCGGCCCCATCTATTCTCTGCCTCCCGAGTCCCAGCTGATCAGGAGGAAATGGGTATTTTGCAGTAACCTTCCCCTGGAGTTGGGTGGGAATGGAGATCTTACAGTATCCTTCCTCTGCCACGCCACCAAGCCACACCTACAGAACCGGTAGTAAAAAATTTTGAAACCCACCACTGCTCAGTTTCCATCTTGCCACCGCTCTGGACCACTCACATCTTCTAGACTCCAAAATCAAAATTAATTAGCTTAGTTATTCTACAGTTGTAAAATCACATGATGAGAGATCATGGCAACTAATATAAATGTATCCCCTAATTACCAACTCTGTACAGAATTTTTATACATGTTCTTAACAACAGTTATGACCATTTCATTTTGATGATCCTAGAAAGCAGCAATATAGTCATATGCCACAACTTAAAAATGTAACTAAAAAATAATTCCCAGTGTATGCCACAAGGTTTATTTCCTTTCCGGCAGCAATCCTCAGAACTTGTACTGTGCCTATTCACAAATTAAGTTTTTGCAATAAACTCAATGGGAATTAAATAAATGATCTAATGTCAGTATTTATTCACAACCAACTCCTGCCCCTTGAAAAATGAATGGTCAATCAACTGTGGTACAGCTGCTACCCTCCAGAATAAGGCCATTGTCAACATTCACAGGATTGCCATTTGCAGTGCAATTTATGAATTGTAACACATGGTTATGTGAAGAATTCTCACTGGGAACATATTTTACTTTATTAGAATACAACATGAAGATTGAATGTTCAACCATAACATTCAGCTCACAGACCTCATTGGCAAATCACTAATGTGTCCAGCATGGCATAATCAAAATACAGGCTGGTATTAAAGACAGATCAGCAAGATTCTTCCAGCTATTTAAAAAAAAAAAACATTCCCATATGTGAATCTATATAGTTACCATCTTTCAAAAATCAATTTTTCACCCATAATGAAAGTAAAGGCAAGAAAACAAAGGAAGATATGTTCTTATTTACATTCAGTCAAATCCTGTTCTAAATCTTCATTGAATACAAAACATGCTTTAAGAATCAGCTGCAGAGAGAGAATATTGTTCAGTCAATTGGCGATATTTTTCTTCATTAAAAAAGTTTTCTGCTCACTTTCTAGGCAGTATGCTAGCAATCAAGCAACATTCTAAAAGGAAAAGAACATTCTAAACATAAACAGTTCAAGTCTATAATTTTGGGAAGTCACTTGGTAAATCAGATGGCATATAGATTTTTACAATAAATAAATAAAATTGAGATCTCTGTGGTGCAGAAACTAAAATTTAGTTAAATTACCGTAATTTGAAAAAGGCCTACAGAAGTTTCAGACAAGTGGATTTGAACTGCCTTCTTTCTTCTTCCCAACTTAGTTAGGTTCTTTGGCAATTTAAAAAAAATTAGCAATACATAATCTATGATAATTTACAATTAAGCAGAATGTGAGATCAATTTTAAGGTCAAAATTAACATATGAAATCTTTTCCCCAGGATTGGTGGCACTTTTTCAGGACCTCGTTTTCAGAAAAAATACAGAGTATGTAATAAATTTACGTAATAAATTTTCATAAGCATTTTACCCAGTGATGAAATCCCCCCGGTTCTATCCAGCTCGCCAAACCGGTAGCTCCACCCACCCACTGGGTGGAATTACATCCCATTTTTTACCATCTGCGCATGTGCAGAAGGTTCTTTGCATGCACAGAAGAGGCACGCACACGCATAGCGTGCACACGCTTCCACACGCTCCCGTGCACTCCCGTTCCTGAACCAGTAGCAAAGGTAAGTGGATTTTACCACTGATTTTATCTATGCATACTAACATAATATGTGATTTATTGTAGAAGTACAGATTCATAATACTTATCTATATGCTTGCTGATTTGTTATCAATATTATGAGTATTCCTTTTGAATGCAGACAATAAGAGCTAGTGTGTTCTACATCAAAAATATTAGGATCAATTTAATCATTGCATGATGTACAGCCTTGTGATATTCTCCTTTGGGGACTACGTATTATTGTTCTCCCAAATGATTCACAAATATAATAAAATAATGACAATAACATGCTCTTCAAATGCACCTCATATGGTACAGGATCTTCACAAGACAAGTGTTATCTGCATAGTTTAGACCCCATTTTTCATCCGTGTTGAACTGCTATGTGTGACCTTCAAGCACATGGGTAAGACTGTTGTCACTTAGGCTTACTGAGTCCTTACAATTAGTCCCAAATAAACCTGGATGTGACAATTTAGTGGCCAAATCTGCAAACTCCAGAAAGGGACACAGCTATAGCACTTTTTTTGGGGGGGGGGATTTTTTTATTTTTAAACAAAACTTAAAACATAAAACAATTATCATCCATTACAATTACAGAAAGTGTATTGATCAGTTACAAATCTTTTGTGCTTAATCCTCTATCCAACATTTTCTTATTTAACAGTTTATTACATTATTATTCTTATTTAACAATTATTTAACAGTAAATTGTCCTCTATAAGGGGCGGGGGGAACCCTTTATATGTTTTATTATCTTATCCATTTCATATTTCATTTCCATTCTTTCTTGTCTAACCATTGATAAAATAAATCCCATATCAAATAATATTGTTTATCTTCTTGTTCCCTAATTTCAACTGTCAATTTACTCATTTCAGCACACTCCAAAATTTTCTTGATAATGTCGTCATCCGTGGGTATCTTCTCACCTTTCCAGTTTCTAGCAAATACAATTCTAGCCGCCTTTAAAACATTCACAATTAAATATCTCAGCTATGGCACTTTTTGACATAACTTCAACTTCAGGAAGAAGCTGAGGCTTGAAACATGCCTTGATTGTGGACAAGATTTATCTTCTGCAGAACTGGTGGTGTAACCTGCTCACAGCTGGCTTTTGCATTGACCTAATGCATGTCAGATTCATTTAAATAAAAGCTGGTTTTCCTAAGGTTGACATTTCTTATGCAGAGGTGGAATTTCTGAAAGTCATTACAAGTAGGACACAGATTATATTTCCTACAGAACATTGAAGGCAGTTCAGAAGATATTGGTCAACTTCTGCTGAACGCTAATGCTGTTTCAGTTTTGGGGTTTTGATTTTTATATTCAAAACTGTATAAGCCTGTTTGACCAAAGGGAAATAAACGATGAATAAACACAGAACCAGAGAAAGTAAATAATCCTTGAAAGGTGAAAGCTTTCTTAAGCACATTTCAGTTCTTTTAAACATCACTGACTCGAGTTTAAGTTAATGGCAATCAAATAAACTAAATAAGTGTGCGCATGTGCAGAGTCACATACTGAATTCCCAACTAGAATTTAAACTGGAATTCATCTCCTTCCAGTGAATTTGACAACTCTGAGCAATGAGTATTTCCTTCACATTCTTATAGACGTGTGTGTTCTAAAATATCTGAAGGCAGTATTTAATTGAATTGTAACCTTATCTTTGTAGCTTATTTCCACAATCAGTAGCAGTCAGTAAGAAAGCTCAGACCTGATTTCAAGATAAATAAGATGCATGACAGCCTTTTTTGGTCCTGTATTCAGAAATCCCTCCTGACTGCTGTTATGTTTATCTGTACTGCCCTGGTGGTCCACTCTCTACTGGTCATATAGGCAATGATAGCTCCCTGATGACCATCAAGCCCATGACTGTGTTCTCAATGTGACATTACCAAGAATTACATCTCCCTCCAAAGCATTCCCCTCCTCTCAACTCTCATGAGGCTTAACATGTTGTTTGGAAAGAAAACAACTATCATAGGACTGTGGGTTCAACTGAGGTTTCAGTAATGCTTCTTAATATTAGTTAAAAACCATGAACCTTGGCCTTAAAAATTCCCTTCTAAAATACAAGATACCAATCCAATTAATATATTTGAGAAATTAATTAACATATCAATAGATGCAAAAGTCATACTAGATTTTATTTATTTATTTTATTTTATTTGTATACCGCCCTTCTCCAACAGGACTCAGGGCGGTGAACAGCCACGGTAAAACATAACATATAAAATTTAAAAGCAGTTTAAAAGACATTAAATAATTTTGGCCATCAATTTAAAACAACCCAGTTAAAACCAATTACAAATTAAAACTGAAAGGATGGGATCAAGATGAAACCAAACCAGTTTTAGTCTCTATCAATCATGCTAGTTTTGCTGTGGCTCTAGCATACATGCAACATTAATTTATCATCTTTCTCCAATCCAGAAAAGAGAAACCTTTAGAACTTTTGGAATTACAATTCCCAACATGCTGTCAACATGCTGGCTTCTGGCTTCTAATTATGGGAACTACATTCAGTCAGTCAGTCAGTCTGTCTGTCTCTACATCATCCATCCATCCATCTATCTATCCATCCATCCATCCATCCATCCACCCACCCACCCACCCACATACACACACACAAATACATTTATCCTCTGTCTAATCTAATCTAATCTAATCTAATCTAATCTAATCTAATCTAATCAGGGGATGTCTGATTAGATTAGGACAATCTGATTAGATTAGATCAGGACAAAAGAAAATCAATAAGAAAACAACAATGTCAAAAATGCAGGGGGAAAAAGAGAAAGAAGGAAAACAAAAGAAGTGACTTCCAATTTTCTTTTACAACAATTATAATTACAAATGTAAATTGACCTCTCATTGTATGTTTACTGCATTATGTATTTTTTTCCCTATAATCTGTTTTTATCTAATCATCAAAACCAAATTTTCATTATTTTCTGTTTCATGCAAAAAGTCATTAAAGGGTTTCTGATCAGAATTAAATTTAGTATCTTTTCTCTAATCTGAACTACCAATTTGGTCATCTCAGGAAGTTCCATCATCTTCACCATCCATTCCTCCATTATGGGTAATGTTGAATTCTTTGAATTTTTTCTTCGTATAATAATCATGCTACAGTTATCATATATAAAAACAAATTTTGTAGTTCTTTTTCCAACTATTTCTTCATCAATCCCCAAAGAAAAGTCTCTGGTTTTAATTGTATATTAATATTGAAAATCTTCTATATTAATATATATTATTGATTCCAACATTTTCTAGCATTTTTGCACATCCACCAAGCATGATAAAATGTTAACTTATTGTTTACATTTCCACATAAAATTGAAATACCTTTATACATTCTAAAGAGCTCTTCTAATGACAAATACTAACCATACATTATTTTATTTTTTCAAAAAAAAAAAAACCTTTTAAGACTACAACATAATGTAAACTTTAGTCCTTTCAATCATGTATTCTCCCACTGTCCAATTGGATATTTTAATCCAATTTTAACCCATTTTATCATACATTCTTGTTCTGTTTCAAATTTCAATTTGATTTCAGTTTACATTCTCTTTGGCATAATTCTTGCTTATCAGAGAGTTTATTATTTCTCTTCTATAAACAGCTTATTGGGCTGAGAGCCACAAAAATATTTTTGGTTTAACTAGGCTTATATCTACAGTATTCCATCTTCTCAATGTAACAAGTGTAATAAAATTATTTTTTAAATTTACATTAACCATAACTTTGTCATGCCGTAAGTATTCATCACACAAATCTCAAGTCATGTTCTTCTAACACCAAAAGGCTTTTGTTTCTCAGCAACATGTTTTTCATCCAAACTAAACAACAAACTGTGAAGTATAGTTTCAAATCAGGTAAGCCCAATTTTGCTCTTTCTTTAAATCTTGTAACACCTTATATTTAATTTGTCCCCGTTGCAGAAATTTAGATACATTTATATGCCATTGTTTAATTGGTAGATCAGATGTAAAAACAGGTATAATATTTAAATAACATTTAAGCAGTGGTGGGATTCAAGTAATTTAACAACCGGTTCTCTGCCCTAATGATTTCTTCCAACCATCAATTTGCCAACTGCTCAGAAAGTTAAGAACCAGTTCTCCTGAAATGATGCGACCTGGCTGAGTCCCACCACTGCATTTAAGGCAAAACACCCATCTTAACTGCAGAAATTATCACCAATGACAATTGTTATACTTTTAACTTCATTTCAAATCTTAACATAATTATTTTGAAAAAGTGTACAATTTCTATTTGTCATATTAATACTTAAGCTATTTTACCTTCTTCTCAACCTTGATATTTACTTTAATCATCAATTCTATTTGATCTTGTACCGTCAACAATTTTGTCTTCTGTTTATTAATTTTAAAACCTGCTAATACACCAAATTCTTTTGGTTTTTCCATTAATTTTCCAATTTGCTTTAAAGGATCTTCTAAAATCAGCACCAAATCATCTACAAAGGCTCTTAATTTATAAGATTCTTTTTTAAACCTTTACACCCATAATTCTATCATCTTTTCTTATGTGTTATTCAGTATTTCAAAAACTATAATAACTATGATAAACAGAAGGGGAAACAAAGAGCACCTTTTTGTATCTCACATGATTTAGTTAATTTAGTTAATTCTCCATTGAAATTATGGAATGACAATTATCTGTGGCTTCTGTGAAATAGAAATTTTATTCATTTTATAACATTCTTTCCAAAGAGAATGTTCTATCTTAAATAGAAAAGTCCAATTCAAATTGTCAAATGCTTTCTCTGCATCTAAAAATAATAATGCTGCTTGTTTTTCATTACATGGGTCAATGGAATTATTCTCAAATACTTCTGGGAGGCCTGAGATTGGAGATTAGCAACAGCAATAGCAATAGCACTTAGACTTATATACCACTTTACAGTGCTTTACAGCCCTCTCTAAGTGGTTTACAGAGTCAGCATATTGTCCCCAACAATCTGGGTCGTCATTTTAATGACCTCAGAAGGATGGAAGGCTGAGTCAACCCTGAGCCTGGTGAGATTCAAACTGCCAAGTTGCAGTCAGCTGACAGTCAGCAGAAGTAGCCTGCAGTACTGCACTCTAACCACTGCGCCACTGCGGATGCTTGTACAATGATAATGTATGAGGGGTCTTTCTCAACCAAGTTTTCAGAGCTTGGTTGTTTTATTGAAGATGTTTCATTATCTAAACTAGGTCAGTTAATAATAATGTATGCTAACAAAGGCTGCCATTTTCTACCCATTTACTCAAGAAATATTCATTGAAGTTAGTAAAATTTATTTAACATCAGAATTGTGTTTCAGCAAAAGAAATTTCTATCTAATTCTAACCTTAGTTGATTAGTTGAGTACATATCATTATGCTGAAGACCAGATTAGCCTGTTAACCTGGTGTCCTCTCTTTAGTCGGCAAAATAGACTTCCCACTCAGATCCCTTCTCTCAGAAGCAAGGAAAAGAATTGCATAAATAAGAAAGAATGATAATTAAAATGTTTAGATAGACGTTGAGCTAGTTTAGGAATGTCATGAAATTCTTGATTTATTTTATCATATATGAAATCTGCACAGGAAAAGAAAATATTCAGGACCATGGACAAGGCATGTGTGGGGTGGACTTATTGCCTATCCCCACCCTGTATTTCACCAATATAAATTTATGTGTCTTTCTGTTGGTTTCAGTGCAAACGTTACACCAGGCTGGCACAGGTAAGGAGTCAAGGCAAATGAGGAACTTTGATACAAGAGATTAAAAATGGCTTTGTATAGTCCATAAAATGTCTCATTTTATGATTTCCATCAGCTGGAACATTTCCAATAAACATTTCCACATAGGTTTCATTGGGTTTACAGCAACCTAGACAGCAGATATATCCCAGTTCTTGTGGAGTTTAGGTCCTTCAACAACTTTATGAAGAAGTTAGCATTGCACTATAATTGTTAAATCAATGAACATATCATTAAAGTATGTGTAGAATATTAATTCTGTAGAAAAAAAATATCTGAAAATATAAACTCTAACCTAGTTGAAAGGGGTTGGAGGATACAGATAACAATTAAGGTGTGAAGAAATAACATGCAAAGAAAAGCTGTTCTTGTTAGCAGTTGCATGAATTAGGGTCATTTACAGAGAGCTTTTTTGTCTTGAGTTGGTATCTTGTGTAGTAAAAACTGCTCAATAAAGCAAATCAGATGTGAAAGAGATTAATGAATAGAATTATCTGGGAAAATCCTTTCACCTTCCAGAAGAATATTAAAACTTGGTTTTGTTAGTTGGCTTGGGGTCACAAGGGGGTTCCTCACCACTGGAGATGGTCGACAGGTTAAGAAGACTTCAACCTCCCAGTCATCTCCTTGATTCTGGTTTTCACACCATGAAAGCAGCATTACACTGTTGTAACACAAATGCTGTCCCTTTCAGATGGAGGTAGGGATGTCCATATGAGCCTCCCTTTTTATTATGTCTGGTGATCAAATCTAACCAATAGCCATGGTAGTTCTGAAGAGGATAATCTGTTCTGGGGTTTAGAGAACTATGAGATAATTTAGTCAAACGTGGATCAATTGCCACTGCTAACATTATTATTTGAGTTACTATGCATTGTTTAGCTATTCTGTAGCTACATTGTTGATGTTTTATTCAGCTTTTTCTATCTCTATCTCTGTACTTTCACTCAGTTCTTTATTTTATTTTTAAGTTTATGTTTACATATTCTTAGGTTTTTAAATTGTAAATAAAGATATCAATGTTATTGTTCTATCCCTGTTCTCTCGGATTTGATCACAACCCCAAATCATGTATAGTCATAACAAGTCATAGTTATGCTTTGCATAGTATTTGTGAGGAAAGAATGAGTTATGCATTCCCCAGATGTAAACCAGTCACCTCAAATGCTCCGCAGCAAATTGCAATAATACTAAATTGTTGACCTGCATGCACTGTTGTCATCAAACAAATGCTGTCATTATGGACTTGCATTCTGACATCTGGTGGAAGTATGCAAGATGTGCCATTTGAGTGCTAATGAGTTCATGCCATCATTTGCATGGCATGATAAGTGCAGCAGAAAATGCATCTGAAACATTGGCCTCGGGTTTCCCTATTCAAGCATGGTCCCCTTTTTTCTATTTATTTATTTATTTATTTTTAATTTTTATTAATTTAAGAAACCACATAATACATTTATAAATGCAAGTAAAACAATTTACAACAAACATCATCTTTATAACATCTACCTATAATATCTGAATTGTTACAATATCAATATCCTATATTCTTCAATATACAATATTTCTCTCACCTTATATAATGATATTATTTTATTGATATCTCGTGTCTCTTTCTTAAATTTCATTTGATTTAAAACTTTATTTTACTCTATTGATATCTTTTCTTTTATTCAATTTTTCTTTCTTTCTTCTTCTCTTCTTTTTCCACTTCCCTCTAACCATTTATACCATTTTTGCCAGACTAGATAATATTCAGATTCTTCTTTTCCTTGGATCTCCTTGGTAAGTTTATCCATCTCAGCGCATTCCATAATTTTGGATATTAATTTCTCTTGAGTCGGGACCTCTTCTTGTTTCCAATTTTGTGCGTATATAATTCTTGCTGCAGTCAAAATGTGTGTTATTAAATATATTATTTCTTTTTCATATTTGCTTGTAGGTATTCCTAATAAATAAGTTTCTGGCTTTAATGGCACCTTTTGAGTTATTATTTGTTCTAGTTGCATTTTTATATTGTTCCAGAATTTTTTAGCTTTGGAACATGACCACCATATATGATAATATGTCCCTTTATGCGCTTTACATTTCCAACAGAGTGGAGATGTGCCAGGAAACATTTTAGAAATTCGCGCCGGTGGTAGATGCCATCTATAGAACAATTTATAAGCATTTTCTTTGTATGGTACAGATAATGTTAATTTATTAATATTTTTCCACAAATTTTCCCACTTATTTAATTCTATTGCATACCCAAAATTCGTCGCCCATGTGATCATATTCTCTTTAACTACTTCCTCTGCTAGTTTATATTCCAATAGAAAATTATAAATTTTGGTTATTAATTTCTCATTGGGGCCTAATAAAATTTTATCCAACTGATTTGGTTCCATTTGAATTCCAGTTTTTTCCATATCAGATTTATATCTGGATTTTAATTGCAAATATGACCACCACTCTATTTCCACATTTTGCATTCTCAATTCTTCTCTTGTTTTTAGTTTTCCTTCTTCATTTAAGATGTCCTTATATGTTTTTAATTTATTTGTATCTATTGTATTTGGATAAATATGTGCTTCCATTATGGAAGTCCACCTAGGAATCCTATCATAGTGATATTTTCTGATTTCATTCCATATTTTAAGCAAATTATCTCTTACAATATGTTTGCGAAATTATTCTTGTTTTGTAATTTTCTCTCCCCAAAGATATGCATGCCAACCTCTTGTTAAGTCAAAACCTTCCAATATTAATGTTCTTATGTTTTTGAGTTCGATCCAATCTTTTATCCATATTAACGCTGAGGCTTTGTAATAACTCTGCCAATCAGGGAGTCCCATTCCCCCTCTCTCTCTTTTGTCTTGTAGATGTTTTAATTTGATTCTTGCTTTTTTCCCCTGCCAAATAAATTTTAATATCATTCTGTCTAAATCTTTAAAATATGTTCTTCCTGGGTTTACTGGTATTACCCTAAATAAGTATAACACTCTTGGCAGAATATTCATTTTAATGGTAGCAATTTTGCCTAAAAGAGACAATTGGAGTTTTGCCCATTTTTCCAAATCCTTTTCTATTTGTTTAGCTAATTTAATATAATTGTCTTCCTTCAAAGTTGATATTTTGTTTGTAATCCATATTCCTAAGTATTTAACTTTCTTTGCTATTTGTATCCCTAATATATTTTCCAATTCTTCTTTTTGATACTTGTTAAGATTCTTTGTTATAATTTTAGTTTTTTGTTTATTAATTTTCAATCCCGCTACTTCTCCATATTGTTGTACTTTTATCATTAATTTTGGTCCAGATTGTATGGGTTTATCTAAAATGAATACTATATCATTTGCAAAGGCTTGCAGTTTATATTCTTGATTTTTTATTTTTAGTCCAGTTATTTCTGTATCTTTCCTGATTTCTTCTAGTAATATTTCCAATGTTAATATAAACAATATAGGAGATAATGGGCATCCTTGTCTCACTCCTTTCTTTATATCAAATTGTTCAGTTGTATCGCCATTAATTTGTATTTTTGCTGTTTGGGTGTTGTATATCTTTTTAATCATTTTTATAAATCTTTCTCCAAATTTCATTTTTTCTAATTGTGCTAATAGAAATGTCCAGTTGAGATTATCAAATGCTTTTTGCGCATCTAGGAAAATTAAAGCTAACTGGTTTTCCGATCTTTGCTCATAGAATTCCAGAGTGTCAATAATTGTTCTTGTATTGTTATGAATTTGTCTTCCCGGAATAAAACCATTTTGATCAGGATGTATATAGTATTTGACTAAGTTTTTCAATCTCTGTGTTATAATTGATGTGAATAGTTTATAATCTACATTGAGAAGAGAAATTGGTCTATAATTTTTAATTTCCGTGGGATCCGAATCTTGTTTTGGTATTAATGTGATTATTGTTTCATTCCATGACTTCGGAATTTCAGCTTCCATTAATGCATCATTGAAAACTTGTATTAATATATCATCTAATGGTTGTTGGAATGTCTTATAAAACTCTGCCGGTATACCGTCTGTTCCCGGTGTCTTGTTATTTTTTTGTTTCTTTCTCGCTTCTATTAATTCTAACATTGAGATTGGTCTGTTCAATAATTCTATATGTTCTTCTTCTAATTCTTGAATCTTTATTTTATTTAAATATTCTATGATATTTTCTTCTCTAATCTCTTCCTTTGCGTATAAGTTTTTGAAAAATTCCTTTGCAATTCGTTTTTTGTCTTCAATATTCTGGTATAAACAACCATCTACATCTTTTAACTGTATTATAATATTCCTCTGTTTTTCTATTTTCAATTTATATGCTAACCACCGTCCAGTTTTGTTTGCATGTTCAAATTGGTTTTGTTTAGCGATTTTTATTTTTCTTGCTATTTCTGTTGTTGTGATCAAATTTAATTTATGCCTTGTTAAATTTATTTTCTCCTTAATTTCTTGATTATATGGCTGTTTCTGTAGATCTAATTCATATTGATGTAATATTGTCTGTAAATTTTGTTTTATTTGTTGTTTGTTTTTATTTTTTTGTGCAGTATAGGCAATTGTTAAGCCTCTGATATATGCCTTGGTTGTGTCCCATAGATTTTGTAGACTAGTGTGCTCTTTCACATTAATTTGTAGAAATATTTTCAATTCTTTTTGGATCATATCCACATATTGTTTGTCATTTATAATATCTCTATCCATCATCCATCTTTTACGCTTTTGGTGTCCCTTCCATGTTATTTCAATGGGGCCCTTTTTTCAATCACTGCTTGTTTGATGTCCTCTTATTCAAATTCAACCACATATTCAAATATGGATTTGAGTATAGTAGGCAGTCTGCTGTGTAAACTATCAATATTGAAGGGTCTGAGCTAACCCTTGCTGTTATCATTCTTTTCTGGTTTGGTTAAATCCCAACAAACTTGGATTTTTGCCTCATACCAAAAGCAACTATTTCTACAATTGTGTACCAAGATTAATTGCAATTTCAGATTGCCAAAAAATCCTGTACCGCCTTTGCCTATTTACATTAATTGTTCAAAGCATATCCTTCATTACAGACTGATAGATCCTTACAATATTGTATATTTTTCCAAAAATGTCTATTAACTGCCAGTCTGCTTTAAAGAAAATAACATTTGTCTAGATATCTGAAGTTACTTTTCTATTACTTCTGTACAGTATTGGATTAAAATGCATGGTCAGCAATGAAATATTTAGGGTAAAGTTTTGGAAAATATGTTTTTAATTTTTGGCAAAGATGGGACGTTAGCAACTGTAAGAAATAAGAGCCAAAATAGATTGGAACAAGCAAATTCATGCACAGTTGTGCAAGATGGAAGCCATGGTTCTAGTAAATTAATCTCTAGTGTGACAGGATGCAATTACATGGCACAACATAATCTCTGCATTGTGCTTCTCTGATCTTTGCCAAAACTCAGAAAGCTAAATGAACTTTGTATAGGAAGTAGAATAAATTATTTTTAATTTATTGTTTGGGGCTTTTTTTCCTCTTTGCTGTGATCTGTTTCAAGTTTTAAAAACTCAATCATTGCAAAGTTTCATTATATATATATATGTGTGTGTGTGTGTGTGTGTGTGTGTGAGTGTGTGTGTGTGTGTGTATAATCTTCAACCGGGTATTTTCCTATGTAAACCAAGTTTCTCAATTTGCAGCCATAGCTCAGTGAAATCACATCCACTATCCTAGGCTTTTTCAGACAGCAAGCAAGCATTTTGCTGCCTATTGGGAGGCTAATATAGATCTATTTTGGACTGATTAGTCCTCATCAGTTAGCCACACCCTTACCATATGTTCCCTCCCCTTAGAGGCTAAGTATTTGCTTTCTTCTCTTTTTATATTTAGGACAAACCATTTTATTTGTTGTGAATGCAACTGCTTGAGGACTCCTGGATTGGAGCTGAAAGGCGAAAGGAAAGCAGTATGCTCCTTCCCATATTGCGGTCGACCAGGTGCTTCGACAGAAAAACATTTTATATATATATATATATACCCTGTTTCCCCCAAAAGACATCCCCTGATAATAAACCCAATCGGGCTTTTGAGACCTCCCCCCCCCAAAAATATAAGCTCTCCCCAAAAATATTTAAATGCAGAGCTGGAAATCAGGTAAGACAGCAAGAGGAGCCCCATCTTGCTCCATGCACCCCAAAATAATAAGACGTCCCCGAAAATAAGGCCAAGCACTTATTTCAGGGTTCAAAAAATATAAGACAGGGTCTTATTTTCAGGGAAACACTATATATATATATATATATATATATATATATATATATATATATATATATATATATATATATATATATATATATATATATATATATATATATATATATATATATATATATATATATTTGTTTTCTGAGGTTTTCGCGGGTGTTTGTATGTAAGTCTTTGGTTATTCGGGTTTTCTCCCGCGTAAAAGGAAGAAACAGCTGTGATCACACACATTGCTCCTAGAAGCACGAAGCCAAAAACACCAGCGTGAAGATGACGAATGAGACTTTGTCGAAACGTTGCCAAGACACCTCCAATTTTACGTGGGAGAAAACCCGAATAACCAAAGATCATATATATATATGTATATATGTATATATGTATATATGTATATATGTATATATGTATATATGTATATATGTATATATGTATATATGTATAGACACACACACACAGACACACACACACACCCACTGTTATTTATGGAGAATGAAAGGAAGCAACAGTAGAATGATGAAGAATACAGTGAACAATAATGAAAAACCTAAACTCATCATTTCTATCATCAAGTTATCTATTCTCAGCCTGGTATGTTTCTGGCTAAGAATTCTGAGGTTAAATCCAGAAAAATACATTTGCAAGTTGCCTGGTTTGAAAGGGGATCTGTGTACATATGAACAACTAAGGGATCTTCCAATCCACCTTCTTGTTTCTCAACAGTGACATTTTTACCCATAGTCTGCTAATAAACAGATTTGGCATGTCAGTCAGAGTGACAAATTTTTTCTCAAGAAAGCCAAATCCATTTAGAGATAGTGATGCAAACAACAATACCAATACAACCACATAGTTATTTGTACGTTTAAGCTAGTAAAATTGGGGGTGCACTGTAGTAGATTGACAGAATACATTTCCACATAGATTTGGTTATATTATTACTGTCTTTTCCCCAACTTTCTGTTCTTTGGACAAGTTGGAATTCAAGTCTCATAATCCTCAACTAGGATCTGAAGGGGACCAGGATGAGAAAAATTGTTATAACCTGCCATGATTACTAAAGTGCAGAGGTCACACCAGTCCCCAGATTCTTCAGACTTGGAGGGGGCACTTCATTTTTCAGTCAATACACAATCCTGAATTGGACTTACTTTTGGTTTCTCCACATCTGTAGCAACAAATCACAATGGCACAATAGAACTGAAGGTACAAGAATGAACATGTGGCTGACTCCATGGACACCACATTAATCTTCATGGTAAAATGATTACATCTGAGGGGAGATTTCCCCACCCACAGAATGTTACTCTTTTCAAATATTCTACCACACCGAGATTCCTTTAATGTACCATGTCAGTCAACATATGGAGGATCTCAAGGAAAAGTATTATGGAGACTTGAGTCTCAGAAAATGTTTAGGTTTAGTCCAGGGGTGAAAAAAAAAAACCCACAGAGGATATGCAGCTTCTATTCTAATCAAAACCACAGCTGATCTGCTGTTCAGATGTGCCATTTCCAACTTCACTGAAATGCAGAAGCAACTACAGTATATGAACTTTCTAAGGAAAGCTATGGGAAAGGCCTACCAAGAGCACAAATCTACTGTATCGATGGTTTTGCATCTACCCTTACCATCATTTGGTATCAAAGCCCAACCCTCTGAATCTTCTTGAAAGGGAAAACTGTGTAACATTCGGTACGCAACTTAGTTTGACTTGATTTGGAAGATTTCCCAACTCCAGAATGACTCCATCATTAAAAAGGAAGGAAAAACAGCTTTTTAGAAAGTGAAAAAACAATTACACCTGCATAAAAATTACTCAACATCCAAAATACTGCGCAAAAGCCATCAGGGCCTCAGAAGCAGGTCTGGGAACAAAAACATGTTTCTGAAATTTTGAAGATTTACACCTTGCAGGGTGGACACCGTGGAGAGGTATGTATTCCAAATGCCACAAGACCCTGTTGCCGGGGTTCCACTAAGTGATATTATTTAATAGAGAGTTACTGGATCTTGGTGGATAGGAAGAAACCATTGGAGACAGGTAACCAGGCCCGATGTCACTTCCATACTATACCCTTTCTTGAATGCTTTTATTAAAAAACTATTACCTTGGAGGACTGGTTGAAGGGATGGACTATATGTGTTATAGCCACATTGCAGTTTGCATGAAAGCTATAGTGTAAATTCCTGTAGTAAAATAAATATAAAGGGTCTCAATCCAGACTCTGCGAGTTCTAATTCTTCCCCCCATTCATTTGTTTATTTATTTATTTATTTATTTATTTATTTATTTATTTATTTATTTATTTATTTATTTAGTCAAGCATGTAATAGATAACAGATATAGATATAAACATAATTATAAATACATGAAATGGATACATATAAAAGGGAACATTAGGACAGGGATGGTAGGCACGCTGGTGCACTTATGCATGCCCCTTAGAGACCTCTTAGGAATGCGGTGAGGTCGACAGTAGACAGTCTAAGGTTAAAGTTTTGGAGGCTTGGGGAAGAAACCACAGAGTCAGGTAGTGCATTCCAGGCATTAACAACTCTGTTACTGAAGTCATATTTTCTGCAATCAAATTTAGCGCGGTTTAGCATAAATTTGTATCTATTGTGTGCTTGTGTATTGTTGTGGTTGAAGCTGAAGTAGTCATTGACAGGTAGAACATTGTAGCAGATAATTTTATGTGCTACGCTTAGGTCTGACCGAAGATGTCAAAGTTCTATGTTGTCTAATCCCAAAATTTGAAGTCTGGTGGCATAAGGTATTCTGTGGCATAAGGTATTTCATGAGATATTTCTTCTTGTGAAATATATCTGGACTCGTTCAATTGTATTAATGTCTGATATGCAGTGAGGGTTCCAGACAGATGAGCTGTATTCAAGAACTGGTCTAGCAAAATTTTGTATGCCCTGGTTTGCAGTTCAATATTACTGGAGAAGAAGCTATGCAAGATTAGATTAATAATTTTTAATGCTTTTTTGGCAATGCTGTTACAGTGAGCTCTGGCACTTAGATCATTTGAGATGAGTACTCCAAGGTCGTCTACAAGGGTCATCTACAAGGGTTGTATCCGCCCAGCTTGTATTTAGTGTTTTGATTTTTTTTGCCAATATGTAAGACAGAACATTTGTTGGTTGAGATGTGGAGTTGCCAATTGTTTGACCATTCTGATAGATAGTGAAGGTCTTTTTGTAGGGTAGCAGCATTGTCAGTGGTGTTGAATAGTTTTACATCATCAGCAAAGAGAACACAGTTGCTTATAATATGATTGCAAAGTATGTAAAGTATAAAGAGTGTGGGTCCTAAAACGCTTCCTTGTGGGACACCGCTGTTAACTGGTGCAGGGTTTGATAGGGCGTTCCCTATTTTGACTACTTGTTGCCCATTTGATAGGAACACAGATATCCATTTATGCAGGGATCCAGAAATGCCATAAGATTTTAGTTTTAGAAGTAGCTTGTCCTGTACTACTGAATCAAAGGCTTTACAGAAGTCTATATAAATTGCGTCTATTGCTTTACTTTGGTCGAATTGTGAAGTCCATATGTTTTTGCAGCGTAGGAATTGCAGATTGCAGGATAGTTTGTTTCTGAAGCCAAACTGCTTGTTAGAGAGTAGGTTTTGGGAGGTTGTAGATTCTGTAGCTGTACATCTGGGTAACAGGTTAAATCTCATAAAAACATACCGGTACTAGGATTGGATTGCAGGGCTGTGACTATCATCTTGATTTTTCTGACTTGCCTGGTTTCCTGGCTTCCAACCAATCAAAAAGTCTGTTTTTCTTGTACCTATTATCAATTTAAGTTCCTGGAGATTAAAGGTTCTATATCCATCTTCCTCCCATATTTATTCTCATTCTCCAATAGGAATCCCTAAGTGTTCTGTTTGAGCCACAATTGGAAGGGAAGTAACATTATTACTCTTCAGATGTTCCACTTTGCTGAATTGTGTCACGTGGCTTTTGGCTTAAAGAAACCCAGATGCATATATAAATTAATACATACCATTTTTTTTAATTCAATCATATCTGATCCTCTGAAATTGCCAGGATTAGTCCCTACAGTTTTCTCAACCAGATTTTCAGAAGTGGTTTGCCATTACCTCCTTCCTAGGGCTGAGAGAGATTGGCTGTCGCAAAGCCACCCAGTTGTCTTTGTGCTCAAGATGAAACTAGAATTCATGTTCTAGCTGATTGGCTAAAATAAAAGTCATGTAAAATGTATTGTATATTTGTAAATAAAAAGCATGAAACTGTGTTTGACTAATCACAAAGATTCCATCTTAAACCAGTTAATGAATAAAAGAGATGGAACAGATGAATGAGAGACCATATGCAGAACAGACATGGATTAAATCTCTCCTGGTCTATCAATCTCTGCCACTAAACTGGTTACAAATTAAGAAGATGGGATGTTTTTCATTTGTTGGGGAGTCATGAGAAGGAATATTGTGTCATTACTGGCAACTTCATTTAATTAATAAATCCTTAAGAGCTTCATTGTTAGATTTTGTATAACTTTTATTTATTAATTTTTCTTTGTATAGAAGGAATTTTTTTTTAAAAAAAGAATAATTCTAATCTTAATCATGGACCACAAAATTCCAGCAATGCTCCTTCATTTTTTTTTAAACTACACATTATAATTGCTGATTTATCTTGAAACCAGAAATTAGCTTATAAATACTTTTTTCCAATATCTTCCAACATTTCTGTCTATGAAGATTCTCAATCATCCAGGTCAAGGTTGACCTAAAGATGCTGGACTTTTTTTTAAAAAAAAAATTCATTGAAAACAAAAATACCCAAGAAAGTTGCATTACCTTTTGAAAAGCGCCTTTGGGATTCCAAACATTTTTATTATTTATTTGTTTCTTTAGAATACAAATAATTACCGTGTTCCACTAAGATAGTATACTTGTTGAATATATGTGCTGTTTTTGAAGATTTTGAGCATATTTTATCAGGAGGTTGTTGAAACAGCCTTTGGTATTTGGAATGGTATTTTAGGCCCGAGAGAGAGAGAGATGAGAGTAGTGGCAGCTGACAAGTGGGAAAGAATGGAGCTCCATCTATGTTTCTCTGGGTGGTAGCTAAGCAGTATGGTGGCAGATACCATTTTCTTGTTTATAGAGATTAAGCAGTGCTGCGGGTCAGCTGTTTTTGGCTCAGCTGATGAGTAGTGCTGGGCTGGCTCCCATAGAGATAGCAACAGCACTTAGACTTATATATCACTTTACAGTGCTTTACAGTCCTCTCTAAGTGGTTTACAGAGTCAGCATATTGCCCCCAACAATTTGGGTCCTCATTTTACCCACCTCAGAAAGATGGAAGGCTGAGTCAACCTTGAGCCTAGTGAGATTTGAACTGCCAAATTGCAGTCAGCCAGCAGTCAGCAGAAGTAGCCTGCAGTACTGCACTCTAACCACTGCACCACTGTGGCTCTTGGCTTGATGGAGGCAACAGCTTGAAGTTGATAGCCTAACTGTTGCCCTTCATGTTGTGGTTACTTCCAGGAACAGGATAGAGTTTGGTATGGAAAGGGACTGATATCAACACTCCCTAACTGTAGAACAACACACCACTATCCTGAAACAAAATCCAGGTTTAATGTGTGACTTCCCTGGGAATTGGCCCTGAATAAATTGAACCAAATGTATGATAGCCTGAGTTGTCTCTGACTCCAGGCCCAAAGAAGACATATTGAAGTTCCCCAAAACCATAAGCCCTAGGAACTCTACTACCAACTTGGCCACTGAGTGAAGTTGTTCAGGCAGGAACTTTGCTACATGGCAGAGAGGAAGGTAAACAAGCAGCAATCCTAACTAATACCTACAGTCCTATCTCACAAAGATGGCCCCAAATCTAGTTATGCATGGGTTAGGGCCCTGAAATTTCACTAAAGACTGACAAATGAAGATGGCCAGTCTTGGCCTGATCTCACAATTGGTGCTAGATCCAAAACCCAAGAGGGCATTTTTTTCAAGAGGTAAAGCCAACCTTTCATTAATATAGGATACATTGAGCCTCTTATCCATGACCCTCAAAGATGGGTTGAGATTTTTACAGGTCAATCTAGCATTAAGACACAACAGCCAGTTCATAGTCACCAGAACTAGAACTAGGAGTTGAGCAAGCTAGGAATTGGTATTGGCCTTAAATATGTCTCCTACATTACCCTAATACTCACCCCCTCCACCAACATAACATAACACACACAGACACACACTAACCACCTCACTGTGCCTTGTGGCTGATTAAACAGTAGTTCCTGGGTGCAAGCCAATTCTCCAACATACCACCATCTTGCTGCTACTCCTGCTGCCCCTATCTACCAAGTTCTCTGTTCCTCCAAGGAATCTTGTAGCCCGGATGTCAAAGCCACTGCTACCTTACTGTTCTAAATTAGCTCTGCCGACCTTTGTCCTGTGAATCATGAATAACAACAGTATTCTTTGGTGCTCTTTTTTTTTTTTTACTTAGATATACAAACTCTAATGAAGTAGCATTCCATATATTTTCCCAATCTTTGCAGAACAAATATTTGGATTAGGTTGGAATACAATTAATGGGTACATGCATTTGGTACCCAAACTGTATGTTATGGCACTCCAGGGTACCCAGTGAACTCAGAGGGATGCTGTGATATTTTAAAATTTTGCAACATCTATTTGTGAAGGTGGACTTGTTGATATCCACTTGTGACATCAAATATTTGTGACAATGAGGGTGCTATGAATGTTTGGGAATCTCTGGTATACACAGTAACACCATCAGAAACATCTGTCTCTGTAACTTCATTTTCAGGATGTAGAGTAGTATCTTAACCATCACTATATAACAAAATCCTGAATCTTAACTAACTCCTGTATGAAAGAAGAAGAGCACATTTCATCGAAATTCCAGTGAATGTTCTATCATGTATAACGATAAAATCAAATGAAAAGCCTGGGTGTTCTTTTTCACTTAAGGAAGATATGATATCCAACTTCCCCAAGGCTTTCCCTGGGACTTTTACTATTATTATTTTTATGGAGGGATTTAGATCAAAGTTGCAAAATATCTCCAAAGAAATTTTGTGGCATTTATCTTGCATACGGAACAAGGAAGCCTTAGAAATCTCAAAACAAAAACATGTTATGCCTGCATTTCTTAAGAAGAACACTTGGAATGTAAACAGACACCTGGCAATTTGAGAAATGTACCATAACTAAAATTGCAAGCCTTATTCTGAGAGAGAGAGAGAGAGAGAGACAGAGAGAGACAGAAAGAGAAAGAGAGAGAGACGGAGAGAGAGAGAGAGACGGAGAGAGAGAGAGAGACGGAGAGAGAGAGAGAGACAGAGAGACAGACAGAGAGAGACAGAGAGACAGAGACAGAGACAGAGAGAGAAAGAGAGAGAGACGGAGAGAGAGAGAGACGGAGAGAGAGAGAGACGGAGAGAGAGAGAGAGACAAAGAGAGACAGAGAGACAGAGAGAGAAAGAGAGAGACAGAGAGACAGAGAGAGAGACAGAGAGAGACAGAGAGACAGAGAGAGACAGAGAGAGACACACACAGAGAGAATTTGTTTCAATCAGATTACTTGGCTTTAAGTGGTTTCAAGATGAGGGCATTCAAGCTATGTTATAGTTGTGTAGACTATTCATTCTGTCCTTCAGCGGGGGAAACTAAGCTGAATTTCAGAAAGATAGCCTAGCCCTGGGATGTCTACAACACATATTTGCTTTCAAAAAACACCTTGTTATATTAATCAGTTCCCTGCAGTCAAGGAGATTCCAGAGGATGAAATACAGTCTTAAAAAAGCAACTGAGAGAAATTGTTTTCAACTGCCAAATGGGCGAAAGGCTTCCAAGACCTGAAAAAGAGGCAGGAGGGCACTTTAGATTGGAAAAGATTCATGATTTTGAGCCACACCCAGTAAAGTTGGCTTTGTTGTGAACTATATTCAAAAGTCAAAGCATCAATATCAAAGGTAAAAATGAAAGTACAATCCAGCTGTTGATGGATCACAAACCTCATAGTTTTGGCAGTGCTGTTTCATTTACTTTTTTCTTCTGTTAAGCTAACTTGTTTGTTCAGGTAATGGAATTCAGAGTTTTTCAGTCTTTTTAGATATTAGCATCCTTCCTGGCAAGATCTGAACAGTTTTTTTTTTATTGCTTATAATTATACCTACAGGTAAAATAAATACTTTCCCACGGCTCTGCTGTGGCGATATGTCGCAGTAGGTCTCACAGCTGAATTGCACAAGAAGAACACACTGTTGTGGTTAATCAGTCTTAAAGGATTCTGTCATTCCCATCAGTAATAATTCTTTTGAAGGAAATATAGGTGGTTCTTAATTCAAAGCCAGAAAGTGGGATCGATCCTGCATAATTGAAAGAGAAGGAAAAAATGACCAGCATCAAGGTGGACGGATTTAGTGGGGATTGAATCAGTGGTGGGTTTCAAAATGTTTTACTACTGGTTCTGTGGGTGTGGCTTGGTGGGCGTGGTGTGGCTTGGTGGGTGTGGTGTGGCTTGGTGGGCGTGGCTTGGTGGGCATGGCAGGGAAAGGATACTGTAAAATCTCCATTCCCACCCCACTCCAGAGGAAGGATACTGTAAAATCTCCATTCTGTCCCCAATCCAGTGGAAGGTTACTGCAAAATCCCCATTTCTTCCCGATCAGCTGGAACTTGGGAGGCAGAGAATAGATGGGGGTGGGGCCAGTCAGAATTTTTACTACCGGTTCTCCGAACTACTCAAAATTTCTGCTACTGGTTCTCCTAAACTGGTCAGAACCTGCTGAAACCCACCTCTGGATTGAATCAATGTTGGGTGATTGAAAGAACAGATTTGAGATAGATCATCACAGAGAAAATCTTTCTAGGTGATGACTAGGATTTTACACACACACAAACACAGTGAGAGAGTATATAAATAGAGATCTAAGTAATGATGCTGATACAAATTATAGAAATATCTGTTCGTTATCTAGCATATGCAAGATGCTACTTTTAAAGGGATAATTTTTAGCAATCCTTTTAAAGGATAGTTTTAAATAGTATTTAAAGGAATATATTTTTGAAACTGGAAAAAGCACAATTTTAATGTGTTCCTTTGTTGTAAATGTAGAAACATTTTGACATGGGAACAATGTAGTCTCAAACAAAATAATAATAATAATAAAAACAAGCTCCACCTAACCCGCTAAAAGTCAAACCAAGAGTAAATCCCCTTAAAATATAATTATGACTTTGATATTTATAATTCTCTGCCTGATTGAATTATAAATCCCAGCCTGCTTTGCCTTTACCGTAAGTTGAAATGAACATATGACACGATGGAATTCCTTTGATTAATATCTTTTGTAAAAAGGTTCCTAGCAAGGTTGTTTACTATTGCTTTTCCTTAAGACAACTGTGGCTGGGCGACCTGCAGCATTATTCAGACATATATTTGCTATATCTATTAAATATCACTTTCACTGGTTCCCTATGTGTCATTCATTTTTCATATTGTAATTTGAGAACCTGGCAAAAAAAATGGATTTTTTTTTGTACTGGAATAGATAACCAGATTAGTTTTAAGAATGCATGATTCGCAACCCAAGCAGTGATAGGTTTCCCCCGGTTTGCCCCAATTCTATAGAACCGGTAGTAAAACCAGCTCCGCCCACTGACCCTGATGTCATCAAAATGCTTCTGCGCATGCATCAGTGAAGCAAGTGCATGCGTGCGGCCCCATTCCGAACCGGTAGTAAAGGTAAGTAGAAACTACCCTTGAACCCGAATCACATTATATCATTCATTTGTTTATTAAATTTATATAGCTGCCTATCTCACATATTTCCTTTTGACTAGATTTATTCAGTGTGATTTTTGTAGAATTTTGTAGCATTTCCTTAAACAGCAACTTCCTGTGATATCTTATACATCCGTGATGGTGAACCTATGGCACGCATGCCCGAAGTGGCACTTGGAGCCATGTCGCCTTGCACTTGCAGCGTCGCCTGTTCCTCTTCTGGCATGCATGCACACGTGCTGATCAGCTGGCCTTTGTGCGTGTGGCAGTGCCAGAAACCGGAAGTGCTTGTCTTTCATTTTCCAGCATGAGCATGCGTGCCAGCCAGCTGATCGGTGTGTACACATGCACTGCAGTAACCTGAAGACTTGCTGATATCTTATCCGGCATGCACATGGCCCCTGGGCAGCTCCTATTCCTGGTCGCAGCCCTGAAGAGTATGCGCGTGTACGCAAAATGCTCCCTTTTTGGCACGTGGTGCAGAAAATGTTCACCATCACTGTTATACATGATACTAGAAGCCTATGAAAAGATTAAAAAAAGAACATATGACTCCAGTAAACATATACCTGACCTTTGTTACTACTTTATTTTAAATCCTAATGATTATATGATATTGTATTATTTTGAACTATATTTCTTTCTTATATAAGAACAACACTAGCTATTTCAGTCATACTCCTGAACATAGCATAATGTAGTATTAATTAGAACCATTTAAAAAGAATCAATATACTCCATTCCACACCCATAACATTCTTAAAGTTACACCTAGATAACTTAGTTTGCACGTTATACATTAACAGATACAGACGTTCAAAAACTAACATTTACACTCACACCCAAACGTTCTGCCTTTCAATCTACATGTTGCCATTTTTAACAGTACTTGTTTTTACAACTTTGTTAACATACCTTTGGCTTAATACCAGCTAATTTTAGCACAATCTAAATGATAACAAGCTTGTCCTTGCCAAGATTCCTAGAGCTATAGGTCCATATCAATAGACTATACCCTCCTTCCATTACATTATGTGTTTAGCATATCTATGACTAATAGCGGATATTTTTTCTGTATGAAAAAAGATGCAGAATGCTATTCATAACTAGAAAGTGAAAATAGTGACAAATGCTTATAATAAAGGGGAAATCACCAGGATTGTAGAAAAATTGATAGTGAGGAAATTAATGGATTTGAGGTAATTAACTGGCTCAGAAAAATAAATTCAAAGAAAATGCTGCAAATATAAATTGCTCACCCCTAATTATGTCTAAGATTTGTTTTGATAAGTGGCTTCATTCATGGAGCCCTCAACGTAACAATAGCACTAGCACTTTGACTGATATACTACTCCATAGTGCTTTACAGCACTTTCTGAGTGGTTTACAAAAGTCAGCATATTGTCCTCAACAATCTGGGTCTTCATTTTACCCGCCTCAGAAGGATGGAAGCCTGAGCCAACCTTGAGCCAGTCAGGATTGAACTCCAGGCAGTGGGCAGCATTTGCCTGTAATACTGCATTCTAACTACTGCACCACCATGGTTCTTAATACAGGGTGCTTTCATAGGAATATGTATTAGCAAAAACTTGACTGTAAACTCTCCTTTTTAAAAAAGTGGGATTATATCAAAGGTCCCCCGACAGAAATGCAAAACATTTTAAAAATAAATCAATAATGTTCTTTTTGTAGGTTCTAAGATATTTTGTAGGTTCTGAGATTATTTTTTTCTAGATCTAGAGAATAAATTTATAACCAAATACTGCTCTTAATCTTATTCTCTATTTTCACATTTAGCTAGTAAAATGTAACACTTAATGTCCATGTAAACTTTCCAGAATGTCTTTTGTCTTTCAGTTGTTCAGAGTTCAGAAAACAGAATAACAGAGTTGGAAGGAACCTTGGAGGTCTTCTAGTCCAACCCCCTGCTTAGGCAGGAAACCCTACATTACTTCAGACAAATGGTTATCCAATCTCTTCTTAAAAACTTCCAGTTTTGGAGCATTCACAACTTCTGGAGGCAGGTTGTTCCACTGATTAATTGTTCTAACTGTCAAAAAATTTCTCCTTAGTTCTAGGTTGCTTCTCTCCTTGATTAGTTTCCACCCATTGTTTCTTGTCCTGCCCTCAAGTGCTTTGGAGAATAGCTTGACTCCCTCTTTGTGGCAGCCCCTGAGATATTGGAACACTGCTATCATGTCTCCCCTAGTCCTTCTTTTCATTAAACTTGATATACCCAGTTCCTGCAGCCATTCTTCATATGTTTTAGCCTCCAGTCCCCTGGAGTTCATCCCCTGTTCCCCCCATGGAACAATCACCAATTCCATGGTTGCTATAAAATGATGTGAGATGCTATCTGGTGTATCTTGAGATCACCTGCTTGTCTTAAGACGTATTCCTAAGGTTATTTCATAGTTTGGTTATGGAGAGTAAAATGCAATTAGATTAGATTTGGGCTACTTCTTATCTCAAAAAGAGAAATGTCTGTTTTCTACCCGAAAGTTGGCCCATCATTTATTAAGTTTGCTTAATAAAGTTCTTCTTCTCCCATTGCACTCAGGTATTGGCCCCTTCTTAGATTGGTCAGATAAATGAGCAAGATTGAAGAAGGTTACTGAAGAAAAGATGGTGGCGAGGAAAGTGTTTTTCTAACTTAATATAAATATTGGTAAAAGCAGATCTATGGTCATAGCATGAATATGGTGGTATAATGCTAAATCGGCATCCAAATTTATTCTCTAGGCATCCCATGCAGAGAAGAAAAAAAAAGGCCCACCTCAAAAGACATGAAAACGGCTTCAAAGAAGAGGGTTTTTTTTGTCTTCATTTATATGTCATCCCTTGTTGATTCTTTGTAGGACCATACATGTTGGGTCAGATGCTGATTTTTTCCCTTTTCTGTTTTAGACTCTGTTGTTGCTCCTAGCTGTGCTCCAAATTTTTTTACTTTGAAAATTATGCCTGAATGTATATGACTGCCACCTATTGGACAAAATAAAAATAAAATTGCACATAATGAAGATTCGTCTACTAAGAGGCATGTTGCTGCTTCAATGTAAAAATTAAAAGATAGGCCTAAATCCCATTTATTCTCAGATTACTGGCTATTTTGGATATTTGTGCTGAATAAATGTGCTATAATTGACATTATGTTTTCTTGAAAAACAAATCACAAAAAAATAAAATCAAATCAGAATTGTATTTTTCCTTGTGATTGTCTTCTCCTTTCTCAGTCCCTGCTTAATTTTCCAGAAGGTTATAGCTAAGGGGAAATATGTTCCCTTATAATGTAATATTTCTTGTCATTATAGGGTTCCAAAGTATCTGTCCTGGTACTAATACTATAAACATACTGTGGTGTCTCCTTTATTATGAACCTTCTCACCAGAGGTGTAAGATAAAGACGTTTAGTGGTGCAATCCTGAATTTTTGCAATATATTTTAAGTTTAATTACTGTACTGCTGCTCAGTTTACTTTAATGTAACATATCTCACCGTTCTTTTGTAAATGAATTGCCCTCAATAGTAATGCATGCGCTTCAGTTAGATGGCATGGAGAAAGAAGAAAGGGGGAAAAAAACCCCTTTTAAATGACCCATCATGGTGAAAAGCAAGCAAGATATAAACTGTTTCCCTTTTCTGTGCTATTTTCCAGACCGGATGCATCCTTAGGAAATAGGAAGCTGAGAGACAGAAAAGTTGTATGCATCCTTGCCAAAGTTATTCAGGAAAATAAAAATTTGTTAATCACTTATGTAAGTGGGCTGGAGGTTATGCAGCTTTTGGAGGGAAAGTATAAAGTATGGTCATGATGCTGACATAACAGCAGCAGGAGGAGGAGGAGGAAGAGGAGGAGGAGGAGGAGATGTCCCCACTTACCTAGATTCTGCTAATTTTGCAGCTTTCAGAATAGTAACAAACACTAAAAATAACTGCACATTTGAGCCTTAAATGTGATTCCTGTCAGTTTCTGTGACCAGAAGGTCAAACAAAACAGGCATTTCCTACTCTTTAACCTTTGCCGCAAGCAGAAGGAAAAGTGTTCAAAAGGACCACTGTTCTTAAGGGCAGCCTGACACAACTGACCCTGAACTGTTTTGTTTTGCTTCTTGAATGCTAAATGCAAGGGGAGCTATGAGCATAATGCCCTAGCGTCCATGGTTCCTGAATGCTCGCAACCCATTGGCTGCTCTTCTGGGATAGAACCCAGATATCCGTGTCTTGCAGCAAAATATGGACTTGACTGAATATTGATTTACGGTCTTTCACAGAGGCAAAAGGAAAGTCTATTTATTTATTTATTTATTAGATTTATTCCCCACCTCTTTTGTCTCAAGGTGACTCTATTTATTTATCAAATTTATTTGCCGCTTATCTCGTGGTTCGAGGCAACTCTCAGAGCCGCTTTTCATGAGTTCTGCCAGCATTTGATCATCGCATTCACAGAGGGAAGCAAAACATTTGTCCTGAAAAGTAATCTACATTTGGCACTTAGACTGTGAAGTACACCTCCTGTGTCTTTGTACTCTTAATTGTCAAATGAGGTTGCTTGCCGAAGTCATTGAATCGTTACAGTCTTGACCAAGAATAAAGGTCTGGTTGAATGAAAATAGGGATGGGCAAATTAAGAAGCTCAGCATGCTTCAGAATCTGGTAACTGTCTCCCACCTCCTGCCCACCCCCCAGTAATTATCATTTGACACATTTGTGTACTCTCTTCTAAATAAGGAAAAGCAAAAAAAAAAAAAAAAGATTGTTTTGGCAATGGCTCAAATCCAACTAAGCAGTTTTGCGAGTTAGATTTCTCTCCCAATCCCTCTCTCTTTAGACTCAAGATTTAGAACTTGTGTCATTCTCACAAGTAGGACCCAAGAAGATCTGATATAATGCCACACTGTTAGCCAATCTCTGACACTGGGCTGCTGAGGAACATATTGCCAAAATTTGTCTCTGGGATTTTAAAGTTGATCTTGATGAATTTGGACTGGGCGGGAAGAGATCAGTCAAAACACTTTGGTTCTTCCAATGCTGTCATCTTCAGTAACTTACTGGGGAATTAGGAGTAGGTTTCTTCAAGGTTTATAATATGTGCTCAGCTTCCCCATTCTATGAAGTCCACCAGATGCTGGACCACAATTCCTATAATTCAGGTGTGAAATGCTACCAGTTTGTTCCGGTTTGGGCGAAACGGTAGTAAAAAAATGCTTTAAAAAGGAAAAAAAAGGTTCCAAGGATCGCTCAGCACAGCTGATTGTCAATCAGCGATCCTTGGAACCTTTTTTTTTTTTTATCAGTCAGCTTTTTTTTTTTGTCAATCAACTGTGCCGCCTTTTTTGTCTTTTTTAAAGATTTTTTTACTACCGGTTCAGGTGAATAGATAGCAAAAAATGATTTAAAAATGTTCTGATGATCACAGCTGTGCTGCATGATCATTGGAACCTTTTTTTTTTACTTTTTTAAAAAAAAATTACTACCTGTTCTGACCAATAGGTAGCAAAAAAATGTTTTAAAAAAGTTTTAAGAAAGGTTCTGACAATCGCGCACCACAGCTGTGATCGTCAGAACCTTTTTTTTTACTTTTTAGCATTTTTTTACTACCTATTTGCCCGAACAGGTAGTAAAAGAATGCTTCAAAAAAGTTAAAAAAAAAAGTTGGCCACACCCACCCAGTCACATGACCCCCCCACCAAGCCACACCCACCAAGCCACACCCACAGAACCAGTAGCAACAAATTTTGCATTTCACCACTGCTATAATTTGAATTTGGGGGAAGGCTGCTCTCTAACCAATCTATCCACTTTTTGCTAAAACTGGCCATAGTCTTCACCCAAAACAGTTAGCAGCTTGTTATTTCTTCTATGGATAAAATTCTGAGCAGGTTCAATTTCCATCTTAACTGTCCTCAACCACTTTTCATTCACACAGAAATCTCTTTATGAGTAATAAAACAAAACTGCTTGTCTTTTGCTGAATTATAATGGGTTATAGGTTTCTGAACTAATTTTAGGGTATTTTTGATACATACCTACTGTACATTCCAGCTGGCCTTTTAACAACCGTAAAAGCACATGCAAACATTTCTACATTTATATGCTTTATTTGCAGTATCATAGGGAAAATATATATTATTACTCTAACTTGGACTTTTTCTTTTATGTTTTACCTATTTGTAAGGTAGTTGTTTCAATCTGGCTATCTACGCATGAATGCATGTGAAATGTGGCTAAATTAAGCCGGAGTTTGGCAGGTATGGAGATTTTTCAGAACACTAAAATAAAGCCAGGAACAAGGACTGCAGTAAGAAATGTCTTTACATATATTCAGATCTCATTCTTTCAAATACAAATCTGACAAGTTCTTCTGCATAATATCAATGCATTTCAATGTATCTTTTGAACAAATTCCAGTTCCTTTGCATTGGTTCCCTTTAGTTTATCTTCTTCAAACATGTTAGGACTGTAAGTTTCCAATACTAGACTGACACACCTTCAGAGGCATTTGCAAACTCTTGCTGCTTGACAAATAATAAAAGTGGTGTTGCAGCATTGTGTCGAAGTCTCTTCCCATTTTGGTTGTGCATACAAAATTGCATATAGAAAAGGGGCAGTCTTTGAATCATAATGCCATGATGCTGTTTGCAACACTTGGGCCCTTTGTTGTCACCCCCATGGATGACATTGGGACACTTGCTTTTAAGAGCAAACCAAAGTGATCATGTTGCTTTTCATCATTCTGCTTTGAACCTCTAACCAGTGTTCTGCACAGCTGGCATTGTCCCACAGTGAAAATGGCTGTGCAGGATAGAAAACTTTCCTATCATAGGGATCAGAATTACCAAGCTGAAATGACCTCAGCATGTCCTGGAGCCCCTCTACCAGCCTGGAGAACCCTTGGTATGCACTGGAACCTATCTTTCAGCCTGGACGCTCTTTGTCTGGGCTGAAATGCTTCCAGTCCATCCTGGAAGCACTTCAGCTCGTGCTACAAACAAAGTTGAGTGGAGCCTTTTCTCATAGTACAGGCGCATAGCAATCCATGATCACCTGAATTACTGTACTTTCCTGAGGTGAGTTTTGTGCCTCTTTATTGTCTTGTCCCCATGGTTAGAAAATCTGCCTTACTGCTCATAGGCTTATCTGTTATTCAAATAACACTGAGACACATAATATTTTGGACAGGAAGTCAGTTACATTACGCCTTTTCCAGGACAAGAATCATATTGTCTCTGTGATACAAAACATCTCTTCAAAGCAGATCCAAAGCTCTGTCTTATATAGGCTCAATGTATTTTGTTCCCACTTCAAATTGCAGCTATATAAGTTTGAAACAACATTGGCTGTTCTAGCTGTCCTTGTCGCAGAACAAAGTGAGAGCTTTTTTTCAACAACAATAAATTTCTACAAAATTTATAAATACAATTTATCTTTGTTTCTATCTTTTATTAACCTTCCCTTCCCCAAACCTGTCAACTCTGTTGTGTGGGTCATTGAAGAATGGGATGTGAAATAAGGGAGTTTCTTATATGCTCCATCAGTGATGCAAAAAGGGAGTGGAAACAATGCTTGATCCAATCCCAGGTATTTCTTTGGAGATAAGCTCTTTGAATGCTCAGCCAGAAAGCCAAATTGTTTTGCCCAGGTACCTGGCAAACTAGGTGGAATTTCCATGAAAAATAATAATAGCATGTCCGGCATTTGGAATTCATTTCTCTGGAGATATGAAGCATAGTGGTACCTTATTTTGTGTGTCTTTACGTGATAAGTTCCAAGATAATAAGCTTTTAAATACTTGGCCATTCTCAACCCGTTCTCTTGATATATCCCACTTCCTGACCAATATTATAGCAACAAAACTATGAAGGACCCCACTCTTTTGGATATGCTAGGCAATTTATTTTGGGGAAATGTTAATTAAGTATCATGTGCTTCTAAAATGCTGTGTATACAGGATGTTTTAGAATATATTCCAATCAACGATATCTTCAAAAGAATAACATTCACAAGGAAAGAAGACAGCAACAACACACTATGCTTCCTGCATAGATATCCTCACCATCAGAGGAAACAATGGTAGTTTAGAAATGCAAGTCTGCTGAAAAAGAACCTACACTAACCAAGTATTCCATTACCAAAGTAACAACCTCCCGCAAGAAGAGCTGTGTAAGAATATTATTCAGATGAGTTCAAATGCAGTGTAGCAACTCAGAACACCAGAAAAAGGAAACAGGCAGCCTATACATCTTCCAACAAAATATCCCAATATTGCAATGTAACCAAAAGGTACCTGACCACTCAACCCACTATGGCACAACCAATGCAAACTATAAAAAGAATAACACTACCATATATCCAAAGCATCTCAGAGACAACCAACAGACTATTACAACCACATGATATCACAATAGCACACAAAATAACTCAGGTCTTCCAAAACATCTTAAATAAACTAAAAGATTCAGTGACCCAAGAAAAAGAAGGAAAAGAAAACCCAGGACCGTATACAACATATAAGGTAAGGACTGGAGGCAGAAGACCTGAGTTGAGACCAACTAGCAGTCAAAACACACTATGAAAATTCCCTCATATTACAATATATGGCCAGACTCATCCGTAGTTATAACTGGAAACTGTGATAAAAACTTGAATCCTAAAATGTTAGGAAGCTTGACATTCAGACAAATTAGCCATCAATAGAATGGAAATAACCACATAGAAATAGGTCGCATTTATACACCTTTCAAAAAAGACACATAGAGATAAATCACATTTTCATATCATTCAAAAGAGGCATTAAAGATGGAAGGAAACAAAAATGCCAAAACATGTGTTCGCCAATAACTAACAACCAGATAAGCAGGAATTAACACAAGATAAACAATCAAGAGAAAACAGTACCCTAATCAAAAAACTATCAAGGTGAAAACCATATCCCCACCATCACTGGCAAGGCAAGCTAACGTATATAAACAGTGAGTAAACTCTTCCTTTACTAGCACTGATGATGTTACATACTTAGGTAATGAAACCTCTGCAAAAGGGGTGGATTCTACTTATTTTTACTACCAGTTCACAACGGGGCCGCGCGCAGAAGCATTCTGATGATGTCGGGGTCGATGGGTGGAGCCTCCCTCCAGTTTTACTACCAGTTCTATAGAACTGTTCTGAACAGGGGGCAACCCACCATGCTCTACAAGCAAACAGCCAAGCTCAAAGATCACCAAGGACTCCACAGTTCAATCCTGAACTACATATATTCTCTTCTGTTGGACTATTCCTTCTGATGGGCATTATCTTAATTTAAGAATTGGGAGTTTTCTTTTGATCAAGAGGAATATACTGCCCTTGGGGGAGGGGGAGAATAATTCTTTAGATACATGTGATTAATAAATCAGTGGTCTTATCTTTAGAATGTTGTATGTTGCAAAGAATGGAATCTTTTTTCTCCAGTTGACACTACTTTTGACTATACATATAAGAACATGAAGACAAATTCTGGGCAACTTGAATGAAAGCTGTAAATGTGTTAGTTTTAAATAATTTCCAAGTACTTGGGTTTAACGTGTTTTGTAATTTTACATATACTATATTTTATATATAGTATCACAAGAAAGATACTTTATTTAAGAATCTTAAATAAATATATAAATAAGAACTATTGGTCAAGTCTATTTATTAAATGACACATTTGAATTAGTAATTGGCTTTTGGATTCTGCAGTTCTTACCCAACTAATTTTTCTAGATGAAATTAAATCATCCCCCCCCTAATTTTACAGTGGCTTTTTTGTAAACTCAGCAAACATTCAGAAATCATCCAAATGATTATCAAGAGATCATACAAATTTGAGAATTCATTCAATACAGAAGAACATGTGATAACTATGTAACAATCCTTGTCATATGATTCCTTTTTGTGGTTTTTTTGTTTGTTTGTTTGTTATTGTACTCTATAGCAGGGGTCTCCAACCTTGGTAACTTTACGATTTGTGGACTTCAACTCCCAGAATTCCTCAGCTGGCTGAGGAATTCTGGGAATTGAAGTCCACAAGTCGTAAAGTTACCAAGGTTGGAAACCCCTGCTCTATAGCATGGAAGTTGAAGCCCAAATTATTGGAGAAAACTGCTAGGATGTTTTGCTCAAGCCAACCCATTCTAAATCTGCAACTGACATTTTCAGTCTGAACTCTTTTGCTGAAAATGAAAGTTATTGCCTTTTTGCAAGCTGGCGAGGAAATGGTGAAAAGTTTTTTGTTGGGCGTCTTCACAAGGAAGAGATCCTATCAGTTACAAAGGATAAGCATAAAACTATGACATACCGACATATTTGTGACAAAAACATCATACTGTGATCTTCTGTAATGAATACAATGAACAAGACTGACTTAAAATAGCTTCCTTGTAGAAATGCAGAGTTGAGTTGTTGTTGATGCAACAGAAGGAGACATTTTCTCTGGGAAAACAGTCACTTTTTAAATTTTCTTTTTTCCCCCTTTTAATCCATTTTCCTAGATTTAGAGTTGGGTGAGTGGCTTAGGTAGAAATGGAGTTATGTCTTTTTATTAAGATACTAAAGTGCTGAGTCATGAAATAATTCATTTAAAAATGGTGGGTGTGATGGACAGTCACAGGATGGTCAGATAATGACATCACTGAAGTGAGTTGGACTGAGATTTCAGGGATTATTTACATATTTTCAACAGGTGGTTGGATGCTAAGCCTAAATGACAGTTTACATATCTGATTTTCTTTCTTATCCTTAAAAATAGGAGTTTTCAGGAAAACAGGAAAAAGGGGATTGGGGATTCCAAGATCACTGCAGGTTGCCTATACCTAAACTAGGCACTGTGAATAACATTTTGAGGGGTGGGGGAAATCACTTATTTATATAAAATCTAAATTACTAGACTTCAGAGGGGTAGAGGAAATCTTCAAGATATATTTTCAGGACATACTGGACTATGCAGTTAATATTTTTTTAAAAAAACATCATGATTTTAACTGAAATGACATTACATTCTGAAAATATTACCAAAAGAATTGCTTAATTCTCCAAGGGGATAGTCAATTCTAAACCCTTTGCCTACATTGACTGATGAGTATGCATTTGCTTTAATCTAGAACTCACAACAAGAGACCAAAACTTTTCTCTCCTCTCCTCTCCTCTCCCCTCTGTTCCCCTCCTCTCCTCTCTTCTTCTCTCCCCAAATAAATAAATGAAAAATGAGTAGCATTCACAAAGTTGTCTTTGTGATTTAAATCATATGCCTCCCAGTACACTATCCTCAATCAGAATAGAGCTGGAAGGGACTTTGTTTGTCTTCTAATCAAATCCTCTGCTCAAACAGGAGACCCTATACCATTTCAGATAGGTGACTGCCTAGTCATTTCTTTAAAATCTCCAGTGATGAAGCTCCTACAACTTCTGAACGCAAGCTGTTCCATTGGTTAATTGTTCTTATGTTTAGAAAGTTTCTCCTTAATTCCAGGTGGCTTCTCTCCTTGATTAGTTTCCATCCATTGTTTCTTGTCTTGCCTTCTGGGGCTTTCAAAAATAAGTTGACTCCTTCTTTGTGGCAGCCCCTCAAATACTGGAATACTGCTATCATGTCACTCCTAGTCCTTTTTTCCAAATTGGCCATACCCAATTTCTTCATATGTTTTTTGCCTCCAGGTCTTTAATAACATCTTAGTTGCACTTCTTTGCACTTTTTCCGAAGTCTCAACATTTTTTAATAACATGGTGACCAAGGCTGGATGTGGTATTCCAGGTGTGGACTTACTAAGGATTTATAAAGCAGTACTAATGCGTCACATGATTTTGATTCTGTCATCTGTTTATACAACCAAGGATTGTATTAGCTTTTTTTGGCTGCTGCCACACACTGCTGGCTCATGTTTAGACACAGCAATAGCACTTAGACTTATATACCGCTTTATAGTGCTTTACAGCCCTCTCTAAGTGGTTTAACAGAGTCAGCACATTGCCCCCAACAATCTGGGTCCTCATTTTACCCACTTCGGAAAGATCGAAGGCTGAGTCAACCTTGAGCCTGGTGGGATTTGAACTGCCAAATTGCAGGCAGCCGATAGTCAGCAGAAGTGGCCTGCAGTACAGCACTCTAACCACTGCTCCACTGAGGCTCTTAAATGCAAGGTCCCTCTCACAGTTACTGTTTTTGAGCCAGGTTTCTCCTAATCTGTACTTGTACCTTTGGTTTTTCTTTCTAGGTGTAAAACCTTGCCCCCCTCACCCCAAGACATTTGATGAAGAAGATGCCACATTGGGAGAGTGAATCATGTGCAGTTTTTCTACTGTCTGTGTACAGATTTTAAGGAAAAGTAAAAGCAGTGTACAAAAAAAAGCAAACTATTTTTTTTATCAACAGAGTATTTCTTAGAGATTGCTGCAAAGATGCTTCATTATGAAAAGAGCTGAGACAGGTTGCATGTTCAAAAAGTGCCACTTTTAAACACTTTGGTTAAAAATGTTTTCTTCATACCATACATTTCTCCCATAAAGAGGAATCACTAAAACCTCATCATAAGATAAGGGAGATGTCTTGCTCACACAATACAATTTACTAATTTATAGCTTAATTGTGAATAAATTAGGATAGTTGGGAATACACAATCACAATTCTTGTATTGTCAGTCCAAAAGACATCAGCACAACAAGGCCTTTACACCAGGGGTCTCCAACCTTGGCAACTTTAAGCCTGGCGGACTTCAACTCCCAGAATTCCCCAACCGCCAGGCTTAAAGTTGTCAAGATTGGAGATCCCTGCTCTTCACTGTTTGTCCTCCAGTAATTGGTATGGAGATAAATCACTTTTCAAAATAGTGGTAGCGTTATCATCTCTCATACCCCTAGATAAATCTTTCTTCAAGGAATATATACAATTATTTTTAAAAAACAAAAAAGGATTAACACTGATAATGACTTTGATAAACTAATTATGCAATGGGGTGGGAAAAAGAATAGTGATTTAGATATGCACAGAGGGTAAAAAACCGGGATGTAATGACGTCCTGGCGGGTGGGCAAAGACTCCTGCCGCCAGCGCTACCGGCTTGGCGAGCGGGATAGACCTGGGCAGATTTCACCGCTGCTTTCCAGTACAATGGGATCATTACAACATATTGTTTAAGATTTTCTCTCTCTCTCTCTCTCTCTCTCTCTCTCTCTCTCTCTCTCTCTCTCTCTCTCTCGCTCTCGCTCTCGCTCTCCCCCCCTCTTTCTTTTCTTTTCTCTCTCTCTTTCTCTTTAATTTCATTACAATTGCTGGTTCCTATTTACTTTCTTTACAAATTATTTCTGAGCTGGATTTTTATTTTTAGACATTTACCTCACAGCAAAGAAGCTAATTCAAAAGCACATACAGGAAAATCAGAAAGATCCATCAGTTTCTTAGAATATAGATTAAACAGGAAGGACTGTTGCTTTGAATATAGTTTTATCAAACTTTTCCAAAGTGTTTAGACTCCAGCGTCTAAAGGAATGCAACTGTTGAAAAATAGGCACTGCACTGCATTGTTGCATATCAAAGGAAGGATAGGGCTGTTCCCCACAACCATTGTGACAAGATACATATTTCTAAAGACACTGTTGTCTTTTTTAGCTTTCCCCCAGCTTCCAGGTCACCTCTTGGGTCAAACCATAACTGTCACCACTGGAGAAGAATAGGAAATATATTCCACCTTTTCTCTGTTTCTCTCTCACACATAATGTGTGACAGAGAAACAAAAATGGAGAGACAGAAAGATAGAGAGAGACAGAGACAGAGAGAGAGAGACAGAGAGAGAGAGAGAGACAGAGAGAGAAAGAGAGACACAGACACACAAAGAAAGAGAGAGACAGAGAGAAAGAGAAGAGTATACATATATATATGTTTGTGCATGCTGATGCAAAGCACATGGAAGACTTTCAGGATGTTATATTCTGAAATTTGATTACCCTCAAGTGAGAAAGCATAAAACAGTTCCCGTGATTCTTCATTCTAACCCTGAAAAACAATAAAGCATCACATTAACTACTTAAATTAAATTAAATTAAACATAGACAAAGGTCAAATTGCCATCAATTTGACATCTCTAACAATAACAATGCTTTAGAAAACAAAAAGCCCACCTCACTGCCAACTTAAGTCCAGTCAAGTCCTAACCCTTCCCAAGGTCATAGTTTAAAGGAACCTTACATTTTGTGTTGGAAACAGATTTTCAAGTGACTTTCAAAGTATTGCCCTGAGACTGTGCAGGCAGCCCAGTCCAGATGGCATATTTGATTGCACCCTTTTTATTAAAAACAGGTTGGAGGCCTAGAGATTTTAGAAACGAAGTCTGATTTTTACTGTTTGGACTGGAATACTACATGTGCCAAGACAGGTAGTCCTCAACTTACAACAGTTCGTTTAGTGACCATTTGAAGTTACCACCGCACTAATAAAAAGTGACTTATGTCCATTTTTTGACACTTATGACCGTTGCAGCATCCTCATGGCCACACGATCAGAATTCTCATGCTTGGCAAATAGTTCATATTTATGACAGTTGCAGTATTCCGGGGTCATCCTGTGATCATCTTTTGATCATCTTCTGACAAGCAAAGTCAATGGAGAAGCCAGGTTCACTTAACAACCAAGTTACTTATTTTACAACTGCAGTAACTTACTTAATGGCAAGAAAAGCCGTAAAATGGGGCAAAACTCACTTAACAAATTTCTCACTTGGCGACATAAACTCTGGGCTGTATTGTGGTCATAAGTCAAGGACTACCTGTAGCTGATGGAGAACAATAGAGTTTCATGGTGGGAAAAAACATGATGATTCTGAATTGTCTGCTTAAAATCCTGACCTCTGGGAATGTCCACGTTCTCAACCAGTAGTGAGTAATCTAAGTCTATTGAAATCAAGCTGTTTGGAGTGAAGTCTACTCATATGGCCAACCTCTTTAAGTGTGAGGTCTTTGGTGCTCCCTGAGCTTGGTTGTTTTCTTAAAGGTAAAGGTAAAGGTTCCCCTCGCACATATGTGCTAGTCGTTCCTGACTCTAGGGGGCAGTGCTCAACTCCATTTCAAAGCTGAAGAGCCAGCACTGTTGGAAGTCTCTGGGGTCATGTAACCGGCATGACTGAATGCCAAAGGCACACGGAATGCTGTTACCTTCCCAGTAAAGGTGGTCCTTATTTTTCTACTTGCATTTTTTACGTGCTTTCAAACTGCTGGGTTGGAAAAAGCTGGGACAAGTAACGGGAGCTCACCCCATTACACGGCACTAGGGATTCAAACCGCTGAACTGCCGACCTTTCTATCGACAAGCTCAGCGTCTTAGCCATTGAGCCACCGCATCCTCTTGAGCCACCACATCCCCTTTGTTTTCTTACAGAGGTTTTATTACCCAAACTAGGTAACATCATCAGTAACACCATCTCTTTAAGTGTATATTAATTTCAACAGACATCCCAGAAAGCTCTCATGACTAATAAATGTTACTGATTGTAGTGATTAATTATGAGATTTTTTTTCCCCCTTGGAAAAAAATTGTTTGTAATTGTGAGGTCCATTGGAACACATCCCAATTTTCTCCATTTCTTTCATTTTCGTTCTACCGTGACAGTCTTATGAAAGTAACTGATGATGCCCAACTCTTTGCCAGGCAAACAATATGCTTTATTTGTCACATGAAAGTAACACGCAGTTCCCTTAAATGTTGTGTAGCAGAGTCCTCTTGCATTCCATAGTCCTGCACTTGAACCACCTCCATTCATAGCTGAATCTTTTTTATCCCAGCCCACATTGAGCAAGCTGCTCTGAAGCTTAATTCTCCTGACCCTTCAGTGCAGTTGGATATTGTCACCTAATCCCTTTTTCCCCTTATGTCCCATGTGTGGTTTTGACTTCTTTCTCTTCTCGATTCCTTTTTCCTCTTCCTTTTTCCCCCTTTTCTTTCTTATTCTATAAGCCTCTCTTCAGGCTCCGCATTCCAGAATTCATCCTTGCATTAGTGCTGCCATACAATGCTTTCCCAGTGTTAGAGGATTAGACATTACGGAGACTATGGCAACTTACTAGATGCATAGGGGGAACATAAGGGGATGGTGGAATGTCTACAGGAAGAAAAAAAAATATATGAAGAAGTTGAAAGAGCCGAGAGCCAGCAGAACTGTGAATGAGGAATGGTGGTTTAAGGTGAAGAAATATGATTGTGTCAAGTTACTTGCTATGGAAAACAGGGTGGAAAACCAAGTAATGTGCTCTATGAAGAGGCAAGTAGGACTTCTGAGTAGAAGACTTGGTAGTACACAGAGGAGTGATAAATGATCATCAATTTAATAGCATGGATGTGACTGGCACCATGAAAAGACTGAGGAGTGGGGGGAGACATCTTAGTCAACTCGTTCCAGGTTTCAATTGTTGTGATTACTGTGGGAAATAGTGCATTGTGCACCCACTTCATCATGACCAGAAATTACAAATATCAGGGTAGCTCCGTTTTAACTTCACTGAAAGTCTTCTACCGATTTAAAAAAAAAAAAAAAACTTGAAAAGCTTGGAGAAAGTAACACATAAAAAAGATAATTCCAGAATGTTGCTGTGATGTATAGAAAGTGCAGGAGATACGTGTATGAAAGTGAGATATATTTATGAAACATGTGATCTTCTGGGATAAAACCAAGAATCACATAAAACGTATTTCAGAATACTGCTGCTCCATAATAATGAATAGCTTGACATCTTCTCTAAATACTTAGACATGTATGGAACTTTAGGTAGTTGCAGTTAATTACTGCATGTAACAATGGACGAAGATTAATCTTCTGCAATATTGTTTGCCGATACACATGCTATTTTTTGTGCCTAGAAATTCCATACTATGAGGGTGTCCAGATTCCTTGAAAATAAACACATTTATTTGCTTGCTTGTATGCTTTATCTGTATGCCACCCATTTTCAAAACCTTTGGGTGGTTGAGAAAAAAAAAACGATTTCATAAGCTAAACCCCACAAATTTAATTGTCTTGACCAGTGTTTTTCAAAGCAAGAATGAAGAGAAGAGATTCCAGTTATAGATAGTATATTTTACATTTAGGAATGTGCAGGTTCCAGATCATGTAGAAACTGATAGCCAGCTTGTAGCTGTTAAAAAACATCATCCCACCAGCCTTCATGAGCCTCTGGGTTCTCCCCCCACTCCCACCCAGCCACCCACTTGCCACCACCAGGTTGACAGTTTTGTTGTGTCTGAGGAATGCAGGTGTCATTGAAGGTCATGGGCACACGATTATTATTCATTTAATTTGAATAAACGCTTTTATATAAAGAATGCTGGAGGCCCGCTTAAGCCTGATTTTCTTCACAAGCATGTTGTGAGGCTTTAAAAGTCTGTGAAGTGCTTGAGACCTTTGCAGAGAAGGCACTTACGCAAATGCAACGGGTCATTGTTTGTTCGAGCTGTTCATCATTTGTTCAAGGCCATTGCCCCTTTTCCTCTCAACGGTAAGAAGTTCAAAGCAGCCTTTCCGGAATCACTGGAGAAGGAGTGTGGGTGGGTGGGTGGAATCAGCAGTGTGGAGACAGGCAAAATACAGGAAGGATCATAGCATGCAGAGCTAGAGGGCACTAGGAATTGTATCCAGGTAGATCTTCGAAGCTGCTCCTCTTATCTTTCTAACCATAGCGATCTTTAAAAGGTAAGCAAAACAAGACAAATGTGACACACTAGAAGAATATGAATTGGGAAATCTTTGCTCCAGGCTCAGTCTCTAAATCATCTGACTATAGAGGTGAATTCCTATCTTAACTATCAAGCATAATTGTATTGGTCCCTCAAGAATGTGGCTGTTTTTCCAGGCAAAATGAATTCGGGACAGGGTTACTCTTTAAAGAGAGCAGTTGTGTGCCTATTTTTAGCTAGGGGAAAAGTTATAAGTTGTGGTTGGTTAATACATAAAAGGTTTTGTATACAATCCCAACAGTCTAAAAGTTGCTTTCCAACTAGTGCTGAAGATTGTATAGTTGGTCAGGCTGATGGATCTGACATCACACATACATATAAGCCCACACACATTGTTACAGATTCATATTCTTATTTTATAGCCATTATGGCTTCATAAACTTATAATGTCTGTGAGAAGAGGAGAGGTATACGTTAATTAATTATTTGGTGTTTGGTCAGTGTACTTTCTAAACTCCAGCTACTGGGAAGTATGGCGTAATGCAATATATGAATCCAATGAACTATAGCTTTCTTAACAAATTATGTTTAAACAACTATGGATTTAGCATAATATGTGAAAATTCTCAGATATTCTGAAAAGAAAGAGGGTCAGCGCCTTTTGCCATCAAATAATCTACAGCAGAATCATCGTTTATAGGATGCTAGCTGACAGATAGCAGAGCCTGAGTGTAATAAGATGTGGGAAAGACCTTGGGAAACAGAAAGAAGAGCTGCAGACTAGGCAACAGTCAGATAAATGAAATTTCAGTCCAAAGGAAGACCCAGAAGAGACCCTTCCTACTTTTGAGGAGTAAAAATAAGGGATGGAAGAGGTACTTTCCAATTTGCAAGAGTCTGTTAATGTAACCTTACAATAAAAATAGTGCTAGTATTCATTGTTATGCTTCTTGTCTGGCCTACCTCAAAGAGCTAATACCGAGTGCCCTTGTGAAGAATGGATGAAATGAAATAGTTCCCTCATCTCAAGATTTCTTCTCTCTCTTTCTCTTTCCCTCCCCCTCCCTCTGTGTACTGTAAAGCAAATCACTGAAACAAAACTATTGCATCTGAAATATTGAACCATACAATAATTTCAATGGAAGTGTGAGTACAAGTGAGTCTTTACTTGTTAACAAAAAGATTATAAAGGTGATCTCAGGTTAATTGCTCATTGTCAACCCTCTAAAAGTATTTCAAGCAGGACAGAATTCTGAAAGGAGTTAGAAATTTTCTGACTTTCCACAGCTCTCTCTCTCTCTACACACACACATGTGCACGTGCACACACACACACACACATACGTACATACACGTGTGTGTGTGTGTGTGTGTGTGTGTGTGTGTGTGTAACCAAAAATCTTATCTCAAATATTTTGAAAGTTTCCTTTGTTGGTGAAAGAGGCTTCTTTTTCAATCACGGTCTCAAAGTTTCTCACTTTTGTTTTATTTTTTCAAGATGGCAAGACTTATCTAATCAAATGATTGATTAGGGATTCTTATTAGCATTTTAAAAAGAAGGTATATAGAGAAAACCTGTGGGAGTACACAGTGGTGTTCTGCTTTTAGAAGTACCCAACTTCCATAATCTTTCTATTTAACAGACAACTAGCCAAGAAGATTCCTTATTAAGTTAGAACATCTATTTACAGAGCAACTAAGCAATTATGAATTAAGTAAAAAACTGAAAAAATGGTTATGAGAGAAAACCTCAGAAATAATATTAAACTAGCAGGGTAAAGCTGGCAGTGAAGCCTCATGGAAAACCATCAGTATTTTTTCTGGCTCCAGCTCTTACCAAACTTTATGCAGTGTGTAGGCTGGGAGGCAAAAACAAAAATCTACATCTGAGAACAAAAAATAACTTGGGAAGACACCACAAATCAAGGGAATACAGAATGTACAAGCATGAAATAATTAAATGCCCAGGAACTACCAACTCTTTACCTATAATTTCACTTTTAAAAAATTGTCACGGACAAGGGAATATTTTCACAAGAATTTGCAGATTAGATTGTGGAAGAGCTGGTGTGGATATTACAATAGTTGAGATGACTGTTCCAGTAGTCACTTCTGAAGCATCATAGAAGAATTCCCCTTTATCCTCTCTTCCCCAAGCCACACATTTCCATCTCTTTCAGACATTTCTCATAGACATGGTTGCCAATTTTATGCACCATCCTGATCAAATTTCTCGGAGCTCACTCCCGTTTGTAATTTTAAAAATCTGTTGTCCAGAATAGGATGCAATACTCCAAATGTGGTCTGACTAATGCAGAATTATTAATTATCTTGGCATAAATGGTAAGTTCCTGTGAATGCGCCTTAAGATTGCATAAATGTTTTTAGTAACTGTATCACACAGTTGGCTTAGATTCAGTCCATTCTCATATGCGCTCAGCAGTAAGTCCTTCCCAATACATTAGATTTAAAAAAAAATCTTTGTGGAAAAAATAATATATTCTCACAAAGCATGCATTTCTAAATATATTTTATTTAAATGGCCACTTCATCATAAGATATGCATTTTGAAATATATTTAAGATCAAGTGTTTAGCACAGAGCCCCCAAAGTTGTTCCAATCCTCAGATTGCACGTCAGGATAATCGCACATAATATTTCACTACATATAATGCTCATAGATTTCCCAGCCCTGAAACCATGTGCTCACTGCCAACATACTCATAGCAAGGTATTCTTTAATGTTATAGTTGAAGATATTTGAAAAAGAAAAACAACATGTCTCCTTCGAAATTAAATGAAAATTGGCTTTGTGTTTGTTTTAAATATAAAGAACACACTGATAAAATAATATTGATGTATTTCTTTTATTGGGCTTATAACTGACACTTCCATGAACAAATGGCATTCAGTGAGAGTGAACCCCCCCCAAAATGTGTGCAGTAATATCCCATAGGTAGCAAAGATTTTTAATGACTATCTGAAAGAAAGTTAATGGCGTCTCATGCCTTTGCAGGTCTTCCAGTCACCTTCCAGCTATGCATTTACATATTAAGGATGGGAATTTTTAATATAAAGATTATTTTGTTCCTACTTTTCTCTCCATCTTTGATGGAGATCATTAGAAAATGTTACTTGAAAACATACATGAATTCGAGAAGGATTGATTCATCATGGAAAAGTATTAAAATCACATCTCTGCTCCTGAAGCAGAGCAGATGCATGACACAAGATCCTCCCCAAGCCAAAGCATTCGAATTTTCCTTCTTTCTATATAGCTTCGAGGAATTGGAGGTCAGTTGCTTTGATTTAACTTGGAGAGAGAATGAGACGGCTACTGTTTCAGTTATCTGCTTCATTAAGTTTCGACTCTATTTGTGTCTGTTTGCTTTTCTACTTGTGCTTGGAAGTGTGTCTATCTGTGCTCTATTTCATAAGGTCTGGAGTTTATTTGCCTGCATTTGCTTTCCACTGCCTTTGGACTATGTTTGCTCTGTGCTCTGTTTGATTGAGTCTGGACTTTATGGGTCTGAGCTTCTTCCAGAGCTTTGAGGCCTTGTTTGTTTTGCTTTCTAAAGCCTGGGAATGTGGTAGTATGTGGCTTGCCCATTGCCTTGAAGAGTGACTGAGATGCCTTACGGTAAGTATGAGAGCATTCCTATATACAGCTGACCCTTCGCCTAATTCTTCTACCTTCCTCAGGCAGTCTTGATTATCCTTTCTTCCAGATCTATTGAGGCATGCTATCTGAGACCTTTGAGATAGTAACCTAAGACACGTGTTGGGTACTTGGTCACAGAAGGATGATCAAGCTACCCAGTGCAACTGTACCCAATACAGGGAAAAGGGGTTTGCCCTAGAAACCTGGGTTCTCAGCAAAAGGAGCCTGAGGAAGAGAGAAACAATTAGACTGCTCATGCTCATACTTAGCAGGATTCATCCAGAAGGTTTCCATCTCAGCAAAACATCATCTGAAGTCCAGGAGACTGAAGAAAGCAAAGGAGCATCACCTTGCCTTACGAGGTCCTTTTTTCCATGCAGGCCTCAGAAGAATGCAAAATTTCTGAGCATTATAATTCATTTGAAAAAGTGATGACTCCTTCTAGAATGAACCTTATAGAAGATGTATCCAATACATTCTATTCTATAGAGTGTTCAGTCAGATCTTTGCCTATAGAGCTTTTGAAATAGTCAATTGAGTGTGTTTTGGCATATACATATACATTATTTTGGCATATACATTTAATGATTAAGGAATGGTTATTGGTTGAGCTTTTTGTTCTATTCTAATAAAGTTTTCATTGGGAGTGTTATCTGATAAAATGGAATGTTTTTATGCTGACATCTATGGTATACTATAAGAGACTTCTGAGGATGACTTTGGTGGTGACAATTGATACCATCAGGTATGGTGTCATTCTAGGCAGCCTGAATGATTTTGGGTGGATGATACCAGTCTACAGAGTTTCCATATTATCCTGTTGGATGTGCTGGAATATGGGAGCTTAAACTATTGGCCAGGTATTGGTGGAGTATCATAGAGCTCAGGTCTTTAATGCTGGTATGAAACTAATGAGAGAAGTTATCCTTTGGTTTGTATGAAATCATGCAATTTGGAGGTTCTCTGGACTGACTATTACCTCTTTATGAAGATACTTGTTCAGATACTCTTTTGCTCAGCTTCAACTTGTGCACCAATTGCCATATTTAGAATAGGAATCATTGGCCATGGTGACTCGTGCTCCCATTACTTAGATATTGAATTACTGCAACGTGCTCTATATTGGGCTATCTTTGAAAATCACCTAGGTTCTCCAGCAATTGGTGTAGAAACCAGCTGCCCATGTGTTGGCAGGAAGCCACCATGATATTAACAAGACACTAGTCCTGTGAGTACTGCATTGTCTCCCAATAGATTTCCAAATACAACTTAAACTGTTGGTTTTAACCTACATAGTTCTCTATGACGTGGCTCCAAATAACTTAAGGTGTTGCTTTTAAATGGGATCATTTATCCTGTGCCTTTAACCCAGGAGGATTGACTCATCTCCTTGTAGATTTTGATGGATCCCAAGCCTTCTCAGTAGCTGCTCCAGACCAGTCAAATAACCTTCACCCATTTAAAAAAGGTACTCAAAATTATCAATTTTGAGCCTTGACCTTATCAATCTGCTCAAGTTGTAATTAATAAGAGGATGATGTTGTTTTACATTATATTTTTGTACTTTTATGGTATTGTCATAATGATTTTACGAAGTTATGGTATAAGCCTCCTACAGGTGCCCCTCCCCCATCTATTCTCTGCCTCCCAAGTCCCAGCTGATTGGGATGAAATGGGGATTTATTTATTTTTTTGCTTTAATTTATATGCCGCCCTTCTCCGGAGACTCAGGGCGGCTTACAATGCGTTAAGCAATAGCCTTCATACTTTTGTATATTTATACAAAGTCAGCTTATTGTCCCCACAATCTGGGTCCTCATTTCACCTACCTTTGAAAGGATGGAAGGCTGAGTCAACCTTGAGCCTGGTGAGATTTGAACTTGAAGTAATTGCAAGCAGCAGATGTTAATAACAGTGCTTTAGTCCACTGTACTACAGACTTTGAAGGAGGCTGTATAAACATCATACCATATATAAATATACAAAATGATTATTCTTCCTCAAATTCTATTCTTGTTTTAAGCACTTCAATCATTTTGTCTATTATTTTGTTTCTATACAGCAAATAATTATATCTTCATTTATAAACCCTACTACATAGATCATGGATACAAGTACATGGATATTATATGGATACAAAGAGAAATAATACTGGATCTTCAGGCTGTTAGGATGATACCTATTGTTAAGAAATTAGTTAATTACTATTAATTATCTATATCAGAAAACTTCCTTCAGAAGTTTTGGAATTCGTGGCAACAGTGTCTGACCCTTGATTCCTCCCCTTGGTAACAAAGGCTTTAAAGTCATGGTTCAGTAGATTCAATTCAAAGACTGCAAGATAGAGTTTCAAGGATTAGAGATTTCATTATTGATGGGAAACCTCTCTGTCCTGAATATGTTGCAAAAGACATGGCCACACATATTAATTTGGTTTCAAGTGAGACCAATGCAATGATTTCTTAGACTAAGGAGAGCTCACCAATCAAGGGCGTTGATCATCAGATTGGGCAAGATAGCTTTGATGTACCACCACAAAGTGTTTTGCGTTGCCTTCCATCTTCCTCTTAGCTTCTTCTGGCACTTGCGAAAACTGAAAAAGACTTTTAGGAGCTGAGTGAAAATGTTGAAAGAAGCTTATGTGATGAACAGTCACTTCTTCCAGCATTTCCATGCAGGAGAAGACCCCAAATATGAGGCTGGAATGGGCTGAGCAGGAAAGTGAAGCAAATTGATGTGACTGTTTTGTACCATGTTGTTTCATGATGAGCAACTTGACTTAAATCTTCATTAAAGCATTGATCATTGTAAAGCATAATATTAAAATATATAATCCTAATTAACAATATTTGAATAGTAATGCATACTCCATTATTTATAATAGAAAGAACTGTTGCTTCAAATACAACAGCAAAAGCTTCTCATGAAAGCCTTTTCAATGAATTAAAGAATAAGTACTTTCTCAATAGTCTTGCTAAATAGTCTTAGGACATTTGTATTACAAAACTCCCTTCAGTTTTATTCTACAAACACCTGTATAAAACTCCCTTCAAATTTATTCTACAAATATCTAAAAATGAGCATAAATGAGCATTAACATGTTTATTATTTAAGTTGCTACTTTAGGTTGGTTCATTATATTAATCAAAGTCTTTCTAACTTGGACTAGTGAGGTTGTAATTCAGTTGGATTACACAATTACCTATGATGACCTATAAAGTCACACATGGCATTGGATAGAAGGGACTCCCTGACCTCAACCATATCTATCCATCCCATAAGAGGTGTGGTGGCTCAGTGGCTTAATGATGCTGGAGCAGTTCGAATCCTAGCATTGTGTGGCAGGGTGAGCTCCCCTCACTCCCCTCAGTTTCTACCCAGTTCAAAAACATATTATATGCAAGAAGTTAAATAGGTACCACTTTAGAGGGAAGATGAGCCAGAGCCTTGTGTAGATGGTCAGAAACCTGCCAGTGCTGAACCTTCCCATTTGCGAGGTGGCTTTGGTGGAGGAAGAGGGTCCTGGATGACACTGCAGGATGCCCCTGATCTTTCTTTCAGGTGTGGAGCTAGGTGTGGCACACCTTGGAAAGTGCACAAGCATAAACCAAACAGGTCTTAGGCAGCCAAACTACTATTATGTATTAGCATTGTGGTTTCCTGGCTAATGTAATATTGTCATGCACTAAATAAATGAAATAAATCAAATCTGACAGAAAGGGCACGTTGCAGGTCCTGTTTACCAAAAATACCATCTGATGGAACCCAGCCCACCATTATCCTTCTGAGGTGATATTGGCCCAAATCTTATTGGCCTTCCAAAAGATTTGAAGACTTTATCATCTGGCCTGGGGATCTGGTGACATGAATGGGAATCCTGCTAAGTGATTGTACTTTTAACAAAATGAGTAGCGCTCTGCTGCTGATTATGATTTTCATAATTCTATTGTTTTCAATGTTTTCAATCATGTTGATAATTATTTTGGTTGATTTTGTATTGCTTTCTCGGTTTTTAGCTTAGTAAACTACTCAGAGGAGTGAGTAGTGAGATGGGAGGCTGTATGCATTTAATTAATTAATTAATTAATGTAAGAATCAGTTTGTTGTAAATTATTTCACAGCCAAATGAACAAGAGGCACCATTGTAAGGACATTTTTATTGTTAAGAAACTAGAGAAACTCCGCCTATCAGCTTAATTCAGATGCATTTAACTTATCCCACAAATCCTGCTTTATAAAATGTAGATAGTCGTAGCAAGATTTTTCTGCTTTTTCTCAGTTTATTTGACTGAATTCTATTCTATGCCAACATTGCATTTGCTGGATACAAATCCTTAATATTGCAAAAATCATTTTCCTCTGAAGCAATTTGGAGGGTTTTTTTTTTCTTGCATAAAAATTTAACTCACCCTCCCACTCTTGTCTGGTATCCAACCAAAGGAAGTTGAGGGAGTAAAATTTTGGCAAAATATTACCAACAATATTCCAGAATTCCTAGAGTAGCTTTGATTAAAGTCATTCCATAGTGTGTGCTAAGACCACACTTGGATATGAGTGGGAGCAAGTTTAAATCAACGACTATAGGAAAGTTGTTTCAAGTCTTTAAAAAAGTACATTAGTGCTACAGTGTCTACAAAGTGAAAAAAAATCTTTGCACTAAATACCACTGAGAACATTTAGTATAATGGAGCAGTATAGTTCAGCATAAAGGCCATGGGTTGAATTCACATTTGGACCTCTTCCTTATACAGGGCCAACACCAATCTAAGGTCAGGACGTCTCTTCTTCTTGTATCCCCATTCCTATCATCTTGGAGTTTGTGTCGGCCTTGGGAAGCTGAGCCAATTAATTATGGCTTGGCTCGTGCTCCATAAGAGATGCTGTGAAGGCAGTTTTGCAAAGCTTCCTTTGGAGCTGCGAAGTGGCCAGTTGTCCATTGGCAAGAATTCTCACTTTGTCTTACCTCCCAGATCCTGTGGCTCCCTCCTTCTTCTTTCCCACCATTCTCCACCATTCTTTAAGGAATTGATTTGTCTCTCTCTCTGTACAGTGATTCCTTTAAAAAAAAGGAGGGGGGAGGAGAGGAAAGTTCAATATTTATATTCATCATATCAAGAAATTGTGAGGAGAGAAATCAAGGAATGAGGGTATTAGCTAGCCCAAGCTTATACTATTCCCTCATTGACTGGTTTAAATGGAGGACTGGGCAATGGGGGAGAACCAGCAGACCTGTGATAATATGGCTACTTTCTACAGACCCAATGATGTCAATGGCTTGTTTTAAGCATACCTAAATATGGATCCATAAAATAGACACTTTTTGGTGGATCATATCTAAGTCTATCCAGATTAGCATTATATCTGACTCAGATGTTTTTCAGAGACAAAACATAAAACGGTGGGCTTCAGCCCATTTTAATATTTCGTGTTTAATATGTTTTTAGAGATGTACTTCGTAGTGCATTCAGTTATTGTTATGATCAATTGAGTAAGCATGCTTGCAATCTTGTATTATTGCTTGATTACCTACACTACTTGTAATTAAATGTGAGAAGTCTTACAAAATCACTGGACTTAGTTCTTATAACAAAGCAGACTGCAGGAAAATATACTTGTGACTCGAGTAATATTTGTTAATCAGTAAAATTATACATCTTTTCCTGGGTGTTTTGGAGAACAAATGACGTTTCTAGCTAAATAAAATAAGTTAGTTCTTAGCTAGTCCTTAGCTGGTCCTCATGTCAATTATTTCTGTAACAGACAAAAAAATCATACTCACCATGTTCTATTCAGTAGTCCTTGATTTACGACCATAACTGATCCCAAAATTTCTTTTGCTAAATGAGACAGTTATTAAAAGTGAGTTTTGCCCCATTTTATGACCTTTCTTGCCACAGTTGTTTTTTTTTTTTAATTTGATTTATATGCCGCCCTTCTCCGGAGACTCAGGGCGGCTTACAATGCGTTAAGCAATAGCCTTCATACTTTTGTATATTTATACAAAGTCAGCTTATTGCCCCCACAAACTGGGTCCTCATTTAACCTACCTTAGAAAGGATGGAAGGCTGAGTCAACCTTGAGCCTGGTGAGATTCGAACTTACAGCAATTGCAGACAGCTGGTGTTAATCACAATGCTTTTAGTCTGCTGAGCTACCAGGCCCGTTATTAAGTGTTAAGTGTTATCCATTAATCCGTTAATATAACACCGTTATTAAGTGTTATCCATTGTTAAGTGAATCATTGCAGTTGTTAAGTTAGTAACACATTTGTTAAATGAATCTGGCTTCCTGATTGACTTTGCTTGTCAGAAGGTCGCAAAAGGGAATCACATCACCCCACAACACTGCAACCTTCACAAATGTGAGTCAGTTGTCAAGCATCCGAATATAAATTACCTGACCATGGGGATGCTGCAATGGTCATAAGTGTGAAAAGTGGTCACAAGTCACTTTTTTCAGTGCCATTGTGACTTCGAACAGTCACTAAATGAACTGTTGTAAGTCAAGGACGACCTGTGTAGGACTATGACATACCTAAAAGGAATAATTTGTTGAGAAACAGCCGAGATTGTCTAGAGGCTTATCACAGTTGAGTAATGTCAAGGCATGTTGAGGAATTCGCAGAGCAACCTTAGAGTAGCAAGAGTGTGCACATGAAAGCGACTGAGAGCAGTTGCGAATAATCACAGCCAACACAGAGATACACTGAGTTGTGTTTACTTTTAGGAAATAGTAATAAGGCACAGTCCAATAAACAGTCCATGTCATATACAGATAAAGCAGTAGATAGTAAAACAATAGTCCAGGGATATTCCAATAACAAAGTCTTCTTACCAGTCGTCGTAGTCATACACAATAAACAGTTGCAAACAGTAGCAAACACACCAAATAGCAGTAACGATCAGCACAAAGCAATAATGGTCAGCAAAGAGTCAGCAAAGAGAAATAAACCATGTTTCAAGCTCCCTCTTAAGGACATTGGCTACAGAGCAAGCCAATCAGGAGACAGTATGATGCAATACAGCAATACAGTCTTAAAGCTATAATGCTGGTTTATATATTGCCAACCCAACAAGTTAGGTAATTATCATTTCCTAACAAGGCATTTCTAGGGACTTTTGTTTATGTATGCCGAAGAACCTTCTGCTGGAGCTTCTGAGGAAACATCTGGATGGAAGAAATCAGACCGTCTCCATCTTTCATTTGGAGGCACCAATGTGGAGCTTTTTCCAGCCAAGGAATATCTTCAGAGTAGGTTGTTCCAATACTGGAGTCAACGTCTGCAAAGCCAATTTGGCATCACAAATTGAGTGAATAAGTGAGGGGATGAACTAATGAATGAAAAATCGGATCCAGCTTGTCACTTTCTCTACCATGTGACCATCATTACACTTTGGCACAGTTCAGTCGTAACATTCAAAGCCTGAATAAATGCCCGAGCCAGGAGTGAAGCTGTTTTAAGTTGCTTCTCACTGCCATGCACACCGGCTTAGCTCACCCCCTGATGTCCACACAGGCAGCACAGTGTGCAGTGAGGAAGCCTCCACACATGAGGCTGAATAGTGCTTTTGTGGGCATTTCTTCTTCCCCATCCCTAGCCAGAACAACACAAACTATTACACAGTTTCCCTTTAGATTTCAGGCAAGCCTTCTGAAATGTGGGAACTGGAGTGCAACGGCCGTGTCAATATTTGTTTTCCAAATGAGAATTGGTCCCTGCTTGTGGATTTTTAAACAGAACGCAAGTGCTGACTAATGGTTTCGTATCTTGTGGTGTACATTTTCATTTCTTTTATAATGTCCCGATCTTGCTTCAATTCTAGGGAACAGGATAACTGGTGGATGGTAAGGTAAGGGAACAAATGACATCCACTGCGATGTGCTGCTTTTTTTTTTTAAGTGTTTGTAATGCCCAGAAACAGCAAGTTATATGAGACTTCGTATTGTAGACTTTTTATTTTAAGCTAATCAAGTGGGAATTTCCATTTATTTCCACAATAATGCAACTTATCCTGTGCCCAGGCCTTAGAGCCCGGGTGTGTGCAGGGCCTACTTCTTGGCTGTGTGAGTGACTTGGGTTGCTGTCTATATTTTAATCTTTATAATGTTTGCTATTGGTTTTATTCTATTTTAATTCTGTTTGCCACCAAGTCATTCACTGAGATGAATAAACTACAAGAGTAGATTCTTTAAGCTAGTCATGATCTCTTTGCAGGATCAAAATGATAATTACTGGAGAATAAGACTCAGATATATATATTTAATAACAGTTGAATCTTCCTGTACTTTTTAAAATAAGTTAGGAACCTATACTGTTCCTAGATGTTTATTAGATCTATATTATACCTAATCGCTTAATCTCCCCCTTGCTTTATGAAATTTTTGTTGTGCAAGAAAGGAAGTCATTTGGTCAGGGCTGCATATGCAAGGAGGAAGGAGTACAGTTCCTGATTCTGGAATATTTGACTTGCTGAATGAATTTTAAACTGGGGTGGCTATTTTTGTACACAATATCTGTGAATACTTTAGTGTAATGTGACAGTATCATCCTAATGCACACTTACTGAGAAGACTTTCTCTGAGTGACACTTACTCCTGTGTAACAATGTTATATTTATCTGGATAAATAGGTTCTTAAAATATTTGATCACAACTTTCCTTCCCATTCTCTATCTTTTCTTTTGGGGGGGGGCTACTAGAAGTATTACTTGTATTAGATGTTTCCAATCCAGCATAGGATAGTATTTATTATTTATTTATTTATTATTCATATTTCTATGCCACCCACTCTCCGAGGACTCTGGGCAGCTTACACCAAAGACAGTATACTAAATAGCATATTGCCCCCAACAATCTGGGTCCTCATTTTACCCACCTCGGAAGGAGGGAAGGCTGAGTCAACCTTGAGCCGGTGAGATTTGATCCGCTGATCTGCCAGTCAGCTGAAGTAGCTGCAGTACTGCACTCTAACCACTGCGCCACCTCAGCTCTTTTAAAAGTAAATGGCCATGTTAAGTAATAAACTGTTTCGATAATAATCTGTGGTCTATATAATGATCTGTTTATCCTATGGAGAAACTGTAAATCTGTTTATCCTATGGAGCTGCAGTTTCAATTAACCTAAAAGGGAGGGGACAGGATAAAGAAGCAAACTTAACATTTGTAAAAATTAAGGCGAAAGGGAGAAAATGTAACTTTTCTTTTTTTAAAAAAAAAAATGTCTCCAGATTCTAAAGATAGGAGTGACAAGGTCTTACAAAATTGCATGAAGGTTAAGACAGGCCAAAAAACCAAAATAAAGTGAGAACTATCATGCAGTTATGAAACCTTCATATTAATCCCTGTGTAATATATAGGGGAGTGGGATAGAAACCAGTACTGACTAGAACTCTTACCTTTCTACAGAGAATAATTTATGGCTTCCTAATGATTGTATTTATTCTGAGCAAAACTGCCTCTACTACTTGGTCTCTATTTCAAGGTGAGTCCATGTAGAAAGATACATTGAATTAGGAGACACAATATTACAAAGGCAAGCCAGTTCTACCAACAGCCAAAGGATATTTCAGCTGGAAGATTCTGCGAAAAGCCAGGAAAAGTTAGAGACAAAGGTTTCAGACTGTGCTGCACAACTTGTGTCTTCTAAATTAGCTTGTTGGATTTTTTTTTTAATTTGATTTATATGGATTCAGAGATAACAGTTTCAACAAACAATATGGTTTGCATTTTTTTAAAAAAAGCACCACAAAACTTAAACAGACACCTAAAAATATAACGAAGAAGCTTTCTTGTATAAAATGATTTCTGATTCACCTGATTTTCATTCATTTCAGCTGCTCCTGATATGTAAAATGCTTCCTCTGTGGCTAGCAAATTGCTCTTTGATCATAACCCCATCTTATGTCTCTCATACAAACTCACACACCACCACAGGCATAACTGAGGTGGTAAACACCCTTATAATCATGCTTTTGTATATTTAAGCAAAGCTTTGTAAGAACCTAGTGCACGGGAGAAGTGAAATAATGCTTGTCTCTTGACTGTTTTAGAGATTAAGGAGCAGACAGTTTGGGAGGAAGCGTTGAATAAATTTTCATAGCTTTCAACCCTGCATATAATAAACAATCCTACTGAAAACAAATCACTTTGTGAAATTACTTTAAAGGACAATAGCCTTTAAAGTAATTTAGAAAGAGTTGGTTCATCCTAAACCAAAGAATATCTCTGTTGAAAACAACGATCATACCAAAGTAGATGTTTTAATATGTGTGGGCATTATGATCTGGGTGTTGGGTTGTTTAAGCTATGGAACCAGTGGTGAGATTCAGCCAGTTCGCACCACTTTCGGAGAACCGGTTGTTAAATTTCTGAGCAGTTTGGTGAACTGGTTGTTAGAAGAAATCATTAGGGCAGAGAACCGGTTGTTAAATTAGTTGAATCCCGCCACCGTATGGAACCATGTACTAAACTCTACAATAGCTGGTAAATATATGAGGGATGGTTATAGTGTTCATTAACTATTGATTTTGAATATATTTCTGTCACTTGAAGCACTTCTGCTTCCTATAAGTACAAGGAACATCCTGCCTTCCTGTTCTGTAGAAAGTGTCAGTGTAATGAATTTTCTTCTGAAGGAAACGTTAATGTTGTACTGTTATTTTGGTGACTTCTGTTAGGTCAGATTTTTCCCAAACGGATGCCTTCCAGATGTGTTAGACTTCACTATTCTTCTGGTGATATTTTAATCCCCTTTGATCCACTGCAACTAAGGCAACCTGTCTCATTAAGAAAAAAAGGTTTCCTTATGTGTCCATAACTAGCCATCTTTGCACCCGAATTCATTTTTTGCATAAGAGAAAGATGCTGAGGATGGATAACAATTTACCAACTGATGACTCTTGTGACATGCTACCGTGCTTCCCCAAAAATAAGACCCTGTCTTATATTTTTTTGAACCCCAAAATAAGCACTTGGCCTTATTTTCGGGGAGGTCTTATTATTTTGGGGTGCATGGAGGAAACCAGAGGAAATGGCAGGGACTTGCTGCGCATGCATTTAAATATTTTCAGGGAGGGCTTATTATCAGTGGATGTCTTATTTTAGGGGAAACAGGATACTCACTGATAGTATTTGTCAAATACATTTTTCAGTATAAATGATGCTAACCCACCCTGATAAAACTAAGGCCTGAACGACATAATTCTATTCATATCAAGGCAAAGGCCAATTCTAGAGATTCAAAAAAATCAGCAAAATTTTCCTGCCAGATCGATGCCTGACACTGTTCCTGCTGCTTGTCCCATTTTTTTCTCAAGCAGAGAAGGCAGAAATCTTATTCAATGGAGGTCATCACAATCAGAGCTGAGGCTGGTTCTTTTCACCTTGGATATAGGGCAGTGGTGCTCAGTTCTTATTGTGGTCTAATTTCTTGTGTGAGAAGGAATCCACACACTCCCCCCCACAGCATTCCTTGAACCATCTGCCCAGTCCAGATTATATGCTACTATTTACATAGATGAATGAATCAATTAACTGACAAAATATAGATCAGTCACTTTTTATTCATAAAGCCATCGAGGACTTATACAAATAAGGTATTAAAAACTCGGTGTCATGACAAGGGATAAAATGGAACAATCCAAAAATACTCCAAATGAAAATGTATAACCAGCTAATAATTGCTTGGATATGACAATTTGGTTTGCTGAACAAAAATGACTCCTTTCCCCTTGGAGAAACAGAATGAGGAAAAATTAAGAGGGAGTTCCATAATCAAAGGCTGCCTTGATGCCTACCAATTAACCTAATTTTGTACATTTTTGTACTGTATAAAAATGACCAAGAACAGACATGCTAATTTTCAGGAGCAGAGCTACCAGTAGGTAAAAATGAGGCAGTTGTCTTAAACAGCAAATTTTGAACGCCAAAATGGTAGCAAAATAATTATTTATTGTTCTGATAAACTTTATTTTTAGAGCTAAGGATGGGAAAAGATGCTTGTGAGATTTTCTGTGGCATGTGCAAAAAATATTTGCCAGGTTAAGGGAGCAACAAAATAATTTGGCAGCCCTGCCAGGTCTTAAATATTTCACTTGGAACGCAACAGAATGTGGCATCTACTTGTGGGGCCAAGGAGGGTCAAGGAAGCAACAACAACTAAAGAAATAACAGCAACAACAACAACAACTTTGTTTTTCCAAGTTTGTATCACACTGGTTTAGAATAAATGAATTCAGTCACAAGCCACTGTAATATGTGTTAGATATAGTAACATCCCACCCTGCTAGTGCTTACCAGAGATACACACAGAAATTTGCTGAATATCTTTCTTACTCTCTTCCTCTTCTTCTTCCTCTTCTTCTTCTTCTTCTTCTTCTTCTTCTTCTTCTTCTTCTTCTTCTTCTTCTTCTTCTTCTTCTTCTTCTTCTTCTTCTTCTTCTTCTTCTTCTTCTTCTTCTTCTTCTTCTTCTTCGATAGGCTCCAGTCACGCACAAAAAAAGAAAGTCCCAGATGCCAGTGACTTTATTTCAGCCTACCAGTTTGTCCGATGCAACAATATCTGCCTTGACCACAGTGTACCCTTGCATTATTTCCTTTTCCTGCTCTTAGTCCCTTCTCATGTTTCTCCATCAGTTTAGGCCCCTAATAGGGAAAGGATGAGCCCATTGATGTTGGCGCATGGAGGCCTGCTAGTGACATGCCTTTGGGTTGAGTCGCCTAGCAGCAGCCATTCGTGTTATGTGGGCTTTCTTTTTGGGGGGCATTGCCCACCCCTGAAACTGACTTCAGGCATTTTTCACTGCCGGTTCTGCATGAATAGCCACAGGCCTCTTGCCAATTGTCCCCCCAGCTTGAAAGCCAGCCTCAGCCAAAGACCTTTTCAAGTGTGATCCCAAAGTGCCACACAGGCTTTCAGGGCATTGTTGTCAAGATGAGGGCCCTGCACTGGAAAGTGGGGTCAGAAGAGAAAGCACAATGAAGGGTGATGGAAGCTTCATGCAGTCCTCAGATGCCCGCCTGTTTATTAATTTACAAAACTAATGTCACTATCTTTAGAGGAGAGATGGAGTGAAAAAGCTGCCCTTTGAAAAAAGGTTGTCTTATGATGCTGATTTTTATAGGGGGGAAAAAAAGAGAGGCAAATGAAACTCAAGTGTAAAAAAATTAAAAATTAAAAAAAGCAAAGAAATCCCGATAAAATATGGAAGGGTTGGATGCTACTCAGAATATAGCAGTTGCAGAAATATTGTTTTCTGTTCCTTTACAGAATAATTCCACCTTTAGAAGAAGTGTTTAATCCAAACCCAGCTAACTGCTTTGAGTAATTATAATAGATCTTCCCTTGTCCAGGAGGCATAGCCAAAAGAGTACATAGTGAAATTTCTCACTGTAGAGAAAAATTGCCAATTGCTGAGTAGAATCTGTTGGTTTAAACTTTTTTAAAAAAAACATTCACCCTGAACACATCGGTAACAGGCAAACAAAGATGGATTTTTAAAAACAGATTTCTCCTGCTGTCCAGTTACAGTTGTGGAACATGGTCTGTAGACTTTCTGTAACAAGTAGGATTCTTCCATACTAAGAAAGCAGAGCAAACAAAAAACATGACAATAGTAAATTTTTGGTTGATGCGGGTTTTTTTTTTATATATCGTGGCAGCCAATCTGATCCCCTCCACGACGATGGACTGCAAAGTCTATCATCTTCAGATAGGCTTTCAACTGAGAAAGGTTGAAATATCTTCTTTCTCAATCTATGGAAAAAGCTGCTTATCAAGTTATTTGGTTTAATTTGCTGCGTGTGTCACAAATTCTTTGCTTTATTGTTTCTCCTGATGCTGAACTTTTGCCTTCTTCTCCGGCTGAGATAGATCCGTGGAATTTAAGAACATAAAACCTGAAGGGTCAGGCCAAAACCCATCTGGCCCAGCCTTCTGTATTATGCTGTGGCCAATAGAGGCATCTGGGAAACTGGGAAAGTAGGATATGAGGGCTTTTTCGACTATTGCTCCCTAGCAACTGGTATTTAGGACAGGCTGCCTTTGACTCTGGAGATAGTTTACAGCAATCAAGACTTATAGCTATTGACAACCCAATCCCCCAAACATTTGCCCTGTCCTCCTTTGAAAACTATCTAAATTGGAGGCTATCACCATATCAGGTGGAAGTGAATTATGCAGTTTAATACACACAGTGTAAAGAAATACTTCCTTTTATCAGTCTTAAATTCCTGAGGTCCTGAAACCAACATATTCTTCTTTGTTTACTCCTTTACCATCCCTTCCAGTTCAAGTATTTCACATGCTCTCCTGTGAAATAATCTCTCTTGATTCATTAAAAAGTTATAATTCAGCAAGCAATCTGGACAGAAATATACGTTGAACATTCTTGTCATGTACTGTATGTAGTGAAGTTATTCTCTCAGTATGAATTATAGCCAAAGGACACCAACCCCATGAGGGAGACAGAGGTCACTAAGCTTAGAGGAACCTGCCAATAGAATAATTGCAACTCTGCTATTTTTTATTTAATGATGAAATACCAAAAACAACAACAACAACAACAAAACAACCCAAAAGACAAAAACAAACAAAAAGCAACTGCCACTCTACAGTACCAATATAGTAGAAAACATTATAATATGCTTTTTTCCCTTTACCTTGCTACTTAAAAGTCTGGACATGATAATCATATTTCACTCTTTGTCCTATTTTCACTCAGTTATTATTATAATTGTGACTGGAACTATAAATTCCATAAACCAAATGCAGGTAGTCTTTATCTTTTGATCACAATTGAGCTCAAAATTTCTGTTGCTAAATTAGGCAGTTGTTAACTAAGTTTTGTCTCATTTTATGACCTCTCTTGCCACAGTTGTTAAGCAAATTACTGCAGTTGTTAAGGTAGTAACATGGTTGTTAAGTGAATCTGGTTTCCACAGTTACTTTGCTCGTTAGAAGGTCACAAAAGGTGATCATATGACCCCGGGATATGGCAACCATCATTAATATGCATCAGTTGCCAAGCGTGTTAATTTTGATCACATAATCATGGGGACGCAGCAACAGTCGTAAATGTGAAAAATAGTCATAAGTCACTTTTTCACTGCTGTTATAACTTCAAATGGTCACTAAGCGAACTACCGTAAGTCGAGGAGTACCTGTACTAAAGAGTGAATGGCAGAGAACTTTTTTCTGATAGCTTTCATGTATGGAATCCACACCTAGAGATCTCTAAAGATGGATGGCAAATTTGTCACATGACAATTTTTACACTAGAAAAATAACATAGTTTCAGTCCTTCATGAATTTGAAAAAACCAAACCTGATTGTTTCCAGAATGTGGTTCACAACTCTGAAAATATGGTGAAAATGCAAACATTATGAGAAATACCTAGCAAAAATGTGTATTCTAGAGGGGGGGGAAGTTGTGTACCAAATTACAGTTTCTAGTGGGGAAAAAATTGCAGATAAGAAATGCCAAGGACCTGAAGTTGGTCACATGACTGTGAGAGCTGTCCGACTGTCAGAACTCTGGATCATAAGTACCCTCTAAATAGGTCCTCTGGAACTTTCAGTCATAAGTTGAAGTTTACCTATATTAGACAGTTGGATCATATCTCACATGAAATAAGAACCAAATCCTTGGTTCTGTTGATTCTTATCTTTTATTTTACACTCGTGGAGTCAAGGGCTGCATGCTTCTCACTGACCTCTGCATAACTTAATTCAACATAGTTCTATAGAAAATGGCACAGTAAGAACTTCCACCAGCATGATATTTTCTCATGTGCTCATATTCCTCCCAATCTGCTTCGGAGGATCTTCCAACTCTTCAAAGCAAATGTTATGTGGGTGAACAGAAAAGCATAAGGAGGAAGGAATCTGATTTGCTTGGGGAAGCTGTTATGCCAAAGAGGAGACGCACTTTGACATTCAACCCATTATTGCTAGATAAAGCAGTCCTTGGCTGCATACTTACGTAAAAGTTTATCTTGCTGAATATTTATAGGATTGTATATAGAATTGCAATATGCTCCCAATGCAACTGGATTCTTAATTTCTATAAAGGAAATTTATTACTACACAATCAGAACCTTCTCCAGAATAAGTCATTTTGGGAACTGGTTCTGAGAAATGGTGAAGAAACAACTGATATAAATATCCAAGGGATCACATGCCATGACTTAAAGGAATATTTGAAGTGTTCTATGAATGTAACTTGGAACTTGCTAAGGATTTTCTGATTGTAGCAAAAATAACTATGGATTTAATCCAAAGAACATAAGCAGAGAGAAAATGCATTTGTGTGGTTTTATGAATTCTTGTGCAAGAGCTTTCAGATGATTTCTTGTAATTATGATGCCACAATATATCAGCCGTTGTGTTATGTTATAAAAAACAGTGAATAAGGAAAATAATGTTCACTATACTACTGAGAAATCTCTAGGCTATTTATAGAAAATCTACTAGGATTTCTAACTCATTTTTTTTTACAATATCAAAGAAAACTTCTTCAATGTTGAAGTATTCCCAAGTAGATATTAGTGAACAAGGACTGCAACTTCTGCTTGGAAACTTAATACTATTTCATGGATGCAGTTCTATTTCTTTGCATTGTTTTGAAATTTAATATAATAATATTGACATCAGGAATATGTTAACTCTTCCTGTAGTTGACTACATACATTTTTAAACTTGCAGATCTCAAATGTAGAACTTCTTACACCCTACTTTCTTTGTTAGAGAATTTAAAATATATTGGAGAATGTCAACATTACAATCAACATGATTATCACCCATTCTTAATTCTGAAACAAGCTTTTTCCACAGAGAAAGCGGTATTAATATAAATTATGGCATCTTGTCTGTCCTGCCCAACATATCATGACTGGCAGAAGTCCTCCAGGGTCTCATCTTTCGACTTTGAATTGGAGGATAATGAGGATTGAATTTAGGACCTCTTACATCAAAAGGGTTATGGCATAGAGGTATGGACCATGTCCTTTCATGATTAGGACTCTCAACGGGACCAGTGTGTTTGCTGGTCAACCTGATATTCTTCAGCTTGTCAGGGCTAATCTGATCTCCTTGACTTGTTATGAGTAATAAAAATTGAGCTAAAAATTCTCATGAGAACATGCCTTCTCAAGTTATTTTGGCATGTCTGCTTTTAGGCCCATTTGTAAAGCAAAACAGGAAGTGCAGAAGTATGCTAAAAGAAGTTTACTAATTCAGAATGGAATAAACTCTATCCCAAAGAGATGATTCCAGTGAGAACAGAAAGCAACATTCCTTGCTTTTATTTATAAGTTTATTGTGTCGGAGATTTTTGTCTTTTCTGCTCTGCAGGTACGACAAACAGATTTTTGGTTCACAAAGCTTTTAGCAATGATTAACTCCTAGCAATAGTTCACTAGAGGATTCCATCTCCCCTTCTGAAATCCGCATGAAAGCAAGGTGGAAAGCATTGCAGAAGAGGGAGGTGGCTTTTAGGCTTTCAAGAACTCTGCAGAAGCTATGCTGGATATGTGCTGTTTTGATCATTCCAGGTTTTGGAATGCCTAGAAAAAAATGTGCTAGATATTGATTTTAAAGAGACAAAGGCCTTTTCCTGTTGCAAAGTGGTTATACTTATGTCTTCATTTCAGTGAAGCTGATTTTACTACCAAAAGCAGTAGAAAAAGGCAGAAAAATACTGCTAAATTTGTTGTCATGGCAAAAGAGGGAAAAAAAGAGCCCAGCAAATGATTGTAGCTCCACAAATGAATGAGACAATATATACAGAGAGATAACTACAGTTATCAGTACTACAGTAACTACAGTAACTACAGTTACTCCTTGACTTAGAACAGTTCATTTAGTCACTGTTAAAAGTTAAAATGGCACTAAAAAAAGTGGCTTATCACCAGGGGTGAAATCTACTTACCTTCCTTACCGGTTTGGAAGTGCACGCATCATGTCACATGCGTGCGCAGACACCCTGTGCATGCGCAAAACCTTCTGTGTATGCGCAAAGGGTAAAAAACACATTACTTCCTGGTTAAAACCAGGAACTAACGATACCCAGGTGGGTGGGCGGAGCTTCACGCCACTATCGCTACCGGTTCTCCGAACCACCTGCCACAATCGCTACCAGATCGCCTGATCCGGTCTGAACCAGGATCATTTCACCCTTGCTTATGACCGTTTCTCACACTTACAACCATTGCAGCTTCCCTACAGTTACATGATCAAAATTCAGACGCTTGGCAACCGACTCATATTTATGACAGTTGCAATGTCCCAGGATCTTGCGATCACCTTTTGCGACCTTCTGACAAGCAAAGTCAATGGAGAAGTCTGAGTCACTTAACAACTGTGTTACTATCTTAACAACTGCAGGGATTCACCTAACAACGGTAGCAAGAAAAGTTGTAAAATGGGGCAAAACTCACTTAACAAATGTCTCACTTATCAAGAGAATTTTTGGGCTCAATTGTGGTTGTAGGTTGAGGATTATCTGTATTTTCTGAGGCATCTGAGGTAGCTGCTGAAAAAGTCTTCTCGTTTATGGAATGTTATGGGGAGCAAAATGTATAACTCATTAAGAAGCTTAACTGCCCCACAAAAATATTCATAATTTAGCTTTGCAGAACTAATAAAAATAACATAGGGATATTCAGTACCATTCTGACTGCAGAAAGTTTCAGGTTCCATAAACAAAACCAGAAAAAGGTAGAATCCATTCTGACATATGCAACTGTACTTAAAAAGATGTATGGGCATAACAGATTCAGCAGAGGGTTAAATGATGCATAGAGACATGAGCTAGTCTACCGAATTTTGAAAAATAAAATAAGTTTCAGAAAAAGGTTCTTGACAGAAACATCTGAAATTTCTAACTCCATGGATACTACTGTTAGTAATAAAAAGAGAGCTGTAACTTGGAGAAAAAACAAATGTCAGTAAGGTCCCAGTAAGTCCTTCATTTTATATATAGTCAAGATAATAATGTCTTTCTATCCTATGCAATTGGAACTCAAATAATATTTTAATTTATTAATTAAATATGTATCTCACCCATCTCACTATTGAAGCAACTCTAGTCAGCTTACAAATAAGATAAACAAATAAGTATTATATCCTCAATTTCTGGTACACTACAAATACATCTATGTTCATGATAGGGGATTTGATCAGGGGTGAAATCTACTTACTTTCCTTACCGGTTCAGAAGCGCACGCACCGTGCAGGCACATTTGCTTTGCACATGTGTGTGTGCATGTCACAAGTGCGTGCAGACCTTCTGCGCTTGTGCAGAAGGTAAAAACACATTACTTCCTGGTTACAGCTAGGAAGTAATGACATGTTGTGACTCCGGCTCCCGAGCCTGTCCTCACGGAGGAAGATGACTCTGAAAGTGATGGGGAGGAACTGACAAGGCCTCCCTCTCCAGGACCCTCCTTTCTGGCAACGCCTCAGGTTCCAGCTGAAGGCCAGGAGGAAGGCATGTCGGAGCACCCACTAATAGGGAGTGATGAAGATCAATCTTGGATTGATCCCAGGCAGCGTCAGAGGGAGAGGCATGCGCAGCAAAGGAAGAGGTGTGGAAGGGCCAGAGATTGCTGAATCACTGAGACATGCCCCACAGGGGATAAAAGTGTGTGGGGTTGCTCTGCAGGCTCTGTGACGGACAAAAACTGCATATCGTGAGCTTCAGATGGGATTAAGGCTTGGACTTTGTGAATGACTTCTGACTACTCTTTTGTGCTTTGTGAACTCTTGGTTGCCCCAGCAATGGACTACAAATACGCTGACTCTTGTTTCTAGAGGTGATAAGAAACTTGGCAAGCATTCGGAAAGTAGCTGCCAGAACTTTTATCTGCCAAAGGATTCAGGTCAGCTTGTAAAAATAAATTACTGGTAGACGTCTTTTGCTGGTGTGTCTGCCTATGTGAGGTGGGGGGACAGAACATGACACCTGGCCAGCTGGGCGGAGCTATGTTCCGCTGTCGCTACTGGATTGCCGAACCACCAGACAAGATCGGGTGATCCGGTCCGATCTGGGAGCATTTCACCCCTGGATTTGATTAATCATTCCATATTTTACTATTGTATCTAGTTGTTCACATTTTGTACCCTCTTAAGATACATGGGCATTTGAGTAGTTAATATATTAATCTAAAAAGTACATTTGTAATGGCTCATCCATATCAAAATACCACTCTTACTGAGAGTAGTTATACCTCTTAGAGCAGGGGTCCCTAACCCCTGGTCTGTGGACCAGCCCGGTCCGTGTCATGCCAGAAACCAGGCTACACAAACAAGTTAAGCCCGATCCGTGGAATGCAGGCAACATACGAAATCACTGCCTCTCCGATCCATGGAAAAACCTCTCTCCATGGAAGTGGTCTCTGGTGCCTAAAAGGTTGGGGGCCAACCTTTCTGACTCAGATCTCTGGGTAATCATTTTCTTAACTTGTTATCCAGATTTTGCTAAACAAAAGACAGGATGCCCACTACTCCTAATTTGCAAGTTGCAAGAGGAAACTTAGTTGAAGTTTAGCATGTACTATCAAGTACAACCTTGGGAATTTATTAATTTCCACAGAAGTAATTTTCTTCCAATAATTATATGCCCTAATTTTGAATAAGTACAAAGTAGGCCTATTCCCAGCTCAGCTCTAAATGCAACCTCTAGAGTTCTTTTACCCATACCCAATATACTTCCCAATTGACAGGATTGTGTTCTAAAAGTGATACATAGTACATAGGAGTACAATAAGAATTGTCAACAATCTAGACCAGAGGTTCCCAACCTTTCTGGCTCTGCAGACCCGTGGTGGTGGAAGTGGTGGTGGGGGGGGAGGGCGTTTGTGTGCACACCACTTGCACAAATGCAGCTTTATGCATTTGCACACTTGGCGCTTGTGTGGCCCAGTGCACAAGAGGCCACAGCCCAGAGTTGCCTTCAGTGAGATGGATAGCTACAGTATATAAATTTGATAAGTAAATAAATGTGCTAAACTCCATATTTCAGCCTCCTATAAGAAATTCAATGTAGCTATAGCTTGATAATTGGAGCTGAGGTTCCAGATGGCATTGATTCATGAACAGCCAATTCATATGCGCCATCACTCTTGAGGGAGCCTTGCCCAGATTCAGAAAACAGTACCCCCAAGTATGGAAAGGTGATAGCTTGCTCTATTGGCTCACCATCTAAAAACTATCTGTGTTTGTTATGTCTTTTTCTAAAAACTAGAACCTTTGACTTAAGCTTATTAATCAGATGATTACCATGACAATAGAAGCCAAGTCTACTTAACAAGCAACACAGTCGAATTTGAGAATATGTTAACAAAATCATGTCATCAGCATAAAGCAAAGTTTTAAAATACATGTTAACTACCTTTAGCATATACACTTCAAGATCTTTCATCAGCCATGGTATATCTTTGATATATAGACTGATTAATATCGGTGGAAATATGCACCCCTGCCTTTATTTATATTAATCCTAGTTGTCATAGCTCTTTTGGTGCCAAACTACACTCTCAGACATGTGTTTGTATAGAAGCTTTGATCAATGCAAGTAATTTGGGCTACATTTTGATACTGGTCAGTTTCCTCCATAAAATTCTTATGCTGTATTAGGTGCTGCACCAAGGTCTATAATAGCAGGGAACAATTGTTTCCCATTGTTAATATATTTACTAATGATAATAGAATGACCATGTCTTCAGCTACATTGCCCTTCTGCTAGAACACAGTTTTCTATCACCCAACTCACCCAACCCTATCACCCAACTTTCTCAATTCTGTGGAGTAATCTCACATATATTTTAGCCACAATATGTTTATTAAACTAATAGTTGTTAGGAATTTTTTTGGCCATCTTTATAAATATAAATATAAAACACACACACACACACACACACACACACACACACACACACACACACACACACCAATCAGATTGAAATCCCTTAGGTCAGCATGGAAAACAGCTATTCATTTAACATCTAGTCAATTGAACCCCAAAAATGCCTGGAGAGAGGAACGGTCCAAGATAACTTCTTGTGGCCTCTACCAAAGGGAGATCCCTCTACCAAACCACCTGGTTTTGACTTGCCTCGCTCTGTCTGATCAAAATTGAACAGAATTAAGTGTGATACTGAAAGAAGTGTCTCTGCTCAGTATCAGTGGGGATGAAAAGATTCTCCTTGTTGCAATTATGGTTATAATTGATATGCAAGCTATTAAGCATATTGTGCAAGATTGCCCGTGACATACATTCTCTGGTTCCCTAGAAGATCTGCATGAAGCAATGCCAGAAACGATCTCCTGGATAGCTGATTTGGACATCCAATAATGAGGTCACTGCCATACCCCCCATAGATGTTTTGTACAAAATTATGTGGGTTGTGTGCAGTGGTGGGATTCAAGTAATTTAACAACCGGTTCTCTGCCCTAATGATTTCTTCCAACAACCAGTTTGCCAAATTGCTCAGAAAGTTAACAACCGGTTCTCCGGAAGTGGTGTGAACTGGCTGAATCTCACCACTGGTTGTGAGCATATGTTTACTTCTCTTCTGTCATGTTCTCATCATGCACTAAATAATAATAAATAATAAGTACAATCACACTCTTCCACCCAACTGGGATGCAGCAAGTGTTATTTACAGTATGCCTCTCAATCAGAGGTCCATCAATTGTTTGCCCATTATACTTCATGTGATGGAGACCACTGAGAGTAGGCTTAAAAAGGAAATGAATGATGCTGTCCCAATGTACAAAAAATTGTATCAGCACATTTAAAGATAAAAGTCATAGAATGGATTCCATTTGATAAAAAGCATCCAAGAAAAAGACCTAAAACAAGATGGATCGATAACATCAGCAAGTATTGTGGGTCCAATTGGCAAAAGAAAACTCAGGACCATATTGTTGGAAACATGCAGAATAGTCCTTCATCCTGCAGTGGACAGACAATGACTAAAATGATGATGATAATGATTTAAAAATAAAATAATGTTACAGGAAAATGCAGCAGCCAAGTTCCACAAAGCATGTCAAGGACCAAATGCAAAAAGGAAGAAACACAGTGAAATATTCAGGGATTTCTTGCAAAAATTAATTGGAGGCCTGTAGCCCCTGTATCTTAATGAATAGAAGCTCTCAGGATCTGTAATGATTTTAACATTACCCCTATTACAGATGCATTTTTGTTGACCCCAAATGAAATTTTACAAAAAACATTCATATAATATTGTAAAAATGCAAATTATAGCTCATATAGCTATATTACAGTCTGTATCTTAGCAACCACAGGTGTGGTAGGTTATTCTTAGGGATTGATTAATCACACCTATAATCTTATATTGTTAGTCAATTATCTTGGGCTGAATATGTTGAACTAGATGATCTTTCCAGTTCTATTATTCTTGATGAACGTATCTTTTCTTTTATGTACACTGAGAGCATATGCACCAAGACAAATTCCTTGTGTGTCCAATCACACTTGGCCAATAAAGAATTCTATTCTATTCTATTCTATTCTATTCTATTCTATTCTATTCTATTCTATTCTATTCTATTCTATTCTATTCTATTCTATTCTATTCTATTCATGTTGTGGAATCTGCTCCTGATACACACAGTAGAAAAGACACAACATCTGCTAATGCTTTTCTTGGGGGCTTTGATTATTAAGGGAAACATGTTCGAAGTATAAAACCAATAGTGCCCATAGGACTTGTTTTTGGATGACATTTCCATAAATTATATGAAAAAACTTCAACATTGTTGTAGATATAAGAAAATTAAATATATCTACATACATACATACATACATACATACATACATACATACATACATACATACATTTGAACGAGACATAGTATTTAGCACCCAGCTGCTTTGGGTGAAGGGGCTGTAAAATTGTCTGGATTTGGCCTGAAACCAGAGCTACTGGCTTAGTATACTTGAAAATCCTTCTTCTGTCCCAACCATTCAAGTTGTTTCCGTAAGACATTTGAGACCCTGATTCCCCCTTCCCTTCCCTTTGCTTTTTTTTTTTTTTTAAATCTCTGGAATGTAGATATTTTGGTTAATTTTCTCCAGCTGTCACAGAGTCTCATATGAAATTGACCTCATGGAATGACCACTTCCCAAGCCCTTGATTTAAGTATGTTTTTTTTAAAGCTTTCATCACATCATCCCCATTTCTGCCTGAGACTGTAAATTAATCTGTGTGTATGTGTTTGTATATTTATTCCATGAAGCTTACTTTTAATCACATTTATTTGTGTGTGTGTGTGTGTGTGTGTGTGTGTGTATTAACAGAATAACAGAAGAGACCTTGGAGGTCTTCTAGTCCAATCCACTGCTTAGTCAGGAAACTTATGCCATTTCAGACAAATGGTTGCCCAATCTCTGAAATGGTATATGAATCAATATTGATTCATCTGATTTAAATATCTGTATTGAGATCTAGATATATGTGATATATATTTGACATATTGATATGATAGCTGTCTTCCAGTACTTGAGGGGCAGTCACAGGGTTGGCCTATTCCCCTAATCACCACAGGGCAGGACAAGAAGCAATGGGTGGAAGCTCATTAAAGAGAGATCCAGCCTGGGACTAAGAAATTTCCTGACAGAACAATTAACCAACAATTAACAATTAACCAATAGCTTGTCTCCTGGTGTTGTGGGTGCTTCATAACTGGACATTTTCAAGAAAAGTTTGGACATTCATTTGTCTGGGAAAGTATAGGAAATCCTGCCTTGGGCAGGGGTTGGACTAGAAGTCCTCCAAGGTCCCTTCTATGATTCTAAATGATATCTTCTTAATGTTCTATAAAACCCTGAGTCCTGCAGATGTTGCCACCAGGAAATGACCATTGAAAATACTTTGGATTTTGCCAGCATTAATCAGCCTCAACAACTCGTTTTTTCTGACTCCTCCCCAGATTTCCTACAGTCACTTTGCCAAGTTTCCGGATTGCAGCTGCTGAAAATCAGCAGCAGATTTCCACCATTTGGAGGCAAGAAAACATGAAACTGTTGCATTGTCTTAAAATAAACTTAATACAGATAAAAACAAGCCAAGACAAAAAAAAAAAAACCCTAAACTTTTCCCAGCTTGAAAATTCATAGCAAGAAACTAAACCCTGAATTATGATAGACCTTGGCCTGATCTGGATGTACTATACTTAAATTCTCTATGGAGATATTTATTAAATATCATTGGAAAGTAAGGATGATGAAAGCATCAGCACTTGGCATATTGAGATAGTTTCTGATCTAGTATTAAAATTTGCCCTGATCCTTGACTCAGTTTTTTGATGAATGGAGAACCATGCCAACTCCATTAAATGATAAATGATATATTATCACCCACTAGGGGGAGCCATTTAAAGCAGGACTCTGGACATTCTAGGAAATGTAATAGTGGTGTTAAGTCATTCATTACTTATTAGATTCCTGCCAGTCTTAAAAGAAGGAAGTTTCTCATTTCTGAATGGCTGCCCCTGAAGAAAGCTGGAAAGGAAATAAATACCGGTGCGGGTGAGCCGGTAGCTCTGATGGTAAGCTGAGAGTGAACCGGTTCACTCCGACCATCAGCTGGGCCCTCCCGCCCGCCCCTGCATTATACCTACCTATATTTGTTCGTTTTTAACTCAGCTGATAGGCGTGGCAGAGCGGATTGCCATGCCTCAGCTGTTCTGAAATGCAATGCGCTTGCACGGAGTGCAAGTTTGGCGCATGTGCAAAGCGCATGCGCAAAGCAAACTGGTTGTTACGCTGGTTGCAACCCACCACTGGAAATAAGGCAATTAATTTACATCTAAACTTGTAAAACCCAGATGAAACCTATTTTAAAAAATAATGAAGATCCTTGGATTTTCTCTTAGTGTTGGCCTACCATGTTATGGATACATAAAGCTCCAAAGAGTTGGTGTTCAGCATTTTCCTTCAGTATTTATATATGTTAGGCATGGTTACATTGAAATATGTTTTTATTTCAAAGCAACAAATGTGATATACAGTAAGAGCACACCTTGTCATAATTGGCCTCCTGCATCTGCGATATTTATTCGGAATAATAGTTATTAATTCTAGGTGTAATGAAAACATAAAAAATAATTATTTTAAAATGTGTGCTTTCCAAACATTATCATTAGGAATTCTTTTGCTTTACCTTTTAAGGAAAGTTGCAGCTTCCAAAATGTCAGGTTTCTAAATCACCTGATAGTTTGAAAGGAGGTATTTGAGTAATTTCTCAAAGCTACGAGGTGCGGACTATACTGGCGCTATTATTTTAGAGCCTGAGCTCTAAAAAAGAACAGCTGGCATGTAAATTAAAAACATTTCCTTTTCTATTTAATTGGGTTCCATTCTGCTGCAGAGTTTAATAGTGACGATTCTTGTGAAAAATGACACGATTTGGGGATTTCTATCCAGCTTGCTCATGAGATCACCAAATTTATCAATAGCAACATGCCCAAGGTGGTCAGACTCAGACATGGATATGCATAATTAGACCTGGGCACTCAAAAAAAGAAAATAAGGCTGGATACATTCATCTGTAGAGTCAGCCTAGCCTTGTTCTGTTGGTTAATGCTGATGGAAGATCATTTGTCAGGGAAGGGGGAATAAATAGATATGAGGCAGTGGTGGGTTTCAAAATTTTTTACTACCGGTTCTGTGGGCATGGCTTGGTGGGCATGGCTTGGCTTGGTGGGCGTGGCAGGGGAAGAATACTGCAAAATCTCCATTCCAAGGATACTGCAAAATCCCCATTTCCTCCCAATCAGCTGGGACTCGGGAGGCAGAGAATAGATGGGGACAGGGCAAGTCAGAGATAATATTTACCAGTTCTCCGAACTACTCAAAATTTCCACAACCGGTTCTCCAGAACTGGTCAGAACCTGCTGAAACCCACCTCTGATATGAGCAAACAAACTGAAATAGCATTGAACCTACTGAATTAATGCTACTTACTCAAAATATGCAGGTAAGATACAGTGCCAGAAATAATGAATACAAATTGACTGCTTTAGGTCATAAACGGGGATGGTGGTGGTGATGTGTGAACTAATAGTGGTGTATGAACTTAGTTATTATGGTTTGCAAACGTAATTTATAGCTCTGTGTGATGTATAAATCCATCCGATTATGTGTTATTCAAACATAATTAAGCAAACATAAAACTATGTTATGAATCAAACGTTCTGAAAATTATGTCATGAACGGATACATAGGAACGGATTTCTCATTTGTTTTTAAAAAGTTCTACATGCAGAATGGAAGAGAAACATGGGTATAGGAACTTACATGGGAGGGGAGTCAGGAAAGGTTAATTTGGTGACCCAACTCTGCAGTCAAAGCCTTGCCCCTTTTTATCTGTGATGTGTGCAGCATCAGTAAAAACAGAGTGGGGCTTCAATTGCAGAGCTATGGCTGCCATCTTGGTTTTTGTTTACCTCTCCTATGGACATCTACACACAAATAATTTGACCAACTTTGATAGTATAAACAGTTAGCACCCACCTCTCTCCTAGAAGAATGAAATATTTTGAGGAATATTTTAAAAAGGCAGGATAAAATATTTCCTCTGAAAGAGAAATTAAAAAATCTTAAGGGAGACAGAAACTCAGAGTCCCAGCTCCCTGCCCTCTGCAGATATTTTATGTCCATTAAGAAAGATTGGGCCAGCCTATATACAAAACAAAAGACCTTCAGCTCCAGGGTGAAGGGATTAAGACATGACCCTTCAGGACATTATAGGATTAACTCACACCATCTAGCAGCAGAGCTCACCACATTGTACAATCACCTAAGGACATTGCATCACCCTCCAAACTTTGATCAAACTTAGCTCAGACAACCTATAGAGCCAGCTATAACCCCTATAACAGCCAATAGAATACATGGTCTTGCACAGGAACAGGAAGCTCAATAGCAAAGCCCAAGAGAAAGTATAAAAACACCCCACAGTCAACTCCATGTGGTCAGCTGCCCAGAACCACAAACTACTATGTGGTTCTGCTTCATCAATAAACCATCTTTCCAATCAGCCTCCATTTTTCCAGGGTCTTTCTCCCAGCTTGGAACTGAACCAGATGGATATTTTTTCCAACAATAGATAATCCTGATGAGGACTTGAGGGATGGTTCACATCCAAACAAAGAGCCATAGTCAAATTTGCTCCTCCTGTTCCTTTGGTTTTGCAATTCCCCTTGTGTTTTCTAAAAAAAAAAATCACATGGCTGTAAATATCACTTTCTTTCTATTAAATGATCACTTTTGGAAATACAATAAAAGCCATATATTTATAACTCTAAAGACAGATACATTAATGAACCATTGAAAAATACTCTGTAACTTTCAGCACAAGAAAAAAATAAACAGGGTGTTATTTACTTGAAGGACTCTCAGATAATAACCAAGATAATGGCGTTAAATTGAGCAGAAGTGTTTCTTTTAAAAATTAGGAATGCTTATTCTCTTATGGATTTAGATGTACACATTTCCTCTTTCTTGAACAGATTTGAGAGCTATATAGTAAAAATACCCATTTTCCCTTCCCAAGAATCATTTACATGTATTTAGTTCTAATTCAATATTACAGTGAGTTAAAATATTACATCTCCCATATTAAAGAGTTTGCAATTATTAAATAAACGTACTCTAGGTGTTCTATCTGCTGGGTCAACTGTAGAAAGAGAATGCTGGAATAAAATAACCCTTTGGATTGTTTCTATCTTTTTGTACATCTACTTATATGTTTCTTTATCTACTGAAATGGGTAGTTCTGCAAACAGAAGGCAGTTTCCATTAGAAGATATTTGGTATTAGACCAGTATTTCTCAATTCAACAGTTTTAAGATATGTGGACTTCCAACGCTTGGTCTTTGCATGCTGGCCTGGGAAATTGAGGCATTGAAGTTCACACATTTTAAAATTGCAGGGGTTTGAAAAACACTAGGTTAGATCATCTGTAAATAGGTTACCTGCTGAACAATAGGGACACATAACCATCATATGCATCAGGAAACTCCTATGAGAGTGATAATATCTAGATACTTGAGAGAAGGAACCGAGAATAAAAGAATAGCAGGTAGCCATTCTCACTTATTGAAAGCAATTTCCAGATCTAAAACTGGGCTAAAATGTAGCCGTGTTCTACCAGGAAAACAGGCCCTGTTCCCTCCTAAACAAAACCAATTGAAGCACCTGTGATTTTGAGGGTAATACCTGTTAAAGAAGATTGGAAACTCTTGGAATTTTCCATTTTTCCTAAACTCAAGATTCATGCTCTTCCTTTTTGAGGATCTGCTGTTGTCTATTTTTCATTTCTTTTGATAAGGGAATAATATCCATGCTTTTTTCCCCAATCTAAAAAAGGGGTCTAATACGAAGGTTTATTGTTAGATCAATCTGGCCATTTGTATCCCTTAATCCCATCATCATGGTTAATAAGAAAGAGATTTTTCCCTCAAACATATGAAATAATCTGTAATTAGTAAAACGTGGCTACTTTATTTTGCATGAAGTAATTATTGCGGATGATCTGCAAGATATATCGCCACGTGTTTAAACTCTGGTATTGTATGAACATAATTTGCTACGTAAAAGGAACATTTTCCTTCCAGCCAGCTGTTCACCATCTCTGTGAGGCTAGGAGCTTTGTTTCATCTATAAAATATTATTTGGTTTATTGTAAAAGAAGAAGAAGAGAACAAAAAGGAACTGTATAGGGCTAGGTCTTTTTCCATGTATATAAAATCCTTTCAGCTCAGTTTTAGGTGACAAACTGCACAGCTGAACAGCTCTCCATTTACCAGCTTGCATATATGAAAGATGTGTAATGTTAACTGAACTTCCCCCTCCTCATCCAATCCCTAAAGGAGGACCACCCTGTCTGCAGAATCTCCAAGGCAAATCATGGAGCGGTTTGATCACAAACTGCCTTTGTTGGCAGAAATACACGATGTTGCATTAACCAAAACAGCCAGAAAAATTAAAATGAGAAACACCCCCCCCCCTTTTTTTATGGTGGCTGCTTTTTATTTAAATATTCATTTTATTTGTGTAAACGGATCTTGTTTGGTCTTTACATACCAACATCACAGAGCTATCTGTAAGCCTTGTTTACATTTAGCAGTGGAAATTGTTTCAAGCTTTTTGCAGAGCCTTTAGAAACAATGTACACAGAGCAGAAAACGTGTTGGATTCTCCCCCTTTTAAATATTATTAGACTATTCAGGAGGCAGAATGGACCATATCTTTAATTGAAGTTTTAATCCTAATACAGTAGAACCCTTCTGACCATGACCAAATCGGGTTCCAACCAAAAAATTCATAATTCCCCCCCCCCCGAGTCTGACTTTCCCTTCCGTGCCATTTTTTTTGTAAGAGCCAAATTTCCAAAATTAGGTTCTGGTCACGACCAAATCGGTTTGCAACCAAAGTTATGGAACAAATTATGGTCTTGACCAGAGGTTCTACTATAAGTCCTTCCTTGGACACCCCACAGCCATGGTTTAAGAAGTTAAAGAAGATTCAGTATGAGATGCTTTACTAAAATGGAACATTGCATCACACATTATAGTTTTTTTATGTACAAGATTATCAACATTCAAAAGCATGTAACAGCAGACATGCAGAAAGACTGTCTACAGTATTGTTGATGAAAGGGGAAACATTTGACTAGAAATGATGTAAGTTTTACCTGTGACGTTTTCTATCAATATAATATGGGTCATATACTGACTGCTACTTCCTTTCCAAAAAGAAACTCCATTTAAAAAATTGTAGAGTGAAATGACATGGCACAGCTCTCCATAACATAAAATCTTTTCCTGTTAGATCTTTGGTCTGTGACAGTCCAGTCTAGATCAGCTAGCATCCTTTCTTTCCCCAACCTCTTTTATTTCCTCAAGGCCATTTCAGTGCAGATGACAGACCAATTGGCATATTATTCAGCAGATCCGTGATTGGGTCTCGATTTTATTTTTGCAATAGAGAATTTCTCATACGTGTGCATGTGGGAGGATGGGAGAGGTTGATCGGAGTATACGTAGGAGGGAAAGAATAACATCCAATCCCTGGGAATTTTCGTTGGAAAAGTTGAGGTAGGAAGCAAGAAAAAGAATCTTCCCTAAGATTCAGAGTACTACTTTAATTGGAGGGCACAAGTCAAATGGACACAGTGATTGTTAATTTATTTCTAATTCTAATTTCTAAGTATAAGTTTTCATAAAATAATGTGTAATATAGAAATGCTCCAGGCTTTTCTCTGTAGAGAAAAAGTTGGCAATAGAGAGCATCAAATGGTAAATGAACTCTTGGTGACTATTCCTGAATAGAGACTGCAAAGTCTTTTACTTGTGTTTGTGCATTGTTAAAAGGTTCATTACTGCTAAGCATTGCTTAGTATACTTAGTATGTGTTTGCTGCAGTAAACACATATAGCTCTCACATTAGGCATTACCTTTTCCAAACAGATCACTTGCCTAATGGATCGTGTACTTGTATTTGTATTAAATCTATCACAACCACAGCAGATGGGGATTTTGAAAATCCGGCACCCTTAGCTTTAACGATACCCATGATCAACAGTCAGCGGCCACATCATAGACCCAAATAAGTTAAGCCCTACAAAATACTGGTTAGACTGGTTCCAAGGTTCCAAGGACTTTAGCTTCATGCTTAGAATAGATACACTGAGAAGAAATATTGAAAAATGGATTATTGCATGTAGCATAAGGAAGGTAAAAGGTAAGGCCTGTTTTACTAAATGTTTTGAATTCTTTGAGAATGATGGCTAGCGTATGGATAGGAGTGACTGGAATGGCATTGGTACCATAAATGGAATTAGGCATGTGTATATTATATAAATTGTTTTTGGAAATAGTGCTAATTCTATTTATATTACTAACATTTCTGTTTTACACATTTAAACAGATGTTTAAATTTGGATGTATGCTAACCATAATCACTCTGCATTGTACGTTTTGTGGTCTTCAAAACTCATAAAACATTATGGCATTAGTTAAACCCTGTGTGAATGCTTGTCTGAATAATGATGGTGGGAGCTGAAAGTGGCAGCATACCTCCTTGGTAAGTATGAGGAGTGGTTCAATGGCTTTAAATATCAGAATGGCCATTCATGGTAGAAAAGGTACTGGTTGCATCAATTGGGTTTGAGCTCAGCTCCACCACTAATGCTTAATAACAGAGAAAAGTTGGTGGAGAAAGGATGGGAAAAGAAAAAGCTAATGGAACATGGAAAAAGACACCCTCCAGCCTTAGCACTGTAGAAAGCGAAAGAAGACTTAATTAGGAAACTGGAAGGCAAAGAACAAGAACTCATCCTAAGTGAATTGGAGTGTGATGAGCATAAAGAAAACTCTTTTTACAACATGTTCTTTGACTCCCACTGAGTGCTTGTTTCTTAGACTTCCTTGCCTAATAATGTTAGCATTTAAATGGACCAAGGAAGCTTTGATGTTAACACCTCATTGAGGTATAGAGTTCATACGTTGGCTACTCCTATTCTTTGGCTGGAAACAGTTTTCTGCATGGCTAGCTTAACAGGACAACAGAACCTGAATTTGTATAGGGATTGGAAAGGCTATCCCACAAAGAAAAGGGCTACAAACTTCATTTATTTTTACAGAAACCTGCCCTTAATAGAACAGAGCAAATGTCTAAGAAGAGCCTCAGACTAAACAATTAGCAGCTCCAGTTAGAGGCAAACTCCATTCACAGAAGCAAGGGTTTTCAGAGCTGACAAAATCTTGTCAACAATTGTTGTGGTGATAACATGCTAGGGAAAATTGGAGAAAAATCCCATCCATTTGGGTTCACTATATAAATTGCAGTGAATCCCATGTGTCACAACTCTAACTCTATTCGGGGATAAAGGTAAGGTAATCAGATCTCTGGGAAATGTTTGATGAGAATGTAAGAAGAAAGAGAAAATGCGTGAGCTTGACTATGAACAAAGATATAATTACATACAATAGAATCCCATTGATTGGCCCATATAGGAAAGCATGTATAACTCAAATTCCAAATCTAAGTAGGATAAGGTAATCTAGGATGATTTATGTTTCTCACTGGCAAACTTGAATATGCATAAATTGAAACTATGTCCTGTACAAAGTTTTACTTCTAATGAGCAATTCAAGGGCTTAACATGTTGGATGACCATGGAAATAGAAATGTGAAAAGATTTTGAATCAGAGCAACCTTTTTTGTACGAAGCTTAATACATTAACACACACATGTATACATACACATACATATTTATTAGAATTTTACACTGCCACAATTTTATGACTCTCAGCCATTTATCAAAAACAAAATGGCCAAGGTATAATAATATGACAGAAAATATAAGCTGAACTATAAAAGAACATTTATCATTAAAACAATGTATTAATTCCTAAGGTACTATCATAATTATTTTAAAAAATTCTCCAGAAGTGCTCCATTTTGAAGAGCTTCTAGAAGATCAATAGAGTGAGGGTAAGCTTGGTCTTCCATGGAAGACTCTTCTACAAGACAGCAGCCACAGTGGAGAAGCATCTTCTACTGGACTCCAATTTCATCTACTACTCAATTTCATTATTACTGGGGAATGACCAACAAAGTTTTCCAAGTTATTTGTACTGGATGGATCATATTGGAATCTGGTGAAGTTGGATAGCTAATAAATTAAATACAGACAGACAGACACACATACAAACTGCTCAAGGAACTGCTGATTCAGTTCTACAGAGGAATTATTGAGTCTATCATCTGCACCTCTACAACTGTCTGGTTTGGCTCTGCAACCAAACAAGACAGACATAGACTTCAATGGAAATTAGAACTGCAGAAAAAAACAATTGCTACCAACCTGCCTTCCATTGACGACCCGTATACTGCATGAGTCAAAAAGAGGGCCGTGAAAATATCTACAGAGCCCCTCACATCCTGGACATAAATTGTTTCATCTCCTACCCTCAAAACGATGCTATAAGGCACTGCGCACCAGAACAACTAGACACAAGGACAGTTTTTCCCCGCATGCCATCAATCTGCTAAGAAACTAATTCCCACAACACTGTCAAATTATTTACTAAGACTGTATTACTATTATTCTTCTCATCCTTCCTATTACTATCTCCTCCCATTAATGACTATAATCTTTTACTTGTATCTCTATGATTTATATTGTTTTATTTGTTTCCTAGCATAATTTGATTGCTTATTAGTAACCTATGACTTTTCACTAAGTGTTGTATCTTATGATTCTTGATGAATGTGTTTTTTTTTCTTTTATGTACACTGAGAGCATATGCACTAAAGACAAATTCCTTGTGTGTCCAATCAAGAACTCTATTCTATTCTATACATATTGGTTAAAGGAAGTAATCCAGGAGATCCTTGACACTAAACCATATATGGCTTTGAAAGTTAAAGCCACCACTTTAAATCGTGGCTGGAATTTATGGACAGTTAATACAGGGCCTGCACACAGCTGTAATATTATATATCCTGATGTCTAGCATTATTTAGCATGCAGCCTGTTACCTTTGGTACCAATTGTAAATGTAAGAGTCTAGCTTTTCCTTTTAATGCTTAAAGACGAAAAACAATAATAAATTCCAGATCTAATATCAGAAGTGTGACTTTCTTGACCAATTTTAGCCATTTTAAATATTTATGTATCTGTTTATTTATTTATTTTTTAAATTTGACAGGTTATTCAGTATAGTTGATCTATGACATAAAGGCAGGGGTGAAATGCTCCCGGTTCGAACCAGATCGCCTGATCCGGTAGCGATGGAGGCGGGTGGTTCAGAGAACCGATAGCAAAAATCCCTGGCCCCCCCATGCCCAGTTGAGCCGCACAATCATCAGAGGCTATTTTTTACTTTTAAAAGCATTTTTTCTACAACCTCTTTGGCCAAAAAATGCTTTTAAAAGTAAAAAAAAAAAAAACTCTGATGATCGCGCGGCTCAGCTGGGATTGTCAAAGGCTTTTAAAAGAAAAAAACCCTTTTTTTCTTTTAAATACCTCTGACGATCCCAGCTGAGTTGCCTGATCGGCAGAGGCTTTTTAAAAAACTCAGCTAGGATCGTCAGAGCCTTTTGAAAGCATTTTTTTACAACCTCTTCGCCAAAGAGGTTGTAGAAAAAATGGTTTTAAAAGTAAAAAAAACAATTGGCCACGCCCACCAAGTCACATTACCCCCCCCCACACCAAGAACCGGTAGTAACAAATTTTAGATTTCACCACTGCATAAAGGGATAGTGAAAGCTCTGGTTTTTTTAGCACAGAGTGCTATACTGAACAGGCTTTTTAAATAGCACATTGGTTCCATTCAAATACAAAGAGGATATTTAATTCTTTCCATCAAGCAGACCTGTGACAAATCCTTCCAATGAAAGATAGTTCTAGTTTCAAAGAAAGAATATGTTTCAGTTAATGAAAGTATATTCCCTCTTTATACAGTAGTTGTATGTTCCATGTCCACACATATCGACTTGCCACACATCCAGATATGCAGTTTATATATTTCAATCAAAGATACATTTAACATCTTATCTGGTCCTAAGCAAGCAGACAACGAACTATTTTTGTTGGCTCAGGAAGAACAATACAACATACTAGAATCCAGAGATCCGAGAGATGTGATCTCGACTGCAACTGCAACCCTTATTATGGTAAGAGAAAAGATTGAGGAAAATTCAAGTTCATGTTTGAGGATACATAACAGTCTTATTTTCTTGATCAAATCTTGTAAAATTTGTTGCAGCTAATCAAAAGTAATGCCAGTACTGACTGTGCATTTCTCCAGATCAAAAAGAATTAAGCAAGGGGAGGTAGGTATCTATATCATATTACTGAGAAGAAGTTAGATCTTCTTAGACATTCCCTGACAACTATAGAGGACCACTATATACTTTTTTTACTTCATTTTTTCCAGGTTTTCCAGGATTCCCAGAAACCATTTTCTGAGATGCTTCCATATTTTTGGAATGCTATGGCTCATTACAAGTGCCAATGACATTTTGTTTGCCTGTACTAAGGATAAACAAATTATGGCAATCTAGAAACTACAATTAAACTCCCAGAATTACTAACCTGTATCTAGGCAAGGGTAAAGCAGATGAAAATTAGACTTCTATAACAATTAAAAAGAAAAAAAAAACCCTTACTTTTTGATGATGCATCTCCTTAGTTATTTAAAACTATTTCAATTTTTTTCAATGTTTATTTTCTTCTGCCCTTGTTGTTATTTGATTATGATATTGTGACTGATTCCATGTTTTATTACTTTACATTCTATATTAAAATAATCCTATAATTTTCTACTGTTAGTTGCTTCAAAAGTTTTTTTTTTTTCCAATTGACTAAAATTTTTGTCTAGCAAGAAGAGAGGAGGCAGAGGCATCTGGAGGGTTGGTTGAGGGGGGTAGGCAAATGACAAAAGTAGCATTGTGTTATTCTGACACAAGCTTGTCCCTTTTATACATGCACCTTGATGTGGCACAAAAGTATGAATAGGACAGAGCTTGTGTCACAACAATGCAACATTGCTTTCATCATTTTGATGGAAGCCTCTGATCTCTGGATGCCTCTGAGAGAAGAAAGAACCAGTCAACCAACTTGGTAGAACAAAGCAAAAGACCACTTTAGTATGGGAATTTCATAGTTTTCACTGAAGAAATGGTGGTAATGGTTCATAGACAAAGAGGTATAAGGTAAATGTGCTATGAAGGTATACGTTGTATGAGAACATGTGCAGGATATTCTCATACAACTTCACATTATTAATACTTTTATAGTACATTTGCCTTATTCTTTTTCCATTCATCTTATACCAATTTTTCTCAAGCCAAGGTCCTTCAGATATGTGGACTATCATTCCCACACATCTGGAGAGGAATGAGTTGGGAGACAACTGCTGTATATAAATAATGAAAACTGCCTATTGTCCCATTAGATCAGCTGCCTGTTGTTGCCAGCTGTTGTGAAAGATGTTAAGCAACTGTTACTGCTACCATTTTCTTTTTACTTCTCTTCTCTATCCAGGTACATTATGCTAACCACAAGAGAAGACTGCACTGTAATTACAAAAAATTCTTACATGTCTGATCCAGGGTTCTACTTACCTTTACTACCGGTTCGCAATGGGATCGTGCACGCGCGCCTTGCTTCTGCACATGCGCAGATCACTTCTGATGACGTCAGGGTCAGTGGGCGGAGCCTCCCACCGGTTTTACTACTGGTTCTATAGAACCGGTCCAAACCAGGGGCAACCCACCACTGGTCTGATCTGATTAATATGAATGGGGGAAAAAAAGAATATCCCAAGGTCATTTAAACTGTAGCTTCCATTCATAAGGTCAAAATGGGAATGAACAACTGCTAAAATATCCTTCTCAAGTCCTGCCTTAGTTTCCTTCCCCTGAGCTTGGGCCTCACTTGTGAAACTTCATTTATTAGCAGCACAATTGCCAGCCTCGTCCTTTTAGCTTCACTCACTTTTCATTATGCCACAAGGCCTTTCTAAATTCCTGGCCGTTCTAGTGGATGTAAAATGTTTTCTTGTTCCCTGGGATACAGAAAGAGAATTAAAGTTATTTCCCCTCAGCACCTTTGTGATCACCAGAAAGAAAAAAAAAGTTATCCCTGCTAATCTTGTCTTCAAACTAGCCTGATTTGTCTTAACTCATTTCCTCCGGAAAACATCTCCTTTGGATTGTATTCCACAAGAATTCACCTGCTGCCTAGAAATGCACCTTGCATTCTTCCCATGGCTCATCTTTTGGAATTATTTATACTTACCTATTTAAAGTAGAAAAAAAGTCTTATCCTAACCATTTCCTGTTTCTGTGGGCAACTATGGGGCAAACACTAAAAAAAAATCTCAAAGACACATTTTAATTTATTACAAGCAACAGCTAAAAATCTTCTCGGGAGAGGTGATATATTAACTTGCTATTATATGGTCCTTTCCTTTCTGATTACTTCTCTTTCTTTAGCATGACCTTGGACACAACTCCCTCCCCACTTAAATTATTTGGTGGCATCACAAATAGCAGAAGATACCATGGTTCCCATAACTGAGCAGATCTGTTTCCTGGGATGTGCCCTTATAATGGAAAACCAAGGAAGCTTCTCCTAATGGAGATTCCTCTTGGAAAAAACTGCCAAGGTGGCATAAACCCTGTGCAACAATCAGATCCAATCAGTATATGACAGAATCACGATTTCTTTTTAAATTTGATTTATATGCCGCCCTTCTCCGGAGACTCAGGGCGGCTTGCAATGCGCTAAGCAATAGCCTTCATTCTTTTGTATATTTATATAAAGTCAGCTTATTGCCCCCACAACTGGGTCCTCAATTTACCTACCTTAGAAAGGATGGAAGGCTGAGTCAACCTTGAGCCTTGGCGAGATTCGAACCTGCAGTAATTGCAGGCAACTGTTCTTAATAACAGGGTGCTTCAGACCACTGTACTACCAAGGCTCTTTTGATTGTTGCTAGAACCAGTTAGGTAACTCTTATTTATTTACTTTTTCATATATGATTTTTTTACAACTGTCAGGACACTCTGCAAAAAGTTAAAATATATAAAGACGCAACGAGGCATTAGCAAAACTGTGAGCACAGAAGGCTAAAATCAGCTGCAGAAATCCAGGATAAAATCTTTTCAGAGGCCAAGAGCCAAGGCTTATCCTATGCCTGAAAATACATTAAAGTTACGGTCCAATAAAAACTCTCTTTGCTAAAGGCTCCAATACAGGATGTCACACAGAGAAAGTTGCAGAAACTTCACAAGTCTATGAAGTCCAAAAGCCTCATCATGAGTTATTCATTTAACGGTAGCAATATCCATGTCCAATCAATGAGTAGGATCATGGTTCTGACTACAGTATCCCTGATATGTTGTGCATCCTGCCCAGCTTCATCTACAAAATCTATCCTAGCTTGGTATCTGCAAGAGAGGGGGAAAAATTCTTTGCACTGATACCAACTTGGATACAGGATCATATTTTTGATCCTGAGTATTTGAAATAATAGTTTTAGACTGCTTTCTAATCTAACCCCCACCCCCCCTTTTGTAATTTCTATCCCTTTACACTTCTTGGCAGCTACACTTTGAAACTATTCATATCAGGAAAAATTATATAATACAAAAAACTATTTTCATTTTTAGCACATGGAAACTGTGATCACCAAAGGTACTGTCAGAAAACAGGAAGAGGAGGAAAATAAAGACTTTTGAGGGAAAAATCATTCCAGGAGAATTGCCTGGGAATGGAATGTGCTTAACGATGGTATAAAAGATTCCTGTAGATTGGTCTCTGATTTATCTTCTAGTCTCTCACTTAGTTTACTGGGTTTATTTTTTTAGAGAAGTATTCAGTATTATGTTTCCAAAAATAATTTCTTTTTAAAATATAGCAATAGCACTTAGACTTATATACTGCTTCACAGTACTTTACAGCCTTCTCTAAGCAGTTTACAGAGTCAGCATATTGCCCTCAAAAATCTGGGTCCTCATTTTAGCCGACCTCGGAAGTATGGAAGGCTGAGTCAACCCTTAGCCAGTGAGGATCGAACTGCAGAACTACTGGCAGCCGGCAGTCAGCAGAAGTAGCCTGCAGTACTGCATTCTAACCACTGCTCCACCACAGCTCTTGGTTTGATAGGTATGATTGGTTTGGATGGATAGGCAGCCTTTGCTTGTTTAATTTATATGTTAATAACAGAGAAATTTATGGCTGATTTCTTCTCCTCACCTTAACAAATATTCTTTCTGCAAAGAAGAAGCTGAAAGGAACAGTCCTATTTAGTGCACATCAGTAATTTTTGATGAATGCCTTATAGCTGTGATGACGAACCTACGGCATGCGAGGTGGCACACAGCGCCCTCTCTGACGGCACCTGAGCCATTGCCCCAGATTAGCTCCACTGCACATGCATGCACGTCTCCTACTGGTCAGCTGGTCCTCCAGTCCCTGCCACGAATGTGCGGGGGGCGTGGGCATGCAGGAGGCTGTGTGTGCATGCGGGGGGGGGCAAGGTATGTGCTGGGGCTGTGTTTGCATGCATGGAGGGCGGGACATGGGACATGCACACATGCAGGGAGCGGGGTACATGCGGGGGGCATGTGCACATGCATAGGGGGCAGACCGCATGTGCGGGGTCCACATGCACATTGCATTTAGGGAATTCAGGCACTCACATACACACACACTTTGGGCACTTGGTCCGGAAAATAGCCATCACTGCCTTATAGGTTGCTGATCTTCTATTTTCACTTTGAAGATAAGAATAATGAGGGATCAAATCAGATAAAGCTCTGCAGGGACATTACACATTGTGGCTTCAGTGTAATAAACTGAATAGGAATGCAGGTTCAGCATTCAACAACAAGAAGCAAGGACTTTAGAAAAACTGTCTTTGAAAAGAGACCGTCAAGGAGAGGATGGTTACCACTGTCAAAAATGCTTTTCCTCTGATGCTGTCTTTCATCTTCCACCTGTTGAAGGCCATTACTTTCAAACTAGATTGTCAGTTTTTAATACCAGTACAGATTATTGTTTTTGCAAATTTTCTTTTCCAAATCTACAAATGATTCCTTTCCCTTTCTTTCCTTTTCCTTTTTTTTTTCTTGTGGAAAAAAAAGTTTAATACAACTTCTGAACATTTTTTTGTAAGAAAATGATTAATTGCTTCTTTTGTCAAGGAGAATGATAGATTAAATCAAAAGTACAAAATAAACCTCGCTTAGCAGTTGCTGAATATTTTTCATCCCCTCAAAATCTGACAAAAAGGTATGGTAGCTGTTTTGAGAAAGATTTACATTTTCAGGTGGGTTTTATCCTACAATTGAAGAAATAATAACTGGTGTTTCCCTCCCCCTCTCCCTTGCCTCCTTAAATTCTGAAGTTTTCAGGCAATCCTGCCATTTTGGAAAGCCAATTCCCATATTTGTTTTAGGAGCAGATTAAGTAATCAAAGTAATCTCAGTTGAATTTTATCTGTGATTTTTGTCTTCCATAATATGTACTCTGTGTGTGTATGCATGTGTGTGTGTGTGTATGTTTATATATACATCCTGAATGGCAGATTCTATTCTGAGCCTTTGAAATAAGAATTTCACATGCATATAGCTTTTCTTCACTGCTGAATTGAAGAACTCACTTCCTTCCTTAAATCAGCAGAAAACTATACAGACATAAATGTTGTGGTCTTCATTGTTTATCCCAACTCTTTTGTCTCTATCTCAAGTCAGTGCAGTCTTGTGGCTCTCTTCCAAAGTAACAGGTGATAAATAGAAAGATTTTATACATATTGAAGCTGCCCTCGGATGATGTCAGGAAAAGAGATAAAATTCTTTCCAAGGATAAATTAAGCCAGTCTCCTGCCTTAGGCTAGGAACAAATTCAATATGATGTCACAAGGACAAAAAGATTTTACATAGATTATAAGAAACACATTGATAGATAGATCGATCGATCGATCGATCGATCGATCGATCAGAGGTAGTATTCAGCCGGTTTGGACCAGTTTAAGCAAAGTGGAAATTGTGGGTGGGCCCACCTACCGGCGCTATGCTGTCCTATTTAGGCATGTTCTTGAGGCTGGGTGTGTGCGCGGAAGGCTCACGCATGAGCAAAGCGCATGCATGCGTGCTCACGTTTTCAGTGCTGGGCAAACTGGTAGGTAAATTATGTGAATCCCACCTCTGAGATAGATAGATAGATAGATAGATAGATAGATAGATAGATAGATAGATAGATAGATAGATAGATAGATCAGAGGTGGTATTCAGCCGGTTTGGACGGGTTCAAGCGAACCGGTAGTGGAAATTGTGGGTGGACCCACGTACTGGCTTTATGCTGTCTATTTAGGCACATTTTTGAGGCTGGGTGCATGCACGTAGGGCTCACCCATGAGCAAAGCGCATGCACAGGCCAGGTGCAAAGCACATGCACGTGTGCTCACGTTTTCAGTGCTGGGCGAACTGGTAGGTAAATTATGTGAATCCCATCTGAGAGAGAGAGAGAGAGAGAGAGAGAGAGAGAGAGAGAGAGAGAGAGAGAGAGAGAGAGAGAGGGAGAGAGAGAGGGAGAGAGAGAGGGAGAGAAGAATGAGAAAAGAAGAAAAATGGATCCATTCCAGTCGGGTTTCAGGCCTGGGTACAGCACGGAAACGGCATTGGTCGCGTTGGTTGATGATCTCTGGAGGGCTCGGGACAGGGGCTGCTCCTCTGTCCTGGTCCTATTAGACCTCTCAGTGGCTTTTGATACCATCGACCATGGTATCATGCTGCACCAGTTGGAAGAGTTAGGGGTGGGGGGCACTGTATTACAGTGGTTCTCCTCCTTTCTCTCCAACCGGTTGCAGTCTGTGTTGGCAGGGAGGCAGAGGTCGACCCCGAGGCCCCGCATATGTGGGGCCACAAGGGTCGGTCCTCTCGCCCCTTTTGTTCAACATTTATGTAAAGCCGCTGGGCGAGATCATCCGTGGTTTCGGGGTGAAGTACCATCAGTACACTGATGACACCCAGTTGTACATCTCCACCCCGGACCACCCCAATGATGCCCTTGAAGTGATGTCCCGGTGTCTGGAGGCCGTGCGGATCTGGATGGGGAGGAACAGGCTCAGGCTCAACCCATCCAAGACCGACTGGCTGTGGTTTCCGATGTCCCAATATAGTCAGTTGACGCCATCGCTGACTATTGGGGGTGAATCGCTGGCCCCCACGGAGAGGGCTCACAACTTGGGTGTCCTCCTGGATTCACGGCTGTCTTTAGAAGAGCATTTGACGGCCATGACCGGGAGGATTTTTCATCAGGTTCGCCTGATTCGCCAGTTGCGTCCCTTTCTGGATCGGGACTCCCTACACACAGTCACTCATGCCCACGTCACTTCCCGCCTGGACTACTGCAACGCTCTCTACATGGGGCTCCCCTTGAGGAGCACCCAGAGGCAAAGAGTGCGGCCACGCGGGTGGTTATGGGAGCAACATGGCACTCCCGTGTGACACCTCTCCTGCGCGAGCTGCACTGGCTCCCGGTGGTCTTCCGGGTGCGCTTCAAGGTTCTGGTTATCACCTTTAGAGTGCTCCATGGCTTAGGACCTGGTTATTTACGGGACCGCCTACTACCACAAGCAGCCTCCCACCGGCCGGTACACTCTCATAGAGAGGGGCTCCTCCGGGTGCCGTCAGCTAAACAATGTCGACTGGCGGCCCCCAGGGGGAGGGCCTTCTCTGTGGAGGCACCCACTATCTGGAACGAGCTCCCCCCAGAGATACGGAGGATCCCGGATCTACGCACTTTCCGCCATGCTCTTAAGATTCTTCTATTCAAGCAAGCCGGCCTGGCCTAATTTTCTCCCCTGTTTTAAAATTCTTTTACATCGAAATTTTAATTTGTTTTAAATTATTGGGATTTTTTAATTGTCTTGGGCTAAATTATTTAATCTGGTTTTAATTATATCTTTTAACTTTTGTACTTATGTATTTTATTTTGTGCCTGTTCACCTCCCTGAGTCCTTCGGGAGTAGGGCGGTATATAAATCTAATAAAAGACAAAGACAAAGACAAAAGACAAAAAGAAAATGTTAAAAACAGAAATGTATAAAAATGGCTTCTGATACTCCTCTTGCCAGCTATACATACAATTCTACCATAATAAAAGCACTTTCTAATGTGATCACAATTCCCTTCTTTCTATAATCTGTTCTTTCAAACCATTGCAATCATAAATCACAACGTCATTTTCCTTCTCATGTAAAAAGTTCATAAGGGGTTTCCAATCATTGATGAATGTCAGTGATAGCTTTCGCTAATCAAAGAAGTCAATTTGTTCATCACAGCAAGTTCTATCAATTTCACAAACCATTCATCCAAGGTGGGTAATGCCAAATCTTTCCATTTTTGTATATAATAATCTTGCTGCAGTAATCTGATATTGAAATAATCTTCTATGGCTATTTTCTAACTATTTATCTTAAAAAGAAAAGTTAAATTAAGGTTAAATTAAATCCTCTGCATTAATCTATGTATTTGTATCCATATTTTTAAAAGCTTTTTTACATGTCCACCAAGCATGATAAAATGTCCCTTCATGTGGTTTACATTTCCAACATACTCTGAAACGTCTTTATACATTCTATATAATTTCTCTGGTTGTCATGTACTGACAATAGATCATTTAGGAAAATTATCTAAGATAATATTATTTAAATGTCAACCCTTTTAACCATATATTTTCCCATTAATCTATATGCAGGTTATAACCAAAGTTCTTAGCTCACTTTATCATACATTCTTTAACCTATTTTTCTTTTGTTTCACATTTCAGCAAAAGTTTATACACTTTAGCAATTACATATTTATCATTGGTACAAAACTGTACTTCAAATTCTGTCTTACTGTGTACCATATCATGGTGGCACAGTGGTTAGAATGCAGTATTGCAGGTTAATTCTGCCAACTGCCAGCAATTCAATCCTGACTAGCTCAAGGTTGACTCAACCTTCCATCCTTCCTAGGTTGATAAAATGAGAATCCAGATTGCTGGAGGCAATATACTGACACTATAAACTGCTTACAGAATGATGTAAAGCACTATGAAGTAGTGTATAAGTCTAAGTGCTATTGCTATACCACAAGTCTTTTTATTCATTATAAATCTTTCTGATAACTCTATCTTCACTATACAATTAGAATATTGTGAAATGTTTTATTACTACATCTGGCAAAATTAAACATTTGTCTGTACTTTAAGATTCGGGGAAGCTGCATAAATCCTCCTAGGCCTAAAACCCAACCTTCTAATCCTTAAAAATAAGATATATTCGACCCCTAGAGTTGGTTTCAACAGAGACAAATAAGCAAGAAATGAGAGGGAAGACCTCTCTCTACAAACTGTTTTTCTTTTTCACCTGGAGAAGAAGGCATTGGATAAAACAATTTCTTTGCCTTCATTTCAGTGCCCATCAATGAGATGTGTTAGAATATCTACCTCCTTCATCTTAACATTAATATGTGATATTATTAGTAACACTGTTTCACTGAGAAGAGATAGTGACTTAGCCAAAACCATCCATTAAATTCATTTCATGAGGTCAAAGCTGAGTTATTCAACTTCAAGCAATTATCCATTGGAACAGCTTGCCTTCAGAAGTTGTGGGTGCTTCATCACAGAAGGTGTTTAAGAAGAGACTAGACAACCACTTGTCTGAAATGTTATACGGTCTCCTCCTTCAGCAGGGGGTTGGACTAGAAGACCTCCAAGGTTCCTCTATCCGCCCTGGGTCTTCGGAGAGGGGCGGCATATAAATTGAATAAATAAAAAAATAAAATAAAATATTTTATATCTATCTATCTATCTATCTATCTATCTATCTATCTATCTATCTATCTATCTATCTATCTATCTAAGCATTAGTCAACAATGTTCATTAGATGTTCATTAGATGAACATTGTCAACCTTGACTGATTTTTTAATATTGTCACTTAAGATTAAACTAGTAGAGAATCCAGTTTGGTATTTATTTCCCTAAATGCAATTTTAAAGGGTATAGAGTAAAAATTTACATTACTTATATAATGCTTTTCAAGTCCTATTGTTTACTTTTTTGGTCTAAGTGGATCCTGCAAGAAGCTACTTGCTCTGGCCTTGGAATTCTGGTGTGCGTGTGTGTGTGTGTTGTGTATTGTACATGTGATTGTTTGTATGTATAAGCAGTTCTATTTCAGAATCAGACATTTCCAAGAAAGCACTCTCACTCTTAGAGAAGGGGGTGGGAGGTGAGGGAGAAGCAATCTACCACCATGTTTGTTTTATGGCCTCTCTTTTCTGCAAAGCAAGCTGGTTAAAACAACAGGATTTAATTTCCAGATTGCTAGGGCAGCTGAAGGCGAATGTGGGGTACTCTTTTCTTTTTATCTTCCCCATTCCCTCCCTCCCTTCAAGTTCCTGTAGGTATTTCTCTTTGCCACTGTGCTGTTCGACTTACTGGCCTAAAATATTGCAGGTGATTTATAGAACTTGATGGGTATTGTATGGCTGATGATTCATGGAACTTCATTAAATACCAAGGAGGTGCCTGCTTACTGTCTGTGTGCACTGCACATGAGAACTTTAGCACTCCCCCTTTGCAAATTACCCCCATTAAAGTCCCAGACAAAGGTCCTCTCAGTAGCTTACATATTTTCCCACATGCGAGGGAGCAATTGGAAACTTCCTCTTGATAACTAAAAACTTTTGAATGAGAATTTATGAGAAGGGTCTTTTGGCCTCATTGCCTCAGGGTTGAAACAGATCCCAGGGTGTACAAGCGCTCCTTTGATGCAGGGAGCTGCACTGGGTAACATTTTTGAACAGGATCAAAAAGAGTAACGCGGGGACAATGTGTAGGAGCCCTTTCCCTGTCTCAAGGAGTCAAGTCTATTTCACAACACCCCCCCTCCCAAAGCTGAAAATATAGAAATCCACATTTGACTGTAGTAACAAGCTGTATTTTCTTTTTAAATGTAGTCAAATCTTAAGATTTTTCTAAGTAGTGGGAGGTATTACAACTTCCTTTTCTTTAGGGTCCTGACTTTGAAGTTATAATTGCTTTTTGTGGGGGAGGGCAGAGGGAGAGGGAGAGAGAGAGAGAGAGAGAGAGAGAGAAAGAGCTTGTTCAATATGTACTTAAAGAAAGTAAATTAAAGTCTGATGGACCTAATCCTCACAAGTTACTGTATGGACCCCTTTTGAGAAAACATTTTTAAAAGCTTAATTTTCTTTCCCAGGGGTTTCCTGTTTGAAAATTACCCAAGGATCATAATCAGAATGGAGATCCTTGTTCATAAAAGTTTGAAATAGATGCATGAACAGTATGCTATAAGCCTCTCCAGTTTTGCTGACGATTTTTTCCTTCTTTCTCTCATTCAGAAGAAGAAAGGGTACTCTCCATTTTATCAGTATGTGAGAAAATATGTACTGAGAAGAAGACATTTTATCTCCTCGGTTACAATTAGGAATTAGGAAATTAGGAAAAAGTTGCAAATTCAGAATAAAAAAAAAACTTTATACATCCCTTCTCTTCATTTTCATACTTTCAAGCAGAATGGGAGGATTCTGGAATGTTCAATATTGTGTGTTTTGTTACAACTCCTACGGGGAGTAGCCCGTTTGTTCTTAGTCCTCCTCTTCAGTCCTTGCACCTGCACTAAAATCATATTTTCTCCATGCAAGTCTGTTTTGCTGCTGGCAGGGAAAAATGACAGTGGATGAATTACTGCGAAATCATAGTTTGAGTCTTCTTCGTAAAAGTTCTGTTTAAAAAAGTTTTTTTCTTTTACTATTAAATTAAGTGAGATGAAAATTAATTAATTAATTAATTAATTAATTAATTGATTAATTAAAATAATAATTCTCGCCTCCCAAAAAGAAGAAAAATAAGTAGCTAGAATTCTCGTGTGGTGTTCTAGCACTTTCATTAATTCTATGAAGGCCAAGGGCTGTGTGAAAGTATAACTTCTTCCTTCATTGTGCTGTTGTCTTTCTGATGAGCACCAGACTTCTTGGCTTCCATAGCTAAACTGAATCTCAAGGCAAGACATCCTGGTGGGTCAGGAAGCCTGGGAGAATGCAGAATAATGGAAAGATGTCTAATTGAAAAGAAAAACAACAACATCTACCAGTGACAAAATTAGACTAACTCTCCAAAGACAATCAGCAGATATTTGATGTTGCATTTTCACTAGTGATGATTTATGCTAGTTTCTTACATTCATTAACCCGTCAGATGACTTGTTTTATTTTTTTCTTTTGATTTTCATACTTAGGGTCCCAGGATGTTTGCTGATCTTTTTGAACTTTTGTTTCCTGTCTTTTCCTACTGAGTTTCACATTAGAGTAAGATAGGGTAAGCCATAGATTGTGGAAACTGAAGTGGCCTTATGTATTTAAATTGTTCTGATTTATTTAGCTGCAATGTCACTACTATGTAATGAATGCTTACTTACTTTTACATGAACAGCAATTTATCCAAAAAGAGATCTTACCACAATTATAAATATTTCTTTTTTCCTGGCATTCAGGAATCATTTCACTGAATACTCATGATGGTTTTGCTTTCTATAATGTCAACGTAAATACTACCGTGTGCTCAATATATATATTTTTCTTCTCTGTGGTTTGGTGTTATTTTTGTTCCTTCTGATGCTCTGATTATTCTGCTGTTGCCTCTCTGTGATTCACATTCTTGCCTTTTGGGTTGGTTTTGTTAAATCTGAAGTACTTGAATGTGATTTTTTTAAAATTTGCTTTTATAATATGGTTATGAACAAACTAACTGATTATCGTGAATGATGACAGTGACGTTTATTCAGTTCACATTGATGGAACTTCTCAGATCTACACATGATTTAGAACATATCTTTCTATTGCCCTCTTTTACAGATTTGGAGCTGCACATTTTTTTAAAAAATGTTATTAAAAATTTAATGATGAAATTAATGCAGAATAAGTGGGCTTGCCCACCACCACCCAAAAAAAAAAAAATCTGGCCTTTCCACAGGACTCACCTATGATTATGTTCAACTAAAGGAAGAAATGTGTATATGTAGAATAAGGCAGAAGTTACAATAGAATGGCCAGGCACTCCTAAGTGAGGGGAGGGGGCAAGTTGAGAAGAAAGGAGCCCTAATAAAGATTTTGAGGGTATAGATAACCACTCAGAATGCAATGTGAGATGACAGGCAGGGAGTCTGGTCAATTGGTCTCCCAATTCGCCTCATGAACCAGGTACCTCCATGGTCTTTCCATCCAACTACTGTCTGCCCTCTGTACAGTTTCTTCCCAGGCCTTGGTGCTACTCTAGTATGCTTCTGCATGTCCATGTTCTGTTGGCAAAACAACCTGTGCATCTTTCTGTCGGGTGAGCCTCACAGATCAGCCACCTCTAGAGCAGTGTTCCTCAACCTCAACAACTTTAAAATGTAAGGACTTCAAATCCCAGATTTCCTCAGACAGAGTGCTGGCTAGGGAATTCTGGAACTGAAATCCATGCATCTTAAAGTCACCAAGGCCGAAAGAAACTGTTCTAGAGTCATCTTCCTACAGGTTATTCTGCCCACAAATAACTCCTCTGATCTTTTTGCTGCTGGCTTTGAGTCCAATTCTTCTCTATATCTGTCAGCTCCTGATCTTGCCATTTCCATGGCTTTTTGCTCCCTTCATAGACCAGCAATTCAGCTTTGTGATGCTCTCCTCCTCATTCATAGCTCTTCATGACACTTTCCTCTCCATTCATAGCTTTTCGTGACTCCAGAATGGAGCCCAATGGAGATAGCTGGTGTATTTGATTGTCTTGTAATGTTATTCTTGGTCTCAGGAATGGTCAGAGTGACCCCTGCTTCACCATCTGGACCTCACATAATTGGAGATCTCCACAATAAAGGAAAAAAGAATGCCAGCTCCATTTAAGACTTCTACCCTCCGGTTATTTTCTCCTGTTTTATGGCTACCTGAGATTATTATGACCATATGCAGGGCATAAAATTTAGAAATTAGTAACATTGTTCCCATTCCTGCAGTCATCACATGGTTTTAATGAAGACAGCATGATCTCATAGAGCTTTCTTTTTGGGTTGGATCAGGAATAGATGCTTAATTCCGTATAGTAGCAATACATTCCTGTAATATTACTAGACATATTTTTTCCAAGGAGTAAAGAATCAGTTATACATTGAATTTGTTGCTATGAGTTTCACTCATTTTCATTGCCCTAAGTCATAACTCCATTCTCTAGTTTTCCTAAAAAAAAAAAAAAAAAAAAAGGCCTTGAAGTCATGGGCCCAGCTAATGCTTATCATGTACCTTACTGGGGAAAAATAGTATAATGCTGTGAGTTGGAATGACTTGTCTTCAGAAGGATGCTCCAATAGTGGAGGTTTTTAAGAAGAGATTGGACAACCATTTGTCTGAAATGGTTTCGTGCTTGATCAGGAGGTTGGATTAGAAGACCTCCAAGGTCCCTTCCAACTCTGTTATTCTGTCAATACATTTATCCCTTCGCCTAGTTTTATGAATAATGCACTGAAACATGGCTCATATCATTTAAAACTTGATTACTGGCACATAGATGCCATGTCTTTTTTAGGTTTTGTACTGCAAGCTAAGATTTGTGCAAAAATACAGGACATGTTAGTGCAAACTAAACAGATGTTAAAACTTTTTGTTGATATTGGAAACAGAAAAAAGTCATTTATCGAAGTAAGACATGTAAGGCCCATAGATTTTGGCTGGCCTCCCCATGCCGTTACATCAGCTAATAAGAGTAGTCTTTTATAGCATTATTGACAGCTTATAACAGAGGAGCTGTGCCTATGGAGTGAGTTGCCTGGGGTGCAATTATTTGTTTTGATTCTGCTGATACTTAATTTTAACTAGGCAACTACTATTCTTAGGCTTCTTGAAGTTATCTAAACAAGAAGAATTTTGACAAGTATGATCTATATATTTCTTTCTTCAAATATTTGTGTTTTGTTCATTTTCCAAGAGGCATTCTTGGCAAATATGTTATCATATGAAAAATGTAAACTAATTAATATTAAAAGATATTATTCTTACAGTGGTGATAATATATATATATATATTAGTAGAAGAATTATTGCTATTTAGCCTGACTGATTGTTCTGCATTGGAATGGGGACCTTTTTCATACACAGGTTTCTGACCCAGCAGAACCCTAGTGGACTCAGAAGGGAGACAATCTTCACTGATTCTTCATCTCTTTGTAATTCTAGATGGATCTGAAAATCTGCTCCAAGAGTGTTGGAGATGTCTGGAATAAAATGGTCAAGAGGGCTGCAGAACAAGAAGGAATCAATGAGAATTCAGCAGGATTTTGTACAAGTTGTGGTCTTCCAGGTAAGTAGACATTTTGACTCCAACTTGTAGTTTTGAATCTATTCCTTTTTTCCGCTGATTTTATAGATTTTTATGTCCATAACTGGTGGAGATCATAATGGGTTTCACACTTTAGAGTTCATAAAAGATGAAAGAGCTATATTGAGTCTTTAGTCCAGCTAAACTTTTGAATTTAACAGAAAAGTGTTTGAGAAGTGTTTGCTTCTGTTACTTGACTGCTTTCTGATTTTATTACTTGGTTGCTTGACTGTTATTTTCCAAAGATTGGCTCACCAAAAATAATCTAGGATTCTACACATATAAATTGCATTGATATGATTTATTCCAGGATATTTTTAATTGAATATTGATTATTGTCCTTGTTTTTATCATTTCTCAATTCATTTTTTTCTTTGATTTTAAACAGCTTTCTATTTAAGATTGTTATATATTTGTAGGTTTGATTTATATTTTATGTTTCTGCTCAAATGAATAGAGAAAACTGGCTAAAGAATTCTTAAATTAAAATTAATTTAATCGGTACTTAATGAGTACAAAATTTCATAATTTTTCATTGCCTGATGAAGTCATACATGTGACAACACTCTAGCTTCTAGCAGATTATTATTATTAAATTTATGTGCCATCTATCTAGACATAGGGCTACTCTAGAAGTCTATATTTATCGACTATGGTTTCCTTACCTAGGGAATAGTTTGCATTTTATGAGACAGATACATGTGGAAGCTATATTGCTTCAGTTAATCAAATCTATATTGAAACCTTAAAAATCTTGGACTATAAACAGCAATTGTCTGTGATGTCAAATCTCAATTGGATTTATTTTCTTGATAGAATTCTGGAAATGTCTGGGCCATAAAATGAGATGGTTTTTAATCAACCACATCATGTCTATGCTGCCTTTTCTTCTATTTGGTTCACATCATGCCATTCAAATCAGCTCACTTTTGTTTAGACAAAGCCAACTGATCCCTCAGGCATTTAGATAAAATATATCAGGAATGTACATTTGTACATGGGTAGAATTCTGGACATTTATGTGTAAATCAGACTTCTCATCTTGGACTGCAACTTAGCCAGTTTGGCCTTTGGTTACAAATCATTGATTATAAAGGGCCCTGGCAAAGAATCACTTTATGGTAAATTAAATGTTATATTCATGAAGTTAAACGAGTGCAATGTAAAATGGTATGTTTGTCGAAATAGCGTATTAATGCTGATCCACAACAGCCTTGCTTTTGAGCATTTGAGTAACTCAATAAGATTGTGTGCTACCTGCTTATTTTTAAAACCCACTTTTGATTTTAACAAACATTTGCATATATTTAAATCAAGACACATACAAATTGCAGCGATGCATCAGACATTTCCATAATTTTTTCTTTGTTTCTCTAAAGGAATCTAAGGCTGCGGTGAAGAACATAGGAAGGGATGCTTTTTCTTTGTCTCATTCATTAAAAAACAAAACAAAACCCTGGGCTTTGTTAAATGTGAGCCTAGTAGATGCGGAACAAGGGTAGGGCAGGGAGAAGACCTTAGATTGCTGGGGGCAGAATGTCAAGACTTATGGGCTCTTCCACTTGAATGAAGTTGAGAAAATGAATTGTTATCGTGGCTGCTCTTTTCACAGCCAGCTTCAGGGCATAGTGGACCATGAAAATGAACCTTCTGTCTGGTAAATTGATGCACTGCCTCCATGACAGCAGCGAATTTGAGGTGCAAGGTCTTTGCTTCTTCCAGCTGCAAACTTGGATCATTTCACATTCCATACAGCTTGACACTGGGGAAAGGGATATTTTTTCAGGATAAGACATATTTCACTGAAAATCCTCTTGAAATCTGGCAAAGTCGGTTTCAAAAGTTTAAGGTCTGCTGCTGAAGGTCAGAGCAACCCTTTTGAAGCTGCCAAATTCTCTGCTTCTGAATGAGATATTCCATGTGCTTGGCTTTCACTGGTTTTTTTTTTCCTGAAACGAAGTGAATGCATGGGGGTGGGGTGGGGGGGAAGGAGAGTTCTCCACACACATCTCATCCAACAATAATGGTGCTATACATCTTATTTCTACCTATTTGAAAGAGAAGGGGAGTAACCTAGCTACGGGCAGCGCTGTCATCAATGGACAAGGATTGTTCCAAAATGGTGTAAACAGATGATGAAACCGAGTAGTTACTGTCATTATGATATCACATACGTAGAGCCCCTTCAAAATTCCTGTGAATTATGTTTACTTCAATTGAAGAATGCAGCAGTCCTATTGGAAGGAGGTTGGAAATCGCAGCAGGCGATTGCGTACTCTGAAAGCTGAAAAATGCAAATTCCCCACCATGAATGGGATAACCTAGCCATGCAACTCAGTTGTTTAAAGGAAATACTTTTCTGTTACAATTTCAACTCAGTACTAATGCCGCTGACCAGAATACCAAATGGTAAATGTAAAGAAGTTCCTTGATTAGACTTTAAATCTTTACCAAGAGTTAGAATGTGTGAGAAACAAAAATTGTGTAGATAGATCACAAGGTCGATAAAGTTTTCCATATAGCAAGATGCTCACTTACATTGCTGTACTGGTGAAAAGACATTACAGTTCACAGACATAATTTGATGGCCCGATTTTGACACCATGGTATGGATTCTTATCTGCTAGTAGTATAATGATGGTAGGAAGTTGCTTCCATATGCTTTGTGCAATCCCACTATTTTGACAGAGTTTGGAAAATGCAGGGTCAGATATCATCATCTTCACCATCCTCCTGTGTTTATCAACTATTTCTCCTTTCATCTTTTCATTGAAGAGATAAATTCATTTAAGGGATAACATTGGAACTTTTGCAGAATGTCTAGAGTGTTACAGATCTTCTGCTTTTCAATGTATAGATATTTTGGTATGCAGGGGTTCCTAAGATGATCTGGGTGGTTGGGGAAGACAAATGGACCGATGGCTTTGAACTAAATGTTTGGATGTTAAAATGATCTCACAGCTCAATCATTGGATTAGGAAATGACTGCCTTAATAGGAAATGCTAAGAACAAGAATAATAAAGGGGCTGTGCTTAGCAAGTACAGGGAAGGTCCTTTAGGCATAGAAAGATACTGGATAATGAATGAACATAACATAGTATTGACAGCTCTAAATAGAAGAGCCCATCTTGTAAATTAAGATGAGGAGGGGCTGTTGTCCAGTAATGCAAATTGCAGCCCGGTGAATAAAGCAGATTAAGGATTCAGGAAAGGACATGTTGGGTCTCATTATAAAGAGGCCAGATTTGCCTGTCCTTTTCCTACACCACTTAACTAGGCACATACATTCAAATGCTATTTAGATGCAGGGGTGGGAGAGGAGAGGGAGGGAGGGAAGCAGAGAGAGAGAGGGAGGACAAAAGGCTTTCCTTGACAAAGGGAATGATACATAATGTAGAGGATGTAACATTATTATATTAGATTTTGTACTGAATACAGAATTTGTATTGACATTTTAAGCTTTGCATATCTTAAAATTAGAATATATGAAGTTCATTTTTTGATCGCATACAATCCCCCCCCCAAACACAACCTACTGCTGGAACTGAAAATAATTTTAAAAAATAATCATGTTATCAAAAGGTTACAGCTTTCTCAAATATAGAAACCAACTCAATTTGAAAACAGGCTGCAATGCTATGAAATCAGGGACAAAAAGAAAAAAAAGAGAATTGGAATTATATTATTTTAGGAAAAAAAATGAATGTTCCATTTAGCACATGAATTATTTATTTGGAAATTCACCTTATTTGCATTGTCTGGTCAGACTTCATTTCTGGAATGATAGACCAGTTTACTTATACAAATCTACATATAATTATTTTTATGGAATTTATTATTCATTGGATTCATATCCAAACTTTCCTCTAGAAGCACATCTTTCTAAATTGATTCACAAATTCTACCTTCAAGATTCATAGTTGGTTCACCCATGCATCAAGAGTGAACTCCCAAGAACCTATAAACCTTTTCCTCTAATACTAAGCAATTACTCTCATTTCCAGGTTGAGAAGCAATTCACTTGCACACAACCACCTTACATGATTTGGGTTCAATTATTGTCTCTCGTCCAATCATCCCTGTACTCAAATGCACCTCTCCTGATACAGATGTAACAGGAAACGTAGCTGGATATCATCAGTATATTGGTGACAACTTATCCTAAATCTCATAATGACCCCATCCAATATTTTCTTATAAATATTATATTGAACTGGAGACAGGACTGCCATGGGTTCAAATCTACAGTTTCCTGAACATACTGCACTCTCCTTTAAGAACTATGTTTGGCTACTCAAGAAAATACAGTGTGCTAATATGTTAAAGCCACAGCATTTTGAGCTGTACATAGGACTGACACAATCTGTGGTCATCGCAGGATGGTGCATAGAAAGGTAACAAAGAAGCAAACCACATGCTAAACACATTCACACACTTGCTTCTCTCTCTCTCTCTCCCTCCCTTCCTCCCTCCCTCCCTCTCTCTCCCCCTCTCTTTCTCTCCCACCTCCCCAGTAAGATCTAGTAAAGATATTGTGAGAAACTTGCTCCAGCTGGTGAATACTTCAAACTATTTTGCATTTCTAAAAGTCCATTGGATTGAATGAAGCTGACTATGTTTACGTACACCTTTAAGCAATAATACCTTGCACTCCTTATATCACTCTAAAAGCTGAACTATACCAGTTGCAACATTGCCCTCGTTATTTTTTTTAATCACACATCTACAATTGCATGTGTGAACAGCTGCATTCCTTTCCCCCTGCATTCCTTGAAAACAAAATCTGCCTGTCCTCTCCTCCACTTCCCCCTCCCATCCATTCCTTTTAAACAAAGCTAACCATTCCTGTCCCCCCCCCCTCATCTGAGTTAAATACCAGGGTATCCGTTTCGGCAGGCATCTAAGCTCAATCTAATCAAGCGGTGTCACAATTCTGTCAAGGCAGGTTGCTCTCTCTTTGGCCTTGAATAATTGGAAGAATGTTGGCACTTGTGCCTGGGCTATGAGAACATGACCTGGGTTGATATTTAATCTCTTCCAGTGCTAGGCTGCACAAGGTCTGGAGCCTAAGTCAGGCCTCAGGAGCAGCATGTTCGACATCAGCCGCACACATTTTACCTTGAAATAGATTCCATTGGCGGCATCGGTCCACTCTTCCAGGAGCAGACTTACATGGGACAGATATGCACCCTAGAAAGGATTCAATTGTTGTCCTTTCAACTTTTGGCTTTGCCAGCCTAATTGTTACAAGGTGCTGCGAAATACCTCTGAAAGGCAAAAGGTTAGGGAGTTCAAGAACTAAAAGTTCTGTAATGTTGAAGTTTTTTTTTAAAAAAAAAAACTTGACAAAAAGAAATGGAAAGCATCTTTCTTCTCCCTCCAGCATTCTGAATAACTTTGTTATGTTTGTACACTTTGCTGCACACCAGGGCTAGGTTCTACTTACCTTTACTACCGGCTTGCAACAGGATCGCATGCCTAGCTTCTGCACATGTGCAGATCGCCGATGATGACATCCGGGGCGGTGGGCAGGACCTCCCGCTGGTTTTACTACCGGTTGTTGCGAACTGGTCCGAACTGGGGGCAACCCACCACTGCTGCATACCTCATGGAAAACATCCCTGAATGGACACTTATGAAAACCACCATTACTAGACAACTGGAAACCAGGATTCAGAAGTACCACATTTTTTATAATCATCATTAATTGGTTCAGCTAGTTGGATCTGATCTCTGATTATGCCAACAGTTTCATATAAGGTGTAAACCATGGAGATAAACATCATTCTGCTTCAGTGCCAACTTCTGAAAGGCTCCTAAACTAAATAGAAAGTGTGTAGAAAAGACTTGACTTTGAAGTTTTTATAGGAAAAAGTTTGCTGTCATGACACAATTGCTGTTGAGTTAATATCAGGGGTGAAATGCTCCCGGTTCGGACCGGATTGCCCGATCCAGTAGCGATGGTGGCGGGTGGTTCGGAGAACCGGTAGCAAAAATCCCTGTGCCCCCCCCATGCCCAGCTGAGCTGCGCGATCATCAAAGTAAAAAAAAAAGCCTCTGATGATCGTGCGGCTCAGCTGGGATCATCAGAGGCTTTTAAAAGCATTTTTTTCTGCAACCTCTTTGGCCGAAGAGGCTGTAGAAAAAAAATGCCTTTAAAAGTAAAAAAAAAAAAAAAAGTTGGCCACACCCACCCAGTCACATTAACCCCACACCAAGCCACGCCCACAGAACCAGTAGTAACAAATTTTAGATTTCACTCCTGGTTAATATGCTGATTTTAGGTAAAGCTGCAATATTTTGAAATATTTTAGGAAATAATTTTATTAGTAATAAGTGCAAATCATTCTTAAAAGTTATGATAATAACTTAGTTATATAATAGCAGCAACATACAATAACAATAGTAAAAAAATGAACTGAGTCCTGATTTTAGGCATAGATAACTGTATTAATGTAGTTTGATAGAAATTTGCTTCCCCCATGGCTGAAGCTTATTTGGCTTCAATAACAAGGCCAGGGAATGGCCCTGATGTAATGTGGGGTAAATTAAGGAAAGCAGCTGGTAAATTCCTTTGGCTTTATTTCCCTTTCCACCTAATGGCAGGAAAAACAGCTCATTCTTAGAAATAGTCCACTTGACAAGTCAGGGCATTTGATGCTTTGATTGATTCATTGATGCTTCTTTCCATTTTACCCCCTGTGCCTCCTCTGAACCTACAACCTGTAATTTGGCCTAACAGGTGTGCAGGAGGGATGAAGATCATTAATGAGCAAGCTATGTCCTTAGCTAGCATTGAAAGACATAAGGTACTTCTCCACCTGAAGTAGCCTATGGAGTAAGCAACATGGTGTGCCCCACCCTCTATAATAAGAACAATAGGGAAAAAAATGATGCCATACAAAACTCCTTAGCAAAATAGTGGCCAATCAGTAATTTTCTGCTTGGTGATACAACGAAACCAGTATTTAAAATACAGGAGGTCTGATGTTCTTTCAAAAGCCCAGGCCAGCTTTTTTCTCAGTCAGGTGCCACACCTCACTTACAACCCAAGCCAAAATGGCTCTTGAAGGCATTGCTCAGGGCGAGGAACTGCTCCTTGGAAGGCGAGGGACTGCTCACAGCAGCCTAAATTGACCAATAGGAGTTGGGCAGATTGCATATCATTGATGCAGACCACAGCAAATATCTCTTTTATGGGGGAGAGGGATAATTAAGGATAATAGTTACCCATCTCCATGTGGGTTGAGGACAGGGGTGGGCTGCTGGGGGTTCGCAGGGGTTCAGGAGAACCTCTAGCTAAGATTCTGTGCAGTTTGGAGAACCCCCAAATCCCACTCCTGGCTGGCCCCATCCCGTCCACCCCACCCTGCCCCTCCCAGGAGTCCCCACGTGGTCCGTTTTGGATGCAGGTAAGTGCAGGGCACGCGTGGAGGCTCGGGGAGGGTGAAAAACGGGCCTATTAGAAGTTCAGGAAGGCTGGAAACGGGCCTGTTTCCTGCCTCCAGAGGCCTCCGGAGCCTGGGGAGGCTGTTTCGCCCTCCCAGAGGCTTGAGGAAAGCCTCCGGAGCCCGGGGAGGGCAAAAACACCCCCTTGCCATGGTGCCGGAGGCCGACATGGCCACACCCACCATGGCCACGCCCACCCAGCAACCAGGCAGAGAACCCTTGCTAAAATTTTTAAAGCCCACCCCTGGTTGAGAATGAGTCAAAAGCAATATTTTTAAGCCATGGCATATTACCAGAAAATGTTTGTGCCATGACTAAGTAGTGCTCTGGCTAAAACCATACTGTAATATTTATTAGTAAATAAAAAACAACAGCAATAGAAAAATTACTATTGGTCTGTTTATTGCTTTACTGGATTCCTCCTGTTCTCTTTCATCTTCTTCTTACATTTAGAACCAACACTGAGCATTCATAGAAGGGCAGTTTTTACAATATGGGGAAATAAACCCAATTCTTTTTCTCTCAAGGCACATATAAGCCATTCTGACCTTCAGGAGAAACGGAAATACCACCCAGGTCTATCAGTTATTCCTCCTGAGTAATCTGAAGTCACAGCATGTTTGGGTTGTTCCATTCATAGCCCCAGACAGATTTCAGGGTAATCAGAAGCCTGCGGAGGGGGGCTGGAAAGGGAGCACAGCTAAGGGTCCCCAAACCCCCAGAGAAGAATTATAACTTTCTTCTTTGTTGTGATCAAGGGAAATTGCCTGGAATGTTTAATTCATCAGGTTTTAAAGAGTCTCTTACAAGATGATGCACTGATTCCAAATTCTGTATTTGATTTTGGCTACTTTTTATTGTCCCTGCATAAATCTACATTTATACATAGGCGTATATAAAGGTAGCACGAAGAATAAAAGGCCCACGGTCTCATTATTTTTGAGAGCTATTTATGGACTTTTCCCTTCCCATGCTTAAACACAGGTTTTGATTTCTGGGTATCCATATGCCATACTAAATTCATAGCACATCTACGCTTACAAACATGCATTTATTTTATATTTAACTGTCAAGATATGTCAGGGAAAAAAGATAATTTTTAGAAAGATAATCACATCTTTTTCTTCACAGAATTTCAATCTCCAGACATCCCTAAGGAATATAATTATTAAACCCACATTTATAAGGGTCTACCTCAAAGAGATGGCTGCAAGTATTTGTGAAGAAAAAGCAAATAACACTGTTTTCTAATTAATTGGACTGCCTCTATTTCTGAAACTAATCTTTTGTAAATTATTGGGAAAAGTTTCCAGATAAAATGTGTTAAACTGCATGGGTTTACAATTAAGACAGTGACACCTCTCTATCCAGATAATAAAAATGTATGGATTATTACTATTACCTAAGTTCGTTGTAAAAGTAATAATTGTAAAAATAATTTGACTCAGGCAACATGAAATTTCAAGTTATGTGGAATTTTGCCCCTGAACACATTGTGTGAAAAGACTGAAAGCACCAGCGGGGAATACTCCATGCCCACAAAGATGTATGCGCCTGTCCAATTTTATAAACTTTTGTCGTAACCCATTTTCAGTTTATCTTATATATAAAAGCCATTGAATATTCCAAGGAAGGCCACAGGTGCATGCCACATGCAGCATATAAAAAAGCCCTAGATCTCCCCTCCCTTTACATTTCTTTAATGGTGGAGATTCAAAAGTACAAGTGATTTGCACTTCTGAAACAGCCCATTTAAAATAAAATGCAAATTGGCTCTTAGAATCCAGCTGATTTACTGCCGGGAGAGCTGGGACTACAATGCAAAGGCTTGCCACAATAAAGCACTTAGCCTCAAAGGTGCCACTGCCCTTTTTTGTCTTCTCGCTTCTTCTACAGACTGCTGCTCTTCTGGAATTTGTCACTACGGTTAAAGATGCCCCACCGCTTGTTTCATGCCTGAGTGATAGTTCATTTGCTCTTAATCTTTAATAACAAGGTGGCTATTGTGCCCATAGCATCCAGAGCATCCCAATCTGAGCAAAGGCCATTTCCGCATTAAACGAAGGGTCATCGTGATAAGTAAAAGTCTCTGCACCGTATTTCACCACTCCTGTATTATCACCCGGATCAGGTTCTCTCTACTGTAGCATCCTTTAGTCAAGCCCCAAAGCCTTTTCTTCTATCTTCCTACCAACCCATTCTAGAGATCTGAACAATAACAGAAGCTTTGTTGTGGAGCACAGTCCTAAGAGATTAATCAGGTACATTACTGATTAACCCAACCTGCTTTGGAATGTCAAACACTTCCTTTTTTTTTTTTTTAAAGGCTATGGCATGAAGGAACAAAGTTGTTTGTCCCTTTCAGATGAACTCCCCCCACCCAAATTTCCACTTAGGTTGTTATTGAAGGCCAACACCTGCTTTTAAGTCAATATGGGGGGGTGTCAGCTGATCTCTCATGATTCATTTTCATGTAGCCTACACGGTAGCAAAAGCATTGATTACATGCAAATCAAAGATCAAGTGCATTTCCCTCCTGCTCCTCCTGCTCCTAATGCTGTGGGAAATTTCACTGTGGTGCCTATGTGAGCATCCAGTCCAAGCCAGGAAATAAGGGTTTGGAAGTTTCTAAAGGATATTCAAAACACGTCGGGATCCATTTGCAAAAATAGCAATGGGATGAGCTGGCAACACTTGCTGATTCCAATGCAAAAAATGAATAGAACAATTTAGCATACCGTATTTCTTTCCTGATAATCTGAAAGAAAATTACTCTATAATTTACTCTAAAGAAATGCAGACAAATTTATGTGAGAAATAAGGACCATGGTAGCCTTATTTAGGGTTTATTTCTGCTTCTTTAAAGCAGAAGAGGCCTGTGAACAAGAGTGGGGGCAGGATGGTAAGCTGCATATATTCCATCAACACTTTCTTCACTCTTCACCTACTGAGAACATACACATAGTGGAAACCACTTGTATCTGAGCACTTTAGAATCTGGTAAGCCTTGTTGTAACTTCTGTGGAGTCTCCATAGACACAAAGACTCCCTGATGTAGCAGCTAGTCCTCAACAGGTAGGGTATAAAGAGGATAATATCAGAGGAATGGGGCTTTATTCTCCTCCTTACTGTACTTTGTCACATATTCACTCTGCTCTAACAGAACAAATATAATATAATTAAGTATAAAATCACATATTGAGTTTTTTCCAGGGTTTGCATTTCTTTTATCATGAGTATAGTTTAAACGTATAAGCATGTCTAGCTCTTTTAATGAAAAGTGGCATTGATTTTTAATGGTCACCTAAGTGCATGGATTTCTGATAGTACCAAATGTTTACTGTTTTGTTAGCATATTTTAAGGAAAAAATGCTCTGGTTCAGATGCCATATCACTAGCATCTTTTGTAGGTCCTGCAGTGCAAAGCATTCTTTGTGCAAAGCATTCTTCAGAATGTGGGGTTTTATTTGTCACCCCTGCCCCAATCTGCACACAATCTGCACTATGCTTTGCTAAGAATGATGAGAAAACAATGTGATTAAACTAAGTACTGGTCAGTTTTAGCCCAATCACTAAGTGAGATCAATCCACTGTAATTCTCCAAACTACAAACACATGAAAGACTTTTCTCTTTCTTCTCCTATTATTTTTGCATAATCCAGAGGAATCTATCAAACAAAGGCCTTCTCAGAAGTTAGATGGCTTTTAATTTGAGCTGTAGGTAATCAGTGAAAGAGAGTATCCTGAAGAGAAGGTAATTTGTCTTGCATTGGCAGTTGGAGATGGATGTGCTTGGGGGTTATCTGTAGTGTCAGTTCATTCAGAGATGAACCCCAGCTCTATTCTTCCAGCCTTGAAATCTGAATCAATGATATCTGTAGTGCCCATTCTCTATTTGTGTTTATGTATCAGAGACAATCTCTATGCAAGAGATCTTAATAATTTAAGAATTCACACTACAGGGTCAGCTAGAGAAGAGTTTTCCATGTTCACTTAATTTGGTATACAAAATTATGATTACCCTTAAGTGGATTCCTGAGATGATAAAATACTACATAAGTATATCGCTCTTTTTTCCAGACCAAAAATTTCTCTTGGAAAACAAAACAGGCTGAAGATTCTGAATTTCACAGAACTTTTATTTCTTTCTGATTTCTGAATAATAGCCTTGTAAAATTTCTCCCTATTTACCCTAACTCTAATTCTCCTCAGATCCCCCCTGAAGTAGATGTTAAATATATGCATATTAAGTATTTATCTCCATTTTATATGATTTAAATTTGACTTCACTGGAAGCTTTCTGCCTGTCCAAAGATAAACAACTTGGAGAAGACATTTTGGTATGTAGCATGTAGCAGAACTATGGAAGGGAAGGTCATTTATCTGTGTTTACAATCCTGAGCTTGTTCAGAAGCCTCTATGATTGAATTTTACATACATACATACATACATACATACATACATACATACATACATACACACATACACACATACACACATAATATACAGAGAGTTAAATCTTACATACTTAGTCCTCAGATGATACCCGTACTTTTTCCTGTTCATTATAATGGGTAGTGTTTAGGATTACTTATCTCTACATTTGTATAGAAATAAATGAATAGAAAGTTGATTTAAAATACATAATCAGGGTAAAATGAAATAGTAACGTTATAGAAATCTTAGAGCTGATGTCCTAAATAGACTTGTTTTCCCTTAGATAATTCTGGACAAAGCAATATGGGATTCACTCTGCAATTCATATGTACATAGTCATCCATTTAGGATTTGCCTTATTCAGAGTCAAACTTGGATCCATCTAAGTCTCAATTCTCTAACATGTCATAGTGGTTCTCCAAGATCTAAATTGGTATTCCCCAGAATTATTGGAGAAATCGGGTTAGTTCTAATGCTTTCTGTATTGAGGAAAACCCAGGTTTGCTGATAATTCTTTACAGTATACAAATGGTACACTGTGACTATATAATGTCAAGTGTTAGAAGACTTTTGTATGATTATTAAACTGTCCTGAATGATATTATGTGGCTATGTTACATAAAGACCAGTACTTCATTTTCTACTTTTACAGTAAAAGCAGCTGCCTACAATGTACAAATGCAAATATGATGCTGGCAGAAAAATAAAGCACTATTTTGTTTCAAATTGAATGAGACAGATCATTCAGTCCTGGTCACAGGCTGAATGTAGCTATCAATGAAAATGTGCTAAAACATTTTTTGCATACAGTATAGATCTTCCAAGCCCCCAAAGAATCAAAACCAATAATTCAGAATCATAACTACTCTAAATTGTTGCTTCAAGTTGTCTTAAGGGAGAGGTAAAAAGAGAACGGCAGTCAGATATTTTGTGGAACACTGTTTATTTATTTAATTTTATTCTATTAGTTGTTTTTCTACAAAAAGCTCATAGTCTCTTGCTGCCCTATTAATTATCCTAACAAACTTTCAGGAGTTGAGAGCTCATTGTGCTTAAGCAAGATTTGAATACAAATCTTCCTAGTCTCATTAAACCCATTAATCTGACTCCCTAGGCAAAAATCATGGCAAGTGATAGGCTATTTCTCTTGTAACATACAATGGGAAAGTTGTAACCAGCATTCTGCCGGATCTGGCAAGGATTACTGGGAATCCAGTGGCTGGATTCCTCAGTTTAAATCTTCAAAATGGCTTATGTCAGTTCTAATGGAGTGCTCAAAAGAATTCCAATGTGCTCCCAAAATATATCAAATAAGAAACAGAGTTTGAAAATGATGCGGAAATTCTGTCACATGTCTGTAGTTAGGCAACATCTTCATTTCTTTGTTTAATTTAATTAGAGCAGCTTTACCCTATTTTGTAGATAGAAAAGGGTATCCAGTGACTTACAAAGACAAGAAAAGTATCCTTCTGTCCTCAATTTTTTATAAATTTAAAAGACACAACACCAGAAGAAAAGAGATTGAGAGAATAGAGAGGTAAACTGCTGTAATGGTAGCTCATTCTGATTGTGGCTCATTGTGATTATGGATGGGTACATGCTGGTTTCTCCCTGGCTGTAATATATCTAGGAAGCAGGGGGAAAATATCAAAACAAGGTATTCTCTAGAAGTTTTTACATTTCCTACAAGAATGATTCAGCAGAAGTTGGCTGTTATTTCAAACTTTTTGATCCTGTGAACATTGTTTTCCCACAGCAAGGCACCTTTTCCTAGAATCGTGGTTGGTTTTTGTAAGTGATATTCAGCTCCTTGGGAGGAGATTCAAACCATCAACATTTCCTACCTTTTGTTCTGTATCAAAGCGACAAAGTCCAGCCAGTTTTCTGCAGACATCACTGTTTTTAGCATCTTAGGGAACTATTTTGACTTAAACTCAATTTGGTCCTATAACATGCTAAAGACTAAATTTAGGACTTTCTTTATGGAAAATATATATTTTACCATTAAGCTACAGATCTTCCAAAATCATGACTTCAGTCATCCCTAGATGAAGACAAAGTAATTCTCCTTTCAGCTGCTACATTTCTTTTATGATAGAAAGGATATGGAGAATAACTCCATGAAATAGTTTATTTAAAGAATGCGGTTTTTATAAACAGGCTAAGTCTTCTGAAGAGCTGCATTCCATATTTACTGAAATACTTGATATTTCCCTTTTCTTTCTTTTGTTGCAGCTAGAAGTGTGGAAGATAATTCTAAAAGATATAACCACTTTTGATCTTCGGATCAAAAGCTTTCTACTTGTGCTACTAATCTCTTCTTTGTAATTATGAATAAAGAACCATAAGAGCAAAACCTGTAATAAGTAAATAATCATAGGAGCAAAAGCAGGAAATACATGTTAAAATGAAAATAATTCTAAAGTACTTACAGAGAAATAAATTGCTGGGTTGAATGGTAAATCACTAAATATGACTTTTTTTGTCCTTTGCAAATTAGACCAACAGTTTCAAAGTGTGATATGAACCAGTTTCCCAAGAAAAAGGATAAAAAGGGCATGAATAGGCCTAAATCTTCACTTTTAAATTATTCATTGGTATATCATTAGTACATCAACATTTTATCAACCCTAATGTAATGTTCATAAATATCAATAATGCTGATGTGTCAGTAGCCATTTGTTTAGGTTGTGTGGGGTTTCATAAACTTGATTTACCAGGCCATCAGAATCACCAGTTGCTACCAATATTCCAATTTACATGTTTTATTGACGTAACATGTCTCCCTTACAATTTTGACTGTATTCTATTTCAGTACAGCTGCCAGCAAATTTTCTCATTGTCCCCATATTCCTCAAACAACAAATAGACACCAGGTGATTAAGCTCTGCAAACAAACAGGGTTTTCCCAGCAACAAATCAACACCTCTCTGTGTCTGGTATTTGTGGAATTTGATAAGCCACCCACTCTGCCCCCTCCCCGTCCTTGTTATGTCTCTCCTCAGCCTTCTTCATCTTTTATCCTTCCCTTCACCCAGTCTCCAAAGGAAAGCATTCATAGTTAATTAACTGCTGAAATAGTGCAAGGAGCTGGGTTGAAGAGGAATGGAGCTTTGCGTCTGAATTTAAAAGAGTTTGAAAGCTCTTGAAGTTTAAAAACAAAACACCCAGAAGTGGCAAAGGGAAGCATGAAAGGTAAACAAAGAAAAGGCTGGAGGGAAGCTCTTTTCACATATTTCCATTCTTGACCGGTTAAATGAGAGCTGCAAATGAAAGATTGAATGATTTCTAGTGCCTTTTTTCTTCCAGCAATACATGATTTACTCTTTGTAATGAGACAGTGGGTTGATCACATCTTGTACAGAAAGTGCTTCTAATGAAGCATTATTGAGAACTTTAAATGCACATGTTTTATTTGTCACATATATGTTCCGTCTTTCTTCTGAGAGACTCAATGTACTATTGTCCTCTTCTTCCTTTTCCATGTTATCTTCTAATAATCCTGTGAAGGAGGCTAGGATAAGAGATGAGTCTTGTGAAACCATTGTGAAATCCAACAGTCTACTCATATATAGGAAGAGTAAGAATAAGTGCCTTAGCGCCATCCTTTGCAATTGCCTTCCATGGGTACAGGTTGAACTATGTTCAGATCTTTCAGTAGATCTGAATCTCTCTTCTGTCCATCACTGGCATAAACACTCAAGCTGAACAATGAGAGCATCAGCATATTGATGACACTTCATTCCAGATCTCCTGATGACATCCCTTAACAGCCTCAAATAAATAGTGAACAGCATTTAGAGGTCAAACAATAAATCATGTTTACTTGGATGTATAGTTATTCTATTGTGGATAATCTGGCACAATAGTAGCCTTCTTCCTTACTTGGCCTTAGATTGCAGATTAAAGAAGATAAATCTCTTCAACTCAATCAGTCCTCCCTTGTAGGTTCCCTTATCTTATTCTTTGTATCCCTTCTCCTAAGGCAAGATTTAGGAATCTAGTGCTTACAACCACCATCCAGTGCCAAAAACTCCAGTTTCTAATCATACAGGAAGTGGAAAACCTAGCCTTTTTTAGTCTAAAGTAAGATGGAAAAATAATTAAATGGGAATCACAAACAAATCTCTAAGTATCTCCTCAAGATTTATTTTAGATCAGATCAAATATAAAATGATAATATCATGGAAACTGTTTAAAGGGAAATGAAAGAACCAGTCACTCTCATTACTTGCTTTCTCCATGATATGAAAGTGAAAGGTAACTTTCCTTGAAAATTATGACATTTAGTGTATTTTACAAAAAATACATGATAACAAGCAGCACAGATTGATATCGCCAAACTAACATTTTGTACATTTGATCCATATTACTGACCCCTACTGAGAACGATGGAAATTTATTTCTCTGTCATGAGTATAATATATGTTTCATTTCTGGTTGTGATACAAGCTTTTATTTGGGTCATAACAAGAGCCACTCATATTTTCTAAGTGAAATTTTTAGCTATTTCATTTGGAAGCCATCAATTAATAATCAATGCTAGAAGCTAAAATTCCTGCATGTTCTTAATTTTATAAATTCTATTACTTCTCTACTTTTACTTAGACATCTTACATACAAAGCAGTTTTTAAAGTTTGTCATTGTTTATTTGACATTTACAAGATTACAAAAGTTTTTTTTAAAAAATACCAATAGAAGAGAATAACAGAATAACAAGAGTTGGAAGTGACCTTTGAGGTTTTCTATCTAACCTTCTACTCAGGCAGGAAACCCTATACCATTTCAAACAAATGATTGTCCAATCTCTTCTTAAAACATTCCAATGTTGGAGCACCCACAACTTCTGGAGGCAAGTCATCCACTGATTAATTGTTTTAACTGTCAGGACATTTCTCCTTAGTTCTAGGTTGGTACTCTCCTTGATTAGTTTCCATTTATTGCTTCTTGTCCTGCCCTTGGGTGCTTTGGAGAATAGATTGACCCCCTCTTCTTTGTAGCAGCCCCTTAGATATTGGAAAACTACTATCATGTCACCCCAGTCCTTTTTTTCATTAAACTAGACATACCCAATTATTGCAACCTCCCTTTATATGTTTTACCTTCCAGACCCTAATCATCTTTGTTGCTCTTCTCTGCACTCTGCACTCTCAACATCTTTTTATATTGTGGCAACCAAAATTATGCAATATTCCAAGTGTGGTCTTACCAAGGCATTATAAAGTGATACTAACACTTCACGTCATTCTAGCCCTCTGTTAATGCAGCCCAGGATTATGTTGACTTTTTTGGCAGCTGCTGGCTCATATTTGTCCACTAGGACTCCAAGATCCCTCTCTCAGTTACTACTAGTGAGCCAGGTACCAACTATTCTATATCTATGCATTTGGTTTATCTTGCCTAAATGTAGACTGTTACCTTTTGTCACCATTGAATTTCATTTTGTTACACAGAGCCTAGTGTTCAAGTCTGTCATGATCCTTCTGTATCTTGAGCCTATCTTCTGGAGTGTTGATTATTTGAATGGTTGAATTCTTGGTGCTCTCTGAAGATGTTTTTATCTGTTGACATCTAGCTGGATAATGAAATGTCTGCAAAACAAAAACAAAAACAAAAACCCTAGCCTCAGAAAGCACAAGAACCCCATAATTTCTGTGACATGTGCATATGCTAATTTGTCTGTACAATATAAAGGTAAAGGTAAAGGTTCCCCTCGCACATATGTGCTAGTTGTTCCCGACTCTAGGGGATGTTGCTCATCTCAAAGCCGAAGAGCCAGCGCTGTCCGAAGATGTCTCCATGGTTATGTGGCCGGCATGACTAAACGCCAAAGGTGCACGGAACGCTATTACCTTCCCACCAAAGGTGGTCCCTATTTTTCTACTTGCACTTTTTACGTGCTTTCAAACTGCTAAGTTGGCAGAATCTGGGACAAGTAACGGGAGCTCACCCCGTTACGTGGCACTAGGGATTCGAACCACTGAATTGCCAACCTTTCGATTGACAAGCTCAGTGTCTTAGCCACTGAGCCAACGCGTCCCCTCTCAATATAGTTATAAATTAATGTTGAGCTGAGCATTTCAAAAGAATTAGTTTAGCAAGAACAAATACAAAGTATCTCATCAGAGTGAGGATGAAAATGATTGGTATGTCTGCTCAACTTGCTATCCAGTATTGATGGGTAACAGTGAGACTTCTTTTCTCCATTCTTATCATCCTAAATCTCTAAGGTAGACTTGATTTGGATACTTTTTTAAACAGAGAACATTCCCCTATCAGTACTTCAAATACAGTAAGAAGACATTCTTTGCTAAAGGAGGACTGAAGTTCAGCCTAGACATCAGTGAATTTGCGGGTGAGTTAGCCTAACCTTAAAGAACATTTTGACCCAGATACAAACTAGACATTACAATAAGCAAACATTTAGAATGGCATGATTAAAAAAGCAATTTAAGGAAAAATATGAACACAGAGTCTGACCTAGATTGGAGCTCCATAATGGTTTCTATTGAAAATCTGTTTAATTGTTATTTTCAATTCCAAAAATATTATATCAAAGGGGACAGAATTTGGCTGAAAAAAGGGACAATTTTTGTAGGAAGCATCTATGTCTTCTTCTCCTCCTCCCTCCTTCCTCCTCCAGCATGCTTAGTAGAAAATATAATTTGGCCCTAGAAATGTTAATATAACCTCTTCACTCCCATGTTCAGTCACAATATTAATGGGAGTTAATATAAATTTAGTAATTTATTGTGGCTTAGATTTTTTTTACCCATTTTGTCTCAAACTGCAGTTTAATTAGGCTGTAAATGTATGGATTCCTTTTTTCTCTGCAAACATTGCATAATTCAGCTAAATCCTAAACCAGCTATTTCATTGGCACAATTTAAATGTAACTCTATGGCTAGCATCTTATAAATAAAGAACCGCATTTAAAGTGAAGACTATCCTCCTTCTGTAAGAGAGGGAGAGAGAGAAGCCCATTTGTTTTTATGCTCTAATAACTTCTCTCTAGGCATATTTCTGCAAACTATTTCTTCTTTCACTTGTCCAAGCTTTGATTTCAGGTCCTTCTATTTATTCCTCAGGATTGGTGGCTAACCAAACTCAATTTCTTACCACTATCACCCCATCATCTCCAAGGAATTAAACCATTCGATTGATAGTTTCTCTTCTCTTCTTTATTATGATTGCATAAAAACTTCCAAATCCAACTCATTAATCAAAGAACCCACTGGTGGAGTTTTAGATGTGACAACATTCATGTTCTCCCTCACTCCCCACGCCAGTGGTGAAATCCACATTTTTTTTACTACCGGTTCTGTGGGCGTGGCTTGGTGGGTGTGGTGTGGTGTGGCTTGGTGGGCGTGGCTTGATGGGCATGGCAGGGGAAGGATACTGCAAAATCTCCATTCCCACCCCACTCCAGGGAAAGGATACTGCAAAATCCCCATTTCCTCCCCACTCCTGGGGAAAGGATATTGCAAAATCTCCATTCCCACCCCACTCTGGGGCCAGCCAGAAGTGGTATTTGCCAGTTCTCCAAACTACTCAAAATTTCCGCTACCGGTTCTCTGAACTGCTCAAACTTTCCGCTACTCGTTCTCCAGAACCTGTCAGAACCTGCTGGATTTCACCCCTGCCCCACTTAACTTCAAACACTGTGTGAAGTTGAAGTTGGTAGAATGCACTTCTCCTCTACAGTGGCAAAATTTGTGCCCTCTCTTCACTGTTGGAGAAAACAATTCCAATAAAGAAATAAAAATTGAAATGGCAGATATTGTATTGTTAAGCTGAACAAGATGTTCTCAGCCGGGATCAAGAAGGTTTCTTCTAATCAAGTTTGCCTTGACTATTTTTAATTTAAAAATGGGCGCAAGAAAAACACAATAAGTCTCTCAGGCCACTGTGAGTAAGGTTACATGTTTCGTGCAGCCAATTTCAGAACTTGGGCAAGGAAGTTTTATTTTCCTCGCAATTTACTGCCTGCTGGACACGGAAGTGAAGGAAGAAGGAAAAGAGAATGGCAGAGGGAAACAAGGAACATGTTTTGCGTTTCAACCTAGCCATCTTCGGTCTAGAAGAAGCTATGGCTGAAATCAGATGTCAAAACAATATTGTCCTTCCATTTAAAGGTCTAAATCCAGTTTAAACAAGAAAAAGCATTTTTTTTAAAAAAAAAAATAAAAATAAAAATCTCACATAACTCCTACAACCCACCCAATTGCTGAGTATCTCCAGTGCAAACTGAACGCTTTTGCAGTAAGGAGAATAGAATGAATGCATACTTCCCCGTTCTTCTGGAGGATGTTATAAAACCAGATTGTAAACCAAATTCTAAGCAGCAAATGGAATGGCAGCTTGGTTGTTGTTGGTAAAAAGTAATCAACTCCCTTCTCAAGTATCTGGGAAAGTAATACAAATGGGAGACAAAGAGGGACAGAGGGAAGGCTCTGTCGGGATGAGTGTTGATACCAAATGTTAAATGCAGTGTGGAATATAAGGCTTAGGAATGAGAAAGAAAAAAAAATATTGTGCTTAACAGCATGCATAAGAAATGAGCCAAGCCAAGCCAAATCCTCTTCCTTAATTTTGCTTCCTAATTTCCTCTTTTTAAGTACACAGAGGGCATAACTTGGTATTGTCAATCTAACTGCATAATGGAAAATACCCAACATAAAAAGAGCATATGGAATACATTCTTTGTAACAGTTGTTTCTTCTCTGCCTGTATAAAACTAGCATTTAATACAAAACTGCCATTATATTGTGATCTGCAAAGCTGATGCAGCTTTTTCCCTGCTGGAGATTTGAAGTGGCAGATCTATAGTTAAGCTGAAAAGTAGCTCATCCCTGAACAGCCTAGAAAGAATACAGGTAGTCCTTGACTAACAACAGTGCATTTAGTGATTGTTCGCAGTTAAAAAGGCACTGAAAAACATGACTTATGACCATTTTTCATATTTATGACCGTTGCAGCACATCCATGGTCAAGTGATCAGAATTTGGATGCTTGGCAACTGGTTCATATTTATGTTGGTTGCAGTATCCAGGGATCATGTGATCACCTTTTGTGACCTTCTGACAAGTGGGGGAAGCCAGATTTACTTAACATCCATGTGACTGACTGAACTGCAAGAATTCAATTAACAACTATGGCCAAAAAAAAAAAAAAAAACCCAGTGAAATGGGGCAAAACTCACTTAACAAATGTCTCACTTAGCCACAGAAATGTTGGGCTCAACTGTGGTGATAAGCCAAGGACCACCTGTATTTTTCTTGAAACCCTCTAAATAATGGGAGAAGGAATCACATGAACAATTCTGACATCTCACTAAGGAGCAGGGTTCTGCTGGTCCTTATCTGGAGAATACATGTGGGTTTTTATTTTGTTTTGCTTTATTTTCACTGATACATGGACTTCCATTTAGTCAATAATGGAATGAACCCTGTGGAATGTGTTTTTATTTTTTAAATTGATGATTGAAGAAGCCTGCTTTGAAGTCCATTTAAAAATACTATATTCTTTAATGCAGGGCTCCCCAACTTCTGGGCCAGAGGTAGGTTTCAGCAGGTTCTGACCACTTCTGGAGAACTGGTAGCGGAAATTTTGAGTAGTTTGGAGAACCAGTAGTAAAAATTCTGACTGGCCCCACCCCCATCTATTCTCTGCCTCCCAAGTCCCAGCTGATCGGGAGGAAATGGGGATTTTGCAGTATCCTTTCCTTGCCACGCTCACCAAGCCACGCCCACCAAGCCACAGAACTGGTAGTAAAATTTTTTGAAACTCACCACTGTACTGAGCCGTAGCCCTTTTGGAACCAGGCCATGCAAGCAACAGATGTGTGCATGCTCACACACGAAGCTCCATTTGTGCGAGTCCCTTGGGAGTTGGGCGGCATAGAAATGCGATAAAATAATAAATAAATAAATAAATGTGCCCTCCGCTTGTGCAAATGGAGCTGTGTGTGCTTGCGTGCATGTCTACCATTTGCATGGAACCATTCCAGCCCCCCCACCCCACCCTCCCGGCCTGGCCGCCAAGCCAGAAAGGTTGGGGACCACTGCTTTAATGAGCATAAAGCAAACACAAATTATTTTCATGCCCATTCTCTATCAAGAAAGAAAGTTTTGCTAAGTCTTCTTTCATCCTCTTTAGCCTACCTATAGCATGGATGTTATACAAAAGTAAGGAAAATGAAATTGTAAAGCATTTTTCAGTATAACGATTCTTCATTTTACTCCTTCACTGACTCACTCACCAACCATCTTTATGGACAGCTCATAACAAAGTTTATAAAAATGAGTCAGAACATTAAAAAAAAAAATCATTGTAAATAAGGAGGACAAAACAATGTGTCATATCTGAGCTTTTGAAAAGAAGAATACTAATACTAATCTTTGGAAGAAAAGCAATGTTATCAATTCTTCCTTATTTTTATTACTCTGTTATCATATTGCTGGGCACTGAAATAGATGTGCATTGCTATGAATATGGGGGGAAAAGAGCTGTATGTATGCCTATGCCATAAACATATTTCTTATTTTAGAAAATCAAAATCGTCTAATTCCAAAATAAATCCGGTGCTTCCCACGGACATGTCCTAGCATTTTATTGGAATAGTTGAGTCTTGAATCTGGTCCTGTGTGTAAGTAGATGAAGTGGAACTTGATTGCAAAGGCAGCGACAGGAAAGAGCTTCATCTGTGTAATGTAATACCATACCCGATAGACAGCTTAATAGCTAAACCGCGGGCAAGTTGGCTTATTTGGTTTTTAAAGTTCCTGAAAGGGCTTCTTGGATGCTCTAATTCTTTGGAATCTGAGCTCCCACAGGGATGGATTTAACGGTCTTCTGGCCCCTGTTACACAAACCCACCCCCTCCCCAGGTAGGACATGAAAGCTTAACTGGTAATTGCAACCAAACTTGGAGGCCACCTCAGCTGGAATTGAAAGATAAGATGCACATATTCTGGAATTCCTACCGGGGTGAATCTTTTCCATGAGATTGAGAGAAGCAGGCCTAGAATCTGTAGAACAAAGGATTTACATATTCATGCTGTTATATGGAGTATAATATTTTTACATGTTATACTATTCAACTTGTATAAAATGGGACATGTGCATCCATTGCAGCTTTCTCTGAAATTATAGGAAACATGAAGGATGGGAGGGAGACAAAGCACAATTACAGCTTTTGGCAGCTATAGTTTGTGTAATTTTTCAGAATATTAGGGATTTTGCAAAGTCCTCCCCCCCCCCACCCTTGTTGAAAGACACATCCTTTCCAAACTTATTTCAGATGCACAGAACAGGATATCACAAAGGTGCTTTTTCATGAGGCAACTGGACTTTCTGGTTTTTTTGGGGGGGTGGGGGGTTGGATCTAGAGAAATCTAGATAAGAATGTTTCTGTGAATATGGAATTGAAGTTGTTTGCTGAACGTAATCAACCAGAAATGTTGAAATGTTTAGTGAATGGTGTAACATTGAACAATTAATCCCTTTTTTGTTTAATGTATTTATGGACAAATATACAAGGAATACTTGTGGCAATATTAGTTATGTTGGTTGGTGATGTGAATATGTTGGTATTTTTGTATGTACAGTAGATGATGCCAAGTTGTTGGCTGAGAACCCAGATGATTTGTGTGTGTGTGTGTGTGTGTGTGTGTGTGTGTGTGTGTGTGTGTGTGTGTATTGATACAAGGTATGATAAAGAAGAGTATAAATCTGGGAAATAATATATCAGTTGCCGGGTTTATATATTTGAAAGGGGAAATAAATGACTACAGGTTCCAACAGGAGAAAAAAACCTAAACCATGTAGTAGAATTTGTGTCCCTTAGCAGAAGGTTTGCAGTAGCTGGAAAAATGGAGAATACAAATACTATTAGAAAAGTAGTAGCTGATATGTAAACTGTTGTGAAGAACAAAAGTTTATCAAAAGAAACAAAAAAATGGCAGCATATGAAAGCATACTTTTGCCCAGTTTTTTTACAGTATATGAAAGTGAGCAGTGAATATCTCAGGAAGAATATTAGAACAGTAGTGGAAAGTAGTGAAAATTTATTACTTTAGAATTGTGCTTGATAAAACATGAATAGAGTCATGAATGAACGTGGGCTAAATGCAAAAGTGAATGACCAGTACAAAAGAAATATTTGAGATGGCTGGTCTTAACAAAGTGAATGAAGATCAAATCACAAAACAAATATATGACGGAAAAGTGAAAGAGTTGCGAAGAAGGGAAAGGCAGGGAAAGCCATGAATGTATGGATATGAATGTATGAACTGGAGGGGAAAGGGAACTGACAAGGTCTGAGAGCACATGCAGTGGAAGAAATATTCCAGTATCTTATCTGTTTAGAGGTTTAACTATAATAATGTAGGAAGTTTCTGATTGAAGGCTTCTTAGTATTATTCACCAATGTCTGTAAACTTTATATCAATATTAGATACTGTTATAAAGTCCTAGGTTGCATTAGCAGAGGGGTAGAATCAAGATCACATAAAGTCTTAGTGCCACTTTATAATGCCTTGATAAGACCACACTTCTTCCAGTTTTGGTTGCCATAATGTAAAAAAGATGTTGCGACTCTTGAAAGACTGCAGATAAGAGCAACAAGAATGATTAGGGGACTGGAGGCTCAAACCAGGGGTGAAATGCTCCCGGTTCCAACTGGATCATCCGAACCAGTAGTGAGGGTGGCGGGTGATTTGGAGAACCGGTAGCAAAAATCCCAAACCCCCCCCATGAGCGCATGATCATCAGAGGCTTTTTTTTTATTTTTAAAAGCATTTTTTCTACAACCTCTTCAGCCGAAGAGGTTGTCGAAAAAATGTTTTTAAAAGAAAAAAAGCTTCTGATGATCAGGCAACTCAGCTGGGATCGTCAGAGGCTTTTAAAAGAAAAAAAAATCCTCTGACAATCAGGCAACTCAGCTGGGATCATCAGAGGCTTTTAAAAGCATTTTTTTTGGCTGAAGAGGTTGTAGAAAAAATGGTTTTAAAAGTAAAAAAAAAAGTTGGCCACACCCACTCAGTCACATTACCCCTTCACACACCAAGCCAATCATTCACCACAGAACCAGTAGTAACAAATTCTACATTTCACCCTTGGTTCAAACATATGAAGAATGGTTGCAGGAACTGAGTATGTCTAGTTTAATGAAGAGAAGGACTACAGTTGACATGATAGCAGTCATCCAATACTTAAGGGGCTGCCACAAAGAAGAGAGAATCAATCCATTCTCCAAAGCACCTGAAAGTAGGACAAGAAATGATGGATGAAAACTTATGAAAGAGATATCCAACCTAGAAATAAGGAGAAATTTTCTGATAATGAGAGTACGGTAATCAGTGGAACAGCTTTCCTCCAGAAGTTCCTTGTGCTTTATCACTGGAGGTTTTTAAGAAGAGATTGGACAGCCATTTGTCTGAAATGGTATAAGGTCTCCTGCTTGAACAATGGATTGGATTAGAAGACCTCCAAGGTCCTTTCCCTTCCCTTCCCTTCCCTTCCCTTCCCTTCCCTTTCCTTCCCTTCCCTTCCCTTCCCTTCCCTTCCCTTCCCTTCCCTTCCTTCCCTTCCCTTCCCTTCCACTTCATTCCACTCCACTCCACTCTACTCCACTCCACTCCACTCTACTCTACTCTACTCTATTTCTATTCCAGAGGCTCTGTGGACTTGTAGTGCCTTCCTATCTCAGTTAGAACAAACAACTGGTTCTGAATTTATTTAAAGGTGGTTTTTATTTTATGGATTAAACATATTGCCCTACTGGTTAGGTCAAGGGTTGTTTTAATTCAGCATTTTATTTCTGGTACTGGCCACCTAAATAACTCTAATTTGCCTGCAAGCAAGAGATTATGAACTACTGTTGCTGTCCTTCACATAGTCCTCATGAGTTATATCCCTTTATAGACCTCTTGAATATATGGAATCCCTTTTAAAACCATCCAACCGAGCAATCATCACACCATCTTGTGATAAATAATTCCATATGTTAATTATACGCTGTGCAATGCAATGCTTTCTTTTGTCTGTTCTAAATTTTATTCCAGTTAACTTCATTAGATGACCCTTTGTTGGACAGTTTGAAAGATGGAGAAAAGCCTATGTTCTCTATCCCATGCATGATTTTATACACCAAAATCAACCCACCTGTTCTTCCAAGCAGAAGAGTCCAAATGTTCTTAGCCATTTCTTATTAGAAAAGTGTCCAAGATCCCTGACAATTTTGGTTACCCTCCTCTGCACTTTTTTTTCAGCTCTATTAAATCCTTTTTCCAATGTGAGAAACAAAACTGTATAGACACTTCCACACCTGGACCAATTTGTATAATGGCATTGCAACACTGACAATTTTATTTTCAATACCTTTTGTCATGATCCCACAAATGGAATCTGCCTTTTGCAGAGTTGCTGCATACCGAATTAACGCCTTCACTGAGTTTTCAGGATCTTTTCTCAGTGGGAAAAGTAGAGTTAGAGAGGGTCGCTCCACTGAGCATCCCTTTATACTTACTTAAATTGAACAACGGTGTCGTTGAAATTCAATTTAATCAGATCCTTCTGGAGGATTGATCTTAATACATTTATCAAAAATTGTGATGCATTTTCCAACCAAACTCCCAATAAAATAAAGATCATGAAGGTTCCAGCAATAATGCATTTTTTTTGTTAAACGAGTCACCCATTAAAATATCAATATCGAGTTTGATTTAGTAAGGGCAAAGGAAGGGCATGTGTAAATAAAGATAAGCATCAGAGATTGCTGTCACAGAGCCCCTCTTTTCTTACAGTCAAAAGAAATGAAAAATAATCCTGGCAATTTGCTTCATAAAACGTCACCGCACAGTGATGATTGGTTGTTATCTGTGCCATCTTGTACCTCCGTTACCATCCACTGCATTCATTTTTCCAAGGCTCTACAATGAACTTATAACTGCACAATGTCAGCTCCCCTGAAATATAAAAGGGAGAAGATATGACTGAAGGATTCAAATGCTCAGACCAAAGGAACGCAAGGAAGAAGACAAAGAGGGCCTAAGCAGTGATCCTCTGCTGAGATGTGGGACCTTGGTAAGGGATCAATAATATCTCTCCATGCTATCAGCAATAATACTGAGTTATTATTTACCTAGTTTGATTTATGAAACGCCTGCAAGAAAACAGCCAAGCTCAAAAAGCACCAAAGACCTCACAGTTCAACCCTGAGCTACATGCATTTCCTTCTTTGAGTTTTATATATATTAGCGAAGAACAGTGGTTGAAATTTCTGAATGACTACATTTCCAGACTGTATTTCCAATCACTGGCTTCATGTTTCAGTGGCGAGAAGAGCATGAAAGAATGCAAGAATATTTTAAAACGCAACTCTCCTTCCACCCCAAAAAGCAGACAAAAGCTACTATTCTTTTGTCAAGATCAAACAGGTAGCTTTAGCAGTAAGCCTGTATTTGGTTCTTATTTAACTCTAACTATGAAAAGACATTCTCCCTCACACTCCCCCCCCTCCATTTCATCCTCTGTGCGGTTTATAAAGAGTTTTTGAACTGACATTACATAAATTTTTCTTCGTCATTGCAGCCTATTAGTTTCTCTCAATTCCTGAAGTATATTTTACTGACCTGTCTCTCTAAAAAGTCATAACATTAATAAAGACGATTAAAATTGTTTTGGCTGTGCAAGCAATTTGATTACTAAGTTTTTGTTCTGCTTTTTTTAAAAAAAAAAAAAAACACTCCACATCTCTAAAGCAGATTTCATTTGGTATGCTGAGAGCATTTCTATAGCTTCTGTCAAAGAGCGCCTAGAAAAACCTTCCTTCCTTCCTTCCTTCCTTTGTCTCTTAGCTGCGCTGCCGAGATATTTGATGGTTACAGTTGTTTTACTGAATGAAATTCAAGCCAGAGGAACATGTAAAGAAATGAATTTATAGCTATTCAAGCCTCTCTTTCTGTCATAAGATCCTTAAAGTCAACACAGAACCAAGGAGAATAGCCTGTGGGCTCTTGGAACAAACCACAGCACTAGTTCAAGAATGATACAATTATTCCAAACTCTCATATGGTCTGTTAAAAAAAAAAAATCACATCATTTCCTATTTAAGAAAGGGGGAGGAAGGCAGAGAGAGAGAGAGGCTTGGGAAGGTATTAGACGGAAGGCTGGGGGGTGGGGTGGGGGAAATCATTCACCGCACAGACAGAGGCCTCACACAGATCTTGTATGAGAGTTCAAAGCCTCTGATTGGCGAGGCTCAAGAAACATTTAGCCAATGAGGACCCTGGGATACCTGTCCATTCAAGAAAGCCAGCATGGCACTGTTTTGTTTAAAGAAGAGGAAGTGGAGGGAGGGAGGGAGGTGGGGGCTGTCTGTTATCACTTTTCATCAAGGTTTCCATTGTAGCTAAGCAAAACTCTGAACTTTACATTCTGACTTCATTTACTCAAGACATCAAAAAGCTCCATTCCTTGAAAGATTTTTGGAATAGTGCTCAAGCAGCATTTAATTCTAGGAGGCCACTTGTTTGTATATTGGAAATCAAATTCTGTCTTTACCAGTATGCTCTTGCCATGAAGTCATTTTTTGTGCTGATTGAAATCATCTGTTTTCAGTTCTCTGACAAATTAATTGAACTTTCCTCTGACTCAGGGGCCTTCTGACTCTTGAAGCAGATTTTGTCTACATGCCGTCTCCCAGACGAACACAATTTAATCTCCTAGGCTTTAAATGAACTTTATGTTTCCAGAAAGCTAGTGAAAGAAGCATTTGTTCTGGTGATAGCGTTTTCCTGCTTTTACAAACAGGGCACAAGAATAGAGGTATATAGAATATTTATTTTTCCCCAGCTAATAACTAGCTCCTTAAAGTGTTAACTCGGATCTTGTGATGAACAGTGACAGCAACATTTTGAAATGTTGGTATGAAAGAATGGAAAAAAATAGTTTGCTGCAGATGACTCTGGGGAAGGGCATAACTCAGTGCTAGAGCACATGTTCTCCATGTAGAAGATCTTTGTTCAATTCCTGGCATCTTTGGGTAAAACTCATGAAAAATCTCTCTCCAAAATCCTGGAGAGCAGCTGCTAGCTAAAATTAAGTCAAGTTAGGGGATGATAGGATTTGATTTTCAATAATTCCCGAAAGGACAATTCTTGTGCATCCCCGATATGAAAGATAATGAACTAGATAAACCAATGGTCTGAATTGGCATGCAGTTAGGTGTTAATGGAGCTACCATCCCCAACTTAATTTCAACATTTAGATTTTAAGCACAAATCTTTTGTATGATCTTTGCCTCTCCTTGTTTAAACCTCTGGCCAGGGAGCACATAACAACACCACAACAAGAAGTGGTGAATATTACAATAGAATAGAGCTGGAAGGGACCTTGGAGATCTCCTAGTCCAGCTCCCTCTCAAGCAGGAGAACCTATACCATTTCAGACAAGTGACTGTCCAGTCTCTTCTGGACAGTGATGGAGTGCCCACAATTTCTGGTGTACATTGCTATAATTTTAAACTGTTTTAATTTGGGTTGTTGATTTTAATTTCATTGTGATTTGTATTGGATATTGTTTTTGTAAGCCGCCCTGAGTCCCTCGGGAGAATGGCGGCATATAAATCGCAATAAAAAATAAATAAATAGATAGATAGATAGATAGATAGATAGATAGATAGATAGATAAATTTCTGGAGGCAAGCTGTTCCACTGGTTAATTGTCCTTATTGTTAGGAAGTTTCTCCTTAATTTCAGGTTCCTTCTCTCTTTGATTAATTCCCAACCATTGTTTCTTGTCCTGCCCTCTTGTGCTTTTGAGAATAATTTGACACCCTCTTCTTTGTGGCAGCCTCTCAAATACTGGAATTAGAGTAAGAAATGAATAAGGAATATCAGCCATGAACAAGGTGCTAGTATACCCCCTTCTCAACCATCCCCTAATGTAGCTGTCCTAAACAATTATCGATCTGTCTTCAGCCTAATGTTTCTAAGAATTCAGTTGGTTGGCATTCAGTTACAGAAAATTATCTTGATCCATTCCAAACAGGCCTTGATGTAGGACTTGCATTGGCCATTGTGGATGACCAGTGGTGAACTGGGATGATACACCTCATGTTATCCTCTTAGCCTTGGCAATGACATTTGATACCATTAAACATGATGTCCTTTTGAACTAGTTCTGAAAGCTGAGGATCTAAACTGCCTTCTTCAGTAGGTGGTTCTAATTAATATTGTTGGAGGGAAGAGAGTTTGAGCTCTTGCAGATGTTTCATTAACCAAATTAGGTAACATTGTTGGTGCTAATCCTATGCTAGTCTTTCAAGAGGAGAGTTCTGAACTTTGAGAGAAAACTATACATTCATCATAAGGGACATGGTGGCTCAGTGGCTAAGATGCTGAGCTCATCGATCGAAAGGCCGGCAGTTCAGCGGCTTGAATCCCTAGTGCTGCGTAACGGGATGAGCTCCCATTATTTGTCCCAGCTTTCAAACCCTAGCAGTTCAAAAACACGTAAAAAATGCAAGTAGAAAAATAGGGACTACCTTTGGTGGGAAGGTAACAGCGTTCCGTGCGCCTTTGGCATTTAGTCATGCCGGCCACATGACCATGGAGACATCTTCGGACAGCGCTGGCTCTTCAGCTTTGAAATGGAGATGAGCACCGCCCCCTAGAGTCGGGAACGACTAGCACATATGTGCAAGGGGAACCTTTAATTTTACACATCCATCAATACAAGAAAAATGTCACTATATCTTATTGCTCCCTTAATTTAATCAAATAAACTGTTTTGTGCTATTTTTCATTAGATGTTTTTACTGAGCCACAATACTGCTCCATTTAGGTTAGCGTTTACTCTGAAATACAATGTACTTCTCCAGGATTTCAGAGTGGTTCCTTTCCCAATATAAAGAGCTATACTAAGGCTTATATCATTATTAGTGGTTTATTACCTTTTATAGAGTTATTACATCATTGCTGTGCCAAAAGAGCAGTAATGATGGCAAGTTTTATATTGCCTAAGTGATAGTTGGGTGACACTAGGAGATTTTGATGTAAAACAATATTATAATATTATAGACTTACTTTCTCTCTCTCTTTCTTTTTTTTTCTTTTTCTTTCTTTCTTTCTTTCTCTTTCTTTCTTTTTTCTTTTTCTTTTTCTTTCATTCTCTATTTCTTTTTCTTTCTTTCTGAATTAACATAAAATATATTGTTGTCTTTTCATATTTTTTAATGAATGGGTGGCAAATTAATGAGAAAAAAATGAAAAATTGGTCATTCAAAACTAATGTTTGGGGGGGGGGAAGAATTCAATGTCACTGAGCACTAATTGTTCTCTCTGTGAACAGCCATGATGCAGAAATATAACTGTGAAAGTAAAGTTAACATATGCTCAATTTTCAATACAGACATGTGTTTGTATTTTACTCAGGGAGGGTTTGCCTTTAAAGGGAACCTAAAAATGTTTTAAATAAATACATGTTCCCACCAAAGTTAAGCCACTTCTAAACTGAATTGCATTTAGTGGGAGAGGCTTTTAAATGCATGCTTAAGTCACCCATTAAAACTAGTGAGGCTTAAAAGAACTTAACAGCATCTGATGCATTTACTCAGAAACCCATTGTATGAAATGGACCATATTTCCATTTGTTTGTATGGTATGTAGTATTACAGCCTCAGTGATAGATTGAATTAGCTCTCTTTTGTTAACGAGCAACACCAGTGAGATGGGTTTTTTTGGAAACAGAAGTTACTTCTTCATAGGAACTTGTGACTTCCTTTAGCTTTAAACCACAGTAGTTTTGTTAATGTTTTGTTAGTTAAGTAGCAACAATATTTTAAAAAAAATACCCAAGTGACAACGTTTACAAAAGTATTTGGTGATCTTTTCCCATATCAGCCAATTGCTTTTCAGTTCCTGGCAGAATTGGAGCTCCATTCAAGAGCAGCAGAGATAAAATCATTCAACTGAGATGCCAGAATACTTGTGATGATGGGAGCAAGTATTCTTGTGATACTTCCGGATGTACTGGAAAGAGCAAGAACAGGATATCTCATAAAAACAGTCTTCTGTTACATAACTTCCACCCAAGTTTTGCAGAAATGATCAGCCTGGCTCACAGTGAATGTTTCTAACTGCTTATTTGGGAGTTTGCTTATCAAAAGCACAAGTTTGCATTCATAGGAGTCATGTGGAAAGAACTGTAGGAAGAAGCACATTGCCTATCTTGAAGAGCTAAAACTATTGAATTCATGCAGAATAATTCTTTCTAAGACACCGAAGAGAACTCTAGTGATCACCTAGAACAGCTTCAGATTTTATACAGTGGCCAGCTGGATAACTCCCAAGGGTACAAGCAAGATGACATTGAAATGAATGAAGCCAATTGTGCACAATAAGGTTATAATATATATATATATATATATATATATATATATATATATATATATATATATATATATATATATATATATATATATATATATATATATATATATATATATATATATACACACACACACACACACACACACACACACACATATATATATATATGTGTGTGTGTGTGTGTGTGTGTGTGTGTGTGTGTGTGTGTATAGTTAATATTTCGGGTTTCTTCCCGTGTAATTGTGGATATATCCCTAAAAGGGTAGAAGCGACGTTTCGGCAGAATCCCATCTGCCATCATCAGGCTTATGCCAGTAGTCATTTTGCACTAACTGACGTTGGAATTTCAAATCTGGTGCTGGTATTCTGGGATGGCTCCACCTTTTCATTCTGATTGGTTGGGAGTCCCAGTATGTGTTTATTGGCTTATGTGTTTATTGATGATGGCAGATGGGATTCTGCCGAAACGTCGCTTCTACCCTTTTAGGGATATATCCACAATTACACGGGAAGAAACCCGAAATATTAACTATACATATATATATATATATATATATATATTATTGTTAGTATTTGAGATTGTATCCCATTCCCTATCAGTGGAAAGCTGTTATTGGGACCATGTTCTCCTTGTGGGTTTCTCAGATGTTTTGCTTGTGACATGATTTTGGATTTTGTAAAAAATTTGGTCCACTTCTCCATAGCTCTTTAGAGCACAGAGGCAACTAATTCTGTAATAATACTTTGAAACTTTATGTTTAGTAATAGATAGTTGTCCATAAATTTGTCTTAAGAAATTATTTGGAAATCCACCAAGATCTGGTAGACTTGCAATCAGAACTTGCAAGAACATTGAAACTTCTATTCGTTCTTTTTATACAAGTGTTTTTACCCATTAATGAATGGTCCCAGCACTTATAGGTGTAATTAATCATTAATTATACCATTAATTATATCAATGACTGCTGCAGATGAACATCCTAACATATCTTGAAAATATAAGATTGCTCATACTGTAGTCCCTGGAAAGAGGGAATTAGGGAAACTAATTGATTTTATTAAAATTGGCTGCATGTTCTATAGCAGTGTTTTTCAAAACTTGGCAAATGTAAGATGTATGGCCTTCAGCCTCAGAATTCCCCAGCCAGTCAATTCTGGGAGCTAAAGTCCTTCTTAATGTTGCCAAGCTTGAGAAACACTTCTCTGGAGTAAAAGAAACAACGCAAAGAAAAATAAGTTTTTTCTCTTGCACTATAAGCCCATTCAGCTTTCTTTTGTCACTGTTGACAAATATGGGAACAGTTGTCAAACAAATGTGGAGCTCCCTGCTTTGCAAAAAGATTATCTATTCTCAGAATTTTCCCTGGGCTACAGGATAGGAGACTATCAAAACAGCAGTTTATTATTTTGCAGGAACTGAGGAACTACCCAGCAAGGACAGTGTGTTGAGTGCCAATCACAGAAAGCTTTCCAAGAGGAACAGCCTGGCTGTTCACCTCAATCTGAGCAGCTGGATCTCCTGGCAACAACCAGGGCTTGCCTTCAGCACTCTCAACCTCAGCAGTTCTGCTTCTTGGGAAACATCCACTTGGAGATTCCCAGTGGTGAAATCCAATTTTTTTTTACTACTGGTTTTGTGGGCTTGGTGGGCGCGGTGTGGCTTGGTGGGCGTGGCTTGGTGGGCGTGGCAGGGGAAGGATATTGCAAAATCTCCATTCCCACCCCACACCAGGAGAAGGATACTGCAAAATCCCCATTCCCTTCCCACTCCTGGGGGAAGGACATTGCAAAATCTCCAGTCCCACCCCACTCTGGGGCCAGCCAGAGGTGGTATTTGCCGGTTCTCCGAACTGGTCAAAATTTCCGCTACTGGTTCTCCAGAATCTGTCAGAACATGCTGGATTTCACCCCTGGAGCAGGGGTGGGTTCTACTTACCTTTATTACTGGTTCGCAACAGGGCTGCACGCGCATTCTTGCTTCGCTCGCTCGTGCACACTTCTGCGCCTGGGCAGAAGCTTCCTGATGACATCAGGGTTGGTGGGCAGAGCCTCCCGCTAGTTTTACTACCGGTTCTATAGAACTGGTCTGAACCAGTTGCAACCCACTGGTCTGAACCAGTGGCAACCCACCACTGCCCTGGAGATTCCAATGGTGGAGGATGCTTTCTGAGATGTCACCAGATCTCCAGACTGTAGCGGTAAAGAGATGAGGTTTAGCCAGGGGGAAAAAAAGAATGACCCAGGAGTCTTACGGCTGTCCAAAGAGTGAAAGAAGAGGTGGCTAAGGAGGAGAGCTAGGTCTAGCCAGGCCATCACAAGAGTCTCTATGTTGTGCAAAGATTGAGAAAGACAATGAGCAAACACGAGCTCTCTCTCTCTGCTGTGCAAAGAGATGAAAGAAGGATTCTGCCAGATAAAAAAGAAAAAAGGAAAGAAAGATCTATCTATTCTACAGAGGAGAGAGAAAGGGGGAAAAAATCAGGATTCAGGCAGTTCTTGGTGGAATGGCTTTCCTAGTTTATATTATCCTAATATAATCTTGAAAAATATTAGATACTTACTAGTAACAAAATCAAATATTACTATTCTAATGAAAAATGCTGCAAATTAAGTGATCAGAATGAAATAACTCTTTTTCACAGCTAAGTTGTTTCAGCATCTTTGTTTTGCAGTCAATTCTGTTTAATACATTTATATTATTAAACATTCTTACATTCCTTCATTTCTGACTTAGTAGAGATTGTTGCATCAATATAAAAAAGAGCTTCAAAGTTGTGGACCTGAGGCTAATGAACTCATCGTTATGTGATGCTTATGACGATTTGTATATACTCTGATCTATAGTACCCAGGGACGTCTTAACAGCATAATGGGCCCCTGGCAAAGCAGTGTACTGGGGCCCCTACGAAAACTACTCACAGGAATAAAAATGTAAATGGTTGATAAAATTAAACATATATTTGCATGTTAGTATTAATTTAAAAAATGCAGTAAAATGTAATAAATATGTTGCTGTATTTATATGATACATATAAAGGTGCATTGAAGGCAGAGGTGGGTTTCAGCAGGTTCTGACCAGTTCTAGAGAACTGGTTACAGAAATTTTGATACCAGTTCGGAGAACCGGTAATAAAAATTCTGACTGGCCCCACCCCCATCTATTCTCTGCCTCTTGAGTCCCAGCTGATAAGGGAGGAAATGGGGATTTTGCAGTAACCTTCTCCTGGAGTGGGGTGGGAATGGAGATTTTACAGTATCCTTCCCCTGCCACACCCACCAAGCCATGCCCACCAAGCTATGCCAGGCCCCCCAAGCCACGCCCACAGAACCGGTAGTAAAAAATTTTGAAACCCACCACTGATTGAAAGGTAAACATATACAATTACCCTGTTTTCCCCAAAATAAGACATCCCCTGATAATAAGACCAATTGGGCTTTTGAGCGCATGGCAATAAGGCTGATAATAAACCAAATCGGGCTTTTGAGCACATGGCAATAAGGCCAAGTGTTTATTTCAGGCTTCAAAAAAATATAAGACCGGGTCTTATTTTTGGGGAAACACGGTAGTATGGGCCCCCTATGCTCGTGGGGCCCACGGGCAAGTGCCCATCAGACCCATGCATTAAGACAGCCTTGAATTAGTACCGACAAATCACACGTGTTCTTGCTGTTTCCATCATTAAATCCTTTGAATTTGGATCGTAATTGCTTCTCCTCTTATGTAGATCCCACCTGCAGTACTTCAGTTGAACTATAGAGGGCGAGCTCCATGAAGCCACCAGCTTCATCAGCAACTTAAAAAGCAGTTCTCCCTGCCTGATTTCCATGCTGCTGATTTTCAAGAATGTGTACATCCTGATTGCTTATTTGTTTGTTTTTAAATTTCTCTCCAAAGCACCCAATTTGCTTTGGAGTCAGTGTGTAAGCAAAGACGTTTGGTTTCTGTGGTTTTTCTGCGAGGGAAGGGAATTGTTAGTAATTAAAACTACTAGGTTTAAGAATTCTCTGGGTCGGATCCAAACCCCACTGAAAGCAATGAGATTCTTTTCTGTCAACTTGTGTGATCCTGGGTCATGTGCGGGCGGGCAGGCGGACGGGGTGGGGGGGGAGGAGGGGGACGGATTTGGTGAGCTTAAAACAGCCACGGAATGTTTTTACCCAAAGAGATGGACACACAGGCTGTCAAATTTGATGACTCAGAAGTCAACTTTTTTTTTTTTTTTTTTGAGCACCAGCATTGCTTGTAAGAACAACTGTCTTCCCCTTCAGTAAGTGGGACAATATTTTTTGGCTTGGCAACTCCAGCACCGGACTGCCTTTGCAATATTCTTCGGATGGGGAGAAGCCTTGTAATAGTCTGCTTAAACCCTCAGAGCTGAGCCAGGCTGCCTCCTCAAAGCTACCCTTCTTTGTCTCTCTTTTCCCTGCCTTTCTAGAGTAGCTTTTAAATGACATGCGGCACTTTGGGATATTAGGAGAGGGAACGTAACCACTCAAAGCTGTTTGGTTTGTCACTTCAGATTTCTTGCATAAAGCTGTGTTAATATGGATGGGACTTTTTGATTATGCAGCACAGACTGTGGGAGACTGGCTAAAGGCAGCGAATAGACTCCTTGATTATTCACATATTGCTTTTATTCCCATTTCATACATTTGTTAGGAATATGGGCAGAGTTAGAAGAACAAAAAAGAAAAACAAGATATAGCAAGCTAGTAGATTCAGCCTAGGAAAATAATGCAATGGGGAGATATTCTTAAGTTGCATTTTCTGGGGTTGTTAAAATTGAATTGAGGTTTTGAATTTGGTTTTAAGTCTTGGCCTGTGACTATTGCAGCACTTATGATTCTAATTTAAGTCTTTGTAAAAACATGAGGAAAGGCTGCAGGAATTGGGTATATCTAATATAGTGTAAAGAGGGGTGACATTATGGCAGTATTTCAATATTTGAGGGGCCGCCACAAAGAAAAGGGGCTCAACTATTCTCCAAAGCACTTGAAGGCAGGACAAGAAGCAATGGATGGAAATTAATTAAGGAGAGAACCAACCTACAACTAAGGAGAAATTTCCTGACAGTAAGAACAATTAATCAGTTGAGTAACTTGCCTCCAGAAGTTGTGGATGTTCCATCACTGGAGGTTTTTAAGAAGAGATTGGACAACCATTTGTTTGGTATGGTATAAGATCTCCTGCTTGTGCAAGAAATTGGTCCTTCAAACTCTGTCATTCTGTTACTCGTGTTGATGAATTTGAGAATTTTAGGCTGATAAGGGCCTGTACCTAGAAGACCACAACCCACTTGCATTGTGTATGGCTGCCCACTAGCAGCTTCACAAGTCTAGTTTGAAGCAACAAAAATACAGAAACTATGGAGCTCACAGCAATACCAGATAAAGCTTGGGGGAGTCCGTCTGGTATGCAACTGCTCTGCTACTAGCATAGCTCTGATCATTCTCCTTTTAGCAGTATGCACTCAAAGACTTCTCAGTCCCTCTTCCTTCCTTTTACAGCTGAATCTGCTTCTTTATTTTCACTTTTCTACTGTCTGTCTGCCACAGATTCCTTGTTTGGTTATAAGGAAGTAATGATTTTCCAGTCGTCTACCTGCAATATTAGACAGTAATGGTACAAAAAGTGTTAAATTTAATAAACACATACATTACAACAACAACAAAAACCCTAGTAATGGTTCTAACTAAATGTGTTTTCTCGTTAAATATGCGGCATTATTAATGAAGACAATAACTTTCGCCAGTTTTGTGAATTTTTCCTCCTAGTTCTCTGCATTCTCAGTGTCTCAAAAGATGCTGAGAATAGTCCATTTGCTCTCTTTTTATTCTTCCCTTGAGGCTAAATCAATCTATTCTTGCTCCATTTCATGCAAGAAACTATTATTTTTTGGCTATCATTTTTACAGTGCAGTCCTAGAGCTACTACGCAGAAGAGCAAATAGCACAGAGCAGATTTATTTGAGAAATCTGAATGCAAGATTCTTTCTTTTTATATATATATAAAAATAGGAAAGCAAACGTTTCAAGCAAGAGATGTTAGCATAGTATAAAATTCTGTTGAACATACTGAAACTTATCTTCAAGTAAATATATATAAGATGGCACTATGGAGTCTCTTTTCAAACCTACATCAAAGCTGAATGTTTGCTTGAGTTGATTGCCACAAAAAGGTGTTACTGTAGCTGATCCATCACCTTCCATGCAGCTTGCAATCCTCTTTTGCCACTAATAAGAAGTTCTTCATTTTCCAAGCCCTGTTGACAGCTACAGAGCAAAGAATCTCAAGCGTTTGACCACAAACAAAAATAGTTTCTCAGAACCAGTCATAGCAGCCTTGAATGTTTTTGGTCAGAAAATAGCTTTAGAAAGTATCGGTTGCTTCTGTATCCTTTGAAGAGTTCCTTTCCCACTTACAATACAGTATTTTATTTTTATTAATATTACACATGCCTCCTACCTTGAGTCATCGGAAGCCCAGCAAATGTGTATGGTATGACCCCAGTATATTTATCTCTGGGGAATTATCTGTTGTGCCAGTTCAAGTGTGTGTGTGTGTGTATGTGTGTGTGTGTGTGTGTGTGTGTGTGTGTGTGTTATTTTGAAGGAAGAACTTTCATTTTGCATTAGTGGAAGATCTCATCTGCATATCCTAGGGATGGTCCGAAGTATGAAATAGAACGTACACCAAGCACTAATGTGGAAAGTCAGAAACCAAAGACCATTTGTACCTTTGCCCAAAAGTGAGTCATTGTCTCTTTGCTCACTCCAGCCAAAAGCAAATTCAGAAGCTGTGAGAGTTTCCTGAAGATAAGAGATAAATCGAAGGAAAACCTGGCAAAAAGCTGATGGCCCAGTTTCAAGATATCATTTCCTTCAAAACCTCTGCATGCTAATTAACCATTCCAAGCATATTTTCAACAGCATTAAGGGATTTCCTCAACAAAATAAACTTCCTCCCTTGCTATCTTCTTTTTTTGGCATCTGGGGAACACAGCTTGCAGTAGGAATCAGGAATAAAGATCTGGACATGGCATATCTACATATATGTGCATATTTATATATTCATTTGAAGCCTTGCCAGAGTTAGCCTGAAATACCAATGCTTAATTCAAATCCTATTCCACTTCATAGGATCTCAAATGAAAGAGGAATGAGCTCCTGGCCTTGTAGGTCCAGGTTGTTTCATTTATGCTTCATCATGTGCTTCTAATGAACCTTAAATGGTTTCCAGCCCAACATTCCAATACCAATCCACTTCCAAAGTCTGAAAATATTCACACTTAGAAAGGTATCTGAGATGTATCTCTAAACAAAATGAAGCCTCCTTCAAAGACCTCCAATCTCTTTAGCTCTAATATTCAGCAGATATACTGTAGATTCTTATCCTCACTCATACGCTGGTCACAGCACAGCTTGACTATTGCAATTTCCTGTGTGTGGTACTTTCCTTGAAGATCACCCAGAAGGTTCATCTGGCCCAGTATACACTGACACAATGATGGGCATGCCTTCATATGCCCATGTAAGTAAGGTACACTGTTTGCCAGTTTGCTCTGGGTATGATTCAAAGCCTTATCTGGCTGGTTACTTGACAGATTGCCTTTCTCCTGTAATATCTGCCCAACTGGCAGAGTTGGCATGCTTCAGGTTCCTTCAAATAAACAATGCCATCTATCAGGCCCCCTTCTTTGTAGCAGCACCTGCCCTCTAGAATAAGGTTTCTTCTGAGGTCCGAACAGCCTCCATTCTGCTGATGTTTCAAAGGGCCTTGAAGATCTGGTATTTTTACTCAAGCCTTTGGCAAAATTGAATGAACTCCACTTTGGATAATGTGGCTTTATTTCTTTTGTTCCTCTCCATTTTTGTTGACATCACCTTCTCTTTCTCCTTCTCCTTCTTCTTTTCTTCTTCTTCCTCTCCTCCTCCTCCTCCTCCTCCTCCTCCTCCTCCTCCTCCTCCTCCTCCTCCATAACTGTTCATATTTATTCACATGGTTATCTAACATAGGTGTTGTTGTTAGTCGCGAAATCGTATCCAACCCATTGCGATCCCATGGAAAACGTTCCTCCAGGCATTCCTGTCCTCTACCATCCCCTGGAGTCCATTTAAGCTCACACCGACTGCTTCAGTGACTCCATCCAGCCACCTCATTCTCTGTCATCCCATTCTTCTTTTCCCCTAACATAGGTAATACCTGGTTTATCAAGTAATGGAAAAATGTGGAAAGATTGGGGGCAAAATTGTTATCCAGGAACAGGATAGTGTTTAATGTAATGCAGTGCTAATTTGGAATTTCTCAGTTCCAAGTCATATGAATTTTTTTCATTCAAAAGCATCCAAGTAATATTTCTATCATAAGCCTCCATCGTAATTTTGCTTGTACTCTATGGTTTGCCCATTACATATTTATAGAATTAGGTGTAGTTAGAGAAATTATATGCAAAGCAAATGAATAAACAAGATTACTGAAAAGAGGGATAAGAAAAAATTATCATTTTTAACAAAATACAATTCTGGCTATTCTAACAAATATCAATAAAGAAAAAAACTATCATAATTTCAAGTTGGGTTTCTTTAATTGGACCACTGGCTGTATAGTGGCTACTTCTTAAATTCTAAATCTGTCTGGATTAATATGAAGTCCAGAAAATTCTTGGAATTGTTTGCTCTTTTTAAATCAGTTTTGATTAATTTAGCAGACAATTTATCACAATTGACTTCTAATCCTATCAATTCAATTCAAATTTCAGTTTGTGATTTTAATGAAAAGCAAGCATATAATTTGCACAGTCACTCTGGTCTGCTGACCATGGGCACTCAAGTAGTAACCCAGTCATGAGGATCTTTTCTCACCCCAAAGATTCTTCAAGTCCAGTTTTTGCAGAGAGGAACGTTTAGTTCTAGTCCCATATCAGAGGTGGGTTTCAGCAGGTTCTGACCAGTTGTGGAGAACCGGTAGCGGAAATTTTGAGTAGTTTGGAGAACCGGCCCCGCCCCCATCAATTCTCTGCCTCCCGACTCTCAGCTGATCGGGATGAAATGGGGATTTTGCAGTAACCTTCCCCTGCAGTAGGGAGGGAATGGAGATTTTACAGTATCCTTCCCCAGCCACGCCCATCAAGCCATGCCACGCCCATCAAGCCACACCCACAGAACCGCTAGTAAAAAAATTTGAAACCCACCACTGTCCCATATCACACAGAATAAAAAATAAAATGAAAAAAAATGAAAATGATCAGGGTCTTGGGAAAGCTTCTCTATCATTTGAGGGGAGAGCAGGAGTATCACAAAGACTTGCTTTTCTTCTTCTTCTCCTTTCTCAGCACTTGAATTCAGGACAAGATGAAAGGAAATTCCTCTCTGCCAAACAGATAATTTACTTTACGAAATCTCTTGCCGCAACATATGGAGATCGTCTCCCTAGCTTGGATTGCTTTAAAAGGGCATTTGATAATGCATGGAGGGTTGTGTTGCAAGTGTCAGCTAGATCTGTTGGTTGTTGGGGAGCTCCAGGCCACTTTGAGGGACGCGTGAATGGATGTCTGTTCTTCTTTGTGGGCTTCCTGGCTGGATTGGCCCTCTCTTCTGAGAGATTCGTTCACTCTGTACAGACACACCTCCATATGGACTTTGCATTTGGAGCTAATGATTTTCGTATGCCTTGCTCCACAGCTGCTCTTCTATGGGGTAGGGTTGCAGCATTGCTATTCGTCTTCCTCTGCTGCAGCCCTTGCTTTGCTCACACCAAGCATTCCAGATCAACCATTGTTCAGGGCTGGTCTTTTTTTTTTTTTTCCCCTCCAGACAGATTTTCAGCTGAGGATACAGTATAAGAGGCATCCTCTCCCCGCCCATTTCCTGCAAAAATTAAACCAAATCTCTTGGGAAACCCTTTCTCTCTTCCCTGAATAGCTTTTAAAAACAGTGATGTTATCGGATGAGTCATATGCCTGTTTTGATGTACTGGTGCACATGTTGCGGATCCATTATGAATTCATGCTTCTGTCCATGACAATGAAGTCAGAGGGAAGCGCAAGGAGGCAGCTGCTTAGATCAAGTGGCAGTCTCTGTCCACCCCAAAGCCTGGAGCCAAAATCAACAGTGTCTCTTTTACAGTTGATTTAGAGAATGATGTTACATAAATGGGATGTTTGAACTAATGACTAAGTCAAATACAGCTGGAGGATTCCCCTCCCCCCAAGATGTTCAGCTGATGGAATTACACAGCAGTCTTTCCCTTGTTATGTAAATCTAGGAACAGAGAACCGGACTACTTTAAGGAGGGTTTGCTTTATGTTCTTTTGCATATTTTTAATGGCATCTGTGGGCTTTAATTAACAAGATAAAATGGCCTCCAGGAGGTTCAAGGAAGCTTTATTTTGCACTAGGTCTGCACCATGCTTGTGTCCAATTTTACCCTTCTGTCTTCAGAATAACTCCAGCCCTACTCCACTCATCCTGAAGGAACTCTACCAGGTTGAATAGGAGAAAATTCAGGTTCAGCTTTGGGATAATATATAACCCTCTTCTCCTTCTGCCTTGTCATGGCGAAGGGGATTGCGTAGCTTAGTGAAGCTATGAGCTTCATTGGGTCACCCAAGACGGACAGGTCATAGCAGAGAACTGACAAAACATGATCCGCTGGAGAAGGAAATGGCAACCCACTCTAGTATCTTTGCCATGAAAACCCCATGGACAGTACCAAAAGGAAAAAAGATATGATGCCAGAAGATGAGCTCCTCAGGTCAGAAGGTGTCCAATATGGTACTGGGAAAGAGCAGAGGGCTAGTACTAGTAGCACCAGAAAGAGTGAAGCGACTGGACCAAAACTGAAAGGACACTCAGCCGTGGATGCATCTGGTGGTGAAAGGAAAGTCCGATGCTGTAAAGATCTATTCTCCATAGGAACCTGGAATGTAAGATCCACGAATCAAAGCAAGCTGGACGTGGTGAAACAAGAGATGACAAGACTGTGGGGTGTAAACAAAGAACAAACAGCATTGGACAAAATTTTAATGGGGACGGATGAAAAATTGATTAAAAAATATATAATTATTTACTGAACTATAAAATGGAGGAAGAGATAGTTAAAGAAACAATGATTGCCTAGGCAAGGAATTTTGGATACAACATAGAATTAGAAAAATGGTTAAAAATTTGGGAGAGAAACTACAAACTGATGATGGCTGTGGCATATAAAGAAAACCTTTACAAAATGTTTTACAGGTGGCACTTGCCGCTAGTAAGATTGGCCAAATGTATAAGAACTCCTCCGCCAATTATTGGAAATGCAACCGGACTCCAGGATCATACTACCACATATGATGGTCATGTAAGAAAGCAAGGAGTTACTGGGACAAAATTCAATAAATGGCTAGAAATGATAACTGAGCAACATATTGAGTTCAAACCAGAAACGTGCCTCTTAGGTATATTGTCGGAAAGTTATGACAAAGCAACCATCTACTTAGTGTTACATATTTTGACGGAAGCTAGAATTACATATGCTAAATATTGGAAAAATGTGAACATCCCACCGGATGATGACATAATTAGGAAAATTTGGGATTGTGCAGAAATGGACAAATTAACTTTAAAAATTAAAGATAAAGAAGACTCAAAATATTACAGGACATGGAATAAATTTTATGAATGGATAGAGGCAAGAGGCAGAAATGAGAGGGAAGTTTATGAATGTCAGTACGACAAAGATGTATAAAACTATGGATATAATCTGGAGAAATTTGTAAATAAGCTAATGTAAGTAAAAACTTAGTTGAAGTTTTCGTTTATTTTCTTTTGGTTTCTTTTTCTTTTTTCTTTTTTTGATTGTATTGTTGCAATTACTGTTAACATAGTACAGTTATAGTTATTAGCATGGTATGTTATTTATCATTGATCTCTCTCTGGTTGTACTTTATTTGCATTGTTATCCTGACATTGCACTTACGAAACCTTCTGACAAGCAAACTCAATGGGGAAGGCAGATTCACTTAACAACCACGTTACTCACTTACCAACTGCAGCAATTCACTTAACAACTGAGGCAAAAAAGGTCATAAAATGGAGCAAAACTCGCTTAACAAATGTCTCCCTTAACAACAGAACTGTTGGGCTCAATTGTGGTCATAAGTCAAGGACTACCAGTACTACTTTCTTGCCTAAGCAGGGGGTTGGACTAGAAGACCTCCAAGGTCCCTTCCAACTCTGTTCCACTGGTGCTAAAGAGAATGAAATTGATCGGTTCTATGAAGCCCTACAGCACCTTATAGAATTAACACCAAAAAATGATGTCCTTATCATCATGGGGGATTGGAATTCTAAAGTAGGAAGCCAAAAGATAAGCAGAATAACAGGCAAGTTTGGCCTTGGAATACAAAATGAAGCAGGGCACAGGCTGATAGAATTTTGTCAAGAGAATATGATGGTCATAGCAAACACTCTTTTCCAACAACCCAAGAGATGACTACACATGAACATCACCAGACGGTCAGCACAGAAATCAGATTGACTATGTGCTCTGCAGCCAAAGATGGAGAAGCTCTATATAGTCAGTAAAAACAAGACCAGGAGCTAATTGTGGCTCAGATCATGAGCTTCTCATTGCAAAATTTAGGTTTAAATTGAAGAAAGTAGGGAAAAGTAGTAGGCCACTCAGGTATGAACTAAATCATATCCCTGATGAATATACATTAGAGGTAACAAATAGATTTAAGGAATTAGATCTGATAGACAGAGTGCTTGAAGAACCAGGGGTGGGTTCTAAAAATTTTTTACTACCGGTTCTGTGGGCATCGCTTATTTTGTGGGCGTGGCTTGATGGGGGAATTGTGACTGGGTGTTGTTATTTTTTTACTTTTAAAACCATTTTTTCTACAACCTTAAGAGGTTGCAGAAAAAAATGCTTTTAGAAGCCTCTGACGATCAGGCAACTCAGCTGGGATCACCAGAGGCAGAAGAAATTAAGAAGAAGTGGAAAAATTAAACAGAAGAACTATACAAGAACGAGCTTAACATCCCTGATAACCATGATGGGGTGGTCACTGACCTCAAGCCAGACTTCCTAGAATGTGAAGTCAAATGGGCCTTAGGAAATCTGAGCAACAACAAAGCTAGTGGAGGTGACAGTATTATAGCTGAGCTATTCAAAATCTTAAAAGAGGATGCAGTAATAGTGCTACACTCAATTTGCCAGCAAATTTGGAAAACTCAACAGTGGCCACAGGATTGGAAAAGGTCAGTTTACATTCTAATTCCAAAGAAAGGCAATGCCAAAGAATGTTCAAACTGTCGCACCATTGCACTCATTTCACATGCTAGTAAGGTTATGCTTAAAATCCTACAATTTAGGTTCCAGCAGTATGTGGATCGAAAACTACCAGAAGTAGAGGCAGGATTTCAAAGAGGCAGAGGAACTAGAGATCAAATTGCCAATATACTCTGGATCATGGAGAAAGCTAGGGAGTTCCAGAAAAACATCTACTTCTGCTTCATTGACTATGCTAAAGCCTTTGATTGTGTGGATCACAACAAATTGTAGCAAGTTCTTAAAGAGACAGGAGTACCAAATCATCTTATTTGTCTTTTGAGAAACCTATATGCGGGTCAAGAAGCAACAGTGAAAACTGGACATGGAATCACTGATTGGTTCAAAATTGGGAAAGGAGTCCGGCAAGGCTGTATACTGTCACCTGTCACCCTGCCTATTTAACTTATATGCAGTGCATATCATGAGAAAGGTGGGGCTAGATGAATCAAAAGTTGGAAATAAGATTGTCAGGAGAAATATCAACAACCTCAGATATGCAGATGATACCAAGTTAATAGCAGAAAGTGAAAAGGAACTAAAGAGCCTCTTGATGCAGATGAAGAAAGAGAGTGCAAAAGTTGGCTTGAAACTCAACATTAAGAAAACTAAGATCATGGCATCTGGCCCTTTCAATTCCTGGCAAATAGATGGGGAAGAAATGGAGGTAGTGACAGATTTTATTTTCCTGGGCTCCAAGATGGGGACTACAGGCAATGGGCTCCTCCAGGTGCCGTCGGCCAAACAATGTCGGCTGTCGGCCCCTAGGGGGAGAGCCTTCTCTGTGGGGGCACCGACGATCTGGAATGAGCTCCCCCCAGAGATACGGAGGATTCCGGATCTGCGCACCTTCCGCCGCGAGTTGAAGACGCTTTTATTTCATCAAGCTGGCCTTGCCTAAATCTTCTCCCTTTTAAGTGTAAATTCTAAATTTTTAATGGATTTTAAAATATGGGTATTTTAAATTATGGGTATTAATTCAGCCAAATTTATTTAATTCATTTTATTTGATTTTAAATTTTGTATATCTATGTGTTTTATTTCATGGCTGTGCACCGCCCTGAGTCCTTCGGGAGTAGGGCGGTATAGAAATTCAATAATAAAAATAAAAAAATTAAAAAAAAATTAAAAGACACTTGCTCTTGGAGAGGAAAGCTATGGCAAATCTAGACCGCATACTAAAAAGCAGAACATCACCCTGCCAACAAAAGTGTGTATAGTCAAAGCTATGGTTTTCCCAGTTGCAATGTATGGCTATGAAAGTTGGACCATAAGAAAGGCTGAGCGCCAAAGAATTGAGGCCTTTGAAGTATGGTGCTGGAGAAGACTCCTGCAAGTCCCTTGGACTGCAAGGTGATCAAACCTGTCAGTCCTAGAGGAGATCAATCCTGACTGTTCTTTAGAAGGCCAGATCCTGAAGATGAAACTCAAATACTTTGGCCACCTAATGAGAAGGAAGGACTCACTGGAGAAGAGCCTAATGCTGGGAAAGATTGAGGGCAAAAGAAGAAGGGGATGACAGAGAATGAGGTGGCTGGATGGAGTCATTGAAGCAGTAGATGTGAGCTTAAATGGACTCCAGAGGATGGTAGACAACAGGAAAGTCTGGAGGAATGTTGTCCATGGGATCATGATGGGTCAGACACAACTTCACAACTAACAACAACAACAACATAATCCTTTTAGGCAACAAAAATGGCTACACAAGGAGGCCTCCCAAGCTTGACATCATCAACTGAATCATGGCATTGGAGAAAGATGGCCATTCTAGAACAGGTGTCCTGAAATTCCATTCTGTCAGGGTTTGGCAAAACCTGCATAACATATTTTATTTCTTCATCTACCAAGGTCAGATTGGTCTTCTCCAACTATTTCATTTCCATATTTTAAGAATACACTATACCTGACTTTGAAACACTTGTGAGGCAGTTTGATACAATGATTAAGGCACTGGGCCAAAAATCAAAAGACCGAGAGTTTTAGTCCCATTTTAGACTAGTCACTTTTTTCTCAGTGCTGGGAAGGAGATAATGGTAACCACTTCTGGAAACTTTGCCAAGAAAACTGCAATATATAGTCTAGGCCAGGGGTGTCAACTTGATTTCATTGAGGGCTGCATAACGGTTGTGTTTGACCTTGGGGGGCCAGGGTGGGTGTGGCTAGCTTGATGTCACTCGTGTCAGGGTTGTCTGTGTTGGCCCAAGTGCTCTGTCAGTGAAAACGGGCTCCTAATCTCTGTTTTTGGCTGGGACGGCCTCCTGCAACCTTCTGCCAGTGAAAACAGAGCTCGGGTGCACCGCACGGCCTTCCCGAGCTCCATTTTCACTGGCAAAGGGTTGCAGGAGGCCGTCCCAGCCGAAAATGGAGATTGGGAGCCCATTTTTGCTGGTAGAAACACCGTGGGCTGGTCCTTCGCTGTTTCCAGGGTGGCCCCGTGGGCCAGATCTAAGCACCCCGCAAGCCAGATCTGGCCCACGGGCCTTGAGTTTGACACCCTTGGTCTAGGCAGTTGCCAGGAACCAACACTGACTTGAAAGTGTACACACATAGACACATTCACACATAGACACATTCACATTCAGACTCACACAGATAGAGACAAACTGATTATACCTCAAAAAGGCAAGAAAAATGCATCTATTACCTTTACATGCAACACACAAACATTCTCTTACAACTGGAAATTCACCTCTTATTCAAAACTCATGAAGACAGGCTTATACTGATACATCTGGCATCAGAAAAAAAACACAATTATTTGGCATTGATTCAATAGAAATGCTGAAGCTTCTCCACACCCAAAAAATTTTAAATTTGAAAGTATCTTTAAAAATCTTTTTTGAATTAAAGTTTCCCTTGCTCTTTTTCTATCAGCTCAGAAGACTCTTGGAGATTCCTTCAGCCCTCCAAAGCAAATTTGAAGGTATATAATGAGAAGAAAATTGGATAGAACATAACAGAATATATTTGATCTGCTAATAAGATCATTGTGTAATGAGATATAAAACACAAAAAAAATGATGATTAGCTCCAAAAGGAAGCAAAGCAATGCCACAGTATGAGTACTGATGAGTTAATGGTTACCAGATAACCAATGCCCAATGAGTCCTTGTTTTACAGATATTTCCGTAGCTAAACTGGAAAACAGAATGACCAAGGGCAGGCAAAAATGTTGTGGGACCAGGAGCAACTTCAGACTTCCTGTCAGCTTCCCCACTGAGTTACCTGGTAGGGAGCACTGTAAATCCTTCCTTCCTTCCTTCCTTCCTTCCTTCCTTCCTTCCTTCCTTCCTTCCTTCCTTCCTTCCTTCCTTCCTTCCTTCCGGCTCCCCTTTCCTTCCCTTCCTTTCTTGCCCCATCCCATCCTGTCCTGTCCCTTCTAGCAGGCAGTTAAGTAGCTGCTGGATGGGAGAAGGAGTGAGGGATTGCGAGATTGACTGGGAAATTGTCATGGAATGTTGAAAATGAAGATGACGTGATCATAGCAGCAGCCAAACAGCCTTGAAGCAGGCATAACTTTTCCAAATTTCATTCCCTCTGGACTCATGGGTCCTGGTTTTTGGATGTATTCTGTAAGTTAGCCCTTTTGAGATACCTTGGTTCAAAACTTTTTGCCCTCTGATGCACCATTTCACCCAGTTAAAGGTCAGAACAAGAGTTTGTGTATTAGTTGACAAAATTGTCCTAGGAGTTTAAACATTTATACAATTAACAGACCACAAGTAATTTTTAAGATAATACAATATAGTGAATAACATACTTGGGCTGACAGTTTAATGAATGAGGTTCTGTCATTCCAAAACAGATGCTAAAAAAAAACCAAACAAGCCTATTCATGAATAAAACCAAATAGGTATGCAGTTAAATAATATATTTGATAATCCCATGGGGTTAAGTACTTCCAGCTTGCATTGAAATCATTCATGAATGAAAATGCTGATATAAATATCATAAATGGACACTGTTGCTCGATCTATGGTTTTCATTTTTATGACTGAGCACTATTTTTTTCTAAAAGTTTGTTATCAGCCTTTTTTTTTTTTTTTGACATCTGCTTCTCATCGTCAATGGAATTTGAATGTTTCAATCTGAGATTTAACATTAAAAGGACAGCAGCTAAACCTGGAGATCCATTTGCGGGCCTCGCCACATTTTATATAGAAGGAGTTTGTAAATCTTAGAGATCCACCACCCCCACACCCCCACCCCCACACCCCCACAATTCCCACAAACTAGAATGAAAGGCTAAGGAGTGCTGCTTTTTCTACATGAAACCCTAGTTATTCATAATGTGCTCCACACAATGGAAATTTTGCTCAGGAGTCCTGCAATATAACATAGCATCTCCTTAAAAAAAAAAAAAAAAAAAAAACCTTATACAGCTTTGCATAGCAAACTTCAATTGGGGAGTCTACACCACCAAGTATTGGTTCACTTAAACCCCAGGGTAGTTGAAAATTTTTCATGGAGCTTATAGTGATTTATAATGGGAAGCACAGGCTTTTTCAGTAACATTGTTCTCACTGACAGTGTAAAGAAAGAGACCACTAAATCTCTTCTCATCATAACTAATGATTAAGTCAGCAGCTTTTTTGGCGAATACAGAACACCCTTCTTACAAAAACAAAGTATTCTATTGTAATGCATTACATTTTTTTTTTAAAAAAATCTTTTTAAGTATCCCATAAGCCTTTGGCGATATCTTTAACTAGATCTTCTCTCATTGTCACCATATTGAAATAAATGGAATGTGTCAGGCCGCGTAAATGCCCTTTCAATAACTTTTTAGGAGCTCACTCGACAGTTTTGGAAAGGAGGGGGTGTGTGGAAATAAAGAAATGAAGCAAACTTTCTCAGGGACTTCTATGGCTTGAATGAAAAAGATTGTCCTGCTGAGGAAAAAAGGCTTAGGCTGACATCATAGGTGGAACAAGAAAGGATAAGTCTGCAGTTACTTACTTTACACTGTCTCTGATGTGGCCTTATAACTTGTAAAAATAAAAATAGATTTTGAATTTCTGTGATGAGGAGAGTTTATTTACTAGCACAACTACAAGCAAGCTAGAGCATGGATACCTCAAGGTATTATAAAATATCTTAGCTACCTTGCTTTGTTTTTAGAAACTGATCATCCTAGGATCTCAATAAAAGTGCAAGAATTTTGATTATTTAACCAATTTTAAATACTTGGAATGAATAAAAAGATTTTATATAGAGGCAGAAAAAAAACGGAAGCTGAGGCATTCCTAATTTGTTAATAGATCAAGCAGCACAATTAGATCATATGATTCCATTTATTAGGGGAGACACTTCTAAACCATGAATTCATATTGAAATTGTGTGAGAGCCAGATAGGTTTATAAACCAATGCTGCTTTTTTAGAATAAAATAGATTGAAAATGTTTTTACCAAAATAATGTTTCAAATTTGGAAGACTAGATACTTGATAATAGAGACTTCCCCTTTAACTCCTCTAATAACATATATTGATCAGGATGATTACTATGGTTTAGTTAAACTAAAATCTTTGAGTAAATATAATCTCTATAGATGAAAATATTTTTATAGTAATAAAGATCACATTGAGCAACAAATAGGTGATGTTAGTATGGATCTTCTAGTATCAACTTAAATCACTTTTGGGCACTAATAATATCAGAGATTCGGCAACACTGCCCTAGGCCAATTTCACAAATTTAATGCTTCTTTATTTAAAACAACCAAAGGGAACAATTTCAAAAATCTATAGGTTATTTTTGCAATCAGAAACAGGGGATCCACCATATGGTTTAAAGGAAGTTTAGGAAACTGATTTTAGTAATCCCATACAAACTGGCAGAAGTTATAAAAACCAGGCTGTTTCAATGCAAGAAATGCAGTGGAAGATGATATATATCAAAATTATTTCTCCAAATGGTTTAGAGATTATCAAAACACAGTCATTTTTTTTTTCATTTGTGGTGGTTGTGTTATACAATTATACCCTTTTGATGTAAGATTTTTTTTGGGAGATAAGTATCATCACTAATCAAAGAGTTGGATGCTCCCCACAGCAAGGCTTACTGTGTTTATTTACCAGATCATAAACTTAAAAATAAGGAACTTGTTTGTTTAATTTTAGCAACCAAAATAATAATTGTGCAACATTGGGAAACTCCAGATAAAACAATAACTGAGTTGAGGGTTAATAAGGCCTGTTCAATTAGTAAAATTAGAAAATTAAATTAATGAAACATCGATGACAGAAACCACCATTTCACCAAACTTGAATAGATGTTATTTATTTATGATTAGATATACACTGGTCAAAAAAATAAAGGAAACACAAGCAGAAGACATCCGAGATCTGAATGAATGAAATAGCCTTATTAAATACTTTGTTCATTACATACAGTAGTTTTGTGTTCCCTTTAGTTGTTTGAGCAGTGTATACACTACTGTATGTAAAGAACAAAGTATTTAATAAGGCTATTTCATTCATTCAGATCTCGGATGTCTTCTGCTTGTGTTCCCTTTATTTTTTTGACCAGTATATTTGTTTTTTTTTATTTATCTCAATAGCCATGGACTTTAGCCATGGTATACTTTATACACATTGTAAATTTTCATATGTACAGTATATGTACTGTACAGTAACAGAATTAACATAATAAAATGGTTAGAAATGTAAAACATAAAACAATGATGGTATAATTTAAACGTTCTGTATTCCTACTGTTCAATGGATATGATCCTGATGATCTTTCTAAATGGAGAGATGGAATAAAAGATAAGATGAGCAGTATAATACCAAGACAAGTGAATATTTAATTCACTGAATAGGCCTGATGTTTACCTAATCTTATGGCAAATTTACACTGGTACACATCCTGCTTCCCCTATTTCAGTCAAGCCTACCAAACAGCTCAAAACTGATGAATATCTAAAAAGCAAGCAACTTACTTGCCGTAATTAACCAACCCTTCCAGTGGTGAAATCCAAATGTTTTTACTACCTGTTCTGTGGGCATGGCTTGGTGGGTGTGATGTGGCTTGGTGGGCATGGCAGGGGAAGGATATTGCAAAGTCTCCATTCCCACCCCACTCCTGGGGGGAAGGATATTGCAAAATCTCCATTCCCACCCCATTCTGGGGCCAGCCAGAGGTGGTATTTGCCGGTTCTCCGAACTACTCAAAATTTCTGCTACCGATTCTCTGAAATGCTCATAATTTCTCCAGAACCTGTCAGAACCTGCTGGATTTCACCCCTGAACCTTCCCCCACTCTTCCTGATAGCCTGCCTAATATTTATGACCCTCTTGAATGGACTCTACAGCTGCCAGTTTTGGATTTCATCGGCTCTTGTTCATTGGCTGCATCATTCCTGATGGATGATTTCATATCCTATGTGGTCCATCAACTTGATACTGAGTATCCTATGGAGTCAGTATGTTTGGAAGGTTTCTATATTTTGAATCTCTGGTTATAGAAATATCCATGTTTGGCTCTATATATTAGCACTTGTATCAGAGACCAAAGATTCATACATTTATGTGTCTATAGTTATGTAAGTCTTTGGTGCCATAAGTACCAAATGATTGAACCAAAAGCTGAAATAGCAGCACCAGTCCAGCTGTTGAGACTTCCCTATTTTTCTGTACTATAAAGCTGAAGATTTAGTCTGTGTACTTGTTATAATTGCGCTTCACTTAGCTGTATGGCTACTGCTGAGCAACCAATAGTCAGTACTTTCGTCTTTTCCTACTTGATGACTGGTTCTCATGGTCATGCTGTATCCTTGATATCATAGAAGTTATTAGTGGCTTCTTCTTTATCATCATTGCATCTTCGTTGAAAAAAAAATTGCAATGTGCCTTGTACACAAATAAGCACAAATTTATTGATTAATTAAGTAGTAAACTTAAGAGTTCACTGTAATCTTCATATAAAAACTGGTAGGTAACCTCAGAAAGTCCTTTAACTGACCCATGTCTGTTTGACTTATAGTTTTATGTTCATTACCCCAGGATCTAAAGTCCCAAGAACCAGATTTTTGCTATCCCACTAGCTGAATCACAATAATCTGCAGCAATCAATATATGCCTTCTCTGTTTCTCCTTGCAGTTAGATCCAAAATAAAATGGGACAGCATCTTATTTTCCCCACTATAGCTGACTAGGCTAGCCAACTCTTATTGCTTCTTCGGGTAGAGTTCCTCTTCCATTTCTCTTGCCTGAACTAGGGGGCCTTTCACTAAATTGAGAGCCAGACACTACCTTAAGACATGAAAGAAAGCCTGCATTTAAGCTCTGTCAGAGAGAGGAAAGTGCCACTACTGTCTCCGGGCTTAAGACAACGGTTTATTCTACCTTATAATAGAGCTGGTCCTATGAGCAGAATGCCATTTATGAGCCACGGGGGCACAGTGCAGAAGTACTGCAGGCTACTTCTGCTGACTGCTGGCTGCCTGCAATTTGGCAGTTCAAAGCTCACCAGGCTCAAGGTTGACTCAGCCTTCCGTCCTTCTGAAAAGGGAAATTTTACCCTTTTCCAGGTAAAATGAATTGGGGGCAATAAGCTGACTCTGTAAACCGCTTAGAGAGGGCTGTAAAAGCACTATGAAGTGGTATATAAGTCTAAGTGCTATTGCTATTGATGTCAGTTTTGAGGAGGGAAAGACCACAAGTTGAGATGCCCACCGATCATACTAGAACTGAACTATAAGTAGCAGCCAACAAACTGGCTGACTTTGCCAGCTAGGATTTCTGTTGATCCACTTCCCATGTACCTGGAATACACCTTTCAGGTTTAGCTGGAATTTCCTCGCCTTGTATTAATATCCTCCAAATTTTTAAAAAAAGAATATTAAAAGGACTGAAATGCTGGCTCCTATTTTAACACAATCTCTTCATTCATCTACAATATGTGTGCTTTTATGAAGCTAACCAAATCTAACTATAACACTAATGAAATCACGGCTCATTCAGATATAAAAGGCAACAAATAAGAGCTTCACTTCTGGCTGAAGAAAGAAAGGTGTTTATTTTAGGAATATTAAGTGAAGAAATGTAAAGCATGCACAATTACTGTTTGCGTATATGCCAGGTTGCATGTACCAACACGGTTGTGCATGAATCTAATCAATACATTCATTCCTTATTAGAAATAATTACACATCTAGTGCTAGAATGGAAAAAAGGCCCATTAACCCCTTGTGCCCTTTTTAGTTTAGTTTTGCCTTTCCATCTAACAGTCTTCTGTGCCACTCCACTCATTAGAGGCTACTGTCTATGAAATTGTTACATAAATCAGGATGTCGATCTGTCAGAATGGATCTCCCAGCTCAGAGGTGATGATAAATATCTGTCCCACTGGATTAGGATAAAATAGTAGAATACAAGCAGTTACTGTTTATTACTGGATAGTTAATGTATAGAGGACAAAAGGTGCTGAAGCTTGGTGACTTTTTGAAATCATTAATATGATTTGGGCCTATTGTTTAAGGGAACTAGGGTAACAATGGGCATACTTAATTTTTATTTTACAAATGATATGTATAAATATGAGAGATGGCTTCATAATTTTAAAAGCGGGTTCTTTCAGTCAAGGTCCGTTAAATACGTTGTTGCTGGAACAGTTGGGGACAAAGTTTAAATTTATATTTCTCAACTTCTTTAAGTGGAAAAGACTTCAGCTCTCCTAAAAGCTTACACAATATTTATGGGGAAATAACCAGAAAGAATCACATATACAGTATACAGTATAATATACAATATACATATACAGTATAATAACCATTTTGGGAACAGTTTAAAAAGCTATCTCTGGGACCTCTTGGGTGGCTTGTTCTATCTGAGATTTTTCTCTACTTTGAAATTATTTTTCCCATAAAGAAAAAAACTGAAAAGGTTTGTTTATATATATATATCAGGAGTCTGATTAGATTACTATTTAACACTAGGGACTGTTCATTTGTTGCCAGCAGTACTTAAAGATATCATGAGTTAGAGAAACATTATGGTTTTCATGCCATGTAGAAAAGGACTACACACAACTTTCTTTGTCATCGTTGTCATCCCAACGGTATTACCACAAAAGTGCCTTTTTACAAGTGTCCCTACATCTGCAGACTGTTAGTACTTTTTAATATATAGCCCATACAGATTAAACACATGAAATACCATTTCTGTTCCTGCTACTGGGGTCCTTTGTGTTATGATGTGCTCCAGTCCTGACTGTAATGCTATAGTTCTTCCAGCTATTGCTGACTGACAGAGAAAAATTGTTTTCTGCAAGACTCAGAATTATTCTGAAGATAAGCAATGTGATAGGACTTGAATGCTTCTGCCATATCTTTGCTTCATTGGTTGCATCAAGAAGTATGGTTGGGTATATGAACTTCAAGATCTCAGAATGTTCAGCAGGAAGATTCTGAAGGCTAGGGTCTTCACGGTGAACTCTTCTGCACCTCATGTAAAAAGCAGCTGTTGTCCTAGCCACACAAAGCACAACATTACACTGATCTGTGTTCTCCAGAATATGGGAACATGGTTTTTATTCTTCCTGTACAAGACCAGGTCCTGACCACACAGTTCTCTGCAGCATTGTCACACACCAGAAGAATAAGATAGTCCTTAAAATTTGGAGCAATTTTTTTCTTGTTTGTTGAAGAAGACATATGAGTACATCCAGGCTTGTCTCATCAGCACTGAAGACTGCAACCCCTAAACTCAATCATCCTGGGAGTAGAATTGATGCTTGGATGTATACAATTAGCCACAGATAGCTTGGAAACTACTGTCAGTGCCTTCTACTACAAATTGCCTAGAGCTGCAGCATTTTTTCATAGCTTACTATTCCACTCAATGACATATTCCAATTGGGCATATAGTGGTCCTCTGTCCACAGACTGAGAACCTTTTCCAAGTGTTTCAAGACTTTCAATACTACTTTGAAATTTTGAGATGTCTAGATATTCACACTGATACTAGCTGTCCTTCTCTTTATGGAATGGGAAGTGGATTCACTCATGCTGTAATACTGTGCAATGGATACTTTGCTGTTATGAGTCCAACAGCTTTACTTTTTAGCTCAAGAACAAGGCTTTATACAAACTTTTGCCACCTCCCACAACAGAGCTCCCTGCTGTATGCTGCCATATTTTCCATATGGAGAAAGTATTGTTTAACAAGAGGATGACTCTATAAGGTCAGAACACTGAAGATTGCTGGGACCTTTGGGAAATTGGGATGGGTGGAGGAGGTTAAATGCATTCTTCTACATATGTGCAAAATAGTAAACAGTTCAGAATTATGTAATGATGAAAACCAGATACTGTATAGACAAAATAATTTACCATAGCAATGAAATGTATCAACTACAAATATCCCAAACCATAGATGAAATATGGATAACAAAGCCTTGTAAAGTCTAAAAGATATCAACATTCATGATTACATTTTTATATTTATATGACCCTCTGAATTTGAAATAGCAATAGTAACAGTACTTATATACAGCTTCATAGTGCTTTACAGCCCCCTCTAAGTGGTTTACAGAGTCAGCATATTGCCCCTAACAATATGGGTCCTCATTTTACCAACCTCGGAAGGATGGAAGGCTGAGTCAACTTTGAGCCGGTAAGAATCAAACTCCTGGAGTGAGCAGTGAGTTAGCCTGCAGCACTGAATTCTAACCACTGTGCCACCACTTAACTGATTAAGCTTCTGAAGGAATCAGATTTGGATTTCAATTGCTCTGAAGGAACTTTGCTTTTAATATGGATATCTCCCAGATTCATCTGAATCAATCGGCTTTGGGTCTGGACTCAATCAAATCTGAGACACACCTCTTATTATAGACTTAGAGGAAGGTGACAGAAAATTATTTCATATGGCATCTTATGAATGGCTATGGCCTGCATATGGACCTCACTTAGCAAGCACTTTTTCAAAACTTTAAAGATGCTGTGCATGAGAATGCTAGAAGCCATGGTCTGAAATTGTTATAAATAATTGGACAAAAAATGCAAACATTCATAAACTGCCAAGATAACTAAAATAATATTGGGGAGAAAAAAATTAGCACAGTTCTTTGTGGTCATTGTTGAAGTTATTACTATGGTTCTGATGCACTTGGATAATTCACAACATGCACACAATCATGTTCAACTAAATGTACATACTAAATCAATGGGAATTTTTTCACAGATTAAAATGATTGCCGTACAGCTCTTCCTTGATCAGCATATTTTTATAATTCTTTTCAATGCTTATAGTGTGTCCTGAAAATTTCATTGTATATCTTCTGAACAGATATTATGGCTGCAGAATTCTTATGGACCAATGCTTTAACAGCCAACAGTATTATCATGTGCAAATGCTCAATAGTGTATATTAGATAATATTTTGTTCATGTTTTTCTTCCTCTAATGCAGTGTTTCTCAACCTTGGAAGCTTGAAGATGGGTGGACTTCAACTCCCAGAATCCCCCAGCCAGCGCTGCTGGCTGGGGGATTCTGGGAGTTGAAGTCCACCCATCTTCAAGCTACCAAGGTTGAGAAACACTGCTCTAATGCCATTATCCCAAGTAAACAATTTTTGCAAGGAGTGTCCCCCTGCTTCTAGCCCAGCACACATGAGAGGCTTCTGCTAAGTTATTGTAATCAAAATTCTCAATCATGCTGGAAGTGCTAGGAATGAAACAGCAATCTTTTGAGTCCAGCAAGAGCCTATTAAGTCACTATGCCAATTTTCTTAAAAGCTGAATGTAAGTAGAGCTTTGTGAGCTGACTGTGGTTCATTCACCTTTTTATCCAAACTCCGTGATAGAAACAAGGATAAAATGAAGGCTATATAGAACTCCTAAACTTAATTTATCTTGGATATACAGAAAGAGTTTTTTGCCAATCTGGTAGAGAAAGTTGAAACAGTCATAGTTGCCAGCAGCAAAGTTACATTTAGGAGCAGACAACAGCTCTTCTCACAGGACAATACCAGGTGAACTATGTACTTGGGGAAAGATCAGGATTTGGTCCATTGACTTTGCTTCTTTTGAACCTGTTCACAAAATGTGTGTGGTTCCTCTAGACACAATCTGAATTCATGTGCACGGACACTTTGAAGAGATTTGGACTGCAGTCATGTCATTGTTCCATGTTTATTTATTTACCAGAAAGCTGCCCAATTCATATATAATCTAGAGCAGGGGTCAGCAACCTGCGGCTCTGGAGCCACATGTGGCTCTTTCACCCCTGTGCTGCGGCTCCCTGCCACTCAAAATATGCATCACAACCACCAATGTGCAACATCTGCCAGCACACAATTTATTGAGCTTTTCAACACCCGGTAGGCCAACCATAGATAAATCTAAAAAAAGAAAAGTTTCAGAAGAAAACAGAACATTTAATTCAACTACATATGCTAGTTTTGTGGCCCAAATAGTCAAGAAATACTTAGGCATAGGAAGGGTTTTGTGGCTCCCAGTTTTTTTTTTTTTTCTGTGGGAAATGGGTCCAAATGGCTCTTTGAGTGTTTAAGGTTGCAGACCCCTGATCTAGAGTCATACCCACCAATATATTTGTTTTTGTCCTGTTCTTTAACATTCATTAAAATTACTCATAAATTATCCACCTCTTAGGCTGAGTTTTCAATGACCTTAATGGATATTCTGTTTCATTAAGTTCTCTCAATTTCTGAATCATTATTTTTTCCTTTCCTACAATCTGTTCAAGATTTTTAAATTTATGAAAATATTTAGAAAAAAAATAATATAGGGGGATTAGCTTATAATGAAGCAAAAGGAGAATGTGATACAGCTCTGTAACATCATATGAAAAGGAGAACAGTTTTCTCCTTGTTTGATAATACTTGAAACTGACAGCTCTGGATCATTTAACATTGAAGGATTTCTCTGACATCCTAAAGATAGATTTCCCTTACTTATCTGTTGGCTACAGTAAAGAGGCAGTGCCAAATAGCCTAGGCTGTTGCTGTGCCAAATTCCCACCTGGTGTCTATGTGAGAGGGATAAGATGAGATCATAAGAGATACTCTGAATATTATTCCCCACCCTTCACATCACTAGTTTAGAATTTATCTTGACATCCACTACTATCTTTGTTTCAAGTCCTGCTGCGTTGCCTTACCAGGGTGGGGAATGGGGTTTCCAGGACAGTTGAACAAAGAATAACGGAAGTGTATGTCCAGAGTATATACTCTCAGCAGAGTCACCTAAGGCCGTGATGGCGAACCTATGGTATGTGTGCCATAAGTGGCACGCAGAGCCATCTCTCCAGGCACGCCAGATGTTGCCCATTGCTTTTCTGGGTTCCAGCACACACATGCACGCCAGCCAGCTGGTCTTTGTGCGCGCGTGCGCCAGAAACCGAAAGACCAGGTGACCGGCGCACATGCACATGCTGGAAACCGGTAGCTCGGCTTCCCGGCATGTACATGCATGCTGGGGAACTGCTCTTCCGGTTTCCAGCATTCCTGTACATATGCACTGGGGAGATGCTCTTCCGGTTTGCAGCACTCCCCCACTAATGCCACATGCTCCCGTTTCGACACTCGGTGCCGAAAAGGTTCGCCAACACTGACCTAAGGCATAGAAGTCATCCCAGTGAACATGTGAAGCAAGCAGATGTCTATAGTGGGCAGGAGAGATATAGGAAGGTGCTGCAGGAGGAAGATCATTTCCGTGAAAATGCACAGACGTCATTTCATATTGCGTGGGAGAAGGCAATGGTAAACCACTCCTAAAACCACAAGGTAGACAGCTCAAAGAGATTGATGATATCATGCTAGATGATGGGCCCCTTGAGTTGGTTGGGTCTTAACAGGTTATTGAGAAAGAATGAGGATCTTATGGAGTATTAATGGTGTTTGTGACGTGGCTAGGAGTGACTTCTAATGACTTTGGGACATCTGGCTGCGGATATTGCCATGCGGGAAAATAATATTCAAAGCTGCAAATACAGAATTATAGTGGGGAATTAAAAAACATGAATGTGGAAAAGTACAGGAAATGTAAAAGACAGGAAAAGATGAAATGAATGAACTATACACTGACATCTTAGGCATCAGTGAACTGAAATGGATTGGAATTGGACACTTTTGTTCAGAAGATCATATTGTTTACTACTCAGGGGACAAAAAAAGAAGAAGGAATGGTACTGCTTTCATAATCAAGAAGGAAAGGAAAAAAACCAACCAGAATTGCAAGATTTTGTTACTATAGCCTACCTCAATGAACTATCATTCTAGTTTTCCTATGGGGTGAGTTTCTTGGTCTACGTCATAAGACTGGCAACGTACCAAAGAGACTTAACAGGGTGTGAAAGCTATCATACAATGTCCTTAATTTCACATGCTAGTAAAATAATTTTTGGGATCATTCAATGCAGATTAGAGCCATGCATGAAAAGAGAGAAGCCAGATGTTCAAATTACTTTAGGAACATGAAACATTATGGCTGATGCACACTGTGTAATTGAGAAAACCAAAGAACACAGAAAAGAAGTCATCAGGTGCTTCATTAATTATAGAAAGGCCTGCAATTCTGTCAATCTTGTCAAATGTGTTTAGAAAAATGGGAACCTAAAAACATCACTGTACATATCAGTGGTGGGATTCAAACATTTTTACTACCGGTTCTGTGGGCGTAGTTTTGTGGGCGTGGCTTGGCTTGGTTTGGTGGGTGCGGCGTGGCGTGGCGTGGCTTGGCTTGGTAAGCGTGACTTAGTGGGCGTGGCTTGGTGGGCGTAACAGGGGAAGAATACTGTAAAATTTCCATTCCCACCCCACTCCAGGAGAAGGATACTGCAAAATCCCCATTTCCTCCCAATCAGCTGGGACTCGGAAAGCAGAGAATAGATGGGAGCAGGGTCGGTCAGAGATGGTATTTACCGGTTCTCTGAACTACTCAAAATTTCTGCTACCGGTTCTCCAGAATACTGAGAATGCTGAATACCACCTCTGGTACACATAATCTTCAACACTTCAACACTATTTATTTTATTTATTTTATTTATTTTATTTATTTTATTTATTTTATTTATTTTATTTATTTTATTTATTTTATTTATTTTATTTATTTTATTTATTTTATTTATTTTATTTATTTTATTTATTTTATTTATTTTATTTATTTTATTTATTTTATTTCTATACCGCCCTACTCCCGAAGGACTCAGGGCAGTGCACAGCCAAACAATAAAACACATACATACAAAATTTAAAAGTAGAATAAAATCAAATTAAATAATTTAACATTTAGTGAATGTTCATTCATTGAAAGTTACGACACTGGAAAAACTGACTTATGACTGGTATTCACACTTGTGACTGTTGCAGCATCCCTATGGTCACATGATCAAAATTCAGTGCTTAGTAATTTGCATGTATTTATGACAGTTGCACTGTCCAGGGGTCATGAGATCATCATTTATAACCTTCTCAGTTGGCTTCTGACAAGCAAAATCAATTGGGGGGGAGCCAGATTAGTGTTATCAACCACATGATACACTTTGCAGTAATTCACTTAACAACTATGGCAAAACAGGGCATGAAATGGACACAACTTATTTAACAACTGTCTTGCTTAGCAACAGAAATTTTGGACTCCATTGTGGTCGAAAATTGAGGATTACCTGTACTCAGGAGAAAGCTATACACAGGCCAGAAAACCCAGCAATAGTCCAGATGGAACACACAGCAAAATATGAGATGGCCCTTCAAGTAGCCTGGATCCATGCCAAATAAACAAATAGATCATAGAATACACCAATCCAGCATTCTCATTGAAAGCCTGAATGACCAAGCTCAAATTATCTGATTTTGGAGATATTATGTGAAGACCTAGATCTCACATAATTCTATAACCCTAAAAAGGATGAAGGAAACTTCCTCAATAGGAGGCTAGGTGCTGCACAAGGCAGAAAGATTTCAGGTTAAAGGGTTAGCCAGAGGCACCAGTGTTGGGTATGTGTATGTGTGTCAAAATTTCAGGATTGCAGTCACATGTAAAAAAAAAAAGGGACAAGATTTCAATCATCAGAACATAGTCACAATCTAACCTCTAATAAAGATTAGATAGATTTCTTACAGGAAATCTAATAATGATGATGGGAATACATTTATACAGATCAGCAGATACAGACATTCATATGCATATGCTGTACATCTATATGCAATACTTGCCCACACTCAGACAATTTGCAAATTAAATACTTCATTGGAGAAGTTTATAAGGTTTCTTTTTTAAAAAAAAAAAAATTGGTCAAACAGCAGTTGGTCAAACCAATTGTTGGCATGCATCTTGAGGCTGTTGAAACCGATTCACAGAAACCTTGCTGGCTATTGCAGAAAATGACGACAGCTGCCACAGCTGCTGAGCTACAGCAAAGTAGTAGCCAAGACTAATATTTCCTAGTATATCCTTTTACTCTTTCTCCCCCCCCCATCCCCCACTCTGTCTCTGTCTCTTTCAGAAGATCAGGGGCTTTCTGATTTCCTAAACTACAAGGCTACAATAAATACTGAAAAATGTGCAATGAGCCCAGTAAATAGAACCCAAGAAATATTCTCCAAGGAATTTAGAACAAGTTAGAACTTAGAATAACAGTGTTGGAAGGGACCTTGGAGATCCTCTAGTCCCGTGATGGCGACTATGGCCACATGCCACAGGTGGCATGTGGAGCCATATCTGCGGGCACGTGAGCATTGCCCTAGCTCAACTCCAGCGTGCATGTGCGCACTGGCCAGCTGATTTTCGGGCCTTATGGGCCCACCGGAAATCGAAAAATGGGCTGTTTCTGGCCTCTGGAAACAGCCCTCCGGGTGGTGGGGAAGGCCGTTTTTGTCCTCCCCAGGCTCCTAGAAAGCCTCTGGAGCCTGGAGAGGGTGAAAGACAGGCCTACTGGGCCCACCGTGCCATTGCATGCCAAAAGTGGGGGGAGCGCAGGGGGCGGGGTGCATTGAATTATGGGTGTGGGCATGCACGTGCGTGACCCTCCCCCCATTCCCCCTGCTTTTGGCCCACGACGGCAAAAAGATTAGCCATCTCTGCTCTAAGCCAACCCTTTGCTCAAGCGGAAGAAATTATCTTCTTGAAAGATGGTCTCTTCTTGAAAGCCTTCAGAGATGGAGCAACCACAACTTCTGAAGGCATTGGTTGATCGTTTTCACCATTAAGAAGTTTCACTTAGAACTAAGGAGCAAATTGCTAATGAATTTGAGAAAGAAATTTTCAGTTATTTAATTGAAATTTGAATGTATTGCTAACTTTGTGCTTGTTCTATTTTTCCTATTCCTTTTCCCTGTCTTTTGCTAAGTGAGTATGTGCATAGAGAAAAAGAATTAAACTTAAATGTGTTCAGATTCTTATACAAATTCAGCCTGGCTCATCATGGGCCACTATCTTATCCTCAGTTCTTCAGTCTCAACTAAAGAATAGTGATAAAGTTTCTGTGCATTGTTCTGGGAATACATGGGGGAAGTAAATTTGTTTACTATTTAGGCTTTGAGGACTTAAAATAATAAAACTAATTTAGAAATCAAAAATATAATCACCAATACAGCAAGACATGGCATCATAAAAAGCAATATTTACAGCAGGAAGGGGAAAAATCAACCAAAATCTCCTTTGGAATGAAATAAACCTTCAGTAGAAACCAATGTATGGATGCTTACATATATGTTCCATTAAATTTAGTGTATCACAATAAATAGTGATGGGATTTATAGGCTTTCAATTTAACTTGTCAAAGAAAGTGCCTAGTAAACCTCTCTTGGGAAGTTATTCTATAAATGGCTTCACGTACTGAATTGCTATATTTTAATAAAAATACCAGACTTGGCATTTCAAGGAACATTGGCACTATGGCAAGATTATCCAGGCTCACACAAAAGTCCTGGAATATCTTATTCTGATCATGTTTTAAAATGTGATCTTATTTACTGCTTGCTTGTTTTACTTCATTAACAAAAATGCCACTTAAGGAAGTTAACAATAATTTTAAAAATAAAGTAACATGACAGCAATAGAACTTACTTATATACTGCTTCATAGTGCTTTTACAATGCTCTCTAAGCAGTTTTACAGAGTCAGCATATTGCCCCCAACAATCTGGGTCCTCCTTTTATCAACCTCAGAAGGATGGAAGGCTGAGTCAACCTTGAGCCGGTGAGATTTGAACTGCTGAACTACAGCTAGGAGTCATCTGAAGTACCCTCCAATGTTGCACGCTAACCACTGCGCCACCTCGGCTCTTTAAATGAAATTATAATTCATTTAAACAAATTATATTAAGCACAAATAACTGTATTCTGAAGTTTTTATCCATCTGCACTTTTCAACATTTTTAAATGTTTCAAGAAATTGGGCAGGAATCCATGTCTCTGTTTGGGTAGAGTATCTGTGTGAGTCTCTATATGTATAGGTGTTAGGGTAATATATCACTTTTTAAACTATATTTTTATACTATTGTATGTTTTCATTATAAGCTACCCAGAATCATTTAGGTGAGTAGGGGGAGTGTAGAAAATTGATAATCAATAAATAAATATGTGGAATGAGAATATTCAAATAACTTTCAGAATTCTAAGCAAGGTATTACAATTACTTAGGTAACAGGAATAAGCACTGCATGTATCTTTCTCTTATTTGGAAAGACAAAAAACACAATCAAGAATTGAAAAGAACTGACTCCAGAACATTTCCTAACCGGATTATGGGACAGCAGGGAACAAAATGAGATTTGGCTAATTAGCTGTTTTTGAAAATACACAACTTTATGATTTCCTTTTTTTTTTCATGTAGCTTTAAGAGGGGCTACCTGCCCTTGCTGACTATTAAATGATACGGTGTTTTTCAAAATGAGTTTTATGGGCATCTAGTCACTCAGTGCATTAGGCTTCATATGTTCTCAAGTATCCGATTTATTGCTTTCCATCTTATAATTTGAAATGTTTTCTCATTATCCCTTTAAGCGCATTACAAATTGGCCGTCTGCAATGACCTGAGGGCAATTGAGATCATCCAGCAATGCTATTTATTACACAAGATTACAATGACATGAGACCTGTCCTTAGTTTGAATAACAAGGCATTTCAGATAAGAGAAATGTCTTGCATCACAGGGAACAGCTTTCAGGGAGGAAAAAAAATATACTTATTCAAGCTTTAAGGAGCTGCTGACCTTCTGATAAAAAAGGGGGCATCTGGCATAACTGATACAAAAATATTTTGCAATAATATTTTTATAATACTAGTGCACTGTTCAAGCTAAGCAAAGACTTGGAATGAATTTTCTGATCTTACTATTAACAGGACGTAATAGTGATTCTATAGTACAACAAGGTCTGTGCACTAAACCCATGGTTAAAGACATAGTTAGTCATGGTTAATCAAGTAGAGATTAGGTGAAACCTGGCTCAAAAACAGTAACTGAGAAAGGGATCTTGGAGTCCTAGGGGACAAACACTTAAATATGAGCTAGGAGTATGCCACAGCAACCATAATAGCTAATGCAATCCTTGATTTTATTTTTATTTATTTATTTTTATTTTATTTTATTGAATTTGTATACCGCCCTACTCCCGAAGGACTCAGGGCGGTGAACAGCCATAGAATAAAACATATAGATACAAAATTTAAAATAAACTAAAACGAATTAAATAATTTGGCTGAACAAATTTAAAATCCCAATCATTTAAAACCAAATTTAAAATTTCCATTTAAAAAGGGAAAAGACTTAGGTCAGGCCAGCTTGATGAAATAAGAAAGTCTTGAGCGCGCAACGGAAGGTACGCAGATCCGGGATCCTCCGTATCTCCGGGGGGAGCTCGTTCCAGATAGTAGGTGCCCCCACAGAGAAGGCTCTCCCCCTGGGGGCCGCCAGTCGACATTGTTTGGCCGACGGCACCCAGAGGAGCCCCTCTCTATGGGAGCATACTGGTCGGTGGGAGGCTATTGGTGGTAGCAGGCGGTCCCGTAAATAACCAGGTCCTAAGCCATGGAGTGCTCTAAAGGTGATAACCAAAACTTTGAAGCGCACTCGGAAGACCACCAGGAGCCAATGCAGCTCGCGCAGGAGAGGTGTTAAATGGGAGCACCACGTCGCTCCCGTCACCACTCGCGCGGCCGCACTTTGCGCCAGTTGGAGCCTCCGAGTGCTCCTCAGGGGGAGCCCCATGTAGAGCACTTATGATAAATAGAGGGATAGAGTCAAAATCATAAGAAGTATCAGTACCGCTTTATAAAATCTTAGTAAAACCACATCTGGAATACTGCATCTAATATTTGGTCACCACATTATAAAAAAGATGTTGAGACTTTGGAAAGAGTGCAGAGAAGAGCAACAAAGATGATTAGGAGAGCCTAGAGAATAAAACATATGAAAAACGGTTGCAGGAATTGGGTATGGCCAGTCTAGAGAAAAGAAGGACTAGATGTGACATGATAGCAGTATTCCAGTATTTGAGAGACTGGCACAAAGAAGAGGGGTCAACTTATTTTCTAAAGCATCAGAAGGCAAGACAAGAAACAATGGATGGAAACTAACCTAGGAGAGAAGCAATCTAGAGGAGATTGCTATAAGGAGTATCTTCCTAACAGTGAGAACAATCAACCAGTGGAATGGGTTGTCTCTAGAAATTGTGGGTGCTTCATTACCTGAGGCTTTTAAGAGACTGACAGCCACTTGTCTAAAATGGTATAGAGCTGTGTTGGCGAATCTATGGCATGCGTGCCACAGGTGGCACACGGAGCCATATTGGTGGGCACGCAAGCTCAACTTTCAGGCCTTCTGGGCCCACTGGAAGTCAGCAAACAGGCCATTTATGGCCTCCGGAGGGCCTCCAGGGGGGGGGAAGGCTGTTTTTGCCCTCCCCAGGCTCCTAGAAAGGCTCTGGGGCCTAGAGAGGATGAAAAACGGGCCTACTGGGCCCACCGTGCCATCGCGTGCCAAAAGCAGGGGAAACGCTGAGGGGTCGCACACACATCCACGGGGGTGAGGCACATAGAATTATGGGTGTTGGCACATGCGTGTGCGACCCCCCCTCCCACACTCCCCCCGCTTTTGGCACATGATGGAAAAAAGGTTAGCCATTGTTGGTATAGAGTCTCCTGCTTGAGCAGCAGGTTGGACTAGAAGACCTTCAACGTTCCTTCCATCTCTATTATTCTGTATTCTGTAGTTGGATGACATTTGGTGAATAAGATAGGTCCATAGAAATTTGCAAACTTAAACTTTTTTTTTTTACCAGAGAGTTCAAACATGTGATTGACCATTGTCCCAAATGGCAGGAAAATTGTTTGTCAGACTTGTGGACGCTAGTCCATCAACAACTGGGGGTGATGTCTCTGACCTGTGAGTCAGCAAGGTAGAATTTTTGCAACCAAAGATTATGCACAGGTTCTGAGTACTCGGCTTCCACAATGGAATCCTGCCAGTTCTAACTGTCTATCTCCAAGGTTGTGACGCTCACATGTAAAGTGATGATCAGAAGTGAAGCACATTCCTCCTTTGTTTACTTTTATCTCAAGGCTTTCTCTTTTGTCCATAAATAAAAGTCAATTCATTTAAACTTTTTTGGGGGGTAAGTAATACCCTGCCTATACCAACCTTGCCCCATCTGCCTTTCTCTAGTTGTACTGTTTTATCGCCGATCCAGCATGGATGTTGGCTGTGGTGGCTGAGATGAAAGGAACTGCAGTCCACAGGGATTGGAGGCTGCCAAATTTGCAAAGCCTGTTCAAACTAATACCTTCCTTTGATCCCTATTCAGCTGGAAAGCCACCATCATAAGGATGCTTTTTTTTCAGATTTCTGCCAATTCCTTCCTTTTATGACACCTCTCTACAACATGTCTGGCAGTACTCCAGGAGGTCTTCCTGACTCTGAGGAATGATTAATCAAATGGTCAAGGTGCAGGAAATTGCAGCAAAGTGGGTAGGTGGAAAAAAAATATATACCTTCAGCAGATGCATACCAATAACAATAATCTACCACATGTATTTTCAATGAGTTGGACATTAGTTTTGCATAAGGTGACACCACAGTTGCTGCTCAGTAGGAGAATTGTTCATTGTAAAAGTTGATGTTGATCATTAATTTTAGCCCACTGGACCTGATCTTGGATCTTGATGGTGGAATCAGTAATCACCTTGGCCTAGAGGGATCTACAGCATATTACCAAAAACTGGGTGGGAGATGGTTGTTATATCACCTTGACATAATTCTTCAGTCCTAGGTTTCATATCCTTCCTCTGCCTTCCAGGATGGCTGTTCGATGAATATCTTTTTGCTAAAAGGGATAATGTGGAGATTCCACTGGTGTATCAGCCACTGTGCTGCCTAGTGGGTTTCCCGCCTGAGCTGCTGGACTAATCTCAGGGCTACTTTGGTATAGTTGTTAAGGTATACTGGCCTAGATTATGAGTTCTAGAAGACTATGGAAGCTGGATAGATAACACTGGGTCAGTCATTCTCTCTCAGTCTAATCCACCTCATAGGACTGTGGGGAAAACAGGCAGAAATACTAAGGAATACTAATATTAATTTATATTAATACAATATTAAGTTTGCTACCTTGATAGATAGATAGATAGAGAGAGAGAGAGATAGATAGATAGATAGATAGATAGATAGATAGATAGATAGATAGATAGATGATAGAGAGAGAGAGAGAGAGAGAGAGAGAGAGAGAGATAGATAGATAGATGATAGAGAGAGAGAGAGAGAGAGAGAGAGAGAGAGAGAGAGAGAGAGAGAGAGAGAGAGAGACAGATAATACATACATAGATATATAGATGATATATAGAGAGATATAGATATATGGATATAGATATATAAATAAAATTATTTTATTATGGTTTGTCGCAAAGTTAGCCAAATGTTTAAATTGGATTTGTCATTTTTATCCATTTATCGAGTCCTTTTCAAGGACCTGGGATAGGCAAATGTTGTTTTATGGTGTTCAAAGTATTGTCGTAGGATGTAAGCAGTTCACTAGTGAAGTTACATCCTATTGTTGTAGGATGTAAACAGTTTACTAGTGAAGTTCCCTTTTGCAAATGACTGATTGTGACTTTGACATTGATAATGGTGTTCAAGTAGTGCTCTAGTTGTTTTGAGATTGCACTCAAGGTACCTGTTACTATTAGTAACATCTTTGCTTCATTTTGCCACCATCTTTCTATTTGTATTTGTGTTTTAATTATTTTTCTCAGTTCTTTCTCTTCTATTCTGTTGAATCCACTTCCATTTTCCAGACTTTTTTGTCTCTCTCATTGACAAAAGTCTGAGGTATTATGTGTTGGTCACTTATCTAGTTAAATTCTAAAGTCCCAGAACATTTTAGCTTCTTCATTTTCTATTGCTTTGTCTATTTTGTGAGTCCATCAGTTCCTCCTTGCAGGCAAATAATATTTCTTGCAGGCCTTCCAGTGACCTTTGTTGTTTGTCGTGTCATTCTTTGTAGTCAGTCTGTGAGATCTTCTTATACCAGCTAGCTAGGTGGTGATGCTTTGTTTCTTTAGCTTCTTTGCAAAGACAGCATTTTTTGTCTGTAGCTGAGTTCTGACTTTATATGTATTTGTTCTTAAGACTTGGTATTGTGCAGCCAGAATTAGCCCCTCTATCTCTTTCTTCAGTTTCCTTGTTCTTAGCCACTGCCAGGTCTTGTTATCTGCTTTGCCTGCTATTTTTTAATGTACTTATTGTATTGTTTTATTTTATTTATATTTTATAAATATTTTAATTTTTCTGATTAGTGCTTACTGTGGAAGTTTTAATTCTTAGTTTAATTATTGGAAACAGTAGGAGTCCCTTCTAGATTCAGTAGCATACAGATAGATGGAATGAATGAACGAACGAACGAACAAATGAATGAATGAATGAATGAATGAGGGAGAGAGAATGGCAATGAGAGTAAGTTATTCTGCATTCAGTGGTACTTTTTTGCAAGTGAATGTGTCTAGGACTGCATTCATAGTTATCAGAACTTTTCAAATTTTATATTCCATTTATAGAATTTAGAGGCCACCTGATTCCCAATGATTCTGGATGGTAATTATTGTGTTTTTGTTTTATTTTTTAGGTACAAAAAACAAAGGGTAAAACAGGGAAACAGAACAAAGCAGTGGTACTACATGGATATACTGTGGTGCACCCATAAGTAGCTGCATGGAGTAAGAAAGCACAATTTTTATCTATGTAAATAAAATTTTAAGTAAATCAATGGTAAAAAGATTTTTTAAAATGTTGAGCTTAATTCCTGGTAGTTGTTAACATTAAAACAGTACAGAAGTGCCATTGCATTTTTAATTGGTATTGTGCTTGATAGGGAAAGGAATTCAATCTTTTTTTCTCTTAAAAGAAAAAAAAAATTATATAGACATTCCTTTACCTTGAATTTTCCATAAATCATGTTTCAGTGAAACATGTCAGTAATTCATGCAACTGGATATTTTTCTACCTTTACGTTTTCTCAGAATGTTTTATTTTAATGCCAAATTGGTAATAGTCCTATTTTTATTCTACAGTCATCTTCCATACAGCATTGTCTTCTATCAGAGGATGTTCATTTCTTTTGTCCCCTAGAATAAAAATATCCTTTTGTCAGTGGTAGAATCCTCCCAGTTTAACAACAGGTTCAGTGATCGCGTGATCTGCGCTCACGCATGCAGTTTAAAGAAATCTTCACTTCCTGGTTTCTTCAGAGGAGTAACACAGCTGATTCGCACAGCAATCTGCTCTACCACGCGAATCAGCTGAGAAGATAAAGGGAGGAAAATCACACAGATGGGCAGGTGGACTCATTTGATCGTCAGGACGAACCGGTTCACTCCCAGCTGATCATCAGAGGTACCGGTTTGCCCCAATGGTCCGAACCGGTAGAATCCCAACACTGCCTTTTGTATATGATTAAATCTATCTAAATAATATGATTTATTTATCAGATATTTGAGAGAGAAAAGTGTGTTTATGAATCAATACCACAAAATACTATTGGTGTTCATAGCTAGGTAACCAGCAACTTTTTAATATACTAGTTGATTTTAAAAAGATAGGTTATTTGTCCTTAACATGTTACTAAATACTCTTTACCATGCAATTCTTCCTGTCATACTGTGAGGTGAAGGGAAAGAGTTGAGTGGTAAGTAGTTAGTCTCAGTTTAATCTTTAAAATTTTTGTCTAGTTATAGCAATCATTATAAATCAGTTTCCTGAAAAAGAGTGATTTTGACTTTTTTTTTTCCAAAGAAGAAGAATGTCCTAATGTCCCCAGCTAAAGCCAGATAAAATTAAAACCAAAATAAAAACAATGCAAGAAAAAAAATAAAACAATGATACAGGAATTCCAATATGTACCAGGAGGACATAGAATTGCACTGGTTTCAATATTACCTGGGTCAATGAAGTTATTTTGATCTTGTAAAGTGTGGTTGATGAGTGGAGCTGTAAGCTTCATTATTTTAGACTTATTTTATTAAGTAAGTAAAACAACAAAAAAGAAAAAAAAACTAAAAAAGGAAAATAAACTTACGCTTGCCCAGGATTCTCTGTATTCACAATTTTGTACAGTTCTTTTCCTGGTATCTGTTTAGAAAAAGATTTGTTTGTTCAGAATATGTGGTTAACCATGAATCTATTCATGTGAAAATGTAAAAAAGGAATGAATATAAATATAAAAAGCATGTTTAGTTTGATCACTTATGATGAAAACTGAGAACATTAGTAAGATACAAGTGGGATGTGAAGTTCTGAATATGGAAATTATCAGGAGTGGGTTTTGAGGACCCACTCATTTTTAAAAAATAAGTGAAAAGCAACTACCGTCAAAGTAGAACTACTGCAGTAGGGGGAAGGATGAGTCGTAAATGAAAAAATATTAGCAGACATTACTCCTAATTTTTATTGGCATTACTTTCCCAACAAAAGAAATAGAAAGTGGATATAAGGAAAGTGGATGCAGAAGCTATCTGAAAGAGAATGAAAGAATTGTATTGTCGAATGTCACAGACATTTCTGTATATACTTTAATGGAATGTATGAAAAAAATTCCTTAATAAAATAAATAAAATAAAATAAAATAAAATAAAATAAGGTGTGTGAAAGTGAAAAGGAAAAATAACATAATGCTCCTACATTAAGGAAATCTGGAAAATGTATAGTGTGAATACAGAGAAATAGTAGCAAACAATGTTGCATAATGATAACACAATTCAAAATTGTAAGACTGCAGGCATAGACGATATAACAAAAAATGTTCATTTACAGATGTGATTTGATCATTAAGTGGCTTTGAGATTTATTTAATGTACTATATGCATGAAGATTGTATCTATGGCTGACAGCTAGAAAAATAATATTTTTTCCCCTATAGAGAAAAAGGTAATACAATGGAATGCAATGGAATGCAAAAACTGCAGGAGATTAGTTTGATAGGTGTGTCTGGAAAGCTATTTGGCAGAATTCTGATTGAAAGGGTACAAGAAGTCACAGTGAGAAAAAAATAGAAAGTATAGTGCATTTTTATGAAACGTTATGCATATTTTTGTTCTTCAGATTACTGAGAAATATGTGAATGTGAGAAAGAAAGTTTCTGATTTATTTAGAAGAAATATATGATAATGAGCATAAATTGTGGAATGTTTTGTGTAGTTATGAAGTGGATGGTTGGTTACTGAATATAAATATATAGTCCCCAATTTAGGACTGGTTGCTCAACAATCATTCAAAGTTACAACAGCCTCGGAAAAAGTTACCTACAGCCCATCTTTAAAGTTATGATTGTCGCACCACCCCTACTATCACATGATTGCATTTCAGCTGCTTGGCAACCAGCTCACATTACAACTGGTAGCAGCATCTCATGGTCATGTGACTGTGTTTTGTAACTTTTTTGCCATTTTTTGGCAAAAAATATGTTGATTGGATAAGTTGGGTTCAGACTTATGACCAGATGATTTACCTAACAACCATATGATTAACTTGACTAGCACAGTGATTCACTTAATGAATTTTTTCATTCAGTTTTTATAACAGTCATAAAATTGAGTCTGGTCATTCAAAATATGACCAAAATTCCGGGCTCAATTTCAGTCATAATTTGAGAATTACACGTATAGTGATATCAGCTAAATGTAAAATGTGCAAAGAAATGTAATACTTGTTCCATTTGTGGTACAATATTAAGTAGGAAGTAAAACAAGGGTGCTTCATGCCCCCTTGGGTACTTAATACAAATTATGGATAAATTGGTGTTGAAAATTTCTGGTAACATTAGAGGTTCATTTGTCAGGGACATAAATTCATGTCTTCTTTTTTCTGCATATAATGTCCTGTTGTTAACTAAGAACCTGGATGACTTGCAGTGAATTTTAGACAAATTATATTATGCAATGAAAAGTGTGAGTATGAAATTTAAAGTGTCAAAGGCCAAAATAGTTGTATTGAAAAAAAATGGAGTGCACGGTTGCAATTATATATTAATACAAATTTGTCATTGTCAGCCATTCAGTCGTGTCCAACCCTTGATGCTGGATAATAATACAAATTATACATACATCAATAGTGAAAAATTAGCCAGCAGATCACTTTTTATATCACAATATAATGTTTACTAAGGATGGAGTAATGGAGAAAGAAATTGTGAGAGAAGCAAATGCTGGTACAAAATAGTGGGTGGTATGTGGTATTTTGTGAAGAATGATGCAAAACTATATGTGTGTATAACAGCATGTGTATAATTTTTTTATATGGGAATGGGAGTGGGTATTTGGGGAATAACATAAAAGTAAATTGGATGCATTAAGAAATGTGTCTGTACAAGAGGTGATATTGTCAAGTATAAATGGGCAATGAGTGAAAGTGGATTGAATAAAAAAAGTGAGTGACCAGCAGAAAAGAAAAACCTTGTGGTGGTTCAGTCATACCAAAAGAATGAGAATGATGAGAATGTGAATGGAATAGGAACTCAAATAAAGCAAAAGTGAATTGGACAAGAGGAAAGGCAAGACTGAGAAAGTCATGACTGGATGGAGTTGATCAGTTCTTCAAAAACCAGTAAAAAGTTCAAAGAGCAAAAATCAAAGTATGAAGTGAATCTCATTTGCCTTCAATCTTTCCTTGGAGGATTAAGTGAAGTATGTTGTATTTTTCTGGGTGTCTCATCACAGGACCAAAATATTCTAACTTTCGCTTTTTTATGGTTTTGATGATTTCCCTTGGCTTTCCCAGGCGGCTTATCATTAGCATTAACTATAGTGAGTTATATTTCATCTTCACTTATATCTGTAAGATGTACCTATGTGCTACTGACCGTATTAGTCCTCATCTTCTCTTTGCTTGAATCTAGACTTGAAACATTGTTCAGAAGGCTTATAACAATTAGTCAAAAGTTGAAAGAAAAGACAAGGCACCATTGCCATGATTTTTTCTGTCTGTGTTTCAATCTTACACAGTTTTGAATGAAACATTACATCTAGTGTAATAGTTTTTTGTCTTTTATAAAGGGCACTAAGGTATATAAACTCCTATTTTAAAGAATAATTTATCATAACTCCCTAGCCTTTAATTCATAATAAAATCATTTTCTGTATTACTCTGATATATTTTAAAATATTATTCCTGTTGATCTCATCAATCATATTAAGCATTAAAACAGGAGTGTCAAACTTGATTTCATTGAGGGCCACATCAGGGTTGTGTTTGACCTCAGGGGGCCGGGATGGGTGTGGCCTGGCTGGGCGTGACCAGCTCAATGTCACTTGTGTCAGAGGCACCTGTAGTGGCCCAAGCACTTTGCCAGCGAAAACAGGCTCCCAAGCTCTGTTTTCATCTGCGACAGCCTCCTGCAACCCTCTACTAGCAAAAACAGAGCTCGGGAGGGCCATCTGTGGCTCTCCCAACTCCATTTTCCCTGCAGAGACACCAAGGGCTGGTCATTCGCTATTTCCAGGGTGGCCTCTTGGGCCAGATCTAAGCACCCTATGGGCCGGCTCCAGCTCCGAGGCCTTGAGTTTGATACGCCTGCATTAAAACAAATTATAATATTCACCTTCCTTTCTTAGGTAGACACCATTTGTTTCATTTAAATTCTTGTTAGAGAAGAAAGAAGCTAAATGTGAATGGCATCTACAATATGAGAAATCGTGTAAGGGCCCAGGGTTCCACTTTTTAATAGAAATAGCTGCAGTATAATTTTCCCACAAGCAATTGGACACTAGTATTTTTAGCCAGTGGAGAGCCAGTGTAAGTTAAGAATAGCAATTGCTACAGTGGGAAACTACACAGTTTCTATTAAGGGGACAGCCAGTACAACAGCTGGCTGGTGATGAATTCATATGAAATATGCAATCGTGCAGCATACATAAGAATACATTTTATAAATTGTTTATAGTGGAATTGTGAAAAGACAATAGAATATTGTTGCCTTCTTTCTGGAAGGGGCATAGTGTTCATCTTGACAAGCTGCAAATTCTGAGCCCACTCAGTGTATATGGCCTTTCCAGCAAAAGGGCTTTCTACAAGAACAACATAGGTATTTTTTTAAAAAAAATATGGAAGAAAGTTAGACAGATACCATCTGTGCATCTGTTCAGAATGTGCAATATTTAGAAAAGCAGGCCAACTCAGACACAAGAAAGGGGAGTCACTGCATTTCACAGATGGTCTTCTTCATTTAGTTTTGTGTACCACCCTAAAATGTAGTGGGAAAGCAGTCTTTTCCCATGCAGATGAAACTAAGAGAGGATTCTTTTTCTGGAATCAGGTCATCATTTAAAATGATAAAACAAAGCATGTTGCTATCCATTTCCCAAACACTGATATTCACTGAGTTGTGTTTGAAGAGAAGCAATGAGGTGCCTGTTATTTATTTCCATAAAAGTAACAACAATGAGTAGGGAATGCATACTGGTGGATTTTTGAAAAGGCAAGGCAGCATCAGATGCTAAAGTAGCAAGCACAACAACTTAGAACTGGAAAGAAGAAAAAAAGAAAAATGTATTCTCATTCTCACAGCTACCCAATGATAGTATTTGCTATCTTTGTAGTCCTCAGTTTTTGACTACAATTGAGCCCAAATTTTATCTTGCTCAGTGAGAAATTTGTTCAATGAGTTTTTCCCCATTTTGTGACTTTTCTTGCCACATTTTTTAAGGGAATCAGTGCAGTTGTTAAATTAGTAATACGGTTGTGAAGTGAAACTGGTTTCCTCTTTGAGAGCTGTATACAATGAATTTTCATTTTAATGCATGCCGATTAGTGTACATTCAAAGTGACAATAAAGTTATGATTTTATTCTATTCTATTCATTGACTTTGCTTGTCAGAAGATTGCAAAAGGTGATCGCATGGCCCTGGGGCACTGCAACTGTCATAAATGTGAGTCTGTCAGGCATCCAAATCTAAATCACGTGACTATGGAAATGCTGCAATGGTCAGAAGTACTAAAAATGGTCATAGGTCACTTTTTCAGTGCCGTTGTAACTTCAAACAAAAATTAAGTGAACTGTTGTAAATCGAGGACTACCTGTATTAATAATCAACCTTATAGTTGATTAAGTGTTAATTACAATAAGGTACAATTAAGTGTTGTACCTTATGATTCTTGATGAGTATTTTGTCTTTTTATGTACACTGAGAGCATATGCACCAAAACAAATTCCTTGTGTGTCCAATCACACTTGGCCAATAAAGAATTCTATTCTGTTCTATTCTAGAGCTGTTAGAAGACCAAACTGGAATATATTTGGTAAATCACTGGCACATTACATTTTGTATCAATGTGCCTTAGCACTGACTGCAATGAACTATAAAGGTGTATAGATTTTGTTAAATATAAGATTAAATTAAATTAAGATTAAAACAGAACAACTACAAATATTAACTTATATTTGCAATAGTGGCGAATATCTGTAGCTTGGGTGTGGGATGAGGGTGAAAGTTCATTCTCCAAGCTTGTGGGTTGATTTCCAAATGTTTTATTACCAGGCTAGGTAACATCTTCAGTGGAGTTTAGGGGATGTCAGTAGGGCTTAAGACCTACTGACCACACAAAGCCCTTATAAACAGAAGAACACTGACACTGACATCCCCTAAATTCCACTGAAGATGTTACCTAGAAACTTCAGAAACCAACCCAGAAGCTCTGAGAACTTATTTCTTATTAACTTATATTTTTGTATGCAGCTGGTTCCTAGAATAAATGACATATGGACCTGTACCACTATATACAGTACACTGAGGGCCTTCCTGACTTTCAAAATATTGTTATTCTGTGACAAAACTCCAATGAAGTCCCATAAAACAATACAGTGTCCTTACAAGGGGTGAAATCCAGCAGACAGGTTCTGGAGAATCGGTAGTGGAAATTTTGAGCAGTTCGGAGAACCGGCAAATATCACCTCTGCTAGAGTGAGAAGGGAATGGAGATTTTGCAATATCTTTGCCCCAGGAGTGGGGAGGGAGTGGAGATTTTGAGTATCCTTCCCTGCCATGCCCACCAAGCCACGCCCATCAAACCACGCCATGCCCACCAAGCCATGCCTACAGAACCAGTAGTAAAAAATTTGGATTTCATCACTGGTCCTTACCTTTTAGAGTGAGACAGATGTTGTTTTGCTTTGCCTTTCTTCTGAGGTTCTTCCAGCAGTTGAAGTGGAAGAGATCTTCTCACACATCCTATGAATGAGTTGAAGTTTTTTATTGCTGCAGTTGTAGCTTAGCATGTAGTTCTTCAACAAGGCGAATCCCAGCCTTTGTATGTAGAATTCATTTGTTTGTTTACTACTACTATTTATACCTCACCTACCCTATTTCCCTCAAAATAAGACATCCCCTGATAATAAGCCCAATTGGGCTTTTGACCGCATGGCAATAAGGCCAAGCACTTATTTCAGGGTTCAAAAAAATATAAGACAGGGTCTTATTTTCGGGAAAACACAGTATGTCTAATGAAAGTTTCAGAAGATGAAAGAGTAAACAAAACTCCATGAGAATTAAATATAATCCAGCAAAATATACACAGCAATTATCCCCAAAGTATCACAATGGCATCATAATACATCATTAAAACAAGAGTTAGAAAAGATCTTACTAAGATTAAAGGATCTTTGTTGCCAGACAGACAGTGAGCTGAAGTGGGGCCATTGTTAAAAACGATAAAGAGTCTTTTGCAACAAGCACAGTACCTGGTGATTTCATAGTCATGTCCACGTGTTTTTGATGAACATATCCCAAGTTTCCAACAGGAGATTAAAAATTTCTAAAAGTTCTTCATATTCCATCAGTTCACTGAGATGAACTGAGCCTGGAAACAAACTAATGAAGACAAAGATCAGCTGCATTTTAAGCCATCTTCAAGAGAAATCCCATGACATCATATAAACTATATAAATTCAATCTGAAGTAAATTGGACAATAGATGCCCAAAACCAGTCTTGGAAGATAGTTGATAGAATGTGAACACATTCCTAATTAAAGCTCAATTACTTGTGAGCTGTATTGAATCTAGGCAGTGACTCTGTGTTGCAAACTGACAGTTTTTTTAAAAAGGTCTTATTGATAATCCTTTAAAGATTATAACTGCAGATGTGAGGTCAATTTGGAAGAGTATACAGCAAAAGAGAAGAGGAATAATTCAGAAAAGGTAGACACAGACACACTTCACCTGTGGGGATGATTAGCAGCGTCAAGTTTCTGGGTGTGCAGCTAATGAGTAGGCTGGCTTGGTCGCTCAATAGCAAGACACTGGTGAAGCGGGCACAACAGCGCCTGCATAAGAAAAGTACATCTTCCTTCCCCTGTCCTTACCACTTTCTGTAGAGGGATGATTGAGAGCATCTTGTCATATTGCATCACAATCTGGTTTGGAAGCATTACTGCCTCAGACAGGAAGGTGGTGCAGAGAGTGATGAGGATAGCAGAAAAGACTATTGGCAGCTCACTGCATTCTATCCAGGTTATGGCATGTAAGCATTGCTTGTGCAGGGTCCACAGGATTCTCTGGGACACTACACATCCTCTTCATGACCTGTTTATCTTGTTACCTTCTGGGAAGAGGCTTCGTGGCTTCCGAAGCAGAACATTGCTTTGGAAGCCATGAAGGATGCACTGGGTGCATCTTATACTCCAAATGTAGTCCCGCCCAGCTTCTCAAATGGAGGTTTCAGAGGCTGAAAAAAGCATCAGAAACTAAGCTTCAGAAAAAAAGCCCCCAAACAGAGCTTCAGAAAAGAAGACCCCAAACAGAGCTTCAGAGGCTTTTTTTCTGAAGCTCTGTTTCGGAGGCTTTCAGAGGCAGGAAAAAAAGTTTTTTCTGAAACAGAGTTTCAGAAGTTTCAGAGGCAGGAAAAAAAAAGCAAGGCACAGAGCTCACAACCAAGGAACCTGTTGCTAAAATTCACCTCTGGGAACAGCTGATTGGGGGTATTCCAGGAGGCCGATCCACCTGCCAATCAGCTTTTTTCTTATTTTCCTCCCCAAAAACTAAGGTGCGTCTTATTCTCCGAAAAATACAGTATATATTCCAATTATTCTTTCTCTACATATACAATTACTAAAACTATCATTTAAAAAATATTGGTATCATCTTTATCATATTCTGGAGAAATGCTAGAGGACAATGGTTAGAGATGGAAGAGGAGATGGACACAATATTTATTATTTTAAAAGTGGTATTTTTTAAAACTATAAATTGCCAAATTTTCATGAGATTTCAGGACAGGACACAAAGGTATTATGAGATCTAGCTATCAAATGAGATTAGGACTATATAAAAATATTTAGAGACATCAACTGGTGATACTGTTGGGGGTTTTATATGTCTATGGGTACCTTATTGTCAGCGTTTAACATTAGTTGCTGTCTGCAGGTTTCCATTTTTTAGCTCACCTTCTAACATCCGTGCAACCATTCTGCTTTCTAGGCTACCATATTTGGGCTGCAAAAGTCTGGAAACTAATAGATGGCATCAAAGAGATACAAAAGGGAGCAAATACTTGCAACCATTTAGTGAATATCTGGATTCTTGCAGCTCATATATGGTAAAGGTAAAGGTAAAGCAGGGGTGAAATCCAGCAGGTTCTGACAGGTTCTGGAGAACCGGTAGTGGAAATTTTGAGTAGTTCAGAGAACTGGCAAATACCATCTCTGGCTGATTCTAGAGTGGGGTGAGAATGGAGATTTTGCAATATCCTTCCCCCAGGACTGGGGAGGGAATGGGGATTTTGCAGTATCCTTCCCCTGGAGTGGGGTGGGAATGGAGATTTTGCAGTATCCTTCCGCTGCCACACCCACCAAGCCATGCCCACCAAGCCACGCCCAGAGAACCGGTAGTAAAAAAATTTGGGTTTCACCACTGAGGTAAAGGTTCCCCTCGTACATATGTGCTAGTCATTCCCAACTATATGGTAGTTCTCCTGTTTTTAGTGAGAGCTTTAGTGCACCTATTTCTGTCGCTGAACAGGAGTCACAAGTTCTTCCCAAACATAAGGCAAAGATATACAAGTGTTTGGTTATGGTGATAAACATACAAGTGTTATCTCTTTACCATAGAAACTGTCTTTGGCGCTTTTTTAATGAACTATTCGTCTGAAAAAAGGAAGCCCTGGGACTAGATCTTTCACCTTCCATTGTCATTTTCCAATTGTTTTATTAAAAAAAAAAAACAACCTACGTTAGCAGCTTGACTGATGTTGAATTTCAGCCTAGATTTGGAAACACCCAGAAAAGGGAAATGCCAAGACAAAGTCGGTTTTTTTTTTGTTTTTGTTTTTAGGACATTCCTTGAAAATTTGGTGTGCATTTTCCATCTATTAGACTGTTAACTGAGTTTTTTAACAGGGCTACATGGAACAATGTTGGCGATCTCAGTCCCAATTTTCACTTCCTTGCAAAGTGTGAGGGTTGTTAAATGCTTTGACTTGTCCATGGTACACATAGTAGGAACAGTAGTGGGATTCAAATAATTTAACAACCGTTTCTCTGCCCTAATGATTTCTTCCAACAACCAGTTCACCAAACTGTTCAGAAAGTTAACAACCGGTTCTCCCAAAGTGGTGCGAACTGGCTGAATCCCACCACTGAGTAGGGACCTCTTGTTGCTGCTCCTAGGTTCTCTGATTTTCTCAATAGAGTACGCAAATCAGTGGTGGGTTTCAAAAATGTTTACTACAGGTTCTGTGGATGTGGCATAGTGGGTGTGGCATGGCTTGGTGGGCGTGGCTTGGTGGGCGTGGCAGGGGAAGGATACTGTAAAATCTCCATTCCCACCCCACTCCAGGGGAAGGATACTGTAAAATCTCCATTCCCTCCCCAATACATGGGAAGGTTACTGCAAAATCCCCATTTCCTCCCAATCGGCTGAGACTTGGGAGGCAGAGAATAGGTGGGGGTGGGGCCAGTCAGAATTTTTACTACCGGTTCTCTGAACTACTCAAAATGTCCGCTACCGCTTCTCTAGAACTGGTCAGAACCTGCTGAAACCCACCTCTGACGCAAATCCCAAGTTGAGTGGAGAAACCCTTCACCCATGTCTCCTGTACCACATATTGGTACTGTACCAAATATTTATTCTCTCTCCCCACACTTTCTTGTAGAAGTATTCCCGCATTTTGAGGAAGAAAAGGGGAAGCGTTCACTAGTCCTACGCATCTTTTATGTACTTTAGAAATAGCCTGGTCATTGTATCTGAAAGCCGTGTCTTTTCTTGTACAGTAATCTCTCCATTGATCAGACTCCGTGGCTTCTGAAGTTGTCATGATAAAACTCCACCTTTAACACTTTCTTTAAAGTCAGGAACTTGAGTGACCAAGAAATGTTGAAGAATGATGGAAAAAGATGTACAGGTAGTCCTTGACTTACAACAGTTCATTTAGTGTTCTGCCCCAGCTACGGACCCCAAAGAACGCAGCACACACAAAGCCTGTACAAACCTTAGTTTACTAAATTAAACAGTTTTTTTTTTCAAACAAAGGCTGTTAATTAACTTTCTTAACAGCCTACAAGAATCCAAAGAATAAATAATCTTAATTTTACTATGGTTGGCAGAAAGCCCAGAAGCAATTTGCAGAAAACTAAGATCAAGGCACGAAGGAGAGTGAACGAAGTTGTTCCCTGCAAATTGCTTCAGTCGGCACTCCTCCTTAAACAGGCTAAGGGAGTGGCCAATTAGCCCCAAGCCTTACTCTTGAGGAGACCTCCTCCTGAGGAGCCACTCCTGCCTTTTGGCAGCTCTGCGCGCCCGTGCATCGAGAAAAGGCTCCTCCTCTTCGTCCTCTTCACTTAAGGGAGCTTCTGGAGGTTCTGAAAGCCCTGGCTGAATCCCTGCCTCTGGCACCACATCTTCTCCAGCCTCATTGTCCGACTTGAGTGCCAGCTGCACAGGCTGCTGGCGCAGCACCACACCAACCTCCTCGCTGTCCAAATCAGCCACCATCCGCACAGGCTGCGTACAGGCCACAACATTTAGTGACCATTCAAAGTTATAAGGGCACTGAAAAAAGTGACCTTTGACCATTTTTCATAGTTGCAAGCATTGCAACATCCTCATGATCATGTGATTAAAATTCAGACGCTTGGTTCCTACTTATGACCGTTGCTTTGCTCCAAGATCATGTGATCACCTTTTGCAACCTTCTGACAAGCAAAGTCAATGGCAAAGCCACAGTCACTTAACAACCAGGTTACTAACTTATCAACTGCACTTAACAACTGAGGCAAGAAAGGTCATAAAATGGGGCAAAACTCACTTAACAAATGTCTCACTTAACAACAGAAATGTTGGGTTCAATTGGGGTCGTAAATCAAGGACTACCTCTAATAGAAAGACACACTTGGTCATAAAATAAGCACAACAAAGCAAAACAAATATTTCACAACCCTTAATAAGGTAGAAAAATACAAAGCTCTTAGAAAACTGGCAAGTTTGGGCCTTTAAGCTCAGATCAGGTGCAGTAAGATGAGTAATGAGTGTGAACAGAGCTTTGTGGGCTCCAAGGCAAATTTCTCACTGGAGCTGCCAAATCCAACACCTAGAGGACAGCAAAGAAATGGCAACACGCTAAGCCTTTGCTGCCACCTAGTGGCAATCCAGAGCTTTTCAGCCCAAATATGGTACCCCTATGATGAAGGCTGGGTGGCTCTATAGTCAGTGACATCATATCAATGTTTGTCTATTGTTTTACTCTAGGTTGCTAGGGGAGAGGTGCCGGATTGCTGCTTTCAACAGCAACTATACTCCTTCCTAGTTCTGCTTTGAAAAAAATGTCCTGAAGGCATACTTAAATAAACAAGGAGAAAGTTTGAGAGAGGTGAACTTTTCAAATCTGGGCAAGCACTTTTTGTGACTACTTTCACAAAACTCGAGAAACATCTCTGCAGGATCTGCTTTTCACTCTGTTGGGGGTTACCTGAATATCCCCCAAGTAATTTTAAAATTATCATATTAGTGTTTCAAGAAATTTGGATGGAAGAGGTAATACTTATTTGAATTGTTTGTTTGTTTGTTTGTTTGACCATTTGTATAGTGTCCCCCACTCAAAAGACCCTGGACAAATTATGACATGAATGAAGGCAAATATACAATAATCTCAGGATAATTGCAGGATTGGATCCCGCAAGATTATGACCATTGGTGGGTTGCTCCCGGTTCTATCCAGTTCTATAGAACCGGTAGTAAAACCAGTGGGAGGCTCCACCCACCCAGCACGACATCATCATTGGTGATCTGCTCATGTGCAGAAGCTTCCTGCCGCGAACCCCCAGTAAAGGTAAGTGGAACCCACCCCTAAATATGACGTATTATCACTATAAATCCAGCAATAGAAATAAATCAAATTTATAAAAAGACTAGCAATAGATCAACTCTCATGTAACAGGGATGCCAATAAAACGTAGGTAGGTTTGACTGTGAGGTGTCACAAAGTTGTCTCCAAAGATATTCTATAAACCAAGAGGGAGGTTTAAGGACCCCTGAGGTTAAAGAGTTCCAAAATGTTGGATCACCATAGAGACCTGACTTTGGTCATTAATAAAAACAATTGTCCATTTGGACAGTCTGCGATTTAGCTGGCCTCTGTAGTTGGTAAAGCTGTCAGGTGTTTTTAACCATCTTCATTGTCAGATCTGAAATTCAGATTCAAAGCAAAATCTTCTTTTTAGAGATGACACGGCAGTAATGGTGTCAAGTAATGTGACAGAATGGGGAGTTAACCTTTGTTTACATGGTTTACCACCAAAGGTTCTCTAGAACAGTTCTGTCTTCAGTGCTTTCTGGAAAGCCTGCACCGCAGAATACAGTCTAAATGAAGGTTATTTTATAAAGTTGGTGCCATTGTAGAGCAACACCATGTTCTCATGTCTTCCCCTTTGATGCCATTAAAGTGTGGAACAATTGAAAGCCTCTCCCAGACAGCTTGATTCTGGCTGAAGAAGGTAGGTCTGAGTCAGGGGTGGGTTCTAATTTTTTTTACTACCGGTTCTGTGGGCGTGGCTTATTTTGTGGGTGTGGCTTGGAGGTCATGTGACTAGGTGGGCGTGGCTAGCTGGTCAGAGTCATTTGTGGAAGGTCCTCGCACTTACGACCCGACTTATTTGTTTGCTTTTAACACTGATCAGCTGTAGGACGGCCCTTTGAAGCCCCGCGGCAAGAGTTTAAACAGTTTTTTTCCCTCTAATCATTAGCTGGGACTCAGGAGGCAGCAATAGATTGGGGGCGGGACCAAATAAAAGGTAAGAATAACGTGGGTGGGGGGTGGGGGGGGAGAACCAGTTCGGTGACGTCATATCGTCACCGCTACCGGCTCAGCCGAACCGGACTGAACCGGGAGGAACCCACCACTGGTCTGAGTACACCTTGGAACTAAGCTACACAAAGTTTAGAGATCAAACGCAGAATTTGAATCCCATTTGAAAGACTATTGGTAAGCAATGGAGAGGCTTGACCACAAGTAATGGGCTCTTGACAGTTAATACCTGTCAGTAAACAGGTTGTAGCATTCTGTACCATTTGCAGCTTCCAGGTAACACATAAAGACAGTCCCCTATAGATCACATATGGTAATCTACACATGCAGTGATAAGGCTTGAATTGTTCTTCTAAGATCTTGGGTGGTTGGCATATCAACTTCAGCTGGGTGATGGCACTCCTGGGCTCCCTTTCCAAGAGGATCCCTAAGTCCAGGAAGACCTACAAACTCATAAACCTTCTCTTTCATAACAGATACATATATAAAACATCCATGATACAGAACATGAAATGTCAATAGTGAACATATTCACTATAAATTATCCATAGGTATAACATCCAACATTAAAATGTCCATAATAAAAATCCCATATTAATTTTAAAAGTAATGAGCATAGCTACCATCACAATTCCAGTCACCATTGGAATAGACATCCTGTTGTTCCAATTCTGCTTCTCAATTTTACCCTTTTGTCCCAAGACATAGTCAGCATTAAGTGCATCACATTCTGGGCAAAAGATCTTGGGAGAAAGGATCCCTCCTAAGAGTTTGCAAATCCTAGTTTTCTCAAAATATTCTGATAGCTACATTTTTATTCATTGGTGGTTGGACTGCCTTAAGGCAACCAAAATTGTGTAAATACATACTTGACATTTTACATCATAGACATCAATGTATGCTATTTATGCAAATAAATGAAGTCAAATGTCAGTTATATAGATATAGAAATACCGTAAAATATGCCAATTCTGTGACCTGCTTTAAATGCAACAGATTTTGTGCATGGCTTCGGGATTGAGTAGAAGGGAGACGTTTCTCCATAACATCCAATATTCATTGACTAGAAGGCCAGAGAACTGAGATTTTATTGCAATAACAAACTGACAGCCCACATCTATTGCCCGCAAACTTATGCTAATGATCAGGTTGAGGTAGGCTGTTTTATTCTTGATATGCAACCAAAATTGTATTTATACCAAATCAGTATATAGTGGTTGCTTCACCATCATCCAGAAATGTTTGCTTATCATTTATTTCCAATTTATGTGTTTGTTAATTTCTTTCCTTTAGGAGCTCAAGGCGGTTATAAAGGATTCTCTCCTGCAATTTTTCCAACAATAATTCTGTGAAGTTCTGTAGATTCAACTGAGAGAGACTGGTCCAAAGAAACTCAGTGAGCTTCCATGACTAACAGTAGACCAGAACCTGTATTTTCTTGGAGCCAGTTTAATATCTTAACCTTTATGCATTTAACCAGCATTAAAGAAAATCTGACTGCATGGAAATTGCATTATAGGCCAAAAAAACTGGTACTTTATAGCATTATTTGAGGGTGCAAGATAAAGACAGGATATGTTGTCTTCTTGTTCCCATTTGTCTTTACTTTATATGACAATCTTGTCTGTTGTTCAGTATGGATGTTCATATCCAACTCTTTGCAATCGCATTGATCATAGCATGCCAGGCTTCCCTGTTCTCCACTGTCTCCCAGAGTTTGGCCAAATTCATGTTCATAGTCTTATCCAAGTTTTCCCCAACTCTTTTAAAATGCAAATTGTGGAACTAAATCTGGGTAAGGAAGGAAGGAAGAAAAATTTACTTAAACTTTTGCTCCCAGGTATATCTATATCTATATATACTGCCTATATCTATGCAGTTTTTCTGGCCATTGCCTACTTACAGGATACTTTCCAACTTTTGAAGCTTGCCTACAGTCTAGGAATTTCCAGGTGGTTTCCCATCCAAATGCAACCAGGCCTGATGCTACTTAGCCTCCAGGGTCAGACACGATCAGTCAGGTGCTGCCACCAGGCTGAGGCAAGTGTAGTAGTTACCATGAGAAATAAAATTCATCCCACCCACATAACCAGGGTGAAAAGGGAAAGGAATGTATTTGTGGCAGTAAAAGAATGGAAGCATCTTGCGTGTTTACATTTTATTGCTGTCACTAGTGGTGCCATGTCAAGAACAGCCTTCTCAGGGGGCACAGCCTGATTTGTAGAGCGACTGCATTTTTGTAGCTTTCCTTAGCGCAGCCACCACAAGCGAGAAAGGGACACACTCACTTAACTATACCCTTAAAACGCTTCTAAAGATGCCTCCCGAAAGTCACAGTCCGTCCTTAGATTGTTCAATTTTTGGAATTCTTCGGGAGTGAGAACAGACTCTGTTGTCAACAGAGTCCTGTTCACAGAAACTAGGCAGGAAAATGAAAGAAGGGTCTCTATTGTTCAGGGATGTGGTGTAGGCTGCAAGAATGTGTGGGGAATGTGAAGTCTGCATATCACGGAGAAAGAGGGGCCTTTGTGTGAAAACACTGAAGCAGAATGTCAATCATATAAATAACTCTTACCTCATTTTTTATTCGAAGCATGGCCGTCATAATTTTCAAACCATATATCAATGAGCATGGATATTATAGGTTTCCTGGAGCATATTGCTTTCAACTTCCCACCCTGCCCCTCACCCTTCCCAGTCTGCCCGCCGCATTTAGTCAAACCCTCTAACATAAAAACAGAGACAGAAAAAAAGATTTGGGGTCTCTATTTAAGTGAGATCACTGAGTCCACTGACATGGAGGACTGATTGTGGTGCTTTTGGACAGATTCCTACAGAGAACTACACGTGGAAAACATGACGTCAGAATTGAAAATCCATGTGGATTTTGCAGGAAGGAACTGGGAGGAAAGCAATTGGTTCATGTTGGCTCCAGTTTATTAAGCTCTCTGGTAAAATTCATATGGATTTACAGTTTCAGGCAAATGTTCTTCCCTGTGCATTCCACCGCAAGATTAATTGCAAAATAATCACAGCCTTCTGTGGAAAAATACATCACATCAGAATTGGCTCCTCTCACTATCACCTTCAGTGGACTATGATCTTCCCTTCCAGGCAAATCTTCATTTACTTCTTCTTCAATGCTTGTATAGAAGTTGATAAACTCAGGTGCTGGGATTTGGGGTGGGGTGGAGGGGAAAAATCAATAGGATTGGATTTGAGTGATGTACATCCCACTGGATTACTTAGTATGATGAGGCATGATGCAACCCCACCAAGCTTTGCTGGGAAATTCTTTGAAATCCTGAGCTTAAGGCGAGAGAGAATATTTTAGCTAATAAATGCTTTTGTTCCTCCAACAAGCAAGTTCTTGAAGGCTTGCCTTGCCAAGATAGGAATACCATACCTGCCAAGACAGGATTGGAGTTGGCTTCTATTCCAGAACAGCATCCTACGTGTTGGTTTTATGAGGTGCTGTCTAAGAGAGATCGCCCTTTGAGATACAATATAATTGTTTTGCCTGGCAGTGATAGAAGGAGGTTGAGTGCTGAAATATCACCCACGCTGGAAAAGTTGTTAGCCATTATTTAATTAGATAATGCTATATGCTGCGTCACTTTAAGTACGTCCAACGAGCGTGCCACAGTGTTTTAACTTCAAGTGGGTACTGAAAAAAAAGAAAGAAATCCCTGCAGGTATGATTCTTCAAGAGAATATTGCAGGAATGTGCACAGAGTTAGTTACAAGAAGCTACAAGGTGATCCAGTCCTATCCTTTGAGGTTTCCTGGACTGTATTCATTGTCTTGAGATAAAGAATGCCTCTAAGTTGCAAGAACTAACTAGTAATATGCGATATAATGATAGCTGGCTTTGTCAAGTGGGTGGATGACATGAACAAAATGCACTGAAGGAAAAAAAAAGTGATCCAAATTAAATTTGATACTTCTGCATAGTTCAGACTATAAGTTGTCATCTTCCAAACTATTACTTTTCTGTCTGCAGAATTCTGGCTCTAGAGTCAGTAGTGGTGGATCTGTTGCCAAGAGCTCTACCACTGTCTCCAGAGAATAATCCAGAAGCCTTTAAAAACAGACTTGGTGGCTGTAAGACTTTCCCCACTGCTGTGTTCAAATATTTATTTGTTTGTTTAAACATTTACATGGTTGCCCGTCTTAAAATAACATTTATTTATTTATTTATTTATTTATTTATTTATTTGTTTGTTTGTTTGTTTGTTTATTTATTTCCGTTATTATTATTTTTTTACAAATAACTCAAGGCAGGAACTTTCCTGTTCCTATTTTCCCCACAACCATCCTGTGAGGTGAATTGGGCCGAAAGAGAGTGCCTGGCCCAAGGTCACATAGCTGGTTTTCCTTGGCTAAGGTGGAACTAGAAGTCATTGTTTCCTGCTTTCTGGCCTGGTGCCTTAACCACTAGCTCACCATCCTTGAATCAGCGCAAACCACCAAATCTGCTGCCCCTTCTTCTTGCCTGTATGGCCTATCTTGCCTGTATGGCCTATTACTCTGTTTCAAAACACTGGCAGCTCCAGTCCCTCCAAAGCATTTGGTACATCATGGAGACCCAGCACAAGTACAAAAGCGCTAAGCACAGATCTGAAAGCAGAATATTTTGGTAGGCCCTCCCTTCATATTCAAAGCAGATATTTATCTTTTGCCAGACCACCGGTATAGTACTCCAGCATGTTGTGCAAGAACTATAATTTGGCCATGGAACCATTTGCAGCACTCTTTTAAAAAGGCATATATGCAGGCTGCATTCACTCAACATTCAATCAATTGGGTAGAACCATTCCTACTCAAAGGCATGATATCTACAATGGATATTATCTATAATGTCATAAAGAAAACTCAGCAGTTTCCAAATGCCCCTACCGGTATTATTGACTTTTGTTCTGGCAGTGCCTTGACCCATGCTGCAGGGACTGACTCAAGAGCTATGTGCTGTAATAAACGTTTACAGAGAAAGGGCTTAGCAAACAACCATTTCAGCATAATGGGGAATTCTCCTTCAAGCTCCTTCAACATTCCATTCATATTCATCTTCCTTATCTGCTCTGTCAGTTTGCAAGAAACAGTTTGGAAAACGAGATCAGAAAAGGTGTCAACCCTGTGTTCAAATGCCTATTCGTCCAATCCATAGAATTTCCATATTTAGTGCACATTGTGCAAGTGATTGCAGAATGAGTTGTTCTGTTTGGAAGACAATCCTATTCAGACTCTCCTGGATTATCCTGGACTCTGTTCCTGTTTGCATATGAAATTTCATATAATTGCACATGTATTTATCCAGATTGGCCTGAAGAGATAGTGCAAAAGAACAAGTTTGAACTATTTTGAATATGCTCTTTTGGCACAGAGTTTAGTTTCCGTAGCAAGGGGAAAGCATACCTTGTAATGTTTAAACAGAAGTTGCTTTTTTCAAGACCACTAATAGGTCTGGGTAGTTCCATGCCCACAAGGTGAGTTATTCGGTGATGTCTGAGGTCTGTGAGGAGCTGGCTTGTGAGAAGAACAAGCAGGAAGTTGGTCCTAGTAAGACAGAAAGAGTTGTGTTTGAATAGTCACTAGGTATTAACAGAAATTCAGTTTCTGAAAATGTTTGGCAACCATTGCCTTTTTATTAAAGAGGGCCATTCTCCACTATTAACTTGCCTTTAATTCACGTCATGGCAGTAACCTAATATCCCTTCAGTAACAGTAACAGAGTTGGAAGGGACCTTGGAGATCATCTAGTCCAACCCCCTGCTCACATAGGAGACCTATACTAGGGATGGGTCATGGGTAACAAAGTTTTTATACACCTTAGGTCCGGTGGAATAAGGGGAAAATATTACTTTGAAACTGGTACAGCCAAGGACAATTTCAACCTGTATTACTCATACTGTAGGTTGCAGAGGAGATACCTTGATTTCCTATTGCTATGGTGTTTATTTATTTGTGTGTTTTCTTGTTTTCTGTATATGTCTTCCATTTGTATGGCTGTCCACTTATTGCTAAGAACAAAGCCAGCTTGTCATTTATCAAGGAGAAAGGGAAAACAAACAAACTCTAACACTTATATTCCTGTTTCATTTTTCTAGACTACTCTTCGCATACAATGAGCCACAAGATCTACAAGGAACAAAAGCAGTTTGGAGATCATCAAATCCTATCTATTGCTTAAGGCGAAAAAATCAGCAGCATGTGTACATTTATCTGGTCTTATTCACATAAAGACACCTAAAATCTGAGCAGTTGCTGTGAAGAGATCTTGTGCAGCTAATCAAGCTATCTTTCTTCTTTGAGAAACTATAGACAGAACGTGATGTTCTGTCGGGTGCTAAAGGCCAAAGTGTGGGAAGAAAGGTGAAGCTAGAGATGCTGTGAAAGCAAAAAAAAAATAAAAATGAACCGTCCATAAGCTCAGTGGAGATTTATACTGTACTTTTCATAGTATTATGGAAAAGCTAACAGTTGTGATTTGATGTTAATGCCTTATTTTACTGTAACACAGAGAGAGTTGGAAGTCAATGCTTCTTTTTCTTTTTTCTTTTTTCCCTATCTTTCCTCACTTCTCTTCCCTCTTCCCCCCCTCTATTTACTTTTTTGTATTTTATAATACTTTATAACTCAATAAAAATGTTAAACTTGAGATTTGTACTGTACTTTTTTTTTAATAAGGCTAAGGTAACCTTTATTGTACAGTTTTCTGGGTCCACAATGGCACACATTAAAATTCTGATGCCCACTCTCAAAAGAATACACACACACACATACATATACTGTATACACACAGACAGACAGACAGACAGACAGAGATAGAGATAGAGCTAGAGATAGATAGAGACAGAAATAGAGATATACACATATATAAATATGGACTATGTGACATACATATATTAAAAATGGACTGTGATTTTCTCTATATAAATTATATATAGAAAATATACTCAGCCTCAGCCCCAGCTGAGAAGATTTGGTCTATTGAACTGTCTTTTTAAAAACACCTTATGTATCATTTATAACTTTATAGAAAACTATATGTTAAATCCCATATTATGCTAGGAAAATTAAATCACCCTGCTCCCATAGCAATGTGAAAAGAGAGACAAGCTACTTACTGTTTAGCCCTATTAATGTGGACAGTGGCTATGCTTTCCATCAGACTTATTCAACAGGAAGAAGTCCCAAATAACTAAGTTCAATAATCAAGAGGGGACCTTGATAACATGTTTCTACCATTCAGCAAAGAATTATGATACTACCACTCATACAGATAAATTTAGTACCTAGAAAGTTCATTGGAAGCAATATGTGAAACAAGAGACATATTTTCAGCTTCAAATGATCTTGTTAGGTATGCATTCACTCAATAAAGATTTGTCTTTTTTAAAAGGATACATCTTTCTCTCTGCACCCCCCCCTTCTCTCACATATACATATATACATGCCTTGGTCATATCTTGGTCACTGGTCAATGAAAATTCTCACTCTCTCTCTGTTTCTTATAAATATTTACCATTTGCCATTTATTTCCCATCCTTAACAGATACGTAAATATTTCATTTAAATGGAAACAAATTTCCATTTAAATGAAATATTTAATTTGCTTTTCCCACCCTGTACTTGCACTTCTGAATGCTATGGAGTTTCACTTTTGATTTTAAGCAGTTTCATTTTCTAAGTGCCATAGCCTTGTGCAATATTTGCATTCCAGGCACTGTAGGAGAATGTTGAAACCATAACTTCAAAGCTATTTGTTAAAGAATTTGTTTTATCAGTCATTCAGGCTCTTCATGTTAGGTTAAAACAACAAAGAAAAGGTGCCCTTTACCTAGTTTAATATCTCACTGTTCTTTCCCCACGAAACCCTCTGAAAAAGCTCCTCTGGCAGTTGGGAGAGCCTAGAGAAAGGATTAGGATAAGGAGCAAGCCACTGTACTTGTAGCGTGAATTTTAGAAGATTGACTTACCAAAATGCCTCCAGCTAGTTTCCCGTTTTGGTTTTTTGAGTTTTGGGGTTTTTTGCTTTGCCAGAGAACTCTTCACCTGTAATTCAGGAGAATGGGCACACTCTCCATCTATTGACTGGTATGCTTTTCAACGTTGCTCCATAGTGCTTTTCAATCTACTTTAAAGCTCAATTGAGAGATCCCTTCATCAATTGGCTGGGAAGAATAGGATGTCACAGCTATATATACTGCTCAAAAAAATAAAGGGAACACAAGCAGAAGACATCCGAGATCTGAATGAATGAAATAGCCTTATTAAATACTTTGTTCTTTATATACAGTACTTTATACACTGCTCAAACAACTAAAGGGAACACAAAACTACTGTATGTAACAAACAAAGTATTTAATAAGGCTATTTCATTCATTCAGATCTTGGATGTCTTCTGCTTGTGTTCCCTTTATTTTTTTGAGCAGTGTATAAAAATGCATAGAAATTGGGAGTTAGAATTCGTTCATTCTGATTCCCAGGTTGGCTGGATGTCTAATTACAAAGAAGAGCAGCAATCAGTATCCACAATACTATATGTTAATCTTTGAGCTACACTATTGCATCAACAGCTGGAACATGCAGTCCAGACAGGTATGCATATGGAGGGAGTATAGATGGGTATCAAGAGACCTACACTACTGTCACAATCAATATTTTAGGAAAATTCTCTTCCATCCTGTGGTGAGGCAGTCCCAAGTTTAGTACTCTTGAAAAACAAGTTTCCAGCAATTTCATCAATAAACTTGGGGCCTTATATCCTCCCCATTCTGCCTTCTGGCATCTTTAAGGATAGCTCTACAAATCATTATTTCCACCCTCCAATCTCTTGCAACACAATCTGAAGCTTACCTGCAAATATATTCACTTCTGATGACATTATTAATCCAAAAAATGTTTAGAGGCCTACAAAACCAATCAGCATTTCCTCCAGCTGTCAAATAGGAGAGTGTAAAAGAGTCACTTAAGCCATGTCATACTCCAAGTCTTTTTTAACAATTTTTTTTTAAAAAAGCCTTTTTAAAGGAAAATAAAATTAATTGCTAACACCACCATACACCTATTCTTCTTTTACTGATCTGGAAGAGGGTTTTCTTTTGTATTGAGCATGCATAATGGTCTGTGAGAATGTTCTTGAGAAACAGAAGAGGAGGAAGAAGGGCCATGGTCAGATAAGACCATTGCTGCTTGCAAAGATCGATGTTGATGTCAGAGATGTATTTTCAGTCTTGTAAGATTCTGTTAATGAAATCTTATAATAAAATTAAAACCGGTACTTGTGGGTGTGATTCTTATCTAGACTACTATCTACTTATCTATTATTATTATTATTTACTTCATTCATTAAACATGAAACGCAGCCAACTGAACATTCAAAAATGCATCACATTTATATTTATATATATATATTTTATTATTATTATTATTATTATTATTCTACACAAAAATGACAGTATACACAGCAAACGAGATAACCATGCTGGGTTTTGTATCACAAATCACTAGTCGAGCACTTCCCAAGTGTTTAGGACTGCGTGATGTATCAGCGGATTATGCGAGCAGATCCGAGTAAGGTGGGCTTCTGCAGCTGACCAATGGTGATCTTGTCAGCACCAATTGTTTTTAAGTGCTTGCTTAGGCACAGCTCCCAGTGTGCCGAGTACCACTGGAACCACCTGCACTGATTTATGCCAGAGTCTCTGCAGTTCGATTCTCAAGTCCTGATATCTGGTGACTTTTTCAAGTTGTTTCTCATCGATTCTGCTGTCACCAGGTATGGCAATGTCGACGATCCAGACTTTTTTCTTCTCCACAATCGTGATATTTGGGGTATTGTGTTCCAAATACTTTGTCAGTCTGTATTCAGAAGTCCCACAGTAGTTTTGCATGCTCATTTTCGATCACTTTTTCAGGCTTATGATCCCACCAGTTCTTTGTTACAGGCAGATGGTAGTTGTGACACAAGTTGTTGTTGTTGTTGTTGTTGTTGTTGTTGTTGTTGTTATATTTACCTAGACAGATCTTGATGGACTTGAATACTGGTCCCTATCCAACAAAATACAATTCAGTGATGAAAAAAGTCAGATTTTATACTTAAGCAAGAAAAAACAAATACACAGGTATAGAATAGATGGTACTTTGCTCAATAGCAGTAATTGTGAGAGGGATCTAGGAGTCCTGGTGTACAACCACTTAGCTAGCAGTATGCTGCAGCTACCCAAAAAAAAAGCCAAGTTCTGGGCTGCATCAACAGAGGGATAGTATCAAGTTCATATGAGGTGTTAGACCCACTTTATAATGCATTAGTGAGAATACCCTTGGAATTCTTCATCCAGTTTTGTTCACCATGATACAAAAAGAGATGTTGAGACTCTAGAAAAAGTGCAGAGAAGAGCAACAAAGATGATTAACGGACTAGAGGCAAAGATCAGTTGCAGGAATGTCTAGTCTAATGAAGAGAAGGACTAGGGGTGACATGATAGCAGTATTTAAGGGGTTGTCACAAAGCACCTGAAGGCAGGACAAGAAGTAACTGATGGAAATTTATCAAGGAGTGTTCCATCCTAAGGAGAAATTTCCTGACAGTGAGTATTACTAATCAGTGGAATGGCTTGCCTTCAGAAGTTGTGGGTGCTCCATTACTGGAGGTTTGTTATTTTTTTTTAAAGAAGAGATTGAATAGTCACTTGTTTGGAATGGTATAGGTTCTCCTGCTTGAACAGGGAGTTGAACTAGAAGACATATCAGGTCCTTCTGTTATTCTGTTATATGATATCCTCAGAAGGCTGACAGCAGTGGACAGAACGGTCTGCTGCATTCTATGGCTTTTCAGCAAATATTTCAAGGATGGTTTCCTAAATTGTATGTCTTAGTAACATGATTTGACTTATGAATTAGAAATGTTATGCTCCACTGATAATTTGAACCACATACCTTGCACATATGTAAGGAATTTTTGCACGTTCTATATAATGTATATGTTTCAGTTATATTGTTCAGCTAGTTTTTAGACCTCTTCCAAAGTCTGGAGCTTGTTTGTATTTCTTTTCCTAACTCTAAAGCCTATGCAAACACAATTAACAACATGCAATGCCAATCCATTATCTTCCCAACTGAAGTCTCTATAGAAGTCCATCAGGCAAGATTAAAAGAAAATAGAAATTCTGTAACAGTGATTATATAGAATCAACATATACATCTATGCTGAAAACAACAACAAAATGAAATGAAATGTAGCTGGATTTATGGAAATTACCAAAATATTTAATCTATATCTAACACTACACCCATAATTCAACATTTTCTGTGGTGAACCACAAGAGAAATGAGAGATAGTTGTGTCATTTCCAACATCTTTGGGGCCTGTTTTATATGTATCACATGTCACTGGGAGAAACTGTCCTAAACTTTCTCATAATATACAGTACATGTTTTTCTTAGAAATCAAAGGAAGAAGACATTTTTTATCTATTAAAATAGACTTTGACATATTTAACACAAAAGGCCAATTAACAATTACCAGTTCCCAGGTAAACCAAACAGAAATACAACTAGATGAGCTATTTCTACTTTATTGCAAAGCTATATTAACAGGATCTTTCAAGTCTGAAGGTACAAAGTTCCTATTGCCATTTTTAACCAACTGACCAATTAGGGCAGATCCATCTTAACTTTCTTTCTCTGATGGGACCATTGACTCTCTTGTCTTATTGTTTCTTAGGCAACATCTCTTCCCCTCATTCCCCAAGATCATCCAAACAGGTGAGTGGTGAGGAAAAATTTCAAGATTGCCCTACCTTGATTTTCTTTAATATAAGAAGGAAGAGAATTTATATTAGGCTTTCAAGATTCTGTTATCTACTCTATAATAAAATAGGGTTCCAATAGGCCATGTGGTCTCTGTTTTTTTTTTTTTTTACTTAGTCTACCTCAATGACCAGGCAGCTTCCAAAGAGCTTCAAGTTCTTTGAAGTGAAGAATTCACTAAGGATAGTAAAAGCTCCTTCACAAGTTCATTGGGGGCATAATAACTTCTTATGATCTTTGCTTCTAGTGAGTTTCCTTTGAATATTGGAGCACTGAAAACTTGTTTTGGCATAGATATTTGCTTTATGAATGGATAAATGCAGAACAAATGTGCAGGTAAATTAGCACTTTGGTAGAGAGACAGCATCCCAAGGTATTTCACCTTCATCCAGTTGAGAGCTCCCTTTTACCATGGGTAAAAACTAGTTTACTAGTTTTACTAGTTACATGCAAACTGCTTTGTGTACATCAAAGACACCACCCAGAAGTCAAATCGATGTTAGTAAAACATCTAGAGCACTAGTGTTAGTCTGTTAAATTCACCCCTTATTATTTATTTACCTATAGTTACCTATAGGTAAAGGTAAAGGTTCCCCTCACATATATGTACTAGTCGTTCCCGACTCTCATCTCTGTTTCAAAGCCGAAGAGCCAGCACTGTCCAAAGATGTCTCTGTGGTCATGTGGCCGGCATGACTAAACACCAAGGTGCACGGAATGCTGTTACCTTCCCACCAAAGGTGGTTCCTATTTTTCTACTTGCATTTTTTACACACATTTCGAACTGCTAGGTTGACAGAAGCTGGGACAAGTAACGGGAGCTCACCCCATTATGCGGCACTAGGGATTTGAACCACTGAACTGCCAACCTTTCAATCAACAAGGTCAGCATCTTAGCCACTGAGCCTCTGCGTCCCTTATACTACCCATTAAAATAAATCTCAGTGTAGTTTACAATTACATATTCCATATGGAATCATTTTAGGCACAACCTCTGGGTGTCCTTGTGTGCCATGTTTGGAAATTGAGCTGACTTATTTCCAACTCAGTTATAGTACAGTTGATACACATGCACATCTAGGCATCACTTTTACAAGCATTGTTCCTCCATTATTCATGGAAGACATGTTTATTCCAATAATGAAATGCCAGTTTGCTTTTTTCACATCTCCTCTTGAAATTGACAAGACCAACTGATAAACAGATTCCACCCCCCTTCTCTCTCTCTCTCTCTCTCTCTCTCTCTGTCTCTCTCTCCAATAGTGCTGTCAGGAAGGATATTTTTATTGGTGAACACCTGCAACAGCTTGAGATAGAGTAGTGATTTTTGATTTTGATTCTCAAAATTTCAAGGCTCCAGAAGTGAAGATTATTCTGAATCTCCTTTAAACTTCTGGTGGTTTGAGGAGTGAAAAAGGGAGTCCAGAGAATGTCCTACACCTCTCCAAATACTACTGCATTTCAACTGGAACAATAGCAAGTCTCCACAACGTTGGTCTGAATTTTGTGTACCATATATGGAATATATATTTATAGACTGTTCTTTCTGATTTTGAAAATCCTCTGAAACACAAAGGCATTCCAAACTAACATTACGTAAACTGTTCAGCTGAGAATTTAATATGAACAGAGTTTTTAGGAAGAAAATAGTGAAGAAATGAACAGTGAAAGAGACCTCAAATTCTGATTTAGGATTGAAGACATTGAACATCTGATGGTGTCAGGGCTTTATGCTAGAACTTCTGCTTTGCATCAGGAGGTCTCAGCTTCAATTCCAGGAATCCCCAGGTAATGCTGGAAAAACCTCTGCTTCTTAACAATACCGGGAGAGATGCAATAGAAAACAGCTTCCTATGCTCCTAAATTTTCAAAGGTTAATACAAAATCCCTGTGGTTCCCCAAGATATATAGTGGCATGACGATTTTTTTTTTCTGACAGAGATTTAAGCCGTTTTACTTGCTGTAAGGAATTGAAACAATTCAGTGACTGCTCCAAGTATATATCCCAGGAGAAACAAGATGTAAAATGTAAGACTATATTTCAGAGTATGTGCCTTCCACCAGTCAATTGCTTCCGTCTGTGTTCCCTATATGTCTGTAAAGAAGTCGATCTTTCTTTGCAAATTTTCTACAAACATGTTCCTCTAAAAGTGAATGTGCAATGCAAAACCTCAAGAGGAAAAGCCAAAATATTTTACAAATAGGTAACTGGATCTTCTTAGAGATCCTGGTTATAGTATAACCAGCATTAGTAAACAGTTTTATCTACTATTGCAAACTGGGCCTCCCAAACTGGAAATGAACATACCCTTAAGAGTGAGTCTGATTTGAGCTTCGCATAGATGAAAGGCAGTGAGACCAATCAGTAATGACTTATGAGTACCAAGGGAGGAAGTCAGTCTGCCTTTTTCCTTTTTCCCTTTTTTTTTTTTTCTGTCTAGAGGTTACAGATGTAATAGTCTAAAAAGAGAAACAAAAGGCAGAAAACTGAAAAGAATGTCTTAGGCTTTCTCAAAGGTTCATCATAATTCAGTTCCATATTAAAAGCCCAAACTTATTTCTAGAACAAAAGGGAAAATTGCTTCTTTATCAGTCAACCTCAGTTAAACAAAGTTCTTGAGCGAGATTGTCCAGTTCGGTCAAATGTTCTGGCCATCATCGTCACCATCATGAATATGATTCAAGAAGAACTATTAAAGTAAAATCTGTAATGCAAATACACAAGTTGTTGCATTAGTATAGCATTTTACTTTTAAAAAGAATTTTGGAAATTGTGTTATTATAGTATGTGCTTATTATTCCAGAGTACAGGTATTTATCAACTTACGACCATATTTTTGAGACCAAAATTTCTGTTGCTAACTATGGCATTTTAAAAGTGAGTTTTGCCTCATTTTATAACCTTTCTTGCCACAGGTGTTAAGTGAATCGCTGCAGTTCTTAAGTTAGTAACATGGTTTTTAAGTGAATCTGGCTTCCGCATTGACTTTGCTTGTCAGAAAGTTGCAAAGGGGATTGCGTGATCTTGAGACACTGCAAGTCATAAATAAACGTCAGTTGCCAAGCAACCAAATTTTGACACATGAACATGGGAATGCTGCAACGATCATAAGTGTGAAAAATGGTTATTAGTCACTTTTTACTGACCTCAGAAGGATGGAAGGCCGAGTCAACCTTGAGCCCCATCAGGATTGAACTTCTGGCAATGGGCAGAATTAGCCTGCAATGCTGCAGTCTAACTACTGCACCACTACAGAAGGATAATACTGAGATAATCTACAGCAGGGACGTCATACTCAAGGCCCGCGGGCCGGATCCGGCTTGCGGGGTGCTTAAATCCAGCCTGCAGGACCAGCTTGAAAATATCAAAGGACAAGTCCTGCGGTGCCTCTGACGGCTAAACCAGGCCTAGTGCGGCCCCCTGTGCCTCGTTTTCACCCTCCATGGCCTCCTGCAGCACTCTGCTGGCCGAAAAGGGGCCGAAAACGGGCCACGTACGGCCTGTTTTTGGCATCCCCGCCATCTAACAGCACTCTGCTGGTCAAAAACGGGTTGTGCAGGGGCCTCGGGCGAAGACGAGGCATGGGGGATTGCACAGACCCTGCGCACCCTGTTTTGGCCGGCAGGGTGCTACAGGAGGCCTCCACCCTGTCTCCTGCCAGACCGCAGAGAACTACAATGCTGATCCGGCCCTCGAAGAAATCCAGTTTGACACCCCTGATCTACAGCAAGAAAGTACAACCTTTTCTGATCTAATGATGATAGCTGAATTTTGAATCCTAAATCAGAAACTGCATTTCAAAATGTAAGCCGGGCAGGACATATATTAAATTTTATTTAGATTAATTTAAATGTAATTAACTTTAAAAATGCAAATGTACTATCAAGAACATGGTGGGAGCATATCTTCAGCGCCAGAACATTAAAAACTTTGTTGTTTGTGGCACAGGTTCTACAACAGTATATTCCATCTTTTTAGCAGAAACCATAAGACCTAGATTCTGCTCTTATTACTTGATTTTAATGTAAAGCAGTTCTTTAAATCTTAATTAATAGCTCTTAATTTCTGTCGTCTGTAAAGCATGACGATTAGCATTACAAAAACAGAATTATTATGAAGCTAGCATCTATTATCAAGGGGGAAAATGTATCTTCAGTACAATAGATATAGGATTAGTTATAATAAAGCAAATATTACTAAACCTGGAATTAGCAAAAAATAAATATTGCATTGAAGCTCGTAGACTAATGGGAATAAGTTTGTCCTAAACTCTTGAAAAAATTAATTGCCAAGAAGACTGCCCTTTTGGGTTTTTTAAAGATTTTTTTAGTTCCTTTTGCCCCGAGTCATATTTGTGTTCAGTTATGGTCTAATATACCAAGATATGCAACCAATGCCTCCTCCTGCTTCTTCAAAACTGTATGCCTTATGAAAACCCACAACGCAGCCTAACCTAGGGCAGTTCTTCCAGCAGACAGCACTGATATAATTACAGTAGTTTTTGTTGCAATAAACCAGATGTTCTTGTTCTGGAATGCAAGCATTTTCCCCTTCTTCAAGCACCATTTAATATGTTGCCTCTTTTTAAGCCTCACATCAGCTGTTCATAAAACTCTTTCCCCATTGAATATAGTTTACAGATTTCGTTTACAGATGCTTACAGTATGTCTGAAAAGAATGAGACAATGAGGGGGGGGAGGAATTTGATGGATTTTAGGAGAAGAAAAGAAGAAAATCCCTTTCTTCCTTTTTTTTTTCATTTTCCTGCTAAGTTTAAAACTATTCTTGCTCTGCTTGATGTTGAACTATCTAAATGTTTTAACTGATGTCATTTATTCTTGCCAGAAAATAAAAAGAATTTCATGTGAGCCATCCTACCCTCTAAAAATGTTCAGAAGATTTTATGAATTTTATTCATTTGTAAGAGAAATTTTAAGCACCTGTGTAATATTGAGAAGATGGTTTTTATCTGGTTTATATCTTATCTTTCCTGGGTTTTTTAAATTTTATTAAAAGGGTTTTTATTGCTTTGTGTGTTTGAATGCATTTAGTAACTCTGTAATTACCCAGATATTTTTAATCATGAATAATGTTTGGCATAATTTAATCATTATTAATTCTTTCTATAGTATATATAAAAGCGAAAACCACTCATGCATTAACCACAAAATCTCCAGAACCGTAAAGCCTACAAACTTGAAATTTGCCACATATGTTCCTCTTGGCTTCTAGGTGGATTTTTCGAAATGACCATCAGAGCATTAGTATTTCCTATATTATTATTAACACGTTCTGATGCTAAGGAGTTCTACTCCCCCTCCCCACCTCAAAAGAAATCTGTACCAAATGCAAAACACAAGCAGAGGAGAGGACTTTCACTTTCAGTTTCAGTTTTACATTCACAGCAGCAAGCAGCTTTACTACAGAACAATTCAGCTAAGCCACGCCCATCCTCCTTCTTTTCTCCTTCTTGCTCACACAGCAAATACTATTTGAGTTTCCAAACACCCCTCAACTCTCTCACACACTGACAGGATGCTAGCCAGATGAATACCGATGGATGCTGCAGGCTGGGACATTCTACTTTCCCTCCCTCTCTGTTCCAACTGCCACTTGCATTATATTGACACACTCTGATGCTACAGAGTTACACATTCTACATTAAGTTTCAAGCTGTAAGTGTCAATTTATCAAGCCTGAACACATAGCTTCCTAGCGAAGCATGGGCGTCCAGCTAGTAAAATAATAAATGCATAAAGAAACATAGTAGAGATTTCTCAGCTATGCTTGTAATAGTTCATCAGCTTCAAGGACTAAAGAACATATTATGTTGAATACATTGTGTGTCCTGTGTCTTTAAGGACAGTATTTCAAAATAAGGAACCATGATCTAAGCTGATGATTCCCTCCCGCTCCCCCCATCCCCATTAGAAAAAGATTTGGAGGCAGGACATATTTTATTATGATAGAACACAGAAGCCAATAGGGGGCTCCGAATTCAGATGATCCCTTTGCATTTACTTTCAAGTTAAAACTTGGAGTTCTATAATTGTGGATTACATGTAATACTGTGCTGCATTACACTGTAGTACTTTTCAATTTTGGTGCAATGCTTTATTTTATTTAATACTTCGTTACATAGCTCTGTTTGGATTTCTAAGATATTCAAAGCAGTTAACATAACAAAGAAACAAAAGAAACAAAAACAAAGAACAAACATCCCTATGCATTATACAATACTAAGTATACTACAATACTTTATACAATATTATAACAATACTATAAAGCAAATAAAATCCAATTAAAAATAATCAGGAACAAAACTCATTCTCAACTAATCATATCTCAATATCCTTTTAGAAATGTGATTAAAAATAAATCAAGATTCATAGTTCAACAAATGTGTCTTAGGGAAGAATATGATATAAAAATGTCAGTTCTTGTTTCAATGCATAATTATCTTAAGGAATCAAAACTTGGTTAGATTTGTTTTCATTCATTGTAAGCAACTGCTTTGTAAGGATGAGAAATTATCTCATGAAGCTAAGAAAAGCAGGAAGCTTTTGGAATGTAACAATTGTTCCAAAAAGGACAGGTTTGACATTTATAATTCAAGGCATTTTTGCTTTCACTTTCCAAATGACAATGCAAACTCTGAAACAATTCAGCCCTTTCCTGGATGTTTATAATACATATGATTGGTTCATGTGATGTAGATTCACCAACAACTAAAGAGTAAACCCCATCCAATCATTCCAAGTATCAAAAACAACCGAATATAGCTGGAGCTTCAGTGAATTATGAGATATTACTTTTTGTCATTTTTTTATGTAGGCTAAATAAAACTGGTCCTATTTCAGTTCTGGATGATCTCATACACAGAAAAAAAGATAACTCTGACAGGACCACAGAAACGACATAACATCGAGCAGAAGAGTTCTGAGAATTTTCTTTGATAACCAAGTTAGATAGCAAACTGCAAATGGTTCTTAACACTTTTGCAGCAGCAGCTTAATGTATTTTTCCTTTAATGATAGATGGACTGAGAGTTTGACTTGGTGCTCAGAGAGTACTAAAGACTCCACAGTTAACTAAAATGGATCAGGAACCAAGAAAGACTTACCTATGTCTTCTCCTGTGTCCTTCTGGCAATAATGACTAGAGTACTGTATAGGAGTATAAGACGCTCCAGAGTATAAGATGCACCTTAGCTTTTGGGGAGGAAAATAGGGGGGAAAAAACTGCCTCTGCCTACTAAGTATTCATCTGACTAGCGTCCTTAGCCTGGTCAGCTTCAAAACATTAGTTCGCTGGTTGTGAGTGCGCAATCAGCCTCTTTGGGGGGAGGGGAAGTGCGTCTTATACTCCAAAAAATACGGTATGTCCCAAATTCCCATTAGACTAGTGGATAAGGCAAATACAAATACAATCCTTCCATGAGGAGGGTTCTGAATGTTGAGTTAATGTGCATAGATGCATTTACCACACATTCTAGGCTACACATATAGACACATATACCCAGCTGGTAAAACTGCCCAGCTACAAATATATAAGAGAAACCTCATTACAGAATTATGGAACTGCCCAACTGCTCCACCATATGTACATCTCTGAAAGGGTTTTGTACTGGAATATACATCTTAATGATTTGGCTAATGGTTTAATTTAGCAGCATAGGAAAACGGGTACAGAAAAATGAGAAACAGGGATGGTGTACATAGATCATAGCTTGAACCTTGCATAGTAACTTGAAGAAGATATTTTGCTAAATGTAGACATCTAATGAAGAATGGTTATAGGAACTGGGCATGGCTAGTCTAGTGAAGAGAAGGACCAGGGGAAACATGATAGCAGTGTTCCAATATTTGAGGGGCTGCCACAGAGAGGAGGGGGTCAAGTTATTTTCCAAGACAGCTGAAGGCCGGACAAGGAATAATGGATGGAAATTGACCAAGGAGAGATTCAACCTAGAAATAAGGAGGAACTTTCTGACAGTGAGAACAGTTTGCTTTCAGAAGATGTGGGACCTTCATCACTGGAGCCTTTCAAGAAGAGATTGGACTGCCATTTGTCAGAAATGGTGTAGGGTCTCCTGCTTGGAGGGGGTTGGACTACATGACCTACAAGATCCCTTCCAACTCTGTTAATCTGTAAGGCATTGATTGTAAAATCACTTGAAGAAGGAATGGGCTCTTCTTGAATCATTAGAACAGGAAATGCCAACATCAGGAGGAAGGCAGCCTTGCAAGTGGAGAAACCACTAGACCGCCTGTTGTGGTTTGTCTTTAAGCATGTGGTAGTACAGTGTGGAAGCAGCTGCTGAAGACCGAGACCTGGGATTTTAAAACTAATACATATTTCCCACCCCCCACCTCCTTGTCGGAAGCAGATTATTCTGAGAAAGATGTTGGTGGCTGTCCTTTTATGTACCAACCCTTGGCATTTGGTTCCATTTTATCCTGCTACTCCTCAAGAATATTGTACTCACCTTTTGTGTTGTGAACATTTCTCTTCCAGGCCCTCTTGATGAAAGGTAGGCTACTTGATCTTATTTTGGAGGGATTTTTACATCCTGTACTGACAGAAGGTGGTAGCCAATAATTATTTTTTGTAGGGAAGCTGTTTATGAAGAAATTATGTAATGGTATTAGCCATACACATAACCAGTCATTATAGTAACAGTAACAGAGTTGGAAGGGACTTTGGAGGTCATCTAGTCCATCCCTCTGCTCATGCAAGAGATCTGTATTGGGGATTTGAACCGCCGAACTGCCGATCTTTCTGATTGACAAGCTCAGTGTCTTAGGGTTCCACTATGAAGCATCCCCATATGATAGATGCATTTGAATATCACCTGCTTCATTTCTCTAAATCTTCTCTATATGTGCAAAGTAATGTGTTTCAAGATCAAACCACAGTTTATCATGGGAGACCAGGCAGCAATCTGTGATTTGAATCAACATACCAAGCCAAGATTGGGCTACAATAATTATATCTTTATAATGTTAGTGGCTTAATGATTTGATGAGACACGAATAAAGCCAAGCTGTCACATTTCACATATATAAAGGTAGACAGTTTCACACACTGGAAATAAATAACCATCTAATTCCAATCTCTGATGCATGTGAGGATAGCATCAGCCAAATTCTCCCACTTGACGGCAGGACAAATGGGTTCCTGGTGTAGTCTTCTGACATTTGCAGAGTTTCACCAGTAGTATGCTTACCTCAGGGGACCAATCTGCTAAATTTATACTTTGTCAAATATAAAGGCTTCCCATAAAGTGGATTTTACATGACTTTGAAACATGGTGTAATTTTTCACTGATGTGGTAGAGGATGCAGACATTGCTGGCCTGATTTTATAGAAATCTTTGAAAACAGTCCATAAAGTATTTGAGGAAACCTAAGAGGCACCCACAGGTTTGGAAGGAGATGATAGAACACTGCTATTATGCAACCACAGCCAGCCCCCCACTTTGTAAAAAAAAAGGAGCTGTACTGTATCAGTTTTACATTTTTGCCTTCTTTAACAAGAATGTCAGAGTTAAAATAGATAAATAAATAGGCCTGTCTTGGGATCCAAGCTTCAGATCCGTTTCATCACAGAGCTTGTAACTAAGGCCTTTACATTTCCTCATATGGCCATGCTCTGCTCATTTAATGTTTCCACAGAACACACTTTCAGCTTCCAAATGTTTCTTTGCTCAGCCATTATTGCAATTGTATAAAACTTCTGCTTGAAATTCACCTGGCTCTGAGACATTGTCTTAGAGACAGAGGCAAACCTGACAGTCTTTTTAAGAGAAACAGAATCCTAGGCAAATGTCCCCCCTGATTTATGACAAATATACTGTAGGGAGGTTTTCTACAGCCGGATGGCTGGAGTCTATAGTGTTCATAGAAACACTAACCCTAGAATAACCTTTTGCCAGAGGTTATCCTACAACTGACCCTAAACTATTCACCTCTAAAAAAATTGCCCTTCCCCCCAAAGTACCCCTTATCCTAACTGACTCTCTTTGAAGCAGAGGTAAGGCAAGGGTCAGTTACATGCAAGTTGTCCAAAATAATAAACTCAAAGAGTTTAACTAAGGCCAGTATTCAAAATACTGGGTGGTCTAAAAGGTGCTTCTCTTCCCTTCAGGGTGATTGCTTCCATTCCTAAATCTTTTTCTACTTCCATTTCATATTCATATTCATTTCATATTCACAGGGGAGTACGAATCTGGCCCAATTTTTCTGCACAAAGTCTTAAGTCTTTGCCACCTTTGATAGCCCTAACAGAATAAGAGAGTTGGAAAGGGCCTTGGAGGTCCTTATTCTAGTCTTCTAGCACAGCACATGTTATTTTGTATTCCATTGATGTTGCTAAGTATAGGGAGAAAATAAATTTAAAATAATGAGAAGGAAATGATCCAAATGAAAAGAAAGGGGAAAAAATGGAAGTTTTTTTAAAACCCATGTTTGGGCCATCCCTATTAGCAATAGCACTTACTGTATTTTTCAGAGTATAAGATGCACCTTTTTCCCCCTAAAAGGGGGTGAAAATTTGGGTGCGTCTTATACACCAAATGTAGCCCCACCCACCCACTGGCCCCCACCCTATCGCCTCTGCCTCCCAGCAATTTACCTGCTTGCAGCAAGCAGCAAGAAGAAACAGCCCATTTCAGCTTCAGCACAGCCTAATTAGCACAAGTTGATTGTCAATTGGATCAGCCTCCCGACTCTCAGCTGTTTCAGGCTGCAGGGATTGCCATTGCCTATTGCTGTGCGGGCCTCTCTGCTTGCTGCAAGGAGGTAAATTGCTGGGAGCAGTTTTTTTTTCTTGTGCTAATCAAGCTATACTGAAAATGAAAATGAAAGTAAAGCAGGCTGTTTGCTGTTTGCTGCAATGAGGCAAAATTGCTGGGAAGCAGAGGCAGATTTATTTTTCTTGTTTTCCTCACCAAAAAAGGTAGGTGCGTCTTATAGTCCGGAGCGTCTTATACTCTGAAAAATACGGTAGACTTATATACCGCTTCACAGTGCTTTCCAGACCTCTCTAAGCAGTTTACAGAGTCAGCATATTGCCCCCAACAATTTGGGTCCTCATTTTACCCACCACAGAAGGATGGAAGGCTGAGTCAACCTTCAGTCTGGTGAGATTTGAACTGCCCTCTCGGCAGTCAGCAGAAGTAGCCTGCATTACTGCACTCTAACCACTGTGCCACCATGGCTCATATTACATTTTGTTTTCAAAGCAACCCAGCAAGGTTGTCCATGGCACACTAATCCTACATATGGTTTAATTAAGTCAAGAAGCTAAACCATAGGGGAAGTAATTCATATTTGACAGCACCCAATTAAAATCAAAGAAAATTATGTCCCGGCCAGAAATACAATGGCCAGAGATAACATGCAGAAAGACAGTTTTTCAAATCCTGCCAAGAATCCTGTTATAAAGAAATAAATCCACACTAACCAACATACTGTACTGCTCCTTTCACACTCTGCTGAAGAAGTTGTACTGATTGGCATTGGATGGCACCTTGGAATACCACCTGCATTTTTACATGGCCTTGAAAATTTGCTCTCAGTTGCCTCCCCCACCCTCTGGTTTCTCTTCCCCCTGCTCCCCTATGCCTCTGTGGGAAATTCTGAGGATCTACAGCAAGATGAAACTTTCTGAGGCTGACAACTGTTATGACAAACAAATCTTAAAAGCATAAACTTAGATTTCTGAGGACACATTCATTAACTTGAGGGGGGGAGAACAGATCCCCACTCCCCCAATGGATGCCCCACAACTGCAACACTATTGCAAATTACACACCTAACCTGTAGGTCTGTAGGAGCCTAGCTGAATGCCTTCACCTAGGGTTCGAATAGTAGTATCACAATTCGATGTTCACTTCCTCCATAGTTTTATCACGACATTAAGAAATTAGGACAGAATTCCATGATATCTCAAAAAAGTCAAAGGTACGAGGGGGGGGAGGTCTCTTTGTACCACTGACAGCTCATGCTCTTAGAAGGGAAAGAAGTTGACCATAAACTGGGCAGCTAAAACCTCTCCATAAATTTATTTAAAGCAATGTCATCAACCATGGTGATGCTGGCTCTAACATCAATGGGTTACATTTTTCCAATCCATTCTTGGTGCAAGTCATTGAGCTAGGCAGCCAAAATTGTTTCTGATTTATAATTGGTCCAAAAATCAATTTGGAATAATTTTCAATTGTGGCTGGGCAATCTTGTGGCCAACTTGGGCATCTGAAGCTCAAATGTACACATTCTTTTAGATTTAAAGCCAAACCTGCCCACATCTCCTTCCACTCTTTCTATCTCCCACTCCAGATTCTTGATTTCCTGTCGGTATTGACAGCCATTTTGGGATTCATTTTCTACTGACCTGCTAATTAATTAGCCAGTGGAAAACACAAGCCAGACTCCATATAGCTCTATCAGTTGATTTAAAAAAAAAAAACAACCAAAGGAGAGACAGATCTAATTTGAATGATCATTTCTACTCAAGAATCCTAGAAGCTAAGATAGATAATATAACCCTCTCTGTCACCCTGTATCCAAATTTTTTACTACTGGTTCTGTGGGCGTGGCTTGGTGGGCGTGGCACAGGAAGGATACTGCAAAATCTCCATTCCCTCCCCACTCCTGGGGGGAAGGATATTGCAAAATCTCCATTCCCACCCCACTCTGGGGCCAGGCAGAGGTGGTATTTGCCAGTTCTCTGAACTACTCAAAATTTCCGCTTCCGGTTCTCCGAACTGCTCAAAATTTCCGCTATTGGTTCTCCAGAACTTGTCAGAACCTGCTGGATTTCACCCCTGTCCTGTAGACATATGGAATGTTCAATTCTGGGCCTTAGTTATCTACAATAACTTTTTTTTTTATGTTTCTCTTTCTTTTGCTACTGCCTTTTGAAGGGAATAGATGCTAACCTTCTCCTTCCCTCAAGGAAGCATTCTGTACTTCTAAAACCTGTCCATCAAAGCCACTTATGACAGATTTCAAAAGCCTGGAAGGGCAAGACTTACAGCTAGGTCTCCGGAACTGTTGTTTCACATCCTTAGGCTGTACATAAACTGGCCTTTATTCAAAATTTCATTAACCAAGCAACTGATACCCTAAAGCTGTCAAAATGAACAGCATCCAAATCAGCTACATGCAAGCAATTTCATCCACAAAATAGGCAGATTGTATCAAATTTTCAAAGGTTCTGACAGGCAGCTGATTATCTGAATCTTTTTGCCTTATTTTTGACCATTGAAAATTTTCATTAGATAATATTCTGCAAAACCAATAGAGAAGTAAAACCTGTTTACTGTCAGCACCAATGCTGGAGTGAGTCCTGAAGAATAAGCTCTATTTTAGTTTCTTACTTGTGTTCAGTCATGGTCATCAGGAGATTTCTAATCTCTAAATAAAAATCAATAAAATTCAAAGACTTTCCTTTCAAGATTCCCAAATATGAAAGTAAAATATTTATGCAGGTGGAATAATAATTAACAGATAGCGCAATACTTTGTTCCTGGTCATCACATTCTCATGGGTAAACACCTTTCTTCTACATTATCTAGTTCCTTCTGCTCCCATCTCTACTTCCTGTGTAGCAATGTGCTTCCTCTTTATTAGAATGATGCTACTTCTAGTTCCCCCTGGGCAGCCCAAACATTCTCTAAAAGAAAGAAAAAGCATAAAACCCAGAAGGATTTTCACTTCAGTGCTGAGAATTTTGAAGCTGATGTTGAGAACATTTTGTAATAATAACCTGTATTTATTTACATGATCTGTACCCTGAATTATTGCTCTAATAAACAAATTAAAACGTCATGCAGGATTTATCCTACTATTGAAAGCTGAGGGTAGTTTTTCCTTTGTTTTCTTCAGTCTGTGTGTGGATTAGTGGTGACGGGGCTAGTGGAGAATTAGGAGTAACAAAGAAATTAATAATAATTAATAATGAAAGAAAAGAGGTGATGATGTGAAGAAGGAGAATTGAGTCAGAAAATGATTGGAAGAAAAAAAAATCATCGCTATCATTTAAAGTAAATGTTCTAAGTAACTCTAGCAAGGAAACTTGATGATTGCACGGCTCAGCTGGGCATGGGGGGTGGGGGCAGGGATTTTTGCTACCGGTTCTCCGAACTGCCTCTGCCATCGCTACCTACTCGCCCGAGCCAGTCGGAACCAGGAGCATTTCACCCCTGGTATAGCTACTATTGATGGCTATTCCCACAAATAACCCTGTTGACTGAATTTATTATGGCACTTGGCAATAGGTTTAGCAAATATGTAACAGTACCCTCAAGATGAGCTTCATGAACAAAAACAAGTTCAGTTTATAATTTTTGAAATTGTTTAGCACTTCTAACTGATTGTGACATCTAACTGGTAAACTTCATTCATCTCTAAGAGGCCAGAACCTTGCTTGCCCCTTACAGCGCAGTTATAAATAGAGAGTATCATCAAATAATAAGTTGACTTTTCAAGATAAAAGTTATACCATTCATCCTAAGAAAAAATAAATTATGGAAACTGGACAGAGCAGAAGAGTTGATCTTGCTTTTTCTCTCTTTCTGAAGAAAAAAAAAGTAGGTCTTATATCTTCCTTTGATGATTTTTGAGAGCTGATTGAGAGAAAATTTGTCGTCTTCACAGCAATGAGATTGTTAGCTGTTTAATTTTCTGCTTGAATGAAAAAAAAATGAGCAGACTTGAATTTCTGCTGCTGTTTATCAGCTTTCATTCCAGTAACAGCTTGCTACAATGCAGTTCATGGAAATTTTGTAAATTGTGCATAGAAACCACTGTGTGAATCTCTTGATTCCAGGACAGAAGGGGTAAAATGAAATATCAGTTCCAAGTTTTCCGGAAATCTAGTCAAAATAAATATTCAGAACCAAGGTTTATGAAAATTAATAGCTGACTGACTCTAGGGATTATAAATTCCTAACTATAAATTCCTAAATTCATGCACTAATTATCTCCTTCTCTGTGTATATCTAGATCACTGTTGGCTGGATAAGTCCCTGCAGTTTCCTTGGCAAGGATTTCAGAAGTACTTTGCCATTGCATCCTTTCTAGAGATGAGAGAGAGTGATTGAAACCAAGGTCACCCAGATGGCTTCATGCCTAAGGCAGGACTAGAACTCACAGTCTCCTGGTTTCTAGCCTGGTCCCTTAACTACTACAGCAAACTGGCTCTCTTATGAATCACTTCTACTTTAAGATGATTTGAAGGTACCATTCAATTTTGTTGAATGCTTTTCTCAGTGAGCAACTAGCTTGATCCTCAGCTGTATGTTAATGATGAATAATATTAAGAATTTTTTCTTTCTATGGTCTAGCCTTTCCCATTTTGTAAACTTTTTTTCATTGCACTGTATATTAGATAATTGATAGTACTCTGCTTTTGAAACAAAATTGAAGGAATGTTCTTATGATATATGTTTATGAGTGTATAGAAGGCTCCAGGCTATGTCAAGCCTCTTATTTAAAATTAGTTATTCTTACTGTTTCTTGCCAACATACTTACATATTTTTTTACATGTATATTTAATTTTATTTATTGTTACTGACATGGACTAACAGCTGAATCTCTTATATAATTTGGCTATGAAATTATTGGAACTGGGACATGATATTATTGCATTGTAACATAGGGAAAACTCTTATTTAACACACGTTTATTTTTACATGCAATGGGCCAGATTTTCAGCAATTTACATCATCCATGTAACATCATTATGAAGTATAATTGCTTGCATTTATTTATTGATTTTGGTATACACAAACAATGCATCAATTTGTGTCATTTGCATCCTGCAAGCTTACAAGTTAAAATAATGTTTAACTAATGTTTGTAGATAAATAATAAATCCAGGTAGTCCTTGACGTATGACCACAATTTAGCAAAATTTCTGTTACTAAGTGAGACAGTTGTTAAATGAGTTTTGCCCCATTTTATAACCTTTCTTGCCACAATTGTTAAGTTGCAAACATGGTTGTTAAGTGAATATGGTTTCCCCATTGACTTTGCTTATCAGGAGGTCACAAAAGGTGATCACATGACCCCAGGACACTGAAACCGTCATAAATATGAGCCAGTTGCCAAGTGCCTGAATTTTGATCACGTGACCATGGAGATGCTGCAATGGTCGTAAGTATAAAAACCAGTCATAAGTCACTTTTTTCAATGGCGTTGTAACTTTGAATGGTCACTAAACGAAGTGTTGTACTGTAAGTCAAAAATCATAAAATTGGATGCGGTCAAGTGATGAAATGGAGACTAGTGTGCCTGTGTTGATATTATAGTGGGATTATAATAATATTATATAATTATATAATTATAATAATAATTATTATTGTTATTATAATCCCAGTGGGATTCTGATTGCACGACTGTGCAGCATTTCCTGTCGTTTACAGTATTTTCTGTAAATTCCCTTAATTTTACTTCTAATTTTACTTCAAAATCCCTTGATTTTACTTCCATGTGCTTTTATGTTTTTGGGTAGAAATTCTATACATAGATTTTTGAATTATGAAAGAAGTGATTATCTTGATATATTTTTTAAAATGTTGATCAGAGTTTTCCATCTCTGTAAGAATGAAATTTAGAATTTTTAGACAATAGTCTCTGGTGGATTTACATCTTTTTGGCTGTTTTTCCTACTTATCCCCATCTAAATTCATTCCCATCATCCACCTTCTTTGAGTGAATTGAAGATAGTTACTCTCAGTAAGAATTAGTGGATTGCAGCTGTTTGCCACTGCTTCTAGTCTATTTAATTTTATTTCAATAATCGCCTAATATCTAAAAAGTGGAAGTAATTAACTTATATTAATTAACCGCAAGTGATCTGAAGTACTTTCAATGTGTGTTATCTGCATTTCATTTCCACTCATCAAGAAAACAGTGTTGTACCTAATTGCCACCATAGCAAATGCAAGTGTAGCATAGGATTCTCATTTAACACCACCAATAGAGAGCCACACTTCCTAATTAATCTTCCATTTGAGTAAGTGACATTTATTATGAATCAGTAGGAAGAAACAGTGTTACTCTGAGACCTTAATGCAAATCAGGGAGCATTTTTATGTCAGTCAGAAGATTTTGAGAGGCTTGGCACTCATGGTTTATTTAAGTACCATCACTGCAGATTTTAAAACATTGGGGGTGGGGTTAGGCATAGTCCAGCTGCATGAAATGAAGTCCTTGGTGATGCTTCTTACCCATGGAGCTCTCCACTGCCACCCCTCCCAGCTTCTTCTAATGCATTTTCTTCAAACCCAACAACTTCAGGAAGGAATATTTTGAGCATATATTGATGCTGCTGTTTTCATTTAGCTGCATGAAAGGTTTTTACCATATACATTAAAAACCTATTGCTCTGGTCTCTGTAAATGGGGGAATCTGTTTTAAACAACTCTTCTCCCAAATAAATAAATCTAATCTTCTACTTGTAATATAAATAAAAAGTTCATAACCTCAGCATCGGAGGGAAAAAAAAGAACTTGGAATTTTATGAGGGAAATGTTACAGTGTGTTCAAAGGAGGAGGAGAACATCTTTATGTAAAAATTGCATAATCAAATGTTCTACAAGAGTGCTTATCTTCCTCTGTCTTAAAGAGAGTCAGTCAGACAGAATTCCATATACCGGTATGTATGTATCAGGCGGATGCTAGTCCATTAATAGAGGGCTGCATCCAATGTTATATAAGCAGACTTCAACATGTGCAACAGTTCCCTTGCTCTACTCCTCCCTTCAAATCCTACATGTGCTATACATTTGCTCCAGATGGCTCTCAAGCCCCTATAACAGATTTGAAATGTATGTGAGGGGTTAAAGAGGAGCACAGATCTGATCCACTGAATGAAGTCTGGAGTCTATAAGAAGTTCAGAGGAAATGCATGACAACTGTATTCTTCTGAATGAAAAAGTAAGAGAAATGGGCACTATAGCTACAAAATTTACCATATTTACAAATGGACAAGCAGAGTCTATTGCTAGGATACTGGGGTAGCAAAGACGAAATACCCTGATCCAATATCAGCTTCACAAAACAACAGTGCCAAAACTTTTCCTACCTTTTAGCCACTTTTCAAGTTAATGTATGCTGCTGCCCGAAGCTCAGATATACTATTGGGTTTCCTTCCAAATATACAGAAAACAATTCCAAGTTATTAAACTTTCCTAACCACTAAGAAACAACATGGGGCAAGTGCTATTATCTTCTCTTTTTTTCAATTTATCTATGGCTCTTTATTGTCAATTAGTCAGACACTGACAGCAAATAACAGTAGCGTATAGAAATTGTTGGATTGGTGTTAAATGTGAACAAGACTATGCAGTTCAATTTTGCTTAGTTCAATTTTGCACGAAAGAATTATTTCATGCTTAAAATTATGGCAGGGAGGACAGATTGTCAGGTAAATTTTCTATAATGCAAAAAAGATACTTCCATTTTCTAATCTTTCTCCTAAACGTCTCAAAGGTGCTTTTTCAAAAGGCAATTGGACAATATTCTTTTCTTCCTCAAGATAAAAACAGTCCAGTTGCCTTTTGAAAAAGTACCTTTGAGACAGTGCTGAAATCTAAAATTTGTTACTACCGGTTCTATGGGCGTGGCTTGGTGGTGGTGGGTAATGTGACTGGATGGGCGTGGCCAATTTTTTTTTTTTACTTTTAAAACCATTTTTTGTAATGTAAAAAAATTCTTTCAAAAGGCTCTGACGATCCAAGCTGAGCCGCGCGATCATCAGAGCCTTTTTTTTTTTTTTACTTTTAAAAGCATTTTTTCGGCCGAAGAGGTTGTAGAAAAAATGCTTTTAAAAGTAAAAAAAAAATCCTCTGATGATTGTGCGGCTCAGCTAGGCATTGGGGGGGGAGAGGGATTTTTGCTACCAGTTGTCCGAACCACCTACCTCCATCGCTACTGGATCGGGCGATCCGGTCCGAACCGGGAGCATTTCACCCCTGCTTTGGGCCAACTATGAGAATCTCCACAGTCAGACTTTATCCTAAATGCTATCTTGATTCCAGTTCTATCATCAATCTCAGGCACAAATCTATTTCAAGAGAGACCTATTTAAATCAATGGAACATATGCTTAGGTAAGTATATTTAGGAGTAGGTAAATATTTAGGAAAAACTGTATCAAAACAAATCTAGCAACAAATTACCATGAGTACAAATATGGCCTGTAGCACCCCAGATGACCACTAGGTGACTGCAAGGAAGCACCTACCAGTACATTTGTTGTCTCTAAAGGCTACAAAATGGGCATATGTTCCTTTTAAGAAGGGGAGTTTAGAATTTCTTTTAAAAATTGAACAGCAGTAGCTATCCTTTAAAAACAAGTCTAAACTTGCTTAAGTATCTCCCAACCATGAGCAGAAAGTTTGAAAATATTATCATTGAATGCAATAAATATGCAGAAAGCACTGTCAGGAGCACACAGTCATATCACATATACCACTTAAATGCCTCATGGTTAAGCAATGGCATGTCAGTGTGATTATATTGACCCATTCAAAGCATGCATGCTACATTTCTTTCACTTTCTGATCTCACAGGAAACAAATGGGGTGGGGTGTGGATAACTGATTTTCAGAAGCTCTGAAAAAGAAACGAAACTAGTTGTTGGCATTAAGGAATCAGAATAGAGCTGGAAGGGACCTTGGAGGTCTTCTAGTCCAGCCCCCTGCTCAAGGAGGAGATCCTATACCATTTCAGACAAGTGACCTTGCCCGGTCTCTTCTTTAAACCCTCCAGTGATGAAGCACCCACAATGTCTGAAGGCAAGCTGTTCCACTGGTTAATTGTCATCACTGTTAGGAAGTTTCTCCTTAATTCCAGGTTGCCTCCTTGGTTAGTTTCCATCCATCGTTTCTTATCCTGCCCTCTGGTGCTCTGGAAAATAAGTTGACCCTCTCCTCTTTGTGGCAGCATCTCAAATACTGGAACACTGCTATCATGTCCCCCCCCTCCAGTCTTTCTCTTCTCTAGACTAGCCAAACCCAAATCCTGCAACTGTTCTTCATATGTTTTAGTCTCCAGGCCTTTAATCATCTTAGTTGCTCTTATTTGCACATTTTCCAAAGTCTCAAAATCTTTTTTATAATGTGGTGACCAAACCTGGATGCAGTATTCCAGGTGTGGCCTTACTAAGGATTTATAAAGTGGTACTAAAACTTCATGTGATTTTGATTCTATGCCTCTGTTTATACAACCAAGGATGGTATTAGTTTTTTGGCTGCACACTGCTGGCTCATATTCAAGTGATCATCCACTAGGACTCCAAGGTCCCTCTCACAGTTACTGTTTTTGAGCCAAGTTTTGCCTAATCTGTACTTGTACCTTTGGTTTTTCCTGCCCAGGTGTAAAAATCTTGCTTTTCTCCACATTAAATTTCATTTTGATGGATCGGGCCCATTGTTCAAGTCTGTCAAGATTTTTTTGGATCCTGAGCTTGTCTTCTGGGGTATTGGCTATTCCTGCCAGCTTAGTGTCATCTGTAAATTTGATGAGTTCCCCTTCTATTCCCTCATCTAAGTCATTCATGAAGATACTGAAGAGTACTAGATCTAAGACGGAACCTTGTGGTACCCTACTGCTTACTTCCCTCTATGTAGATATAGTACCATTAAGGACTTCTTGTTGAGTATGGTTTTTCAGACAGTTACAAATCCATCTGCTATCTATGCCACATTTTTCTAGCTTACCAAAAAGTAGGTTGTGGTCTACTTGCTGAAGTCTGTACTATGCCCACAGCATTACATTGGTATACTAACTTAGTCACTTTGTCAAAGAATGAAATAAGATTGGTTTGGCATGATCTGTTTTTAACAAACCCATGCTGATTACTATTTATAACTTTATTTGTTTCTAGATGTTTCCAGATCTGTTTTTTAAATTATTTTTTTCCAGTATCTTCCCAGGTATTGATGTTAGGCTGATTGGTCTGTAGTTTCCTGGGTCTCATTATTCCCCCGTTTTTTAAAGATGGGAACCACATCAGCTCCTTTCCAATCCTCTGGTAGTTCCCCAGTGCCCCAAGATTTTTTAAAGATATGATACAATTGTTCTGAGCTAACATCTGGGATGTAATCCATCAGGCCCCAAGATTTATATTCATCAAGGTCAGACAGGCATTCTCTTATCATTTTCTTGCTTATTTTAATTTTTATTTCTAGTCTGTCTGTTACAGTTATGTTTTTGGTAGGTTGAGCTATAGTTTCTTTTTGTGTGAAGACTGATGCAAATAATGAGTTAAGCAGCTCTGCTTTCTCTTTACTGCCTTTTACTTCCTTGCCATCTTCTCTCTTTAGTGGACCAACTGTTTCCTTGACTTTTTCCTTATTATTTATATATTGAAAGAAACTTGCTTTATTATCGTTGACTTTTGTTGCAAATCTTTGTTCATTCTGAGCCTTTGCTTTTCCAACTTCATCTTTGCAGATTTGGACTATCTGCTGATATTCTGCCTTAGTTATGTGTCCCTCTTTTGAACCAGTAGTGGCGGCGGCGGGAGGCTCCGCCCACCCACCCGGATGTCATCACAGACGCTCTGTGCATGCGCAGAAGGTGCGCATGAGCGCACTCCCGGTTCCAAACTGGTAACAAAGGTAAGAGGAACCCACTACTGGTATATACCTATAGCAATGTCATTTTTTCCCCTTTTATATTGATCCAAACAGATTCTAGGAGGTTTTCATCCTTGGTTTTGTGTATTTCGGTAGAGAGTTGCATTATATAACTTTCATATATAATGCAACTCCACCTCCTCTTTTGTTAAGTCCATTTCTTTTGAATAGTTTGTATCTTTCCATCAGTACATTCCAGTCATGAGTTTCATTCCACCAAGTTTCAGTAATGGCAACTATATCATATCTGTCTTTGTGTAGTAATACTTCAAATTCACCCTGTTTCTTTCCTAAACTTTGAGCGTTAGTGTATAGGCATTTGAATCCTTTATGGGTCTTGGGTATGTTTCGTATATCTCCTTCTTTGTAACTGGGATTTCCATCCTTTCTATCACTTTCTACTTCATTATGTTTTTCTTTTTTATTTCTTTTTTCTCTTTACTCCCTTCCTCCTTACGTGATTGGTTATCTAGTGCTTTTTGCCTGGAATTAGTTTCTATAGGTTGTGAAGCTTGGCCCCTCTCCCCCCTCAATTTTAGTGGTAGAACTGATGGTATGGATGGCCAAGTACTGCTGGTTCCTGTTTGTTTCATGTAGGCTGAGAGTGTTAAGAGCAAGACATGCTTCTCTCTGTTTAAAAAAAAAACAGTGTGGCAAAACATTAGCTTAAATAAATATAAAGTTCCAACTTTATGAGTCTCCATTTCATGTTATTATATGAGACAAATTCAGAGTTCGATGCTTGTGGTTGTTTTTCCTTGTTTTTCTAGTAGTCTGAGTGATTTTTTTTTTCACGAATAAGAATTGTGTACATGTTATTTTCCTCTTTGACCTTAAAAGAGATCTCTTTCAAAGGCATCCATTAGTGGGTGATCATGGTCAATCCATATTTCACATTCCAAACAGGAGAAGAAATGCCAGACTTAAGTCTAAATTATGTCCTTAGCTGCATGTGGCTTGACTTGAACTTTACTGATTTGTCAATTTCCTTCTGTGACTGACACAAATGATAATAGTTGCAAAAGATTTATTCCTGTTAGACCAAAAGCATGCCTGGAATTTTATAAACCCTTTGAAAAATTATAATAGTTAGATCTAAATGATTTTTCTTTATTTTAAATGTTAATTTGGCATTATGTTCAAAAAACACACACATGCACAGATTTGTCTACATTAACAAAAGAGATGGAAGAAATTTTTAAATATGACTGATTGCAATTCCGGAGAAATGGTAAAATTCAATCATCCTTTCTTGTTTTTTTCCTTCACCTTCTCTCTCTCCCCTCTCTCACCCCCTGCTCACATTCATTATTCTGCTTTTGTTAATTCTACAAGCGACCCAGGAACTAGTTAAGTTTTATCATCACCGTACTTTCCTTTCTTGCCATCTTAAGAAGATCCAGCTTCCTAGTAAATAATTGTTTTCAGTAGTAGATAAAGTGTTTTGCCCTTCTCCTACCTTTCTCATTCAAACTCCAAATTGAAACAGACCTTTTCACTTTAATGTGAACAGTCTAAGTACTATAAAAGCAATTGTATGGGAAAGAAATTTCAAAAGACTGGAGGAACTGTGATGCATAGATTTTGTTAACATTCCATCTTACTTGTGCAGCTGCATTCCTTTCAATATTTTGTAGAGGTCTTCCATACGTACAAAGTCTACTGCTTTCTCTCATTCCTGACACTGTGAGCTACTCCTTACATGCAGCTGCTCTACAGATCATCAAAATAGGGCCATAAAAGCAGGCCAGAAACCAAGGGATTGTGAGTTCTAGTCTCACTGTCAGCATGAAAATCAACTGGCTGACTCTTTCTTAGCTCACAATGTCAGGCTCAGGTGATAATCTGGTTCGCCAATTATTGTCACAATCAATGGATCAATTCTTGGTTGATACCATAGGTGGGATTCAGACCATTCTGTCCGATTTGGGCGAATTGGTAGTGGCGACTGCAGAAGGATCCACCCACCCGCCCGGACATAATGTGTGAGCAAAGAGCATGCATGAAAGGCGGTGCGCATGCGCAGAGGAGGCGTGTGCTGGCGAAGTGAGTGCGCCCGCGCGTGCGCTCACATTTGCAAACCAGTAGGGAAGGTAAGTGAATCTCACCTCTGGTTGATACCAAAAAGTAGACCCTGCACCTATGGGTAAACACTAAGAAGAAGAAGAAAAATCTCTAAAGGAGAAGAAGTGGTTTTACAAAAGAAGAGATCCTTTCAGTAGAGGAAGAAATGGGTATATCTTTGGATTTAGCAGAATGTTCATGGTTAATAGAGTCTGTGGTCAAGTTAATAGTTGCTGTGGATGCTTTCTGGTTCCAGAAGCAAAGGGCCTCTGTGATTTTCCAAGCAGAGTTACCACAGGCATTCTCAAAACAATGTAGCCAAACAAACTAGATAGTCCAGGGCCGAAAGAGGCCAAGTATGAAGCTTACAGAGTCCACTACAGATTTCCCAATCACAAAAGGTTGCTCATGAACTGAATCATCATTTCTGAGTGAGAAAGTCTTTCCCCATGCATGGGCTTCTGAATGGTTCAGGCCAATTATATGGACTGCAAAGATGGGGAAGGAACCCTATGCATGGGCAAAGTCGAAACACTTGATTGGCGTATCGTATAGCTCATGTATGATGGGATTTTCACATAGACATCTAGTAGACAGCTTGATTCTTTCTACAGCTTTTTGAAGACTGAAATGCACTGGTAGCTAGCAGGTAATCTCACTTCCTGATCGCTTCCACAGAACACACTGTCCTTCCTGTTATTGAGCATTGTGGTGTTTCTTTAGCACCTTGTCCCCATATCTCCTTAGACACTGTCTCCTGCACTACCGTATAAACTCTACCGATCCTTTGTTCTTCTTTCAGTCTCCTTACTACTAAATTCAGTGGTGTGTTCTCAAACTCCTAAAGATGTTACGCTCATTTATTTATTTATTTTACTCATTTTTCCCCTTCTGTCTCTGGAAAATCTCTTCTGGATGTTTGAGAGTACTGAACAGTGGAGACAAAGGATCAGGTTAACAGATGCAAAAGTCCCAAATGGTAGCAAAACTGAACGTTTCCTGTATCTATTTTGCTGCCATCTCGTGGTCATCTGGATTTTTGTCACCTGGATGTGATATACTGTATGTAATATAGCATCATGGGAGGCAGAAGAAGGCATGAGCAGAGTCCTTTATCGGGGGCTGTGGGACAGAAAGCATATTTAGGGTTCTCCCAATTCCTTGCATTTTTAACCCCAGTGAATCTTATAAAGTTTGCTCTCCTCCCAAGTAAACTGCACAGTGTTTAGTTTTCTGAGCATCTTATCTAGCTCAGAAAATCACTAACACACATGGATATTCACTTGCAAAGTACGGATGGATTTTACTTCTGGACTTTTCCCAGCTTTTCCCACCCATTCCATCGCACCACTTTGGCAAGAAGAAGTAACAGTCACTGGAATTCATAAGACGTGCACATTTCCCTTTAGAGTGCAACCCCTATTGATCTTTCCAGATACCTTCTGTAAAGAGTTGAGTACAGCTGGCCTAAATATCTATGTTTGTTTAATGAATCAGATTATAGAAAAGAACCATTTTAGTGTAATCACTGTATCAATCATATGGCTGAATTGCAATACCACTATAAGCTACTAATTCATGAAGTCATCCTCCAACACAAATTCTTCTAAAACCTCAAGGATCCAAAAATGAGCTCACGGTGTCTTTGAAAGCAGCCAAGACTACAAGACACACATACACACACACACACAGCAAATGGAAGCAAACCTCCTTATAATCAGGGTTACTTATTTCTAACTAAACATGTCAGATTCCTATTTCTAAACTCGAAATATGTTTTGATTTGCTTTTTAAAATATATTGTTTCATCTACCTGCTGAATGGGAAGCAATGGCTAAATCAACCCCCTTCTTACTGATTCCTGGGACTACTTTCAGTTTGTTCTGGATGGACTAATACTGGATTAATAATACATTAATACTTTCAATTCAAGAGAAATTAGAGAAATTGGTAATTCTTCGGCTAGCAGGAAAGTATCCACCATATAGTTGGGGTTACAGCTTCCTGGTGAGTTTTGATAGATGGCTATTCTCCTGGATTCAGCCATCTGTTAGAACCGGATTCCTGAGGTAGCAGGGCTCCCCCTTCCTGCTTTACTGGGAAACCTCTACCCATCCTTCACTGCTGATCAACAAGGCTTTGTTGTTGCTGTTTCATCAGTCCTACATTTTAAAAACATACATCCCAATTGACCCACTTGACTTTAATTTCTTCTAACATTCTACTGAGAGGAGGGACAGAAAAATATTTCATCTATTCTTGAACTGGGAGGCCCATCACTCACATGTTTGTCTCCGTTCATCTTGACTACTACAACACATAATATGTGAGCTGCCTTTGAAGACCACTTGAAAGCTACAATAAGTTCAGAGTGCAGTTGTTATGGGAACACTTTACTGTACCTATTAGTACATCATTACTTTGGTAATTTTACTGGTTACTAAAGTGCTTCTGAGTACACTTCAAGAGGCTGGTCATGATCAATAAGCAGTGGTGGGATTCAGCCAGTTCGCACCTATTCGGGAGAACTGGTTGTTAAAACCAGTTTGGAGAACCGGTTGTTGGAAGAAATCTTATTTTGGTTTTTTTTCCACTTGACAAGGCTAATCCTGTAAGGAAGGCAGGAAGGAAACGTTCTGGTGTTGTTTCTAGCCTAATCTTTATTGCCCTGTTTACAGAAACTGCCTCTCTGGTTAACCCTTATTACATTGTAACAGCTAAGGCGAAGCACCCATCAACGTGAGTGACGTTGAGTAGGCCACACCCACATGGTCACATGACCATCGAGCCACACCTATCCAGCTGGTCATTAGGGCAGAGAACCAGTTGTTAAATCATTTGAATCCCACCACTATCTATAAAGCACTTCATGGCACAAGAGCTGGTTATCTGCATGTCTCCAATTACTACTACCCATCCATAAGATCTGCCAAGATGGGCATGTCTGGGTCCCATCACATAACCAGTGTTAAGTAATGGGATCCAAAAGATGTGTCATGTATGCCCAATGGAAGAGCAATCCCTCTGAAATTCACATGACCCTGACTCTACCTGTGTTTTAGAAGACTCTTAAGACCTGTTTTTTACCCCCAGGCACTAGGTGAGGTAGTGTCATGCTTATAATGATTGTTCTTGGACTGTTCTTGCCTGTTCTTCATGCCTCGAGCACAATATATTTTATGATTTTTGGGGGGAGGGGGTTTGTTCTGGTTATTCTATGTTTTTTTTTTTGAGTCATATGTTAATTGGGCATCTATATAAATTGAATGACTAAAAGAATAAATATATAGTTGCCAACCTATTCCACAGATTCATAGTTATGTGCATTGGGTACAGAAGATTTGAAGAAGGGGTGTTATGTATGCTGCCTTCCAGTAGGAAAGGTGGGGTTTGAAATTATTTCTTTATTTGTAGCGTAATGATTGGTCCAAAAAGAATTTATCTGTTAAACAACCTATACTTTTGTTTAAATTATTGTGTTCTTACATTATTGTCTGTTTTACATGTTGATTATTTACCTATTAAGGACTTTTAAAATTCTCTTTATATGCCATCCTGGACTATTTTGTGGGGGGGGATGTATTATATAGAACTGTGATGGCAAACCTATGGCACAGGTGCCAGAGGTGACACGCAGCACCCTCTCTGGTGGCATGCGAGCCATCGCTCCAGTTCAGCTCTGCTGCGCATGTGCACATGCCTTCCGGCGAACCAGCTGGCCTTCGGGTCTCTGTCGCGCATGCGTGGGAGGCGGGGAGCATGCGAGGGGCGCATATACATGCATGGGGGCAGGGCGCATGCAGGGGCACGCTTTGGTCACTCGGTCCGCGAAAAGGTTAGCCATCACTGATATAGAGAGTAATATTTTTTTTAAAAAATGAAACCTTAACCAGATATATTTGCACCTAAGGAAAGACAAACATTACATGAAGTTTATTCATGCCCCATAGTTTATAGGATGCAATTAGTGTTGTGTCGCAATCTATGTTAATATTAGTGCAATGTAATGTAATTTGGGGAGTATACTACTACTCCCAAAATTGGGGAGTATACATGCTACTTCTAGTCAGAAATTATATATGTAAAAACTTGCCCATTTTTTTAAAAAATCCTGATATACAAAATTAATCTATGAGAAAAATACAACCTAGTCTTTTTCTAGGGCTAACATATTTCTACATACCAATACACAACTCCTTACCTGCAAATTGAAAATATACTATTTAGAATAAATCTCACCATATACTTCTATACATTTAATAAACACATTTATTTGCTTATTTATCAATACTTATACCCAGTGGTGGGTTGCCCCCCAGTTCACACCGGTTCTATAGAACTGGCAGTAAAACCAGCAGGAGGCTCCACCCAGCAACCCCGACATCATCAAAATGCTTCTGCGCATGTGCAGAAGAGCGTGTGTGCGCGCAAACGAAGCGAGCACACACGTGCAGCCCCATTGCAAACCGGTAGTAAAGGTAAGTAGAACCTACCCCTGCTTATACCGGTATGCAGTTCAAATCCAACAGGACATATGCAGAGATATGCATAAATACCACAGAGTAATAGCAGTATAGACACTGTCATTACCTTATTATATTTCTGCGTCAAGCCTTGTAGAAAAGATCTGCATGTGAGAAATTTTAATTCCAAATTATCTTGGATTTCTGCACCTTCATAGGTTCTTCTTACAGGAATGTGAGCACGTTTAAGCATGTTTTCTTAGGAACTGGGTTAGCTAAGCAGTTGGTGACTGCAACTGTGAGGTTGGTGCATGTTGATCTCCCATAATAGTTCACATGAAAGAATTTGGACAAAATTGTTTGCCATTGTTGTAATAAATACTCATTGCTTTCTCCACAATATACAGCAATTTGCTTTACCCACATCGTAGGCTGTGCTTGTGTTTCATTTACAAATGGCCTGAGAAAGCTAAGAAGGGCAAGAATTATTAAGGGAACCTTTGGGCTTATGCGGCTTTGCCCTTTCCAAACCTTCTATCTACATGGGTTCTGGCTATCCAGTATTATGGTAGGGAGGAAGGGAGATAAAGAGATATAAACTAGATTTGGCAAATACGCTCTGCCAGCCTGAAAGCCCCAAGACATTATGGCAGGGAGATGGAGTGAGAAGGAGTATTACCGCTGTGTTATCACCCAACTCCATCTGGAATGTTGCTCCTGAATGTAGAGTGTTGAACCTCATTGCTGTTAATCCAGAGATAATCAGAGAGGGAGAGAAAGAAAATTAGAGTGATCAAAGGCAACATACCACTTCAGCATTTGCTATTTTATTCAGTGTAACAGTATTCCAATTCTCTATTGGTGTCATAATCTTCAACTTAATGTCATCATTGCTAAAACTGGATCTTTGAGTGGTCTTATGTTGGGGATAATTCTTAATTTGCATACTTTTCTCAGAATTAGCAGAGCTAAATGGAGGATAAATAGTTATAGTGTACAGAGGAGTGCAACCAGGATGATTAGGGGACTGGAGGCTAAAACATACGAAGAACAGTTGCAGGAACTGGGCATGGCTAGTCTAGTGAAGAGAAGGACCAGGGGAGACATGATAACCATTTTCCAATACTTGAGGGGCTGCCACAGAGAGGAGGGGGTCAAGCTGTTTTCCAAAGTACCTGAAGGCCAGACAAGGAATAATGGATGGAAACTGACCAAGGAGAGATTCAACCTAGAAATGAGGAGGAACTTTCTGACAGTGAGAACAATCAACCAATGGAACAGCTTGCCTTCAGAAGTTGTGGGAGCTTCATCACTTGAGACTTTCAAGAAAAGATTGGACTGCCATTTGTCAGAAATGATGTAGGATCTCCTGCTTGGGTAGGGGGTTGGACTAGATGACCTATAAGGTCCCTTCCAATTCTGTTAATGATTATGTACCATTAAGTCATAGTTGGCCAATGCAGTCTAAAAATGCTAACTCTGACAATGGTTTTCTGCGTCTCAGATCTTTCCTATCACATCCTATTTCATCAGAAGATGCCATCACTTTTATATTACAAGCTTTTGATTTACTTCTGGGTTCTTCTTTTTATTTATTTTTGTTTATCTCCTTCTTGGCAATAATCTTGGCAATTTTTACAACTATAATTTTTCATAAACTGGTTTAGAAAAGATCCAGGTTTTATGCTGCAAAAGACTCTTTTTTAAAAACCTGATGCTGAGTATTTATAAGCTGCTTTATAAAGTCATGGGTGGCTATAATAAATTAGATAGATAGATGATAGATGATAGATGATAGGTGATAGATGATACATAGATAGATAGATAGATAGATAGATAGATAGATAGATAGATAGATAGATAGGTAAGCAGACAGCAAACAGGCAGACAGATATAGATAATTTCTGGTTTTGCTTTGCTGTAATATATTAACATTGGATTTTTAAAATTACAGAACACTGGGGAAAAGTGAAAAATGAAAAAAATCCTCATTGCATTCTCTCACATAGTGATTTTAGTGGAAGCATAGTGTCAAGCACAGGATGTACTGAAAAACAATCCTCAACTTACAACATTCACTGAGTAATATTTGCAGTTGTGGTGACATTGAAAAAAGTGCTTATTACTTTTTTGTGAAAAGTGGTTCACACAACCATTGCAGCATTCCCATGGTTACGTATTCAAAACTTGGGCACTTTGGTAACCAGCATGTGTTTACTGCAGTTGCAGCATTCTAGAGTCATGTGATCAGCATTTGCGACCATCTTAGCTGGTTTGCCTCTGCCAAGCAAAATTAATGAAGGATACTGAATTCACTTAACAGACACTTAAGTGATTTGGTTAACAGCCATAGCTAAAAATGTCATACTGTTGGGCATGACTCACTTAACAACACTCTTGCTTAGCAATGGAGATTTTGGCCCCAATTGTAGCCATAAATCATAAATCAAGGACTACCTGTAACAGCTCAAAAGACAAACAAAGGGAGGCTAAAAACAGCTAATGTTCAAAAGTAAAATTACTCTATAGTGCTTAAGAAAGACTCGGCTTGCAAAAATTGTGCAAAGATACTTTATCTCTAAATTGCTAAATGGAGCAATATTTGGACTTCTACAATAATATTGCCTTAACATTTGGCTCTGAGCTACTTTTTCGTTCCAGGCATGTGAATGACGTTTATACTAATTCTTCCTCTAGTTCTTTTTAAAACTGGGAACTCTCACATGACCTGGCCTTTCTAAATCCAATTCAGCTATCTCAGAGCTGAAGAATTTTGAGAGGACCACAATTAATGTATAGAATAAGGTCCAAATCAGAAGCGTATTTGCACTTTCAACTGCTAAGTGAAATTATTTACATCTAGATTTTAAACGCTAAATTAATTTCCTTTTCAGCTACTGATGGGTTACAGAATAATATACATAGGTTTCATAAGCAAGCTGCAGTTAGTAAACATTAAGGGTACCTGATTTGGCTGCAAAAATCCAGGAAACACCCATCCACCTCAGAAATAGATACTCTGTTTTCTTGCAGGGCCAGTCAGATAACCCCCAAAACAAACATTGATGTGTTCTACATAAATAATGTAAAATGTTCTGATTGCTTCATGCATAGTAATCTTTCACTATCTTTTTTCCTCCATTTTCGTTAAGGCTTGATCTCTTGAAGTGAGGAAGTTCAGAATCTTATGTGAACACAGCACCTAGTTAGAATAGCACTATATCAGTGGTGGATTGCTCCCGGTTCGCACCGGTTCTATAGAACCGGTAGTAAAACCGGCAGGAGGCTCTGCCCACTGAACCTGATGTCATTAAAATGCTTCTGCGCATGCGCAGAAGAGTGCGAGTACGCGCTCACTTCGCTCGTGCACGCGTGCGGCCCCATTGCAAACCGGTAGTAAAGGTAAGTAGAACCCACCCCTGCACTATATCCCCATCAGACTGGAGAAGAAGCAGGGGTAAACATATTTTTGACACATGCAAACTCTGCCCCGCCAAAACAAAGAAAATAAATGGTTTTGTAAATTTTGTAAAATCACAAACCTAATAACTGACATATGGCAAAGTGAGTAGGTATGTACGATGCAGAAATTCCTCAGATTCCTTTGGAAAACTCAACAGATTGACCTTTTAACCAGGACTGCTTCTATAGTGTTGGTAGAACCAAAGAGGACATTCCCCATGGACACCAAGAACTGATTGGAAAAGATTTGGAACTCTGGATCCCAAGACCCATCTTCCTCTTCCTTCTTAGGGCACTCCACAGATAGTCTGACAACCTGGAACCAGAACAATTCCCTTCCATGAATTACAATGAGGTACAGGATTAAAACAGCAGAAATGGTTGGGTCCATTTGTGGCATTGATCGCAGAATGGGTGGAATACTGCTGTCCTAGCCAATGTCATTTTAATAGCTGAGCTTAACTAAAACTTTTTCTTGGCCAGGATTTCTAAACTAAGATGCTTTGGAAAGGTTTTTTTACTACATCCTGCTTCATGCTGCAGTCTATGGTTAAATCTTTCAAGTACAATCATTCTTTGCCTAGTACTGATATTCTTAGGAAAGGCCTGAGATCCTCCTTAAGAAAGAGCAGAAGAATGCCATTTCAATGGCCCCAAACCTCTCCCATTTATATGAAAAACGGGGGGGGGGGGGAGAAAATATTTTCTTCCTGATGAGTTGTTGGTGGATGTTAGCATCTCTAAAGGTAACCTGCTGATACATACACCACCAAGGAAAGTAATTAGAGTATCTAACTAGCTGGACCGAAGGAGTGTTTCAACAAGGCCAGATCCTTATTACAAAGAAGTGATAATGGAGATGTGATTGACAACAGAGATAGGCAACAGGTGCCACAGAAATTCCTTTTTTTGTCTCCAGGAGTATCAAAAAAACCAATTCATTCGGGGGTAGTGGAGAATAATACTCAACTAACCATTTCTTAAAGGAAGTTCCCATAACTATTGACTAGTTGTCAGTTGAAAACTAATTGTATATTCAAATAATAATAATAATAATAATAATAATAATAACAATAACAATAATAATAACAATAACAACAACAACAACAACAAATAGCAAGCTTTGCTCTTTTATAATTGAAACACACACACACACAGAGGGAGGGAGGGAGAGAGAGAAACTTATATTATCTTACTGGCCAGTTTCTGGTTTTGGTTTGTTCCTTTTTTAATTAACTTGGTGCAGCACCTATATTCTTCTTCCCTTTCATCTATATCAGCTAAATGTATTAAAAACAAAAATTCCCCTCCATCCCAAGGGTGTTACTTTGACCTCTTTGGGGGGCCTGGCTAAGTTGTGAAAATTTTGGGCCACAATTCTTAAGAAGGAAACTTCAAGTTCTTTCCGCTTCACTTCCTCTTCACATGTCTGAGGCAGTTAATGCTGCTGCCCCATAGTCTGGGTGGCAGAAGCTGTGTGCTAGCTATGGTATGTATTGTTGGAATTTTTCCTCTCGTTAGTCCCCTTGACCTTTTATTGTCTTACTCCTAAAGTGTCAGGTCAGATTTAGTGTAAGGTCTCCCTTCACTAAGGACTCCTTTCCTTTCGTGGATCACTAAACAGGACAATTGCTCTATCCATCTTTTCAGAGCCTATTGTGGGACACCCCCCTCAGCTGAGAAAAGTTTGATTCACTGGGAAACCATTTTGGTCAAACAGAAGACAGACTATGTGTTCTTTAAGGAACTCTGTCTTAATCGCTGCCTTTTTTCCCCCTCTGGGATATGAAGAGGATGCAAAAGATCAAAAGGCTGGGGAGTGCATGGGTTTGACCACAACCTTCCTAGAAATAATGGGAAACCTCCACTGAAAAATGACTCTGTTACAAAGGACAAACAAGAAGGAATGCTACACAGGGTTCCCACAGCATTTGGAAGCATCAGGATTTGGGTCTTTCCATGAGGGAAATAATAAAGAAGAGATTCTTTATTTGGACCGTTGGAATGAAATGGAGAAGCTAAGCAATCAACTCAACATATAAGAGCATAGATAGAATGAAAGCAAATATAAACTCAGTCAGATCATTGGGTGTTCAGTATTATCAATACTGGCTGCCATTGGCGTCAGGTTAAAACTTAGGCCCTTCTTCAAGCAAAGTGTGTTCTCTACCACTGAATTGTAGCCAACCTAAAATGAAGAGGGAATATGTGTAATCAGATATATATTTGAGATACTTGTGGCTGCTTAGAAAATGTTTCCATCGGTATTTAATTTGATTTTAAAGATAGTAGAACAGGTAGTACTTTCTCAACTCCAGGCACTGATGGATAATGCTGATTATTTAATTCCGTTTCAATGTACTTTCAGGCCAAATTTTGAAAAGAAAACAGCTGCTGGGTAAGCACCTCCAATCATAGCATCATTCTGGAGTATTTACCAGAACTGAGCATAAGAAAACAAGGTTGTGCAATGCATCCAGGCTTTCTTGAAGCAGCAGTCTCGGAAGATGGCTCTAAGAAAGCTTTGCTCCTTCCTCTGGTCCCTGGTCTATGTGATAGCAATAGCAATAGCACTTAGACTTATATACCACTTTACAGTCCTCTCTAAGCAGTTTACTGAGTCAGCATATTGCCCCCAACAATTTGGGTTCTCATTTTAACCACCTCGGTAGGATGGAAGGCTGAGTCAACCTTGAACCTGGTGAGATTTGAACTGCCATCTTGGCAGTCAGCAGAAGTACTGCACTCTAACCACTGTGCCACCATAGCTCATGTGATGTACCAGGGTCACATTGTAAGTGTACATATTTGAGTCCATTACTAAGTACATAATAAATCTGGCTATACCATCCATTCGTAGTTTCTAATGGGTAAACCTGTGATAGTTTGTCACGTGACATTCTTGTAGTATAATTCCACTGATGGAAGGAGAGTACATGATTCTTAGTTCTTCTTAAGCAGCTGCCTCAGAAGGCTAGCAATTTAGAACAATGTGGAATTGATGTAACATGGTTTTGCTATGGTATCACAGAACCCCCTAAAATATCTAGTAAATGCTGAGTGGCATGCGTAGATGGCATTCAATGTTTGTTTCCCAAAACAAACATTTCTACAAAATTACAACTGATAAATACTAGACAGTGTTGTTAGGAGGGATAAGAACTCACAGATGGATAGACCAAAAGGTGTCAGGAGTCCAGCAGCAATCTATCTTAATTATCTTTTTACTGGGGAACTCTTGGAAGAAAAGAACTGACAGGATTTCTGGATTTGTATGAAGGACTTCAAGCAAAATGAAAGATGAACAAAAATTGCCTTCCTTCCTTGTGCATCAGAGGTGGGTTTCAGCAGGTTCTGATCAGTTCTGGAGAACCGGTAGTGAAAATTTTTGAGTAGTTCGGAGAACCGGTAGTAAAAATTCTGACTGGTCCCATTCCCATCTATTCTTTGCCTCCCAAGTCCCAGCTGATCGGGAGGAAATGGGGATTTTACAGTATCCTTCCCCTGCCACACCCACCAAGCCACGCCTACCAAGCCACATCCACAGAACCGGTAGTAAAAAATTTTGAAACCACCACTGATGTGCATCATAATCTTACTTATGAATAAAGTGGGTAGACACAGAAGAATCTAATTGTTGGATTTTGAAATAGATACTTTTAAAAAAAAATAAGAAAGAATCTATTTTGTAGTGGCATAACTGAGTACACGTTAAGATATTGCTGGTCCTGTTTGCCTTCTATGCTTAGAATATTTATGGCTGCATAATATTCACAGATAATTCTGGAGTTCACAGATGACTCTGGAGAAGTAATATATGTCTGGTTTTCTCAGTCTAACTCCAGGTTTGGATCTATGCCAGAATTTGCATATTCCATCCTAAGACATACTATGATATCTCTTGCAACATCTAAATTGTTACAAACCCAATGAACTGTGAATAGCATTATACTGAGCAGGATTTGATTGAAATCTAGTTTGTTGCATTAGTCAAATAAGTCACCATGCTTTCAGAAAAATAATTAATTTAGGCACTGGTAGCAGACAATATCAACCTGAAGAAGAGAGCTATTAGTCAAACCTCTGCAAAGCTAGGTATTCCTTTTCCTTTTTATATCGTAAGATTTGAACATCATTAAATTGTGGTCAGTGGGGAGAATTATTATCAGAGAAGATAAGGAAGAACTATTTTAATTCTCCAAATCCTGCTTTTTCTTTTTCCTTTTGCAATTGCAAATTGCATAGGTGGGGGGAATCCCATCTTCCTTATAGATGAAGATCCATTCAACGTATATTCCAGTTTCAGAAGCAATATGAGCTAGAGAGAAAAAAATTACTTTGGTTGTCTGCTTGAGTCTGATAATTAGTGTATACATTGCTATGAGAATTTTTAAAAATACTCATGAAATGCACTTGCATCTCCACATCAGACACAATGCATCACAATGTCTTTACCATTATGTTTTGTCATTTGCCCTCAGTAGATTCCTATGACAATTGTCTTCATTTATTTATTGCATTTGTAGGACCACCCAATTTAAAAACAACTCGGGGGGGGGGGAGTATTAAAGATTAAAATCAGATCAAAAACAACAATTAACCAAGGATAATAACAACACAGAAGGATCAACTTAACCTTAGCTTGCCTATATTCCATTCATGTTACATCCAGACCAGGGGTGAAATTCAGCAGGTTCTGTCAGGTTCTGGAGAATCGGTAGTGGAAATTTTGAGTAGTTCGGAGAACTGGCAAATACCACCTCTGGCTGACCCCAGAGTGGGGTGGGAATGGAGATTTTGCAATACCCTCCCCCAGGAGTGGGAAGGGAATGGGGATTTTACAGTATCCTTCCCTGGAGTGGGGTGGGAATGGAGATTTTGCAGTATCCTTCCCCTGCTACGCCCACCAAGCCACGCCCACAGAACCGGTAGTAAAAAAAATTGAAATCTACCACTGATCTAGACACTAAATTATGGGGAGAATGCAGGTGGTGCAAATTGCAAACATTTCCAAGACAGAAAAAAAGGTAGCAGAAAAAAGTAGTCTATACAGATAATTTTCCAACCCCGTTCAATACACAAGGTTCTGGAGAGTATACAGGGCATAATAATAGCATAAACAATTTCTTTAAACCTTTCACTATAGGCATTAATATAATTAATACATTATTGTAAATGATAATAGTTATCCACCAAATTCATTCTCAGCCTATCTGCCTTTTTCTTTTCTTTTTTTATTTTTCTTTCCTTTTTCTAGCTATGATTTTGGTCCATAGCTCATTGGCCAATTGTATGCTTCTTGGAGCAGAAACATATTTAGCTTAAATTCCATCGAACACTGAGGACTGGCCCATAAGTGAACAACAATAGTTGTAATAATCATATTTATTTATCCTCCCCTCTTTCTCACTGGGCATATCAGTCTTCCATGAAACTATTCTCATTCTTTCTCTCTCCTGCCACCACTTCTCTGTCCATTTTGGCAACTGTCCTCTCTACATACCTCTAATACCACTTCCTTCCTTATGTTCCAATCTGAGCAAAGGGAGCCAAAAGAAGTCTCTTGATGACTCAGAGATTCTATGTGTCAGCTTCGGAACTCCCTTCTGAAAGACTGCCAAAGCCAGAAGAGAATTTTTTTTTCTGGAGGAAATTCAACTATTCTTTTAAAAAAATCAGACAACACTTGGTAACAAAAAATAAGTAGATAATTATTTTCTTTTTTAGGATCTGGGTATACATTTTGTGTATATATGTTGTAACTCTAGTCTAACGACAAGACGAGGGAATCTGATTTAATAATGATAGGTTGCCCATCATTACTTGGTCGCAGGAATTAGGTATAGCCAGTCTGGTGAAAAGAAGAACTAGGGATTTTATGAGCGCAGTGTTCAAATATTTGACAGGCTGCCACAAAGAAGAGGGAGTCAACCTATTTTCCAAAACACCAGAAGAAAGACAAGAAGCAATGGATGGAAACTAATCAAGGAGAGAAGCAATCTAGAACTAAGAAGTAGTTTTCTGCAGTAATAACAATCAACCAGTGGAACAGTTTGCCTTCAGAAGTTGTGGGTGTTGCAACATTTGAGGCTTTTAAGAAGAGATTGTCTAAAATGGTACAGGGCCGTGATGGTGAACCTATCGCACGCATGCCACAGGTGGCACACAGGTGCCCTCTCTGCGAGCACGCAAGTCATCGCCCCAGCTCAGCTGTGCCATGCCTTCCACCGGCCAGCTGGTTTTCAGATCTCTACCGTGCATGTGCGGGACGCATGAAGAATACGTTTGTGCATGCGTGGGGAGTGGAGTGCATATGTGGGGGTCATACGCGCATGCGCATGGGGCAGGTTGTGCACAGGGGTCATGCACGCAAGCGCAGGGTCATGCGTGCATGCACAGGGGCAGGGTGCATGCGGGGGTCATGTGCGCATGTGCATGTCTTGGGGTGGGGCAAATGCAAGGAGGTCACGCACACATGTATGGGGGTCGCATGTGCATGCACGGGGAACTGGGCACACGTGGGGGGTCGCACACACATGTATGTGGGCGGGTCGCATGTGAGAGTCACACGCGCATGCACAGGGGCACAGGGGGTCGCGTACAGATTGTATTATGGGTGTGCGGCACATGCACACTTTCTCACGTGCACACACACGCTTTCAGCACTCGATGCCGAAAAAGTTAGCCATCACTGGTATAGGGTCTCCTGCTTCAGCAGGGGGTGGACTAGAAGACCTCCAAGGTTCTTTCCAATTCTGTTATCTGTATTCCCATCATTCATTATCTGGAAAGATCCTTAACCATCTTATTATGCCACTCTGAACTTTTTCTGCTGCTGTCATGCACTCATATTTAAGTTTTACATGGACCTTCAGCTTAAGCTAAGAAAAAGGAGACAAGACAGATTATTCAGAAGGCACTGTTCCTTCAAATTACAGACGCTTGAGGTAATGACGAAGATAATTATTGAGAAGAGGTTTAAACTACAGTTCTATGCACATTTATATGAGAGTAAGAGTCACTGAATTAAATGGAACCTATTTCTAAATAAACATGTACAAGATTGTTAAAGCTTTGCATTATTGAATTGATTTGGAAGAACATAGTAAAGCAGGACCACCCATATTTTATATATTGCAAACATAAACATTTTGCAAAATATTATACCATCCAGATATGAAAAAAATGTGTAATATGGACCTTTATCAGAGGAGCAATGTTCTGGACATTTTATTGAGAAATCCAATTCCAAAAACACGATGTTAAGTATAAATTACAATCATTTGCAGCAACATTTAAAAAAATAGATTGGCTTTAGGTAATTAACTCATTAATTGGTGACTGGCTTTAGAAAATTGGCTATGCATTATTATGCCCTCCTGGGGTCTTCGTATACTTCCCAGAATCCTGTGTATTGATAGAGCATATAAATATTAAGTCTCAATAGTTTTAGAAGGCCTAATCATCATCTTCTTTTAAAGACCCCATAATCCCTAGCGAGGGTGAAGTCAGGGCAACTGAATGGAGCCGAATGATTATGGGCCGGATACCCTTCCTGTCGCCAATGCAGAGTTTTGTTCAGCAGATATAGTGTCATTGTGCATAAGTATACAGCCTAATACTCAGAAAATATTATACAGATAATCCTAAACTTACAACAATTTGTTTAGTGACTATTCAAAATTACAATGGCACTGAAAAAAGTGACTTATGACTGTTTTTCACACAACCATTGCAGCATCCCCATGGTTACATCATCAAAATTCAGATGCTTGGCAACTGGCTCATATTTATGATGGTTGCAGTGTCCCAGGGTCATGTGATCACTTTTTGCGACCTTCTGACAAGTACAGTCAATGGGGAAGCCAGGTTCACTTAACAATCATTACTAATTTAATAACTGCAGTGATTCACTTAACAACTATGGCAAGAAATATTATAAACTGGGATAAAACTCATTTTAACAAATGTCTCACTTAGCAACAGAAATTTTTGGAGTCAATTGTGGTCGTACGTAAAGGAGGTAGCTGTTAATGAGAATGGTCAAGCTTCATTTTCATTATATTATCTGTTACATGTTACAATCATTTTACTTTTGGAATTTATTGGTTACTTATGGTGAATATTCAGATATAGATTTTTAATGTTCAGAAGAGGAACTGGAGAAAATCATAAAATATAAAGATCGGCAAATGGAAATGGAATGACTGCGGCAAAAGAAAACAAAGGTAATACCAACAGAAATAGGAGCCTTGGGCATAGTCCCAGAGCAACTGGAGCCCCATCAGAATGCCACTGGCATTGACAAAAAACACCGTTAGTCAATTGCAAATGGCAGCTTTACTTGGAACAGCTTACATCCTGCAATGATTCTTTTACATCATCAAACAACATCTCCTTTCCCATGACTTTAGTAAGGATTTGATATATTTGGATAAAAACATCAAATTGAATCAAACCTCTGGCTGACCCTGGGGACCAAGCATAATAATAACAATAATGTATTACATTTATATGCCACTCAACTCCCAGCAATAATAGTTTGGGATAAGAGGAAAATATGTATTGTGTCTTTCATTCAATCTCATTTCCTCTATCTGTGCACATCCTTCAGCTATTTGCAACCTTTTGCTATTGTTAAGCAGTTCTGAACCCACTGGCATTTTATTCTGGGAGGATGGGAAAAAGTAATCCAGGCATTTCCTATTGGCTCAGAATGTCGAAACACCTGTTTAAATCATGAGTGGCTACTTGGCTGTGTTCTGCTCTGACCCTGCCCTTTAATGGAATTAAACCTAGATTTACAGTGAAAAGTATCAAACTACATGGGAAAAATGCAGCCTCTTAAAATATAGTCATATGAATAGGTCTAATGAGACTTACTGTATATAGTTCCAGGCTTGAAACTCTTGGAGAAAGAGCAGAGAGGAAGCTTTGGGGGGGAGGGGGAATCTATAATTGCAGTGTCTGGGAAAGCCCTCCTAAAGACCTGTGAGAAATCTCATACAAACCAGTTCTTCAGAAATCCTTGAAAAAAGTTACTGCAGGCAGAGGCAGTTGCATAGACAAACACAGTGAAGGCATTCCAGTGTCTATTCCCACGATCCTGCAGAAAACCATGGAAGCCATATCATAGAGCTCAACTGTAAACAATCAGTCTGTGTGGTTACGCTGATTCCTACAACTGCAGCCTTCTTTTAAATGAGTCTTATCACATGGGAATCAGTTATGTCTCATCCCCACATAATGCTGGTGACACAAGATGGTCACCATGCAGTCAGCAGGTGTGCAAAAGAAGAGGTTTACAAATGCAACAGCCAAAGGCTAAATGACTGCTATTGGAGAGATGATATACAGATCACAATTAATTTCATTTTTCCTGTCAGCTGAAGTCAATTAAGGTTTCAAGCTGAAAAGAAGTTGGAAGATCACATGTTGACATAAGAAATCATTTACTTTTATGTATTTAAATTTGTTTCCTGTGATTCTATCAAATGGCATTTAATGAAAAGACAGGAAATGCAAAATAACAAATCCAAAACAATACGTAAACCAGGGCAGGCAAATAAAACACATCAAGAAAATAGCAGCCAATTTAAAATCCCTTCATTTGCCTCCTCCCGTAAAATACAATGAATGGAAAAGCAACGTGTTTGGAAATGTATCGGCACAACTATGGTTGTGCCAATAGTTGTTTTGAAAGGAATTATCAAGTTTTGAAGGAAACGCTCTATAAAGCCCTGGATTCAAACAACACCTGGCTAGGTGGCTCAGTGACTAAGACATTGAGCTTGTCGATCAGAAAGGTCAGCAGTTTGGCGGTTCGAATCCCTAGTATAGGTCTCCTGTGTGAGCAGGGGATTGGACTAGATGATTTCCAAGGTCCCTTCCAACTCTGTTACTGTTATGTTATGTTAAAGTGTTTGACATTACATTTGTGTATGCAATATTGTGTATGCCTTCAAGACGTTCTTGACTCCTGTTGACTACATGGATAGGTTCTTGCAACTTCCTTGGGAAGATGTTTGGAATTGGAGATCAGACTGACTGGCCCCAGGTCACTCAATTGGCTTTATGTCTACAGCAAGACTAAAAGTCATGGTCTTCCTGTGTCTAGACCAATACCTTTAAGTACCATAACCAAAATACATATAACTGACCCAAAGTGCTTTTTCAAAAGACAACTGGACTTTGTGTTTCCTTGAAGACATTTTGCTTCTCATCCAAGAAGCTTCTTCAGTTCAGAAGTTCTTGGATGAGAAATGAAACATCTTCAAGGAAAAACAAAGCCCAGTTGCCTTTTGAAAAAGCACCTTTGGGACAACCATGACTTGGATAACTGAAAATCTCCATATATATATATAACTTTGACATGACCACTTCAACTCTTTGATCCCTTGCACGGACCATCATTTGTCTTCTCTTTGGCCAGTCATGAATGTTATGCTAGGCAGAGGGGGCTGATAAAAGAGCCAGAGGGAGGCAAGAGTTTTTCCAGTGGAGGAATATAATCTTGCTATAACTTCACTTTCACCATAATGAATCCAGACATAAATGGTTCTGATTTCACACCTGGAGTAGTGGTTAATTTTCAGCTATGGAAGCTCACTGATTGACTTGGAACAGTTGCTGTATTTTGCTGCTAGAGAAAAACAGGAAGATGGAGTGCTTTGTTCACCATCTTGAAGAAATAGATGAGATATAATCTAACAACTAAATGAGCAACTTGCATATCTTCTCCACAGCACAAATCCATAGACCAAATAGTGTCACTTACTGCTGGTAAGATGTTTTTGGAACTAATTGCTAATAATTTAAGCAGAAAATAATTAGATATTCACCCATTTTTTTCTGAACTACTCAATCAAATACAAATACATCACTTATGGTTATTTAGTCACATGCCAGTAGTAAACATTTCTTTTTTGGGATTTTACAGTAAAGTCAGGTTGGTACCTCTACAAAGTCATTGTAAGGACAATTCTTTCTGCTACAATGGTATATCATTCATTTTGGATTTTCCGTTCCAAAATGCATTTGACAGGGGTCACTTCCTTCTTTCACATGACTTTATAATTGGAAATTCAGAGCTAGGTGTTCAGCCAATAAACCTGGCCAAAGCTCTATTGAAATCAACAAAACAATTTCAATTTGGAGTATCCAAAGATTGCTCCAAAAATGAATGCTCATTTGTAGTTTTTTCCTGTATTTTATGGAGCGCCAGGATACAGCAGAGCTAGAACTTGGGCAGTGGTGGGTTCCTCCCAGTTCGGCCCAGTTCTCCCGAGCCAGTAGCGGTGACGATATTCAATCCGCAGTTGCATTCAGTTTTCATGCTATCACCATTTCTGTCCTATTCTGTCTAAAAAATATTCTGAAACCCAGGAATGTTGGTGTTCATGTCTCAGCCTCATCAATACCAAAATGTTCCCTTCTGCTGATCAAAACATGCTGCCTGCCACCAAGTTTTCTCCCTCAAGAACTACAAAAATCTCTTCATTATCCATGGGACTCCACACAAATGGAAAAGAAAATACATATTGATACATTGGGCATTTATTCAGTGCATACATTTGTAACTGAAGTTTTTTTTTCCTCCTGATTTTGCAGCAGCTTTTGAAACCTCATCTTTGTTAACTGGATACATCCAGGTCAAGAAATTATCTTTGTCACAAATGAAAACAATAGAGATGAAATGGATCTTAATTATTTACATGATCTCTAGGGGATGAGTTAAAGCATCTGGGTGTTTTAAGTAAGTGGAAAGCTGTTTCAATCATTTGGAAGCAAACGTCTGTTAATTTTTTAAAAAATGAGTATTGCACATTTCCTAGACTCCTGAGAGACTGTAAAATAAGATTTGGCTACAATCTCCACATTTTGGAAATATGGTTTCACAAGTAGAACTTTCATAGATGATTTGAGCTTATCCCTGTAATTAGAAATTCTATGGTTCTACAATGCTCACAACCTGTCCAAGATGCATACAATACAGAACATCTTGCTAACTAGCTTATATCTCTTGTGCAGAAAACATTCAATTTACTGGATTAACATGGGGAAAGAAGGGCACATTAAAAAGAATATCCATCAAATGTGAATAGGATTTTATGCAGATATTTTACATACTTTACACAGGCTTAAATGGAAGAGCTTTCATACCTTCACATTTTATGTATTTTATGGACACATAAATGGCAAAAAGTGACTTTATGCAGATACATGTATTGCAATGCATTGTGTCCATTTAATTTGAAGTCTATTCATTCAAAGTCTGTTAAAGCAAGCATTGATTACATATGGAATTGATCAGTATTTCAAGAGCTATGAATACTTTATGCAGACATAAAGATAATTAAAGAAACTGTTACACAATATCACATCCACAAATCTATACCCAACATGCAGTTTGTTGTTAATGTGTGTGAAATTATAATTTATATCATAATGACCAGGAAAGGATTTTCAAGCATTTGATCATATTTCTTTAACTTGTTTTTCTATGTTGATTTATTTCTATATATTTCTAAAAAGAATCTGAGCCTTCCATATCCATTTAGAAGACACCACTTTGGACACCAGTCACTGTCTCTCAGCCCTAGACTGGAAAATTGAAAAACATCAACCAATCCCCACTGAATCAGCATAGTAAAATTATGGCTATAATCTTCAGTGACATATCTATCAACAGGCATATCAATTGTATCTGCCTAAGTCAATCTACTGTACCAGTCAATATTGGTGCCATTGTTGGTTCCAATGTTGACTGGTACCATTGCTGTTGTCCATACAGATCAATGCTGGACAACAGCACTGGTACCATTGCTGTTGTCCAGCATTGATCTGTATGGACTGCAATATGGCTAACTATTGATTACCCATTATGTGACATATTCCTATTATATGATGGTTCTTTACATTTCTTGTTTAAATGTTAAACATTTGCCTTTTCATGCTTCTTTGTGTAACATTCAAATTCTGCACTGTGTTTGTGTTTTGCGTATGTTAGCACAGACAGTAGACAGGTAGTAAACAATTTCCTCTTTAAGCAGGTTGGTTTATTGCTTTTGAATATAGCATGAAATTGTCCAAATGCTTTCTAACCTAGTTTAGCCCAGTTCAAAATGTCTTCTATTTTGTTACCCTCCATGTTGACAAACATTTGATCAAGGAGGATATAGCTATTGACCTTCTTCAGTTCATGACTTTCAATTTGGGGGGGGGGATTGGAAGTAGTTGCTGAATTTGACGTGTTTTCTAAATATCTTTAGGAGTAAGCTATTTTCTTACTAATTTAGATACTATTACAATGTGGTATTTGAAATATCTTAAAATTGCTACTTGCATTTTGGAGATTTTTTTTCTCTTTTGAATTTTTTTTAAACCAAGTATGTTAAGGTGAGCATGCAGAAAAAAATATAAACTGAAGCAAGAGCTGAAATAATGCCATTCTGCAAAATCCTATTAGATATTCCTTTGCAGACAAGGTCTTCGTAAATATTAATGCCACTACTGTGAATATCTTTTGGAAAAGTCTATTCCAAATTTATTTAATACTGATTTTGGTTTACATTGTTAGTTTTTAGACTTAGTGCCCAACATATATAACATAAAATATGCATTTTTTAACATTGCCTTCCATTTACCACAAAAAATTGTACATTTTAGAAAAGTGTTTTTTAAACTTGAAAACTTTTAAGACGTGTGGACAATTCCCAGGATTTCCCAGCCAGCATCCATACATCTATATGTTGTCAAGTTTCAAAAACATGATGTTAGCTATTCAAATCACGTTTTTGTAGTATAGCAAGTTAGCACCCGCCCCTCCCCTAGAAGAATGAAATATTCAAGGAAATATTAAAAAGGCAGAATATTATATTTCCCTGGATGAGAAATGGAGAAACATTTTTTTCAGGCAGGAAGCAGACTCACTCTTAATAGCCCCCACCCTCAATAGCCCACAGCAGATGTCAGCACTTAAGAGATAAAGAGATAGCTAGGTCTAGTCATAAGCAAATGACATCACCCAAGGTCCAACAAAGGTAGGATTAGCCTTCAACCATAATAGGAATTGCCCCAAACCCTCTTCATTGGTATTCAGCCAGTTCTATCTGTTTGGCGCAAACTGGTAGCAGCAGCTGTAGGAGGCTCCACCCACCCACCTGGATGTCAGGTGTTTTTGACTCTCTGTGTTTTTGACTCTCTGTGTATGCGCAGAAGGCCCTGCGCACGTGTTTACATTTGCAAACTGGTAGCGAAGGTAAGTCAATACAACCAATCCGAAAACAAGCTCAAATTCAAAGCCCAACAGACAGTATAAATCTCTCTCTCTCTCTCTCTCTCTCTCTCCCATGTGCTTTTTTGCCCAGGACCTCAAAACCATGTGGTCCTGTCCAGTATTAAACCATCTTTTCAAGCAGTCTCCATGTTTCCAGTGTCTTTCTCCCCACTTGGAACTGAACCCAGATGGACATTTCTTCCAACAGTAGGCAAGAATTTATTTTATCATAGTATTTGACTGAATCGTATCTAACTATTCATGTGTCTAATTATATTGTAATTTTATTATACACACTGTATATTAAAGAACTAAAACACCAGTCATCTTATTTGTTGACGGAATTGTAACATGCACCCAAAACAATAGATAAACTAACACCTGGATTTTTCAAGGATTTTCAACCCAATCTGTGGGAGACTCTAAGTCAAGATTACGCAGAAAATTATGTGTAAAAGTCAAGAGAATGGGAGGAAAAAGTTTTCAGGAAATTATTTGCTGACATGGTGATCAACAGTCATGTAAGAAATAAATATTTAGGTCAAGGCAAGTTCCAGTTGCAACATTTGTAACTCAGATGGGCAGCTTGAGAACTATCCATAGGAATGTGTGGCATGTATAAAGTATTTCTATCAAGAGAAAAGAGCACACCAGTGGTGTTAAGCTTTATCTACATGGGAATATATCCTGCCCTTAGGTCAATACTTTAGACTCAGAGTGGATATTTGAAAGAAGTAGGTAATGTAGTACTCTCTTCACCTGTTAGTTAGACAAGTTGAGAGGCTCTCTAATTAAAGAAGGTATTTTACATATTAGTTATATACACATGCATGCAATTATAGTGTACTTATTGGTAATTGGCAGCTTTTGCCAAACAAAAACACACATCCAATGTGGTTAAAAACAACAAGAAAAGTACATAACACTGTGCTTGGAGCTGCAAATGATACTCTCCCAAATTATTTTAATGGATCACCAATATTTCTATTCAGTTACTTTATTTTAAGCTACAGAGGGGCTAAAGTTATCAAAATTAAGATTATCAACTTAAATGAGAGGTATTATCCAAGATATTTCATAAATATTGTTTAATTTAAATAGTTGTCAGGTATCCTTGAAAGAAACTCAGAAATTGCTATGGGTATAGTTTTGTAGTCTTCCCAGCAGTAGCCTATGACACCAATTCTAGCCAAGCTGCAGTGGCTCCCAATGGTTTATGGAATGAAGGCCATAAGAATACGCACCCTCTGACATCTTTCCCACAATGGGCTCATCAGTACTCACAACAATATAGTACCTTACTGTTCATATCCTCTTCAGTATTGGATTATGTAATGTATTCTAGATGTGGTGGTTACTCTTTTGAACAACCACTGTTTGTTTAAAATCCAAGAACCAAATCACTTTCTGATATTTCTTTTGGAGAGAGGAAGATATCTTTTTAAAAGGAAGATATCTACCCACTGTGTGACTTTTACGGAGCTAGGTAAAAACATCATTAAGAAGATGGGCAAATTATACTATTGATTGTCCTTGAGATCAAGAAGATGGATCAGTCTTAATCTTTCTATTTCACCTTCACTTGATAAGGAGTCAAACTGTAGAGTTAAAAAAAAAGCCCTAGGCTTGTCAGGTATGAGCAAATAATAACAGCAAATTGTAACCTGTGTATTGCACCTGTACAATGGTGTACATTTTGTAGACATTCTGGGTGGAGCAATGGTGTACCTACCACCCACTTTCTTCCTGCCGATTATACTCATCTCTTCTTGGTCACACAATCATCTAGATCAGTGGCTCTCAACCTTCCTAATGCTGCAATCCTTTAATACGGTTCCTCATGTTGTGGTGACCCCCAACAATAAAATTATTCCTAAAACCATTGAAAATATGTGTTTTCCGATGGTCTTAGGCGACCCCTGTGAAAGGGTCATTTGACCCCCAAAGGGGTCCCGACCCACAGGTTGAGAACCACTGATCTAGATCAATGTTTCTCAACCTGGACAATTTGAAGATGTGTGGACTTCAATTCTATGCTGGCTAGGGAATTTTAGGAGTTGAAGTCCACACATCTTCAAATTGCCCAGGTTGAGAAACACTGATTTAGATGGAAGGGCTGTACATGCTGAGAGTCATCCATGCAAGGGAATCCTTGGCTCAATGTGACTTGTCCCGTGTATAGACATTTTAGCAATATATTAGGATGTGCCCAACTTTTCTCATATATACTATACATACACATACCCTGTACAGCTGCCTGCAGGCCTTTTTTTTTTTTTTTTTTGCAAAGTCTGATGCTTCTAAAAGCCTTACCTGTTCTTGCAAGATCAAATTTTTTCCCTTATGGTATTGAACAAAAAAAAAGTCCATCATGAAATAATCTATTCACCAAAAGACATATCACAACCATATTTTGTAAAAGTCAAGGCAAATTCCTGTACAGATAGCTTTTCCAATTTTTAACTTATGTTAGATAACAATTCTTCTCCATCCTAAATGGCATGACCAATACATCTCATTGATGCTAAGCATGTTGACTCAGAAGTAAATTAGTTTAAGTTCTATAAGCCCTGTGAATTATGTTTAGAAAACACATTTTAGAAGTCATATTTCATGTTCAGCCATTCTCCATCATAATTTATTTTGAAGCCGATGAATCACTGATATATACATAAAGTGTTTTTATAACCTAATCCTGCATTTTGAAGAACGATTTCTCAATAGCTCAACAACCAACCTCTGGATAAAAGATAAATGAGTGAAATTTTCACATCTGGAAACAGAATGTGATGAAGGTGCTTTTTAGGTGTGTTTATGTTTTCAGGAGTTTCATATGATGCATGCTTTTCTTCTTGATGAACAAATTGAATTTCCATAGAGACAAAAAATGAAGTACGAAAAAGAAAGGGGAAAAAAGAACCGGCAGGAAAAGTCATGAAACTTAGATAATATTTGTTTAAATAATAGATCAATGTTTTGGTAGAGTTTAAAGGCACTTTTTTTCAGAGCAGATTACAAAATAAAAATTAATGCAAAACAAACATTGATATAGTATTATTTAGTGGTCCATGATAGAAACAAATAGATATCCATGGATGGAAGTTAAAAATAAGGAGGAGTCTAGGTGCACCTTATCTAATCAACATATTTTATTAAGATATAAGCTTTAATAAGCTATGGCTCATTTCATCAGATGCAAGAGATAAAGCCCTGTGAATCACATCAGAATGCTGGAAAATTGGATGTATCTTCCAAATCCCAATTGAGATATAGGTCGAACTCTTTTATCAGAATTTGTGAACCAGATCTTTTGAACTGACCAACCTTATCCCTGGGAAACAGCTATGCCACCTTTTAGAAAAGATCAAGACTATTTTTGAAGCTACTAATGATATTTATCAACTTTGTTCCTATAGGAGATGACCAGAATGAGCCTGAAGGTGGGGTCAAATGTGTCATCAGTCTTAAGTCCCTTTGTGCCCACAAGAGATCTAAGTCTAGCCCATCTTGAATTCTATTGACTTATCTACCACCAATCTGCTTTGACCGTTAGTAGTTCAGATTTTTGTAGCATTCAATAAACCTAAATATTCATTTGAACTGCTTGGACTTCTGATTTCCTGTACTTGACAGTTGCTTTAGTAAAATCCAACCACCTTTTCTTCATGTCCCATGGTTTAATTAGATGAAACTCTGGCCTAGAAGATCCAATTCTGGCCTAGAAGTCCCAATCAGCACAATAAAGTAATTATAAGATGCTACAGAATTCTTCTCAGACTTAGTCTTGATTCCTGATGTCTTCACAGATGTGTTCATGTAGTTCTCCTGGCAACCATACTGACATAATTTGTAACGGCTTTCTTTTTACCTTCCCAGTCCATACTTACAGCCCTGGGGTTTCCTGGCAATTTCATTTGTAAGTTTGAGCCTGCTTATACTTGTTAATATCAGTCAGGCTTGGCCAGGTGCTTTCTGTCATAAGTATCCTAAAGTGATAGCATGGACTATATAATACACTCTTTTCTCATAACCTGATTTGATTATTGTAATGCATTTTATATGGGATTGCTTTTAAAGATATCCCCATAGTGCAATTGCTATAGAATGTAAAAGCAAGAATACTTATAAGTGCCAGATGGTCAAATCACATTACATCAATCTTACTTCACATTTATTAGCTACCTATTCACTTCTGTGCCCAATTTAAAGTTATTGTTTTGGCCTATAACGATTGAAGCTGGGTTGTCTAAAGAATTATGTGTACCATATAAGCCTGCCTACACTACCAGAGATCTTGGTTTCTGAACCAATAATCAAGCTGTTAAATAAAAGATATCAAGGAAATGACTGTTCCAGTGACATGTCTTCCTTTCAAAGTCTCATTTTCTGCCTGCGTATCTGTCTGATATCAATTGCAAGCATTCAGTACATTCCTAAAGATATTCTTATGCCTGAAATATTAAGGTCTCCTCAAAAATTAGTGGGATTGATGAGATATTTTTATTGCTCTTATTGACTGCATGGTGCACATTTTTAACCTTTTGTAAACTACCTGTTGAAGGCCACATATTATCTATTTACTAATAAGGATGATGGATATGACATAGAAACATTAGTTGCCCTGGTCAATGACTTGCAAAGATACCTAGATGGGGGGGGGATATGAGACCTCTCAGTGGCATTCAGCTATGGTATCCTTCTGGATCACTTACAAGGGCTGGAAATTGGGAGCACCATTCAATGGTGGTTGTATTTCTACCTAAGTGGGCAGTGCTAGTCAGAAGTAACGGAGGGAAAATACTCTAGTTCTTTGTTACCACAGTGTCGTGTTTCCCATGGCTCATTGTTCTCCCTCAAGTTTTTCAACAACTTATGAAACTGCTGGGAAAGGATATCTGTCAGTTTATGGTGCTGGTTCCTTAGTATACTGATGTCAGTTAGCTATAAAAATCCACCCTGGGCTGTGTTAGAAAGCTTGAACCAGTGTCTGGAAGTTGTTGGGGTGCTAGAGTGAAACAAATTCAAATTAAACTCTAGATGAAGTTGCTTGTCATCAGTAAACTTCAGAGCATTCTGATCCCATTAATTACTCTGGTGAGTCAGCCTCTGATCAATGCTCTGTTGTATAATTCCCATACCCTCCACATGGAGCTGCCTTTGGAGACAGCTTAGAAGCTGTACCTGCTTCATAATGTGCTAGCCAGACCTCTAGCAAGTCTAGGCCCCATTACAGAATAGCACCAACTCTTGGTATAGCTGCACTGATTCACAATAGCCTCCAAATCATTTCAAAGTGTGCATTAGATCTTGGAAACTCTTTACAATGTAGCATCAGGTTACATCAGGAACCACCTAGCCAGAACTGAATCTGCCTGTCTGGTCCGAACCTCTACAGCAACCCTGATGAGAATCCTTCCTATAAGAAGGAAGTGCAAGGTAGACAAAGAGGCATATTTTTTTCTCCATTATAGCCTCTATGCTTTGAAATTTATTTATTTATTTATTTATTTATTTATTTATTTATTTATTTATTTATTTATTTATTTAATATAACTTATATGCCGCCCTATCTCCATAGGACTCAGGGTGGCTCACAACAATTAAAACAAACCAATAAAAACATAAAATACATACATAAACAAATATTAAAACCCGTTAAAATAATTGAAAACCCCCTCCGTCCAGGCTAGGCGCTGCAAACAGCCATGTTTTTAATTCACGGCAAAAGGTGTGGAGGTCAGGAGCCAGCCGGAGCCCCAGGGGGAGTTGATTCCAAAGGGTGGGCGTGCCCACAGAGAAAGCTCTACCCCTGGGGACCGCCAGCCGACGTTGTCTAACTGACGGTACCCGGAGCAGGCCCTCCCTGTGGGAACGCACAGGGCGATGGGAAGCTGTTGCTGGTTGCAGATGGTCCGCCAAGTATCCTGGGCCTAAGCCATGTAGAGCTTTATAGGTCATTACCAGCACCTTGAATCTCACCCGGAGGGCAACCGGCAACCAATGCAAGCCACGCAGGAAAGGTGTTACATGGGAGTATCGGGATTCTCCCATCACAACCTGAGCGGCTGCATTCTGTACCATGTGAAGTCTCCAAGTGGTCTTCAAGGGCAGCCCCATGTAGAGAGCATTACAGTAGTAAATACGGGAGGTGACTAGCGCATGAGTAACTGTGCGTAGGGCATCTTGGTCCAAATAGGGACACCACTGGACCAAAGTACATTTGGTTCAGTGGTAAAATCCAAATTTTTTTTACTCCACCGGTTCTGTGGGCGTGGCTTGGTGGGCGTGGCATGGCTTAGTGGGTGTGGCAGGAGAAGGATACTGCAAAATCTCCATTCCCACCCCACTCCAGGGGAAGTATACTGCAAAATCTCCATTCCCTCCCCACTCTGGGGCCAGCCAGAGGTGGTATTTGCCGATTCTCCGAACTACTCAAAATTTCCGCTACCGGTTCTCTGAATTGCTCAAAATTTCTGCTACTAGTTCTCCAGAACCTGTCAGAACCTGCTGGATTTCACTCCTGATTTGGTCCCTTCCCTCTTTGCATTTTGCAAGGCACTGAAAACTATATACCATAATTCCAACATGAGTTCTAGCCAACTGGTTGTTTGTGGATACTCATCTTGGGGATATATGGTATTTTTTATTCTGCTGATCAGCTTCTTAATCTGCTTTGTTGTTTGCCACCAGTTCCAATTGATTAAGGCAGCCTACAAATAAATAAACAAATAAATAAATATTAAAGCAAACATCAAACAAAGAAAAACATCCTGCAATCAGAAAACAAACAGAGAAGGCATCCTTCTCACTACTGGGCAATTCTAAATGTTTATTTATTTATTTCTCACATTTCTTCCATTATGATTCATAGGCATTCTAAGTGTCTCTCATTCAGGCCCATAATATAACACCTTCGGTTAAAATGAATTACCAGATAACACCAGATGAAATGCAAGCACTATATGAAACCTTCACAATCTCTGTTCTTTCACTAGACTACAAAATGATAAGAATCATAGAAATACTCTGCAGTCTGCCACTCTGCCTTTAAGTTCTAATAGCTGCCTATAGACCCATTTATTACTTATACATTTTTTCCAGATATTCTAAAGTTCCTTCCATGAATGGTGAGGTAACTTCGTTACTGCAGAGCAAAGCAGCATAATTGTTTACCGCAAACAGAATACAGACACTCGTCTCCATTCATACATAGACACTTAGGGAGCGTAAATTCCACAGAATCTAATTAGGCTGACTTCTGATAGACAGGCGTAGGCTTGAACTCTTAAAAGATTTATCAACGTGATTCTGTTATTGAAATTTGCCCTCATTGGTGCTGGAGGCTAGGATTCAATGCTAATAGCCAAGGAGGTTGGAAAATTATTGGCTAAAAGATTGTTCTATATATTTAGTTACTTCTTGCACTGTTATGCAATATTCCATCGGCTTCATAAAACAGAGGTAAAATCGTACAATACCAAAACTAAAACATAGCGTAAAATCTGAAAGAAATGCTCACAAACTAAAGCCCGAATGAAGCAAGAAGAAAAGATAAGTGGACAAACATTGAAAAAACATTAAGACTTTTTTTAAAAAAAAAACTGACTTGATTGAAAGAAAATACTTACCTCTTATCTTGGGCAAACAGAATATAACAACAGTGCCCTAAGAGTCACAAGAAATATAAGACTGGATGTTACAGGAAGACAAACTTGCATCCCAGGGCCCGAAAAGGAAAGAGTAAGATTCTCATAAAACATGAGAAGATATGCAAAGATTGACTAGTCTCCGCTCTTGAACATTGATAACCAAAGATATGATTAATACAAAGGCAGTAGGCAGGGCTTTGGAGAAGGAAGCTTCAAATCCTTACTGAAATATTCAGCCAGCCAGGGCAGAAAAAAGAAAAGAAAAGAAAATAATTGAACAGGTTGGCAAAAAGTAAACATGGTAACGATAAAGCAAAGATTAACATTTGTTGAATTGGAATAGGGAGTGAACAACATCCTGTTTCCTAACTCTGATTAACTCTTCCAGGGATTTAACTAAAAGGGGGATATAGCAAATACCCAGTTCAATATTCCTATTATCCAAGGCTAGCTAAATTCTGGAACTGAGGGAGATAAGGAACTGGTTTTCCTGATACCTATTACAGGTAATCCTTGATTTACAATAGTTCAAATTTACAACAGCACTGAAAAAATGACTTATGGCCGTTTTTCGCACTTACGACCATTGCAACATCCCATGGTCATGTGATCAAAATAGAGGACCCTTGGCAACTGACTCGTGTTTATGACAGTTGATATGTCCCAGAGTCATGTGATCCCCTTTTTCAACCTTCTGACAAGCAAAGTCAGTGGAGAAGTCAGATTCACTTAACAGCCTTGTTACTAACTTTAACAGATGCAGTGATTCACTTAACAACTGTGGCGAGAAAAGTCGTAAAATGGAACAAAACTCACTTAACAAGTGTCTCACTTAACAACAGAAATGTTGGGTTCAATTGTGGTTGTAAATTGAGGGCTACTTTGTTAGCTGCTCTAAGTTGTGACTACCAGGCCTAGATTGCAAAAATCCAGATGGACACTGGTTGGCAGCAAAATGTGCTTCTCCATTTGTTTTGCATTTTTTTCCCCTCTCTCGCTCTTCTGCCATCCACATGAGGAGGTCATCAGGATGAGAAGGCTGATCAGGAGGGATCAACTAAGACTCCAGCTTCGAATACAGACTTATGTAGGAATTCAGCACAATCAAAATTCTTTTGGAGTCACTATGCAAAGGTGTAACGGCCCATTCTGCCTTGGGATATGAACTGGTCTGTCAAATGATCTCACGTGTTTTATTCATGTGCTTCCCAGTAATTTATGAAACAAAAAGAAGGTCCTTTCTTTCATATGGAAAAAACAGGTTGAACAGGAGAATATAGCCCTCTTCTCCATATACAGTGATCAGCTGCTTTGGGAACTTTTTTCCCTCTAACAGATTGTCTTTCAAAAGTAAAGTCAGGGAGAAATTGCTGCCTTGTTCCAATTAAACAGGCTGAGGCAAAGCTTTGGAGAAGGAGACATTCTTTTCTTCTACGACATAGAAGAGCCATGCAGAACCCAGAGGAGTAGCTTTTCTATCATATCAACTTGGCATTCCCAGGCTGGAATCCCTGCATTTGGGGATAGCTTGCAGTTATATATTGCTTCTCTTGATGACATTTCAACAGCTTTTTGGAAATCCACAACAATTTACACTAGTGAAGGAGGCTAGCCAGATGTTTGTCGACATCTTGACGTAAGCAGCCTCAGAAGGCTAAGCTGAAGAAGGCTGTGTTCTCAACAGACTTTGAAAGGTCAGCATTTAGCACTAATGGCTCAAAGTCCGCTGGGTTTTGCTCAGTCTGTAAGTTTTCTTTAGCCGCAGCAAACTATGGTGGGACTACCAGTGGGTGAGTGGCAGGGTTTCCTTTAAATTAGTAAACAGTTTCAGTAATTCATTCATTCATTTATTCAGTTTATATGGCTGCCCAATTACCAGGTGACACTGAGCAGTGAACTTTGAAAACAGCCAAATATACCTCCATAATAAAAAGTGAATAAATGGAATAAATACACACAACATCTATATGTTATATAGTCCTCAAACTTTGTGACTTGGCAACCCAGCTGCAGTGTGGGGTGGAGGGGAGAGGGGAACTAGGCCAGCAGGCATGCGCCTGATTGCCCATCAGCCCATCAGTTATGCAAGTCGAGCTGTACGCATGCTCCAGAAGCCACTGACATGGCCCAATTTTGAATAGGCCACAGCCCAGTAGTGGGCCACAGCCCAGTGGTTGGGGACCCTTGATCTATAGCTGGGCATAATCAGTCACAAAACACATAGTGATACATCCTGGCTGAAGAGCCAGGACTTCAAGGATTGGGCAAAAGCCAGGTTGTTTACGTTGTCCGCATCTCAGAGTAGGGGATATACAGCAGCAAAGAAGGTATGCTACTTCAGTCCCACAAGAGGACACTGTTTCAAAGACAGGATCTAAAGCATCCCAACCGTGTCTGATCTTGTCGAGCAGGCAGACATAATTGGCATAGGAGTTTCCTCAAATACTTTGGCCCTGACCCATGAAGGGCTTTCTAAGGGTTAACCACCACTTTGAATTGCATGTCGGAAGTCAAGAGTATAATCTACACTAATAGAGTTTGTGTAAAAATGTTGTTATATGAGTACATCAAGATGTACACATAATCTTGCACTGCTGTGTTTTAGACCAGCTGTAATTTGTGAGTGATCTTTAAGGGTTGCTTCATGTAGAACCCACTGCATAATCCAAGTGAAAGGACACCACGAATTGTGTGACCATGCACAGATTTCACACCAGAAATGTGTTCAATTTGTCCATAAGATGGATTTGTGCACAGCTCCTCCTAGGCATTGCTTTTACTTGTTCCTCAAGCAACAGCCACAAGGCCAGTGCATAATTGTCACACATCTTTGTTGAAAAAGACAACGGATTCCAGAAAGACGCAGTTCTTTAATACATAAATTTCAGAATCCTCTATGGGAAAATTAGGATTCTTACCAAAATTCCTATTTCAGTTTCCACTTGTATCATTTGATACATCCATTTCTATCACTCGATACATCCATTTGATCCAAAACGATGGTAGAAGACAAAATCTCATCTTCTATTCTGTGAGCTTTCTGAAAGTTTTCCTTCCTTCCTTCCTTCCTTCCTTCCTTCCTTCCTTCCTTCCTTCCTTCCTTCCTTCCTTCCTTCCCTCCCTCCTTCCTTCCTTCTCCTCCCCCACTCCCTCCCCCCCCTCTCTTTCTGAATATCTTCTATCTACCTTAATAAAAAGAGCTATAGTTCAGGGGCAGGTAGCAGATCGGTTCAGTCTTAGCATGTGGTTAGGGCTAGAGTTAGACTTCACTTGAAACCTTGGTGATCTGCAGCTACTTAGCACAGGAAATACTGAGCTTGATTATAATGACTTGACTAAGTATAATGCAATTTCCTATGTTCCAACAATATTTTTTTTAAAAAAAATCATTATCTCTACAAGTCTAATCTATCCCAGAATTAACAATGCCTCAGCACTTCTAGTGGGGAAAAATATGCCTGGTTTCCTCAGTGCTGAAAAAGACATGATTAATCTTAAAAGATCATTAGTACATAAGAATAGGCTGCTGAATTAGACCAAGGCCTATCCCAGCAATTTGTTCCTTACAGTGCCCAACCAGATGTCTCTGGGATGCTCACTGGCAGGAAATGTAGATATATCCCTCTCTTGCTGATATTTTCCTGTACAACTGGTTTTTGGAGGCAAGCCGCCAACAGCCCAGAGGTAACACTGAGTCTTCAAGACTAACAGTCTTTGATAGATCTATTATCCAATTCTTCCAAGTTAAGGGCTATCACTACATATTACAGTAATAAAATATATAGAGTAATAATGATTACAACCAATCCTAAATAATGGAGATGCTTTCTGAATAAGACTTTATTTAATGAATTGCTGCAATACATTTTTTACAGATTTTTTTTCTTGTGGTAAGTGAAATATCATTTATTATACATTAGCCACATCCTTTTTGTATCAAAGGCAAAAGAATGTTTTAAAGTTGACATTTATAGACATTTATGGTTCATGGATTAAAGAATTAGAATAGCCAATAATGAATCATTAATGGTTGCATATTATTTTATTTTAATTTATTTTAAATTTAAAATTATTTAATTTAAGCTTTAAAATGTTTCAGTGGATTTAAGATTAAATCTGATCTATCAAAATATCTTATTTTGAGTTTACTGAATATACGAAATAATATATTCAAAAGGATGGCCATCGGATTTCCTTTGCTGACAATGTGAAATTCGGGGAGGCGGTGTCATTGACTCATATGATTTATTCATGTTAATCACTGACATCCTTTTAGAATAATATTTTAAAGTACATAAGTAGATTCATTTTGAAGACTTTTACTGTCAAAGTTGTTAATCTTAAATGATGTCCTGAAGCTTTAGGCTTTCACTATTTTTGAAGAGTTGTGGTTGTATTGGGCCTGTGGTGTTGCCAAGAGAATTATTTTCAGAAATTAGAAAAATTGTAATATTATCAAAGATTAGATTCAAGAGATGTGTGACTTACCTGTTTTTGAAAAGGCATATATCTTCTAATAAAAAATGACTCAATGTGTTTTCCTGTTTCATACATTTTATGTTTTGTAATGTTAACCACTTATAATTCACTATATTTTGGAGTATTTTCACATTTAATTAATTAACATGTACCATTTTCCCCCTTTCTATTCTTGGGGGGGGTCATCTTTTTTTTTTTATTATTTGATTTATATGCCGCCCTTCTCCGGAGACTCAGGGCGGCTTACAATGCGTTAAGCAATAGCCTTCATACTTTTGTATATTTATACAAAGTCAGCTTATTGCCCCCACAAACTGGGTCCTCATTTTGTTTTGTCTTTATAGTTTTTCATGTATGTGTTTTCTGGGGGCGGTTACATTTGTATTTTTCTATGTTCTTCTGTAAAACTTGTTAAGAAATACACATATCTTTAAAAATATTAGTCAATGGATATTTGTGATATAAAAACACTTCCACAAATTAATTCTACATTCAAAAGAAACATGTAAATACAAATAACACTTTTTTCTGCACTCCACTATCCAATCCAGTGAAAAAATCCAAGATTACCAGTAAGAATCTAAACCAGTTATTGATGTAATTCCTTTAAAACAAATCACAGAAGGCTTGGTCACATTCTATTTCAATTTACTTAAAAAGTATACCGAGAGCCAGTTTGGTGTAGAAGTTAATGCGTATGGGTAGAAACCAGTAGATGGTGAGTTCTTGTTCAGCCTTGGGCCAGTCACTCTCTCAGCCCTAGGAAGCAGGTAATGGCAAACCACTTCCTAAAACCTTGCCAAGAAAACTGCAGAGACTTGTCTAGGCAGTCTTCAAGTATTGGACACGATTGAATAAAGAAATATGTATACAAGTACTCAGGTTGAATGCAAAAGAGATATCTGAAATACCTTTTTCGATACTAACTTTCAGGAAAAGATAAACAACATTTTAAAATACTTTCAGAAGAAAAATTTCACAAGAAGAATTTTCTTTTGTATTTTTCTGAGGCAAAATTGCACATGTCCTATTGGTCATCAGGAGTCAAATTTCACTGGAGGGTTTCTTTATCTTTTACTTTACACATAAGACACCTTGAGGACATCATAGTCAGAGATAAGGGGCAGAAGAAAGGCCTGACCTTTTGCCTGATTGTGTTTCCCATTCAGAATATTCCAGGAATAATTGTGTATCAAAAGACAATTAGCTAACTGTATTGTCACCATGGAAACTTATCACCTGTATTTGCCTAACAAAGGCATGTTCTTGCTCTGTTGATTTGATCAACTTTTAAGCGCGCTCTAGTGTGGCTTTAATCCTTTCTGGTCTAACCTTACCTCTTCTTAAAATTTACAACAGATTGGTAAATTTAGCTTTATATACATCACAAATTTGTAGGGTTGCAATCAAATGGTTTTAAAATGTCCCAGAGCATATATTTCCAGTGCATTAATTTATTGTTGTTGTTGTTAGTTGCAAAGTCATGTCTGACCCATCGCGACCCCATGGACAACGTTCCTCCAAGCCTTCCTGTCCTCTACCATCCTCTGGAGTCCATTTAAGCTCACGCCTACTGCTTTAGTGACTCCATCCAGCCACCTCATTCTCTGTCGTCCCTTTCTTCTTTTGCCCTCAATCTTTCCCAGCATTAGGCTCTTCTTCAGTGAGTCCTTCCTTCTCATTAGGTGGCCAAAGTATTTGAGTTTCATCTTCAGGATCTGGCCTTCTAAAGAGCAGTCAGGGTTGGTCTCCTCTAGGACTGACCGGTTTGATCGTCTTGCAGTCCAAGGGTCTCTCAGGAGTCTTCTCCAGCACCATAGCTCAAAGGCTTCAGTTCTTTGGCGCTCAGCCTTTCTTATGGTCCAACTTTCACAGCCATACATTGCAACTGGGAATGTATTAATTTATAGTCCATGATATTTTAGGTGGTTTTTTTTTTAAAGAAAGTCACCAGTTAAAATATCACAAAGTGAACATTTTTAAATTACCTTGTGGGTATAATTTCTAAAACTTCTCTGTTCAAAATACACAAAATTATCTTCCCAAAGGATGACAGAATTTTCCGTTACCCTATAATGGCACTATCCTCAGATGTTGGAAAGCATGGCTGAACTTTCTTCCCATACATTTCTTTTTTGTACTTGCCATTCCACTTTCATCAAAATGTCTCCTTGTAAATTCTTCAGTAATTCACCAATAGAAACAGACTTTTAATAACATTAAATAAATTGTTGGAAGAAAAAGAACATGAATTCAGAGAGGGCCATACTAAAACATGTAACTATTCTATTACCTTACCAGTGCTTGTATTTACTGCCTTTGAAATCAGATCTTGAATTACTTTGAAATACAGATCATTCAGCATTTTATAGAAAAAAGTATCAGTAAAGATGAAGAATTATGGTAGATTGGAAAGAACTCTATGGAAGTTATTGAATTGTTTCTTCTCACTCTTCCTAATTGTTACTATAACACTGTTGTATGAAGCCGTTATGTGCTAAAAACACATATTTTTCCAAAGAATAAACAGTTGCTTTGAGAAGGAGTTGTTAGGCTAACATATCTGGACTGTAAACATCTGGATAAAGACCTTAGTTAGAGTTTTATATACTGCTTTGTTAAAGAAAATAACAGATTTAACTAAGAAAACAGTAAGGTAAAGGTAAAGGTTCTCCACACACATATGTTGTTCCCAACTCTAAGGGGTGGGTCTCATATCGGTTTCAAAGCCGAAGAGCCAGCTCTGTCCGAAGACATCTCCGTGGTCATGTGGCCGGCATGACTAAATGCCAAAGACGCACAGAATGCTGTTACCTTCTCACCAAAGGTGGTCCCTATTTTTCTACTTGCATTTTTTACGTGCTTTCGAACTGCTAGGATGGCAGAAGCTGGGACAAGTGACAGGAGCTCATCCTGTTACGTGGCACTAGGGATTCAAACTGCTGAACTGCCGATGCTCCCAAATTATGTTTTTAAGTATTTTGTATAGTTTATTTTCTGTTTATTTTTTTTTTAGCTTGGTTCTTAGGTTTTGTTGATCACCCTACATGCACATGGTATTTTTTTTAAAAAAAATTTTTTTTAAAAAAATGTATCGTGAATCTACAGACCTTGCAATGCAAGATCTTTTTGATGAAGCTCAACCCACACATGGATCTCCAAACATAAGAGATCCGTGACTGTGTCTCTGAGTTTGTTTCTTTAATTTTAACCAGGAGCAGAAGGCCTTTGAGTTGGTCAAAGCTTTAGCTCTGCTCAGAGAAAGTATCGGGTGCTAATGAAATAATTTATTTCACTGACTAAAAAAATTAAATTAAAAAATAAATTAAATGAAGAAAAGATTGGGAGATATTTCAATCTCCTAAAAAGAAGTAAGTTATCCAAGCTATTTAATTTTGAAGACCTTGATTTCCAGATTGCTGTAGTTTATTCCTTTAAAAAAAAATGCTTCAAGCAACTATAGAAGCAATGAAGACATCCCAGGTCAGCAGTCACTTTTAACCATCTTATGTTAGGATTATTACTAAAGAGGGACCTCTGCTGAATTTTCATTTCATCCACAAGAAGCATTGATTGCAATTAATGCTCCCGGCCATTTAAGTCATTACTGTACACTTCATGAGAAATCAAAGTAGAAATGCCATGGAAATTAAACTCCTTGACCTGTAGACATTTTTCCTCTCTTTGATGTCAATCTAAATAGCTGTTTTGACTGTTTTGACTGGGATATAATTTTAGTTTTTAGGCATACAAGCTCTCTTGACAGCTACAACACTAGACATAAAAACTAGGTTATTTTTCCTTAAATGACAATTACAACACCCAAAGAACACTGGTTTTTTTCCTAAGTGAGAGTGAAATCAAACTGTTTCCATAATGTTACATTTATAATTTATAAAATACTCAGTTCAGTTACATACTTGTAAACTTTCTTAAACTTTTCCAAGTAACCCTATATAAAAGAATTATTTTTAATGAAAAATGAAACACTATGAGTTTTTTTTATGAAAAAAAATACATATATTAAAAGGAAACACTGAAATTCCTCATATTTCAATAATGTTTTTATTTCTCCTTCCATTTAATACGTTGATTATAAATCTTAATGGTCTGAATGAGCTTGCATGTGAGGGTATATTTCCTTAATGTTTGAAGGAGATTTATTAAAGCAAGCCTTAGAGTTGACATAACATTTAGACTATTTAAATATCTCATCTTATTTGTTGAAGTGCTGATGATCCCTTTTTTCAGAAGAATATATTGAAATAAAAAGTAATAGGACCTTCAAAAGCCTTTGAAGGAATTTGTGGAACACCTTCAAGCTATAGTATTCTCTGTCAATTGCATGATTGAAATAAGGCTTTTACTACTATTATTACAACTGTTACTAGTATCGTTAGGGAACAGATTAAAACCATGGTTATGCTATCGTGCCTTCTCTGTAGAACTGCCATTGGGAAAGAAGATGGTCAAATGCTTTCCATAGGTTACATCTCTATTGGGGTTAAGATACTCACACAGAAGGTGTTTCTATCCAGATGTTAGGAAGTGGAAATAAGTCTCTTACAGGTTCTTTTAGTATCTGTGGCAGATGTTACAGACTCTTTGAACCCGTTAAGTTGTCGACCAGAACAAAAGGAATATTAATTTCCAAGTATTATATACTATGCAATTAAATATTTTCTTAAGGATATAAGGAGCTGCCTTATGTTTTTTCATTTTCATTGGCCCACTGAGAATGAAGAACCTAGGGTTTTCCAGATAGTTCTGAGCTTCAGCTCTCAGTGGTGACATTAAATCACAGAACCTCTGTGGGAAGTAGCCTGTCAGGAACAGCAGTGACCACTTGCCATGCAATAGTACCATATGTCTATCCCAAGAGTCCTTCTTTACTGTTTATTCCTGTACGTTTGGTTACTTACTGTTTTTCTACCTTGTTTTTCAGAAATTATTAAAACCTAAAGGAGCTCATAGCAAGTAAAAGAAAAGTCCTGTCCTTAAAATACAACAAGAATGGGGAATGGAGCAAAAAGAGGAAAGGTGGTTGTTCTCAATTGATAGAAAATAAGACCTACTGTAACATTTATATGTAGTTTGGACCACCTAATCTTCCTTGCTGGTATTGTAGCCTAAATTGATCACTGCTGGTCTCTTAACCTAGAGATGAAGCTAAAATCTGCTACTTCTTAGCTGAGGCTACCATATCTGGGTTGCAAAAGTCCTGAGAACTGCAAGATGGGTAAGATACTTCATATATCAGCTGTTATATGCATTTTTACAGTTAGACATGTAGCTCTATCTCAGAGAGCAGCAATCTGCTTTCAACAGAGTAGTAGCCCTCCAAATCATATCAAAATATCTGACACCTGAGTTCGCAGCATCAAAGAAGAGCAACTCAAATTGCAAGACAAGAAACAACTTTGAACAATATTACAGCAATTATTGTTTGTTATGTTATGTGAGATGGACAGCCAATAAATAATATATTTGAAAGTTGTTATTTTATTTAATTCCTTTTGTGAGTGAAGGATGCAGAGATTGCTAATTGCTCTGTTTGCGTTTTGACTTCAGGCAAATAGCTGAATAAAAATCTTATATAATGAGAGTTGTTTTAGAACAACTTTATTACCATAAAATTGCAAGGAGCACCCATTTTCCTATCTAAAACAGTATTAGGGATATTTATTTCTCATTATCTTAGAAACATTTTACAATACTCACATGCATTCATTATGCATGTGCATTAGCTCGCAACTTGGGTGTCCTCCTGGACTCACGGCTGTCTTTAGAAGAGTATTTGACAGCTGTGGCCGGGAGGACTTTTTATCAGGTCCGCCTGATTCGCCAGTTGCGTCCCTTTCTGGATCGGGACTCATTACGTATGGTCACTCATGCCCTCGTCACCTCACGCCTGGACTATTGTAATGCTCTCTACATGGGGCTCCCCTTGAGGAGCACCCGGAGGCTCCAGCTAGTCCAGAATGCAGCCGTGCGGGTGGTTATGGGAGCAACATGGCGCTCCCATGTGACTCCCCTCCTACGTGAGCTGCACTGGTTCCCGGTGCTCTTCCGGGTGCGCTTCAAGGTTTTGGTCACCACCTTTAGAGCGCTCCATGGCTTAGGACCAGGGTACCTACGAGACCGCCTTCTGCCACCAGTAGCCTCTCACCGACCAGTACGCTCCCATAGAGAGGGGCTCCTCAGGGTGCTGTCAGCCAAACAGTGTCGACTGGTGGCCCCCAGGGGGAGAGCTTTCTCTGTGGGGGCACCTGCCATCTGGAATGAGCTCCCCCCGGAGATACGGAGGATCCCAGATTTACGCACATTCCGCCGCGCCCTCAAAACATTTTTATTCCAGCAGGCTGGTCTGGCTTGACTCTCCCTTTTAATTTGCTTTTAAGTTTTATACAAATTGGGTGTTTTTAAATTCGTTTTTTGGGCCAAAATTATTTAATATACTTTTAAATGGTTTTTAACTTTTGTTATGATGTACTTTTACCTTGTGGCTGTTCACCGCCCTGAGTCCTTCAGGAGTAGGGCGGTATAGAAATTAAATAAAATAAATAAATAAATAAATTATATCAAATAAATCACTATTTTATTGTGCCAGCAAGGATGAATGATGGGATGTAATGTGTTCTTTTGTTTCCTAAATCATTGAGTCATCTTTCATCCTAAGAGCTATTCATAAGCAAATCCTATTCAATTAAAATTCCCATATTCCATTTCCAATGACTTTGCTAGGACTAAGGAGACATTACATCCAAAATAACTAGAGGGCTCAAGATTACTGACTTTTTCATATATGCATATACAGTGTTTCTTCACTGATCTTTACTTGAATAAAATCATACCAGGGAAAAGGATATGTAGATATTGGGAGGAACGACTGCTCAAAATCAGTTCTATTGTACTTTTTTCTCCTAAACATCATTCTGTTAGTCTAAGCCAGGGGTGTCAAACTTGCATCGTCACAGCAGTGTCACATGATGTATTGGGACTTTTTCCCCTTCGCTAAACCAGGCGGGGCCAGCGCTTGACACATCAGGCCCGTGGGCCACGAGTTTGACACTCCTGGTCTAAGCATTTATAACTGGCCCATGATCACTCTGGATATCTAGTCACTCCATATCTAGTGTTTGAACCACTCTGTAGCGATTTTGCATCTATGTATTTCATTCTGGCATTTTTGTTCAATCACCAAATCATCAATTCTTCAAGAATCAGATTTAAACTGGTTTGCAATGGAAACACTGGAATTCTGAAGTCTTGAGGCAGATAAGTAGGAGCTTCTGCTTCACCCACTTCCTTCCTTCTGAACTCTCTCCAGATTAAGCTGCCAAATCATATGTCAGCTGTTTTAGGAAGAATAAAGGGTTGACAATTTACTAATTTTGCAGCCCCTTTCCTCATGGTATATTCATAGTATGACCTCACAACATGGATTTAGGACAAAGTGGCAGCTGGGTTCCATTTTTGTGTCCTTCTGATAAGACAGTGGAAAGAGGCACTCACTAGTGATGTCCTTTGCATTCAAAATCATCAGCAGTGAGAATAACTAGGTTGGCCTGAAACTGTTTCTGACAATTTGGGAAGTAAAACTGGTAGTAATGTTATCATTACAGCCCTAGGACCACCTGGTTCTCAGCTGACACTGAGTCTAGCCATGGTTGATTTAGTCATAGTTTTCAATTATTCTTATTTTCTGTGTGCACACAACATGCTAAACTCACAGAGATTAGGATAACAAACCTATTAAGCTAAACTGTGGTTAGTTAATATGTTACTCAATGTGCCCTTAGAAAAAAAGCTCACTTTCATAGAATCAATCCTTAGCCCCTACTCTGGTTTCATGACTTTGCTGTATTTATTACCAAATTATATGAAACCTAGTGCATGAGATATATACCATCATTTATAACATGTACCGGTGTGTCCCTAAAAAGTCACTCTTGGTGTGCCTTGTTTTCCCTTTCCACAGCAGTTCTGTGAACTCAGAAGCCCTTTGAGACTTCACAAGCCTCTAATACAGATATTGTTCTTAAATAAAACCTTTTTAAAGTGTGGTTGCTTTTGTAATAATAACCTTCTTATATGGTCAAAAGACATTTTATAGACTTTTGGAGAGGAGACAAAAAATGAATGGCATGCCTATTGATATTAAAAGCCAGGAATTTACTTTGGGGCCATGGATAACTATAGAAATTTTGCAACTTCGATCCTCTTTATTTACCAAATCTGCTTTTTGTAAAACAAGGTTTTACATTTTATGAAGCAGATAAAACTGCTACAAGAGTGAAATAAGCCCCAGATAATCAGTTGGGTGGGTGTTTAAACTATATTCCGCAGATAGCTTGATAAATGGATTATTCTACTGGAGGACTATTTCATTTTAATAATAGGTTTCTCCTTCATTATTCATTGTCCATGGATACTGATTTGTTTATTGCATAATAAGGTTTCAGCTGTGACTGAATATTTTGTTTCATTCATTTATTCCACATTTTATGCCATGGATTCACCAATGAATGAAGCAGACTGAACATTCTGGTAACTGAAATCACAAGAACGCGGACATAAAGCAAACTAACTTTTACTAAAGCAACAATCTCTTCAACCTTGTGTGTTAAAAATCCTTTCCAATTCAATGAAAGTTCCCAACTATTTATTTTTTTAAAATCCAGGTTTCTCACCCCCACATCAGTGAATCCAGTGACAGTCCAAAATCAGACATAACACCACATAATTCTGATTGCTATTTGTAAATAAATATTACTTTTTTGATAGCAGAATTCTTAGGAAACAAACAATGGTTAAAAGAAAAAGAAAAAGAAATAAAACATGTTCATGTTGAGCCAAATAGTTTTGCACTGAGGATTTGCCAATTTTGGTCTTTTTGTGTTTCAAGCTTAACATAAATGCTAAATAACACAAGAAGCGAAATCTGATGTTTTTGGATAGTATATAGAACAGAATGATAAAATCTGATAGCAAATCTGGGCAACAGAAAGGAATTCAGCAATGCAGAATGTTTCACTTTACTTAAGCATCCCTCCATCTTTTTAACTTTTTAACTTGCTTTTACTCCTATTTTTTACTTGTTTTTAATCTATATCTGTTTTATATGGCTTTATATGGCTTTTATCTGTAAACTGCCCAGATTCTCACAGCTGAGGGCTGATGAATAAATTTGATAAATAAACAAATAAAGCATATTCAAGTTTTTAAGCCTGAGGTCCTAAAGAGTTGGTTGCTAGCCTTCATATATTTTTCTCACAAAGAAAAACTTAAACATGAGTAGATCATCAATAAGAAGAATTTAATTTCTCAGGCAAAGCCTCCATTGTCCACAGTTCATCTCAATTTCTTTCCACTGCTCTTTAGCACTAGAAGTCAAAGGTTCCACTGACTCCAAACAGGAGCTTTCAGTAACTTGAATATAAAGGATTTTCTCAACTTGCTGCTTGCTACCTTATTTGCTACCCAGAGGACTCTAGTAGGAGGACTGCAAAGTCCTTGGCAGTCCCAGAAGTGCTTTTGAAACACCAATTTTGAAAGTTTTATACAAACTCCAGGTCTTTTTTCAAAATAATGCCATCCAAGATGGAATGTTAACTTCAATAGTTAAGAATATACCAGTGGTGGGTTCCTCCTGATTCGGTCCGGTTCAGCCGAGCCGGTAGCAGTGACGATATGACATCACCGAACCGGTTCTCCCCCTGCCACCCTCCCACCCACCCACGTTATTCTTACCTTTTATTTGGTCCCACCCCCAATCTATTGCTGCCTCCTGAGTCCCAGCTGATGACTAGAGGGAAAAAAACTGTTTAAACTCTTGCCGCGGGGCTTCAGACGGCCGTCCTACAGCTGATCAGTGTTAAAAGCAAACAAATGAGGACTGGTCGTAAGTGCGATGACCTTTCAGAAATTACTCTGACTAGCTAGCCATGCCCACCTAGTCACATGACCTCTAAGCCACACCCACAAAATAAGCCACGCCCACAGAACCAGTAGTAAAAAAATTTAGAACCCACTCCTGGAATATACCAGTGCAGTGTAGTAAAGAAAATGATTTACATTGGTTACATTTCATGCCAAAAGGAAAGCTTCTGATTTAAAAAGAGGCTATTCATGTTTTTGCTTTTATTCTGAGCATAAAAACCCACAAAATGTATATTATGAAGCAAAGAGAGGAGTTTGGTACTATTCGTGGTGACCGTGTAGAATAAACGTATCTATCAATTACTTATAGCAGTTCATCCACAAACATGAAAATAGCACTGCTAGAAAACATTCCATTGATGTAGCCTATTTTCAACTCTACCCAAAAATGTTTTAACATAATGTTGATGCCACCCATGTAGCTTCCGTTTTGTTTCCCTGCTAATCTTCTACCATATTAGTTTCATTTAAACATGCATAACATATGGAGAAGGGAACAGAACTGCTGGTTCTGTTTGCTACTATGTTGTACCAGCTACACTACGTGTTATTAACATGCCTGGCCACCTGCAAAAAGAACTATTTGCAAATATTTGTGTGGATGTACACATCCACATGGTCAAGTCAATTATGCAGAGCGTGTAATCAAGCAAAAAAAAAATCAAGCAGATCTATGCAGATATAACTGTAGGCTCAATTTGTATAAATGCATTAAAACATTGAAAAGTAGAGACAGTCAGTTATAGTCAGAGGAATATTAAATAAACGTATGTATACACCCAGAAAGGATATCCTGAGAATAAGAGTCCACACCCTTCTCCATATCTTATATCACTTATGGAAGAGATCAACTGGATGTGATGGTCAACCACAGATATTGTTAGCTTTCCCATTTGCCTCTATTTCATTGATTACCATTTGCAAGCATGATAATAATTCTTACAATATGACAATAGGCCACATATTTATATTACTAAATGTTACAGAACAGCCAGAATTTACAAGTCTAATAATTTCACACATAATCCATTTAATTCTGGTCATAGGAAATACTAGGGTCAAAAATCAATACAGCACTATCTGTAATGTCCCAACGATGCTTTTCCAAAAGGCAACTGGACTTTCTTCATTTTTTTTCTTCGAAAATGTTTGACTTCTCATCCAAGAAAATTTCCCGAGGAAAAAAAACCAAAAAATCCAGTTCCCTTTTGAAAAAGCACCTTTGGGACAACCATAATCTTGATGATTGAGAATCTCCATAGACACTACCTGTAATCAGTTGTCTTCTGACTTGACTAGTTAAAAGATTCCTTGCTGAAAACCCAGGAATGATCAAATGAACAAGGACTTAATTTCAAAACTTATTAACATAAATGCAACTGACATATTAACTGCATCTTCCATCAGGATTAGATTTGCCATTGTATTAGTTTCTTGTCACTCCAGCTTGTTTAAATTTTGTTTTCACATTCCATGGGTTTTGAAGATCAATGATATTCAGAAACTCAGCCAGCATTACACCACCCCTTCCAAACAAGATAAATGCAATTTAATTGAAGTTAATCTGTTTCTGTTTGCACTCTCGGTTCACTTAGAGCAATTGCATGATTACAAAGCAGCCTATATCACAATAGCATTAACAAGTGAAGTTCTAGATTCTACTGACAATTTCAAAACAACAATATCTAGATAGGATCCATTTAAAAGTTATTCAGCCTGAAACAGTAAAACCTCCTGCAAATTGTGAAATTGTGAAACGTCTTTATCTATATATTGGAGGAACAGAAAGTAATCAAAGTAACCTTTTTTAAAAAAAAGGAGATTTAGTTGGCAACTAAGAAATTGCAAAGTGGTTACTTCTCTTGCAGGTAACATATAAAGTTCACATGGAAAGTTTAACTAAAGATAAATGTATTGAACATGCAGAAGGATAAAGCTTGCTCAATAATTTCAACAGTCTTTTTAGAATTCTTTGAAAGTACTCAAGAAGGATAAGGATAGTGGTAATCAATAGGTTTTCTGGACTTTCAAGCAGCTCTATGTTAACCCACCCCACAAAAAATTAGTAAAACTTCACAGCAAGGTTCTTTAACAAATTTTTAACTGGTCAAAAAAACCCAGCAATGCAAAGGACATAAATTATAATGCTAGGACATAAAGAGTAATTGATTGTGTTGCTTCTTAACTTATTCAGAAAGGAACAGAAACTAAAGATAAGTAACAAGTAGTTTGCTGATGGTATCGAATTATTTAGAGTGGGTAAGCAAAAAGACACAGAGAAGACTTCCAAAGGAATCTCTCTAAAATGTAAAAATGGGCATTAAAATTGTAAAGCCCATTTTAGTATGAATAAGTGTAAAATGATACACATTCAGGAAAAAAGTGTAACTTTATATATATGCTGACGTAGCTGAAACTGATGGTAGCTGATAAGAAAAATGGCCTTGATGTGGTTGGTGGATAAAATGTACGCCTCCACTAATAAAAAGTAAACCAGGCAACTCCATGTTGTTGGAAATCCTTAGTACAGGAATAAAAAAACCAAAGGTTTCATTTATCATATCATAACCATCATATCTCAAAAATAATATTGTAGAAATGGAAAAGGTACAAAGGCTGCCAATAGTTTATTGGGCACATAAAGTTTTTTGCAGTTTTTTGTTGAACACACTCAAAACCATAGAAATGGTGATAGACTTTAGGAGAAACCCTCCCATACTACCACTTCTTACAATACTAGACAACATAGTATCAACAGTAGAGACCTTCAAATTTCTAGGTTCTACCATATCTCAAGACCTAAAATGGACACCTAACATCAAAAACGTCATCAAAAAAGCACAACAAAGAATATTCTTTCTGCATCAACTCAGAAAGCTCAAACTGCTCAAGGAACTGCTGATACAGTTCTACAGAGGAACTATTGAGTCTGTCATCCGCACCTCTATAACTGTCTGGTTTGGTTCTGCAACCCAACAAGACAGACACAGACTTCAGAGGATAATTAGAACTGCAGAAAAAAACAATTACTACCAACCTGCCTTCCATTGAGGACTTGTATACTGCATGAGTCAAAGAGAGGGCTGTGAAAATATTTATAGATCCCTCGCATTCTGGACATAAACTGTTTCAACTCCTACCCTCAAAATGATGCTATAGAGCACTGCGCACCAGAACAACTATACACAAGAACAGTTTTTCCCCGAACGCTATCGCTCTGTTAAACAAATTATTTCCTCAACCCTGTCAAACTATTTATTAAGTCTGCACTACTATTAATCTTCTCATCATTCCTATCACCCATCTCATCCCACTTATGACTGTAACCTTGTTGCTGGTATCCTTACGATTTATATTGACTGTTTCCTAATATGATTTGATTGCTTATTTGTACCCTTATGACTATCAATAAGTGTTGTACCTTATGATTCTTGACCAATGTATCTTTTTATGTACACTGAGAGCATATGCACCAAGACAAATTCATTGTGTGTCCAATCATACTTGGCCAATTCTATTCATAAAGCCCTAGATAATAATAACATTGCTGATTTAACTCTTAAAGCCCTAAATAATAAAGGCCTCCATACCCAAGAAGCCCATGTTTCATTCGGAGCCTACCCTTTTACTAAGACAAATGGATCAGGCCCTTCCTTCAGAGAAGACAAGGGTTCACATTTGTCAGCCCTGTGGAAAAAGAGTCTCTTGTATCTCTTTCAAACTACGGGCTGTACTTGTTTCAAAACAAGAGTTAGTCCCTACTCTGGACTTTTCAAGGCAAATTATTTTTGCCATTTTATTGTTGCTTTCAGAAATTTAGAGCAAGTCTTCCTTTTTTTAAAAAAAAAAAGTTTTATTGTTGATATATTTATCATCATCATCATCATTTTAGCCGTTGTCTATACACTGCAGGATGAAGGCCTCTTCCGCATGTTTCCAACCAATACAGTCCCGAGCTTTCTTTCACCAATCGGGCCCACAATACTTACTGATGTCAATGATCCATCTTGTTTTAGGTCTCTTTCATGGATGCTTTTTATCAAGCGGCATCCATTCTATGACTGCCTTGATCCATCTGCCGTCAGTTCCTCTTGCTATGTGACCCGCCCATTTCCATTTCAATTCTTTTACTCTCCTGATTGATATCGTATACTTTTGTTTGTTCTCTAATCCACGTGCAAGTCTTTCTACCTTGTCTTGTGATGCTGAGCATGTATCTTTCCATGGCTCTTTGCACCACTCGTAGCTTTTGAATCAATTGTGAAGTTAGTGTCCATATTTCACTGGCTTATATTAGAGCAGGGAGCAAAACTGAAAGCTTTTGTCTTCAGGCATAGAGGGAGGTTGTTCTTGAAAATTATGCTTAGCTTGCTGAATGCCTGCCATCCATATTTAATACGCCATACAATTTACTTTATTGTTATTACCTTCCATTGAGATCCATTGGCCAAGTAGTGGTCTACTATGTCTAGTTCTTCTCCAGATATAAAAAAAATGTCTTTCTTTGGTAAATTTATTAAACGTAACCTTGGCCTTTTTCAGGTTTATTTTTAAGCCAAATGGTTCTCCTGCTTTGTGCAGCTCTTGTATGTGTTTGTAGCTCTTCTGGGTCTTGTGAGAAGTGGTGCCATTGATTTTTATTCCATGTTTTGCCCAGTTTAGTTTGTGAAATACTCCTTCAAGGCAGGCTGAGAAAGGGATGGGTGATATTTATAGCACATATGTGATATAAATCAGTATGTCATGTTCCGGCCGGTGACGTGATCAAGTTTGACACCCGAGATATATATCCACAAAATTTTTGTGGATATATATCAGTGATGGCTAACCTTTTTGCTGTCACGTGCCAAAAGTGTGGGAAGCGTGAGGGGTGTCACACACGTGCATGCCCACACCCATAATTTAATGTCCCCCCGCGCATGCTCGTGCGACACCCCCCCGCGCTCCCCCCACTTTTGGCACGCAACGGCAAAAAGGTTACCAGTGGAAGACACGAGGTGATTATTGTTTGGAAGAATGGTATAAGGAAGTATGGGATATTGCCATAAATGATAAATTGACTTGTAATATTAAAGTAAGGAGGGGCATAATGAAAGTAAATGAATTCAATGGAATCTGGAAACAGTTCCTAATATATGTGTTTTCTGGAGGAAGAGGGATACCACCACCAGAAGAAGCTTTAAGATTTTGGAAGCAGGAATGATCCCAAGGGGTGGGGGAGCACTCGTTGATTGTTTGTATTGTGTATATTGTTATATATTATATATTATGATTCATATATGTTATGTATGTAAAAAAAAAATAATAATAAAAAATATGAAAAAAAAATAAAAAGAAGAAAAAAATAAAAACATTAATAATAATAAAAAAAAGGTTACCGGTGGGCCCAGTAGGCCCATTTTTTGCCCCCCCAGGCTCTAGAGACTTTCTTGGAGCCTGGGGAGGGTGAAAATGGCCTCCCCCACCTTCCCAGAGGCCCTCTGGAGGCCGAAAATGGCCATTTCCCAACTTCTGATGGGCCCAGAAGCCCCAAAAATCAGCTGGCCAGCACACACATGCATGCTGGAACTGAGCTAGGGCAACACTGACATGCCCACAGATATGGCTCCCCGTGCCACCTGTGGCACGCGTGCCATAGGTTCGCCATCATGGATATATACAGTATCATGGGTGTCAAACTCGATCACGTCACCCGCCGGATCATGACATATTGCGATGTTTTTTGCCTTTGCGGAGCTGGGGTAGGCGTGGCCTGTGCATAACGTATCTGGCCCGTGGGCTGCCAGTTTGGCAGGCCTGATATATATGGTTCTACCCTGTTTTGTCAGATTCTTAAAAGAGAGATGAAAAAGGTAGGGAAGCAAGCAAATAAATATTGTAATGTCATGCTTATTTCATTTTACTTTAAAGCAAAAAAAAAAAAACCCTTTGTGAATTGAGACAGCCTCCCAAAGTCCAAGTTTCACAAAGAAACCAAAGAAAAGGGTACGTGCAAATCATGGGAAGAATAGAGGTCTGGGATAAACAGCCCTCCTTTTGAAAACAGGAGGATGCCAAGATAGGAGAAAGGAGAAGACAGGGCACAAGGACACACTGGGCTCTGATTCCTAATCTTCCCAAGTCTCTCTCTTTATTGTTCGGTGGAGTTAGAAAGCCTGGGTACGTTGAGTCTGAGTCAGAGATAAGAAGCCCTGTTCACATTGGGCTTCCATTTCAACATAGGTCTTGCTGTTGCACTGAATGTTGGCAATTTTGTGAGCCTTTTGGCTGCATTCAAAAATACTATTGTCAGAAGGTAGAGAAGTATGCAAAGATGTTTAACTTGCCCTGATAAAACCTGGTTGCGAGAGTGCCTAATCTTCCTTTACTCCCCACCATAACTCCCCAGTTAGGAATGTGCCTATAGGACTTTTCAATATCTCCCTGCCCCTCAAATTTGCTTTCCATTTATCTCAGTTTCTGTAATGAAATCTGAAGCATTTTCTTTTTCTTTTTTTTCCTATTGGATCCAGAATGAATTTCCACACATCAGAAGGTGGAGAAAATATGAGAAAACATTTTCCCTTTTCTTGTATTAGGACAGGAGATAGTTACCTGAAATCATATAGTAGAACCAGGATGTAAACTGCAATTTAATTATCTTCTGAAAACCCATTTTTCTGGAAACATGTTTTTGTTTTGCTTTGCAGTTTTCCAACAAAAAAATGTGCATGGAAAAGTAAAAATCGGGAGAAACTGTTGTCTACAATAACATGCAAAAAAGTTATTATTGCATCAAATTACTACATACGTAATGCACATATGCACACAAACACATATGGGTTTTCTGTAAAACAAAAAAGTTTGTTTTAAATCAAACTCCCGCAGTCAAGTTAAGAGCAGAGCCTAATTTTGGGAAACTGTAGCATCTGGCTAACTTTGTGCAGTTTCAGAAATTAAATAGGATCAGACGTGGTTAGCATTGGATGGGAAACTACAAGAAACATTACTGTGGCCAAAAGATAGTACAAATTTATGTATGTATGTATTTATTTATTTCCCACCTTTATTATTTTTATCAATAATGCAAGACAACAAACATATATAACACCCCTTCATCCTCCTATTTTGCTCACAACAATCAGCCAGTGAGATGAGTTGGGCTGAGAGTGATAGGTCCAAAGTCATCTAGCTGGTTAACAATAATAATACAATACAATACAATACAATACAATACAATACAATCAGGGGTGAAATGTTAAATTTGTTACTACCGGTTCTGTGGGCGTGGCTTGGTGGGGGTGGGGGTAATGTGACTGGGTGGGCGTGGCCAACATTTTTTTTTAACTTTTCAAAGCATTTTTTTTACCACCTCTTTGGCCAAAGAGGTTGCAGAAAAAAATGCTTTGAAAAGCCTCTGACGATCCCAGCTGAGCCGCGCAATCATCAGAGGCTTTTTTTTTTTACTTTTAAAAGCATTTTTTTGTCGGAAGAGGTTGTAGAAAAAAATGCTTTTAAAAGTAAAAAAAAAAGCCTCTGATGATCGTGTGGCTCAGCTGGGCATGGTGGGGTGGGGGGGCGCAGGGATTTTTGCTACCGGTTCTCCGAACCACCTGCCACCATCGCTACTGGATCGGGCGATCCAGTCCGAACTGGCAGCATTTCACCCCACAATGCAATGCAATGCAATGCAATGCAATGCAATGCAATGCAATGCAATGCAATGCAATGCAATGCAATGCAATGCAATGCAATGCAATGCAATGCAATGCAATACAATGCAATACAATACAATACAATACAATACAATACAATACAACACAATACAATATAAAAATTATATTATACTATATCATACCATACTATATTATACTATATTATATATTACATTACATTATTATCTGTATATAAATATATATATATATGCTACTTTACTGTTGACTCAAAACCCTGCTTAGATGTGTCCATGTAATCACCTAGAATCCAACTTGGCTTGAAAGATTTTCTTTTGCTTAAAATAAATAGACATACTGTATCTATAACCACACAGTGGTTGCTCTGTGCCAAATAGCCACAACACCCTTTTGAGATATAATGTTGTTCCTTCCTCATAGGGACACAGTGAAAGTATAACTTCTGCATAATTGTGAGTTGTTGTGAGTTTCAAACACAAATGCATACCGATTCTTCTGTTTGATACTCAAAATGTGGAAGCAAGAGATCAGTGTGGTATAACGGTTAATTTATTTAACCCAAATCTTCCTGGTTTAAATCATCTGTTCTGGCATGGAGCTCACCAGGATAGTCACCCAGATCAATTCTCAGATCAATCTCACAGGTTATAGATAATAATATCACAGGAATGCTTAGTTTGTTCCATAACCATAAGCCGTCTTTCATTTGTGGGGAGACAAAAACTAAATCGCCTTGAAAAATTTGGCTGCCTTCTTTAATTATACACTGCCACTGGATAAAAAAAAACATCCAAAGTATTGAACAAAAGTTCAGTATCTCTACTTTATAATTCCTAGGCTCTTTTTAATAACAAATTGTTGCACTTATAATTTTTACAACATTCTCTGCCTTTTTGAATGGAAGATTATGTTTATTTATTTTTTATTTATTTAATTAATCTGTCAAGCATGTGTAAGATAACAGATATAAGTATAAACATGATTATGAATACAGGAAAATGGGTACAAATAAAAAGGGACATTAGGACTGGGACCATAGGCTAATTATTATTTTAAAAATAATATCAAATGCTTTTCATAATTACTTATGCAAATTCTATCTATTTAAATTTTAAGTGAGAGCCAGTGTAGGGCTTAAGGCACAACGATAAACACTGGGAGACTTTGAGTTCTAGTCCTATTTTAGGCTTAAAGTCAGCTGGGTGACCTTAGGCCATTTTTATCTCAGCCCGAGGATAAGACAATGGTGAACCACTTCTGAAATCTTGCCAAGAAAACCTGTTCAAACAGTTGCCGGAAGTCAACATTGACTTGAAGGCACATACAGAAGAACACAGACACAAAAAACTTTAACTATTTTAAAGAGTCACTTAGGTGAGCTAGATTATATAGAAATGTAATGAATGAATCTATGACAATAAACAAACAAATAAATGAGAAAGCCTAACTATATTAAATGAGATACTGAGATACTAATATACTGAGATACTAATATACTAAATGAGATACTATATACTGAGATACAGTATATATACTATTGTTGTTGTTAGTTGCGAAGTCGTTTCCGACCCATCGCGACTTCATGGACAACGTTCTTCCAGGCCTTCCTGTCCTCTACAATCCTCTGGAGTCCATTTAAGCTCACGCCTACTGCTTCAGTGACTCCATCCAGCCATCTCATTCTCTGTCATCCCCTTCTTCTTTTGCCCTTAATATTTCCCAGCATTAGGCTCTTCTCCAGTGAGTCCTTCCTTCTCATTAGGTGGCCAAAGTATTTGAGTTTCATCTTCAGGATCTGATCTTCTAAAGAGCAGTCAGGGTTGATCACCTATAGGCAGGGGTGGATTCTACTTACCTTTACTACCGGTTCGCATGTGCCCATGTGCTCTCTTCTGCGCATGCACAGATCAACTTTGATGACGCCCGGATCAGTGTCAGAACCTCCCACCAGTTTTACTACCGGTTCTTGCGAACCTGTCTGAACCGGGGGCAACCCACCACTGCCTCTAGGACTGACCGGTTTGATCACCTTGCAGTCCAAGGGATTCGCAGGAGTCTTCTCCAGCACCATAGTTCAAAGGGCTCAATTCTTTGGCGCTCAGCCTTTCTTATGATCCAACTTTCACAGCCATACCTTGCAACTGGGAAAACTTGACTATACGCACTTTTGTTGGCAGGGTGATGTCTCTGCTTTTTAGTATGCTGTCTAGATTTGCCAGAGATCTGCCAAAGATTTACCATCATGAAATAATAGCATCAATCCTTAACACCTTTAGTATAGTATATATATACTATGCTAAAGGTGTTTAGGATTGATGCCGTTATTTCATGATGGTAATTAAAAAGAGACTGTGGCAAAGTGTTTGATACTGTTGTACTGGATGACATTATTTTCCATTACTTCATTCATACTCACTGCCATTAATATCCTTTGAAGTCAAGGTATGGAATGATCAATCAGTTAAAGTCTTAGAAAAGCTTGCCATAATACACTAAGCCTGTGTGTGCCACAATGGCTGAGAACAAGGCAACGGTTCCTTTCTAGATGGTCAGAAGATGGCAAAAGATGATCACATGAATACAGGCCAGCTGCCAAGTGTCCAAATTTTGATCAAGGGATTCTGCAACAGTCATGTGAAGAACAGTCATAAGTCACTTTTTTTTCAGTGCTCTTGTAACTTTGAATGATCACTAAATGAATAAGTCAAGGACTACCTATATCAGATCTACTTTGTGTGCCGATGGAAAGGAACTATCCAATCAAACTGCTCATTTCATTCCATCCTGTATCTTCAGCAAGATATAAGATAACCCTGCTAGGAATAAGAATGACCTTACTCATAGGAGGATTGCAAGAGGAAACATGTAACGAAAACTGTAAAGTATTAGTCAAAAAGAAAATACTGCATAAATTATTAAAGTACAATACAGTACCATTATTCCTCTATGTAATATTTGCCTAAGGCTATTCAATTATAATCTGAACAGTGTATAAAACTATGCATGAGAAAGCATTCTCATGGGAAAATTGCTGATATATGCTTGGAAATAATATACATTTGGGGTAGGTCAATAACATATACCTGCATGTGGCTAGTAAGTAAAACTAGTCCCAAACTTTAGCTGATAAACATTTTAAGACAGTCCAGAAACAGGAGAAAATTCTTTGATTCCCCTAGTTATTCCAATGTCCTTGGCAATCAGATAACCATAGTCCACAAAATGTGAAATATGTCATCAAAACTTTATTTTACTGCGTGATGTGCTTTGACTCTGTTGCTTCTCTCAGACTTTGCTCACCCGTGCAATATCTGCTAGAGACAATACAAGCAAAACCAAAGTCAACAAGAATTAGAGGTATCTAAACTGGAAAAAATTGAAAGAGATGTACTGTGAAAGATAAATGGTTCTTGATTCAACTTAATATTCTAAAATTGGATAATCCAAACACGTGTTTAGCCAAATGTTTTGAAGTCATCCTTCTGGGAGCACACCAAACCAAAAACAAGATACTGTTTAGCCATCAATCTGGAAAGGCACAGAGGTTCTGGAGGATTTGGGATAGGCAGACTTCTCATTAAGGTACTTGATATGGGAGGGGATAGAAGTAGTCTTGTAAAAATGAATGAATGAATGAATGAATGAATGAATGAATGAATGAATGAATATCAATTGAATAATGGAGGTTCCGTTACCAAGAATGATCAGCGCAAGATGTTTACTTTGGAATCATGGATTTTTCTAACTCATGTTTTGGAGGGCATTCATATTATATCAAATAGTTGATTTACTATGTTATTCATGGTCTAAAAGATGAATGAATTTGTACCTTAAAATAATAATCTTTTTCCCCCATGAGAGATACATTTTGATTATTGTACAATTATGTCAGATATAAGAATATATTTATTCTTTGATAAAACAAACAACTAATCCAATTGTAATGCTAGATTGATATTCCAGAGCCTTTTTAAATCCATTTCTCAAAATGTACCTTTCTTCAACTTTAGCAACATGTCTTTTTTTACTTAGAAAAATTGATTCCAATTTTAAGGTCTCAATGCAGTTTTGAGAAGCTGCAGTAATCAGTTTTTTTATGGCCCATGAGAAATGACTTACAGATCCTACTACAGGGAAGCACATAGCTTAAATACATTCCTTCTACTTCTTGAACAATGTGCTTAGTCAACAATCTGATATTTCCAGAACCTCGTATTACTAGTTGTGGCACATTCTGGGAGATTGCACCTTTTGTGTAGTGTGAGAATTTTTACTTAGGAATTGTTTATTAGAAAATACAGATACAGCTTTCAGTTTCCATTTTAAAAAATTCCCAAAAAAGTTTACAACAAAATTATACAAAAATGTTTTTTTTCAATTGTCGGCACACTGGAAATTCACTGGATCACAACAGCAAAATCAATCCACATGGTACCCTTGGTAGAAAGTGAATGGGAAAAATGATGACATCAGAAACTTAAGCAAGAGTACTAATATTATTTATTATAATCTTAAACATTTTGTTCCTTTTTCCATTATAATTGTGACTATTGGATTGGATTCAGTTGTAGTTTAGTTTCTCTAGTTGGTTCATACACTGCACCATGCTGTAACACTATTTTTTTTATTTTGCCTTCCATGCTGTACAGTCCCAAGTGTCATAGTGGCACAGTGGTTAGAATGCAGTATTACAGGCTAATTCTGTCAACTGCCAGCAGTTCGATCCTGACTGGTTCAAGGTTGATTCAGCCTTCCAACCTTTCAAAGTCAATAAAATGAGGAACCAGATTGTTGGAGCCAATATGCTGACTATGTAAACGATGAGAGCACTGTAAAGTATTGTAAAGTGGTATACAAGTCTACGTGCTATTGGAATATTACTATTCTAGTTACTGTGATTTATAAATTATGCATTATAGTTGGACAATTTGTATGGCTAATTGTAGTAACCCATGGTTAACCAAAATTGTATCTTAACAAAAGCATATGAGCTCAGACTCTGGCTTGATCTTGAACAAGTCACAATTTCATAACATAATATATGTCACAAGGTTGCTTTGCGTTAAATGGGGAAAGAATGAGATAGAACAGAAAAGTATTAATTTGTATGGATCTCCATATATTTCCCCCGCATTACTACTGGATGGTCTTGCTCTTACTCCAATAGTTCTTAACCTTGGAGGCTCTGGAGAGATTTCAGAGGATCCAGGACAGTGATGGCTAACCTTTTTTTCCTTGAGTGCCAAAAGTGAGCGTGCTCGCACGATAGCATGCACGTGCGTGCCCACACCCATAATGCAATACCCCCCATACATGCCCTGTCCTCCTGCACAGGCGCATGTGACCCCCCATGCTGCCCCACCCCCCTGCACAGGTGCAAATGTGCCCCCCTCTGTTTTCCCAACCCCCCGCATGCACGCATGACCCCCTTGCGACCTGTTTTGGGCTTAGCAGGCCTGAAGCCTCCAGAGGCCAGAAATTGTCCGTTTCCGGACTTCCAGTAGGCCCATTTTTCACCCTCCCAGAGCCTCTGCGCAAGCTCTGTACTTACCTGGCATTCAAAACAGGTTGCGTGAAGACTCCTGGGAGAGGCGGGGCAACATCGGCATGCACACGCGTCTCCCGCATGCATGGCAGAGACCCGAAAATCAGCTGACTGGTGGAAGGCACCTGCGTACATGCACAGTGGAGCTGACTTAGGGCGACAGCTTTCCTTTGTAATAAAATCTATTAACAGACAGATTTTCTCCAGGACAATGTTCCCATTCTAGTCTTTCAAGTCTTCCAGTCTGCATTCAGTTCAATACAGTCTCTGACTTATGACTGTTCATTTAATTATGGTTCAAAGTTATGACAGCAGTGGAAAAAGTGCTTATTTACCTGAACTCGCACTTACAACCAATGCACACTCCTGTAGTAATGTGATCGCAATTTGGACGCTTGAAATTTATGACCGGTTGCAGGATCTTGCAGTCATGTGATCGTGATTTACAGCTTTTGGATAGCAAAATACATCTATTTGAATTCGCTTAACAACTATGTGATTTGTTTATGACTATGATGACTCACTTTATGACCATGGTAAAAATGGTCATAAAATTCCATCCAGTCACATGATAACTTGACTTATGACCACACCAACTGATGACCAAAATCCTAGTCCTAACTGCGGTTATGGATGGAGAAGTATTTGTAAAACACATTTGTATATATGTTTTATTTAATGCATTTAAATTCATTTTTTCTAAAAAGGGGTCCATGGATTTCATCAGACTCTCAAAGGGATCCATCACTTAAAAAATGTTTTATTCTATGAAATCCATGGCCATCAGTTTCTTCCAGTGTCTGATAAAATTCAAACTTGCTCAGTTTCGGCAAAGTCCTTACAGTACTGTGTTTTACGATAGCTAGATCCTAAACAGTTTGTTTAGTTAATTCATATTTTAACTAAACACATTTGACAAGGCTTCATGACTTTTTCCCACATCAGTTCCTATTAGATTTTTTTAAGTTCCACCTTTCTCTCTCTCTCCTTAGGGCATATTAAGATATTCAAGCTTGGAAAATTCAGGCCCCACCATCACCATGGGATTCTTTGTGACTGAGTTATCTGCATTCTCTCATGAAAGAAAATTGCTTTACAAACACATTGAAACAAGTTGCCTGAACTCTAGATGATTGTAATTCCATTATAAGGTAAAGACAGATCTAGCATCTACTCAAAACTATTTCAAATCTTTATATGCTCATTCAAAAGGAGTGCAACCCAGGGGTGAAATGCTCCTGGTTTGGACCGGATCACCCGATCCAGTAGTGATGGCGGTGGGTGATTCAGAGAACCAGTAGCAAAATCCCTGCCCCCCCACCATGCCCAGCTGAGCTGCGCGATCATCAGAAGCTTTTTTTTTTTACTTTTAAAAGCATTTTTTCTTTGGCCGAAAAAATGCTTTTAAAATTATTTTTTAAAAAGCCTCTGATGATCGTGCGGCTCAGCTGGGATCGTCAGAGCCTTTTAAAAGCATTTTTTTTACAACCTCTTCGGCCAAAGAGGTTGTTAAAAAAATGCTTTTAAAAGGCTCTGACGATCCCAGCTGAGCTGCCTGATCATCAGAGGCTCTTTTTTCTTTTAAAAGCAAAAAAAAAAATGCTTTTAAAAGAAAACAAAAGCCTTTGACGATCAGGCAACTCAGCTGGGATCGTCAGAGCCTTTTAAAAGCATTTTTTTAACAACCTCTTCGGCCGAAAAGTTTGTAGAAAAAATGCTTTTAAAAGTAAAAAAAAAAAAAGTTGGCCATGCTCACCCAATCACATTACCCCCCACCAAGCCACACCCACAGAACCAGTAGTAACAAATTTTACATTTCACCACTGGTCCAACCTATATCAAATCTCAGGATAAGCAAACTGCCTGAGCTTTCAAAATACCTGATGAACTTTTCTATCTTGTAACTTTACTATCTTGTAAAGGACTACGCCAGCTTCTTTACAGATATGTCAATAAAAGAAACCTTGAACAGGTAGTTCTCAGCTTACAACCATAATTAAGGCCAAAATTTATGTTGCTAAATGAGAAATTTGTTAAGTGAATCACTGCAGTTGTTAAATTAGTAACGTGGTTGTTAAGTGAATCTGGCTTCCTCATTGACTTTGCTTGTCAGAATGTCACAAAAGGTGATCACATGACCCTGGGACACTGAAATAAATATTTTTGTACTTTCCAGAGGAGTTGGACTTTAACTTCTTCAATCAGCATGGCCAACATATCTACCTTATCAGGGGCCCAACAATGGCATTGATATTGGCATTGGTGGTTAACATATATATATGTTTGTGTTAACTTTCTAAGCAGTTCAGAGAACCGGTTATTGGAAGAAATCTTATTTTGTTTTTTTCCACTTTACAGGGCTAATCCTGTAAGGAAGGCAGGAAGGAAACATTCTGGTGTTGTTTCTAGCCTAATCTTTATTGCCTTGCTTACAGAAACTGCCTCTCTGGCTAACCCTTATTACATTGTAACAGCTAAGGCAAAGCGCCCATCGACATGAGTGACATTGAGTTGGCCATGCCCACATAGTCACATGACCACCGAGCCACACCTACCCAGCTGGTAATTAGGGCAGAGAACCGGTTGTTAAATTATTTGAATCCCACCACTATATATATCTCACCTCAGTCTACCCCAAGGTAAGATGGTTTTCTGCCTCAAATGATACCTAAAATTTAGGATACCTAAAATTTGCATACAATATATATGTTAAAAGTGTGTACACAAGCACAATTAAAGAAGCCCAAATCAAAATCATAAAGATGGAATAAGTCCCTAGAGCTTGCTACTGTTGACAGGCATATCAGCAGTGGCATGATTATTTTAAATAAGCAAATTGTGAAGAATTCAAGCTTAGATGGTATGAGAAGAACACAGTATGTACAGATAAAAAAAAAAAAGCCTCATGTTCTAACCTTCACCTGTCAAAAAAGAGATGAATTACAGTACTGTCAATACAAATTGATTTATGAGCCAAGCACTGAAGAAACAATTAGGTAATTGCTTTGTGCTCTACCAGTCACAGATCAAATCTTACTGCTGAACTACTTTGGTGCTTTGGGTTCTCTGACAGGTTAACCATCCATCAAAGTATATGATAATCTATGTTTCATGATTTTTGTCCAAACTGTTGTGCCCCCCCAAAAAAGCATCATTTTTGTTTTCAATAACTCACTGATATTCCCAAAGATCATCTTCTTCTTCTTCTTCTTCTTCTTCTTCTTCTTCTTCTTCTTCTTCTTCTCCTTCTCCTTCTCCTTCTTCTTCCTCCTCCTCCTCCTCCTCTTCTTCTTCTTCTTCCTCTTTCTCTTCCTCTTCTTCTTCTTCTTCCTCCTTCTCTTCCTCTTCTTCTTCTTCTTCCTCCTCCTCCTCTTCCTCTTCTTCTTTTTCTTCTTCCTCCTCCTCCTCTTCCTCTTCTTGAAAATGATTCATTTCTCATCCAGGAAAATTCAAGGAATTCTCAAGGAAATCCAATGAATTTTCAAGGAAAAAAAGCAAGAAAGTCCAGTTGCCTTTTGAAAAGCACCTTTGGAACAACCATTAGCTGGATGATTGAGGATCTCCATAGACAACTGACTGATCCAATAAATATAAAAATTGCACCTACATATAGAAGTTACAACATTAGCCAAAATAGCATTTTAAAACCTTTATAAGATCTGTTTTTTGTTATTAGGGCGGGGGTTGTTTTGTTTTGTTTATGGCATTATTATTATTATTATTATTATTATTATTAATATTATTTCAATTTATATGCCACCTTTCTCCGGAGACTCAGGGCGGCTACAATATCTTCTTTTCTGTTTTTTTCTCCCTGATCCTTCGTTCAGTAACTGCAGTAATTTCTCCATTTTTTTCCCTAACCAGAAATATCCCACAGGTTAAGACTATAAATCCGACCAATATAGTAAACAAGCTAATTCCAAATGAAAATTACTCAACAAAACCAATTCAATTAAGCTAAGCAGGAGGCCATTATCATACTTTACATTCCCTGCTGTCATGGCCAAATGACCAGCAAAACTCCCCAGATTGGGAAACAAAACATATCCAAGGACTGAAATGCTTGCACAACAAAAGTAGATGAAACATATAGCAACACAAAATGCACTCTTTGTGACTAGATATATTTCTGCAGAAATTCTGGTGACTGTAGATTGATCTCAGGAAAGACAGTATGGAAATAGATTGCATGGACCGGCCCTTTGCTTTTTCTGATGGATGCTAAGCTCCTTCAAATTACTTATTTCATTTGTATGCCAGTCTTTCTTCAAGAAGAGGAACAACCACATTGTTTCCAGGCACTAAATTGAACCAAACTTGATGCATCCAGTACCTTCAGGCACTGAGAAGGTGACCTGGCACCTTCTAGATATTTTGGACATCTCCATAATTCCTATTTTATAACTGGCCATGTTGATTGAGATTTGTGGCTTTATTGCTTTTTATTGTTTTTATATTGGGTTTTTTAAAACCTTTGTAAGATGTCCAGAGTCATTGAGAGTGACTAGGTGGGTGGTCAAATAAATGTTCTTAAAAGAATAAATAAGTTTCTTGTACTTTTCAGAGGTGTTGGACTTTAATTTCTTCTATCAGCATATCTGAATATTATCAATGGGAAAGCCTTTCTTACCCATTTTCTTATTCACCCTTTCAAGATTCCATCCATAGATCAAACCATGGTTATTGACAGAATAGCTCTTTAATGCCCAGCAAACCTTTTTTAAAAGGCATTCTTTTGCAAAATGGGGAGCATTTAAACTATAAAAACAAAGAAGAAAATGCCAAAAGCAAGCTCTGCATTCATGTATCTTAACAGAATGAGGCTTGGTGGTAGAAGGCTATATAAGAAAATACCTAGTTCCCAACAGATGCTGAAGAATCTTTTTTTCCATGCTCTATTATTGATACCAAAAAACCAAAACTTTCCAACTAAGCATCTGAAAACTCTTCTATAAACAGTCCCGCAGTGGCATTGCAGTACTTATTCGAAGAGATTAGCATAAAGGGAATGAGAAGAATAAAGAATCAAAGGGTACTTGATAAGACGCTGCTCTATCATGAATGGGACAACATCCAAGAACAAAGCCAAATCTAAGTTATTTATTTATACACAGTTTTTCTTCATGGCAATCCCAATCTTATCACAGTCTGATCCTCCAGAAAGTTTGCTTCTAATACAAGGCGCTGTATCCTACTCTACAAGTCATAAGTGTTTCTCACAGGAATGTAAATCCAATTTCTTATCATAACTAACAGAGGAAAATAGCATTTAAATGAAACTTGGAATTTCCCATTCATATCATGTGGATCCAACAAATTTTAAATGATAAAACATAGCCAAAGGAATGCTAAGGTGACTTCTGATGGGAATTGACATTTAAAAAATAACAGCAGTCATAATATCATAATATATTCATAATATATTCCAGCATCCTATAGTATTCTCCATAATGGCCAGGACAGTGTTTTTGAAAGACATAAAATTAATAGATCTTATCCAACCAATGGGTCAAGAGACACAAATTCACACTATGTTCTGCTGGAACAGAAGCGACAAAAGCGTGTGAGAAATTCAGAAATATCAACAATTCACAATCTTCCAGACACAGGAATAGATATAGAATGGCCCAAACTATAGGTTTTTTCTATTGAATAATGTTATTTAATCCACCCCATGCTTAGATAACTTGTCCAAGAGCAAAGTCATGATGATATGTGACACAGCAACTTTGCTGAATTTGTGAGTACCCTACCTAGAGCTCCGAGAGGAAAGTTAGGACATAAATCTACATAAATAAATTTGAAGCAAGCTCAATATTATTTTTATTTATTTATTATTTTTAACCTGTTTATTATTTTTATAAAGAACTCAAGGTGGCAACATGTACAATACTCCTTCCTTCTCCTATTTTTCCCACAGTAACCTTTTGAGGTGGATTGGGCTGAGAGAAAGTGACTGGCTCCAAAGTCACCCAGCCAACTTTCATCTCTAAGGTGAGACTAGAACTCACAGGTCTCCTGGCTTTTATGCCAGCACCTTTACCACTATACCAAACTGGCTGAATATTATTACTGTGTAAGTCCTAAAAGCCATGTATGTCTGCCTTAAGCCATATCAAACTAAGATGTAACACACATTTTAAAATATACTTAAATAGACAGCCAGTTAACCTGACCTATCAAAGCACATTTCTTTCAAAGATGAAGAAAAAACAGCATTGGAAAGAAAATGGGATGAGCAGAAGTGCAAAAAATTGTACCCTGACATTACAGTTCTCTGGAGTGCTAAACACCATAACCGTACAGTGTTGAGGAAGATAATAAATTATGATTCAGCATGGTGGGAATGCCACCAATTTCTCAGCCTTGGAATAAACAAAGTCTATGTCCCTTGGCAGATAGAACCAGGCAAGTTGTCAGATTTTTCACAGATCCTGTGCACATCCTCTCACAACAATGCCTGAAATCCGAACAATTATGATCAAGAGAAATTACTGGAACAAAGATAACAGCCTTTCGTTTTATCATAGCAAGCACCTTTGCCTCTAAAGTGTTTCCAGCTATTTAAACATTTTATAGACTAAAAATAAATATCCAGAAAAGTATCAAACTGCTTCGTCCTTTAATCCCAATACATTTTGTAAGCAACATTACCAACTAAACAGATCTGAAATCAGAGAAATCTTTATTGCATACAAGTAAATTTTATAATGCCGTCTTGGACCCCATTCAGTTACTTCAAGAGCTATAGTATATCATCTGTCGAGGCTGCTATTGATTATTACTATATTAGATGTTTATCAGATACTTTTCCAAAGATGTCTAAACAGATTTTATGATTTTCTAAGCCGAGTTAATCCTTATAAATATATCCCTATAAACCTATTTTAGGAGCAAGTTAGGGAATCACTTAAGGTTGTAGAAAAGATCTCATTGCTGAATGGGTATTTTAAATTGGGATTTCCTTGACCTCGTCAAGCACTTTCAAGTAATTTTCAAACCTAGAGGCTAGATTCAGATAAAACAGGATGCCAAACCAAGTAAACCACATTGTGATTTTAGAACATGTGTGAACCAGATCAAAGGGGCAGGAAAAAAAATATCTGTATTAAGCAGCACATTTCAAACTCTGATTGGATTAAGGAAGGGTGTTGTTCCTGTTATCTATGGCATTCCATCATATTCACGTGTTAATATTTCTTTCATTCTTTAGGGCAAAAAATGATTCTCCCTATCACTTGTAGAAGGAGCTTATAGTCTAAATAAGACCTTTATCAATCTAGATGAAGCCAAAACTTTGTTTTCTTCATTCAAATAAATGTGAGTTTGAAGTGTTCTTCAGAAGATAACAAAACCAAAGGCATTTTCCACTGTGATGTCCTTGAATGTGAGTAAGGAGTCCCTTTAACTATTAACATCCTGGCCCACATTTGTTGTTATTTACATTTGGGAGTCACAATGCAATTAATGACTCTGCAATGATGTCCAAATGCCTTCTCCTATAAAAGGCATGTCTGTCTTTTGATGCATTCATATGCTAAAGGCCTTAGCAAAAAGTGACTATTGTTCCTTTTTGGCCTGCCTTCATCTCCACTCACGCTAGTCTATTTAAATGACAACATTCAAAAGGTTAACCAAACCACCCAAGTGCCTTTCAAAAAAAGAGAGAGAGGAGGAGGAGAAAAGGAAAAAAGAAGAGGAAATACAAGTCTAGTAAAAGTAATAAAAAAAAAGCAAAGTAAATTGTAGCTGGATAAATGCCAAATAAAAATTAAGAGAGAAAATTTAAGAATTATGTGCAGCAAAGGGTTATTTTGTTTATTACTTAGAAAAAACAGGACATAACTAAAGTGTGGAGAGATGTTTTGGGGTTAGATCTACAACTATTCAAAATCTTTTTCAGAGAATAATACATTTCAATCAATTCTTTACAAATAAATATGGAACTTATCATGCATCATGTTTATTGTGATATTACTGGGAAGGATTAAAAATATGTTCTTGGAAAAAACACAGTTAAGCCATTAAAACATTGAATGGAATCTGGAAAAAAGCAGCTGAATTTACGAATGCGAAATTAAAATTACGCATTTTAATTTACGTTTAAATTAAAATGCGGTCCATTATAATTTGCAGCGACCTTGTCAGCATTCTGCTAAATTTGCTACAATGATCCATTTCTAAGGGAAAACTTACAAAGAAACAAATTGTGTTCTATGTTATATGTTCCGCATGTTGAGAGGATTCAATCTTATATACTTGTTTTGATATTGCGAGTAAAAAAAACCTACACCTACACCCAAAAAAACCTAGGATCTAGATCAGGGTATCAAACTTGCAACAACACGTTGTCGTCAGGTGACATATCGCAACTCCCCCCCCCATTCGCTAGAACGGGAGTGGGAGTGGCCAGCATGTGACCCATCTGGCCCACGAGTTTACACTCCTGATCTAGATCAAGCACATGGAAAATACATTTTGTTACAATTTTTTTCTTTAATTAAAAAATATTTTGTTTCTTATATTTTAGCTTATCCAAAAGAGCCCAGGGTCAGAATTAAATTAAGCAACTTCACATGTATTGAAATCTGACTTCTCAAAAGTTTTTTCTTCTGTGAAACAGGCTTTCCTTTACATTTTCATTATGTTTGAAATTTTATTTTGAATTGGTGGTGGTGGTGGTGGTGGTGGTGATACTACTACAGTGATGGTGGTGATGATTGTGTCTTTGAGTCAGTGTTGATTCCTGGAGATTGTCTGGAGTAATTCCTGCAGTTTTCTTGGCGAGGTTTTTTGGAAGTAGTTTGCCAGGTGAAAGATCAACCAGCTGGCTTTGTGCCTAAAAGGTAGGACTAGAACTCACTCACAATACTAGCCTGATGTCTTAACCACCACACCACACTGCTCTCAATGAAGTCTTTGAGCTAACTTTATTAAGTATTGGAAGTAGCAGGAGCATCTGAAAATGTTTCCAAACTGAACAAGCTTAATGAGAGGCGTTTACTCAGATTCTCTTCCATTGGGATTTGAGGGAAGTATGAGAAGCCAAGAAGGTTTCCAACTTTTGGAAAGGTGACTACACAATGAAAAGGCTACACTTTAATACACACACCTTGGGCACATCTCTACTAAGACATGCCAAAAACACCACTTCCCACTGATCATGTGCAGAACTTCTACATCGATTGAGCTCTTTTGCAATTAGTCTTGATTTCAGTGGCACTAAGACAGATTGTGTGTATTTTAGGAGACACTATTAACAAGCCCAAGTGAGCCACACTATCCTATTCTTTGGATTAGAGGGTGAGGACTTTTATTTAGTAGATTTACAAAATGCCCTTTCTCCAAAGCACTACCTCTTCTGATTTTTGAGATCCATAGCCCTGAATGGACTTAAATCTAGATCTCACCAGTCCTATTACACATTAAGCAGGGCTGAAATCCAGCAGGTTCCAACAGGTTCTGGAGAACCGGTAGCAGAAATTTTGAGTAGTTTGGAAAACTGGCAAATACCAGCTCTGGCTGGTCCCAGAGTGAGGTGGGAATGGAGATTTTGCAATATCCTTCCCCCAGGAGTGGGGAGGGAATGGGGATTTTGCAGTAGCCTTCCCCTGCCATGCCCAAGCCACGCCCACCAAGCCACACCATGCCCACCAAGCTACGCCCACAGAACCAGTAGTAAAAAAAAAAATGAATTTCACCACTGACATTAAGCATTATACCCAGTGGTAGGATTCAATTTTTTTAACAACCGGCTCTGTAGGCGTGGCTTAGTTGGGGGTGTAGCTTGGTGGTCATGTGACCGGGTGGGGGTGGCTATGTGCATAGGGACTACTCAGAGGGCTGAAAAAAGTCATTTCTGACTGATCCTCGCACTTATGACCATCCTCACATTTATGCCCGTTGCGGCATTCTTAACAACCATGTCAGTCATTTCACCACTACTTCTCTTACCACGGTGACAAGATAGGGCGTAAAACGTAAAATGTGAGGACAGTCGTAAGTTCAAGGACTGGTCAAAAGTGCGAGGACCGGTCAAAAATAACTTTTTCAGCCTTCTGACTAGTCCATATGCACATAGGGACTATTCAGAGGGCTGAAAAAAGTCATTTCTGACTGGTCCTCACATTTTTGACCGGTTCTCGCACTTATGACCGTCCTCACATTTATGCCCGTTGCGGCATTCTTAACAACTGTGTCAGTCATTTCACCACTACTTGTCTTCACCACAGTGACAAGACAGGGCGCAAAATGTAAAATGTGAGGACAGTTGTAAGTTCGAGGACTGGTCAAAAGTGCGAGGACCAGTCAAAAATAACTTTTTCAGCCCTCTGAGTAGTCCATATGCACAAAAGGACTACCCAGAGGGCTGAAAAAAGTGATTTCTGACAGGTCTTCGCACTTTTGACCTGTCCTCACCCTTATGACTGGTCATCATTTATGCCCATTGTAGCATTCTTAACAACCGTGTCACTCATTTCACAACTGCTTCTCTTCACCATGGTGACAAGATAGGGTGAAAAACGTAAAATGTGAGGACAGTCGTAAGTTCGAGGAGTGGTCAAAAGTGCGAGGACCAGTCAAAAATAACTTTTTCAGTCCTCTGAGTAATCCATATGCACAAAAGTATACAGCAATAGAGAGGGATGAAGGAAGGAGAAGAGAGATGGAAGAAAGAAGGAGAGAGAGGGAAGGAAGAGAAGGGAGGAAGGAAGGGAAGGGAAATTAAAGTAGGAGTGAGGGTAAGAGAGGGAGGAAGAGAGGAGGAGAAGGAGAAAGGAAGAGGAAGTAGGGAGAAGAAGCAGGGGTGGAGAAAGTAAGAAGGAAAGAAAAGAGAGAGGTGGTAGGTTTGAGGAGAAAGATTGCTGTACAGTAAAAAAGAAGAAATGGAAGAAAGGCAACCCCAAACAAATATAAAGATATTAAGATAAAGAATGAATTGTTAAACTTTAAAGAATAAAAGAGAACAAATATGAATAAATAGCAATAATTAGAAGCACACATACAAACATACAATTTATTTTCTTTGAACAGAGTATTTGGCCGGTTCACAAATTTAAACAGTGTTTAGTCATTTCAATTAAATTTACAATTTCTATATTTCCTTTTTGCCATATTTATTCCATATCTATTTTTTTAAAAAAACCAATATTACCCTTCATCCTCATCTCTAATCTTAATCAAATTCAATTTTTCCCTTCTATTCTATATTATACCCCTTCCCATTGTCATCTATTTTTATACCCATCCTCACATTGGTTAATTATGTAATATTACAGTTGTTTAATATAAATTCAACATTTTAATATGAATCAATTAGTTATATAACTATCTTTTTTGTATATTAATCAATATGAACATGAATATTCCAATTATTTCCATGCAATCCAATTTCTTACAAATCAATTAATTATATTTACCAATAATAATAAACCAAATAATTTCCCACATATATTCCTCCAAACCACAACTTAACCATTTCTGCTTTCAACACAATATACAATTAATACTATCTCAATTATTAAAAATTCCCTAGTTAAATAGAGCTTTTTTTCTTTTGTGGTTTAAAATCTTGAACTCTCCTCTTCTGCCCTAAATTTCCCATTGTTTGCACCTACCTTTTTTGATGAAGAAAAAGAAAAGAAATCTGCCTGCCTAATTTTCCAACGTTGCAGCAACAGCAAAGCCAACAGCCTGCTTTATTTTCAGTTTCGTTTTTCAGCATAGCTAGGGGAAAAAAAATCTGCTCCAGCACTCTTTGCAAGCAAGCAGCAGAGCCCTGAGCAAAACAGCTGAGAATCGGGAGGCCAATCTAATCAACGGGCTAATTAGCCTATGCTGAAGCTCCACGGGCCAATAAAATTACAAAAAAACACCGAACCGTTTGTTAAATTGCTGGCTCGCCGGCCCCTCGCCCACCATTTATTGGCAATAAATAGTGGTGCGGAGGGGCAGGGCAAGGGGCGGGGTGAGCCAGCAATTTAACAAATGGTTCGGCCGAACCGCCTAGAACCGGCAGAATCCCACCACTGATTATACCACAGTGGCATTTTTTTTTTTTTTGCATTTCTTTATTTTATGCAAAAATTATGAAAATCTACACATACTTACCAATCGGGTATGGTAGAACTTCTCACCTCAGATTCTGGGAGGATGGAACTTAATAGGTTTAGCCGCAAGTTACTGAACGATAAGGAAGCAGTACATCTATGTCTCAAGCTTATGTTATGCTATCAAATAGCTCAGGCTAGGATACACAGACTTATCCCATTTTCTCCCTGCAACATCTCTTTAAGTTGTGCAGGCAAGTTATACTGAGGCAGTGATCTGAGTTCTTTCTATGCATAAGGAAGTCTTATGGAAGTCTTCTTCTACCTGTTGCAATCCAGGTGAAGCATTTGTGGAGCATTACAAACATCAGATTGAGAGGCTGGTTTTAGGACAGCAGTGATCATCCGGTCTCCTTCTCTTCAATTCCAAACAATGAATGAAGGCTGAAGGCCAAAACTCGCCTGGCATAATATGGTTTGCTACTGAACAAATGGCAATTAGCTTGTATTATGCAACCTGTTAAACTAACCTTGGCTCGTAAGGGACACTGGTTTGGGCTCATATAACATGGAAAGCCAAAACCAAATCAAATTATATTATAGCTTAGTATAATGCATGATCCAGGACAATTACTGCTAAATAAATAATCAAACAAGAGCAACTGCAGTAAATATACGTTAAGAAGCTTAGAAAATTACATATCTGCATCTACATTTTTAATCTAGAAACTATAAGCCTAAATCAGATGCCTTTAAAAATACTGATGTTATCTTCTGGAACAGCTGAGTCACAGCACAATGCTTGGCTGATTGACTTTTCCTAGCTATCCAAACTATTTACAATACGTCATCAAGTTGGTTTTGCTCTTTTCTACTAAGTAGGTTCCACTTATTCTTTACTTCTAGTTTCACTCATTTCTAGTTTTTCCATCTTGTGAGTCCAATTTCACTCAGTATTGTAATGGTACTTTTTGAATATGTTGGGGGAGGAAATGGAAAGGGAGGAAGAAAAGGGAGAAAGAAAAGGGAGAATTTGTTGAATATGTGTAAATTACACCCAAACAACTTTAGCTGATCCCCAGATAGTGAAGTTGTGTCAGAAGTTAGTACATTAGATGCTAAGGAAATTCCTGAGCCATAAACAAGACTGGAAGAAAAATATTCCAGAGGAACATAGTAGCAGGTAATTTCTGCACAGTTGTTAACAGTTTGACAGGATTCAAACTCAACTTGAGGAAATCTTCATTTCATAGCTAAGAGAATTCTGAATGGAATGAAGCTGAAATCTTATGTACATTTCCTAGAAAGTTAAGTCTACTGAACACAGTGGAGTGTTAAGACCTCACTATTAACTTGAGGAACCAACTCTAGAAAAGGGAATGAACTGGGTCCACATTTTTTGGGGGAATATCTAGGAAAGGAACATTTTTAAACAAATGTGAATTTTTAAAACTACCACTTGGAAAAATGATCTCATGGGACAGGACTATGTAAGTTGTAAGTCAGTGTGTACCATCAGAACAACAACAACAACAAAGAAATTATAACCCCAATGCAACCATACTGGAAATTAGGAATATAAAAATAGAACATTTTGCATATAAACATTCAACCATAAAACAGAGGAAATTTCACCCATCCATCCCAGTAACTACTTTGCCCTCGTCCAATTAGTTTGCTAACAAGAGTCAATTTACTTCGCAACACAGAATTTGTTACCATAGAAGATACCTCTCCCCCTCCAGAGGATTCAATCTTTTGAGTTTGGTTTCTTAGGTACCTATCACTCCTGTCAATTAGCTCTGTGGTGTGAGGCTTCATTCACATGCCCTGCTTGTAAAGAACATGTCTCTCTTGTTGCCAATCTACTGCTGAGGCAGCCTGAAGTTAGTCTAAGGCAGGAGTGTCATACTCAAAGCCTGGGGGCCAGATTTGGCCAACGGAGTACTTAGATCTAGCCCGCGGTGCTGCCCTGGAAATAGCGAAGGACCGGCCCATGGTGCCTCTGCCAGCGAAAATGGAGCTTGGGAGCCCATTTTTGCTGGCAGAGTGCTCGGGCCACCATAAGCCGACACGAGTGACATCAAGTTGGTCACACCCACCCTGGCCACGCCCCCCTGCCCCCCCCCTGAGGTCAAACACAACCGTGATGCAGCATTCAATGAAATCGAGTTTGACACCCCTGGCCTAAGGTAAATTGCATGGTGGGAGAGTTTTCTCTCATCACATGACACAAGATCTGTTGTGTGGACATTCTAGAATGCATGGAGAAGGAACCTTCAAAGGTGGTAACGTGCTGAGTTCCAATTGATACAAGACTCCTCCTATGAGATTCCTGGCCATTATTTCTGTGTCTGGGAGGGAGACCAGACACTTTTAATTGTGGAACCCATTTTTTCCTAATATTGGGGAGGATAGTGGAGAAGGCAATATTGATCTCATGGTACACCAAAATAAAGATTCTGGAGGACTCATGCAGTAGCTGTCTTCTCAATTATAAGTGCTTATTTTCATTAAGTCACTTCTATTCTTCAAAAGGATGGAAATCATATACAGGCAGTCTTCATTTAGTGACTGTCTTATTTAGCGACCATTTGCAGTTACAAAAACGACGAAACTGCAATTCTTGCATTTATGACCTTTGCAGGTCTATAAAGCAAAGAAATGATGAAATACGATCATGAGCACAGCCACGGTTTCACTTATAAAGTCACCTGCTTTGTTTAATGACCAAGATGCTGGTTCCAATTGTGGTCTCTAAACAAAGACTACCTATATTGGGTGTCCCCCAGGGTGAAATGCTCCTGGTTCCGACCAGATCGCCCAATCCAGTAACGATAGTGGTGGGTGGTTCAGAGAACCGGTAGCAGAAATCCCTGCCACCCCCCATGCCCAGCTGAGCCGCGCAATCATCAGAGCCTTTTTTTTTTACATTTAAAAGCATTTTTTCTACAAATGCTTTTAAAAGTTAAAAAAAAAAGCCTCTGATGATCGTGCGGCTCATCTGGGATCATCAGAGCCTTTTAAAAGCATTTTTTCTACAACCTCTTCGGCTGAAGAGGTTGTAGAAAAAATGCTTTTAAAAGTAAAAAAAAGAAAGTTGGCCACGCCTACCCAGTCACATTACCCACCAAGCCACGCCCACAGAACCGGTAGTAACAAATTTTACATTTCACCACTGGTGTCCATTCCCCCCCCCTTAATTTCACTCCTACGTACATTGAGAAATATTCCAATGGCTATAACTTTTTGAAAACCAGTCCTAGAGGATATGAAGTGGCTATTTCAGCTGCAGTTTTCTGCTTGATGATTGGCCTGTGTAAGACAACTCTCCCAAAACAAAGCTGCTTTTTCCCACTCAGCCTTTGAAGAGGAGACATGTGGAGAGGCAGGTCACTTCTCCCAATGTGCAACATTCTGTTCAAGAGTCTGAACGCCAAAAAAAAAAAAAAAAATCAAAACCAAATGCTGAATTCACAAGTGGCAGGACAAAAACCAAGATAGTTTTTAAAAGCAGAGAGAGTGAAAGCTAGACACAATTTTCCTTTGAACAAATCCTTGGGTAGTTCCTATTAGTCACAATTTAACTTAGGGTAGAATTCCTTCAGTCTGAAGAGTTCCAATGATTCCACCTGAAATCGATGTCTTTGAATTAATACAGCAGAGAAAACAGACGGGCAATTTTGTTTTTTTTTTCTTGAGGGTTATACTATTGAAATTATAATGGAAGATAATACAGATGCTAAAGCACATTGGTTTAGATATACTAATTAATATTTAAATGAAAATTAAAATTTTGTGTAAAAGATAGGAGTAAATAATATGGAATAAGGAAAATAGAATGTAATAATTAGGAATATGTTTATATGTATGGAAATGTATGATACTCAAACATCGCACCATTCACACAATGATATGTATATTTTTTTAAAAAATAATAAAAACTTGATTATAAAAAAAAATTAATACAGCAGGCTACTTCCCTTTAGAGCTCTTAACAATGAAATTAATCTTCATAACCCTCCCTGAAAAGAAATTAATTGTAGTATATACACCACCAAACTTTTCTGGAACTGTATAGGTACACACACATAAACACATAAATACATATTCTTTGCCTAGGCCCCAGACTCAATCCTAAAGCAAGCCATCAAGATCTTCCAAATGAAGCGCACAGCAGAGCTTGGGGCTTCATTTCATATGTTTCCTAAATGAAAATGAAGTTGGAGCCTCCAAAGGCGAAAGCCATTTGTAAGCCAAAGGGTTACCCTTAAGAAAGCTTTTGGAAGTAACTGGAGCAATATCAGAATTAAACAAAATACAATCATCTCCCTAAGATGAGCCCTAGTGGCACAGTGGTTCGAATGCAGTACTGCAAGCTACTTCTGCCTGTAATTTGGCAGTTCAAATTTCATCAGGCTCAAGGTTGACTCAGCCTTCCATCCTTCCAAGGTTGGTAAAATGAGGACCCAGATTGTTGTGGGAAATATGCTGACACTGTAAACCGCTTAGCGAGGGCTGTAAAGCACCGTGATGTGGTATATAACAGGGGTCACCAACCTTTTGGACCTCAGGGACTACTAAATTCATAATTTTAAATCCCACGGACCACTAATATGAATTTTTAAAAAGATAAATAGTATTTAGCGCAATATAAAAAATGCTAATAATTTTTCTGCAGACCACCAAAATTTTCTTGTGGACCACGGACCAGTTTGGTGACCACTGGTATATAAGTCTAAGTGCTATTACTATTACTAGTGCTATTGCTATACTGAGCAGGCGTGCAGAGACTAAAGTCACTTTTCCTGGTAGTAACACACTAGTATTAGCTTGGGGTCTAAACACAGAGCTCCAAAGGACAGCAATCACTGTGCTCCACAATGTAGCTTTGGGACCTTCCTTCCCGAGGCACATCTTGCCCTTCCTCTTGGCTAACGGGACTCATGAAACAATGTGGATTTAAACTGTTATGGCAGCCATGTTCTCTTACCTCACAACATAGCACTTTCTCCCTGAACCCAATCAGCGCGAGCAATGCCCAACTCAACGCATGATCCCCTCTTTCTGTTGCTGGCCTTCCTGCTCTGAGAAGCTCACCGTGAACACTACAGAGGCTGGCGAAAGAAATACAGGTAGTCCTCAACTCACAACAATTCATTTAGCAACCGTTCAAAGTTATGATGGCACCGAAAAAAGTGACTTATGACCGTTTTTTCACACTTACAACTGTTGCAACATACCCATGGTCATGTGATCAAAATTCAGATTTTTGGCAACTGATTCATACTTGTGACAGTTGCAGTGTCTCAGGGTCATGTAGTCTCCTTTTGAGACCTTCTGACTTTAACTTCAACTTTAATGGGAAAACCAGATTCCTTTAACAATTGTGTTACTAACCTGACAACTGCAAGTGATTCACTTAACAACGGTGGCAAGAAAGATTGTAAAATGGAACAAAATTCACTTAACAAATGTCTCATTTAACAACAGAAAATTGTGGTCGTAAGTCGAGGACTACCTGTAATGACAACTCTACACCTCAATCCAACAATACATTCACAAAGGCAGTTAGCTGTTGGCCTACAGAGATTCTCAATCATCCAGGTCAGGGGTGAAATCCAGCAGGTTCTGACAGGTTCTGGAGAACTGGTAGCGGAAATTTTGAGCAGTTTGGAGAAGCGGCAAATATCACCTCTGGCTGGCCCCAGAGTGGGGTGGGAATGGAGATTTTGCAATATCCTTCCCTCAGGAGTGAGGAATTTGCAGTATCCTTCTCCTGGAGTGGGGTGGGAATGGAGATTTTGCAGTATCCTTTCCCTGCTATGCCCAGCAAGCCACACCACACCACGCCCACAGAACCAGTAGTAAAAAAATTTGGATTTCACCACTGATCCAGGTCATGGTTGTCCCAAAGGTGCTTTTCCAAAAGGCAACTGGACTTTCTAGCGTAAATATTTTCAAAGGAAAAAACCCAAGAAAGTCCAGTTGCCTTTTGAAAAAGAACCTCTGGGACAGTTAGCTGTTCAGTTTTCTCACTGGTGTAGGAGAAAGGGTAGTTGAAAATTCACCAGTGTCAATCCTGAAAGCAAATCCTGATAGGTCCTGTGCGGGCATCATCATCACTGCCCTTGTTGGCTGTGGGTGCAGTTTACCAACATAGAAGACCGCTGACTGAAGGAGGATGGACAACACATCCATGTGGCTGTGGAGAAAGAGCCCTTAGAAATGAACAAACTGAAACTGGACACCATTTGGTGCAGAGAAGCAGTGACAGAGAATGCCTCAGCAGCAAGCCAAGAACTATGATATGATTCCTAAACTGCTTGACATTTGCCCTAATTCCTATTTGTATTCTGACAATAATAATAATTCACCCACTTCCTATTCTGCACCATTAACAACTTCGTTACAGAAGCAAAGAACACAATCATGAGCATATTTACTCTGAAGCCAGGCCTCCGTGTTCAAACAATCCCAGTCCTGTTTCTATTAAGTAATAGATTTAATTTAAAATAGGGATGACACAAAGCCCAGATACTTTTTAAAAAAAAATAAAATCGAAAGGATTTATTTTTTCTTCCATGTCTCTGCACCTATGATTTTGTTCCCAGTCCAGTTCCTAAAACAATATTTTAAAAATAAATGAAATCCCATGCCCTGCCTTTTGTTTTGCCTGGAGGGAGCTAAGAAGCAGGAAGCTTCACAAAAAAAAACAAAAAAAAAAAACCATATTCAATGATGAGAACAGTAACCATTTGAGGTCTATCTTTCTCTGTTCTTGTGGGCTCGCCTCTTAGAAACATTACGGTTAGTGATGGTGATAAGAGAAACCATGTGGGCTTGTTAACTTAGGCACAGGCAAGAATGATAGGAATTCACCGCGCTTCCATTTAATGATCAGAGGAAAGAAGCCTCAATTAAAACGATATCATTCTAGATTTTTCCCAGTCTCGATTTTGATACAATCCCTGCTCACCTAGAAGGATTGGCATTAACTTTTAAAGTGCTTAGGATCTACCCCTCCCCCAGGAATTTGGCGTGGGAAAATAAGGAGACCAGGAGAATTAAACGAACAGCGTCTTTTCTCATTAAAATACAGATGCCATTCAATCCCCCCCCCTTTTAAAAAAAAAACACACACACACACACAAAAGAAGCCAACAAAAGGCTATCATCTCTTAAAATCTCAAAACGCGTTTGAGAAGTAGGTTAACATTTTCCCTCGCCCTACCCCTTCCTAGCGTTTCAAGAGTCTGGGAAATTATGGAAAAGTGCTCAGGTCCCGGAAAAAAAATCATAATTTGCATTATCCAGTTGCATTTTGATCTCCCTCTTTTATTCAGATACAATGTAGTCAATGGCCCTTACGTAAGGGGGAGCCTTTGCGATTTTGCTTTTTAAGTCAGAATGCATAATCCCATGACGATTATTGCTTCCTTTCTCGAGACCGGGAGGCTGGGAGAGAGAAAAAAGATCTAAACTCGGCTTAAACCACACCTCTCCAGCACAGCAACAGATAACTTCCAAGTTTCTGACGCCCCCTCCCTATTTCCAAGGGGTTGCATTGCATATATACTTTGTAGAAAGCGAGGCGCGCGGGGGAGGGGGTGGAATGCTGATTACATCATGAGAAACTGCCTGCAAGATTCTTCTTCACGCAGAAGTTCCAACTTCCTGATGTCGCTATTATCCAATCCACGCAAAGACAGGGGAAGCAGATCGAATATCGAATTTCTCACAGGGAGAGGGGGAAACGGGGAGGCCATGCACACACGCTCACCAAGCGGGGGAGGGGGGGGGAAAGAGAGAGAGAGAGAGAGAGAGAGAGAGAGAAAAGAAGCGAAAAAAATTAAGATTTCACGCGTTAAATACTTGGTTGGAGACAGGGACTGAGAGAAACTGGGTTGGCTAGTCGCACGATGCTTTGAAAGGCTGAAGGCTGGGAGGAAATGCGCGCGCCGCGGTGTGGTAGGCAACCTCAGGAATATACACCGCCTGTAGCCCGTTTCAAAGGTACAAGGCAGCCGATGTGCTTACATCGGTAGACAAGATCTAACAGTTTCTGAATACGTGTCCGCTTCCTCCACGTGTTGAGAAAGAGGGAGAGGTACAAGGTTGCCCGATCCCTGTCTTGGGGATCTAGATAAATAATGCTCTCCTTTTGCAGTTGGATGCTTCTTGGCTAATGAGCCCACCTAAACTCACCTAGGAGCAAGCCCCTAAGTACAGGCGCTTACTTTCCAGTAAGCATACAGGCTGAAGTTTGCAAAATAGCTTCTCAAGCAAGCAAGCCTGCTGGAATTGAGTGGCAGGGAGGATCGCTCCCAAATCCCGGCGAATTAATATCCAAGTCAATTCTCCCGAACTCTCGTTTTAGCCCTCCGAAGCGGGATCCTTACCCTTTTCGTAGTATTAAATCTGAAGTTGAGCTGTCTCCCACCCCCACCCCGTCTGGAGCTAATATTTACTGAGAGGGTCGTGTACAGTATTGAGAGAAAGGAAAAGCTCTCTCTCCCCACCCCCCCTTCCCCAGCAATGGTCGTGACCACGAGGTAGGCAATGTTGAAAAATGTCGCTGATCGGACGGAGAAGAGAAGCTAAAATCGTAATTTCCCTCCCGAGATCTGTGTGCGTGTTTTAAACCGAGGGTGAAAAATGAACTCTGTGCGTGCTTTAACCGCTCCAGGTAAAGCTGAGCGTGAACTCCGAAGGAGCTGCATACTTTTTTATGGAAAGATTTTTAACAATGGCAAACATTGATCAGCGGCGAGGGTGACGGTGGGAGAGAAAAGTAGGGGGAGAACTCCTTCAAAGTTGCCCATCAGGTATCTAGCTCAAGGTGAGATTCCACCTACACATGTGGGAAGTGGTTTGTTTAATTTACTGTGTGGCATTCTTACAAACAAAAGAAGGTTGGTTCCCATTGCTGGGGATCGAGGCAAAAGTGCATGTCTTCCAAGTAGCAGAGATTCCCTGGATCGGCATAGAATTTGCTGGTTGCTCTTTCTCCCGAAATGGAAAAATAGCCCAAGGAAGAAAAAAAAATCGGGGGAGCGGGGAAAAATAGCACAGTATGTGTAATCCTATTTCGGAACACTCCCGCGATGATTCTCTACATAAGAGTTAAGGGACAATACGAATTGGTAAATTTCTGGGATAGTTGCAGAAAGATAGGTGGCCGCCGCATCACGCAGGGACTAAGAAGCCAAATGTTCCACTTCGGTCCCCGAACGACCTTTAAAGCTGCACCCAGACAGACCTTGGCACCATTTACAAAAAGCACGGCAAATGTGTCTTGGTTAAAAAAAAAAAAGCCTGTCTCGACCCATGTTTCTCTTTTGATCTTTTAACAAAGAATAGGAGAAAGAGACAAATTCAGCAGCGGAATGAGCGTTTCAGCGAAGTTTTCCCCAATCTTCGCTTTTACGCTTTTCGGTAATTCCGGCACTTTTGACCAAATCCCTTTCGTCTTGTCAGAGAGAAATCAAACAAGTTCCTAGTTCAGATCTGCCTGATCCGCCTGGTAACAGATCTATTCCCCTATTGGTTTATGCTAATTCCAGTTTCCTCTTGTATTGGAGCCCAGTTGGGGAGGGGGGGGAGTTCCCTCCAGGAATTAGAGCCAATTTTGTTTTAAGTGGGCGATCTCGCCCCTGCAATATTGCCACACGCAGCAGAAGGCAATCTTCCTGGGCAGGCGTCTCAGCTGGAGGGCGATGGTATGAGGGGGGCTCCGGAAAAGCTGTAGCTGATACCACTCCGTCTCAAAAATCCAGGTCTCCTGCCACACCGATGCACATTTTTATGAATGAAGAAACAACATTGCTCTCACCGTGTTCCTTTTCCAAAAAACAAACAAAAAAAAACCACTGGAAAGGGAGCTGATTTTACAAAGCAAATATTGTTTGGGAGAGAGAAAGTGCACGTAGCTGGTTATTGACTGACTATTATTTACTAAAAGTAAATTAAGAAATAAAAGTTGGAGACGCAAACGCTTGGATCGAGAGCAGAGGTAGCTAGCTTCCTTTCCCAACGCGAATGCTTCAATGGGGAGGGGCAGAGGTCAGGAATTATGCAGAGATATCCTTTATGTTTATATGTCAAGGCGTCTAGCATTTGCGGGGCGTTTATTTAACATTTCTAAAGGCGAGGCTGAGCTTCCCTTAGAATGGTGAAACAAAAGTGCACACAGACAAAAATAAGGCATATAGACATAGATCTAAAGGCATACATGCGCACAACCAGCTTGAAGGAAGGTCAGGCTGAGTTCTGGTTTTGGGAGGGAGAAAGCTCCACCACAAAGTGGAACTTACTGCTGAGTAACATAGGATCCGAATCCACTTACCTCTTAACAAAGTCATAAAACAGCCTTGCCTGAGAATTGCATTTGTGCCCTTTTATTCTGGATTAAACCTCATTGAGACTTGGCGTAGAAGTAGACACGAGGAGGGTAAGGCACCACATGGGCAAAGGTTATAATATACACAAAGAAAGGAGCAGCACGAACCCAGCCCTCGAAGTATGAATTACATTTGGAGGTTGAAGATTTGCGATTTCAAATGAATACTGGGTATGCAGGGTCTCCCAAGGCGGTTTTGCTAACAAAAATATTAAGCATGGCATGCTTGGGACTTCTAATTGATTGCTTGGAATTGCCACTCCCAGGGGTTATTGCACACCTTTTATTCCCTGAAGGTAATACAGTTTTATTAATTTGCGTGCTTGAAACCCCGGGGACATGAACATTTTTAAATGCAAAGAGCTGAAGCTTGCTCCACCACCGGCTTGCGAACCCACTTGCCACGTGCTTTCTAAAAAATGTTTGCGGAATGCATCCGCCTGTATAATTCATGGTAGAAGTAAAACCAAACCGTCCTATTGAAAAGAATGAATGAGAACTTCTCCCTGGGTTTTTGCATGGGACTTAAACCCAGGGGCAAAATGACTGCACTTCGTCTTCCTCTCTCGTGTCCAACTCTGTGCCCTGGAAGAAACTTGTAGCCACCATCTTGCTTAAATACGCTTGGATTTTCACTGGGTAGTACTTGGGTGGGGGGAGGCTGAATGCCCCCCTTCTCCTACTCTCTCACCAAGCCAGTGCCCTTCCTGGGTCCATAATGCTGCTTTTCTGGCCACCGCGGACGAGATGGCATACAGTAGTGACATCCTGTAGCTCGAGCCCAGCCTCGTGCAGACTCGGTCCCCAACACCTCGGAGGGTCGCCCTTAAGAACAGGGTGGTCTCCTTCAACATTAAAAGATACCAAGCAGAGAGATAAGGACAGGCTTTTTTAAGGCGTATATTTTGGATCACTAGGAAGTCCTTAATCCATGGGGGCGGGGGGGGCGTTTGACAACTACCGCCCTTTTATTCCGAACTCTTTTCTGAAAATGGCGGGGTTCTCATTAAAAAAAAAATGGGGGGAAAATAAAAAATCAACACTCAGCTATCTAGATCCTGGTGCTCTGGCGAAACCGGGGCGGCGGTGTGCCTTTTCTTGAAGAAAAAAAGAAAAGAAAAGCACCCGGAGCCCGTCTTCCAGCCCATATTCTGCCCCAACATGCCTGTGTGTGGCCTAGCCTCATTCATCATTCGCCTCGCGGAGCCCTCTCCATTTTTAAGAAATTCTGCCTGATCGGGGAGTGGGGGGGGGGGGAGAAGGAAAGACCATTTGGGCTTCCCCCACCACTTCGCTCCTTCCCCCTAGAAAAAAAAAGAGAGAGAGAGAGAGAGGGAGGTGGGGGGGAGAAAAGAAAGCGAGCCCTTGTCCTCATTTGCATTTGCATTAAAATTTAGCCCTGCGTCTGTTCAGCTAAGCAAAGGGGAAGGACTTGAAGCCTATGGGATGGCTTTACGGCTCGGCCCCCTGCTTTTGGCTTCGCTCCTTTCCCCCTCTCTTTCGCATTCTCTCTTGGCGCTTTGATCTCTGCTTAACAACAGTAACGTCACACGGGGACTCATACAGGAGAGTTTTGTTGGAAGTTAGAAAGTTTTGCAGCCTCCAGAGGGCTGTAGCAGTAGCAGCGGCAGCGGCAGCAGCAGCCACAGCAGCGAGCAGCATCTGAGGGACTCAGGGGGAGCGCCAGAACATACTGACTCAGCCCTTGGAGTCCGCAGAAGAAGAAGAAGAAGAGGAAGAAGAAGAAGAAGAAGAACAACGGCGGCGGCGGCGTTGGTGGAGGCGGCAGCGGCGGTGGCAGAAGACATGGAACATCAGCTGCTCTGCTGTGAAGTCGAGACCATCCGGAGAGCCTATCAAGATGCCAACCTCCTCAATGACAGGGTCTTGCAGACTATGCTGAAAGCGGAGGAGACTTGTTCGCCCTCCGTCTCCTACTTCAAGTGCGTGCAAAAGGAGATCTTACCATATATGAGGAAAATAGTGGCCACTTGGATGTTGGAGGTAAACGCGCTTCGCAAAAGTTTCGGGCTTTCTAGAAATAAAGCGATCCTTGTGTCCTAGGCGTTTTTCTTTCATCTCTTTTAAGCCCCGAGCCCCGCTTCCTGCACCCTAAAACAACTTGCCGAGAGGTCTCCGTCGCCCCCCTCCCAGCGGTCGGGCTTGTCCTTCTTGGGCTGCATGGATTCGGGCGAGAGATCGCGGAATGCCGATCGCGCGCCCTGTCAGCCCGATTCAGACCTTTGGGAACCCCTGTAGCAGGAATCCGGGCAGAAGCCGGGGTGCCCGAGTAAGTTTTGGAAGTTTGCGAAGTCGCCCTCCCCCAACGCACACACCCCTCTTGTAGGTCTATGGATTCCCAAGGCGGTATCGTTAGAGCCCGCGAACCCAGAATGTCGCCCCCGGGTTCTTCGGTGGCCCCTCAAGCTGGCCATGCATTTGATGGGGATTTTATTTTAAATTAATATCCGTGGACACGTATGCAAGTGCTCCTGGTGCCAGTATTATGCGCCATCTTTGTTCTTTTATTGCAAAGGCCAAGTGTTTATTAATAATTAGAAAGGGGAAAAGCTCGGCGGAGAAAAGTGGGGTCCCCGCGGGGCCACCGGGCTGAGGGATCAAGATCTTGGCTTGCAAATCTCGGGGAGCTGCTGGTTGAAACTTTCCTTTGTTCAGAGCATAGGGTGGTTTTAGTCTCTTCCTTTCCCTCCCCCCCCCCTTTGGAAGACATGCTTTTGCTACAGAAACTTGTCGGCAAGGTCGCCCGGCAAAAAATAGTGTGGGTTTCGTGTTTTTCCCTTGAGACATGTTTCAAAGGAGTCCTACCAGAATCAGGACAGACTGGGCTATATTTTAAGTCCTTTCCCGAAGCTCTGGGTGCTTGCGAACTATTTTTAATTAATTTTTGAAACCCTGGGTGCAAGCAAATGTCGCACGTTGCTTCTCTAGGAAGGGAGGGAAGAGGAATGGGGGGTCTTGGAGTTTGATTTCGGGGAGGTCTTTTTGGAAGCCCCCCCTTTTCTATCACAACGGGGATCAGTAAAGGATCCCCTCGTGGTTGTTTTCAGCCAATTTGCGGGGCTCTGGTGATTTTTTAAATATTTTTAAATATTTTTTGAAAAGATGACGTCTGGGGAAAAAGCTTGCAGCTGCCTCTCGACGCCACCTTTGTGTCTCGAGGAAAGGGGGGGGGAATCAGCCACACTCAAGCCAAATGGAACCAATAGGGGGCACCAAGGCATATGCCCCCCAACATTTTGAAGTCCAGATTGCTTTCTTGAGGTTGCCTGTTGGTAAATCTTGGGGTTTCAGACACCCTATTTTGGTCTTTTCGTCCAAATGTCCGCCCGCATTTCGGAAAAGCACATTTTCTTCTCTTGCGACTTTCTCTTTCACTTCTTCTACACATTACAGATTTCATAGTTTTTTTAAAAAAACAAAAACTAAATAAAGGATGCTGAATTATTTGTGGATTATTTTATTTTCTTTTGCTTTCTTTCTCCAAAATATATTTGTTATCAGAAAGAAAAGAGACCAGCTTAATTCAGGGAGTAAAAGCTTTCTAGCATGTCTCTCTTTTTCCCCCCATTTTCCCCCTTCCTTACAGGTTTGTGAGGAACAGAAATGTGAAGAAGAAGTATTCCCCTTGGCAATGAATTATTTGGACCGATACCTCTCTTTTGAACCCATCAAGAAAAGCCGCTTGCAACTACTCGGAGCTACTTGTATGTTCGTGGCTTCAAAAATGAAGGAAACTATTCCTCTAACAGCAGAAAAACTGTGTATTTACACTGATAACTCCATTAAACCTAATGAATTACTGGTAATTTCCTGTTTTTATTGCATTGGGGAAGCAACAAATTATAGGAAGGAACTAATTTTTTTTTTTTAGAAAAACTAATTCCATTCTCCCAGGTAATACTTTTTGTTTAAGATTATGTGGTTTTCCCATAAAATTATTTCAGTCTTTAAATATGCAAGCTATTAGACTTCCAGATGAAATAGAATATATAACAGTGTTCTCCCTATTTTTGAATGGAAGCTGAATTGCAATGTTTTAACCACACTATAGAAAGACATGTGCCATCGAACTCAACCACGTTTATTCTCAAGTGAATATGCATCAGAATCAGAATCAAACCATTTTCTTGTGGGAATGGGGAAGCCAGTGGATGCATTTAGTCTTGGGATATTTGTCAACCCCTGGGCAGCTGCAGCCCACATGGTGCAGTAGATTAATTGAATGAAAATTTCCTAATATGTTAAATCCATATTATTCACTCTAGGAAAAATACAGTAACAAGATAGGGGGATAAAATGAGTGGCTAGCGCCCTCTTGTGTTAAATTTGAACAATTTGCCTAGTTAATGCACATTAGTTCAAAACAGCTGGGTGATGATAGTGTCTGGAAATGGTGGGGGAAGGGAACAGAATTATGTAATTTTCATCTAGAAAGGCACCCACCTTGCCTATTTATGTTCTTCTCTGTAGCACAATGGTTGCTGCTAAATTTGGCAAGGGTTCAGAAATTGATGAAGCAGAAGGCCTAAACTGAAGTGATGTAGAACAGGGTGAGAAGACAACAAAACAACTTGTCTGCCTAACTATTTATAAACAGAGAACTTCATAACCACATATTTTTTTTCTTGTTCCTTCTTCTCTTCTGTTCATTCCAACCCAGCAAATGGAACTGCTTCTGGTGAATAAGCTGAAATGGAATCTGGCTGCCACGACTCCTCATGATTTTATTGAACATTTTCTAAATAAAATGCCTGTGGCTGAGGACAGCAAGCAGATCATCCGTAAACACGCCCAGACTTTTGTGGCTCTCTGTGCAACAGGTATGAGCCTTGCACTCTCCGAAGGCGTGTTATGTTTCTATGTGCCCCAGCAAATGCACCCGCTTCCCTTTTCCACTGTCCAGAATTCTTACAGGGGCACACTATAAAATGGGTGGCAGTAGCTCAGCAAAGCTAATGCTTGCAAAGAACATGAGCTTGCTCCCAGAACCTGGATTACTTTGCTAAAGGTGAGTTGGCCTCTGCAAGTGGCATTTCTGGATGGCTTCAAGGCTGAAATTGGTGCTTTTAGATCTGTAGTGTCAGAGTAGGACGTTGCCAGCTCAGCTAGCAGGAATGGCTAAATGGCTGCAAGGTCATTAGGCTCTTAGGACTTGAAAGCTGTTGCATTACTGTTTAAAAAGAATTCAGAGTTACAAACATATGTTAGGTTTTCCCTGGAACCTCTGATTTCATTCTTGTTCTTCCCCAGACTGTCTTTCCCAACTGAATTCTTTATAACTCTGTTTCTCCTTTCCAGGAGAAACAAGAAGAGGGTACTGTAAAAGGTTCCTGGCTAAGGGTTGAGTCTGACCACGTGCTTGGCTGCAGCCATGTGCACTTAAAGCCTCAGGAGGAGCTAGAGACACTGACTAAGCTCCAGGATTTCACAGAGAGGCCTGGTGTTGGGTTTCAAGGGCAATCTGTGTGTCTGCGCATGCTTGCATTCTCAAACTCCTCCAAACTTTGCCTGCTGTTGTTTCATTTCCTTGATTGCTGCTGCCACACCCATTCAAACAAGCAGGAGCATGGGGTCAGAAATGCAGCCCTGCATTCCCGTTGTCCAGGTAGACTAGCTGCTGCTTTTTTTAATAAAAAAAAATTAAAATAAAAATTAAAGGTGGGAATAGGCCAGAGAGGAGAAAATGCCAAAGCAGAGTAATTAGGAAGAACAAGACAATATGGACGCATGTTCTTTCAAACACTTGTAAGGTTGATTAGCAAGGATATCGTACAACCTGTTCCAAACTGAATTGGGGTCTTCTAGATGTATCCAGTTGAATGTTTTAAAGTCGCGCATACCAGGATCGCTTAGATTGATTTGTATGTATATGACTCATCTGATCCCAGATGGGCACAAGAAAACAAGGATTTATCTGAGATTGAAAACCTGAAAGGCATATAAATTCCAAGGGTCAAGTTGGTGCCAGAGGTAACACTCAGCAGTGTTTGTGATGTCACACCTGAAATGGAATTGGTGGGAATATCCAAGAAAAATAGCAAACCATCAAAAAGAATATGCCATTTTAAATGGTTTCTCCACTGCAGTCTGGTTTGGAAAGCTGGCCACAGAAAATATGTAAATATTAGGTATTTTTCAAGCTTACCTTTCTTCTAAGCCTAGTTACCAAAGAGAGATGGCAGTTTAAGATTTTCTGGAAAATGGATTCTTTGCCAAGCTGCTAAAATCCTTAGAACATTTTAGAATAGTTCTAAAAAATATAATCATCTATTTTTTTTAAGTAAAAGCTTTTTTTTAATCACCCTCTTTTGCCGCCACGATGTTCGTTTAATAGACTCTTTCTTTCAAATGCCTGCCCAGCCTTTTCTTTAGGGTATGGGGATGTTTAACCTGGATTGTGGCGCTGGCAGAAAGAGTCCCACAATGATGAAAACAAGAATAGTTCAAAGGTTGGAGGCTTGCAAAGGGCCAAGTACTTTGATCTGCTGTCAGCGTTGTTATGTTTCTCTTTAGAAGGCAGGTCTTGAGGCCTATCTTAAACATTGTTCTAAATGGCCATACGTAGAACCGGAAAATGAATTGATGAATGCAAACCTTGTCTAGAAACGTTTTACACAAGCTTAAAGGAAGTGTGGAGGTCAACAAGGGAGCCCCCAACCCCAAGGAAGTCAGTGTGAATTTTGCCTAAATCAACATTAGTTAATAGGGTTTTATCTTGGCAAATTTATCTTTAGCAGTCATTAGATTAATTGGGAATACCTAGACCAAGATGTGGATGTTTGTCTTTCTGTTGCACACTGAGGACTTTCTATGTCCGTGTTGCTCTTTTGCCGAGTTTTCATCTGGATGAATAACAAACTCCTGCAACGAATGGAAGTTTCATTCAAAGTTCATTGTAGGAATTACCTATTTGCCCGATTCGTGATTCTTTAAAGCACAGATATGTAAGGTAGAGAGGCCCCCTGGAGAAAGATCCAACACAACATCTCTCAAGTTTAATACTGGAAGAAAATGGTTTAGATGAAATGGAGGTAGGGGAAGAGAAAAAGAGATTGAAGATTAGGGTGAGCATGCCTTTGTGTTAGATACAGAGAAAATTTTTCTAAAAGTAAAAATGATGATGAAAAGAATTTTGTCTCTTCTTTCCATTGTATCCCTGGCCCAAATGGATTATTTTGCAGTGCTTTGTTTTGTTATATGTTTTTACCAAAGATAATATTTTCTGCTCATATGAGGATTGGGTTGCAAAAAGCGGGAGTCATGAGTAGTTTCACTTAAAACGAATAAAGACTTGCAAATCAGAACAGGAATATAATGGAGTAAAAGCGATGCTGAGGCCATTGCTAAGGAGAAGCTCTTGCACATAAAAGCCAAATGATTAATAGGAATAAATATCAGGCATGACCGTTTTTCATTGTGTTCATCTGGTTGCCTAGGCATAATCAAGATCATTACTATTAATTATTACTATTGCTATTATTGATTTCCCCCGATAAAAGTCATTCTCTTTTAAAACCTTGCTTGCCCTAGTTGTTCCATTCTCAAGGCTTTTAAAAATTTGAAGTCTCAAGGTATGTGACCAGTTGGAACTTGTTGAATCTTGCAGCCGGTGATTTATGTTCAGAGTTTTGATTTGGCTCAATGAAAAGATTTTCATTCATAGCCCCCGGCTCTCCAGACAGATGGAATTGCTGCTCCATTGAAAAAGGAAAAGGGGGTGACTTGCCTTGTTAGGAATTTTTTTTTAAAGCGCCACAGTGCCTAGATGCCTGCTTTGTCTTCCCTTCAGGGTGGCTGGCATTCTTCTCCCTCCGCCACCCCTCCTTTTTTTTTTTTTTTTAACCACACTGAAGTTGTTTATTCTTTTTGGATGAAGTCTCAGATAGGCTGCTGGGGATGTGTGCTTCAATTGAGGGGGCCTCTTCCCCATTGTAGCTATGTCAGGTCTAATTCATCTCACCGAAGCCCCCTTGTTCTGGAGCGTTCAATAGTGCAAGATGAGGCGATGAAGGCTGACAATGATGCCACGCTCTTCACTTGCGGGCATCCAATTACAGCCAAGAGGGGCCCCCTGATTAATATGCTGAAATTAGTGGTCTCTGCCACAAATAATTCCTTGTTGGGTCGCAACAAAAAAAGTCTGTCCATGCGGCTTGTTATGGGAACATGGGGTGGTTATGGGGACAGACACAAACTGGTCATTTAAACTTCATTAACACTTTTCCCATCTCAGAAAGAAAGACTGGGACCAGGAATTCATGTTCTCGTTTATTGCCATCTTGAAAGGAAGGTGTTTTTTTAATGGATTCCCAAAAGTCCCTGTGGGATCATCTTAATATGATCTATGATAGATCTGGCTCTTAAATATTTTTTTTTTAATTCAAAAGGGGGAAAAATACTACGAACAATTCTTCATAAGTGGGGAAATGATGTTTGATTAATAAAATGTCTCTTGTAATTTGTTCAATAAGCAGCCATTTTTCAAATGCTTGTAATAAATAAAAGTGGAACTTAAACTCTTACAAAGTCTGCATAATGCACACTAGCAGCAGTTCAGACCTCTCCAAAATAAAAACCTCAAATATTAAACAGTATTTAACAAATATTATATATTGGCTATGAATATTGCCTGTATGTGAATTCTGGGACTTGTAAAGCATCAGAGTGGAAAAACTGCCTGAAGGAATCTTTGCATACCTTATAGGCTGCTGTGTTGGAAGCCACAACTGGTTCAGAAGGCCACATTTAATGTTCCCAAACATGATGCCATCTGCACTACTTTGTGAGCTGCATTGGCCTCCAGCAGGCTTCCAGATTCAATTCAAGATGTTGGTTACCACAAAAATCACTCATCAAGGCATAGAGCTATGTTATTTTTGGAGCCACCCATCTGATTATCTCTGTTTGTCCTATAAAGATCTATTGGGATGAATAGGTGTGCTTTTGATCCATCTATGAAAGTGTCATCTGATGGGACCTCTGGGTGGGCCTATCCTGTGGAACAGCATCAACTTCCCCTCCCCATACACAATTTGAATGGCCCCACCCCTGTGGAATAAATGGTTCTTTTCCTAGGACCAGGATATTAAATGAATCTTTTTTTTTTTTTTGCAAAGGTTCAGAAAATATGGTTGGTCTTTGATGTATTATATCTATTTTGTTTTGGTCATTTTTTGTTTGCTTGAATTTGAACTGATATTAATTACCCAGAGTAACAGTTGTAAATTGGGCAGGCAAACAAATTGATTAAATAAATTTAGTATGTAATTTGACACCTTCAGACTGTGCAATTGCATGTTACGCTTGTAAATATTACTGCATTATGAATTGCCTTCACTCTTCAGGTAAAGGACCAATATTAAGTGTAGATTATCCCTCAGTCAAAATGTTAATTTGGAATTGTTGCTTTTGTTGACTGGCCTAAAATTAATTCCTACTATTGATGGAATAGATCTTTCTTTTTCTTTCTTTCTTTCTCTCCCTCCCTCTCCCTCTCCCCCTCCGTCTCTCTCTCACACACATATGTGAATGAATGAAATGGAAAATCCTTAGTTTACCTAATTAATAGATAAATTGGGGGTGGAATGTTGGAAAGAAGTTCATTGTAGGTTTGCCATTTTGGATCTGTCCTATTCAAAAGAAAAATAATTACCGTGATGCAATGTGATAAAATGCTGACATGAATCTTTAAGTGACATATGCTATTTCAAAAGTCATAAAAATTTATATATCAAAACTATTCCAAACACAGCTCTTCAGATCATTTGGAGGATTCTCAGCAGCATAGAGCTGCATTGAAATAATTAAGGAATTGTCCAGATACAGGTTGCTAAGAATATTTCTTAAGCTGATGCCGATAGGATAGCATATATTAATTAGATATTAAAGCTTGTTCCACTTCTTAGCCCTAGTCAGATGTGTGAATCAAATCCTCCTCCTTAGAAGGAATTTTAGCCTAAAAGTGCAAATGATTACTTTTGTTGTTGTAAGAAGGAATAACATTTTTGATGGCAGTTACAGCCAATCAATCAGAGGAGTGGTTTTATACCAAGACCTACAGCAATGCAGCTTGGAAATTGGCCCAGGTTCTTGTCAGCAGGGTGTTACATCAGAATGTAACTGATTATCTGCCAATTTGTGGGACCCCCTTCACTTAGCTACACCATCCCTATTGCCAAGGCTAGCAGGCACTTGCTGATAAGGGAAAAGTGTGAAACAAAGCCTTTGCAGAAGGGAATGTTTAAACATATATATTTACTTACAGATTGGAGAGTATTGCAATTTGATGGGGTGCGTTTGCCTTTTTCTAAGAGATAACTAAGATTATGTGATGAGGATACCTCATCACGTACCAACAGGATATGTTGGGCTGCAAGAATAAACTTTACCAAGTTCTTTTATTCTGAGTAAATATATAATTGGTCTGGCAGACGATGCGTTGCATTGCACTCACAAAGAAAAGTATGCTTGATTAGAAAACAGGAGAACATTTAGAAAGTGTGGCCAACGTTATGATCTGCACATTGTCCTAGTTTCACCAGCAAACCTATCATCAAAAGATAAATGATGCTCAACAGTTAGAGGAGGATTTTCAATAGAAAACCTTTTATTCAAGTTTCAACCCACCTTTCAGGTTTGGTGCAATAAGGCCTAACCACAATCCCCATTCTATCTTGTTGGAGGCTGTCAAATATAGGCTGCAGAATTCCACACAACCACTGGGTGGCAGCAACAGTTTATTTACTGCCATCTAGTGTTCTAGGTTTTTTTTTTTTTTGTTACCAGATCTGTTAGTCCTAACATAGATACCAAATGCTTTGTCATTGATAGACATAATTAATGTAAATTTCCCTTAACTCTTGGCTGATTTACTTGGGAATGTTTATAGGAGACCAGAAATAATCCAGGGATGTGTTCTAGGAATAACCATATGCATAAATGCCTGTGAATATTGGAATAGGGTCTTCTGTGTTTTATCCAGGCTGCACCTTTACATTGTTTACCATTTCAGTGTTAACTTATACACAATGGTTTATACGGTAATGTCTTTCTTTTTGTTTTCCAACAGATGTTAAATTTATTTCAAACCCACCTTCCATGATTGCAGCCGGTAGTGTGGTAGCAGCAGTGCAAGGTCTTCACCTTGGAAACACTAATTCTTTTCTCTCTTATCAATGCCTCACACCTTTCCTATCAAAAGTTATCAAATGTGATCCGGTAAGTGATTCTTGATCCTCAAGTGAATCTATTTTGCTGTCACTGAATTCTGATTTGTATTTAAATTGATAACTGTGTACCTCCACATGGTGTTCGTTCTATTTTTATTTATTTATTTATTTCTCCTGAGACTCAGGGCGGCTTACAATGTGTTAAGCAATAGCCTTCATACTTTTGTCAGCTTATTGCCCCCACAATCCGGGTCCTCATTTTACCTACCTTAGAAAGGATGGAAGGCTGAGTCAACCTATTTGTGAATTCCGGTCCTGAAAAAACTGAAAGGTTGCTTTATTTATTTATTTAATCATTCATTCATTTGTATGGCTGCTCATTTTAGCAATTGACTCCAGGAGGCAAACAATTTTAAAATGAATTTTAAAACATTTCCATTATAAATACAAAAATGAAAAAAAAGTCAAGGAGAATGCTTCACAGCAAGACACCTTGTCTTCTGCTGTGTTTTTCAAATACATTAATAACCAGATATATTACCATATGATATGGGCTAAAAAACGCCACTAGTCTAAGCAAAGGGAATCAAAGCTACATTGGTTTGGTTTAAAGGTAATTGCACTGCAGAAGAAAGCAGCACTTAAAATAGGAGGAACGTAGTTATTGCAATGAGCAAATTTAATAGTATTTTTAATTCTATGTAATTACGGTGAAGATTCTCTACTACTAAATGGTTAAAAGGGAGAAGACTGCCATCCTAAGAGCATTCTAATTATATAATTGGTTTACTATTTGAGACTACAGAAAATAATGCTGAATTACTTCTTCCTCAGCCTCCCTCTATTAAAATGCCCAAAAATATATGTCCCATAATTTTGTGAAAACCTGGATGGTTCTTTTCCTGCTTCCCCACCCCAAAGCTTCCTGGAGATGCTCATCAGTAACTGGTGAGCAATAAACCTTTCATGAATGAATGGGCAGGAAAGGCGCCTACAAGGGAGACCTAAAGTCAATGATCCATGCTATAATGGTGTGTGAACTTAAGACAAAGTTTAGCTTTGTTTTGGAACAATGTGAAAACCCAGTAAATAGATGCTTGAAATAAGTTCTTGTGAGGTCTCCAAATGCCAACAATGTATCAAATAAAATCAGCCTTATGGTTTTGCATCCAAATCCTGAGCACACAGCCAAAACCATCCTATATCCTTAAAATATTGCTACAATCCAGCTATAGCGGTTGTCCCTAAGTGTCTTTCTTGCCAACAGTAAGAGCATTTTTAAATAAAAATGCAGTATATATAATTTAAAACCAAATTTTGAAGATCCTTCTCACAGGACAGCTAGTAATGGCATTGTGTGGCGTGGAGGAGACCAACTAAGAAACCCTTACCTCTCTTTTCCAGGAGCTTTCTCTTCTAAGCAGGTTCTGAGGTGCCCATTGTGTGTTTCCCCCAACCTCCTCTCAGGGTCTTTCCCTGAGAATTGTGGATAGAGAACAATCACAGACCCTCTTAAACATTTTAAGGTCTCACAAGGAATAATATATTGAGGCATTTTGATGGCCAGTTTTGTTTATTATAGTATTTCTCAAACAATTCTCTTTCATGTACACACATCCTTAATTTTTTGACATAGATTGAGGGAAATTTTTTATCAGAATTAAGAGCATTTAGTGTAAAAAACCAGGAACCGCAACGCTCCTGAATTCATCACTTAAGTGCAGCAAAAGAGTGGCTAAATAGAGTTAAACTAGGGCAAGCAGCGTGTACAATTCAAAATGCCATTTTTGGGACAAGCTTCTGCTACCTTGTAGGCCTTCAACATGTTTCCCAATTGGGACCAAATAAGTTTCATAAAGATGTGTTTAGTTTAATAGAAATTGCATTCCACTGAGAGCAAGGCAATATATTTTGGGGTCATGTTTAAGATCCTTCAGACCAGGCTTTGTTAATAGTCACCTTGTTCTGATATACTCATAATTTTCTCTATTTGAAGGCTGTCCTGTCCTCCATAGTCTCCATTACAAGGATGAAAAATAATCAAGCATGGAAAAATATGTTTTAGTGCTACTATAGTACAAGTATTATTATTATTATTATTATTATTATTATTATTATTATTATTATTATTATTATTATTATTATTATTATTTATTGAATTTATATCCCGCCCTATAGTATAGGGTATAGATAATAATGCTAAGAATCAGGGTCACTGCTAACATACAAGGCACCTTATGCAGAATTCCACAATTGATTTTTTTCATATTCAAAAAAATATTAAATGTAGTTATGTCATGGCATAGATTCTGTCTCCGTGGTCAATTGTACATGTTCAGGATTAGTGAACATTTCTCTCTTCCTCCGTCCCCCCTTTTGCAACTGGCATCCCACCCCACCCCACGTGGCACTTTTATGCATTGCACAGTTTCCACACTGGATTATGGCAGCCTTGCCAAGAGTGTTCTGTCTAAAAGCCTACATGTGTTCAAGATGTTATGATGCAATTTAGCCAAAACTTATGTTTATTCAGTTCCTTTTATCAAAGCCTTTGCAGGACTTCTGAATTAAGCAGTTATGTTTGATGATGTGCAAAGATAGTGCTTAGTATATAGAGGTCTTCATCTGCAACTTCATCAGCTATTCTCAAATTTCATATATTTTAATAGAATGGGGTTTTTTGGGGGAAAGACATCTTTAAAATGTTCATTTTTCAACTGTGAATTTGCTGTGGAAATCTTGGGCTGCCTGAAATGTTCAGATAAGAGAGCAGAATTGTTCTAGCAACTCACAAGCAGTTTAGTTTAGTTCTTTCCTGGAAAATTAGCAGAACTGATTTACTATATTGGTAATAGCACAACATGGTAGGCAACGTGGTGCATGCAGGGACCACTGTTACTCCTGGAGTCTGAAATAATGCCTGTTAAAATCCTTTCCAAGGTGACTTTTTAAAAATGTTTTTCTAGTAAAATATAATGAGAAGCTAGCCTATTGAGAAGTGCTGTGGAGTTATGATGATGATGTTACAAAGTGTCAGTGGGATGGTAGAGAGCATCTTGCAGGAGTCTAATTTACTTTCTGAGCGGTGACTGTTTTGGGCTTGGCCATGCCTACCATATGGCAGCCATTTTGTGAACAGCCATGTCTTCAGTAGAAGCCATTTTGCCCCGACGCATATTCTCAAAATTCCATCTGAGCTTTCAGCCACTTATCTTGAATTCAAAAGAAAATCATATTTAAGCATGCTTGATTTCTAAGTTTGTGTTAGACCCTGTCGCATGACATGTTTCTGACCAGGTGTAACAGTGCCTTTCCATATAACGTGATCAAGGGCAAAGCTACCTTTTCAAAGAGGAGCTTTATCACTGAGAACAAAGGGCCTCAGTCTATGGATTTCATTCGTCCTGAGGAAGGTGTTTTCCACTTTACCTGGAAAGGTGTGCTACTCACAGAAGAGCTGTTTTAATTTTAGGCTAGAATGCCATATTATTCTTATAAAAAGAGAAAAAATAAATCTAGTGATGTTTTACTTCTTAACTAAACTCTTACGCAGGCACATGAGAACTGCCTTTGAACAGCCTTCCACAACCTGGTGCACACAGATGTGTTAGATTTCAAGCCCCACAATCCCTTCAGTTATCACAATGCTGTGCAAATCTGCTAATCTAGACCCAAGCATTTATACAAAGCAACAGCAGTTTTCTCAACATTCAGACATTTTTGTACCTAGCTCATGATAATTTGAAGTCATGTGACAGGACTTTAAAGGAGCTGTGACCCACATCACTTCTTGTATTCACAGTAATTCACTATTTTTTTCCTTTTTTACCAAAACAATGACAGGATGATCTCATTTGTTTCTTGATGATTTTGTTGCGATTCCTATAGGATGAATTAGGAATGGTAGAATATGAGTTAATATAGTCTCTAAAACATGTATGTATATGTGTGAGGGGGAGGGGTATTTATTTCTGGCATAACATTTAGGCAATCTTTATTTTGGTCTTTAACCAGTATAATACAGTTATCGTATAGCTGTGCCATAAAAAGTCTGAGTAGGAACTTCAGAATGTAAAAAATGCTGCATTCCTCAAGTAATTCCATTTGAACAATTTGAAATATATTTCCAGTTATTATCTAGGATAGATGGCTAAGGATTTGAAGGTTTTGTAATTAAACATTTTCTTTTAATTACAAAAAATGCACTATGTAATAGCATCTGATTGGAATTCCTTCATGATTCATATTTATATTGTTAGGACTCCAGTTTCCCCATTTTGCTTTTATCTGAGGTAATTAGAAGTCTGCTAACCATAATAAGGTCTCTTGAAATGTCTCCCATTAATTTGGCTTCTCACCTCATTATTAGACCATTTTCACACCTTCAGATAAATGTCAGGCAAAAGTCAGTTTTATCAGGTTTCTGTGTTGTTTATTAATAAATTGGAGTTTGTCAGCCCTCCTCATCCATAGAACATTTTGTTTGTATTCCAAATAGACAATAAATGTTAAAGCTGCCTCCCTTTTTGATTTTTACTGTTTTTACCTAAGCATGTTCATCTTTTAAACTAGTAAAAGTAGCAAACTAATTTGATGTCAACTCAGGACTGGCTTAGAAAAGCTTTAAGCCTACAAATGTTTTAAATTACTGTATGATATTGCTGCTTGAAATCTCTCCTTTCATGTACGGAGTATGGAGGAAGAAGCATGAAAGTACAGCCACTCTTTCTGTGCTCCATCCTCATGTTCTTTATCAGATATGATGGTCATGAAGGTTGGAGAGTGAAATTGAAGTCTATTTTATAGTTATTTTACTGGAGTTCTTGAGACTTTGGGCAACTTAGACAAATTAAAAACAAAACTAATTGTTAACACAAACACATAATAAAACAATGTAAAAATAATGAGTACACAGAACTGATAACACAATACAGTTATAGAAGAGCCCTCTAATAAATTATGATCCCAAAGCCTAGTGAAAGAGAATTATTGTTGCACTACATCATTTATACAATTTAACAGGTAAAATATTTTAACAGTTAGAAATTCGTTAAAATGTGATCTTTCAAAAAACTGTTTTCGGTTAGAATAGTATACTCTCATATATTGCTTTATTAGCAGAAGCAGAGATTACCAATTTTAATGATAGCAGTAGCACTTAAATTTATATATTCCTTCCTAGTGCTTTATAGCCCTAAGTGATTTACAGAGTCAGCATTTTGCCCAACAATCTGGGTCCTCATTTTACTGACCTCAGAAGGATGGAAGATTAAGTCAACTTTGAGAATTGAACTGCTGAATTACTGGTAGCTAGCAGTCAGCAGAATTAGCTTGCAGTACTGCATTCTACCCACTGCGTCACCACGGCGTTTGTGGTAGCACAGTGGTTATTATATTGGTTATTATATTATTGCCTTAATATAGCTCTGGTTCAACCTAATATAATATATAAAAGAGGATTCCATGACATAGCTTCTGAAGTTGCCACTGCCAGCCAATAATTTGTATTCTGTCATCTGATACCCAATATCTTTTCCAGATGTGTGCATTACATAAAACTTTTAGAGTGCTGTATCCCAGATATGGCCCTCTACCACCCTTGTTCTCCATGTTTTCTGATACATAGAAAAATTCAGAGGCATCTTGTGTTTTACTTTATGATGGCTTGAGAGAAAATAAGTTGCAGTGTTAACTTGCTACTTCCAAAAATCCTTATTGGGTTAAATGCAGATTTAAGCTATAAGTAAAAGGAACAAAGTTTGAACTAATCTTTCTCTCATCCCCAACTCAAATTCCAAAGGCAGATTGGAATTTATCAACATTGCAGGTAGTCCTTGCTTAAAAATGGTAATTGGGACCAGAATTTCTGTAGCTAAGCAAAATGGTTATAAACTGTGGTGACTGAATCACTTAGCAACAGCTGTCCCCAGTTACTCTTTTAAGTGAGACCCACACTAGTTATTAAGCAAGAACCTCACATAATTGCAATTTTCAACTTTCTTCCAGCTTTCCATAGACTGCTTGTGGGAAGTTGGCATGGAACCTCACAAATGGCAATCATATCACTGTAGGATGCTGTGACATCACAATCATGAGATGGATGCCGAGCACCCAAGTTGTAATCATGGCATTTCAACAGCCAGAAATTACTTGTTCACCTCCCCCACTCCATTGCAAGTTCAGATGGTCCTGACAAGGGTTATTAAATGGGAGCCACCTCTATAGACTGCTATTTTCTTCTTTCCTAGCTCAAGGATAGGTAGGAATGCTTCCTGAAGTGCAGTGGCATAGAAATGAATTTCAGTTTGACTACTAAGAGCAGAACCAAAAAGGGACAGTTTACTTCTTGATAGTGTATTGAACTGTGAAACATACCACAAAAGCGATAAGGCCTTGGACACCCTATTATTTTACTTATAGAGTTGGCAGCTGGTCTTTAGGTTTGGGAATTTTTTCTTCATTGTCAATCAAATGGATATATATTCATCTTAGACAGTCTACTGAATTCCAACAGAGAACTTAGGAAGATAACATTTCACACTTGATTAGTCAAGAATAGAACCATGAGAGAAATATGTATCCCATTTTCCCCCAAATGGAATTGCTGAATATGGCGTATAGTTACGGTTGAGGCAACCTCGGAACTTTCCCAGACTGTGAAAGCGAAAAGAAGTGTGGAGAGGGGGAAGGGAGGAGAGAAGACAAATATGGTGGAAGTCTTCCCTTTACACTTTCTTTGGAGTTGAAATTTATTGGTATTTAATGGAGAATATGTATGATCAAAAGTGTTATTTCATATAATGGACATCCCATCTTCATGTCTTTATTCGGAAAAGCCAACAGCAGAGAAATAATGTATGGCACAAAAACTTACAAGATATGGGATGTTTCTTTTTGCTAGTTAAAATAGTCTCTGTCAAGAGGAAATATTACACTAGAGTTTAAATCAGTAAAGGTCAAGGGTTATTTGTTTTCAGTGAGCTGTAACTGATGGTCTGATCTGCTTAGAGGTAGGATTAACCTCCCTCTCTCTCAGAAGAGCCTTGCAGGGAATTGTAAGCTTGGGTTTTTAATCTTATTTTATCCCAATGCTATGTGGTAGAGAAAGTTCTTGTGGCAGTAGAATCAGTGAAAAGCTGGTAGATCACCCAAGAAGCCTCTGAAGGCAGAACTGAAACAGAAAAGAAAGAAAACAGCAGGCAGGTCACCATCTCAGGAAAGCAACATTCATTTTCAGTCATGCACATCCTAACACTTTTGACGGCAATTTATCATGGAAGACTGGGTTCGCCACAAGGGCTAGTGCATGTCATAGGTTAAATCAGAAAAGGCAATCCCAAAAGAAAACTTCAAAGTTCTTAATGCACAGTGTTATACATGTTGAGACAATGTTTGTTAGAGACAGGAGTAAACAGGGAGCTAAGGAAGTTGAGCAAACTACTGTGGAATTGTTTATTTTGTGCATTTTAAGGTAACTATTATCACAATAGTTGTAACAGAGAAAGGTATTACACCAGAACATGAGTATACCTGGTGGTGGCTGTTTGCTATGTTTAATTTCTAATTGATAATGCATATTTCTATCAGAGAAATTCCAGATCTGCTATAGAAACCAGGAATCAACTTATGCCATCAAATGTATACAATGAAATACATAGATGATTCTTTGAGGAAGATACTTGGGAGCTTTGTTTGTTTTGTCCTTTCAGGATTTCCAGGAACCTTAATATACTTTATAGAAACCCGCCTGATTACCTCCAATTTCATTTTTCTATAAATGAGTATCTCTGGTCATCTTGTTACACAAATCCATTTGAAATCTTGAGGGTAGGTTGTAGACAACCTCACCAAATGGCTGCTGGAGTGCGTGTTACTGCCTAAGGTGACAAAATATCTTGCCGCTGCTTCTCTATTATTCCTTTTTATATTTCATCTATTTTCTAGACAGACATTTGAAGCCCAGAGGCTGTAATTTTCTTTGGAATATTCAAGTGATCTGTTTTTTTTAATGATTTTTTTTTAAAATGTTGAGAATCGGATAGATTGAAGGACCTTAGTGGAGATGTTCTATAGGCCCATTGGTGCTTCTGAATCTCGGTTTGGTTCCCCAGGTCTATAGCATCCATGATCTTCAATAGTCGTAATTCTTCCCCATGCTTTGGGAGGATATCAAACATTGTAATCCAATATACCTAAAATATATTGGATCAGGAGACAGCTTTGAAGTCACAATGCAAGTAGTCGTTATTCAGCAACTATAGTCGAGACTGGCAACTTGATTGTTAAGCAAAATGTTTGCTAAGTGAAACCATGGCTGTGCTTATAATCTTACTTCAATTTTCCTTTGCTTTACACACCTATGAAGGTTGTAGATGTGAAGATTGGTTGCAAAATTACTTTACATCCTTTTTCTTCTTTTGAAATTATGTTATTAGTATGTCTGATTTAAAATACTTTGTATATTTTTACTTTACTTTGAGATAGGATGGTTTAGATAATTATCTCAGTATTTTACATTGGTTCCTCCTGTGCCCTATCCCAACCTCCACCTTTTTTGTTTTTTAAGGTAAATCTTCTGGAAGCCTGAAAACCTGTCCATGCTGCTAATATTTTTTATTTACACCAGAAAAAAACACAACCGATATAGCTTTTTTTCAAGATAGGAAGTAACCATTTTGCAATGAAGACAAGCATTGTTCCTTTATTTAGAATGGTAGCAAGCAACTGCTAGAGTTGCTTGCAAGGTCTGCTGATTAAATAAATTTCTTAACTTTTATGTCTTCGGCTTTGAGTCAATGTCTCCAAATCATATATACATATGTATGGCCGAACTCTTCCTATAGTCAAATATCATGGATGGACTGAAAGACAGACAGGTACTTTTACATACCATCTTCAACCAATAGGTCCAAAGTTTTTGAAGAAAGATAGTATCAATAACTATTGAAAACTGTCTCAAGTGAAATTGGCCTTTGAGTTAGGAGAATGGAGATTGGTATCCTTTGATGCCAGAATGAGATTTGCCAATGGAATGAATTCCTCTTTCCTCATTAACAGAAGAGAGCAAGAAAAAATGCCATTGTGTAGATGGAAGCCATGGTATTTAACCCCTTTGTTTGGAAGAATATGATAGTTCCCTGTATTTCTAAAGAAAATTTTATTGTCCTTCCCCTGCCCCTTTCTCTTAAACATCTACAGGATTGTTTACGAGCCTGCCAAGAACAGATTGAATCTCTCCTTGAATCTAGTCTTCGCCAGGCACAACAACACAACGTATCTTCAGAAACAAAGACTGTTGAAGAGGAAGCTGATCTTTCCTGCACACCCACTGATGTTAGAGATGTGAATATTTAAGGAGGACTTCAGTGATTGGATTTACTTGGCTGTTCCAGCAAATGACGAAAGGGCATCTGAGAAGGAATTGGTATCAAGATCTCCCCAGAAAACCTTTTCTCCAGAACTTTTTATACCAGAAGGGAAAATGTTATTCATTCTTTTTCCTTGCTATTCCTTCCTTCCCTTTATCAGTTTAGCAGGCAACCCACCCTCCCTAATTCCCCAACTGTCTTAAAAAAAGAAAAATAAAGTAGTATCTGCATGATCTCTCTAGGAACTTTGCTGCATACATATGTGTATGTATGCATGCATATATGTTACAGACTAGGCATTACAAGCAACACACGTCGCCAGGGGAGTATTAGATTTGTTTCTTGCATATTAAAAAGCCAACCATTTTTAAAGTAGAAGAGGGTGTTTTTAGATAGATTTTATGTGTTTTGGGTTTGTGTGTGCGTTTTCCATTTTAAAAAGCATAGCTTTAATGCAGTTCTAGGCTTTTCTCTATCTTGCTTGCTTATGCATTTAGTCACTTTATAAGTCATCTGCAAATGTTTATTTTATTCTCTTAGGTTTAGCCTCTTCACCTTATAAATGGTTAATGTAATCTTTACATTAGTATATGTTAGCATACATCATTATTATATGTTAATCTTCTCTGCCTGTGGATTGCCTGTGCATAAGCCTTCTAGAGTTCCACCTTAGCATGGCCAGAGAAAGGCGTTAACATATGTTCCAACAATAAAGAGAAATTGCAATAGTGACATAATATATTTTTGTAACCTTCCTATTTTTTATAGTTACCTGTGTATACATAAAACATACTAGTTTTAACCCAAAAGATACACAGCCTACTTATGTCCAGGTTGAATCCACAGCTTATCTCTTTAAAAAAGTTGTAAAACCATTCCATTTCAAAGCACTTTCAGTTCATTAGGTATAGGAAATACTTCCTTTTTTTGTGTGTGGGAATTTTTTCTTCAAATGGAATGGTTTGGAAATTATATATAAATATATATATAAATATATATATATATATAAAGTGCTTGTGTGCAAACTTGGAATTGCAAAGCAAGTGCATTTAACTATGGTGTTGAGGAAAGGTGTGTTTTTTGGTCTTTTTTTTTCACCTGAAGGTTGTATTCCAGTCAGAGAAATTGCATTCACAAAATTGCCAGGATATCTTCCTAACCTTTTTGATAGAAAAGATATTTAGATGATTTTTTGGTGCCAATTCATTTTGTTAATATAAATTTAGGGACCTAAAAGGTTTACCTATAGAACGCATATTTTGAGAGTGGTCTCTAGATGTTGTACAACTGAAGGCTTTTAAACACTAAAATGTATAATTTATAGTTGAGGCTAAAAAGAATATTTATTGCAGAGGATGTTCAGAAAGGCCAGTATAATTTGTAAAATAAATCGCCCCCTTGATTCTAACAAAATAAACAATTTCTTTTTACCCTCAATATTACAGTTTAAGTTCATATTCCCGAGGATTTAAGACATTTTAAGATAGTTACACATTTGGCCTAGATATTTTCAAAATAGCATTAACCACGAGAAAGGACCATAGTTAAAACTGTACAATTGGTGTACTTGAAAAAAAAAAGATCTTAATCCAGTGTATTTCCCCTTCCTTTTTTAAAATTTAGCTACAAATAGAAAATTTGCACATCTTGGCTATGTATCTATTATTGTAGAAGGTAGCTGAAGGGACGTGGACATAGCTGTTGAAGTTGATGCTTGAGGAGAATGTGATGGCAAAATGTATGTGAGAAACTGCCGCTAAGGTGTTGATTGTAAAAAAAAGAAAAAAGGAAAAAAAAAAGAAAAGTTTTAAAAAGGAGAAAAAAAAGGAGCATACGCTCCCACATTTTCTGTTGAGCTGCTATGGATAAATTCCCAGCATGAATTGAAAAAAAAAAAATTAACATTGCTTTTCTGTATCTTTGTCATTGTGTTTTGCTGCTATTTTGTGGTCATTTTTTGTTTATACAATGTCATTATACTGCCATGTTATAGGTTTTAAATTTTCTCATAGAAAATTATATTATTGACATCATTTTTTTTGGTAGATTTTTTTTATGTGATCAATTTTACTTAATGTGATTACTGCTCTATTCCAAAAAAGGTTCCTGTTTCACAATACCTCATACTTCAGTTAACCATGTTTAGATCAGGTTTTAATGTTTGTTCACAATGCCTCATAGTTTACTGCAAACAGAAATGCATTGGACATTATTCTGAATGGGTCTCGGCGATTTGCAACTAATTTGTGCTTATTTTAAAACAGCAAACATTTCAGAAGATTGAGTAATGTCAGGTTCTTTTGTTAATGCGTTTTTATAAAGTGGATTCCTTTTCTGATCTGGGGTTTATTATCATAGTAGTTTTAAGCTGTGTTATTAGCCACATTTGCTATATGAAAGGTGCATTATAATATAACTCTTATATGCCTTTTGATGTTTTCCACCAGAAAGGATTCATCATGCGGTATGATAGGTTATCTTCTGGAATTAAGTATTTTGTGTGTTTAATCTGTTATGATATATTAGGGTTTTTTGTTGATGATGTTAATTATAGCATAATGCTAATTTAAAACAAAAACAGAAAGCAACACCTCTATATCTCAGCTAACCAAGTTGTACGGTGAAGAATAATCTAGTTGCCTGTATGCTGCTAAACCAAAACAGAATTAGAACTTCATTTTGAGGGCAATTGCAGTTAAGATCCTACCTAAAGACAACAGCCGTGTAATGCTACTAGCAGTCGCAGGACCCAGGAGGACTGGATAGATTCTGTCCACATTTCAGGAACATTTCTTACTGCTTACCTCATAGACACTTCTGTTTGTGGCATCTCTGTGTCTCTGAACCAACCAAGAAAATTGATGAGTTAATGGTTGTTAAGTTTTATGACATGTTTCACTGAGAAGTGGCAGCGTGTACTGCAGATTTTTAAAGTATTGTACGTACTAAAAGGCCAAATGCTGACAAGCAGGTTCACGTGCCAACAGAGATGCTTTATTTGTCACATTGATATAACAATCTATAGAAAGCCAAGCAATTCAGAATTGTACTTTTTATATATATATATCTATATATATGTATATTGTACTTATTGTCACCATTGGTCTGAAATGCACAGTCACCAACAGACCTGTAACGTAAGTTTCCAGCAAACAAGAAAAACCTCCCCTAAATGACTAGAAATAAATTTGTAAAACCCACTGCTGGTTTTCTGTTTTGTTGTTCACTATTAACAATCCCCATGATTTGCCGTGTTCCTTAGATTATTATTTATACTTAGTGTTCGGCATCCAATGTATACAATCTGGTATTCTTTTGGGATGACATTTGGGATATTGAATAAAAGTTACAGAAATAATTTACAGTTGACTTAAATACAGATCTATTGAGAATACTGGAGCACAATGTTTCCCAACCAGTACAAAGCTCCTACATTAACTTTAATTTCATATAGTAGCCAATGTTGCTACTGGTTAAATGTTACTATTCCCTACGTCATTTACAATGCATAACAGCAAAAATATACTAAAATGAAAGTTCCATGTGATGGAACTGAACTTAAAATACTATTTCTTCTCTTGTGCTCCAACAGAGCTTCCTTTCTGAAAACACTCACATTTTCTTTTTGTTTGTGCTTTTGGATTCAATTTATACAGCTTCCTAATGGAAGAAGAGACGAACCACATATGAGCTTTTGTATCTCCATAAATGTAATTTTGCCCCATGGTCAAAAAGGACAGGTGATCTAACAGCAGAGCACCCAGGAGATCAGGTGGGAGAATGCTCTGACAAAGGCTACTGATGAGCATAGATCCAAGTCTAGATCTATCTGTCCATACAGATTATAACTGGTCTACTTTCTGATCCAGTACTTAACATTTTCTTACATAAGAGTTGCAGACAAACCTAATTTCAACAGCCAACATAGTTTTGAAGCCATATAATATGAATACAGCAGAATGTGTCCTTTTCCCATCTTAATGAAGAAGCCAGATAATTCCTTTAAAACTTGTGGTTCCAAAAGGACCAAAACATGAAACAAATTCAAATGAATTAATTTTTGGCTATAAATTAGGATTGTTATGAATAGACAGAAGATTAAGAAGCATATTGGTAAGATACGTTTATATGATGAGTCACTAGAAATCATGTTTGCGGAATAGTACTGTATATTTTGTTATCTCTACAGAGGCCTTTAAAGTTTAGGGTGCACTTTGTTCATAATTATGTAGTCCACATATTTAGAGGTTAATAGGAGTTCTAAACCAATGGCGGTCATTAGTTATATAAGTTGACTTGATCTTAAAAACAGAATTTCAGATAAAAGCAGGAACATTGAAATAAATGGTCATGCTAATTTGTATTACTAAGCAACTAAAATTTCTCTGTGTTAGATAAAAATATAAGGTTCATTAGCTTTTGGCTCTGTAAATCAAGCCATTTTGCTTTAAACCACAAATTACAGCTTAACTACGGTATGCAATCAAGTGATTAAACAAACTGGTTTAAAACAAATCTTAATTCAGCCTGATGTATAAACAGCATTAGACTCTTGTTCCTACTCTTAAATTTATTAAACTCGTCTGGAGCATTTTTTTCAGAAAACTTTGTGAAAGAAAAACTTAATGAACAGGGCTGAACCTGGATCAAGTAAAATGCCAGTAGCACTCAGATGCAGCACTTTCTCTGTTCAAGCATAACAAGATCTGTTCAGTTTTGGAACCACAAAGTACATGAGCCAGCAATGTACTGCAGCTGCCAAAAAAGGCAACACAGTTTTAGGCTGCATAAACGGATAGAAACAAGATCACATGTAGTTTTAATACCCCTTTATAATGCCTTGGTAAGGTCACACTTGGAATACTGCATCGAGTTTTGATTGTCACAATGTAAAAAAGATGTTAAGACTCTAGAAAGAGAGAAGAGCAACAAAGATAATTAGGAGACTGGACACTAAAATATAACGGTTGCTGGAATTGGGTATGCCTAGTTTAATGAAAAGAAGGACTGGGGTGACATAGCAGTGTTCCAATATCTCAGGGGTTGCCACAAAGAAGAGGGAGACAAGCTATTCTCCAAAGTACCTGAGGGCAGAAGAAGCAATGGGTGGAAACTAAACCAGGAGAAAAGCAACCTAGAACTAAGGAGTAATTTCTTGACAGAACAATCAATGGAACAACTTGCCTCCAGAAGTTGTGAATGCTCCAACACGGGGAGTTTTTAAGAAGATATTGGATAACCATTTGTTTGAAATGGTATAGACTTTCCTGCCTAAGTAGGGAGTTGGACTAGAAGACCTCCAAGGTCTCTCCCAACTCTGTTACTCCATTTCTAACATGGGATTGCTGTATAGAAGTATCTATACCACACTTTCCCTGCCTCTACCAGCTGCAGACCTGGTATCAGTAACAGAGACTTTTATTTCACCTGCTCACTCATCCAGGCTAACATTTGTAGAGAAAGGCAGGAGGAAGCAGTTACCACAGATGCAAGAACAGAAGCAGCACTGTCACTGACTAAAAATGGGGACCAGGAAATGTTTCTAGACTCATGCACTGTAGTACCTCTGGTCTTGGATAGTAACTTGCAGCCCAGTTAATTTTTAAAAGTCCAGCTGTCTATATCTGCCCCGAAAATACAGTTTGAAATTGTGACTAAAATAATGGAAACCAAGTGATATTCCGTATTTGCAATCAGTATTTGATCTGTACATTTCACTGCCAATATTTTGTCTGACCAATCTGAAACCAAATCATTTGCATTTAAATCAAATGTAAAGAACTAACACAAATATTTGTATAAATCTGTTCAGCCTTTCCTGGATTCAATTTAAAACACTCCCACGTATTCAAAAGGAAGATACGAAGACTTTCTACGTGTGGTAATCATCTTGCATCTTTACGTGCATAAGCCAAATGCTCACTGCAAAACTGACACATGAATGGCAGAGTACATTCCATCCCAAGCTTGGGTAGCTCAGCTTCAACTTCAAAATACGCGTCTGGAACTTGAATTGAAACACATGGAGAATGATTGGAACAGCATCAAAACATTTTTAGTAAAGTCAGAACACATTCAGACTTGAAACTACTGTTTCAAATTACACATCTCCACTTATTATCAGCAAAACAGCATTATTAACATAATTATTATCATTAGGAATGGGTCATTTTCTATATTTCTGTCCTTAGCAGTTTTTATAACTAGAAAAATCTTTTGAAACTGCACACAAGACTTATTTATTCCATGTCACAGGAACTGTCCAAGGAATTCCAACTAGCGCACCCAAGGAAAAAGCTCATCTTCCTAGATCAAGCCTTTATTTTTATAGGTTCATCCTAATGGGTTGGATTACAGTTTCAACATTTCCAGCCAGCACAACAATGGTCAGTCTAAGAATTATGAGTTATAGTTCAACAGTCATTAGTAAGAAAGCTTTACCTATGTTGGACACCTAATGCAAAGATTATAGTCATTAAAGATGACACTGATGTCTTCTTTACATCAGTGTGGGGGGGGGGAATTAAAGACTCCAACAGAAAACAAGATGGATAGTTACTATAACCAATGACACAAACATGTGCTTATAATTCAAAGAGTTACTGACAAACAATCCTGGTGAAATGACAGTCAAGGTTTTGGAAACAACTGAATGACTGAACAAGTCTAACAATAACAGGGCAGAAAACTGGGAGAAAATGCTTTAGTAACAATTACATCCAATGAAGGTCAGCAGAAATCTTCCTAGGCATTACACAGGCAATTTTCTCCACATTTCCTATAGGACACATTTCCTATAGGCTGTGAGGATAATAATAACACCAAAACACCAGAAAGGGATTTTAACATTACTCCCAATTCCCATTCCAACATTTTTCTTCGCTCCTTTTCCAACCAGACACATGAAAATATTTTGCATTTAAATGCTACATTCTGTTGCAAGCTGCTTCAGAATCATTGAAATGAAATCAGGGTTTTAAAAAAATGGCATTATCAAATTGAATACATGAATGTATAGTTTAATAATCATTCACTATTTCTATTTTGATTTTACTGTATGGAGTTGCATTCGTAGAAACAATCATTAAAAGGAAGACAGATAAGAGAGATATAGATGTATGCATATAAAATAGCACATTAAGTCTTTATTTTTTTAAGTGTGTCTAAATCTAAATTTGTTGTCCTTTTTTAAAAAAGAAAAAAGAAATAGCTTGTTAGAGAACAATGTGGGCATGTGTTTTTAAGCTACTGTTCATGCAGTCTGGTCAGGACTGTGTGACACAGTATACAGTGTTTTGTCATCCAAGGAATGTCTTTGATCAAGCATTTATGCAAGAAGGGGGAAGAAACCATGAAACCCTAATCCGTTCCCACAGTCCAGTAAACGTGAGCTGGACAAACACTGGACAATAGGAGTAAAGCTTGCTGTTGGAACAATAGCACCAACTAAAAAAATTAAAGACCTGCTGATTCACATTCAAAAAAGATTCCGTGCAATATTGATTAGGCCCCAGCTCCTGAATTATAAACTTCATTTATCTTCCACATATTTCTAAAAAGCATCCGTGTTTCAAATGCAAGAAAAAGCCACAGTTAATTTTCCCATTTTGTAGAACTATTAAGAGAGTATATTCCTAAGCATCATGCATTGCATTTATTCATATTCTTAAAAACAGGAAGACCCACTGCAACTATCATTGTTTCATTTGGTGTTAACTTGATTGAAAATCATTATGAAATAAATCAAAATTCTGTTTCACTGGAGGAAAGAGTCAGGACAAAGATTCTAGCTATTGTTTCCCAGAGACATTAAAACGAGCTTATATTTCCTGGATTCTAGACTTGCCTTAATGGAAAAAAAGTTACATACTCCAAATAAAAATAAATAAATAGGACATTGTATCTTTCATAGATATGTTCAGTCTCACAAACTCTTCATGATAATGTCACCAAAAACGGACAGAGATTATCTACAAGATCAATGGTATTGGATTTACAAAGGGATTTTCACCAAGGTATCACGAGATTCAAGAGTAGACCTAGAAGTCAAATTAGTTATTAAGCTAATTTAATTACAAAGACTGGGTGGGGGAAATAGTCAACTTTTGCAAAAAGAAGGATCAGGGCATTGCTGGGATTAATGATTTTTTAAATTTACAGTATTCATAAATTATTTGCAATTGAGATAAATAATGAGGTGGCTGAGTTTGCTGAAGATTGCTATTTAATGAAAGAATGAATTCAATTTTGACACTGGCCAAATATGGACCAACTCTGGGCAGTTCACATTATAAATAAATAAATATATCAGGATAAATGCAAGACACAAAGAGAAATCAACAAAAAGGCAAATCTGGAACACCAATATCAAAATGTACAACAAATGCATCTTAACAAGGCATTCCATCCAACCTATTACAAAGCCTAGGCCCTAGGACATTCTTTAAGTTGTTCTGGAATGCCATCAGGATGAGAGAGCCATTTGAATTCAGGTGTGCTTCCTAAGTCCCCAAAAATTGTTTGATCAAGAAAGAGTTTGGGATTATAATTGATAGCTCTATGAAAACTATCTAGATTGCAATTGCTAAGAAAAAGGCAAATTCAGGAGGAAAAAAATAAAAAAGAATATTGCCAGAAGCATCATGCCTATACAGATGCAGGTTCTGAATCTGACCATTCCTGACTCCTGCTGGAATGTCATGTATAGTTAAGGCCCCCCAGTTTAAGCAATTTAGAGAAGATGCGGGAAAGGACAACATGAATCATATACAGTAGTAGTGAAAATGATTCCTATGCTGGATGCAATAAAAATTCCATAAATAAAATTAGTTCTGCCCTTTTCCATCTTGTTAGGTGGGTTGGGGCAGAAAAGATGTGACACTATGTACAGAAAGAAAATACTGAAAATACTAGAAAGAACATTGTACAGTATTAAGTTACATGAATCCCACCAGAATGGGTATCTTATATTCATGTCAATAGCCATACTGATAATGGGACTTCTGCTACAATATGTATGGGAACTGCAGTCCAACAGATCATAAAGACATAGATTGGAAAAAACTAAGCGTTATCAACAGATTGATTTACCAAGTCCCTCTTTTGAGGCCTAACATCCTGCTATCACTTCTATCAGTAACTTCTCCTTTGCAGCCTTAGCATACATATGAGAAGATAATTTGGAAACTTAATTAATTTAAATAAAACTGCACGTTTATGAACTAGAATTAAGTGATATGACCACTCTGTCAATCCTTTGATAGCAGTCTATTAACTTACAGGTCCACATTGATATTGTGGTCCTGACATTAAAGCCTTTGGTAGCAAGCTAGAAAATCTTAAGCAAAGCCCCCTGTCCTGATGAGGCCTGTTTATGGAATGCTTTCTTCAGGACAATATAGGCTAAATGAAAACATTACTTTTTGAGTGGCTTTTCTAGAGTTTGAAAAAAGTCTGAATGCCTACTGTTCAATGAAGTGTTTTATATTTTTCACATACTATCTATATATTCATTGCATTTGACTATTTTCATTGTCTTTTGTAAATGTTTTGATAATGTTTCAAAGGCTTCAGGTGTTGGGCAGAGAAAGAACATAATAAATTCAATACAAAAACGAGATATGCTACACCAAGTCAAGCAAAGCATCACATTTAGGTTTTAAAAAAAAAATTTATTCTAAATCTCAATAAATACTCAAACATTTCCTCCAAATACATTCAAACAGCTATCTGACTAAATGTACTGCATAGTAGATAGGAAAACAAAAGGCAATAATACACTACTTAGGATCAAAGCAGAAGGGTCATTTTTGTCTGTGTCAAACATCACTGCAAATTTTTAAACAAGGGAGTAATTTCTTATACATGTTAATGATCTGGGTTGTGTTACTCCCTGCACAGTCTTTGATATAATTAAATCTTTACCTTAAAAGTGCCGCCTGGAAAAAGACATTATGCACTTGGCATAGTGTATATTTAATTTGGTAGCATGAAGAACAATGGGGTAGATATAAAAGCATTTATGGATCTTAGGTTTCAGAAACCTTTCAAACTGAGATTAATCTCTGTTGTATAAATCAAGTTCATATAAGGCAACTAACAATGCCTTTCCTAAGCAATTTTTGCAGGTGGATTTGTTACTAATTTTTCTTCTTTCCACCAAAATGAGGTACTTACATTGAATGTAACAGGGTTTTAAAAACTTTTTTTTAAAGTTTTATCTTTTAAAAAAATAATGATTAGGTTTTTGTATTTAATAGTGGGTAATTTGATGTAAAAACCTAAATCACATACTTTGGAAACCCACATCAATTATGTGTTATAATTTGATTAGTAACAGTGTTGATGTATAAAAAGTCATATTCTAAAAATTGACATTTCAAAATGACATTTGTTCTAGTGTCACAAATTTTTCTTACCCTAGTATTTAAACAAAGAACTATTTGCACACCATAGTATTTGAACAAAGAATTATTTGCACACAGTACTCTATCTTTTGCTTCCTCCTTGTATTATCCAAAAGTGTTTCTGGATAATTTAGAAGAACTGTTGAAAAGCATATTTTGATTGCAAATCAACCATATTATCAACTGCTTTTCCAGACTCTCCTTACACAGATATATGATTAAGGGTTTTCACAGGATTCATTTTCTTTTATGCTTCCATATTAGTGTTTTAATTAATTTTCTTTTTCCCTGAAGTAAAAACATTGTCAATAAACGGGTTAAAACAGAGCACTTTCACAGATGGCTACTTTAAGTAACAGACTGAATTACAGTAAGAATCACTTTGAAGAAAGTAATATTTTAGTACAAATATCAGAATATAACACATAATAGGCAGTGAATTTGGCCAACCTTACAATCAATACAACAGATAATACTAACAGTACAATTATTAATATATCTTCAGTTATGGGTAAAATGTCCATTGAATATATAAATGAAGAGCATTCAGCTGTTTCAGTAAATACTGTCTCAGTTATTGCACTTCCATTTTTTAAAACAAAAACTTTCTTCTTAAAGCCAATTTAGTTAAAACTGTTTACCATTTCTAACAAAAACATTGGAATTTTAAATTTGAAAGCTGATATAATTATTTTTCCCACTAGGTGGCCCTAATCAGTGGTTTCTAACATCTCAATAATTTAAAGTTAATCTTGATCATACAGGTACAGCATGAAGGAATGTAATAGGATTTTAACACAATTCAGTTTTATCCTGATCTTTCTCAGCCCAAAGCAGCAAATACAACCAGCACAACAATGAAGTGCAAGGAATGGGAAATCTTGTAAACCCCACCCCCCCCAAAAATGATTTAGTTACTATAATGTTGTTCATAAGCAAAGATAAATACACTAAACTTTTTATTTAAAAAAGCAAATACAGCATATTGAAGATAGGGGCTTAGATTTTTAGGCTTTAAAGCAAGAAGAAAAATGCTGCCACTTCAAAACAAAATTTTAACCTTGCTCCTCTTCAGCTGCCTTTGTTTTCAGTGCCAGGCAAAAGAGCTTTTAGCTTTAGGATTTGGTAAGTATATGCTGCATTGGAACTCATACTACTTGATTACTGCATTGATTGTATTATTATATTTTAATTATTATTCTTGTATGGTGTCTCTAGGCGCTGTAAACCATCCCAGGAAAACCTGGGCCTGAGATGTGACATGCATGCTTTAAAAATGAATAAATACATACATATGCTATTCCTTGTGCAATTTCAAATGATGGCATAAAAGGAAAGAACTCATACGACAGCCTGAATTTGGACTGGCAAGTTTGCCACTTATTTCCTCTAAACTGCCAAAGGGTAGGAAAATGATAAGAGAGAAACAGGACATAATAGAACATGGCCACAAGCCAAATGTCTATTAAAATTATTTACAAAATGTGCAGCAAGAGAGTGCCAGATTGGCTTCCGAAAGCACTTTCTGCAAGCTACAAAAATCTCTACTGGTCCTCATCTGTGTTTTTTCCAAATAAACTTTATTTTCAGAATATACCTTAGCACTTTCATAATAATAATGGTGATTACTACTGTTCCTAAAAAGAAAGCTACTGACAGAAAAATCGGTTTATCTGGGAGCCTCCAAAATTAATTTACAAATAAAGCACACATCCCATCTGAGATACACTTATAAAACTACAGATACACTGATAACATGTTTCAAATTCGTGGTTTTTGCACTAATATAGTGAAATATGTATTTTACTCACTTCCTAAAATGCCAATTTTAGGAAGACACTCTTCAGTGTTTACAAAATCTGCTTAAAATCCTTAAGATGCTTTATGGGTAATCCTCATCTTACAACCATTCATTTGGTGACTGTCTGTAGTTACAACAGCACTGAAAAAAGTTATATTACAACCACTACAGCACCCCCCGTCATGTGATCCAAATTAGAGCGCTTGGCAACCAGCATGTACTTACAACAGCAGGTCACGATTGCCATTTGCAATCTTTCCAATCAATTTCCCATAAGCAAAGTCAATGGGGAAAGATGGATTCATTTAACTACTGATTTACTTATTGACTGTAGCAAAAAAAAGATTGTAAAATCAGGTGTTTATCGTTTAAAAAACACATCTCCTAGTGACAGAAGTTCCAGTCCCAATTGTAATTGTAAGTCGAGGACTACTTGCAGTCACCTTTTCAATATAAACGGTGGCAATAGGTTATTAATGAGTCAAAATTAGTATAATGGTTAAGGCTTCAGGTTAAAAACCAGAAGATCATTAGATCTAGTCCCATCTTGGGCACAAAGCCAGCTGGATGACCTTGAGCCAGCCACTTTTCTCAGTCTTAGAAATAGGCAAGGCAAATCACTTCTGAAAAATTATTGCCAAGAAAACTGCAGAGACTTTTCCAGTCTGACTCCAAGAATTGGACACAATTGAAGAAAAAAAAAGTAACACTATTTAGTTGATGTTCCACAGACCAATTTTCTTCTCTAATAATGTAATATTAATTTTTGGAACAGTATGTTAACCAACAGGCTGAAGCCACCGTTGAGCTTGAATGTGCAAACTGAAACAATGATACAGTGATACAATTCAAGTACAATAAAATCAAGTTATTATCTTTGTAGTTTTCTGCTCAGTGGATAGAAAAGAAAAGATGATCACTCTGTGTGAGATGTAACCATTTTTTATATCCAACAGCAATTTTCTTTTTATGTTGCTTTCAAAATGAAAATGAAATTCCCTCAGAACCAAGTCTTAAATCAGATGGAATGTGCAATAATGAGCAAATCTAAAAAGAAAAGAAATTTAGAAATGTTAATATTTTAATTAAATATTAAATATCCTCCTCTGTTCCTGTAATGTTCCATTCCAATAATGTTATTTGTTTTGAACACAATTACAGTTTGTATTCCAACAATGAAATTGGGCACATACTTGTTTAAACCGTCCCCTAATTTTCTCCAAGTCATCTTGAAGTTTGTCATAAACTGGATCTTCCAAAGGAAAGTTTTGAATCATCTCTATTAACTGCTCCAGGACTTTTATCTTTTTACTGAAATAAAATTGATTTAATAATGTCACACACTGTTATTTTCAAAGTCCATCTACATACCACCCTGTTTTAATATATTTTACTACTTCCGTTCATTCTAACATCACACTCACAAGATGGGTAACTCAGAAAACCAAGCCTATTGATTACTATCATTAATAAAAATAATAATTAATTATTATAATAGAGGCTCAAATAATGCCCTGACATTACAGCATTTAGAATCAATGGTGTCTATGAAGACCAATTATACAGCTTGGTATAAAAACACTCGACTATTTAGAATTATGGATCAATTCCAACCGTTTCCTTCTTTACATCCATTAATAGAGCAGCAGGTGCTATGTGTTTATAATTCAGAATATTTGCTCACTGTATCAAATCTATCATTTCAATCCTTCTCCAAATCCACATCTTCTAGTCAGCATTGTCACCAGGTAATGGAAGTCACTGTAGAAAATGTCCCTATTATTTGTTTTGTAGCATTTCATCATATATGAATGAACGATTTTGGAACAATCTGCCTCTTCTTTTAAGATGATAACTTTATAAAGCAGTAAGACTTTGAGAAAAATGAGGTAAAACTTAAACCACCCTCCCCAAACACAAAACTGAAAATGACAAATTCCAAATAATAAAGCATATTCTTCTACATTTGATTTCTTCTCTCAGATCTTTAGTAGATTATTGCCTATTAAAAATCACCTCTTTAACAGAAAAATGGAAACTGCATTCGCACGATCTAAATAATTCACCAGTTCCAGTGTGCTACAATAATACAGCGCAGGCTGCAGTGACTGGGCTGCAATCTAGTGGTATGATCCAAGATGAGTTTGAGATGGTGAATCCTGAAAAAATAAACAGGCCTCTCTCTACTATCAACTCAGCCACTTATTTCCTGCATCCAAGTTCCTCCCAGATTATGAAAGCAGCAAGGAAAGTGATTCGCATTTGTGTCCATGCAGTAGCGTCAATCTTCTTGATGAAGGGGACGGTGTTTGTCCCCAGTCTTGAAAGAGGCAGCGGTGTGCCCCCTTCTCAAGAAGTCATCCATGGACCAATGGTTTTCAATAACTATTCACCAGTCTCCAACCTTCCCTCCTTGGGGAAGATTGCTCAAAAGGTAGTCTGCAGCTAAGGAATGGATTATCTGGAGGAAATGGATTATCTATTCTAGACACATTTCAGTCAAGTTTCAAGCTGGGATTTAGTACTGAGACAGCTTTGGTCACCCTTATGGTCCTTGACCTCTTGGTGGCTTTTGAGACCATCAACCACAGTATCCTTCTGAGCCAGCTCCATGGGTTGGGGGATGGGGGCATTGGGGACACCATTTTATGGTGAATCTCTTCCTTTCTCCGGGGCTAGTCCAGTCAGTGTTACTTGGTGGTGAGAGATTGTTCCCTAAGCCTCTCATTTGTGGAGTACCTCAGGTGTTATTTTCTCTCCCCTCTTTTTCAACATTTACATGAGACCTCTGGTTGAGGTCACCAGCCAGTTTGGGTTTGATATCATCAAGACTTTGATGACATTTGTTATGTATTTTGATTCTGAGGCAGCCAAGTTGAGGTTCTGTTCCAGTATCTGGAGGCAGTAGGTGTTTTTACTTCCCAGATCTGAGGATATTCACTTTGATCTTGGATGGGGTTGCTCTTCCCCATTCAAGGATTGTGCACAATTTTGGAGGGTCTCCTGGACTCACAATTCTACTCAGTGAGATGTGGCAGCTGTGACCAAAAAGGCTTTTACCCAAGTTCATATACAGTACCAATTACACCCTTTCCTACCACATGGGGCCCTTCAGAGAGATGGTCATACACTGTCACCTCACAGTTTGATTATTGCAACATGTTCTAAGTAAGGCTAGCCTGAAAAACCACCTGGTCCACAATGCAGTAGCACAGAAAGTGGTAGGCATGCCTTTGTATGTCCATGTAACACATCTTTACAAACTGCACTGGTTGCCAGTTTGCTTCCAGGTGGGATTCAAGGTACAGGATGTTACCTATAAAATACTACATGGCATAGGATCAGGTTATTTGAGGGATCTCCTGCCTCCTATAGTATTTAACCAACTGGTTCAACCTGGCAGGTTGTATGCTCCAGCTTCAATCAATTAAACAGTGCTACTTATCAGGACTTTGTTCTTTGCTATGCTTGTATTTTTTGCACTGTTCCGTTTTTTAAATGTTTTAACAACTGTAAACCACCCAGAGTCACTAGAGTTGGGCATATACATTTAATAAATGTATGTGTTATTATTACACAGCTAAATCAAAATGAAAAGTGTAGTAATTTTAAACAGCTACATCCAGTAAAACTGACGACAATATCAGTTCCAGCAAACACCATAGGTTGTTGCACTTGGAAACATCTGAAAACTGAAAGCTATAATGTTTCTGCTTAACTTTGCTGATACACCGCTGAAGTCATATCCAATTAATTTCATCCTGGTACAATTGCTGATATACTTTTTCAATACTATTTCAATTAATGTAATTCCATCACCACACACACGCACAATCTAATTTCACCAGGTACTCTGATGTATATTTTAGGCTGTCACCAATTTCCTCTTCATTTACACTTGTGATATTTTCTTCCTTACCATACTAGGCTTTTTTTTTTTTAAGCAGAAAAAGAAGTTCTTTTTCTGGAAATTAATTAAATCCACAAGAAAAGTATTTGAATATAAAATGACCTTCTAGCAACAATAATATACTGAACAGAGATCTGTTGAGAATGCTGCCACTGATAGAAAGGAAAAAAAGGTGGGGGAGTATTTTACTGATTTTCTCCTTTCTCTGTTGCTACCAATTCTACATATTTTACAATGACAGCAACTGCTCAATGCACCTGGAAACAAATTTCCAGCAGAGAGAGAGAAATAACAAAAATCTTTCTCCCAAATCAGCCTTCCTCCCATGAGAATTCCTAACTGGATCAAATAACTTCCTTGATAGTAAGAAGCTGTTCCATATTCAAGATGCAAAATTTGATTCAACCCAGTGGGTAACAACAGTTCCCCCTCCCCCTAAATTTACCTGCATTTTTCATCTGATGTTTTCTGAAGCAACTGTTGCCACGTCAGTGCAAAACCAAGGTATGACCCTATCTGTAAATTTGAGAAGTGATTATTTTATTTTGTTTTAAAATCACTAACATTATTGCTCATATGTTTATAGTTACAGAGCTATAAAAACTACAAAGTTCACTTAGTGTTTAATGTACATGTCAGCGTATACACACTGAAGAGAATACTGTTTTAAATCAAAAAACTAATTTTAACTTTTAAAACATACTTCTGAACCAATTCTGGCACCCTGCTGTATTCCATATTGTCTTCCTTCAACACCACCAGCATGGACTCCTTCAGCATAACCATCTTGATAGCCTTCACCATAAAATCTGTTAAAAGATTTTGAAAGAACAAGCCATATAAGCCATATAAATACATATAAATATATCCTTTCATTTAACTGTCATGCATGTTTATTCCACATAATCCAGTACATTCCAATTAATTTCAAAAGGATTTAAGCAATTGTTATATAATATGCTGTTTGAATGTAAATTCATTTAGCTTGTAATCCCATATAAACTATGGCATACATACTTGCTTGGATGCAAGTCTTACTGAATTCTGTAAGGTTTATCTCTGATTCATCATTTTTATCTGTATTCTGTCTTTAATATTATTCTTACAAAAAAGTCAAGGCAGCAAACATATCCAACATCCTTCCTCCTCCTATTTTCCGCACAATAACTCTCTGAATTGAGTCAGGTTCAGAATGGTGACTGACTCAAGGTTACCCAGCTAGCTTTCATAGCTAAGGTGGGACTAGAACTCATAATCTCCCAATTTCTAGTTTGGTGCCTTAAGCATACTTAGAACTCCAGTCTTGATTTTATTATGTTCTATTAAAATGTAATTACATTTGTACATTCATAAGAGTTTAAAATTGGGACTTTCATAAATTACAGTAGCAAATAATGTTCTCTTCTCTTGAGGTTCTTCTTTCAATAAATTGTACAAGAATGAATTCCATTAATGTACAATATTTATCTCATTTCATTTGTAATCTACAGTAAAAAAAGAATCGCTTTAGTAATTTTCAATACTCTAAAAAATTTACACCAACATTGAAGTTCTATGGCACTATATATACTTTTATATTACCTCACCAATATGATTGGCCTCTGTAATAGAGTGAAATGTCAGATTCAATCTAAATTTGTTAAGATGCAAGGCTAACAAATTGTAAAAATGATGTGGGCCAGCATTGCCATCTTACGAGTATTTATTTTCCTTTTTCTAAGCATGTAACTTAATTATGGCTTTTGCCATTCAACAGAACTGAAACGAATCGCATCTCAGTCACAATGTTACTGAACCTGTAATATATCCTATTATATCTTGTAATAATTCTTTCACTGCAGACTATTTTATGCCTATTTTTTTTTAAAAAAAATAGGCAAACTATGTTCCACTGATTAATTGTTCTAAGTGTCAGGAAATTTCTCCTTAGTTCGTTTGCTTCTCTCCTTGATTAGTTTCCACCCATTGCTTCTTTTCCTGCCCTCAGGTGCTTTGGAGAATAGGTTGACTCCCTCCTCTTTGTGGCAGCCCCTGAGATATTGGAACATTGCTATCATATCTCCCCTAATCCTTCTTTTCATTAAACTAGACATAGCCAATTCCTGCAACCGTTTTTGTATGTTTTAGCCTCCAGTCCCCTCATCCTCTTAACTGCTCTTCTCTGCACTCTTTCTAGAGCGACCCTTCACCAAACCGAATCGTACCGGAGTGGCACGAAAACCTCAGCGTAGTCTCAGCAACGAAGACATTAAAGCAGAGGAAGGAGCCGAAGGGAGGATGCCGCTACTCGGCCCCGTTTGGCCTTCCCCGCGGTTAGAGACGCGCCTTTCCCATCCCGTTCAGTGCCAAAACGAAAGGAGGGGAAAGTTCTTCGTCGAGAAGCGGCGGCGCCAACAACGTGACGAACAGGCCCTACCTCGTTTCTGCCATGACGATAGCATCGAAGGCGTCGCTCTCCCCCTCAACGGCCGCCATGGCTTTCGCCGAGTCCCCAACCGTCGCGCCGCGCCGCTCGTCTCTTCCACCGACGGCAAGCCGCAAGGACCAAACCAACGCGGCCTCCTTGCGCATGCTCCGAAAGGGCGCCGACTCGCACGTTCACAAGCCGAAGGCTCTTTCGGGGGAGGTTGGGAAAAGTCTCTCGGCGCGCCTCCGTTTTTCCCACGTTAGCCGCTAGAGGGAGCAAGTCTCCTTCGGAAAAACAGACGGGAGTTTGTTTTGGAAAGTGCATCTGTTTGTTTTGGAAAGTGCAGACTTCCTCGGGCTCTTTCCCAGGTGGCGCTTATTGCGGCACGGATTTGGTTGCTGGATGCATTTTTTTCCCCCCGAATTCTGCTTGACGGAGATGATACGATATTGCCATGATCATAGGTGACTCCGTTTTGAAAGCTTTTGTCCTTAAATTGTTCTTACTAGGGCCAAATTAGAGGATCGGTAAGTACATTGGTTTAATAACAGAAAAAAAATGTCTTCTGTGGCTTGGTTTCTTTCTTTACTATTTGAGCAAATGTATTGTTGTAAAGCAGTTCTGATAATTAAATAGGCCAGTTGGTTTTTTTTAAAAAAAAATCTTTTCTTTCAACAGGATTACAGTGCAATTTACAAAAATTGAAATAATATAATCAACTTGAAAGTGATTGCCCAGTTATGTGCCATCAAATCACATAGCTTTTCTCCTTGGTGATCTGGCCATTGACCATTTTAGCCAGTTGCAACTGAATAATGCAGCAACTGGGTCCTTATTGAGATCTTACAGCTGGTCATCCTCTTCTTTTTCCTTCCACCTTTCTCCACCTTCTCCAGAAAATGTTATCTTTGTAGCTTGGCTGGAATGTTTTTACTGCTGTCATCACCACTACAAAGCATCACTTTGATTCCTTGAAGCTGCTCATAGCTTTTCTCTGTCTGAATTAAAATGGAGCTCGGATAAGCACCTCAAATTATCTTAGGTTTTTTTTTTCCCAAGGGGGGGGGTTCCTATTCCCATCAATATTGTTTTTGGTGCTCTCAGGTTTGCTTCAGAGGGAAACAAATTACTTTTACAGGCCATGATTGGAAAAGAGTAACTATTTCCAAACACAACTGGGTCCCAGGCCATAAATTCATTATCTAGAACCTCATGTCAATTTCCCCCTCTGCAATCTACCTTATATTTGTTTGGGAAATAGCAGAACGGAAAGTTATGTACATCATCAAGAGCCCTTGAACAAAGGTGGTATATAGGCAGTCCTCAACTTACAACCACAATTGAGCCCAAAACTTCTATTAAGCGAGACATTTGTTAAGTGAGTTTTGGCCTGTTTTACGACCTTTCTTGCCACCATAGAGTCATGTGATTCACCAAGTGAATCACATGACTCTAGGATACAGCAGCAGTCATAAAGTATGAATCAGTTGCCAAGCATCTGAATTTTGATCACGTGATCAACGTGGGGATGCTGCAAAAGTCGTAAGTGTGCAAAAAATGATCATGTCACATTTTTAGTGCCGTCGTAACTTTGAATGGTCACTAAATGAACTGCTGTTAAGTCTAGGACTAATAAACAGGGACAGCGGGAATCTGTGCCATATCCATTATTACAGCCTCCAACTTTCAAAAGTCTTCAATCTCACAAAGATTCTGAAATTCATATTTGTTCCCCAAGGACTTACTGTATTTTTCGGAGTATAAGACGCACCTTTCCCCTCCAAAAAAGAGGGTGAAAATCTGGGTGCGTCTTTATACTCCGAATAGAGGTTTCAGAGGCTGAAAAAAGCATCAGAAAAGAAGCTTCAGAAAAGAAGCCCCCAAACAGAGTTTCAGAGGTTTTTTTTCTGAAGCTCTGTTTTGGAGGCTTTCAGAGGCAGGAAAAAAAGTTTTTTCTGAAACAGATTTTCAGAAATTTCAGAGGCAAAAAAAAAAAAAAGCAAGGCACAGAGCTCACAACCAAGGAACCTGTTCAGGGGTGGGTTCTAAAATTTTTTGCTACTGGTTCTGTGGGTGTGGCTTATTTTGTGGGCATGGCTTGGTGGGGGTAATGTGACGGTTGGCATGGCCAACTTTTTTTTTTGTAACTTTTAAAAGCATTTTTTCTATAACCTTAAGAGGTTGCAGAAAAAAATGCTTTCAGGAGCCTCTGATGATCAGGCAACTCAGCTGGGATCGCCAGAGGCTTTTAAAGGGATTTTTTTTTTCCTACAACCACTTTGGCTGAAGAGATTGCAGAAAAAATGCTTTCAGAAGCCTCTGACGATCCCAGCTGAGCCGCACTATCATCAGAGGCTTTTTTTTTTTCTTTTTTACTTTTTTACTTTTTTAAAAAAAGCATTTTTTCGGCCGAAGAGGTAGAAAAAATGCTTTTAAAAGTAAAAAAAAAAAGCCTCTGATGAGGTGGGTGAGGTAAGCGAGTGGCGACCGGGCCGGGGACCGGTTCAGGGGCGTGGCCAGCCAATGTTATTACTGGTTCTCTGAACTACTACAAATTTTTATTACCGGTTCTTGCGAACCGGTAGCAACCCACCACTGAACCTCTTGCTAAAATTCACCTCTGGGAACAGCTGATTGGGGGTATTCTGGGTGGCCCAATCAGCTTTTTTCTTATTTTCCTCCCCAAAAACTAAGGTGCATCTTATACTCCAGTGCGTCTTATACTCTGAAAAATACTGTGCATTGGTTTACAAATAACAATATATCTATGATCGAATGACACATAAAACCTATGTCAGGTTAAGGAAAGAAATATGATTATCTTTGGATTACCTAATGAATTCCATGTCTAAACTGGAATTTGAATCTGCATCTAAATCCAACCCCTCAATATTACATCATCCTGGCTTCAGTTTTCCTTCCTTCCTTCCCTCCCTCCCTCCCTCCTCCTTTTTCTTTCTTTCCCTCCCTCTTTCTCTTTCTTTCTTTCTTTCTTTCTTTCTTTCTTTCTTTCTTTCTTCTCAAAGATTCTGTAAACACTCAAGACATAACCATTAAAGTGCCTTGGTCAGATACACAGATAACCTCATCTCTTGAAACAAGAAAGAGTAATCCTTTTAATGTTATCAGTCAGGCCTTCCCTTCTGTAAACACCCACTTCAGCTACTTGTAATTGTTTATAGGAAAATTGAAAGAATGTCCGGTATAACTTTCACCTGGAAAGCTAAATAAGGTTTGGGCTACTGTATTGCTTTTGCTCATTGAATACAAACACTAATGTTCAATGTAGTAATCTATAGTCAAAAATAAATAAATCAACCAATCTGATAGCACATTTTCAGACCAGCAAATATTATTAAAAGGCATAAATTTTGTGAGCTCCAGTTAACTTGATTCGATATGTGAAGCTTACTGCAGCTCCTAAAAGCTTGGTATATATTAAAACGTGCAATATGCACTGTTTGGCATTCAAATTGGGGAAAATGTTTGTTAATATTTTCATATCTGAATTTACAAACTGCATTAAAGTTTGCTTCTGAAAGTTGTTCTACTGATTTTTTATTTATTTATTTATTTATTTATTTATTTGGTGGGGAGGGAGAACCATGCTTACCAGCAGAAGCAACATGCATCCTTGATCTTTTGTGATCTATGATTATTTCTGGTGTACGGTTCTGATGTTTTAACATTTGTGTGGAGAACAGACCATGTGTTAGGTCAAATTAGGCAGAAATATTGAACATTCAAAAGGGTTCAAAACTTTTAAACATCGATGTATGTTGTAATAGCTTTGGAGGTTTTGTTTTGTTTTGGGGGTTTCTTTTCTTTTCTTTTTTGCTGTTATAGGATCTGCTTAGGCAATTTATTTTCAAAAATAAAGAGCAATTTTAAATAATTGAATGAGTGCCCTGTACCATTTAAGTTTAAAATAATGTTGAGCAACTCTAGTCTGTAGTTTATATGTAGTGTCCGGGAACTTTGGGGGAGGGGGGCATCAGTGGGCACTCCCCAAAAAAACTGAACACAAAAGAAAAAGACTTGGTGGCACAATTCTCATTTTAAAAGCCCTAGCAATTCCTTAATGCTACCTGCAAAATTTGAGATAATGAACTGAATGTTTATTCTTACTTGCATTGTGGATTTCATAAGGTTATCACCATGCTCTTGGAGGCTGAATTTTAGCTGCAGAAACATGGTCTGCCTCTTCTTTTACAGTTCGTATGTTCAGCTTGGACTTTATGTTTACTTGCCTGAAGTTAATCACTACACAGTGAACTGTCTGTTGAACAAACATGCTTAAGAATTGTGCCTTAAGCACTTAACATTCATTCTAGTAGCAAAGTCAGATGGTGACTGTCAACAGAATTGAACCCAAATTCTCTGCAATGCCTTCCTCTGTTTAGAATATCATTCTCTTGGAAATAAGGTTGGCCCCCATTTGTGCTGCTTTTCTGGAAAGTCCCAAAGACATACTTCTGTCAACAGGCCTGGGGATCCCAGGTTGGTACAGAGCTGATCCTGTGGCTTGTACAATTGGGTTTGTTACGATCAAGGTGGGTGGATGAGTTTTATAGTGTTGTGTTGTTTTATATGTGTGAGTTAGGCAGCCATATAAATCTATTGAATAAATAAGTAAAATATATAAAGTGTGATCACTTAGAAGCAAATTGGATAAATAAATAAATAGCAAGGAACTGCAGTTACAGTATAGAATCCTACTTAACGTTTACATGTTAACATTTATATGCCACTAAGGAAAGTAACGTGGCAGTTCAGGGTAAGCTATCATTAATAAACCGATAGTACCTAGTTGTATATTTATTTGTTTATTTAAAACAGGGATGTCAAACTCAAGGGCCGTCAGCTGGATCTGGCCCACAGGGTGCTTAAATCTGGTCTGCGGGGCAGGCCTTGAAATATCAAAGGACTGGTCCACAGTGCCTCTGCCAGCTAAAACAGCCTGCATGCAGCCCCCCCCCCCCCGCATCCCCTGTGCCTTGTTTTCGCCCTCCATGGCCTCCTGCAGCACTCTGCTGGCCGCAAACGGGCCATGCAGGGCCCCTGCACAGCCTTTTTTTTTAAATTTTTGGCCTCCCTGGCCTCCAGTAGCATTCTGCCAGCCAAAAACGGGTCACATCGCGGCCTCTGCACGGCCTGTTTTGGCTGGCAGAGGGCTGCAGGAGGCCATGGAGGGCGAAAATGAGGCATTGGAGGGGCTGTCTGCAGACCACTCTGTGCCCTGTTTTGGCCAGCAGGGTGTTGCAGGAGGGGTCCATCCGGTCTCCCCACCCCCCACCCCCATCTCTGGCCCACAGAAGAGAACTACAATGCTGATCCAGCTCTCAAAGAAATCCAGTTTGACACCCCTGATTTTAAACATTTATGCCACTACCTATCTTATGCCAAATTCTAGGTGGTTCCCAATACAGGTCATCCTCGTCATACAACAGTTCATTTAGTGACCATTAAAAGTTGCAACGGCACTGAAAAAAAGTGACTTACGACTATTTTTTCCCAAGTTACGACTGTTACAATATTGTCACGTGATCAAAATTCGGATGCTTGGCAACTGACTCATATTTATGACAGTTGCAGTGTCCCAGGGTCACCTTGGGTGACTTCCTTGCAAGCAGAGTCAATGGGGAAGCCAGATTCACTTCACAGCTGTGTTACTAATTTAACAACTGCAGTGATTCATTTTACAACTGTGGCACGAAAGGTCGTAAAATGGGGAGAAATTCACTTAATGAATGTTTCACTTAGCGACAAACTTTTGGCCTCAATTGTGGTCGTAAGACAAGAACTAGCCGCAGTACTAGGAGTCAGGATCCGAGGTCTTGATCCACATCTTTTAGTGTCTTGGATACCCAAGCAAGACTCAACCCAAGCAAGACAAAGCAGCTATTTATTTAAAAGCTTATTGATTCTGGGGTTGTACCAATATTGGTTTTTCAGGGGGTTGCACTTCCCTATGGATAGCAATCCCTTCATTTTTGGAGTCCTGAGCTCTCGCAGCTGCTCTCAGAAAAAGAGGATCTGGATCTGGAGTCCATGGTCTGGAAAGTCTTTGCCCAGGTCCATCCAGTGCACAATTTATGGCCTTCTTTCCATAGAAGACGTACTACACTGACGATAATCACCCGTATGCCTGGATTACTGTAATTTGCTTTACATAAAGATGCTCTTGATAACCACCCAGAAACTCCAGCTGAGGTAAAATAGCATGGCCCTGGTGCTTACTGGGCAACTTTATTATTGCCATGTAACACCACTCCTGTGGGAATCGCATTGGCTAGCAATAGCTTTCTGAATGCAATTCTAAGATGTTGGTTATCACCTATAAAGCCCTTTATGGCTCAGGGATTTGGTATCTATAAGACTGCTTAACCCACCCATTCTGAGTAAACAGAATGCCTGTGGAGGATCCCCACCCACTGAGAGGTATGATGGGAGAAGAGGGAGGCATATTTTGTGGGAGCTGTTCTGGGATGGCTTGTGCTCTGAAGCAAGAGTCCTCCCCATTTTTGCAGCCTTCCTGAAAGTTGTAAAAAACCTGGCTCAGAAACCTGCTTCTTCTGCACCTACTAGATCCACATGCAAGATTATTATAAGGGTATTATGTATCTGACAGTTTTGTATTTTATTTTGTATCAGTTATGTTGCTGTGTTCTTGAAAACTCAATTGAGTAGTTAGAGATTGGGGGCTTCATAAATCTGATAAATAAACCAGTAGCATGAGAGGAGGGGAGGGGAGGAGGGATGGGGAGGGAAAGAGAGAGAGAAAGGGAAGAAGGGAGGGGGTAGAGAGAGAAAAAAAGAGAAAGAGAAGAAATTCTTAGTTGTTGTCTCATGTTTAATAGTTTCAATTTGTACCCTTCCTTCCACTGTGACCACCAGACAGAAAAGGTAATATGAATCACTAAGCTACTTTCAATAGGCAACAATAATTAAAATAAGCATTAATAGACTTAGAAGGCTGAGCTGAAGAGAGAAGTCTTAACTCCCTTGATGATGGTGAAAAAATTAAGACTAAGCAGAAAGAGTCCATATTGTAGTTGAACTGTGGAGTCCTTGGTGTTCTCTAAGCTTGGTGGTTTGCCAGCAGACATTTCATTACCCAATTAGGTAACATTATCAGTGCCTTTGCACACAGACATTGCATTGATTATGTTACTTAGTTGGGTAATGAAATGTCTACAAGCCAACAATCAAGCTCAGAGAGCACCAAGCCAAGCAAAAAGGGAAAGACAATATATGTCATTGCTTGGGAACTTCACAGAAAGTTAGAGAAAAGCAATTAAAAAACTAAAATGCTAGGTGAGGGCATGGAATGATAGCATCCTTAGTTTAAATTGCTAGGAGAATATATTCAGCATTACAAGTAGTCCTCGACTTACAACCACAATTGAGGCCAAAATTTCAGTGGCTAAGCAAGACATTTATTAAGCGAATTTTGCCCTGTTCGAAGACCTTTCTTGCCACAATTGTTAGGTGAATCACTGCAGTTAAGTTAAGTTTGTAATACGGCTGTTAAGTGAATCTGCTTTTCCCATTGACTTTGCTTTTCAGAAGGTTGCAAAAGGGGATCACATGACTCTAAGACATTGCAGTTGTTATAAATATGAATCAGTTGCCAAGCATCTGATTTTTTATCACAGGACCATGGGGGTGCTGCAACGGTCATAAATGTAGAAAAATGATCATAAGTCATTTTTCTCAGTGATGTCGTAACTTTGAATGGTCGCTAATTGAACTGTTGTAAGTCGAGGACTATCTGTATATTGCAGTTTCATTTTTAAACTATCTACTAGAACTGTAAATCTGATTCATTTCTATAAGCCAATTAAGTGTAATATTTATTTTGGCGTTTATTTATTTAAGAAAATGTATAAGGCTGCCCCACTCACTCTCCGTGACTCTGGGTGGCTTACAAAAATAAAGTTAGGCTCTTCTGTGTCCGGTAATCATATGTGTAATGAAAAGGGGGAGAAATGCTTTTGGGGGGGACAAGGCAAATTGGCAATTTAATTACATTGTTTTCTCTTAATATAAAATTTAACGATTAGCAGTTAAAATAATCTGTAGTTCAAGGCAATACATTCCTTGCTTAAGGGAAAGAAATAACCTAGGACTTGGTTATTTGTGTTTATGAAGGTAGGAATGGATCTTGCAATGCAGAAAATTCCCTTCAGCTTTATCTTATCTTGAAGTCTCCAAGATCTGAGTACATCAAAGGAAATTGAGTGTTACCTCATCAGCATTGCTGGAGGATAGGAAAACCTTCCTTCTAAAACAGAATTTTTAAGACATGTTACTCAGCTGCATTGACTGACTAATCCATTGTGGATATTCCAAGCTTCCTTTGAATTGTGAGATCATACAATAGCAATAGCATTTAGACTGGTATCTATCTCATAGTGCTTTACAGCATTCTCTGCCCCCAACAATCTGGGTCCTCATTTTACCGACATAGATGGAAGGCTGAGTCAATCTTGAGCCCTGTCAGGATCAAAATCCAGGCTGTGGGCAGTTTGCTACAATACCACACTTTAACCCCTACACTAGAAAGGTAAGTTACCGTATTTTTCAGACTATAAGATGCTCTGAAGTATAAGATGCGCCTAGCTTTTGGGAAGAAAAACAAGGGGAAAAAAATCTGCCTCCCAGCAATTTATTTCCTTGCAGCAAACAGCCTGGTCAGCTTCAGCACAGTCTGATTTAGCACAAGCAGCTAATTGGCAGTTGGATCGGCCTCCTGGAATACCGCCTATCAGCTGTTTCAGGCTGCGGGAATCATCACCGCCATCGCTGCCGATCACTGCTGCTGCCTATCGCTGCCTCTGGGCACTCAATTTTCAGCCTCTGTGCATCCCGTTTTTGGCCTCCATGTGTCCCGTTTTTGGCCTGTTCCAGGCAGCAGGGATCATTACCGCTCCGCCTATCCCCACCATCTGGAATGGGCCAAAAATGGGAGGCACGGAGGCTGAAAACAGGACACTTGGAGGCTGAAAATGGGGTGTGCGGAGGCAGTGGTAGCAGCAATGGGTGGCGGCGGCGGGAGGTGGCGATCCCTGCAGCCTGGAATAGCTGATAGGTAGCATTCTGGGAGCCCGATCCAACCACCAATCAGCTACTTGTGCTAAATCAGGCTGTGCTGAAACTGACCAAGCTATTTGCTGCAAGGAAGTAAATTGCTGGGAGGCAGAGGCCGAAGGGTGGGGACTGGCAGGTGGGTGGGGCTTCAGCAACATTCACTATATAAAATGCACAGACATTTCCACCCACTTTTTTGGGGGGTGGTGCGTCTTATACACCGAAAAATACAGTAAAAGGCTAGTAGAGTCATTGGTTTGGTGGATGGACAGCTATATAAATTGGATAAATAAATAAACAATGCCATATTAATCTGTGGCAGCAATCTTCCATGCAAACCTGCCCTAGAAAGAAATCTTATGGAATTGTTGCCTTTCAAATTCTAAAAAAATAGTTATTGTAAAGAGGCAAATATATGAGTATTGAAAGGTGTAACAATTGTGCTTGAATTATCCAGAAAATATAAAACATCTGAGACCCCAGAGAGAGGAGAGGTAAGGTTCAATCATTACATTACAGGTACATCATTTGCAGACAAGGTCTCAATGTGCTGGATAGTTCTTTAGAACCTGACCTACAAATGCATAAATCAAAATAAATACAAAATTATAAGCATGTTTGATTTGCAAAATATGTTCCAATCACAAAATCCAACTTTTACTGGTGAAATATTTTTAAAGGATTAAATCATGTATTTATTGATTATAGGAAGTCAGGTGACACGTTTTATATTTTATTTCTATTAAAATGTTACACACTACAGCTAAAGTTTTTACACATAATTCTTAAAGGTTTGTTTTGTTTTGTTTTGACCATTTTACAATTACAAAAATCCACTACATATTTATCCAGTGTTTAGAAAGGCAAAATTGGAATACATAAATATACATTTAAGTATAAATACAGTAAGAAAATAAACGGATGTATGTGTTTAATAAATTAATCATAAATAGAGCATTGACAATGAAGTGCTAGTTGAAGAAAATGTTTTCTTCTGATTTCTATACAACCTTATTATATACAAGAACTTTTTAAAAAGAGTAATGTTCCAAATTTTATTTCAAACTTCCAAAATGTAAATATTGAAATCTTAACTTGTAAAATGTCATACAGGAAAAAAGTACCATATTTTTCAGAGTATAAGATGCACCTTTTTTCCCCCTAAAAGGGGGTGAAAATTTGGGTGCTTCTTATACACTGAATATAGCCCCGCCCACCCACTGGCCCCCACCCTTGGCCTCTGCCTCCCAGCAATTTACGTCCTTGCAGCAAGCAGCAAGAAGAAACAGTCCATTTCAGCTTCGGCCTAATTAGCACAAGTTGATTGTCCCTTGGATCAGCCTCCCAACTCTCAGCTGTTTCAGGCTGCAGGGATTGCCTACTGCTGCGCGGGCCTCTGCTGTTTGCTGCAAGGAGGTAAATTGCTGGGAGCAGATTTTTTTTTCTTGTGCTAATCAAGCTATGTTGAAACCGAAAATGAAAGTAAAGCAGGCTATTTGCTGTTTGCTGCAATGAGGCAAAATTGCTGGAAGGCAGAGGCAGATTTCTTTTTCTTGTTTTCCTCACCAAAAAAGGTATAGTCCGGAGCGATTTATACTCCGAAAAATACGGTATATGAAGTCCTGCTAAATGTCTATGGAGATTCCCAGTCATCCAGGGCCATGGTTGTTCCAAAGGTCTTGTTCAATCAGCACAATTCGAAAGGCAACTGGACTTTTCTTGGTTTTTTTGCTTCTAATTGAAGCTTCTTCAGTTCTAGAGAAGCTTCTTGGATGAGGAGCAAAACATTTTCAAGGGAAAAAAACCCAAGAAAGTCCAGTTGCCATTTGAACATCACCTTTGGAACTGCTGCTAACTTTAATGTGGATTACATTGCATCACTTTCAGTAGGAATTTAAAACAGCCTGGACTACATCCAAAGCATCTCCTATATGAAATGGCAGCTTTTATCTATTTGGCCTGCCTTTTTCCACCTGGAGCTACAGAGAGGAATCAGGCAATGTCTGAGGACTCTGGGAATTTCAGTCACAGCATATCAGGAAAGTAACTTGTTGGGAGAAAATGTACTCATCTATATTTGTTGAGAATTAATGTTACTTTCATTGAGAAAAAAAATAGTTATGTAGTAGAAAATCTGGACAAAGTTATCCAATCTGTAAGTGAATAATTAAAACTGAATATAGATTTTTTAAAAAATATTTTTGGCATGTCTAAAGAAGCACATATTTTAGTTTTACAACATTGTTCAGTAAGCAAAATAGACATTTGTTGTCAATCTACAGAGAAATCAGAATGATTTAGCTGCATCACCTTTTTCCTTGTTTTCCTAGATTGCAGCCTAACCAATTTTGGTTTTTTCCCCCAAAAAATTAGCTCTTCATACAGTTGCAGTTGTTCCTGAACAAACTTACATCCCTGGAAAGTCTTTATACCATTTAGCAACAAATATTGTCTTGCTAATAAAACATGACAGTTTTATTATTTAATCTCTCCTATTAAAGTTGAAGTTTATATTACCTTAATTATGATAATTACCTTCCAATAGCCAATTTCCTTAAAAACACAGAAGTCTGAGAAATATAGTGAGATCTAGCATGTATCAAAAATGTATAATTCCCTTTTGTTTACTTAGTTGTGGCTAATTTATTTCTAACACTAATTCTGTTTAAATACATTGAACAGGAATGACCAAATTCTTTGATTGAACAGCAGTTATTGGGACTCAGAGATAAGTGGAAGCAATGAAGCAGTAATGTTTTTATGGGTTTGTCTTTCCAAAGATCTTCCAAAGCAAAAGAAATTCTGCAGGCTTTGAATGTTTCTCATTTCTAAAAAAAACATTTTGAAGGAACTTTTCTAACTATTTTACAGATGAGAGAAAAAGAGGGTGAATGAATATAGCTTTCTTGGAATTAGTATTGCTTTACAAAGGTGGCATCATATTTACACATTTGTCATGTTTAAGTTATCATATGAACAAATACAATCCTAACCTCTTGGTAACTTCTCTATAAAATCTAATTAATGAAGCAGAAATTATTAACCAAAACTAGGACTTTGTACTAAGGATACTTCAGAAGTGATACCAAAGGGATCCATGCTGTCAGTTTCAACTGGTTGATGAAAAATACCAGATTCCAAATTTTGCCTGGTATCACTATATTCTCCAAAATCTGTAGTTTCCACTGGCACAGTGTTCATCATAGGTAGGAAATGAGACAATGGAAGAAAGTCTTTTCCTTTGTATTGTTGTCTTTGCCTAGCATTACTTAAAGACACCAAGATTCCATATTTCTTTGACTTGTAGATGTTGTAGCCATCTGGACGTATCTCCTCTTCAAATGAGCAATTCTCTGTGGTATATATAAACTGAAAAGAAAAAAAAGTAAACATTACTGCATACTGCATGAGTTTATAAGTCTCTTAAATGGCAGATGAAGCAACATTGTCCAAATAATCAGTGGAATTATCTATTTGGCTACAAGATTAATTGTAAATCATAATTAAATATGATATTCCTTAGAGAGATTAAATTGAATTTCTTATTTCACCGAGCTAAAATAATCTTAAGGGAATCTCAAGAAGAAACAGAGGAAGTATTTATAAATTAGGTTATAAGAAGCATTTATAACTAAGTATAGTCTGTAACAAGTTACTAAAGGAATGGCGATCAATTTTACAACAAGGTTCATTTTGATTTCTCCAATTTTATTTGATTGGAAGGAAATAAATATTCTCAATTCCTGATTGTTCATCAAACAATTTATTGCTTGTGTGTTGTTTCCACTATAGATAAAAAATAAAGGGATTATCATAGTTCAAACTGAATGCTTTTGTGGGTACTAATATATGCTGTGGAAAACAACAAAGGAAGTTTCATAGTAAAAGAGACTGGGGCATGATAAAAATGTTGTCATGCAAGACTTAATTATGGGTTAAAGTACTGAATGAGTTTCTTTTTTTAACCACCTAATGAGGCAAATAAGCATGTCCTTTCAGTATCTCAGTTTGACATCTGCTTAGATCAGGTAACTTTGAGATATTTTGAGCTTCAGTTCTCAATAGTTTTAGCAGCATGGGTAATGGTAAACAATTGTTAGAATTCTAGCCAAAACAATCTGGTGCATACCAGTTTGTCTACCCTTGCCCTAGATTACAAGGAGGATTTCTATATTCTATAAAAACACAGATGCAAAAATTTGAATTATGCGAATAATGGAATGAAGATTGTTATAAAGGCTATTCCAGGGATATTAACATAACGCTCTAGTGCGGAATTAAACCTGGAAATCTTAGCTGCAGCCTTCAACGTCGACAAAAGTCATTACCAAAATTAATTTGTAATGTAACAGAAATAGAAAACTATTAAATACAATGATTGGAATTAGTTGTATCAATTACATTTCATTTGCATTAGCTATAAATGAAATAATATAAATATTTTTGGCAAAATAGTTCCGGCGTACTCAGATTAGCTGCAAACCTTGGCCCACTAAAATTGCCAATTGTATTTGATGATGCCAAAGCAACCTTTGCACAATAGTTGCTTAAGGACAGTGCCATCCAGCCATTTTTACAGTTGGAAATGGGTCTTTTTCTCAATACATATTCCAGGACAACCTAATAGAAATACAAGTAGTCCTCAATTTACAACAGTTTGTTTAGTGACGGTTCAAAGTTACAATGGTACAGAAAAAGTGACATGCCCGTTTTTCACACTTATGGCTATTGCTGCATCCCCCTGGTCATGTGATCAAAATTCAAATGCTTGGGAACTGACTCATATTTATGACGGTTGCAGTGTCCCAGCATCATGTGATCACGTTTGACAGGCAAAGTTAAAGGGAAAGCCAGATTCATTTAACAACCATGTTCTTAACACCTGCAGAGATTCATTTAACACCTGTGGCAGGAAACGTCATAAAATGGGGCAAAACTTAATTAACCGTCTCACAACAGAAATTTTATGTTCAATTTTGATGGGAAGTCAAGGGCTACCTTTATAAGTTGCTGAGGGAGAAGGTTTGCCTTATAAGAAATATACATTTTATGTATGTATTTTCATACATATTTCCCACGAGAAAATTCCCACAAACTTCGTCATGTAACAGACTTGAAAAATACGGCAATGGATTTTGAAAATTACACAGATCAATTTGGAATTAAGGCCCGAGATTTTCCTGTTGGGGGCAAAACCTTTGAATGTTAAATCAGGTATATGATTCTTGTTGATTCACATTATTACTGCAGCAAGATTAGCATATGCGCAGGAGTGGAAAAATCAATACTTAGCGATGGATTTGAAAATAATATATAAAATTAATGAGTGTGCGGAATCAGATAGATTAACTAGATTGATCAATGGTAAAAAAATTCAGAATTTTATAACAGTTGGAAATTATGGTACAATTGGGTCCAGAAAAGGTGGGATAGAATAAATATATGATGATGTATATATATGATGGCAAGTATGTATGTATAAAGGAATGACTTTATATTTATGGACAATGTACTCACATTACACCATGGTGGCAGGATTGTATATTTCATTTGTGTATTGATGCATAGAATATATTAATAAAAATTATATTTAAAAAAATCTGGACAATCATTAGAAAGTCAGAAAGATCTTTAGAAAACTCTTTCCTGCCATTGCATGCTCATCCATGCTTTTCCAACCCATATCTGATAGCCCTAATTGAACTTCACTTCCCCAAATTACTGGACGTTATGCTGGAAACTGAAACCCAGGACATCCGGAAAACTGGGGAAAGCTGGAATAAAACTTATTTGATGATGTAAATGGAACAAATGCATTGTATATTCAGAGCAACAGAACTAAGGTGTTCATAATTCAGGAATGTTAACACTATGAAGAATGTGGCCATCATTTCAGAAAGTTTTAGTTCCTTTGTGCCACTGTTGTTTTTCCTAAAACTCTGGTGTTACTCTGGTTCAGTCATTAGAGGTAACTGAACTCTTGGTCAATAAAAAAAAGTATTGCTGATTACGTAGAATGCTTCAGTGATAAGAGAAAATTGTGTTCTTGCACAAGCTCTTTCTCAGTCAAGCATCTGCACCATACGTTTATCTGGCACACAAAACAGCCTGAAAATTCCATGACTTATTGCTGAGTATTTTATAGCAGAATTCCTTCAGAGAGACACATAGGCTTCAAATACAGGTTCTTGCTTCTTCACCAATAGATTGGGCGGTCAGTCATTTGGAAAACATGTTTTTACTCTGTTGTCAAGATTAGCAACAGCTTGAAATCTGAAGTTGCCATCATGACAATCACTTAATAGCACAACTTTGAAAATCAGTACCATGCTTTGTCACCGTTGTGATTATGATAGGAATTGAGTAGGAAATATGCAAAAATAGTAGTGCATGCCCTACAATAGGCTCGACAGTTTAAAAGAGAGAAAGAAGTACATCCAAAATTCCTCCCACCGACACACCCTAAACCCAGGGGAAGAAAGAAAATCATGCTCCTTAATGTTAGATGATGACTGGGGAAACTCTGATTTAAAATCCTGCTTCAGCTATGGATAATAGCTTCAGCTATTATCACGGAATATTTGGGACCGTTCATTATCTTTCAGGCAAAACTACATTGCACACTTGTAAAGAAAACTGGACAAGTGGGTGCTGTGTACACTGCTTTTAAGCACTTGGAAGAAAGGAGAAATATAAGCAATAAGTAAATTGTCCCAATTATTGTGCCTCTGTGGTGTATAGGTCTATAGCCTGTTTTATTTTCTTGATTCATTGATTAATTAAAATTAAAACAAGCTCGCAATTCAGAGTTTAATCGAGTGTCTTTAGTGATATGCTTAGCAAGGTTTAGTTCTAAATAGATATAATTGCACAAAATTACATAGATAAACAATATTTTGGGAGGATACACGATAATCCTTATTTTAATGAAGAGACAGCTTTAAACAGTATTATCGTATTCCAAGCAGAAAGTATGTCAGATTTGAAGCTCGCTATTTAAATCTCTAGTTACTATGGAAAAGTTAACTTTTAGTACACTACGTATTTTCATTTTTGAAAGGAAGTGAATTTTAATGTAACAGGCTGAGCATTATGAATGGAAGCAGTGATTGTAATTATCTAAAGTTATACCTTTAAAAGAACGTAAGAAGCATTATATCTATAATGTAAGAATACCCTTCCTAGCCAAAAAATATTGCTGTGTCATCAACTACGCACTCAGTCCCTGAAAGGTCAATGAAAACAACAGGATTAAAAAATAATTGAAAATAGGAGGTTTCCTTGCCCAGTTCAGGTTAGTTGAATGAGGGATCCAGTTTAATGTACTGCAACTTGCTGTATACTTATTTTCCAATTTGAAATTGCATTCGGAATATTGATTTCAATAGGACAGAATAACATTATGTTTGTGTGACCCTGAGGTTCTGGTGAGAAGTTACATTTGGTGAATTGAGGGAGCTATGTAACGCTGATGACCCTTATTACCTATCAGTATTTCCTAGGGTATTTATATCTTTATTTATACTTATTTATTGTTATCTAATACCTATACTTGGTGTGGAAAAAACAGTAAAAAAGTCCCAAAGTATTTAAGTTAACGTTTAAGTGCTTCATTCATTAGCAGTTATAAAAGATTTTTTTTAAAATCTATAACACTGGCCATTTGGTCTTTTTAAAATCTAAATAAAAGGAGTTCCACATTTACATCTACAGCAGTGATAGGTTGCCCCTGGTTCGCACTGCACCGGTTCTATAGAACCGGTAGTATAACTGGCGGGAGGCTCCGCCCACCGACCCCAACGTCACCAAAATACTTCTGCGCGTGCGCAGCCCCACTGCAAACCGGTAGTAAAGGTAAGTAGAACCCACCCCTGATCTACAGTGTACTGTTCTGCTGCTCAAGCCACTATATAGCACATTACTGGTGCTCAAAGGTTGAGGTAGCCAGACAACAAGCATTCTGGAAAACCCACAAACACCCTGCCAGCTTCTGTTCCTTTCTCTCTGTTTGTTCTTATTTATCCTGCTTGCTAGACTTGCAATGCTTCCCTTTTCTGCAGGTTTTTTTTTTTAAAACCGGTTTTCAGAGTGCCACACCTTGCTGCAAAGATCCAGATGACCAGCAGATGGGAGACAATGGTTAGCTTTCCGCCCTTTGGATTCTGCTGCTGTAATACCAACTCTTAGCTAGCTCCTATACAACTATGTTTGCTACCAACACAACGCAAAGGGTACACTGTGTAAACGGTCTCATTAATTGATCAGAAATAGCACCTAATTTTTATTATTTTCCCACCTGGCCACCTCTACAAGGAAATAACCCCACCTCCAGAGTATTAAAGGAGGGTAACCAACAGAAAGCTTTATGAATCTATGCCTTTCTGAAATAGAAGGAACCCGCGAGCAAAGGGAGCTGGCATTATTCAATAAAGAACGCGAGGTCCGGATTCTTTTCTCCATGCCAGGGATGGAGAGCTGTATTTGGATGCGGGGGGTTTGAGGGGGGGGACCCAGACACAAATGGCTAGCGAGCCAGCAAACTTAGTGGGTGGCCTCTCAAGAGATTTACGCGCTTCTTTCTCCTCCCCTCCCTCAAAGGTTACCGTGAGGACAGGGCGCGATAAGGATCTATCTTCTGCCTGGAGCCCCGAAAACAGGTCCCCAAAGAAACGTAAACAAATAGTAACTCTGTAGCCTTGTAAGTTCTGGAATGTGTGGCTGAGCCCGCCTTTATCTAGGCTGCCACGGTGCTGCAAGAAGTAGCACCCAAAAGACCGTTGCTCTCTTTCATCCCCACTATTCCTTCCAAAATCCAGTGTAAATGATCAGTGTCTTCCTGCAACACTTGGCGATCCTGTGTGAAGGGGGGGGGTCCCCTCCTCCTCTTCCTCCTCCTCCTCTTCTTCTTCTCTGGCGAGCCCAAAGAAACTCCTCCTTTCGCGCTACAAGCTTTACTTTAAAGAGCCGGGAAAGCGCGCCCTTCCCGCGCCACGTTTTTAAGGACCTTGGCGCAAACTTGTCCCAAGTCCCCGCGTGGGGCGCGTCTCGCCTGGTTTGCGAGCGGAGAGGCAAGACAAAGCCGTTCCCGATCGGGAGGAAAGGATACCAAGAGAAGGCATAGCCTATCCCCGTCGTGGGTGTTTTTTTTTATTATTATTATTATTTTTACCAGTTTAGTCACTCACCAGCCCGTGCAGCCTGCCTTCCTCTTCCATACACAGGTAGCGAGAGCTGTGCACGCCCTTGATGGCCACCGTGCGAAGCGCTACTGCTCGGATCTCCAGCAAACCTGCGCGGGCGGGACAAACAAAAACCGTTGTAGGATTAATGTACTCCGTGGGGAGGAAAATTGCCTTCGGGGAAAGGAAAGGATCTCTCTTCTCCCAACCTCCCCCCCCGCCCCCAGATCCTCAGGAAGGATAGAGCGAGCCCATGAACAAAAGCAGGGATCTTTGTAAAGAGGAGGGAGAAATTGGGTGGGTGCCCCCTCCAAACTCCTTGGAGGGGGCATCCACCCAATTGCATCCACCCACTTGCTCCTTCCTCTTTACAAAGATCCCTGCTTTTGTTCATGGGTTCTCTCTATCCTTTGGAAGTGGGGGGGGGATCAAAGAAAGCCCCAAGGGAGGCCCGGGATTATTTCAGGATCTGGGTTTTCCTCGCGTTCTCAGGGAGCGCAGTTTCAAAGAGGCCACGAAAAAGGAAGGGAGGGGGGACAGGAGTTTGGGGTTAAGAAGACGCAGCGAGGTGAGGAGGGGAGGCTCCCCGAGCCAAAGCGTCCGCTTCCAAAAGTGAGGGAAGGGACCGCGGGAAGGATGACCTGCTTGAAAGCGGGAGGAAGGAGGACCCACGTCGGAGCGTTGAGGCTACTTACTGTGTCGACTCTGAGTAGCGGCGCCGTCCACTCGGCCGTCGCCGTGGATCCTCAGGAAATAGCTGAACAGTCCGTGCCGGCTGGCCGTGTAGAGGTGCCTGAACCGGATAGGGTCCCCCCAGCCGTAGTAAACGTGCGGTCCAGCATCGGCCAGAGGCACCGACTTGACGGCCGTGGCGAAGCAAAGGCCCAGCAGAGCCAGGGGCGCGGCGCGGGTTTTGCAGACCTCCATCCCCATCCTAGCAGAAGGAGCGGCTGAGGGTGGGTGGGGGTGGGGAGGGGGCTTCCCTCCAAGCCCTAAAGACCGTAAGCACCGCGCCGCGAGGTTCCTAAGCTGGGGAGGGTGGGGGAAGAGATCCCAGCCTGGGGGAGATGGAGGGGCTTCGTGGAGCGAATGTCGGAAGCAGCAGGCGAGCCCCTTCCTTTTATAGCTCTCGCTGATCAGCCCAATCGATAAGGCGAATGCCGATTCCAATACAGACCCCGCTCCTCAGCAAGTGCTCCGGCCAATTCCCGCCCCGTCGTATTGATCTGGATGACATCACTGCCCAGGGGACACCCTGCAGGCTTCAGCTTCTGACCTGCTCTGGGACGAGGTGGAGCTCGCATTACAAGGAGTCGGGATGGCTTTCCAGATCTCCAGCACTCTTCCCTTAAGTCGCCTCGCCTCGCCTCGCCTTCCTGCTCGGCTGCCTTGGATCGATCGCGGGAGAGAAAGCCTACCTTGGGCGGTGGGATTCTCTTTCCGAAGCCGCTTGGTGGTCTCTTCCCTTCCCTTCCTACCCGGCTGCCTTCCCGATCCGTTGACGTCCCGAGGAGGGTATAAAGAATAGGCACAGCCGCGAGATCGGCGTGCAAAGCAAAAAATTTTTTTAAAAAAGTGCGGGAACCTCTGGAGAGAGAGAGAGAGCAAAGAAAGCGCACGAAAGGGGGGGGGCTTTTTATGAAATCGCACCGCTCCCCACAAGACCTCACTCCTTCCCTCCTCAAAAAAAAAAAAAAGGAGAGCAAGGCCTGTCTGGCTGGGAAGGGGTTGTGTTCTTTTTGCACACCTATACACTGTTGTTGTTGTTTTTTGCACACCTATACACCGTTGCGTTCAACCCGCACAAAACTAGAGCTTCATTTCCTCGTGGGCATCTGTCGAAAAGTATATAGGAGCAAGGCAAGGGCGGGTGACGCGTTAGAGACCACACATTTCGGGGACAGGAGGGAGAGAAGAACTGCGGGGCGATTAAAGGAAGTTTAAATATGAATGCAATTGCCAAATGACCCGGAAAATCGCCTCTCCCACCCACCCACCTCCAGCCCTCTTTGTTCCCCAAGGTGCCCAAGCGCATCGGCTGATGCAACAGCAGCTTTGAATTGAGGAAAGCTGGAAAACGAAGAGCAGTATCAGCAGGCAGCCAGGGAGAGGGAAAGGGGCTGCTTTTAGGCTGCTTTTTGAGTTCTAGAAAACAGTCGACATAAAGGCACTTTTTAAAAAATCCATTTACCTGAGGTAAATAAGCTATTTCTGTTCTTAACTGTATTGTTGCTGAGGAACAACCCCATCCAAGTGTTATATACTCTATCCAAGTGTTATATATATATTCACAAAAGAAAGCTCAGGACCCTAATTGGTTGGAAACATGTGGAAGAGGATGGACAATCCTGCAGTGGATGGACAGTGGCTAAAATGATGGTGGTGATGATGGTGTGTGTATAGATAGATAGATAGATAGATAGATAGATAGATAGATAGATAGATAGATAGATAGATAGATAGATGATAGATAGATAGATAGATAGATAGATAGATAGATAGATAGATAGATAGATGATAGAATATATGAGAATCGGTATACATGTATACCAATTTGGAGCTCATAATACAGCTAACCCAATATGTATAAATATGTCTATTTCATCATCATCATTTTAGCCATTGTCTATCCACTGTAGGATGAAGGCCTCTTCCGCATGTTTCCAACCAATACAGGTCCTGAGCTTTGTTTTGCCAATTGAGCCCGCAATACTTGCTGATGTCATCGATCCATCCTGTTTTAGGTCTCTTTCGTGGATGCTTTTCATCAAGTGGAATCCATTCTATGACTGCCTTGGTCCACGTGCCATCAGGTCCTCTTGCTATGTAACCAGCCCATTTCCATTTCCATTTTTTTACTCTCCTGAAGATATCACATATTTTGGTTTATTCTCTAATCCACATGCAGGCCTTTCTATCTTGTCTTGTAATGCTGAGCATGTATCTTTCCATGGCTCTTTGCAGCTCTCATAGCTTTTTTATGTATATACTCTCTCTCTCTCTCTCTCTCTCTCTCTCTCTCTCTCTCTCTCTCTCTCTCTCTCTCTCTCTCTCTCTCTCTCTCTCTCTGTGTGTGTGTGTGTGTGTGTGTGTGTATACAGACACCTACAATCCTCTTAATACAAGCTTGCCCCTCACTGTAAACATCTGAGGACAGAAATTACATCCTGAACCTCTGGATGGCACTCCAGGGCAAATAGGACTGCCTGGTCTTCTTAACCCTTCAGAGTAGCCAAATTTAGCTTGCCAAACAATGTAGGAAGGTGAAGATTGCTTTAATTAGCAAAGCAAAGTATTAGGATGATGCAAATTCCAGCCCAAAATTCCATAGGTTCGGAAGGAAGAATGCCTGGGGTTGACTCGGAATGCAAGAAGTTGTTCTATCAGAGTGGGAGAAGGCCAGTCTCAGGAAAACTGCTACACCCTTAGGAGACAGAGGAGGACTTCTTTGAACTGTGTGGTTAAAAAAAAGAAAATAAATTTCTCATGCTTACCTATTGATCAATGACTGGGCTCATGCATCACATTAAAACACAAAGTGAATGCTTTGTTTGACTTGCAGTGTCATGTGAAAATCCTCAGTGTGACTTAATGTTACTGTAGATGAAAACATGATCATTAAGGTTTGGTCAGCAAACTTTGATTTAAAAAGAATCCTGGCACTTAGTATATGCGAAGAAAGTCAATGTTAAATCAGTTGATTGATTAAAATTCTACCAGTGTTAATGTTACTTGTTCCTGGATTAGTATGTTAGCAAAACTAACCTAATATGGTAATACTGCAACTTGAGAATGGAATTGTTTTGATTCAACTTTGTTCATCTTTTGTTAAAGGTAAAACTCTTCAAATTTCAGCAAATGGTTAGTAAAATCTGAAAACTAGCAATATATGAAACTGCAGTCCTATCCATATTTACTTGAAAGTAATTTTGATCTCTCTCTCTCTCCCTCTCTCCATCCATATCATATCATATCATATCATATATCATATCATATATCATATCATAACACAACACAACACAACACAACACAACACAACATAACATAACATAACATAACATTAAAATTAAAAATACCCAACTAATAGATTGAATAATTTTCTTTTTTTTTTATTGCAAAAGTTTTACAATTACATTTTCACCCCTTTTCCCCCACCACCACCACCACCCCAAACTTCCCAACCTCCCTAACCCTCCCTAACCCTCCCCTCCCCCCAGACTTCCCTATAATATACTCATAACTCGTAAAAAAAAAACCCTTAATATGACACTTATGTGTAAACTTGAACCCCTCCCTCCCCTGTATAATTTTTCTTTTTACCTCATTACATTAAAATATTTCTAAAACATTATTTTCAAATAAAAGCTATTTGATACTTTCTAGTTTGATATTTGTTCTGAACATATTCTATCCATCTTTTCCATTCCCATTCATAAGTCTCTTGTGAACAATCTTTTAAGTATGCTGAAATCTTCGCCATCTCTGCAAAACTGGCCATCTTCAAAGTCCATTCCTCAATAGTGGGCAAAGCTTCATTTTTCCAGCATTTACCTATCAACAATCTTGCTGCTGTTATCATATGCAATATCAGTTTTGTTTCACCCGATGTAAAACCCTTAACTATACCCAATAAAAACAATTGTGGAGAGAATTGAATTTTTTTCTTCAACACATTCTGCATGACCCACCAAATTTTTATCCAAAAAGCCTTAACTTTCCTACAGGTCCACCAAACATGATAATACGTAGCATCCAAACATTCACATCTCCAACATTTTGGCTGAACATTAGGGTACATACATGACAACTTTTTGGGATCTAAATGCCATCTATAAAACATTTTATAGAAATTTTCCCTCAGGTTCTGCGACTGTGTAAATTTAACATTCTGAACCCAATTTTTTTCCCATGTTTCCAACATCACTGGTTCTTCAAAATTTTGTGCCCACTTAATCATACAATCTTTAACTAATTCAGTTTCTGAATCCCTTTCTAGCAAAACATTATAAAGCCTTTTGATATGCATTGGACCTTTCAAGAGAAAGATTGAATAATTTTCTTATATGCAAGAAAAAAAAATCAGTTTACCTGTGAATGTTCATATGCAATATACAGAATGCTTATTTCCAGTTAAAAATATTGAAATAGCAAAATTAGCAAATTTGTTGAGCTGAACTTTAAAACTGAGTGTATCCCTGTTTTTATATAGATATGCTGACTATTTCCTCATATTGGTCAAATAAAACAATTCATAGATTCTTTGTGATAAATACTTTCAACACATCTATGAAAGAAAGCTCATTTTGCATCAAGATGAAGAATAATATTCAAGAATTTATCCAGAACAATACTTCAGTTTGCTAATTCTTTGTTTGACCACTAGATAGAGCTTTAAACCTTAAATCTCTCCCTCAATCTCTAATTCTGCGGATTGTTTCAATTGCCTTTAAATGAACCTGTTTTGGTATCTTCAAACTTCCAGATCTACTGTATCTAATTGAATCTGCATAATTGAAGCAAGATCAATTCTATTTGCTAATCATGATGTAGCTAATTTAGTCACAACTTTCTGCCGTAGGAGTTTATTTCACTCCAAAACGTAATCAATAAATGTTCCACTAAAAGAAAGGAGCAAGAAGGAGAAACAAACACAGTGAATCCTCAGAAACAGGATGACAAAGTGAACTGTATTTGCTTAAGAGAAACTACAGGAGGAAGACACAGTATGTCTGGATGTGTGTGTTATTTATTTATTTGTTTAATAACATTTTGAAGTCACCCAACTCCACAATAACTCTGGATAGCTTATACATAAAAAAGTAATGGGGAAAAACACATACAAATGACTGGGAGAATAGGACATCAACTGCAAACTACATAACAGCAACCTTCATAACAGAAGAGGACAACAAAATCACTCTTCCTTCATAGAATGAAGATTAGAATGGATGGATAGAAAAAGACAGCTAGGCAGGCAGACAGGCAGGCAAAGGCAACAAACAGATTGAAATAAGCACATCTGTGATCAATGAAATTCAGAGAAAATTTTTTATAGGATTGAGGATAGCCATCATAAATACTTTTGTATGTGTATAGTGAGAAAGTTAAATATATGACCAAATAGCATCCTTTAAAATTAATGGAACATATTATTTGGGATGGATTATGCTGTTGTTGTTGTCATTGTCATTAAATCAAGTTCCTTAAGTCAGCTTTACTCTTCTTGATTTCTGAGATGCATCCATGTAAACATCTGGAAAGTACTATTGAGGTCATTTGCTACAGACTAGATATATCTAGGGTGTTTTTCAAGTTTCATCTTATTCTAGTCTATAGTCCAACAGCAGTTTACACAGAAGTTCCTTTTAATTAAAAATATCATTTTTCAGGCATTCCTAAGGCAGTTTCAGTGATGAGCTGTAAGTGTCATTAAAATGCAAATGAAAATATTTTCCTGTCCTGCTGATGCCTAGAAAGAATTATAGATAGGAAAGCCAATGGTTTGGGTGCAGAAGGCCCTACCTATATTCAATTCTTCATCTCTTCAGGTAAATCAACTAACTAACCTCATCTGGAAACAAAGCTAGTGCAAGGTTTATATTTTTTTTTCCTCCCTGATATTAAATGTAACTTAACTTAAAACACGTAATATTGAATTATTTTCATAGACATTACGAGTCTATCATTGTATAAATGCTTTATCCCCAATGCCAGCTGGAAACTGTAGTAATTCTTTCATCTTAGCAAACAGCACATCGGAAAGAGAAACATTTTAAAACTGAATGGGAAAGAAGAAACCACCACCACCACCCCCCGAACAAACAAAAACCCAATAGTGGGAATTGACCCCTGATAGAAAATGCAGCCACTGAACAAAGGATTGCTTGGTTGAATAGCCTGCTCATATAGTTTCTCAGTGATTAATGAGAGTTTCAGTTAGAGTCCCATTGAGAGAAAGGGACATTAAAGAGAAGTTCTGCATATGCTCTAATAAGGCAGCTTTAGCTGAATGATGTGAAGCTATGCGAACAACAAAAGCTTCCTCAACAGCAGTTTTAACAGAATATGAAGCTCATATTCAAGAACTTTTGTTATTTAATAGTGTTGGCTTTTTTTATTCCCGTCACTCATTAGACTGCCAATCTTGTTCCACTGATCAACCTTGATTCCTTACTTATAATATGAACCTGTCACATTTATTTCTTTGCTTATTTATTTACTTAGTGAGCTACCATAATAGGGTTTCTCTCCCACCTTTTCTCCAAGAACTCAAGGCAGTGCACATAGCATTTCCTCTCTTCTTCCGTTTTTCCTATAGCTATAATTGTGAGTTGGGTTGGGTTGGGTTGGGTTGAGAAGGGGTGATGGCTGAGGATGAGCTAAAACATGCGTCCCCTCATTCCTATTCCATCATTTTATTATGCTAGCTCTTTTCTAAATGAAGGTTCTTTTAGATCTTACTAATGCTAAAAGAAGTGTGTAACCATAGACTGGGTTGGAATTTCTGTATCTAATTGCAAATTTCTTTGTAAATAAGACAGAAAATAAATTTAATCCACCAATGTGTTAAACCACACTGACGGATCATTTAAATAATGGATTCTTAATTACTTCAAGCAGTACAAAGATTTCCAAAGGACTTATCATTCTCGGATCAGACAGAAGTTCCTGTGGGTTAGTAACAATTTTTCTTCCCAAGTCATTGGCTTTAATAATTATTTCTGTTTTATCTGGCATGTTCTTTTGCATGGTTTTATATGGTGAAGATATTTCATTTCTAATTACCGTATTTTTTGGTGTATAAGACGCACCGGAGTATAAGACGCACCTTAATTTTGGGGAAGGAAAACAAGGAAAAAAGTATTTTACCTCTGCCTACCAGCATTTAAGGTGGCACTACCCTCCTCTTCGTCCTGCAAGCGAGAGGTGCAGGGACTACTCGCTTTCCCCCAAAGAGACCCCTAGCATGCTCTGGGGGGAGGAACAGAGCACAGCCTGAGGAACAATCCTCCCTCTTCGGGACAGTGGGGGGGGGAATCTGCCCAGCAGCTTTGGGGAACAAGGTGGGTGCCACGATTTGCGGCTGGTCACCCCTCTGGCCACGCTGACTTCACTCTCCAGCAATGTGAGGAGCCGCCGCTGCTGCCTAACCCTCTCTGCGCCCAGGAGCCAAGCCGAGCTGAATGGGAGCCCCTAAAGGGAAACGTTCCTCCTTTCCAGCCATTGCTGCCCGGATTCCAAAATGCAAACCTCAAGAGTCACGCTTCAGGTGGCGGCCAGTTCCCCTGCAATGTGCAGCGGGGAATTGGGAAGTGCTTTGGATTCGGGGAGGAGATTGTAGCGCGGATGCCTAAAAGTGTTTTTCTGCACATTGCAGAGCCGCGCGCCCCCATCTTCCTTCTCAGCAGACTCTTCTCTTTCCTCCTGGCCAGATCCGCCGCCTGAAACATGGTGCACTTTTTTTGTCTCTGCACACCCCATGTTTGGAATCAGGAAGGGGATCGCGGGTCTGCCAAAGCTGCTGGGCAGATTCCCCCCCCCACTGTCCCGAAGAGGGAGGGTTGTTCCTCAGGCTGTGCCCCGACCCAGATCCTGCCGCCTGGAACTGGCCGAAAATGGCTGAAGGATGGGGGCCGGCGGGTGGTCGGGGCTACATTCGGCATAAAAGACGCACCCAGATTTTCACCCCCTTTTTGGGGGTAAAAAGGTGCGTCTTATACACCGAAAAATACGGTACTGCCATTAATATAATACATATTGAAGAAAGGGTTATGCAGCTAGATAGACAAATATAACATTGAAAAACAGTGCAAAATAATAAAATTTGCAAGAAATACAATTAAAAATAATTTAAAGAGTTTTTACATTTTTTTCTAATTATTTTAAGTTTCACTTCCACTTAAATAAGACATAAATTCATACAATGCATACAATGTGAAATTCATACAATGTGAAAATCCACTTCTTATGTTGAAGTAAAAATACAACAGCAGGTATAGTTATATTCTGTGCTGTTTCTTTGTGCTTTTTAAAATGACCACGAATTCATTCTATAGTGCTAGTTTGCGACAATACAAAAACACTCATATTTAAACTTCAAAGAATATATTTCCATGATCCTAAAGAATCCATTTAGCAGTTATACTTCTTTCACTTGCACATATAGCCCTGCCTTTTCATTATTATTAATCCCCATAAATTCTGCTGCTCGATGGATTAAGACAATCCTTTGCATGAATCTGAACAACTCCTTTAATTTCTTGATTTCTTCCCCCCCCCCCTTTTTTTTTTGTTATTGGTATTCATTGATCTGGTGTAGATGTGTGTGTGTGTGCTCTGTTCTAGAGGGATTACATTGTGAACTTGTTTGGCAAGGACTTGCAAATACAAAACTTGAATGAGCCAAGATGCTATTACTCTTCCTAACCATTACCTACAATAGAGATTACGGTAGTTACTAATGATAGCTCTGATTCTTATTAGTTGTTTTTGAAGCTCTCAACTCATTCTACCTATGTTCGAAATCCCAGTGTTCACATATCAAGTGTGCACTATATCTTAAATGTCTTCTTTAGAAGATGTTACACCTTTTTCTAGGATTTATCCTATGCATTCTGTAGGTAATTCTTGACCATTAAGAATGACTCCGCGTCATATGGAACTTGACCTCTAGTTGGAAGAGAAGTAGCTGTTCTGTTCTCTTCTGTGTTCTATTCATTCCCAGATTGTTTGTTCTAAAAGTCTGAAAATTGATTTCTGTTTGTAAGTTTACTTGGCTGTAAGCTTTGGCTTATATGTGCTGTTTTAGGTTGAACTAGAGATTAGTGACCCCAGATTGAGTTTACATAACTTGATTCTGGTCAGGGGAAGGAAAAAAAAAAGAGCAAGTGACTTATTTTAGCTTTCCTGAAAGGTTAATCTCGGTTATTACTTTCTAGGTCAAAGGCATTCACACTGTGTGATGGAACAAAAGGCATGAATTCAGGTACAACGGAATATTTGGAAACAGAGGTAAAAGATCCACTCTTACTATGTTTACTTATTTGTTTTGAGCGTTTATAACTGCCCAAAAGGTACAATAAAAATAAACATTAGGAGAAATCAAACATACATCTTTAAAAAGTAGTTCAATATATAATATGAGGAAGTGAACAGGATAATTTAACACACAACAAAAACAGGACTCCACTCAACATTTGGCAAATGCCTGGTGCAAAAGCAGAGGCCAACAGAGTTTGGGTTCATTATACAGGTAGTCCTCGACTTACAACAGTTCATTTGGTTACGATGGCACTGAAAATTGTGGCTGTTTTTCACAGTTATGACGTTTGCGGCATCCCCATGATCATGTGATCAAAATTCAGATGCTTGGCAACTGGTTCATATTTAGGACTGTTGCTGCTGTCCCAGGGTCCTGTAATTACTTTTTGTGACCGTCGGACAAGCAAAGTCAATGGGGAAGCCAGATTCACTTAACAACCAGGTCACTAACTTATCAACCGCAGTGATTCACTTGACAGCTGTGGCAAGAAAGGTCATTAAATGGGACAAAACTCACTTAACAAATGTCTCATTTAGCAACAGAAATTTTGGGCTCAATTGTGGTCATAAGTCAAGGACGACCTGTATACTGGTACGTTTCATTCAGATGTTGTGGTAGGATTTGATCTATCTTCTGTTTTTCTTTTTTCCATTGCCAAAGGTTCTTTGACCGCTTTAACAAGACTGTTTACTGGAAATCCAGTAAAAAGGTATTATTCAGGTTATTCTCTTGGTTTATCATTTGTACTTCCGGGTTAATTTTCAAAATGTTAATCAACAACCAATTTTCAGTAGAAAGTCCTTATTCAAGTCATTCTTTTGGCTTGTCATTTTTTTCCGTTTAAGTTCCCTTCTCTTATAATCCACACTTTTTTATTATCCAGGATTTTTGGTTCTAATATTTCCGCATCCAGGCAAAATTTATTTTACATCTGTCATTCCATCATTAATATTTTTTTGGATATAATCTATCCAAAGAAACAGGCATCAGTGGTGACATTGCTAACATTGTAACTACTAATTTCTAACCCCTTTCTTCGAAAAACTCCTGGGGTATTTCAAATGTTATAATGTAAGTTTCATTTTATAAACCCCCTGTACTAACCAAAACCAATGTTAACAAATAACGATTCTTTAATTCCACAAAAGTATTGAACTCTGTATATTAACTCTTATTACTAACATTTATAACACTTGATTTCTTGGCTTAGGTGCAATGGTTCTACAAACTAGTGGTCCAAAAAATATTAATACAAAACTTTTGAAATTATTGTTATCCAAAAGGGAATACTTCTTCTTTACTGATGAATAATGAAATATTTTTTCCATAGATTTGATAAGGAATTGGCTATGATGACTTCGGCCCCCACTCATCCCCTTACAGTTTCTTAACTAGTCTTGTTGCAGTATTTGTCGCCATGAGTCATGGCTTAGGGACAGTCGAGGTCAAGAATTGAAGGCCAAAGGTCATCTGAAGCATCCTGCCAATGGCAGCTAGAATTGACCTTTATTTGACAAAGCAGAACTAACCAGGGATCTGAAAGAATAGTATTCAAATAGCCATCTGAACCCTGCATCTGAGCATTGCATTTGGATTGATCCTAATCAGCCTTAATTTTCTAACCAAAAATGGTTAATTAGAAAACTATTTGAAAATAAGATGAGCAGAAGTAATAACAAAAAAAGACGTGGAAACTCATGAATCAAATGCTTCAAAGGTTAATCTGTTTGCTCGGATTGCACACTTGAAAGAAAATGAACCAGGCAGATTCAGATTTTGTTCAATAGACCAGGTTAAATAAACAGGCAGTAGTGTATTTGGAACCAAGGGTTGAACATTCTGCTGAGCTAATACGTCTTTGCATTACATGGTGTGCAAGCTTAATGATTACGCCCATGTTTTTTCTGTTCTTTATGGGCTCTCATTTTTAGACACTTGTCATTTCTTTCCATTAAAGTCTGGCTTGCAGGTCTCACCACGGTAAAAAAAAAAGTTTATAAATAAATTGAATTAAGAAAGAAGAGGTTTTGTAATATTGAGACAAACCTCCATGCGTTTCTGCTTGTATTCCTTTGTCACTCATACTATAGGAATGAATCCAGACACGAATAGAATAGAATAGAATAGAATAGAATAGAATAGAATAGAATACAATACAATACAATACAATACAATACAATACAATACAATACAATACAATACAATACAATACAATACAATACAATTTTTTATTGGCTAAGTGTGATTGGACACACAAGGAATTTGTCTTTGGTGTACAGTATATGCTCTCAGTGTACATAAGGAGAATAAATTACAGTCATCAAGAATAAAAAGATACAACATTTAGTGATAGTCAAGGTTACTAATAAGCTATCAAATCGTACTAGGAAACAAGTCAAAACAATATAAATTGAAAGATACAAGCACATGGTTATAGTAATAAGTGGGAAGAGATAGATATTAGTAAGGAAAATAATAATAATAATAATAATAATAATAATAATAATAATAATAATAATAATAATAATAGTAATACAGTCTTAGTAAATTGTTTGACAGTGTTGTGGGAATTAGTTGTTAAGCAGAGTGATGACATTCAGGAAAAAACTGTCCTTGTGTCTAGTTGTTCTGGTGTGCAGTATTTAAATAAGTCTGTGAAAACAGGCTGAATATTTTCAGAGAGCGCCACCACCAAATAATAATTGCACTTTGCTTTTGTAAGAGAAGCCTAATAAAATTCAAAGGAGTGATGTTATGGAACAAATGGTGGCCATAAATATTTGAAGGAGGATCTCTTCCTTTTTAAGCCAAATTTTCAGTAAAGGGACAGTTGCTCTCTTTCTCAGTTCATGCTGGAGATGCATCTTAAAGAATTTAAATAACTTAGACTATCCTTTTCTTCTGTAATGTGTGTTGCCTATATGAAGCTCTTTGATACAGGCTCCTCTTAATTGTCTTTTATCAATGATCCCATGTGTTGCCAACAGCACTGGGTGGGAGAGATCTCTTGCATTTACTAAAACGAAATGAAAGGGAAGCACACTTCATGATTCTACTCATCTGTCATTCCTTTGTCATTCACCCAGTGGCACTAAAGAGAAAAAAAATATCAGCACATGAACTCTTGAAGCCTTCCCAAGTCTCCAGCTGTCATTAGCTTTCAGCTCATTGGGCTGATCTTATCTGCCGCGGAGTGATTGAAAGTAATTTGTTTTGGTTGGAAGTAATTTGTTTTGGAGGGTAATTAGATTATCGCTTTGGTAGTTCCTACCTGGGGATCCAGAGTTCTCTGTTACTTGTTGCTCATTAACATCAATACCACAGAGACCTCCATCAAAGGAACGCTTTGCAGGGCTTTCCAGTTGCAGGAGATCCATAAGGAATGTCTTATTTCTCTAGGGAGATAATAAATCTTCTGGTGTCAAATAGTCATTTCATGGTTAGGTTTATAAGAGAACCAACTGGGGGTAACCAACTCTCCTTTTTAGGAAGAGAGTCTTAGGAAGAGAGCCTCAAACCTAGGGACTCCTAATCCAATACCCTCCAGATCAGGGGTGAAATGCTACTGGTTTAGACCGGTTCAACTGAACCGGTAGCGGCGGCAGCACAAAGCTCCGCCCACCACTCAGACGTTGTTACTTCCTGGTTTTAACCTGATTTTAACCTGTTTGCTTTGCACATGGGCAGAGGGTCGAAGCGTGCATGTGACACACATGGAGCGTGCACTTCTGAACTGGTAGGAAAGGTAAGTAGATTTCACCCCTGCTCCAGATCTGTTGTACCACAACTCCAATAGTTGCCACCCTAGAGTTTCAGGAAGTTACAATACACATCTGGAGAGTGCCAATCTAGAAAAGGCTTTAATGGTTATCATTATGAAAGATCCCAAGTAATGAATTGGGATACATAACAACATGAAAAGAACAAACTAAATTACAAATCGTAATTCTGGTATAGCTAAAGATGCATTATAAGATGCATTATAAGTTCCAAGGTAGCAAAACAACTTTGTTCTATCATACATCGCTTATTCAATTCAGTAATATTTATTTATGGAAGTATATTATTAAGAAAACCTGCAGAGATATTACCTGAAGTCAGTGGTGAAATCCACTTACCTTCGCTACCGGTTCAGGAACGGGAGCGTGTGCTATGCGCTATGTGTGCATGCGCCTCTTCTGCACATGCGCAGATGGTAAAAAAACGGGACGTAATGACGTCCCGGTGGGTGGGTGGAGCCTCCCGCTGCTACTGGTTTGGCGAGCCGAATAGAACTGGGAGGGGGGGGATTTCACTGCTGCCTGAAGTCTTTTTCATTATCTGAGATCACAAGCACTTAATAAGGAGCAAAAATGTGTGTGTGTGTTTAATGTTCTTCTATACATTTTTAATGAATTGCTGTCTTAAAATAGCCTTCTCTGCCCTAGTGCTTTCCCAATGTATTGAGACTACAATTGTCCAAATATAGAGCTATTTCCATCCTGGGAATGATGAAATGTGTAGCTTTAGTACAGCTGGAGGCCACCAGATAAGAGAAGAAGAGTTTATTGGAGTTGGGAGGCTAATAAATTCAAATAAATAAAGTAAATAAAAGACTGACTGTTACTTCAGGTTATATTATCGTTCACATGGAATATTTTAGAACTTTTCAAACAAGGACTGCTTGGAGGATCTGATGGTCTTAGGGATCTGTTTGTTTCTCTTGTCATTTCCAAGGAGGCTCTCCAACTGTGCTGAGACTATCATTTCCATAACTTCTCAGTATGGTGATAATTATATTTGGTGAGTTTTGGTCCCAATACTTTGGGAAAGCAAATACTTGTGGACCACAATTCTCTCTATAGAGGAAATCATGGGTTCTATGCACCCATTCCTTCCATTATGTACAACATAGCTGTGACATGTAATTTAAGCCCATATCTCTAGCTGAATATCACATACATAGATGCTGGCTTTCTTTCTACTTTGGTTTGTTTGTTTTAAAAGAAGGCATGCACTGAAGTTTTAGACACATAATAGGCCACATTATGTTTGTATATATATTTGCAGGATTCACCGATAAGATGAAAAACCCACTACGCAAGCATGTTATAGAACAATTCATGGTTCTAGTGGTTCTAGACATATGATAATTTTTGGATATCAGAAAGACAGACAGACAGACGTCATCCGAGAGTATGTCTAGAGCAGGGCTGTCAAACTCCTGGCCCGCAGACTGGATACATCACATGTTGATGTGATGTGCCCATGCCTGGTTTAGCGAAGGGGGGGAAAGTCCCGATACGTCACATGATGCCGCCATGACGCCGTGAGTTTGACACCCCTGGTCTAGAGCATGTTTAGTGTAGTGGCTAAGGTGCCACAATAGAAACCAGGAGGCCATGATTTGTAGTCCCAGATTAGGCACAAAGCCAGCTGGGTAACTTTCAGTCAGTCACTTTCTCTCCAGGGGCGGGTTCCAAAACCCATTGCTACCGGTTTGCTCATGGGCGGGCGTGCACAACGCTTCTGCGCATGTGCAGAACTGTCCAGGTGGGTGGCCGGACCCTCCCACCGTCACCGCTACCAGTTCACCCAATCTGGGGTGAACTGGTAGTAACCCACCACTGTTTCTCTCAGGCCTAGGAAAGAGGCAGTGGCAAACCACTTCTGAAAAGATTTGCAAGAAAACTTCGAGAAATGTCCAGGCAGTTGCTAGGAATCAACCCTAGCTCAAAGTGACATATATGCAAAATTGTATGTCATTAAATTACATTTATCTTTGATTCCCTGTTAGCCAATTGCTGGTAGCCCTGTAATTCTGCTCTCCCCCAATAAGCTATTTGGAAGATGCTCCACATTCCTTACCAAAACCCTATTTAATCAGTTTCAACTCAAAAGATTTGCTCCCTTGGTCAAAGTGGGAGAGGGTTGTCCTGAATCCTCCAGTACTGTTGCTAGCATTTTCATGTGTTCCCAAGATATCTGTCTTTAAAAGAGTATCGCTCAGGTGCAATTCTTGGTTGATCTTGGTTGATCTCAAACCAACTTAATAATGTTTAAATCATCCCTTACAGAAAGGGTGCTTGCTTCAATCACACAGGGACAATGCCAAATTCTCCCTCTTCTTTTCTCACATGACTTTTCTCAGTTTATGTGTCAATATTCTATAGTTTCCATCTCTCTGCTCTCTGTGTTTTTCCCCTTCTTCTGAATGGTTATTTTATTGTCTGTGCAAGTGATTGTTTCATGAGTGCCAAAACAAGAATAATAAAGACCTTTGAGGCATACAGTTAGCGGGGGTATCATTGGGGAGAAGGAATGTAATGGCAAAATGAATAAATGACCTTTTTGAAATATTCTCCTTCAGTGACCATGTGTTTGCCTGCATAAAGCTAGTGAACACACTTTAGTTTGTTTTATTTCACTTTTCTCACTGGTATTCTTAGAACAACTCCCTAAGTATTTGCTGTTGTGATAAAATGAATTTTGCCCAAGGGTCCCTAACTTTGTTTGCTACATGTTCCTTCAAAAGCTAAAGGAAGTTAGTATGGAATAGCTTATTTTGGCTGCCTCTGAATGATAGCAAACTTACATGTCTCAACTTCTGATATTTTCTCAGCTAGCAAAGTTGAGAACTCAAGCCTTTATGAATTTGATAGAATATCACCTCTTCTTCTTATAAGAGCTGCTGGAATGAGGGAAGTCCTTCCTGGGTCTATTTCAGATCAGGAAGCAGAAGCATCCAGGGAGGCTGCAGAAGGATGAAAGTTGTATAACAGAAGCAGAAAAATCCTCCATCAAGAGAAGACAATGAACTCTCTCTGGTCTATATTGTCTAAAACAGGGATCACCAACCTTTCAGACCTCAGGGACCACTAAATTCATAATTTTAAATCCCGTGGACCACTAATATGATCTGCCAAATGACCATGTCATGTGACTGAGTGGGCGTGACCAACTCAATGTCACTCACATCGAGGGGCACCTTGTCAGCCTCTACTCGCTACTCCTTGCCTGCCCACCCGGGCTCTTTAGGGCCCCAATGGGAAGCAGTTGCTGGAGCTAAGCAGCCACCCTGAGAAAGAGTTGGCAAAACAGCTGGCTCAGTCCAAATTGGATCTGACCAAGAAGGAGGCTTAGCAGAAGCACCTCACTGAGGACTATGAGCATAGGCTTTCCAAACAGAGGAAAGACCTGTGGGAGTGCAAGGCCAGGTACCGGCGCCTGGCGGCTCAGCGGGCTGAGATGGTCAGCCAGTTCCAGGCCATGATGCAGTCCCACTGGAACTAGGGGCCTCCAGCTTTTCACCACCAGCGGCACTTCCCTCCAGCCTTCGCCCAAAGCCCTGCACCAGGAGGCTGAAGCAGACCCCAAGTCAGAATTTCTGCCCCCCTCCGACCCACACAAAAAGACCCCGACGGGGGAGACTCTCTGCAGCAATACAAACGTTCATTGCACCTATCCGGCCCAGGGCCCATAATTTAAGGACCCCTGATTTAGTGCAATATAAAAAATGCAAATAATTTTTTCTGGGGACCACCAAAATTTTCTTACGGACCACCAGTTGGTGACCGCTGGTCTAAAATATAGATATCCTTCTCAATGCAGTGACTGGCGAAGAGCTCTGTGGTAAACTTAAACTGAACGAAAGCAAATGCTAGTGGTCTTGAAGAGATGGCTGCACTTATTGTCTTAGCACAATTCTCAAGGAAGACTGAAGCTATTCTTCAAACTCCACCTCTTGAGAATCTAGAAATGGTGCATTATTTTCTAGATGTCTGTACCCATCTTCTGCAACATATTCCTAATTATGGAGAAATTTCAGAACTATTACACCTGCTCCCTAAAAAAAGAATCTCATGGTACAGATCAATGGCAGGTGAGTCTCCATTTCAGCAACAGAAATGAACTATATTATTATTATTATTATTATTATTATTATTATTATTATTATTATTATTATTATTATTATTATTATTATTATTATTTCAATTTATATACCGTCCTTCTCCTATTGGACTCAGGGCGGTGCACAGCCAAGGATAAAAAACATACCAATACAAAATTTAAAATCAATTAAAAGATATTTATCCCCAAAGGACTGTATCTGATTTACTATAATCTGAAGTAACAAAGATAACTTGCATATTATAAGTGAATGTACCAATTTCTGTGGTGTCTTTAAGGTTTTATTTATTTATTTAAAACATTCATGCCACTCCTATAGGAAAGAATATCATTTTGCCACAGTCTGAGGAACATGGATTAAGGGAGTTTATTGCATATGCCAGTCATTTGTTTTCTTCTGTCTATAGGGGTTGTTTACACATTAAAGATGAAATTTTAGAATTGGGTAGTGTATAGAACTTTTTAATATTTAATCTATGGGGAAAATCAATTTGTGCTAAGAATGGATGACCCACCATTTATGCTTCAACTAAATTAAACCACCATTTTACCACCTCACATTCAGCATCATAGTAGGAGATTTCAACATATATTTTTGTTACTCAATGCATTTCTGGGGAAATGAATGTAGCTGGTTCCTTTTTACATCTTCTGTGACCTGAGTCAGAATCAAAATAATAGAACACTATCTTCACCAGGCTGTTGGGTTTTTTTAATGCTGGATGCTGAAGTTTTATCATCAAAAGAATTCTGATTTGTTTTCAGTGAACCACTTTGCTCACAAGATAGACTTGGATGTATGGATTGATCAAATAATGACAAATAATTCCTGCTTCATTACAACCATTTAAAAGGTGCTGCTAAACTTTCTGTCTCCAATAATATCTTAGGATGAAATGAACATCTAAAAGTAAAGCACACAGATTGTTAAAGTTAACTCATAAGACACCATGATGTTTTACAAGCCAAATGTATTCTACATGTTTAGTTTCACTGTCCTAATGTAGACTCAAGATGTGGAACACTTTGTCAAGAACTGAGATGTTCATGTGAATTATCATTGTTTTGCACGAAGATCAGTTGCTTGGGCTTTTTCTGCTGCTATCTCATCTTTGGATCTAAACAATAGCATTGCTATTGTTTAATGTGCTTACTTGTTGATTCTTTTTTTTTTTGTCCTACAAGGAGAAAATTTTGTAGATATGCATTTCAGCTGATGGCGTTGTCACTTTACTGCAGGAATTTCTGCTTGTTTTGGATACATTTGCGAAGTGGAAGCAAAGCAAATATACCTTGCTGGACACCGTGGGGATCTTTTCAATGTGTGTCCACCTTCAGGTTGTGGAATACTTTCCTTTCCATTACCGGTGAAACCTGGTATATAACATACCTTTTTTATTCATGGCATAATAAAATGACTTTGGGGAATTTTATTTATTTATTTATTTATATGCTGCCCTTCTCCGGAGACTTACAATGCGTTAAGCAATAGCCTTCATATTTTGTATGTTTTATACAAAGTCAGCTTATTGCCCCCACAATCTGGGTCCTCATTTTATCTACCTTAGAAAGGATGGAAGGCTGAGTCAACCTTGAGCCTGGTGAGATTTGAACTTGCAGTAATTGCAGGCAGCTGATGTTACTAACAGTGCTTTAGTCTGCTGCGCCACCAGGGCTCTTTGTTTTATTTTTATTATTATGATAGATAGATACATAGATAAATAGATAGATGATAGATAGATAGATAATTTATTTATTTATTGGGATCAATTGTATGTATTTGTTTGTTTGTTTATTGCCAGTTTGGTCTAGTGGTGAAGGTGTTGGCCTAGGAACCAGTGAATTCTAGTCCTGCCTTAGTCATGAAACACTGGCCAAGTGACTTTGGGCCAGTCCAGGGGTGAAATGCTACTGGTTTGGACCAGTTCATCCGAACCAGTAACGATGGCAGCGGGTGGTTCGGAGAACCGGTAGCGACGGTAGCACAAGACTCCGCCCACCCACCCATTCTTCGTTACTTCCTGGTTTTAACCAGGAAGTAACCTGTTTTTTACCCTCTGCACATGCACAGAAGAGTTTGCACATGTGCAGAGAGTCCACGCGCACATGTGATGCATGTACTTCCAAACTGGTAGAGAAGGTAAGGGGCCAGTCCCTCTCTCCCCACTTCATTTTTGTGGGGAAAATAGGAGAAGAGAAGGTATGTTCGCCACCTTGAGAAAGGTGAGATAAAAAAAAAAATAAACCCTACAAAAAATACCATATAGCTAACATTTAATAGGCAATTTAGGCAACTTTCAGCTGAAAATGCAATAATTTTTCTCCAACACCATTATTGATACAGGCTGTGATATTAACCCCTGGTGTGTGGTACAATGACCCTAATGACATGACAAGGATATTAACCTTTGTGCTCCCAACTCATGTCTTGTGGCAGAGGCCACCACTGCTATGGGTTATTTCTTCACCACATGAAACTGCAAACAAATGTCACCCTTTTGGAGGAAAAAAACAAATGTGAAAAGAGTTTTCTAGCTTTGGAAAAAAAAGGCTTGCGCAACACTATTCTCTAACGTGGTTCTTTTGCATCTAGTCAATGCGTTTTCTACCAGACGTATAAGGCATGTCCCAAAATACAGGATACAAAGCTGAGGGGAAAAATGCAGAGTACTCCCAAAGAGGGAATCAATGAAAGCTTTTGGCATTTCAGAAACTGTAAAGTGCTACTATACAAAATAACAAGGATAATTTAATGTTTGCTGGCACCATTTTTAGAAAAGGTCTATTAAAAAGGTTCTTTTCATCAGAAGTAAAAAAAAAGGGGGGGAGGAGTTAAATGGCAAACTCTGTAAAAGGTGAACATGCTACTTTGAATCGCTACCCTTTTTTCTATTGAAAGATTTATAATTCATATAATTCTAGCTTTGAAAATCAGAGCTCTTATTGCTCAGCTACTCATCAGGTGTAATCGAGAAAGAATATATTAAATGTTTTTCATCCTAAAAGTGCAGAGCCAAATGCAATACATTTTCCATTATTTTTACCAGCCTAACAGTCCTATTGGGTAAGTTGGAATGAGAAATAACAACTGGGCAAAACCTGAATTGAATGAAATTTTTGATTCCCAATGTTTTTTTATTTGAGCCTTTGGCAATTACTGGGGAAGGATGGGAGCCAGTGGTGGGTTGACCCTGGTTCGGACTGGTTCGCAAGAACCGGTAGTAAACCAGCGGGAGGCTCCACCCACTGACCTGGACGTCATCATAAGTGAGCATGCTTCCGCGAGTGAAGCGAGCGCTCATGCACGGTCACAATACAAACCAGTAGTAAAGGTAAGTAGAACCCACCCCGATGGGAGCCATAGCCAAATGTACTTGAAAAGTACCAGTTTGGAGAAAACTATTCTAATCAATTTGTTTTTGATAGCATTGTACTCAGTTTTCATTTGTATTTGTTCCTATTACTAAAGATGAAGGACATTTAACAAGTTTTCTTTTCTTTTCTTTCTTTTTTTTTTTTGTAGTTGCTAAGGGCATGTCACACCACTAAGGTGGCCATGGCTTTGAATTTAAAACTTCTTCCTTGTCCTTACACCTTATTGTAATTATCTCAACTACTAGGCACTTTGAATCATTTGATGATTTTTTAAAATTCTGCCCTGATTAGTTCATATGGCTTGCTCTTGAGGGGTCAAAAAATGAATGTTCAGTGTCTTTTTTTAATGTGCCTATTGTAAGCCATTGTCAGGTTTTAGCATTATACACTTTCTTCTCAATCTTTTGTAGAAATTGATCATCTACAGGTAGTCCTCAACTTACAACCATAGTTGAGCCCAAAATTTCTGTTGCTAAGTGAAACATTTGTTAAGTGAGATTATCCCATGTTATGACCTTTCTTGCCACAATTGTTAAGTGAATCACTATAGTTGTTAAATTAATCAAAATGTTGTTATTTATTTATTTGTTTGTTTGTTTGTTTATTGGTTCGATTAATATGCCGCCCTTCTCTGGAGACCCAGGGCGGCTTACAATGCGTTAATCATGCCTTCATACTTTTGTATATACCTGCTTAGTAGGGCTTTCGGCACCCCCTAAGCGGTGTTCTTTTTTATACAAAGTCACCTTATTGCCCCCACAATCCAGGTCCTCATTTTACCTACCTCGAAAGGATGGAAGGCTGAGTCAACCTTGAGCCTGGTGAGATTTGAACTTGCAGTAATTGCAGGCAGCTGGTGCTACTTAACAGCACTTTAGTCTGCTGTGCCACCAAGGCTCTTAAGCGAATCTGGCTGTTAAGTGAATCTGGCTTTCCCATTGACTTTGCTTGTCAGAATAACATGACCCCGGGACATTGCAACCATCATAAATATGAGTCAATTGCCAAGCATCTGAATTTTGATCACATGACTGTGGGGCTGCTACAACAGTCATAAATATGAAAACTGGTCATAAGTCACTTTTTTCAGTGTTGCTGTAATTCTGAACAGTCACTAAATGAACCATTGTAACTTGAGGACTACCTGTAATTCTTTTCCTTGTCATCATTCTTTTCTTGTTTTTTTTTCTTCCAACATTCATATTTTGTTTCCTGCACATCAGTCGTGGGTTTCACTTACTTTCGCTACTGGTTTGGAACTGTGAGCGCGCGCGTGCGCGCTTCATTTGCACACGGCATTTCTGCACATGCGCAGAGCATCTGTGATGACATTTGGGTGGGTGGGCGGAGCCTCCCGCTGCTGCTACCAGTTTGCCCGAACCAGGGCAAACCGGTAGAAACCCACCACTGCTGCACATCCAGTTCAGTTTTCAACTTGCATCAATGCTTATTCTTGGCTATCTTTTACATTACAAGTCAATGCATCCTTTTTTGTGTGTGACTGTTTGATTCGAAGTAAACCACCTCTGTGGGTCAGGCATTCTCTTATCCATAACACTATGGGGATATAATGTGTAGTGAACAGTCATCAATTTTCTTGTTTTATGGTCCAAAGTGCCCAGTTCAGTTTGTGTCCAGTGAATAATATCATATCACAGATATGGTGGTGGCTTTGATGGTGTTTCCACTATTCAGTTTTGTTCTTTAGCATTTTTCGTACCATTTATTTGTGCCTGCTTGCCTGCATGATTCCTGGAGATATGTGTGTAGAATTCCTATCAATTTTTGAATATTTTTTTTAAAAAATAAACAAGATGTGTTTCTCCTTCTCCTTTTCCTGTTCCTGCTGCTAATGGAGTCTCAGGAATGTTTGCAATGGCAAGAAAATGGAGCATTTAATTGCCACTTACTATCAGTATGTCAAGACATGACTAAAGTGTTAAGAAAGGAACGATGTGAGAAACTTAGCATCTCCGTCTGATGTTTTACATGTTTGTATTTGCAGCTGATGTATGTAATTCAATTATCAAGGATATGCATTGTTAGAAGAACAAATTCAGAGGTATCCTTTATTTAAACAGTAGATTCTATCTCGATCATGTTATAGTTAAGTGTTTCTTGCATTTCATATAATGCATTTTCTTTTGAATCCTTGTTTTCATTGGAAAAAAAGACAAGCAAAATTTGTGGGCTTTTATTTTCAGGTAGCTACCTTTTATTTTACAAAATAGATATTGCAGTTTCATGACTCACCAAAATCCCACCAATGGTACTGAAATATGCATTGTTCAGTTTATTTATTTATTAAGCATCGTACTGACAGAAGCATGATGCAGTGGTGCATTTATTATCTCTTGCTTTTCTACTAATACCTAAAGTGATGTAACAAAGCATCTAATTTAAAGTGGGTTTCTCTTTTTTATAGTTTATATTGCTTTCTTGCAATATCTCTTCAAACCATTTTTGACACTTTTAAATGCCTTTGAATTAAATCTCTCTCTTTCTGTCCCTCCCTTTCTCTCCCTCCCTTTCTCTCACACCATTGCAGAATGAAGGTTTCTTCATTGACTTTCCAGTCTAGGACTGACAGGCAGTGCTGTAAAAATGAACATCCCATAATATTCAAGCCATCAATGACAAGAACAATTGAGAATAATCAAAAGCTTAGCACTGTGCTTCGTATCCAGTAAATTTAATTGGAGAAGTGGGAGTGGCATTGCAATTCTTACTGTAAGAACTGTGAAGAATCACCTTTGGTGAGATGGGTAGCTATATAAATTTGATTAACATACATACATGCATGCATGCATGCATGCATAAATAAATAAATAGAATACTTAATGAAAATTGGTTAGTGAATGGAAAAATTTTGAGGACGTCGTGAAACTGTCTTGTAGATTTATTAGCCTGTAATAATTTCTTTTAAAAATGAGGAAATCCGAATTTATTTTGAATTCTCTTGTTCCATTTGGAATTTCTCTGGCTATTGATATATTCCTTTTTTCCCCTGACAGTAAAAATAATATACAACTCTGTTTGGATAATATTATCTGTTTGAATATCATTAGATTATAAAAATAATAATCGAACTCTGTTATTCTGTTATAATTTTGAAGTATGAATCAGAATGTGGTGTCTTATGTGAAGAAGCCCAGAGAATGGAAGCCCTTTGCTGTAGGGCTTCATGCATTGGACAAGGTCCCTTCCCAACCTTACTTCTTTGATGCTATATGTGCAGACAGTGGAATTGCAAGTCCAGGGAACCTTGCAAGCTCTTCCCTGCAAATTTTAAACAGGTAGACCATCCTTTTCTCATGTAGTGTTCTATAGATATTTTGAGACAGCAATGCTTGAGTTAGTACAGCTACCATGGCAGGCCCAATATGTGGCAATATGTCATAATAACCTACAAATGCCATTTGAAAATATTAGCCATCACTGTACTTTAAGAAGTTAATAGTCAGCAGATTGGCTGCTTTTAGATCAGTGTTTTTCAAACATGGCAACTTTAAGATGTGTGGATTTTAGCTCCCTGAATTCTCCAGCTAGCATGCTAGGGGATTCTAGGAGCTGAAGTCTACATACTGTATCTTAAAGTTGTCAATTTTGAAAAACACTGTTTTAGACTAAACTCTTACATATCTCAAACATCACTTTTCACTTTCCCAATGAAAACCGAGTTTGTATTTCACGTATTACCATGTTTCCCTGAAAATAAGATCCTGTCTTATATTTTTTTGAATCCTGAAATAAGTGCTAGGCCTTATTTTTGGGGAGGTCTTATTATTTTGGGGCACATGGAGCAAGATGGGTCTCCTCTTGCCATCTTATCTGATTTCCAGCTCTGTCTCCCTAACCAGAGGAAATGGTGGGGACAGGCTGCGCATGCGGTTAGATATTTTCGGGGAGGGCTTATTTTCGGGGGAGGGCTTACTTTCAGGGGAGGGTTTATTTTAGGTGGAGGGCTTATTTCTGGAGGAGGTCTTATTTTCGGGGAAACACGGTATTGTTACTATGTGGAAAAGGTATTAAGAACCCAGATCCTTGAATATGTATCGGTGGCAAAGCCTGTGAGATTTATATCTGCAAAGGAATCTCTTCGTTCTTGTTGCTTTCTTGATCTAACTCTTTTTGATACATCCATCTACATGCTATTACTGAATATTTGCTATCCTTTGTAGATATTGTTTATGACAGACTGACGGTCATGACTCCTGTTCATAATGTAAGTGTCCATATCAGTGAATGACCATGATCAGATCATGCACTTTGGAAAAAGTCATGCTTTGTTATATTGGATTTATAACTAAATGAAAGATTCCCATAGTCCACTATGCAAATTTGCACACCCCCTCCCCCCCAAAAAATAAGATTTGTCTATATTCTGATGCTGGTTTTGGAAAGAAAAACTGATTCAAAAATAATAAGGAGATATTAGTTATTTTATCACATTAGTTTATTTATCCCTGACTCAGATCCAAGTGCTGCTTCTGCTTTCCAGCTATAGTGATTTGACTATATCAAAAAAGATTATCTGGTCCTTGTAGTGAAAAATCAATTCAATTTGTCTATATAAGCAACTGGAACAAGGGTTTCCTTGATTGGGGAAAGAGGAATATATCATGATTAGCTCTTTGGTAATACATTACAAATACTGGCAGTGGTTGCCGCTTGATGTACCTTGGAGCAGCATAGGACTTTTTGAATCTGGTCTGATCTAAAACATACTTCCAAGTAAACATGGATACTGTTTGAATACTGCTATTTAATAAAGGGTCTTATTAAACAGACATCGTTCACATCAAAATATAACTGATTTTAAAGGAACTTCATTCTGTCCCTATAGTTTTGTATATAAGATATTAAAGAACTCAGGACTGGGTTATCATAAAGGACGTCTCAAATTAACATCAGCCTCCCAGGCCCTCTAGTTCCTCCTCTCTGGGCTGCAGAGAGCTGAAAACACAGGTAGGCCTCCCAGTGTGGTACCTCTCCCTCCTGGGATGTGCCAAACCCCATGGAGAGAAAGCTTTGAAAAGCCATAGTTTTGCATTGTCCTTCCCAAATATTATTCCCTTTAACAATTTGATGAATTGTTTTTATGCTGAAATAGTATATTGTTTCAGGTTTGTTGTAATGAAGTAGCAGTTTTAATAAACCTTGCGTAATTATCAAATGCATAAAAAGTGAATGTAATATGCCAGGTAGAACTGTGATAGACGAGGACATAACTTGTGAAGACCAATTACTAGAGGTAATATTGGCTGAATATTTTCCTCAAAATATTTTGTTCAGGACTGGACAGCTAAAGAGAACGTAAAGGCTGACTTCCTGTAGTGGCTAAGGTGCTGGGTTAGAGACTGGAAGACTATGAATTTTAAAGGTCCTTTAGACATACATATTGGGTTGATAATGTTGCTAACTCTCTCTCTCTCAGCCCAGGTCACCTCACAGGACTGTTGTTATGGGGAAAATAGGAAGCTGGAGTGTGTTTGGTATCTTTCAATTGACCAGAAATAAAAGTATGCCAAAAATCTAAAAATAATAGTGTTAAAAATAAATGATATAAAAACTTAATAACACTGAACAACCTGTTTCATTCATGGTAATAACATTAACTACAGTACTTCAAGGTTTTCATTGTGAAAAAGTCCTTTCATATAAGCAAAAGTGTCCATTTAACCTTTTCCTGTATTTATGCTTGATGTGAGGTTTTGAAATCTCTCTTAAACCACTGCCAAATGTCCAAATAAAGTTTAAAACATGTCAGGAAGTATTCCAAAAAGCTTACTTTTTCTGACTCTTAGTCATACTGTAGTACCTTCTCATACATTGCCTATTGCTATAGTCTTTACTTATTGACTATTCTTTGTTTTGAACCCTTAGCTTCACTTGACTGCCATGTTTGCTCATTCACACTGTTTCAAAGATGTTAAAGAGCGTGATTTGATGTTGTTTGTATCCATTAGCATTCTCCAGTTCCAACTGTCTTCTAATCAGGCTACCTCTGAAGTACAAATCAATCCTCCAGCAGCTTAAAGGAGTCTGTTAAGTGTCAAAGTCACTTAGGAAAACACCCTGATTCCCAGTGAATTACTGTTTGCTTCTCTCTCTCTCTCTTTCTCTCTCTCGCTCTTTCCTTCTGTCCCTCTCTCCCTCTCCCTCTCTCTTTCTCTCCTTCTTTCTTTCCCCCTCCCTCCCTCCCCCCCTGGCTTTCTCCTTTGTCGTCTTCTTCCCTTCTCTACAGCTACGTGTGTTTGTTTCCAGTGGTTCCAAAAAATGTATTGGGAAGGTTAGCTGATGATCAACACAGCTGCTTAATGTCAAATGATGCACAGCGGGTCACCCTGAAAGAGCATGTGGTTTAACCCACCTGGGGAAATACTTCTAAGCCAGTCCCTGGGGTGGTGATAGACCCTTTGAGAATGTTTAGACTCCAACATTTATCTGGAAAGAGATTATTAGGAGAAACATATTACTACACAGCCTTGAATGATGGACATTCCACATGTGAGTAGCAAAAGCTGGTAAAAATGCTTCCCAAGACTGCCATAATCACATTATATTCAACAAATGTGTGTCAAACACTTTGTGAAATTGATACTGGCTGAAAGGTGGTAGTTCTAGGAATCCATTTTTGCTTTTTACAAAGCAAATTTATAAAGGTTCATTTTGACTGGATTTTTTTAAAAAAACTCAAGCTAATTAAGGATATGAGCATTTTAGTAACTAACTTCTGAAGGTCAGGAAGCATTTAATTAATACTTTAGAAATTTTAGAATAATCACTGACTTTTCAAAACAGTTTTCCATAAATAAAATACTTCTATTCCATAAAGTACATTTACCTACTGTACTTTCTGGTTCATGAATCACCTTTTTTTCCAGTCCGCACCAATCACTAATGCAGAGAATTGTCAGTAGCTTTACTGACATTTGCAAGGCAAAAGATATACAGAAATGATAAAGTATACTTTAATATAGAAGTAGATTGCCAATAATATGAAGAGTGGATGGTATCTTTCTTCCTTTTGACTTCAGGGAGAAATATTATGTTGCATTTTTGTAATCAAAAGAGGACACATAAATGCAACAAAACACTAACAAAGAAATGGAGGCACGTTTGGGCTCCAATCATATTTTCATGGACCACTTCAAATATCTGCTCGAAACTTGCTCTCTTTTGGTAAAATTCCAATGGGAATTGGCTTCTGGATTTTGCTGATGGCCAAAGGTGGAAAGAATACAGCTGAGTTCATATTTGCTTAAGTACACAGCATGGGTGGGCTGCATGTGACATAAAATCCTCAACCAGGTAGGTCACTTGCACAATTGAGTAGAAACAAATTGCTTGTTGGCACCTGATATTTACAACAGGCCAGTGCAGCTGTTTTGCACATCCAACCTATTAGCGCCACACTGCACTGGACATAAGCAGCTTGCATCTGCTTAATGTCAATCATGATGACAATATGGGAGCGATGAAATACCTTTTCTCTTTTACTTTCTTTCCCCATTACTAAGATTACAGCATTTAGGGAGAAATTATTAAAAGTGCGTATATGGTTGGGCTATCTCCTAGTGCATGACATAACAGGGGAGTTTTAGAGAGAAATCTAACTTTATACATCCCATCAAAACTTTGCTGCCCCATGGTATGGAATTTTAAAATAATGTCCTTGCTTTGGCAACATCAACCTCACCTTGATTTATGTGAATATATAAATTCAACTTTCCAAGAATCATTGTAAATAGAGGTCCCAGGATGGATGTCAAGAGTAATGGATTCTGGGAAAATTTGTCAAGATTCCTCACTATATATTTCTAGGTTTTAAAATTTACCCCCCCTTCGCCCCCCCCAAAAAAATTAAGGGTACTTTTTGATTCTGCCTATATCTTTGTTGGTTGTTCCTTATTAAATAGCTGGCTCTTCTTATTGTTCATCTTCTCATTTGTTATTATTGTTAATGTTATTCTTTTCATGTTTTTTATAGTATTGCATCTGCTTTTTTGGCAGAATTCTTCCCCAGGAAAGGAAGCAGCTATATATAAACATATAGATGGCAAGGCCTGCGTAATAGTTACCATTTCAGGATACAATGCTTGAAGAAGAGGGAAAAATCCTTAATAATTTGAGAAGTGACCCATACTGAGTAAGTGTCCTCACACATCAAAAACAAGCAGACAGCAATGCAAGAAAAATACCAAAATTGGTTCCAATGATGTCTATGTCCTTTTCCAGAATGTGTCAAGAGTCTTATGCAGTGGTGAAATCCAGTAGGTTCTGACAGGTTCTGGAGAACCGGTAGCAGAAATTTTGAGTAGTTCAGAGAACCGGCAAATACCCCCTCTGGCTGGCCCTAGAGTGGGGTGGGAATGGAGATTTTGCAATATCCTTCCCCCAGGAGTGGAGAGGGAATGAGGATTTTGCAGTATCCTTCCCCTGCCATGCCCACCAAGCCATGCCCACAGAACCAGTAGTAAAAAAAATTGGATTTCACCACTGGCCTTATGGTGATTGACAGAAGTATTCCGTTTCCTTAAGGTAGTAAAGAATTATCCTGCTGGATCAGCCCTACATTTCCTCTGACCTAACTTCTTATTCCTATAGTGGCCAACCAGATGCTGACATTACTAGGCAATATGTGATTGGTGACAGCAATGGTGTCTGCAACAAACCACAGTGATGCCAAAATATCATGCCTATGATGACATCAACCCACAAATGTCACAATTTCATACATGATTCATATTCAATTGTGTTGCTGTACTTGTTACACTATATTCTATATTGTCCTTTCTTACCCAACTCAAATGGATACTGGCTATAACATAATGCTGTCATGGCTAGGAATAATTGATAGTTGTAGCCTTCATGATTATTCGAACCCCGTTAAAGTTATCTGAGTCATTATATCTTGTAGAAGCAAATCCTATAGTTTAATGACAGATGCCTGGAGAAAGATTTCCTTTTACGTGTTCCAACTCCCCCATCAGTTATGGAATGCACTCAGGTTCCAGGGTTAAGGCACCATGTGTTGGTTGATCACAATTTAGGAAATTTTGGAAGTGGGGCTTCCTGAAGGGTGGGGGCTTTTTGAAGGGAGAATTCCCAATGTTTTCCTTTAATGGTGGAGCAAAGCAGCCATAAAGAAATGTTGGAAGAAATTGACTTTTGTTCACGTACAGAATCCCATTTCTGAGTTAAGTTAATGACAGAAGTACTTGATCAACCAACTTGTCCCCTGTTCTCATTTATGTGAAATGAGTCAACTATACAATGTGAAGTACCTGACAAGTTATCTTGCAATGTCCTACACATTTTACACATCTCTTCTATCCTTACTCTTATCTTAATTAAAACACTTCCCTCTGGTTTTCTGTAGAATATTCTCTTTAACAATTTAACAACTATAATTATATATAGTGAGAACTAGTTTAGTGGGGTAGTTAAAAGCTAGAAAGCAGGGCACCATAGGTGACTTTGTGCTAGTTGTTCCCTAGGAAGAAAGCAACAGCAAATAATTGCAAAATATTGTCAACCAAGAAAGTTGGGACTTGTTGATATAGTTATCAGGAAGAAAGACTGACTTGAGGGCAGAAAAAGAAGGTTACAGACTAGATATATGCTACATATTCATGTCAATCACAAAGACAATTGTGTATGTCTTTAACAATCAGTTTGTAAAAGCCCCTGCATCCAAGATATATCCATGATACAAGGAATGGGTCTTATCATGCAAGACATCATTTGTCTGTTTGTCAGACCAATGATCTTCTGAAGATGTGATCAGCACATCTAAAGTCTTATACATTGTTGGCTCTATCTCCTTTAAAAGGAACTTGTGCTTCCAGTTTTTAGTGGTATGAACTCTGCAAGCTGTCATGATCTCTAAAAATCATATGTCTTACAGCCCCAGGTCACCCATCCCTGATGTAAGATTATATTGTTTCATTCAAAATTTGGTTTCATCTAAATATCTGGCAGAGATTTCCTGCAAGCATTGCCAGAATTGGCAGTTTATAGAATTGTCTCCTTGGGATTAAGTTCCCAGGTTGAGCTGTAATGTTCTAAAGCATGGGTGTCAAACTTGATCATATCACATGATGTATTGTGACATATCGTGATGTTTTTTGCCTTTGGGGTGGGTGTGACCTGCATGTGATGCATCCAGCCCATGGGTTGCCAGTTTGACAGGCCTGTTCTAAAGCATTTTTGTTGTTAGTTGCAAAGTCATGTCCGACCCATTGCGACCCCATGGACAACATTTCTCCAGGCCCTCCTGTCCTCTACCATCTCCTAGAGTCCATTTAAGCTCATGTCTACTGCTTCAGTGACTCCATCCAGCCACCTCGTTCTCTGTCGTCCCCTTTTTCTTTTGCCCTCAATCATTCCCAGCATTAGGCTCTTCTCCAGTGAGTCCTTCCTTCTCATTAGGTGACCAAAGTATTTGAGTTTCATCTTCAGGATCTGGTCTTCTAAAGAGCAGTCAGGGTTGATTTCCTCTAGGACTGACCTGTTTGATTGCCTTGCAGCCCAGTGGGCATAACTACTGAAATTAGGTATCCTATAATGTGCCTTGGTTTGGCTTCAGCTGATGCTTAATAAATTTAATAATTACTTAAATGAACTGCTACACTATGCTATTCAGAAAGGGGTTTAACTTTTTCTTCTAGAAGGTACTTTGATTCTAAATAATTTCACATTTAGCATTTCTTTCTATTTTTACAAGTTTTCACCCAATTTATTTAGGGTGGTGGTGGGGCAATTTCTTTCATTTTCAGGTTTACATGAAGGTGAAAATCTTGTTAAAATAAGATGGCACAGCTCTTGAATTGATTTGTTTCTATCTTTTTATAATGTTTACAAAAATATTTGTATGGCATATTTTGAGATAAAAACTACTCTTTAGTCATATTTCCTACACTTACAATATTGTCCAATATCAATCATGTAAAATGCCTAAAAGTACAGACTCTACCTGTAAGTTTAAAACATTTAAGGAAATAGCCAAGAAGAAAAAGTGAGAGAATATTAGAGTACTCCTTATAGTAGTGCAAAGCTTTGTGTTATAAATTGTATGTAAAGGTAAAGGCAAAGGCAAAGGTTTCCCCTGTCCAGTCATGTCCAGCTCTAGGGAGCGATGCTCATCTCTGTTTCTTAGCAGAGAACCAGCATTGTCTGAAGATACTTCTATGGTCATGTGGCCAGCATGACTATACACAGAGTCACACGGAAAGCTGTATTGTATCTACCTTTCTTCATTAAACAAAAGGACCTACTGAATATGTGTGCATAGGATAATTCTGGGAGCCATTTTAGAAACCAACAGTGCAGGCATGTCTACTTACTATTCCTATTAATCTTCTCTTTGTTCCTATCACCCATCTCCTCCCACTTATGACTGTATGACTGTAACTTGTTGATGTATCTTTATGATTTATATTGATTGTTTCCTAGTATGATTCAATTGCTTATTTGTACCCTATGACTATCATTAAGTGTTGTACCTTATAATTCTTAACTAATGTATTTTCTTTTTATGTACACTGAGAGCATATGCATCAAAGACAAATTTCTTGTGTGTCCAATCACACTTGGCCAATAAAGAATTGTATTGTATTGTCTACCTACAATAAGGGGTAAATGTGTTTACAATTAGACTAATTCCATCAATTCCATTTAAACTGACTTTTGAATGAACAAACATTGGATTCTATAGGAAGTAAAGCAACCATATGAGAGGACTAAATATTTTTGAACTGCAAAATGATCTCATTTTTTTCTCCAGCTGTTGATGAAAGAATGTCAACCAAATGCACAATGTCCATTGTAAACATGTATCTATTTATTATGCATTTAAATGTGCACAGCACATACACCACGATATTGAACAACACCTGTATAAAACTACAGACAGATTTGGTAAATGATGAAATCTCATAACATTGATATAAAAGTTTTACAATGTTATCTGAACATTACAATATAAACCACCTCTGACCACATTAAGGGTGAGTTTGTAATTTGGCAACTGAAAGGAAAACAAATGTGATTAAAAATGCACCCATGAGCTGTATCAATTATTTCAGAAACTAGAAATATTTGGGGTATTCAGATGTATGCATTGTGCAGATAAATATCCATACGTTTTAAAAAGGGAGAGAAAGAATGAAAGAGAATAAAAGAAAAGATACAGAGATATCCCACACTGCACAGAAATGTTCTAGCATCCTACAGTCTTGAGTTCACTTACTTAAGACTGGATTGCATGAATTTATTTTACGTATGTTTGCATGAACAGCAGCTAATCAGTCCCTGCTGTTCTCTAATCTCATTTTATGATGGATGATTGTGCTTAACCTTGGAATTGGTTCATTTTCTCCCAAGCTTTCGTTGAATATTCAAAAAACTCAAAAAAAAAAAAAAAAGGAGAAATGGAATGGGAAAAGTTCTTTTCTTACCTAGTCTCTCCATTTTTCAAGTAAAATATTACATGATGGACTCAATAAAGACAGGAAAAGCCAGTTGTAGGCATCATATTAATTCAAAATAATGCATTGGAACATGGTCATGAGATTAATTTCTGTCCCTTTTGTCTCTGCTGTGGATTTCTCATATTCAAAGAGAGCAAGGCCTTTGCCTGAAAGGGGATAAGACACTGGGAGAAAGTACTGTAGAAATATGCAAACAATCTTGAGTTCAAATTTTTTTAAACTTAAAACAACCAGAATCAAACTTGAAGCACACTTTTCAAATTTCATCAGAAGTATTCTAGCCTCAAATTGACTCTTTTTTCAAGTTTCATGTAGCCATTTGGGGAAAGCTTCTACTGAAGAGTTTATTTCAGGCTTCACACTTCTCTATTGAACTCAATATTGCTGTTCCTAGCATACTTCTATTGGCTAGTAGCAGAAATGGGACAATTCCCATTTGTATCCAGATACAAACTTAAAGAAGTTTGTAATGGTTCTTCCCAAAAGGGGGAATTCATATTCCTAAATTCTAGTCTTACTCCCATTAGCACTGCTGAGTAGCTTTATTCTCCCAGGTCATCCATTAATACAGTACATAAAAATATGCAAGTCATTCATAATGTGTATATAACAGTAGCATTTTTTTTTTCAAATACAGGAATGTAAAAAAAAAAAAAGAAAGAAAGCTGAATTCATTTTTGCTGTGCCTTGGAATTTTGATGATGACTTAATTTACTGAGTATGTAAACATTCCTTCAGATTATAGCCCTTCAATACTGAATTCCTCAGAGAAGGTCGCAATCTACCATGGCTTCTATCACTACTGTAGAAAAAGGATACATTTACATGAAACGTTACCTTAGGGCAGGGGTGGGTTCTACTTACCTTTACTACTGGTTTGCAACAGGAGCGTGCGCATGCGCAGATCACCAAATGTGACGTCAGGGCAGGTGGGCGGAGCCTCCCATCATCTTTTCTACCGGTTCTCAAGAACCGGACGGAACCGGGAGCAACCCACCACTGCCTTAGGGTAATAATTTCTGAAGTGATTTCAGTCTTACATCTAAACTTAAAAATTGAAGAGGAGACTGAGAAATATCAAAGGATAGAAAGATAGCAATCTCCAATAAGATGAAGGGGGCTTGCTTCACTTTTCTTTCTATAACAAGGAAAGTACACCAAGTAATTACCAGAGTTATTACTTCAGGTTGGAAGTAATGCTGCATATTGATTCAAAGCAGCATATAAATGATCTAAGGCTAAAACATCTTGAAATATACTAACTAGGAGTTATTCTCCCAGGGTAATTTAAGAGTTGGATAGATCTTAAAATTTGCTTCACTCACTAGTTACTCATAGCATATCAAACTCGGGATAAAATTGGCATCGTACTTGATAGTGGATGTGGAATCATGATCACTTAGAGTTTACCCTATGAAATAAAGATCCACAATGACAATTCTTGTGCAATCAAGTAATCTCTGCGTTTAGCATGGTAAATATAACCCAGTGTTTCATTTTAACACCCAATCCTAGGCATTGCTAAAGGCACTTCTGCTTGCAACATGGCTGCATAAAGGACTCAAAGGACCACATGCTCAATCATTTGGAGAGAAATACAAAACTCCAAAACTAGGAGAAGACATGGCCCCTCGAAGCTTGCAGTTTGGCCCATAAATACTTCTAAAAATGGTTATGACATTGTAGTGATTAACGTGGCAAATTGTTAAACCGGAAAAAAAATCATATTCATTACATTTCATTGTGATAATTTGATTTAAGTAAAATTTAGCTCTCTTATCTCTTTCCTACTATTGAAATATGACCTTCAGTGTACCATTTAAAGGACAACTAACATCCAATTGTTAATAATTTAAACAAACCTGAGATAGGAGATATTCCAAAACAAAATTGTTTTCTGTTTTGGAACTTGGCAGCCCAGAGACTCCCAGAAGCCTCTTTTACTACAACCATTGCAACTTGGTGATATAATTTCCCAGCATTTTAAGGCAGGAAACATATGGAAGCTATACCATAAATCTTGAATTAGGGTTAATATCTTTACTAAATTAATACCCCTGTCCTTCCAAAAGTTCTACTCTAACTTAGGGAATGTTATCTAGGCCTACATACGTGACAAAGCCTTTCCTGCTTTGCATCATGACTCTGCCTATTGCAGTCTTCACTTCTCATAAGGACTTTCCAAAGATTGTCAAGATATAGTTTTTCACAGTCCTATTTCAGATTCTGAACTTTGGTCATGAGTTTGTCAAATTCAGAATTTACAGAGAACTCTGGATAGTTTAAGAGCAGTTACTTCTACACTGCTCTTCTTAACTGCACCAAAGAGAAGCAGAGCCCATGTAAGTCTGAACCTTGGGCATACTCGTGCATGTTGTACTAAACCATGGTTTAGTATTACATCCCTAAAGCCTTGATTTCTCTCTGCTAATATGTATCACAAAGGGACCTTCATACATCAGTCATAGGTCTAGCCATCACGTTTATGATGGGGGCAATATAGCCACATCATAAGTATTGAGAATCTTAAAGAGTCCAAGCAAAAAGCAGAGGCCATTCTCATAATGAATTATACTATTCCCTGAATGGGGGAACTTCATCAGACTTCCTCATAGCATAGGTAAGAACGTTTAAAGTCTGATTCCACCATAAAGTAATTGCAGTCTCCCCCAAATGGCTCCCAAGCAGTCACACACACACATCCAATTTGTAAAGGGGTGGTAAAATGTGGGGACATATTTTAGCTGAGCATTAAAAGTGGGATCAAAATAAGTTTAGTGATTGAGCATCTGGGGTTTTTTTAAAGCAGAATGCCCTAGCTTTATGTCTGCTCTGCTTAATAGGATTATATCTAGCTCACGACAGGAAAGATCTCAGTTCCAAGAGATCCACTGCTAGCCAAGATAGCCAATAGGCTGGATAGAACAAGAGCTGATCTTGATATAAGTCAGCTTTCTATTCTTCTGTCATGCCAAGAAAAGAGACAGACTGTAATCAGGTGCCTGATCTATGAGCACTCTAAATGAGCTTGGTAGGTGAGGTGGGAAAAAAACGTGCTAAAAGAAATCCCATTGAAATAAATAGAAGTAGGTGAAGAATTGTGGTCTAAACTAGCCTCACCCAAATGAAATCATTGAGTTCATTTCTAAATCTGCAGGTAACCAGCATAGCAGCAAAATAATAAATTGGTGGATCTGATCTCCAGATAGCTGAGTAGTTATCGTAATAACTCCAGTGCCTCATTTCGGGGTAAGCTCTTACCAATATCTGCCTTCAGCTCCCATTATGATTTTGAGATCTGTCTTCTACAACGTGACAAAGGCCATGTTTCCAAGATATCTGTTAGATGATTAGCTCTCAATGCCCTACTTCCATTAAAAGAAACCATTAAACATTGCCTAAGAGTTACCCTCCTTTTTTGCTCACTCTTTCCATCCCCCCCTCCAATCATCCTTCTTAAACCTGCTGGTTCATTCTTTGCTTTAAAGACATGGTTTACATTCACAAAATATATAAAGAAAACTATAAGGTTACTGGATGAGCATATAGTGCTGCAGCCTGACAGCTGTCTGCAAATATTTTCACCATGATTATCCTTACTAAAAGTAAATCACTGGGTAAAGATAGCACAAACGTGACAAGGCTCAAATTGGATGTAACCAACACTATCTGGAATTCTTTTGGCTACATATGGAAAAAAAAGGGGGGAGGAATTGGGATGCCCCCCTCCCTCCCACATTGGAATTACAAGCAGGGTAGGGAGAAAAAATGAATGTCCCTTCCCTGCTGGTCTTGTAAGGAAACTGGCTTACAGAATAATTGACTGAGGTAGATATTAAAGGAACATTTCAGGGAATGAAATGAGAAAACTACAACCTATAAACCATTTACAGTATAAATGTTTAATTAAAGTCAATATGACTACTTCAGAGTGAACTGCTATGCAGTGTTTCTCAACCTTGGCCGCTGGACGATGTGTGGACTTCAACTCCCAGAATTCCCCAGCCAGCTCTGCTGGCTGGGGAATTCTGGGAGTTGAAGTCCACACATCGTCCAGCGGCCAAGGTTGAGAAACACTGTGCTATTGGGACATGCTCAGCAGGAACCCTTATTGCAGAGGCATGACTAGTGGGACAGGATTTCTACCATAGGCAAGCACCTATTTTGCAGTCCATGGCTGAAACCACTGAATTACAATGATGGGATTATCCACTTAAAAAAAAAAAAAGTCTATTAAACCCCCCAATAGGTTTAACCTATTTTTTTCATATTTAAAAAGCAACCTCCATTTCTTAAAAGGCCAAATAGTTTATTCCTCTGCAAACCTCAGTAGCCTCACATGTGTTTAATCTGCCCGCAACCCCAGTTGGGAAAAGATGACCTTCGACTGGTGAAGTGATTCTGTACTGAAAGAGTGGCATCATAAGCTGGTTTCTGATATTTTGTAGCATTTATGGAAACCATTTTTAAAGGACTGGTTAACCCGTTTTAAAGGAACGTTGACAAAATCCGAATACGTCGTCCACCGTTCGTTCACTGCAATGCTGAAGCAGGAACTTTGGCTTGTTCCTATCTGAGGAAAACTCATGAGAACATGAGAGTTCCTGGTTCAACATGCACAGTTAAAAAGGGGGGTGGAAACATAGATGAAATTACCTAGTTCAGTGATGGCTACCATTTTCTGGACCGAGTGCCCAAAGTGCACACCCAAACCCCCAAAATGCAATGTGCACGTGGGTCCCGTGCATATGCCCCACCCACACGCATCTGCATGTGCTCCCCCACACCCTACACCCCGCACATTCACAGCAGAGACTCGAAGACCAGCTGGACAGTGGGAGGCACGCGTGCATGCACAGTGGAGCTGAACTGGGGTGACGGCTCGTGTGCCATCAGAGACAGTGCTGCATGCCACCTCTGGCACACGTCCATAGGTTCACCATCACGGACCTAGTTTGTTAATCACCTCATTGAAAGGAAGAGCTAAATATGCTCATTTAAACAGCACTTCTGAAAAAACAGTGGCTTACGACTATGTGGAAATCTGGCCTGAAAGAGAGAGATTGTCAAGTGTTACTAAAACCATGCGTTTGGTAATTCTTGACTTATGACCAGCAACCATTCAAAGTTCTAACGGCACTGAAAAAGTAACTTACAACTAGTTCTTGCCTTTTTGAACATTGCAGCGTCCCTACAGTCATGCGATCGTAATTCAGGTACTTGATAGCCAACATGCATTTACAGCAGTTGAAGCATCATGTGATTGCCAGTTGTGACTTTCCCAGCTGCCTTCCGTCAAGCAAAATTAGTGAGAGAAACTGGATCCACTTAATGTGTGATTTACCTAATGACTGCGGCAAAAAAAAAAAAAAGGTGGTAAAATCAGACGCAGTCATTTGATGGCTCACTTAATGATTGGAAGTTCTAACAATGGAAGTTCTAGTGCTAACTGGGGTTATCAGTCCACTACCTATAATATCATTCCATTTAAAAGATGGTTTGTGGTCTTTAACACAAAGGTTCTTCATTGTAACCTATTCCAAAATGTGAGTGGCTGAAAGAAGAAAATGACCACACTGTATCTAAGTCGAACAACGAGTAAAAATGTCCAAATGTTGCTTTGTACTATTAACATGGCAATCCTCATTCTCACAATGCTGAGAATTTAAGTCTAGAACTTGAAAAGGGCCTACCTAGAGTGCAATTCATTATGAACTCCTGCCATGCAACCTCCAGAGATTTTCAATCGGTTTACTCCTACTTTGCCTGGTGGCTTCTGCTCTACAGGCCCCAGAGGGATTGAATGCAAGAAAGTTCAAAGTTCAACTGTAGCAGAGCTAAAAAGAGCATTGCAGGGCGTACATCAATGCTGCAGTTTCTGTAGCAGAAGTAAATTGACACCATTTCTATGAACTAACGAGGCTGCACAAAAGGAGGTCAGAGATGCTATACGTTCCTATAAGCTGGCATCAGAACTGAGGAAGTTTTGTCGAGCGTCTTTTGTAAGGACTAAAACGTTTGCTGGCAGTCTTAACTGGTTAAAAACAATGTTTTTTTTTTAAAAAAAAAACACAATTTAATGTCCACTAACAAACATTGTACAATGCACAGAGCAGTGCAAAGCATATAGGAATCAGATTTCACATTTAAAAAGTCATAATAGCAGCACACCTGTGATAACTTACCCCAAAACAAAGATAAGATTAAATAAACCACAATGCAAGAGTCTTCTACTGTTACACTGTGTAATGAATAGCTTAAGTTGGAGGTTTGGTTTTGTAGAAGGTTGTTCTTTCTTTCATTTCTTTTCTTTTAGGAATTTTTTAAAAAAACGATCAGAACTATAAATAACTTTCTGGCAATATATACAGATATCAATAATTTAAATATGTTACATCTACTCTTGCATAAAACTCTCAAAGAAAAGTGCACCATAGATTTCACCCCCTCCCTCTTCCATTCTCCCGAATTGGGCCTTGCCTTTTCCTTTTGCCCTGAGGTAGCTCTGAAGGGATAGTCCTCAAATCCTGGGAAGAAAATGTGTGACTGTCATGGTGGGAGACACTTTGTTGCCTTTCTTGGTTCTTCCATTTTTGCTCAGGGCCATGTACATCCCAGGGTAGATCTGGGACTCATAGGCATTGTAGTTGTTCGGCAGCAGAATCTCTTTGAATTTACACTCATCACCAAAATGGCTCTGAAATGAGAGTGGAGAAGGAAGGGAAGAGGATAGTGAGAGTAAGGGAGAAGTTAGATGCAAAAAATGTCTTTATGTATATATACAAGGAAAATACACCTGAGCACTTGCCTTCTTTTTTGTGCTCTTTTCAACTTTATCACACAACTCTAACTTCATAAAGTCTTTCAGATGATCTTATCCCATCCTAGTTCCTTCCAGTTTACAGTCTATAATTTTCATCTTCCCAGAAAATGTCATCCAACACTTATGGAAGACATTGAACTGGAGAAGGCTGAGGTAGACAAAAACTACGATCAACATTTACCAGTCCATCTGAGGACTTCATTACATGGAAAAATTGAATTTCAATGATGGAATATTTGCCAAAAAGACCATAGTGAAATCTTGGTATCATCAATAGGTTAAGGATAGATCTTGTCTAATCAAGAAAAGCAATAGTGCCCTAGATTGGTCAATCATCAGATTTGGTAATTTGATCTAGGGAAGCTTCCTACGTAAATGATGATATATCAGATAATATATATATACCCCACATCTTGGTTCCATTCATTTGTTTCTCTAAAATTATCACTGTTCATAATTTTCACAAGTATCTCACTTTCATCTTTCTAAATACACCCGGGTATTTATCATGCAAGATTTTATCTTTTTCCCCAGAAATATATTTTTCTAATTATGCAGGTCAGTCTCCAACAAAAATAATTGTCTGTTTTACTCAAATTATGATTAGCTGGATCAATGAATGTTAGTTTCATCTTTGTTCATTCCTATACAGATTTCATTTTTAATGAAATTAGTGTATATGCCCAAGCATATACCCAAAAATGCATATTGAAGATGATATAAATTCAAATTTTCCTTTTAAATGCATCCTTCTTACATTTTGTTTCAACCAAGACCTGCATTTTAGTATTTGAAAAAAAAAATGAGTTCAGAGAAATAATTACTGTATATTTCAAATCACACAAGAGCAGCAGGCACAGATTATGTCAATTCTCATCAAAATTCACAAAGATCAATCGCTCAAACATACAGGTAGTCCTCAATTTACAACAGTACATTTAATGACCATTCAAAGTTGCAATGGTACTGAAAAAAGTGACTTATGACAAATTTTCACACTTACAGCTGTTGCAGTATGCCCATGATCATGTGGTCAAAATTCAGACACTTGGCAACTGACTCATATTAATGACAGTTGCAGTGTCCTGGGGTCATGTGGTCAGTTTTTGCAACCTTCTGACAAGCAAAGTCAACGAAGAAGCCAGATTCACTTAACAACCATGTTACTAACTTAACAATTGTTAGAGATTCATTTAACAACTGTGGCAAGGTTGTAAAATGGGGCAGAATACATTTAACAACTGTTCCGCTTAGCAACAGAAATTTTTTACTCAATTGTGGTCGTAATTCGAGGACTACATGTACTTATCTTCCTGCCTGTTCCTTGATCTGGAATAAGAAGAGAAGCCCAAAACTGTTCACTTAAGCCAGGTTCAGCACTACGTCTTCCTCTACACTGGTTAAACTCTTGGGATTAACAGCAGCATTATTTTTTGAAGCAGAATTTCCCAGCCAAATGTTACGCTTGTCTAGAGTGATCACATTCCACACACAGTGGTGGGATTCAAATTTTTCTATTACTGGTTCTGTGGGTGTGGCTTGGTGGGCGTGGCAGGGGAAGGATACTGTAAAATCTCCATTCCCTCCCTACTCCAGGGGAAGGATACTGAAAAATCCCCATTTCCTCCCGATCAGCTGGGACTCGGGAGGCAGAGAATAGATGGGGGCGGGGCCAGTCAGAGCCACCGGTTCTCCGAACTACTCAAAATTTCTGCTACTGGTTCTTCAGAACTGGTCAGAACCTGCTGAATACCACCTCAGATTGAGAAGACTCTCCTAAAATCTTGAAGTAGCCCAATAACACACTGCAATACCACCCCCCCAACCAATGATTATCCCCTTTTATTTCTGATTGTGGATAAATCGTTCACATCATATTCTGAATAACATTTTAAAATAGTTTTATGAATGGATTTCCCAGGTTTCACGGTCTAAATATGGCTGAATCTCAAAACATGTACAGTACACCTTTATTTCCTGCTTTCCACTCTAATTAGTGTACAAGGCAACCTAATCTGTACACACCCTATAGCTTCTCTCTCTTTTTCCCCTTCATCTCCCCTTCGGTCAATTTGATTTGATTTAAAAATTCTTATTAATTATACTGTTTTTAATGGCTCCCAGACTTTTAAACTGGTATGTGCCTGAAGCTCACAGTATTATCATAAGATATAATATAGAATGAAAATTAAAGCACAAAAACAAATACATTGAAAATACTTTTTATTAATTGAGATTACATATATTCAAATAAAAATTTGAAACACAGAATGTCTATGGAATATGCTCTACAAAGATGCGGGTAGGTAGACCCATCCTTCTTTTAGGGTAGACCTATCCATCTTTTAGGATAGGATTCCCCTCCCCTCTTTTAAAACTAAACTCAGAGAATTGACTGTTTTAAGAGTGTAAGATGCATATACTTTTCTCTAAAGGGAAAGTCTCCGCTTACATAGAGAGCAGTAAAGCCCTCAGATATTTCCAAGCATGGAAAATCTTCAGGCAGCTGCCTTAAAAATGAAGGGGGAGGGACACATCTTTATGTTATATTAAGGATGATTTGAAGAAGACAAGATACCTTTCCCCTGAGTGCTACATTTTCTCCAAGAAAATTATGGGGAGCTACTTGCTGGAGCCACAAGTTCTTTTTTCTCACTTTTAAAAATATAATTTTATTTTTTTTTAAAAAAATTTAAAACAGGACTAAACATTAATAGAAACTAAAATTAAGTAAGAAGGAAACAAAACAAATGAAAGAAAAAAGGAAGTGCAAAAAAGTAGAAGAAAAAATAGAAAAGAAACCAAAAAGATTTTTAAAAAGTCGTTTCCAATCTTTATAAGAGTTGTAACTACAATCGTACATTTACCTCCTTCTCTAAAATTACAGCATAATGTTTTACTTTCTATAATCTAATCTAGTTAATTATCAAAACCATAGATCGTAAATTCATTTTTTGTTTTATGCTAAAATCTATAAGGAGTTTCTAGGTACCAATAAACATAGATATTGCCTTCAAATGGGTCAATTTGGCCATTTTAGCAAATTCTTTCAGCTTCGCCAACTATTCCTAATATGGCAGTATTATCAAATATTTCCATCAGATTCTTTTTTCTAAATAATTCTCAATGTGCATCATCTTGCTTTCTTTTTCTGCCTTTTCTCTTTCTTCCACTTTTATCCTCATCTCCCTCCCTTCTTTTTTCTTCTCCCCCACAGCCTTGCCTCCTTTGCAGAACATTTATCTAATTTTTTTTTAATGAAAGAGCATTTGTTTGTAAGAAATAAGTATCAGTGGAGCTGTACTCTAGCACTTCAAGAAGAAAGAACCAAATCTTACCGGACTCAAATAAAAATGGACAAAAACAAGGGATTTATAAAGTGATTGCTTGCTGTCAGAAGAAGAAAAATGGTTATGTTACCAGTACTTTTCATATACTGTATGTCAATGTTGCCTTATATACATGAATAATAAAATACCATCTTTTTATACAGTACAGAAATTTGCTTATTCTGGCAAAATACAGTAACTATCCATGATTCTTCCATTGCTATATTCCACAAGTAAACTTTTGGATATGGATGTACCACTATAAAATTACACAGTTGATGGGGACATTGGAAGTTTTCTGGGTCCAACTCCAACCCCTGCCCATGGCAGCTATCTTCATATTATCCCAGACAAATGGCCTTGAACCTTTGCTTGAAAACCTGTAATGGCACAGGGTATGACACCTATGACTCCAGGAGGCAGGTTGTCCCACTGCTTAATAGCACTTCCCAGCAGGAAATTCCTCCATATTCCATTATTTGACTATCTTTATGTAAAGCTTGTACTCTTGGGTTCTATGGAGAATAAATCCATTTCTCCTATACCTTGCCTGTCAAGTATTAAAATATTGCTATGATTTCTCCCTATATTTTTCTCGTCTCCAGTTAAATGTATCCATTTCCTTTAACAGTTTTTCATAGATTTAGCCATCAAGCCCCTTTGTTGTTCCTCTCTGCATTTTCTCCAATTCCTTGGTATTTTTCTTGTATTATAGTGACTGCATCTGAGCACAATATCTCAGGGATGGGCTGCTGTCCCGTGCAGCAGAGAGCAGAAATATCTTTTCCCGCTATCTCAGGACTACACTTCTGCTGCATTGCATTGGCTCTTTTGGCAGCTGCAACATGCTGCTGGCTCATGTTTAACTTGTGGTTAAGTTGATCATCCTACCAGGATGATCAGATTCATCCTACCAAGCCAAGTACCACCAGGTTGTTGTTTTTTACCTGTGCCACCTGGTTTTTCTGAGTACAGAAATTACATTTATCATAACTGAACTGCATACTGCTTAATGTTCTTTCCAGTGGTGGGTTTCAAATATTTTTACTACCGGTTCTATGGGTGTGGCTTGGTGGGCGTGGCATGGCTTGGTGGGCATGGCAGGGAAAGGTTACTGCAAAATCCCCATTTCCTCCTGATCACCTGGGACTTGGAAGGCAGAGAATATATGGGGGTGGGGCCAGTCAGAGGTGGTATTTACCAGTTCTCCGAGCTACTCATAATTTCCGCTACCTGTTCTCCAGAACTGATCAGAACCTGCTGAAACCCACCTCTGCTTCTTTCTCCATTTACAGAAGAAAGCACACTCAAGCAAAGAAAACAGCAATGTTGTTTAAGGGTCAGGCATGGCAAATCAGTCGTAACCACTCACCTACTCTGAAAGAGTCTGATTATTCTCAATATTATTCTGAAAATTATCAAGAGACAAATAGCTGATTAACTTCTTCATTTTATCTATTTTGGACATAAGCTATCCAAGGACAATTAGCAGAGCTACAAGAAGGAATAGTATTATGGCTTTGCTAAACTGCTTTCTTTTGCTTCCTATATAAAGGAAACCTAACTCATTGAGTAGCAGGTATTTGCCATTGTTTAATTATTGTGTTGCAATCCAAAATTGACTTGACATAGATGACTCCTTTGGCTTGAGGGAGACAAGTGTAAGAAATGTAAGAGTGTAAGAAACTAAGGCAAAGCATTACAGTCTACCACCATTTGAAACTTTCCTTAATCTCAATTTTTTTTATCGCCTGTATTTCAGATTGTTAGTTTGTTTGGAATACAGTCCAATGACTATTTATACTGAGCCCTAAATAAAAGTTATCTACATGACACTGGACAAAGGATGTATCTTTCGATTAACTATTTAAGAAATGATAGGTATATAGAAAATACAGAAGGAAAATGATCATTGGTGGCAAACTGATATAAATAAAGGAAAGGCTATTGTGTCCAAAGTCTTAAATTATCTGAATGTACAATGCCTTTTACACCCTTAAGATTTAGTCTCGCTTCCTTTTAGGCAAATCAGTAAGAAAATACTCTTTCTTTGGCAAAAAAATCTCTGCCTACACCAGCTCATATCAACAGAAGGACTATAATAGAAAGACAGCTGGAAATGACCAAAGGGGGAAAAAAGACTTGTGTTATTTTTAGGAACTAAATAGGCTACAAGAATTGAAATGACTCTCCAACCATTTTTGTTCCAGATTTACAGATTCAAAGAAATTCAGTATAGAATAAAAAAAAAAATCTAAAGTAAGACCCTCACAACTAAACTGTCCTTTTCTTCCACTAGGCAGTGCATGAATATATCCATATGTAATTAGTCCTTGTTATAAATTAAACTGCTTTGCTTTTTTTGTCACCTAGTGACAGTTTGCTAAATTCCAGAAAGTATGTCTTATAAAACTTTACGTAGCAAAAGCAAAAAAACAAACAAAAAAAACCCCCACATCCCATCGTCCTATTTTTTATTAGTTTGCCATTTTATTTCTGGTCCCTCAAAACTTCGCCATAAAGTTGTAACTTTAAATTGAATAAAGGGGGGGGAGTATTCTGTTATAAAACACACAAAAAGGAAGCACAATAACCATTCCATTTGTTTTAGGACTACAGCTCTCAAACTTCTGAACCAGCACAGCCAGTGGCAAAGTAGTAGTCCAAGTGCATTGGAAGATTGCAGAAAATTACAAAGTTGTATCTTACACTTTGCAAACCTATGTGTACACAATGTGCAATCCTTTGATTTCCAAAATTAGGTGATTGCAGTACTTGGAAATATATGTGTATATTAAACAGCATTTTCCTGATTATCAGATAATCTAATATTTCTGCTACAAATATAAAAACATTTTAATCGTAAACTACCTTTTCTTTGCTACAGCTGTTTGTAATGTCCACATCTGGGACAATCAGAGGATTATCCTCTTAATGTGCTTAACAAGCACATCTATTTAATCTATCTACTAAAAGTCTGCAATATTAAAACACTTACTTGTCTTTTTAGTGGCGCCAACTGTGTTCATCAAATAAAAGTACAATTGATATACATTATTTTTAAAAGGTGATTAAAAGTCTTGAGCTGAAAATCTTCATAACTGCTACTTACAGATCCATAGAGTTTGCCTTTGCCGTTCATTGCTACAAAAAGTCCACTTTTAACACCAAAAAGGCTAACCACTCCTCGTTCCACTGGAGAGATTTCCAGCAAACCTTTAAGAGAAGAAGAATGCATTAGAAACAAACGAGGTATAGGATTACATGCAATCATAAATCATTTGAGTAAATAATATCCTACTAATTCTATTACTCTTTAAGCTATGTCAGTAGAACCATACCAGTAGACATGCCTCTTGTGGCATGTGGCATGCAACAGCTATTCAAAAGTTCAGGAATTTTTATGTGTATCTTGCATTATGGCCTTGTAGACACCTATATTAGGAAGCAAACATCAAACTATTAAGATTCAGAAAAGTTCCACTGAGCTTCGGGTTACTCTAGAACAGAAATTGAAAATCTCCAGTTTATCAGTTGGACCATCCAGCCCCAACTGCAAGTCCACTCCAAAACCGTTGCCAGTCTCACAAATTGTTCTTTCTCACCAATCTTTTCAAAACTTCCCTGCAGAAGATGATTGGTTCACTCAAACTTAGAATAAAGGTTGAAGTATTGAAAGCTTTGTTTCCCATCAGCTTACCCATAAGGCTTAAGAGTTGTTGTGGTTGCTATCCAAGTTGCCATCTTGCCATTTTACCATCTGTAGAAAGTCTTGTTTATTCCCCCAATACTGTGGGTATTGGGTGTTGAAGAATGATATACAAGTGATATACAACTACGATAACACTGAAACTTGAGACTAAATGTCACTTGTGGTGGTATAAGCAAGGACCTTCCATGATATTGGTTCAATTCTAGTGAAATTAACAGAATGGAGGTAATGACCACTTCGGAATAACCATTTTCCATTTTCTTTGCAATTGTCAACCATCTCCTACCCTCTTGTCTTGGGCAGCCCTTCTCACTGACCTGATTCTCACATTGTACTAACAGGGGCAAGACCGTTTTGGTAGGGTGATGGTTGCAATGGGTGGGATAAAGATGTGCAGAACTGAGCTACTCATTTAGCTGGAATCCACATTTTGCTATTTCCATGATATTGCCATTTTGAGGGGAAGAATTTCCAGTTATTCCTCGGTTATTAACTATGTTCCACATATTTTATGTTTATATACTACTACATGTGCTTCCCCACTTTGCAACAACGCGAAACCCTGTCATGATTTTCTGCAAAGCAGAAGAAAAGGCTAGAAAAACACTGTTAATGCATTCCTGTCAGAATTGCCTAATCAGGTTTTATTTAGTGAACCACAACTGGCTGGTTCAAGCATGCTGACTTTAAACCATGATTTGCAAACCACCACTAAGTGGGTACATACATTGCATTGAGACAAACATACCCCACCTTAACAAAATGAATGAATTTAGCCAACTCATAGTTCCATAGAGAATTAAGACCTATGAACAGAACCACTGCAAATGTTACCACTGATTCCTCCCGCCACCTCCAAAAAATACGAGTGATTTGCATTGACTTGAACAAGCTACTTTCTATAGACAATATTCCCACATGATAACCCATCTCTATACGGAACAGCAGCTAGCCCCGCTCAGGATATGGCCAACATATTGCTCTACAGTCCCTTGCCTCATTAGTTACAGAGCGTACAATCAGGTGGTTGGTTGTTGCCATGAAAGCCCTCCCTTTGCCTTTGTCAACTAGCTTTTAATGGAGTTTAATTATTCCTGCCTCCTTGATTTTTTAAATAATTTTTAAAAAAACTTTTAAATTTTTTTAGCATTGACATTTTAATTTTTGCAGACTGTCTAATATTGTGATGCTTTGTTTGCCACCCAGAATCCCTCTTTGAGGGAGATGAGCGGGCTCAGAAATGTAATGTAATGTAATGTAATGTAACAAATAAACAAATAATAAATAAATAAATAAATAAATAAATAAATAAATAAATAAATAAATAAATAAATAAATAACCATCTAATTTAATTCCTTAGCATGTTCATTAATAGCTTTTCCAGCCCAACTCAGCCAATGGACTGCCTGCTCTTATTTCTTTTTTAGAAGGTGCTTAAAAGCAGCCTTCTCGATCTACCAGTAGCAGTTTCCACATATGTGGAACTGCAAATGACTTGCGCTGGCTGTGACTATTAACAAGGGATGCTGGAGGCCTGACATAGCCGGCTTGCAAAATGCTTCAGGTCTTCCTTCTGCTGTGATTGAAGATCTAGCAGAGATTCCGCCCCCCCTCTCACCACCACCTTACCCAGCTTAAAATAAGTATCGGACATGTTTTAGGACACATGAAACGTTTGTCATGGTGCAGTCTTTAACCCCTCCTCCCGGTCCTATTGTTTCAGTTGGGTGTTAGTTAGAATTAGAGCTATAGGGCCATGGGGTTAAGTCACGAACAGATGCTTTTAGACTATACGCTCCTCGTCAGAAGCGGGATGGGACCTTGAATCCCAAATTAACTACTCGGTCAGCCTGTGGCAAAAGCAGGGTGGGACTTAAGAGGAGCTGCTCCCCATAACCCTAACCGAAGCTAGTCTGTTAGAAGGAAAAGTGTCTAATATTGTTTAGAAAGTCAAAAGAAGTCCTGCTTTAAATTGACTAGGGCTCAGGTCAGAGGGAATTTCTGGGGGCCAATTCTGAATTACACAGGCAGCGCTACTTCTGTTCTTGGACTGAATTGTGCACAAGGAGCAGCCAGTGCAGTCGAATCACCCAAACATAAAACTGGGGGATTTCACTTGCAAAGATTATGCCACATTCCTTGCCTAACAAACATAGTCGCTACCCCTCATAGTTCGTTCTACTAGTAGTCAGCTGCTACTGTATTCCCAAGAACCACCTTTCTGTGTTTTCCTGGGCCAATATGAGGACCAATATATATATATATATATTTTAAGAGATGAAATGGGTTCCTTTGCTTTGATCGCACCTCTCATTTATTCCAGAGAGATCATCCCTTCGCTCCTTTCAGACCGAATCCCATCCTTTCCCACCCCTAGGAAAATAGCGGGGGAAACGTCAGGCAAAACACACACACACACACACACACACAGGTTGATTCTCGTCCCTCTGATTTCCGAAGGCTTACCTGGGTAGCTCAAGGCGAGCCAATAACGCGCGCGCGAGAAAACGCTCACCTGGTGTTTTCGGCTTTCTCCGTAGGGTGCCTTCCCATTTCGTCTACCTGGGGATGGGGGGGGGGTTTCCCGCAGTTTAACCCTTTCATTCCCCGGCCGCAGCCGAGGCTGCTTTTTCTGCAGGTCCCTCAACCCCTCTGCCTTCCAAGCTCCTTTAGGCTTTGACCCTCGACGCTGATTGCCTGAAGCGGGGAAGGGGAGAGGTTTGGCGCCTTGCCCTGAAAAGGGGGCGCGGGGCTTCCCTCCTCTGCGAGGCATTGCCACAAGAGGACGGAAGGGCTCGATCGTTCCGCTGCCCGAGAGCGTCCACCGCGACCAGAAGAAGTTCACCTTCCCGGGAGGGGGGGGAAGAGGGGCACAGAAGCAACCTACCTACCCTAACCAGCGGTGGGATTCAAGCAATTTAACAACCGGTTCTCTGCCCTAATGATTTCTTCCAACAACCAGTTTGCCAAACTGCTCAGAAAGTTAACAACCGGTTCTCCCGGAGTGGTGCGAACTGGCTGAATCCCACTATTGTACCTAACCCTCGGGCCTGTTCACACGTGGCCCCTTTCCCCGCCTTAGGATCCCGCGCAGTTCTGGGGGTGGGGGTGGGGGGGGCGCTGGCTGGCTGGCCCCCTTTCTGGGGTGTCTCAGCCGAGCGGATCCAGGTGGGCAGAGGCGGCGGGGCGCAACCCCACTTACTGTATCGGTTTTCGTCGTGGATCCCGTTGATCCGGCTGTCCGGCAGGACCTGGATGTGAAACCCGATGCCGACGTTGCAGTAGAGGCGCCTCAGCCTCTTGATGCCCAGCAGATAGTCCCCGTCCCGGCTGAGCAAATTCCTTTCCCCGGCGGGGAGCCTGGCCATGGAGCGCGAGAAGAGAGTCTCCCAGCGCCACTCCAGGGTGTCGTTGTGCTGCTGGGCGAAGACGGGCATGCAGCGTCCCGCCAGCCAGGGCGACAGCAGTCCCAGGAGCAAGGCTGGCCAGCAGGCCGGACAGGGACCAGTCATCCTGAGCGAACGCGGGCGGCACACGTGGTTCCAGGGGAGGCAAGCGGCTAAAAATACACCTCTCCGGCGAAACTCCTGCCCCAGACTTAGATCCCAAGAGCGGGGTGGGCTGGGGGTGGGGGTGGGTGCAGGGAAGACAAACAAACAAATATATATATATATTTGTATATATACCTTATATATATATATATATGTATATACTCTCTCTATATATACTATACACGAAATATATATATATATATGTGTATATATTTCGTAGGTGGGCGGAGGCGGGCAAGTAACTCAGCACCCCGTGGAACTGAAGAGCCGCTGCTTAGATCGCATGGAAGAGGAATCCGGTGCGCAACCGGTGGGGCGGGCTGGCAGCAAAGATCGACTCCGCCGGCAGCTTCTTCTGAACTTGATCTCCGCTTCTGTCAAATGGGGACCTTCTCTGCGCGCTCCCTCATGGCCCTTCTCCCCCGAAACCACGACGTTTATATATCCAGCGGGCCTTGATACCTATTACATCACCACCTACTGCTGCCTACAAGCGAGTTGAACTGGACGCGAAATGATCACCCCGAGATGGTCCATCACAACCAATTGGGTCTTAGAAGTGGGGGGGGGGAGGAGGAGGAGGAGAGGAAGGAGGAGGGAATATATGTCAACTTTAAAAAAAAAGTACACGATTCTTGGAGAAACTTTCACCTTTCGTGCTCAGGACATGCGAGTCTTACTGGAGGTTTTTTCCCCCCCCCTCTTTCGGTTTTGCAAGCGTGTGCAAATGCTACCAATTTAACATACGCACAAACACACATATCAAAGAATGCCCAACACGGCTCTCCCCCTCCATCCTCCTCCTCCTCCCCTCAACAATGTCTGGCTTTGTGGAAAACGCAGGAATTTAAGATTTGGCTCTTTCCAAGAAACATGCTTTAGAGTTTGCAAAGAAAGTAGTGGGGGGGGGGAGGGAATCCTTCAGAATAGGCCAAAATAGCTAATGCATGAGAGACTGAAGGCATTTTTAAAAAAATTTTTAAAAAGCCCCCCCTCCTCTCCCCAAAAAAAGTAAAAAAAAAAAAAAAGGCCAGGTCAAAAATTTGAAAACCAATATTTCCAAAGTGCTCTGTGGTCAGACAAAACAAAAGGTACATCTGAACAGGAGCTTAAACAAATGGGAAAGAGGAGAATCCGCCTTTCAATCAAAATGAAACAAGCCCCCCAAAAAATGCACGGAGGAGTTGTTAATAGTGATAAGGAGTGCCGAATTCTCCAGCGATTCATTGGAATGGGGTCTTAAAGATACTTTTGGTATCTGATAGTTTTAAGTTACCCCAGCGATTCTAAGAGTATCAGACTGACAGCCCATGGAGAAGCTCTTCTCTGGTTACATATATGCTCCGCGGAGTCATTTTTCTGTCTATATGTGTATGTGTGTGTATATATATATATATATATATATAAAATATCTATATTATTCCTGTGCAGGAGGCCAAGCCTCTTTTCTCTTCTCTTTGGGATTTCTTCCTTTACGTGAAAATGAAGAACTTATACCTTCACATATACCTTGCAGCTCATTCTGCTCCTATGGAATTCATCCACCGGATACAAAAAATGTCCATAGGGAACCAATCAATAGATCCTTCAGCATTTTTAATTCTCACTCCTTGAAAACAAAGCAGAGGAAGGCATGTAATTAGGTTTACTTGAAAGTAAAGCCCTGGGGTTTGTTTTTTTTATAGGACCTGCCCCTCCCCCCAATTAGCCCTAGTGGAAAGAAAAGAATTCCAGGCCATCTTACAGGGCTGTTGTAAAGACAACCGGTTGAATTCTCGCTGTGTGAAACTACCGTATTTTTCGGAGTATAAGACGCAACTTTTTCCCCCCCAAAGGGGGGTAAAAATTTAGGTGTGTCTTATACACCGAATGGAGCCCTGCCCACCCACTGGCCCCCACCCTTTGGCCTCTGCCTCGCAGCAGTTACCTCCTTGCAAGCAAACAGCCAGAAGAAACGGCTCCTTTCAGCTTCAGCACAGCCTAATTAGCACAAGTTGATTGGATCGGCCTCCCAACTCTCAGCTGATTTGCTCTCAGCTGTTTTGCGCAGGGCTCTGCTGCTTGCTGCGAAGAGGTAAATTGCTGGAGCAGATTTTGTGCTAATCAAGCTATGCTGAAAACGAAAATGAAAGTAAAGCAGGCTGTTTGCTGTTTGCTGCAACGAGGCAAAATTGCTCAGAGGCAGAGGGAGATTTCTTTTTCTTCTTTTCCTCACCAAAAAAGGTAGGTGCATCTTATACTGCGAAAAATACGATACCTCACAAATCTCTTTCTGTGATAATGGATTTGTTTTCCCAATATATTGAAGTTCACCCAGAAATAAGAGGCAAATGGAAACTTGCCCTGTTGGGCTCATTTCGTAAATTGGCTCATATCCACTTGGCAGCAGAGAAGATTGGATCTTTCAAGCTTTCAAAGTTGCAAAGGCAAAGTCAGACTCAAGAAGAAGAACCTGAAGCATTTGATAGGATTTTCTCTCTAGCAAAGCTGAAATTAAGCATCACGATGCCTAAATGTAAAGGAGTTTATAAATGCAACTGCACTGTCCCAGAACATATGTAACTGTAACTTTAAATCCACAGGGAAATCATTAGGCTTATTCCCATCTCAGAATGTGATTACAGGCAGTCTTCGATTTACAATAGTTCATTTAGTGACCATTCAAAGTTACAACAGCACTGGAAGAAGTGACTTACGACCATTTTTCACCCTTACGACCACTGTAGGATCGTCATGGTCACATGATCAACATTCAGATCCTTGGCAACTGGTTCATATTTATGACGGTTGCAGTGTCCTGGGGGGAGGGGATTCACGGGATCCGTTTTTGCGACCTTCTGATGAGCAAAGTCGATGGGGAATCCAGATTCACTTAACAACCATGTTACCGACTTAACAAAAGCAGTGATTCACTTAACATCCATGGCTAGAAAAGCTGTAAAATGGGGCAAAACTCACTTAACAAATGTTTCGCTTAGCAACATAAATTTCGGGCTCAATAATGGTCATAAGTCAAGGACTAGCTGTAATTAATAAAATTTGTTATTGCGAAAAGATACCTGTATTGAGTTGTCCCTGGCAGTCTCAAAGCCAGTTATAGTACTCTTCATCACCATCAGCAACTCTTGATCAACCTTGTGAGTCTCAAAAGAAGCTAACAGAATCAAACCAAATGCTGTAGTCTAGACTACGGAGTTTAACAAACATCGTAGAAGTTTTCTTGCCAGAAAAACTGCAGAGACGGACATGCCTGGCCATGAAGTCACCAAGAGTTGATCTGCTTCCAAGCCCACCTGTTGATGTATGCACTTATTGTCTTTATTACATAACGTTCAGGGGGTCCACCTGCTGAAGAACCTCAGAGCAATCCACAGGATAGTCCCAAACGCCCCTGTGAGTGGAAAGCACACAGCCATTTAGGTTTCATCCCTTTCAGTGGAACGAGATTCCCTGCTGCTCCAGCACTGAGGCGAGAAGGAAAAAAGGGAATTGCCCTGAGTCAGATGCCACCTCACCTAAGTGTGAAAATCTCTGACTTTTGTTAAAATCCCAGCACCTCGCCATCCCTTCTCCCCAGCTTACTCTCATATTCACATCAGCTTTCCTTTTTTTTTTTTAAAGAGAGCTAAGCTGTATTAAGGGTTTATCTGGACTGCGAATCTCACTCCCACGGTAGCCAATCAGCTACTGGAAGCAGCTGGTACAGTCGTCTGGACTGCGAATCTCATCCTTCAGGTATTTGTCTAATCCCCCGCTAAAGCATCTTAACTGGTGGCCACTCTTACATCCTGAAATAGCAAATTTTATCTTTTTTCACTATGCAGGTTGGGAACAGGCTGCTTCTTGTCTCTCCTGAATCCTTTGCTTGTTCTGCACCATCAGATCTTTGTAGATCCTAGAATTATGAAATACAGAGCAAGTATTGTCTTTATATGATTTCATGTGCCCACTATTGTGTCACCCTTGAGTGTTGCCCCAAATAAGGGTTAGAAACTTTGCCTTTCTTCAAGTATGTTTAGGGAACCAGGACAATACTTTATCTTTTCATAGAAGACTTCTCAACAACCATGTCATCCGTTGGGAATCCCCAACACCATTAAAAAAAATAACTGAAGAAAACTGTATAACAACCAGAAACTTAATAATAAAAGAAAAAAAGAAGAAGAAGAAAGAAAAACATGCACAACAACCAAAGTATATGGAATTGTTATCCAAGCCATGTTGAACCCTTCTGTCAAATTTATTCATTTCTTGCATTTAGCTTCTCAAACCTAGACAGCATACTAAAAAGCAGAGACATCACCCTGCCAACAAAAGTGCATATAGTCAAGGCTATGGTTTTCCCAGTTGCAATGTATGGCTGTGAAAGTTGGACCATAAGAAAGGCTGAGCACCAAAGAATTGAGGCCTTTGAACTATGGTGCTAGAGAAGACTCCTATGAGTCCCTTGGACTGCAAGGTGATCAAACCGGTCAATCCTAGAGGAGATCAACCCTGACTGCTCTTTAGAAGGCCAGATCCTGAAGATGAAACTCAAATACTTTGGCCACCTAATGAGAAGGAAGGACTCACTGGAAAAGAGCCTAATGCTGGGAAAGATTGAGGGCAAAAGAAGAAAGGGACAACAGAGAACGAGGTGGCTGGATGGAGTCACTGAAGCAGTAAGTGTGAGCTTAAATGGACTCCAGAGGATGGTAGAGGACAGGAAGGCCTGGAGAATCATTGTCCATGGGGTTGTGATGGGTCAGACACGACTTCGCAACTAACAACAACAACAACAACAACAACAACAACAACAACAACAACAAGCATCACCTTTAACTTATGCTGTGATGATGGACAGCAGTTTAGCTGTTTGGTTAAAAATACTGGAAAGATTTGTAGCAGAAATGTTTACCAGTGATTATTAGCCATGGATTACTACTGTAATAAGAGACAAAATATTCTTTTTTCCCCAAAAAAATTATTATTAGTTTATCAAAATATAAAATACAGAAATACAAAGAAAGAATGAACATAATGGTAAAAATGAGGGAGGAAAAGGGAAAGAGACAAAAGTGTGGAAAACAACGAAAAAAATCCATGACTCCTTTTGATGCAGTAGAATATGACAATAACATGAAACCTCAATTTTTTACTTTTATAAAATAATATATACTAGTCATTTCTATAACAACAAACCTATTACTTATTGCCTATTAATTCATGTTTTCTTTTTTCCCATCTCAAGCATAAAGTCCAAAAGTGGTTTCCAAATAGAAACAAAATTGTGTTCTTTTCTTTAATCAAAGCAGTCAATTTAGCCATCTCTGCTAACTCCATCAACTTTTGCAGGCATTCAAGAGACAAAATATTCTTATTGATCAGATTATTACTGGACACGTGTAATTGGTGATGGTCCTTCTCATCTTTTCCTATCACAGAGAGGATACCAAGACTTCATTCTAGTTCTTCCTGAAGACACAATGCTAGACTGAAAGAAATTTGAGGGTTGACCCAACAATGCTCTTATCTACATGGCTGTGGATCTAGAACTAGTAGAAATAGTCCTTGATTTATGATCACAATTGAGCCCAAAATTCCTGTGGCTAAATGAAAAATTTATAAAGTGAGCTTTGCCCCATTTTTTTCTTGCCATGGTTGTTAAATGAATCACTGCAGTTGTTCAGTTAGTAACATGGCTGTTAAGTGAATCTGGCTTCCCTTTTAACTTGGCCTGTTAGAAGGTCGCAAAAGGTGATCACATGACCCCGGGACACTGCAACCATTGTAAATATGAGTCAGTTCCCATTATCTGAATTTTGAACACTTGACCATGGGGATGCTGCAATGGAAGTAAGTGTGAAAAAGTCTTCATAATTCACTTTTTTCAGTGCCATTGTAATTTTGAAAGGTCACTAAATGAACTGTTGTAAGTCAAGGGTTATCTATAATGATGCTTTGTTTTTCTGGCTAAGTTAACCTGAAGAACAAACATTTGATTTTGCTTATGTATTTTAGAGCAAATTGTCTGTTATCTAGTTCCATATCTATTCCAGTTATCTACTGCTAGAGTAGTATTCGTGCAGAGTGGATGAGACAGTGGTGGGATTCAGCCAGTCCACACCCCTTTGGGAGAACCGGTTGTTAACTTTCTGAGCAGTTTGGCAAACTGGTTGTTGGATGAAATCATTAGGGCAGAGAACCGGTTGTTAAATTACTTGAATCCCACCGCTGGGATGAGATCATCGGTGGGAGAGTTTTTTAAAAAATAATTTTATTTCTATACCACCCTTCTCCTGAAGGACTCAGGGCGGTGTACAGTCTATTAAAAACACAAAGACAAACATCAGTTAAAAATAATTAAAATTATTACATAATTTCGGCTCAGATTTAAAACCCCCAAAATTTAAAAAACCCAATTTAAAAATCATTATATTGATAGCCCGGCTTGGCGGAACAGCAGGGTCTTGAGGGCACAGCGAAATACACGGAGGTCAGAGATCTTAGGCATTTCCGGGGGCAGTTCATTCCACAGGGCTGGGGCTCCCACAGAGAAGGCCCTCCCCCTGGGTGTCGCCAGCCGACATAACTTGGCTGATGGCACCTTGAGGAGACTGTCTCTGTGGGAGCGAACTAGCCGGTGGGAGGCTGTTGGTGGCAGAAGTCGGTCTCGAAGGTACCCGGGTCCTATGCCATGGAGCGCTCTAAAGGTGGTAACCAACACCTTGAATCACACGCGGAAGACCACTGGGAGCCAGTGCAGCTTGCACAGGAGGGGTATCATGTGGGCACAGCGAGTTGCGCCCATAACCACCCGTGCGGCCACATTCTGGACCAGCTGAAGCCTCCCAGTGCTCTTCAAGGGGAGCCCCATGTAGAGAGCATTACAATAGTCCAGACGGAAGGTGACAAGGGCATGAGTGACCATGCGCAAGGTATCCTGGTCCAGAAAGGGCTGCAACTGACAAATCAGGTGAACCTGATAAAAAGCCCCCCTGGCCACGGCCGTCATATGCTCTTCTAAAGATAGCCTTGCGTCCAGGAGGATGCCCAGATTGCGAGCCCTCTCTGTGGGGGGCAGAGATTCACCCCCAATAGTCAGCGATGGCACCAGCTGACTATATCGGGACGCCAATATAGTGCCTTTACAACTGTTGCAAGGCACTCTTTCATTTATTCTCCTTCTATTCTATGCTTTTCGAACTCCATATTTTTGTCCCAACTCTCATCATACATTGTAGACCAAATTAAATAAAGTCTTTCTTATAAGGAGGGATTAGGGCGTCATATACATGATGGCTTCTGTGAAACCAAATACGGGTTGAGCAAATGGGGATACAATCAAGAAACCATTTTCCTAACATGCCACTCTTAGATCAAATTCAGTTTACATAAAGGTAAATTTAGATTTTTTTCATAGATCTTGAATAGTGTATATCTGCTACCCCTAATACTAGCAGTGTCTTATGATAAATAAGACAGCTAGTTTTTCAGCTGCAGTTATCCCATATAACTGGAATAACTTCAGGTAAATAGCTAGCTTTCTTATTTATGTATTAACAACAAAAAACTTTCAAGCTTTCTTGGGACGCCAAGAGAGAGATTACAGCTAAATATAATCTATTCTCATAAATGTGATCTAGAATCCTCTAATGAAATGCATATGTTCTAACTAAGCCCAAACAAGATTATATGGGGAGGGGAGGCTTACCTCACTGTAGAATACAGTAAGTTGGCTTTTGATAGGTTACCTATTTATCCAGCTTAACCAGTCTTACCTATTAACCTAAGCTTTACAGGGTCTTAATCATTCTCAAGTGCTTAAGAGAGAGGGTGCATTTTGCATCACTTTCTTAACTTTTTCCTGGCTGGGAGGTACACTATCAGGGACTAACTCTTCAAATCAGTGGGTAGGTCAGGATAAAAACTAAAGTGTAATATATATTTCATTTACATGTAATTAAAATTATTAGAGGAAGACTCTTCGGTCAATCATTACCCCTTTATGTCAAGTTACAAATTGCTCCAATAGTTTGGAGACTTCCAGGAGCTATAGGAAGGCCTATAGCTTCAAGAATTACACCCCTATCGCAAAGCAGATTATTTCTTTCAAAATATTGAAGCTGGGACTTCTTGGGTGCCAATATTAACCAGATCAATATTAGCATGAACTAATCCAGAGACTTTCCATTGGTTTCCATCTTACCTCTGGATTCCTCATCACCAAAACAAGCTCTGGAATTATTGGGTGGTTCCTTCTTATGACTGTGCATACTGGAGCGTAACTAAAATAACCATGCTAAACTATTTAAAAGATGTGGTACTTTAAGTTTTGAGCACCAATTTGGAAGGGTGCTTTGACCATGACTGTTCTGAACCTACTAGGCTTCTTCTAAGATCAATCAACATTAGCTTGCTCTACTTATTATTTGCCCAGCCCTATTAATTATGTATTTATGAATTGCATATTAGATCCTTGTTATTTACCATGTCGAACTTTTTAAAGATAATAATGTTCAAAAAGCAAAGCAAAATTAACAAAAAGCTCTCTCACTCCAACGGTGAAATCCAGCAGGTTCTGACAGGTTCTGGAGAACCGGTAGCAGAAATTTTGAGTAGTTCGGAGAACCGGCAAATACCACGTCTGGATGGCCCCAGAGTGGGGTGAGAATGGAGATTTTGCAGTATCCTTCCCCTGCCACACCCATAAGCCACACCCACCAAGCCACACCACACCCACCAACCCACCAGTAGTAAAAAAAAATTGGATTTCACTACTGCCTCATTCCTATAAAATCCTGTCCCAGGGAGGTTAGACAACAACTCCATAAAAGCCATGAGATCTATCCGGTTTCTAAAGGTCAGTGATCTTCCTACAATAAAAGGTCATCAAGACAGAGGCAAAGAGAACCTGTTCATGTAAATGAGAGTTCAGCATGTAGGCACAACTTACAAAAATGATTTGTAATGGCTTTACATCTCTTTAAATCACCAGTACACTATTCAAAAGTGCTTATCTCCTGGTCTAGAAACTGATCAGGGAGAGATTCAAGCTAGAAATAAGGAGAAATTTTCTGGCAGTGAGAACCAATGGAACAACTTGCCTTCAGAAGTTGTGGGAGCTTCATCACTGGAAGCTTTCAAGAAGAGACTGGACTGACATCTGTCAGAAATGGTGTAGGGTCTCCTGCTTGGGAAGGGGGAGGGGTTTGGATTAGATGACCTACAAGGTCCCTTCCACTTCTGTTAATCTGGCCTAAGTAAACAACTAAGGATCTTTATTGGTTGTATGCAGGTAGGTATGTGCCCTTCAGCTTGTATGAGAGCAGAAGGTCATTGATTGTGCAGCTGGGTAGCCAGAGTGGTACCTATTGGAGTGTGTGTGTAAAGTATGCGTGTGTGTAGTATATTTGGTTTTGCCTTAGATGATAGTTCAGCATCATCCCTTGACTTTTAGTGAATGGATATTTAGCCTTTGATGGAATAAATATTTAGGGTATTTTTTTCCCAAAATAAGTAGCCTCTGAGTATTATCAGTAGTTTACCTTCTGTGTAATAGAAATTGGAACAGAAAACAGTTAGTTCAACAATAATGTATTTACACTAAAACTCAGAGTCCATCTCTGCCTTAGGTTTCTAGGCCTATTGTTTTTATTCTAACTTCAGTTTATCTTCAGGATTAAGCTTCTGGCGAATGTGGTGTTTGTGGTGTTTTCTTTACATAGTTTGTTAGAACAACCAGAATATGCTGTCCCTAATGCAGATGTGCCTGGTAGCCCCAAAATTTGGAAACCCTTACTATAATAAATATTGATAGTAGTTAAAATATTTAAAGTGAATTTTCCTTATTCATATTTATATCACTGGACACCCACAAATGTCTCTAATGTTTACAGTAATTTTTACATCCCTTCTAAATTTTACTTGGACAGGCCAGGATCACATATAAAGTTCAAGCTTTATAAAAGCTCCAAGTCTTTCTTCAAAGTTACCTTTTCCTTGCTCTACTCCATCTAAAGAGATCAGGTAATTGAAGCATGTCTTTCTCCTCCACTAGGGAGAAAGCACTTTCCCAGTGAAAATAAGGCCATATAAAAAAATAAAAAGGATTTTATTTAGTATAAATCTAGTGAGAATTGCATCGATTGCACTCCATTGACATTTAACGTGTTCTTCCTGCTGCTCCATGCAACCTATAATTTGGTGGTGATCTTGGAAAGAACTATGAGAGTTTCACCCAAATGCATATGCTTGGTAGTAGGACTATACTGAGTCTCAGGAGCTCAGATTACATATCCATCATCTAAATAATGCTGCAATGAATTGAAAAGCTATATTTGTCTATCTAATCCATCCATTCCTATGTCGCATCATGCATAGATGCCCATGTAATATACAATGCGAATGTAGATAGACATGTGTGCTTATATAGTGACCATATTTTGCAGTTAAATTTCTTAGCTCTGCTAAATGGATGCCAAACTGATGTCTTGTAAAATTCTAAGACTGGGGTGGGGGTGGGATTGTCCCATCTTGTTTGATCTGTCTCTGTAAGTGGTGGAATAAGGAGGCCACAAGTATCAATCTTTCATTAATTATATTGCTGGACAGATCTCTCCCCTTCCATATTTGTATGTAAGTAGGTCAATACAAACAAGCCCGTCGGTACCTCCTCTTGTGTCTTGTAGGCCTCTTGTCAGACATCCCTCTTTTGATGATGATCATTTCAGAAGTCACCGAGCAGCAGCAATCAGTTGAAGAGCCTTGTCTGCAAAAGCTTTCTCACGTTCACGTCTGGCTGATTCTCTATGTCAAAGTAGTGCAGCTGAGAGAAGGGAACCAGCTGGAATGCAGACCAATACTGGGGCCCAAGCCTGGAATGGCTCGGAAGAATCACTGGGAGACCCTTACCAGCTAGGCCTCTGGAGGCTGTGATGCCTACGAACGCACACACCCATTCATGCGCCCGTTGACAATCCGGCTAGATAGGCACACAAACTCCTTTCTTCCTCTCGTTCACGCTGCGGCCTTATTTGATCTCTGGCTTCCTTTGTTGCCGGCTGTTGTTAGCGCCTTGCCCTGATCAAAAATGTATTACTTCAGACAACATGGGGAATATGCTGGACAGGGGCAGTGGAGGATAGCAGGGGCCAGCCACAATGGGGCATTGAGGAAGCCAACAGCAATAGGATGGATGAAAAAGATGCTTACAGATGCACAAAGCTTTAATGGGAGGATCTGCCTCTGTCATCCAGCACACTTGCACATTGACAGTAACTATTACCTCATGCTCTGCTTATTCTGAGCAATGCCTCTTTAAAAGACATCAGTTAACAATGTTGTGTCTCTGTGGATTTCAAAGGCTGGTAGTTCTTCTAAATGACATTTATAGTCTCATTAGGGAGAAGATATCTCGAATGCTCTTCCATCAGAAGATTGGGTGGTAACTTTCAAACCATTTTAAATATGATCAAAGATGCTAAAGGAGGTTAAACACCTGCTAAAACTCAGCCAGTCTCCACAGGCTGGAAGTACTAGAACAAGGGCAAACTTTATGATTTCTTCAGAAATTAGTCCTGCCAGGTCCTAAGGTAAGAAAATTAGATGGAGAGATAATCTATTCCTTAACCAAATATCTTTGGGAGTAACTCAAGAGAATTTGATTTGGATTTTTAAAAAAACATATTATCTCTTTAAACCAGCTACTTATGCAAGCATTGACTTACATATATTACATGTAAATGGAAGAAGTTTCCATAACTGTTTGCTCAATCTGACCAAACCATTATACTGGTTACAGTATAATATACCTCAGAGTGACAGTTTTTGTAAAGATATGGGATAGTTTTATTACAGAAAGCATACCAACACAATATGAAACTAGTCATTAAAATTATTTATGTACACTATTTTGGACACTATTTTACTATAATTATTCTTGCTGTTAAATACATTTTCAAAAGACTTATTTGGGATTTATAATAAAACACAAACTACATCACGGTACATTATATTGTATAAAATACAATAAGCTGGAGGAGGAAGAGGAGGAGGAGGAGGAGGAGGAGGAGGAGGAGGAGGAGGAGGAGGAGGAGGAGGAGGAGGAGGAGGAGGAGACAGTTATTCTTCTTGAAAGAAGAAGCAGTAGGATTGTTAGGTTGGATTGAGGGACAGATTTAGAGCTCCCAGTCAAACAATTTCTCAGACAGACCATACAGTAAAAAGAAATAATAGACTGATATGCCATTGCATCATTGTTACATCTGATCTGTTCTAATCAAAAAGTGTTTTCTTTGTATTGTTATAAGTTAATGTGATATTAACATTTGGTTTGTGTCAATTGAGGATACTTTTACCATCGATGTTTCTAATTTTTATGAAGTAGATACTTGTAATGTTTGAAGACGCCCTTTTAGATTTAATAGGCACATACTTTATAAATGAGTTTTCTTTCTTTCTTTCTTTCTTTCTTTCTTTCTTTCTTTCTTTCTTTCTTTCTTTCTATTATATTATTATTATTATTATTATTATTATTATTATTATTATTATTATTAATTAAATGTATATACCGCCCTATTCCCGAAGGACTCAGGGCAGTGAACAGCCAAAAGATAAAATACACATAGTATAAACGTTAAAAAACCATTCTTTCTTTCTTTCTTTCTTTCTTTCTTTCTTTCTTTCTTTCTTTCTTTCTTTCATTCATTCATTATTTATTTAACACAACTCTCTTGGAAATTTCAAATTTCAGTTTTGTTGAAATGGAAGGAAAAATGGACGGAAAAATCATCAGTGGATTTTGTTTTAAACATGTTTATTTAAACAAACAAGGTGTATCTTAAAACCTAGTGGAAAAGATAATTTCTGCACCCCAAGATTTTTGTGATGTGTTTTTGAAGCATTAAAAAAAAACAACAATAATGCAACATTATGGATCTATTTATAAGAAGGCTTCAATTGAACAGCCCATTTCAAACATAAAAAAGCTATTTCAAACATGACACAGTTTGCCTCCATTTTATTTTATTAAGCAAATGGGGGAAACATGAATTTGAAAGCAATTCCCTGTTATTGGCTCCAAACTGAGAGGAACAAAACACACCTTAATTCTAGAAGGTCTAATAAGCAATCAATTCTGGGCATTTTAAGAATGACTGGGAAAATCTGCTATCGGCAATTCCTAGAAAGTAGACCAATGACCTGACCCAAAATAAAGCCATTTTCTGATTAGCTTGGGAAGCATTTTATCCTCAAGGTTCTTCTGTTATTTCACATGAACTAGAACTGCCACATACAATCTGCAAATATTTAGATGACCACTCGATGGCATCAAAGAGACACAGATCATACTGATCCTTTGCTGCCATCTAGCAGATATTCAGCGCTTTGTAGCCTAGATTCTAGTACTGTAGTTCTAACACAAATTCATCCTCTCACATCATTGTGCCAGAAGGCCTGGTAGAAATCAGGCCACCCATGCTGCAATAAATCTGGGAGCTGAAGCTACCGTATGTCCAAGCGAGGCAAGCAGAGAATTGATTAATGACTTAGACCCAAGCTAGTTAAAGATCTGCCTATTCCTGTCTGCCTGATGCTCTTAGGTCATCAAGGGGCACCTGTTCCATGTCTCATCATGGATGTGTCTAACATCAGTACTTAATTTTGTTTTTCCTTGGCAGGGTCAGGCTATGGTACAAAAGGTATGGACCAGCATTTAAATTGAACCACATTTTTATCCAGAAAGGGTTTAAAATATACTTATTTGCCCAAGTCTGCTGGTGTTGTAATGCTAAGAGCTTTCCACTTTAGTGTTGTATTTTTTAAAAAAAATTATGTTCTTGTTTTTTTATTGTAAGCCCTGCAGTTCAGTTAATGGGGTGGATGGCATATACATCAGCAATTTTAGCTTGATGGTGGCTGTCCTGAATTCCCAAAGTTTTACATGAGCTCATAGTAATCTGTACAAAAGAAAGCCATAGACAAATTTGCACTGAGTGCAAATTCAGGCCTGTTACTCCTGTCGTTATCTTATAGGAGATAATGAGTGGCATATAGGAGATAATGAGCCTGAGTGGCGTAGGAGGCTAATGCCTCCTACTAAGGCAGCATTTAACATCCAGCTGCCTGCAATTACTGCGAGTTCAATTCTCACCAGGCTCAAGGTTGACTCAGCCTTCCATCCTTTCTAAGGTGGGTAAAATGAGGACCCAGTTTGTGGGGGCAATAAGCTGACTTTGTATAAAATATACAAAAGTATGAAGGCTATTGCTTAACGCATTGTAAGCCGCCCTGAGTCTCCGGAGAAGGACGGCATATAAAAATAATTTTTTTAAAAAAATATGATTCAGCCATTTTGGGAGAATGCAAAATCTGGAAGGCGGACCTCAAGTAGGGACATTGAACTTCCTCTCTTCTTCCTTGTTTCCCTCTTCTTTCTTCCCCATTTACTAGAGAGAAGACTCATGTGCAGCTTCTCACCATGGAAGAACTATTCCATTTCTAATCACAAGGCATTTTGCAGCCAGAGTCAAAGTGAAGGTCAGGTAACCCAGATGTAGATGTTAATTCAGGGGTGAAATCCAGCAGGTTCTGACAGGTTCTGGAGAACTGGTAGCGGAAATTTTGAGCAGTTCGGAGAACCGGCAAATACCACCTCTGGCTGGCCCTAGAGTGAGGTGGGAATGGAGATTTTCCAATATACTTCCCCCTGGAGTCAGGAGGCAATGGGGATTTTGCAGTATCCTTCCCCTGGAGTGGGGTGTGAATGGAGATTTTGCAGTATCCTTCCCCTGCCATGCCCACCAAGCCACACCACACCCACCAAGCCATACCCACAGAACTGGTAGTAAAAAAAATTGGATTTCATCACTGTGTTAATTGAAATGTCTGGAATACAAAACTGTATATCTTTCAATGAAGAGCTTGGCTAGAAAGTTGCCACTGCAACTTTACATTAACTCTTGATAGGTCAAGAGAGAGAAAGGCAAGGAAGCAGTTCCATCATTAGTGGAAACTTTGATGCTTGTTCCTTTTGAACCCAGCTGATTATTAACAGAAACTCATGTGGATTTAAGAAGATCTTCATGGTGAGGTGTTATTATAGACTAGAAAAAGAAGAAGCTGATAATGACAGCAAAATATTCCTCATGTGCATAAATACTCCCATGTGATCTGTATAAGTGTGTGGGGGGGAGTATTCATAGTATTCATAGACATTTACTACAGTGGATCGATTGCTGGGGAAATGCTACATTTTCTGCATCAGGCCATGATTCATCAGAGTTATCACTATTTGAAGTTATGTAAATAATACTTTTGGAATATTTTTTTTAAAAAATTTCCTATTGCACCACTATCAGGTGATTTATTCAATGTTTGAATTTCTTTATCAGCTGGTTTAACCTATCATTTTCATTATTTGAATGCTATTGTATGTGATGTTTTGATTTTGTTTTATCTCCCTGGATAACTCAGTCAGTGAATGTGCAGTCACTGTACATAGTGCAGTCTGCCCACACTATGTAGAACAGAGGTCTTCAAACTTGGCAGCTTTAAGAGTTGTGGACTTCAACTCCCAGAATTTTGGGAGTTGAAGTCCACAAGTCTTAAAGTCTTAAAGCTGCCAGGTTTGAAGACCTCTGATGTAGAAGAACAAAATATTCCTCATAGAGACCTGGGCAGAAAAAGCCTTCCAAGCCATGAAGACTCATCACAGATGTAAATAACTTAAATTCAATGGAAAACATGTTCATTCAAAATGAACAGGTTACCCACTGTCTCCCCTCCCACCACAAAGGAGCCTTACTGGGAATGGAGAAAAGTTGCCATTTCATTTTGAAAGAAGATATTCTTACTTGGGAAGAACATTGTTCTTATAACCTCATGGAGCTAGGCAGCAGATGTCCAGGGTTGAATGATTCAAGTTCCTAATTAAAATGTGGCCTGTGATAGATGGGAGAGAAGTTAAAAGAGCAACACCAGAGAAAGCCAGACTAACTGTAGGCCTTGCCACCATCATCACCACTGATGAGGATAAACTCCAATATGCTTCATCCTTAATTAAATTAATTGAAAAAATAAAGAAGGGGACAACAGTTAGCACACTAGCAGGTTGAGGGGATTTGAAGGATTTTTTTTTTTTAATCCTTCTCTCCTCAGCTTTGATCAGGACAGAACATTTTCTTCTGGAGCAGTTGAAAAGAGCAGAACGGATCCAACAAAACAAAATTTTCTACAAAATTTATTCAGACAGACTGTTACCATTGAGGGTGCCACATCATTTCATGCAGTTTTTGTTGTTGTTAGTTGCGAAGTTGTGGCTGACCAGTCGCGACCCCATGGACAACGTTCCTCCAGGCCTTCCTGTTCTCTACCATCCTCTGGAGTCCATTTAAGCTCACGCCGACTGCTTCAGTGACTCCATCCAGCCACCTCGTTCTCTGTTGTCCCCTTCTTCTTTTGCCCTCGATTTTTCCTAGCATTAGGCTTTTTTCCAGTGAGTCCTTCCTTCTCATTAGGTGGCCAAAATATTTAAGTTTCATCTTCAGGAGCTGGCCTTCTAAAGAGCAGTCAGGGTTGATCTCCTCTACGACTGAGTGGTTAGATTGCCTTGCAGTCCAAGGGTCTCTCAGGAGCCTTCTCCAACACCATAGTTCAAAGGCCTCAATTCTTTGGTGCTCAGCCTTTCTCACAGCCATACATTGCAACTGGGAAAACCATAGCCTTGATATCTAAATAGATTACCCTAGAGATTTAAGAAAATGAAAACTTATATTATAGCGTTCAATAAGTCTTTTTCTTAAAAAACATCTCCGGCAGTTTTTGGCTTCACCTAATAGGTATGCAGTTTGTACTCAGTGTCATTTATTAATTCTGCACTCTGAGTGAACCCCACTATTTTATCTTTGAATCTCAGAAAGTGGCCCTTAGTTTAGGTTTAACTTTTTAGTATATGAGCTTCTCCTCGCTATAAATTCATTTTCAGAGCCACCAGAGCCCATAGCAAAAATTGATGCCATTGAAAACTTCCTTATTTAGCCCCAGAGCTGTGCACAATTTGATAAGTGAACAATTTGTATCTCAAATACAATTCAGAGGAAAGAGCTACACAAATTCTCTTATAATTGAGACAATCATTTTTTCAGCATATCTCTAAATAAGAAAAAGCAAAGAAAAAGAAATTTGCTGCATGCCAATACACAGTTTGTGCCACAGATGGCAGATGGTAAAGGAATGGTAACATAAAAACATGGTAATTTAGACTGCACAGATATTTCCACCTTTTTAACTCAAAACAGTGAGGCTTAGCTAGTAATATCAGTCTCAGCTCATTTCTCATCTAATTGTCTTCTACCCATAACAGCAAATAGTGAGGAGAAGGTAGGGCAGAATGGCCATAGGTCCAAACTACACTTTCCAGCAATATGGCAAGACAGTAGCGTACAACTTTTGACAACTCAAGATTAAGCTTTGGATGGACTATTGAACGGATGGCATAAGGTCAGGAGCGTATTTTGGCAGTATGTTCAACAGTTTTAAAGGATGAAATTGGGTGACTGACAGAGGTTTAAGGTACAAATTTTGCTTTCTAAACCCAAATTTTGGGACCATAGACATTGGAACCTACAAAAGGGTTATTTGCAAATTGCATTGTTTGCATTCCTGCTCAAATGTATATTGAATTGCATTGCATTATTGATTTCACCAGACGTATATTAGAGATAGAATAGATAGCAAAACTCTAGAACAGGGCTGTCAAACTTATGACCTGTGGGCCAGATGTGTCATGCACTAGCCATGCCCATGTGAGTTTGACACCCCTGCTCTAGAACATGGCTTGCTTAGGTTCTTAACCATTGCAATAGGTACTCCATAGGAAAAATAGGTCTGAAACAGAGGTGGGTTTCAGCAGGTTCTGATCAGTTCTGGAGAACCGGTAGTGGAAATTTTGAGTAGTTCGGAGAACCGGTAGTAAAAATTCTGACTAGCCCCGCCCCCATCTATTTTCTGCCTCCCAAATCCCAGCTGATCGGGAGGAAATGGGGATTTTGCAGTATCCTTCCCTTGCCATGCCCACCAAGCCACACCCACCAATCCATGCCACGCCCACCAAGTCACACCCACAGAACCGGTAGTAAAAAATTTTGAAACCCACCACTGGTCTGAAAACAAGTTGCATTCAGACAGGGCTATCTAATCATATTGTGCTTTCGTTTGCTTTTTGTTCAGTGCACAGTAGCTGCAGATGACTCTCACTATGTACAGGAAAATGGGGAAGATGTAATGAGAAACAGCTGAGGAGATGCCTCAGCATGAATGGAGCTTTGATTTTGCTTTGCATAAAGCAGTTGCTGATAGAGGAACACAGAAAGGAACCTGTTGTTTTATAACTGGGAGAACACAGAATGGAAGTTGCAGAAATTCTAGAAATTCTTGGATTTAATTATGCATGCCAGAGAGAGGTGTACAATGTGCCAAAACACCTTAAGGATAGGTCTGCAGTTGATTTTTACATCTGATATCTGTCTATTAAGAAGCGGTGTAAACACTGGAATTTCACATCCTTTTATTGTTAAAATATAGGGATTTGAGAGAAAAAGGAGTATTTATCAACACCTGGTGGTATAACTCAGTAATTGCTCTGTCTAGCAGAAGATACATGTAAAGCCAAACCATCTTAAAAACCAGCAGAAAGAACATTAAAAGTTCAGCTAATAGCTATGGTACCAACTCACTTTAATGTAGGGGGCCTTATGAATTGAGAGCAATATTTAATAAGCTTTTCTGAAGTAGTTTTAATTGGATAAATATTTGTGGTGTGTCTGTCAATAAATCCTATTACTTGCTATTGACTCTAAATCCTGGAATAACAATTAATATAATCCCAATTAATTTGTCTGGTCCAGGAAAAAAAAGTTAGTAGATTTTAAAGGAAAGTTGACAGGGCTACTGAATTGTCTTCTCTAAAAGATACCTTATAATTTATACCTCAAAAGTTTTATTTAAAACCAAGGCATAATTTGTTTGCCCTTTGAGGTTTTTAGTTTTTTTGTTTTCTTTCTAAATTATGTATTTATTTATTTTTTAAAAAAAATTAATTAAAAAGAAAACAAAAAAAGCTCAAAGGGTAAATTCGATGGACTACTAGATCTTTTTCTGCCATCATTTTTCTATATTTTCATGTCACTATAATTTTATTTTCTGTACTCCTTTGAGAAATGGAAAAACTGAATGGAAATAGGGGGGGGGGAACATATTGGAGAAGACCGGTAAGTTTCACCTACTTCTAGCATTACAGATAAAGTTCTGCCTCAAGTGAAATTAATAGTAACATTTGGTTTGAATGCATTGGCCTAGAGTTCATCTTGCAACTTAAGTTTGCTGTCAGCTGTGTTCTTCCCGTGCCGATTGTATCAGGATGGCACAGGTGTAACTTGAAGGCAGAACTCAGCTCCATAAATCATCCTGGAATGAGCTGAAGGCTGATGATATACCATTGCTTAGAAACTTCCTGTGTGAAATGGCAACTGGGATTGGCCATTTTGTCTCTCATGCTCAACCTTCCGAACCTCAGCAATGTCCCTGGCCTCTGTTCTGCCCGGTTACTTTTGATGTTGCTCATTAAAAAACACAGGCTGGTTCCAGTGCTGAGATTGATCTTCATTCTCCTCATTCCTGAGAACGTTTGGAGCTGGACTTGTGAACTGTTGAAACATCATCTCTTCTTTCTGCTGCTGCTGCTGCTACTTGCAAAAAAAGGATTCTTTGTCTTTTTGGGCCTCGTGGAATCTGAACAACAAAAGCAAGGAAAGCAGTTCATAAACCAACATCAGCCCGAATATATTAAACTCATATCTGTTCATGGATTTAGTATGTTAAGAAATGAAATGGCCTTCTTCTATTCCAGCAACTGATGAGCAGATGGATGGTTGCCTTCGAGTTCATTATATTCATTATAGCTTCCTCCAGGCTTTGAGCCAGGGGTGAAATCCAGCAGGTTCTGACAGGTTCTAGAGAACCGGTAGTGGAAATATTGAGTAGTTCGGAGAACCGGCAAATACAACCTCTGGCTGCCCCAGAGTGGGGTGGGAATGGAAATTTTGCAATATCCTTCCCCCAGGAGTGGGGAGGGAATGGGGATTTTGCAGTATCCTTCCCCTGGAGTGGAGTGGGAATGGGATTTTGCAGTAACCTTCCCCTGGATTGGGGAGGGAATGGAGATTTTGCAGAATCCCTCCCCTGGAGTGGGGTGGGAATGGAGATTTTGTAGAATTCTTCCCCTGCCACACCCACCAAGCCATGCCCACCAAGCCACACCACGCCCACCAAGCCACAGAACCAGTAATTTAAAAAATTAGATTTCACCACTGCTTTGAGCTAATATACAAGGTCAGTTGCCCATAGAGTAGATTTCTTCCAATAGCTGAGCTATTTTTTAATCATTATTAGCTGGAAAAAGTCTTGGGGACAAAACTTGGAATGGCAAAAAACAACAACAGATGCAATAAACTGAAATTTTCACCCAACTTATATTAAGGCTAAGAGTGGACCTTGGAGACTTGGACAGCCAAACACCTAGTAGTACTGTATACTACTGAAAAGCCACTGTCCTCTACAATAGGCCTGATATCCATTCAACCAAGCAAATACAGTGTGCTCTAGGCTTTTTCCTTCTGGACATGTTTCATGAGAAGAAATAGACATGTTAAGAATGAATGTTGGTGAGGTGGCGGGCAGGAATAGGGAGTTGTTCAGAGACATTATGTTTCCTTTTTTAAAGATAGATCTGGAAGTCTTTGGGTCTTGATGACACATATTTTTTTCGGGTTTTATTTGTCTTAACTTTCAGGTTTACTGTATTTGTATACTTTGTTATCTACTGAGAGTCTTGTGATTTCATGTGACATATAAATGGGATAAATATTGAAGGACAGATGTCTGTCTCAAACACCTCCTGTGATCCATACCTCTTGATTTTCCATGGCATCATTAGCTTTGTAAGTGTTGATTGTGTAATTCTTTCTCTAATCCAGAAATAATTTCAACATGCACTGGCCATGTATGGGCCATTCTTAGAACAAGTTGATTTTAAAAGTATCAGCCCTAGAAACAGACTTTAGTCCAAGCCATTTGCAATATTCCAAGTTTTGAGTGTGGTCCCAGTGACCCTCCTTTTTCCTTTCTGTTTATTATCCTTGTCTAATAGATAATTGAGGAGATCTCTCAGCTGAGACACCAGAGAAGCATTTTCAGAGGAAAAAGTGTAATTAATTAATTAACAAACAAAATTATATGCTGCCCATCAAACCAATGGAACTCTGGATGCTGAAGAATAAAATGTGCAATATGCAATCAAAATCAATTAAAAAAATAAGTTAAGACCCTTGTAAAAATCTTATTGTTCACACAAGACACAAATAGACATACAAACAGTGGATGGTTTGTGTCTTATCTAAGCATGGACATGTAGGGGAACTCAGACATCATGTGTGACATCTCTTGATAGGGCACAATTAGAACACTATCAATTTTGATTATGTTTATTAATTATACGAATAGGTTTTAATAGTATTTTTGGAACAATCTTTCTCTATATGCAACCCCAATCTTTTCTGATTTTTATTCATTACCAATATAAATAGATTCGGGTTTTTTCAGTGTCTCTTTATATTTTCATAGTAGAAAAAAAATTGTACTGACCTGTGCCATTACTTCTCAAATCTACTGCTCCTGGTCCATCAGATATATTCATAAATCTCAGCATGCTTTTGGCATCACCTGCTTCACTTGGCACCATGGCATAATCAGTATGTAGCAGGGGTGAAATCTACTTACCTTCCTTACCGTTTCGGAAGTGCATGTGCCATGGGTGTGCTCTATCTTTGCTTGCGCATGCAAACTTCTTCAAGTGGTCAGGGTTGAGAAATACTGCCTTATACAATATGAATATGTACAAACTTCTGGCAGCTTACTCTCTTGGGCTGCAACTGATTGTAAACAGTTGTTTACAGTTGTTAAAACTGGTGAAATATTTATCTAATTAAACAATGATCATGTTAGTTTTTTATTTTTATTAGTTATTTTTATTTTTGATCACTTCAATTTTGGTCATGCTACTTATGGATCTTGAACAATAGGTAGCTATTTTTTTTTTTTTTTGCCAGAATTGATATTAAATATTTGGAATCCCTTCCATCTTCATAAAATAGTGTCTTTCATTGTGGGGACATTTTTCTTTGTTCCTTCTCTTCCAGATCCTATAAAACAAGATACTCTAGAATTTCATTCTAAAAATCTTCTATTACTCCCTTGTGGAATATTGGACATGGCAGATTCCTGCGTAATAATACTCCCATGTAGAATTCCTGTAAGGTAACTGAATCCCAAGGGATTCTTCCCTCGTAACCATATCTTTCTGGACTTTACTAGCAATGCTTCCCAACAGAATATCCTTTGCTCCATCAAATGACAAGCTGTGAGCTTTCCTTCTGTTTTAAAGATAGCTCAGCAACATAAGTAATTTGCAACAAAGCAATTGCATCATTGAATTATTTCATTTTGAGGAGCATATATTAATATCTCAAAATATTATCCTATAGCAATAGCAGTTAGACTTATATACCGCTTCATAGTGCTTTTACAGCACTCTCTAAGCAGTTTACAGAGTCAGCATATTGCCCCCAACAATCTGGGTCCTCATATAATAACATCCAGTTTCAAAATTAACACATTTTCATTTTAACTGCAGTCTTCACCATAAATAGGCATTCGTGAAAAAAGGGTGGAACAGAATATTTTTTGCAGGAGTTTAATGCTCATACAAAGATGCCTAGCTAACTAGAGAACTGGAGATTGCCAATGAAAGTAAATGCAGTGGGAGGAACAGGATCTCTGTTCAACAGTGGAGTTCCTCAGAAACCTGAGTGTGCTTGCTGTACCTTTACACATTTTTTTAGAACACTATGCACCCTACCTTCCCACTTCTGGTTGGTCAAGGAATTTGGGGTACATTGTATATTGATTGACCCTAACTGATTATTGGTCAGTCTATGTTAGTTATATGGAGTAGAAAATCAAAAGGAAACATGGATAGCACAGGGGAGGATCCACAGATTCCTATACATTATATTACCCATGGCCATATTCATAATACATTAGCTGAAGAAATTTCTCATCATTCATATGCATGGAAAATTTAATCAATCATGTTTCCCAGATTGCCGTGATGTGGCATAGGATGTAATCTATCAACTACAATCTGCATACAAACCCTACCCATATAAACACTTCACATCTTGTGACTGTATGTCATGTATATTTAGAAGTTGTAGGAAGAAATTTTGAGTATAGAAAAGGGGGGGGGGGAGCGTATTTTGCAGATAAAGTTAAAAATGCACAAGTAGTCTATAGGACATTCATCTTCCTATAAATTGACACATTGTATCTTGATATTCAGGAAGGTAGATTTTAATTAACTCAAATGAACGGTGGCCACATACATTGGCATCAGTTTATTGAAAGGCCTGAATGGATGCATAGTGATAAAAGGAGATATGCAAGAAATGGACAGAAGCTGATCATTAAGGAGAAAAACAAACTCTATTTTGGGCTTGTATTGATGGGTTCATGAGGTCTAAGGCTCAGAGCCGAGGTGGCGCAATGGTTAGAGTGCAGTACTGCAGCTACTTCAGCTGACTGCTAGTTCAGCAGATCAGCGGATCAAATCTCACTGGCTCAAGGTTGACTCAGTCTTCCATCCTTCCGAGGTGGGTAAAATGAGGACCCAGATTGTTGGGGGCAATATGCTATTTAGTATACTGTCTTTGGTGTAAGCTGCCCAGAGTCTTCGGAGAGTGGGCGGCATAGAAATATTAATAATAATAATAATAATAATAATAATAATAATAATAATAATAATAATAATAATAATAATAATAAGGGCTACCCCGCTATTTAGAAATTCTAAGTTTACCGGACTTGAACATTTTGACTCTACAAAAAACCACCCTACTTGGAACAGTTTACATCCTCTGATGATACCTTAACAGTTCCTAGGTCCTTGGTTAGGATTCGAGCTGCTGAGCTATTAACCAGCCTCAAAGGCTGTGAATCTCACCAAAGATTAACAACAACAGCAACAACAACAACAATAATAATAGGCTCAGACTGAGATGAGGCTAAGAGGGAATGGTATTATAAAATGGTATTTAGGGTCTATGTCCAAAGCAAGAATCAAGAAATTCGTTAATCTATTATAAAGGGGATGGCAATAATAATGGGGAACAAGGAGAATATGTAACCACCTTACATCATAAGACCATAGAAGTAAAGTACCCAAGTTTAGGAGACATAAGGGATTGCTTGAACTCAGTAAAGGGTCTATCAAGTTCTCTCATGATAGCCTTGTGGACAAGACAAGTAATTGAGGATTGAGTGCTATGATCTGGTGGATTTCCAAGTGGTTGCAACTTATTACAGAATACTCCCCTACTTACAGAGAGAGAGGGGGGGAGGGAGAGAGGGAGAGGGAGAGACGGGGAGGCTTATAGATGGGTTCCCACCAGTGGTGGGTTGCTCCCGGTTCTGTCCAGTTCTTGAGAACCGATAGCAAAAATGGCGGGAGGCTCTGCCCACCCACCCTGATGTCACATTTGGTGATCTGCACATGTGCAGAAGCACTCCCATTATGAACTGGTAGTAAAGGTAAGTAGAACCCGCCCCTGGTTCCCACCAATCTGAAGAAAGGTATCAATTAAGGTCCCTAGGACTCCTTCTTTCTCAATGCTATTCAGCATTTTCTAAATGACTGAGACAATGGCATAGAAGGGATATGTATCAAATTGTCAAATATACCAAAGTTTCAGGGATTGGCCAACATCTTGCAGGACAAAATCATGACACCAAATAACTTCATCTGACTTCGAATTGGGCAAAATCAACGACGATGAATGTCCTGCAGTGGAGATGAAGGGAAAGGAGGGGTTCTAGAGACTCTCCATATTATGAAATGACAGAAGCAACATTCTTCCCCCCACCCCTCTCTTTCAAAGAGTATGCAAGGTATGCTGCTGCAAAACTATTCTATGTGCAAAAATGGAAATACTCGCAACGGCAGAATGGTTGAAGAACGTGACAGACGTAGTAGAGGTGGCAAAGTTAACTTGCTTGATTAGAGAAAGATGAATAACTACATTTATTAGTGACTGGAAACCCCTTATGGGCTTTTTACTGAAAAGAGAAAAAAGCGAGGTTCTGATTTATAAATTTAAAGATTAGCAAGGTAGTTTATGGAAAGAAAGGAATTACGATGTAACCTTAGAGAAGGCAAAATATAAACGAACCAGGGGTGAAATCCAGCAGGTTCTGACAGGTTCTGGAGAACCAGTAGCAGAAATTTTGAGCAGTTCGGAGAACTGGCAAATACCACCTCTGGCTGGCCCCAGAGTGGGGAGGGAATGGAGATTTTGCAGTATCCTTCCCCTGCCATGCCCACCAAGCCACACCACGCCCCAAGCCACGCCCACAGAACCGGTAGTAAAAAAAAATTGGATTTCACCACTGAAACGAACCTTTAATCACTCCCAACTGCCTCTTTATAATTTTTTCTTTTCCTTTCTTCTGCTTCTAGTGGTTTTCATTTCTTATTACTTTATTCTTTATTTCTTGTTACTTTTTTCTTTATTTCATATTACTTTTTTATTCTTGAATTCAAAATTTATACTGTTTTATTCTGTTGAAAAACTTCTTCAATGAAAAAAATATTTTTTTAAAAAATGAGTGGAGGCAGGAAGATCTCAAATTCATGTAAGGCTTGGGGGTTACAGCTGTGGCCAAAAGGGAGGCTTGCTAACACCAAGACTTCCACAAGCCCCTTAAGGAGGTTTCATAGCTGGCTGGTGAGTCACTATCCCAAAATACTCTAAATACTATTGGCTCAGTGAGTTGAGCAATGCAGGATTGGAAACAATCTAGAGAACTTTAGGTCAGAGGGGAATGATGGCAGATTGCTCTGTGGAAGAGGAGAGAATGAGGATTGTTACATAGCTCTAAGACAGTTGGTGGCTGTTGGATATACTGCAGTGGCTAATCGTTTTTATTATTATCTCGCGAACTAAAATAATGTCTACTAATTGCACTTTTCTCTCACGTTTACATATTCAGACAAAATGGAAATAAAGATCTCTCAAACAGTGCAAGTATTTCTTTACATTCGGAAGGCTACAAGACCAGTTTTCTACATATTATGTTAAAAGATGCTGGAGACCTGTTTTCAGAATAGGCAACACTGAACTAAAACCACCAACAGACTGACAAATCAGAGGGGGGTTGGGAATCAGTTATGTTATTCTCCAGAATAGTGTCTGGTTATCAGAAACATTTTCTTGAGAAACTTGTTTACTTCTCAAGCAGAGACACTATATTATTTCTAGGAAATGAATGTGAAAATCTTGTATAAAAGAAACCAAAGAGAGAAAAGTGAAGAGTGACACAAGATTATAAGGAAACCAGAAAATTATCCTTCCTTCCTTCCTTCCTTCCTTCCTTCCTTCCTTCCTTCCTTCCTTCCTTCCTTCCTTCCTTTTTGTCTTTTGGAGGGGAAAATGCACATAAACCCAGACATTTTATCTATAATAGTGTGATTAAGTCATGATATGATAAACAAACATAAAAAAACATATGGTCTGCTAATTTTCTGGATATCAGAAAAAAATCCTTAGAACATCTATGTTGTAATGGGAACAGTCCAGGGGTGAAATCTACTTACCTTCCTTACCGGTTCGGAAGCGCATGCACAGAAGGTAAAAAAAATACTTCTTGGTTAAAACCAGAAAGTAATGACAGCCAGGTGGCTATCGCTACCAGATCACCAAACCACACGGAAAAATCGCTGCTGGATCAGGTGATCCAGTCTGATCCTGGAGCATTTCACCCCTGGAACAATCATTTAGCAAGCAGGTAGTCTAAGTGGGTTGAGATGCTAAATCCTTTTTTTAGAATGTGTCTCATTTAGAGCAATTGAAAGTTCTTAGATGCCTACAGTCTGGCAATTGTTTTAAAATCCATAAAAGTAGCACTGTGTTGCATAAAATAATTAATTTTTTCAGTTGGAAATTTTCAAGTTATCATTAGTAGCATAGAACATGGACTCTTGATTGACTACCATGGTCATAAATCAAGAGCGAGCCATCCGCCTGTTGCTAATGAAATGTTCCAGTTGTGCACTCCTAAGGATTATGGTGTCAACAAAACTCTTGATTTGGATCACAGCCTTCCCTTCACTCAGAGGCTATATATTAATCTTTGTGTACAGAATTTCATTGCTCAAAGCCAAGCCAAGCCAAGCCAAGCCCCATGCTGAAAATAAATCTGTGATGTCAAAATAGGTGGAGAGAACTGTAAGAAATACATCACAGACATCAACAAAAGTGGCATGTGATCAAATATATTCCAGAAATAGAGAATAGGTCTATTTAGATGGTCATAACTGAATTACTAGCTTGATGGAGAAATAATGAAATACCCTCAGTGGAGGGATGGATTGTAAAAAAAATAGCAGAAATGACAAAATTGATCTGTCTGATCAGAGATAAAACAATAAAAGATCTATGGACTTTTTGCTGAAACTGAAAAAAAAATGAAAAAAAGTAAAATGGAGATTTCTGGATTTGCTAATTGAAAAAAAGGGTTGAAAATGGGATAAAAAGAATCTCTGTAATGAAATCTTTCAGAGGGAGGAGAGGTAATTTATTTGTAATTGCTGCAAAGAAAATCAGAAGTTACTTCTTTAATTACAGGTAGTCCTTGCTGAATAACCATTCATTTAGCAAACGTTGAAAGCTATGACAGCACTGAAAAGGTGATTTATATATCACACTTACGGTTGTTGCAGTGTCCCCATGTCACATGATCATGATTCAGGCACTTGGCAACCTCTGTGCATTTATAACAGCTACAGCATCCTGTGGTCACATGATCACCATTTGTGACCTTCCCAACTGGCTTCTCACAAGCAAAGTCAATGGAGAAGCTGGCAGGGAAGATTGCAGGTTACTGCCACATGATTTCTCCTTTAGTGCCCATGGTGATTCACTTAACAACCATGGCAAAGAAAGATAATAAAGTCAGATGCTGTCACATGATGTTTCACTTTGCAACCACACTGCTTAACGATGAATTTTGGCTACAGATAGTCCCTGTTGTGGTCATAAGTCGAGAATGCCTAAAGTCCAGATAATAAGATTTTTTTAGTCATGAACAATGCACCAGAGACTTCTGTAAAATAAAGTACAGTGAGTTGCTTAGAAACTTCATGGAGATATTGTATGCAAAAGATTATACATACATTAATATTAATAGAGCATGTTGTGTTCTACGTGACAACAGTGTATCTTTGCTAGTCTATGTCCATAATAATGTCCATAATTCAGCCACAGTTTTGTTTCATACAGTATCAACCTTGTGAACTCTCAGGCTTCCTCTTTCTGCTATGTATTCAAGATGGACAGGGATTGATATTTGTATGTATTTATATGTCAAGGTGTATGTATATACATATGTATGGATATAGCATATCTGTACATGTGTTATGTATGCGTACACTTTTGACAGCAGGTAACAAAATATCATTTTTAATGTGTGCCACTGTGCCCATAGAAAAAAATGACAATAAATATTTTGGTTGGGTTGGGTTGGGTTGGGTTGGGTTTGGTTTCACAACAGTATTTTTATCCTAAATCCAGTGCTTGAATTATGGGGAAAAGGCCAATCCTGATACCCCCAATATTAGGACAGTATGATTTGTCCTTCTGAGAACAGGAATAGTAGAGGAATGTAAAAAAAGTCAGGGCCTCTCACTCCTTCTGTAATCACTCTCCTAAACCTTTATTCTGAATTATAAAATAAATTCCATCCCCTTTAGCCTCTGAACTGGAAAAACTGCTCAGCAAAATGCTTATACATAAGCAGAGGCATATGGTAAAAGACTGTACTCATTCCTGAAATCTATCTCAAAAAAAAATGACTACCAAAGATGAAAAACGGTATTCATGCACTAATTATAGTCCACTGGAGATGCCATAATTAAAGCTCTCAGCAATGACTCATTGCATAACCTTCCTCATTAAATCTTTAGCCAAATCCTTAGCCAACTGACTAGCCTAGCCAATTACACTGGCAGGACTCCAAACACAAAAATAGAAGTGATTATGCAGGCTAGGCTTCTCCAACCTAGGGACTCCTAAATATGCTGGAACTTCAGCTGCCATCATTTCCAGATGGTAAGGCCAATGGACAGGTAAGATCCACCTGGACATAACAAGTTGAGAAACTCCAGGGCTAGTGCTTACACCGCAGATAGCTGTCATGCTCAATGTCGACAGAAGGAACAACCCATCGTCTTCTAAGTCAAAGAGTTTTAAAATAATGTTTAAATGGAATCTATTATACCTCTGTAACCTAATCCCATTTTATTTTGTTTTGCTTTCTAAAACACCAGAAACCTTGCCTCTGCCCTCTTCTGTGTTGTCTAACACCTTTTCGGCTTGAAATACATGTTCACGCCCTTTCCTTTCTTTAAATCAAGTGAGGTTTGTAATATAACTCTTATCTTTGCTGAGTTCCTTAGCATATTATACATATTTTACATTTAGTGTATACATTATACATGACACAGGAGTGATTATTGCACTTCAGACACTTTCTGTTTTGGAAATACGGTTTTATTAAAGCTGCATAAACTTACACTAGTTCTTTTTCAAGCAATTTCATATTGTTTACTCATGTTCAGCTTGTCATCAATAAAATGCCGTGATCTCTTCTCCTTTACTTTTCCTCTTCAAAGAAGTTAGGTTGGTTCTCTTGCACTTTTAGATAAAGATGACATTGTTTTAGCAGTCTTCTTGTGATCAATACCCTTCTTAAAGGAAAATACTTTTATTAATATGATGATTTAATGTTGATCACCATGTGTCACTGAGTATTTTGAATAAATGGAATGATGGAATGATGTAGAATTCATAATCTATGAATATTGATTTATGTAAACCAATTCTTATACTTAATAAAGTATTGGTACTTCTCCATGTAGTATACCTCCAGAGTATCCAATATATCACACTCGTCCATTAAATATTCTTCTTAGTGTTTGCTGATTAACTGATGGCCAACAGATGGAATAGAATTATATGATGCAAGGTTATTGCTGATGCTATTGCTTTGCTTAATTACACATATTTATATCTAAAAATTGGCTGTCTAATAAAAACAGTTTTATTGTTGAAAATCTTATTGTCAATTGGACATATGTGCATAAATACATACACACACCAAAATACAGTAGTGGCCAAAATTGTGGAAACTTTTGAGAAAAGTATATTTTTGAGGTTTGATGGCTAATAACACCACTTTTTTTTTTGGAGTTTCAAGATAATCATATTCCACTGCTGGAATAGCCTGGGAATAGCCCAGACCTTAATCCAATTGAAAATCTATGGACCCGACTAAAGAAACTTGTTAGAAGTGACACAGTAATAAAACCCAGTTAATAGAAGCAATCATTCAATCTTGGTTTCACATTATAATATCTGCAGAACTAAAAGACTTGGTTCACTCCAAGGGAAGATGTAGTAAGGCCGTAATTCATGCTAAAGGTTACCCAACTAAGTATTAACTGACATGGTGATAATTTTTGTATATCTAGTTTTTTCTATGGTGATAATTTTTGTATATCTAATTTTTTCTACGTCTTTCACTTTCCTTCTTTATACTGTAACTGCTATTCTAATAGCAAATCCTTCATAAAAGTTATTGCATTACATTCTTGATTAAATTATCTTTCCATTGATATATAATTTTATGGTACTGCTCAAAAAAAAAGTGGTGCTATTAACTAGTTTTAGAAAATACACTTTTCCCAAAAGGTTTCCACAATTTTGGCCACTACTGTATATGATTTTCTTAGCTGCTTTCTGATATTACTCTAGTTTTAAGGATGCTCTATTAATTTTCATCTAATCATGTGCTGAGCTATTTAACCATTCGACTTTGTATATTCCAGTTCTTCTGCTTCAGCAATACTGCTTCAAAATAAATCCTCTTTTATAAAGTTTAGTTTTTTTCCCCTCCCAAACTAGAATATGACTGCATTTCACAGCAGGATTTAAAAGAGAGAAAAGTCAGCTTTAATTGCCTTCAGTTTAAACACAATACTGAGTGACTTGTAGGATCAGCTTATAAGAAGGTTCATTTAAGAAAATTTCATTGTGGTGAAATGCAAAACATTAATGCAAATTCTTGGCATAGAATTAGATTGATTATGCCTATCCTTTGGCCTCCCATAATTGATGGGAGTTAATTGTAATTGATGTAGACTATCCCCATATCTTGGGGAAGGTCTCTACCAGTTTGGGTATCCACATTTTTCTGTTGAAAATCAAAACTATCCATTATTCTTCCAGTCACCCATTCTTGGAAACAGTCGGCATTTCTTTGAATTCAGTGGTGCATAATTACACCTTCCCCTCATTGCAGTCAAAGCGATTTAGCTGTATTGTCAGCTTGGATTTTCGGCTGCTAGAATTGCATTACACTTTTAAGCAGCAGTTCATGCTTTCTAATATTCCAGGTGATCACATTCCTTTTTTTTTTTTTTTTTTGGCACTACTTTTAAGATCATTCCATAAAAATTAGATTTTTTTCATCTCATTTTAATGCCTGTGTAGGCTTCTGTGTGTGAGAGAGAAAGAGTGTTTGTGGGTGTGTAGGGGTGTCTGTGTGTGTATGTATTCCAACATCTGTTCAGAAATATTTGCAGGTGTTGTCCTTTCCATGTGCAGTGTGAATTTCTGTGTAGAAAATATCTTTCCATATACATTATACACACAAAAGGAGTCCTCACCACAACAATTCTGTTTCATCTGTACCATTTCTTATGTGGAATCTTTTATGTACACAGCAATATGTGCAAAATCTCCTTTGTATAGATAATTGTCATATGCATAATATTTGGGGGTAGGCGTATTTGATGTGATCTCTTTCATTAGACGGACAGGAGTCCAATATTCACATTGAGGGAAAAAAGGTTTGTCAGATTTGCTCCCACTTTTTAGACCCAGAATAGATATTGGAAGACTTCCCTGAAAGGTCTGATGAGAAACTGAATAACTATATACCAGTGATGGTAACCTTTTCTGGACCGAGTGCCCAAAGCGTGGACGTACATGCGCGAATACATGCGTTTGTGCCCAAACCCCCAAAATGCAATGCATGCACGGCCTCTGCGCATGTGCCCTGCCCCCTGTGCATGTGCATGCACATCCCCCTGCCCCCTGTGCATGCACGTCCCCCCGCACATGCCTCCCACATACATGCCCCACCCCCCAGACATGCACATGCACATGCACACCCTCCCCACACACCCCACACATACGCATGCCCCCGCACTTACCCCCCACCCCATGCATGCACAGTAGAGACTCAAAGACAAGCTTGCCAGTGGGAGGCACACACTCATACACGGCAGAGCTGAACTGGGGTGATGGCTTACGTGCCATGAGAGAGGGCGCTGCATGCCATCTCTGGCACACGTGCCATAGGTTGGCCATAACGGCTATATACAGTATGCTATTATGTGTACCTTAACTTACCCAGAATAGCTAAAGCTCCTTGCATCTTCCTGCCCTCATGGAGCATATAGATAATATAGAGCCAAGAAACAGGGGTTGACTGATTGTTTGATCAGTAGGGGACCATAGAAACATAAGGTAGACAAGGAAGAAGATGCTAATCAAAGAGCCATACTACTGAATTACACTACTGAACTACTTGGAAGCTTCTTCTGTTTCTTTTAGCATTTTAGTAGAAAAAAGTAAATGTTCACAAACTGCAGCTGTTTGAATAAACATAGAATACCAGCCTCTAATGAACCTAAGGAATTAGATTCATAGGAATAGGGTGACTTAGAAGCTGATGTAATTTGAGATCATGTGGTGGAAAAATAAAATGCTGTGTGATAAATATTTCCAGCAGGAAGATTTGTCACCCAATAAAGCAGAGGTGAAATCCAGCAGGTTCTAACAGGTTCTGGGGAACCGGTAGCGGAAATTTTGAGTAGTTCAGAGAACCAGCAAATACCACGTCTGGCTGGCCCCAGGGTGGGAATGAAGATTTTGCAATATCCTTCCCACAGGAATGGGGAAGGAATGAGGATTTTGCAGTATCCTTTCCCTGGAGTGGGGTGGGAATGGAGATTTTGCAGTATCCTTCCCCTGCCACGCCCACCAAGCCACGCCCACCAAGCCAGTAGTACACACCACGCCCACCAAGCCACACCCACAAAACCAGTAGTAAAACAATTTGGATTTCACCACTGCAATAAAGTAGTTACTATGGTCAAATAATATGAAAATGCTCAAGATGAAAGCTGCTTGAAGGCATCAATGGGTAGCATCTTTGTGGCTATTTCCATTAATTGGATTCACCAGCAAAGAGCAGTGATAACACTGAAAAAATTGTAGTCAGTGTCTGGGAATGAAAATCTGTTACAGGCAGAAATTCCTTGTTATTGTTGTGAACTGTTGTGATGTTGAAGAGAACATGTTGTGCTTAACGCAACCTGTTTAAGTTGAAAAAGAAATTGGTCATTTGATCTGAAAAAAAGCCAGTGAGATACATTTTATAACTTGGTCATAAAACTTGCAGGGAGCAAGTAACAACATTTGTTAGGAAACTGAAGGTAAAAGTGTTTATTTTGTCAGTCCTGAAGAAAAATAAATAAATTGTGAGTGTTAATGAAAAGTAATTAGAGGTGGTGATGAAGCTGGTTGTGTACAGAATTTTATTTGCAGAAAACATTATTATGCAGTATTTTAAGCAAGATATTAATTTTTTTTTTGCCATTCAATCACTTTGGGTTTTAATTACTCTCACCCACCCGTGTGCTTGGGTTACTACACAGCACAACTAGTTTGGAACAATAATGTGGTTGATGGTTTTAGATATGTTATCAAAGGTATTCTAGAGTTATTATTTGGCCAAAAAGCTATTTTTGCCTTTTATATTCTTCAGAAAGGAGACTCTGTGAATCATATTACAAGCGCCACTGCTCGTTCTCAGAGTCAAATGGATCAAGTGATGGAACAGTAAAGCTTATTGTTTAAAAAGCTTGGGCAAATTCCTGAATATTCTCACAAAGTTACAATAGATGTGGGCATTGTGCCTGTTGCACAGAAGCTGAAATGTATACCGTATACCACAGCAGAGGCTATGAATGCTGAGTTAGAGAAAGTGTAGATAGTAGAATAGCACTGTAGAACTAATAAATGAAGGTACCAGTTGAGTATCTGCCATGTTGTTTGTACCAAAACAAGACTCTGATTAAATCCATCTTTATATCAATCTAAGGGCAGTAAAAAGGTGTGGTGTAGGAGCACCATCCTGTGTGAAAAACAGATAATATTCAGCATCCTATGCAAGGTGCATAGATATTTGCTATATTAGATTGATTGATTTATTAGATTTATCCTGACTTTATTTGTTGTCCACATACTTAATACTAAATACATATTTACATACCACATCCGTACCACATACATACTTAATCCTATATATTACAGAGAGTTTTGGCAGAAAGAGTTAGTACCAGAATCTTACAATTTGACGACTTTTGTAACACACCTTACTTAATACAGGTTTTATATATGCGTGTATATTGCTGCTATGTTCTATAATGCAGTATAGCAGGCTGTTTCTGCTGAATGCCAACAGTTTGATTCTCACTGGCTCAAGCTTGACTCAGCCTTCCATCCTTCCAAGGTCAGTAAAATGAGGACCCAGATTGTTGGGGGCAATATGCTGACTCTGTAAACCATTTAGAGAGGGCTGCAAAGCACTGTGAAGCCGTATATAAGTCTAAGTGCTATTGTTATTACTATTGCTAATTATGGAGATATTTCAAAACTCCCATGCTTACTAATCCAAAAAAAGGAATTGCTTGGTCAAATTTGCAATAATTGCCTTTAAAATGATGCATTTAAATATACATTAATTAAGCAATGTAAAATTTGGCTTATTATAATATAAAGGTACCAACATTTGTTATGCTTAATGCCAGTCTTGATGACGTTTTGTTACAGATTGAGGAAGAAGGATCAAAGAAGCCTATTAAGTATGCCTTCTCCTGAACAGAGGTATTTTGACTGAATGTGAAACTTTGGGATTTGTATGGGCTATACAATATTTTAATATTTATCATTTGGGATATCTATCTGAACTGTTAACATAGACAAATTATTCATACAAATTTCAACCAGTATTTTATCACTATGTCTCCACCATCTCAGTTGAATATTACAATCTTATGATTGTTGAACACATTTCTGGAAAATGGAGGTTACTGATTCCTTTCCCCATGTTCTATCACCTAATTCAGGATTGACCTCATTATGGAAATGTATGTTTCTCTAGTTGTTGATTTATGTACGCTGAATTTGAAGTATTATCATTTAAAGAACTGTCTTGCTTTTTAGCAAGCTACTTTGCTCATAAGGTATATGGACAGATGATCTAATCCAACAAATAGCCACAAGTATTACCTGTCACAGTGCAAATATTTAAGCAAATTTTCCCCATTTTGGATATCTCTATGAAATAATTACCAATAATGTCCAACAGTCGGTATTATAGATTACTTTGTTTCATGTTTCTTCCAGTCTTGTAACATTAAATATATCCATTCTTATCTAGTCCCAAGAATAAAAATAAAATAAAATAAAATATTTTCATCACTATTTTAAAAAAGCTCTGCAGACTTCCTCATTGGAAAGAGAGAAACCAGAAAAGGAATTATCCAATATTTTAATAGCATATTGTTCTATATACTGTAAATGATGAGCCCTATTTGGTGAAACATTGTAAAACTCAACATAGAATGAAACAAATTATAAACATCAACTTTTCTTTCCAGCCAGCTGATTTTTGTTGTTGTTATTTGTTTCTTATATTCTTACATTCCTCTAAAATATACAAAATGTAAATAGGATAACTGCTGCTAGGATATTTTAAACTCATACTGGAAACTTTTCAAAAGGCAACTGGACTTCTTTGTTTTTTCCTTGAAGATGTTTCACTTTTCATCCAAGAAGCTTCTGGTCCATTCTGACCAAATGGTGAAGAATGGAAGGATTTATATTTCTTGTAGTCATCTGGTCTTTAGCACTCTCTCTGAGAGTCATTGAGGCCACTTGGAGGTTTATCTGTGCCCTCAGGGTCATCTGAATAGTGCAAATGGGTGTTAAACCTTCTTGGAACTGCTCAAAGGACTGTGTTGTAACTACTTTCAGCAGTTCCAAGAAGGTTCCACACTCTTTTTCACTATGTGTTCTAATAACAATTTTAAATGGGTACATATAAGTTTGGGAAGGCTGGAAACAGGCCCATTTCCGGCCTCCAGAGGGCCTCCGGAGCCTGGGGAGGCCATTTTCGCCCTCCTGGAGGCTTGAGAAAAGCCTCCGGAGCCCAGTAAGGGCAAAAATGCCCCCCCACCTCATGGTGCAGGAGGCCAACTAGGCCACGCCCACCCAGCAACCAAGCAGAGAACCCCTTGCTAAAGTTTTTGAAGCCCACCCCTTCAAGCACTCAAGGTTTGTGAAGAGCTTTCTTCCTGCTCTCTCGTAGAGGCATCTGAACTATTGCAAAACTAAAATGGGATGAAGTTTTCTTTTGCCATCTATATTTGGAGGCAGCTTTAGAATGCTACCAGGAGGGGATGGCTAACATCAACTGTTCTTTAATTATAGCTTTGCTTGTTCACCTTCCCAAATCCTTCAGATCTTCCAAAAGGAAACAGGAGACATTTGAACTTGAGCTTTACTGAAATCTTCAAAGGCCTATTTAAAATAGCTTTTCTTTCTTTTCCTTTTTTTTTTTTTTTTTTGAAAAAAAGCATACTTCTTTCTATTTAGAAAGGATTTTACTAGTGGGAAAAAGAAAAGAAAAGAAAGGCAGAGGAAACAAATGGGTGGAGTGGAAAGCATAAAATTGCTTCCTTCTTAAATCCAATCTAATTTTGTTTTGTTATGGCTATATTTCTTTGCAACCACACTACTTCTGAAATCAGACAATTCAGGTAGCAATGAGAACTGACGTTCACGTAAAGATCGGTAACATTTTAGTCTCAGTTTTCAAGTTCCTTCTGACAAAGTTGGTAGATCTAGTGAACGTTCATTGTTTAATCAACTTTCTTTAATGTCTGTCTTTGACTATATACTAGATCCAAAAAGATAACAATCTTTTGAGACAGCATTGGAGTTACATTCAAGCTGTGATTGCGGTTAAACATTGTGGCTGAAACTGAGGCAGGCGTTACTCTATACTGGAATCTAATTACAGCAGAAACATTGGAAGCTACAGTTTCCCAGGGAAGGAATGCTGAAAATGTTAATAATAGCACTAGCACTTAGATTTATATACCGCTTCATAGTGCTTTACAGCCTTCTGTAAGCAGTTTACAGTCAGAATATTGCCCTAACAATCTGGGTCTTTATTTTATTGATCTTGGAAGGAAGGAAGGAAGGCTAAGTCAACCTTGAATGCTATCCAGGATCAAACTCCTGGCAGTGAGCAGTGAGTTAGCCTGCAATACTTCATTCTAACATGGGACACCACAACTTTATAATCATTTGCCATTTAGCTAGTAGTGTTATCTACCCAGTTTGGTCCAGTTCATATGAATAGATCAGTGGTGGGTTTCAAATTTTTTTACTACCGGTTCTGTGGGTGTGGCTTGGTGGGTGTGGCATGGCTTGGTGGGCATGGCTTAGTGGGCGTGGCAGGGGAAGGATACTATAAAATCCCCATTCCCACCCCACTCCAGGGGAAGGATACTGCAAAATCCCAATTTCCTTCCAATCAGTTGGGACTTGGGAGGCAGAGAATAGATGGGGGCGGGGCCAGTCATAATTTTTACTACCGGTTCTCCGAACTACTCAAAATTTCTGCTACCGGTTCTCAGAACTGGTCAGAACCTGCTGAAACCCACCTCTGGAATAGATGGTTAAATTATCACATGTTACAACTAAGCCAAAAATTCACATTTTCTTACTTGTCCAGGCACAGAAAACAACAACTCAGAACCCATTTGGCAGGGATCAGGCTTTGCCTGCGCAGGCAAAGCCACAATAATATTCTCTGGCCTTTCGAGAAAGGCAGCTTGTCCCAAACACAGTGGGAGAAAATATTAATTTATATTTCAGTATTAAAATATTTGTATTAATCAGACTTAAAAACTACCCATCTCACTCACAAAATCTCTGTCTTCCTACTGATTCCTTTTTAAAAGAACTTGATAGGGTTTTTTTTTAATTTTTAGTTTATATATAACTATATAGTTTAATAGGCCTTGAATTATATTATTAGCATCAACTCAGTTAAAAGCAGGACAATGATCAGCGAGTATGGACTGTAACTCAAATTTATCTCTGTCATTTTGAATTGAAAATTTATCAGTGTTGTTTTTGAACTGAATTGTGTTTTTCAATTGTGATATCCTGATAGTACTTCAGGTTGTATTGGATCAGACAATTCAGATGATCTATGATCTAAGAGCTATGTTTCCTAGATGCTTCTTTATGCCAAATACATGTGGCTTTGTCATCAGCACCAAGTTCCCAGGGCTAGGGAAAGAAATTTCAGTTCCTGAAGCAAAACAGCAATATTCCTTCTTCTCACATACATCTAGATCAGTGGTTCTCAACCTGTGGGTCGGGACCCCTTTGGGGGTCGAATGACCCTTTCACAGGGGTGGCCTAAGACCATCGGAAAACACATATTTTCAATGGTTTTAGGAATAATTTTATGGTTGGAGGTCACCACAACAGGAGGAACTGTATTAAAGGGTCGCGGCATTAGGAAGGTTGAGAACCACTAATCTAGATGTAGAGAAGACAACTAGATTGGCAACTGAATCTTAGTTGACTGTTGGCAAGAGAAAATGGTTTACCGCAGTGGAAAACAGCAATCTAGTTAGATTTAGAAGATTCTATGTCAAAATCCTGCTTCTTGCCATTGCTTCATACTTTCCATACATTGGGGTGGGGGGGTGGATTATATGAAATAATCAGTGTATTTTATGGTGTGAGTTGGGTTACATTTTTTTTCACTTTAGGGAAGGGCTCTTTTCTAAAATCCCCATCTAATGTGAGAAATCTTTTGCAGCAGTTCTATGGAGAATAGACGAGGCATCAATAATACCAGTAGATCCTTACGCTGTTAAGTATATTATCAGCATTAAACAAAATATTTGTCATTGATATTATTGAAAACTATTGTCACGTCTGCTTCTTAGTAATGCTACTTACATGCATTATTTTAGCCATTTTTATGTGAAGACAGCATGAACAACCTAACCAATGTTGATAATTCAGAGGATTTCAACATTATTTGTATGTGTTTAATATGTCAAATAAATTAATTTCCTGAGAAAATAATCATAACATAATAACTCGGTATCTGAAGTCCCAAAACATTTTAAATGATGCTATGGAGGAAAGAAAACTTTCATAAAAGGTACTACAGCAGATTCAATAATACAAAAATAAAATTCACAGAGACTAATGTTTCATTTGCTTTCATTCCATATACAATCCCATATTAAAAATATCACGTGTCACCAGTAGAATTTGAAAATTTATGAGGGGGCCACCTATGGAAAGGGCCACAGCAATTATTTTTATGAATACCTTCTCTCCTTCCATCAGAATAATTTCCACATATTTCCAGAAAGTTGTAGCAAAACTCACACCTACTTATCAGGAGAAAAAAAATCTGGATTCAATTCAATGTGTTTAATTATTTTGTTTACTTGTTCTACTGAAGCAATATGTTTTGAAAAAAATATTTTCTATACTTTCTTAAGTAAGGAAAATGTATGTACAAATTTTAGTCAAACAAAACATCCTTTTAAAAAAACACCCAAAATCTTGGTAATTGTCTCTTGGTAATTGTCTCTTGTAATTTCAAAAACTTTCTCCGCTTAACATCTTATATTAGTATAAAGAGCAGTATATGGTATTTGATACCTTACTGTTCAGTAAAATGAAGAAAAGAAATGAAAACGAGTATACATAATAAAGCAGATCTTTCTCTAATTGTTTATAATTGGGAAAGAAAAGAACATGTAATATTTTCATCTAATATCCAAAGTTCCAACTTTAATGATTAATAAGATATGTGAAATTACTTTAAAAATACTTAGTTAGTAGACATTCCCAAATTAACTGGGCAACATACTTTAAAGTATTATTTTTAATAAATGAAAAATACAAAGAGTAAACATCTCACTAGAGTGTCTAGCCTGTTTTGATGGAGAAAGGAAAGGTTTTTTCCCCCTAAAATAACTGTCTTCTCACAGGTAGCTTTGCCTAAACATAATTAATTAAAAGCTTATTAGAACAAAGTGACAGGCCTGTTATGGACTAGGCTGAAATGCTCCCAGGGCATTAAAAAAATTAAGAAACTGACAAGGAATACTCAAACTCATTATTTCATCATGATAACGTACATGCAAGCATGCTTTAATTTATTATATATCCTTAGCAATTGGATACACATCTAAACCATCTATTAGCAAGTATATTTGTGTGTGTGTGTGTGTGTGTGTGTGTGTTTACATGGAATCATTTGTTACTGAGTTCATATGGTTTAGCCAACAATATCCAAGGAAGAGTAACTTTTTTTTTTTTGTCTTCGGATCCATCATATTTTCCCCACTTGCAGAATGCTTCCTACTGTCCTCTCCTTCTTCTCTGGTTCTTATTTAGTGGCTTCAATAGGCTTTCTCTGTACTTAGCATTTGTATGGAATAGTTGGACCATATCATGGTCTTTGTTATCCAACACCCTAGGCAAAAAGAGAGATGATTTCTGGGTCCTACGGGTTTTGAAGCTCCTCCTGGGTCGTCCTTTCCCATTGATGGAGACATACCAGAGTCTCTCTGCACTAGCTTTGCGTTTGCTGCTAGTGCCATTGGGTACAGTCCGATATAAGCGGGATGCATAGGTGTTGTAGCCCAACTCATGGATCCTTTCCACAAACTCGCATTCTGCGTTGTAGGTTTCCTGAAAAGTAAGGACAGAAACCATCAGTAAAAAAAAAAAAAAAACCAGCACGAACAACTGCAAGGTACAAAGCTCACCGCAATTGTTCTTATGAACACAAGCGACTTCCATTTATTTATAAAGGAATTTTGATATCCAATCAGGGGTGGGCTGCTGGGGGTTCACAGGGGTTCAGGAGAACCTCTAGCTAAGATTCTGTGCAGTTTGGAGAACCCCCAAATCCCACTCCTGGCTGGCCCCGCCCACCCCACCCCTCCCAGGAGTCCCCATGCGACCCATTTTGGATGCAGGTAAGTGCAGGGTGCGTGTGGAGGCTTGGGGAGGGCAAAAAACAGGCCTAACGGAAGTTCTGGAAGGCTGGAAATGGGCCCATTTCTGGCCTCCAGAGGGCCTCCGGAGCCTGGGGAGGCCATTTTCACCCTCCTGGAGGCTCAAGGAAAGCCTCCGGAGCCCGGGGAGGGCAAAAATGCCCCCCCACCGTGGTGCAGGAGGCCAACTAGGCCACACCCACCATGGCCACACCCACCCAGCAACCGGGTAGCAAAGAACACTAATCTTTACCTTCTTGCCTTTCTCCATGTAATGATTACAGTGACTATGAGATGATAAAAGCAAAAAAGTTTATTACAGTCTATTCTTGATTAATCCCGTGATTGATCATATTTTGTCTGCCAAACAGAATGAAAAGTAGTGCCTAATGCTACCAGAGAATACCATTTTGACAGAATATATTTCTCTTCATCCTGCAACCCATATTTGACTCATAAACCACCATAATTTACTAGGACCTCTGGTGGTGAACAGACAAGTATACATAACATAATTTCCAGAATAAATAAACACCTATAAAAACAATATCATAAGGAAAACCAAATGACCACAGACAAAAGCTCAAATGGTAACCACTAAGCTAGTGATGGCTAACCTTTTTGCCGTCGCGTGCCAAAAGGGGGGAGCACGAGGGGGTCACATGCCCCCATGCCCACACTTAATGCCCCCCCATGCATGCCCCCCGCTTTTGGCACGCAATGTCACGGTGGGCCCGGTAGGCCTGTTTTTCACCCTCCCCAGGTTCCAGAGGCTTTCTTGGAGCTTGGGGTGGGTAAAAACAGCCTTCCCCACCCCCCCGGAGGCCCTCTGGAGGCCAGAAACAGCCCATTTCTCGACTTCTGGTGGGCCCGGAAGGCCCAAAAATCAGCTGGCTGGCATGCGCATGCGTGCTGGAACTGAGCTAGGCCAACACTCGCGTGCCCACAGATATGGTTCAGTGTGCCACCTGTGACACACGTGCCATAGGTTCACCATCGTGGCACTAAGCCCACAAAATATCTTTGAAAAGATGTTTTTCAACCGCTTCCAAAACAACCAACCAAGAAACTACAGTTAGTCCTCAACTTACAATAGTTCACTTACTGACCATTTGAAGTTACAACTGCACTGAAAAAGTGACTTATGACCACACTTATGACTGTTGCAGCAGCCCCATGGTCATGTGATTGACATTTGGATGCTTGGCAACTGATTCACATTTATGACAGTTGCAGTATCCTGGTGTCATGTGATTTCCTATTGCAATCTTCTGACAGGCAAAGTCAATGGGAAACCAGATTCACTTAACAACTGTGTTACTAATTTAACAACTGTAATGATTCGCTTAACAAATGTGGCAAGAAAAGTCATAAAATGGGGCAAAACTCACTTAACAAATTACTTGCTGAACAACATAAATTTTTGGCTCAATTTTGGTCATACATTGAGGACTACCTGTAGTCTAATCTCAGCTGGGAGGCTGTTCTAGCAAATAGTCTCTGCCAAAGAAAAGGAACACTCTTCATGCTTCAACTCTCCAACACCGAACTTACTTCATAGAATTGGGGGCCCATCAATATGTTCTCCCAGGGTAACTGAATGAACTTCGCTGTTACAATTGGAGAATGTAGCCCAGGGGTGAAAGGCTCCTGGTTCGGACCGGATCACTCGATCCGGTAGCGATGGTGGCGGGTGGTTCGGCGAACTGGTAGCAAACATTCCTGCCCTCCCCCCCATGGCCAGCTGAGCCGCACAATCATCAGAGGCTTTTTTTTTAAAGCATTTTTCTTTACAACCTCTTCAGCCAAAAAAATGGTTTTAAAAGTAAAAAAAAAAAGCCTCTTGTTGTGATCCCACGGCTCAAACTCATGCCTGTGGGCCAGATACGTCATGCGCTGGCCACACCCACACCCAGTTTAGCAAAGGGGAAAAAGTCCCAATACATCACATGATGCCACCATGATGATGCGAGTTTGACACTCCTGGAATAGAACATTTGCAAAATAGTGCCTCCTGTACTGAATACTTGCAGGAAGTCCAGAAGGGTACAATGGTCAGTGGTACTGAAGGCTGCTGAGAGGGCTGATAAGAACAGAGTCCCATCCATCTCTCACCAATTGCCATCCCTTAGAGCAACTAATACTCCCTTTGTCTCACACCTATGTCTGAACCATGATTGAAAGGGGTCCAGATCATCCTTTTCTCCCAGAGCAATCTATAACTGCGATAGACATGGCCCACAATGATATTTGCAGAAATTAATTATATATTCTATTTCTAAATTTTGTTGAAATATGTGGTTTTATTGGTAAGGAAAATTGGTGGGCTTTTTGCCAATTTCCTAAATAAGGTTTTTTTTTTTTTTTTTAAAGAAGTGATTGGGTAATCACTAGTTACATGTGGTGATGATACTTTTTCCTATACTATTAATAGCTTAGTTCACTTTTCTTTAAACTGATATCTTGGAGATATGTTGGAAATTCCATGCATTCTAATTGCCAACCTTCATTTCAGAAATGAAGCAAAGGATTTCATTACTTAGCCAAAGTAAAAGTTCTTGTAGAATATTGAAAAAAAAACAAAAAAAAAACTATTGGATATTGTAAACAAATGAACACGTTTTTTAACCTTACTTCCATTCTCTCAAAACCAAGAACAGTAGCAGTATACAGTTAAATAGTTAACGCGAGCTATCTATGAAACTCTTTTTGTGCCAATTTTTCATAGCTACATTTCTTCATTTCGTTTCCAGTCCCCACATATTTCATTCCTGAATTTTGCAGTTCTAAATTCTCTGCATTTCTAAATAGAATTGCTACTATTCTGGAATGATGTGTTTTTTGTTTTTGTTTTTGTTTTTTAAAGTTGTAGGGAATTCTCAATCAGCCCAGCAGATGGAGTAAATTTGCCTGTAAAATCAAGGCTGCAAATCTCATGCTTGTAACTGTACTGCATAAACAGACCACTAACACAGATATGTTTAGAAAAGCAGATAACATAATTTCCCATACAGACATTTATTATTTATTTTACCATTTGTGATGTGATGTGATGTCAGGAAGAGGGGATCTATGAGGATTCTAAGCAAGAGTCTAATCTGATTTGAGCAATGTATTTCTACATTGACAATTTCAGACAAAATAAGAATGTGTTGATCAGAGGTGGGTTTCAGCAGTTTCTGACCAGTTCTGGAGAACCGGTAGCAGAAATTTTGGGTAGTTCGGAGAACCGGTAGTAAAAATTTCTGACTGGCCCCGCCCCCATCTATTGTCTGCTTCCCAAGTCCCAGATGATTGAGAGGAAATGGGGATTTTGCAGTAATAATCGGTTGGATTGTGGAGCGAATGGAGATTTTACAGTATCCTTCCCCTGGAGTGGGGTGGAAATGGAGATTTTACACTATCCTCCTGCCACGCCCACCAAGCCACACCCACAGAACCAGTAGTTTAAATATTTTGAAACCCACCACTGGTGTTGATGTACCCCGTCACATTTATCCAACAGTTTCTTAATTGTGCTAAGTAGACCTCAAACTGATGCTCTAATCTCTCCAAAATATATTGTTTTAGGGCTTCTAATACCAAGGCCTCTGTTAAAACAATGTTTGCAGTGATATAAGCAATTTTTTTTAAAAAAAAATATTTTATTATGTATTAAATTTTTATGCCACCCATCTCCCTTATCAGGTGACTTATAAGCTTATTTGCTTGCTTGTTTGTTTATTTATTTTATTTATTAAATTTATATCCTAATTTTCCTTCAGGAGTTCAGCTGCTGCCTCTTCCCGTTATGCCTGCAAGGTAGATTGGAATTGGAAGCAGCAAAGTCACAAAGTGAGATTTCATGCCTGGGGGCTGACTAGAACTTGGGACTTCTGGTGACTGTCCATCGTTTAATCACTACAACAAATTAATTTCTACTGCCACAACTTATGCTGGACATATTTTGACCACTTGCTAAATGGAATAAGACTGATCTGGAATGGAGAGCTTCATGTGGTTCAGTTGTCATGGATCTCTTACTGATCTAGAGTTAGACATGGAGGCTTTCTTCACTTATACTTCCTGAGCAGGGGTGAAATCTACTTACATTCCCTACCAGTTCGGAAGTGCACGTGCCGGGTATCACACGTGTGTCACATGCATGCGCGGACCCTCTGCGCATGCACAAACCCTTCTGCGCATGCTCAGAGGGTAAAAAACAGGTTACTTCCTGGTTAAAACCAGGAAGTAATGACAACCAGGCAGATGGGCAGAGCCTTGCACTGCCGTCGCTACCAGTTCTCCGAATCACCCGCTGCCATCGCTACCGAATCAGTCCGAACCGGTAGCGTTTCACCCCTGTTCCTGAGGCCTTTTCTCCTCCCTAGTTTTCTACTTCCTAGAACTAGAACTCCTTGTTTTCCTTTTTTCAAATTCTCCCTTCCCAACATTCATCAGCATGCATGACTCAGCCTTCAGTCTCTCCTTCGCTGGCAAAACCCATATTAGAAGCTTCTTTCTTCCTTGCCTGATAAATTTGCAAATGCTGATAAGTGTGGAAAGGAGAAAGCATATAAACGTTGTGCCAGGTCAGTTTTGTGACTGCACTTTCAACTACCTTCCTGGAGCACACATTTTCTGTAATGTCCCAATTGTCCAGAATTGATCTATCTAAAAGGACACATTGATGAAAATTTATAGAAGGGCTTTATCCACTTCTCCCCCAAGACTAATGTTCTTTTCTTGTTAAGAATACTACCTCCCTACCTGTCATCTATGATTACAAGTTTTCAAACTTTATAACCATTATGGATCACTATTCCCCCCACCCCACCCCATTTCTGAACCCTTGGAATGGCTGTGTAAGACATTAATTATTACCAAACTGGATTTGGGGAACTCAAAATGTGATTTGAATGAAATAATATTTAACTGCCTTGGATTCTTGTTATCAAAAGTAATGCTTTTTTATTTAGATACTGCCCTATTAGTCTTTGTACAATTTAGCAAACATTTTTTCATGGCTTTTTTTCCCTAGCTATCTGGAGTGTTTGTTGATTTACTTGCAGGATCCATCTCTCTATTTGATCAAATTCAAGCAGTTCTTCAATATCTTTCTTATTAGAGTCCCTATACTAAAACAGTTATGGTAAGTGTCCCTTTGAACTGTCTTTATTGGACTCTTGGGCTACTATTGTCTCTATTGGACTCTTTGGGCTACTATTTCTTTGAAAGGAATTAAGATGGATCCAAGGATTAAGATGGATCCAGCTGCTTGGTTCTTTGCCAACATTTACCATAGATTTGCCATGCTTTCCAAAACTCTTGGGATAAGAACAGAAATTACTTCCCTGACATCAGATCCATATACAATAAGAATACAGGTGCACACTCAGATGATCCTCAACAGAAGCCCTGTTCTCCTTCCTCCATTTTTCTTGGGAATAGAGAAAACTGTCCCACAGTAATTGTCCCTTCTGGATGGACTGTCACTGCCCTTTTCCTCTTTTCAAGGATCCTGGAAAAGAGTTTCTTTGGGTTATATAACTAATCTACCAGGGTTTATATAATCTGGTGGTACTTGATTACTTCTCTAAACAACTTATTTTATTCCATACTGTGTCCATATTCCATCCTTTAGATATCTTCAAGTTTTCTGAAACCATGAGAATAATCTTACTTCTGAAAAAGACTTAGAATCCACTCTGCATTTTTTTGGGAAAGCTTTATTTCAACTAGAGTATATAGGAAATAAAACTACTCCATCCTTCACAGTGGTAAAGCAAAGATAATAATCTTTGAGGTTGTTGTGTAAATCACTGAGGCAACTGGGTTGACTTTTACCTATGCTGAATTTGCTTATAATAATTCAGTTCATGCCTCCACTCAAATGTTGATGATTTACGCCACCTATTACAGCTGTGTTTGTGATACAGCTATCATCCATATTAGTTACCAAATACTTCAGAAATCTTCCCATTCCATAGACTAGGGGTCTCCAACACGCACACACACCTTGGGCCACAGTCCACCACTGGGCTTTTGAAACTGGGCCACCAAAAGGGGGGGCAAGCACACACACGCATGTACCTCTCCACTTGCCTGAGCAACAGGCAAGTGCATAGGATGCTGGCACAAATGAAGCTGTGTACGCGCGTGCTAGCTTGACTTCCACCACGCAGAACCATCCCTGCCTCCCTCCCATCAGTCCGCAAAGGTTGGGGAATTATGCTACCCATTCTCTTCAGGAACTTCAAATCACTTAGTGTCTTAAGGATCAACCAGATCAAGTCAAGGTCTCCAGAAGAATTCTGCTGATTAGCAACACCCAACAGCTCCCTCCATGGCTGTTGGACACAATATCTGGTTTTCTCACAGATTTCTTCCCTCCACACAACCCTCTAAGTAATGGAAGGCCAGGTTTGTTAGACCATTCCCTGAAATTTCATAAATCAATCCCATAGCCTTTTGTCTGCAGCTTCCATTTTTCCACCAGCTGAAAATAAATCATGATTTTCACCATTCTCTCCTGGTACTGGAATAATAATTCCAATTCCAATTCCAATAATAATATCCTAATACAAGGATACAAGGAGGAGGAAGAATTCAAGGCAGAATATATTTTGGGTTTATGGCATGGGAAAACCAGACTAGAATATTTTGATTAATTGGAAAGACATTATAGATGCAAATCACATCTCCTTTGAGATTTTCATTTTTATACACTAATCAGGTTTCCTGATTAGCTAATCAATATTGACAAGATTTTTGATTCTGAAGTGAAAGGGGAGGTGATTGCAGACAGCATGGGAGATATTTCTTACAACTAATGAAAGAAAATGCAAAAAGCACCCCCATTTTAAGAAGAGAGGGAGAATTCCTAGTGCGAGAAGTTCCTGATGAAGAAAAAGAAAATTAAACATTGTCCAAGAGAAGAAAAGGTTGAGAGACCAGGAAGGGAGACCTCATCTATTCCCACTGAAGAAGAGATGGAGAATTGTCCTTCCTAATACTTCCATTAGGACAGGGGTCAGCAACCTGCGGCTCTGGAGCCGCATGTGGCTCTTTCATCCCTCTGCTATGGCTCCCTGTTACTCAAAATATGCATCACAACCGCCAATGTCGCCAATGTGCGACACCCGCCGGCATGCAATTTATTGAGCTTTTCAACCCCCGGTAGGCCAACCATGGCCAACCATGGATAAATCCAAGAAAAGAAAGGTTTCAGAAGAAAACAGAACTTTTAATTCAACTACATATGCTAGTTTTGTGGCCGTTCAAGAAATAGTCAGGCACGGTTTTCTGACTCCCGGTGTTTTCTTTTCTGTGGGAAACGGGTCCAGATGGCTCTTTGAGTGTTTAAGGTTGCAGACCCCTCCGTTAGGAGAAGAGAGCCACCAGGAAAGCTTCAAAAAAGAAATAGAAATAAAAAGATTACAATCCTCTCTACCCAAGCAGAATCAGAATGGAATCCGCATCAAATCATACGATATCTTGAAAAGCAAAGAGGGAATCAAAGGAGAAAATCAGAAGGGAGATGGCATAAGGAATTAAGACCCAGCAATTCCTAATTATTATATAAGCAATAAGCAGATGCTTCCCAATCTTATAACTTAACAGTAACAGAGTTGGAAGGGACTTTGGAGGTCATCTATTCCAACCCCCTGCTCACGCAGGAGACCTATACTAGGGATTCGAACTGCCAAACTTCTGACCTTTCTGACTGACAAGCTCAGTGTCTTAGACACTGAGCCACCTAGCCAGGCAAATCTCAAAGCCATGGAAATCTCAAATCTCAAAGCCATGGAAATCTAATGGGTTCAGAAGGCAAGAGGAAAAGACCTAGAATCTAGAAACCCCAACAGCAGATATTTATAAATAGGTCTTGCTGCCAGAGGCCTCATTTCTGCAGTAGTTCTATAAAATCTAGAAATAGAATCCTATTCCAGTATTCAGGAACAGCTTTACCAATATTTCTCATCCTCAATGCTGGCTGAGGAATATTGGGAGTTGAAGTCCACCAGGGCCGGATTTTCCTATAGGCTAACTAGGCTTCAGCCTAGGGCCTCAAGATCAAGAGGGGCCTACATTCAAATTGTTAGCAAAATTAAAATTACACTTTCACTATAAGTGAAAGGGCCTCATAAGTGGAATAGCCTTGGGCCTCTTTTCATCTAAATCCGGCCCTGAAGTCCACACATCTTAAAGTTGCTGAGGCTGAGAAACCCTGGGTTATACTGATAAGTCAAGAAGCCCTGAGCTTACCTGTGTTCCTAAAAGTCACAATTGTGTCAGTATTTCCAAAAAAAATATTCCCATGTCCAGGCCAGTTGCCTATATTGTAAAGACTTGCACGTATAAACCCGTACAAAACTTTCTTCTGTGTTTGGAGTTGTGTGGAAGAGTTCACACAAGCAGTTAGTTCACACAGTCATGATGCTTAGGCCAAAAAATGTTCTTTTTTAAAAAAAATAATATTACAATGTAAGTTTTGGATGGGAAATTTTGCTTACTATCATTTGTCTGATGAGTAGAATCCTTTTCCTTGTACCTTAATGAAGGCTAGTTCTTTCATAACAAAAGTTGGCAAACTATAAATTATATGGAATGACAGGAATTGACAACCAGCCTCCTCTCTGCTGTGATGCCAACACTCAGTGAGCATCAGTTAGGTGTCATGTAAGATATTTCTTCACCAGAAATTTTAATTAGGTGTCATGTAAGATATTTTGTCACCAGATCAGAAAATTAACTCCACAGGAAAACTAAAACTTTGAGAGATATAGGTAGTCTTCACTTACCAATCACAACTGGAACTGACAATTCTGACAACCACTAAGAACTGTGGTTGCTAGGCAGAAAAATCACACGACTGTACCAGACTTATGAAGAGACTTCTATTTCTGCCATTAAACATATCACCACAGTCAGTAAGGAAGACATCATATGCAGTGGTGAAATCCAAATTTCTTTACTACTGGTTCTGTGGGCGTGGCTTGGTGGGAATGGTGTGGCTTGGTGGGTGTGACAGGGGAAGGATACTGCAAAATCTCCATTCCCACCCCACTCCAGGGGAAGGATATTGCAAAATCTCCATTCCCACCCCACTCTGGGGCCAGCCAGTTCTCTGAACTACTCAAAATTTCCACTACCGGTTCTCCAAACTGCTCAGAATTTCTGCTACCAGTTCTCCCGAACCTGTCAGAACCTGCTGGATTTCACCCCTGGTCATATGGCTGTGACTTGCAAGTTCTCTTCCATGTTATCCAGGGGTGGGTTCTACTTACCTTTACTACCGGTTTGCGACGGGATCGCATGTGCAGATCGCTTCTGATGATGTCAGGATTAGTGGGCAGAGCTAGTTTTACTACCAGTTCTATAGAACCGGTCAGAACCGGGGGCAACCCATCACTGATGTTATCCCTTAATTATGCTTGTTGGAAGCCAATTTTGAAATTTGATTTCAGGAGGCTGCAACAGTCAGGTCTAGGACAACCTGGCATGGCCAGCTCGGCACCACCAAGTCACCTCTGCCAAATCACCGCTGCCAAGTTGTTGCAGTACAACTCAACATGGCCAATTCACCACAAAGATGTCATGGGCAGCCAGAGAGAGAGCCAGGCAGGTGAGTGAACAGGCAGAGCATAGAGTGGAAGTGGCATCCAGGGGCTTCCCAAGGAGGAAGAGTGGGGCAGGTGGATGAATGAACAGGTGGGCAGAGCACAGAGCAGCTGCCGGCAGCCGGGGTCTTCCCATTATCACCCTGCTGCCACCACCACCATGCTGAATGGGAACTTGGCATGGCAGTGGCAGAGATGGGTGTGAAAATGAGACACGCTGACCCACCACCATCTCCCCATCACCGTCCCTGCCCACTGCTGCTAACATTGAACAGACCAAATACCGCCACCATCACCAAACAGCCCATGGTGGCAGCAGCAATAAGGGGTGTGTGTGAAAATTGGAAGTTCCCAGCCACCACCTCCACTCTGTGCTCTGACTACCCACTTGCCTGACCACCTGGCTTTCCCTCCACCTCCCTGTAGCAAGTTCTCCTTATGGTGAATTGGCTATGTTGAGTTGTCCTGCGACAACTTGGCAGTGGTGATTTGGCAGAGGTAACTTGGTAGTAGCAAGCTGGCCATGCCAAGCTGGCCATGCTGAGCTGGCCACACCGAGTTAGCCATTCCAGCGACAGTCATAAATGCACACCCAGATGGCAATCACAAAGCCACAGATGCAAGGATTGGTCCCAAAGCTGTTTTTTCCAATAGTCATAACTTTGAACAATCACTAAACAAGGCAGTCAGTAAGCAAGGACTACTTGTAATAATAGAATCATTAAAAGTCTGGTTGTACTTACCTCTTCCTCCTCCTTATACATCAGTGGATTAGGGGGGCTTCTGCATGAGTTGCTTCCAAATGCTATCTTGTGAGTTTAAAAAATGCTTTAGCCCCCTTTTGTCTGGCAATGGCTCCTGGATATCTCAGTTAAGAACATATTGCTCACTTTCTACAATTTTTAATGCTTAAATACTGTATAATACTTTATAGAATAGAATTCTTTATATTCTTTATAGAAATTATGACCTATTAATAAAACTGGACTCTTAATTTCCACTTTTAAAAAAAAACAAAAGGAACTGATTCTTTTATTCCATATTAACTATTTAGAGAACTCCTGTTGCTTATTCACCACATGCTTCTAAAAGCTATTTTCTGCTAAGATTATGTGGATTGTGAGGTAACAGTATTTGAACAGATCAATTATTTCACTACTTTGAGTTGATCTCCAGTAACTAATTGAAGATGACTTTAAGTAGCTCATCTCTCAATTTTAACATCTCACCTGGAAAGGAAAGCTACCTGATGCCAGTGTCAAAGGGAGCAATAAAAATATTCTAGTGCTGTGCTACGGTAGAATATAAGTCTACATAGTAAATAAATAAATAAATAATATTTTCTCCCAATCACCTTAACTGATGCTATTGTTCCTATATTTCTTTTTTTTTTTTAAGACAGGGGATGAAAAGAGGGAAAACAATTGAATATCCAAGGCACAAATTATGCACGGTTTATGACAGAAAATGCTCCTGCTCTGCTGGCATGTTAAACAATATTCTATATTAATCTTATTATGGAATAGTGAAGAGTAGATTCTCAGTGACTTCACAGCAATATCTTTGCAATCCAGGGATTTGCAGAATGAGTGACACATTCATTCAACCTGCAAGTGCCTCTGGATCCACATCTCTGCCATTCGATCCCAGTTTTATGTGCTCTAAAAAGTTTTTTTGCAAATGGGTCTCCTATGCAGAGTTTCCTCTCCTTTTTTGAAAAGTTTCCTTGTCACATCATCAGTTCTACAATTCCTCGATGATCTCCTTACCTGAATCAGTTGTTTACAATCCCAAAACCAGAGGTCCTCAAAACATAAATGTTTTGTTTTTAGTGTGTAAGTAGGATTATTTGAATTCCTATCCTGCTGCACACATGAAAAGTGAATGAGTGTGCCTCATGCTTGCAGTCATGTTTCAGCTAAAAGATTCTAAGTATTGGCTGCTTAATCCCCAAAATAAAACCAAAGCACATATTTTTGTTCTTTACAAATGTCCCTCCATAGGCACCTAGTATTTCTGCCCTTTTGACTACAATGGAGTTTAAATCCCCATTGAAAATGATGGGCACTCTACTTGGTGGATGCTTTAGCCGGCTTGCCATAGTTAAGATGCCTCTGTTTTAAATAGTACTTACTGAAGCATAAAGTCGACCTCTTTTGTTCATGGCCAGGTATCTGCCCGAAAAACAGCCTTTGATAGCAACAATCCCAATGTCCACTGCGGTTATTTCCAGAATACCTAAAAGCAAAATGTAAGATCTATTTAGACGACTCACAGACGTATCATTTCATTGTGTATTGGTATTGTTGTTCTTTTACAAATTTTAGAAACTTTAAATACTACATGTCAAGGAAATCAGAGGGAAATCCTTAACCTTTATCCAGTAATGAGCCCATTGGATTTCATTGGACTATTTTTTTTTTTTGCTTCATATTGAACAAGTTCTAAGTTTTTGTTTATTTTTGTGAAACGTTTCCCACCACTCAAATGATAAGGTAGCCTAGCCTTCTGAGTACCATTTGACCAACATTTGACCTAATCAGTATCTTCAGAATTGGTATTTCTTTATGCAAAGTCTCTTTTATTCCAACTGTCTCTCCAATAGAGTTGAAACATCCTCCCATTTTACTACAAGAAAAAAATGAAAATGATGTATTATTGACTGACACTTGAACTGAGCAGTAATTTGGATCCAGTTTTTTTCCCTTGACTCTTAAACTAGCAATATTAAACTATCTTAAATGTTACTTCCATGTGGAAATCATTGTGCTTAGTAACACCACCACACAACATACCAGCATTTACTCGTACTGTACATTCATAATCAATTCCGGATGATTGAAAATGACAACACTCCAGACGATAAGATGGGAATTGTTAGAAATAAACCCTTACTAGTAAATCCACAGCTATTTGATTGAGACTGAACTGTTTCAAAACGAAAAAGAAAGAAATAAAGGCTCTGACATTGAACTAGAGGTTCACCTAATCCTATATGTCTATAAAAACTTTAAATCCCCTTTAATGCCTTTCTTAGAGGTCCAAGAGTGCTTGACTTACTGAAACAAACCACAAAGCTGCCCATTTGGGGACAATACCCTTATTGAGGTTTCTGGAGGGCAAAATGGAGGAAGACAAGAGGCTGCCACATCTAAGAGCTTGGATGGACAATGAAGGGGTTAGTCAGTTAGAAGTCAATGTATCCTTGGGGAAAGGACAAAGTGGCTTGTCTAATCTCCAATTCAGAGAAAGGAACTTTTTTAATCCATGAAAGAACCAAGAAAAATTGCATATATTATTTATCAAAGGACTGTTCTGAGCATTATATTGAATAACAAAAAGTCTGGAATGCAGATATAGCATTTACAGAGGTATAGGCAATCCTTGCTCTCTAACTAGTGCTCATGCTTACACACACCTACATCCACATACATACATATCACACTCGTACATAGAGGAACCAATATTAAGGTGGTGGACCAGAATGGGGAGATCCAGGTTCTAGTCTTCCCTTAGGAATGAAAGTTGGGATTGTCTCTCTCTCTCTCTCTGCTTTAGACTTGAAATTTGAGATATATGTATCTGGCACTGGATCAGCACAGGAGACTATGGTCCATAACTTTCCATGAAAATGACTATATCAGGGGTCCTCAAACTTGACAGCTTTAAGACTTGTGGACTTCAACTCCCAGAATTCTCCAGCCAGCTCTGCTATACCATGCAGAGGATTAATTTGGGTTGATAATAATATCACTCAGGGTGACATGGAGGGAGACAGGGACAAAAAAAGACTCAGTCTAAGGCCCACAGAACACTACATAATTTTTTTTAAAAGTCATTTCAAAAAAGTCACAAGAGGAGACATGTTTTTACATGCCTGTAAAATGCATATATTACATTTATAGGTATTTCTTGGGAGGGAATCTTTAATTGTATGTGGAATAATTAAACATTCGAGAAAAATCAAATAATAGCATAGAAATGATACATGAAGAGATTTATTATTTACATTTCAGACTATGCCACCAGCTATTTCAGCAATTCACTATCACTGATACTATCCCATGTACTCAACATTTTAAATCCTGAAGTCTTAAAATTCTGTTAGTACTTTAAAATTGTGTTGGCAACAGCACATACATCCATACAACTCTCAAAATATAATCTTCAAATTATACTGGTTAGGATGGTTTAGGATTTAATAGAAATTGTATCTCTGCTACTGGAATAACTCTATTGGCAAAGCTATGGCAATAGAGTAGTATCAGGGATAGAAAGGCCTTAAATTCAGACGTTATTGTGGATGCCTATGTTCACACAATGTTACACCAAGAAACAAAAGTATGTAAATCAGAATGTTCCATGATTGAAACCAATGGAAAACCATGAACTTCATCTTGCTCCCTGTTAAACAAGCACAGTGAAGGTTTTTGACTATTTCCATTGTTAAACATTTAGCAATGATTAATGCATACCATAGAAAGGGGAACTACCAGTGGTGGGTTTCAAAAATTTTTACTACCGGTTCTGTGGTTGTGGCTTGGTGGGCATGGCAGGGGAAGGATACTGTAAAATCTCCATTCCTTACCCGCTCCAGGGGAAGGTTACTGCAAAATCCCCATTTCCTCCCAATCAGCTGGGAATTGGGAGGCAAAGAATAGATGGGGACGGGGCCAGTCAGAGGTTGTATTTACCGGTTTTCTGAACTACTAAAAATTTCCGCTACCGGTTCTCCAGAACTGGTCAGAACCTGTTGAAACCCATCTCTGGGAACTACTAACCCCATCATGTGGCTATCACTGTCTCAGTCATCAACATCTTAAATATGAACATTTAGTGCCTATTTATTTAGTCCTCTAAGTGATCATTTTTATGCAGAACTCCAGATGAAATGAAAAATAAGTTTTGTCCCTAAGAATTTATCTTTTTAATAGGAAGGTCATCTTAGATTTACCAAGTACAACAAAGTGGGAATAGGTGAATTAAAATCAAGATATTTGTATTTTAATACAAATGACTGCAGAAAAGGGTGATATTAATGGTGGAAACTGACTGTCAGCTTGGACCAAGCAGCTATTGGTCACCAGCATTTTAAGCCATATATGTAGACCGCCAATATTTAAACTTATTATGTTGAAAGTGTTAATAGAGCTATTGTTTGAGCCATCAGGGTTCTTTCAAATAGGTAAGCTCCACTTAAGACTGTAGACACTGATGCTTACATTGGTGAATTCATCCATAAGGGCCACAGAAGATCCAGAGATAGCTCCTAATCTCTCTTTTCTCCTTCATCTCTGTAACTGAAAACAGTTTAGCAAAGGAGATCCTTTTTCTTACAGATCAAGTGGAAGTGTCCAGATGAAGATTTAGTGGTTCTACCTCTTAAAGGCTTAAGTTAAAACTTTAACATTCCCTTTCAAGGCACAGTCTTAACTGCAGCTTGCATATATCAACAGAGTCGGGATATAATAGAGAATCCTATATTGCACATGAGATTTGGCCTAATGAATGTTTGGGGAAAGTGCTTTCCTTCATTGTAAGTCATTTCAATTTAGATCTGTCCCAGCAAGGACACTTTTTACAAGGTCAACCATAGAAAGCTGTATTATTTTCTCCTCTCATAGCATCTTTGTTCAGCCTAAGGATAATATACATCTAATGCACCTAAAAGCTGGATGCATGTACAGACCATTATATTTCATCATTTGGAACAGTTAAGGGAATAGAATAGAATAGAATAATTTTATTTCTATACCGCCCTTCTCCCGAAGGACTCAGGGCGGTGTACAGCCTATTAAAAACACAAGACAACATCAGTTAAAATAGTTTAAAATTATTAAATGAATTCGGCTCAATTTAAAACCCCAGGAATTTAAAACCCAATTTAAAATTGTTATGTTGACAGCCCAGCCTGGCGGAACAACAGGGTCTTGAGTGCACAACGAAATACCTGGAGGTCGGAGATCTTACTCATTTCCAGGGGCAGTTCATTCCACAGGGCTGGAGCTCCCAGAGAGAAGGCCCTCCCCCTGGGTGTTGCCAGCCAACATAACTTGGCCGATGGTACCCTGAGGAGACCCTCTCTGTGGGAGCGAACTGGCCGGTGGGAGGCTATTGGTGGCAGAAGTCGGTCTCGAAGGTACCCAGGTCCCATGCCATGGAGCGCCATGGTCCCATGCCATGGAGCGCTTTAAAGGTGGTGACCAACACCTTGAATCGCACCCGGAAGACCACTGGGAACATTCAACACTTTCTATTCCAATTGGTTTTAATTCATAATAAAAAAGAAAATTAAACTTTGGCTAGATCATGCCCTCAATGATACTTCACTGATAGGTGACATCTACATAAGAAGCTCTGCTAGAAATGATAGAAAAATCTGCCTTGGTGCCTATCATACATACATGCCTGGTATTCTTGGGTGCCAACGCATCAGGATATGAATGATGTATGCAATCAATCTGATTTCTGAATGCCATGTCTACCTTGCAAAGGAGAACAATGTTTTTTTCAACTGATCTGTCACTGGTTAAGTGCTATTTCCTTAAACAGGGCATAATTTCCTCTGCCCTAAATACCCAAACTTTGCCAAGACAAACAAAACAAGATTAATGGGAGGAAAGGAGGGAACAGAAAACCAAACACCAGGATGAGATGAACAGACTGAAGTGTGAAAGTCATCTTGATGTGTTATTTACACATCTTTTGGGATAGTTACCCTGACCCTCCACCCCCACATATCCAGCTTTGTGTCATAAAGGGAAGAAGGGATCTAAAGCCTTAAAGAGCCATGGGAAATCACACCTTCTGGACAGAGAAACCAAGTGACAGCCACTCACTTATCCTGGTCTTTTGCAAATTTCAGAGTGCAAGTTTTTTTTTTTTTTAACTGAGGCTTCCAACTGCAGAACTACAGCCTTAGAGAGTGGGAAAGGGTAGCAGGCAAAGCAAAGGTGCTGAGGTACAGTGCAAAGATTTCTAAGAACAAGGACAAAAAGAAAGGGCATATCACGAGGAAACCCAGTGGACTCTGCTTGCCAGTTCTGCAAACGGAACAATATTCTATTTCAAGAAGACCTGAACATCCTTTTCTTTGTACTTCAAGCATTCTAGCCAAGCATCTGAAGGAATAGCCAGGGATCTCTGTGTGTAATATAAACTGGTTACACCAAATCATTTCTATCCCTCTATTCTCATCATCCAATAGCAAGAGAGAAGCTTCTTTTATCCCCAATACAATAGCCAAGCTATCTCTAACCTGATGCCCTCCAGATAATGTTACATCACAATTTCCATGTTGATTGGAGATTGGGTCCAAGATGTTAGATGTTACCAGGCTAGTTAAAATTGTGATCCGGTGACAGATTCTTTCTTTCATACCTACATTCCACAAATACTATTTTACCTTATGTCCTAAGTGTCCACAAAATATTCGCTATACCAAGTGAGAAGTAGAAATAGAGGCTCAGAAGCTACTAAGACTCACAATCTCAGACACAATTGTGAATGGAACCGAACTCTTTCCCAGGGTATTCTACAATGGTTGAAAATTTGGGGTTAAATAGTATTAATTCTAAGACTAACTTCCAAGCAAAACTGTGTTATTTCAAGTCTCCGGTGTATTCTGTGCTCCTAACAGCCTAGGGTCTGCTTCATTGGGGAGGTAATAGGAGAATCTATATTGTACCAGTTCACAAACAGCCTTGCAACTTAGAAGCTTTTTTTAGTTGCTCCAGAAGTAAGAAACAATGTTAATATGGTGAAAATGAAACAGCATCTTCTCTGCTGTTAGGAAAAGGATCTCTTAAGTGCTGACAGTCATGTTTGGGAGATTCTTGACTGTCTGGTAGGCCAATTGGAGATCTGACTGTCCTGACACATATTCTCTTGACCTTTTTGCCTTGGGTATCAAGAAGGCTAACATCTGAACTGTTATACATTTCCTGATGGGAATATATTTCCTGGATTTTGGGGTCTTATATTTGTTCCTTTATTCCAAGGATTTCTTTCCCAGTTGTTTCTCCCCAGTAATGCTTAAGCGGAATTGAAACACTGGGAAGAATTTTCCTCTCCCAACCCCAGTAAAACTTCCTGACTGCAAAGGCATCACCTCTACTTAAATCACCCATTCTAGATCTTGCCCAGGGGTCGCCTTTGGTATGGATGGAGGCAGGCAAGTTCGGGATGTTTGTTGTGGCTTCGGTCTGGCTTTAGGCTAAGGCACGGTCTTGGCTGGCATCTCTCATCAATTCTTAACCGACAGACCTGATCCGCTTTGCGTTCCTCAGGGCCTGAACAGACTTTTCTACATAGCTAATCCAGCGATGCGAACTTTTCTACAAGCGGACTGCAAAGCATCTTGAGCATCCTGAACAGAGAGGCGAGAAAAATTTCTCTCTCTCTCTCTCTCTCTCTCTCACTTTTTCTTTCTTTCTTTCTTTCTTTCTTTCTTTCTTTCTTTCTTTCTTTCTTTCTTTCTTTCTCTTTCTCTTCTCTTTTTTCTTTCTTTCTCTTTCTTTCTTTTTCTTTCTCTTTTTCTATCTCTTTTTCTTTCTTTCTCTTTCTTTCTTTTTCTTTTTCTTTTCTTTCTCTCTCTCTTTCTTTCTTTCTTTCTCTTTGTTTCTTTCTTTCTTTCATTCTCTCTCTCTCTCTCTCTCTCTCTCTCTCTCTCTCTCTCTCTCTCTCTCTCTCTCTCTCTCTCTTGTCAAATAAATGAACAGCGTTTCAGCCCTGGCATTGGAGGAGGACAGAAATGCTGCTTCCTCGGAAATCAGGGCCAACGAAGCACCGGGGGCCTTCGATTCAAGAGGGAGAGCAAAGGGGCTAAAACTAGCGGCCAACTGCGGGAGGACGAGCAGGACGGGAGAGAGAAGCCACCCCGAGGTACTCACTGAAGACGCTGTTCTTCTCCAAGGTGCCGTTGATTTTGCCGTTGGCATGGATCTGAAGGTGGTACTTAGTGGCGCAGTAGAGCTTCCTCCGCCGGGGCGCTCCGCCGAGATGCTCGTAAACGCCGCCGCGGCCGCCGGCATCTCTGCGCCAGCGCGGGTCGCACGCTTCTCCTTCTCGGGCACAGGCAGGAGACGGCGGAGGCAGCTCGACAGCCGCCAACCCGAGGAAGCCCGGCGCCTGCAAGAGACTCAGCAGGACGAGCCAGGTTGTCACCATTGTGCATGATGGCCGAGGCGGCGCTCAGCTTGGAGCGGAGGACAGCCCCGCCGGACCCATTCAAGAGCTCTGAGCTGGAGAGGAGGCAGCCCGCCGAAGTTGCACAAGGCTTACCGGATCCGGTGGGGAACGACTGACTGGGCTAGTCGTCCTTGGTGGCTGCGGCTTTCGCTGGGAGCGCGGGGGGTTCAAGCGGGGGAGGCTGTTTGTTTGTTTATTTGTTTCAATCAGCGTCGATTTCGTCCCCCTCCTCTTCCTCCTCCTCCTCCTCCTCCTCTCCCTCCCCCCCCACCCGAAGACCCAAATCTGTTTTAGATCTGAGTGAATTGAAAGACGCCCGAGGAAGTCTCAAACTCTTGGAATTAGGAGGAGAAGCTGCGACCGGGGTACCGGTCTCCAAAACTCGTGAATGAGAGCGAGAGAAAGGGAGAGAGAGAAAGGGAGAGAGAGAAAGAGAGAGAGAGAGAGAGGGCGAGAAGAGCCAGAGAGGGAAGAAGAGGAAACTGAGGGCGGGCAAGCGGGGGGGGGACCTAAATTCCCCAGAGAGAGATGTGGGGGGGGGAGTGGAAATTCGACAGTGAGTAAAGAGAAAAGACGTTCGGCAGCAAATAATTGCTCTGCAGCCGAGTTACGGGGAAGAAAACCCCTCTGTCGATCTGGACGTGTTTGCACTTCATCTGGGTTTCACGCGGAACGCGCGCCCACGTGGGCCAGGTGCTGGTCTGCCTGTGGCAGATACCCGTGTCGCCCACTCAGCCCCCCCCCCCAGTTCAGCCTCCCACACCGCAGCAACCCAGGGTTGATTTGTTTCCTCTTCCTTGGACCCGTTTCTAAAGACAAACGAAAGAAACGCCCCCCCCCCCTCCAGACCCAGGACCAGAGGCGTCTCCTCGACGTTAGGTACCTTCAAGGAGAGGAGACATTTCGGGGCTGGGGGCCGGACGCGACCCGCTTCTCGTTGCCTCGCTCGCCCAGTGTGTCGGATGAGTGATGCGGATGAGTGATGTACAAGGAGCTTTTAAAAAATATACTTTTGAAACGAAAAAAAAAGCACAAGAAAGAGGTTTTGTCTGCCAGCTCGGGAGGCGGATAGAAAAACAAAACAACCAAACACCCACATTTGAAGACTTCACTAGGCAGATCGCTTTGGGTGATTCAAACCGTTTCCTTTTATCTTGAATTGCAGAAAGAAACTACTTCAAGCTCTACAATTTTAGCCACTTTTTAAATCATTTTGCTAGGGAGATACACACACCGATGTTACACAGCTGTAATTTGATGGATTTTGATGTTGCATTCGATTTAATCTTTTACCTAACTCACTGTAAAAGAATCATCTTTAAGGTTTGCTTGTTAACACTTAAATCCCTCATACACATCTAGAAAGAAAATTACGATTTTAAGCCATTAATATGTTGAATCTAGAACAATAACCACTGATAATTAACCAATTTTCTCCAAATGATCCCTAATCAGTATTTGTCCCAACATATTCGAAAATGCCCCTGCACTCTTAATCCTATACTCATTTATCTAGAAAGAAGCACCAAATACAGCGGGCATTACTTTGAAGTAGGTGTCTATTATAAGCAGCTGAGGAGGTGGATGACTTCCCCAGCCAATTTAGTTTTCTCCATTAATAATGCCTTGAAATACATGCATACCTATATTAAAAGTAAGGACATTCAAGACATTAAAGTACTGCATACATATAAAGAGAGTGCATACTCCGAAGGAGTCTTAAAAACTTTGCTTCTTGGGAGAATCTAAAATAATCCAAATACAAAATTTAAATATAGAAGTCCAGGCAGTACATATATATTTACTCTCCTCCTCTCCCATTCTCCCCCCTCTCTTTCTCTTTCTCTCTCTCTCTCTCTCACGCACACACACAATATTTCGCTGAAAATTTTGATCTTATGGGAGTGGCCAGTTTGATAAGCCCTTGGGTAACCGTTTTTTAAAAATATTTTTTTATTATGGAAAGATTTATAGATATATATACGCATGTATTGGTGTGTAATTCTACTTAAAGATAACAACATTTTAAAAAATGTCTTTCCCATTGGTTCAAATACTGGCTCGGAGAAACACAACACACAGAGAGAAACACCAACAAATATCTTCTTTCTCTCTCAGAAAAACTGGGATGTAAAACGGATAGCAGTCGTATCTGGTTACTAGAGCTGGCAGGGCCGCTATCAACGATGTTTTTGAAAGGTTGGGAAAGCGCATTCAAAAGGCATTGTCTAAACACCCCTCCTTCCCCCCCTCCTCCGCCTCCTCCCATCTTTAAATATACGGATCCCACCAGTGTGGCGTGGAAACTCAATCGCACGGATCCCGGTGAGAAACGGGCAGCAGATCATTTTCGCCTCGCAAAAGTTTCTTGCCCCGCCTCCCCCCCCCCCCATCACCACTCCGAATCTACTTCTATGCCACCTTTGGTTCTCAAATGAACAGAAAGCCTTAATGCAAAACGTGACTCAGGATGATGAGCGTTGCAGTCCAAGGTTTTTCAACGGAGTTGGGAGAAAGCTGCCAGGGACGGTGGGTGAAAAGGACCCGATTTGTGGGGGCAATAAACTGACTTTGTATAAAAAAGAACACCGCTTGGGGGGGGGGCTGAAAGCCCTACTAAGCAGGTATATACAAAAGTATGAAGGCTATTGCTTAACGCATTGTAAGTCGCCCTGAATCTCCGGAGAAGGGCGGCATATAAATTGAAGCAATAAATAAATAAATAAATAAAAAGCTCCCTATTGCGATAATGTAAATGGGATTCCGACGGCGCGTCTCTTAAGCGCATTGTCATCAGTTTCCCTACATACAATCGTCGCCCCTCAAACTTTGCTGCCTTCAGCCTCGAACCGAGCCGGGCTTCCCAATACAATCAACCCTTAGCTGGGCAGCCTTACAAGGGAGGCGTACAACTCCTGGCTCATTCCGGTTCCTGAACCCCCCAACCCCAACCCCCAGCCCAGCCGTCCACCCTAGAAATGATTTTGGAGGAAAGAGTGCAGAGTTCGCCTTCCTGGACCCCTTAGTCACCTAGGCTAACCCGGTCGGAACAGCCCTCAGTTTTCAAATTGGCTCTTGCCCCAATTAGACCGGTTTATTTCTGTACACCCACTCAAAAAAACAAATAAACAAACACAACCCTTAAAGTCTCCCTTTTGCACGTGGTAAGTTGTCTGGCGGACTTAAAACAACATCAACGGGGCACTTTGATGTGGTCGCCTTGGAACCGAGGGTGGGACCTCAGATGTGGTCGAGCGGTCCCTTCTGGAAATACTGTTGATTATGGACTAGGGCTCTTCTCGTCGTGGCCCCAAAGTAATAATCAAAGGGCACTTTTGAGTCTGTTACTTAATGGAGCGGACGGAGGAAGACGAGGCGGCGGCTACGCGCAGGCTGAGCCTCTGAATCGAAGGTCTATTAATTTATTTCAAATGTGTTCTTGGTCTTCTTACAGACGGTATTGATATTAAAAAAAAAAAAAGCACTTAGAGAAAGGATGGGGAGCACGATAATCACAATTTTTGGACTCCTACCATCATGGACCTCAGCCAGTAGGGCCAATATCAGGGGAAGCTCCACACCATTCCTGAAGACGAGTCTTCAAAATCTCCCAGGGATGTGGTTTTTTTTAAAAAAAAGTCAAAATGGCATCAACCCTTTGAACCCCGCCCCGCCCCCTCCGTTTTTAAATTGATCGCAAACTTTTCTAATCACACCTTGCGGATTCTTCCCCTGCCATCTTCTCTCGTGATACCCAGGCAAACTTTATTCTAAATGTGAAAACTTGGAAGTCGACTCTCTTCAATTACATGAAACTGAGGTCCTTTGTTAACCTGGAAGAGTGATTAGTGCAGGTAACACCTTTCCTCCGAAGAGGTCAAACCGGATTTGCTTCATTGGGGGCTTCAATTTCTTAAGGAATAACTCCGCAAAGGGTGACGGCTCGAGTTAAAACCGTTTGGTCCCTCTTGGCGCCCTGCGGCTGCCTCGCTCTTAAATTGCCCCTCTGCTGGGGACTATGGGCACCGACATCCCCCCCCCACACCCTTCGGGAGAGCTCCCGGTTAGGGAATGCTCCTTGAAGTGTAGGGACAGCCAGAGGATGGACAGCTGGGGTGTCCGAGTTTGGCAACTTTAAGACTGCTGTGGACCAACTCCCAGAATTCCCCAGCCAGCCATGGGGAATTCTGGGAGTTGAAGTCTACAAGTCTTAAAGTTATCAAGGTTGGGGCACCCCGATGTACAGTAGATATTCAAAGGGGCAAAGGAAATGACCAAGAACGGCAACAGCTCCCTGAAGTCCATGGGAGGCGTTTCTCCGAAAGCAGCGCTGCGGAGGACCATGGCGAGACGCGTGGGGTTGCCTTGATGACCGGGTGGTGCTAATTCAATTAAAACGCTTCAGTTCAACCGCTTCGACTTCCTGGCGCGGTCTTGAATTCTGCTTCTCACCCCCGGCGCCTTCCCTGCAGTCCCCATCATGCCCAGCCAAGACCGACCCCCCCTCCACCTCCAACAGAATAAACACGTGAACCCCCCCCCTCCCAGCTGCCTGCCCGGAAAAGTCCAGCGCATCGCGTTTCCAGCGCGACTGTTCAGACGAGAAACAAGCAGCCCGTATTCTATTCCTCCCTAGGATCTCGGTTTCTCGATTCCCTGAACGTGGACAAAGGACTTTCGTGGGTTCGTCGTTTCGTGGGTTGTGTGGCTACAGCTCGCCCACAAAAACCGTCTCCACGAATACTTTACAAGGGACGCAAAACGGAGGCAGAGGCGAGCGGAGCCCTGGCTTAAAACCTCCGCGGTTTTCGGAGCCGGAGGCTTGGAAAAATAGGCCGATCCGCAGCCGCCCTTTGCTATTTAAAGCGCACAGTGGGTGCTCCATCACTAGAAGCTTTCAAAAAAAGATGAGACAACTATTGGTCTGAAATGATAATCGTGTCTCCTGCTCGAGCCGGGAGTTGGACTAGAAGACCTCTGAGGTCCCTTCCAACTATTATTCTATGTCCTATGTTCTCGGTGCGTGTGGTGGGAAAGAAAGAAAGTGCGCAAGAAAGGCATGGCTTAAGGGTGTCCACTTCCCGAGCATAACTGGTGCTCCTCCCTTCTAAAACCTTCCTTCCTGCTGAGTAGGGCTCACCTGCTTCCTAAAAGTTGTTTGTTGTTGTTAGTTGCAAAGTTGTGTCCAACCCATCGCGACCCCATGGACAACGTTCCTCCAGGCCTTCCTGTCCTCCCCCGGAGTCCATTTAAGCTCATGCCTACTGCTTCAGTGACTCCATCCAGCCACCTCGTTCTCTGTCGTCCCCTTCTACTTTTGCCCTCAATCTTTTCCAGCATTAGGCTCTTCTCCAGTGAGTCCTTCCTTCTCATTAGGTGGCCAAAGTATTTGAGTTTCATCTTCAGGATCTGGCCTTCTAAAGAGCAGTCAGGGTTGGTCTCCTCTAGGACTGACCGGTTTGATCACCTTGCAGTCCAAGGGACTCGTGGGAGTCTTCTCCAGCACCATAGTTCAAAGGCCTCAATTCTTTGGCGCTCAGCCTTTCTTATGGTCCAACTTTCACAGCCATACATTGCAACTGGGAAAACCATAGCCTTCACTATAAGCACTTTTGCTGGCAGGGTGATGTCTCTGCTTTTTAGAAAGCTGTCTAGATTTGCCATAGCTTTCCTCCCCAGGAGCAAGCGCCTTTTAATTTCTTGGCTGCAGTCCCCATCTGTGGTGATCTTGGAGCTCCTAAAAGTTAGGAGGTTCTTGATGCAACTACACTGAGCGACTTTTGTCATCTCCCACCTCCTTCAAAGGGCGATTTTGCATTCTGGCATTCACATACACTGACTTTGAAAAATTATCCATCATTCCACTTGCAAGTGTTTGAATGCTCGTACGAATGCTCGTAGGCTCGTATGACGTTGTAGAGAGTTGGGCTGCTATGGTGTGTTCTGTCCAGGGCTGAGAAATTTCTTTTAAAGCATCTTTGAAATGTTCACAATCCTAGAGAATATTGTGCACAATTATCAAAATATTTGTCTGTGGGAAAATACATCAAAATATCTTGCCTCGTATGTTGGATTTCAACTGGACAGATCTTATTGTTTGAGATAGGGCTATCTGGAGCAAGTTTGAGTCTGTAATCCATAAAGAAATGGACACAGTTCTCCAATCATTTGTTAGGTCTAAGTGTCTCCTGAATGGAGAGCCACCTGGGAGATGACCTCTGATTGGACCCATGTGGGGGGGTATCAAGTACTTCGAACAAGGGATAGTCTCCCTGGTCTTGAAGGTGTCTATGGTGTACCCCCTACTCAGGAAGTTATTGCTGGACCCAACACTCCTGGCAATTACTTTCAAACTCCACATTACCTTTTTAAAGAAAGGTGGACTTGTCTGAGTTGAGTTTCAGGCTGGACTTTAGAATAGAAACAGCACTGATCACACTTGTTGATCAACTGTGTCAGAGACAGGATGAGGGTACTGCATCTATCCTGGTACTGCTTGATCTCTCAGCAGCTTTCATTCCCATTGACCAGTGTTCTTTTCCACTACCTTTTGGTGTTGGGAGTGGGAAGCACCATTTTATGATAATGGCCTCCTTTCTCAGTTTCCATCAGTATCAACAGGCAGGGAGAGATTCCATCCTTTTGTGGGTTGGTCCCTCACTTGTGGTGTGCTGCAAGGTTCCACACTCTTCACTTCTGTTTAACATTTACATGAACCATTGGGCAAGGTCAGATATTGGACCAGACATTGGAATCAGATATCATCATAATGCTGATGAAACCCAATTCTATAGTTCTTTTATTACATTGTGTGTGAGTAGAGGTATAAAATACTTTGGCCACCTAATGAGAAGGAAGGACTCACTGGAGAAGAGCCTAATGCTGGGAAAGATTCAGGGCGAAAGAAGAATGGGACGACAGAGAATGAGGTGGCTGGATGGAGTCACTGAAGTGGTAGGTGTGAGCTTAAACGAACTCCAGAGGATGGTAGAGGACAGGAAGGCCTGGAGGAACGTTGTTCATGGGGCCGCAACTAACAACAACAACAAGAGGTATAAACTGCTCAGATGGATCTTATCTTTTCAGATTATTAGAAACAAAAAAAAAATCGCTGTGCTGTCTCGGCATCTGGTAATTTGTCTCTGATCATGATAAGGTGTGTTTGGTTAGCAACTGGAAGGCTAATAGAGAGTATAAGGTTCTATCTAATGATCTAATGATAAATATATATTGGCAAACCAAATAACATCCCAGAACTTGGCAATAGCAAACCATAGGGCTGCCAAGAAAAGTGCACCCATGTGTCCTTGTAGTCCCTAGGAGTTGAGTGCAGTGCAAAGGGCTTGTGCGCATGGTCACACTAAAATGTGGGGATTCCAATATGGGAATCAGGATAAAAGTGTGCCAGGCTATTGGGAACTATAATTCAGTTTGCACTGAGAACCCAGAAGAAGGAGAAGGGGTGAGGAATGCCTCCTAATGTGCCAGTAACTAGCATCAAAAGATCCATGGGTCCTCTGCCATCAATCTTCCTATCCCACAGATTGATCACTTCATATGATCAAAGAACTGGCCCCAAAGAAGCTTTCCTGGCCAATTCTCTCCTTCACCCACTTCTCTCTCTCTTCTGCTTCTCCTGCCACTTGTTATAAAAGAAGCAGAAGGGAAAAAATGAGAGGAAAACCACTCTTGGTTACCCAAAGTTTGATGGAAGCAAAGGTAGCAGGTCTTCCAAGTGGCTTTACAGCCAGCATTTCCATGGTAGAACCAGCCAACCCCCTTGCTGCTTAGGCACTACCTAAGATATGGGAGGATGAGTTGTTGAACATGTATTTTGCCTGAAGAGCCATTTCCTAATTTTTCTTCCCATGGGATTGATACAGCATTCCCATCTCTGCCTCCCCTCCCCGCTATGAAAGCAGAAATATGTTGTACTTCATGAGTTGTCTCTTCTTTCTCACAGCCACAGCCAAAGCCAAAATGACCATGGAGTTGCAGACTACAGTGATGGGACAGGAGGGCAACCTTGCATCAGAACGTCTAGGCCAGCTGAAGCCCAACAGAGCACTGATTCTTGAAGGATCTTCTTCCATGTCCCTTAGATATGTCCTCATGGGAAATATTGGTTACAGTAAAAGGGAAAACACTACTTTCATGCTAGAAACCCTAAAGTCTTATTCTGGCTGTCTTATTAAGAGGCTGGCAATCTGATGGTGGCTGCAGTGTGAACATATAAAAACAAGACCAAATGTCTATGGAGATTTTCAGTCATCCAGGTCAGTTGGTATGCTGGGAGGACTATTATTTTTATGCTTCCCACTGCTCATATAACCAGGAACATACAGATACAAGATAGGAATGGGAGAGCTGGAATGCACATACATGTAGTCCCCAATTTACAACAATTCATTTAGTGACTGCACTGAAAAATATGACCTATGACCGTTTTTCACACTTATGACCATTGCAGCACCCCCTTGGTAATGTGATCAAAATTGTGATGTTTGGCAACTGACTCGTATTTATGACGGTTGCAGTGTCCCAGGGTCATGCGATCACCTTGTGTAATCTTCTTACAAGCAAAGTTAATGTGGAGGCCAAATTCATTAAACAGCCATGTTTAGTAACTTAACAACTGCAGTAATTCACTTAACAACTGTGGCCAGAACCGGTAGCTCCGACGATCAGCTGGCTCCGGCCTACCTGTCCCCGCCCTATCCTGTCCTTTATTTCCTGCTTTCTAGCTCATCTTAATAGTGCGGCCCAGCTGATTTTCCCCTCTTCACTGTTCTACTTACCATTGCTGACTTGGAAGGTAAGCAGCTGAGTTTCTAAATGCTCCATTTTCAGCACGAAGTACACGATCACCAAAACAGTTGTTAAATAATTTGAATCCCACCACTGACTGTGGCACAAAAAGTCATAAAATGGGGCAAAATTCACTTAACAAATATTTATTTATTTATTTATTAGTCCAATTTATATGCCGCCCTTCTTCATAGACTCAGGGCGGCTTACAATGCATATAGCAATAGCCTGCATACTTTTATGTATATACCTGCTTATTAGGGCTTTTGGCCCCCCCAAGCGGTGTTGTTCTATACAAAGCTGGTTTATTACCCCCACAATCCGGGTCCTCACTTAGCAACAAAACTTTTGGCCTCAATTGTGGTTGTAAGTCAGGGACAACCTGTATTCAGATGCAAAACATTACACTTTTGCACAGAAGCAAATACAAATACTTCATGCTGCTACTAGGGGTAAAGGGACTGAGAACATGCTTGGATGTTTTCCCTACAATCATCGGAAAGAGTTTGTACTGAATGTCATATTGTCATTATGCCACTAGCATCAAATTCTACCTTCTTTTTCAGTGACTTGCGAATGGGTATTTCCTTTTCTGAGCATAATACTCTGTGATCTTAATGGAGTATAAAAATGAAAGGAATTGGAATCAGTCACTCAGTTCTTCATGGAATTGCTACACACCTCAATACATGCAATCTGGGAGACTCCTGGACTCCTTTTTTTGAGGAGGTTTTAATTTTCAGCAGGAACCAGGAGCAATTTATACTATTTCCACTGTTTGCCAGAGATATTTTCCCCGTGACATAAACCTTGCACTGGTAACTTCCCAATTAGATTGACATAACACATCCTGGCTGGGTTTTAAAATTGGATCAGAAGTTTCAACAGGTTTCTTGTTAGCAATATCGCCCAGTCAAACTGATGCATATGATTTCAAATGCCTTATGCACTACCATTAACATGGCACAAGCATGTCCCGGCAACATCTCTATTTGTTTGTTGGTTTGGTTTGGTTGTTTCCACTTCATTCCGCTTATGAAGTTCCTATGATCCTATAAGTGAGGCAGACTTCTGTCATCCATAATTGAACCAGTCCTCAAGACGTATGAAGTAATATTTCCCTCACAGACAACCTCAGGGATCTACAATCTGTTATTTTTGCCTTGGAAGGAAGTCAGATTATTGTCTGGGAGAAAGAACAGAAGCAAAAAAGGGGCAGGATAGGAACTATCAACAGAGACAGTTGGTTTTACATTGATGTAGTTTTCTGCTGCTCAGAACTTGGAAGCTGCTGTAGAGATTGCAAGAGAACTTTGAGTGAGGTTCACCTCACTTTTCCCAAGTTATTAATAGCCTTTCAAAGGCATATTTACCAAAGAACTATGTTATTTCCCAAATAACTTCTATAAACTAAGAGGAGCAATTTTCTGCGTGAAACACAAACGTACCGAGCAGCAAATCTGAGGCTTGAAAATAATCCTGATTTGTATAAACTACACCGCTGAAGAACTGACAATATTGTGTATTATTTAAAGGAACAAAGATTTAGAGAAGGAGACCTCTGGTTGAACAACAGCATTTTAATTATAGACAATCTCTGAACAGCATGTACAAAAGAGCGGGTTTTTACCCCCTCTGCCATGGACAATAACAACGATTATTAGCCTGTTCTTTTCCCCTCTTGGTCCGTGGTTTAAAAGGGAGGCACCAACCATCTAAACCAAATAAAACTGACCTTTGAACCTTTTCTGCTGTACTTTTTCTCATGCCACGATTTCTTTGGTGTGTTACTGATCTGAAGGTTCGTTCTGGGCTACAGCCACTTTCCCAGACAAGACTGCCTTTCGTCCCCTGACAAATCACTGCTGAGCCCCTTTTGTCCTGTCCCACTTTGATCTCACCTGCCTGTCAGGGGAAAAAAGAACTCCCGTACAGTCAGAATGCATTACAAACAAATTGGCAACCATTTCATTCCCATACACACCATTTCAGCAAAGATCAAGATCGAGATAGAAATTGTTAACCCTTCCCTTGACCCAGAGTGCCAGGAAGCAACATGGGTGCTAAAACAAGGACATTAATCAAGCCTTCCTTTGACACAGAGAAGAGAAAGCAACTTATAGACAATGCTGATTCAGAGAAACTCAAAATATTAAAACTATTTTGGCACTTGATGCAGCTGCGAGCATAGCAGAAAATAAATTCCTTCTAATTGGGTGACTAGGTAATTGGGCATAAACCACGGAAACATAATAGGTATTCCTCAACATGAATGAAATTAATCCCATTGTAAATAATCATTGGTGGATTTAGTAGTGCAGCTGAATTCATTCCAAGATTCAACCTTGATCATGGATCCATTGTTGTTTTTCCTCCTTCTCTCCTCCTCCTTTCCCACCCCCCACCACCACTTTCCTTATGTTTAATTGAGAAACATGTTAATGATGCTCTGTCCCATTGGGAAAAAGTAATATTACACTGTGGTTTAATTGTTTCTGTTCTAAAGTACAAAAAGTTCATTTGTAAAAATAAGATTTCCTTCCCAAGAGATTTTCAGCTACCTAAGTGGGAATTTGGTCTTCTATATTTTGTAAATATGTTTAAGATCAAGGTGTTAACTCTTTTCCGAAAGACACAGATTCTGCTTAAATCCTAAACCATAACTGTGCACTGAAATAAAATCCTTGGAAAAGGTGAGCTTGTTTTTCTGTATATGTGTGTATTAGATTACCTGCTTTGCATACAGGTAGTCCTCAACTTATAACCACAATTAAGCCCAAAATGTCTGTTGCTAAGCAAGACAGTTATTAAATGAATTTTCCCCTTTTTTACAACCTTTCCTGCCATATGCACTGTTATGCATCACTGCAGTTGTTAATTAGTAACATGGTTGTTAGTGAATCTGGCTTTCCCATTGACTTTTCTTGACAGAAACTTGCAAAAAATGATCACATGACCCAGGGACACTGCAGCCATCATAAATGCACGCCAGTTGCCAGGTGTCAGAATTTTGATTGGGGATGATGCTATAGTCATAAATGTGAAATATGGTCATAAATCACTTTTTTCAGTGCTTTGTAACTTTGAATGGTCACTATATGAATGGCTGTAAGTCAAGGACTACCTGTATATAAGACCTAGGATTCAGGCTGGTGGTCTGAGCTCTAAGCTTGGCAATTTGATTGCAAACATTTCATCACCATTCGAGGACACATCGTCAGTGCGTTTTGAATTGTGCTCGTCTGTCAGAACACCGGTCTTTAAATACCTTTTATGTGATGCAAATTAGTATGGATGTTGTTTGTTTGGCTACTTCTGAGTATTACTACTTAATATTCAAATACACTTTATCTAGGGTTCAGTTTTTAGCATCCAAATATCTGAGTATTATAACAATATTCCTACAACAGGAGAAAAATATACATCAATCTTCAAAATATTTTTCAATTATGAATTTTGCTAATTGGGCTTGAACATAATTTTATGTGCTTTCAAATTAACTTATTTAATTGTTATGAGATAAAATTAACTTTATATGCGTGATCTCTTTAATGAAAATCATAATATGTGAAAAATAAAAAAACCTAAAAATCCTTGTTAAGAGCCCCAGCATCAGTTATTTTGCATTTCATATATAAAACAATTTTCTGTATATTACTGTAGGTTTGCTGCCATTTTGAAGTGACATCTGTATGGAATCATCTGTGTAAAAAAAAATACTATTCTTTGATCATTCATTGTTTTAAACTATAACTTCCATCTCAACCCTTGGTAGGAAACAATTAATCATGATTGGCATTCTAGTATCCCAAAATGAAAGAACTTGTAAAGAAACATGTGTAAAGGATCCAAAATGAGTTCCCTTGATGAAAAATTACCTTAGCATACTCATGTCTGCTTTTATTACATATTTGCATTTCTTTCTCACTGAAGAATCATATCATGAATTGCACGATGCACTGGAAAATACACATTTTTTTTCTTGAATTGATTGTCAACTCATTTCAAGACTTGCTATTTTAGCATATAATAAACCCACATTCTTAATATGGCTGCAGAGATTCTCTCCCCTCCCTTCTTATATTTTCTGGGCACAATGATGTTCATTTCTGGGGCCAAATTTAATTATTTTAAATCTATTTTTAATCGTATTTATGTATAAATGTTTTTATTTTGGCTGTTCACCGCCCTGAGTCCGAAAGGAGAAGGGCGGTATAGAAATTCGAATAATAAATAAATAAATAAATAAATAAATAAATAAATAAATAAATTTCTAACATTCATTGACATGGAATATTTCCATGATTGGATTTTATTGTGCTAGACCATGTCAAAAGCATGATTCTGGCTATGTTAAAATTATTCTGCTAAAAAATAAAGTAAAGGTTCTCTTCACACATATGTGCTAATCATTCCTGACTCTAGGGGGCCGTGCTCATCTCCGCTTCAAAGCCGAAGAGCCAGCACTGTCTGAAGACGTCTCAGTGGTCATGTGGCCAACATGACTAAATGCCAAAGGCGCAAGGAACGCCCAAAGGTGGTCCCTATTTTTCTACTTGCATTTTTTATGTGCTTTCGAACTTCTAGATTATTCTTTATTTTATTCTTTATTATAATTTATTATATTATTATATAATAATTTAAATAATTATTTTATTTTTTGTACTGTATTTTTACTGCTTGTAAGCCACCTAGAGTCACTGTGAGCAAGTAGGTGGCCATATAAATATCCCAAATAAATAAATAAATAAATACTAGTAATTTAACACAGCTATTTTTGTTATCCCCTTTGCCTGTTTATTTTAGATTAAAGTATTTCAATCTTTTTTTTTTTTGATTGCTTAATATTTCTCTCTATTCCTTTAAAAATGGCCATTAAAGGTGTAAAAAATATTAATAAATGAAAACAATACAAGCCTCTTGGGATATTTACTTGCAGTCTGATAACAGGATTTTCTCCGGGCTAGTGCATTTAATAAACATTCACCTGTGTTTTATGATTGTGTAATATCGACAGCCAAGACATTATAGAAAACATGTAATGATCATCAAAATACATTTCCTTAGTTTTAGGCAGCCTCTTTTACACTGTCATTTTGATTTTTAAAGCTGAATGCACATTCATTGATACCAGTAATTGGCCAATATATTATTGAAGTATAATGAGATTGAGGCCATTCCTTCTGAGGGCAGTTCAAGGTGTTGGTTATGACCTTTAAAGCCCTTAATGGCATAGGTCCAGGCTATGATGAATTGCCTCATCCTGCTAGGACCAGCCCATCTTATTCGTGCCAACAGGGGATTTACTTTGGATTCAGTCAATGAAAGAACTCGATTATCAGGATCCAGAAGAAAAGCCTTCTCTGCCACAGTGTCCATCCTTTGGAATATTCTATTCTCTAGAGCAGGGGTCTGCAACCTTAAATACTCAAAAAGCCATTTGGACCTGTTTACCACAGAAAAGAAAACACCGGGAGCCACAAAACCCTTCCCGTGCCTGACTATTTCTTGAGCGGCCATAAAGCTAGCATATGTAGTTGAATTAAACGTTCTGTTTTCTTCTGAAACTTTTCTTTTCTTGGATTTGTCCATGGTTGGCCTACCGGGGGTTGAAAAGTTCAATAAATCGCATGCCGGCGGGTGTTGCACATTGGTGGTTGTGATGCATATTTTGAGTGACAGGGAGCTGCAGCAGAGGGATGAAAGAACCACATGCGGCTCCAGAGCCAAAGGTAGCTGACCCCCGCTCTAAAGTAAGATCTGCCCCCACCCTCCTATCTTTCCACAAAAGTCTGAAGACCTGACTCTGCTGGTTAGCCTGGAGATCAATTGGGGAAGTTCCACACTGGAAGTGGCTGCTACATTGATGGTAGACTCCTCCTCCCCCACTTTCTCCACTCATCCATATTTTTTGGTTATCATATTAATGCATTTTGTAGGAAATGACCAGGCTAAGGAAGAGGTTAAATGCGTCATCTGTCATGAGTCCCTGCACTCATACAAGAGATCTAAGTCCATACCACCTTGAATTCCTTTCTAAACTCTCGTTAATTTCCCTTGACCATTATAGTTCAGATTCTTGTAGAGAGCTTTAGGTTGCAATAAATCTTTATACTCATTTGAACTGTCTGAATCTCCTGATTCCCCCGGCCCTTGACACATTTATTCTCATTGTGTTACTTTGTCATTGTTTATTTTATTGTTCTATTATTTTACTTCTGTTTGTTTACACTCCTTTAATTTTTCTTCCTTTCTATTATTGCAAACTGCCTAGAATAGCCCCACGACGAGATAGTCGACAAATAAATTTAACGAATAAATACATTCTTTTGAGAATATCAGTAGATACACAACTTTCAAAGTACAAAGATATGGTCAATGTATGGTTCAGTGGAACCTCTTTGCTTTTCTTGCTCTGCTTCATCACAGTTTTTTTTTTTTAATTTGATTTATATGCCGCCCTTCTCCGGAGACTCAGGGCGGCTTACAATGTGTTAAGCAATAGCCTTCATACCTTTGTATATTTATACAAAGTCAGCTTATTGCCCCCACAAACTGGGTCCTCATTTAACCTACCTTAGAAAGGATGGAAGGCTGAGCCAACCTTGAGCCTGGTAAGATTCGAACCTGCAGAAATTGCAGGCAGCTGTGTTAATTACAGGGTGCATTAAACCACTGTACCACCAAGGCTCTTGTTATTACTTTTAGCAATGAACTCCTCTGTTTTACGCAGTTATCCATTCCTCTCTTCTCCAGAGCCTTAAACCTTCATGATTTTTGACCCAGAGCATGATGTGTACGATGATGGTGGTGGTTATGATGATGATGACGACGATGACATCCATTCAGTCATGTGTGACTCTTGGCGATTCTATGGGCCAAGACTCTCTACATCTTCAGATCTTGCACTGCTTCTTTGAGTTGTTTTATGCTCTGGCTGGTGTTAGCTTTGATGGTGTCCAGCCACCATGTTCTTTGGCAGCCTACTTTCCTTTTACCACTTCTAAACATAATTGCTTTTTCCAGTGAATTCCCTGCACGACATGGCCAAAATAAATAAGACACAGTTTCATAATTTTGCCTTCCGGTGACATGTCTAGTATTATGCTTCCCCCAGTACTTGCTAGTTAGTCATATGTCCAAGGAATATGCAGGAGTCTTCTCCAGCACTATAGCTCCAACAAGTCAATTTTCTTCCTGTCTTGCTTTTTTAAAGTTCAATTTTCATAATCACAGGTAGCTACAGGGAACAGAATAGAGGTGTGCTGTGTATGGAGAGTAAACTTGAATCTTTCACTGAAAATAAACAACCAGTAATACTCTTATGCATCTGTGGGCAAGGATCAACAGGAAATACAATACAGAAAAAGGAGCTGTGTGAACTCTATGTTTATCATTATTTGTGTACCTGACATAAGTGTAGGAAGGGACTATGACTAATTCTTTAAATGCACTTGATGAATGGGGAAAAATAACCTATTGCCTTCGATTGCAATTGAAATGCTTCTATTGAGAGATGAACAATCAAAATAATGCATGAAGAAAAATGAAAATATTGTCTTAAAAAAACCCATTTATTCTCCTGTGTTTACACAAATTTATCCTGACAGAACAAATACTATACACACATTTTTCTGAACTCTAAATACAAATGCTATTCAATAATCGGTTGTTTTAAGAGTCCCGCTTGCCTTGGATATCACAAAAGAATACAACAGTAATTAATGATTTTAAAAAAGGCCTCAGGGCTGTAGAGATTCTCATAGGCAGAAAGAAAAATGTGGATTTGAGAACTCCATATCAAAGAGTTAATTTGGGCTATTTCACCCAATAAGTTATTTTCACAATCAGATGTTTTAGACGGGTGGTCCTTAAAGTGCCTGCTGAAGGCTCTAATTAGTGATCATTTAAAGTACTTAACTAATGTTAACTCCAGAACGCAAAGGATGCTCTTGAGACTGCCCTGTTCATTCCTTTTCATTTTGGAGCTTTGAAGATAATTGATTTGTGAAGACTGCAGAATTCTCTCACAAACCAGAGGCAAATATAGCAAAGAACTAATCTTGATTTAGCCATTGAGGCAACTAATGGAGAAAAACTAACTGTTGTTTTTCCTCTCTTTTCATATAGTTTTATAAAGTTTAAAGCAGAAAAGAATATGAGTTTTAAACCTACTTGTATGATGACATTAAGAATTAAGAAAAAGGAAAAAAAGATCTTAGATAATTCAATAGTATTATGTGAATATGTCTCATTAAACTCAATAGGGTCTACTCTGGACTATCATGAACTAATACACTATAAAATAATATATAGGCATCTGATCTTTATCAATAATGTAACATTCAACATTTGGTTCAAAGTTAAATCATATTGGCATTTAGCTAGATTATTTATAATATCAACATTCTCAAATCCAAATTACATTTTGCATGATTATTAAGAGATTGTTTGGGACATTGAATATTTTCTTAGGGTTGTTTAATGTTGCTATAGTTACCTGCATCTTCTTAACTTGGATAATAGCTCAAGAACACAATAAATATTTTGGGAATTGTTTTATATTTCTTATGATATGAGCATTTGAATCTTCCCCATTGAATTTCTATAAAACTGAACATGTTAATGATTTGTACAATTAGAATAAATTCCAGTAAATGTTTTACTAGTGGGATACACTAATATACAATTAATATACATGATAATAAATAAATGTGTAAACTCTAATAGATTATAAAAAGAAAGTAGATTAAAAAGTGGTGAGCAAGAGAGATAGCAATAATTTTTTGTTTGCAACAAAACAAACAGTTCATCTGCAAGCTGACAGCTGATTAATTTTGCTCTTATTCAACAAGTAAATTTCCTAGAGAATTAAGAACATGCTTACTAGCAGTTATTAATTAATTATGATTATCACTATCCCATCATTTTGATATTACTCTACTGCCATTACTCCTTAGACATAATTAGACAGTACGTGATTTGACTTTGGTAAAAATAAATGTTCTTGTCATGATACTTGTTTATAAATTTACCAACCTCTTGTGATAATATTCTTTTACAGATAGGAAATGGAAATGAAGATGACTACCAATAAATCATGATTATTTCTGTAAGCTCATAGTTTGCATTTACTTCTCTTGATAACCATAAGGAATATTTTTAAAATCTCTTAAAACATCAATAAGATGTTTCTGTTTCCCTTTGAAATATATATCATTTTTACCAATAAAGGATACTAATACTAGCATTAGCAGATTTCCAGATTATCTTCAAAAACTATTATATAGGAGCCACCATGGAAACAGCATTTTACAATAATCCTATCTGAGAAGGATTACACTTGAGAAGAAATGTTTCAATGAAGTACAATGGTGAGCCCAAAACATCCTGTGCCATTAAAATCTGGACTAACTGTAAGATCCAAATGCTTGTCAGATAGTTCCATTTGGAGGGCATTATTCAACCAGGAGCCATGACTGCACGAGGACTCCCAAAGTGAGCCCCAACTCTTTCCTGGGAAGTGTGATCCTATTCCAAAATAAAGAGGCCATTCCATCTTACCAAGATAAGACACAACCTGTCTTCTCCATCCAGACCCTTACAGCCTTCAGACACTGTCAAAGAACTTTGGCATTGTAGTTGGTCAGCCCAGGGTAGTGATGTACAACTGGAGATTGTCAGCATACTTATGAAACCTTGCCCTCTGCTAATGGATAATTTCATCCAAGGGTTTCATGTAGATTTTGAAAGAATAGATAGATAGGAACCTTGGCGTTCCACAACACAGAAGACTTGGGCTAAACCTGTCTCCCATAACACAATTGAAACAGCCTTGAAAAAGGAAGAAAAATCACTACAAAACAGTCCTCTTTATTTTCAAGCTATCTATTCACTCCAAAGGTACAAAAAGTGACAGATTTTATTTCCCTGGGCTCCAAGATCACCGCAGATGGGGACTGCAGCCAAGAAATTAAAAGGTGCTTGCTCCTGGGGAGGAAAGCTATGGCAAATCTAGACAGCATACTAAAAAGCAGAGACATCACCCTGCCAACAAAAGTGTGTATAGTCAAGGTTATGGTGTTCCCAGTTGCAATGTATGGCTGTGAAAGTTGGTCCATAAGAAAGGCTGAGCACCAAAGAATTGAGGCCTTTGAACTATGGTGCTGGAGAAGACTCCTGCAAGTCCCTTGGACTGCAAGGCGATCAAATCGGTCAGTCCTAGAGGAGACCAACCCTGACTGCTCTTTAGAAGGCCAGGTCCTGAAGATGAAACTCAAATACTTTGGCCACCTAATGAGAAGGAAGGACTCACTGGATAAGAGCCTAATGCTGGGAAAGATTGAGGGCAAAAGAAGAAGGGGATGACAGAGAACAAGGTGGCTGGCTGGAGTCACTGAAGCAGGCAGCGTGAGCTTAAATGGACTCCAGAGGATGGTAGAGGACAGGAAGGCCAGGAGGAACATTGCCCATGGGGTCATGATGGATCGGACACGATTTCGCAACTAACAACAACAATTCACTCCAAAATGATATCATGGTTGACAGCAACAAAAGCTGCTGAGATACTCAAGTGAACCAGTATGAATGAACTACACCCACGTCTTGGTTCCACCAAAGATCATTGTCAAGAGTAACCAGTGCCTATACTATAATCCAGTCTGAAAAAGATAACAGATGTTATGTTTCCTCCAATTCCCTGTACAGTTGCAAGCCAACAATCTTCTCATCCGTCTAGTGATGGCTTCTTGAGCAGCTATCAGAATACACCTCTTTCAGAGCCATGAAACCATCTTCTTCCTCAAAAAAGCATGCATCACTACATAGGACATGATAAGTCAAGAGGGACATGTGTATAAACAATGAGTGATCAAATTCACAACCCCAAATATTCTGTCCATTTCATTAGGACTAACAGGTTCAACCCTTTTCCAGATAACCAACCAAGTCCATGCCTCAGTCACTTCCATAGTAATTCAACATCCAGAATCTAACGCAAAAGCAAATCTGAGTGACTTTATACAACAGATTCCTAGAACAGTCCTCACAACACCCCGAAAAACACTCTCTTGTACAATCGCATATGCTTTATCTTTTTTCAATTAGGACTGATGTAGAAAGATGTTACAGAAAGCATTTAACCTACATGAAAGTGTTTTTGTGAACTTTCTTGATCCAAAATAGAAGCCTTCAGTCAACTACAGGCAGTCCTCATTTAGTGACCCCAATTGGGAATGGCAATTTGGTTGATCAGTGGAGAGGTATGACTGTGCTTATGATCTTATTTTATCTTTGTTTTGCTTTACAGACCTGCAAAGCAGCATCACCAGAAGTCACTGGAGTATCTCAGATGATAATTGACCAAACCACCACCCCTACACTGGATGCATGGCTAATGCCACACACTGAACCCTGACGACCACATTTCTGAAAGAGGAACCTCCCCCCCCTCATTCCAACAAGATTTCAGCATTTTTTAAAAAAACATGATTTTTAATTTTCTGGCAACAGCCAGAAAAGAGGAGCCCTGGAGCTCTGATGACTGAGGTACATACAGCACAGTGTGCTGGAATGTACATTGGTACAAAACACAAGACCTGGCTTCCCCTTTCTGTTTCTGTTTCTATTACCATCAGGATGTTACCTCTTGCCTTTCCCTCCAAAACAATGTCCCCCAACTCGGCCTCCCTTGCTTGAATCAAAAGACCACAGCAAACTGAACAAGTTGGCAGGTCTTGACTGCTGGGGCTTTTCTGCCTAGTATTCAGCACCCCCAGTGAAAACCTACATCCATGCTCCACTATCCATCTACCTAAACTCTCCCCACACCACAGTACACCCAAATATCCTATTTTCACCTATGTGGTCAGAGGACAGTCAAAAAGAATTACTTCTACTAAGTAAGGAGAAATTGCTTCACAGTGAGAACAATTAATCCATGGAATAACTTGCCTCTTGGAGATGGGGGTACTCCATCAGTGGAGGTTTTGAAAAATAGACTGGACAATTATTTGCTTGGGTTGGTGTAGGGTCTCCTGCTTGAGCAGGGTTTTGGACTAAAAGGCCTCCAGCCCTATGATTCTAAGTGAGCTACAGTGAGGTGTCTTTAGATTTTAATTTTTTCTGCTTTATAGGATTTTTACAATAATTTAGCAGATGCCTTAATTGTTCAGTTTACGATTGACTAAAGAGAAGTGGATTTTTTAAAAAGCAATTGCTGTTTGTATCAAAGGTGGGTTTCAGCAGGTTCTGACCAGTTCTGGAGAACTGGTAGCGGAAATTTTGAGTAGTTCGGAGAACCGGTAAATAACCACCTCTGACTGGCTCCGCCCCATCTATTCTCAATCTCCCAAGTCCCAGCTGATCAGAAGAAAATGGGGATTTTGCAATAACCTTCCCCTGGAGTGGGGAGAAAATGGAGATTTTACAGTATCCTTCCCCTGCCATGCCCACCAAGCCACACCCACAGATCCAAAGGTGGGTTCTACTTACCTTTACTACCGGTTCACAACAGGAACACGCACACTTCTGCACATGCACAGATCATCATTTATGATGTCCAGGCGGGTGGGCGGAGCCTCCCGTTGCTTTTACTACCGGTTCTAAAGAACCGGACAGAACCAGGAGCAACCCACCACTGCCCAGATCACCCTGGAGGGGGAAAATGTAATCATGGATGGTGAATTTTATTAAGAAATGGACACCAATGGACATCTGAATGATACAGGCAAATTGTTGACAGATGTGGTGAGTGCAAGTATTTGAAGAACTTTTCAAAAAAAAATCTTCAGTCGGTGAGTTTTGATGTACTTGAAGCCCTGCATTCAAGCTGAGAAGCTCCTCTTTTTTCTTTGAGATTTTTTTGATACTGTATATAAAGTGAAAAAATGTATAATCATGGTGAATTGGCCCCTTAGCTGAATGTAAAGGTAAGGTAAAGGTTCCCCTCGCACATATGTGCTAGTGGTTCTCGACTCTAGGGGGCGGTGCTCATCTCCATTTCAAAGCTGAAGAGCCAGTGCTGTCCGAAGACATCTCCATGGTCATGTGGCCAGCATGATTAAATGCCAAAGGCGCACAGAACACTGTTACCTCCCCACCAAAGGTGGTCCCTATTTTTCTACTAGCATTTTTTACATGTTTTCGAACTGCTAGGTTGGCAGAAGCTGGGACAAGTAACGGGAGCTCACCCCGTTAGGCGGCACTAGGGATTCAAACCGCTGAACTGCCAACCTTTCGATTGACAAGCTCAGCATCTTAGCAACTGAGCCACAACATCTCTTGTATGTAGCTGAATGTAGAGGCTAGGAATTACCTAATTTTGCCTGTTCTGCATAGGAAGCCCAGGCTGTGGAGTATGCTTCATGTTACAATGAGGAAATTAGCTTTTTAAATGATTTTCCCTGCTTAGTATATCATTACCAAAGAGACAACAGATGTAGAGGGGCATTACAATCAGGGCACAGAAGCTGTGCAATACAATATGTCATTCTTCCTTATCTTAATTTCACTTGCATCTTATGAAGGTGGAGGAGGGAGCACAGCACTGAGATACGGGGAGACGATATGCATACATAGTACCCTCTAGTGATGCAAATGAAAAAAGGGAAAAAAATCAGCCTGTGACTGAAGTTATAATGAAATTTTACTTACTGAGCAAGAACAAAAGAAGCTAAACCAAGAGGAGAGACAGCAGGTTCAACTCACCGGTGGAATCCTTACACCGAAATTAAATAGCACTCATGGGAAGGGGCCCCTGCTTTCAACAGGTTTGCCTAGGACATTCTGAGCCATTAGCAGGCCTAATATGCTGCATTACCTTTCTAGTCACTTGCTGCCCCTTTACTTTGATACCTACTTAAAATATCAAAGCTGTGAGAGGCTCAATGAGATATTGAAAGCTGAGCAATGCTGGTTTTATATGACAGCCCCAACCTTTCCCTCTATCTTTTAAAGAGTCCTCTGCCAATGTCATGAGATGAAAAAGAAATCAAACTTCCTTGGGTGGGACATCAGTGACTGACAAGCGATGGCCAGATCAAAAAGAAGCCTATGTTAATAAATCAAAGAGTCCAAACAAAAGGCAGAATAGAAAAAGTATTTTGAATCATGTAACTTAGAGGTAGCCTGTCACAACTTGGTGTAATTTAAAGCTCTCTGAATAATTCTCATCCCTTGCTTTTGCCCACAGTGCGAAAGCCTGTTTAAATTTCTTGTTTAAAGCCGCAGTTCTTAAAAGGCTTACGAATGTTCGCCCACTGAAAATAGCAGCTTTAAATTCCCTTATAAACCAAACTATTACAAGATAGCTAGAAGATTCCCCAGTCTTTTCATTCCTGTGATCCTTTTGAGAATTAAAGTGATATTACGTGCAGCGGATAGAATAGGCAACCAGTTTCAAGCCATTTGATTACTGAGATATCATAGAAATATAGTTTTGAGGAGGACATCAACGTTCAGTTGAAAGGAAATGATATTGCAGAAAAAGCTGCTACCAACCAGATGGACTGGTTGAAACTCCCTAGTAGGACCATATTTAGAATACTGCATCCAGTTTTAGTCAGCCCAATACAAAAAAAAGATGTTGAGATTTTGGAAAGAGTTCAGAGAAGATGATTAGAGGCCTAGAAGCTATAACATATGAAGAACGATTGCAGGAACTGGGTATACCTGGTCTAGTGAGAAGATAGCAGTTTGAAGGACTGACACAAAGAAGAGGGGACCAACATATTCACCAAAGCACCTGAAGGCAGACAAGAAAAAATGGTTGGAAATTAATCAAGGAAAGAAGCAACCTAGAACAGGGGTGTCACACTCACGGTGTCACAGCATCACGTGACATATCGCGACTTTTTTCCTCTTTGCTAAACTGGGGGTGGGCATGGCCAGCGTGTGACGCATCTGGTGAGTTTGACACCTCTGACCTAGAACTAAGAAGAAAATTCCTAATAGTGAGAAAAATTGACCAGTGGAACAAATTGCCATCAGAAGTTGTGGATGCCCCATCACTGGAGGCTTTCAAAGAAGAGACTGGACACCATTTGTCAGAAACAGAAGAGGTCTCTTGTGTGACCGGGGTTGGACTAGATGACCTCCAAGATGCCTTCTAACTCTTTTACTGTTCCAGTTGATACCCAATCAATTTTTTAGTTTGATGAAGACATTCTTTGATAGTACTGACAGTTTGTTATTTGGGTATCCTATTCTAGAAATTGAAAAATGGTATAAAAGTTATAACAACAAAATAACTGAATATACTTTCAAATAAATAATTTATTTTGTCCTGCAATCATTTTATCAGATGAACATTCAATATAGGTCTTCCATTTTTATTTCGGGGTTAAGGCTTTATCTCTACATGTAAAGGCAAGTGATTCAGTTTTCAAATGCCTAGCATCCTGCTTTGTCAATTGCTTTTAAGAGACCAGGGTTTTGTTCTCTTTGATGTGGGCATATCTCTTGTTTATTCAAAGTTCTGAAAAGTTTATTAAATGAACAGCATCAATAGAAGCTCATTGTACAACCACTGAAACAAATCCCTTGAAGTTTTGCTATTCATTGGTCTTGCATAGGTGAAGCAATACATCCGAAAAAAAGGTGGACTTGCAAGAATTGGGTTTAAATAGCAACATTATACCACATTCACTAGACAGCACTGAGAAGTTATTGTGGGCTTAATTAGTGGATCCGCAGCACTATATTAAAATGGAAACAATATTCTACTCTTATGTGTTACTTTGAGGAATACTCAAGTTAAGTAATTTGTACTGCAAAAAAAATGGCATTGCAATGAATAACACTCCATTCACTTAAAGTACAGTATTGGCTGTTTAAATAAATGAACTAATTTGAAGATCGGGCTCACCATCTCTGACTCATTTTATTCTAAATTAATTAAAGAATCGTTTCTTGAAATAAAATCAGCTGTAGCCATCATTCTTGGTCTTCAGGAGTAGAGGAATAATATCATTGTTTCATCCAGAACAACAAAATGCATGAATCATTTTCCGTTGTCGGTAAACCACACTTAAACCTGCTTCTAACAAGGTTATATATAAAATGCTGGGATTGGGGATTTGCATATGTTTTATTTCTTTTATTTCTAAGATTTATTGGCTACCCATCTACCTCAGGATAACTCTGGGTGTGCTTATGAATCACTTCATTCTGAAGATTATAAGCAGGTAACTTGAAAACAACATAAGATTCATCTGGAGGCTTTCAAAAAGAAACTGGATAACCATTTGTCTGAAATGGTGTAAACCAGAAGTCTTCAAACTATGCTGGCTGGAGAATTCTGGGAGTTGAAGTCCACAAGTCTTAAAGCTGCCAAGTTTGAGGACTCCTGGTGAAAACTCTCCTGCTTGAGCAGGAGGTTGGATTAGAAGTCCTCCAAAATCCTTTCCAATTCTATCATTCTATGTTCTATGAGTCTTTATGAATAATTGTAGATGAAACAAACATTCCATTCTGAACTTACTGCAGAGATATTTTTAAAAAAAAAACAATAGCTTATATTTTCTTCAGATAAAAATAATGAAATTCATTTCTATAATGATGGGTCAAAGCCATCCCTGAAAGGGGATTACAGAAATTCAGGAAAGTTATGAAAAGTTACCAACAATTTGCAGTTACCGAGGAATACAAAGTCTAACATAAAGGGACTTCTAACAAGCTGGCTTCTTGGTTGCTTTGGAAACAGAATACTGACCCACATGAGCTCTTAGACTTTGCAGAATTCTTATATTTGTGTTTAATTTTTAAAACAAAGAAATAAAAGGATGGCTGGATTATTTATACAGGTTTCAAACATAGCTGCTATTATACATTCTTTCAATATATATATATATATATATATATATATATATATATATATATATATATATATATATATATATATATATATTGACATAGACAAAGACAAATTTACATAGACAAATATATATATATAATGTACAGTATTTCATACAATCCCAAACAATATACTGAATCCTAATATCAGAAGTCATTGGACAAAGCTATGTGACCTTAAATATATTTTAAATTTCCTCTTATGTTCTGTGGGATATTTGACTTCGTCTACTAACCTTCTAAATTACAAATGGTCACATCAAGTCAGATATCTTAATGACAGTTCCTATAATATCCCAATCCTTTAAGCTTTAGGAAATTACTACATCCAAGCTACTTATTCTTCTTTTACCCCTAAGGATCCTGGCAATCCAAGATTTTGTTGCCTGAGGCAAAGCAACAATGATTTCTGCCCCCTCAATCAAGATGAATAGTAACCAAAGCCACTCAAATGTATTCTGACATTTCACAAGTGCTTTCTTTCCATACTGGCAATAAAAATATAATAACAACAAACTTACTCCTTTGCATGACAATGAAGAAAACCCCGAAGTTGCTTCCTGGGCAATCATTTCCTTCTGCCTAAGAGTAGGCTGGATTTATTCCAGCATAACCTAATTTTGTTTTTGATTTCTATGATTCTCCACCTCCCAATTGCACGTGGTTCTTCCTGAGTTATTCACATATTTAGTTATGTAAAATCGGTCCTGAGTTTGCCTCCTTAAATTGCAGACATTTCTCTTTAGGACTCCACTATTCTTTTCCAGGGATCAGAATTTAGGATCACCTCTTCCTTCTGGCTTTATAGATGCATCTGTTCACATGTCATAGGTTCAGGCTGGCCATTCTCTTATGGAAATTAGCACAAGAGAAAGAAACTGGTTCTTCAAAAAGCAAAAGGTTGTATAACTCTAAATCTGTGTGCATTCACTTGTTAAAATTTTGACGTAATCCTAAATTTCATTTCTCAACAAAATGGTTATGTCATGTCTTCAATGCAGTTTGCACATCAAAGACTTTCTTTCTTTGCCGCATTATCATAAATACACAATCCAGAACCAGCACAATAAGTCAATCCTCATTATGAAACTGAATCATATAACTCTTGTGCTCTGTGCAACTTCATTCAGTCCTTCAAATCATAAGAAACTTGAAAACTGAATAAAGCATTGTGATTTATTTTATTTTTTTGCCACAGGAGCGCCATCTTGTGTCTCCATACTAACTACTCTGCTTTGCGTTTTAACCAGAATTGGAACTATAGAAATAGTTGCAAAACCCATTTCCTTATTATAATGGAAAGTTAGAGGTCTATAATGGAGTTAAAGGTTTCAGCTATCCAGAGTAGAAGCCTTACTGAAAATTGGATGAACAGCAGCCTCTCTCAGACCCTATTTTCATTAACTTACATAGGTACTTGGATTTGAATGTTACTTTTAGGAATATAATATAGCTTTATATTGCCTAAACTTTGTTACATCCAGGATTTCCTGCCCTTGAGTAATATACTGAAATACTGCTCCTTGATCTAGTATGCCTGAGAAGATTTCTTAGCAAGCCAAGATTTATTGCTCTGCCTAGTTAAGTCTACAAACCAGGTAGCCAACTGAACCATGGGATTTAAACCTAGAACAGCAAAGAGAGGAGCCATCTTGTGGTTGTACTGACTCTATCCTGCCCCGGATGATTTGAAGGATGGTTCTCTGGGAAACTCTTTTGGGTCCAACTGGCCATTCTCTTGTCCAACTCAGCAGGGATGTTTCTACCAGGGAAAGAAGCTGCTTCTTCAAAAAAGAAAAAAGTTGGATAACTCTACAGCTGTGTAAATTCATGCTGGTGGGTAGAATGTTCTTAATTTCTGTCCCTCCCAAAGGATATGACTTGTTCCAAAAGTGCTGATAAATAGAATCTGCTTAGGAGTAGTTGTTAAGTGTTAGCTATTTTCTCTGTTTCTCTGAGAATGGAAAGTGGAGAATTGAGCTCTGAACCTCTTCCTAGCTTTAACTAAACATATCCTTAATGCACTTCCAATCAAATTGATACGATTTTCATCATTTAGTATCCAGTGTTGTCATTCCTTCTTAGTTGTTAGTTCCTTGTTAGTAATTCTAATTCTTATTGTCTCCCAACTGCCCAAGTCCCAAAAGAGAAGGACAGGCCTTTCTATATTTTGTTGCTATGTAACATGATATAAAACAACTTTGGAACATCTCCCTGAGTGCATGCCACTAAAAGGAGAGTCAAAATCCTTTCTGCTGCAGCTGCTGTCCATTAAATCAGAAACCTGCTGCAGAAACCTCCTGCTAAACTATGTCAGAAGCTAGAGAGCTGGATTTGTGTGATTACTAGAAAGAAATCCCTCCAAGGAATGTGATTATTTCTTAAATGACTTCCACTGTTTAAGTAAGACATTAACTGAAAAGAACAGCCAAAAGAAAGAGGTTATTTTTCCACAGTATGTTATTGTATAAGGACAGAAATAGATTATGACAATAAATCTAACATTAATTGCAGAATGCACAATTACATTCTGCAGTTACTGAATTAATGAAATAATGAATCAGTGCTGATCACCGATTGAAGGTTGTAAATATCTTGTTTAATTAGCCATTTAATCAAATTTAACTTGGTAATCCAAACTGCTACTGAAAACCAACTGAGGAATCATTGGATAAATGCTTATGTGTGGCATTGCAAAACACATTTGGCCCATAGGAGAGAATATTTCTGGTTCAGAGTTGAAATGAGAGGTCCTTAGTGCTCTCCGAGCATGATTGATTTCTTGCGGGAGTTGCATTACCCAACTAGGTAACATCACTGCTAGCTGCTGATGTTGTTACCTAGTTAGGTAATGAAATGTCTGCAAGGAAACAACCAAGCTCATAGAGCACCAAGGACCCCACATGTTTTGACCATTAATATTTTCTATGATAGCAGTAGCCTAAAAAGGTATTCCAGAGATGTCAAGAGTTCTCCTGAATCCAGAAGAACCTTAAACAATCTTTTTCTCAAAATATGTACATGGAACTTGAGCTTCTATAGTTAGTTTCCAACCCTTGAGGTCAAAGTGAAAGAGGGGAAAGGAGAACAAACCTCCTTTTTCTATTCCTGTTGTCAGAAAATGAATAGATCTGAAAAAAAGATCATCACAATTTCCAGTTCTCCAATTTAAATTGCTTTATAGGCGCTTTAAAAATTATAGAGTTACTGCATGTTATTTGACATTTCCATACAACCAGTTGTTGGAAGTTATGCTTTTGAATAAAAATATAATTTTGTTACATCTGGAAAAGCCATTTTTTTAGTGATTTGATTTTCAATCTTTTCCCAAAAAATAAGCATAATTGCTATTGGGATGAATATATTCATGTAGTTTTCTTAGCAATAATACCTATATGGTCTGCCATTGCCTCCCAGGATGCTTCTTTAATTTCTCAGTTTAGCTCATAGTTATAGGGGGTTTTTTTTTTGTTTGTTTTTTACAAAAATACTAATTAGGACCAATTACGCTCAGCTTTTTACTATTAGTCAAAATCTGGCTAGACTTGTGATAAAAATAGGTTCATTGCTAAAAGACATTTTTGTATTTGGATTCTCAAAGCAGCTCTAACTAAGAACCAGGGATCCTTTCAGATGAGGGTTTTTTTTGCCCACTTTGTTTATTGAATTATGTAGGGGGTCTAGACAAAAATATCCTCCATCCATCCCATACTTCTTCCATGTCTTTTCTTTATACAACACAAACCATTAAGGGAATCACAGCACACCATCTTCTGAATGGCAATACTAGGAATTGTTCGTGTGGAAATATTATGTAGCTATGCTTCTTGTTAATTGAAAAGTTTTATATAATTCAGGAGCTCACACTTTCTTGCCACAAGTTTATCAAAGTTTATCAAGGTTTCCAGAAAATTAAAGCTACCACCTGAAAACACCCACCCTGGTTATCTATAACTCTTCAGGGACTGGATACCATTCATCATTCTGGCCAAGGAAATGCTCTTGAAAACTGCTTAGAGAGCAAGAGCTGATAGCATTTTCAAAGGCAATTGTGAATATTTCATTCCTTCTTATCCTTCTAGAAAGAAAGGCCTACATACCAAGTATTCATTGGAAACATCCGCACAGTAGTTGTGTCAATCACTTTCTTGGCCCTTTTCAAGAGACAAACAAAATGTTATCTGCAAGGATTGTTTTCACCTAGATGAAAGAGACAGAACAAAGAAAGAGTCCTCTCTCCCCCACACCCCAAATGGCTCACAAGAGAAGCCATGTCCTCTCTTTTCCTAACTGATCAGCAGATTCTTCCTTTTTTGTATTGGTAAAACCTCACCATTGTCCAGCCAGCCTCTGCCTTGTCATCAGTCTTGTCTAACAAGATGCTTGATTTAGTCAAAGTGCATGGGAGAATAACAGTGCTATTCCAGCAAAGCCAGTGCACCAAAGAAAATGATCCCCATCTTCCCCCCTTCAATGCTTTGGGAAAGGGCCATCAGTTATGAGACGGCAGGTTCTTCATGCCTTCCTCTTTGCCAAGACATTGATAACAATTAAGCATCCTCAGATGCATTTAAGATGATATTTCCTCATCTGCTGCCCTCTATCTGTGTTGGACCACACAGACCCAGTCAAGACCCACACAGACCCAGGCAGCACCAGTGCACATGCTAGCTAAGGGTCATTGCAAGTGTAGTTCAATAAATTTGGAAACTACTAGGTTGGGAAAGGTTGAGCTAGGTTTTTCTCTATGCTTAGCAATCTATAGTCAGTGTGTTAGATCAACTGTGGTATGTCCTAGAGCTATTTCATAGCTGGTGTTTTTCTTTTGTTGTTGTTGTTGTTAGTTGCGAAGTCGTGTTCAACCCATCGCAACCCCATGGACAATATTCCTCCAGGCCTTCCTGTCCTCTACTATCATCTGGAGCAGGGGTCTCCAACCTTGGCAACTTTAAGACTTGTAGACTTCAACTCCCAGCTTTGCTGACTGAGGAACTCTGAGAGTTGAAGTCCACAAGTCTTAAAGTTGCCAAGGTTGGAGACCCCTGCTCTGGAGTCCATTTAAGCTCATGCCTACTGCTTCAGTGACTCCATCCAGCCACCTCATTCTCTGCCATCCCCTTCTTCTTTTGCCCTCAATCTTTCCCAGCATTAGGCTCTTCTCCAGTGAGTCCTTCCTTCTCATTAGATGATCACAGTATTTGAGTTTCGTCTTCAGGATCTGGCCTTCTAAACAGCAGTAAGGGTTGTTCTCTTCTAGGACTGACCAGTTTGATCGCTGTTGTGGCTCCGTTGCCTGAGCCTGGGCTATCGACAGATGCAGACTCTGAGAGTGAGGGAGAGGAGTTGGCAAGGCCTCCCTCTCCAGGACCCTCCTCTCTGGCAATGCCTCCGGAGGACACCGAAGGCCAAAGATAGGCTCAGAGCCAAGCACATTCCCGCAGCCACAGGTGGACAGCGACGAAAAGATAAGTGCTGGCTGGACCCTCAGCAGAGGCGCAGGGAGAAGCGTGCGCAGCAGAGGGAAAGGCGTGCCAGAGATTAGCTGAGTCACTGGACCATACCCCACAGGGTATAAATGTGGATGTGGTGGCCGGTTCAGTTTGTGACAAGCAAAAACTAGAAATAATCCATGATCTCTGCATTACTGGACTTTGCCTGCTTTATCGGACTGCATTTGGATTAATCCTTGTATTGTTGAAACTCTGCCTGTTTTATCGGAATGCTTGCAGTCTAATCTTTGTTTTGTGTGAGTAAAGTTTGAATTGGCAACTAGCCACTGGGTTGCTGCCAGCTTTATCTTCAAAGAATTTTGTCGTGTGGCTTATTAACTCTGGGCTGTCTGTGGGGGTGCGTGTGTGGGACAGAACAGGGACAGAACAATCGCCTTGCAGTCCAAGGGACTCACAGGAGTCTTCTCCAGCACCATAGTTCAAAGGCCTCAATTCTTTGGCGCTCAGCCTTTCTTATGGTCCAACTTTCACAGCCATACATTGCAACTGGGAACACCATAGCCTAACCTAAACCTAAACCTTCTTTAATAAACTTCATGATGTTTTTCTTACATGAAGTTTATTAAAGAAGGTTTAGGTTAGCTCTGTTTTTTACCCCATATAATACCTATTCACACATTCCAGTTATTCATGTTTGCATTATTTTGTCTTAGTTCATTGTAAAAAATGTAAAAGAATCCTTGCAGATTTTACTCTGCTAGTCATTGCCGACTAGCGCTCAGTTCAGTTTCAAGGCCATTGAGCCAGCGCTATCCAAAGATATTTCCGTGGTCATGTGGCCAGCATGACATCATGAAGTGTTGTTACAGTGTTCCCACCATAGAGGAACCTATTTATCTACTTTGAACTGCTAGGTTGGCAGGAGGTGGGGTGTGGACAAAACACACCCCATCACAGGGCACTCTGGTCTCATACCTGGGCTGCCAGCTTTCCAGCTGACAAGTCTAGCATCTTAACCACAGAGCCACCATATCTCCCAGTTCACTATAAGGTTTTTCATTATTATTATTTTGGGGAAAGCTTGCTAAAACTTTAATACAGCTGTATTAAACTACTGTGAGTTTCTGGAGCTCCTTACTTTGTTCCCAACTCAGGAAAATTAAAATTCCTAGGTTCAAATCATATAGGCATAACTCAACAAGTCATTTTTAATCCAAAAGTAACTACAGGAAATCAATTAATATCAAGAATTAGTACATCATAATATGTCATTTTACTTCCACTACAGTCTCTCCCACTCACATACTCACACAAGTGCTTCTTGGTGCCAAAGGATAATCCATTGCAAATAACCCAAATCCTACGGTTTTCCATAGCAATGACAGCTCCAATTTTTGCATTAAAAAACAGGGGAAAAGACATAATTGCCAGCCATGTGTTTCAATTAATACATAGTCTGAACTAAAATAAGTGAAGGAATGAGTGGTGTCATGTATAAATTACACCGTCTATTTATTGACATAGCCTATATAGATTACAGTGCTTTGTAATCTATATAGTAAAAATAAGGTTTGATATTTAAAATACATACAAATGCAATTATTTCTAAAATAACCACTTGAATGGTATTAGAATCAATGTACTGAAGGATGCCCTGATCATCTTCAGTTGCCAGGCTCGCTTATTATAGGGCAGATCAAGTAGTTAATCAACATACCTGCTAATCCTTTTTCACTTGTTCTGAGTAGCAAAAGTTAGTCCTCTAAACAATTGTGTGTAACCAAGTCTACAATCCTAATTGTTATAATAACTGGTTGCCAAGCACCCAAAATGCAATCACATGACTGCGGTGTGTATGTTTGTGTGTGTGATTGTCGCAACTCTGGATTGTTAAGTAGCTCTGGGGAGATCCATCATAACTTTGAGTGGTTGCTAATTGATTCGTTGTTAGGAGAGGACTACATATAGTTGCTACCTGGAAACAAACCCATACTTGTATCTTGTCCTCTCCATGTTAGAAGTAGTTCTTGACTTATGACCACAATTGAGCCCAAAATTTCTATTGCTAAGCATGACAGTTGTTAAGTGAGTTTTGCTTCATTTTATGACCCTTCTTGCCACAGTTGTTAAGTAAATCGCTGCAGTTGTTAAGTTAGTAACACAGTTCTAATGTAAATCTGGCTTTCCCATTGATTTTGCTTGTCCGAAGATGGCAAAAAGTGATCACATAACTCTGGGACATTGCAATCGTCATAAATATGAACCAGTGGCCAAGTATCTGAATTTTGATCACATTACTCTGGGTATGCTGCAACAGTCATGAGGGTGAAAAACGGTCACAAGTCACTTTTTTTCAGTGCCTTTGTAACTTCGAACAATCACTAAACGAATGGTTGTAAGTCAAGGACTACCTGTCCTGGGGAGAAAGAATGCATATTCCAGCAATTCATGTTAATCCCCTGTCTATTCAAGAGCTATGAATTATGTATGATTTCCCCTGTGGTTCATTTATATTAAAGAACCTGTTGCCCTTTAGATGTTGATGATTATAACTCCCAGTGTCTCTTGCCAATAGCTGTCCTGAGAAGAAGTTTTCCACTCTAATTTACAGCAAAGTCAAACTGAAAACAAGAGGGAGAAAGAAACTGACTACTGAATAAGGATATGTACAAGGACTCCAGGATCCATGAGGTCCTGATTGGTATATTGTGTATTTTCTTCCTTTTCTTCCTTTTTATCTCTGCCTCCAGACCCCTTTCCATCTGAAGATGTCCCTTCTTAGTTAAGGAGTTATATGAATAAACTCTTTGCATATTGCAATCTTTCTAATGGTCTTTTGGACAGTGGGTATTTAATTGCATTTTGGCAGTTTTCCTTCCTTCTTCCTACTGATGTGGAGTTGTCTATTATGATGAGAGCTTTGTTGTGGAGGGTTTTCCTGAAATATGAAGTCTTCAAACAATTTTTAAAAAGTCTTCAAAGTGTTTTGGTTTCATTGATCCCTGTTCTGCCCCAGCTTCAGATTCCCAGAGAATGTGACACACACCAAGCTTCGCAAACACTGTTTAATTCCAAACAAACCCCTTTCAAGAATGCAGGTTTCCTGTGCAAAGGGTCCTTATCAAAGTTATTAAGAACAAAGTCCGACAAAGGTTGGCAACCAGCCCAGAAAACCAGATATGAGAAGTCGCTCACTCTCCAAGATGCTTTGTAGTAATGAGACGTTGTTTCTAGCAAGAAAGCACTAGTTGCGTGCGACTTAAATAGGCTAAGGGAGTGGCCAATTATCCTCAAGCCCTACTCTCGAGTAGACCTCCTCCTCCTGAGTAGCCACTCCTGCCTTTTGGCAGCCCTGCGTGCCTGAGCATTGAGGAGAGGCTCCTCCATTTCGCTCTCTCCACTGGAAGGAGCCTCTGGAGGTTCTGAAGGCCCTGGCTGAGTCTCTGCCTCTGGCATCACATCCTCTTCGGCCTCCTCGCTGTCCAATGTGAGCGCCGCTGTGCAGGCTGCTGGCGCGACACCATACCAGCCTCCTCCTCGTCAGGATCAGCCACGATCCACGCAGGCTGCTGGCGGGCCACAACAGATCCCCCTCCAGCCATTTTTAAAATGTATTTTAAGTCTTGTTATGATCAAAAATATTCATCTGTGTAATAAATGACTAGAAATATATTCCTATAATAGAGCAGAAAACCCTTAAAAACTTTATACTAGTAACTTTTATCTTCCACCCTCCTCACAATTGGCAGTACTAGATTTGCAACTCATGACATGAATCATCAATTTTTCATATTTTGTTCCAAATTAAATTCACACTGTTAAGCAGGATCAATAAAAATCATGTGTCCTTAAAGAATGAAATAAATCCTGGGAACTTTGTCTATAATGGGCTCAAAATATCTCTACTCAATGATGGCATTTTGTTTTGATATTTTAAGTGTGGACAACATTTATCAGAAGCACTGTTTTTATGAATCTTTCATTTGGGATTAATAAGGAAGAACAGGAAGTTTAGGGGAATTCTTTGATGATTGATAAAAGAATTGGTATTCAAAGTAACAAAACAAAGTAAAATCCATTTCCCGATGCCCCTGGGAAAATCCTGTGACATTTCTACTGACAGCCACTGAAGTAATTGCCTTTGTAGTTTTCCAGTACGAAGGCAATTTGCCACTTCATTCTCAATTTGATTGATGAGAATGGAGTCTTACCATTTCTGCCAACTGTTATGATTGTTAAATTGTGACCTCTTGGCTGATTCTGTGCTTCTTTCAAAAGAAACTCTAATATGCATGACAAAATGTTTATTCAACAAGATGACATTTAGAATCTCTGAAAGAAAACCCCCATTTTTGCAAAAGTCACCAAGATTTCAGTGGTGGTGAGGGTGTCCTCTTCCATCTTTGAATGAAATAAAAATCAAAGCCCAGTTTATAGGGAAAATATTTTATTATTAGAAATTGAATACATTTGCTAAGCAGGAAACAATAATCCCCTTGTGGGTTTTTCTTGCAGCACAACTAAGTACTGTAGTTTCTTCAGTACTTAGTTGTGCTGCAAGATAATACTTCAGAAGTTTTAAAACCCACAAAGTGGTTATTACTTCATGAAGTGGAATGGCAAATCAAAATATCACTCCATCATTCTAGTGCAATGCAGGATCTCCTATCCACATTTGCAACCTAATTTTTTAAAGAAGTCCATCCTAGCTAAAGTAAACTAGAGAAATTGTTCTTCCTGACTCATTCATAGTTCACAATCATAAGTCAAGAAAAATGGACCTCATTGTTAGCACTTAAAAAGCAACTTTTATTAAACAGACATTCCCAATGAAGTCCTTCCTTCCTTCCTTCCTTCCTTCCTTCCCTCCTTCCTTCTTGACTCACATATCTTGGTTATGATGGCAAGTAGGCCTGCCTCAATTTTGTAGCTAAGTTAATGCAGCCTTTCACTTCTTACTTTACAACATATTGCTTAGTGATAGCAATCTTGGTCTTGATTACCATCATAAGGTTCTCTCTCCCCCTCTCTCCTTCTCCTTCTCCCCCTCTCCCTCCCTTCCCCCTTCCCCCCTTCCTTCCCTCTCTCCCTCGTTCCCTCCCATTATGTAGCTGGCACATAATGTGATCTATTTCTAGGCATATATGTATTTTTCAGTAAATTTGTCACAACTTTATTCAAGAACCTTTTCTCCTTTCATTCCTTTGTTGTTGTTGTTAGTTGCGAAGTCGTGTCCGACCCATCGCGACCCCATGGGCAACATTCCTCCAAGCCTTCCTGTCCTCTACCATCCTAGAAACATTCTAATTTATACATTTATTTGCTGGAATGTTGCAGAGTCAAATGAAACCTTCATTATAGTCATTGAGCAACATAATGGGGTACAGTGGGTACAGTCAATTTAAAAGCACAGAAAATACATAAAAGACTAAAAATTTGAAAAGCTAGGCAATATCAAAATATATGTATTAAAACAGAAAGTTTGTATAAAGAAGGGTTTTAAAGAATCTAAAAGGCGCGGTAGGAGGGTTAGATATGTTTCAGGGAGCATAAAGATTAGGATGTGGAAAACTTTATCAAATTACAAAGCACTTGAATGTGAAGAATAGATGCTCACTGTAGCATAGGTCATTTATCCAATGATTTTTAAGTGCTGCTGTGCAGAACTTGTCAACATTGCATATTGTAGCCGGGCTGGTATCTGACAGGAAGTGTAGAAATGTTCCTGTGTGCCCTCAGTATTTATGCAGTACTGGTGAGATGAGACTAGAACGAATGTCTCTATAATGCAGGCACTGGATTATAGACAGTGTCCAAAGTCATAGGAACATTGTCTCTCTGGGTAAGGAATCTTTCTGTATTGGCCGTCAAGAAAAGCTGGGAGGAGAACATGATGTCATACCAGAGTGAAGGCCTTCTGGTGTTTAGATACTTTGAGTTCAGTTTAGTATCCCATAGGGGAGGCAGAGTACCTGTTGGATTCTCTGGGAATAAAAGTTGAGGTCCTGGCTAGATCCCATTGACACTCTTTGGCTAGATCAATCTACACATAGTTAAATGAGTGGATTGATCATCTCTCATACTGAGTAGAAGACCTGGAAAGAAGCCTAAGGGTGAGATTTTAGTTGCCCTTGTCAGTTCCCATTTGGATTGAAAATCATCATTCAAAGTTAATGGGGCAAGACCAAGGGGAAAATAGTCTGAGCCAGGGCCCAGTGATTAAGTTTACTAACTCCCATTGGAAAAAGACAATGTCTGGGCCACTTTGGTTCTGCACATAAGAAAAATATTTTCTAATAATAGACCAATTTGGTGCAGCAGTACAGAAAAAAATAAAATAAATGAAGACACTCATATGCTAGAAACAAAACAACTAATTTGCAGAGAAATGTAAAAGAGAGGGGATAAGAAACAGAGGAGAGCTTAGCTTCTGCAGATCAAGATTCAGGAAGGATTTGAGACAGAGGATTTCAAACATGGCAATTTGTTCTCAGATTATAACAGCAACACCAACCAGTTAGCTTTCCTGGCAATATTTTTCTATTGCTTCTAAGACCTACAGTATCCTTTCCTAGATGATAAAAGCTGTGCTTTGCTTCTTCACACAATGAATTGGCAACAATTAAAAGCAAAAAAGCTTTCTTTCCATGGGCCATTACTGAATTTAAAAAAATTAAATGCACCCCATATATGAGTGCTACTTAACATCATTATACATTTACATACTGCCCTTCCTTCTGTAAATAATCACCATTAAATATTTGAAATCATTCAGAAGTTATGATTACTGATTTGTTATATAATTTATTACCACATTTAAAAACAAACAAAGATCTTTTCCACACAGGACACCACTGAATTATGTCTTATATTTGGGTTTTGCAATTATTCTAGCTACAGCATCTTTAACTTTCTTTTGATGTTAGAACAAGGGCAAGGGCATATCATTGTGGGGCACTTATAGTCATTACTTGTTAATATTCTATAATGATAATGAGTTCAGTCATCAACATATGTCTCCCCATTAAAGAGGGATGCAAGATAAAAGAAAATTGAAATGAATTATATTACTTTATTGTCTTGGAAGTTCAATCTACTCTTTTAAAATCAAGGGGTATTTTACTAATTGATTTCAATGAATGGGCATTGCACCTTTTCATTTTCTCATGGGAAAAATCACAACTTTGCTTAAAAACATAGTAAAGGACAACTAGCATCAAGCAATTTGATGTTTGCAGGTCTCACTTTGTTTCTGTTCAAGGCATCCATTATTGAAACAGTCTTGTTTTGTCTCCCAGGGCACAAAAGTAACTGCCCCCCACATGCACACACACATACACACACATGCTAATTGCCACATCAAATGACCAAAAATGGCCTAGTGGAAACCTTCAAATAGCTGTGAAAAAATTCAGGCCATCCATAAATGCTGGGTAACCTTTGCGAGAAATTTCCCATCCCAGATTAGGTTACTTTGGTTTGGGGGTGGGGGTGGGGTGGGTTATCACACAGGAAGAGTCTGGACGCAGATTAGTTCTGCACCATTGCAATTTCGTAATGCCAGCTTCATCCTCAGGCTTCAACAACACCTTTATTGTATTTTTTTTTTCCATGATGGCCAAGAACACTGGCCGGCTTCTGAGACAAAGACGAAAGCAAAGAATCTAGTGTGTTGCTAAAGTGTAGCTTCCCTTGCTTTGGTCATGCACCAGTAACGTGAGTGCCAGGGCTCGGATTCTGAACTCACAGAGAGCCAGAGAAAAAAAGGCAAGCATTTTCGGCTTGTTCAAAGGCCTCTCCTTTGTAAGAGGAAGACTAAAGTGGCACAGTCTATATACTTACCAAAGCATGTCAGGAGTCAAAAAATCTTAGTGACCTCCTTTGTAGTGACTGCTATTCAGACTGTCTTCCAGACTTGCTATACAATTCTTACTGCTCTGAATTTGTCTTTTGTCAGGACGTCCTATCAGCTCAACTAACGAATGTCCAATTTGGGTCACGACGTAGTGCCTTCAAACTGTTCATATATAAGTAACCAATCTCTTATCCTTGTCATTTGCTCTTCCTTTCGTGAGAAACCCCAAAGTTAGATCTTTTTAGTAGGCACTACTAAGCCTTCCCTTTTTTTAGCAGTGACCTATGGAAGTGAACTCCACTGTTCACAGGTAAGTCAAGCTGTTAGGATCAACTAGGGTTTGAAGAGAGCTGTCTATAAGAACTGTCTATTGTTGCAGTGATTTTTCCATCCATGACTCTTTGGAATAGTTCTTTTTGAGATATATGGCATGCTATTTATATTTACTTTACTCATATTTGCCTTTCTTCAGAAAACCAAGAAAGTGTAGACAGCATTCTTCCTCCAGTTTTTTCCCACAATGTCTGAACCTGCTACTCATTGGAGGTTGGAACACCATTTGTCTGAAATGGTGTAGGGTTTCCTGCCTAAGCAGGGGGTTGGACTAGAAGACCTCCAAGGTATTCTATTCTATTCTATTCTATTCTATTCTATTCTATTCTATTCTATTCTATTCTATTCTATTCTATTCTACTCTACTCTACTCTACTCTACTCTACTCTACTCTACCCTACCCTACCCTACCCTACCCTACCCTACCCTACTTCTGTTCTGTTCTGTTCTGTTCTATTCTATTCTATTCTATTCTATTCTATTCTATTCTATTCTATTCTATTCTATTCTATTCTATTCTATTCTATTCTATTCTATTCTATTCTATTCTATTATATTATATTCATTATGTTTAAGTACCATCTTATGCACTACAGCCTGGATTCAGAACAGTTAAGGGTAATAAAACCTTCCCAAAATACACTATTTGAAAGATAGGTGTTACCTTTACAGGCATATAGAGACATGCATGCTTGTCATATGACTTCAATATCATGTCATGACACCGTGATATAAACAAGCCACTGTAAAGTACAGGTTAAATTGAGCATTAAACCACAGAAACAATGCTTTATAATAGAGACATATCACCCTCCTTAGGAGAATGGCAGGGGCAAAGGCTCACCTTTTCTTTAGTGTTTGGTGGGAGAGGGTTGTTGGAAGGACTTCTGAGCCTCTCAAGGGTGAAAATATGAAATAGCTCTTGAGGTCATCTCTATCCAACTTCCAAGTGAGAATTATTTAGAGGAAATGGTTTGTATGAGGGTCTAGCTGGAACTATGGACAATGACTGCAAAAGGGTCTGTTGGAGGCAGAAGCATCTTCCTCTTTTAGTATCTCATTTAAGGGACTTAAACATGGGCATGAGTGCAGCTGAGTCTTCCTGTTCTCATTCTTGACTTTTAAATCCTGTGGGGGAAATGTCAAAATGGTCTCAAACTGGCCCAGGAAATAGTGATTTTGAGAGAGTTATAGGGTTGGAGTACCATCAGTCACCATCACCACAACAAATATTTTGGATGTGTTTATGTCACCATTTTCAGTTAGACACCTATGCTAGGCTAATGGCTATGAAGAATTTAGTACTGCCAGTTATTATATATATAATCAAGAGTGCTCTGTTGTAGACTGAATGTCTTACCAACAAAGGAAGCAATGATAAAGTGTTTGCTTAAAAGGCCATCTTTACATTCATTTGCTTTAATAAAATGTACTTGGTATCCAGTTGTCTATATTTAGCCAAGTGTATCAACTTCAGAGTGCAGAACTTCAGAGTTTTTAGGTGAATCGGTTTATTTTGATCCTTTCCAAGTTAGAATGAGATCCCTAACACAACTTTAGATTAAAAAAAAAACCCAGTTTCTGCAAATAGGAATAATAAAACATCTGTTGGGAATTCATTTATTCATTCCTAGACAGGTGGACTGGTTTTCTGATATCTGGAATGCTCTTGGGTTAGTCCAGTGGTGGGTTTCAAGCGGTGTTACCACTGGTTTGCTTCATGCATGCACATAGTGCGCGCTTTGCTTGCACGCATGCCAAACCTGCGCTTCGCGCAAGCACATTGAATTTCAGAACAGCTGAGGCACGGCAATCCGATCTGCCGTGCTTCTCAGCTGGGCTAAAAATGAACAAATATAGGTAGGTACAGTATAGCGCAGGAGCGGGCAGGTGGGTCCAACTGATGGTCAGAGCGAACCGCTTCATTCACACCTCACCATCTCTGCTACCATCTCACCCGAACCGGTGAGAACCGGTAGCAACCCACCACTGGGTTAGTCAGCGCAGTATGTGTGGCATTATTCATATTTGGCAAGGATCCTGATGTCCTTTAACAGAGAAAATATGGTTGAGAAAGTGAAAGTTGTGGGAATCTTGACAGAGAATGTCCGTGTAATCCTATATTTCATTATATTTCAAGCAAAAAGAACTCTAGGTAGTCAGATTATCATTCTTGGTTTCAAGAAAATGGATTGTAATAAGCTAAGGGAAGAATGCAATGAAGTACCTCAGAATCTCTCCTGGGCCTAGTGTTCTTGAATATTCTTATAAATGCCTTCAGCAAGTAGATTGAATGGATACTCATCAAATTTGCAGATGACACAAAACTGAAGGGGATCGTTAACTCCAAGGTAGGGTTAAGATTCAAATGGATCTGAACTTAAACAAGGTGATCTATCTACCAAAATGCTATCAAATAGCAAGAAATGTTAGGCTCCACAAATAAGTAGGTGATGGAAACAGATCCCAAGTAGAAAATAGTTCGTGACTTGGCAGTAGTATTTTTAAGAAGCATCCAAATGTCCTGATAGATCACAGATTAAACATGACCCTGCTGTATGTTGCAGCCACCAAAAGAGCTGAAGTAATCAATGTAAGCCTAATTTGAGATATAAGATTGAGGTCACAGGAAGTGAGAGTTCTACTCTTTGCTACACTAGTCAAGTTACATTTGGTATACCGTGTCCAGCTTTGGACATCACAATTCAAGAATAATACTGATAAACTGAGAAAAGTGCTGATAAGAACAACAGATAGTCTCAGGGGTCCAGAGGCTACATTCTGTGAAGAATGATTAAAGGAACTGGGCATATTTAACATAAAGAAGATAATGATAAGGACAGACATGATAGTCACCTTGTAATACAGTACTCAAAGATCTGTCACAGGGAGGAGAATTAGATTTATTGTCTGTAGTGCTCCACGATATAACATGAACCAATGGGTGGACGTTTTATAAAGATCCAACTAAAAATAAGGAGGATTTTTGATTATGAGAACTATTAAGTAGTGGAACAATCTCCTGGATTTATGGATGATCCATCAATGGAGATTTTCAAGCAAAGGTTGGAGATCCATTTGTTTGGGAGGGTCTGAGGATCCCTGCCCTAGGTAATGGGATGGATTCAAGGTCCTTCCAACCTTATGGTTTTCTTATAGTTCAGAACCTGAATAACCTCCTTGTACAATATGTGGATAAATTTAATTGTATAATGCAAGGAGTGATGCTTTTTCCAATTAACTGCAGAGATGCAACCAGATAACATGGATAAAGATATGACTGAGTTTTTTCTTGCCATGAAATTAATGTTGCAGCTATTAACAAACTAAATAGAATCTGATCCATTTATTCAGTAAACATTATATGAAAGTTCACTTGGCAAGCAAATCCAGTACTTGAGCTAACTGTGGAAACTGTGCATTGTGAGACTCTGCTTAACCTCACAAGCTGTTCTTAATTATTCTGGATAACTGTGGGTAATTTATATGACCACTACAAACATTTCCTATCGGAATACACCCCTTGTGTAGGTTCTAATGTGCTTTAATCCTTCAAAGTGCTTAAATGCTAGCTAAGTAATAGAGGAAATAAGATGACTTATTTTAGGAAATATAAGGAACAACCTAGTACTTAGAGTGGACCAATCAACATTCTTTATTTAGCCATTTATTAACTTTGCTTAACCAGAATTAATGGCCGGGCAGCAACACCAGTTTGGAAACATATGCAATCTGGTGGCAACTACAGCAATTTAGACATGATTAAAGGCAGAGAACCAGCCTTCCCACTTAAATATACATGTGTATATATAACAAGATAGATGGTATTCGTTTTAAGATCTGAAGTACAGGGTGTGATCTTACCCCCTTTTTCCCAGCCAGCCTCACGACTGAGTGAAAGATTAGTCTGATGGCAACTTCCGTATGGCTGATGAATCGGATGTGGAAATGCCATGTTCACTGATGCTGCCTGTAATCTCAAACTCTTCATCTGTCTAGTCTTGAATTAAGTACTTTGGCAGGAGCTCTTTGCCATTCAGTTACAATTTCCCCCCTTTACAGACTGTTCATGCCCTAAAATTATCACATGCTTACAGATCAAATCATCTCTGTGAGATTACTGTCCATCTGGAATATATTTTATTTATTTATTTAATTTCTACGCTGCCTGTCTCACTTAAGTGACTCTGGGAAGTTTATGATTTCATTATGTGACATCATTCATGAACTGGCATGACAGTTCTCTCTCCTGGACAAATTCATAGCCAAAAGCAAATACAGGAAGTCACGGGGAAATGGAAAATGAAGGCATGGGGGTAATAGACAACTATTTTTTATTAAATGTATTTTGATTTATAGTAATGTAATACATGACATCGTAACAGAGAATTAGGTGTGGGATTCCAATACTCTCCCCTCCCGTTAAAAAAAAGTTGAGGGCTCATTTCTCAATATAAGATCAGATGAGATAACAGGCCATTCTGAATATATGGAAAAGAACACCCAATCCTTGTAATAGAATAATCTTTGGTGGGATTGAGATAATAAGAGTTTGACACACCTGGTCCTGTTGGATCTCTTCAATACCGCTGACCGTGGTCTCCTTCTTGTTCTGTGTTCAAATTGAGAAGGGGGAGTCTCCACTTTGCAGAGTGGCCAGGACCAGTCAAGGAGAGGAGAGATGTTGAGACTGAGTACTCCAGCTGCAGAGTGATGCAGCTTTGAGCTTTTTCCTTTCTACTGTTAGCCTCTACACCAAAATCCATTGGTACACAGTGAGGTGTCCTCAAATATGCAGCTATACATCTCCATCCTCGGAAGTATATAGGACTCAGCGCCAGGATCTGGATGAAGAAAAACAAGCTTTATATCCCTGGAAGAGAAAGTAATGAAAGCTGACTGCAGAGCTAAGTCCTTATTTAGCTCTGTACATGGTCGCAATCCCTCACCATCTGGAAACCCTGCCAAAATAACAGGTGGAAGCCATGGCCAAGTGACTTTTGCAATGTCCAATCATGTGCAGAGCATGCTTTGCTGATAGTCACTCATGCCTTGACATCTTCACCTGAACTCATTCTACATGGGGCTGCCCTTGGGAGCTGCAACTGATTTTATATGCAGCAACCCAGGTATTATTTATTTAAATTTATTAGAGCCACTCAATCCCATAGGCTCTGGGATTGCGTGGCTGCAATAAATTTAAATAAGTAATAAATAAAATGGTCCCAAAGGTGCTTTTTTTCAAGAGGCAATTGGACTATCAGATTTGTCTTTGAAGACCTTTCACTTCTCATCCAAAAAGCTTCTTCAGCTCTGACTTGGATGACTGAGAATCTCCATAATAAATAACAAAATTAATTAAAAAAATAATACCTGGGTTACAAAACAAAAAACCAAAGCAGTTAAAAACAACACAGGTATTCAGGACTGACATAATAGTAATAAATCAAATAAAACCAAAGCATGGGTCACCGCTAGGCCTCAGACCAAAGACAAGAACCCCAGTAGAGAGGACCATGTCCATATCTCAGTGCGGGTGGGCAGAGGGAATACTGCTCCAGAGGATAGGGGCTATGACAGGAAAGCACATTTCCTCAGGCCCATCAGATGTTTAATGGAAAGGACTGGGAGTCTATCCACTCTGCTGGAATGTACCATGTTGTCAGAAACTGTTGAAGGCCTGCTCATATAACACAGCTCTGAATGAAGCTGCATTGGCTGCCAACTTCCAAATGTGATTAAAGAAGATGGTGGTTACACTTAAAGGTCAACATGGTTTAGAGCTCTGGTGGAATCTGCCTGTCTAGAGAGATCAGGGAGAAAAGAATTATCAAGGGTCCTGCCACTACAATAATAACATCTTCAGGGACCTGACTGTTGAACCTTCTTAAGAATTGCCCCCTTCCTCTGGAATAGCCTTCTTTGGATATTCAGACTGTCCTCCTATCTAGTTAAGTTTTCAAAGAGTCTGCCTTTTCTAGATGGCTGCAAAATTGTTTTATCTATAAGGAACATTAATATGGGAGCAGGAGAAGCAACGGTATGCACTAGTCAGTTTCCGATTTGTGCTCAGTCTTCAGATCATGGTGTTAGATAAATGAGTAAATGAATAAATTAAAAAAAAATGCCAGAAGGTTGCCAGGAGTAACTATAATCAATTCTTTAGAGAAACAAATACTGTCGTCCTTTTCTTCTTTCATTTCTTCTTGCTTTTTATTCCAGGCTTTGTAATAATATTTTCAGTTATTTGATGGTCAGTGAAAGAGAAAGATTGTCTCTTGTTTGTCTTCAAGTGTTATCTCCCCAAAAGTGGCTGAAGATTCTGGGAGCTGCCATGGCAACATTTCTGGAGGATGCTTGTGAAATGCTAGATGAAAATCTAGGCTTTGATCCAGCTACACATTCTTCTCCCGAGGAAGAATACATTTAAATACCACCCCTTCTCCAATACTGCCAGCAAAAAAATAAAAATAAATAAAAAATAAATCTCTGCTGCCACTTTTGTACCTGGCAGATATCTAGACCTTGGATCCAGAAAAGACTTATATTATTTTCATGATTGTTCCTTGATGATTTTCTTATAATGCAAAAAAATAAATAAATCTGCAATACGTGTGAAATTCATGAGTTTTATATTCATTACATTCTTTAAGTAAAGTTAGATATTCTTTGATAGTTGAGATTCAAATGCTAAAGGAATTTAACTGGGTTTTCTCTTGTAAACTATTATTCCTTACAAGTATTTCTCATCATTCTTGTAGAGGTAAAGCTCTACAATAATGTTCTACATTACTTTGAATTCTGGAATTTTTTTATTGTTAAGCTGGAAAATTATACTGCAGTTTGCCTTTTCAAGTCAAGAAATGTGAACCTTGTGAAATGTAGTTTAAAATTCAAAGAATAACAATAATATATGTGCCAAAATAAATACCTTAGTCATAGAAATTAAAATTATATCTATTTGAAAAGTATCATCACAGTAGACAACTAGATTATTTGTTTGATCCTTTAAAGCAGTCATCCAGATGTGGGAATTATAACTTTATATATTCATTAAAAAGTTCAAGAGATTAAACCCAGTTTCTTAGCACATTACAGATATCAGTTGGCTCCCTAATGCAAGAATCTGTAGCACTTATTGTCTGAGTGGTGTTCTCAATAAAGCAATTATTACAGTTGACCTTTTTTTGCCACAGTTGTTAAATGAATCCAGTTTCCCTCATTGACTTTGCTAATCAGAAACCTGCTGGGAAAGTCACAAATAGTGATCATTTGACCCCAGAATCACATGAGCCCAATTGCAACCATCATAAGTACATGACAGTTGCCAAGTGCTTGAATTTTGATCATGGAGATGCTGATGTCCATAAGTGCAAGACAGTTGTAAGTCACTTTTTCCAGAACTGGCTTCACCTCATTGCATGAGCCCATCCCATTCATTCAGGCAGGGAAGGCATGCTGCAGACCACGTCAATCAAAGAATTTTGACTGGCAGGGTCTAGGAAGAGGGCCTTTTCTGCTGCTGCCCCTGCATTGGAGAATATCTTGCCCTCAGAAGTGAGGAAAGCCCCCAGTCTCTTGGCCTTCTGCAAAGGGGTCAAAACTTGACTATTTGGTCTTGTGTGGGGGACACAGGGGCCCACACAACCATGGGACTAGCTGTCCCCATGAGACACCCCCCACCTGTATTAACTGCTAATCCCCCATTTTGGAATGCTTCATATTTTGAGATTTTTGTAATGTTTTATCATTTAAAAATTTTCAAACTTAAATTAATATGATTTTAATGTTTAATTTATTAATTAAAGTGTCCTTTTTGAGGCACACGGGTTATTAAGTATGAAATCTAAATAAACATCAGGTTTGAGGAGGCCATAAAAATGTTTATGGGTCCTGAGTGTTAGATATGTTATTCATGCAATATTCATAGTTGGGAGAAGCAGCTGCCTCTCGTCCCTTCTTCACTGAAACCATTTTATCCTTCAGTCAAACGCTTATCCATAATCACCATCAACCTCAAGATACTAAAACAAGGAACAAAGGATGCCAACAAGGCTGCTTTATACCAGTTTTCACAGGTCTTGAAATTAACAAAACAGAGGGATTTCTACCACTTGACCAAAGAGGGAAATAGAAGGGTTAGTCCAGGGCCCTCCTCATTTGATACTATAAACATTTGTTTGGTTCCCCCTACCCCTGAGTCAGAAAGCTTGACCTGCAAAGCCACTCAAGCCCACAAATTGTTTAATATGGCAGCCAAAACCCAAGAATCGTGAGGTAAAACTTGCCTTCAGCCTGTTGCAATTTTGCAAAAGGAAATCCATAGCTTTGTTGCCATTTTGACTGAGCCAGAGCTGACCAGGAAACAAATTGACGTGGTATTCCAACATTGCTGACTTTGTGCAATAAAAGTGGAGCTGCTCCAGCCCAGGGCTCACTGTGAGGTGTCCTTTGTTTTCTTCTCATAGCCACTTCTCCCCACTCTTGCTACACACAGACAACACTTTACATAGAGGTCACATTTTAAATTCCCTTTCAAGCTGCATTGTAACAGTACCTAGCTAAGAAAACTACATTATTCTCTTGCCCTTTCCCCCAGAGAATTTGAATGAAACCTTTAGCCTACATTTAAGAAACCTATTTGATCACAGTTAGAGCCTCTATAACTACTGGCTGTCTTACAAAGATACAAGAAGCAGAATTAAGCACAAATTGTATGAAAGGAGAGGTGTATGGATTTATTGCAAGGGTTTTATCTTAAATGCAAACTAAACACACCGTGTTTGCATCTGGATATGACATAATATTGTCTGGTACAAAGGCAAATGTCCAAGATACTAACGCTAATTATAGCCATCTTTGTCAAATAGTTATTATTTAGTATGAATCATCAGCAATAGTAACTTAAGCTATGCCTTTATAAGAAAAATGTGTAATAACTCCCAGAACTTTAAATATAGGTTAGATCTGTCCATAATTTTAAAAAAAAACCCAGAGTAAAGAACTTTTTAATGATATCAAATAGCTTTAAACTTCATCCATTTTTAACAGATTCATTGAAGTCAGATAAATCCTATTCTTTGTTACAAATATACAGTATATTACTAAATAAGCACATAACTGAACATAATTCATAAGGATGTTACCAAATATTTCATCAGAACTCAGGAAATGAAAGTTGGTATGCCTCTTTCAAAGTGATTTTTTAAAAATTGGGATAATTGAGGATGGCCTTATTTAAAACATTTAAATATTTAATTTAAATATTTAAATATTTATAATATAGGAATTGGGTATGTCTAGTCTAATGAAAAGAAGGACTAGGAGACACATGATAGCGGTGGTCCGATATTTGAGGGGTTCCTACAAAGATGAAGAGTCAACCTATTCTCCAAAGCACCTGAAGGCAAGAGAAGAAACCATGGATGGAAACTAACCAAGGAGAGAAGCAATCTAGAACTAAGGAAAAATTTATTAACAGTGAGAGCAATCAACCGAAGGCCTTCAGAAGTTGTGAGTGCTCCATCAATGGCGGCTTTCAAAAAGAGACTGGACAACCATTTATCTGGAATGGTATAGGATCTCCTGCTCAAACACAGGGTTGGACTAGAAGACCTCCAAGGTCCTTTCCAACTCTGTTATTCTATGTTCTCAGTTCTAAAACAAAATGTTCTAACTCTGAAAATTTGCATTTCACAGTAGATTCATCCACCGAGATATCATTATCTTCCACTAATTATTCTACATTAATCTACTGAATAACAAAACTTAAAATCTCATCTGCGGCCTCTCCAGTCAATGATAACTTCTTAAAGTAAAATCTTATGTATAGCCACTCAGAAATAAACTCTTATTGTGTTTAGAAGGATTTGCTTTAGCAGATGGAAGCTAAACAGAATAATTCTGTTAACACAAGAGAAGAATCTCTTTGAACAACTTCTGGCCAGACTTCTACTGATCTGAACATAAGTGTGGGGAAGACAATTTGATTGTTTTAAGTATTTATATAGCTGCACATCTTATATTGAACTCTTGTTTTCTGATTTACCTTGTTGCAAGCTGAAATTGATTTCTAGAATGGTTCTCTATTTCTTCCAGTGGGAGAGAAAAAAACCTTAATAATTTTCCCTTCTAGAAAACATTTGTGTTTGTGTGTTTGCTTATAAAATAAGACAGACATCACTAAATATTGGATATACAAAGCATGCATACTAAATGTTGTGTATCATTCTTAACCTATAAGTAAAATGTAAATGAATCACGGTGGCTGTTCTTGAAGCAATGTGTCAATGCAGAAAGATTTCACCATTGAGCTGCTGTATAGTTTTTGAAAAACAGTTTTCTTTCATCTTCCAGATTATACGACTTCACAGGACATATAAATACCTATGTGCTAACAATTAACTTAAATGTTGCATTTAATGGCAATAAAAAGTAAGTATTCTTACCTGTGTGAGAATTAACATATCTTGTATAACAAGGGTTGATGATGGGAACACATGGTGTCATAAACTGATTTAAGTTACATGACCTGATTCTCAGTTAATTATTTTACAATTCATTTATGTTCACCAAATGTTAGAGACTTTATTGTCAAAAGGTGCGGTAAACAAAAATGCTTTGATCAGATAAATGATGTGACAGAGCAATTTCACATAAATAGTACAATGATACAACATGTCTGAAAAATCACCACTTAAGAATAAAATAATTAATAGGATATAGGATGACTTTTTCAAGTTAATGGTTTTTGATAACCAGTTTGCTTTTTTTTCCCCCAGGCAACATTGTCCTTTCTTTCTCTATCTCAGTTTTTTTTCATCCACTGGGCATCAACTGATTCCAAATATAAATCAAAATATGATCAAGCTAAACATTGGTATCTTATCATTGCATGCAATATTCTTTTACTATTGCTTCAGCATTACCAAATCATCACTATCATTAAAAAGCATCCAAAATTGTATAGCAAAAAATGAGCACGATGCATTATTGAGCCTTACTATGTAACTAGGATGTTACATAACTAGGATGTTAGTTATGTTATTGACTTGGAGGTTCAGCAAAGCACTCAAATTTGCATTATTTGCAAACTAAAACCCTAAATGTGATTTGTCAGTGGCAAAATTTAGGGTGCAGCGAATTCTGAGGGGGAACAATATCTACCACTTCACCACATACTTATAGGAATTGGCTTTTTCAGTTCCTTTCTTAAAAGGAAAGAACCAGTGATAGCATTAATTTTTGTAATCAGTATTTTCAGGATCTTTAGTCCTAATACTTGCACATTGTTCTTTTTCCAACACTTAACTCTTAACCTTCCCATGAGAAAGAGGAGGGAGAAAGCAGGGAGAGAAAGAATGTATATGCCTTGTGCAGGATACAATATAAAATACATGTAGAATTATATTAATTATGCAGATGATATAAACCAACATCCAGTTAGCAAAAATCAATAGTAATGCTTTCTTTAGTAGCATTCTAAGCAAATTGGGGGGTGGATTAGTAATTTTTGTGGCAAGAACTTTTCAGAAATCTATAAAAGGAGCATACAGTGCCACCTTGTGGCATTGATTACATTCAAGTGAGAAATTATTACGCTGACAATACTTTTTCCTTTAAGTAAAGATGACTCAAAGTAGCTATGTAAATATTTTATAGCAGACCAAACAGGGTTTTTAAGGTTAGCACTGTTCATGCTTGCAGCTGTGAACCTTAGTTTTAGTGCTTCTAAATCCCAAGATGGTTTATATTTTTACTATGAACTATGGACTTACTTTACTTTAGTTTACTTTATTGTCATTGCACATGGTACAATGAAATTAAATGATTTAATTTAATTTTCTGATTAACTTTAACTTTATGATTCAATACATTTTTCAGAAATAGGTGAAATAAAGGGTGATGTATTCAACACACAACTCAACAAAAAAAATAAGGCAGACATTTAACTTCTCATCATTATGAGAATCCATATCAGCCTCATCTGCATGCACACACCCATATGGTACATGCATCTCCAAATGTGCTTTGTTGTTCCAGATAGTTCAACAAATAATGTCCCAAACCCATTCAGAGGCATGATACTCTAGGCAGAACTCCTAGAGCTGGTCCTGAAGAACAAAATTTCTCCACTATCTCTCCCTGCACTGAGGAACACAATAAGCCTTCCAATAATTAGAAATTAGAACTTTAACAATAGCAATAGCACTTAGATTTACAGTATATACCACTTCATAGTGCTTTACAGGCCTCTCTAAGTGGTTTAAAGTGTCAGCATATTGCCTCCAATAATCTGGGTCCTCATTTTACTGACCTTGGAAGGATGGAAGGATGAGTCAACCTTGAGCCAGTCAGGATTAAACTCCAGGCTGTGGGCAGAGTTAACCTGCAGTACTGCATTCTAACCACTGCGCCATCATGCACCACATAGAATAGCAATTATATGTCAGTTTGTGTGGATCTCTCTGAGCTGTATTAGATTTGGGGGGTGGGGTGCAAATTTACAGCACAACATTTAGTAAGTAATCTAAACAAGATTTTTGTTTTCTTGGAAGTAACCCAGCATGTATGTTCTTCTGAGTCTGATTCACTGGAATGTCTTTAAAACCTAGTCAACTCAGGTAACTTAGTCATCTCAATTAATCACATTAGAACAGACTTGCAAATCCTGAAATGCATGTATAATTTCTTCCTAATTTCTTCCTTTGTTTACCTTGGGAAGATTATAGCATCTAGAACAAATGAAACCATTTAGTACAAATAAGAATAAATGGTAAGAAATACTTTTATGAATCATGAACTGATAATACATTATCTGGGCAAGAATAATAATAGTATGTGAGCTATGCAATTAAGTTGCTTATTTGAATTGCTTCTAGATAAGAAAATCCTTCTGAAGCACAGAATGATAAATTTATGCCATATACTTCTGTGAGCTTCTGAATCATTCAACAAATTGCAAAATTTATGGAGGTGAGGAATACCTGCATGAGAACTGTCAAAATGGTACAAAGGAAAGTGCAAAGTTTCATTCTCTTGAACTCTTCATAAAGTGAGGAATGAGGAAGGACTAAAATTAGGGACTAGCGATAAAAAATGCAAAGAAACTCTAAAAATTAGTCCATATATATTAGAGACAGAGTTTAGAGTTTAAAATTGGTCTTTGGACTAGATTGAGAGCACTGAGTTATGCTTGGTAGCTACAAGTAGTCCTCAATTACAGACCATAAGTAGGAGAGTTGCCAATACATAGCAGTCTGATTTAAAACTCATAAGCTATATTAAATGTGCTTAATGCAGCTGTACTAAACTATGTAAATTAAAATCAATAAGCAAAAATGCTGGTGCAATAAATTTTGTTTGATTTTGAGTAAGCAGATTCCTTTGTTTTTCTTTAAAAAAAAGAAAAGAAAAAAGTGTTCCTTTTATAAATTAGCCAAAGCAAAGCTTGCCCACCCAGGTAGCAACACTGAGCCAAACTTAATCCAGAAAGCTAAGCAAAACTGGCTCTGTTTAATACTTGAAGGGAATTATCTAGAACAGGGGTGTCAAACTGGATTTCTTTGAGGGCTGGATCAGCATTATAGTTCTCCTCTGCAGGCCGGCCAGGGGGAGGGAGATGGTCTGGATGCCATTTATTTATTTATTTATTTATTTATTTATTTATTTATTTATTTATTTATTTATTTATTTATTTATTTATTTATTGGTTCGATTTATATGCCGCCCTTCTCCAGAGACTCAGGGCGGCTTACAATGCGTTAAGCAATAGCCTTTATACTTCTATATATACCTGCTTAGTAGGGCTTTCGCCCCCTCCCAAGCGGTGTTCTTTTGTATATAAAGCCAGCTTATTGCCCCCACAATCTGGGTCCTCATTTTACCTACCTCAAAAGGATGGAAGGCTGAGTCAACCTTGAGCCTGGTGAGATTTGAACTTGCAGTAATTGCAGGCAGCTGGTGCTACTTAACAGCACTTTAGTCTGCTGCACCACCAAGGCTCTGCAGCACTTTGCTGGCCAGAATGGGGCATAGGGGGACAGGAGGCCGTCCAAGCTGAAAACAGGGCATAGTGGCACACACAGCCCCCCCTCCCATGCCCGTTTTGGCTGCCAGAGGCACTACGGGCCAGTCCTTTCCTATTTCCAGGCCGATCCCGCAGGCCAGATTTAAGCATCCCTGATCTAGAAGGTCTAGTATTGTAGGCTAGTGGCAAAATGTTTTAGAAGGTTAACTGGGTAACTTCTGCACCGGGTGATGCCTCCACTTTTCTTAAATTTATGGGTCCTATATGAAAGGTAGTTTATCTGACTCCAGGATATTTGTAGTTGAAGGGAGCAGCTGTTTCTCATACCTTCTGGACTGGTACCACTTTATCTTTCAATTGCAAGCTCATCACTAGCAATCTCAAAATGTTAACAAGCAACAAAGGAGGTCAACAATGGCTGTTCTATTTCAGTTTCCAGAGGTCCTAAAGTTAGTGTAAAAAAAAGAGAGAGAGAGAGGGCCTCCTACCACTTGACCAAAGAGGGAAATACTATGGTTAATCCAAACCCATCCCCATTTGATATTATACTGTAAACATTTGCTTGGTTTCTCTCCCCACCCCCCAGCTCTTAATGAACTCACTAATAAATGGGGGCTGGAAATTTCTTTAGCAGTTTGTAAGAGTCTATCCCTGAACTTTAATCCTGAAATCAGTAGAATAATCTGCTATGATTAATCATTATTTGAAATAATTTAAATTCTCCAAGTTGTACCCTGTTGTTTTGACAACAGCTGGTCAAATGCTACATCAGTCCCATAACAGTAGGAGGCCTGGCTCACTCGTTGACTCAAGGGGATTCCTGCGAATCTAAGCTGTCACCAGATATTTACAAAATGCTAATGTGGAATATTTAAAAGAGATGTCATGTCTATGCAATGGTGATGTGTGGCAGTACTGAAGCTAAGCACCAGATCAATCTGCATAAATCCTTCTAGAGTCAAGTGAGAATACCTTTGATTCCTAAATACTGTATGTCTTTGTGTTGATTTCTTTAGCTATTAAAGAGATGTAAAAATGATTAATCCTTGATAAGTGGGCAAAATAAATACACGAGTACTTACTGGTACATAAATCCTCCTTCGCTGCCCTCACTTCTTTATCTGAAAAGACACAATGGAAGACATTCCCTCATGATCGCTGCCTGTCAAACTTCCTTCCTACCAACCTAGACTAGAAATTGTTAATCCAAAGAACAAGTCCTTTAGAGTTTTGATGAGTAGTATTTATTAGAAGGAAGGCTGAAGAATGCCAGCAAGCATTCCACTTTTGAATGAGAAATCTGTATATGTGTAGTGCAAGATTACAAAATTCTGCTTCATTTTCTTGCACTCCTTAGATATATAAAGAAGGAGGGTTATCCACTTTTGAGAAGTTACATCTGTGGATTATTTTGGCAACTGCTGCTAGATTTGTTTTTACTGTAAGAAACTATCCCTACAATACCTTTCTATAGCATTTCATAAGTAAATATGGAAGAATAAACCCATGTTTGGATTGTACCAGTTCATGGATTGCCCGATTACAATTTTCTTCCATGACCGCCATACATATATATATCCTCTACATCAGGGGTGTCAAACTCACAGTGTCACGGCTGTATTATTATCACATGATGTATCTGGGCTTTTCCCCCCTTCTCTAAACCGGGCATGGGCATGGCCAGCACATGATGCATCTGGTCCGTGGACCACGAGTTTGACAGCAAGTTTGACAGCGAGTTTGATATCAAGATAAATAAATTCTAAAGAAAAGCACAAACTTTTCTTCCAGGATCCAGGGCTGCATGCAGCTTGTGAAAAACTTTAAGGAGGTACCCAAAATTGTTACTAAATTGTAATTTCTAATACGATAGAAAAATTAAAGCTTAAATTTATGACTAAGAATAATCATATAATGCATATTTAATTTAATTATAGAGGAGTAAAAAAAATAAAATGAAATAAAAATTATTTCCCTCTTTACAATTTGCAAATCAACAGTGCAAATCACTGGCTAAATGGAGACAGATGAGGAAAAGAAGCCATTTGTGTTCCATTAATGAGGAGAAGGCAATCACTTTGTCTTTTTTCCCTTTTCCTGTTATCTTCTACACTAAGAAGAAAAACATTTCAGCAATAGAAGCTCTCCACGAGAATGTGGAATTGGCAAAATCACATCACTCAATGGAGTCTCCATGGATGGAGAAGTTCCTCAATATAGACTATCGCAGGGGTCTGCAACCTTAAGCACTCAAAGAGCCATTTGGACCCATTTCCCACAGTAAAGAAAACACCGGGAGCCACAAAACCCTTCCTGTGCCTGATTATTTCTTGAGGGGCCACAAAACTAGCATATGTAGTTGAATTAAACATTCTGTTTTCTTCTGAAACTTTTCTTTTCTTGGATTTATCCATGGTTGGCCTACTCAATAAGCTCAATAAATCGTGTGCCGGCAGGTGTCGCTCGTTGGCGGTTGTGACTCATTTTTTGAATGACAGGGAGCCACAGCAGAGGGGTGAAAGAGCCACATGTGGCTCCAGAGCCGCAGGTTGCTGACCCCTGGACTATTGTGACTTGTCTATGCTCATAACGGAGCTAATACACTGACTGGATACATGTAGAAATATCCTCACCAGGAAGTTAAAATGTTGCTTAACACAATGGACTTAAGAAAAGGATAACCCTGCATAGGTTTCTTTGTGTTTCATCCCAGGACAAAGACATCTATTAAATCATTTCTTTTTTTACAAACAGGTGGAAAAGTCAGCTCAATACCCCAAGAATCTCCCTCGCCAAACCAATTCCAGCTTCTAAGCAGCAAGGTGAGCCAAACAGATTCACTTCTAGCATAGCAGCCATCAGAGAACATTGAATTTAATGGGGCTTGCTTTATAGGAAGCACGCATAGATGTATGCTTTCCAAACTCAGATTTCCACAACCTCTTTGTGTTGCTGTGTGAGAAATTAGGTTGTGCATGAAAAGAATTGCCTGAATGATGAATTAATATTACAAGTGAGTGAGTTCTTTTAAAGATAATGACTGATTAAAGTTCATCAGCCATTATTAATTCAGTGGCTCTACCCTTTTTGAGTATAGTTTCTGGCTAGCATGAACACACCCATGTTTATGCACATATACATGAATACAAGTGGTCACATGCATTGGTTGGGGGAATATCTGCAGATTGGTTTTAAGGGAAGATGGCAATCCCAGCTGACAATGTAGTGGAGCTCAATAGAATAAATATATTTTTCTGTATTTATTATGTCCTTTGGGGGGAATATCTTACATCTTGGATCATCTTCCTTCTGGACAAATATACTACAAAGTATTATTATAATGCTGACTTTATGTGAACACCTAATACCATATCCTCATAATATAACTGAGAAGATTCAGCTGATAAAAAAGTAGGTCTCCAACCCACTTAAATGGGGGAAAGTCTTCAAACAGTTCTGGAAATAAGTTAACATTAACTTTAAAATGAACTTGTGCTTTAGCATAACATTACATTTTCCAGATGAAAATAGATCCTGGAAGAGCCAAATATGATTAAAGTCTATTTTTTAAAAATAGTCAAACTGAATTTCTTGTCATGGAAGTATGTAGAAACTGCCACCTTGTGTTGAAACAAAGTAGAAACATTCATGTTCTCTCTATAATTGTGTCTTCTTTCAATTAATTTGATAATGGAGATTGCATTGCTTATCATTGTCTCCTAGACATTATGGTGAAGGGTCTCAAATGATTGGGAGGGCTTCTTTCCCTGCAACCATCTATATTCAAGAGACTGAAGTGCAGTGAAGTTTTGAAGAGTAATTTGGAGTACAATGAACTCCAGACCAACTCCACTTTAGGACATGATGTCAGAATTCGTTCCATGTAGAGCTTCCAATAAACACTGAGCTTTATTCAGATTATTCCTGTTTAGTGGCCTTTGTAACAATGGTGAAATCCAATTTTTTTTACTACCAGTTCTGTGGGCATGGCTTGGTGGGCGTGGCAGGGGAAGGATACTGCAAAATCTCCATTCCCTTCCCACTCCTGGGGGAAGGATATTACAAAATCTCCATTCCCACCCCACTCTGGGGCCAGCCAGAGGTGGTATTGGCTGGTTCTCCGAACTGCTCAAAATTTCCGCTACCAATTCTCCAGAACCTGCTGGATTTCACCCCTGCTTTGTAGTCTTTCTACTGAGGCACTAAGATTTCAGAAAAGGCCACAAGCATTTAATTCCAGAGTGAGCAGCAAGAAGAGTGAAGCTAAAAGATCAATCACATGCGAGCCTTTTTAAGATCTCTCTCAGTTGGCCAAAGTTTCTTCAGGTTCCTAAATGTGTTAAGATTTTGGATGTGATTATCAAATGACAGGCTAAGAATGCCAAGGGCTATGCTATGAGATGAAGTCTGCTTAAGGATTGCCATAACAGTGTTGTGTCAACAATGGAATGAAGTAGACTACGACAGGAAATACTAAATTAAGCTGTTTTTCAAAAGACCCTAGATCATTGAACATTCAAATGATAACACTGTATCTCTAAAGGTTTTGTGAAACTCTGCCCACACAGAATCTATTTCTAACCACAAACACAGCTTAAAGCTTAAGAACTCCAGATGACAAACCAGCTAAATGAACAACTTTACATGGTCAGTGGAAATAAATGGGAATGGATCAGTCAGCCACAAAACCTCCAAAGCACCATTTCAAGCAAATTACATACCATATGCAGTGCTTTGATTTTAATTCCCGATTCAGTGTCTTTGTTTTCTTTTTCGTTTCCTCTTAATGAAAAGCAGCTGGAGAGAACTAAATCTGAAATGGTGAAGTAGCAGTTAGAAAAAGTGTTCAGTTCCAGCCTCCTGCCATTTTTCTGTTCAAAACTGGTAAGAGAAAGATGCAGAGATTTATTGTCCATTAAAGAGTAGAAGAGTATTTTGTAGACGAATGCTTTTAAATTGCCCCAAGAGTCATTTACTAATTTCCCACTGTGTGTGAGAAAAAGTACTGATTATTTTGTGAACCTATTGTATTTTGATACTATTTTTAAGTTTCTTCGGAAAAATTTAGCTGCAGAAAAACAGGATATAATTCATCATTAATGGATACATAAGCAAAGAAATGAAACCTACATTTCTTGTTAACTGGAAGAGATCCTTTCCACTAGATAACCTCAGAAGTGATCTTGTTAACCAGCACAGGGCCAAAAATCTTGAGAGAGATGGAATTTCCTTATTTTTTTCCCCCACAATAAGCCCTGGCATGATGCTTCTGTGAAAATCCTGATTTCAAGTGTTTCTTGAAATTTTAAGATGGCTACTCGCACACAGTTTGACAAGCTTTAGGTGAAAGTTGTAGGCAGGAGAGGGAAAATTCCAGTGGCCATTCACACTGTAAGCAGAAATGAACAAAACTTTAGTAAAGGGCACCTATGGAGATTCTCAGTCATCCAGGTCGTGGTTGTCCCAAAAGTGCTTTTTCAAAAGGCTACTGGATTTTGTTTTTTCCCTGAGGACATTTATCTTCTCATCCAAGAAGCTTCTTCAGTTCTGAGTCAGAACTGAATAAGCTTTTTGGATGAGAAGTGAAATGTCTTAAAGGAAAAAAAACGAAGTCCAGTTGCCTTTTGAAAAAGCACTTTTAGATTTAGTAAAGGACTCCATGATAAAGGAATCAAAGTGAAATATTTAGAAACAAGAACATTTCCCTTTACAAAGCCCTATATTTGGGGAATGCTCATCCAATTCCTTAGAGAAATTGGTGAATTGGTCCCATCTAATTCAGTCCCATCCCATGCTGGAGCCCATCTTCAGGGAACTTCTTTCTACTGGAATACTAGAATTCAGTTTATCTCCTTGTTGTATAAAAACAATGTTTTGGAGGCACAGCAAAGAGAATTTCACCTCTTTAATGGAAGCCTCAATTACTATATATTTATTTTTTACAGAATCACAGAAAGCAGATAATGCAGGTAGGGAATTATTTTTCTGTCTTAAAGATTAATCATATCTTGCCTCACTTCTCTGTAAAATGAATGTGTTCCCCATTACCTTGCAAACTATGCATTCTAAAGTCATCTGTATTTAGGATGCTGTTTTTCCTCCCACCACCCCATAAATATTCTAACAGTGTGCTTTTGAAGCACAAGAAGGAAGAGATATACATAAGAACTATTCCCTATAAAATCAGTTCAATGCCAAGAAAGGAGAGGAAGGAAAAACATACAGGTTGTCCTCTATTTATATCATCACTGGACATTTCAAATTCGGTCTGAAATGGAAGGAAGTTTTATTTCTGATGCAGTCATTAGCCATTATAGAGTATTCTTCTATCACTGATCAATAAATAAAATGTGTTGTGGCAGTCACATCTTGTGCCTCAGCTGAAATATGTTCATTGCAATGCAAAAACTATAGGATTGTGATGGTGAACCTATGACACGTGTGCCAGAAGTGGCACACAGAGCCATCTCTCCAGGCATGCCAGCTGTCTCCCATTGCTCTTCTGAGTTCCAGTGCGTGCGTGCATGCTGGCTGGCTGGTCTTCACACACGTGGGAGTGCCGGAAACCGGAAGACCAAGTGGCCGGCACACATGCGCACACAGAAAACCGGAAGCTCAGCTTCCCAGCATGCGCATGTATACTGGGGAGCTGCTCTTCTGGTTTCCGGCACTCCGCCATGCGCATGCTCCCGTTTCGGCACTCGGTGCCGAAAAGGTTCGCCAACACAGCTTATAGGACAACAAATTAATAACCATCTTGACAATTGGTGGTTTCTCAGAGAGTCTCTTGAAACTACTAGGCAGATATTTATTTGTTGATTTATTTATGATCAACAGGTTATATACAATAACCTTCAAAACAGCAATGGAATTGCTGTTATAGAATTCATGACACATTTTATTTCCTCCTGCTGCCAGTATTGCCAGTATTTCCAAACTTTTATTCATTGCCTATTACAGTCTTTTACAATATAGTTGGCACTAATGCATTTTCCTTCTTACAAGAAGGGGAATTATTGTTTCTGCAAGATGGCTCAGCTTTAACAATTTGCTTGAAAAATATACCATAGTCGAAAAGATGAAGTCTCGGTGAATGAAAAATGCCTTTTCATTTTGCAAATTATGTTTCTTAATCATTCTGGCTTTTTCTACAAGTCCTTTTGCCCTTAACAGCAGAAAAATAGAGTTAAGGGAGGTTATAGGGAGGTTATTCTATAGTGACAAAAGAGTCCTCAGCACATAGATTTCATGTATGAGTTATTAGAATATACATTAAATATTTTAAAACCCTATTTTTTCTACTTGTAATTTCCTGCTCCTTTCTTTGGAAAAAAAATGAGATTCATAATATATTAACCAGGATTATAGTAATCACAATATCATACTTTAATGTACTGTATCATGTGGATGCATTTCATTAGTTTAACTCTTCATTGTCAGTTTTGTAATACTTTGAGATATTGTTGGCATGTCATTCTTATGACCTTGCAGCTTACTCATTGAGCATCTCATTGGCCCTACCTCTTAAATCATGTTACACACATGCTTGGTGGGTTTTGTGCAGGTACAGTATGTGCTGTGTTATTAGGTTGTTAGAATAAATCTTATATTAAAAACTAAGGACTAGGGTTTGTTAATGATCCCTAATTCAAACTAAGTTCAATATTCAAAGACATCAATATTTGTTTTCATTGATTTGAAGTTTGATGTGATAAAAGTATCAACTATATACTGAAATATCTGCAACTACATTGGATTGTATGTATAAATCCAAAATAAAATATGGTAGATAGCGTTGATCCTACCAAACTTTGGACAGATCAAGGTTTTGTTTTGTTTTGTTTTGCAAAACATTTAAAACATTCCCTTTTCATTTTCTTTAAGACCAAAATAGCAGAGATGAAGAAAAAACAAGCAATGCAGAAGCAATGCAGAAACTCCAACCTAAAAGTAGACATATTCAAAAACTGTTTAAAAATTAAGTTTTTATTAAAGATGGGAGAATCTATTCGGTCACTTACTTTTCTGACCTGGCAGACTTCTTGGCATGACTATTGGCAAGATTAACTTTTTCAGGTTATGATGCCAGCCATTTTTAAAAAAAATCTGGTGTGTGTGTGTGTGTGTGTGTGAGAGAGAGAGAGAGAGAGAGAGGGAGGGAGGGAGGGAGGGAGGGAGGGAGGGAGAGATATCATGGCTGCTTATGTAATACAGTACTTACCTCCTTATCTCAGGTACCCCAGATCCCAATATGCCACTCTATTCTTCCCTCAGCTGTGTCTGTAGAAGTAAAGCTGCAACAATGTTTGAAACCAGAAAGAGGTAACTAATAAGTTCTTTGGTTTTCAAATCTCTCTCTGAAGCAGTTCAAAGGCATGCCATTCAATATTAACACCCCCCGGTCACTGCAAAGTTTCCATTTTAAAATGCAAAGACACGATTTAATAAAACCTTCAAATTGAATTCAACCATCAAAGCTTCAGACAAATCTACTCAGGCGAATGTGTTTTTAAAGAAAATTTCCCATAAGCTAAGAAATACTTCCAATTTCTTCCACTGTGGGGAGCATGTCAGTTTGTAAAATGTCTGGGGAAAAAAGCTTTAACATTCAGTGTAAAGTTTTACTGCTTTGGAAAGCAATGCTGAAATTGTACTTCAGGTTGTAATCTTAAAGACACTAATCAGAGAAAAAAAAATCTAGTGGAACTCTTTCTGTCTTACATCTGACTACTACATTAGCATAAGATCACTAAAGTCTTGTTTTAAAATAGGTGTATTATATTCTATTAAACAAAGCAAAGTTACTGGAAGCATGAAATATATTTCCCCTCAGCAAATTAGAGGCGTGAACCTAGAGTTATACAAAATATTTTGAATCTAGAATGTTTCAAGTTTATTAAACTTAAATGCTGCCCATCACACCTAGTGGTGACTCTAGACAACTTACAATCCATAAAAATAATATAAGCATTAAAACAATAAATAGTAACACTAAAATTGATTAAAAATTACCAAAGATGGAAGGAAGGGAGCAAGATGGACATGGGGATCTTAGTCCATTAATCACCTCCAGAGTGGCACACCTCCATTGTGGTCCCAGGCCAGTCAGCAGAGTGATGTTTTGAGGCTCCAATGGAAGGCCAAAAGGGTGGGTGTGGATCTAACCTGGTGTTGAGGGGGCACACTATTCCAGAGGGCGGGAGCCAGAATTCTTTGACCAATAGGGTCTTCCGCATACCCTTCTGCTGACATGGGTGGGGCAGGCCAATTCTACTGGGTTGGGAGTGGACAAGTTTAATATGAAATGCCCAGCCACAGCTACTACATGGGCAAAAATGTGAGGGAGTGTCAGGAGGACCCATTTTTCAACTCAGTCTCAAAGTTTCAAACTTCAAACAGAACATTTTAGCATGCCTTGAACAATTTGCATCCCCTTACATAATCCCCTACATGTTAAAAAAATATAAATTTTCTACTGATATTGACTCTATTAAATGCAGGGGTGGGGAGGGAGAAGATGGTGCCATTCTACATATTGAGGAACCTCGTTGTTGTCAAAATCTTTTCTTCTTCTTCTTTCCTCTTCTTCTTATATAATGAGACTGTTTTACACAACAAAAATACATCGTTGAACTTTCTAAAAATAATCAAATATTAGCAATAATTGAGCACAAAATAATAATACACGCTTAGCTGTTTCTTCTCCTTGGGGACAGTGGAAGGGTTTGAGCACCAGCAAAATGTGGAAAGTGATCACTTATTTGTCCTTTTTTTTTTAATCCCGAAGACTAAAGAGCAGTCCCTTGGGAAGGCGCATTGAAGTCAATGGCAATGGATATGAACATTTTCCTACAGATGGAGAAAACAAGATGCTGTGGGAATTTATTTTCATCTGTATTCCATTAGACTCTCAAACTTTTCTTCTAGATAACATGAAAATACAAATTAATGAGTTGGAGTCTATAAATATGGCTCTGATGTGATTTTGTACTGCTCATTATATTTCAAAGAAGATAAAAGGTCTACTATATAAACATGTTATACCACAAAAGCTATAGTATGCATGTTCCTGAGTTGTACCACTTCAGACTGTAGATGTCTCCCCATGCAAAATAATTCCTTCACAAAGAACAGAAAAGAAACATGCTACAGATGTGTTTTCCTAGCGAATGATATTTTTGGGGGGGGGAGAGCTGTTAAGACATCAGGTTAACACTAGAGTGAGACCTGTATTAATGTGAATGTTGGGGGCTTTATCTCTTAAGCATGGAATTTGTTTGTTGCAATAGCACCTAAATCTTCTTTCCATATTATACGTCAGTTTCAAATATTTTTCTTACAAGAACTTAGTTGGATTAAGTTGGGATTGCAACTCCCAATTTTCTCAAATGAAGCTTATTATTGATGTCTGTTTCAGTTCCCAACTCTGGGTTTGATCCAGTTTTGGGAAGGAAACAGTCTTGGTAAATGACTTAGCAATAGCAATAGGTTAGCTTAGCAATAGCAATAGCACATAGATTGATATACCACTTGATAGTGCTTTAAAGCCCTCTCTAAGCGGTTTACAGAGCCAGCCTATTGCCCCCAACAATCTGGGTCCTTATTTTACCTACCTCGGAAGGATGGAAGGCTGAGTCAACCTGGAGTCAGTGAGAGTTGAACTGCCGAACTGCTGGCAGCTGGCAGTCAGCAGAAGTAGCTTGCAGTACTGCATTCTAGCCACTATGCCACCATGGCTCTTAGGAACTGATGTGGAGGTTTCTCTCCTTTGATGTTTAATAATATGAATGACAATATCTGTCTAGGACAGTGATGACTAACCTTTTTACCGTTGGGTGCCAAAAGTAGGGGGAGCACGGGGGGGAGGTTGCGTGCATGTGTGTCCACACCCATAATTCAATGCCCCCCCAGGCCCCACACATGCGCACACGATCCTCCTGCACTCCCCCCGCTTTTGGCATGTGATGGCAAAAAGGTTACCGGTGGGCCCAGGAGGCCCATTTTTCGCACTCCCCAGGCTCCAGAGGCTTTCTTGGAGGCTGGGGAAGGCAAAAACGGCCTTCCCCATCCCCCCGGAGGCTGGAAATGGCGCATTTCCCAACTTCCGGTGGGCCCAGAAGGCCTGAAAATCAGCTAGGGCAACTCTCACGTGCCCACAGATATGGCTCCGTGTGCCACCTGTGGCACGCGTGCCATAGGTTCGCCATCACGGGTCTAGGATATTAGGCTAAAATAGAACTTTAGGATACCATTTCTAGTTCTGCATTCCTCAATGATGAAACTATGGACTATTGTTTAGATCTTAGAAGTCTATGCTGTCTCTTACACTTTCATCATTATGAAACAGAGTAGGGAGGTTATTCAAATCTTGATACCAAGTGCTTCCTCTCTTTCTGAATTCATGCCAGTTTCCTCACGGCCATCAATGCCGGCCTCAACACTGGGGATGGCTGGAGATGGAGAACAACTTAGTTTCTATGCCGCCCACTCTCCGAGGACTCTCGGTGGCTTACACCAAAGACAGTATACTAAATAGCATATTGCCCCCAACAATCTGGATCCTCATTTTACCCACCTCGGAAGGATGGAAGGCTGAGTCAACCTTGAGCCGGTGAGATTTGAACTGCTGAACTAGCAGTCAGCTGAAGTAGCTGCAGTACTACACTCTAACCACTGCGCCACCTCGGCTCTTTTTAGGCCAGATAAGGGGTTCTTATTGATCAATAAACAAGCTAATCCAAGGTTTGGTTGAGAATACAATTTGTTCTTTGGATGGAGCAGTGATCCCTCTGCTGGAAAAGATACAAAATTGAGCCTGCATTTGGTTTGGAGCTGTTCTTGTATGTTCAAATGTTGTGAGGGTATCATTATCTAGTTTCATCTAATGTTCTTGCTGGAGGTTTTCAGTGAATATATTGAGATCTAGTGAATATACTGAAATATATTGATCTACTTAGAGTGATTCATATCTTTCTCACTTATCCTCTAGATCAGTGGCCTGCCCAATATTTAGGATGCCAGGGACCAGTTCCATGGAGCGCAGTTTTTAAGCGGACCGGATGGGGGAGGTATAGTTTTGTGTACTGCCTGGATCGTGTGCGTGCATGGATGGGTTTTTGCTCCCTTGTGTGGACAGGTTCTGGGTGGGCCACAGACTGATGCCAGTCTGTGGACCGGGGGTTAGGGACCCCTGAATCTAGATTATTCTATCATGCTTTGTGTATAGGGTTACAAGATACCACCAGTCCTCTATTGGGCAGGCACAGCTTTAAAATTAAATATTATCTAGCTTTCTGAGTAACTTGTTTTTTTTTAAAAAAAAAAAACAAACTAAACTATTTGCACAACATAGTCATTCAAACCTTCAGGAAGTATGACCTTGTAAATGGTTTGTTTCTTTCTTTCCCTTGTCTGTCAACAGACTTGACAGCCTAGATTTATGTTATTTAATTTATTTCCTGATTCTAGCAATCAATTTCAATCCAGCCCCCTTCAAATCTATCATCACTGAAGTCTGCAGATTACATCACATTATATATTTCTCTTTTTTACAGTACTTTTTATTGAAATTTTTAGCAGCAATCAAAGATAAAACAAAATGAAATTAGAAAAGAAAGGAAGAGTAGAAGGAGAAGGGAGAGAAAGTGCAGAAAATAAAAGAGAAAAGAGAAAGAAAAAAATGGAAAAAAGGTATTTAAAAAAGTAACTTCTGATCAGAGTGGTTATAAGCAAGTTTAGTATCTTTCCTCCCTCTTTTAAGTTATGTCACATTACACAGAATACTTCTCCCATATCTCAAAGACTGTCCATCAGCAAATCCAAAAATCATTAAGACTTCCATCCAATTTTAGCAAAAAGTTAATAAATGGTTTTATAGGAATATATATTACCTTATCCCTGATCAAGCAACTCAATGTTACAGTCTTTTCTTTTGTGCAATATTCTGAACATTCTTATTCCTTAATTTGACATTAAGATGCTATTGGTAAGGCTAGTCTTCATCCATATTTTCTTCCTCCCATTCTATTTAAAAAAAAAAAAACTTTAACAGATTTCTCTTTTAAGTCCTATAGTAGGCCGTTGCCTGGGTCATTTCTTGAATTAATATTTGTATTTCCTCTCTATTTTTTATCTGTTTTATTTTCCACTTCTATTTTGTTTTCCAAGATTTCTACCTTGACTTTAATTTGGTTTGCCATTCTATTCAGTCAACGTAGATATTCTCCCAAATTATTTTCCATCTCATCTTTTGACTCTCCTTTGAGATCTCTTTTAAATGATTAATTCACATAAACAGATATTGATGTTGTTATTGCAGCTGTAAATTTCTTTCCCAGTTCCTTGAAGATCCTTTTAAATGTCTCAAATGTAATACCTTTGTCCATCATTTCATAGATTTCATTGCTTTTCTAGTTAAAAGCCATTTTATCAAACACAAAATAAAAAGACTGTTTTTTTATTTTTTCACCTGTCTTTGCTTCCTTCTGGTACTCCACATTGCTTTAGAAAGCAAATTCTGTGTATTTATAGGCTCCATTGCAACTGTGAGCTTGCAGTCATTCCTGTGTCTCCCAACACTCATACGTTGGGCATAAGTTGGGCATAACTTGACTGCAGTCCATGATGTAAGGAGTAGCCGTAGCCATCTGGAGCACAAGTGGCCAATCTCTCAGTCTCTCCTTGTCTGGAGAGGCTCCATCGGTCTTGGCTTGTCACCCAGCCATCGATCTTCACCACAGCATAGCATTCACTCCTTCAGAAACATCGTAATCCACCATTGTAATGCTGGAAAAAGTATTTCTGTATACAGTCTCAGTCTCTCTCTCTCTCTCTCTCTCTCTCTCTCTCTCTCTCTCTCTCTCTCTCTCTCTCTCTCTCTCTTTCCCTCCCTCCCTCTCTCTCTGTATGTATATATACAGTTTTTTGCTGTATATATTCAGATGCCATGAAAATTAAACAGTGTGTTTAATTTTCCTCATTTGTCCTTCTATTTCTTTTCCCCATTTGTCCTTCTATCCAATTATCTTTGTCTTCCTTTGCCTATTCAGATATCTGGTAATCCTATCTGTATGGAGCTTATCTTTAAAACTTTAAAACTTATCAAACATTCTAACTAAAGCAAAATGGAGAACTACTGTTGATCATACGCTTATTGCATCACCAGAAGTCGTGGTGACACAGTGGTTAGAATGCAGTATTGCAGGCTAATTCTGTCCACAGTCTGGAGTTCGGTTCTGATTGGCTCAGGTTGACTTAACCTTCCATCCTTCTGAGGTTGGTAAAATGAGGACCCAGATTGTTGGGGGCAATATGTTGATATTTGCAAACTGCTCAGAGAGTGCTGTAAAGCACTATAGGTCAATATATAAATCCAAGTGCTATTGCTAGTGCTATTGTATATCACCATTCTTGGATAAACTTACCAGTTGTGGGGTTCTTTTACACAAAGATGTTCATTCTTACGTGAAGTGCCTAAATGGTCTGAGGCAAGATATCTAATGAATCATCATTCCTGGTGTGAAGAAAGGTGCCTGTGATTTGGGTTCATTAGCAGATGCCCTAATATGCATCTCATCTTTTAGAGCTTGATTTTATCAAGCCAAAACTAAGACTGGAGATCCTTTTTTTCCATTACATTTCAGGTCAAAGAAACTGTCTTGCTTCCCATTTACTAGACATTTCTGGTTTAGGACTGTATGGATAATTGCTTATTGCTCCCTTTCCAGACCTACTCAGTGAGGCCAAAATACTTTAACCAGTTTAAGTCTTGTAAACTCCAGGTAGGCAGATTCAGATCAAACCAGCAACAGACTAAACTAATGAAGATTCTGCAGCACTTGTAATTTAGCAAGAGATTATGTGGAAGTTGTATCTGAAGATCAGATTGATCTATGACGTCCCTCAGCAAGATCTTTTAAATTCTCTCTCTCCTGCTTAACATCAGAAGTTAGCAGCTGCTAATTAGACCCTGTGGGTGGTCAGAACAGCTTGTTACATTGGAAGTGCAATAGACAAGATAGCGGCAGGACACTGATACACAAAGAACAAGTGGATTCATGCAAATAACAGACCATAGCTTGGTCAACTGGCTACATAAAGCAAATCTTCATAGAAGTATAGTTAAAATTATCTTTATACATCACTACCATTCCATATATTGGACATAACAATATATTCATATGGAATTAGCAAGCACTGGCTGAGAATTCAGTCATCAACAGATCGATACTTGCTGCCAGATACCCTAAAACAGGGGTCCCCAACCTATGGGCCATGGGCCACTACCATGCCATTGGCCTATCCGCAACCAGCTCCACTCGCACGAGTGGCAGGCACTGGCACTTGCAGCTCCATTCATGTGAACGTTAGCTGCACCCACTGATCACCCAAATAAAGCTGTGTGCATGCACACACGCACCTGCCCCTCACAGAAAACCTCCCTCCTCCCCAGGTTACCAACCAGGCTACCAACCTGGAAAGGTCGGGAAACGTTACCCCCTAAAATATATTTCCCATATATCTTGTATTTTGAAGAACACCAGAAATATAAAACTGGTTACTATCCTAAGCAAATCAAAACTTGAGGCTGTAGGAAAACATGCTGAAACACCTTCCTTCCTGTAAAGCTATCATTCTCTTGCCAAATAGGATCTCTCTTGGTGCCTCCATGTTTGTTTTCACTTACATATTTTACAGATTAATTGGATAGCAGTAGTGAGTCAAGTCTCTCCCTAGCAACAATGTCTTTTCTGTTGTTTGTTTCCCACAATTATGAGTGGGTGCTTCAATATTATTCCTAATTAATGCAAGTCTAGACCCATTGTTTAAGGAGTGGGATATATGTGACATGAAAAATGAGAAAAGGTTCATGTGTTCTGAGGGCATGCAGTGAGGGATTATATCCAATTCTGAATTATTGCTAGGGCAGGTTACCAAAGCTGAGCTCCAGGATTTGCTAATATTTGCCCACACAGTGTGCCCACTTTGTACCTCTTGAAAACAAGCTCATTCTGAATGTTGAAAGATGCCCAGAAAAACAGGAAACACCACTTTAAGTAGCAGAAGGCTAGCAGAAGCTTTTTTCCACAATCTTTAAGATTGACCATTTGATACAATCCAGAATGTACAGGATATTTAAATAAATCCTAAAAAGTAGGACAAAGCATATGCCAGTCGGGGCCACAATTAAAAGTATATGAGATTGGGTACATTCTCTCTTTTTCTGGTCTCTCTCTTCTCTCTCTCTCTGTCTCTGTCTCTGTCTCTGTCTCTCTCTCTCTCTCTCTCTCTCCCCCTTTCCCTGCCCCCCTCCCCCTCCCCATCTCCCTCACCTTCTCCCTCTCCTCATCCCTCCCCCATCCACAGCAGATTGCTAGGCAGTGGTGGGTTTCAAATAATTTCACCACCGGTTCGCCGAAAACATGACTGTGTATGCACATGCGCACGTGCCTTCCAAGCATGCATGCATGGACAGCTTGCATGGATGCGCACACGCATGCCTTCCGCGCATGCTTACCTTTGGTGAGCAAAGCGGGTGAGGTGGCGAGGTGCAGAGATTAGCTGGGCCACATGGCGAAGGCAAGATATATAGGGCGGGGTGGGGCAGGGCCAGCTGGTGATGCGATTTGCCAGTTCTTCCAACTGCACAGAATCATTACTACCGGTTCGGTAGAACAGGTCAGAACCGGCTGAATACCACCTCTGTTGCTAGGTAAAGGTTATGTTAGAGTTACATTGGAAGCTAGACTTCCCAGAACAGGAATGGTAGTGATCTTACAGGTCTGAGAAACTCAAAGCAAGATAGAGTATCTATTAAGCCATGGGAAAAGTGGGGAAAGAAAACACAGGATTTAAATTGCCATGCTTATAAGAAGGAACTGCAGACTTGTATTGACAGAGAGCAATCAACTGTTTACAATGGCTTAATCCTAGTATGCAATAAAGATCCTTATTTAGCTTTGCTGTGTCTTTTGTCTGGGTGGCTTCTGCCAAGTTTGAGCCGGGGAAACTGACAAGTGATCCCTTACCAGAAACCTGAATTGGTTGCCAGTCCGAGGACTTTAGGATTCCACTCCATATTAAACAAATAAAAATGTATCTCTGAAATGAAGTAAGTAAATAGGAACCAAGTGAAGGACCCATGTTTCTTTAGGATTAGGTGCATTTAAGTAACAGATACAGTTTGGGATAGTTTATGGCATCAGGCTAGAAACTGGGAGACTCTGAGTTCTAGTCCCCCCCTCACTTGGGCACAAAGCCGGCTGGATGATTTTGGGCCAATCCCTTTCTTTCCGCTCTAGGAAGGAGGCCATGGCAAACACCTCTGAAAATCCAATCAAGAAAATGGCAAGGATTTTTCCAGGTAGTTTCTGAGAATCAAACACAATTGAATGGAAGAAAAAAAAATTAACATCACAACTGACTGGTAACTTGGATCCTAAATTGAAAAGAGGCCCATGGATAATTGGTCTTGAACACAAGATAATTGTTCATTTAAAGAAAGCTGCCTTGCCTATCTTGGAAGAGCTGTCTTGCTTTTATTTTTTATAGATCTGGATTTGCCAACTCTTGATTTACAAAATATGAGTTGTGAGCTTGAAGGTCATATATTGTGCCCTCATGGCTTCTCATTCTTTAATTATACTAATGGTGAATTGGAAAGAAACCTACTCTCCCATTACAATTTACAGCCAAACCATTTCCAACTGCGCCTCAATTAAATTTGCACTTAAATGAATTTCAAGAGAGGTCTGAGCAATGTTCTCGCCATGGAGCATCGCTAATGAGGTTTCTACTCGGGGCTATCATATCTGGATTGCAAAAATCTGAAGAAATGTTTAATGCTACTGGATCTCTTTGTTCCCATCTACCACTCAACTGAATGTTTGTAGCTGAGATACAGTAGTCCTAATTTATTCCTAAATTGGGATTGTATAATTAGCTGCTTTTCTAAGTTATCAGTTCAAAGGGGCTTCAATCTGTGTCTTATTCCACCCCAGACAAGTAGTGAAAGTACAACTGGAAAGCCAAATGGGTCACTGAATGCCCAGACATAGGAAGACATATAAATGACCCTACAAAAGAGGTGCCAGGCTTTGAACTACTACCTCAGTAATGGACAATCTTTTTTTTTTTATTGAAAAAGTTTTTCAAATACAAATTTTCCCCCCTTTTTTCTCCCCCCCTCCTCCCTAACCCCCCCTCACCACCCGTCCCCCTGTGACTTCTTCAAAATAAAATCCAACTTCGTAACAGATTATATAATATTTTACCATCCCCTTGCTCCATGCCTCAAATACTGACCCTTGCTTTCTAATAGTATTATTACATCCCCCTTTTACCATACATTTCAAAATAACATTCTACTGTAACATTGTATAATACCTTCTAGTTTAGCATAATAACATTATTTTAACTCCCAATTTAGCAATAATCTGCCCTTTTTCTCCTCCCCCATACATATATCTATATATTAATATAACATTTATAATATAACATAATATAACATTTCAAAACAACCTTCCACTTTAAGACTATATAATAAATCCTATTTTAACATTTAATCTTTAATGTATATTAATATAACATTTCAAAACATTTCAGTGTGAATGCATGATCCCACGTCAGTAGAGCACATGTGACCTTCTGTAAACTGAGGGCATATACCAGTCCAGTATCTGATTTTTTAAAAATATAAACTAGGCCTTCTAGCTATTGTGCTTCAATGGTTAGATGGCCTAGACCCATGATGGCGAACCTATGGCATGTGTGCCAGAAGTGACATGCAGCACCCTCTATGTAGGCATGAGAGCCGTCGCCCCAGTTCAGCTCCACTGCACATGCACATGCGCCTCCCACCAGCCAGCTCATCTTTGGGTCTCTGCTGCACATGCGTGGGGCGTAGGGACGTGCAGGGGGCTGCATGTGCATGCACGGGGAGCAAGGCGCATGCATTGGGCCATGTGCACATTGCATTTTGGGGGTTCGAGTGCACACATTCATGCACGCACACGCTCTCTTTGGACACTCAGTCCAGAAAAGGTTAGCCATCATTGGCCTAGATGTTGGTATTTGAACATAGATATTTCTAATATTTATATTTTATTGTGTTTTACTAATCTAGGTGAAATTTTAATATACGTTGCTAATCCATTTATGATATGCCATTTGGAAAATAAATAATAGAAGCTATAACACATTCTTAAAAAGAATTAACTCATTGTTCACTAGGACTTCAAGATTTCTATATTAAAAAGTTGCACCAATCTGAGATCGGCGTCATGCTTCTGGGTCCCCATGAGTATGACGGACTTGCACAGGTCTTTGCAAGTTTCCTTTTGGCTTAGCTGCTGCTCCAGAGGAAATATAATAAAGACCCTGTTTTGCAAACATTTATCCTGGAGCTACAGGTGAAGCAATTTCTGGTCTCACTGTACCATTTTGTTCCTCAAAATGCCTCCCCTCTCCTGATGTCATACGATTTCCCAATTTTTCCAGGCATTCTCTGAGGTAATTCTGCCACTCTTCTACACAGGGGATTTAAAATCCCCTGGCAACAAGCAAATGCAGGAAAAACAAAGATGGAGGTGGCTGCCCTGTTTTTTTTTACATCTTCCCATTGACCAGCTGCAGGGAGTACTGGTCAGCTCAGTGGGAGTATAAGTACAGCAATCTGGGTCATGCAGCTACACAAAAAATGCTGGACTCTTCAAGACTTCCATTATTTTGTGTCTTTTAATGGTAACAGAAAATGTGCAGAATTCTGTATGGGTTTCCTGTGCAAAGAGAAGATAAGAAAAGGGGGTCTTTAGATTATGTTAAATCTGGGCTTGTGGTTGTGTAACCTATGGGAGTCTCAGTCTAGGGGTGATTGGCAGCTTTTCCGAAAGTACACAGGAAATAGGGAGGGCTCCTGGGATTTTCAACATACTCCCAAAATAGCCACTACTAAACTACTCCTTGTTGCTCTTCCAGCTGATGGGATCTTGTGGTTTCTTGTGTGCCTATTTATATATATAAAAAAATAGGCTAAACTTTTATAATATTCAACCCCTGATTTACTAGTATAACAGATGTTCCATGATATTTCTTGTTTACATTACGGCACACATAATTAGGAATACTGCTTTTCATACTTCATAGTTTACTCTAAAGTATAAAAAGAAAAAAAATATTATAATAAATATTCTGTATCAGTAGTAAAAGAATATTGGTATGCACCATTTATAACATTTAGATTTTTTTTCCCCTCTTGTTGATAATGCCTCGTACTGAATGAAATTCATCTGCCAGGAAAATGGCATCTACCAGTAAAATCGATTTTCCTGCCCAAATCTGCTGCGGAGGAATAGAAACTTTTATGACAGATACAAAAGGAAAGTAGCACAAAAGAGAATCAAGACCCATTCTGTCGGAAGTCCAGTTATGCAACATTTAATGCAATTCAATTAATAGGTTGCCAATTTACATATAGGAGAAAATTTCTGCATCTTAAAAAGAAATCAAGCTTTCTACTTGAACTATAGGCATGATACAAAAGAGATTTGCTTGCGCAGCATTAAAAGCATGGAAAATATGCCGCTGCCAAAAAAGGGGGAAAGCCCATACCATTGATTGCTTTCATGATCTACAACGCTGCAATCTATTTGGTTCTTTCACGATGTTACATATTGTTGATTTATGATCCTGAGAAATTACAGTATGAGCTAAGACGGTGAAGGAAAACATTGCCAAATATGAGACTCGTGTTCAAAACTCACATTTATTTATTTATTTATTTATTTATTTATTTATTTATTTATTCTTGTTTATTCTTTTCCATTTTTAAGACCACCCACTCACTCTGATCAGTTCAAACTGAAGACAATATAAAGTTAAAAAAAGAAGTATAGGGCATATTTAGAGAAAAATTCTAATTTAGCACCAATTGATGCTAAAGTCTTGAGGTTACAATTTTCAAAGGGTAGGAAGCGAGCATCTGTGGACTTGCAGCATGCTTAGAATTTTGGATTAGGAGAGGGGATGAGGTGGCTAGAGAGACAAAGCAATAAATCTTAATTTATTTTGGAAAAAAGAGTCGGCAGGATTGACTGCCCGAGTTTTTTTTCTACTAGGTCAGGCAGCCAGCAAGCGTGTGCAGGCACACTCCATTTGGGCAAGCTGCAGGCAGAAATGGAGATGCACGCTTGCCTGCTGCTCACATGGAACCATCACCTCCGACCAATCCGCAAAGCCGGAAAGGATGGGAAACTCTGGCCTAAGGCAACCTCAAATGCCTTGCCTATGGCCATAGTCCTTCCCAATTCATTTCAAAATCATAAGTTTAAAATCCACAGAGAAAAAAAAATAAAACTTTGCTGGAGCATAGAGAAATCCCTAACTGTAGGCAGTATGTCAGGCTTCACGGTTGACATAGTATTTGCTTAAGGTAAAAAGATTTAGTGTGGTGGGTAGTGCTCTTCTCAAGAGACCGAGAGCAGCCCTCTTAGACCAAGACTAATAACTGAATTGAAGAAACTCTTCTTACTACTTTCTGACTACTAGAAAGATTTTTAAAAATAGATTTGAAAAGAGGATGGTTTTATCTTTGCCAGGCCTGATATATCAAATGGCTTCCTGTTTCCAGAATAAGTAAGCTATTGTAAAGAGGTGATATTTCACGGGGATATTGGCTGCCAACTGTTTGGACAAGAACGCCTGACTTTTAAAAAAAACACACAGAGAGAATATTGCCTATCATAAACTTTGCACAGCCATCCCAGCATCAGACAATAACTCAGGGCAGGAAGGTATTTAAGAAGCACCATAGATCTTACAAGTAAAATGCATGAAACAAAGTCCACGTAATTTTTTGATGAAAAGCAGCCCTGAGAGGCTGAAAGTGAGAGAAGAGCAACAGAAGCAGCAGCTGCATTTTCAATTATTTTCCCCAAGCCTCAAATAATTCCTACGCTATTTGATCCTCGTTGAAAGTCAGATGGAAGGATCTGGTGCTAACCAAACCCCTGTGGTTAGGAGTGATTTTGAGACGTCCAATGGTGAAAGTATGAAGAAGGATTATCACCTCCCATGCTTTAATCTACAAACTGAAAGTGTTTTCCATGCTGAAAGAGACACCCCCAACTGGAGCTGTACTGCTTGCATTGGCATTTAAATGCTGCTTTGCCTCACATTTTCTGTCACATCCACAATGCACTTTCCTCCCCAAATCATTCCTTATTTCTGATTAGCATCTCCGGGAACCTAAATTTAGAAAATAAAACAATTCTTCAGTCATTCTCGAACAGTAGAATAAACAGAGGGTAAATAACTCTGTTGCTAGAATATTTGAGTTAATCCCAAGCACTGCTACGATATTTTCTACATCAGGAAACAAAGCTAGCCACCAGGAAGGAAAACTGACAGTCCTTATGCAAGGCAACATTCTCCTTTTTTCAGGGAATTCCATCTGAGTGTGGTGTTTGCCTCTCACGCCTTCCTTCATCACACTGACTTTGCTTTATGGAAGTCGCTGAAATGGAATGAGAATAAACAAAAGGAAGTACTGGTTGGCATAACCCAGGGGTCAGCAACCTGCGGCTCTGGAGCCGCATGTGGCTCTTTCACCCCTCTGCTGAGGCTCCGTCACTCAAAATATGTGTCACAACCGCCAATGTGCAACACCTGCCAGCATGAGATTTATTGAATTTTTCAACCTCCGGTAGGCCAACCATGGATAAATCCAAGAAAAGAAATGTTTCAGAAGAAAACAGAACATTTAATTCAATTACATATGCTAGTTTTGTGGCCGCTCAAGAAATAGTGAGGCACAGAAAGGGTTTTGTGGCTCCCAGTGTTTTCTTTTCTATGGGAAATGGGTCCAAATGGCTCTTTCAGTGTTTCAGGTTGCAGACCCCTGGCATAACCCATAACTAAGGGCTCACGGCTATCTTAATGTGCTCTTGGCCAGTCCTTAAAAAGCATGCCAGTATAAATTGTGCTGCTCCAACTATTGAGATCTATTCTGCCTCGGTGAGACCAGGGAGCATTGCTGCCTCGCAGTTCCATGCAAGACAATTTAAGAGAAGTAATAGGTGGAGTCCTCCAGCTTTGTTTACATTTTCCATCTACCACCACATCCGAGTATCAACTGCCAACAGGAAAAAAAAAAACCCACCAATTGTTCTCTTTTATATGGGAAGGGCTGGGTAAATGTAGGCAGGTGCTTTGGGTGGACAGATTAGCCACAGGTTGCCTGAGTAACAGGTCACAGGCTGTTCTCAGTCTTTGACCCATATCTCAGGGCTACTTTTTATTGGCATAGGTGTAGCACTTTCTGCAGTGCCAATCAAGTATTAGGCAAGTGGATGCATTTGCAAAAGACAAGTGGACAATCTCTCTTGAAGCCCAAGACAAAATGGCTATGAAAACAAGGCTACTGATGAGAAGGGAGGGGTTACCCTATGACAGGCCAAATTGCCCAACAGAAGCAGAGAAGAACGCAGCCTGACCATATTGTTAATCAGGGCAACAGCAAAAAAAAAATGGCAAGATGCGTAGGGATAAAAAAAAATCACCTCGTTTCATTTGTATGCAATGTGAAATATTTGACGTGATTACTGATGTGTCACTCTAAATCAGCAGTTAAAAAACTGTTTGCCATCACATGTCCTATAGTCTAAACTTAATGTACACATCTCCCCTAAATATCCAAATGATCAAAACGAATAATGAAAACAATACAATTAAATTTTGGGAATGGGGAATTTATTTTAACAATATAACTAAAAGATACTTCACACCTCCCCTGGAATTTGTCTGCACCTCGTCAACGGAGGTACACCTCATAGTTTGGGAAACCCTTCTCCAAATGAAGGACACAATCTCTATCGTATGCTGAGAAAGCACATATCTTCGATTTACGACCATAACTGACCCCAAAATTTCTGTTGTTAAGTGAGACGGCTTATTGTGACTTTTTCCCCATTTTATGACCTTTCACTTAACCACAATTGTTAAGTGAATCCCTGCAGTTGTTAAGTTAGTAACACGGTTGTTAAGTGAATTTGGCTTCCTCATTGAGTTTGCTTGTCAGAAGGTCGCACAGCAAAGGTCATAAATATGAGCCAGTTGCTAAGCATCGGAATTTTGATCACATGATCATGGAGATGCTACAAAGGTCATAATTGTGAAAAATTGTCATAAGTCACATTTTTCAGTGCCATTGTAATTTTGAACAGTCACTACTGGAACTGTTGTAAATCGAAACTATCTGTAGCCAACTGATCACATAACACAGTGGTGGGATTCAAATTTTTTTACTACCGGCTCTGTGGGCGTGGCTTGGTGGGCGTGGCATGGCATGGCTTGGTGGGCATGGTTTGGTGGGCGTGGCAGGGGAAGGATACTGTAAAATCTCCATTCCCTCCCCACTCCAGGGGAAGGTTACTGCAAAATCCCCATTCCCTCCCCACTCCAGGGGAAGTTACTGCAAAATCCCCATTACCTCCCCACTCCAGGGGAAGGTTACTGCAAAATCCCCATTCCCTCCCAACTCCAGGGGAAGGTTACTGCAAAATCCCCATTTCCTCCCGATCAGCTGGGACTCGGGAGGCAGAGAATAGATGGGGGCGGGGACAGTCAGAGGTGGTATTTACCGGTTCTCCGAACTACTCAAAATTTCTGCTACCGGTTCTCCAGAATTGGTCAGAACCTGCTGAATACCACCTCTGACCTAACATATTAAAAAGGCACAAGTAAAAAAATGCACTAAAGTGAAATAAAGTAAAGTATTTCACAGAGTCAATCATTTGAATACTGACTAGTTTTACCAATGACAGGTTAAGCCCATTTATTTGCTCTTCTGCTTATTACTAGAACAAATGCATTTGCTGAATGGCCAGCGCTTTCATCCACTATTACAGACGGCTGTTAAATGTGACAACAATAAAGTAAAATTCACCTAGCTGGAAGAACAACTTTATGAAAGAGACCCTCTTCATTAGGCCGGGCTGTCAAAAGTTAGCATTTAATTTGACACTTTCTTCCTTTTAAAGGGCTGCCCAATCCAAATCCGGTTTAAAGATAAAGGAACGTTAAAAGAGAAAGGTGGGGCCGTAAACGTTGCGTTTAAAGAGCAGACGTGGCTTCTGGCCACTGTGTCCAACACTAAGGTAAGGTTTATTTTTTGCTCTCTTTATAGAACGTTCTTGGAAGCCTTTGTCTCTAATATCAATTAGTGCATGTCACTCTCCGCAATTAGATGCCCTTTATTTGAGATGCATTTATCAATGGGACCGACTTCAAAATAAGGATTCATAGACGAACTTGCCGTCTGAAAAGCAGCATCTTTGAACCAGATGAAACTTTGTTTTGTTCTTATTCAGTCCGTTCATTGTGCAAACCTCGCTTATCACAGTTTGGGGCTGGAAATCTTCCCACTAGGTACTTGTTCTTTCTTTTCAGGAGACACTACAACTACAGTTTCATCTATATCATTTATCATTTGGCAATTATTTATTGCCAAGGAAAATATCTAACAAACAGCCACCCAGACAGAAAGAGCATAGTTATGTCTCTCTCTCTCTCTCTCTCCCTCCCTCCCTCCCTCCCTCTCTCTCTCTCTTTCTCTCTCTCTCTCTCTTTCTGTGTGAGTGTGTCTCTGTGTGTGTTTGTACGGTATATATGTATGTGTGTGCCTATAAAAGTACATTTCCCATCTACACTCTAGGGTGCTCAACTGCAGAAAACCAACGCCATGTTGTTATTGTGAATAATAATAAAGATAATAATAAAGTAATACAAGGAACAATAAAGATTAGTTCACGTCCTCAGGGATATTTCTTCTAAACAAAAGTGCAAAAAAAAGGCACCGGCAATTGCTACAAGAGAGATTCCTCTCCCTTTTACCCTATATAAGGAAGGAACAATTCTTGCCCCTGGTGTGGGAGAATTTTAATTAAAGAACTCCCACCAAGAAGACAAAGACCTACTGCAGAAATCATCCTTCTTTTCACCGACAAGCCAGGCTGCAAGTGTGGTCTGCCTTTAGAGCACTTTAGAGTTTTTTTTTTTCCAATCCAACACAGCCTGACAGATGCTGGGGAGGGGGAGCCTGACCCAGTCGTGCTGATGTAAAACAAGTGAGCCACATAGTTGTTCTTGCTTAGCACTTTTACACAAAAGGGATGGCTGGCAAAGCAAAATAGTTAGTTTTGTGGAATCCTTGGTGCTCACTCTCTGATCTTGGTTGTTTCCTTATAGACATTCCGTTACCCATTAGCTCGATAAGATGATGCACTGAAGATGTTGTTAGCTCACTGGGTAATGAAATGACAGCAAACAATCAAGTTCAGAGAGCAGCAAGGATTCTTCAGTTCAACTCTGAGCTGCAAAAAAAAAAAAAAAAAAAGCTCTTCTATTGGAAATGGTTAGTTCAGGCTGGGATACTAGGCAGCTACTGCTCTTACTCTTCATTGTTCCTGATTGGTATTTCCATTTTGCTTTCAAGCACGGGATTTTTGATAATAAGGAAACCAGGGATCAATAAACTGCTAGAGTGAGGTATTAGCGAATAACATCTTTCAATGAATTTCAAGTTTCAAAAAATCTCAAGGTTTCCTCTTTCCTTCCTCTAATCACGTCCCCACCCTGCATGCCTGATTTTGAAGCAAATCTTAGTTTCCCCTTTTTCATCACGTTTGCAAGTCATTGTGGTTTGTATGCAATGAGAATCTATGAAAGAATAGAGAAAATCAGTATCCACAAAAAAATAGAGAGATCACAAAGCCTCTAAGGTCATAAAGTCCTCAAGGATTATTCCATCTAACACAGCATTTTCTAACATTTTTCCTTTATGAGAGACCATTTTGGTAGTTGTCAAAAGCGTTTGATAACCACCATGTTTTAAAAAGCTGAAATCTCATGGAACAACCACATTATGTACTATATGTTCTTAAGACAAAAAAAAGGAGGGGCAGGGGAGTAAAATCCTGCCAGATTTCAAGTGAGAACACTAAAAGCTTGTAAAATCTGATGAGTTCTTGGCATCAGGGATCATCAGCATTACTCTAAAAGATTACCAGGAGGGAAAACACATCTACTAGTATCAATCCTTAGAAGTGATATAACTTGTTAATCAAGGAAAATATACATATCCGTCAATAATAATAAAAAAAAATCAGCCTACGATAAGATCTTCATAGGTTGTTTTCTCCTCCAGCATCTTGCATAGCAAAAAAGGGGACGCACTGCAGTCTCTTCAAGAATTTCACATGAAGGACTTCAGAACATGCTGGGAAAGGTTGGCACGTCCTTGCGATTTCCACTTTGCTTTGTAGCATTGCCAGATTCATTTGAGCTGATGCTCAGTTGGGAAGAGTCCAAACTTTGGTTTGAGCTGCTGAGAAGTCAGTTGTTCTCTTCCAGCCTCCCTTAGCGGAGACAATCTATTGCTTTAGGAAGGATGAGGATTTTTCAAGCCATCGCATACCTAAAACCTCTCTTTTAGTAAATAGAATTCCTTTAAAAAAAAGAAAAAGAAAAGAAAATACAAAAAAGTTTAGAAAAACTTGACAAGGGTCAGTGTTTGTGTGGGGAGGAGATAGGAAGATATTTTGATTAGAATTTTTTTCTTTGTTTATCAAGTTTCAGGCCTGGGCTCTCCCTGCAAATTCTTGCTGAGTATTTGCATTGTATTTAACACGTGTTAAATATATTGGGAGGAGGGCTGGTTACACTTTTTTATAATGTTGTTTGGGTGACCAAGATTAGGATAAGTAAGGTGATTATGTTGTGCAAGAGGACAGGAACTGCTGCACGGGAGCTGAGGGTGTTTGCTTTATCTCCTAAGGAAAGTTTTATTTTCTTATTGTTTGGTTTTTCTGCCATAACAAGAGCAAGAAATTATCTTTTCACCAATTTAGCCTTGAAGTTTGATTCTATAATTTCAGAGGGCTACAAAGAAAAGGAGTTAACAACCAAATATGATTCCTGGACCATAGGTTCCGCAATCTGGTTTTAAATTACTGTGAGCATCTCTCAGTGGTGGGTTTCAAAAAATTTTACTGCCGGTTCTGTAAGTGTGGCTTGGTGGGCGTGGCATGGATTGGTAGGTGTGGCTTGGCAAGGGAAGGATACTGTAAAATCTCCATTCCTTCCCCAATCCAGGGGAAGGTTACTGCAAAATCCCCATTTTCTCCCGATCAGCTGGGACTTGGGAGGCAGAGAATAGATGGGGGTGGGGCCAGTCAGAATTTTTACTACCGGTTCTCCGAACTACTCAAAATTTCCACTACCAGTTCTCCAGAACTGGTCAGAACCTGCTGAAACCCACCTCTGGCGTGTCTGCATTGAAAAGGTGCACCAAAGCAATGGTTTATGCAAACTCTATTTAAATAAAAATACATAAATCATGTGAACACTGATTCTCACTTATATCCTTTATTGTACTTATAACTAGGCAACAAAATCTTATAATTCTCGGTGAGTTGTATCTCAAATTATGTTTTGTTTATGGAGAGGTATTACGTGTCCCTTAAGCATACTTACACAGCTGCTTGCTACGTAAATATCCACATAGTCTTTAAAACCAGCCTAACTTGTTTCCTATTCATTACTGTTACCCTGGAGGTAGAACCATCTTTTCAATCATAAGTTTAACTTTATTTTCCCTTTTGATATGCTGTTATTTTTTGTCAGAATGAATACAGGCAGGGGTGAAATCCAGCAGGTTCTGGAGAACTGGTAGTGAAAATTTTGAGCAGTTCAGAGAACCAGTAGTGGAAATTTGGAGTAGTTTGGAGAACCGGCAAATACCACTTCTGCCCGACCCCAGAGTGGGGTGGGAATGGAGATTTTGCAATATCCTTCCCCCAGGAGTGGGGAAGGAATGGGGATTTTGTAGTATCCTTGCCCTGGAATGGGGTGGGAATGGAGATTTTGCAGTATCTTTCCCCTGCCATGCCTACCAGCCATGCCCACTAAGCCATACCACGCCCACCAAGCCACACCCACAGAACCGGTAGTAAAAAAATTTGGATTTCACCACTGAATACAGGTATTCCTCAACTTATGACCACAATTGAGCCCAAAATTTCTGTTGCTAAGTCAGACATTTGTTACATGAATTTTGCTCCATTTTATGACCTTTCATACCCCAATTGTTAAGGGAATTACTTCAGTTGTTAAATCAGTAACATGGTTGTTAACTGAATCTGATTTCCCCATTGACTTTGCTTGTCAGAAGGTTACCAGAAAGTGATCCCAGGATACTGCAACATACATAAATATTTGAGCCGGTTGCCAAGCATCCAAATTTTGACCATGGGGTTACTGCAACAGTCGAAAGTGTGAAAAAAGTCATAAGTCATTTTTTCAGTGCAGTTGTAACTTGGACCGGTAATTAAATAAACTGTTGTAAGTCGATGATTACCTGTATTTACTCAAAATTATATAATTATAAAATTATAATTTTAGAGTTATAGTTATAATTTTAGAATTATATAATTATAAAATTATACAATTTTGCCATCTCTGAGATCCAGAAAATTCTGTTTTTCTTTGAGGGGGACAATTTTTAATATAACAACATTGATTTTTTGTGATAAAATAGAGACAGTGGGGGGGAAGGAGGGAGGGAGGGAGAGGGAGAGAGAATGAGAATTCTTAATTTCTTTTTTCATGCTGCTTTTTCTGTTGAACATCCTTTACTAAACATCTCTTCCCACCTCTGGCAAGGGAGATGAGGAAGGAGATTTTCAATAGAAAAGAAACACAATAGGAAACAGTTTTATTTTCTCCAGTGCCTGTTCCGACTGTATTTTGGATTGCAACCTCAAACACTAATCTTCCTCCTCATATTCCCTCCTGCAAATAATTATAGGGATTCTTATATTAGTATATGAAGAGCCTGTGAGGTATTGTAAAGGCCTGCTAACTTCCCAGCATTTTTCCAATCCTGCGTGCACAAAATCTCACAATTCCTGGTATTTCTTTTAGTAGGGTGGTTGGCTTCAGACTCCATTTGGTCACAGGTTCCTCTTAGATGAGAGAAGTTATGAACACTATCCTTTTTAGGATAGGTTTTTACAATGATTTCCATTAATTTGTTCTGTTCTAGTTTGGCATTCTGTATCTTAGTAAAGAACATAATGTATGCAGTGCTGGTGGATCAGAATCCTAATTTATCTACTCATGGTCTCACAACAGCCAACCAACTGCACAAGGAAGCCCACAGTCTCCCTACAGATGGCCTTCTAGTTTGGCCTAGTGGTTAAGGAACCAGGCTAGATGCTGGGAGACCATGAGTTCTAGGGCCATTTTAGGCATGAAAACTGGATGGGTGATTTTGAGCCAGTCACTCTACCTCATCCTAACCCTCCTCACAGGGTTGTAGTTGTGGGGAAAATAGGAGGAGGAAGGAACATTAGTTAAATTTGCCTCCCTCAATTATTTATACAAATAATAAAGATGAGATAAAAGTAAAGGTTAATAGCTATTGATTCCTATCTGTTACATATGTAAATAGTGAGTGAAGCCAGGGGTGTAGGCTTCACTCAGGTCCAGGTTTAGCTGGACATTTGCATGCCCACTGCTGATTGGTGGATTCAAATGGTGCCCGCCGCTGATTAGTGGATTCAAACGGTGAAAAAAGTAAAGCGTTGTCAGTGGCTGGTTCAGTGAACAGCTCCCTTTAAAAGGGAGCGCTACCGGCTAAGCCTTTGCAGAAGTTACTGACTTGAAATAAAGAGCTGAAGTTCCTTCCTGTTGTCCTGCCTCTTCATTGATTCCCACAACTCAACACTATGACTTCTGTGAATTGGTCCAGACTTCCCTGTTTGATATACTGGCTTCCGCCACAAGAAATTTCACATAAGGCTAGACAAACTCTTGCCTAAACCCTAGAGAGCTGCTCACAGTTCACAGCACTGGCCAAGCAAAGGGTCAATGGCATCACTTCTTAAAGTGGGGTTTCTTAACCCCTTTTGAAAAGGCCTAATGCACAATTGGTACAATTTGTTAATACTATTTTTTTTGAATTTTTTTTATTTTTAAACAAACATACATAAAAACATAAAACCATCTTCAATTACACACAGTGTGTCGGTTGGTTACAAATTTTTTGTGCATCTTCACCATATTCATAGCTTACAATTTACCTATATTATCGATCTAATATATATCTATGTATTATTGTCCTCATTAATCATTTATTTGACTATAGCTATTCTTCCCTCATTTTGTACAAAATATTCTAAGATTTCAGTTATTGGGTTGTTATTGTTGGAAGTATAACTTAGTTGCACTTCTCTCCAATGGTGGGATTCAAATAACCGGTTCTCTGCCCTAGTGAACAGCTGGGTAGGCATGGCTTGGTGGTCATGTGACCATGTGGGCGTGGCCAACTCAATGTCATTCACATTGATGGGCGCTTCGCCTTAGCTGTTACAATGTAATAAGGGTTAACCAGAGAGGCAGTTTCTGTAAGCAGGGCAATAAAGATTAGGCTAGAAACAACACCAGAGTGTTTTCTTCCTGCCTTCCCTACAGGATTAGCCCTGTAAAGTGGAAAAAAACAAAATGAGATTTCTTCCAACAAACTGCTTAGAGAGTTAACAACTGGTTCTCCTCAATAGGTGTAAACTGGCTGAATCCCACCACTGCCTCTCTCCCAAGGACTTTACAATTAAAATCAAGACTCATAAATGTGATTTTTGTAAGTCACACTTTTAAAACTTAATAATGAATTTCTAAACAATCTATTGTCTCAATAGACACTTCCTAGCACCCAAATTACATCATGATAGCCTATGTAACTTGAAGAGGGAAATTACTTGAAGCAAGTATAAATTTTTAGGAAACAATTTCTTCCACAAAGTATTGCTGTTGTAATTTTTTCCTTTGTGATAACCTCTTCTAATATAGTTATTAAATAACGATGAATATTCCTAGAAATCTCATTAAATGATTGTGTGGCAGTAGAACAATGTTTAGGAGATTACCACTGCAGCCCCCAGTAGCACTAGTTGATATATACTGTTCTTCTGGCTCTAATTTGCTATCATTAACAGTTATAACCAAGCCTTTAAAAGACTAATCTGATATAGTGAATGAGGTCTTGGTAGATTTCTGCAGATATGTTTGAACAATATTAGCAATTTTTCCTATGCAAATTAAGACAATCATATTTTTTCTTAACAAACAGCATATTTTAGAAAATATATTATTTACAGTACGACTTCTGTGCTGCTTCAATCACATTTAACTCCTATAACATATTATCACTACATTGTAGAACAAACCAGTACAAACTTACAAGAAGTTGAAAATACAAGCATCTTGTATCTTGTTATAAAAAATCTTTGGGGATTAAGAACTGTAGGAGAATCCCCAAAGATTTTTTAGAACAAGATCCTGAAATATCAAAAGAAGAGAACTAGTCCTATCTCTAGGGGCAAACTGTTCCCCAAATAGATAACCAGTTTCCCCCACCCCACACTCTGTAACCATGCTGCAATCATGTATTTCAATGGGCAAAGTGGGCTTCAGATCCTTTAGCAATGGGTTCGCTGCCCCATTGTTGGATGGGTATGGCCATGGTGGGCATGGACTAGTCAGCCGCCTGCACCACAGTGGGGGGACGGGTGTTTCGCCCTACGCAGGCTCTGGACGCTTTCCTCGAGCCTCCAGGAGGGTGAAAACTGCTTCCTCCAGGATCTGGAGGCTGGAAACAGGCCCGTTTCTGGACTTCTGGAACCTCTAGTCGGCCCGTTTTTAGCCCACCAAGGCCCTATGCGCAGCCCCTGCATTTACCTGGAATGATGAATGGGCCGCGTGGAGACTCCTGGGAGGGGAGGGGTGGGAGGGGTGGGGCGGGATGGGTGTGGCCAGCCAGGGGCCACACCCAGGGACCACTCGGCGAATGTTGGGGTTCACCGAACCCCAGAGATCGTTGGCTAGAGGATCGCCCAAACCCTGCTGAACCCCCAGGAGCCCACCCCTGTATCTATGTAAAATCAGTGCTGAAATGAGCTGGAAGGCAAACAATTTCTTATCCAATGTAGGGCTTGTGTTGCAGAAGAAAAAAATGACCATCAAAATATGAGGGATGAAACTGTGGCTTCCTATTAAGCCTACCAAGGATAATTACCACTTTGACCAAACTGCATCCATACTGCTAGCAAGCAGTGATGAGGGACATGGCAATCGTGTTCAAGCAGGATGTCATGTTGTGTATATAAGTTAGTGACACTAATCCAAAGGGAAATGTTCTAAATGAAAGCAATTGCTATAAAATAATGTTGTGTGGATTATTAAGAGAAGCTAATGAGTGATGATTCACCTGGTTCTCACCTAATGCAAACACATTGTGCTGTGGTTTGCTTAATCATAGCTTAGTGTATATGGCTAGCATCACACCATATTCTAAGCTATAATGTGTTTTGAAAGACAGGAACAGTTTTGGAGCTCTGAAAACTACCTAAAATGCAGTTATTATAGATCTTTCTGGGGACTAATGAATTTCCTGCCTGCTAAGAGCCATTAAGCTGTTTTTACTTCCTCTGTGTTTATTGTCTTTTCAGATGTCATTATAATACTGCTCCCTCTCCCTTTAGCTGCATTCATCCACAGGCAATTATAGCAGGAAGAAGAATCCAAATATAAGGAACTCGAGCCATAATATGCTTGGTTCATTATGGCCACATTTTCCCATTTTTGTCTTTCATTTCCACTGCATTTTTTCCCCATCAATATGGGGAGTTCACTGGTGGAAGGATCACAACAGTTTTTATTTATTTGTTTGTTTGTTTGTTTCATTGATTCATTCATTTATTCATTCAAGAGCCACAGTGGTGCAGTGGTTAGAGTGCAGTACTGCAGGCTACTTCTGCTGATCACCGGCTGCCAGTAGTTTGGCAGATTGAATCTTACCAGACTCAAGGTTGACTCAGCCTTCCATCCTTCCGAGGTGGGTAAAATGAGGACCCAGATTGTTGGAGGCAATATGCTGACTCTGTAAATCACTTAGAGAGGGCTGTAAAAGCACTGTGAAGCGGTATATAAGTCTAAGTGCTATTGCTATTGCTATTGCTATTGCTATTGCTATTGCTATTGCTATTGCTATTGCCATTCATTCATTCATTCATTCATTCATTCATTCATTCATTCATCAAATAAAAATTACAAATTGAAACAAAGAAAGTAAGAAAATCAAAATGTGACAGGAGAGATAGGCATGCCAGTGCACTTATGCATGCCTCCTTAGGGACCTCTTAAAAATGGAGTGAGGTCCACAGAAGTAAAGTTAGAATTAAAACTGTGAAAGTTAATGGCTGAGACAACTGAATCAGGTAAGCTATTCCAGACTTTGACAATTCTGTTACAAAAATCCATTTTTTTTACAATCGAGTTTAGAGCGGTTTGCACTAAGTTTAAAGTGGTGGTTCACATGCATTACATTATGATTAAAATTTAAAAAGCCATTTATACAGGTAAAGTGTTACTATGCAGACTTTTTGTATGCAATACCTAAGTCTGACCGCAAGCGTCGCAGTTCTTTTATTATTATTTATTTTCTTTTTTTTTCAAAATATTTTTTATTTTTTCCAACATAACACATAAAATACATCTCTTTCTAGAGCGAAGTCTCGATCCGGTCATGAATAGGTACAATTGCTTACATTTTGAAAAAGCTCCATTCACAATTTCCCAATATATCTTTTAAACTTCAAAGTCAAAACATAGAAAAAATTTTAGTCATAAACTCTAATATCTTGATCAGAACCATTCTGGTATATCACCACCAATTTAATTTCCAGGTACACATTTAATTCATTGTTATGTTCATTTATAAGTTCAATTATCTCTGGTTCTTTTCCAAGCTCTCTTCATTACACCTTTTGACATCAATATTAAAACATTAAAAAAAGGAAAAAAAAATTCTAATCTCTTAGTCTAATTATTTAGTTTACAATTTCTAACCACACATCGTAATTTCAACCTATATACAGCTCTATTTTTTATTTCAAATAATAAATCAAAATTCAGTCCATATGTCTTAATCTCTTGACCCCTTCATCAGATCTTTAACCTTAAAGCTTTGTCAATTTGTCTTTAGTTTTGCATATTTCATATTCTCAAATTTATCTCAAAATCCCTATCCTTCTCCCTATCTCCTCCTAATTGGCTAATTTCCAGCATATTATTGTTTGGCTGATTTCCAGCATGCTTTGTTTTGGCTGATTTCCAGCATAGTCACCTCCATATCTCCTCCCATTGTTGGCTAGTGTCCAACGTATTATATTTTGGCTGATTTCCAGCATCGTCTCCTCCAAACCTCCCATTATTATGGCTGATTTCCAGCATATTTTATTTTGGCTGATTCCCAGCATAGTCACCTCCATATCTCCACCCGTTGTTGGCTAAAGTCCAACATATTATATTTTGGCTGATTTCCAGCATCGTCTCCTCCATATCTCCCATTATTATTGGGCTGATTTCCGTCATATTTTATTTTGGCTACTTTCCATTTTAATTAGTTCACATATAATACAAATTGCCTTTTCATTACCACAATTTTAGCTCAGCATAATTTTTAACAAATATCTTCTCATCCATTTTCTCCTAGATTGTAAATTCCCTTTAAAATCATCTACTTCATATTTATTTTAAATCTCAAAAATTCATTTAAGCATTTAGAACATTTAAAAAGGTCTAATACTCACTCAATCATTTATAGTCTCATTTCATAACTAAGTATATCTGTCTATATAATCCAATTTTTATTATTATTATTTTATTATTATTATTATTTTTATAACACAATATAACAATACAAGACATACAACATTTATAAACAAACTCTCTTTACAGCTATTGCATGGTGGTCTTCTTTGTTATTCACAATTTCTCCTTCTTTCTCTTTATGTTATTCCGATTTATTACTTGTCCCCAACATTTTAATTGCAATATATACAATGTACTTCTCTCATTCATACCAATTTCCTATTTTTTATACTTTAACATATCCTTTCTTTATTTTTTAACATTTCTATCTTTCCCCCCTATTTTTCTTCTCCGTTTTTCCTCCCCTCCAACAAGCGTCGCAGTTCTAAACTATCCAAACCAAGAACTCCAAGCCTGGTAGTATAAGGTATTCTATTATGGACAGGAGAATACAAGACTTTTCTTGTAATGTACTTCTGAACTCGCTCAGTTGTATTAAAGAGCCATGGTGACCCAGTGGTTAGAATGCCTTACTGCAGGCTAACTCACTGCTCACTCCAGGAGTTTCTCTCTGGCTCAAGATTGACTCAGACTTCCATCCTTCTGAGGTCGGTAAAATGAGGACCCAGATTGTTGGGGGCAATACGCTGACTCTGTAAAAGCACTGTGAAGTGATATATAAGTCTAAGTGCTATTGCTATTGTTATTGTCCTATATGCAGGAAGGATTCCAGACAGTTGAACAATATTCTTGGATTTCTTCTTTTAAGTTTACAATTTTCTGAACACTTGAATAGGGTTGGTGAGCATGGGTTAGTATGGGTTGCATTCTTCTGTGAAAAAAAATCCTATCTAACAGGACTCAAGAAGTATATAGAGCCTTGGTGGCGCAGCAGACTAAAGCACTGTTAAGTAACACCAGCTGCCTGCAATTACTGCAAGTTCAAATCTCACCAGGCTCAAGTTGACTCAGCCTTCATCCTTTTGAGGTAGGTAAAATGAGGACCCGGTTTGTGGGGGCAATAAGCTGACTTTGTATAAAAAAGAACACCGCTTAGGGGGAGCCCAAAAGCCCTACTAAGCAGGTATATACAAAAGTATGAAGGCTATCGCTTAACACATTGTAAGCCACCCTGAGTCTCCGGAAAAGGGCGGCTTATAAATCGAACCAATAACTAAATAAATAAAATCTTCTCTATTATAGAATCTGCCCTTTGGGCAGATCTCTATGAAATTCTGCTACCCTTCTTTTCCCACAATAATTGGGACAGGATTGTTGATGAATCCTTCCTAAAATATTTGGGAATGTTAATATGATCATGGTTGACATCAATTGTATTATTGTTTGTGGTTTTGTGGCTTTTATATCTATTGCCTCTCTTGTCTTATGTTTTATCTCAGCCAACCAGGACTGCTATTCACAAGTTGATAAACTACTGAGGAAGGAAGGAAGGAAGGGAGGGAGGGAGGAAGGGAGGGAGGGAGGGAGGGAAGGAAGGAAGAAGGAAGGAAGGAAGGAAGGAAGGAAGGAAGGAAGGAAGGAAGGAAGGAAGGAAGGAAGGAAGGAAGGATGGACCTGGGACAGGCTGATGTTGTTGTTTGATGGTGTTAAAGGTTTTGTCACAAGATGCAATCTGTTCCAAGTAAAGGTGCCTTTACAATTGACTGGTCCTTATTATTATTTTATTTAGTAGTATTATTATCATTAAGGCATTACTGGGCTTGGTCACGGCTTAAACAGGATGAAATTCTGCACCAGCTTCCACATAATCTTTCTGTGTGTTGTGAGAAATTCAATCAACTGCCACCCCCATTATCACATGGAGCAAGTAGCGTCTTGTTTACTTTAACACCAGTTATTCATGTGTGTAATATGCTTTTATTTATTTAATACAAAGATTTTATTTAGTTTTCTAAATGTCACTATTTTCTCACAAATTGGATGAGTAGGCGACTTTTTACTGAAATAACAGCTTGATGGAGGTGCACCTTTATTAGGTTGTAGCGGATGCATCTGCAATATAGGTAGGAAAACTGAGCTGAATAATACGAAAGTAGGACAAACCAGGCTAGGAAGGACAGGAGGAGAAAAAGATGGAAAGCAATTAAAGATTTGGGGCTCTACCAGCTACAGCAGAGGTTCAGCCAGTAGTGAACTGATTGTATAACATCCCCTAAAAGGATGTTTGCACAGGTAGTCCTCAACTTACATATCATATTGCCAAACATCATATGTTTGGCAATTCTTTAAAGTTACAACAGCACTGAAAAAAAGTTACTTACAACCAATTCTTGCACTTATGATCACCACAATATCTCCATGGTCATTTAATCAAAATTCAGGCATTTGGCAACTATACAATGATTGTAGCTGACCATCTGACCATCATTTGCAACTTTCCCAGCCAACTTCTGACAAGCAAATGAACAGGGGGGGAAGCCAGATTCTCTTAATTTATTTATTATTTATTTATTTGATCAAATTTGTATACCGCCCTACTCCCGAAGGACTCAGGGCGGTGAACAGGCACAAAATAATACACATAGATACGAAAGTTAAGAGCAGAATTAAAACCAAATTAAATATTTAAGCCCAAGACAATTTAAAACATCCCAAAAATTTAAAACAAATTTAAATTTTCAATTTAAATTTAAAAATTAAAAAATTTAAAAGGGGGAAAGGTCAGGCCAGGCCTGCTTGCTGAAATAGAAAGGTCTTTAGAGCGCGGCAGAAAGTGCGCAGGTCCGGGATCCTACGTATCTCCGGGGGGAGCTCATTCCAGACAGTAGGTGCCCCCACAGAGAAGGCCCTCCCCCTGGGGGCCGCCATTCGACACTGTTTGGCCGACGGCACCCGGAGGAGCCCCTCTCTATGAGAGCGTACCGGCCGGTGGGAGGTTGATTGTGGTAGTATAATTAATAATTGCATGGTCCACATAACAAGTGCTATGGCAAAAAAAGAGTTGTAAAATCAGCCATGACTGACTTAACAACTTCCTTACTTAGCAATGGGAATTCTGATCTCAATTGTGGACATAGATTGAGAAGCACCTGTAATGGATAGGGGGTTCTCCAGAGTTGATGAAAATAAATGCTATGGCAGTCATAATCACCTTGGCAAGAACCTTCATAACCAAAAAAATAACCAAAGAAAGCTGAGGGACAAATGAAAATGTGCTATCTACAGTATAATAATGAATTCAGAAGACTGTGTGAAGGCAGTGTTGGAGCAGAGATGGTTCCTTGAAAACAAGAAGGATACATCTACATGCTAACATAAATGGTGTTGAAGGGAAAATTTCTCCTCCCAAATAACAGCTCAGGAGGACAAAGCATGAATAGTATCTCTGGAATGTATAATCAAAATTGGAAAAGCAAACATGGAATGGAGAAACAGTGCAACGTCTTACTTCAGAATGGATGGTTTTCTTCATGGCCTGGTTTCTACTCAGCTTCAAAACCTGAGCCTGGATTCTGAATGTGAAGAAGGAAGAAAATTGTCATTTATAATAGGGATAGAACAAAGATTTATTTCATGCCTTGGATTTTAGAATTATTATTCAACATTATTGATCTGGAAGGGCAATAGTTCAGGGCTGAAGCACATGTTTTCTTTGCTGTAGAAAATTCCATGTTCATTTCCAGGGAAAAGGAAGAGAAACCTCAGGTAAGGTCAAAGATGTTTCACCTGAAGACTAAGCTATGCATTTTGTGGCATGAAAAGCAACTCAATCTTTTTTTTAAAAGAGTGACAGTTGTAGGAAGGAATTCCAATTCTGATCATGACCACAGCACATGGGAGAAGAGAGCAATATTTTTGTTGAAAATCTCTATTATACTATCCTCAATTGGGTGGCTATGTGGTTCAGAAAAAGTTTCTATTGATATCAATGGGAATGTATTTCTAAGCACTGCAGATGTTAAAAGGAGGGGAGGATTGTCTGGTTCATGGCTGAGAGTAAAGGAAAAATTCTCCTCTCTGTTTGTGGCAGTCTCATCAGAAGTAGTATATGCCAATTCCGCCCAACTGCCATTGTCACCCCACACCATATTTGCAATTAATGAAAGACAATCTTTAAAACATAACTGCCTGTGGTGTGATGTTTGGTTTAGAAATACTATACAAAGGATCTATTGTTTAGAGCAACCAATAGATCAATTACCTTTACAGTTTGTTGACTCACAATGATTTCTTAATTAGATCCATATTTTCAAGCATGCAGCCATATTTCAGATCATATTAGGATTTCAACCTATGGCAGCTAAAGTAACTAATGATCTGCCCTTTAAAAATAAAGTTTCACTGATTCTGAGTTTGACTCCAGCTGATTACATGGCTATATCCATGTCATTTTCTTGGCAAAAACATGGAATTTATTTGCTGTTGTTTACTTACTGACTTTTCTCCCACTTATTTATTATTTATTTATTTATTTTATTGAATTTCTATACTGCCCTACTCCCGAAGGACTCAGGGCGGTGCACAGCCATGAAATAAAACACATAGATATACAAAATTTAAAATCGAATAAAATGAATTAAATAAATTTGGCTGAATTAATACCCATAATTTAAAATACCCATATTTTAAAATACATTAAAATTTTAAAATTTACATTTAAAAGGGAGAAGATTTAGGCGAGGCTAAACTAAACCCATGGGATTCCCTTGGTGTACTCACCAGCATTCTAGTAAGTTTGCTTGGAGAGCAAACCACTGTCAAAATCTAAAACCCGAGTTATAAGTATTTTCTATTATTTCCTATTAAGGTTTATTTCATTTTGTCTTGTCATCTTGTATGAATCCAACTCATTCAATAATAGTTCAGGAAACCAGGGATCAACATAATGCGTGAACAAAGTGTCTGCAGGATGTTTGTTACTAGGTCAAACTAGCTGCTCTGATCAAAACAATGTTCTGCCATTATGCCATAAGACTCACCTCATTAGTACAGATGTCAGGACATTACACACACAAAATACCGCTCAGTCATGATCACAGTAAGGAGTCTTGGGGTATAATTAACCTTTGATATATTGACCATCATTTGACATATTGACAATCATCAACCTTTGATATATGGATATCACCAGACAGTCACCACAGAAATCAGATTGACTATGTGCTCTGCAGCCAAAGATGGAGAAGCTCTATACAGTCAGTAAAAACAAGACCAGGAGCTGATTGTGGCTCAGATCATGAGCTTCTCTTTGCAAAATTTAGGCTTAAATTGAAGAAAGTAGGGAAAAGCACTAGGCCACTCATGTATGAACTAAATCATATCCCTGATGAATATACAGTAGAGGTGACAAATTGATTTAAGGAATTAGATCTGATAGACAGAGTGCCTGAAGACCTATGGACGGAGGTTCGCAACATTGTACAAGAGGTAGCAAATAAAACTATCCCAAAGCAAAAGAAATGCAAGAAAACAAAATGGCTGTCTGAAGAAGCCTTACAAATAGCTGAGGAAAGAAGGGAAGCGAAAGGCAAGGGAGAAAGATACACCCAATTGAATGCAGAATTCCAGAGAATAGCTAGAAGAGATAAGATTGCCTTCTTAAATGAACAGTGCAAATGACTTCCGGTTTCCTTGTCTTCGGCGACGGCGGCGCTCTTTGAAGCTCCGCCAGCCCCGCCGCCTGTAGAGCCGCTTCGCGATCGAGAAGCGGCTCGAAAACTTCAAAATCCTGAGGATTATTGGAGGAGAGATAGCAGGGCACAGGTCGAGCCCCTGTAACCCCCCAGGGAATTGTTTCTGGGGAGGAAACAGGCGCGGCTCCCTTCCAACCTGCTGAGACTCCGGGCGGCGTGGGACGATTCTGCTTCTGCAGAACAAGCCGGCTGCAGGAAACTTAAAGCGAAAGAACCAGCTTTAATAAACAGCGAAACTACCTGAATCCTGAAATTTGGAAACGCAAGTATTAGCACTTTGTTGACTTTTCAATCTGAGAAAATGCGAGTGAGTGAAAGTGCTTTGAAAAAACATGGCGCCTAGCTTCAGAGTTAACGAGCCAGCGAGTGTGGATTGGTGAAGTTACTTTGTTTTGCTATAAAGTTTCCAAGTTGCTACTAAGCTGCCTTGCTTGTTACAAGAGAAATAACTCGGAAATTTTTTCCCTTTTCAATATTGGACTTTGCTTTATTTTAACCCTTGTTTGATCAAATCTGGGGGACTTTTTTAGAAGTCTTTGTGCAGGAGGGAAAGGAAAAGGAACCTCCCTCTTTAGAAAAACTAGATCACGAGCCAGGATGGCTTCAAAGAAGCAGGAAGGGAAGGCATTAGGGGGGGGATCCCCCACACACAAACAGCAAACGCAACTTCCCCCTGCTCAACAGTTACAAACTCAGAAAAAAGAATTTGATGTGGCAGATTTAAAAGAATTTATTTCTAAAACTTTGGATGATAAATTTCAAGAATCACAACAGGAACTTCAAAAATCACATCAGGAATTTTTGCAGGAAATTAATGAAATTAAAGACATGGTGAAACAGAATCAAATTATGGTGACCAAAAAAATATCAGAAGTGGCGTCTGGCCTGGTAGATTTTATTGGGAAAGTTGATTTTAAAGTTGAAGAATTTAAATCAGAAGTTAATGTTAGGATGAAAGACAATGATTATAAAATTGATGAAGTTGACAATAAAATGCAGAGAATTGAAGATGAGATTGTTATGATACAATTCCGGGCGATGGAATTTGCCATACGGCTTCGGGGAATTCGAGAGGAGGAAAGACAGGACTTGAGACAAGTTTGCTCTGAAGCCCTGGCTAAGATTCTACAAGTTAATCCTGATTTGGTATTTCATAAAATAGATAAAATTTACAGAGTGAACTCTTGGGTGGCCAGGCAAAGACAATTACCCAGAGATGTGGTCATATACTTTACTGAGAGAGAAATTAGAAATGATATCCTGCAAAAATCTTTCCACACCTCTATACAAGTGGGGGGCTCACGGCTTGTAATTTTTAAAGAGTTACCTCCTAAAATGCTGAAAGCTAGAAAAGAATTTGGTTTTCTTGTTAAGGAATTGAAAAATTTACAGATACCCTTCCGGTGGGATGCACCAGCTGGGGTAATTTTCAGATATAAGGGAGAAGGATATCGGTTGAATACCGTGGAGAAGGCGCAACACTTTTACAGTACTATTCTTATGGAAAGAACACCATCTCCACGTACATCTACAGTTCTGGAGATTAAGGAGAGTGAAGAGAGGCAATTGAAAGAACAGTCTAAGCAGGAATTAGAAAACGTGCAAGGTGCAGAAGGAGGTATTCTGAGTGAGCCATCGCTGGATTCTTCTCCAATTTTGGATTTGATTCAGTTGACTGAAGTTAAAGATCAACGTATAACTAGAGCTCAATCCAAGCTACTTAAACAGAAGCAACAACAACAACAGGAAAGACAAGACAAGAAGGCAGTTAAGAGCACTGCACAAGAGATTGGCGCTATGGGAGGAGCGAGATCGAAGCTTGTGGATGAACTTCAAGCATATTGCTCCGCGCTCCATGAAGAGGTTAATGACCTTTAAGTGTTTATCTTGGAATGTCAATGGGTTGAATTCAGCACAGAAAAGGAAAAAATTATTTACATATTTGAAACAATTTAATAATGATATAATATGTTTACAAGAAACGCACATTACAACTCAAGATCAAAAATATTTGATAAACTCAAAACTAGGAGCACATTATATATCTTCAACTTCGCAGAAAAAGAATGGTGTGGTTATTTATGTAAATAAAAAATTAACAGCAAAAGTTATAGAAGTAGATCAAGATGGTAGATTTGTAGCAATTGAATTGTTTACAGCAAATGGACAAATTCTTTTGATTGGAATTTATGCTCCCAACCAACAACAGGATTATTTTTACAAGATGTTACATACTAAAATATTGCAATGGGACTACAGATCTATTTTAATTATGGGAGATTGGAATGGAGTAATTGATTCTAAATTAGATAAAAAGAGCTTGGCAAAGTCTAGAATTAGATTACCACAGACCTTTTTTGATATGAAAGAAGATATGGAACTAAAAGATGTTTGGAGAATACATAACCCAAATGAATTGGATTACACTTTTTTTTCTGATAGACATAGATCTTTTTCTAGGATTGATTTTATCTTGTTGTCAAATGATCTACTTGTTAAGACAAAAAGAACAAAGATTTTTCCAAGAATTTTGACTGATCATAGTCCTGTATGGATAGAAATCGAGATGGATAAGGTTGAGAGACGTTCTTGGAGATTAAATGAGAACCTGTTTAGATATGAAAAAAATATAATAGAACTTAAAAAGCATTTGAAAGAATTTTTTGAAATAAATTTGAATAAAGGTACCCCAGTTGAAATTGTTTGGGATGCAAGTAAAGCTTATATGAGAGGGGTACTTGTCTACATGAATTCTAAACATAGACTGTTCCGACAAAAGAAAAGATCTGAGTTGGAAATGGAAATAAAGAATAAAGAACAGTTACTTATTAAAAACCCAACAGATGAAAGAATACGAAGTGCTATAAAACTTTTGAAAGATCAATTCCAAATGCTTATGGCGGAACAAGTTGCAACAAGTTTACAATACGCGAAGCATAATACATTTTGCAATGCTAATAAACCGGGCAGATGGTTGGCTTACACATTGAGGAAAAAACAAAGTATACGGACTATTGATAGTATTGATATTGGAGGGAAAGAAATTTTTCAACAAAAACTAATTAAAGAAGCTTTTGTGGATTATTACACTAAACTATATGCCAAAGATGAGGTGCAGAATGGACTTATAGAAAAATATTTAAAGGATAAGAGAGTTACAAAAATTACTGATCAACAAAAGGAAAGAATGAATTATCCTATAACAGAGGAGGAGATAACAGCAGCAATTAAACAGCTAAAAACAGCCAAAGCTCCTGGCACGGATGGTTTGACTGCAGTGTACTATAAAACTTTACAAGCTGAAATGGTGGGACAATTTAGAGATTTATTTTGCAATATTCAACAAGGGGGTAAAATACCCCCATCCTGGACAACTGCTTATATATCTTTGATACCAAAAGAACAAGTTGGTCCTAAAAAACCAGAGAACTACAGACCAATATCTCTTTTGAATACAGACTATAAAATTTACGCGAAGGTATTAGCCAACAGGTTGATGCCAGTAATCCAAAAGGTGATTCATGAGGACCAAGCGGGATTTATTGAGGGTAGATACATGAAGGACAATGTAAGGCAAGTAATAGACTTATTGGAATATCTTGATAAGAATAAACAGATTTCTGCAGCGCTGGTCTTTTTGGATGCGGAGAAGGCCTTTGATAGAGTGGATTGGAATTTTCTACTAAAGACTTTAAAAAAGATGGGCTTTGGGGACCAGTTTACACAGGCAATTTCAGCAATTTATCAAGAGCAAAAAGCACAGATTATTATTAATGGAAGTTTGACGACAGAGTTTAAAATTGAAAAAGGAACAAGACAGGGATGTCCGTTGTCCCCACTTTTATTTATTTTAACATTGGAAGTCTTGCTAAATACAATACGGGACTCAAAAATTTTGAAAGGCATAATGATAAGGCAAGAGGATTATAGAGTAAAGGCATTTGCAGATGATCTGGTGGTTACCCTATCACAACCAATGGAATCAATAATCTTGATGAACGACATTATACAAGACTATGGTAGAGTTTCAGGTTTCAGGGTGAACTCAAAAAAGACTAAAATGATAGTCAAAAATATGACACAAGATCGTAAATATGAGTTTGAAAGGAGGGCAGGTTTTGAAATTGTACCTAAGGTAAAATATCTTGGAGTTCAGGTTGCAGAATCAAACATGAAATTGTTTCAAAATAACTATGAGGTGTTGTGGCGAGAGGCTCAGAAAGACATGGAGACTTGGAAAAAGCTGCAACTGTCTTTACTTGGAAGAATAGCAGCAGTTAAGATGAACATTTTGCCAAGATTTCTGTTTTTGTTTCAAATGATTCCGGTGCTTAAAAGTGATAAACAATTGAAAGTTTGGCAAACTGGACTTAATAAGTTTGTCTGGAACGAGAAAAAGCCGAGAGTGAAATTGAAAATTATGCAAGATGTTCCAGAAAGAGGAGGCCTTAAACTTCCAAACCTACAGTTATATTATGATGCAGCAGCTTTAACTTTAACAAGTGATTGGTTTGGAAGTAAAAAGGCTGGAATATTGAATGCAGAAAGTTTTGATCTTGAATTTGGATGGCATGCTTACCTATTTTATGATGACAAAGTTGATAAAGTATTTAAAAGTCATATACTTAGAGACTCTTTGATGAGAGTTTGGAAGAAGCACCGACTCAAATGGGATTATAAAATACCGCTATGGCTGGATCTTGGTCATACCTTGTGGAATACAAATATAATGTCACTCGGGGGGTTTTTATACAAAGAGGTTCTTTTTACAGATGCGGGCAGATGGCAGTTGAAGACATTGCAGACACTGTTGGACGAAGGGATTAATTTAACCTGGTTACAATATAATCAATTACAACTGAGATGGAAAGAGGACCAAAAAACTGGTATTATGTTGCATGAGGAAGAATTGGTTAGACATATAAGAGAGAAAGGTCCAATGCATATTAAAAGGCTTTACAATGTTTTGCTAGAAAGGGATTCAGAAACGGAATTAGTTAAAGATTGTATGATTAAGTGGGCACAAAATTTTGAAGAACCAGTGATGTTGGAAACATGGGAAAAAATTTGGGTTCAGAATGTTAAATTTACACAGTCGCAGAATTTGAGGGAAAATTTCTATAAAATGTTTTATAGATGGCATCTAGATCCTAAAAAGTTGTCATGTATGTACCCTAATGTTCAGCCAAAATGTTGGAGATGTGAATGTTTGGATGCTACGTATTATCATGTTTGGTGGACCTGTAGGAAAGTTAAGGCTTTTTGGATAAAAATATGGTGGGTCATGCAGAATGTTTTGAAGAAAAAAATTCAATTTTCTCCACAATTGTTTTTATTGGGCATAGTTAAGGGTTTTACACGGGATGAAACAAAATTAATATTGTATATGATAACAGCAGCAAGATTGTTGATAGGTAAATATTGGAAGAATGAAGCTTTGCCTACTATCGAGGAATGGACTTCGAAGATGGCCAGTTTTGCAGAGATGGCGAAGATTTCAGCATATTTAAAAGATTGTTCACAAGAGACTTATGAATGGGAATGGAAAAGGTGGATAGAATATGTTCAGAACAAATACCAAATTAGAAAGTATCAAATAGCTTTTATTTGAAAACAATGTATTAGAAATATTTTAATATAAAGAGACAAAGAGGGAAAATTATGTAGGGGGAGGGATGGGTTCAGGTATATATATCAGTGTTATTAGTTATGAGTACATAATAGGGAAGTCTGGGGGGGGGAGGGTTAGGGAGGGTTAGGGAGGACGGGAAGTTTGGGGAGGGAGGTGGGGGGGTGAAAAAAAGGGGTGAAAATGTAATTGTAAAACTTTTGCAATAAAAAAAAAAAAAAAAAAATGAACAGTGCAAACAAATAGAAGAAAACAATACCCTGTTTTCCCGAAAATAAGACATCCCCTGATAATAAGCCCAATCAGACTTTTGAACGCATGTGCTAAAAGAAGCCTCCCCCTGAAAATAAGCCCTCCCTGAAAATATTTAAATGCAGAGCTGGAAATCAGGCAAGAGGCAGAAGAGATTAAGAAGAGGTGGCAAAATTACATAGAAGAACTATACAAGAAGGAGGTTAACATCCCTGATAACCACAATGGGGTGGCCACTGATCTCAAGCCAGACATCCTGGAATACAAACTCAAATGGGCCTTAGGAAATCTGAGCAACAACAAAGCTAGTGGAGGTAACAGTATTCCAGCTGAGTTATTCAAAACCTTAAAAGATGATGCAGTAAAAGTGCTACACTCAATATGCCAGCAAATTTGGAAAACTCAACAGTGGCCACAGGATTGGAAAAGGTCAGTTTAAATTCCAATTCCAAAGAAGGGCAATGCCAAAGAATGCTCAAACTGCCGCACCATTGCATTCATTTCACATGCTAGCAAAGTTATGCTCAAAATCCTACAAGCTAGGTTCCAGCAGTATGTGGATCGAGAACTACCAGAAGGAGTTCGGCAAGGCTGTATACTGTCGCACATCATGAGAAAGACGGGACTAGATGAATCACAAATTGGAATTAAGATTGCCAGGAGAAATATCAACAACTTCAGATATGCAGATGATACCACTCTAATGACAGAAAATGAAGAAGAACTAAAGAGCTTTCTGATACAGGTGAAGGAGGAGAGTGCAAAAGTTGGCTTGAAACTCAACATTAAGAAAACTAAGATCATAACTCCTGGCCCTCTCAATTCCTTGCAAATAGATGGGGAAGAAATGGAGGTAGTGACAGATTTTATTTTCCTGGGCTCCAAGATCACCTCACATGGGGACTACAGCCAAGAAATTAAAAGATGCTTGCTCCAGGGGAGGAAAGCTATGGCAAAGTTAGACAGCATACTAAAAAGCAGAGACATCACCCTGCCAACAAAAGTGTGTATAGTCAAGGCTATGGTTTTCCCAGTTGCAATGTATGGCTGTGAAAGTTGGACCATAAGGAAGGCTGAGCATCAAAGAATTGAGGCCTTTGAACTATGGTGCTGGAGAAGACTCCTGCGAGTCCCTTGGAATGCAAGGCAATCAAACCAGTCAGTCCTAGAGGAGATCAACCTTGCTCTTTAGAAGGCCAGATCCTGAAGATGAAACTCAAATACTTTGGCCACCTAATAAGAAGGAAGGACTCACTGGAGAAGAGCCTAATGCTGGGAACGATTGAGGGCAAAAGAAGAAGGGGACAGCAGAAAATGAGGTGGCTGGATGGGGTCACTGAAGCACTCAGTGTGAGCTTAAATGGTCTCCGGGGGATGGTAGAGGACAGGAAGGCCTGGAGGAACATTGTCCATGAGGTCGCGATGGGTTGGACACGACTTTGCAACTAACAACAACAACAACAGCAGCAGCATATTGACCATGCAAGAAGGTAATTAACTGTATTTTTCTTTTCCATTTTTTAGCTCACAGCTTGATGTTGATGTTTTATAACATACTGTAGGATCTAATGCATTTAACCTAACCAGGGTTATTTCAGAAACAGTTTTATACTCCACCTTTGCTACATATCACCAGCTATTTTTATCATCAAGTGTATTGTCTGTGGCAAACCTGGGTATTCCACTTTATAATTTGTGAAATGACTCTCAAGGATATTTGCGATTTTAAAAAAGTGTAAAGAATTATTTATCATATCAAATTAGTGTCGAAGAGAGACTCAAAGTAAGTTTAGACATTCCATATACAAAACTAAAAAAAAAAAATCACTGTTAATGTTGAATTGTCTTAGAAGAAATACATTATGTTTCAACATCCTTTCGTTAAGGATCTGAAGTTTGGGTTGCACTGTAAGAAACTCTGTGCCTCTTTTGAAGCAAAACAGAGGTTATGAACTTTATCTCTAAACTAATCCTTTCAATATTTAGTTCCAAAAACCAGTAGCATTACTCTGGTGTGAAAACTAGCGTGAAAACTACTTCAAGTACAATTAATAAATATTGTGCAGCTGTAACAGAAGAATGGCTGGTGATTCTGGGCTATTTGTTCATAGTAGGACTTTTTGACCAAATAAGGCAATACAGCTTTCCCTTCTGCTTATAATACAGACATGAAATATGATGTTTCAAATGGTTACAAGAAAACACATTTCATTGTTTCTTGTCCATTTCCAAGGTTCTTCCTCTAAGAAGCTGGCTATGATTCTTGGATAGATTTATAGAGATTCCCCCTTATCTCTATTAAATAATACTTTAATGGAGATCCAAGAGAAAGAATGAAAAATCAACTCAATAATAATTTGTAGTCAGTGATAAAACATGGAATTTATTAAAAGCCCCCAAAAATAGCTACTCTGGGGGGAAAGATAATGATGTCAATCATGTTTTAGTAGTTATCATTTTGAGGCCCAAATGGAACAGAACATTTCTTGAGGGGTGTAACAAAGAAATAACTTCTTATTCAACACATACAAAATCTGGATAAACCTGGGTTCTAATAAGAATTGGGATTAGAACTAGAAATAGGACTTTTTGTTCCTGTGTGGAAACAAAAGGGAGTATTAAGACTTTGCCTGGAGTTTGTTGTACTTTTTATGGGATAATTTGAAGATTCAGACATGCACTGGTTGATTCATAAATCACTGTTCCCACAACTGATTCCTTTCCACTTAATTAAATTCTCATCTTCAACAAATTTTCTTTGCAGAGATGCTTGTAGATAAGAATCTGTATACTAACCTTTAGAGGTGAAAACCTCTATTTGGTGGACAAGGTAAATTAATAATATTTGTATTTGCCAGTACTTCCATCAAGACCATTGGGTATATCAGAAGAGTCTGTTTCAGATTAAACAGATTCAGTATTAATGACTCTTCTCCCCTAGTTGAGGAAATATATTCAGACTTGCAAAACTCTGTTTCTATAATCTTATAATAAAAGCAGTATTAGCTTGTGTATTTGGGGTTTCCAAATACGGTCCACCTTGGAGGGCTAACATCAATCTTGAAAGCCTGAATGTACTTTCCCAGTCCCTCCCTTCATGACAATTATGGAGAGTCATGCCTAAGATACTTTTTCAAAATACATGTCTGGTTTGGATTCAGATTTCTTTAATCAGACCGTTGTCCTTGGCTGCAGCTCTTCCTCCTGTCCCTCAGTGTTATTCCTTCTGCCCATTAAAATAGTCTAATGCAAGGCTGATTCTAGAACTCTGTTCACAGGCCTAACACTGAGTAGTAATAGTTGCCATTTTGTCTTTCTTTCTAAAGCTCGTAAAGCGAGTGCTACAGTTGTTAAACAAACCCATTGTTTGCTATAGGGCAGTTTTATCAGAAATAACACCAGTTTCTGGCAAAAGGATAATAAATCGCAGTCATGGAACTGTGGGGTACTGCAAATGGCTGTACATATGAGCTGGTTGCTAAGTGCCCAAAATGCAGTCATGTGACCATAGTGGGGAGGTCCAAACATTGGAACTTTGAAACCAAGTCATAAATCCCCATTTCAGGGTTCACCTTAACACTGAACGACCAGTCGTAAGTTGAGGAGTACCTGTAGGCATGTCAGTTATTGATGTCAGCACTGTATATTAAGTTCTTCCTAATGCGATGAATAGAATTTCTAAATCATGGGGGCGGGGGCTCCTAAACGTATCTATCTGGGTGAAAGTGAGCACAGTAGACAAATTCTTTATGTCTGGATATATAAAGACTCTGGTTGAAGCTTAACAAAAAATGACTGTTACTGGAGGCAGAGAAAAAATGGGGGGAAGAGTGAATGTCCCATGTTGGGTAGATAGTATGACCCCAGATTTACAACCGTGCAACCAACAAATATGCATTTGTTTTCTGTTTATGAACTAGTTCTCCATAATGAAAAGACTGATCCATAATATTCTGTCTGGTCAAGGTTTAGTAATGTTTTTAAAAGTAGGCTGAATAAAAATTAGGCTGAATGATTTCCCCTATGTACATCATGCATTTGTATGTTTTCTTTCCCCCCCCCCCCTTTTTTCCCTTTCCTTTGTTTTTTTTAAAAAAATGTTTAGGTTTCTTCACTCTTTTTTATCTAGTAAAGCAATAAAAAAGGGATTTTGAGTGGGTGCGTAAGAAGGGTTTAAACAGTGTGGCGGATGGTGAAAGTGAAAAACAGACGTTTTTCCTCATATGTCATAATATTAGAATTCAAAGCCAGCTGGTGAAATCAGTTGGCAGCACATTTATGATAGAAGAAAACCCAGTTTGTCACATTACACATCCTTAACTTTTGGAAATCACTATCACGAGGTCTAATGATGGCCATTTACTTGGGCAGCTTTAACAAGACATTAAACAAATACATAGTGATACATGCATAAAAGTCTGTGACCACAACGGTCAAAATGTTTCATGTTACAACTTGATAAGCTGATAAATATTTTCTGGGATTCCTTCCTTCATTACCTGCTTGTGAACAACTTCTAAAAGTATCTGGTTAAACTAAACAGGTTGGTATCTTCAGCTAAGGACAAATTGGGGCACTAAAGGCAACATAATGATGGCTAGGAGACAAAGAGAGAGATAATGGGAAACAAAAGAGGAATAGAGTAGAGTAGAGTAGAATAGAGAATAGAATAGAATAGAATAGAATAGAATAGAATAGAATAGAATAGAATAGAATAGAATAGAATAGAATAGAATAGAATAGAATAGAATAGAATAGAATAGAATAGAATAGAATAACAGAGTTGGAAGGGGCCTTAGATGTCTTCTAGCGCCCACTGCTTAAAAGAATAGCCTATACCATGTCAGACAAATGATTATCCAATCTCTTCTTAGAAACTTCCAATGTTGTAGCATTCACAACCTCTGGAGGCAAGTTGTTCCACTGATTAATTGTTCTAGCTGTCAAGAAATTTTTCCTTAGTTCTAGGTTGCTTTTCTCCTTGATTATTTTCTACCCATTGCTTCTTCTCCTGCCCTCGGGTGCTTTGGAGAATAGCTTGACTCCCTCTTCTTTGTGGCATCCTCTGATCCTGGTCCATGTTTGTGCCTTGCTTAATTGCAATGGGGGGGGGAGGCAGGCCCCAAATCTCATTGGGGAGGAGAAGGACCCATGTGCATTGTATCTTCTTCTAGCCATCTTCTCATTTGACCTCTGTGCAGTTTGTTTCTTCTGAAACAGGGATGGGATGGTTTATAAAATAGATCATAATTAATAGGAATCACTATACTGTACATAGAGATCATACACTATAGACTGTACACTCGCACACACACATGCTACATTGTACACACTATATTGTATGCTGCCCAGAGGCCTTCTGTAAGGGAGATGGGCAATTTCAAAAGTTGATAAATAAATATAGTTACTGCACATACTGGAACTTCTGAAGTTTCTGGATTTTATTCAGTGATTTACTACTTCTTTATCAACCTATTTGATTCAGGTGTGATGACATATGATGGACAGGAGTGTCCTAGGGTACTTTCTTACCATGAGAGAAGTAAAAACAAGAAGTTTTTACTCATCATCATTTCGGGAACGTTTCCTGTAAGGCAGTTTGCTAATATAGTTACCTCTTAATTGGATGGGCAAGCAAATAATCAATTTTAGCCAGAAGTGAGCAAGTAAAGGCTTTCTCAATATGGTTTCCTCAAAGATATTTGCTAAATATCCTTATTATGCTCTATCAGTTTTGCTACACTGATTAGGAGCTATAAGAATTGTTATCCAACATATATGGAAGATGGAAATTAGTAAAAATGATGTATAGGAATGCACAATGTTACATTGCATAGATAGTCCTCAATTTACAATAGATCATGTACTGACCGTTCAAAGTTACAATGACACTGAAAAGGTGACTAATGACCCTTTTTCACACTTACGACCATTGCAGTATGTAATCATGTGATCAAAATTCAAAATTCAGTTGCTTGGCAACTGACTCATATTTATGACGGTTGTAGGGTCCCAGGGTCACATGATCACCTTTTGAGACCTTCTGACAAGCAAAGTCAATGGAGAAGCCAGATTCACTTAACAACCGTCTTACTAACTTAACCACTGCAGTGATTCATTTAATAAATGTGGCAAGAAAAGTCATTAATGGGGCAAAGCTCACTTAACAAATGTTTCACTTAGCAACATAAATTTGGGACTCAATCATGGTTGTAAGTCAAGGACTACCTGTATATGGCTTACAATGTGATATTCCCATTGGGGTTATTGTATGATTTAAGATTATCACAGTGGGTTTAAAAAAGGAATGGAAAATGGTGTGCATGAAAACAAACTACAAAACTAAAGCAATCAAAACAGAAATTCCAATGAAATATAAAAGAAGTTCTGAATTACAATTGGACAAGCACAGCAGCATGTCTCATGAGGAAAGAGACTTAGTTACCGTAGTTATGGAAGTGATGTCAGATGTATTACCCAAATTATATTATTGTCATTTACATAATTACAGGACATCATCATGTTACTACCAGATGCCTTTGCCTTATGATTGTAATGATTGAGTGACAAACTCAAAGTGCTGCTTGCCTCAGCAGATGGATGTCTGAAGAAGCAGAAACATGAAGCAAAGAGCTTTCTTTATATAATATAATAACATTAGGCCAGGATTTTGGACAGAAATCCTGCTCCCTCACTAAATCTTTCTCTCTCACTAAAATAGTCATTGCAATATAGCAATAGCAATAGCACTTAGACCAGTGGTGGGTTGCCCCCTGGTTCGGACCAATTCGCAAGACCAATCCGTAAAACTGGTGGGAGGCTTCGCCCACTGACCCGGACGTCATCGTGTGGGCACGATGCGAACCAGTAGTAAAGATAAGTAGAATCCACCCCTGATTTAGACTTATATACCACTTCATAGTGCTTTACAGCCCTCTCTAAGCAGGTTTACCAAGTCAGCATATCGCCCCCAACAATCTGGGTCCTTATTTTACTTGCCTCAGAAGGATGAAAGGCTGAGTCAACCTTGAGCCGGTGAGGGTTGAACCTCTGGCAGTCAGCAGAATTATCTTGCAATACTACATTCTAACCACTGTGTCACCATGACTCTTATATACCATTGAACTGATATATTTTGAAATAATAGACATTATATAATTATAATTTAAACCTGAGGTGAGCACATGTGAATGATGGTCCCGAGTCCTGCAAATTGCATTGCCAGACTCTGTGGCATGTCATCTTCCAACGGTGATTTCCATTGCCACTGTAATATAATGATATAACTTTTTATTATTTTTTATAAAAACAAACAAACATTTAGTACATCTGTTGCCCCTTCCCTGTGACATCTCAGTGTTAACTTCAGTCCTTCCTCTTCTTCTTCTCCTCCTCCTCCTCCTCCTCCTCCTCCTCCTCCTCCTCCTCCTCCTCCTCCTCCTCCTATCTTGATCTTTATACAAACCATTTTAATATCTCCTTACCAAGACAAAATTCTGCCTATCAAATTTTTAAATATAATCATAAAACTGTTATCTTTTATATCTCTTCTCCAACCAATAATAAAAACAGTTCCATATCCTATAATACCCTATCTTTAATCATTAATCTATTCATTTCTGCACAATCCATATTTTTTTTTATCACCTCATCTTCCAAAGGTATCCATCCACCTTGATACCTCTTCTCTTTCTTCGCAGATTAGCGTCTTCTCCAGGAAGCTTAATCTATGCATAATGCATCCAAAATAGGATCATTTGATACTGGTCATTTGTGTCTCAAGTGAGAACTCTGGATTCAGTTCTTCAGTGATCTATTTGTTTGTTTTCTTGGTTCTCAGGACTTTTCTCTAACACCAAAGCTCAGAAATGTCAGAATTCCTCCTATCCGATTTCTTCAAAGTCTAACTTTCACTTCCACAGAAAGTCACAGGTAATATCATTGCCTGCATGAATCTGATCTTTGTAGGTACAGACACATCACAACATTGAATATTTTCCATCCTTGGTAAAAACAGAGGAGTGGTTTACTACTGCCTTGTCCAAATGGCAACCAGACACTGTATCATGTTCTTTACTCTTTCCAAATTTCCAAAATCCCTCGCCATTAGCCCTGTTGCATGAGGTTCAAATCTGGTGCAATCAAAAGACAGAATTAAGTGAATGCTTTGAGTGGAAGGCAAGGACAACATAGGGTTAAAAAGTAATTTCTCCATGTAGCCTAGAATTACCTTTTCAAACTGGCTAAAGCAATTCATTCCTCACCGCCTGTGATTTTAAAGAGGATATTCTACAATGAGCCAGTATAGAAAAATGTGTACTCCACCACTGAACTGTGGTGTCTTTCTATTTGCAAGATTGAAATATTGCTTAGTTTGTAACCCGGAACTAAATTTAGGGTTGAAGTAAAGTGAGCTTCCTTTACAAATACTGGCATGTGTCACTGACCCATTATGATTTTAAGTGTCTCTAATGGTACAAAGGCGTGCTCTGTTCAGAATTTTGAGCCACACCTTTCCTTCATTTTTAAAAAATATTCTACTTTTAGTGTTTCATTTCTGCAATAATCCCATTTCAGAGAGGATTACTTGGAAAGCAGCTATTTGATTTATGATTGTGGAGAATGTATTTTACTCAGTAATAGGTAAGTCAGTAAGACAAGTGAACTATTATTATGCCTTCCGTGAATGATAGTTGTGTTTCTTTTTTAAAAAAAAAATCTTGTTTTTGCTTCCTTCTATCATCGAGTATTTTCCTTTAGTATCACTAGTCACTTACAGAATTGTCTATGTAGAAATCACAGTTTGTTTACTAGTGGAAACGGGTATAATTTGTTTTACGGCAAGATTCTTTTAAAGACTAAAGTTTCATTTGGCATCAACAGAGTGCCAATTTAAAGAACTTGCCACAAAACACTTTAACATATGTGAGAACTAAATACCATGAAAACTGGAAAACCATATGTGTAGATGGGAACTATTGGTTATGAAACTGCTCAGGCGGAATTTCATGATGCCTTAATATAAATCACTAATCAGATATTGGTGTTTTATTCAATTGCCCATAATAGCAATAGTACTTAGATTTATATACCACTTCACAGTGCTTTACAGCCCTAAGCGGTTTACAGAGTCAGCATATTGCCCTCAGCAATCTGGGTCTCAGTGGGGCATGGGGGTGGGGAGATCTCAGTTACAAGTAGAAATGGGCCATTTTCTTGAATAGAAAATATCATAGGAAGGTTTTATTGCTTTGGTTCTGTTGTTATAATTTTTTTTTTCTGTGTTGTGTGCTATACCCAGAGTCCTTTGCGGTTGGGATGGGCTACAATACTGTTAAATATACATATAGACATACATACATACAGGTATATATGTATGCATATCAGGGGTGGATATGCATATCACTTACCTTCGCTACCGGTTCGCAAATGTGAGCACGTGCCACTTCCGTGCATGCGTAGAGCCTTCCACGCATGTGCAAAGCATAAAAAATGGGATGTGATGACATCCGGGCAGGAGGGCGGAGCCTCCCACAGCTGCCACTACCAGTTCGCCCGAACTGGTTATAACCGGCTGAATACCACCACTGACGCATGTATACTTAATTCTCTAAAGTCAGCATAGTATGTTTCCCCCATGTAAATTTAGCTCTATTAAGCACCAATATCTGTAATTGTAAGGGATCCATCCAGGTTATTTTAGTAGAACTAACTAACACTATGTCAAAAATAGAAATAATTAAATAATAGGCAACCTTTTCTTTCAAAGATATGTATATTGCAGAATACATGAATACCTGTTTTATTTTACATATGTTGGCCATTTTCAAATTAAAGGGAGGCAGCTAAGTCTTATACAGACTTAGATCTAAATGACTGAAACATAAAAGAAAATAAGGTCACGTTAAAAAAGGAAATATTTGTTCTGTTAAGATCAGAGAGGGTATTTTCCCCCCCTTCCCCGAACCTGTGGCAAGAAGCAACCTGTAGCTTCTCTTGTGGCATTCTGTATCTTTCTTCAAGATGATTCTGCTGGTTATAACAGTGTGAGGATCACTTTTATTAAATTTAAAAAACTCTGTGCCGTCGACATAATTCCCCTCCTGTCAAGGCTACAGATGGAACATTTTAAAATCACAAACCCCTGGCAACTTAAATCACAAAGCATAGGTGCCATCAGCTTCTTTTTACAATTCAAAACTAACAGGGATGTTTTCTTTTGAAGCACGTATAGGTGACTCTGTGAGGCAAGTAATGATCCCATATTGCAATAAGATAACCAAAATAGTACAAAATACTCTGATGTATAAAATAATCAGTAGCATTAGCTTTCTCCTCCCCGTCCACCATCCCAGTAATCAAGAATTAACCTTCATTTTTCCTTTGAAAGAGTTGAAATAAGGAACAAACATTCCTCTGAGTGAATGACTTGGGATTTGCAATGTGTTCGATCTTTTCAGAATTAAAATAGATTGCCTGGCCACTTTTAAAAAGCTTCCTTTGATTTTTCACACAGTGTCAAAATTTAAAATATTGATTCTGTTAGGAACAGATGTCTCCTTTGATTTAGAGTCAAATCCATCTCTCTTTTAAGTTTAGAGTGTACTTAAAAATACAATCCTGTGTGTGCCTACACAAAATAAGTCTCACATAATTTGGAATAGTTTAAATACAAATAAGTGGATAAAATATTGACGCCATAAGGAATAACCTGTGGCCCAGTAAGGGATAGAATCTGTGACAAAATTTTAACAATGTCAAATAAAAATTGCCAATTCCAGATAAATGCAAGGGGAACTGGAAGTAGTTCAACACCTTGCAGTAGTTCAACATAAGAGCAAAATGTACAAGTAGTTGTGTTTAAATTTTTTATGAATAGAATTAATTGTCCTAAAGCAGAACAAAATCCGACTCTATTTCTTGGTGCAAAATCCACTTGAGGAAGTGGACAGATAATAATGGACAGATAAGGTAATCAAACATCGTGCAACCTAAGAAAATAATTGTAGGACCCAGGCAAAAGAGTAAAATAGGGCCACAGCACAACTCCAGAACAATAAATTACAGGATGGCCCTCTGTCTTCATAATAGTACATGTTTTTTTTCAAAGGGAATAAACATATTTTATTAGTAACACTGGAAATACTAAACAGATCCTGTGGTCATCGCCATGTGTAGTCTTGCATCCTTTCACAGGATGAGGCAGAACGACTGGGATGGTTAGGAAATCATCAAAGTACCGCTGGGACATATGTCACAAGCAGGACAGTGCCTGTTTCAGAGCTCCCTGCTTGGTGTTGGTGTGCATATGTGGGCGGTAGAAGTGCTTCTTTTCAGTGTGCTGGTGTTTAAAGCGATAGGGTGAAATCTGCTGCAGGCACTGGATTACACTGACTCCTCCCATAGTACCTGTAGGTCTCCCAAATCTGCTCTAGGCCTATTAAACTAGATTTAGGGAAGGGAAAGGGGATTGTATGAGATCAAAGTAGCACTCTTGTGGAAACACATGTCTGGCTGTGTGAGACTGGAAGCAACCTAAAGCTGTGCAGGAAAATTAGCCATTGTGAGAACAAGGAGGAGCCCATTTTTCTTTCTCACTGATTTTGGAGTATTGGAGCAGTGGTGAAATCTGAACCAGTTTGCTACTGGTTCGTTGGTTGTGCATGCGCACTGCGTGCCAAACACACACTGCATGTGCATGCACAGTGCGCACCAGGCACGCGCTGCGCATACGCATCCACAGTACATGACAAAAGGAGGCTTTGGAAGGTAAGTAGAACAGCGAGGGGAGGAATCAGCTGTGCCGCGCGATTTAGGTTTGCTAGAAAGCAGGATTTCCTGCTTTCTAGCAAAACTAAACCGCATGGCACAGCTGATCGACGGAAATACCGGTTCAGAGGAACCAGTAGTTTTTATCACTACCAGTTCACCTGAACTGGTAGCATTTCACCCCTGTATTGGAGGCAGTGGTGGGTTGCCCCCAGTTTGCACCGGTTCTATAGAACTGGTTGTAAAACCGGCGGGAGGCCCCGCCCACCGACCCCACCATTACCAAAATGCTTCTGTGCATGTGCAGAAGAGCATGCATGCAAGTGAAGCAGGTGCGTGTACGCGGCCCTGTTGCGAACCGGTAGTAAAGGTAAGTAGAACCCACCCCTGATTGGAGTGCAGGGGTTATGACAATGAGATCATGGCATTGCCAGAAAAAGTGGGCTTGGTGTTTTTCAGGATTGGAGGCTTTGTTTTTCTGCAGTTCTTCTTTGAGTCTCTTTAGTGAATAGATATATTAATCCTATGGAAAATTTAATGCATCTGTGTAATAGCTTCTTAACACAGGCTGTTATTATACAGCAGCTTGCCTAAGTTTACTTGGCCAATCACGGAAAGCTCCAAGACCTGTAGAAAGAAGGCAGGAGGCAAACGCTGAAAGAAGGTAGATTGAGGTGAGCAAAGAACTGTGGGTTGTGTGGATGTGCTTAATCTGAATTGTCTTTTGTTCTGTCCTTTGTCCATTCCATTCTTATTGTCCCCATTAGAGTGATATGCTCTCCAGCCACATATCAATCTTTCCTTTCCTTTTTTTCTGTTTTGTTCATTTCCAAGAAAGTTGGAGAAAATAGAGGTTGGGGGGGGTGAGGAATTGCCTAATTGTGAAATGATCCAGATTGGTCAGCAGGACACACTTATAACTACAACATTTAACAATGAAAAAATGTACGCACTGTGTTAATGTGCACTAAGCGAAGCAAGAGAGGCTTCTTACATTGTATTTGAAATTGTAATTGCAACTTTCAGGACACTTCCATTCTCTTCCTAAAGCAATTTCAAGATGAGCTTTGTTCATCTAAATTTTAGGGATCTCAAAATATTGAGAAGTTGCAGTGTGCACTTGAGCCAATCAGCATTCATCTTTTTTTCAACAGACCAATAAGAGAATGCAGGAAAAATCCTGTCACCCCACCCCCCACCTCACTCTGTCTGGTGGGTTACTATAGATCCTGGAGCAACAGAAATCCTCTCACTTCCACTCCACAAAAAACAGAAATAAAATAAATTGCCCTCTGCCTTTGACATTTGTAGCTTACATTGTGCATAACTGGTTGCTTGTAAAAAAAAAGTGGGGGAGGGGGAAAACCGAGTTCTTGCTAAGAAAAAAAAAACTATGCAGCTTACAAAACTGCCTTTTCTCCTAAAATCGTCTTGGAAGCTGGAATTTATTCATTTATTTCAATTGATATGGCCGCTCATTTTAACATCATAACTCTGGGTGGGCAGCACTGGTTAAAAAACATAAAATAAATGACACCCCCATGAAAGCATATCAGCATTTGTACAACCGTGGTTGCACGCTGTTTGGACAGCTGAAGGAAGGACAGAGAAATACATACAGGCATTAGAAATAGGACATACTGTAAAGCTAAGAGCTAGGAAGCTAGATGAGGCAACAGTTGCCGTCATTGGGGAAAGGAAAGAGTCCAAGTTCTACCAAACTGCTGTATTGCAAGTGAAAAGACCAGCTGTGCTCTGATTTCACATAAACCAGCAAGGAACCAAAAAAAAATAATGGACTTGGCCTCTCGCTCAGGGGATACTTAACTGATTAGGAACTTGATGCAAACAGCTTGCCCAGTAGAGAAGAGCTTTTAGGTACCAAGTTGTGGGTGGATCTTGGATTTATTGCTAGGTTTCTTAATGATTTCCAGTAGATCGTTACCGGTCTTCTGATTCCCAGTTGTTCAATTTTTTTTTACTACTGGTTCTGTGGGCGTGGCTTGTGAGCATGGCTTGGTGGGCATGGTGGGGAAGGATACTGCAAAATCTCCATTCCCACCCCACTCCAGGGAAAGGATACTGCAAAATCTCCATTCCCTCCCCACTCCTGGGGGAACGATATTGCAAAATCTCCATTCCCTCCCCACTCCAAGAGAAGGTTACTACAAAATCCCCATTTCCTCCCGATCAGCTGGGACTCAGGAGGCAGAGAATAAATGGGGGCGGAGCCAGCCAGAGGTGGTATTTGCCGGTTCTCCGAACTACTCAAAATTTCCGCTACCGGTTCTCCAGAACTGGTCAGAACCTGCTGGATTTCATCCCTGATATAAAGTGATATACCTACCCATCTGCACCCAAACATAATGTTGCTGAAATGAATAAAGCTTGGGAGAACTAGAACTAGATGTTTGTTTAGAAGGAATAGAAACTGTTTTCAGTTCTAGTATTCAAAACAAATTCCTGGGCAGTGTCTCATGATGCTTGAATTATAAGTGTACGTTGTTTGCACAAGTCTCTCCAGTCGAGTGTTCTCAGGGTTATAGTACAGCAATAACAACATGGGTTATTCAATTAATTCTTGGCTTCAGCTAGTTCCTCCTGCCTGGACATAATGAGGAATATGAGCACAAATAGGGTTATAGCTTTGTAAAATATTTATGTAGTATGATAACTATTTGATTATTTATGTGCCAGTGTAGTTCAATGATTTTGGAAAGTATACCACAAGTCAAATTTTGCCTATATGTTAATAGTATTATATATACAAATACGAATTCTGATCTTGCTATGGTATTATCAAGATTATTGGAGCTGGAGATCAGCAGAAGCTGGCTAGTCTCCTTCTCCTGTCTAAGATTGCAGTAACCCTTTGCTGTCTAAAAGCTGTGCTTCAAGATGGCAGTTAAAAAAAATATATGGTAAATACAGTCCCGACAAAGCTAATTTGGATAATCTAAATGAATAGACAATCCCATTTCAGAGGGTTTTTTTTTTTTTTAAGGCTGGTTTTTACTAGACCAGGCGAAGCATGTGTGAATTTTGTAAGAGAAATTCATTCCATGTACAGAAATCAACACTTAGGTCCTTATTTTTTGGTAGTTATGACTACATTCCCCTGCAGACCAATGTGGAATTATATCCATTTGGTTTCATTGGTTATTGGCTTGAGAAACTACTTATTGTGATTTCACTATTTGCTCATATACTTCGCATGAACCATGTAATGTGGATTTTTTTTTATCAGTTCATATAAAATTAGAGAACAAACCAAGGTCCCTATCACTTTTAATGTTATTGTCTCATTGACCCCTTTAAAGTGGTAGGATTAGTGCAAGCATCATCTGATGAAGCTGAGAACAATCAGCTTCTCAATAGCTCCCCCTTGCGTTTAAAACAATCCAACGTGTTTAGCAACTTCTTTCTCTCCAAATCTGGCACTAAAACAAGGAATATATAAATATTTATATGTTTGACTTTATTTTTAAAAAAGGCGTATTATAGTCTTTCTTATTAGGACTGTGCAGTAGTTCAATTTTGATTTGGAGGAAGTGCTTTGGAATATGCAAAGTCAAGAAATGCCACACTGCTTACAACTCATTAAAGTAACTACATCATGAAATCCTGGAAATATATGTAGCCTGCTTTACAGAGTCTCAGACAGGTGCTTCATTCATAGTTCCATGAAACATTATTCCCAAAGATAACTACAGCAATCCACAACCTTATTTCTTACGTAGCAAAATTAAAAACATCATGTTTGCCAGATTTGGTAAAAGACTGTTTTCACCAAAAATCTCAGTCAGAACTCAAAAACCCATCTCCATGACACTGTTGCATAGTCAGATCTTTTCAAGTCAGTGTATACTAAAAATCCTTACATTTCTTTGGAGTAGCAATTATATTCTGGAGGGGGAGGGAGTTTTATAACCTTACCCTCCACAAAATGGCTAATCTAAATATCTCTCTCACCGACAGTGGCTCCAGTTAAATCAGCTGTCCACTCTCTCCTCAGCTATTTTCAAATCAAAACAAAAATATCAGGAGATGAAATCATGGGACTCCCACATAATGTGTATTTTGGCATATAACAAGGAGTGTGAGAGAAAGCAATTGCATTCTGGCAGGAAGAAAGATCTGCTAGAGATGGAAGAGAGCATGAACTGTTCATTTCACCCTGTCTTCAGAGGATAGATGGATATTGCTTAGAAGGCTCCAATTATGGGACTCAGATATTTCCAGTGTAATTCTAAATGACAGAAAGAACGGACTTCTTACACATGTCCCTTCAGAAAATTCTCGGAAGTCTTGCTCCAGCTCTTAACTACTCTGGACAGGTGGTGGCCAGGCCTTCTCCATGGTGATGTCCTGATGGTGGAAAACTCTCTCTAAAAATATTCATTTGTATCCTCTCTGTTGAATTTGAGAATTCTTACTCTTGAAGAATATGAAAGATGGGAATGACTGGAGGAGTTTTCATCTTCCTGAATTATTTGTTGTGGTTCCTGAGTGTTGATTAACATTTATTACAGTTATAGATCAACATGATAAAATGATTCATGTCCCAAAGGAATATATACATGCCCTGCAGTACACAGATGTACTGCAGGATATGAAATATAAAAGGAGTAAAAGTTATAAAAATTCACAAACAGGTCAAGTTCTTTCATGGTACAGGAGAGGTGTCTATTTAATTGGGGAGTGAGAAATCTTAACTGTTAGCCTCCATGTAGTGAACACAGAATTTAGCTACATTGTCGAAACTTCCACATGCTTCTCCATCAAAAGCCACAGCATTTTCTTCTCATCTATCAAGCTTTGGGACAGCTGCCTAAAACAGACCTTGATTCCTTGCCCAGCATAATTTTCACAGAGTTCTCTTTAACAAGATTCATCAAAATAAATGAAATGGGATTATAAGAATTTCAACAACTAAATTATTTCCCATCTGGAACCAATGTATCTTAGGGCAAAGGCATTCCAATTTTCTTTTTAACAGCCTTCCTATGATCTCATGGGGAGGCAGGTCCCTTCTGTACCAACAGGGTAGCTTGCAGCTGGCTGTTTACATAATGGCAATTCTATCAGTCTGGGAACCAACCCTTACATAACCGGATCTTCCAGAACAGTTTAGCAGCAGGGGACTAATAGCTCTGAACTCTAACCCATGTGGAAAAGGTAGCAGAATAAACCATGGATTTATTCCATGGGTTTATTCTGCTCAAGGTCCTTAGGTTTATTCCATGGGTTTATTCTGCCCAAGGTCACCCAGCTAGCAGGCCAAGTTTAGTTTTGAACAAAATCTCGCTTCCAGTAACTCTGAAGGCAAGTTATTGAGTCTCACCAAGTAGAATGCTATCTGATGTAGCTAGCATAAAGTGATAGTGACATTAATCCCATCCCAAATCTTAAAGGAGAGAAAGGAATGGAACTTCAATAATTCTGAGAACTGTTTCAATTCCAAATTGATTTACACGTCCAATGAAATAAAATATTCAGCTGACCAACTGTGTCTTCTAAAGTCTAATTCAATACCTTTCATTCAATACTGTATCCCGTTGTGTCAAGAAGATGAGAAATTTCAGGTTAAAGATCAGTTTGGACTAGCATCTAAGATGACTTAGTCTCAATATAGGACACAGTAGAAGTTATTTCTGTTCCAAACACACCAAAGAATTAGAGATGCACACTGAGGAATTCAAAAGTTTGAATTTGATGGCTTTTGAGAGTGTGTCAGTCTTGATAAGTGTACATCAATCTATTTATTTATTTATATCCTGCCTTTATTATTTCCACAAATAACACAAGACAGTGAATATATCCAACACACATTCCTCCTCTTATTTTCCCACAACAACAATAACAACAACCTTGTGAAGTGAGTTGGGCTGAGAGAAAATTACTGGTTCAAGGTCAACCGTCAGTTTCTATCCTGCTGTCTTAACCACTAGACCAACTGGCCTTGTAGGTGTGAATAGTGATGGGTATATAATTGTTACCTCGGCTGCCAGGAGATACAGAATTGTATTAGCAACTTTTTGGATCCCTTCAATGACAAGTTTGTTTCCCTCCAGGAAGCAAAGGGCTGGAAGATAATTCTCAGGTATTTGAAGGCCTTAGTTTGTTCTCTCAGATTCTTGCTTATTTCCCAGGAGTGGGTGTGGCTGGCCAGTCTTTTGGTAAAGACAAATACTTTTGTTTTAGTGTAACTCAGTTTTTCCTTTCTATACAGCTACAACTTGAAACCTCTCTGTGTTACATGGAATAGAGCTATGCCATCAGGGCTTGAGTTAGGGAAAGTATATAAACAATAAATAGAAGGGTCAATTGTTATCATATTGATGTATTCTCATTGTGCTCCTTTTCCTTGTTTATTTTATTGTTTTATTACTTTACTTCTGTTCTGTTTACACTCTTTTCATTTCTTCCTTTTTGTTGTTGTAAGCTGCTTAGAGTAGCCCCACAGTGAGATAGTTGGCAGATAAATTTAACAAATAAATAAATTGCACACCCTTCCTTCTTTTTTCAGTCGGGATTGATATAGAAATATGTCACAGAATGCATTTAACCTATGAGAGAGTGTTTTTAATGATCCAAAATAGAAGCCTTCAATCAATTACAGGTAGTCCTCACAATTGGGACTGGCAGCTCAGTCATTAAGTGAAATGGTTGCTAAGTGAAATCACAACTATGCTTATGATCTTATTTCAGCTTTCCTTTACCTTGTAGAACTGCAAGGGTCATAAATGCAAGATTGGTTGTAAACTGTCATAACTGGGAACAGTTGCTAAAAGGGGCAGTCGTTAAATGAGGACAACCTGTAGAGTGGTTAGCTTTGCTAAGAACCCATCTACCCTGGGAATTGAATAAAAGCCACCATTAAATCAAGAAAGATGACAACTTGGTTAGATTTTTTTTCACTAGATGGTACAGTGATATTGGGAGCGACATGGCGCTCACATGTAACACCTCTCCTACGCAAGCTGCACTGGCTCCCAGTGGCCTTCCGAGTGCACTTCAAGGTGTTGGTTCTTACCTTTAAAGTGCTCCATGGCTTAGGACCTGGGTACCTACAAGACCACCTTCTGCAGAAGACCACCTTCTGCAACCTATAACCAGTACGCTCCCACAGAGTGGGCCTCCTCAGGGTACCATCACTAAAGCAATGTCGACTGGTGGTTCCCAGGGGGAGAACCTTCTCTGTGGGGGCACCTACCCTTTGGAACAGGATACCCCCAGGGATAAAAATAATCCCAAATCTTCGTACTTTCCGTCGGGCACTTAAGACCTTCCTCTTTCACCAAGCCGGCCTGGCATAATTAATTTTTTCTTTCCTTTTCCTAATTGTGTAAATTTTATTCTGAAGATCTTAACTTAACTGATAAGCCAAATTGACTTAATTATTATTTATTGCTTCTATTCACATTTTTATATATATGTTTATTTTGACAGTTCACCGCTCTGAGTCCTTCGGGAGAAGGGTGGTATAAAAAATTAAATAAATAAATAGTACTAGATCAAGGTCTATAATAGCTCACCCTGTCCTGAACCCAGCTTGGACTTTATTCAGAAATTTGTCCTCAATCACGAGATGACCAGCTTACTGAGAATACTTATGAAACTAACTGGAAACCTGCAGTAGTTCTTGGTTAATGATCACAAATGAGACTGGCAGCTCCACCACTAAGCTGTATGGTCTGTAAGGGAAACATCAGATGACCACGAAGGAGTTATGACTTAGTTTCCTTTGTTATCATTAACAAAAAAAAATGTAATCATTAAGCATGACCTCATGTGACTGTGACTTGACATTTATTTTATCTATTGACTCTGCTTGTTGGGAGCCAACTATGCAGCATGCAAATGGCAACTATGAGTATGGGATGTTGCTACAGTCGAAAACACTCATTGGTACCCAAGCCCAATCATGTGATCACAGAGATGCTGTGATGGTTATTAACCCATAACCGCAGACTTGCAGTCATAGTGATCGCAACAGTTTTCCAAAATGTTTGGAACATCCCTATTTTTAGAAATGGACCATTTTGGTTGTGAATAGCTTTTGTTTTCCCGCCAATAAGAGTGTATGCAGCATCGTGCTTACATAAGTTATTTGGTGTTTTCTAATAGCGTTTGAATTTGAATTGTGGTCATTTTGACCACAGATCTTTGTTAACATATATTTTTTATAATGTCGGGACCACGTTTTACGCCAAAAAGAGTGCGCTTTCGTGACCCAAACTTTGAAGAAACTGTTCTAACATGGTATGAAGAAGCAGAGAGTGATCTGAGTGAAGTGGAATCAGATTGCAACAAAAATTTTGTAGTGGACGATGAGGAACCCACCGCCGCCGCCAATCCTGATATCAACGATGACGTCAGCGATGATGAAGCTCCTGATGAAATTGATGACCAGGTACAATCTACGTCATGCAATAATTTATATGGCAAGAACAAAGTCAAATGGTCTGCACCTTTTGGAAGCAATAGATCCAGAACCACTAGTCACAATATTGTAGTGCTATTGTAGACTACGGCCAGCAGTCATTATGGTCATTATGACCTCATGTCTGTAATAGCGTAGCCTAAATAGTACGTCTGTGGTTAAGGGTTAATGAGAGAAACAGCTTTCAAGTTACTTTTTCAACACTGCTGCAACTTCGCATAGTCACAGGGCAATCATTAAGTGCCTATATTTGCTTGGCCCTTGACCTTTTCGCCATGAATGCCACCTGCTAGTGGCTATACTATGGCCAGAGCAGGCAATGGAATAAGGCTATGCTGTCAGGGACATGGCAGGTTTAATATGTTCTACATTCAAAAGCATTCCTTATGTATTGTATACATGGGCAACCACAGAAACAACCCTTACCTACAGTCACATACACAGCCTTCCCTCATTGTCCTAAGCATGTGTATACGATGTATATCTGTATACTCTCATGTGGCCTCTTTTCCCTGTTTCTAACAATGTCCATAATATCAGGGGATTGCAACCGTGAGAAAAATTAACTCTCTGCTCCTGTATACTATCTTTTCACTTCTTGTGCAAACTCTGTTCTCCCACTTCAGCCTGCCAACAGGTTGTGATTTACTTTGATAAGATAGTGCAAAGAACAGGTCACTCCTGCATATGACCCCTCCAAAGAAAACCATACTGCACCTAACACGCTGAATAGCTGAGACATGTGCCTGGGTAACCGTGCCACATTTTCACAACTATGAGGAATTGCATATGATTTAGGATTTAAATGCCATGTTCTTTTTTAAGTGAATACAGAGTATATTTTCTTCTCATTTTGGTAGTATTTTTTTATTTAAAAAAAGCTTTAACTTAACCTACCATCAGTTTGAATTGTTTGAGATGTTATTGTTGCTTAGTTATGTTATTTTATCTTAATGAAGATTTTTTTTTAAAAAAAAAAAAATTATGTTACAGCAATTATCCTACGTGACTTGCCAGAAATGCCATCAAAATCAATGAGAATGAATTTTAATGACTACCTCAAGGTCCATTACATAATTATGACCAATTTACTCTGACTCCTACTCAATGAATTTTGGAGGCAACGTGCTAGGAAAGACAATATAAAAATATATTAAATAAATAATATGAATGCAACTTGATGAATTTCTAATAAAGGACTATACCTGCTCCTACTCAGTTAACTGGTCATGTTATTAAGTCCTAGCAAGTATCTTTATTTAAATGGCAGAAAAATTTAGTAGTAAAGGGTTTTGGTAATCAGCTCAGGCATCTGAATTCATCATATTAGAGGCCTGTGTAGGCCACGCCTAGCTTGTGGGCTATCAACCTATGGCCAATACAGTCTTTCAGATATTAGACCTTGATCTTTTTTAAGGAAGCCTTCTACATATCTCACAATTGTTAGGTGCATTTACTTATGAAAAACATAACTTTTGATGATCGATTACATTTCTTTGGGATTTTTAATGCAGATTTGATACAACATTGGACATATTGTTGTAACTGTGCATTGTCTTGTGTTCTTAAGGCCAAACTAAAGTACATGTATTTGCTGAATATTCATATAGTAAAAGGTTCTTACAACTCAAAGGAACTATTAAAGAGAGAAGACAAAAGAATATAGGCATTAAATATTTATTATGCCTGTAAATCAATAAAACACTAATAGCTGTTTCTCAGCTGAAATACTTTCCTGAAATACTGTACATATTTTGTATCATCTTACAAAATATCCATATGAACTTATTCTGGTGGGGAAGGATGTCAAATGATGTTTCACCACTATGGTCACAAGTATGGTATACATCCGTGATGGCACGTGTGCCTGAGGTGATAAGCAGAGCCCTCTCTGTGGGCACGTGTGCCATCACCAGCTGCTCTTCCAGGTTCTGTGCGCATGCATGTGCGCCAGATTCGTGATCCGGCGCACATGCGCACCGGCCAGCTGCTCTCTTCTGGGTTCTGATGATCCGGTGCGTGCATACTTCAGTTTCGGCACTTGGTGCCGAAAAGGTTAACCATCACTGGTATATCAACGAAGTGGGAAGGAAAAATAGAAAGACATAGACCTAGAGTGGCTGAGATCATACCACAAGAAAACCCTTGTTGTAGCTTTCTAAAATGGGTCTCTCTTAGTGATATTTTAAATCTAACAGCCAGAAGAGGATCTTGCATTTGCGAGTGGAAGCATCTCAATTGCTATATTTAGATATCAGACATGTCAAGGGAAGTTGGAGATTTCCCAGATTAGGTTCTAGAAAGAAAAGTTTAAAAAGTTCAAACTGCTGACAAGACAGAGAAGTTAGCCTTTTTGAGGATACCGTAACCTGACTTGAACCTATACCACAGCCAGGCTATAAAGAAATAAACAAGCAATTATGAACCTTGAGGGTTGAAATTATAAGTGTTCTGCAAAAAGCAAAGGTCCAGTTGATGATTTTGACAATGACACAGACAGGACTAATCACAGAAGGCCCATGGAGATTCTCAAACATCCATGCCATGTTTGTCTCAAAGATGCTTTTTCCAAAAGGCAACTGGCCTTTCTTCACAATAACTTCCTTTCCCTACCACCTCTTTAGTTCCCTCCATGTACCAATACTACCACCAGTGATGGGTTTGGGGTCCCGTCCCCCCCACCCCCACTTTCCCTATTCAATACTTCTGGATGGAACACACATTTCAGATCCATGACAAATAGTCTTGTATTGGATTTGAACCTATATCAGATCAGGGGTGGGTTCTACTTACCTTTACTACCAGTTTGCAATGGGAGCGTGCACACGCACTCCTTTTGCTCACACGCACACACACTTCTGTGCATATCGTCCACTATGACGTCTGGGCACCACTTTTACTACTGGTTCGCAAGAACCAGACAGAACCGGGAGCAACCCACCACTGTATTAGATGTAGTTCAGCCTAGACAAAGATCACCTGAAACTGGCTGCTCCATGTATGGAACAGTTTCAGTTGCATGTTCCCACTTGGTTTTGCAATTAGATTGTATCTCTCTGTTTCTCTCATACATTTTACATTATTAGCTGTTCACCTTTGAAGATATTAGTAAAGAATAAGATTGCAAAATGATAAATTATTTCCACGTACCTGGCTGGCAGCCAGTGTCTTATGGTAACCATGAAGGTATTATTTTCTGTGGAGTTAAGGAGGGCTCCTGAAGGACTATGAGTCAGAAATAGTACTTGAGTCACTGTATTTGCTTTGTTACTGCTACAGAGATTTTTAAAAAAAATAAAAAATATTGGGTGTGGATCTGACCAAGACACAGTCCTCATTTATAACTCTATCTTAACCACAGATAACCATAGCTGATTACTAGTTACCTGTGCCTCACCCACAGGAAAAGCTTCCAGGACATTCTAAAAAAAGGACAGCCCTTTGAATATTTTAGGATAACCTTCAAAAATTCTTAGCAGGATGGCTCCTAAATAATATTTCATTGCTAAGTTGCATTATCATTTTTTTTTCACCCATTTGTATATATCATTTTATACATAGTGGGTGAAGGAAGGGACTGGGACCAATACATGCAAGCAGTACCAAGTAATCCAAGTAATAAGTTTACATCAATATGTTGAATGACGATTCTAGTAATCTAGGTTTAAATCCATACTCAGTTACAAAGCTTCCTGGATGAGCTGGTCATTTCCACTATTGATGTGTGAAGATAAAGAGAGAGAGAAAGAGAAAATACCAACATGACATATTGTACTTCTATTAGAATACTTGTATTTTGAAACATACGAGTTTATACAGGAATGAAAATTCGATAACTAGGGTAGAAAATGAGAATATAACTTACAAATTCCCAAATAAAGAATTTTCAAATAATAATACAAATATACAAATAACAACAGTTATAACTGTTTCATGCTTATTTGTCCAACATAACAATCCAGAAAATATTAAGATAACATTTCCCAATATTTCTCTATTTTTAAGGTCATAAGAGGTAAGAAAATATCTTACCTTATAAGAAAATAAGTTTCTTATATCATATAAATTAAACTACTTTTTCAGATGGAAAAACAAACCAGAAATGCATATCTAAAGTTTGGCTTGTTAATATATTACAAGGCTTACCATGCGTGGCAGTTTTCAATTACGGACAGCACAAATTCCTGATGGAATTCCTAATAGACTAATCTTTGAAACCCTTTCAATGTACAAGAGATCACAGATGTCTACTGGGTGTGTTTTTAAAAAAGTCAAGATGGTGACTATGATGGCATGATCAAAGCCTTGCCTGTTTCTTATGTACATTGTGATGCACAAAACAAAAAACAGCCGGGACTTTGATCACAATGTCATGGCTGCCATCTTGATTTTGTTTAACATACCCTTCAAACATCCCTACAAGAGATGAAATTTACAGCTTATTACAATTTTATGTCAGTGTAATATATGCTTGAAAAATAATTAATTGTGACTACTGTATTTGATTTGAATACTTACCCATTCTTGTAACTGTTTGTTAATTTTCCAGAACTCTGGACAGAATTATATTAGCACTTCACATTGTACCCTTTAATCACTGTCGTTTCTTTTAGGGTGGTTGGGCTTATTATTCTTTGAGTCATGTAACAAATTTTTAAAACATTAGACATGCAAAATGGTTCAAAAATAGTTGCAAAACAATACATCATCAAAAAATCTGCTTTAGAAAAGTGGTAAGTGGGGAATATCCAGGAAAGTGTAGATATTGGATATAGGTTATTATTTCAATAATTTATACCCTGCACCAGTGGTGGGTTTCAAAATTTTTTACTACCGGTTCTGTGGATGTGGCTTGGTAGGAGTGGCATGGCTTGGTGGGTGTGGCAGGGGAAGGATACTGTAAAAACTCCATTCCCTCCCCAATCCAGGGGAAGGTTACTGCAAAATCCCCATTTCTTCCCAATCAGCTGGGACTTGGGAGGCAGAGAATAGATGACGGCAGAGCCAGTCAGAATTTTTACTACCGATTCTCCAAACTACTCAAAATTTCCCCTACCAGTTCTCCAGAACTGGTCAGAACCTGCTGAAACCCTCCTCTGCCCTGCACTCCAACATTGCAGTACTTCATGTATGCATGTATGTATGTTTCCATGTATGCATTTTTTTAATATATATAATGATGCATATATCTGAAAACAAATGAAACTTACTTAGATCTTTTCTTGAAGGTTTTTTTATCCATGAGTTCACTAGGATTCTGTGCCCTAAAAAGGTAATAAATAGCACCCTAAATAGAATTCTGTAAAGTGTATGTTTGCAGCCACTTTGGAATCATTAGCGCATGCCCAATATTCAGATTAATGAGAATATTCAAGTTAGATTTAACTAATTTATTAATCTTCCTCACTATGTAGAAAGTTCAAAGTGATTTCAGTTTGCCAAATCAAAGGGAAATTATATTTCCTTTTAATTTTAGAACAGGTAGTCGTCCACTTACAACAGTTCATTTAGTGTCCGTTCAAAGTTACAACAGCACTGAAAAATGTGACTTCTGACCATTTTTCAGTTATGCAAAATGCATAACTTTGCAGCATCCCCGTGATCATCTGATCATAATTCAGATGCTTGGCCATTGGTTCGTACTTATGACTGTTGCTGTGTCCCGAGGTCATGTGATCACAATTTGCAATCTTTTGACAAGCAAAGTCAATGGGGAACCCAGATTCACTTAACAACCGTGTTACTAACTTAACAGCTGCAGTGATTCATTAGACAACTGTGTCAAGAAAGGTCATAAAATAGGGCAAAACTCACTTAACAAATGTCTCACTTAACAACAGAAATTTTGGGCTCGGTTGTGGTCAAGGATTACCTGTATTGCGGTCGAACTCGGTATGTACTATTCTCCAAATCTCCAATACAGCTGAAGAGAGGCAGAATGACAATAGTAATCTAAAGCAGTGTTTCTCAACCTTGGAAGCTTGAAGATGGGTGGACTTCAATTCCCAGAATCCCCCAGCCAGCAGCGCTGGCTGGGGGATTCTAGGAGTTGAAGTCCACCCATCTTCAAGCTATCAAGGTTGGGAAATACTGGTCTAAAGGATGACTAAGGAAACAAGATTATGTTTAGTATTTAATGATGCTTGTACCAATAGAAAGGCAAAATCTGTGCAAGCAAGTAGACCCCAATTTTTATCAATTTCCCCTTTATGTTACAGTGACCTTTGTTGTTTCAGAAAGCCACTCAAACCTCCAAGGGCAGTTTTTCAGAGCCTCAGTTGGAACAGAATCTTCTGTTTGTACAGAATTGGTTGGCTTAAAAGACCTCCAAGGTCTTTTCCAACTCTGTCATTCTGGGTCGTTGTTGTTATTGTTGCTATTCTGAAAGGGAAATTGTGAAGGCCATGTTCTGAGAGCAGAACTAAATTCAGAAAAGTCTCAGCCATAATGTAGCTGTAGAAGCTTTGGTTCTGAATTAAAACATTTCCCACGTTTGTTTTTGAGCACAATGGCTTTTAAAGATTGTTCTGAGCAGTTCAATAAATGTTGTAAAAATGCTTCTCTAAAGTAATTTCTTTTATTGTGTAGGATATTTTATTTGCCATGCATTCCGTCAGGCAGGGATTTAGGCTGACAAAAGGATCCTTTGCTTGGAAAAGGCAGCCTTACTTTTGCCTCAGTTCACTTGTACGAGCAGAAAAAACCCCCACACATACAGAAAAGCCAGGCTCCAATTTATCAAACATCTAGAACATTGCATCCTGTACTCAGGCTCTAATAAAGTAAATAATGAGCATTTTGCAAACTTATCTAAATTCATATTTGCACAGTGAACTACACAATTTATAGTAATTGAATGATGAGTGTTAGACTAAAGCTTAGCTCATTTATCCTTTTGAAAATATTTTGTCCTACATATTTTATTGAAACAATACTTTAGAATACATCTCATGTATATATTCTTAAGAACTGTCTTTTATGTACAATTTTACCAATTACTGTTTCCTTTTAAAGAAAAATGCATCTAAAAAAAAAGCTCTGAACATGGAAAGTTAACTATATACGAGTTCAAGTCCCATCTTAGCCATGAAAGCCAGCTGGGTGATTTTGGGCCAGTCACTGTATCTTAGTCCAATTCATCTCACAGGATTGTTCTTGAAAATAGGACGATGATCAGGGGTGGGTTCTACTTACCTTTACTACCGGTTCCCATCGCGCTTGCTTCACTCACTCGCGTGCTCTTCTGCACATGCGCAGATCACCTATGATGACGTCCGGGTCAGTGGACAGAGCGTCCCACCGGTTTTACTGCCGGTTCTTGCAAACCGGTCTGAATCGGGGGCAACCCACCACTGAGGAGGATGGTATGTTGGATATGTTCACCACTTGAGTTATTTGTCAAAATAATAAAGGTGGGATACAAACAAACAAATATAAATTGATTATCCATGTTCAAGCTCTTTTCTTCAGAGAATGAACCATGTTGTCAAATATTAACAGCCACAGTAGAAACATCTGCCAAATAATTCTAATACTAACTCTGGTATCAGCTGTTTTAAAGTTTCTTTCTCTGGCTTAGTTCTTGGTGTTTTCTGGGTTGTTTCATTTCAGATATTAGAAGATGAATCCATAATGGAATGAAATGCTCTTCTACTTCCCACCCTTATGGAAAAAGAAGGTGTAGCCAGCACTGTATTTTAGATGAAAGTTAAAGCTGAGATAGTATCTTGTCAAAGGGAAGACCATTCTGATGATCATAAGCTGTACAAGGGAAAAAAAACCTTGTTATTTACACATCCAGAATTTTAAATGTTGCTTTTCACAGATGAAGGGAAACAGAAGTTAATTCTGTGCTCCTGATCCACTATGGTTAATATTTCCATTTTTTCTGTCCTTTAATTAGGAAATGTTCATATTCCACTTCATCTCTCTGTGCATGTGTGAATAGAAAAGAAGTGTGTTCCTAGGTTAGAGCCAATATATTATTTTTTCCATTTTATAAACCATAAAAATGATGAGATTCTATGCAGTGATTAAACAAAGTAGGCTAACTCAGGAAAGAAAAGGGGGAAGGCATTATATGCTATTAGAGATGGACTCATTCAGCAATCAAGAACTTCCTTACTCTGATTGTGTGACAAGGCTGTGATCCTTCTTGCACTCAGCTTTGGTACTAGTATCTCCTGGCAGCATCTTTTTTTCCTGCTCTTTCCATATAATATTGCTTTCATCCCCATGAATCAAGAGTCAAATCCTATGCTAATCCTGCTTGTTCAAACATGGGCGGTGAGGAACAGCCCAACATTTATTTCTCTATTTGTTTTATTTCTGTGCCACCCATCTTGTCTAAAAGATCATTTCTCTTCTTAATATCTAGATCAAAACTTCATGACATCTGAGTGCTTTTTCCCCATTTGAAAATATTACTTGCTTTAGATTTTTCCATTTTATGATCAATTGATTGATTGATTGAATATATATATACTACCACGGTCAAAAAATGATTTCCAATATTGGCTTCTTTCATTTTGGTACTCTTGATCACTTCTCTTTTTTAAAAAAAAATAGTAATTGTGGTAGTAGAAATTGCATCTATATACTAATAATAGTTAAATTACGTCAGACCTATGCATTGTAAGCAATGAACACATTAGAGACACTGGTTGCCAAGATAGGTCCATGAGAATAGATAACTGAATCTCTGACTTAACAAGATGTGCTTGGTTTTCATATGAATGAATTGTGTGTGTGCAGCCCTGTTGACCATCTGTGTACACTTTGAGAGCTCAAGAAGTGCCAATGGATTTAACAAGGCCACCTCCTGCAGAGCAGCTTAGCAATTTATGGAAAATGAGAAAAAGAAAAACCAAACTTAAGTCAGGTAACCAAATAATCACACAATACAAAAAGAGGCAGGGAGATTTTTTTTTTTTAAGAACCAAAGTTATTTCCTTTAAATCAGGGGTCACCAACCTTTCGGACCTCAGGGACCACTAAATTCATAATTTTAAATCCCGCGGACCACTGATATGAATTTTTTAAAAAGATAAATAGTATTTAGTGCAATATAAAAAGTGCAAATAATTTTTCTGCAGACCACCAAAATTTTCTCACGGACCACCACTTGGTGACCACTGCTTTAAATCAATATCAATCAACCATCTACTTCTAACCATCCACTTCACTTTGGAAAGAGCAAGAAGAACTCAACATTTTACTCCGTAGAGCTTCTTAAGAACATCTTTTAATTATATTTCACTTGTAACAGTCCTTAATGGTAGAGGAATGGAGCATGATCTTGGCTCCCAAAGCACCAAAGGATGTGGTTCAAAACCCAACCTCTCCTCTCTCTTGGGCTGGCAGCCTGTGGTTTTCCAGTAGCTGATGTCTTTTCTTTCGCAGTCTGCTGGCATTGTATATTAGTGACCTTTAATGCGGAATTCTCCCTGCACATGTCAGCTGCTGCTATCATTCAGGGGCACCGTTGCTCAAATGCCCAAGGTCAGTTCTCCATGCAATCGCTTTGTTTAAGGTAGTCTGAGCTTAATTTATTATATTTATCTGTGGATGTCATTCCTCAAGTTTTATAGTACACAAAAAGGCGCCATCACTGTAAGGGATTTCTCTCTCACTCATTCTCTCTTTTAATGTTGCAGCCAATCTGGAGTGGAGAGACTCCAGGGCATTTGCAGAACAGCCTGACATATTTCAGTTCTTTGAAATTATCAGGTTTTTACACAGTGAGGGCAGAAGCATGAAGAAAACCAGGACTGGGGCTTACCACACAATTTTGAGATAGTACTGCAAGGGACAGGAGACGAAGGGTTGGGTTCAAATTTGGCCATTTAGTTTGTCTGCAGATTTTGGAAAAAATCATTCTTTCTTAATACTTGCCTATCCCACCAGTGGTGATGAAAAGGAGAGATGGATTGGAGAAAACTATGGATACTACCTCTAAACCTGGGAGAAAGATGAACTATATCAGTAAGTTAAAAAAATAAATTAGAAGCAGGTTTGAACAGGAAGCAATTGTGTAGGAGAAGTTGAAATAGAGTTGGAGATATTGCTTTTAAAAAACAAGCAGACAAAAGTTAGGCTCCTTTGTTGTAATTGTAAAGACTGCATTACTTAATAAGGACAATATCTTGAAATGCATTTTAAATAAAGTGTATTATGCTTTTCTTTTGGTTGCTTAAGTGGTTATTTTTTCCCCTGTATAGTTTATTCAGCCATCTGATCCACTTTATTGATTAGCTAAAGTACCGTAGATTAAGCCCTAAAGACAGAACACAAAACTCCTAAAAAAGAAAATTATATTGCTTATCCTTTGGTAAAAATAGAACTTGGGATTCTTCAATTGAACATTCCCATCCCCTTCTTTCCCTGTAGCACCCACACACTTTGATCTCCAGGAGTCCCTGATTCTCCCCAGATGATTTGTGTGTGTGTGTGTGTGTGTCCCATATTTATTATTTTTTATAAATAACTCAGGGCAACAAACATACCTAATATTCCTTCCTCCTCCTATTTTCCCCATAACAACAACCCTGTAAGGTGAGTTGAGCTGAGAGAAGAGTGATTGGCCCAAAGTTACCCAATCAGTTTTCATGCCCAAGGCAAGACCAAAACTCAGCCTCACAGCTTCTAGCCTGGTGCCTTATAACTTTTGCACTAACAAAATATCAGAAGCTGCCAAAGTTCTTCCTTTCTTTTCTCTCTTCCCTTTAAGCAGTGGTGGGATTCTACCAGTTCGGGTGAACCAGTAGCTCTGATAATCGGCTGGGAGCGAACCAGTTCACCCCGACGATCAGATGGGCCCACCCGCACTATTTTCCTACCTTTATCTCCAGCTGTGTTACTCCTCCAAAGAAACCTGGAAGTGAATGCGCACAGCGAAGCGCGCAATCACCAAACCAGTTGTTAAACCGGGAGGATCCCACCACTGCCTTTAAGTACTTCAAACTTGGTAAGTTACTCCCTAGTGCAAATTGCAAATTGACATCAGCATGGCTTTTATTATCCCTCAGCCTTTAAATCACAGGGTGTCCAACTCGCGGTGTCACGTTGCCGTCACGTGATGTTTCGCAATGTTTTTCCCATTCGTGGAGCTGTGGTGGGCGTGGCCTATGCGTGACACATCTGGCCTGCAGGTCGCCAGTTTGACACCCCTGCTCTAAATAAAATGACCAGGACATTATCATTTTTCTTTACCTAGCTAAGCAAGAGAGAAACAAGTCCAGCTTTTGTGAAAAGCCATATACTTTAAAGTAAAATCCATACTTGAAACTGCTGGGATTCTGAATATCCATGAGTATAATAGTTGTCCTGTTTAAATGGTATAACCTTAAATATATTCAGAAGTCACAAAACAAGTGTTTTTAATCTATTGATCTCTATGGACTGCCTGGTTGTGAAGTAAGAACAGGTCTGAACTTCTAGGATTATGATAACGTGAAATTTTAAAAATCATAAACAATAATTTAAAGGCTTACTTTACAAGCATTGCATTTACACCCATTTAGAAGAGAGATGTTTTGCAGCATTATCGTTAAAGCTCATATAAAAAACTCAGTCAGGATAAAACTTGCTCACAGACTTTCCTCAATCTAGCAAAACATTGTATCAGATGAAAGTTTATTCAACTTTCTTTTTCAGCCCTTCACAGTTGTTTATGTTGGATTAAACAGCAGTTTAATGCAGATTATTAAATCCCATTCCTTGTGGGTATCATCTAGATCATGCCTTTGGTAGCTTTTTAAAAAGAAAGAATAAATAAATTAGTGCTAATCAATATTTTTTAAAAATTGGGAGGGTTTATTTATATTTGTATGTCATCTTTTTTTCATATACAGCTCAAAATAGCAAATACACCAATATTTCTTCCACTTCCTATTTTCTCCACAATAACAAGCCTATGAGATAAGTTGGGCTGAGGTTTTTTTTTTCTTCTTCTTAGGATTTTTCTGCAAGCGCAGGTCAGCTTTCTTCAGATTAATCCAGTGCTGATCCACTGGTTGCGATAAGAGTTCACCAACCAGTTTACGGCTGGAGCCTGGGTTAGGCCGAGAAAGAAAATGATTGGCCCAGAGTCACTCAGCCAGTTTTTTATGCCTAAGGCGGAACTAGAATTCAAAGTCTCCTGATTTTAGCCCAACACCTTAACCACTACATCTGTCTCAGATTTAATGTGTGGTTTCGACCATCTCAACAGAATTGACTTTATACTGTGAAACCAAAATACTAAAACACTCTTAACCATATAATACCTATTAGCTTACCCAAGCCACGAACGTACAAAGATCCCTTATCCCCCCTCTTGAGTTGAGTTTCCCTAAAACTAGCAGGTTTCTTCAGCTCATCTGCAAACACCCTTTGAAGTAATAAACCCTCCTTTAATAGAGGTAATATGTGAACCTTATGCTGTGTGTTTCCAGCCCAAGTGATAAAAACAAAATGGTGAAATAATACTCCTTTTCCAACTAACAAATTTTATGGAAAGACATCAACTTTTGTGAGGTTCAGCCCACTTCACCAGATGCAAAGAGTGACTGGACTGATGTTAGATTTAATTGAGGAGGTGGGGAGACAGGAGAGGTTATGTAGATACTGGTTATCTGAGAGACAGTTTCTAAGTACCTTATCAATTTTTTTTATTTTTTATTTTTGTAATTTGATTTATATGCCGCCCTTCTCCGGAGACTCAGGGTGGCTTACAATGCATTAAGCAATAGCCTTCATACTTTTATATATTTTATACAAAGTCAGCTTATTGCCCCCACAAACTGGGTCCTCAATTTACCTACCTTAGAAAGGATGGAAGGCTGAGTCAACCTTGAGCCTGGTGAGATTCAAACTTACAGTAATTGCAGACAGCTGGTGTTAATCACAATGCTATCAGTCTGCTGAGCCACCAGGCCCCTTATTAACAACTGCAATTAACAACTGCAAAGTGGTAAAACCCCATTGTGTTTGTTAAGACCTTTTGAGATAGCCTAAAATCTTTTGATGCTTAATTTAGCAACGGTCTCAATAGTAGACTTAACATCCCTTGTCTTCAAAATGGTGAGTTTGGGGTCTGTTACTGTCCTGGCAGCTTGAATGCTCTGACAACCTTTAGTCCTTATTTTGAATCTTGTTCCTCCTATAATGTCTGTGATCATAGGCACTAACCTGTCACTTAGGAAATGTATGGGTGTAACTCCCTCATATAGAAGATTCAGGCTACATTCACAACAGTTGAAAAAGTCGACACTAGTTCTCTGGGCATTCAAATAGGGCTTATTGTAAGACCAAGATGTTCTGTTTTATTCTTCTCCAACAACCTCTTCCAAAGGCTTACAAGTCCTAGATTTCTTTTGCTGGCTGAGATTTCCAGGAATCATTGCATTTAAAGGGAATTATAGTGAAAAACGTCAAATCTCTATAGTCTTGTTCTGTGCAATGCCATTAGTGCTCTTCTTCAATTTCTCTCACATCTATTACTGCCAGAATACCTGAGTCTTGAAGAAGCTTTCCTTGGAAATGAGAACCTGCTTATTCCTTGTCCCAATGAGACAAAAGGAGTTCCAAAAGTTTCTTCTCTTTCAATGTTACTGGATCCCCTGGATGACCTTTACTGCACTATGAGAATAGGAGCAACTCTGAAATAAATAATAGGTGACCACGGGTAGAAGCTGCCATTTTAATTTCCTCAAAGCCAGAATAGTATCATTTCATCAGGGAGGCTGGAGAAGGATCAAATATTCCATCAGCTACTGTGTTATGCTCTGTAGCCTCTAGGTATCCATGGAATCTTTTTCAAACACTTTCTCTATTAGCCCAACGTCCATGCAGCTATCAGTGTACAGATGGATCATACTGGGATCCTGCAAGCCCATTTATTCAAAGAAGGCAAGGTTGGTATAGGCATAGAATATCTAACAAAAGGAGTAAAAGAAACAGGAAAGAACTAAAAGCACGGCAAATGGAAGATAACTATGAGACTGTAAACTATTTTGTTGTTAGTTGCGAAGTCATGTCCGACCCATCACGCCCCCATGGACAACATTCCTCCAGGCCTTCCTATCCTCTACCATCTCCTGGAGTCCATTTAAGCTCATGCCTACTGCTTCAATGACTCCATCCAGCCACCTCATCCTCTGTTGTTCCGTTCTTTTGCCCTCAATCGTTCCCATCATTAGGCTCTTCTCCAGTGAGTCCTTCCTTCTCATTAGGTGGCCAAAGTATTTGAGTTTCATCTTCAGGATCTGGCCTTCTAAAGAGCAGTCAAGGTTGATCTCCTCTAGGACTGACTGGTTTGATTGCCTTGCAGTCCAAGGGACTCCTAGGAGTCTTCTCCAGCACCATAGCTCAAAGGCCTCAATTCTTTGGTGCTCAGCCTTTCTTATGGTCCAACTTTCACAGCCATACATTGCAACTGGGAAAACCAAGCCTTGACTATACACACTTTTGTTGGCAGGGTGATGTCTCTGCTTTTTAATATGTTGTCTAGATTTGCCATAGCTTTCCTCCCCAGGAGAAAGCGTCTTTTACTGTAAACTATAGTGTTATGGGGGGAAAATTAGCAAGGATTCAGTGTGTGCCTTTTTTTTTGTCGACCTCCCCCAGATGATTAGAGTGCATCTAACTGCAACCAATTAGGCATTTGCCTCTATAGAGTTTCCCAACACTATCACCAGAGAATGGGGAAGAGATTTATTTGGGCACACTTTAAACACAGTCCCGCAAATCGGAATTTGGCATAGGAAGAAAAGGCTGAGTCGGGTTCCCCCGTCTCTGGGCCACTCAAAACTTAAGGTCCGAGAGGTCTGCACTTCGAGAGAGCCAAAGCTTAACGTAAGGTCCGAGCCTGCCACTTCCAGAGAGCCATGCGTCTCTCGGCCGAAACTAAGCAAAGTTTTACCCAAAGGCGTTGTCTCCGAGTCCTCTGAGCCTAAATGGGACCGGCGGTGCTTAAGAGAGTCCTCCGGGGCTGGATTTTTGGTTTTTTTTTTTCTTTTCGCGAGACGGTACCAGGAAAACGGGCGGCAGCTCTCCGCCTCCACCCCTCTTTTCCCGCCCTCCTTTAAGCAAAGAGTTCGCAACGTTTGCATTGGCGGCCGTCCTAGAAGGGCATGGCTTACAACCACCATGAGGAGGAGGAAGGCAGCAGTCCAGCCGCACCGACTAAAGCGCTAACAGCTCCGGTTCCAGCGCCTGCTCCTGCTCCTGCTCCCATCTTCGAGTGGAAGGTCGCCCCGTTTCGCCGCCGCCGCCACCGCCGCTCTTCTTCCTCGCCGGCAGAAATCACGTGGAGGGCTGGCTCCTTTCCCAGTCTCCGCGATCGCAGTAGCGGCGTGGCTATTTTAAAGTCAATTCCCACCGCCACCCCACCTCCCTCTCTCTCTTTCTACGCCAGGGAGTTCCTCCTAGCTCGGGACCCGTCTCAGTTTCCAACCTCCGGCTCCCAGGCAATAAAGGTTATACTCGTTAGGCGCCTTGTGCGCGCGCGCGCACGTGTCCGGGGCAAAGCAGCGGAATCTCGCCTTGCAGGATTTCGCCTTCTGAGGCGGAACGCCCCGTTTTCCCGCTACCCCCCCCAGCCCCCCCCCCGACTCCTTCCCTTCAATCCCTACCTAAGGCTGCCTCGGGGTAATGGGTTCCCGAGCGTGAACTATTAAACTGCTTTCTGGCAAGTTAGTTATGCTTGCTGCCTGCCATGCGGTTGTGAGCTGCCTGTCTTGAATGAAACGCGCCCGGCGGGAGAGAAGGGAGCCAAACTAAGGAGGAAGAAAAAAAAAAAAGAAAAGAAAAAGAAAAAAAAATCCACGACGCGTCTCTTTCTCTACTCCCCAAATTTTCAGCTCAGCCGCCTCGAGATGGATGAGGATGGGATTCACCTCCACAGATTGCCCCGCGCGTCATGTAAGTGTTCCTCGTTTCCTTTGGGAAGGCAAAGCAGAGCTTGGGCTTCAGGATGGCAGCAGCAGCAGCAGCAGGGACCGTAAAGTCTCGCTTTTAGCTTTAGTTATTCTTCCCGGGATGCAAGTGATCAAAAACCCTCCCACCGAAAACATCTGGATCTTCCTCATAAATGGAATAATAGGATGGCATTGCGTTGTAGTCAGGCCAGCTTTGCTGAAAAGGGAAGGACGAACGCGGCGTTGTTCTTTTTTTAAAAAAAAAAAATGAAATTAGGGTTTTAATATCGGACAAGCATGAGATGCTCAGCTTATTTTCCCAAGGACGATTCTCTGGGTAATTGTTTCTATTGCGCCTGTGACCCACGAAAAGAAGGTTTTCCGATGAATTTCTGTAAATTCGCGTATGGATTTTATCCGTAGATTGATTCTGAGACGTCACCATGCAAATAACAGCTGTCATATATGAATGGCATTAACTATATTTCTGCTGATTATTTAGCATGGTTGCATATGTATTTGCTAATGATTACATAGTCGTTATTTGTGGTGCTCAGTGCTCAGGGAATTGTGCTCCAGCTTCCTTTGTAACTATAAAATCAAGGTGCAATTTAGCTACTGATAATAGGGACTGAGCTGGGTGTGTGTGTGTGTGTGTAAAGAAAGACTGTACATAGGTAAAAATCTGTGATGGTTATTTGTTAAAGAAGTATATAGTAATGAGATCATTGTGAATTTCATAATAGGATGGCAAAATACTTCTGGTGGAACCAAGATGAGAGGCTGTTGAGAAGATACTGAGTTTGGAAAAGTAGAAGAAAATTGAATCTTAGAAGCGATTCCATATTCCCCATAATTAATTGATAAAGATGACATATTCACATTTTAATATCCATTTGATATCTCTATGTTTTTCAGAGCTGCACAACAGGTGATAATCATTGTGCAGTTCTAGTTTGTTTCCAGGATTTTTTCAAAACTCAGTGGTTACTTTGGAATATGCAGAAATACAACTGGCCAGCTGAACTGTATACAAATGAAATGTAAATTTAGAATGGCACCATTTATAAATTCCTTGCTTTGTAATCAAGAGGCCAAATCTGGCTGTTTGATTCTAAGAATAGAATGGGGAACCCTTTTTTTCACTTCCTTCTTTAAAGTGAAGTGCCACCAGTATCCTGAAGCTGTTTATTAAAGCAGCCAAATATTACATTGGAGTTCAGCCCATATCTAAAAGTATCGCTGTATGCTCATCAAATCTCTCAGGCTAGAGGAGAGGAAAGTGCAGACAAGGGGCACTTAAGAAAATTAGCCTGATATGAATCAGCTGTGGTTTGATCATTGGCACTTTTTGGGATAGTAGGTATAACTCTGATTGTCAGTGTGAAAAAGCCCCTTATCAAAATTTAGCACAAGGGATGGAGGTTTTGTTGAAAAAGACAAGTCAGCTAGAACTTAGGGCATTAATTATTAATATTTGGGACAGTGGGTACAAGGTACTATAAAACAGATTATTATTCATAGGGTGTACACGGAACTAGTCATACGAACCAACAGTTCTGTAGAACATCAAATGAACAAACTATTATTTGACATTTGTATTTTCATTTGTTCAACTTAGTACTAGTAACCTAGACCACACATAATTATATTATTCTGTATTAAACATGTAGGATATACTCCAAAAGAGAAGAGATGTGTTTTTCCCTAGCTAATAGAATATGTACATTTTAAAAGATCTAGATTTAGTTCTACAGAATAGTTAAGTAGCATTGACTATTAGCGAAGTACAATGGCATAAAACCATTACTAAAAGGTCTGTAGATCTCAGATTCATTTTAATCAACAGAAAACAACTTAATTGCTTTCTATGAATTTTCAGAAATATGGGCTACATAAAAATACTAGATCCAAAGATAGGCTTGACCCTTGCTCTTATACTATGAATACCTTACTCTGTTCCAATCTTTATTATCAATACTTGCTGACTCCCCCATCTATATGACTTATGGTTCTTTATCCTAGAAAAAATGTTCTCTAATTGCAGAAGGGGCAGGGGAAAGGTTTTTGTGATGCCTTTCCTTATATATAGTATTTTGAAAAAATTACTTATTATTAGACTTGTTTGCCACTCATCTTATTTGTTTCTAGTAGTCAGTATTATTCTATAGTTCTGTTTTGTAGTTTGCGCTGTGTTCTGAATTATAAGACAGCATATGGCACAGATGTCTGAATCTGGTACCCTTGAACTCCCATAATTCCCAGCCAGCAGTCATTGGTGGCCTCTTTTGTAGGACACCAGGTTTGGGAAGGCTAATTCAGTAGGTGCTGAGCTATAGCTTTGGTCCTGCCATAGAGACATGAAAAACATTGCATTTAGTGGGATTTTTGTAAACCACTTAGATGTATTAAAGAGTCAGAAAACTGTTCTGGAATATAGTTATTCTGTCCCTCTGAGTCACAGGAATTCTCTTTCATGAGTTTGTGGTTTCACTGCATAAATGAGATGACTACTTTCCTGCTCTGTCATAATCCTTCAGAGTCATAGGCATGTTACCCTGTGAGACAAACATTAATGTTATTTCTAGCCCTAGTTTATGTTGATCCTCCTGTTTCCTAGAGAAGTTTGAGAGTATGTGTGAGATACTGGTTGGGGGCAGGCCAGGGAAGTATTAACAAATGTTATCATGTTTCTAAGGAACCTGCATTACTGTATCTGCCCCGTCAGTATTTGTGACTTCTAGTCCTGAATGATAATTCAAAGCAAGTTAAAGACCTACTTGTGTTTGATGGGCAGGAATGGGAAATGCATTGAATTTCATTCTTCTCAAAACTTCTCAGAATTCACAATTCATTTTTTCTACTGTTGAAAAAGAGAAGTTAGCCAGCTTGCAACCATATTTTATTGTAAACTACAATTTTGGTACCAAAGTACCATTTCTGTACTAGACATTGCAACAATACACTGTAACAGCAGCTCTAGCAGGTTCTTTTCTCCCATAGCAGACATTAACTTACCTTGAAAATTCAGCAATACAGCATTGTACTCAGGAGAATTCGACGTTTTGGACATATGGCCTGAAATCAAAATAAACTCAATAAATTGAGACATAACTAGTAAATTGGATTGAAAATAGAAGTAAAGCTTACATTTTTCCTGTCGTGGCTGCAGGGGGAATCCTGCAAGGACAGAAAAATGGATTTAAAAAAAAACAAAACAAAACACATGAGTTTCAATCTATCCCTTTACTGCTGAACTTGGGTTGAGAGTATGGGTAGATAATTTTGAATCATAATTCATCATTTCCTTTGGCAATGCTGGCTGGAGTTCATGTGCATTGACATCTAAAATATTAGGAGGGCATAGTTATTGCCTACCATTATTTTAAGGCTGTGTGCAAAAAGACCCAATAATTAATATTCTCATTAGTTGGACAGCTACTAGAAAAGCTCTGAATTTTTCATAACCATTATTAAAAGATTTCCACAAGGGCTTCCTGGTAAGGACCTTTGGCAGGTAAGTTATCCTTGTGAACAGAACTGGGACAGAATCACATTGAAATAGGCATCCAGGAGACAAATTCCTCCAGAGGAAGAAGAGATCAAGGCATTTGCATTGTAGATCTTTGTGAGGAGACGACAGGAATTAAGTTTCTTGTGCAAGATCATGAATTGAGTGGTTTGAGAGACAAGGAATATCAATTCACCCAGGACTGCTGTGCAGCATTTATGAACATATGATTGGCCAAAAAACCTCTCAATTTCTTAAACCCCACAATATTGAGAGATATTCCAAATAGAAGGTAAAAATAAAAATACATTATGGAATTAACAAGAGAAAAAGATACTATCTTAAAATTTTTAATTTAGAAACAAAAAGTTTAAGAACACTGTGATACCAAGAAATTACTATGCCCTTTAAATGGTTAAAGGGAATAGTAATTTTGGAAAACAGAAGATTTCTTTTATATATATGGGACTAAGGTATTAAAGATAGAGAAAAGCATAATAGAACAAAAAGGAGGAACTTCCCTTTTACTTTCACCCTAGTAATTAACATACTTTTACTTTTTCATAATGGCCACTATAAAAAAAAGGAGCAAAATTAGGAGAAGGAAGGAGTGGTTTAGTAGAATAACTTACAGATAAGGCCATTTTACTAGATTGCAAAAATGTTGAGGAATTTGGCAAGAAGATTACTGTAATGGCTGCCAATAATTTGGATGTTTTAACAAGAAATGGTAGCATTTGCAGAAATAAAAAAGGGTTTTAAAAGAAGAAAAATGAAGAATCTGTAGAACAATTGGCTGAAGATCTAAAATGAATTAATAACAATATGGAAGTTTTGGAAGGTAAGAAAAAAGTTATAAATAGAGAGGTGGAGACATAATTGCCAACTTGGCATTACTGGAACTGAGAGAAAAAGAATTTTCTTTGAGATTTAAAGCAATTCCAGAAGAACATGGAGAGAATATAAGAGAAAAGATTGTTAAATCTCTGTCTGATTTTCTGGATTGGGAGGAAGATGACAATGAGACAGAGATCAGTAAGATTTATAGGATTAATACAAGAGTTGCAAAATTAGGAAATGTTCCAAGGGATGTCCTTGTGCAGGTTGCCAGGAAGAAGACTAGAGATCAATTTTTATAGCAGCATTTCAATACTAAGTTGAGGTTTGATAACACAGATGGAATTGTACTTAAAGAGATTCCAGTTAGAATACTGTGTAAGAGAAAATATGTTTTTTTCTGAAAGGCAAACTTAAACAGAAGATTCCATTTAGGTGGGACAAGTTGAGAAGGATAATTTTTACTTTTAAACAAGAGATTCAGACTGAACTCCTTGTAAAAAGCAAGAGATTTTTTTGAGAAAATTTAAAGAATTGGAAGAAATGGAAATGATAATGACAGATATTACAACAGACACTGAAGATGATACCTAGTTCGGTACCACAAATATTGTATAACTGGTTTATAAATGTTTAACATGGAATATAAATGGAAGAAATATTCTTCAAAAGAAAAAAAAATCTTTATTTGAAAACTTTAAAATGAAATGTGATTTGCTCACAAGATTTGCTTACTGATATGCTTTTCCTAAAATGCATACTAAGGAAAAAAGATATGAAATATTTGGATCACAAAAAATTGGCTGAAAAATGTATACAGAATATCCTCAATTTATGACTGTTCATTCAGTGACCTTTCAAAATTACGATGGTGCTGTATTTTCTTCTTCCTAGAAGAAGTATTCCCGCAAGTTCAGGGTCTGCGAAATTATGTTGGTGCTGAATGAAGCAACTTAAATCTCCTGCCCAAGTTATGGCCACTGCAGCATTCCCGTAGTCAAAATTTGGGCCCTTAGCATCCCTCCTGCCTTTATGACTGATTGCAGGGCTGTTGCAGCAGCCCTAGTACTTATTCCCCTTCCCCAACCCATCCCACTGGGTCTCTGCAGGCCTTGGGCCTGCTTCCTATCCTGTTGAGTCCAATACCCATCACCCCATCACCAATTGGCCACTTACTTTTTGCAGTACTGTGGATGTCCTGAAAGCAGCTGCTCTGCCATGCAGCCTTTCTACACAGTGGAGGCTGCATAACTCCAATTTAGAAGCAGGCACCATTTTGGAGCGGCCTCAATTCATTCAGGTTGCTCCCAAAATGGTACACACTTCTGTGACAGAGCCACATGTCTTCCAAGGAGGCTGAAAGGTAGAGTGGCCTGCACAGATGGGCATACCCCCTTTATCCTGGTCCTACCAAGAGATAGCCACAAAATTAAGCACTACGGTCTAGTTGCCATATCCAGCCTGAATCCAATTTAAACAGATTCAAATAACCTTTTTCTTTGGGGCCCTCCATATCAATGGCGCACCACCTTCTTGACAAAATGGAAAATTAAAAACAGATTGATAGTTACACAAAACACCTGGATTGAGTGATGTCTTTTTAAGGATGGGAAAACAATTGCCTCTTTCAAATATGGAAGTACTTTTATGGATGCATTTACCACCACTTCTGACCTATTCACCCATTATCACCCTAGCCTAGTGGCTTTTAGCAATCAATAGGACTAGGGGTTTAGTCCACAGATGGAAAGACTGGTGGTTTGAAGGACTCTGCCTATGTCCTTGAAAGAACAATTTTGCAAAATCATCTTTCTTGGACCTGCCTAGCTGTCATCTAATTCCAAGTAGACTCAAAATATTTTATTCTCAAGATGCACTGAAAATTCTCCACAGTGGCTTGGCACATTCTTCCAGCTTATCCTTTCTCTGTTAATGTCTGAAGTACTCTAAAAATGGAAAGGGGGCAGCAATCAAAGGATTTCATAAGAGCAAACAAATATTGCTGCTTTACGATTCTTACCATCAGTGTAGGCTCTTTTCAAACCCACTTTGTCTTTCACTTCCCACCTTTACACTTTATGACCTGGAATTTCTCAAGAAATCATTGAACTTTCCTGAATTAGTAAGCAAGTAAAGGCTGCTCTTGCCAAGTTTTCAAGTGACCACGGCCTCAACAAAACTGTGCATTAGTTCAGAAAATTCCCTTTCGGATCTGTTAGTGGAGTTATTAGAACCCAGGATGAATCAATAAAATTGGTCCCTTCCTGCTACTAAAGAAGGAGGCACAGGTTAGTTCTACAGTAGTGAACTGACACGATGGACAGACATTAATGTTCCCCATCCTTGGATCACATTGTATCTGCTCTGAGTCAAAAAACAAAACCTATACAGTCAGTATATGGTCAGCCTCATTTGTTGAGCTGTTCACAATCTCTGAACTTGGTCACAGGAAAGGTACATCAAGGCCATTCAGAACCATAAGCTTGGGAGAATCCAATAGCAATCCAGAAATGAGATCAAGTTAGCTCAGGAAGGACACTGCTGTACAAGTTGGAAAATGATACAGACATAGCAGCCCCAACTTATCCCTTGAGTCCAACTTCAGAAACAGGACCTTACATCCAGCTATTTTCAGAACTATGCTTATGGTATAGGTTTTTATGATACTGTTAATAGTGAAATGTTCCTTTAGAATATGATGAAAAAGGTATGAATTTAAAATCACATTCATTTCCTCTAACTTTCTCTGTAATGAGATTTTTCTAACATTAAAAATTATCCAGTTCTGCCCTGAATTAGAACTTCCAGGATAAGTCTATAGCTTTATTGTCTTTATTCCAACTCTATACTGGGTGTGCAGATAGCTATTTCCAGCATATATTGAAATGATTAAGTACCTCATGTTAACCATTAATCAGTACTGACAAAAGATTAATAACTACTTTAATTTAATTAGATCCCTACTTTTGTCCTTGAAACTGGTAGACATGTATGTCATTAACTTTATATATTAATTGGAAATCAGAGTCTCTTCCGGAGACTGATACAAATTCTGTAGTTTGCTACATGACGGCTGATAAGGGGCCTTAAATGAGTTGAGGACCCCATTTCTTGGGTTTACTGTTAATTGGTAAACTATCAACTGCTTCATATATTCATTTTTTGTCTATTTTATTATTTTAAATGTTTTTATAGTTTTAGAACTATAAGCCACACAAGAGTTGCTTGGCTGAATGGGCCTCTATAGAAAATGAATGAATGAATGAATGAATGAATGAACAAATGAACAAATGAATAAATGAAATCTGCCAGTAATTTTCAAACTTTTCATAAGGCTATTTACAAGACAGAGTGGATTTTCAGCAAAACTGCTCAGTTAAGATGCCTTTGTTTGCCCAAAAGCTAGATAAATATGTAGACAAAAGTGTGAATTTTGGTAGAATGTTTACTAAGGACAGGAAAATAGACGGAGAAATGTTAAGACATACAAACAGTAGTAATAAAGTAAGTAGGTTGCATGTAATCTGTTGAAAGGAGTTGGAAGAAGCTAGAATGTCTATAAGTAAAAGAATGAGTTTTGGTCCACTTTGTGAGTGAGAATTGGTTATGCCAAGACAAAGATGAAAGTAAATTGAATGCAGTGGGAATAGAATACCTTTCAGAAGTTCATGTGTGGTGGAACAAGAAAAGTTAAGAGAAAAATGAAAGTGGGTTTACTCAAAGAGTAGGTGATCAATGCAAAAGAAGTATATGGAGATAGTTTGCTCATACAGCCAGCTATCTGCATACCCAGTATAGAAAAGGAAAATTGTGAAGGAAGAATGAATGGGTTGAAATGCAGAAGACATCGAAATGTGTGATTGGAAGGAATTTATGAGATTCTCAAAAAAAAGATAATTTGAAAAACAACTTTCAACAATAAAAAAACTTTTATGAAGTGATATGGTAGGAGAATGGGTTTTCAATGATAAAACAATATGAAGAGTTAGAATGAGTAGTGTTGATGTTTCCCTTTCTTTTTATCTTATCATTTTAATTTCTTTGGTTTATCCTTTCTTATGCTTTTTCTCTGTTTGCCCCGAAAGGAAATAGTGTGATTGATATGTATTAATTTGGGTGTGGGGGTGCAATTTATTTAAATGTTATATTAAAAACATGCATACATGAGCTCACACACACACATACACACAATATAGTAATTGGTAAAATTTATCTCGCGCCATCAGTAGACCAGTAATTATCTGAACATTCCTCTGCTCTCCATCATCCACCCCACAGTTGTATTCAAGCACCAATCTTACTTTTTTTTTTTTAATTTGATTTATATGCCGCCCTTCTCTAGAGACTCAGGGCGGCTTACAGTGCGTTAAGCAATAGCCTTCATACTTTTGTATATTTATACAAAGTCAGCTTATTGCCCCCACAAACTGGGTCCTCAATTTACCTACCTTAGAAAGGATGGAAGGCTGAGTCAACCATGAGCCTGGCGAGATTCGATCTTTAATTACAGACAGCTGGTGTTAAATTACAGTGCTTCTGTCTGTTGAGCTATCCAGGCTCCGGTACTTATTTGACTCAAATAAAATAGAGTTGGGTGTTGTAGTGAGCTGTATGTTGATGATGTTGTTCAAAATCTTAAGGCTACACCAGAGATGGGTTTCAGCAGGTTCTGACCAGTTCTGGAGAACTGGTAGCGGAAATTTTGAGTAGTTTGAAGAACTGGTAAATACCATCTCTGACTGGCCCCGTCCCCATCTATTCTCTGCCTTCGGAGTCACAGCTGATCGGGAAGGAATAGGGATTTTGCAGTAACCTTCCCCTGCCATGCCCACCAAGCCATGCCATGCCCACCAAGCCATACCCACAGAACCGGTAGTAAAAAATTTTGAAACCTATCACTGGGCCACACAGTTATTTTTCATATGGATGTTAAACAGTAACCAGAGTAAGGTGTATGTGGAACACCACAGCATAACTAACAAGGAGCAGAGATACAAGTTCCTAATCTGTTTCTGAAATAATACCCTACATACGAACCACTGCAACCCAAGATGTATTTCTCCTGTGCCTATATTACAGAGACTTTTGTATTGGTCTCATGTTACCATTATTGTATAACTATCTAGGCGCAAAGTATAGTGCATAACTATCTGAAGTGCCTCCATGATGCTCTCAGATACCAACCCTGTTACAACATTCAGTGTTGCCAGGGTCTGCAGCACTTTAAAATGACCTGTGCCACAAATCAGTTTTAATGAGTATTTAGATCATTACTATAAAGTTTTGTATAAGATTTATTATATCATTAAGTAGATTTAGTTGGCTGTGTTTTTTATGTTCATTTATTGTTTTTACCCCTTCTTTTAGATTTATGTAATGTTATTTTTCTATTTTTTTAATGTTTTTAAATTTCTTTTACCCTCAGTTTTTTATTTTGGTATTTGACTGTAATAAAGGTTGATTTGATCTGATAGATAAGAAATAAAGTAAGACTATTGTGGAAAATTCAGAACAATATTGCAGAACAACACTGAGGAGAAACAACCAACCATTGATTCAACAATTAGGGTACCAACTTTACAAAAATAGACTAGAATAGAATACTTTATTGGGCAAGCGTGATTGGACACAAAAGGAATTTGTCTCATGTGAATAAGCTCTAAGTGTACATACAAACAAAAAAGTAATAAGATACCAATAAGAGAAGGTAATAGAAGATGAGAAGGATAATAGTAATATAGTCATACTGCATGGGTAATATCCTTAGACAAAAGATAGTAGTGTCGGAATTAAATGTCCAGCAGAGTGATGGCACAAGGGGAAAAGTTGTTTTGGCATGCAGCATCCCGAGGGGAGGAGTTAAAACAGTTCATGTCCAGGTTGTGTGGGGTTTGTAAAGGAAAGAGGATCCCTGAACAATTGGAAAGCAAAGATTGTTATGGAAGTTGAGGGCTAGAGAATGGGAAATCCTAGGAATTTCATTAGTTGAAACTTGGGGAAGCTGGACAGTCCTTCTTAGGCAAAACTGTCCTTACAGGATGGCAGCAGAACAGGAGATGGATTTTGGGGTATGCTTTATTAAGAAGGTTGAGTTTTCACATCTTGCAATTCCTTTATTAGGGCTGTCTTTGAGCTGTACTCTGAGCAATTGAGTAAGGTTACTATTCTTTGGTTTAGATGGAACTGCAGGGGACTTTGTCTAGGGGCAGAGAGGATCAAATTGGGTTTGATAGGATTAGGCAAAGAGAGGAGATGGGTTTGACCCTGGTTACATCCAATAGATGGAGAAAGGAGATGCAACCTCCATTTGCTATTTTCCCACCACAAAACAAATGAAATACTCCCCTTCATTACAGTGGATGTAGTTATGTTTTGTGCAGCAGTATGGAAGAACAATTTTCCACAATGCATTCTTTGTAACTATAATTCATTTAAATTTTAGATAGTATTACTTCGTTAATACTGATAGTTTTAGATACTATTACTTTACCGTTATCATATTTAATATAATTTTTGGGTTTACATTATAATTTAATACAAGCTACATCCTAGACTTCACTTTTAGGTGTTAAGTTGTTTAACAGATGTATTTTAACTCTTAAACTTTACTTGCTTATCATCTGTAACTGGGCTGTGGTTGCAATAAACTGAATTTAAAGTAAGATATTCTTTCAGAACCTTAGGTCACAAAGAAAAAATCTTATTGTCGAGTGTCAAGCCAACTCGACACTGAAGTGGGGAGGGGATATCCGGCAGGACCATCAGTGACGGGGCAGCTCGGTGAGCAGAATACGACACTTTTGACCAAATCAGTATAGTTGAGAAACAAAACTCAGATTTAACACAATCAAAATTATAATATAAGGAATCAAGCCAGGGGTGAAATGCTCCCAGTTCGGATCGGATCGCCCGATCCGGTAGCAATGGTGGCAGGTGGTTCGGAGAACTGGTAGCAAAAATCCCTGCCCCCCCCCCCCATACCCAGCTGAGCCGTGCGATCATCAGAGGCTTTTTTTTTAATTTTTAAAAGCATTTTTTCTACAACCTCTTCAGCCGAAAAAATGCTTTTAAAAGTAAAAAAAAAAAGCCTCTGATGATCACGCAGCTCAGCTGGGATCGTCAGAGGCTTTTAAAAGCATATTTTCTACAACCTCTTCGGCCAAAGAGGTTGTAGAAAAAAATGGTTTTAAAAGTTAAAAAAAAAAGTTGGCCACGCCTACCCAGTCACATTACCCCCCCCCCCCCCCAACCAGCCACAACCACAGAACCGGTAGTAACAAACTTTACATTTCACCATTGAATCAAGCATGTTGAAATAATAAGCTTTCTCAAGAAGTTGAAGCTTTGGTGATCTAAGTAAAATGTTACATTGCCCTTATGGAAATCAGTAAAAACTGGCTTCCGTGAACTGATGTCCTGGAAATGATTCTTGAATATCTTACTCTTATGCTATCCTGAAAAGTATAGGTTTACCAATACTATGGATACCGAGGATGTGTCACACATGAGTCTTCAATTAACATATGATCATCTGTTGTAGTAACTGAAATATAGGATAAATTTGTAGCAATATATTGTTCTTTACAGATAGTACTAAGAGCTTCTCTTCTTTTCTAATTTTATGATTCTGTTCAATCACAATCTCCTGGGCAGTCTCTTTTATATTAGCCCTTTCTTTTTACTTGTATTAAAACAGTTGCTGCTGACTAGGCTTGGAGCAATTATGGTGCGTCTCTGAGAACTAATGATGAACATAGAATGCCTGGCTACCTTACTAACAAGGGGATCATTTCCTAGATTTTTATCATATAAACAGTATCTTAAGTAAAAGTAAAGGTAAAAGTTCCCCTCGCACATATGTGCTAGTCATTTCCGACTCTAGGGGGCTCATCTCCGTTATAAAGCCGAAGAGCCAGCGCTGTCCGAAGACGTCTCCATGGTCATGTGGCCGGCATGACTAAACGCCAAAGGCACATGGAACGTTGTTACCTTCCCACCAAAGGTGGTCCCTATTTTTCTACTTGCATTTTTCACATGCTTTCGAACTGCTAGGTTTGCAGAAGCTGGGACAAGTAACGGGAGCTTACCCTGTTACACAGCACTAGGGATTCGAACCACCGACCTTTCAATCGACAAACTCAGCATCTTAGCCACTGAGCCACCGCGTTCCTTGTATCCTAAGTACTGCTATACAAATGCTGCTACAAAGATAGGTAATTACATCTGTGTTTCTTTTCTCTTTTTCTAGTGGTTCAGATTTGAACCACAGTTCTCAGAGAGGGAGATTGTTCCTGCTGCTATTGTTCCAAAACCCAATTTAAGATTGCATTGAGGCACTATAATACAAATGTCCCTTCCTGTCAGGAGAAGTTACTGTCTGTGTTCCCAATTATTTTATATCACTTATATTGCACTGGATCTAGTTTAAAGACAATGTCATACGTGTCCAAATAAATATCAAGAGAAGTAGATGTCAAACTGCAGCTTGTACACTAAATTAGGTTGTATTTGTAATAGTTGTGAAATGTTATTTATAACCTAAATCCAACTTAAATTTTAAGCAGGATCAATGAAACTGCTGCAACTCCATAAAAATCTGCATTTAGGAACAGGGAAAGAATGAGCAAACCATTAAGAGAGGACTTTCAGCAAAGACCACTCAGTGCTGGGAAAGAGGAAGATATGAGAAAGAACCTCCAAAGAACTCTAGCCTTAATTTTATCTAATGTAAGATGGAGCAGAAAGGACCCTAATGAACTTTCAAGGTTCTGTTACTGTGCCCTCTTACAGTCAAGGGCTTTCCCAGTGTCCCTGCCATGTGTCAGCATTCCAGAAAAAACCCCACTCCAAGTAATCCGGAAGCTCCAATGCTGCCACCATGACTGTTTCTTGATCTTGGCTACCTAAAGAACTGACAACAATATTGAAAGCTTCCGAGGTTTTTTTTTTCTTTCTCTTTCTCAGGACTGGCTTGTAGCCACCTACTATTTTTATTTTCCAAGAATGATTATGGGGCCTAGTAAGTACAGATTATGCTACAGGCTGGGGCCATGGTGTATTAGGTACAAGCCAGCTACCACTGATAGATGCCAATAGGAAATTGTATAGGGATGCCACTAGGTACACATTGCCTTCTATGTTAATTATGATTTTGATTGAATATGTGCCAGCAGCTCCTAGTGACCACAAAGATAAATTTTCTCCATAATGATCTTATCCCTAAGTTATTTCAGTTATTTTCAAGATTCGCAAAGGTATGTGTTCATTGGCATTGTAACTGAGTCCATCCACTTCGCTACTGGTTGTCATCTTCTTTTTCATTCTACCTTTCCCTGCATTAGAGCCTTTTCCAGAGATCTAGGTCTTTGCATAATATATTAGAAGTAGAATAATTTGAGCCTGGTCATTTATGCCTCAAGTGAGGACTTTGGGCTGATTTGTTTGATGATCCATCAGTTTGTTTTCTTGGCTGCCCATGGTACCTTCATGAGTCTCCTCAAACACCAATTTCAAAAGCATCCATCCTCTTTCTTCTCTGTTTTTGTTGAGTTTGAAAGCAGCTATCTTTACTTGCAAATACGGGGAGGATATTGTTTTGTATTTTAGGGAGGGCTGAAGGGCTCCAGCTGGGTCCTCTGTTACCTCGCTAATCTTGAGAATAAGCAGAGACTCAGCCTAACTTGGAGTTTGTGATGCCTGTGAATTATAATGAATGTACATCCTGCCTCCTGAAAATATATTTAGGCGTGTGATGACTGTTAAGGGTTTGCTAGCTTATTGTTTTGCTGTAAGGACTCTACTTTATATCTGGTTCATGAGATTCTACTCACTTTACTCTCCCAACTGGCATTCACAGTTGAGTTCCTGTTGCTGCATTCTTTTAAGAGTAACGCTTCTTCATTTATCTTTCTGTAAGGATGCCAGATAACCTGACTTTACATAAAACTCCTCCTTCACCTATTTCATTACTGCCATCCATTCCAATTAGCTGCATGATTTTCAATATTTGTTATGTTTCTTCAAAATAGAAAACATTTATTCTAGAAGCTGATGAGAAAGAAGTTCATAGCCATTTATATATTATTATCACCAATTTGAAAAAAAGGAAACGTTTAGATTCCATTGAAATTTCTAGGGTTTGCATAATGAACTCTTTTAATGTTTTATGTGCATCTAATTATGCAACATGTTTTGCTTTAAGGGTTTGAATTTTAGGGTGTTTTGCTCAGAAAATAGACTTTAAAAATAAATGTTAATAATGTTACCATACCTGTAATGCAAAATGTTTGGAATCCTAAATCTGACTCATGCATTATAATAAGCCTTCCTTCATGTCATATGAAGTCATCCCATGAACCATGATGCTAAAGTAAAACCCACATTATGGCTTGCTGCATTTTCAGTACTTCTATTTTTTTTTCTTTAGAAAAGTATTTCTAGACTGCTTACATTAAGTTAATCTTTAAGTGGTAAGCAAGAACAAGCAACAAAAAAAGATAGGGCATGCTATAGCTATCTTAGTAAAATCATCATCATCATCATAGCCCCTGCAGAATGAAGGCCTCTTCCACATATTTCCCACCAATAAGGTCCTGAGCTTTCTTTTGTCAATTGGTCCTACAATACTTGCTGATGTCATTGATCTTGTTTTAGGTATCTTTTGTAGATGCTTTTTATCAAGTGGGATCCATTCTATGACTGCCTTGGTCCACCTGCCATCAGTTCTTCTTAGTAATAAAAACATTCATAGGTAAAATGCACAGAAATCACTGTCCCATATCAGGGGATAAAAGAAAGATGTCTTCAACAGAAATGCAACCCAGGGAATGTTCATATAAAGTTGAAGGAATAGGATTCCAAAAAATATGGGTTTCAGAGATTATAAACTATAGTTAGACTAGCTGAGAAATCTTATATTATGGCAATAGGTAAAAAAAATAGCTCAATCTAGGCCAGAAGGAAAGTTGGACCATAAGAAAGGCTGAGCGCCAAAGAATTGAGGCCTTTGAACTATGGTGCTGGAGAAGACTCCTGCGAGTCCCTTGGAATGCAAGGCGATCAAACCGGTCAGTCCTAGAGGAGATCAACCCTGAATGCTCTTTAGAAGGCCAGATCCTGAAGATGAAATTCAAATACTTTGGCCACCTAATGAGAAGGAAGGACTCACTGGAGAAGAACCTAATGCTGGGAAAGATTGATGGCAAAAGAAGAAGGGGATGACAGACAATGAGGTGGCTGGATGGAGTCACTGAAGCAGTAGGCGTGAGCTTAAATGGATTCCGGGAGATGGTAGAGGACAGGAAGGCCTGGAGGAATGCTGTCCATGGGGTTGTGATAGGTCGGACCCAACTTCGCAACTAATAACAACAACAAAGACCAGAAGAGGGAAAGCTGGAAGAAACATAAGCATGTCATGAGGATATATTAGGGGGGAAAAAAAGAAGAAGGCTTGCACTTCTTTGATTACCAGACCTTTCCAGGTGCCTTCTTTTTTTCCTTTAGTTTAATGGAATGCTGTTGGTCAAATGAATGATAATGGACACTTTTGTGATTATCAGTCTATAAATTTCAGGAGAAGGAGGAGATCCATAAAGGAATATAGCTCCTAGAACATCCTTTCTAGGACCATAATGTACATGCTAAGAAACCTACTGCGACACCATTTGTTTTTCTCATATTCATAAGCAGAGACTGATAATGTGGGAAAAATAAATGCTTTGTTTTTCAGTGCTCATAGTTCATGATACACTAAAGAAAACTTGACTCACACAGAAATTAAAATTAGATGGTTTCCCCCCCCCCCACATCCAGATAATCTCTCAATCCTGTTTACACTGGTAGATACAGTGTATGTAGCATTCTTCTGCTTGTAATGTTTTCATCAGATTCCAAGCTCAAGTCTATGCTCCAAAATCATCAAGTGTAAAAAAGGAATGGCCAGAATATATTCTAAGTCAGGGGTCCCCAACCCCTGGTACATGGACTGGCATCGGGCCACGGCATTCCAGAAACTGGGTCATGCAAACAAGTGAAGCCTCATCTATGGGATGCAGGCTGCACACAAAACCACACTTCCTCTTGTCTGTGGAAAAACCCCTTCCACAGAACTTGCGTCTGGTGCCCAAAAGGTTGGGGGCTGTTCTAAGTTACTACCGTGTACTTCCTTTTACTCCATACCCATCAAGTCCTATCACTGTCAAAGAAGGACAATAGCAGATTTTAGCTACTTAATTTTCATGGAGAATTGGAAAAAGTTAAAATATAAATTTAGTCTCTACCCCTTCACAACCCCATGAGATTTTTGAAAAAAAATACATTATTTTTAAAAAGTAATGTAACTAATAACATCTCTGGTTCTAATTGGTTATTAGATGGATGGCTATTGACTAGGGTTGAAATAAATATAATGCTTCTTGTTTTAAAAAAATTGTATTTAATGGAAATAAAGGGAGTGATTTCTTCAAACTCCAGTAAAGAAGGAAGGAGGAATGTCTCTCTTCCCAGCTATGATCCTAAATAAAATCTCATCTTTTGTAGCTGTAACCTTAAGAAATAAGTTCAGATGGTGCCAATAGGATATTCCTTTTACTATGTCCAAGTATTGTCAAATTACCACAGAGGATAACTGACTTAAACCCTGCCTCTGTCCACCCCTCAGCCTTATGTTTGCGATTCCATTAAAAATAAAGCTGATGTTGTTTTTAATAGTGTTTTCAGCATCATGTCTACTTTGCTCTTTTTTCATTAGTGGAATGTGCTTAATATAGCAATTGGCACAGGACTTTCTCTTTGACCTAAACTAAGTGAAGGATTTTCTGTAGTCTATATTTCAGTGTGCAGCCAAAGAAATACAACACTAATTAATGGCAATAAATGTTTCTCTGAAGGGCTTTCCCCTAACTTATTCTCTCCTTATGCCTGAGTTGGACTACAGGCTTTAGAATTCCCAGCCAGAAGGACCAAGGTATGGGAATGTCAAAAGTTGGAGTTCACAAATGGAGGATGCCAAATTAGGGAACTTTATTTTTTTTTTTTTTTGGTTAGGTCAAATAGAATAAGCATACCAGTGCTGTAGACTAGGGGTTCTCAAAGTGAGAGTTACAACTCCCTCTAGACAGTGGTAGGCTGCAACCGGTTTAAAAACCGGTTCGGTGAACATGCGCTTAGCGCATGTGCGCACCTAAAGTGCTCGCACAGAGCGCTAAAATTTGAGGTTTTTAAAGTTCAGATGCTTACCTTCTAAGTCAGCCCCAGTAAGTAGGACAGCTGAGGCACGGAAATCAGCTGTAACGTGTGATTCAGATAAGCTAGAAACAAGGAAATAAAGGACAGGATGGGATGGGTGTGGATGGGCTGGGCCAGTTGATTGTCGGAACTACCGGTTCGCCTGAACTGGTCTGAACCAGCTGAATCCCATCTCTGCCTCTAGACTAGAGAGTTGCAAGCAGCTGAGAAGGATGCTCAGATATTTATGTATTTGTTTGTTGAATTGGTATATCTTACATCCCTGGAGTGTACAGGATGTGTGTTAGTGATGATAGTGAATTTGTTTGATGCTAAATTCATATTTAGCATATTCATTTCTACCAGTTGTATCTGTAACATCCTGATTATGTAAGGTTAGAGTTGCCGTTATACTATGGTGAAATAGTACAGATTTGTTCTTTATCTCCCATTCTTTAAATAGCAATAAAAATCAAAGCATACATATATCAGTGCTAATTAGACCAGATTATAGAGCCAGTACATAAGAATTAGCTTATTCCCACATTCCATGCTTAGACAAATTTTAAACTGAGGCTATCACCGATCTTTGACCAGCAGGAAAAATGGAAATTTAATGGCATTCTCTTCTAGAGTAATAACCTGAAATCAAATTATATTAATAATTTTATCCAATAGATGCACAATAGAATGCAAAGGTGCACAAAATCAGGGCAATAAAATCACCATAAAATTAGAAACAAATATAATTTATATGGGGTATAATTTTAATCTGCTTAATGGAAAGGTCATTAACACAAATAAATTAATTGTAAAGGATGCATCAAATATGACATATCTGTCTAAAACAATGTATGCTATACTTCACTTCCCGGGTAACTAAATAGTAAGAAAAATGAATTATAAATAAAATAATAAAATAGAATAAATGAAGGCCTGGTATAACTAATTGTTTTAGAAATTATATTCTTAATGATATTTCTGGGAAATAACTCTTAAATATTCTTATACCAGTTTGATTTTGTTCTTATGAATATTTCATATGATGTAGAATCCAAAGGTCTAGGTAACCACACAGGCTTACAACTGCTGTTTCTCTATTTGTTTTATGAGCTCCAGCAAATAATATAATTGACTCCAGTTTGTCATGCTCACAGTAAGACTTTTTTTCAGCTTAAGAAAACTCATGTATCACAATACATTACTGGTGACATGAAGTACATAATAGGGAACAGGTTTCTCATTAAATTAATAAGAACTGTTTTCTCATTTTCACTTTCCTCATGTTGCAGTTGCTGCTCTGAAGGAAGGAAGTGTCTGAAATATTGAAATATGTGGTTCTCCAATCAGTCCGTAACCCATAGGGAAAGGGAAAAAATGCTCTTACAGTCAAGGAAGTTAGTCCTAAAAGAGATCATAACTAGGTTGGCATATCTCTGGAATCAAGTATAGCTCTTTTACATGAAATCTCCATAGCAATAGCAATAGCACTTAGACTTATATACTGTCTCATGGTGCTTTACAGCACCCTTTGAACAGGTTACAGAGTCAGCATATTGCCCCCAACAATCTGGATCCTCATTTTACTGACCTCGAAAAAATGATAGGCTGAGTGAACCTGGAGCCAGTCAGAATCAAACTCCAGATTGTAGGCAGAGTTAGCCAGCAACACTGTGTTCTAATCACTGCCCCACCTCCTCTTTCATTTCACCCAAAAGCAATATTTGGGATGCTTTTATTGAAGCTCAGTTATTTATTTATTTATTTATTTATTTATTTATTTATTTATTTATTTATTTATTTAGTAAAGTTTTGTTTATTTTTTAAACATACAAACAAACATACAATGCATCTTTTCTGAACAGAATATTGGCCCACTTTTAAATTTATACAGATTTTTGTTCATCTTTAACACAATTTTATATATAATTTTTCTCATATCATTTATTCTCTCTAATTCTAAGAAACCAATATTACCCTTCATCTTACTTCTCATCCTAATATAGTTCATTTTTTCTTTTCCCTCCTTAAAATTTGAACCCCTAAATTTAACTTCACATAACATAATACAATCCCCAATTATTACCTTAAATTCTCTTATTTCAATCACCAATGATTCTTTTATCAACTATTCCAAATAATACATTTCAACAATTAAACATATTCAATAAAAAATCTATTAAGTATCAATCTTACTCCAATATCTCTTCGTTTAAATTTGCATAACATACTACAATTCCCAATTATTTTCTTAAATTGTCTTGTTCCAATCTCAAATAGTTTTTTCATTATCAATTGTTCCAAATAGTACACTTCAACATTTTTATCAAAAACCAGTTAAATATATTTAAGTAGTTCATAATCCAATATCATTTCAACTTACTTTTCTTATTTAGTTAAATTCCAACTATATAATTAAGAATATTCCATTTGTTACAATACCCTTCATTAATTAAAAATATTCCAATTATTACATTCATCATATATCCATATATTTTAAACTCACTTCATTAAAAATACAGTTCATTTCTGAGTATTGACTTCCATATGGTTTTAAAATCACTTCATTAAAAATACATTTTCATATTTTCCTTAGTATTCATTTCCTTTACCCCATTCTCCTTCCATTTCTTTCTCCCTTTCTATCTTTATATTTTACTTTCTTTTTCTTTTCCCCTTTTTTTTGTATTTTAAAATCCTGATCTCTCTCTTCCCTTTCTCTTATCTTCTCACTGTTAATCCCACTGTAATCATTTTGTTTTTTAAGATCATAACCTCTTCTATTTTGCTGTATCTTTCCAGCAAAAAGAAAGAAAAGAAGAAAGGGAAAGAAGCTCAGCTATTTAGAGAACAAATAATTGCTGGAGAACCTCTGATAACCATAAAACTACAGGATAAATGGAAATTGATTATCCTGTATATGGTTTCGCTTTTAAAGGTAGGATGTGTCTACATCGATACAGTTTCAACTATTCTTTTGAGTAGAATAGTTTAGATAAAATCTCAGAACAAGACACTGATGCAAAATGCAGTGATTGAACTCTCCGAAGAAATAACTTCCCATAGATTTGATTATCATCTTAATATTATAGATTAATATTAATATTATATTTATTATTTTTTGTTGTTGTTGTTGTTGTTGTTGTTGTTGTTGTTGTTATTATTATTATTATTATTATTATTATTATTATTATTATTATTATTATTCAGGAATCTCCTGTATGCAGTCAAGAGATTAAAGAATTTTCATCCATCTCCCCTAGAAGTATATACAGCTTTCCTGTGCTCTCTCTGACCTTGTGTGTCTTATAAGATAAATAAGAATTCTTATCCTTTCCATCCATACATTCCTTTATGGACTGTTCTGCAATACAGACCCTTCAGGTTATCTGGTACGAATGGTATGCACCGTGTCTGTGCACTTTAGTCTGTTAAAATCTCTACTATTTAGGAATCTGTTTCTTACGAAATAATTATGTTAACATTTTCTTTGCAGAACCATAACATCAGCTATGGCCTTATAGCTGGGTTATCTTATTTTCTAAATAAAATAATCTGTTTCTCTTCTTTGCAGAGAAAGAGATTATTTATTTAAGAATAATTTTGGGGAGTACAGATAGACTGGAAAAGTAACCCATTGAAGAAAATTTCAGTGTGAATTAACTGCCGGCTATACTGTTTATTCTGTCTTCTGAATTTGGTTTGGTTTGCTACTTTCCCTTTCTGTGACAAGTTCCAGGCAATGTTTCATTGTTTTTTGTTTTCTTTGGGAGGAAGAGAGCTTGAGGATTATGACTTATTTTTAGTTTATGTTATTTATTTAACTCTTTATATGCCAAAACTCTGCCCCATAAAATAAAGTGGCTAATGAAGTATAATTTTATTTATATCAAAATGAATGCTATGAAACCAACGTATAGTACCAAGCTTCACGGTGTATAACAAGTAGCAACACTGCTTAGTAAATGAAGAGGATTTTAAAGCAATACATCTGTGTATCTACTTTGCTAGTTTTCCCTTCCACCCTGAAGACAATATTTTAAATGTTGCTGCCCAAACAAGATAATCCTTGTTACACAGTTGGAATGGGTTTCTGGTCAGCTGCTTCCAGAAAGTTTTAGCATATTTTAAGGGTGATGATTGGGGGTTCCCTCAGCTCCATCCAGATGCTATCCAGCATATGAAAAACCTCCTTCATTTGCCATGCACAATTCTCTGATTACACTACAGACTGCATTTTTATTTTTATTTGTAAAAAAGAATTGAATTTTCTGTAGGTCAATCAGTGGATTTTTTTTAAAAAAAAAGATTCTTAAAACTGTTGGTTGACTGGTCAATTGTTCCACCTTTCAGGGTGGCAGCAATGAGTTCAGTTTTTTTTATTGCTTGACTGCTTGCTTGGTGTCAGGATCTGACTAGCCAAGATGCAGCCATTGAGTAAGTCCTGTTGAAGAATTGGAACTTGAAGAAGTTCTGTGGGTTGATGTAGGGCTGAAGACTATTCTAAGAATGTAATGTTAGAGAAGTAGTGATCAGGTAGCTCCTTCCTAGGAATAATGAGAATGGAAAATAATTCTACCTGGCAGGTTACAAAAATACAAGAGCTAAGTACAATTATACTTCCAGTTGCACACTAAATGAAGCATGGGCTGGTCAATTTCAAGGCTTTAACTAGTCAACCAACCCATTCAAAAAGAAAAAAATGGCGGAGACTTGAATTTTTATGTCCCAAGCAGCCAAAAGTGGACTAAGAAATGGGTGAAGAGATGAGCAATCAAATTGAAGGCTGAAACCCATAAGAAACCAGCAAAATTTGAACCACAGAATTGCCAGCACAAAGGACATCATTTCAGACTGTCCATTAAAGTGCTTTTTGTTGCCCGCCACAGTTTAAGATGGAATATTAAGGGTAAACATCACTTCCCTGGGTCTAGCACTTTTACCCATCCTTGAGCGGTCTCAGCTGTAGAAGGACTCTGAAATATAGATAGAGATATGCAGACACGTATGTTCAGGAAGCAGAAGCCTGGGTTGGTTTGCCTTAACTAGATGTTGAAATATTAACAGAAAGGAAGTGAACTTAGCCTTCTGGAGAAGTGGATAGTTTCAGAGTATGAACACCACAGTTGAGAAAGCACTGCACTGTATGATCTGCATATGCATTTCTGTGGATTTTAGAATTCCCTAGAAGAATTCAGTGTCCTGCTAGAATTAGATAGAATTTAGGGTTTTAAAGCACTTTTATGTTTTGCACTTCTTAAAATGCGCTTGAATGAAAATATACTCAAAGCTACAAGTCCACATTTGGTCTTTACTGAGACTGTGTTCCTCTCCAAGGTGTTTTTACTTTTTTCTGCCCTGTTCCAGTAACAAACTACTTTCTCTTTTTTCTTTCTTTGGAAGATTTTTAAATTGGAGTGGGGGGCAGTGAATTCCCCAGGCTTGGTTAGGTATATTTTTTTAATGTAGAGGAATATTTTCAACTAACTCCTAGTTATTAATTCTTAACAGACCATTCTGTGTTAAGAACCAAGAGTCTTCCTAATGAAAGCAGGTTAGCTATTTTGGGTTGCACCCAAATTTAGAAAAAAAAAAGATTCAGGATTCCCCCCTTTTTTTAAAATTCACAGCTTTAAAAAGAGAAATATTTTTTAGAAATTTTCAAGTTTCCATTAAACTTGAAGTTGGAGGTATGGAAGTATGGATGTAAAAGGTATGAACTAATCTTTCAAAACATGTTCTGTGAACCTTTGAGTTCAGAAATAAGTAATAGGTATGCAGAAATAAACTCTAGGCCTTAATACTTAATAATGTGGCAACTCCAACAGCATTTTAGAGATGTTGCTTATTAACAGGCAAGCAGAATGCCTAACCTGTTTTCCAGCAATTTGTGCTGATGTAGCATGGGAGAAGATTTACGCATTGCTTTACTTTACATTTGTTACCCTTATCAATAATGATATTTGGCAAGTTGTTGGGCCTGAGCTTAATGCATTTTACCATGAGAGGTGAGTCAAAGCACTTCATTTGGAAGATGATGTAAGCTAGTGCTCTCTCTCTCGTGCGCTCTCTCTCCCTCTCTCTCTCTCTCTCAAACTTGCATCAAAAATTTTTAGGATAGCATAATAGCAGAAAAAATATTGTGTGCACGTTGAGTTGTGAGAATAGAAAGCAACTTGGTACTGTTATATATTCACCAATAGAAAAAATAAAGTACAAGTGTAAGCATACATCACATAGTTGTGATATCCATTTTTCAAATTTATTTTTTTATTTATTTGAAAAATACATTTTCAGTACTAAATTATAGAGCATTTGACACATGTGCAAGGCACTGTTACTTTCTGTATGTCTCTCCTGCTATCAAGTGTTTATCCAGATTTCTGCAACCCTGATTTGTCAGCTTTATTACTGCAGATGTCCTTCTTTGAACAGGATAGGCATATTGGTGAAAACAAGCAACTGCTACATTGCCAGGGGGAAAGCAATGCGTTAGATATTCAAAAGTGTTGTGGATAAAAAATATCAGCTCATTTTGAGGTCTGATTTTCCAATGCACAACTTCTTTAATGACAGTCTGTGCTTAATAGGAGATGGCAGTAGTTTTGAAATTGTCTTTTAAAAGCATTCCCATTTAGCATTCATTATTTCTTGCAAAATGTGACGACTGTCCTGGCAAGAAAAATCTCCTTTGTTTGAAAAGGGAACAGTTTATACAAAGAAGAATATGTTGCAGATAAAATTAGAAAAATGATTTTAAACCAACCCATCCCCACTTTTGCATTATTGATGCCTGCTTATTCAGGAAAAAACTGGTGCCCAGAAGCCCACTGAAGTTCTTGATATGATCAGTAAAAGATTTCCCATTCATCTGTCTTGGGAAGTGCCATACCCAGAGCACTGCTGTCCCCTTCTCATTCAGTGTCAACTCTTTACTTTCAACTCAACTTTGCTACAGTTCAGGGACTTAAGGATGCTTGAGGACTTAAAGATGAAACTAGCAGGAGTTTTGGAAAATGGAGTCTTGTTCTCTATTTTTCAATAGTGTCCTTTGCTGCTATTTACCTCGACTGGGTGTTTAATAAGTTAATATGTTTGATACTTTTCTCTCTTTGCATCTAAGTTTTAGAACCTTTGAAGGTTTGAACCTTTGAACCTTTGAAGAGGACGATCATCTGAATAATAGAGAAAAGAAAGCACCTAAATACTCACTCTCTGCCATAACCACTCATCTTGAAATACAGGTAGTCCTCAACTTATGACAACAATTGAGCCCAAAATTTATGTTGCTGAGTGAAAAATTTGTTAAGTGAGTTTTGCTCCCTTTTATGACTTTTCTTGCCACATTTGTTAAGTGAATCACTGCAATTCTTAAATTAGTAACACAGTTGTTAAGTGAATCCAGTTTCCCCATTGACTTTGTCAGAAGATTGCAAATGGTGATCACATAACCATAGGACACTGCAACTGTCATAAATATGAGTTTGTTGTCAAGCATCCGAATGTAAATCATAGAACTATGGGGATGCTGCAACGGTCATAAGTGTTAAAAATGGTCATAGGTCATTTTCTTCAGTGCCATTTCAACTTTGAATGGTCACTAAGTGACCTGTTGTAAGTTGAGGATTACCTGTAGTTATTCGTATCCTTTACAACTCTTCATTATTTGTTCAGTCCTTCTGTTACTTAATTCCATCAAGGATATAAGAAGAGGCCTTCTGGCTAAAGCTGAAGGTCCATGAAATCCAGGATTCTATGTCTCGCCATGGCCAACCAAAGGCATTTAGTCTCTTTTAAAGCCAACCAGTTGGGACAATTACCACAACTATTAGTAGAAAATTCCAAGTTTAAATCTATGCTGAATAAAAATATTTCCTGAATCTATCTGCATTTAATTTTAATGAATGATTAGAAATTCTAACACTGTGAACAAGGAAATTTCCTCCCCATTATCAATGCCTTCTATTATGTCTTCCATTTCCTCCTTCATTTTAAACTAAAAAGTTCTAATTGATGTATTATTTTTAATGGAGCAGTTGTTCCAAGCACCTAATAATGTTGCTTGCATCTTTATTATTTTTTACTTCTGTACAATATGTATAACTTTTTAAAGATGTGGTGACCAGAACTTACACAATATTCCAAATAGGGTTGGACCATAAATTTATATAACGGTATCATATCAACAGTTACATTTCCAGTTCCTTTTAATTCCAAACATGCAAATTGCATTATTTCAATAAAAAAAAAGCTATATACTATATTGGCATTTTCATAAACCTGTCTACCATGATTCCAACATCCTTTCTTGGTCAACCACTGCCAATGTATACACTGCCATAAAGTTACAGCAAAATCGAGGCAGGTACAATTCATCCTAGAGGCTTCTCTTTTTTTAATTTCAAAGGTATAAAGTAAAACTCAGGAAAGGAGGTTGTCTCATTTTTCCAGTTACAGGTATTGAAATTTATATTAGTTTTTCAACTGAGCCTTGATCTTTTAACTCAGCTGCAAACTCTATTGCTAACGTACAACCATCTTGGCAGTACATTGAATATTGTGTATCCTCTTCACTGTTTTCTTCACTGACTTAGTTTCTTGGCATAACAATGATTTATTTATTCTACAGTATTAAAATGCATTTATCTTCTCCCTGTATCTAAGTCCCACAAAGTGATAAATGGATTTTTTTTAAAAAAGGCATATTTAAAATAACAAGTATTAAAAGTTGATTCATTTGGCAACCACCAGTAAATGCAAAATTTTAACGAGGTGCATCTTGAATTGCTGGGGGCAGGAGATTCCAAATGTAAGATGTCATAATTGAAATGGTTAAGCTAAATGTTGCCAACTACTACATTTCTGAAGGGAACAATCCTTTCATCTGTCACGAATTTTCAGTTTTCATACCCTATGTTCACAACACTCAGTAAAAGCAAACAAAAGAATCTGAATTTTCTTGTTTAGTCTTTCCCAAGCTTGTGTCTCCAGATACGTTGGACTACAATTTGCAGAATTCTCTGATAAGATGACTGACATGTCTAGAGGGATATTACTTTAGAGAGATCTGCCCATATCAGGCTAAATTTAGTGGAAATCATATTTTGGCTTTTTTTTCCTGAATAACAGGTTTATTAATTAATTGATTTATTCTTTGATTTAGACATGTATGCTTTCCAAGCTTCTTCTGAAGTTTATGTAAAAGTACAGCTATTTCTGTGTTTTCTATCCTTTCCTTACCACTTCTTTGGAAGACTTCATATTTTATTTTTAACAGAAATGGAGATAAAACAGTGACATGTGCTCAAGAAGGATATGCATGTTTGTATAAACAGGGGACTGGAAGTTTGTAGTCTATCCGGAACATGAATAAGACTTGGAGCAGTTTCATTATTTTAGTGCATCTGCTTCCCTACTTGGCTGGAAAGAACTTTTCTAAAGGAAACTAAAAAGCCAGAAATTAAAAAGATAGAATACAGTACTATATACAATTTATATGTGTTGATTGTGTGCGCCTGCTATGTAGAATTAAAGAAAGAAAACATTGTAAAATAGGCTGCCTTGGCTGTAGGTGCCAGCCAATGTGTTAAGTCAATTTTTAGCTCATATAGACCATCACCTTTCTTATCCTGATTTTCAGGACCTCTGCCAAAAAATCCTTCCAATGTAAGGATCAATATTCTGAGAATTCAGAATTTGCTTTTAAAACTAAGGTGAAGCTCAATATGTATTAATATTCTGAATAGTGAATCTAGATATGTGAAAATGACTGTGAACAATGTAGACATCAATATTTGTGAACCTCTTTAGGCAATATAATAAGCGGAGAAGTATATATTATTAGTTATGGTATGCCTGATTCACAAGAATTGCACTTGTTTAAAAAGTGCTCAGTTAAATATGGCAATTACATCAGGCAGTTTTGTGGTGGCGAGCCATGGTGGCACAGTGGTTAGAATACAATATTGCAGGCTAATTCTGCCGACTGCTAGCAGTTCAATCCTGACTGACTCAAAGTTGACTCAGCCTTCCATTCTTCTGAGGTCAGTAAAATGAGGATCCAGATTGTTAGGGGCAATATGCTGACTCTGTAAACAGCTTAGAAAGGGCTGTAAAGCACTATGAAGTGGTATATAAATCTAAGTGCTATTGCTATTGTGCAAATGAATAATATTTGGGATCAATCATCATTTCACTGATTTTTGTAACAATTATGCATAATTTTGTTTGATAATGTTGTAAAATGAGCATATTTATTTAAAATATTAATAGACAATGTAACGTTTCTATTTGAACAGTCAGCTGGTTTTTCTGTTCTGCTTTTATGCTGATATACTGTATACTTTAACCCAAGTTTTAGCTCAAAGCCAAATACATAGATCTAGCTTAGAACATAATATCAAACTAAGACTTGACACTATATGAATCTCAAGAATCTATATGAATCTCCTTAAGCTTGCATTTCCCTCTTCACTTCCTTGGTTTCTATCAAACATAATTTATCCATTTATATGAACATCATATTGATTTTCATTTGCATTGTGAATCAGGATTGGAAGGCACTATTTGATTCTGTTTATAACTCAGGTTTTAAGGAAATCAGAATTTGCTTGTTCAAATAAAATTATGAACTGCGGTTTGTTTTATAGCTAGAATGGAGAGAAAAAAATAATGAATTACTTGTACAAGGGGAAATGAGTTTATTTTATTTATTTATTTATTTATTTATTTATTTATTTATTTATTTATTTCGTCAAGCATGTATAAGATAACAGATATAAGTATAAACATGATTATGAATATAGGAAATAGATATGAATAAATGGGGACAGTAGGACAAGGATGGTAGGCACGCTGGTGCACTTATGCATGCCCCTTAAAGACCTCTTAGAAATGGGGTGATGTCTTCAGTAGACAGTTTAAGGTTAAAGTTTTGGGGGTTTGGGGAAGAAACCACAGAGTCAGGTAGTGCATTCCAGGCATTGACCACTCTGTTACTGAAGTCGTACTTTCTGCAATCGAGTTTGGAGCGGTTTACCTTAAGTTTGTATCTATTGTTTGCTTGTGTATTGTGGTTGAAGCTGAAGTAGTCATTGACAGGTAGGACATTGTAGCAGATCATTTTGTGTACTACGCCTAGGTCAGACTCAAGTTGGTGTAGTTCTAAGTTGTATAAGCCCAAAATTTGAAGTCTGGTGGCATAAGGTATTCTGTTGCGGGTAGAGGAATGGAGGACGCTTCTCGTGAAATATCTCTGGACTCTCTCAATTGTATTAATGTCCGATACACAGTGCGGGTTCCAGACAGATGAGCTGTATTCGAGAATTGGTCTAGCAAATGTTTTGTATGCTCTAGTTAGTAGTACAATATAACAGAAGAAGCTTCGCAAGATTAGGTTAACAACTTATAATGCCTTTTTGGCAATGCTGTTACAGTGAGCTCTGGCACTTAGATTGTTTGAAATGAATCCTTGACAGAGTGAGGGTCGTCTACGAGGTCGTATCCTCCCAGCTTCTATTTTGTGTTCTGATTCTTTTTGCATTTGTTGTTTGAGATTTGGAGTTGCCAATTGTTTGACCATTCTGACAGATACGGTAGCAGCATTGTCGGTGGTGTTGAATAGTTTTACATCATCAGCAAAGAGAACGCTGTTGCTTATAATATGATCGCAAAGGTCATTTATGTAAAGTGTAAAGAGTGTGGGTCCTAAAACGCTTCCTCGGAGGACACCGCTGTTAACAGGTACAGGGTTTAATAGAGCATTCCCTATTTTGACTACTTGTTGCTTTGTTTGATAGGAACGTGGCTATCCACTTATGGAAAGCACAAATTTAAATCCATGTTTTTTACATATCATCAAATCTATGTTTTTTACATATCATCAAATGTGATTTTGGTGGGAGATTTGAATACAACTCTTAGAGTTCCCTGAACTATTTATTATATAGGAACTGAAAGAATTTTCTCTTCTTTACTTAAGAGTGACTTAACGTAGTATCTGATTAGCATTACTATAGATGTTAAAAATAAATTTACTTATGTGTTTCTTGAGATAGTCCTCAATATTGTGAGGAAAGTTAGTTTGTGAAATGAAAGAAAAAGGAAAAGGTTGTCATTTTCAAATATTTTGCAAAATTTCTGTCCCTGATGGCATGGATAGCAAAATCCTGTGGTTCTTAGAAAAGCCTTTCTCTGTTGATTCACATGAATTCTTTTGAAATGGGATACAAATATACCAAATTATCCTAACAATTGCATTCAGATCTTATTTTTCCTCTCTTTAAAAAATTGAGATTCTTAAAAACTTAATGTTCCGGTACCCAATTGTAGGAGCTTTGTAAAAGAATATTCACAATTGTGGTCAATCCCATGAGGAATTTCAAAAAATTTCTCCTCCAGTAAACTTTTCATTTGGCACAATTTCCTTTTTAATTATAGTACAGAACAACTTCATCTCACAGTCTTCCCATGTTCAGATGTTTCCAGTTTACCAGATATGCTATATGTTTAGCTTTTTTTTCCTTCTGTTCAATTGTGTCCAGTTCTCTGAGACTGCCTGGACATGTCCCTGCAGTTTTCTTGGCAAGGTTTTTCAGGAGTGATTTGCCTCATTCCTAAATCTAAAAGAAAATGATTGGACCAAGGTTACCCAGCTGCCTTTGTACTTAAAGTGGGACTAGAATTCCCAGATTCCCAGTTTCTGGCCTGGTACCTTAACCACTGCACCAACCTGGCTAGACCCACTCCTCATGTACAGTTTAGATGAGGATTATTGTTCCTGCAAGCTGCAAAACTATTGAGACTTTGAGTAAATTTGACTGTTAGTAATTTTAGAGCAAAAAAAATGAACTTGCAAGGGAGTGATTATTCACTATGGTAAGGATTTTATGCTTTCAAAATCAATCAAATTTTGATTACGCAGTTGTTGGTACAATCAAAAGAGCACCTCCATTATGCCTTGCTAGACTAGCTATCTGCTGTTAGAAACAAAATGCTGGAATTTCTGACCGCTGGTTTACTGGAGATGTTGGTTTCAACTCATACAATTCCCAGCCAATATGAGAGTAGACAGGCAACGAGTTGGAGAAGGTTGATCTAATTAACAAATAGTGTGGTTCTTAGATGGTTCAGTGCCATGGAAGAGGTAAAATACTAGTTTATCTTTTACAGGACTGGTATTTATATTGGAAAACTTGACATTTTTTCTTTTACCACCAATATTTTATGGCTGTCTTCACTGTCATATGGATGCAATTGTTTGATCAGTAGTGTTACTTAGGTACGTTAAGAATAGCTACTTTAGGCATATCAATCAATCAAACATTTTATTTTTAGATGAAACAATCCTATTTTTGTATACATTGATTTGAAAGCCTTATTAACTTTAGTTGTTATGTAAAAGGAAGAAAAATATAAGGAGACTGGTTTTAGTTTAAGACCTTGCTCTTTTATAATCTCGGTAAACAAAAGACTAATGTGCAGGGGCTCAAATGTAGGTACTGGAAAGCCATGTTATTTCCTTCAGCAAATAAATCACCGTTCTGTACAATGCACTAGATTAATTCAAATATAAAAGGATGTGTATATTAAGAATAAGCAGACCTATCAACAGAGGAAAATCACTGACAGGCCTTAAATATGTCCTATGTACAAGTGATGTCTTTTGGAGACAAGTCTGTCACAGTTGTTCCCTAATAACTTTTGACAAGAGGCAGGCCTTATTACAGTTTTCCTGGTAGTTTATCTTAAGGAGATTGTTTAATTTCTTTTTATGGTTACTTTATCATTTTTTAAACAAAGAAAAATTTGCATTTGTGGATACAGTTGCATTTAAATGAGGCAAGTTGCTGGTTACATTAGAAAAGTAAGCAAAGGACAAAGAGGACACACACACACACATAAATACATACTTTGAAGAATGTTCCTGAAAGTCCATAGTTTATGTGTTCACTGCCATTGAAATGAAGCAATCTACTCAGTACGCCATAATTCTTCATCCTAATTGTATATCCTAGATTGTTTATTGTTCTCTTGTGTGTGTTTATATTTGTTTGTTGGAAGGTACAAAAAATACACATTTGCTTTGAAGCTTTTAATAGAACATTTTGTCATCCATCCCTTAAATCCAGAATTCTCTTCAGATTTTATTACAGACCTACATTCCCATACTCAGTTTAGTGCAGTCTTCCAGATGTTTGGAATTATAATTTTTAGACTACCTGCCAATACAGTTGATGACTATTCTGGCATGGATTTCTGGAAAGATGCAAGTTGGGAAAGACCATTCAATAAAAATGGAACATTTCAGAGACCACAACTTTATATAAGAAGTTAATTAGAGCAACTAACATGAGCTATATAATGTGAACTAGAAAAAGCAAATTGGAAAAGAAATATGATGGACAAAATAAGAAGACACATATTCTCTCAAGAAGGACAAGTTTAGAGCCTAATATTTTAGGCAAGTGGGTACAATTGGAATTTTGAGAGATTGTGTGGGTCATTGTTGCCGGGATCAACAAGAGAAGGATTTATATTGTAGATGAGTTGGTGCAAAGGGCACTCAGTTCAGAACATGGTAGACAACCTGAGACTTTTATGTTTCCGCAGTTTAAGACGCATTTGTTAAGACTGAAAAGTGTGTGTGTGTGTGTATGCTGGACTGCAACTCTTAAGACTCTTAAGTGGGCAACTATATAAATTGATTGAATAAACTTCTATAATCCTTCATTGTTAATCATGTTGTTATTTGGACAGATAATGTTCAAATCTGATGGACATCAGGTTGGCAACCTTCAATTTAGGCATTAGCATATTGGTGAAGAACTGCAGAAAAATCTTTTGACAGCCTAAAGAAATAACATGCAGAGTGATAACTTAATAGGAAACAGCAATTATTCTACATCATCTGTTTTTTATTCCCTGATATTAAATTCAAGGCGCATCATAGTCTAAGCATCAAAGTATTTCCAAGCATATGTGTGAAGAAATCTTATAATCGTTTACCTGCTTCAGGGAGAAAGCCTGGGGTTAAAGGGTCTAGTTATTTATTTATAGAGGTTAGAAGCCACCTTACTAAAAAACAGTTTTCTTTAAAAGCAAAGAATATAAAAATTATGGAACACATCATATCTGTCCAGAAGGGAAAGCCATACATAACAATAAAAACAATTTACAGGAGCTACTACTACTTTACCCCAAAGCCTGGAGGAAAAGCAAGGTTTTCAAACATTTTTGAAACATCGTTATGATGGGTGCTCTGTAAATCTCTGAGGAAATACTATTCCACTTCCAACTTAATTTAATATCTCTTGTTTCTTCAGGGGACACTTAAAAATATTCGCAAATACTTATAAATAATGTATAAATATAAATAATACATATATTCAATTGACAATATGATTGGCTTTCTATCAGCTTTCTGCAGCCAAGCTGATTGAGGAGAGCTATTCTAATCTCTATTTTAGCTCTCTAATCTCTAATTTCTATGTTTTATCCACGTACCGTCTTAATGATGAGGACATTTATAAAATGGTTACCACTACAGAGATTATATACCTTTGCTATTTTTCTTTCCATGAGGCCATGAGGGCTTCACATGCTTGCTTAGGACTTCCTACTTTTTATTATATAACAAATTTAAAATGTTCAATTATGAATTATAATCCAAAAGTGACTATTGTTGCTGAGTGGCCTCTGAATATGCCATCTGTCATCATTTAATATTAGGAGGGACTCTTTTGCCTGTGTTAGTAATCACAGTAGTATTTTTTTGCTGCTGTTCTGCCTACCTAGTGTACTACACTTATTGAAGTTGCCAAACTAAAGCTAAGGTTAGGGGGCCTCTAGTCCAGGAGTTTCAAACTTGATTTCACATCAGGGTTGTGTTTGACCTTGGGGGTGAGGCAGGGATGTGGCGAGGATGGGCATGGCCAGCTTAACATCACTCATGTCAGGGGCACCTGTGGAGGCCTGGGCGGGGCTGGGGGGATCCATTGTCTCCAGTGGAGGAAGGCAAGTCCAAACTCTTATCCTCCAGAGGAGCCTTGTCGTCTGCTGGTGGCCAAGTGCTAAGGCACGACTTCCTTTCCTTTCCTTTCCTTTCCTTTCCTTTCGTTTCCTTTCCTTTCCTTTCCTTTCCTTTCCTTTCCTTTCCTTTCCTTTCCTTTCTTTTCCTTTCCTCTTCCATCTTCATTCTCCTTTCTTTTTCCTTCCCCTCTTCTTTTTCCTTCCTTGCTCTCTTCCCATCTTTCTTTCTTTTTATTTGTCTTTCCTCTTTCCCTTTCTCCTTTCCTGTCCCTTCTTGGATGTTCAAAAGCAAAGGGGGAAACATTTCACTTTTTGTTTTATTTTGCCTTTAGTTTGTTTTGCTAGCTCTCTGACAGCAAAAATGGACCAAAAACGGGGCGCACACAAGCCCCGTTTTCAGCCTGGATGGCCTCCTGAAGCCCTCTGCCAGTGAAAACAGAGGCCAGGGGAGCCACATGCAGCCCTCCTGGGCTCCATTTTTGCTGGCAGAAGCACCGCCGGCTGGGTGTGCCAGGACGGCCCCATGGGCCAGATCTAAGCACCCTGTGGACTGGATCTGGCCCGTGGGCCTTTGACACCCCTGCTCTAGCCTGTAGGTTCAATCAGGCTCACCAACTTAGTCGTCTTTCCTTCAGGGCCTCACCAAACTTCTTTCTCCTTCTTATCAACCATTTGTTCTACTGAAACACTTGTGAGAACCAATTCCTATCAGAAAAATTGAATGAAACTGAATCATTTAATTCAGAGCAAGAATGATGTCTCTTCATTTTGTCATGTACAGATGATGAGTAACAAAAGGATTTTTGCTGAGGGTATAAATACCCCTTCTTTTAAGGCCTACTTTCTGAGTAATGTGACTCAAGCTATTTCAATAAGCATAGGAAGTATCACTTCAATATCACTTGAAACCAAGATTGCCAAACAAAGGCTGTCATACTTTGATCATGTCATGCAAGCTGACTCACGCAAAAAGTCAATCATGCTAGGAGTGATCAGCGGAAAAAGGAGAAGGGCCACCTTAGTACCTATTGTCTGGACGCTATAAAGAATGATACCAGGATGACCATGACAGAGAATCATGGAGAATGCTGATCCATTGAGTGGCCAAGGGTTGGACATGACTGAATGGCCGATAACAATGAGAAAGGCTCAGCCATTAGCAACTTTAGTTGCTTTTGATGGAACAAGCACATATGAAGTCCTAATTACACTATTTATTTTACATTATCTGTGATATTTATGGAACATAAAGTAAGTGAGAAAAGGGGAAGTACAGATATTAAAATGATGGATTTAGTGTTCACGGATTGAGCAAATACTTGACTCTAACAAATATTTCCTGTGTGGTTCCGGAAATTCACTTACTCTTACAGTGCTTCAGTTTACAATAATTGAATGAAAGGTTTATAGTTTACTTCCTTGCATCTACTCTTTGTATAATTTTACCTATTAAGAATAGTAAAGAATGTTAAGAATCTATATACAGTGTGTGTGTGTATGGGTGTGTATGTGTGCATTTGTAAATAGACAGACAGCAACTACTATTCATTATCCCTTTGGCACTGCTGTATTCTAAAAGTAACACATTATTATGAAATGTGTTATTTGATTGAGAAAACAAAATGATTAAACTAGATGTTTTAGAAAAATATTTTATACATAAAATAATTGTGTTTAATTTTGAAATACAGTAAGTAACATGCCCCATTTAAAAAGTTATTGTAACATTGAAATTAACATTTAATTTATTCAAAATACAATACAACATTCCCCAAATAGATCACAATGCTTGTTCATTACAGTCAATTTAACTGTGGCTTCTGGAATAAGCTCAGGCACAAAGAATTTACTGGTAAGATTTCTTAAGCCTTCAGTAGTAGATCTTTCCACATAGTGAAGCAACAATGAAAACACTTCTTGTTATCATAATGTCTGAACTTTCAGTAGACATGGTCTTATTAAAATATTGCTTTTGGTTAAATAATGTGATTAATATGCTGAATGTACCAGTTGGAAGTGATAGCTCTTCAAGTATGTAGACTTCTTGATGCTGTTCTAACTTTTTTCTGCCTGCATACATTTCATTACCTGATTAGATAGCATCATCTACAAGCAAATAACAAAGCTAAGACAGCACCAAGGACTCTATAGTTCAATCCTGAGCTTCAGGATTGATATTACAGATACTATCTTCTCTTTAAGTATATCTAGGATAGCAGTCAAGCAGTCCAATTATATTGGACTGCTTGACTGCTTATTCCCAAAAGAGTTTATTGTCAAAAAATTGTATATGCAGCTTTTTTGAGTTGATTCTGAAAGGATTTGGTTGGGATGTTACTTTATTTGGGCTAACCCACATAATCTTGTTATGAGTAAAATTTCTTCATAATACTACAAATATAATTTATGCCAACTAAATACAATACCAAGGTCCAGTTTATATATGTTCACCTGGCCATTATTTCTGTGATGTATTTAAGATAATAAATAATAATTAAATATGCACCTGAATCATGATCTATCATATTCGCATGTTCATTGGAATTAAGGACAACTGTAGACCTCCATTTTAACCCAGTAATAATGTGCCAATATTACACCAAATAAAGTTTGGAGGCAAGTATGTGCAAGCATGGCTGTCTCTTTACATCTTAACATGTTTCCGACAGGGGTCACAGGTCAGCTTTTACATCTGTTTTATGAAACCAATCCACAAAGCATTTGTAATTGATTTTTTTCTGTTGCCAATAGGAGGGAGGGAGGGAGGGAGGAAGGAAGGAAGAATTGTCACTGTCAGAAATACCTATCTCTTTCAAGCCAAAGGATAATGGATCTAGAAGAAGAAATGGTTTAGTTTCTCTGCCAGAGGGTGAACTTGCTTTGGTTCAGAATTATCTAACCAAATTACCATTAGGGAAAATTTGTATATTTTATTATCAGTTTATTTAAATATAGTATTGCTCTAGTGTAAAATAATTGTGAATACAAATGATGGGTTAATAGCTTCCTGCACCAATTACGTACCTATGAAACTGCAAATTATTCAGTTAATTTGTTTTATGTATTCTTATTATATTAAAAGTATCAACTCAAGGAAACAAGCTGATTACTTCTGCAGACCTGGGAATATTTAGAATAAAGTTTCTTTTCTTTCAAGAATTCAACAAACATCCTCCTTATATAATTGTGTAAACCTCCTGCATTTAATTCATCAGTCTAGTGCATAAGAAGGAGCATTCCTTGAGCTATTTTGGCCACAATCCACTCAGTTCTTTAAAAATTAGCACTACAATCGTAAATTGGGCCTTGGGAAAAAAGGGAATGAGAAAGCCAATGAAATTGACTTAATATCATAATATGGATTAGACCAGCTCCAGTTAATAACATTACAACTTTATTTTAGACTATCTGAAGTTTCCAAAACTTCCAAAATAGCCCCACATATAACACATGGCAGAAATCCAGCCAAGAGGTTACTAGAGCACATAGAACTGATGTCAGGCGATCCCTGCCCAGAACGTTTTGCAACTAGCCTCAGTATCCAACTTTTAGGGGATTGATCCTACCTGCTTTTTCAAAGTGGGTTTTGATACAGCACACAGAGAGTTACCCTTTTCAACTAGAAGGGAAAAAAACCTATCCTTGACCTGATTGTCTGTGATTTTATTAATTGTTGAGCCATTACTATCAAGCTTTGCAAGCTCTCTAAGATAGTTGGGAACAGCTCAACTTCAAAAAATGACTGTGTTTTAGGTAATATTTTGCTCAAGCAATATTTTTTCCAGAATTTTAAAATTATAATAAGTGCTGATTCAAAAGAACATGTCAGTTCCAGTTCCAGCCTTAATTTGAGAAAAGTTTCAATTAGTGTTCTAGTCATATTTTTTTATTTGTGGCAGATTGGGTTCATAGTTTTTCTTTTATGCTGTATCAATTCAACAGGTGTCACAATGAAGATTGCCCTCTGTTGCAGAGCATTCTATCATGTGCCTACAAGAAGGTCCCAAATATAGTTGCACATAGCATTTCATACAGGAAAGTTGGAGATGCGCTGCCAATAGTTGCATGATAGTTAGCTTTGCCTGCAGCACCCAAACTTTGTGCTTCATGGGGGAAAATAATTTGAGAAGCAAGTTATGCATGTCTAATCTTCTCTGGATCTTTTAAAATACCAACTTCATTAGACCATCTCATTCTTAATATAAGATTCAGGATTATAGATTACTTGAGGTGTGAAAAGCCTTGAATCACCCTGTTATCCTCACATAGTGACTAAAGGAGTGATGGCAATCTCAAAAACAAATCACAATAAAGGTATTGTTTTAGTATAACATACTGACAATTGAGATAAATGCGTTGTGTTATAATGCATCCCTATTACACTTTTGTAAGTAAACCAGCATCTATATAATGTACTGGTGATGCAAAAGTTGGGATTTAAATTACACTTATCCTGGAATTTACTAGAAGTTCATTTTTACTTTCTAGATTACAGCTTTATATTACTGAAGTATTTACATGTCACCTTTTTATGATTTCCTGTTGATTAAGTAATACATTTGTTCTGCCTTACATCTTACATTGTTCACACTTGTAACAGTATAGGGGCTCAGGTATATACACTGGCACATTGTCATTGTTTAAAATTTCATAATTATTTACAATTGACAGAATCGACTCAATTTGTGTTCTGACTATAACATTATTTATACGGTACGGTTGTGTAGGTAAGTTAGCATGCAGCATATTCCGTGTGGGTCTCTTGTTTTGTTCTGCTTATATGCTACTATTATTTGTTTGTGTGTTGAGGACAATGAATTTGTAATGGCTGTTTGTGAAACAATTAATTAGACATTCAATTCATTCAGCTGCTACTGCAGTCTAAAGAGTCTGGCAGCATCTATATTGTGACACGAAATCTTTTCTACAGTGCTGATTAGCTGAGCCAATGCCAAGAAGGAACCTGGGCAAAGCATACAAGTGTTCAGAGTAGAGCTGGGGAGCATAAGGGAGAGAAGACAGGGGAGGTCCTTTCAGACAACAAAAGACAGGGGGAGAGGCAGTCCTGGACATGTTCCAGCTGGAAAAGAGATACCATGAAAAGCTCTAAGCTAAGCTGTTTCTCTTTTCTTTAGACCCTGACGGTTCATTTCATGGGGTGGAGTTTCTCCCAGAAAATTTCAGAGATGCTTCTAATGAAACAACAATGAGGATGAATGAGAAATACTCCACATTACCTGCCGAGGAGAAGGGAATCCACATCATCAACATCAGAGCTATTGAAGACATCGGCTATGTTCGCACAGAAAGTACGGTGAGTAAAAGAGCCGCTTGCTCACCTGGTCTGTGGTTTCAGGAGGCACCTAGGTAATGCAGCTTAATTTCCCTAGTGCCATACAATTTTGTGGCTGACGTTGTACAGCTCACAGTATTCTCTTCCTGGGCTCTGTTGTTAGTCACTAAAAACATGGCATAGCTTTTTTGGTCATTTATAAAAAATAAGAATGAAAAGGGTTTTTTTGGAACAGCATCATTCTGAAGAACCGTATAGGAAAAAAGACAGACATCTGTGTGTGTGTGTATGCCTTTACAATTGTTCTGTATACACACATACAAATACATATATATGCATAAACACACAAATATGTAAGTAACTATTTTGCATCTAATTGCATTACAGAAATAATATATAGAGTTTCTGATTTTTGCACTGATATCAATTTTATCTTTAAGTACCCACATTGTATAACTTTTCAAAGTAAGTTTAATCTTATTGGTTTTTTTATATTTACATCAATGCAATCCTCAAAAATATGTGACTATTTATCGGAATTAAATTATTAGTGGTATTTAACCTACAGACATGCAAAGTCAGGTCTAATTTGAATTTTTAAATTAAATCAATATGCTTATTTTGTAAGTTATTATCAGAAACAAAGTGACAATCTTAACATATTCATAAGCCAATTTTGTATATATAATCAATTTTGAAAGCTCATTGTTTCAACTATTTTTTAAAAATCAAATTTTAAATTTTAACTTATCAAATAGGATGGCAAAAGCTTTCAAGAAATAGCAATTAAAGTATTGGAGCAAGACAGAGGGACCAAGGTCCAAATCTATGAATAGCTACTGAAATTTGAGGGATGATTTTGAATTGCACAGGATTGTTGTTGTGGAAAAAAGCTGGAGGAAGGAGTGCCATGTAGTCCTGGAAAAAAACAGAGATATAAATCTAACAAACAAATACAAATAAAAGAATGAAGTTAATAGGCTTAGAAATCCATATATGTAGAGAAGGCAAAGTTATAACAGTACAAATGGCATGGTTAAAAAACCTTGCTAATACATAGGATTGTGATTGAGTAAACTAATAAAAATTAAGAATAAAAAAGACAGTAGGTTAAGAAAATTGGAACACGATGTTTTGCTTCTTAATAGAGCATTCTAAATACCCCACTAAGAGAAGAACTTAGAAGAACTATGACTTGCAAAGTCATAAAACTTGAATTGCCTTTCAGAAATGGGGGAGAGAAAATATTTGTATCCTTTCCATTAATAATTACTTATTGGTTAGTGAATTTATATGGCATTTGGCAGGAATAACTGAATGCATGTGCAGTCAGGCTTTATATGTCCTTTTTAAGAACAGAGGTTTTGTTATAAAATTTAACTCTGGGGTTTCCAATAAAAAATTGAAATTAGTGTAACAATAACATAATGTAATAATGTAATGACCTGAAAAAATACTTTTAGAGACACCTATTGCAATTAGGGTGTATAATTAGGGTGTATAACACTTACATGTCTCTCTCCCATGATACAAACATTAAAGGGGAAAGAATATATTCCTGTGTCTAGATGATTTGGTCAGAATGGGGGATATATGTAAGCATGGAATTATGGTGCCATGGTAATTCATAATAATAATTGTGTGGGGAGCAGCTCTTTGAAACGATTACATTAAGGATTCATTGAGCCAACTATGGAAGCAACATTTTTATATTGATTCAAAATATTTGGAAGTCCAAATTGTACTGTGGTATGCTAGTTAGGAACATTAAAAGCATTAATAAAAATTAATCAATATACTCGATTTGTGGGTGGAGTATAATGATTGTTAAATTCAATATTTTTATACCCCTACACAATTCTTACAAGCAATAGGGAATTGAATGAAGCCATGTAGCTGAAAAAGAACCAATTTGTATTCAATAGAATCTTGTGCCCTTTTTAAATTTCTTATAAATTGCAAAACTATGAATCAAATACAAGTTTGATTCAGTGCTTTGAAAGAGTGTTGAACCAACCATGTTTTTCTAGTGGAGAAATCTGCCTAGGTTTCTTACTGTCATAAATAAATAAGTAAACATGACATGAAAGCAATACAAACACATGTAACAAGAAACTAATTAGACATTTTCAGTGATAATGAATGGAAAAGTAAATTGTGTTTATGTACATATATATATATATATACACACACACACACACACACACACACACACATATATATATATATGTAGGTCTTTGGTTATTCGGGTCTTCTCCCACGTAAAATTGGAAGTGTCTTGGCGACGTTTCGACGAAGTCTCATTCGTCATTTTCAGATTAAAATTCTTTAAAAACTGTTTATAGGTCCCCTACAATAAATGTAGACAGTACAAAAACAGAAGAAATAAAAAATAGCAAAGACACAGTGTTGAAATCTACAACAGATTTAACAGATCACTAAAAAATTAAATTGTCTATATGCAGTCTTCCATCATGGACTAGCATAACCTTAAACACCCGACTAATTCTATTACCGCAGATTTTAAAGGCATTTTAGTCACCTTAGCTAAAATTTATATACTAAAACTTACTAAAGTTCTTAAACAAAAAGACTTCACAGACTCAAAAGGTCAGAGTATCTTTGTCAAAAAGTATAAAAAAAGATGGATTAAATTTTTTTCCCCTTAAAAAGGAAGCATCTGTTTTTTATGCCTCAGTCCAATTTATAGAAAGTGGTCTCTGGAGAAAGACCACACATGCAAACTTGGAAGCATTGAAGGTTTTCTTTCTTCTTACAGTCCAATAAAGTAATGATTTGAAATACTTTGTTTAATTAAGGATAACTAGGTTTATAAATGGCATTCCCAATCTGAAACATCAGCATGAGTTTTCACTGCCCAAAGTAACTCAATCGTTTTAGTCATATGGTGATTCTAAGGTATCAAATTTTCCCAATGTAGTGAGTTGCAAAAGTCTTTACAGGTGCATCTATTTATGTAGCACTCGATACTTAGCATTTTGAAAGCTATCTTCTGTTTAGAAGTTCTATCCTGTGACCTACATTTTAGCTTGAGAGTTTGAGGGGATAAAATAACAATCCTAAATGCCGCAATTGTTTTAGGAATTGTAAATCAGATCCTGCTGTACATCTCTGAGTAAACTTGGTTTATCCACATTAAATGTGCCCACACATTACACTAAGCCATGGTTTCCTTAATCATGATCTACAAATAAGCAACAAATACTTCTAATGGAAGATAAATTGAGATTCATAACCCTTACATTTTTTTTACTCAGAAACCTATTTTTAAGAAGCACGTATCTTTTGAAAAATGCAAACTTTAATTGCAATACGACTTCCAGTTATCACAAAACTGCAGGGGGTAGGATGACAGTTGTATTTCCATTTTAATTTTCCATGAGAAAAAATCACGAATGAAGCAAAAACTGAACCTTGGTCCCTTACTGGCCGAAGTCCATGGATCTTTTTGGCTGAGCTGTATGACCAGCTGGTTTCTTTCAGTCTTTATTAAAACTGATCTCTTTTTCTTCAGATGTTGAAGAAAAGTGACAAATATTTGAATGTAATATTAATGTATTTGTCAGTAGTAAAAAGACAAATATCCTTTCTGGAGTAAAGCATGTGATTTCAACACATGTTTAACACACTATTAAACAAAAAACCCAAAGCGCTTAACGCGATCTGTATCTCTAGTTGAAAATCAGCTAATGATTTTCAGGATGCAGTAATTTGAGATCTTAACATACAGATTTCACAAAGCCAGTGTACTGTGCAAAACAAATGAGTGAAGTCATCTGTTACCTCAGATGGCTTGTTATTTGTGTGTTCTTTGTTTACCATTTCAGGCCCCTGACCCACCAACAAAGTTTTAAATATTAATGAGCAGTGTTTTGTAAGTTTACAGTCTGGCAAAATTACCCATCTTTGCTGTGTCCGAAAATAACTATTTAAATCCTTAACTATTTTGATGTTTAATGTCAACATTTTTTTCAATCTCTTTCATTTCATTTACAGCTATTAAATTCATTCTCACAAGATCCAGATGCCAACTGCAAATATGGACTTTTTTTTAGAGATGGCAAAAGAAAAGTGGATTATATTCTGGTTTACCACTACAAGAAGTTTAGTAGGACACTCGCTCGGCTAATCCATTTCAATGATTTGGAGCCTCGAAGCGTTAAGCAAGATAAACCACTTCCTGGAAAAGGAGGGCAGCTTAGCATGGATGAAAGTGCACCTCACATGGATTATCATGAAGATGACAAGAGATTCCGCAGAGAAGAGTATGAAAGCAACCTTATGCAGGCTGGCCTTGAGTTGGAAAGAGATGAAGATGTAATTACTCTTTTTTCTTTTATTTTACTGTGTATATAAAAATTTTTAGTATATTGATTGGTTGCTGAAAAGTTCATGAGAATCTCAAAGCCTTCATAGGTTCCCAGGCAATTAAGCATATTTCTAACATACTTGGAAACTAGTCTTTAATATCATTTATTTTTCATGTGACCCTCGGCATCCATATTTTATATTTACCAAGATACAAGAAGGAACGTTTGCATTGCATGCACATTCTTTACCATATAGAGATAATTTTCTATGGGATTATACTTGCTGACAGTGAAGTTTTTTCATATATCTATTTATTTATCTATCTATCTATCATCTAACTATACACATACATATAAACATACATACCCATGCATATACAGACACATTCATACACATACATGTAAAAATCAAGCTAGGGCTTATTTTCAGGATGCATCTTATTTTCAGGGAAACACAGTATATAATGGATTTCCTCTTAAAAGTGATTGTACAAAAATGCAAACTGAACACCACTGTATATTATTAGAGCCATTATATTTAACAAACTTGCATAAGGGCACATGGCTTTCATTTCTAATAATCACATCTCAAGCGATCATTTTATAAAATGAGAAACTGATGAGTTACCTTAAGCTTTTTCAAGTCTCCTATCAAAATATGATGGAAGAATATATTCTGTCCAGCTATTGAATGTTATTAGCATTCAGCCAACAATAGACCAGATAGGAGCCATTAGATAACCTTGACTCATCTAGAAAAGGCTAAACAGGGCCAAGCTGGCTGAAGTTTGATGGGAAAATCTCAACAGAAGCAGGAAAAAGTTCCAGACTATTTGTATTTTATTGTTAAAATATGTATATAGACTTGTCCATTTGGTTACCAGGAATTAGTCTCAATATTTTTTAGGATGCCTAGCATTGCAGCATTTAGACATGCAAGTTTTTAGAGCTTGAGCAAAGAACAATGATTTCAGAAAATTTATTTTTTATTAAAAAGTTTTAACAAGTATTACAACAATTTTTACCCATCCCTCCTCCCCACCTTCCCTCCTTAGTTTCTATGACCGTACAATCTGTAATTATACCTAACAAAAAGAACTGTGGAATAAATTTTATCTTCTTTTTGAGAATGTTTTGGATAATCCACCATATTTTTATCCAAAATGCCTTGATTTTTTTACATGTCCACCATATATGATAATACATGGCATCATCACATTCACATCTCCAACACTTAGGTTGCAAACTTGGATACATACAGGCTAGCTTTTTAGGATCTAGATGCCATCTATAAAACATTTTATAAAAATTCTCTCTTAAGTTTTGGGCTTGCGTAAACTTTACATTTCTAACCCATATTTTTTCCCACGTTTCCATCATTATTGGTTCTTCAATATTTTGTGCCCATTTTATCATACAGTCCTTAACTAGCTCTGTTTCTGAATCTATTTCTACCAATGCATTATACAACCTTTTTATATGCATTTGACTTTGGTCTCTAATTTGTTTTACCAAGTTCTCCTCATTTTGCAAGATACCAATTTTCTGATCTTCTCTCCATCTAGCTTGCAACTGTCCATACTGAAACCATGTTTGAATTATCCTTTCTTCTCTTAATTGATTCAAAGATTTTAGTTGTAACATACCTCCTTCCTTATTAAGAAGCTCTTTATAAGTAATCACATCTTGTTTTTGCTCTACACTTATATTCTCTATCGCATGTCTGGGTATTGCCCACATTGGTAATTTATTGTTTAATTTATACTGATACTTTTTCCAGACATGCAATAAAGCATTTCTTAATATAGGACTTAATATAATATAATTATTCTTAATATAAGTCTTGTGCACTTTCTTATCATATAATAAATAAGCATGCCAACCATAAACCAAATCATATCCCTCAATATTCAATATTCTTTCTTATGTTGAATTCATCCAGTCAGTAATTGCTGACAGAACAGCTGCCTCATAATATAATCTTAAATTGGGCATTTTGAGACCTCCTCTTTCACATATATCGTGCATTATTTTTTGTTTTATTCTCGGTCTCTTCCCTGCCCAGACAAAGTTATTAATACCCTTTTGCCATATCTTCAAATTCTCATCTTTTTTAAGTATTGGTATCATTTGAAAAAGAAACAAAAACTTAGGCAAAACATTCATTTTTACTGCTGCTATTCTTCCTAACAAAGATAATTGTAATTTTTTCCAATGTTCCATCTCTCTCTGTATTTTTTGCCACAACGGATCATAATTATGCTTAAATAATTTTGCATTTGATGTCATAATATAGACCCCTAGATGCTTAATTTTTTTTACAATTTCAAATCCTGTTAGTCTTTCTAATTCATCTTTTTGATTTATAGTCATATTTTTAGTTATTATCTTCGTTTTCCCTGCATTTATTTTAAATCCAGATACTTGTCCATATTGATTAATTATATCCATTAAACCTACAACCGACTGTAATGGTTGAGTTAAAGTAACAACCAAGTCATCTGCGAATGCTCGTAATCTGTAGTCATACTGCCTAATTTTAATTCCATTTATTTTGTCCGACCCACGTATCTTACTTAACAAAAATTCCAAGGTCAAGATGAACAATAATGGAGACAAAGGACATCCTTGTCTTGTTCCCTTTTCTATATTAAAAGTATCTGTTAAACTACCATTAATTATTATTTGCGCTGTTAGTTTCTGATATATTGCCTGAATAGATTGTGTAAAATATTCTCCAAACTGCATCTTTTCTATTATTTTCAATAAAAATTGCCAATTCAATCGATCATATGCTTTCTCCGCATCAAGAAATATCAGCACCGCAGGGATTTGGTTGTTCTTTCCCAAATACTCCAATAGGTTAACAACTTGCCTTACATTACTCTCATTTGTCTACCAATTATAAAACCAGTTTGATCATTATGAATCATTTGTTGCATGACTGTCATTAACCTATTTGCTAGTATTTTAGCAAAAATCTTGTAATCTGTATTTAAAAGTGATATAGGCCTAGAATTTTTTGGCTGGGTGTGGTCTTGCTCCTCCTTTGGAATCAAAGAAATATAAGCTGTCCTCCAGGATGGGGGTACATTTCCTCTAGATTGTATGTTAGTAAATAATTCTTTGAGTGGTCCCACCAGTTCTAACTGCAAGTTAGTAAGCAGCTGTCAAACCATCCGTCCCAGGAGCTTTACCCACTTTCAACTGCTTAATTGCAAACATAATCTCCTCGGAAGTTATTGGTTGATTTAAACCTTCCCTTTGCTCTTTTGTAATTGTAGGAATATTCTCTTTCTGTAAGTATCTATCTATATCTATACTTAGAATTTTATCACTAGCATACAACCTCGTATAAAATTCTAAAAATGCTTTTTTAATCATATTTTGCTGATAAACCTCTTTACCTTTATATTCTATTTTCTCTATGGTCCGTGACTTTTGTTTTTTCCTTAACAGATATGCTAACCATCTCCCTGGTTTATTAGCATTGCAAAAAGTATTATGTTTAGCATATTGCAAATTAGTTATGACCTGATCTGCCATTAACATATTAAATTGCCCTCGCAATTTATCAAAGCTTATTCTTTTTTTAAAAATTTCCTTTTCTAAGTCCTTCCTTTTTTTTCCTGTTTATGTCTATGTTTATTATTCAAATATATCAAAATACTTCTCATATATGCTTTACTTGCATCCCAAACCATTTCCATAGATGTACCCTTATGCATATTTATAATGAAAAATTCTTTCATAAATTTTTTACATTCTTTTACATTTTCCTCATATCTAAACAGATTTTCATTTAACCTCCAAGACCTCTTAAATCCCATTCCATACTCTAATTCCATCCAAACTGGACTATGATCCATTAAAGCTCTTGGGCAGATCTTCGTCTTCTTCACCCTAGAAAAAATATCATTAGTAGTTAATATGAAATCAATCCTAGAGAAAGATTGATGTCTATCAGGAAAAAAAGGTAAAGTCTTTTTCTTCGGGGTTCCTCTCTTGCCAGATATCTCTCAACTCCATATCATCCATCATTTCAAAAAACGATTTTGGCAATCTGGCACGCGTTGAGATATTCTGCAAGAGCCCCTTCTTATCTTTTTTAGTGTCCAAAACTCCATTCCAATCACCCAGTAAAATACATGATTTATAATCCCATTGTAGTAACTTGGAATGTAAAAACTTATAAAATTTTTCCTGTTGTTGGTTCGGTGTATAGACTCCAATTAAAAGTATTTTTTCTCCTTTTATTAAAAGTTCAATTGCTATAAATCTTCCTTGATCATCTGCTTCAATTAATTTAGCAATTATGTCTTTTTTTAGGTATATAACTATACCATTCTTCTTCTTGGAGGCAGATGCAACAAAATGTATGCCTAACCTTGCATTTATTAAGTATTTTTGATCTTTCCTTCTAATATGAGTCTCTTGTAGACAGATTACATCATTTTTAAACTGTTTCAAATAATGAAATATTTTTCTCCTGTTTTGTGGTGAATTTAGGCCATTAACATTCCAAGTCAGAAATCTAGTTGCCATTCTTGGCCACCTGAAGCTTTTGGAGCATCTGCTGGAAATCTCCATGCATTTTGCTTTTTGGTCTTGCTCCTCCCACTGCTTCTTTTTTTGTAGTTTCTTGAATCATCTGTAGTTGCTGCAATCTTAATGCTTCTTGACACTTGGCTGCCACTCGGGTCTGTCTTTGATCCTTAGGTTCTTCTATTTTATCGACTACCTTCAAAGCTTGAGCAGTAGTTGAAAGTTGTATTAAATCTTCTTGAGTAATCAAAGCTCCCCTTTGGGCCTGTGCCAGCGATTCTTCCTTCTCCCCCTTTGTTGCCCCCTCTGCTTCTGGCTTCCTTCTGGCTTCTGGGGACTGTGGGCATCCAGCCTTTAGTACATTGGTGTAAATATCTCTTGCCTTCCACACTGAGTTAAGACAATATCTTTCTCCTGAATAGTTCACCACTAGTCCAGCTGGAACCTCCCATCTGTTCTGTATCTGACGGTTTCTCAGTTCTTCCACCAGAAAGGCATAATCCCTTTTGGCTCTCAACATTTTGGGGGAGATTTCTTTCAGTATTAAAACCTCCTGCCCTTGCACTTGAAGTTTATTTTTAAAAGTGACTTGTAGGATTTCATTGCATATTCTCCTTGTTGTAAAATAGACTACAATGTCTCTTGGTAAATGTTTCTGTCTCGCAACCCATGAATGAACACAGTAAATGTTGTCAATTTGCCATTCAAGATTTGCTTTTTGATCTCCCATTATCTGTGCAAATGCTTCTGAAAAGATCTCTCTCAAATTCTCTAGCTTATTTTCTTTGAGGCCTCTTATTCTCAAAGCAAATTCCATATCTCTATATTGTATCATTATCACATCGGCCTCTGCTCTTTCCATCTTATTCTGGACCTGTCCCATTTTATTTTCCAAGTTCTCATTAGACTGCTTAATTTCTTCCACTTTTTCATCTATTGCTTCAATATGGCCTGCCAGACCTTGAACTGCCATGATAATACCTTCTCTAATTTCTTGATTTCGTTTTTGAATAATCTCTTTAATTTGAACTATCTCCTCAGCAACATCTCGAATTTTATCCTCAAACGCCGAAGTAACTTTTTTTTTCTGTAACAGAGGCTTGTGTTTTAAGGGCTTCCTGCAACATTTCAAGTGCTAATATTGGTGGTTCCGTTGGAACAGAGAGAGATTGCAATTTGGACGTTTAAGCTGGCGAGCTCCCAGCACTTTTAGGGGCAATAGTCTTTATTTGTTTTGAAGCCATTTTTAGTTTCCAATTTGAATTTATTCAGCAGCCAGAACAACAAATCCACCAAATCCAAAAATTCCAAAAAGTCTTTAAATAATATCAATCCTTTTTTAAAAAAATATCTCTGCTGTAGTCTTTTTAGCCTTTAATCTTCTTTTTTTTTTAAAGCAAAAATCTCTAATTTTGAACAGGGGCTAAACGAAACTTTCCTTTTTAACTTTCGCTTTCACGCCCCATTAAAGCTCAATCGCGATCTTGGTTTCACTTTCTCCCCTTAATGAGTCAGAAAGAAGTAATACACATTGGGAGTTAAAGTTCAGTACTTGCAAATCTGATCTCTCCTGAGTTTGCTCAGCCTGCTTCCGAATGATGTTTATTCCAAGCGTTGTTTGCAGGGGTGGTCGCGGCGTCTTCTTCTGCTTAAAGCAGAAACGTCCTGGATCCGGAGCTCTGTTGGGCTTCCAGGGAGCTCTCACCCTTCGAGCCCCAGAATTGTTCCTGGGGCTCCTTGGGGAGCTCTACCTACGCCCGTCTGCTCTCTTCCTCCCCTTTTCCCGGGAAGAAAGATTCCAAGCCACTAGACAGCTGATTTGCGCTGTTCTAGCGGCTTTATGTGATCGCGGGGCTGGCACTCAAAAAGGAGCGTCTTCGGCGCCTGCGGTGCCACCGGAAGTCCGATTTCAGAAATTTTAAAGGTACCTCCTAACTCATCAAATAAATTAGTCAAAATGTGTTATATCAGTTAAAAGAAGAAAAAAGCTAAATAATGGTAATTAAGCTGTTTTTCTCAGAAATGGCAGGGACTTCTGGTGGTACAACTAAATCCATGTGTTATGTGAAAGAGATTAAATTATGATGAAATGAGGCATAATAAATTTATATCTGGGACAACTAATTTGGGCACTTGGGCAGATGGTGGTTATAATTTTTTTTACCAAACCTATAAATCAAATATAATGCTTCATAATGTTGAGTAGTACTGTACTGCTTTTCATTTGAAACCCATGTTAACTCCAATATATAAGAAGACAGAATCTAATCTAATTTGCGAGATCACTTTATTCATTTACAGTATTTTTATTCTCCCAATCATGGTATGCATATCCCCACATTGTACAATATTAATATTTCTTATATAGAATTTAAAATGCAATGTATGATCTAAAGCAATGCAAAAAGATATCAGAGCATATGCATACAAATGAATGTGGTTAGGCCACCACAATGCCATTGCCAAAATAAATAACAATGTTTTCAGCGTGCTTACAAAAAGAAGTGGAAGGATATCCAGATGGAACAGTATAAAACAGTAGTAGTGCTAGTGCCTTGTGTATCATTCATGGTATGTAATACTATATACCTTTCATAATACATGTAATAAGCTTGGGAAAAAGCAATACTAATTTTACTGAATGCAGATTCTCATATTCCCTCATATTCAGGTTTTGCAACAGTTCACAGGGTTGTACTGGGTATAAAATATAAAGGTTCTAAGGTAGGCTATAAAAAGTTTCTTTTAAAGTTTCTTATATTACATATTCTAAGTTCCGAATTTAAAGAGATAGGAACATAGGAAACACACTTGTAGATCAAATCATAGGCCCAGGTAGTCTAATTTTCCATGGCGAACTAGATGCATTTGGAAAGTTCATAAGGCTGGACGGGAGTATAGATATCCCCATCATTTCTCAATCATCATTGCATGTAGTAAACTGTCTATAATTCATAAGGTGATAAAGAGCCAATCAATGTTAGTAGCCATCCACAGCCTATTCTTCCATTAACCTCTTCTGTCCTCTTTTAAAATGGCAGAAATTGGCTAAACATTAGAACTACTGGTAGCCATTTCTACAGTGCTGTGGTATTTTCTTTTATTGGTTCTGAAACTGTTTGTATTTAATTTTGGTGGATACCTTAAACTACTAAAATTGTAAGAATGAGGCAAGTTTCCTCTCTGCCTATGAATGAATTTATATATAACTATCATGTTCTTATCTTTTACCTTCTTTTTTTTCTTTCTGTTCAATTGTATCTAATTCACAGAGATTGCCTGGATAAATCCCTGTAATTTTGTTGGCAAGGTTTTTCAGAAGTGATTTGCCATTGCCTTCTTCCTAGGGCTGAAGAAAGTGACTGGCCCAAGATCACTCACTTGGCTTTATGCCTAAAATAGGACTAGAATTCGTGGTCTCTTGGTTTCTAGCCTGGAAGCATTATACCAACTGGCTCTTACTCCAAGCTAAGGAGGCTCGGTTAGTGTAGTCTTTCTTCATAGGAGGGCAATTTAACTACATTCAGAAAAAAGTATTTCTTCTGTTGGTTTGTGCATTTAGTTTCCCTGGATAACTTTGAATTTGGAGACAAAGCCACAACTTACAGTGATGTCATGATATATCTTAAGATAAGTACCCATTTCCATGGAATTACTATCCTATCTGTACAAAGATATTAGTTCTGAAAGAATAACACAAATAAAGGGCAATATTGCAGGCTTCTAATGTTGTGTTCAGAAGAATTCACCTTAGCTCATAGTCATTTCAGCCCATGTATGAATCTGTACAATAGAGAGATAAATAGGTGGGAGAATATGTTTTTCTTCAAGGGGAAGGGTTCCAAAACAAACAAGTAAAGAGATTCCCACGGAAGTATATTTTGACTTGACAGTATTATTTCCCAAAGGGATGTGTCCCTCTCTGCCAGTGGCCTTTTGCAAGGATAGTCACGCAAGGGTGAAGATGAGTAACTAAAAAACAAGAGTCATATTTACTAAAATAAGATCAAGGCCTAGGGTTTTGTAGAAATATCCCAGTACACTCTAATCCCAGTAGAATGCCTGAAGAAATACACACTTTTACAAGTTTTCTCTGAAAATCTGCTTAATCTTGCCAGATTTGCTTCCTTTCCTTTAGGACTCCAACTAATTCTTTCTTATAATAAACTATTATGCTATTATTATAGGATTTCTCTATTTCATACCAGTCTAGATGTAATCCAATACAACTAGTCCATTCATGTGGCCATATGTATACTGTGATAATGCCCTGTCAAAGGTTTGGTAAGTGTCCAAAAAGGTGTGTGTGTGTGTGTGTGTGTGTGTGTGTGTGTGTGTGTGTGTGTGTCAGAGAGAGAGAGAGAGTCATTCCATCATTGATAGAAATGCCTTTACATTAAATAACAGTTTGTAACTAAATAACTAAATAAAAGACAAAAGCTGCGTCTTTGAGAGCTGTATTACTAGCAAACATTCAAACACATATTGATGGTTAAATCCTATGTTCTTAATCCATGATTTTAGGCTTACTCAAACCATATCCCCAAATTATTGAATTTGATCGTATGATCTGGCCTTATATGGGAGATATAAAATGAACCTCATTATTTTGTCCTGTGCATCATTGAATTAAATTTTATGGATTGAAAAAATATATTGTAGTTTTAAACATGCAGAGCTGAAGAATGCCACTTTCTAAGAATGATTTAAGTGTTAGAGGTAAACAAACTAATTAAACATACTTTCTTTCAAATATAGTTTAAAAAGCTGATGCTGTTGCAGATATAAATCTTTCCTATGCAGGTTACTTGAGTGATGGTCTCACTCCACTGGGATTGGCCTGTCCCACTTGTGCTAGTAGACTTGTGCTGTGGGTCCTGTCAGCCCAATTATTCCAGCTGGTGGAGTCCAGGAGGAGACCCTTCTCTGCTGTGGCTGCTGTCCTCTGGAACATCTCCCCCCCACCCCACGTGAGGTTGCCCCCCAACCCTCCTATCCTTTCATAAGGGCCTAAAATGTAACTCTGCCAGTTGGTTTGGGGCCCTAATGGGGAAACAACACAGTAAGGTGGTTGATCAAATAATAACAGATCCCACCTCCTCCCACACCACCCTCATCCTCCCCACATGTTTGATTTTAGTTTAGTTATATTTTAATGTATACGTATAGACATATTTTAATGACTGTAAGCCTCCCAGAGTTACCTTATGGTAAAATAGGTGCCTAATAAATGTTATAAATAATGTATAAATAATCCTAGAAGTATGACAAGAACTCCAAAGGCATTTAGAATCACATCTTAGTTTCCACAAATTTAGAAAACGTTTGTCCTACTGTTGTTTGTTTCAATGCATATCAAACTTTATTGGAAGGCAGAGAATGAAGAAATGTAAGTTATATTTTCCAACCCAAACCAATAAGTGATTGGTTTGATAACATACTGTTCAACAGTGTAAATTTTCACAGATGAAAGATGCTGATGGACATTCTGCATCCTTTAAGCAGCACATTTGCATCGCGTTGCATACAGGAATAGGGCAGACAATTTTAAACAAAAAGATTCATCTGTATTTAGAATCTTGTAGTAACACTTTCCTATGTTTAAGGGAAACTGTGTTCAAAAGGACCAAAGACTATTCATGTCATTGTTTTTAAAGATTATAGGAATTCCAAGTCTCTGAAAAAGAAATATTGATGTTACTATTGTAGCTTCTCTTTATTGATGGGAACCTTTTAGCAAATATTCTAAATTAAATGCTGGGCTCAAAAATGCAATTAGGTTGTGACTAGAAATCGGTATTACAGTATAGGTGTTAAATAAAACATCTAGAATAATATTTGAGATATAAATCAAATAGTGCCAGCATAATTAAAATAGAAAAACGTATGTATTTCAATGGGAGTGACTCTAATTTACCTGACATGGGAATAATTATCATGCCAGACCTCCCATATACTAAGCTAAGGGAAAAGTAAGTAGTAAAGGTGTTTTCATTTTATATTGGGTGAAAGTTATATGAAGCTTTGATTATTCAGTGTGATACATCTGTTTCAGAAAAAAAGTATATTTGGAACACAGTATGTTTGCTGACCTGTTATATCTGCTAGCTAAATTAAAACTTCAATCAATCAATAATCAATTATCTATTTTGGTCTAGCTGACTATAAGCATCAAGGCTTTCAAATGCATTAACAGGTTGTTGGTGTAGTTTAGAGATTTCCTCTACATTAGTTCAAATAATTTGTTCTTGAGCAGACAAAATCAAGCCTTCAGTTTCTTTTCTTGAATGTTTCAGTTGTCAACCATTGCCAGGTGTTATCTTAATTCACTTTCCCCTTAATCTTTTGTACAAATTGAGCATGTAATATTTTTCCTTGCCAGAATTCTCTCTGTGTTTTCATAATGTTATTTTGATATTCATGTTTTGTTTCCTGCACATTCAATGAGTTCCAGTTTGTAACTTGCATCAAAGCTCATTCTTGCCTGGTTTTTTTATGTAATGAATGTAGTGCATGCTTTTCTTCTTCAGAAGTGTATTTAACTTGAAGTAAACCTTGCCTCCATGTTTGCAGACAGGTGTAATATGTCAATATCACTACGGGGATTTAATATATAATGAATAGTCATCAGTTTTCTTGTTCTTAAGTCCAAACTGTCTAGTTCAGCTTGCAACTAGTTAATTCTAGCAGTGTATCATATCACAAGTATAGCCTAGGCATTGGTAACTACAGTACATGTTGGTATTGGTAGCTTGACTTGGTGCCAGTTTTTTGTTTTTAATGCTTATGATTTAAATAGTTTTAATATGGTTTTTATGTTGTTTTAATTCTTGATTGGGGGCCCCCCAGAGTTTGGTATAAAATGGGGAGCTATAGAATTATTTTTAATTAATTAAAAGCTTTGAAGGTGTTTCCACCATTTAATTTTGTCTTTAGCAATGTTCTTGCTCTTTGGATGTATACTTTACTAATCACAGTTTTAACTTTTCCATGCTTGATGTTATCCAACTGTAAATGGCCAAGATACTTGTAGGCTCCATCCTGATGGCTCCTAACGATTTAGCCATTCAGTATTTAAATTGTATTACCATTCATGCTTTTACCTCTATTTATTGCTAGTGCACATTTTTCTAGGCCAAATATCACTGTGGTAAAAATTCTTATAATGTTTAATAACTGTATTTCAATTTCTGATTTTCCATAAAGCTTCAGATCATCTATATAAAGCAAATGTGAGATTTTATTAGTATTTTTTGCAATTTGATGACCAATATTTGTTTTCTACAAAAGTGGGGTCATAGCAGTGATAAATAATTAGGGTGTAGTTAACTACAATTTGTATGAGTTAATTTTAAATAAATAGTTTATTTCAAGGCATTTTGATATACCAGCTGTACAATGTAAGCCCTACTGTATTCTCTAAACCCTACTGTAATGTAAGCCCTACTGTATTCTCTAAGACCTAATCCCAGGAAAAATTTAGAACATTAGAGTTCAGTACTGTAATCCTATAATAACATCTTGACTATAAGTCTGAATCTATAAGATTGAATTGAGTCATTGAGTTAAGTCATTGAATTCAATGAGACTGTCTTCCATATAAGCATGAATAAGACACTACTCAGCAAGACACTAGTCAGCAATATGTGACATCAAAAACATAAGCAAATGTCCAGTGATGTTCACAGGAAAATAAAATGGCATATGTGGCAAAAGAATTTCTTGCAATTGTGTGTCACTGAAACCTTATTGTTGACCTTAATATTGGATAAAAGTAAAAGCTCGTTTCAAGGAAAGCATATATTAAATTGATTAAATTCTCCTCCATGAAGTAAGCTAATACCGTACGTGTTTTTGAAGCTCTGCCATATTGGGATTGGCAGCTACTTATGTCTCTTGAGTAATGTATTTCTTGTAAGCAGATGTTCAGGGCAGCAGTATGAAAACAAGCTTTTATGCTTGTGTAAACTACCACAGCAGTAATGGCAATCAAATCAAAGACAGAGAACAGATCTTAGCTCTGTAACTTGTCTTCTTGGAAGGGTTAACTTGCCCAGACTTTGGAAAATTGTCTTAAAAACAAAAATCTGTAGGATTGTCAAAGTGGATTGCCCAGGAAATCCACTGGCACTAATACTTTGAATGATAAGAGGGTCTGGTGTATCTGAAATAATTAATATTAAAACAATGATCTTGTCAATTAGACAAGGAATTTGAAGATGTTAATTAATTTGAGCATAAATAAAGTAAAATTTCAATTACAGTGAGTGGGACTCTGAAAAGAGTAAATGAGTAATAAATTGTAGCCAAATGTTTCTGGTGAATTGTCAGATTGCAATGTTCAAATGATAGGTTAGTAATTTTTTTATAGTAGCACTATTTCATTTGAAAAGAGTACCATTTAATATTAGTGTTGATTTCGAAAGCTTTATTTAAGGCATATTATTTAAACTGGGTTTTGTTTACTTCTGCCAAAATGCTTTAACCTGGTCTATATATCTTTCATCAGCCTTCTTTTATTTGCTCCATAATCATTATGTTCTCCTTTTAAAGAAGAAAAACTTGCAAGGCAATATAAATGAAATTGAACAAATGGTGCTTTGTGTTTATTTGGTTTAAAGGTTTATTTTTCTGTCTGTCTTTTTTTTAAAGACAAAAATACATGGTCTTGGATTTGTAAAAATTCATGCTCCTTGGAATGTTTTGTGCCGCGAAGCAGAGTTTATGAAACTGAAGATGCCCACAAAAAAGGTTAGTTTTAGTATTCTTTAACATCAGGAGGTCTAAACATTTAAATGACATGACATTAACTTCTTTTCATAGTCTCCTCATAAATTAAAATAGTCTGCCTGTAAGAGAAGCAGGATATTTAACTAAACCTCTTGGTACAGTTTGTGACACAATTTATAGAGCAATGTATGAATTGTAATGCTGCAAGATATAAATGTTTATGCATGTTCATTGCACTGCATTGCAGAAATGTGTTCCTTAAAAGATACGTAGACATAGTTGGTGCCATTTTGTAGTTAATCTTATAAATATTTATTGCATGTCTTTCCAAAAATCATGCATAAAACAGGCTGCCTGTGTTTGCTTTTGATTCAGCTGCAGGTTTTTTTCTATTGCCATCAGCCACTCCTCTCATCCCATCCTAAAATTCTAATTCCACTGATATTAACAATGTGCAACCTGATGCTCTTCAGTCAGAATTAGAATTCTCTCTGACTTTAGCCATATTGGATATGATTTATAGAATAATCGTCCAAAATATTTGGAAAGTACAAGGTAACCAAGGGTCTCCCACAATTAAGTGAGTGTTAGTTATCTTTTTCTGATTTCACACCACAGATAAAGCCATTATTGTCTTCAATGTGCATGCGTGATGAGGTTTAAATGTTAGATTTTATGTCAGATGCTCAGCAATTGGAATGGCAATTCAACATGCATTACATAAATAAACAGCACTGCTCGAGAAAAATCTCAAGAAAAAGAATTACTACAGTACATGCTAAATATAGTAGATTTTTAAAAAGAAAATATGACTACTAAAGCAAACAAGGCCATTAGCTATTCTACAGACATAAATCTGTGTATGCCTTAACTTTGCTAAATTTCATCTTTTCTAGTCATAGTTTATGAGGCTACAGTTCTAGAGGATCCTTTGAGAGGATGGGATGGATCATCATAATAAGAATAAATTTACTGAAATTATGACTAACATCATTACTTAAGTCCCATTGATTTCAGTGAATTTACTTAACACCCTAGTTCAAATCTAATAGGTTTTGAGTTTAGTATAATGTGTAAATCTATTCATTACAGCAATGATGGTGAACCTTTTTGGCACCAAGTGCTGAAAAGGTCACGTGGAAACATCACATGCACGCACGCTCGTTGGGGGCACGCTCCAGAAAAGCCAAGCTTCCGGGTTCTAGCACGCATGCATGCCCAACGATCAGCTGGCTGGCATGCATGCGCAGGGTGGTTTTCAGCACTGCCGCGTGCATGAAGGGATCGCGCTCTGGAAAAACTGGACTTCTGGGTTCTGGCATGCATGTGCACCTGACGATCAGCTGGCTGGCATGCATGCGCACACCAGTTTTCTGCACTGCCGTGTATGCGAAGAACAGCTAATCGTCGCACGTGCATGGTTGCCAGAAATCTGGAAGACAAACAGGCAAGTCTGTATGTGCCGGGCGACATGGGTTCGCTTACCGTGCCATAGGTTCACCATCACAGTATTATAGCTTTGTGTTACTTTAAATTTGGAAATATAATTAAAATAAATAACATGATAAATAGAACTTGAACAGATACTGTTACAAAATTCAAGTCTAATGTTTAATTTTAGTTTTACTTAAAATAATTACTTTGTACTCTAAAGCTGTCTCTTCTTCCACTAGAGACATTTCCCTGCGGAGTCTGGGTTACATCTGAGTCTGACCAGTAGGCACAACAAACTGTTGTTTAAAACATTCTAGTCTGTGTCTCTACCATGGAAATTTTAATGTATGTCTATATAAATAAGATTATTTCTGTGTTTTCGGTTAAATACTTCTCTCATTAAAAAATAAGTTTGAAAAGTCAAATTATTTTAATGACAATATTATGTTGAAATTATGATTCTATATATAGACATGGATATGTGAATTACAAGCATAAAAGAACTAGTAGAATCTAGTTTTAATTTCCAATGAATATTTGAAGTACAATTCTAAAAGCCCATTGTCACCATAGAATATTATGTGATTGAATACTATGCTTTTGAAAGATGTGTCTGTACCTGTTCAGGGTGCAAAATTGAGAAATGGATCAATATTTAATGACATACTAAGTGCAGAACCCAGACTCTGAAGGGAAATGTCTCTAATGGAAGAACAGACAGCCTTAGAGTATAAAGCAATTTATTTTAAGTAAAACTAAAATTAAACATTAGGCTTGAATTTTGTAACAGTATCTGATCAAGTTCTATTTATCATGTTATTTATTTTAATTAAATTTCTAAGTTTAAAGTAATCCATCCATCATTTTTAGAAAATCTGAATTAAGGAGATCAGAAGGAATTGAGCCTCCTTGGCCAGAAAAATATGAAGTAATATGATCCAAATCAGCAAGGATAAGGTGCTGGAAACAGAATTTTGTATAATGTAATGGGGTATTATAAACAAAAATTTGCTTTTGTTTTTTTGCTTGCAGAAAGTTTATGTAATATAAAAATTATCATCCAATTCCTATTGTTGGAAGCCATTCTGTCATAATTAGAACCATAATTGCATAAGATTCATATTCCTATAGTCCTATCTTTACATGACCTTTCATTTCAACATTTGGACATCACCACCCATAATGATTTATGGGTAAATACTTTGGCCATCTAATACTTTGGCCACCTAATGAAAAGGAAGGACTCACTGGAGAAGAGCCTAATGCTGGGAATGATTGAGGGCAAAAGAAGAACGGGACGACAGAGAATGAGGTGGCTGGATGGAGTCACTGAAGCAGTCGGTGTGAGCTTAAATGGACTCCGGCGGATGGTAGAGGACAGGAAGGCCTAGAGCAGTGTTACTCAGTGTTACCCCAGCACTGGCTGGGGGATTCTGGGAGTTGAAGTTCACCCATCTTCAAGCTACCAAGGTTGTGAAACACTGGCCTAGAGAAACGTCGTCCATGGGGTCATGATGGGTCGGACACGACTTTGTGACTAACAACAACAACCCATAATGATTTTCTAATTTTAACTGTCCTGATTAAAAGTTTTACTTTTTTTAAAGCCGTGGTACATTCTACAAATGATTTAAATGAAGTAGGATTTTTTTTTTAAAAAAAAAGTCTTTTCAATCCTTAGGTGTATCAAATTCATCAACCTCATGGCCTTTTGAAAAAGATCAATTCTGTAATCCAAAAAATAACAGAACCCATTCAACCTAAAGTGGCAGAACATAAGCATCAGACAGTGAAACGACTTTCCTATCCTTTCTCAAGGGAGAAGCAACACTTGTAAGTTAAAGTTCATTGGTTTTAGTTCATGTCATTTACAACAGAATTGGCCCCTGGGAATAGCACTAGGCTCAAATATGTGAATATTAATAGAAATGTGTAGGGTTGTGCCTGAATACAATTTGCACTAAATTTATCATTTTTTCCAAATAAACAGGATCTTGTCTAGCTCATGGAAGATTTTTGTCATGATGAATTTCCTTAATGACTTACGAAATAATCCTATACCCATCTGCAAGTTAAATCCCACTGAGTTCAAGCCATGCCCCCAAGTAAAGAGATACAGGATTCCAGTTTCAGGCTGTAGTTCTGCCCTGACTGATCGGGAAATAAGCCAGCTGAATCCAATCAGGCTTACTTCTAAAGACATACAAGTAGCTTGATACACATATAGTTGGATTCCCAAAGCTAAGACTAATAAAAGAATGGTAGATATCTTATTTGGCTGCTTTTTCTCTTTCTTTATTAAAAACCCATTGGTGTGTATGCCACACTTTCCCAAAAGTGGTTCAAGAGAGAAAGCATCCAAGCGGCATCACATTCTACGGCCAAGTCTATCTTGTAATCTCTTTACCGCAAGCAGAATACAATATAAACCATGAGAAAAGCAACCTATTAAAAGTTCATAAAAGTTGTAATACAAGGAAAAACAGCACACAGACAATTAAAGTATATGAACTTCTACTGGGTGTCTACTGGGCTTCCTTGTGCAGATGTTAGGCATTGTAAGAATTGACTGCTGGACTAAATGGGCCAGGGATCTGATCCAGCAGGACATTTTTAATATTCTAATTCGGTCTCCATGTGACAGTATTCAATTTAGCAATCATTACAGGATATTTCTCAGTTGAATAAAGAATATGACTTTTAGTTACTAGGGATGTTGTTAGACCGTACCGCCTTATGATTCTACTGTACAATTCCTCTGTACAATTTCTTGAAAAGCAATGTTTTGATATGGTCTTCAGCAGAGAGCCCTTTCAGAATTGTAGGCTGAAGCAACAGGTCTATATATTATTATAGGTCTAGAAAGCAGCAATAGTTGAGATTGAACATTATAGTTGAGATTGAACATTATGAGCCGCGGTGGCGCAGTGGTTAGAGTGCAGTGCTGCAGGCTACTTCTGCTGATCACCGGCTGCCAGCAGTTTGGCAGATCGAATCTCACCAGGCTCAATGTTGACTTAGCCTTCCATTCTTCCGAGGTCGATAAAATGAAGACCAAAATTGTTGGGGCAATATGCTGACTCTGTAAACCGCTTAGAGAGGGCTGTAAAGCATTATGAAGCGGTATATAAGTCTAAGTGCTATTGCATCCTACATATAATGGGTTGGATATATGTTAATAGCTGAAACGTTTGAACTCAGAGGCTTCAAAAGAAGAGTAGCAACTTTCTGAAGACTTCGTTGAAATAAAGTTTTGACCAAACAATATGATTCTGTTGTATATTGCTTTACATTTATTCAGGGTTTTTTTTTAATTTTTTCTTTTCCTTCTCTACTATTATCACAGGTTTGACCTCTCTGATAAAGACTCCTTTTTTGATAGCAAAACTAGAAGTACCATAGTAAGTATGTATTTCTAAAATATTAGAGTAATATGGTATTCCTCTTTAGCTGTTTTCATGATTTCTATATAATTCATTATATAAAAAATCTACATCAGAAGTGAATAATCTGATTCATGCATCTTTCCATCTTATCTTAATTTTTAATGTGGTAGGAGAAGAAACTCATTAAATATGTGAGTGTAAAGTGTAAACTGTTTAATGTTAATTAAATGTAAATGAAATAAAATAAAATTGAGTTCTTGTTCCAGGCCACTATTCTTTTGAATTATGACTCTCAATTCAGAAAAAGTTCTGCATACCTACTAGTCAATCTAAAAAGATGTATTTTATTTTTTTAATCTTAAAAAAATAAAAAAAATAATCAATTCAAACATAAATGATAATACAAAAAAAAAAAAAATAACTAGAATGACCAAAATCCAAAATAAATATTTTTCTTAGAAACAAAAAAAAAAAAAATGAAGAAAAGATAGTGGTGAATAACTGATTTTTATTGCTCAGTCTTAAAACATTTTGTTAATATATAAATGTACAATATATCATTGGGAAATATTGCAAAACATGTTGATGTCATAAAGCAGGATACATATCTAGCACTAAAGTATGCCTGAATGCATTGCTGCTCTCGCAGGAAAGCTTTCTTTTCCACTTTTCCCATTGTAGGTGCCACCAAAGTCAGTTCTAGAGAATTGGGAAGACTTTGGGAATAGATTCTGAGGACATCTGAAGGAACTTCAAGATAGTAGGAAAGTGTCTACTAGTTCTACTAATACAAACTCCCACAGCTGAAAAATTTAATTAGTTTTCTTCACAAAATCCTGTAACATAAGTGTAAAAGGGTAAATGTAAAGGTTCCCCTTGCACATATATGGTAGTCGTTTCTGGCTCTAGGGGGCGGTGCTCATCTCTGTTTCAAAGCCGAAGAGCCAGTGCTGTCCGAAGACGTCTCCATGGTCATGTGGCCGGCATGACTGAACGTCAAAGGCGCATGGAACGCTGTTACCTTCCTATCAAAGGTGGTTCCTATTTTTCTACTTGCATTTTTTATGTGCTTTCAAACTGCTAGGTTGGCAGAAGCTGGGACAAGTAACGGGAGCTAACCATGTTACGCGACACTAGGGATTCAAACTGCTGAAATGCCGACCTTTCAATTGACAAGTTCAGCATCTTAGCCACTGAGCCACCGCATGCCTAATAACATAACATAACATTTTTGTTATCCCCTGATAACATAAGTGTAGGCTGCTCCAATTAAGAGCTCATGGTTCCCAACCGAATAGGAAGGTAAAGGAGAGTGGCCTTCCCTGCTTTCTCGTCTCTTAAAGCTTTATATAGAAATATTGTCAGTTAAATGTAATAGAGCTTTTTTGCATTTTGCCTAGTATGATGTCACAGTATGTTGCAGAAAAAATACATAGTTTAGTACACTGTACATACCATACTAAACAAATTCAACCTGAACTATATTCCTTTTCTCTAGGTAGAATTAGTGTGAAATATAAAGTAACAAATACTATCAAACACATCACTGTATAATTCATTCTTTAGTCAGAATACTGAATAAAGTTTTCACTCCCTGAAAAAGGGATAATTCAGTGGGATAATTTTCTATGCATAGCAAAGTAGTCCCAAATAGAATTTGTAATGTAATCATCAACAAACTGGAGAATGGCTCTGAAGGGATGCCAGATTTAGTAGCAGTGTGACTCTTTCTCAGCATTTGGGGTATCTTGCTTTGAAGTGGTATAGTTCATGTTTAACTGGAACATTTGCATTATGAAGAAGCTCCGATAACCAGAACTAACTACAAGTTGCTATGGATTAGTATTCAGCTTGTAGTAGATTCCTTTTGTCAGTTTTATAGCACCAAGGAGTCTGTATAAATTGCATGAGGAATGTTATTGCCTTTGTGTACTTCCTGCATCTTCCTCCATATACTAAACTGTCATCAGTAATCCTATACCAAATACCATAATAAATTCTGCTTCCAACTCCCACTTTTCTTATCTGAAGAGCCTTCAGATTCTTTAATTATTCTACTGCTGGTTTGTTTTGTCCCCTGTTATCCTCCCATTTATTTTGACTAAACAAGCCAGCTAATATTATTAACAAATGAATTTTATTAAAACCTATGTTTAAAAAGGGTTTTTTTTAGTTTAGCTATGAAGAGTTTAAATTGTTAATGAATGACAGTTCTACCGTATAGAATTTATGGGAATTGATTTTTCCATATATCCTTCCATGTTATTTCTACATGGATTTTATTTCATTTAACTCAGAAAACAGTCTTAGATACATCAAGGAGTAGCTTATAAATTTCAGGAAGAGAAGGAAAAGGAAAGAAATTGTGAAAATGTTATTTTAATTTCTTAAGAAATAGGAAGTTGAGGATGGACAAAGTGTGGCCATTCAGATATTTTGAATTAAAATCACAGATTGTACAGGTTTACAGTCAATCTGCAATTGGCAATCATACTCAAAGCCCAGCTGGATAGTGTGTGTGTGTGTGTGTGTGTGTGTGTGTGTGTGTGTGTGTGTGTAAAAATTCTATAGACATCAGGTTTCTTTTGCTTCCTATAAAGCAGATGGATAGAAGATAAATAGAATGGATGGATGGATGGATGGATGGATGGATGGATGGATGGATAGATAATTATGTATAAATTCATATTTGCATACATAGCAAATGACCCAATAAGAATACACTTCCTCACTATCTAATGCCACATGTTAACATATATAAAGTTGTTTCTAATTATACAATTTCATACAAATGTTCCAAAAAATCTCTGTGAACTGCAGTCCTATCCATTGTTTTCTGAACTAATTGGGAATTGTTAAACATAAATTAGTTGGGTTATTCTGTCAGTATTGTTTTTGTCCAGAATGCTTCCCCTCTCCCCTGAAAAATAGAAAGGTGAGGAAAGGTGGCAAGTTTTTTTAATTAGTTTCCATGGCTTGGAAACACAGCTGTGTAAGAGCTAATTACTAGGTATGGCTACTATTGTTTTATTCACCACCATCCATTTAAAAAATAAGGCTTAATTAAGCAAAACAAAATAGAAAAAAGATATGACAGTTTCTAAAGGTGTGCTTAGCCCTGGAGATTATATATGCCACTTTGTGACTCATTAGGCTGGAAAAGTTTTGAAGTTTTACAATAATTTTAATCTTAATTTCAGAAGGGTTGCAATCATAAATATATGAATGAATTATATATGTCATGTGGGGCTTGTACCAACTGTATCTTATTAGTCAATACTTTCATTTATATTGAAAACAGTTATTACAGACAGTTGACTAATGTATATTTTATTCAATTTGTGCCTGATAAACATGACAGTTGTGAAGTGGAAGTTTTTAACAAGATGTTGGATAACCATTTGTCTGAAGTGGTGTAGGGTTTCCTGCCTAAGCAGGGGGTTGGACTAGAAAACCTCCAAGGTCCATTCTAACTCTATTATTATTATATTATATTACATTTCCTGATTATATTATCTACATTTATACTGAACAAAATGAGGTGATACTGATATAAATGTAAACATTGGATATTCCCCATGTTAGAAATTTTGAAATGCCCCCTTTTTAAAGTCACTTTTTATATTCCACTATTATTTTTGAATGCTAGTTTGGAGCTATATGAATTTATATAAGTTGATTCCCTGATGACTAATTTCCATGTTAAGACCGATGATGTATTTTTCAACATCATTTGTGCCCATTTCACTGGAAAGAGCAATGATTTTATAACTGGAAAATTGGTAATATACCATAATAAATAATTTAACATTTTGAAATATCTATACTAATAAAAAAAAGTTTTCTAACCAACTCTGGTTTTTAAAAGGTGTAATAAAAATGTTTTTATGTGATCTTAATCTTTACTTGTTGAAGGCATAAGCATACTTACCTGAACTCAAAGGGATTTGGTTTGTTGTAATCATGTAATCAAGATACTAATAAATGCTGCAGACTTTCTGCAGGACAGAATTCACTTCTGATGCAAAAGCTAGCCACTTGGATTGTCTTGGAAATCAACTAACCTTCCCCAAAATAGTTATTTCTGAAATTATTTCAATTTTCCTTGGAACTAATTTTTCTAGTATCTCATCTATTCAACTAACAATGTCTACAAAGAAGGTGGAGAGATATAGTTTACGCATTGTAAGACGCCCTGAGTCTCCGGAGAAGGGCGGCATATAAATCAAATTTAAAAAAAAAAAATAGTTGCAAAAATACAGCAGTCGGGCTGCAAAAATCTGAACTACCATAGGTAGAGTTTTCTAAATCTCTGATTCATTTGGATTTTTGTAGCCCAACTGAATGGATAGAAATGAATGAAGGAAACATATTATTCCACCCAACATTAGCATTAAATCTAATTGATAAATGGGTGGTGTTTGCTTTATGTGTTGAGACAAGTACTATTAGCCCCTGAAACCTATAGTCAGAAATGAAAGTCACAACAATGAATAAACTTGTTTTGCATGTTAATAGGGTGCTTCCACAATATGGGGAAGTAATCAAATAGATTGGTTTAATAATAATTAAATTGAGCCCATTTAATTATTCATTGATACTGTGGAAACATCATATTTTCTAATCCTAGGAAAAAAGGAATAGCTGATAATAATGGTATTTCTCAAAGTTGTACAAAATAATCGTTTTCATAATAGGAATTTCACATTTTTAGTATTTTGCTTGCTTAAGAATTGCATTTGTTAGTTTTTGGAGTGATATACAGGGAAAATATTATTTCCCATTTCCCAAGCAGCTACTTGTTCTCTAATGTTTATGAAACATTTTTCCTATAGGTTTATGAAATACTGAAAAGAACTACATGCACCAAAGCCAAGTATAGCATGGGTAAGAAAATTTATTTACATTTAAATTAGTCTGTATCCTAGCTTTCTGAATGTTTTTAGTTTATACTTTAAGAGATTATAAGTTTTTACACTTTTCCATAAGATGCTGAATGCAATATACAGTAGATGTCCTGCTTAAAGACGTTTTGTGAAATGATTTTTAGCTCATAACATATATACAAGATTTTGATAAATAAAACAATTTCTTATAGATATAAACATTGCTTACAGATATCTTTTAATATAATTTTTATTTATAAGAACCAAGACTATTGGATTTGGTTTTGTCATACAAATACATGTATTGTATTCCTTTTCATGTTTATTTAGAAGCAAATGTCATTTGTTTTCCCTAGAAAGTATGGGGAAAGCTTCTAGATCTAACCTATAAAAATCTATTTGATGAAAGCAAAGATGTATTTATTCTAATATAGTGGCTTTTTGGATTTTTGCAACCCAGATTTGGGGACTGTAATTTAGTTTCAGTATGTGACTTTTCTTTTTAAATTTCAGTATCACGTTATTTTAATTTGCACTATGTAAACGAGCTCTTTATCAGTAAAGAATTTAATTTAAAAAGGGAAACTGAATTAATGCTATTTGTATATAAATACATGTTTTGACAAAAAAAAACAGTGATTCACTTTTTTGAAAACAAAAGGCAAATCAAGTTGATCGTATCAATTCTGGTGTAAAGCATGTCATGCCGTCAACATATCACTGCTGTTTGTGTATTTGGATATAAATGGACTGATCCTGAAAATATATTTTGGAACAGTTTATTGTTTATCATAAAAAGAACTATAATTAAAAAAAACTTTTAAACTAAGGGCATAATGAATTAGCAAAAAAAAATCCTAAATCTGATGTCACTCATGCTGAATTTTAATTATATACTTACATCTCATTCAAGAACATTGTGTCAGCTCTATTCCTTGCATTCTAAAAAGCTCATTAATTATGTGGCCCCATTAAACAGTGTTTTTAAATTCAATATATTATTGTGGAAATGAAGACTATGCAACACTTCAGATTCAAAGCAAAGGCATTTAAGAACTTGTGGAATTTAAGGAATTTAAGAACTTGTGGAACCTGTCTGTAGCTCCTTAAAACAGACACAATTTTCCTGGGGCTGCGTGACTGCCCTCTTCAGCTTTAGTATGAACCCAGTAGAAGTTGCTTTTGGTTTAAGTGTTAAGTGTTGGCGAACCTTTTCAGCACCGAGGGCCAAAATGGGAGTGTGCACGCACGCATGGGAGCGCTGGAAACCGGAAGAGCAGCCGCCCAATGCGCATGCATTACTGGGCGGTTGCTCTTTTGGTTTCCAGTGCATGCATGCACACCGGCCACCTGGTCTTCTGGTTTCTGGTGCACATGCGTGCGCAAAGACCAGCTGGTCGGTGTGCATGCACTTGCCGGAAACTGGAAGAGCAATGGGTGACGGCTTGCATGCCTGGAGAGATAGCTCTGTGTGCCACTTCCATCATGCATGCCATAGGTTCGCCATCACGTGTTTAAACAGTTGTAAAAAGATGCTGCATATATGCTCATGGATGCAGAAATGCATTTTTTCTTTGAATCCAAAGCTTTTCATAAACATAATTTTCACAACAATATTTTTTTAAATAAGGTATCCTTTACCCCATATCTGGAACAGCAATCAGCCCTAGCACGAACCATTATTTACATTTGCTGAGTAGCTTTCATAACTTCAAGGCATTGCATTCTGGTTTTCTGTGTGTACGGCAGCTTTTCTTACATAGTAAGCTGCTGGGAACACTTTACAGGAAATACCTAGAGACATGTCTCTGCATAAATGCATATGACATTAGATATATCATTAAGATAAGCTGTAGAGTTGAATTTTTATTTTATTTATTTGTATTCCTCCTTTATTATTTTGACAAATAACTCAAGGCGGTGAATATATCCTACACACCTTTCTCCTCCTGTTTTCCCCACAACAATAACCTTGTGGGGTGGATTCAGCTGAGAGAGAGTGATTGGCCCGAAGTCAACCAATTGGTTTTCATGGCTAGGGTGGGACTTGAATTCACAATCTCCTGCTTTCTAGCCTGATGCCTTAACACTAGATCAACTGGGCTCTCTATTGTTGTGTTGATCTATTGCAATAAACATTATAAAGATTTTAATGAGTTGAAGGCAAAGTGCTATGCAGCAATTTAGATTAAAAGGACCAAATGTTGAGACCACTTGTTGAGAGCACTTTAACCCCAAAACACTTTTTCTACCATGCAATAAAGAAAAGGAGATTGTTCCTCTATTTTCTAACAGGTGTGTCTACATATTTTCCAAATTACATTTTACATCGGATGTAAATCACATCGGATTGCTAGAGGCATGTGTTGAAGTAGTTTGGTTCATCTAGGGCAGGGGTGTCAAACTCACAGCGTCATGGCAGCATCACATGACTATTGGGACTTTTTTTCCCCTTTGCTAAACCGGGCATGAGCGTGGCCAGAAAATGATGCATCCAGGCCGCAGGCCACGAGTTTGACAGTCCTGATCTAGGATACCATTTCTCAACCTGGTGCTCTCCAGATTTTTTGGATTATATCCAAATATTACACAGACCAAGAAATGTGGCAATCATAATTTTGAGTTATGGAGTGTAGTAGATCACTTTCTTGCAGTCATTTACTGAATCTGTTGAATATGGGAATCAACCCACACTTTTTTAACCTTGGTGATATCTTGATGGTATCTTTGAAACAGGATATTTTTCAATCAAGATCAAGGAGTCCATGCCTTCTTCGCACAGAGCTGTTTCCTAGCATTTACCAAGCAATTTGTGATTATGATTATAAGCTACGTTAATAGGCTTGGTTACATTAATAAAGGATCTCCTTTCACCAGAATTATGTATATAAGAAAAACCCTAATTTTTTAAAAGTAGATTGCATGTAAATGGATCTTACATCTCCTGGAAAGTATTTGTATCAAAAAGATGTGAATGCTTGCAGTCTGTTAACATAAATAATAATAGGGATTATTGGTTAGAAAAAATGAGAATTTATTTTGAATGCATCAAGATACTGATAAAATGTATAGATGTGAAATGCGGTCTCATTATCTCCAAACTAACCTAAGACACCTCCAGGGTTCTGTTTTCAAATAATTAGTATTTTACCCTCAAACAAATGGACCAGCAGCTTCAGTATTGGAAGAGGAAGATTATATTATACCAACAAATGTTTCCTGCCATTTGTTTGGACTGTTGTTGGTACTTGGCCAATTTGTAGTCAAAATGTAGATGTATAGTTTCAAGCTTTTAAAACTCAATGGAAGAATGTAGTTACAGCCTCTGTGTGCTGCAGGTAGGATTATTATGCTCATGATGTTTAACAAATGAGCAGGGTTAGCTTTTCTATTTTTTTTTTTAACAACAGGATCTAGGCTACTGAGAATTACCCCATTTAAAAGTGAAGCAGCTAGTCTTTGTCATTTTAAAGAACCAGTTTTACATTTGCCACTTTTTTTAAATTTTATTTTGATTTATATGCTGCCCTTCTCCAGAGATTCAGGGCGGCTTACAAGGCGTTAAGCAATTGCAACTTAAGCAATTTAGAACCACAAACAGAAGAATATACTAGAATGCTTGAGAAAATAAAACTGATTATCTTATGGCCAGGCAGTTCTGTATGACTTTGCCATTTTAAATATCATAAATATATATTGGCAGATGATTTAGAGAGGGAAATTCACTAAGGTTGCTGCTAATGTTGATAATAGACTAACTTGTGCATGCATGAGTGCTCCTTTTTATGTTGCAATTCTGTAAATAATGTCAAAATCAGTTGCATTGATCATTTCACTTTCTTAAAAAGCAAAGGAAAAGTTTTGGTATTCCTAGTAAACTTTTTGTGGAATATCCCAATTGTCTGTTATATTATTATCAGGAGAAAACCAACCATTGCACATAAATGCCTTCTAGAACATTTGGCAACAATAATCAATGAGAAGCTAGCACAAAATACAACTGGAAATGTTATAATGCTGCATTCAGAAGAAATAATTATAATGAAGTAATCTGTTTGTTAAGACAAATTTTAGGTTTTAAGGAAACTGAAAATATTTTCTCAAAATACTATTTAACAAACAATGGTAAACCCTTTTGTATTCCTGTCCAGTGCTTTTTAATTTTTTTTTATTTTTGTATGGTTTTACTGATTAGATTAAAGCCAGTGTTCAAAACAGGCTATCAGGAACCTCAAGCATGTATTCTTAGGTAACATAATCTCTTCAAAGTTTGTTAGGATTCCAATATTAGAAAGCTGTTACTTTAATTAGAAAGCTGCTACTTTAATGTTGGCTGCTGTAATGGGAAAAAAAAACATTTAGGAATAAAATATAGCTTTCAAAAATTTATAAATGGCTGGACTATGATCAGCTTTATCAAAGTGCATTCTTCATTCACTACAAAATCTCAGCATCTCCCAGTGTGTCTAATCTTACTTAATTCCAAACTAAAGATAATTCCTCTGAAGAAATAATATACATTTCCTAGAGTCTCCCGTCGCACAAGCATTGTAACTGCTCAATTATATAACTAATAGACAAATGTGTAAACAGGGAAAGGAGAGGGAAGAAAGAAGGACACTACCCTTTTAAATAAAAGACGAAAATGTGATAAATATGGTAAGTATGATGCTAAGGCCTTTCCAAAGGCTTTCCAAATAGCTTCTCTAATCAAGCTTAAATCTGATTTTAAAACTCTGTATGAGTGTGTGCGTATGGTTTGCATGAGGATGTGCGTGGGGATGCGTCCTGTCCCCAATGCTCAATCAAAGCTCTCTCTTTCTTACAATCTCGCCTTTTGCTACCCTTCCAAATCTGTGAGCTTGCTTTTCAAATCCAATTTAAAGATTCAAGGTAGGTAAGTGATTACACTGATTAATTTGAAGTTCATTGGTTTTCTCTCTTGATTTGAAATCATGATTTGTGATTCTCTATACATTTCCTTTTCTTGATATCAATCCACTTTATAGTCCATACAGTTAAAAGATATGGAATCAAATGAAATGGGCCAAGATTCATTCTTTAATAAAAATCATTGAAGTTTTGAGAGGGAAATCTCCACACATGGAAAGTGAGGGAATTACTTGAGAGAATTCAATTGTGGTAATATAAATAGGAATTTCTTCTTGTTTTTTCAGGGATCACCAGTCTACTTGCCAATAGTGTTTACAGTGCTGCATATCCCTTGCATGATGTAAGTAGTCTTGAAATATATTTTGTGTTTCTAGAAGACGAAACCAAGAATCCCTAATGCATTAGGTATGAATGACACTATGCTAAACATCTTCAGTATTTCATGAGCCAGCCAGCTGTACATTTAGATTAAAAATTAGCAGTTTGTTTAAGAATCTGCCAACTTGTTATGGATTTAGTCCCAAACTGAATTTCTTTCCATTTTACACGGAATAGAACTATACAGTCGACTCAGCAAATAACCAACTCAGCAAATACTCACTTTGATTTTCTGCCTTCAAGAAGTATATATCCAACTTAGCTATCTATCTTCTGATTTAAATATATCTGATATCTTTTTATGCTTATAAAGGTTTGGATGGTGATAGAATAGGAAGATATATTAACCATTCAAGTTATTTTTTTATTCTGGCTACGTATTAAATGATGCTTATATTTTTGCAAGCATGGCCCTCTTTGGTGACTTTTTATATACAAAATACAATATAAAAGTGCAGATAGCTGTCAGTTATGGTGGATTCTTAGTCATGAATAATATATATTTATATGATAGATGTTCATGATCATAATATTAAAATCCAGAGTCACTTTATAGGGAGATGGGCAATATTAAAATTTAAATAAATAAATAAAATGTTTTGTTTAAAAGTGACAATTTAGTCAATGTCATGCGTGAAAATGAATGTTAACAGAAACTTTAAAAAATAACTTATGTTTTAGTAATACAAATCTTATGTTGTTAGGGCTATATCTACTCAATCAGAAGATTTAGAATGAAATATTCTGAAGGGAATATATTTTTCACTGATTCTGGACCTTTGAGTTATTATTAGCTTTTTATGGAAAGGACTGCTAGACGCAAATAAAATATATTCCAGCTTTGGGTATTCCTTGTGGAATAACATCATTTTTTTTTTCTTAAAGGGTGATTATGAAGGTGAATATGTTGAGCCTAATGACAGAAAAGTAAGTTGATATAGGGGAACAGAAGCATTTTCAAGTATCAACTTTAAGAATTATGTGTTGTGATATAGACAATTGCCAATATTTTACTGAAAGTCAGAGGTATTTAGAAGTGCTCTTTTAAACTCTTGTATTAACTGTGGCAGGACATCCTCGGTAGATGGAGGCAGACATTATTTATTGAAGAATTTACAATCATAGACCAAAAAGACAAAAAGGAAAATCAATATGCAGTCTATCCCACATATCAACTTATTCACAGCAAAAACTAAACAGGCCTCTATTATGTTCAGCTTTAAAGGTTCTGACTGCCATTGTTGTGGCAAGAATTTGGTCACTTTCTTAGAGACTTCACAATATTGGATATTTAATAGAAATCGCATAGTTGCCTGTCAGGACTAGTTTGGTACTTCGATAATTAGAGAAGTGAGGATAGATTAGCTCCATCTGCCAAGGAATGACCTTTCAAAGGTGTGCATGCAACTGTCTCAGTATTCTGACCTAGGCTTCCTGATATAGTAAAAAGCACACAATTAATCCCAAAAACCCTTTTTTTATTTTAACGGCTGTGAATTCCTTTCATTCACAGCATGTACTGAATCACCAAGAGTTTATAAATAGTCCAACAGAAGTCTGCCACAGTCCTTCGGATAAGGCTGGTAAACACCCACCTTTATCTTCTTTGACATGCTGCCAAAGACCTAATTGGCAATTATCTTGGCAAGGCCACATTGAAACACAGCGTCAAAAAAGGAGCTTCAAAGTACAAACTGACACCATCCACAACGTTGCTTCGTGCAAAGGCCCACATGCCTTTGCTCTTCTTTTATGTCTTATGGGAGGGGCCAATCATCTCCAAGCCTTACTTCTGAATCATCCTTTTTGTTTTAACTGTTCTTGCCTTCTGGTAGCTCTGTGTATATGCGCACTAGGAATAGGCTTCCTCTGTTCTTCTGCCTCTCTGATGTCAGACTCTGGAGGCTCTGGAGTCCTCACATAACTCCCAGATGGCCCTGGCCCCATCTCTGCCTCCGACGCAGAGACCTTGTCTGAGCCTTCCCCAGACTCCAGGACTGGCCCCTCCCCAGTTCTTCACTGTCCAACTCTGCTGCCAGCTTTGCAGGCTGCTGGTGGACCACAACACTCAGTTTTAGTCATAAGCATTTTGAATAGAAGTATTATTGAATCTCACAGTGAAAACCACTGAAGGCAGAGCACTTAGGTATGACTGTGAGTATTCACCTCTATAATGACACAAGCATATCTAAAAGTATGTGGTGAAAGGAAATACCTGAATTCATAGTAGTATAGGTGCAAGGTTTACTGTAAATCTATCCCTTTGTAATCATTTAGAATCACATCATAGGTCCAGAAGGGACTTTGGAGGTCTTCTAGTCCAATCCTTGCCCAAAACAGGATTTCTTATACCATCTCACACAATTGAATGTCCAATCTTTTCTTGAAAACCAGTGATGGCCATTCACAACACCAGAAGGCAAGCTTTTTCCACAGGTTAATTGCTCTCACTACCAGGAAATTTCTCCTTAGTCCCAGGTTGGACCTCTCTTTAATGAGCTTCCCACCTGTTGCTTCTTGTCCTGTCCTCTGGGGCAATCAACCCTCTTGACTGCTGTCTTCAATCAATATGTCAAATATATATCAAATATATATTTAAATCAAATGGATCGAAATGACACACACATACACATATGTGATTTAAAGTAAGCTTCATGAAATAAATATACAAACACATAGATGAATTTATAGCGTCAGAGAACAATGGGCATGATGTTGATACTGAACAATCTCTGGTTGATCTTACTCCAGGCTTTGGCAAAGCTCAGCATAGATAAGGCTTGTGAGGATAAGAATATAACAGGCTACGCTATATGTTACTTACTTCTTCTAGGGGGAATTTTTATTGGTCTATTAGTACAAATTGGATTAGAACTAATTGGTCTTATTAGTACAAGTTAGATAGGTTTGTTTAAGCCAGAACTTTTAAGTGGAAGAGCCTCAAGACCAAGAACTAAAGAAGTGCATTTGCAACAATAAGAGGAACTCAATGCAGAGACCTGAGGAATTTGGACTGAATGCTTCTGGCATAACACTGTTCATTAGCAGAACTCCATGGGCTATACAGCAAGACTTAGCAATTTAGTTTTAAAAAATTGAAGTGCTGCAGGCACATAATTGTTTCTCTTAGAACTTGTGTATCTGGTTGTATTTACTAAGAGGCACAATAACTCCTCTAGTATTTGGACAATCAGCAATACCCAAGTTGAGTAGCCAAAGCTTTTATGAAAACCTAGATATCTATTTCCAATTGCATACTTCCTGGAAGCTTCAGTCCTCAAGCTTGACATATTCTGCACATACATACTGTCAATCACACAATAAGTGGATGGCAAAAGCAAAAAAGAAACCATTTTAATATTAACAAGGTTGGAGATTGGTGTATTAAACAAAACTCAAGTAACTTAAGGCCACTTCTCCTGTGATGGTAATTAACACAACAGTGTCATCCTTATATGAAATAGTGTCCCCTCATACAATTGATTATTTGTGTTACGAAAGCTAGCGAATTACTTATTACATTTTTACTACAATTTTTTTTAGTGCTGCACTAAAGTTTCTCCTTTTTGCTGCCATTTTTATCAATATTAATGGAAAAGAAATGGATTTAGTTTTTTTTGGTGTTTGTTTGTTTTCCAAGGCAAATCCTGATAAGTAAAATATAGAGAGCTATCACTTGATTTAGTTCTGTGTGAATAAGTGGTGCAAACGGGTGTCCTGTTTTGCACTATATAATTATCTCTACAGCAATCTGCTACTGGTGTTCAATTCCAAGGAAAGGCAAGTACCCAGGGAAATTGCAGGATGGTGGAAAGATGCACAATAGAAAAACAATATCGGGAACACCTGCCATTTCATGACAATAAAATAAGCTCAGAAATCTGGATCTACTAGAAAGCTTTGGAGAAATCATATTTCAGTACAAATGTATCTGTTTTTATTCTAAAGGACAAATGGTTCTGGATATTTAAAAAAAAAAAAAACTCGGCCATCCTTGCTATTATAGAATTCAAAGATGTGGAGACTCTAGAAAGAGTTCAGAGAAAAGCAACAAAAATTATTGGGGGACTGGAGGCTAAAACATATAAAGAATGGTTGCTAGAATTGGGTATGTCTAGTTTGATGAAAAGAAGGACTGGGGTGACATGATAGCAGTATTCCAATACCCCAGGGGCTGCCACAAAGAAGAGGGAGTCAAGCTATTCTCCCAAGCACCTGAGGGCAGGACAAGAAGCAATGGGTGAAAACTAATCAAGGAGAGAAACAACCTAAAATTAAGGAGAAATTTCCTGACAGCTAGAACAATTAATCGGTGGAACAACTTGCCTCCAGAAGTTTTGACTGCTCCAGCACTGGAAGTTTTTAAGAAGAGATTGGATAACCATTTGTCTGAAATAGTATAGGATTTCCTGCCTAAATGGGGTTGGACTTCCAAGGTCCCTTCCAACTCTGTCTATTCTATTCTATTCTATTCTATTCTATTCTATTCTATTCTATTCTATTCTATTCTATTCTATTCTATTCTATTCTATTCTATTCTGGAGGGGATCGTTTTCTATTCCACCTCAGTCCAGTCTAGAGGGGTTTTGACTTAATTATGTGACCATGTGCATTCCAGATCTCAATGCTAGCAACTACATCATCATATGGGGGAATGATGCAGACTTGGATCATTTAATGCAGCAGCTTCATTTGCACATGTTCCAAGGGGCATCAAAATATGTACAGCTCCATTAGATACAAGATTTCATATAATCACAATCATCTTTTAGGCTCCTAATCCCTAATCAGTTTCACCACCACAATCCCCCAGAAAATTTATCACATTCCTTTTCCATTTTTGTTTTCCCTTAATATATTCATCATTCAGAGACTTTTCATATTTCAGTTGTTAATAGCATGTTACACCATTTTCCGTAATATAGAAAATTCAGTTCAGCTGTCATGAAAGTGTGCTGTGAATGAAAATAGAGTTGCTGGTGGACAAATAGTCCAACATGCATATTGTTATCAGTACAAATGTTTAAATGAAACCGTTTCTAAAAATAAAAGGATTTTTTAAAAATGTATGAGTTATTGAATCTAGAATTAAGTATACTGGTCCCAGCTCAGAATTCAAAAGTTATTTGGTGGCATATAAAATTCCGACCATAAACTCTGAAGAAGGATTGGAGGTAGTTATCCATGAAAGAGCCTTTGATCTAAGTTCAGAACTGTCCTGCTACCTCCTCACTTTCTTTAAAATAGTTATCCATCCTAATGTAAAATTAAGACTTTCTGTAGCCTCTGAAAAATAACATCTCAAATTGTTTTACTGGATGTATTTAATCATGAATAGTTAACATGTCAGAAACATTCTAAATATATGGCCTAATTTTCTTCTTTTTTATGACTTTTTATGACTATACACTGAAGAAAAGCAAAGAAAGTGAATAGCAAAGTAACATCTTAATCTAATTTAATTTCTTGGCAAGGTTTTGGCAAAGTTTTTCAGAAGTTGTTTGCCCTTGCCTGTTTCCTAGAGCTGAGAGAAAGTGACTGGCCCAAGGTCAGCCGGTTGGTTTCATGCCGAAGGTGGGGATAGAACTCATGATCTCCTAGTTTCTAGCCTGGTGTTCTTAACCACTACAACAAACTGGATCTCACATTAACTTGGTAACTGCATATATCCAGTCCCAGCTTTAGTATCTCAGTTGCATCTCACTACTCTCTGTTTATTAGTTTTTCTATAAATGAATACAAGAATATGACCATGAGCCAAACCACAGACACAATCAATTTTTAATGCAAGCTGAATATATTGGTGGAACATAAAAAACTAAAATATAATGACACTAGAGACATTGAGAACTAAGCAGTAGAATTGAAATAAGAAATTACTTGTTTCCAGTTTTCATTTTCTGTTTAAATTTCTTTTCTAGCTCCTGTGTGAAGAATGGGCAAGTTATGGAGTATTTTATAAATATCAACCAATTGACTTAGTTAGGTAAGAAACAGTGATAACTCCTTACTTGTCTCTTACAAGTCCTTATGTGTTTGTATATGTGCATTAACAGTAGCAGACTACAGCTTTTGGGTAACAGTTGTAGAAAACTGTATCTTTCATATAGCTAGACATCAGCTTATGAAAAGTGGCCTTTGAAAAACAGAACCAAAGAGATAAAGCATATTCAAGTTTAGGATAAAAATTCATATTGCACAAGCCATACGATAGTCATCTGTTTTTCCCCAGATTTACAAGCAATGATCTTAAACCATTTGAACAGTGCAGTTTGGGGTGGGTTTGGATTTTTTTCCCCTTCTTCAACAAATATACTCAAATGCATGGATCTTAGTTGGAAGCAAAATCAGGTAAAAATAATTTTAAAGGGATATTATACATTATAAAGGGATATTATAAACCATTTCCAATATGAGTAGTTCTCATGTTTCCAGATCAATATGGAAATATCATATTCCAGATCTAAACCTTTTTCACCTATTTTTTGTGAAGGGTGCTTTCTCTTACATCCCTTGCTATTAAATTATATTGTTTATTTCCTTTGGAGATTTTTTTATTGAATTTTATTAAAAAGCAACTGCCATAGCAAATGTACCAGGGCACTTGCATGTGGTACTTTAAACTTGGACCTACAGTAACTTTAATAAACAGAACTGTTAAGTATTTGTTTTGGTGTAGGGATGAAATTATTACTGAGACATTAAAGGATATTATGGACTGAAGAAGTTTGGGAACCTCTGCCATAATGGTTTGTTTTATATTAAATCAAACCATTGACCCATCTAGAACAGTGTTTCTTAAACTTGGCAACTTTAAGATGTGTGGACTTCATGCTGATGGGGAGATTCTGGAAGTTGAAGTCCACGCATCCTAAAGTTGTCAAATCTGAGAAATACTGATTTAGAACATTTAGAATTATAAATTTAGAACTATACAAGTTCCCCTGAATTTAATGGTCTCTAAATGTATTGAGTCTTCTGGTCGCAAAATTCAAGACTAGTTTTCTCAACACAACTGGAAGGTACCAAGTTCAGGATGCCTAGTATACACTGAACAACAGCAAGTGTCTAAAATTGCAGATAGCGCTTTCCCAGTTCCACCAAGACAGTCAATCTGGAATTTTATGTCTGCCGACCTTTTGCTCTACTAATAAAGACTACGTGGAAGTCACAATTGATTTGGAATGTGACAGCTCATGTAATAATGGGTACACTAAACTACACCCATGTAAGACCACAGCTTTGCAAATGGGCCTAATTCCCAGTAGGCTTCCAGGTACAATTCAAGGTGATGGCTACCACTTATAAAGCCATTCATGGCACAAGACCAGAAAGGTTGTTTATGGGACCATAAACCAATATCCAATTTCTTTCTGCCCCAAGTTTCACAAAGTGAGTATGCTCCTGGTTCCCTCTGTGAAACAGTGCCAGATACAACTATAGAAACAGAAAGGTAAAGCTACTTAATAAGCAAGAGTGGAGTATTTACTTGGTGTTTTTATCCTGGATCTGTTCCAAATGGCATGTGGACATGAATTCTCCAAGAGGAAATGCATTTTGGCTAATCAACAGGATTTATTTTCTCATTCAGTCAGCCCTGCTGTCTAATTCATAAATTTAGCCCTGCTACGTTTGCCATGATACATTATATAGTGTTTTCTTCCTATAATATATTTCAGGAAGTACTTTGGTGAAAAGATTGGACTATATTTTGCCTGGCTGGGAGTTTATACACAAATGCTCATTCCAGCTTCTATTGTGGGAATTATCGTGTTCCTTTATGGTTGTGCAACTGTTGATGAGAATATACCAAGGTAAAATATTCTGCACTTTGATGTACAAAACCATCTTTTTCACGTCTGTTAATATGCTGAAAAATATCCTAAATGATTTTCACTAAAGCTAATGCTTTAGGTTCTGCAACCATACTTATATATATGTGTGTGTGTGTGTGTGTGTGTATGTATATATGTATATGTATGTGTGTGTGTGTATGTATGTATGTATATATATATCACAACTTACAACATTCATTTCTCAATTCAGGATCTTATTGTTACATTCATGAGTTTTGCTTATAAATAATGAGAAGTTAGGTATCAGCATTTCCCCAGGATTCAGTTTTCTTGGTCACAGGGATATAACAAACTTATGGTAAACCGCTCCAAACTTGATTGCAGAAAATAAGACTTCAGTAACAGAGTTGTTAATGCCTGGAATGCACTACCTGACTCTGTGGTTTCTTCCCCAAACCCCCAAAACTTCAACCTTAGACTGAATCCTGGGGAAATGCTGATACCTAACTTCTCATTATTTATAAGCAAAACTCATGAATGTAACAATAAGCTCAGAACAATATAAGTGGGGGTTGCTCTGTGGTGTTCTGCTCTTACGCCTTTTGAATTTTGTGAAATTATCTTAAAAGAAGAATGGCAACCTATGGTCATTGGGCCCAGTCTTTGCAGCCCCCAGAATCTCCTATGACTGCTAATGTTGAATGTGGTGGTACAATTCCTGATCATTTGTGACACATGGGAACTGTGGCATATGTCGTGCAATAAACTTAACATAAATTTAAAAATTGTCTTCAAGGTCTCCTCCATTCACCCAAAACAACTCCCATAACTACCTAAACCACTGTAGCCAAAAATGTTAACACAGCCATAAAGTATAAAGTACATAAAGTGCACAGCCATAAAAATGTCCTAAAATAATAATATATTAATGTAATAATCAAATGGATTTGGATAAAATGCATTAATGTGTTCAGTCCTGTACAGGCTGTGTCATCAACTAAAATTTCAGTCTGAGGCCTGTATTCAGTGTCACAAAAACTTAAATTCATTAAAATAGAATTACAGAACTCTGAAATATGTTTAATTAAAGACTCCTTGTGAGACAAATTTTATTCCTGATGATTAATGGAGATATTCCATCTGGTATTAACCAGATTTGACCCTGCTAGGATTTTTTCAATGTTAACCATGATCGGATAAGTACCATCTGATAAGAAAAGTGATATATAAATTCATTAAATAAATAAATTGTTGTAATTGGAAATGGTCTCATGGTGAAAACATCAACTGATGGATTGGATAAACAAAGGCAGTGGACCTACCATTCAGATTTGTCTGGATAAATGATAGTTTTTTTTACATTCATACTGTCTGAAGCAGAAGTCTTCAAACTTGGCAGCTTTAAGACTTGTGGACTTCAACTCTGGGAGTTGAAGTCCACAAGTCTTAAAGCTGCCAAGTTTGAGGACCCCCGATCTAAAACTTGTTACAAACCATGAGGTTTAGTTTGCTGATGACATAGATCATGTGCATGGCTCAACCCTTCTTATTTCAGACAATTTACCTTGTTCAGACATGATGCTCATTTATTTATTGGGGTTTTAAATCTGAGCCACTTTATTTAATTATTTTAAATTTTATATTGTTGTTTTGTCTGTGTTTTTAAATAGGCTGTACACCGCCCTGAGTCCTTCGGGAGAAGGGCGGTATAGAAATAAAATTATTATTATTATTATTATTATTATTATTATTATTATTATTATTATTATTATTATTATTATTATTATGTTCAAATAGGGAGGAATTCTGGATGAAAACTAACACCAGCTAGCGCTAAACATGAATAATACAAATATAGTAATAATTTATGCTGGAAAGGAAAGAGAAGAGAAAGATCAAGGAGAATCCTGGAATGCATGATTCTACAGTCTGCTTCAAATCATTCTGTCATAGTTTAAAAATGAATAGTGATCCTTTGATACAGTATTAGACCACTATATTTCTATGATTAGAAGACTGGATTATATTTCAAAAGATCTGAGTAGATAGTCTTAGTGCACTGCACTACTGCAGCCTTGTGAAGTAATAGAGTATAAAAAACAGAGCCCAAGTGATTATACTAATATAAAAGTACTCGGAAAGCCCAGGTGTTAAGTGCAGAAGATTGTCCCAGAGTAATAAGCCCAATTGTTTAATCTGCTTTTTACAGTTGTCAGGAATCCATGATGCCATTTGGCTACTGGCCATGCAGCTGATGCTGTAATACAATGCATCTGAAATGGGGGGGGGATTAAGTTTGGATAAATATGCTTAGATTCAAGTCATATTCAATGTATGTATTTCACAACTCAGGGTTTCAGTAGAAAGCAAAGGGAAGGATATGCTCACCTTTCATTTACTGTTTGCTTTCCCTCAGCATGGAGATGTGTGACCAGAGAAACAATATCACCATGTGCCCCTTATGTGACAGAACATGTAGCTATTGGAAATTGAGCTCTGCTTGTGCCACTGCTCGGGCTAGCCATCTTTTTGATAATCCAGCCACTGTCTTCTTCTCAGTCTTCATGGCTCTCTGGGGTAAGAATGCTTATATCATTTTGGAATAATATGCTTGAAGTTTTCATTTGACTTTGAGTTTAACTTTCCTTATATGGAGAACAAGTAGGACAATATGTCATCATCAGTTAATTATCTGTACTGTCCCTTTTTGGTCCTTCTGTTATAAAACTGTCACATTTACATTTATATTCTGAACTGAAATTCAGAAAATTGCTTGGATGAATACAAAGCAAAGCACGGCACAAAGCTACTTAGGGATTGTATAGCATGTCAACAATATCTGCTTGTAGACTTGGTCTTGATCTGATCAGAAGACTACAACACTCAATCATAGTTAAATTTACTAAAGTGCATTAATGTTACTGGTAAAGGTAAAGGTTCCCGTCGCAAATATGTGCTAGTCGTTCCCGACTCTAGGGGGCAGTGCTCATTTCCATTTCAAAGCCGAAGAGCCAGCGCTGTCCAAAAACATCTCCATGGTCATGTGGCCTGCATGACTAAATGCTGAAGGGGCACAGAACACTGTTACCTTCCCACCAAAGATGGTTCCTATTTTTCTACTTGCATTTTTACATGTTTTCAAACTGCTAGGTTGGCAGAAGCTGGAACAAGTAACGGGTACCGCCGAACTGCCAACCTTTCTGATTGACAAGTTCAATGTCTTAGCCACTGAGCCACCATGTCCCTGTTACCAGTAGGATACTGTTTATTTCACTCAATGTGCCCTTTCAATTTTGAAGGCATCTCCTGTTTGTGAAGAACCTACATATTCTCATTCACATATTGAGATGCTGTAGCAATAGAAAATCATGCAAAATGATTTGTGGGAAACAACAGCGTAAAACTTTAGTTTTAAAAAATTAAAAGTTTTCTTCACTTATGAATTTGGGACACTTAAATTCTGGTAAAACATCCTAGTGTTTCAGTGGTGGATACCTGCATATGACTTAGATATAAGAGGTTCTGGGATGTGGATGTTTGTACCAATGGTGAAATCTAAAATGTTGCAATATTTTCAGGATCAGACTCAATAAAGATAATAGGAGTTAGAGCTTTAAATATATTTCTTTTTAATTATGATAGGCATTCTATATTCACCGAATATTCAAGGTAGAAGCAGTTAGAATGGTGAGGGTGGCTCCTTATATATACAAGGGGTGGAGCTAGGAATGGGAGTGGTAAGTTATGAATACATTAAAGTCCAAAGAATAAGTTAACCTCTGATGTTCCATATATACATTATTTACACATTGGAGAATAAGGCATTTACATCTGACAAATCCCCCTCTAAATGCCGGTTCGTTACACAACACCAATTACATTCTGATTCAGGACAATATAATACATATAATTTAGAAGTTAAATATTTGTGTTGTTTAGAAGGTAAGGGTTTTGTTAATATGTCAGCTAATTGTTCAGAAGTATCGCAATGTATTGCTTTAATGAATCCGTCTTGAGACAGTTGTCTCACATGCTTAAACTTTATATCAATATGCCTGGACCTTTGTCCAATTGCATCGGATCTGGATATTTCAATGGCCGCTTTATTGTCTTCATGCATAATAAATGGTAAAGTGGGTTTCTTCCAAACATCAGTGATCAGATCATTGAACCATACAAGGTTATTTGCAGCCTTGGACAAACAAACATATTCCGCTTCTGTAGTAGAAGTGGCTACTAGTTCTTGTTTACCAGTATACCAGTAAACTGGACAATCATTCAATAGAAAAACATAACCAGAAGTACTCTTTCTGCATGATGTATCACCAGCCCAATCTGCATCAGCATAACAAGTAATTTTTGGTTCTCTGTCATTATTGGGTTCCAACATTAAACAAAAATCTAATGTACCCTTCAGATATCTTAGAATTCTCTTGACAGCTTCCCAATGATACAAGGTTGGTTTACTAACATATCTTGACAGTAGATTGAGAGGTAATGCAATATCTGGCCTAGTCCAATTAGATATATAAAGGAGTGAACCTATAACTGATCTGTAAAATGTGTTGTCTTTAAACTCAGGGGAAGATTCATCAGTGTTTCTAAGAAAATCAGTTTGCATAGGGGTGTCACAGGTTTTGGCATTATTTAAGTTACATTTGTTTAGGAGTTCGATAATTTTATCTTTCTGTGTAAGTTTGAATCCCCTTTTAGTTTTGTTAATTTGCACACCAAGGTATTTATTCACTTTACCCAGAGATTTCAGTGAGAAGTGTTCATTTAACTTATTTACAAAGATTTCCCTGCTCTCTTTATGCTTTCCAATGTATAAAATATCGTCCACGTAAATTAATACAAATTCAATATGATCATTACTCTTTTTTACGAAGAAACAGTTATCAGCAGTGGTGGCGTTGAAATCCATGGTCTTAAGTACTTTTACCAAGCAATCGTACCATCTTTTGCCGGATTGCTTTAATCCGTACAGACTCTTATTTAATAACCAAATTTCGTTCTTATTAGTGTATTGACTGTGTGGTGCTCTTACATATATTTCCTTATCTAATTTTGCATGTAAGTATGCGGTCTGTATGTCATATTGGAATACGTCCAGATTGAGTGCAGATGCTACTACAAGGGCTGTTTTGACACTCTCTGTTCTCACTGTGGGTGAATATGTATCAGTATAGTCTTCTGGGTATTTTTGTGCATAGCCTTGTGCAACTAGTCTAGCCTTGTATAAGGTATTGCCTCCTTCTAAGTTCTTAATTTTATAAATCCACCTGGTACCTATAATTGTTTTATCCTTAGGTGCGATCGCAGGTGTGAATACATTTAATCCTTGTAAACTTTCCATCTCTTTTTCCATAGCTAGTTCCCATTTTTCTCTTTCTTCATGTGGAAGTTTCAATACTTCTTCATATGTATTAGGTGTTATTTGTTCTCCATTCATATGCATTATGTAGTCTTTGTATTTATTTGGTATTTGGTTTCTATTGTTTCTAATAGTTCTTTCAGGCTTGCTATGGTTATCATGCAAATATCTAGCTTCCTTCTTTGTTAATGTGTCTGTCTTTATTTTATGCTGACTATTAGTCCAAGTTTTGATTTTGTTCTTACTTTTGTTAATATTTTGATTTTCTGTTGTTTCTTCCTCGCAAGATATCGTATCTTTACATTTATTAGGAAATATTTCATTAAGGTGCAATTTTGACCAATTGGCCTGTTCATGGAACACAGCTGTTCTGGATACTATAAATTTGTTATTACTATCAATAAATCTGTACCCTTTGGTTCCAGTTTCGTATCCCATGAATCTTAATCTCCTGGATACGTTTTCTCCCTTTCTCCTCAATTGTTTAGGTATGTGTACGTCTGCAGTGACTCCAAATATGTGCATGTGTGATAATTTGGGTTTTCTATTGTACATCACCTCATATGGTGTCTTATTCACAATACTGGACCAGGTTCTATTTTGAGTGTAATTTGAATAATGTAATGCCTCTGACCAAAATTGTTTGCCTAAACCAGCATCCTCTAATGTGCACCTAATCATGGTTTGTAGTGTGGAATTTTTCCTCTCTGCAACTCCATTTTGAAATGCAGAAAAAGGATTGGACGTGAAATGTAACATTCCTCTATCCTTTAACCATTGGGAGAATTCTTTAGACATGAACTCACATCCCCTATCTGTCATAATTTGCTTTATTCTGATATTATGTTGTGTTTCTATACGTTTGTAGAATTCCTTAAATTTCTGAAATGTTTCATCCTTGTGCTTTAATGTGTAAACAAAACCATATCGGCTGTAGTCATCCACTATTGTTAGGAAGTAACGTTTTCTATAGGTAATTGAGGGACTTAATGGACCAACTAAGTCCATATGTACCAAATCAAAAATATTGTTAGTTGATCTGTTAGATTTTTTTGGTCTGGGACTGGTTTTTAGTTTGGTGGATTTACATACTGAGCATTCCAAATAATTTTCACAATTTTTTATTTTGACACCTTCTGCGTGTTCAGTCATTTTTTGTACTACAGGAAAGCTTGCATGTCCTAACTTCCTGTGTAAGATGTGAGCACACTCATCATGAATTGGTTTACCTATTTTTGGTTTCTTTTCCTTGTATGTATTTTTGTGATCATGAGTTATTCTACACTCATCATTGTCACTGTTACTGACATTTTCATCATCTGCTTCAATACAATCTTCCATATTTGAATCAATGTTATGTAAACATCTTTCTTTAGTTATCAGATAGGGTAGACCTCCTTTTATCATTACAGTACCTACATTTGTTTTGTTCTTTTCTATAGTTGCTTTCCCTTTTGAGAAAACTATATTGATATCAGATTCTCTGCTTAATTTTATGGCACTTAGTATGTTGTGAGGTATTTCTGGGATTAATAATACCCCCTCTATTTTCCCTAGACCAGGCAAGGTCACATTTCCTTTGCCTAGTACTTGAACCTTTTCTTGATTAGCTACCTTTATCACAAACTTATCTTCTATAAATGAAGATAATATACTTTTGTTGTTGGTGGTGTGATTTGTTGCACCAGAATCAATAAGCCAATTGTTATTCTCATCCTGCTGTGTTCTGGTGCTGTCTTGTTTATTTAGCCCATTCAGTGACCCAGATTTCCTCTCTTTTGAATTTTCTCTACCCCCTCTACCTTCTTTGTAATTTGGTGGACTTCTATATTTGTGTCTATCTGTGGAAGATTGTCTGTAATTATATTTGCTCCTATATTCTGGCCTATGTCTCTCTCTTGAGACTTTGGGACAGTCTCTTCTACTATGTTCCCTGGATCCACAATTGTAGCATCTAAAGGCCTCATTATGTTTATCTTGAAAGACTACTTTCCTAAAAGGTTTGTGGTCTGTTTGGTTACTGGATCGATTTTTTCTTGAATTGTCTTCTGCTATCAATTTGTTAGATAGACTTTCTATGGATAAATATCCCAAATTAATGGTATCTAAGTGTGACATAAAGCTATCCCATGATGGATCAAGTGAATTGATAATAACACTTTTCATTGTTTGATCTGAAATCACTTCCCCCCTCAATTGTAGCTCAGCTCTTATTTTGTTTAGATTTATCAAATGCTCACTTATAGAAACCCCTGGTTTTACTCTAGAGGAAAAGAAATCCTTAGACATTCTTGTGGTTGTAGCTACGCTATCGCTGTGAAATAGATTAAACATGCATTGAATTATTTCTGATACAGTTAGGTTTGGTTTGATGCTATGATACATTGCAGGAGACACGCTAGATATTATTATGAAAAATGCTCTATGATGTAAACAATCTATTTTTAAAGTCCAAGGTCTTCTTGGAGGGCTAGTTATAAAGAATAGTAAATTTTCTTTCATGAAAATAACCTGAAGCTGTTGATACCACTCTTGTAAATTAATGCCATCAATTCTAAGTTTTGGGAAGTCACTGGGTAAGTTACCTACATTATTCTGTCCATTACTTACAACCTGGGGCAGTCCGTGATCTCTCAAGTGCAGGAAATTACAGAACGGCATTGGGATGCTTGCAATGAGTCTGCGCGGTTCTCTGGCCAGTTCAAGTCCTTCTGGGTCGTCTACGTAGTTTCGCACATGCGCGTTGCTCATTTCTTCTTTGGTGGCGTCGTGGAAGGTTCTCTCCCTTTCAGCTCTCTCGATCCGCTCCTCCTCAGATGAGTCGGTCTCTGGCTCGGTTTTTGGGGTTCTGGTGGTGGCGACGGTTCTTTTCTTCTTTTTGTGTGCGTTGGTATTCGATCTTGTCTGTGGTGTAGGGCGAAATCGGCATGGCTCTCTGGGCTCAGGCGTCGTCGCTTTCGAAGTCAGGATGGGAGCGTGCAGGTCTTGAGTCGCCGGTTTGATTTCTTGCTTCTTCGTAGATGTCTTGGTAATTTTCAGTCTTGGCCCAAAAGCAGCAAAAAGTGTTTTCATTGCTGATTTTACTTGAGATTTTGTTAAATCGTCTTCACTTTCTGATTTTGGATCATCTGAAGAGTTTGAGACTTCTTTCTCACTTTCTTCGTCTGATAGTGTTTTTCGCGTCAGAAATTTTGAACTGAGCGTTTTGATTGGCTCTGCTCCATTCTCTTTTGAAGTTCGTTGAAACCAAGATGGCTGCCATTCAAAATTTCGCGCGGGATCACATCTTTTCTTTTTAACAACTATTTTCTCAGTAGTCATCTCACTTACGGTTTTTTGATCTTTGGGTTTTTCTTTAATGACGTTTTTCTCTCTCGCTGCTCCGCTGTTCTTCAGCATCTCCTGGAGGTCCGCGATGAGACTTTCATCATTCTTTTGGCTTTTTAGTATCTTTAATATCTCTGACCTGAGTTCGTTATTTTCTATTTCGATTTCTTTCTGGTCATTATTTTCACTCATTAGTTCTTCTTCTTCAGTGGTGTATTCTTCGGATTCTCTCGAAATCGCATTGGTGGATTCGTTGATCATCTCTTGATCAGTTTCTATTTCTTTGCTGTAGGCCCTGGTGTTGGGCCTATCTTTCTTGGACATTTTTAATTACTTATTGAGTCAATTAACCATCCTCTGCTACCAGCTTGTTGCAATATTTTCAGGATCAGACTCAATAAAGATAATAGGAGTTAGAGCTTTAAATATATTTCTTTTTAATTATGATAGGCATTCTATATTCACCGAATATTCAAGGTAGAAGCAGTTAGAATGGTGAGGGTGGCTCCTTATATATACAAGGGGTGGAGCTAGGAATGGGAGTGGTAAGTTATGAATACATTAAAGTCCAAAGAATAAGTTAACCTCTGATGTTCCATATATACATTATTTACACATTGGAGAATAAGGCATTTACATCTGACATAAAATTTGTTACTACCGGTTCTGTGGGCGTGGCTTGGTGGGAGAGGTGTAATGTGATTGGGTGGGCGTGGCCATTTTTTTTAACTTTTAAAACCATTTTTTCTACAACCTCTTCGGCGAAGAGGTTGTAAAAAAATGCTTTCAAAAGGTTCTGATGTTCCAGCTGAGTTGCCTGATTGGCAGAGACTTTTTTTCTTTTAAATGCCTCTGACGATCAGGCAATTCAGCTTGGATCATCAGAGGCATTTAAAAGAAAAAAAGGGTTTTTTTTCTTTTAAAAGCCTCTGACGATCCCAGCTGAGCCGCACGATCATCAGAGGCTTTTTTTTTTACTTTTAAAAGCATTTTTTCGGCCGAAGAGGTTGTAGAAAAAATGCTTTTAAAAATAAGAAAAAAGCCTCTGATGATTGTGAGGCTGAGCTGGGCATGGGGGGCGGGGGGCAGGGATTTTTGCTACCGGTTCTGCAAACCACCCGCCTCCATCGCTACGGGATCGGGCGATCCAGTCCGAACCGGGAGCATTTCACCCCTGGTTTGTACATAGTAAAGGCACATTCCAAGTCTGTCAATGGCTACAACCATCATGATGGTTGTTTATTATTTCCAGCATCAAATCACATGGTTCTGCATACCAGTTGTTAGGGAGTAGGAGCGGGAAGATTTGGCAGTATTTTCTGATTTTGTGCTTCTCATATTGATCTGATTGCTTTCCATAGCAGTTCTACTAGGCAAAGAGTGTCAAACTCGTGACACGTCATCATGTGACGTATTGCAACCTTTTCCCCCTTCGCTAAAATGGAAGAGGGCGTGGCCAGTACATGACGCACTCAGCCCACGGGCCGTAAGTTTTACACCCCTGTACTAGGCCATCCTACACCATTGGAACTCTCCAACTATGTGTTGAGATTGAGTATTGGCCATATCAACATGTCTGGAAGGTGGCAAATTGGAGGAAGAAGAGATAAAACTCTGGAGGACATGTTTAATGTAGTTCCTATGCAGAATACTTTCACAGAACTATTTATGAATTGATAGCTGTATAATCTTTGCCTTTATGGTTGCTTTTTTTTTTTTTTTTTGCTTTAATTTATATGCCACCCTTCTCCAGAGACTCAGGGTGGCTTACAATGCGTTAAGCAATAGCCTTATACTTTTGTATATTTATACAAAGTCAGCTTATTGCCCCCACAATCTGGGTCCTCATTTCACCTACCTTTGAAAGGATGGAAGGCTGAGTCAACCTTGAGCCTGGTGAGATTTGAACTTGCAGTAATTGCAAGCAGCAGATGTTAATCTGTTAATAACAGTGCTTTAGTCCACTGTACTACAGTTTTAGCCTGGTATCATCATATAAATATACAGAAAGTAGTTAATCCTTGCAAAGAGAGAGAATACAGTTCCAGTTGTTTTGAAGGAAGTAGCTTTGTGAAATTATTCCAAAAGTTGTCTCTGGATTCTAAGTTTAATATTTCATCTAATATCAATTGTAGATATTGATAACTACAATATAAATTGTAGTTAAATATAGTCTCTCATCTGGGGCAAGATGCTTAAACCAAAAGGAACAGATTATTTCCAGATAGTCTTATGGATCCATTTCTGTCTTATTTTCAATTCAGTTTTGGGCTAAAACTTTTTTTTTTAACTTTAATTTTTGCTCACCAAACCTTTCACATTTTTTTTTACTGAGGGGCAACACAGACTGACTAAAGATAGCAAATATAATTCTTAAGGGCCAGAAGAGGGAGATATGAGAGATACAACCAGGCAAATGATCAGATACCAGAAGGTAGTCGTCCAGCACAAACACTGTCAAACAACTATTTTTTTCTGACCTTGCTCACCAGCAGTCATATATATATACACTGAGCCTGGCTAATTATTCATTGTATATAACTAATATTTCTTGTAATCCTCCTCACCCAAAACCAGTACAGGAGGAAAATCTTTCTTCTCCTGTTGTTCTTCTTGTGTGACCAAGTTTTCTCTTATCCTTGGACAAATACTAAGATCATGTTAAAACTGTGGGTGGACACAACTCATGTTTTTCTATTGCTGGAAAGTATCAGTCACAGGAAATCATATAAGGTCTACAGAGGTGATTACTGGAAATTATTGCCCTCCCTTTTCTGAGGAGGGACGCCTATTCAGTATAACCCCTTATTTGTTTCCAAGATAAATTAGAACAGAGAGAGAGAGAGAGAGAGGTTTCTCTTTAGATTCTTCACCTGATTACTGTTTTTCATAAATATTCATAAATATCCTTCAGAAAAAGACATTGTAAGATAATTGCCTACAGATGTAGGCACCTCAAAATCAGATGTGTTATTCAGGCCTACTTTGGGCATGGAATTTTGTAAAACTTGTTTATAACTCATAGGAGGGAAATTGGACAAGCTTCTGTTTTACCCTATGCACAAAACCAACATTAATGCAGCTCTCTACAATTTTCCTTGCCTCAGGAATTCTGGTATAAAGTTAGGCCAAGAAAGTAAGCTATAATTTCAGAAGTGGGAATCCACTGCAAAGAATTTCAGCAGAGTGACTCATATCAGCTCCTGCATAGTTCATGACAGGAATCCATGTCTCCAAATTTGCGCTAATCTGATTGTCAGGATCAGAATCTAATGCATGAAATGGTTGTACGAAGCACCATTCCCAAATACGGCATATTAAACCTGAATTTCTAAAAATGAAGCAAGAAATACTTTTCTATAAAGTGCACTACAATTTCTACACAGGTGATCTTCACATATTACTTGAAGCACATGTCTTTCCTAAAAAAAGCCTCATTGCATGTGAGGCAGCCGTCCTATGCCATTCATGGTTTCTTCTTTCGTGTATTTACATATGTTATTAGTCACTGGTATGGCTTGCAAGACGATGTTTCTGCAACATAGTTATAAGTTCCATTGTGTCCAAATAAAATTCAGAAAAAGCTGCTGAAGCCTTGGAAAGCCACTACCATTCATCATCTAGACAGTACTGATACAATAGGTTTAGCTCAGCACAAACTGATTGATCATTATTATATGCCATTAAGTCAATTTTGACTCTTAGAAACTGCATAGATATATTTCTTGCAGGTTAATCTGTCCCTAACCTAGTTTTTCAGGTACTCCAGCAAGGTATCCATAGCTGCTATAATTACATACATTACTCCCTTGCTACTGTCATCCTGTTTTCTCTTTCCTTCTACCTTTCCCAGCATTACAGACTTCTAAAGAGAGCTAGGTGAGAATTCTGACTGATTTATTCTATGATACCTATGTTTGTTTCCTTACAGCACAGGTTTTATAAATACAATGTTAAAAGATACGGAGCGAATACATAGTCCATTCCTAGTTTAGTACATACAACCCAGTTTGAGTCCTTTGAAAACATTTTGCTCCAGCAAAATAATGAATGTTTCAGGCTTGTACTGCAAAACCCCTACATTCTGCAGCTTAAAAAATCTTATGTTATGCTTCAGTAGAATATAAAAAACCTGTGAAGTGACATGATTTTAATTATAATAACTTGATATAGATGCTGGTTTTTAACCATCAGCTTTGGATATTTTTTTTCCCGTTTGGGTGCTATAACCCTTTTATACATTATGTGAGTCTGCATGGGTGCTATTTAGCAATGTACATTACAGAAGATATCATCCTGCTGAACATCATTTTAAAGACTGTTGCCTTTTGATCATGGAAGAAAGTTTACAAATTTATGAGCATGACTCAGAAGTCAGGAAATGACTTCACAGAAATCCAGTGGTCAAGAGCAGAGACTAGAATCTCATAGCCCTATATCAGTCCGGCTGACAACAGAATAATGTGCAGGGATTGCTTCCAAAAACTGTGGAAAAGTGTTCCTCTGTTTCTGTATGCGTGGACACATGCAAAAGGAGAATGCCGAATGGGAGAAGGAAAACGGTGATGGTAGCTATCAATTTGTAGAAAATGAAAATAGAGCCCCCAGTTTTACTGCTGAAATCTCATGTTCAATTTTGGATAAAATGAATTAGCTATTATTTTTCTCTGTTAAAAATATCAGCGACCTTGGTGAAAGAACTAACTTGTTTGAAGGCAGTTTGCTTTGTACCTAGAATCTGCTCCTGAAGAGATCTGGTTTTTTAAAATAAACATATTCTTCCCATTTCTTTTCTTTTCTTTTCTTTTCTTTTCTTTTCTTTTCTTTTCTTTTCTTTTCTCTTTCTTTCTTTCTTTCTTTCTTTCTTTCTTTCTTTCTTTCTTTCTTTCTTTCTTTTTGTCTTCTTTAAATACATTTCCAAAGCATTCGTAACAGGCTCACAAACTTTTAGTTTGGCTCGTTTTTCCGGAACAAATTGTGAGCCAAGGCATCTGGGCATTGTCCAAGGAAAATGCAGGCATAAGCTTTGTGTAATCAGAGAGCTAATAGTTCTAAGCTTATTTTGAACAACTGGTACACATAAAGACATCTCTATGCTCTGTGTTTAGTGTTTATCATGATGGTTTGGCTTCATACATGCTTTTTTGTCAAAAGCAAAATACAAATCCATTTTCATAATAAACTGTCAACCCTAAGAACAAAACAGTTTATATTGTAAATAGATAGTCCTAATTCTCATAATCGTTATACAGATACTTATTCCCTTGAGTACAGATAGCTTCATACAGCAACCACAATTTGATCCAGCAATTCAGTCATTAAATAAAGTGGTCTCTCTAAGTAAAACAGCAGTTGTGCTCATAGCAATAGCACTTAGACTTATATACTGTTTTATAGCACTTTACAGCCCTCTCTAAGTGGTTTACAAAGTCAGCATATTGCCCCCAACTGTCTGGATCCTCATTTTACTGACCTTAGTAGGAGGGAGGGCTGAGTCAACCTTGAGCTGGTGAGAATCAAACTGCTGGCAGCTAGCAGTCAGCAGAAGTAGCCTGTGGTACTGCATTCTAACCACTGCGCCACCACAGCTCTTATGAGCTTACCTCGTCTTTCTTTTACTTCATCATAAATGTGAGGTTTGGTCACAAAGTTAATTTTTCATCACTATCATAATTGCAAATAGTTGCTAAATAAGGACAAGCTGTATTAATTTTGTTTTAATCTCACATACTACTGTTGCAAATTAATATTCCCATTATCAAATATTTCCTGACAGAATACATTCTCCGCAAATTGTGTCTTCTGGATCTTCTTAAAGACATTTAAAACGCAAGGTTATTTTGAGATAAAATGGAAGTATAGGTTGAACAAGACAATTAGGATCAAAATTAGATTTAAAAAATAGTGCCATATATCTTGCACTAAACATGTTTGGAAAGTTATTATCATAAGTAGAGGAATGGCAAAATACAAAACGTACTTAGTTTTTTCCCTTTACTGAACTTTCTTCCTCATAGGGGACAGAAAATGATACTTCTTACCCTGTACTTCTTACTTCTTTCTTCACTCCCTTCTTTTCAATCTATTGTTTACTAGACCATTTTTCTTCCTTTATATTATAACAAATAAATCATATTACATATTTTATTTTTATTTACTTATTCAATTTTTATAACCGCCCAACCCAACCAAGTGTCTCTTGGCTTATTATGGTCACTCGTGCCTTAGTCATCTCCCAAATGGATTACTGTAATGTACACTACATGGGACAGCCCTTGAAAAGTATCTGGAAATTTCAGCTGGTGCAAAATAAAGCAGCACAGGCAGTTATGTGTGTTTCTAGAACAACACACATTTCAGCTGTGCTCCATGTGCTATATCAGTATATTTCCAGATCCAATTCAGAACTGCTGGAAGATGAATTATGCACAATAAACCCCACAGGTTCTAAAGAAACAGGAGGCGAGGCCATCAGGTGCACTATGCAATAAATGGCTAGATGGTCAAGCTAGACACCATTCTGAATGCATATATTTCCCCAATTTTGATTGGCAGAGCTAAGGCAAAAAGATGCTGACCAGTGGGGGATTACAGTCTGGTCTGAACTGGCCAGTCCATCCCGACTTTCTTTTATGGTGCATCTACCAGAATGGGAGATAACCAGACAACAGGGAGCATGGAGTAAACAGAAGGAGGGAGGCCTGAAAGCATATTGTCAAGCAGCCCCTCTATCCTGACGTTGCTACTGCAATGCTAAGCAGACATAGAATGCTGTCTTATACACATCAGGCTGTTCCACCTGTCAAATCCAAACAGGACTCTGTCCGATTGCTTGGAAAACAAATATTATACCACTGAGTTATGTGCCAGAAGTTTTAAGACTGTGGTCTGAAGTTAATTGAATAATGGTCTAAGAAAGGTTACAAGATGCTGCACAGCTTGTGGCCTCTAGTTGTTTCAGATTTTAGCAACATTTTCCTGTTGCCTGAGGCGTTCCTATAAGTATGGAGAATGATGTTGCATTTTTCCTTGCTTTATGAATGAATGGCATTGATAGGAATTTTGATAGAATTGGAGCAGGAAGTGGGGCAGGTATTTTGTTATTTGCAGCATGCAACAGGTAGGCATAGAACTAAAAGTAACTTGCAAGCTCTATGGTTACTTCAGAGAAGCTTATACTGTAGATCATATTTATATTATGAAGGAATATTTAAACTTACATACAGGATATACAAAACTGATTAAGAATACTGGATAAGACCAAAATAGAAATTATTCATACTAAAAAAAAAAAAACAAATTGCAAACTCCCATTAAGATACATGGAGTTGCCACACAGTTAAGATACATGGAGACCTTGTCTGATTCGTCTCATTTTCCAAGTCTCTGGTGGTTTGTTGAAGACAACAGTACAGTGTGTTGATCATATCTATTCATAGTTACTTCAGAATTACACTCATGGGGTTGATTAGCTTTTCTCCATATGCTTATTTCTTTCACAATTATTTACTGTATAGCGTGGGTTTGTTCCCATTATTCACATCCATGTCCCAAAGACAATGTTGGGTAGAGTGTTTTTAAACAAGGTGCGTGTATTGTAATTTGTCACCATTTCCTGTTTTATAATAGTTTTCCTGCTGAAAATTAAAATGTAGCTGCTTTCTGGCTCCCATTCCAGTTACCAGCTTCAGCTCCTCGTGTATATATATTGACCTGTAACTAATAGCCCTGACTGAACTAAACATGCAAGGATTCTAAATAAGTTTACTCAATCAGGTCTCCTAGCAAGTGTTGGAGAAGAGTTTCAGGTATAAATACCCTAAGGGCCCATTGTAGCTTCTGATTCACTGTATTATTGTCTCAACTGCTCAGTTCCAAAGGGGATTTTTACCCAAGGAAATAAATTCTAAGTAGCCTTTTCAAGGAAGCTGAGGGGAGGGAGGTGTTCCAAGAAGACAAACCATGGTGAAGTCCTCTAGCATGATACTACCTGATTTATGTAAGGTAACTGAATAATTGTCAAAACTGCTATAAATAAAAGTTTATATCAAGGTGCAGTATTCTCCTGAAACCCTTCACAGGCTCTTCTCATGTCATGGTAAGCAGGAGGTACACTTGAGCCTCTCACTTTTAGTCCAAATTCTGATATTCACTTTGGTTTTTAGTTTTTTTTATCATTAGCTAATTTATTGGTTGATGATTTTGGAAAGGTACTCTCCTACTGTAACTCCTCGTTATAGATATGGAACAGTTGCAAGTCAATAAACACATCAGGAAATTACAGACAAATCAAAGCCATGCTTTCCTTGAGTAGTTAACCAAAAATTTAAAAATAATGAGGGCCAGACATCTGTGGAACGATCATTCATGTTTCTTTATATCAAAAGCATTTGGTAGTGACTGATTCAGATCTAATGGAAATTTCTTGGGTAGATATAACTCTCCTTTCCAAAGTTTTACTCTTCAGAGGAATAGTTTCTGACAGTAATTCCTATTGAGAAAGCAATGCAGTACTAAAGGTATCCTATATAAGGCTCTTTTTGGAATGTCCTCTCCAGAGAAACTCTGGTAACACAACTGTATTGGTATTTCAAGTGAAACAAGCCAATTTTATTTTCCTCTTGTTTTTATTTCTGTGTCCATTTTTTGTTTGTTTTTGTATTATGTTTGCTTTATGGTTTTATACTGGGATATCGATTTTTATCTTATTTTGTTTTGTTTGTGGTTTTAATTTTTTGTAAGCAGTCTTAAGGATTTTTGAAGGACAAATTATAAATGGAATGAAAAAAAATCAATTTCCTCAGTGTTAGGATCTCAATCCAAATGGACTTCTTCTGTTCCAAAATTGCATTTTAAACTTTGAACAAAACAGAGAGCACTCTAATTATTGATTTCTCATTCTGTCATTTATTTCTGCTCTTATATTAAAGCCAAAGAAGCTATAACCAGCTCTTGTAGAATTGCCTGCAGTGGGTTTTTTTTTTTACATTTGTAAAAAAATGTATCATTTTTAAAATTTTTAATAACTGACTCAAATCAATTATTAATATTTGTCTTGTATTAAAATTGACAGAGTTATAAGCAATTTCACTTTGGGGTTTATATTTTCACAGAATGGAAAATAGTGCAGATTAAGATCAGTAGCAACAACTAAATGATGGATAGAGATAATTTCCTTCTTCCTTTTTTCTTTCTTTCCAACTATGCAGCTGCTACCTTTATGGAACACTGGAAGAGAAAACAGATGCGTCTGAATTACAAATGGGATCTTACTGGTTTTGAAGAAGAAGAAGTATGTTAATTCTTTTATATGCTGTTTCATTGGTTGTTACTTTAGCTAAGTGATCTTTAATTTTCAGCCAGTGACCCATTGGAATGGAAAATCCTGCACATAACCATTTCTAAATTTGGGAAGGGTGTGTTAGTTTCAGTCTTGTTACCATGGAAGCCTGAAGCCTTGGCTGGAGAATGAAGGTTACACCTAGTAATGTGGGCATTAAAACATATATAGCTCAAGAATTATTCCCTTGATGTAGAAACTATAAAATGTGAACATACTCATAATTTGTTCAGTTTTAAAGATACAGTTGCCATGATTACAGAAGTTTACAATTAACAAATGTATTCTCTGTATGAGTTCAAAATTAAATATTGTTTCTGTCTAGCATATTGAGTGGAGACTGGAACTATTAACTTATATTTAAAAAGGGGAAATGGTTGTCTTATCTTTACATTTTAAAAATGTTTTATTTCCCAATTCTATTCGAAATTTAAGATTCCCAGGAAATAGTTTGTACACATTTGTGTTTACAATGCCATTTAAATTAAAAGAAGGTTAATCAGTCATTTAGTTTTAATTGTAAATCTGTATTTACAAAGTAATGTACTGACCTGACAAATTTAAAATATCCTATCAGATGTCTAATTCTGTGTTAGTCAAATGTCAAATTCAGTATTCAACCAAATAAATGTCTTACTAACTATAAGTAGAAAGTATTCAACCAAATAAATGTCTTACTAACTGTAAGTAGAAAGCCCTGGATCTCTTTGATAGATTAGGTGGATTTTGCTCATATTCAATCTTAGGACTTTATAATATATTTATTAAACAGAACACTAAGAGTAGTACTGTTATAGGAAAAGAAGATAGAGTACAATGAACAGCCATTCTTTCTTTTGCAACAATTGTTCCACTTCCACGAATCTCCTACCCACATCAAGTTTATGTTTTCTAATTTTATTTTGAGACTACGTAGCCACAAGGAAAAAGGAAATTACCCACCTCTCAAGCTGTCAACAGAAAGTGCTTCTTCTATCAGAAGCTCTAAAACTGATGAATAGGTTTTGCTTATAAAAACCTAAAGATGATCAGTCCATTCAGTCTGTCTTCTTCTAATAGTATTTATGTATTTGATTTGTATCCCACCTTTATTACTTTATAGTAGCTCAAGGTGGCGAACATACATAATACTCCTTCCTCCTCCTATTTGCCCCCCCACAACAACAACCCTGTGAGGTGGATTGGGCTGAGAGAGAGTGATTGGCTCAAGGTCACTTTCATGCCGAAGGCGGGACTTGAATTCACAGTCTCCTCGTTTTTAGCCCAGCCTCTTAACTACTGCACCAAATTGGCTATAAGTATAACCATATAAGTTATAGCTAATTATATTGAATTAATATTTTTCAGTTTTAATGGATTAATCAGTTAATTTTGAATATTTTCATAAACACATACTGGAGAAAATTAAGCTGTTTTCATTTTTTAATGATGCACATGTGTGTGTCAGTGGAAGGGACCTCCCCCTTTTTCAGTAAGAATTATCATGTGTATTTTTAAAGTCATTTTACAAATATATATATAACTTTCTATGAAGACTGTTGCTCAATTAATTAAAACATTATTTTTCTTGAGCAGAAATATATTAAATAATGCATATGTCTCATTACTATATTACATTTTACAACTGATTTCATAAAAAAAAAATCTTCAATAGCAATTAATTGTTCTACGTCTATGATTTCATTTGATCTTTGACCCAAAGCATTAACACAAATGACATGTTAAAAGTTGAAATCTCAGTGCTAGGATGGTATCATAGACACCATAAGACAACTGTTCTTTTATTTTTGGTATCTTGTTGTTAGCTGTTGGAAGGATTAACTGTATCCTTGTAGTAGGAAATATCTTTCAGGATTATGTTCATTGTTCCCTGTAGTGATAGCAGTAACCTGAGACAACTGCTGATAATAGAATGTATTTTATTCTTCACTTAACGTATTCATCTTAATTCAGTCCTGTGATCAAAACACTTGAGTATGCACTCAAATCCTATTGAAGAAATGAATCTCGAATATATCAGAATAATGCCATATGGGGGTTATTTGAAATTGTTATTCCAATAATAATTATATAAGAGGACAATGCACCCCATGTGTTCAGTTGCTTGATACCAACAGAGTTCTGGACCATAATGTTATTCAGTCTTTCTGGATGTTGAGTAACTGTGTGTTTTCATGCTGATACTTCCATAAAATAAATACAACAGAAGACCAACCCATCCCACACCCCATGGATGTACCCCTATGTACCCCCTAATTCTTATGCAGTGCCCACATTCACACAAATAAAAATAATTGTATCAAGAATACAGTTTGCAACAGTGAAGTAATTTTAATTTTTATGTTTTTTGTGTTTTTTATGGTTTCCTGAAGGAGGCAGTCAAGGTTTGGCATTTTTGTTTTGTTTTTTTGTTTTTTTATAATTTCTTGTAACTTTTTCTCTATCTGGTAGTGAAAGATGCATTTCAATCTCCTCTCATTTTCCCCCAGCATCTGTCTGTCTTCAGAATTTCCAGTGCAAATTATTCTTTCCTCTTTTATAATATTCTCAAATAGGGCTTTTTCATATCCATCTAGTCTCAGTCCAATGAACTTTTTAAAATAATCTCTAAATCTTTCACCTATTTCATTCTTTTCATTTCTGATTCTTTTCCACACATTTTCTCTGTATGTATGACTAAACTGAAATTACAAATTATTAATTTTAATTAACGGAACTGAAATTACCTTTTTTGTTAAGATCAAAGTCATATAGAGAGGAGAATCCCTTAATTGCACATTTAAACTCAGAACAACTTAGTGTCAACCCTTTGCCCCATATATGACATGCTGTCTGTTCAAATATGGCCTCTTTGCAATGCCCAGAAAGGCCCATTCAGGTTTAAAACAGATTACAAAATGAAGACTCCTTTCAGCTGATAGTTGATAACTTCATGAACATGTCCATGTAGTTGTCTTGGCAAATATAGATATAGATATAGATATAGATATAGATATAGATATAGATATAGATATAGATATAGATATAGATATAGATATAGATATAGATAGATATAATGCATTTATATATATATAAATAATGCAAACCAGCATGTTGTGAATCTGAAGTCCTTTACTGCTATAGAAAATGGGTTCAAGGCTGTGACACTACCCAAATTAGTATGTCTTTTGGTGAAAGAACAACTTCAGTCTAGCAGCATCTTCACCATTAAGGTAAAGAGAGCACATAGTCTTAAGCTACAATATTTTCAGACAGCTAGTGATAAAGGAAGACTTTTAAATTAAGTTATAGCAGAACTTTACTCAGATTTGTTGTAATAATTTGAAGTGATATCCAATAGGTCTCATAGTTCCCTGTACGTATGGCTTATTTACAGGATCACCCAAGAGCTGAGTATGAAGCAAAAGTATTAGAAAAATCTCTCAAGAAAGAATACAGAAATAAGGAGGTAAGATAAAAAATTCTGTTTGTTTTAAAAAATTATGTAATAAAAATTAAGTACAAAACATTTGTTTTAAAAATCATAGCAAAGAGTCTTCACATTTATATTATTCATTGTAAGCAATTACTATTCTGATACTGTTACTGAATATAAAGAAATGAAATATCAAGAAAAAAGAAATGCAGTTAGCTTCAGAAGTGCTATGGAATAATACAGAGTACTCAGACATTTGTTCAAAGTCAGTGCAATTGTGAAAATACCAGGGACTAATTTTTTTAAACATATTAATTTTCACAATCACGCTGCCTTTGAATAAATGACTGACTGAATAATCTGTGTTACTCTAATTTTAGAGACATAATTTAGATTTTACTGTCAGAACGTAAAAACATTTAGAATTACCTACCGTAAAGAGCCCATCACTTGTGATCCTTGTGAAGGTTCTGGAGCAGCAACCCAATGATACAATGGGTATCTTCTTTGAATGAGGTGATCACATAACTTTTAGATATTGAACTGAATTTCTTTTTATAGTACAGTAGCACAAAACACTGGGAAATTATTATTCTGAACCATGTTTCTAAAGTACTAAATGTAATCACATCTTGAAACAGAGATAATGTTTCATCAGACCGAACCAATATACTCCAATATTTGTTCTTTTAGTAGTTTAACAGGTGACTGCAACAATCTTGTTCAGTCTGACTCTTCTCCATATGAATGGACGTCAACTCCCAGATTTGTCAGGAATGGCCAGACTAGCTGAGGAATTGTGGAAACTGAAGTTGAGATCTCTCCACCTGGATATGTTCAGTTTTCAAAAAGCTAAATTAGAGGAAGCCTTCTATTCAGAATCATATTGGCTCTGATTAGGATCATGTGAATTTATCTCTTTCAGTTTTTCAGGCACTAGTTTGTGGCATCCCATTCAGAGGTGGTATTCAGCAGGTTCTGACCAGTTCTGGAAAACCGGTAGAGGAAATTTCGAGTAGTTCGGAAAACCGGTAAATACCACCTCTGACTAGCCCCGCCCCATCTATTCTCTGCCTCCTGAGTCCCAGCTGATCTGGAGGAAATGGGGATTTTGCAGTAACCTTCCCCTGGAGTGGAGAGGGAATGGAGATTTTTACAGTATCTTTCCTTGCCGTGCTCACCAAGCCACGCCCACAAAACCAGTAGTAAAAAATTTTGAATACCACCACTGGTCCCATTCCTATGTCAGCTTGTGAACACTTAAAAAAAACACCCTCTAAATGAAAATGCATATTAATAATTGTGAATAAAGTATAGGCAGATAAGAATTGGAAAATTATATGACAACATTCAGAGAATGAAAAATCTGAAGGATTACAGTATAATAATCTGGTTCATTCATAGGTTTGGAAAGTGCAAATTAGGTCAAATTTCTTCACCAGTTCTCATACCTATAGTACAGATAATAATCATCATGATTATCCTGAATAGATTTGTCTATTTGTTCTGCAAATAGATTTGCTCTGTTGAAATCATCCTAGTTGAGAGTCATCATAATTACATTTTGTGATAGAATATTTTATAATTTGGCTCCTTAAGGATAAATGAAATAAAATGTTTTTCAATCTCCCACCATTTACTTTCACTTAGCAACTTTGAGTTCTAATAGTTTGAGACCAAATAGCCATTTTGTATCCATTTTTCTGTATAACATGCTTTTATATATTTCTGTTATTTTCTCCCTTACTGCTGTATAAGATATATCTAATGTTGAACCTTTTTCTCAGTTGCTCTGAGCTTTTAATTATTTTGTTTGTATTTGTCTGAATCTTTTTCAGTCCATAATATCCTTTTTAAAGTGTGCTAAGCGGAATTTCTATAAATTTTTATAAAGTACTGCAGTGTCAGCAGTTTTATTTTAGATTCTACTGCCTATATAAAAATCATGCCCAGAACTGATTTGGCTACTCTGTGAAGAATTGGAGGCATGAAAGAGCAATCAGTGAGGTCTACTACTAAGTAAATATAAGGAAGAATCCAGCACAACAAAGATAGGCCAGGGTAATTAAAGTCAATATTTTTAGACAAAAAAATGCTATCCAAATGCTCTAGTATAAATATAGAAAGTTGTGCTGTGTTATAAAAGGAAAGATCTTCTTCCAAATAAATAAACAGGAAGTAGAAAGCAACTGAGTTTGTGGGCTTCTCCAGATTATTTAGAATGAAATCCAAAAGGATATTTTCAAACGTAGTAAGGAGCAACAAACTGGTAAATACTAATAAATAATGAACAGACCACTTTGGAGTAAAAAAAATTAACTACATGATTGACTGAGGGGGACTGGACTGATATAACTAATTAGATAATAGATGATAAAAACAACTGTGCAAAAATGTTGAAATAGTTCAATCTCAGAAATTTATATAGAAAGTCCTTTTTAAAAAAAGCCACTATTGTTATTGGTTGGGTTATTCATATTAGAGTATGCTAAACTCAATGTATCTCAAAAAGGATAGTGGGCAGTAAGAGGAAATGGACTGATTTTCTGGATTTCTTTACATTTTGCTTTTCATTTACTTGTACTAAATAATTTGTTTCACCTGCAAATACAGTCATCTCATTGTTCATTGTTAACCCAGATCATTGGTGAAAAAATTAAATACCATTGAATTGTTTTTATGCCATCTAGCCCTTTTTTACTCTTAGCAACCAGGTAGATTTTCTCCATGACGATCTATCAGCTGTTTTACATAATAATGTAGATATAAAATGCTTACACGATATGTAACCACTATTGTTTTTAATTTGCCAGTTAATTGTGATTATTTTTCTCAAGTTTTACTTTGAATTTTCTCTTTTATAGTGATTTATATTATGTCAGAAAATTTAACATCAGCACATAGGCATCTTTTATTTGTTTTTAAATTCTACCATATCCATATTCTATTTAGGGATTTATTTATTTACATATGTCAGTGCTTTGTAACAGCCATATTGGATTATCCTTTTCTGTTTCCTTCAAATGCCATCAGAAGGGCCAGCAATTGCCAGAAGAGGCAGCTAACAAATGGCGACAAAGAGTTAAGAGAGTCATGGCTGGGATGAAATTGGTACATTTCATTACCATTTGTGGAAACTTTCTGAATATCTATAAAACACAATTTTCTTTTATTTATTTTATAATATTCACATATATGGCTTTCCCCTTCTCCTGTCTTTATCACTCTTGTTAAGATGGGTTTTTGCCTTTGTTTGGAATGACACTGCATGGTTGATCTTTCATTCTAGTTGATGTGCAGCTTTTACAACACTGCACATGCCTTATGCTTGATGGGATTTCCTGGCTTCCTTTTTTTTTTTTTTTTTTTTGAGAGAGAGAGAGAGAATGAGAATGAGAGAAATAAAGAACATGCATGTGATGTGCATGTAACATTAAGTGCTTATTTTTCTTATAGGAGCTTTATGGAGTTGTACATGATCATTTCCTAATCCTTAATTTTACATATAAAGTGGTCCTAAAGATGGTGTATATAGAACTAAATCGATCACCCAATGAACCATGAACATATTTATTTAGCAAATATATATAGCTGCCCATCTTATAAAAAAGGATCTGGGTGGCATGGAAACATAATAAAAATTAAAAACCATTATGAACAAACAGAATACTAATACTGTACACAGAACTGATTCCTACATATATACAACCACTTGGTTTTCAATTCTTTCCCCTCACTTTCATTAATTTAAGTTTACAACAGGATAATGGGATGAAGAAGAGAATCAAGAAGGTGCCTCTATTCCCTCCTTTATAACCCCATAAAAGTACAGAAGAAATCAGACAAAACTATGTGGCAGACAAATCCGGTTTAGAAAGCATGAAACCCACTATGCTATTCCTTCAAGTTTCATATCATTGGCATCTTTTCTTCTTTGTGACTTTGCAAATATAATTCCATATGTACATACCCATCATCCTATTTTATGTGGTTGCAGTCCATATTCTTTGGCCCATATGTCTTTTGAAAAATACATAATACAATATGTGCCATTTTTCATGCTTGCCAGACTCCGGTGTCCCTAAACTTTACTATCCTTGAGAGAACAGCTACTCTGTGTTCACATGGGAAAAGCAGAGGGGATGCTGCTAATTTACTTGCTTTCACTGTCATTCTATCATTCCTGTAAGTGATGACTTGGATATAAATTAAGCTTTCAGGAAATATTCTAATAATACTTTATTCTAAATGGAAAATTACATTGCATTTTTTTAAAAAAAACAATCTAAACAATGTCTGAAGGAAAACTGGACCAGTTTCCAAAATTAGTTTGGGCTAAATATGTTTTGACAGTCCTTCCAGAGAACTGTTTTGAAGAAGCTGCCTGGCCTTAAAACTGCATCTGTCCCGCATAAAAAAAAAAAAAAACCATGTGTTAGCAAATGTTCTCCTATCCCTTTTCCCTCCACTTGACCTTGCATTTCCCCTTACATGAAAGAGCTGGGAAAACTCCATAATTGATGATGGGTCTGCAAAATGAAAAAGAATGAATAAGAATCCCATTGCCCAAATTGTTAGTACTACATATAGCCTCAAATAGCCTCATCTACAAATTTGTTCTGTTTGAAGTAATTTGCAGACTGCCTGACTTAGCTGTAGCTTGATGAAAGCTTGTCAATTGACTGACACTCTTTTGTTTACTCTTTTTAGAATGTTTACCTCTGTTTATGTGTCTTTGCACTTTAATTGTGGTCTTGCCTATTCAAATTTTGATAACAAGCAAGAATCAAAAAGGCAACTTATTTAATTGCTATAATGAATTGCTTTGTTTTATGTCTTCTTTTGTGTGCTAGACTGAAAAAGAAAAACTGACATGGAAAGATCGTTTCCCAGCATACTTCACAAATTTTGTGAGCATTATTTTCATGGTAAGCATTATCTTGGAAACATTATTTTCATGGGCTAGTTGTCTTCTCAAAAATAGGGAAACTTTTCTTAAAGGAGGGAACAAACCTTTCCTTTATCTGTCTTGTTGGAAGTGCACATTTCATAATTTCCAGTACATTTGCATGGTGACAGTTTAGGGAGGGTTCCACTAAATGGTGCAAAAATTAATTAATTGGCTTGTGTTTTTCAAATAATACATTTTAAAAGTTTTAGCTCTATAATGAATAATAATAAAGCTTGTAATATTCTACTTGTATTTTCTTTCGCAGATACAGTATCTGTGCCCCTGTAATTATGCTATTTGAACACCATATTTTGCCAAACCTAATCTCTGAAGAGGAGTTTAGAGTCCACAAAAAAGTTATCACATTACTGAAATTTCACAAGAATTTAAAACTGATTAAGGGGAGCAACATAAGACATTATATTGCTTTGTTGAATTGACATTACCTTGACAACAGTTACTGGGAAAATCATAAGTCAGATCATCCAACGGGTTTGCAAGAAGGTGATTACTAGAGACCAAAAAGGCTTTATTAAAAATAGGTTATATCAGACTTTAAAAATTATACCACTTTAAAAAACACCCAAAATGACTATAGATCAGTAGACCAAGAGAATGCTGTGGATGTGGTGTACCCAGACTTAATGAGGCATTTGATAAAATTGGCCATAACCTCCTTCCTCATAAAATGGAATGATGTGGAATGGATGGTGCCATCATTATATGGATTTGCAGTTGGTTTCACAACTGTACCCAGTGCATGGTCTCTGTTCATTTTTATAAATGAGTTCAATAAAGGGAAAGAAGAGATGCTCAGCAAATTTGCAGATGACACAAGTCTGGGAGGATTGCTAACCCCTCAGAAGACAGGCTGAAAAGATAGGCTCAAGACTTAAACATTGGACTTTTTCCAACAAATATAGTTCCATGTCAAGAAACATAGGATTCTGCGTTTAGATAGGGAAAAAAAGATGTACATGTACAAGATAGGCTCAACAATAATACTTGGGAGAAAGAGCTATGTGTCTTGGTATACCACAGATTGAACATCAGTCAGCAGCATGCTGCAGCTACCAAGAAAGCTAATGTAATATTGGATGCATCAACAAAAGTATAATGTGAAGATTACAAGAAGTGACAGTTCCACTTTATACTTCATTGGTATACCACACATATAATACTTCATTCAGTTTTGATCATCACAATGCAAGAAGGATACTGAGGAACTGGGAAAAGTGTAGTGAAGAGCAAACAAATTTGGTGACGATCTGCAGCCTAACCATATGAACATCTAGATATGATTTAGTCTAAAGAACAGAAGGCTAAAGGGCACTTGATAGCTTTCCAATACTTCCAGTCCAAAACAGAAGGACTGTCACAGGAAGATGGTGTGGTTCTAAGAACCAATAGATGGAAGCATAATCATGGGTGCTCTATCACTGAATCTTCTCAAATAAAGATTGGCAACCACTTGGCTGGGGTGGTCTGAAAGGGAAGATTCCTGCCTTAGATAGAAAATTAAACTAGGAAGCCTCCAAGTTTTCTTACAACTTTATAAGTCTATGAATATAATTGCAGGGTTTTTACTAAATAGATAATAATGAACGAAGAGCATTCTGAATTCTGAAAAGCAGAATTCATAAGCAGAATCATTATTTTATGGCATTTTCTTTATTATTCTAACTATATTGTGTTTAACTTCAGAGCTGACATTTTTATTTAGTAGTATAGTACTATAGAAATGTTTAGTTTATCCATGTGGATTGTAACCATTTCCCTGTAAACCATATGGGAGCATGCAGCTTTTATAATATTATAATTGGCACCAGTAATTGAAACATTTCCATATGAACTACGTCAGGCCATAATAATATTGTGAACCTAATCTTTTGATAACTGATTATGTCCTTTTCAGATCGGACTGACATTTGCTATTGTTTTTGGGGTTATTATATACCGAATCTCCACTGCAGCAGCTTTAGCAATCAGCTCCTCTCCAGGAGGCAGGTCAAATGTTAGAGTGACGGTCACAGCCACTGCAGTAATTATTAATCTGGTGGTGATAATAATCTTGGATGAAGTATATGGCTGCATAGCTAGATGGCTGACTCAGATCGGTAGGTACATATTCTCCCATTATTTGACTTAGAATTATGATTTTATTAAATGACCTGTCTAATGATTCAGCTTTGACTTTGCAAGCAAAATTACATAGGAACAAATCATGAGATAATAACATAAAAGGATTCTTGGCATTAAGGCAGTCACATCTTTCAGTAACTAATATTCGGTTTAATTTTAAGTGTGGAAATTATTTAAATTCATTTAGAGTCTTGTCACCTTGGTGAACCAATTTTTTTTTAAAAAAAACCAAATAACATGATTTATCTTCATTTCCAGTCACTGCTTACTTTAAGAATATAAATCAAGAAGTAAAAAATGGAGGGGTCCAGACTTTCTTTCAATATGCATTTTTTTATTGAAAGGGAAAATAATCAAGCCAGATTGACATTATACATACCACATTGTAGGGACGACTGTAGTGTATCGGCTCTGATCACATTATTCTAGGTACCATATTTTTCGGACTTTAAGACACATCGGTGTATAAGATGCACCAAAATTTCGAAAAGGTAAGTAAGAAAAAAAAGGTGTTTGCCCTCCCCAGCCCCCAGGAGCCCTCTGCAGGCCTCCCAAACCCTCTGCGCGCCCTGTTTTTTGCAAAAATGGGCCCTTTTTTTCCCCCATTTTTGCAAAAAACAGGGCACGTAGAGAGTTTGGAAGGCCTGCAGAGTGTTCCTGGGGGCTGGGGGAGAGCAAAAACGCCCCCATTTTTGCAAAAACACACCCCCTTTTTCGTGAAAAAGGAGGCACGCAGAGGGTTTGGGAGGCCTTTTTGGGAGGGCGTTTTTGCCCTCCCCAGCCCCAGGAGCACTCTGCAGGCCTCCCAAACCCTCTGCGCATCCTGTTTTTGTGAAAAGCTGGCCCATTTTTTGCAAAAATGGGACAAGCAGGGCAGGGCTTCAGAAGGCCAAAAATTGCTGTATTTGGTGTATAAGACGCACCAACATTTCCACCCTTTTTTAGGGGGGGAAAGTGCATTTTATACTCCAAAAAATACGGTAATTGCCAAGTGTAATCAGTTTCTAGTTCCACCTTTTTCTATGAAGACAAGACTCTATATTAACTGCCATAAATATCAGCCTGTGCAGTACTCATTGACTTGCAACTATTTGTTTAGCGACTGTTTGAAGTTACAATGGCACTGAAAAAGTGGCTTATGACCATTTTTTACACTTATGATCATTGCAGCATCCCCGTGATCACATGATCAAAATTCAGATGCTGAGCAACTAACATGTAATCATGACAGTTGCAATATCCCAGGGTCATGTGATCACCTACCTCCTGCAACCTTCTGACAGACAGAGTCAATGGGGAGGCCAGATTCAATTAACAATTGTGTTACTAACTTAACAACTGCAGGAATTTTGGCATTTCATCCGTTTGCATAAAATGTGGTCCTATGTCAAGGACTATCTGTATAATACTTAGTACTTTAGATTGATTTTCCAGTCACATTTGCATTAATCTCATTTACCTCAGAGGTTCCAAAAACAGACAAAAGTTTTGAAGAACGACTTATCTTCAAGGCCTTCCTTCTGAAATTCGTTAATGCTTACACTCCCATTTTCTACGTTGCTTTCTTCAAAGGCCGGTAAGTTGCATAGATTAATTAATTGCTTCATTAGTATTTTATGCTGTTCCAGAGCTCTTATTCAAACAGGGACAGCTCTTTAGAAGGATTGTCACTTGAGTTTCCCAGACTACACCTACCTCCAAATATTAAAATCATAAAGTTTAACTGAATTAATTAAGGTAGCATGGTAATTTCCCAATGTGTAATGTTGGTTATGTTTCTGTTAGGAGCACTTTTTCTATGCCCAACAGAAGCATGTTGGCATATCGGTGTACATTAAGAAGGGATATTGCTAAATACTAAGGCAAAATACACTTTCATTGGTTAAAATTTGAGTGTTTATTCAGATGTTCATGCTGTTTTAAGTTGTTAAAGATAGAAGCATTTACAAAAGTAAATGGCAGTCAGCAGCTTTACTGTTTAGAATCATCAAATTGAGGAATATTATTGAAAATACCACAAAGGGAAGTTTCCACAAGCAAAGAAAAGGTTGGGAGAAACCGTCTTATTGATACATTCCCTTGCATTGCTTCTCTTCTGAGGGCTCTTAGGTCAAAAGCAGTACTAAAGCAGTGTCCAGAACTACAATCAGATAGTGGAAATAGCAAATTCAGGCTTTTTAAAACTCTATTCAGAAATATTTAATCCAATAAATTAATTAATTGGATTTTCCTCATCATATCTTCTTTCCTTTAATGATGTTTAACACTAATAAACACAGCTCAAAGGCAAATTACTTCTTTGAAAATGTTCCTGATAACGTTTGTGTTGATGAAAGTTGAATATATTCCTGGTAGCTAGATTTGCTTTTCTGTATTTTTTTTCTCTGAAACTAAATTAATCATCCATTGTACAATGTGTATCTGTGTAGAATGATGTAAAATATAGCATGAAGTGTCTGAAAGTTTGTGTCTGTAACACAAATTCTAACCATTGTTTCCAAATTATCTAGATTTGTTGGACGCCCAGGAGATTATGTCTACATTTTTCATTCTTTTCGAATGGAAGAGGTAACTGTAGCTTATTTTATTCATGTGTCTAGAAAACATCTATGAACATTCTGTTGGGGTATACGGATGTCCCCAGTCTTTTTATTTTGTTTTTCCCTTTCTTTTAGTGTGCTCCTGGTGGTTGCCTGATGGAATTGTGTATACAACTTAGCATTATAATGTTGGGCAAACAGCTGATTCAGAATAATCTTTTTGAAATTGGCATCCCGTAAGTAGTAAGGAATAAGAAAATATTAGCTATCTTCTCAAAATGATTGCATATCATCTCTTGATAAATTAAATATATTTTTTCTTGTTTGATATCCATGCCGTGCAAGAAAATGTTAGACTGAGGATACACCAAAGTTTAAAATAGTGTGCATTTGTTTTGTTACTTTATTATTTGTTTTGTTAGTTCAATACATTTTGTTTTTATCTGAAGGACTATTTTTTCTCTGCAAACAATTTATTTATAAATTATTTATTTGCAATAATTTAAATTCAGGATTCTTTTCCTTATCAGTAAACCTTGTAGTCTGCATTTCAACAGTGTTTTCCCAAAGTATTGTATATGTCACTTAATAAATAAGAATTATGAGTCTACAGTGGGGCCAACTTGGTAGATAAATAGAATAGTACAAAATACTCAAATTAATATAGTATATAGTATTAATATAATAGTACATAGAATAAAAGTCTTCATAGTTTTTCAGTGGCCACATTTTTTAACAATTTGATCAGGATTGTAGAGGCTGGTAGAGATTATAATAGACCAGTAATTAAATCTTCATGTCCCTTTAGGAGATAGTAAAGAATTTTTTTCATTTATTTTGCCAGAATCTTTCAGACATTTGAATCTCTTATTTTCCCAATAAAACTAGAAAGCCTACTGGCCCTGTGAACTAACATAATTTGCTTTAAACAGAAAAGAACTTCAGGAAAACCTTTATAGCGGAGATGACATAAAAACAGTAATGGGGTGCATATGAAACTTTTGGGCATTTTCACAGGATTCTTTGGACACCATTTCAGATACTAGAGAATTCAAACTAGAAGACTGTCATTCAGCTACAAATAATTTGGGAATTTGCTTTATTTCCCAAAGAACGTCATAAAATATTGAAAATGGAAAACCAAATCTCTAAATGTTTTTATAAAACATATAAGACATCTAAAGCAATTTTACTTTTCCCCTTTCTTGTTAGGAAAATGAAAAAATTTATAAGGTACTTGAAGCTGAAACGACAAAGTCCTGTGGATTATGAAGAGCATTTGAAGAAAAAACAGCGTTATGAAGTAGACTATAATCTGGAACCTTTTGCAGGACTTACTCCAGAATACATGGAAATGAGTAAGACTTAAACCATTTAAAGTGGGGTTTCCTAGTGATTACTTGTTTTGCAGTGAACCAGAGTTTTATCCATTCAATGATTTATTATCCATTCAAAATGGATGTTCCAAACATGCTTTTTCAAGAGGCAACTAGACTTTCTGGTTTTTCTTTGAAGACGTTTCGCTTCTCATCCAAGAAATTTCTTCAGCTCAGAATTTACATTCAAAATGGATTTATTTATCCAGCCTGACTGTTATTATATTTTCCAGTTTTCCAGTTCTTTCTTTTTTCAAATTCTTTTTTCATGCAGTTATGATTCAATAACAAAAGATATATTATCCCTTTAAGAAGTTTCTATTATTTGAAGTTTAATACATATAATTTCCAGAGGAGTAACTTTGATAAGAAAGTTCAGCCCTCATATACTTAATCCATTCCCGAGTGGATTATAGTAGTGTTCTACAAGCAGCCTTTGAAAAGCATTCAGAAGTTTCAAGCACTGCAAAATGCAGCACCCTGGGCAATTATTTATGCCACTGGATTAGTGCATGTTACACCTGTGCTCTAAGAGCTGCATTGGCTGCCAGTTTGCTTCTGAGTTCAATTAAAAGCGCTGGTTATGACCTCTAAAGGCCTACATGGGGATATCCCAAAGGTGCTTTTTCAAGAGGCAACTGGACTGTTTGGTTTTTCTTTGAAGATGTTTCACTTCTCATCCAAGAAGCTTCTTCAGCTCTGACTGGATAGTGGGAAGGAAAGGATTTATACTCCTTACAGACAGTTGGTCACTTGCATTCTTTTAGAGAGTCATTGAGGCCACCTGGAGGTTTGCCTGTGTCATCAGGGTCATCTGAGTGGTGCAAATGGGTGTCGAGCCTTCTTGGAACTGTTGAAAGTACTGTGTTGTAGACTGGAGATAGATGATAGAAGATTTTGATTGAATCTCCCATGTTTTCTGTTTATGGCTTTTAATTGCTCTAATTGTTTTTAATGGTTTCATTGTTTTGATAATCTTTATTTTTGCTACTTTAAATATATGGGCTGCCCAGAGTCACGTATGTGAATTAAACAAAGTAAATAAATATATAAATAAATCAAGTTAATTTATTAAAGCAAAGACAACAAAGAATCTTGTAGCTCATTAAAAGTAAAAAAAATGTACTAGGTTTCACCCTTTAATGGACTTACATCAACTACATGAAATACATTCTTTTCTCTTGTGTTAGGAATATATGTAGATTCATAGTTTAGTGGACCTTTGGGTGGGAGAATTGTAAAAAGTGAAAGCAGCATGCAGTTAAATAAAAGAAATGTTGTCCAGAAATGCTCCCACACAATACGTACATTTATATAAAATATCCAGTAGCAAATAGTATAACATATCAAACACTTAAGAAAATACATATAATTTGTGCATAGTATGCATTCACTGATTTGCAGCGAGGTTGTGTTTTGGAAAGCAAATTCTACAAGAGTAAAATTGGTAATTGACAGTAGTTTCTTTTTAAATTTTCAGTAATCCAGTTTGGTTTTGTAACCCTGTTCGTTGCATCCTTCCCATTGGCTCCCTTGTTTGCATTGCTAAACAATATCATCGAGATACGTCTGGATGCAAAGAAATTTGTCACTGAGCTTAGGAGGCCAGTTGCAGTGAGAGCTAAAGATATAGGTAAGTTAGTAATTATTTATACAATATCTATATATAATTTATAAACATTGATTAGAAAACAGAAAATTGAGTCCCCTGGTTTGTGAAAGATAACCACTGAATACCAGCTAGTGTTCTTTATTTGTGGCAGTCTGACCTCAATAGCTAGGAAAGCTATTTTATTCTTCTCTTGATTTCTATCCTGCTTTTATTTTTTTACTAAAGGAATACAAGTAGTTATAGATATTTGAAATACCAGTGTAAATAGCATGAAAAATTGAACAAAACTTTGTTTCTCCTTAAGGGTTTCACTTCATATGCCAGCAGGCATAGAAAGAAGGGGCCATTTGACATCCTTAGGAAAAGCATTCTAAACTTCACTGTAACTACCAAAGAATCTTGTTCCTTGGTTCTACACCCAGCCCCTTCAATAGGCTAAAGACTTACCGTAAATGAAAAGCACAAACATAGCTTGTATCAAATTCATCATTTACCAGTAGAACTGAATCATCCTTCGATGCATCCACTAACCTGTTCAAACAGTAAAAGATTCTCAAAAGGCAAAACTGGAATGCAGAAAAGAGATGGGGGGAAAAAATGACAAGAAGTTCCATGTTACCCCATAGAATGGAATGTAGAAATGAGGGAATATAATCTAGAAATAAGTGAATTTACAAACTGAGTAGATATTAAAAGAAATATATATTTCGCTTTGAACTTTGAACTAAAGAAAGAATGAAAAAAAGTTAATACCATTGCTATTATTTATTTATAATATCTAAATTATGTATTATATATGATATATTAGTGATCTATGCATTAACAGCCCAGATCCTAGGAAGCAATTACAGGTAGTCCTCAATTTACGACCACAATTGAGCCCAACATTTCTGTTGTTAGGCAAAACATTTGTTAATGTTTTGAAACAGAAACTGGACATTCATCTGTCAGAGATGCTTTAGTAGTAGAACCTGCACTTAACAGTGGATTGAACTAAATCAAGAGTTTTCAGACTTTTTCAGGCTGTGGAAAAAAGATCCTGGAATCTCTGATCAAAGGACAAAATTATAAGAATAGAACACTGGCTGCATTTGAGTATAATTTTACTTTTGCCTCTACTCTCTCACAGAACCCCAACCTTAGGGGTTCTCTGGAACAGAGTCTGAAAACCCCTGGTCTAGATGACCTTGATAGTCCTTTCCAAATCTGTGATTCTATGATCAGAGTTTGCGATAATACTCTTGAATAGCTTGCTTGTCTTTTCCCAGGGATATGGTATAATATCCTCAGAGGGGTAGGAAAATTGGCTGTGATCATAAATGTAAGTATTTTTTTTTCTGTAAATAATATATGAAGACAAAATTCTCATTTCTGTTCAATTATTTTAAAGGTTTACTTCCCTACTAAAGTAGGAAAGTGTGAATATACCTAGAAAAGCAGCCATAAAGATGGGCTGACATTTGGACTAACCTCAGCTCCATTTCCCAGATGGCTCTGCCTCCGTCTTTTATATTTTCCTCCCAGATGGCTCCAGCTTCCTCTTTTGTCAAGAGGCCCATCTTTTCTATCCATTACCTCCTTTTCCTTTATCCCTTGACTTCATTTCCTATTTCCTGTATGGTCTAGAGCAGCTCCGTGGCAGTATGGCCTCAAAACCTACCGATCCTTCACTGTCTGTCCATTGTGTTTCCAGACTGTAGCTTTCTCACTTCTGAATGCCAACATTAATTCTTCTCTTCTTTTGCTCCCAGGCTTGTTAAGCATGGCATTCTTTGTCCTTTTTCTATTAGGTCAAAAGGGAAAGTTGGAATTGGTTTTTAGATGTTGATGTCATAAAGACTTTTCCTAAAACAAAAGGGGGCAACTAGCAGGCATCTAATCTGTAGCTCTGAGATCACCCCACAGAAAATGACAGAAAAGCCAAATGGCCAAATTTTGGCAACACAATTTTCAGCTAAAAAAAGGAGAAAATGAAATTATACCAGGTCCCCAATAAAGAGTCCCAAATTGCCTTAAGCATCACTGGGAAAACCTGCAGCCTGGCAGGCAGGCCCACAGGTTAAGAAAAAGTGGTATACACTAAAGCTAAAGAAAATTGTGCAATTCTATGGATCCATATGGAAAAGATCGACTGTAATTCTAAATACTAAGCTTTCTACTCTCTTCTGAGTAATAAGTAAGGTATCTGCCCTGCAAACAACAGCTAAACATTTCATGTAAGATTTATCTTAATTGTGAAAGATAAAAAATATTAAATTGCTGGATCAAAATAAAACTCTTTGTCCACTATTTGTCAAGTTTTTGTGCATTTGATAAAACCTCTAAATGGAGCATTTGCACAAAAAGCGCACAATTTCAAAACAATGAACGCAAAGTGATTCAAAATTCCCCCAGCATGCAGAATAACGAAAGCAACATTAGTGCCCCAGATAGTATTTGTTTATTGATAGTGGGTGGGGGGGGAGGCATGTGTGTACCAAAAATATTGGGAATGGCAATATGGCAAACTTGGGCCTGTTATCTGAAAGAATTTTGCAATTAAAAGGATGTCAGTGTTGAAATGCCTATAGCCATTTTTCCACCTGATGTTAGCTTTCCCAGTCAATTTCAGCTACTCAATTTGCTGCACTTTTAGAGTTTGAATCTCAAACCACCATGGTGCAAAGAAAACCATTAGCCTGCTGATGCGATGATACGGTTTGAACCAGACTGATTCATGGCAGTCCCTGCTGGGGGAGGAGACAATTGAGTCTGGTTATGTAATGAAATGTGGCCTGAATATCTGCGCTCATTCTTTACTTTTGTGGCTTAGGCATTTGTGATCTCATTCACATCTGACTTCATTCCACGCCTCGTGTACCTGTATATGTACAGTGAGAGTGGCACCATGCATGGCTTCGTGAACCATACACTATCCTATTTTAATGTCAGCGATTTTCAAAGAGGAACTGCTCCAAAAGATGATATGGAGCTTGGCTATCCAGTGCAAATATGCAGGTATATAATGACATTTTTTTGAAACAGCTTTCCCTAGACCACACCTAGGAAATTTATTTGTCGTGCATTTCATCAAGTCTCTTTTAATTTTCGGTGTGTTTATTCTAGGCTGTATATATTGAAAAGTGCCATCTTTCTGTAGATAAGGCTGCCTTCCCACCTTTGCTTCTATGCCAGCACCATTCCCCCAGTCCAATTACGTAATGTCAAAGGCACAAAAATTCAGCCAGTAGAACCCCATTTTTGAAAAGACAGATTATTTCCCTTGACAGTTTTATGAGTTACTGTCTAGACCAGGGGTCTCCAAACTTGGCGACTTTAAGACTTGAGGACTTCAACTCCCAGAATTCCTCAGCCAGCATGATTGGCTGAAAATTTCTGGAAGTTGAAATCCACAAATCTTAAAAGTTGCTAAGTTTGGAGACCCCTGGTATTTCTCTGATCCATTATGATTAGTTTGGATCTACTGTCTGACAACATATGTCTCTCTCACACACACACAGACACATAATAAAATAAAGCTATCCTAAATCACCTCATGAATGAATCAAGCATATTAGCAGATATGTATCTTTAAAAACCTAGTAGCCATATGCTCCTTAATCTAATATTCTTTTGACACAGAAATCTACAATAGATTTTTTTTTTAATGGAAAGTTGTTGCTGCTCTTTATTCCCTTCTGCTTCTAATTTCCATTATGGCTATACTAATTCCTCAAAAAACTGTTTCATACATATGGAAATAGTACCAGAGACAAGTTTCATTAGCTAAAAAATACATAGCTGCTGTAATCATTCATGTGCATATTGAGAAGAACCCTGTTCAAATAATATATCCAGCCCTATTACGTAATCTGAATCTTTCAAATATTATAAATGTCACACTCCACTATTCAAAAAGTGCCTAAATGGAGTCCTTTATACGCCAAAACTTTGTAAACCCTAATTTGTCTTCAGTCCATTGAATTGTGGCTGGATCTCTAAATAAAACAAAGATAAAATCTCACTAATTCATTAATTATTACCACATAAGCTTGCTCAGTTTCATATATGATAGAATAAATGTCTGAATTGCTCTAATATATTTCCTCCATATCTTGTATGAATCTAATTTTGATAGCCACAAAATTGCTTTCTTGATACTCAGAATTCCTGCACTTTGCATCCCAAATTCCAATGTAACCTCTTTTCATATATCTTCCCTATTTTTTTTAAATTAAATGATACTACTTAGAGTTTGTATTAAGACACTTTTTCTGCTTCATTCTCCTTCCTGCTTACTTAGCCATTTGGACTTGGGAGGGGAATTGAAAGCCTTTTAGGATGCCTCTGAACTACAACCCCCAGTATCTATGTCATTGGTCATTCTACTAAGACTGTTGAGAGGTGAAAGACCATAAGTTTGCTGTCCCTGCCCTAGGCAGGCTGCCCAGGGCTTGTCTCACTGCACTATAATATCCTTACATATAATATTCACGGTATTTTTCTTTCCATGTCCTTCCATTCAGGTATTAATAAATGGTTGCATACTTGTCTGCAGTATAGCAAGCTAATCCTTTTTCTGGAGAATATTTTCAGTCAATGTTTCCTTTTCTAGACTCTGAGACTAGCTTGCTTGCTTAATATAATTTCACATTTTTCTCAAATATGTTATGCAAAATACATAGAGCATCCTATCTCTTCAACAAAGTACATGGAAATACAGCAATTCACTAACATGTTATTCTGATAAAGCAAAAGAAATGAGCATAACAATATTTTCAATATGTCAGTAGTAAACTCAATGTAGTGACTGACACACTGACTTTAGTTAGGAGATGATAGATGATGACGAAGATAGATAGCTAGCTAGATAGATGATAGATAGATACAGTCAGATTTAGAAATATTGGGACATCGACACAATTCTAACATCTTTGGCTCTATACACCACCACAATGGAGTTGGAATGAAACAAACACAATGTGCTTTAACTGCAGACTGTCAGCTTTAATTTGAGGATATGTATATCCAACTCTGGTAAACGGTGTAGGACTTACAGCAGTTTGCATATGTGCCTCCCACTTGTTAAGGGACCAAAGGTAATGGGACAGAATGATAATCATAAATCAAACTTTCCCTTCTTAATACTTGGTTGCAAATCCTTTGCAGTCAATCACAGCCTGAAGTCTGGAATGCATAGATATCACCAAACGCTGGGTTTCATCCCTGGTAATACTCTCCAGGCCTCTACTGCAACTGTCTTCAGTTTCTGCTTGTTCTTGGGGCATTTTCCCTTCAGTTTTGTCTTCAGCAAGTGAAATGCATGCTCAATGGGATTCAGGTCAGGTGATTGACTTGGCCATTGCATAACATTTCACTTCTGTCCCTTCAAAAACTCTTTGGTTGCTTTTGCAGTATGCTTTGGGTCAGTGTCCATCTGCACTGTGAAGCGCCATCCAATGAGTTCTGCAGCATTTGGCTGAATGTGAGCAGATAATATTGCCCGAAACACTTCAGAATTCATCCTGCTGCTTTTGTCAGCAGTCACATCATCAATAAATACAAGAGAACCAGTTCCATTGGTAGCCATACATGCCCACGCCATGACACTACCACCACCATGCTTCACTGATGAGGTGGTATGCTTAGGATCATGAGCAGTTCCTTTCCTTCTCCATCCTCTTCTCTTCCCATCACTCTGGTACAAGTTGATCTTGGTCTCATCTGTCTATAGGATCGTGTTCCAGAACTGTGAAGGCTTTGTTAGATGTTGTTTGGCAAACTAATCTGGCCTTCCTGTTTTTGAGGCTCACCAATGGTTTACATCTTGTGGTGAACCCTCTGTATTCACTCTGGTGAAGTCTTCTCTTGATTCTTGACTTTGACACACATACACCTACCTCCTGGAGAGTGTTCTTGATCTGGCCAACTGTTGTGAAGGGTGTTTTCTTCACCAGGGAAAGAATTCTTCGGTCATCCACCACAGTTGTTTTCCGTGGTCTCCCAGGTCTTTTGGTGTTGCTGAGCTCACCAGTGCGTTCCTTCTTTTTGAGAATATTCCAAACAGTTGTTTTGGCCACGCCTAATGTTCTTGCTATCTCTCTGATGGGTTTGTTTTGTTTCTTCAGCCTAATGAGGGCTTGCTTCACTGATAGTGACAGCTGTTTGGATCTCATCTTGAGAGTTGACAGCAACAGATTCCAAATGCAAATAGCACACTTGAAATGAACTCTGGGCCTTTTATCTGCACATTGTAATTGGGGTAAATAGGGAATATCACACACCTGGCCATGGAACGGCTGAGAAGCCAATTGTCCCATTACCTTTGGTCCCTTAACAAGTGGGAGGCACATATGCAAACTGCTGTAAGTCCTACACCGTTCACCTGAGTTGGATGTACATACCCTCAAATTAAAGCTGACAGTCTGCAGTTAAAGCACATTTTGTTTGTTTCATTCCAACTCCATTGTGGTGGTGTATAGAGCCAAAGATGTTAGAATTGTGTCGATGTCCCAATATTTCTGGACCTGACTGTAGATAGATAGATAGATAGATAGATAGATAGATAGATAGATAGATAGATAGATAGATAGATAGATAGAATACAATAGATAGAATACAATAGATGATAGATAGATAGATAGATAGATAGATAGATAGATAGATAGATAGAATACAATAGATAGAATACAATAGATGATAGATAGATAGATAGATAGATAGATAGATAGATAGATAGATAGATAGATAGATAGATAGATAGAATTTGATATGAACTAATAAATTATTCTCAGAACCTTCTGATTCTCAATTCTAATGTTTTTCAGATACAAAGATTATAGAGAACCTCCATGGTCTGAAAATAAATATGACATTGCAAAAGATTTTTGGGCTGTGCTTGCAGCAAGATTAGCATTCGTAATAGTGTTTCAGGTAAAGTACAATCAAAATTTGTATTTTTTTCTAGAAATTAAACCATAATAAAATGAATACATTGTGGTTTTAGGAGAGTATGATATCTAACATTATTTGAAAAATACCATTACTATTTATACTACCAATACTATTTATCTAGTAGGTATCAACAACTTTTTCAAATTCCAGTTACTTTTACACAAAAAACATTTACAGTAAAATAAAAATGATACTGTACATTTTACAAAAACACAGCACTTGTACTGTGATTTATACTGTGGCAGAAATTGTTGCATTGCACACAGAGACTCTCAAATGAGTATACCAGAATACCATCAGCTCAGTGAAGACTGCCCATATGAAGAAACAGCTCTTCCCTTTTGTTGTCTCTTGTAACAGTATGTAAGAATGCTCTTGAATGATGAAGGGAAGAGATGCTTCCTAGGGAATGATCAAAGGGAGAGAGCCTGCCCCTGAATAATGGGCAGAGGAAGAAATATAAAAAGGATCCACCCTGATTTATCAGGTGGTAAAAAGAGATGGCGGGAAATTTATACTTTCAGAGTTGCAAGATTCTGTGAATGTAGCTTTACGATAAAGTAGCATTGCCGTGCTTCTTGTCTAGTCTACTTGAGAGGCTGACAGCTCTGGAAAGAAAACAAAGGTACCATTGGTGCTCAACCTCTGTTAGTTGTTGTTGTCAGCTTTGGAAGCCATATGTCACAAGGGTCACCTAAATTAAGTAGCTTTTCCTCTTGTCTGGACCAACAGAAGGTTTACATTTGTCCTCATTGTCACTGGTTGTGTGGCTGGGCAACAAGGTGGAGCCAGCACTAGCACAGTTGAGAGCACCATGGGTAATAACAAAGGCAATCTGAGGATGCTCATTATGGCATCACTTATTGTTCAAAACAGGCCATCTTTCTTCCATCAATATAGTATCTGTTCGATGACTACCACAACCAGTACTTCTCACTTCCTGATTACAACAGGGTGTTCGTCACTGCAGTGCCACCATTATCCCCAGGGTTCACTCTTTTCTGAATGGCATGTGTCCTTGTGTAATTTAAGCTTAGTTATGTTTCAACTCTTTCAGTGCTTTTTTTTTTCTTTACAAAAGGGATCATATTATGAAATGTTGCCTGTCTTCACTCTTAACTTTATATACCTTTTCTGCCAGCTCAACCAATCCTGTTAGCCTTGTCCTACTAAGTGATGTTGCTGATAAATAAAACAAAATTATAGTAAAACTGTTGAAAAACAACTAAAACCACAGAAGACAATGTTAGTATTCATTGGCCTAAGTGAGATAAGCAGAAACAAATTGCGCAAGTTCGAAGTATTTTACTTTTATTCAATCTGGGGGTTAGACTTGCCCACCTGTGTCATCACTTAATTCAGTTTGATTTCTTTTTCTTGTTTTTAAATTTTCTCCTATTAGTTTTGGAGGCAAGAGAAATGTTTATCTTAGCTCCCTGCCTGATTTATATTTGTGCTATTGGAGAATCATTTCCAGAATCCTGCAGAATTTGCAATCCCCTCTTAGGATGTTTCCTCTGGTACCTAATTTCTGATGGTAAATAAGAATTGGCTTTGGAGGAAGATATTTTAAAATCAGATGTTTCCCATTTTAAAGAAAGCTCCTTCCCCTTCTCTCTTGTTGGGGTGCATCTAATATAGCTGGAATGTCCTCTCAAGGATTGCATTTCAGGGGTGTATTCCTAGATATAGAGAACGTTATGAATATCCCTAGATATAGAGAATGTTATGGGATTTATTTTCGAGTAGACTTTTAGAGTTGCATTCAAGAAGACCCTCTGTGATACTTTTTTTTTAATCTTTGAGTCTTCTTACACAAAAGTATTTTTTGTCTACACTTATATCAGCTCTCAGATAAAAATACATAGTTGACTGGTGTAATTTTCACAAGTTATAGAATAACTTTAGTAATATTTCACATTAAAAAGTTGTTTACAGAAAAGCAGAGTTACATCAATTAATTTTAAAGTTGACATCGGGGAATTCCATTCACTGCTGCTTTGTCAGGGCCCTTCAGATAGGTAACTATGAACATTATGAAGATATATTACAGTATATATTAATTTCATGAAGCAGTGTATAGTTAGTGCTCATTATCATTTAGTTCTAATCTTGGGATCAGTTTAACTACTGTGAAACACATGTACATTTATATATATATTCATTACACTGTCCCATTTCAGGGTAAACTGTTATACAGAGTTATACGGAGTATAGAAGAAGATGTAAAAATAGCAGGCATGAAATAAGAAAAAGGAAAGGAAATATATTTGAAATAAACCATTCACTTAGTAATAGTTATGACAGACACTGAAAAAGCATCTTACAAGATCCAACCTGGATCAGTGGTTTGCCACTGGTTCACTGCCCGCGCAGGCATGGTGCATGCCAAATGCCCGCTGCCCGCGCAAGCATAGTGTGCACCAAACACATGCTGCGCATACGTGCATGCACAGTACACACCAATTGTGTGCTTCGCGTGGAACAAGAAAGCTTGGGAAGATAAGTAGAACAGTGAGGGGTGGAACAGCTGTGCCAAGTGATTTAGATTCACTAGAAAACAAGATTTCCTGCTTTCTAGCTATTTTAAATCGCGCGGTACAGCTGATCGTCAGAAATACCGGTTCGTCCGAACTGATAGCATTTCACCATTGATCTGGATCAGTCACCAGGATCAGAGGTTTTGTCTTTTGAGTTTTTGGATTTGTGCTGGAGCTCATCTTCAGCAGTTCCCTGAAGATGAACTCCAGCACGAGTCCAAAAACTCGAAAGAAAAAACCTCTGGTCCTGGTGACCGATCCAGAATAATTCAGGATCCAGAATAGATCCTGCAGCATTATCCTGGAACACATATATTTGCCTTAATTCATAAGCCACTTACAACCCATTCAGTATTCTGATATCTGTGCCCCCCCTGCTCCCCGTGGTTATGTGATCACATTTTAGGGGCTCAGAAACAAACACACATTTATGGCCATTTGCAGCATCACAAGCTCACGTGACTATGATTTACATTTTTCCCAGGAACCAGTGTTTACTTCTAATTTCCAGCAAAAAAACCCAAAACCTCATAGTAAACAATGGCTTCATTTAACAACCATGGAATTCACTTATGACCACTGCATTCATTTCACAACCACATTTGCTTAATAACTGCTGCAAAAGAAGGATGCAAAATTGGACATGGTTGTGTGATAAGCAAGTTTATAACTGTCGCCACTTATGACCAAAATTTCTGGTTCAGTTATGGTCATAAATCGAGGACTGCTGCACATGATCTCTGGAATTAAGCAGTCTATGCATTGTACTGACGCATTCTTAGGAATCACAAATATATGTGAATTCTTAATAAGCTATTGATATAGTTATTTTTTTAAAAAAAAAATTAGTCAGGCCATAATTTTGACTTGGTTAACCTTTTCTCTTTTGTTTTTATTTTTCAGAATTTGGTTATGTTTATGAGTGACTTTGTTGACTGGATTATTCCAGACATTCCCAAGGACATTAGTCAGCAGATTCACAAGGAGAAAGTTCTCATGGTGGAAGTCTTCATGAAAGAAGAGCAAGGAAAGCTGCAGCTGCTAGAAAACTGGAGGGACAAGGATCAAAGGAGAGGTGAAAACTGTAACAGTCACAGTCCCAGGTCATCAATGAGCCATAGAGGGAGTGTGTCTTCCTGTCACTCATGCCATGTTGAGGTATAGAAGAAGACAATGTTTTACACTGGGGCATTCCATTCATAAAGCAGCCAATATTTACATGATAGATTTCATACTTTAACAACCTGGTGCATGTTTAAGCATATGCAACTGTTTCGCTTATATCTATGTGAGAAATAATGTTCTTAAGAACAGGGAGGACCATATTCTATTTCTGACAAGTTTTCTTTTTTTAATTTTCTTTCCTTTTTTGCACAAAAATAATGCAGGGATTTTTATATATATATATATATATAAATAGATAGGTAACTTGCATAGTTAGCTTAGAGCTATCACAGTTTTATTTTTTAAAAGGAGATAAGATTCTGTAGACTCTTCTCTGAGAATTTTATATTAGCGTATTTATTAAAATAGGATAAAATGTATGAACCAAACTACAAGTATTGGAATAATAAAAAGGCCCCCATTCCCGATAAACTACATATGGGTTTTTGCAATCTGCAAATAATAATAACACTATACTGTGGAGTGCTTTTTGCAAGGCTGTGGCAACAAAGCTCTGACTTGAATCTGCCAACTTTTTTACAAGCAAAAATCCTGTTGAGTTTCCTTGATGATATGTTGAATACCCTGCATTTTCTCCTAAGTGAATGCAGCAGCAAGAGTATTTTGTTTTCCATTTGACATTCTTGCCTCAATTCATCACTTCCATCCTCATTTCATTTACTCTAGTGAATAGAATGGTCAGACTCAAATCACTGTAATCTTAGTCTCAACACTAATGAGAGCAAATCACTTTACCATCTTTCATATCTTCTTCTATGAAAGATGAACAATTTGTGGAAGGGCATTTAGTTTAGTAATTCAAAGTGTCTAGTGTACATTCCAGAGGGGGATTCCAGAGAACAAGAAGAATATTAGCATCAGCACAATTTCCCCAAACACTGAAGGACCTTTGAAGAAAAAGTATCCTGAGTTAAGAGCACATACACACACACACACACAAATACTAGCAAATTGCAGCCCACCACAAACCTGGAATCTTAGTTGCTGAAGGAACACATTAAATATATGTATTCTCAATTATGGTTCTATGTCACCTCTGCTCAGTAAAGCCAACATACTACATTTAGGGAGATTACATCTTTCTAAAACAATTAATGTGATTCCATCATTTCACTGGCCATAGGGCTATTGTAGCTCATAATCTCTTATATATTAAGTAATTTGGCTGAGCTGCTCATTTCTAAATATTATTCTTTTTCATATTTACAACTTCTCTGCCTTTTGCAAATTTGATTCATTTATCTTGCTCTCTTTCACATTGAAATGGTCAAAGAGTTTATTTGAGCATCCTTCCAGTGAAATGCAGGCCTTTCTTTCTTTCTTAGTAGGTATCATATTATAGAGGTTATAAGATATGAGTATCATGGAGCCAGTACAGACATGTGCAATTTTGTCCTCTCATAATGCTAGTCATTTTATGAAAATTGATCAGGAGCAAATTCAGAACAGAAAAAAATAAATGTGGTGCCACACAATCTACGATTACCAAATTATGTCTTTTAAAAGAGATTATTCCATCTACTGAGAATAGATTAATAAATGAATAGTAAAATAGTTGGTGCAATTGTTCAGAGGCAGTACAGGAAATTAATGTAGCAGATAAGCAACAATGTCAAGTTATTACTTTTATGCATTGCTAGTAAATTGCATGGAAATATCTTGAAGGTGCTAGTGATCCACTAGTGATAATGTTAAATTATGATAACAGTCAGATAAGTGGCATTTTATTCTTGTTTCTTTTTAGGTTTTTTTTTTTAAATTCAGATAAGATTAAAAATGAGGAAGTGAAAAGGGTTAGCAGAATTAAGAAGCATTTCAGTTTGCTTCAAAGGAAGGTTCTCCTGTGCCCATCACTAGTTGCTGGACATCCAAATATGAAAATGAAAAAGTGAATAGTATGGACTTCCAACGAAGCCTAGCTTTATTTTTCCTCTTCAAATAGCTAAATATTTTAATTCAATTCAATTGAATTGAATTAAAATTGTTTTGGAAGGATAATGGAGGAGCAATTTATAATCTTTCCAATCTTAAAAAAAGCAGTAGAACAATTCAAGGAGACCAAGATAGAAATGAATGTTACAGAAAACCAGCAAGCCAAAGTGGTGAACAGAGAAAACAAATACATTACAGATTTTGATATACCAAAGTTTTTCCTGGAAAGTCATGGAACCTATGAACAGCAATCAAATGACTGTGTGTCAGTGAATCCTTGCCACAACAGCATATTGTAATGCAATTCTGAGCATATCAAAGTCTAGCCAAAACAAGAATAAATCCTGGTAAAGATAGCCCTTCAAGCCAATTTTCACTTTAAATGTTGCCTTTATATCAGCAAACCAAGGTAGAAAAAGGAATCCACAGGGCCTTGACTGTTGATATGGATGGCAAATATGAACCAATCTGTATGTGACATGGCTCTCATCAGGTCTGATGGTCATGTTTGTATGTTTCATAGTTTGTCCTTGTCTCTTTAAAATAGTTCCAACTGGGAAGTTGTATGACTTTCATTATGTATAAAAATATATATGCTTTTTGTATTCAGAATTTTTCAGATATGTTATGTTGTTGAAAAGGTTGATAAGATGCAGGTGTATCATGGACAGATATATATAAAGATGTTCAACCTTCATTGTCTTCCTAAGAAAAATCAGCATGCAGTATTTGCTTCTTCATTCAGGCTGTAAGTCCAGCAGTATCTATTAGACTCTTGACAGGAATCATCTGATTTGAGAAATGAAGGAATAGGGAAAATCAATTAGTTGTCACTACGCAATCTTCACATACTCTAGTTCTGCCAAACGTTTGAAAACAAACAGCACTGTTGACAGGGTCTAGGCAGCCAAGGAACATGACAACCTTCCTTCCAAGGTAATCCAAGAGGCAGATCTGGATTATAAACCAAAACCTGGAAGACCATTCAGTTACAGCTAGTATATCAATCCCTTTGCGTAGGATAAAAAACAGAGGATCCTTGGAGTCACACTCAATGTCTAGTGACGGCTTTGACACTATGCGGCTTTCTTGCAGCACTACTGAAGTGGATTGCCATTGCCATCTTCTGGGATGATTTTTGGATTTGGGCGTTTTCAACATTCAAGTCTAGGTTGTAGGCCTAGTATTTGTGGATGCTCTCCCATCAAAGTCCAGGTACCATGGCCAGGTTCTTAGGAGTAATTAACTGCTGAAAACATATGGTTAAAAGAGATATAAGCCAATGAAGGTTTGCGAAATCAAAATCAGAATTATAGATACCAGTGCAGTGTGTATGTTCCTTGACAGTCCATCTGTTCAGTCTTACCTATTTATTTTCCCAAAAATAAAACCTGTGCAAGAGTCTCTCACTTTAGCCATGAAGATTTCATGAATGCATGATTTTAAGTAACAGTTTGCCGCAATATAAGGACGTCATAAAATATAACAAATTAGTCATGTAGTATAGATGACTAATCTAATTTGGGGGTACAGGTAGTCCTCGACTTACGACCACAATTGAGCCCAAAAATTATGTTGCTAAGCGAGATTTGTTAAGTGAGTTTTGTACGATTTTATGACTTTTCTTGACACAGTTGTTAAGTGAATCATTGTGGTTGTTAAGTTAGTCACACGGTTGTTAAGTGTGAAAAACGGTCATAAGTCACTGTTTTCAGTGTTGTAACTTTGAACGGTCACCAAGTGAACTGTTGTAAGTCGAGGACTATCTGTATATTGCAAGTAAGCCTACTGTGTGATTTATTCAAAAAGCAAATGCCCAAGACTGTTATATTTCAGTTTTAAAAGTTTGTTGCAAATTTATTTAAAGTAAAATCCCCATTTTATAATATTTATTAGTTTTAATATAAATTATGAATGAATTCAGTTCTTTTTAAATATAATTTATCCAAGATGCTCTGTGTAAGTGAAAATGTATTATGTTAATGAAATTTTGTCCAAACATAATACTCTTGCCAAAGATTATTCTGAATAAAGGGCTTATCTTTTGTTTATAACTGCTTCTTGTAAACTGCATTGCAGGAATGTCACTTATTTTAAAATCATTAGTCTTTTATTATAAATGTAATCAGCCTAATCTACCTTTCTTGACATAGAATCCATGAAAGAAAATATTTGACATAATCCAATAAATGTGTTTTAGCTGTGCTAAGAGCCTTATACAAAGTAAAACAATTTGTTTATATACTGACCTGTATGCATGAATTTGGATTTAAATATGCAAGCATTCAATGAATTTCAAATGCCAAAGATACTGGATATTGTGGATGAAAGTTCACACTTCTTTTTGTTACTTGATGCAGATGGAGGTTTGTTTCCTCTTGCAATAGTCAAAAAATGTTTTGTGTTAGACGTGATGCCATACACTAGGATTTAAAGCTTAATCTGTTCCAGGCTTCAGTAAGTTTATATATTTTCTAATGTAAATAAACATTTGTGCATACAGATATAGATACACAAACTATAGTTTCTGTCACTGCATTTTGAGCTCCTGTTCAATCTCCCCTACTACCAAACATACCTACAGACTCACTAATCACAAACTCAAGATAAGTTTATTTTCAACAAAAGCCAAACTTGCAAAACACCAATTATATAATTCTTGGTTTAATTATGAATTCAGTTACCCAACTTTTTTGAAGCAATGTATAAAAAAGTACTACTGAGAATTATTTATTACAATAATAAAACCTCCCAAAAAAAATCTGAGCAGAGCAGACTACTGCATTATAGTAGCACTTAGAATTCGGAAGGGAAAAGGTTCTTGAGAGCCTGCAAATCATGCACGTAGCATTTATCCACAAAATCCACTGCTCCAATAAATTTTGAATTGCATTGCAATGGTAGAGGACAATTACACAAGCCAGGAAAAGTCATAGCTGCTTTAAGAAGTTACAGATGTGGGTACATAAGCATTCAAACTTTTTTCTCCTTCATATCTGAAGCACTGTTGCAGCTCTACTAATGTATGTTTTTGAAGAGAAAAGATGAAAAACAGAACTCACTCTTGATTAGGAATTTTGTCGCCAATTCTGTTTGTAAATACAGCTTTATGCAACATTAGAGCACCTGAGAACATTCAGTATTAAGACAGGAGCTGGTTTCATTTCTCTTCATTAGCCAAAACAAAACAAAAAAACAATGAGGAGAGCAAGTTACAATTGTAAACAGATTGTGGTTGTAAATGGGCATGACTATAAAGGAATAAAAAAAAAAATAGTAAGGTAGGATGTAATTACTTCTTTTCACAACTATCAGTTAATCCTTCTCTGGTTTTTCTATTACTATTAGTCTTCCTAGCTAATATATATTCAGGTATAATTTATACTGAACTATTATATCTCAATTAGTTTCACTAGAAATTAGGAATAATGTACTGTACAAAAAAATGTTAGGTTCATTTCATAGGTGATGAACATGAAGTTGACATGAATAGCCCGAATTAGTCAGGGGGACGATGTGAAACTAAAAGAAACGTAAAACATTATCTTAAAATGTTGGCATAATACTGACATTCCGATAAAAATAAGAACTATATACTTAGAAATGTTCAATTTTTTTGAGATCATTAAAAATAATAACTGCTTATGACTCTTTTATAGTTTCTTTTGTACTGCATTTTCTGAAAAAGGGTTTTGTATATAATGTTGTATCTAGAAAATTATATAATGTTCCTTTTCATGGATTCTTTTTTTAAAAAAAAAAGTAAATGCATACTAAAGCGCTCTAGTTTTTTGTTGAATATTTATTTCTATAACTAATATTCATTTAAACTTTCTCACAAAATGCCATTCTGCATTCATTTGAAGAGGAGAGAACAGTGTGGAAGTTAAGATATGTAATATGTCAATTGAAAAGGTTTTATGTTTCAGTATTTCAATAAGTGTTGAGAACATTGTTACTTTTTAGAAATTCAGAAGAGTAAATCTCTGGTCTTGGTGACCAACTGAAATTTGATTTCGCATTATTATCCTGGGACACATATATTCATTGTTACTTCTTTCCATCTGGAAGATCATCTTACATACAATGATTTTCAAAATTGAGGTTTGGGGTGCTTCCAGATAAGGCTTTCCTTGTCTGATCTTTGCCCAGAATTGTATGGGTGGTCCAGGCAATATTTTCCATATATAATTATTCCATATTTCCTCATTTCTTCCATCTAATTTCTTTTCATAAAAACAATTCAGATTGGAAGTACTAAGAATCGTTAATGGTGAGGAACACTTGTCAGTGGTAAAGCATTGTTATGAATAGAAGAGAATGAGACATTATCTAATCAGTAAACATAATAGAGTTTTATGCAGTAGAAATGTTAGGTGCCAAATCCCATAATTATTATTATCAAATTTATTTGCCACCTATCTCACCATGAGCTACCACCATAAAAAGACAAAGAAATAAAGAGGAAGTTTAAGCAACTGAAAAATAAACTGAACAATAATTAAAATAATAGAACAAGGAAACAAACAAGGAAAAAGAAAACAAAGAAAATACATAGATATGACTGATAAAAAAAAGAAGGGCGTGTGGGGAACAGAGAGGAGGAGTCTGCTGTCAATCTAGCAGCCATTTCCAAAGTTGAATTCCCCCATTGGATCCCCCAGGCCAATTTGCAGAGCCAAGTCTTTAGACTCTTATAAAAAAAATAGGAGATTGGGGGCAGATCTCACTCTGGAGGGCTGGATGTTCTAAAGGATGAGTGCTGCAACAGAGAAGGCAAGTAATCTGGCAAGATAGAAATGGGCCAATATATCTGGAGAGTCACATGCTGATAAATGTAACTACCTGTACCAGCACCTTGCTTAAAATGCTATTGCTATAACCATGATAGTTATAACAGTAGCTGTATGAACATGGCAATATATACAAGAGTTCCTGGTGTTTTCCTACAAACATTATCACAATACAAGCATCAAACACACACACATAACAGAAAGGCAGGATTCAGGCTCTTTCATATAATGCCATGATTTCACAGAGCGATGAATCCAACCAATATGTCATCTTTTGGGTTCATACCCATTCAGACTTTACTGCTGTGTTTAGCCTTATTTTATAAATTTGCAAAACGGACGGAAAATCTTCCTCCAGAGAGCTTGCAGCTCCTAACCTCATGATGTTCCAAAAGTATTTGAAAACCTGGCTTTACTCCCAGCCCTGGGTGTAAGGTAGCTTTTGAATCCCTGTCAATTTTTTCCTGGCATATTCTGTTCGTTGCTTTCAGACGTTCATGATCTTTTCCTCTTGTTTTATTGCTCTTAGTTTTAAAAGTGTAAGCTGCCCAACAGCAGCAGCAGGAAAATAAACTGAAATCAACTCCATTTAACGCGCAGTGGTCCCAAAAGAAGATCATACTATCAAGCCACCATCTGCTAGGACATAGACAAGAATGTTATCATCTCTATTAGAGTATCAAGTGTAGCAAATCCTCTACTCCATACAGAGAGATATTGGAGCCAGTTAACGCTGCAAATAGCTCTTCACCCTACCTAGAAACATAAGGGATCAAATCTACAGCTTTCTATCATGTTTCCCCGAAAATAAGACCCAACCAGAAAATAAGCCCTATCATGATTTTTCAGGATGCTTGTAATATAAGCCCTACCCCAAAAATAAGCCCCAGTTAAGATTGTCAGCCAGACAGGCACATTTTAGTACTATATTTCCCCCAGAATAAGCCCTAATTGGAAAATAAGCTCTAATGCGTCTTTTGAAGCAAAAATTAATATAAGACCTGGTCTTATTTTCAGGGAAACACGGTACATTCAGAACATATGATCTACTTTGTTCTATAGCTGTTTTAGAAAGGATTAGAAAAACAGGAAATTGTCTTATACAAAATTTTGCCACCGAGTAGCCAAGCTTCTTGCAAAAACCTCCTTGCAAAAGCAAACAAACTGGTTTGAACTGAGATGAGAATGGAATTTATTAAATGGGAAAGATGAGGGTTATTGGTTTTTGATAAAGCAATTTTTAAACAGGATTGAAAATAGAATATGGATGAAAAAAATCTTGCTGAAACATTTAACATCTATTTTCTACTCGTTGTTTATATGTACACACACAAGCATAAGATGTAACAATTTGTTCTGACCTAGGCTTCTTGATACAGTAAAAGTATACAATGAGTCCCAAAAACCCTCTTTTTATTTCAGTGGCTGTGAATTCTATTCATTCACAGCCTATTCATTCTCAATCTGTTCATTCAAGAGCCTTGGTAGTACAGAGGTTTAAGGCACCCTATTATTAAGCTGGTTATTAAGACCAGCTGCCTGCAATTACTGCAGGGTTCAAATCTCGCCAAGGCTCAAGGTTGACTCAGCCTTCCATCCTTTCTAAGGTAGGTAAATTGAGGACCCAGTTGTGGGGGCAATAAGCTGACTTTGTATAAATATACAAAAGGATGAAGGCTATTGCTGAGCACATTGTAAGCCGCCCTGAGTCTTCGGAGAAGGGCGGCATATAAATCAAATTTAAAAAAAAAATTCACAGATGAGTCCCAAATAGTTGTAAAGAGTCCGACAGAAGTCTGCCACAGTCCTTCGGGATAAGGCTGATAAGTACCCCCTTTATCTCCCTTGACACGCTGCCAAGACCTAATTGGCAATTAACTTTGCAAGGCCACATGGAACACAGAGTCAAAATGGAGCTGCAGAAGTGAAACTGGCCAGCATGAACAACATTGCTTCCTGCTAAGGCCCATGTGCCTTTGCTCCTCCTTTATGTGTTATGGGAGGGCCAATCATCTCCAAGCCCGTCCCTTTTGTTTTAACTGTTCTTGCCTTCTGGCAGCTCTGCACATGCGTGCACTGGGAACAGGCTCCCCCTGTTCCTCTGCCTCGCTGATATCGGACTCTGGAGGCTCCGGAGTCCACACATAACTCCCAGATGGCCCTGGCCCCAGCGCTGCCTCTGACGCAGAGCCCTGGTCCGAGCCTTCCCCAGACTCCAGGACTGGCCCATGTTCCTCCCCAGCCTCCTCACTGTCCGACTCTGCTGCCAGCTCCGCAGGCCAGTGGCGGACCACAACACAATTCAAATCTCAGATCTGGAAAAATATAACACTAGATATGCATAAACAAAAAATGTTTACATATACAGTACAAGTAATGGATTCCTTATAGTCCAATAAAAAGATTGTGCAAGATTTGAGTGGCTTCAAATTTTAAACTGTAACATCATGCCACTTGCTTAGCATGGAATACAAAGGGGACTGTATCTCCTTAGCTCTTGGCCACCTCTACGGAAGGGGAGAACCTCCAGGCAGTCTGCACAAAATATCTCTAGATTGGTTCAAATCAAAATAAACAATTTATAACTGATCATGCAATAATAATAGCAATAGCACTTAGACTTATATACCGCTTCATAGTGCTTTTACAGCCCTCTCTAAGCAGTTTATAGAGTCAGCATATTGCCCCCAACAATCTGGGCCCTCATTTTACCCACCTTGGAAGGATGGAAGGCTGAGTTAACCTTGAAAACTAGTGAGATTTGATCTGCCAAACTGCTGGCAGACGATGATCAGCAGAAGTAGCCTGCAGTACTGCACTCTAACCACTGTGCCACCATGGCATGTAATTTATTTATTTATTTATTATTAAAATTTATATGCCGCCCTTCTCCCAAAGGACTCGGGGCGTCTCACATAAATAAAAAACAATAACAATAAAATCTAAAACCAATCCAAAATTAAAATCCCCAAATTTAAAACCTCGTAGAATGATCAGGGAGTTTGCTGGAACAGCCATGTCTTCAGGCCAGCGCGGAAAGTGCGGAGATTGGGAGCCGTCCGGAACTCGGTGGGTAACCCATTCCAAAGGGTTACATGCCTGGGATAAATAAGGAAAATAAATATGTCCAGCATTTCTCTCCCCCCCCCCGCCACTTGCTTTATTATTAAAGGTTTATTTTATGCAGAGGAAAACATAAAGACATTTGCTCAGTGAAAAGATAATAAATTGATTATATTGCAAAATTTATTATTAATATAAAAAGATAAAATATTTCAGGCTCCTACTTTATAATGATTTAATCTATGTGACTAGTTTCAATATTTTCAAATAAGTTCAGAATTAAAAGAATTGGAGAAATAAGGGGGGGGGGACTTAACAGATGTGACTTGAGTTTAAAATCATATATGTAGCTCAAGCATCTTCTGGGTCTTATTTAGAAATTGCTGAAGAAGTATGATCCAGAAACTGGACAAGTCAAAGATCATATGATTATTGGATGCAGAATTTAGATGCAGTAATAGTCATGCAACAATGGGAATTTCAGTAGAAGAATATTAAATTCACACTGAATATTATACTTAAAGAGAAAATTGTGTGATTTGATACAGCCAAAATATACAGTTTTAGCAAGGACATGGTTGCACTTATCTGCAGCAAGAAAACTTCTCAAATTGCATAACAAGGAAATACTGTTGCTACACTAACTTCATGGCTGACCCTGGATTGGGGTGCTGGCTGGAATGGATGGGATTTGAAGCCCAAAGCATCTGGATGAAGAGCATCAGGTTGCCTACTCTGAATTAACCTACCTCTTTTTAAGCTGAGCAGCAGTGGTGAAATCCAGCTGGATCTATCCGGCTCGCGCAATCCGGTAGGGTCGGTGGCGGGAGGCTCTGCCCACTCGCCCGGACGTCATCACATCCCTTTTCTTTTTACCCTTTGCACATGCCCAGAAGGCTCTGTGCATGTGTGGAGGAGGCACATGCGCTCACATTTGTGATCCAGTAGCGAAGGTAAGTGCATTTCACCTGCTGAGCAGATGTACTACTCTTCAAAATAGATACAAGTTAATGAAAAGAAAAGAAAATTAACTACATTGTTAGTTAAATGTTACTTGCCATGAGGTAAGGCAGGATATACAAGCTAAAGCTAAGCAATAAAAATTACTCATTTGACTTATCTAGTGTTGTAACTTTCACCTCGTTATACATTCTCATGCCAGTGCTTCAAAGTTATGTGTATAGTCATACTGCACTGTTGGTAATATTAGTAAGACCATGTATACTGTATTTTGAGAATTTGGCAAATAGCAATATATGCTTGGCATGCATTTTGTATACAGAGGAGGCTTATGTTTGAGCTTCACTATGAATGTTGGGGTTGCTAAAACAGAGAACAATAATTTTAAAAAGTAGGGAGAATGGGACAGAAGTATAGCATTAATTTTAATGCACCATCCTGAATAAGTATGAGTAATCATACAGTCATATCCTGTACAATGTTTTCATAGAACTGAAGATAACACACTCTCTGGGAATGGGCAGGACTACTCCCTTGTACACAGAATGTTAACAAAGCAAAATTGTTTGCACTTCCTGAGACGGGGAGATGACTCATGACAGAGAAAAAGTACCAAGTTAGAATTTGAACGCATAACAGCATACAGCAGAACCAACCCTGTATTCAGAATTAGGGGTTTTTCCCAGACGTCTATTTCAGTAGTAACTGTGATTTCTTTACATATACAGCTGTTGTTTCATATACCTGGGGAAATACGGATGACTGTGGCTTCCTCCTTTGTTTTGTTTTGCACTAAAGCAGCAGCCAGTACACACATCTCAATTTATTACTGAAGATTATATCACTTAAACTTGCATCTCTCTCTCTCTCTCTCTCTCTCTCTCTCTCTCTCTCTCTCTCTCTCTCTCTCTCTCTCTCTCTCTCTCTCTGTCTGCCTCTTCCTCTCTCCCTCCCTCTCCTGGACTCATCCAACTGCCTATTTTAAATTGCTTGGTCAGTACCATGTTTTTAAAACATCTTAATCCTGTTTCCAGGATGGAGAGCTTTTCTCTTAAAAACCTCTTCTTTCCTTGTTAGGAAATACATACAACTTATTTTAAAAAATTGGTGTCATCTAATCCCAGCCAAAGCTGCCACTGTAACAACATTGCCAAAAAGGTATTAAAAGTTGTTAATCTAATCTTGCGTAGCTTCTTCTCTGGTAATATTGTACTACTAACTAGAGCATACAAAACATTTGCTAGACCAATTCTCGAATACAGCTCATCTGTTTGGAGCCCACACTGTATATCGGACATTAATACAATTGAGAGAGTCCAGAGATATTTCACGAGAAGCGTCCTCCATTCCTGTACCCGCAACAGAATACCTTATGCCACCAGACTTCAAATTTTGGGCTTAGACAATTTAGAACTATGCCAACTTGAGTCTGACCTAAGCGTAGTACATAAAATTATCTGCCACAATGTCCTACCTGTCAATGACTACTTCAGCTTCAACCACAACAATACACAAGTAAATAATAGATACAAACTCAAAGTAAACCACTCCAAACTCTATTGAAGAAAATATGACTTCAGTAACAGAGTGGTCAATGCCTGGAATGCACTACCTGACTCTGTGGTTTCTTCCCCAAACCCCGAAAACTTTAACTTTAAATTTGTCTACTGTTGACCTCACCCCATTCCTAAGAAGTCTGTAAGGGGAGTGCATAAAAGCACCAGCATGCCTACCATCCCTGTTCTAATATTCCTTTTTACTCTTACTCTTTTCATGCATTCAAATTATGTTTATACTTTTACCTGTTATTTTATGTATGCTTGACAAATAAAATAAAATAAAAATAAATAAATAAATAAAATTATGTATACCAGGAAAAAAAAGGAATTAATTCCATCCACGGAAAAAGAGTTATCATTGTAATATTTAATATATTAATACATATGTTATCATGTAGACAAACAATTTAAATGCTTCACTTCTCATTATAATTAACCGCTATCTTTTTTTTTTCTGCTGTGCAAATGCTTTTTGCTGATAGGTATCTTTAGGGCCTTCGGTCTCCTTTTATGTCTTTCAACTGATTTTGACTAGGCTGCCATCCAAATAGAGAACATGTGATCATGTGCACTGGCATGATAATTCCATTTCTTTCACGTACCAATATGTTTGCAGCTATTTCTATTGAGAGGCACATTTTTCTGTCATTTCTAATTTGATGAGCTCTTTCTCCTGTATTTCAGCAGATACCATTTCATAAAGGACAGACTACTTTTCTTGCAAACCAGACTTGTTTTCCAACCAGTTTAAGATCCCCTTCATTGGGACTTCCGGTTTCCTTGTCTTCGGCGGCGGCGGTGCCTTTTGAAGCTCCGCCAGCCCCGCCGCTTGTAGAGCCGCTTCGCGACTAAGAAGCGGCTCGAAAACTTCAAAAATCTTTAGGATTTTTGAAGAGAGATCGCAGGGTACAGATTGAGCCCCTGCAACCCCCCCAGGGAATAGTTTCTGGGGAGGGAACAGGAGCGGCTCCCATTCAACCTGCTGGAACTCCGGGCGGCGTGGGACAAGTCTGCTTCTGCAGAACAAGCCGGCTACAGGAAACTTTAAATTGAAAGAAAAGGAACCAGCCTTAATAAGCAGCATACTGTTACTTGAACCCTGAAACTCGGAATCGCAAGTATTAGAGTTTTCTTGGCTTTCTAATCTGAGTGAAAAAATGCGGATGAGTGAAAGTGAACTGTAAAAACATGGCGCTTAGCCTTAGAGTTAACGAGCTGGCGAGTGTGGATTGCTGAACTCATCTTGCTTTGTTACAAAGTTTCTAAATTGCTACGAAGTTGCTTCGCTTGCAACAAGAGAAATAAGAGAGAAATTTCTCCTTTTTCAATACTGGACTTTGCTTTACTTTGGTTCTTATTTGATTAAATCTGGGGGACTTTTTCAGAAGTCTTTGTGGAGGTGGGAGAGGAAGAAGAACTTCCCTTTTTAGTAAAACCAGCCTACGTGGCAGGATGGCCTCAAAGAAGCAGGAAGCGAAGGCAACAGGAGGTGGATCTCCCACACATAAAGCACAGCCTCCCCCAGTACAACAGATACAGACTCAGAAAAAAGTTTTTGATGTGGGAGATTTAAAAGAATTTATTTCTAAAACTTTGGATGATAAATTTCAAAAATCTCAACAGGAGATAGATGATAAACTTCAAAAATCACATCAGGAATTTATGCAGGAAATTAATGAAGTTAAAGATATGGTGAAACAGAATCAAAACAAGGTGACCAAAAAAATATCAGAAGTGGCGTCTGGCAGAATTTATTGTGAAAGTTGATTCTAAAGTTGAAGAACTTAAATCAGAAGTTAATGTTAAGATGAAAGACAATGATTATAAAATTGCTGATGTTGACAATAAAATGCAAAGAGTTGAAAATGAGATTGTGATGGTACAATTCAGGGCAATGGAGTTTGCCATACGGCTTCGAGGAATTCGAGAAGAGGAAAGACAGGATTTGAGACAGGTTTGTTCTGAGGCCCTGGCCAAGATTCTACAAGTTAATCCTGATGTGGTTTTTCACAAAATAGATAAAATTTACAGAGTGAATTCTTGGGTGGCCAGACAAAGACAATTGCCCAGAGATGTGGTCATATATTTTACAGATAGAGAAATAAGAAATGACATCCTGCAAAAATCCTTTTACACTTCTGTGCAAGTGGGGGGCTCACGAATTGGAATTTATAAAGAATTACCTCCTAAAATGCTGAAAACTAGAAAAGAATTTGGCTTTCTTGTTAAGGAATTGCAAAATTTACAGATACCATTTCGGTGGGACGCCCCAGTTGGTATAATTTTCAGATACAAGGGAGAAAGATATCGTTTGAATACCGTGGAGAAGGCAGAGCACTTTTACACTACTATTCTTAAGGAAAGAACACCATCTCCACGTACATCTACAGTTTTGGAGATTAAGGAGAGTGAAGAGAAGCAACCTCAACGAGAACTGCAAGAACAGTCTAAGCAGGAATTAGAGGAAATGCAAGGCGCAGAAGGAGGTTTTCTGGATGAATGGGAATGGAAAAGATGGATAGAATATGTTCAGAACAAATATCAAACTAGAAAGTATCAAATAGCTTTTATTTGAAAATAATGTTTTAGAAATATTTTAATGTAATGAGGTAAAAAGAAAAATTATACAGGGGAGGGAGGGGTTCAAGTTTACACATAAGTGTCATATTAAGGGGTTTTTTTTACGAGTTATGAGTATATTATAGGGAAGTCTGGGGGGAGGGGAGGGTTAGGGAGGTTGGGAAGTTTGGGGGGGGTGGGGGGGGAAAAAGGGGTGAAAATGTAATTGTAAAACTTTTGCAATAAAAAAAAAAAAAGATCCCCTTCATTGCATCCTGTTTATTTTCTCCAGCAATGCAAGTGCTCTTCAACAAGTACATCTTACATATTCTTGTCAGATGAAACAGCCTTGTGTGCAGTGCTTCTTCAATGATATAACCTTCTATACAGTTTCTGGCTGAGCTGTCCAGCATCACCTGTGGGAGGAATTCTGTAAATTGTAGTTCTTCAACATCTGGAGCATGATCAGGTTGCCATTTGGGGGAAGGGTATTCTTTTTGATCTGAGCTGAATTTGGATTTGGGTCAAACGTTCTTTCTTCATCCAGTGTATGCTAACAATCCTTTAGAATCAAATTATAATAAATATTTACAAGCTAAGGGTAGGTACATATTATGGAGATCAAGTTGAATTTAGCCTAAAGTGACTTTATCTGAAATACTGGAAATCTGGTAAATAAGCAGCATCAAAATGATATTGTGGAAATTATATCAGATAATTACATCATGGCCTATTAGCCCAGAAGCTTATCATCACTGGATTGACACTCACTATGAAAGATTGCATCAGTATTTTCATTCTAGTTCCTTCTAGAACAGGGGTGTCAAACTCGCGTAGTCACGGCGGTGTCACGTGACGTATTGTTAACTTCCCCCCCCCTTTGCTAAACTGGGCGTGGGTGTGGGCAATGCGTGACGCATCCAGCCCGCGGGCCACGAGTTTGACACCCCTGTTCTACAAGAACAGGAATACAATAGCCACAGCATAATTTGCAGAGAAATTTTTTCATGCAGCTGAAAAAATGCCTGCAAGTAGCTTTGTTTTTTGTTTTTCTTTTTAAATATGTCTGGGGATCCCATGTTAACACCTACTGCATTTCTAATATAGAATGAATTAGGATTACTCACACATCTTAGATGGTAACAATTGTTCATACCTTGAGGTCCTATGATACTAGGGCAAATACTGAAATATCTGTTGAATAAATAGTATGTGGCTAACCTAAAGAAATCCGGTTTATTCTTGGAGACCACAAGATTTTTCAAGTTCCTTGCCTAGCCCTAGGGTTCTCTTGTGTTCTTACGTCCAAGGGAGACCTTAAGGGAGCCCCAGGGCTGTGAATTAGACTAATTGTTGTTCAACCTCACCAACTTGAATTTATTTGGACTTCAACTCCCAGGATTTGCCAGCCAGCACGCTGGCTGCAGAATTCTGAGAGTTGAAGTCCACACAACTTCAAGTTGCTGGGATTGAGAAGCAATGTGCTAGCTAGACTATGAAATTGAGAAAACCAGAAAGAATCCAATGGCACCATTCGTGTCCTGATGCTGTATACCTGCTGATCCTGATGCCACGTATGGATCCACGAAGTCCCCAAGAACTGAGCTCAGCTTAAAGGAACTTGAACCTTGGCTTTGTGTTCTGACTGAGAATATTAGAAGCTGTCATTCTCAAAGGGTAACATTTTGCACCCAATACTACCATCACCATTTCCTCCTTAAAACTCACCTGGAAACATCTGTCGAGCTCCCGGAAAGACAGTTCTGAATCTTTTAAGTAAAAAATGGAAGGGAATGAAGAACACAAACGGCGACTCGGAAATGCCTTTCTTTAAAGATTCATCAGAGTAACGGATGAGTTTATGCGGGCTCTTTTTAATAAAAGAGAAATACTTTAGACCAGCCTTCAGGCGACATCAAACCCTTTTTTAAAACATGTCAATACTCGTATTTAGCTATTAAAAGCAACCAATTTATCTCCGCTCTTCCGTACGTCTGCAACACCTCCACCGCCTATGGAATCAAACAGTGCACGGATTTAACGGATTGGTGGGAAAAGCTGGGCAGCACCGCCACCTTCCGGAGCGTCTCCCTTGAAAAAGACGCGGGGCGGAGCGCACTCCGGCGGGGCAGCCTCTTCCTCTTGTGACGCCTGGAAGCGGCAAAGTCGCGGAGAAGCAGGAAGTAAGTCCTAAGGTTTTTCTTTTCTTTTCTTTTCTTTTTTTTAAAAAATCCAGATTCTTAAAATGAGCGTATCTCGTCAGGATCGCGCAAAATGTTAGCTGGAGCACTTTAGAAAAGTCCAAAACAGATTTCTATGTCATTAAAGCTCGAACCGGATTCATTGTAGAAGTTAGAAGGCTGCAGACTAGTTGGTTGGAGAGAAAGACGCGTTTTCTCCTAAAAAAAGTAGTAAGTAAAAGGGAAAAAAAGTAAGTAAAAAGGAATATTAGGACAGGGGTGGTAGGCACGCTGGTGCTTTTATGCACTCCTTTTACAGACTTCTTAGGAATGGGGTGAGGTCAATAGTAGACAGTTTAAGATTAAAGTTTGGGGAGTTTGGGGAAGAAACCACAGAGTCAGGTTGTGCCTTCCAGGCATTGACCACGCTGTTACTGAAGTCATATTTTCTTCAACAGAGTTTGGAGTGGTTTACTTTGAGTTTATATCTTATTATTTGCTTGTGTATTGTGGTTGAAGCTGAAGTAGTTGCGCAAAAGTTTTTCAAGAACTTGTAGTTTTTGTTTTAGGATTCTGCTTGGCCAGGAGTTGTAATAGCCAGATGTTGCAGACTCCGGAAAAGAGGATATCAGAATTAAAGAGAGGAATATTTTTTTAAAAAAAAAAACTGTGCTTGAAGTTTGACTCTTGACAAAAGCTTCTGAACCTTCCTTGTATTCTTTCTAGGTTTCCGGGAATGGATCCCTTTTTGGATTTGCTGCACTCGATTTCAAGGGCCTTGTCGCCCGCGGAGCTCAAAGACCTTAAATTTCTTTGCCAGAGCCATATTGGTAAAAAAAAACTGGAGGGTGTAAGCAGTGGCAATGAGCTCTTCACGATTCTCCTGGAACAGGAAAAAATTGCGTACAACGATGTAGAGGTTTTGAGATACATGCTCAAAAGTCTGAAAAGAGAAGATCTACTAACCCAACTAGAGCAGTACGTCAAAACAGCGGACGGTGATCCAGATCGTCAGCCAGAGGATAAAGAGAAATGTAGGTTGCTCTTGTTACTATTTGATCTGGAAAAAAAAATGGTGCTTTGGACCTTGAGGCAGGGGTGAAATTCAGCAGGTTCTGACAGGTTCTGGAGAACCGGTAGCAGAAATTTTGAGTTATTTGGAGAACTGGCAAATACCACCTCTGGCTGGCCCCAGAGTGAGGTGGAAATGGAAATTTTGCAGTATCCTTCACCTGCACGCCCACGCCCACCAAGCCATGCCCACAGAACCGGTAATAAAAAAATTTGAATTCAACCACTGCCTTGAGGGGCAGGGCTGCAGTCTTCCATGCACCAGTTTGCAATGTATCACACTGGCTCTGGGGGGATTTATTTTTTGGTAAATATTCAGGCTGCTAAGGTTGATCTATAGGTGCTCTAGGACACTTTGGGGTTATTTTTGTGAAATATAAGTCATAGGAATACTTTGTAGAATGTGTAAGTCTAAGGTGTCTTGTTCAAAAGGCAAGTTGTTTCTATCCAAACAAGCTGCTCCATATTAACTGTTGGTTCTTGGCACCTCATCCCACCTTCCCTTGCCCAGAGTTCTCTTGTTCCTCCGGTAATTGCAGGAGAGAAGGGAGGCATAGGAGAAAGAATATTATTAAGTAACTGCAGCCCTTGCACCTTGCTCAGTCCTATTCAGGAGTTTTATATATTTAAAAAATGTAACTGGATACTTTGGGAACAATAGATTTCAGCTTTTGGAGGGAGAAGCTTTACAGGTAGGCCTTGATTTAATACTGATCACATTGTGACCATTCAAAGTTATGATGGACCTCCCTGGGGGCACTTATGACTCAAATTAGAAGTTCCGATGGTTGTTGCAGTCATGTGATCACACCAGGCGCTCATCAATTAGGCTGTATTTACATCCATTTGCATTGCCCCACGTTTTACAACAACTGAAAAATGGTGTTTACTTCCAGTTTTTGGCAAAACTGGGCCCATTGCAAACCATTGGTTTCCTTAATAACTGCAGCATTTGCTTAGTGACTGGCACAGAAAAGGTCATGAAACAGATCAATCACATGGGTGACCCAACTTACGACTGACATTAATTACAGCTAGTCATAACTCAAGGACTACGTGTAATAAATTTAAAATCATCATTAACCTGTGGTAGTTCTGTAATGAATCTCACTTGTTTAATTTGGACTAATCTTCCAGGAGGGTGATGGTGTTGATTAAGAACAAAATTTCTGAGATTCCCAAAAAGCTTGTAGAAGAGGACATGAATAGCCCCATATTAATGTTTCTGATAGCCACATCCCGCCTGAGGGAGCCAGTATTGTCCAAGGACACTTACGTGATAATGTGGCCAGCATGACTATAACCAAAGGTGCACAGAATGCTGTTACCTTCCCACCAAAGTGGTACCTATTTATCTACTTGCATTTGCATGCTTTCAAATCGCTAGGTGGGCAGAAGCTGGGACAAGCAATGTGGGTTATAGCTATCAATATTTACCATATTAGAAATTGAAACCAGGGTGGATTTGATTTAAATCGAGTTGATTTAAATCACAATTTAAATCATGATTTAAATCACTAGTAAAAAGACTTGATTTAAATCAACTCGATTTAAATCATAATTTTTAAAGAGCAACTGTCATCTCTGCTACTCCTTTGACCCACTGTTGACTCACCGATAGTCCCAGTGCTGCAGAATATACAGCCTCATGCTACATAACTAAGCTCCATTTCATGCTGAATAAACTAAATTATTTATGTATCTTAAATAGAAAACTATCTTACGATAGATTTTTACCCCAAAAGTTTTTTATTAAAATAAATTCAATAAAAATCAAAAAATCCGATTTAAATCAAAAAAATCTGATTTTTTTGATTTTTTTAAAAAAATCATTGATTTTTATCCACCCTGATTGAAACTGAGAACTTTGAAAATACTCATTTAATAGTATTGAACCCCTAAGCTGCAAGAGTTTCAGAGAAGGACAAGGAAGGGATAAAACTGATACATAATAGATGATGCATAGGTGTCCCACTGCAATTCACCTATTTGATATGTAGTATGCTTTTCTTTCTAGATAAACTGAAGAGAGCTTTTGAAGTCATATGTGAAAATGTTGGAAGGAACTGGAAAGCGCTCGCTCGAACACTTGGAATTTCAGATGCCAAAATGGATAGGATTATGGTTGCTAATCCCTACAATTTGGAAGAACAATTGATGCAATCGCTTCTAGAATGGCAAAAATCAAAAGGAAAGGAAGCAAAGGTGGAGGATATAATAAGAGCTCTAAGGAACTGTCGAATGAATCTAGCAGCAGATTATGTTGAAGAAGCTGTGAAAGAAACTGAAACTCAGTAGGATTAGTCAGAAGAGACTGTTCTGGCAATGAATTAAAAATTCATAAGAGAAGACTGTCATTAGATAATTTTTTTTAAAAATACAATAATGTCTGATGTAATCTTTTTCAATTTAAGTTTCATTATATCAGCACTAGGCAGCCGATAAGTGTATTCAGCTCAAAAAGGCCTTATTAACTTAGACCCTGAGGAAACCATTTTTCCTTTTCCCCTGCATTCCTTGCTGTTGGAAGGAAGAAGATCAAGAGAAGAGCAGATGGCAGAATGAAAAGCAAAAAATGATATTCACTGGTTTTGGACTTTACCCAGCACTCATGTTCAGCAAATAATTTTAAAGATAAGGTGGCCCTCAACTAGTGCCTGGGCTGCAGAAATGAATGCTCATTAGATGGCAGCAAAGTAACACAGAAAAACGTTTAACATTTTGCTTTCACATAATAGTTTACCAAATTTCTGTAGCCAGATTTGCAAAGTTCTATTCAATTAAAAGATTTTCCTAATTTTTGCTGTTTCAGATGTACAGTAGACAGTTTATTCACAGGCCTATTAAGATGAACACAAGGAACGTGCCTGTATCTGATACCGTGTTTCCCCAAAAATAAGACCCTGTCTTATATTTTTTGAACCCTGAAATAAGCGCTTGGCCTTATTGCCATGCGCTCAAAAGCCCAATTGGGCTTTTTATCAGGGATGTCTTATTTTGGGGGAAACCGGGCAACCCTATCCATGGATACTGATGTAGCCATGGGCTGTATTTTCCAGTAACTCAGCATTCAATGGTCTGTAACAGCTTAATTTTCTGTTGTGAAAAGTAATAATAAAAAGAAATAATACAGACTCCTTTCAAGCTATTATATGCTAATAGCTAACAGTGGGACATGATCTTAAGCTGTTTCCTCATGAAAACATGAGTCACTTAGGTGAGACGGACATTGTAGAAATGTGATGAATAAATACAAATAAACCTACACAATAACTTGGTCCGTTAAATTTACACTTTGCATAATCCCAAACTGGATAGAGTTAGAGCCTCCGAGTAGAGTGAAATGGGTACAAATCTTGAAGTGGTTCTGTTATTCCTTCAATTATCCAAAGAATCTTGCAAAATATCAAACAAATGGCCAATGTTTATGATCTTACCCACACTGGAGCAACAAAAATATTCTGTGGGGCCCTGACTCACATTGTAATTTCCAACTTTCTCTGTACAGTTATCAAATATTCCAGGGCCCTGCTTTTTGTCTGTTTAGCTTAAATCAAACAGCATATTATATTTTATGTGCAGCATGCTATATACTGTATCTCAATGGCTTCATTTTTACAAAAGCAATTTTAACCATTGCCTCCTCCCAATTAATAATGTTCTTTGAGTTAGATTAAAAAAAAACACAGCTGCGTTATAATTACATTTATGATAACCTGTAATTGGATGTAGGAGTGTTTTTGGAGGTGAGCCAAAAAAAGGAAGACAGCAGCCGCAACCTTGAAAAATCTGCCCCTATTTACATGCATTTAGGTAATAAAAAGGGGTGGATTTTTGATCGCATGCTTGTGTTGTCTTGACTATTTTTACCTTCTCTCACCAAGGAATATCCCTGATTGGACTTATACAAAACCAACCTCTTGGAATTGTGCTTCCACAGCCAAATTTTCTCCATTGAAAATTGTAAAACTAAGTTAAGGAACCTCAGGCAGTGTGTGTTTCTTCTGCCAAAGCCACATCCCTCCATGCTAGCACAGACAAGTATAACCCTTGCCAACTGCTTTGTGCTTTAAAAAAAAAAGATAGCAAAACAGAACTTTGGAAATTTAGAAATACAGGATAAGTCAGGAAAGAAAAAAACTAATAAAAAGCTTGAAAATATGGTGTAATCCCATGGAAAAAATTTTTTACCCAAAAGGCACTTGAAAGGGCAAAAGTAAACTATTAGGATCTACTTATAATATAATAGAAATTAAAATATATTTCTATAAAGAATTAAGGGCTAGAAAGGCCTACAAGCCTGTTCTATTAATTTTTCAGCTGTACAGTACTTTCAAGTCTTAAAGTCTTAAAAATTACTTCAGCAAGGTCCCATTCTCCATCTGCAGGAAAAGAGGGATTCTTCTATACTCCCACATAGCTGTAGACATGATTTAGAACTAACCCTTTTCCAACCTATCAACACTGAAACATGCCCAATAGTAGCATCATTCTGTTGTAGTGCAATAGATCTGGGGGCTCCATGTTGGGGAAAACTGTGTGCTAAATTTTAGGTCCTAGTCCAAGTAAAGATTATCTAAAATGGGACCTCAACCCCTGATTTGTGGACTGGCACCAGTCCATGGCATGTCAGCCACCAGGCTGTGCAAAACAAAGCACCATTCCCAGGATACAGGCAGCACATGAGACCACACCCCCTCCAGTCCGCAGAAAAACCTCTCTCCACAGAACCGGTCCCTGGTGCCCAAAAGGTTAGGGTTAGGGGATCGCTAATCTAAAACATGGAAGGAAGTACCTGAAATGTAAAATAAATAATATGTGGTTGTCATGGCATCCTCAGACCAAGTTTGGATATTTTGATATTCTTTTGAGAGCCTGGATAGGGAAGTAGTGGAGAGGAAAATCTAATAACAGGGTGATCCTGATCTGGAATGACTTTCATCTCAACAGGGACTTTCATCTCAACAGGGTGCTTTGAAAACTGGAGTCGAGGTTGTTCTGCGCCCCTGCTTGGAGCACCTAGACGAGAAAAGGTAGTATATAAACTGAACAAATCATTATTATAATTTATTCAATTTATACACTGCCTGATCAGTTACTGGAACAACCACTTCATACAGCTTCTAAGAACTAAACAAGAGAATCGGAATTGTTAGACTAAGCTAAAGTTAACAATTTAAAACTTCTGTCACCCCAGAGGATGAATGAAGCTTGATGTCCAAGCAGAAAAGCACTTATTTACAGTATTGTTGGCTGTAGTTCTAAGGATGCATTGCTCACTTTTCTTAGGGAAAGCCTTGCAGTCATGAGACGTTCTTTCAGTAATAACATAACAGGAAGCAATTTCTCTAGTTGTAGGTGTTAGAAAAACTTAGATGGCTGAATAGCTGTTCTATTACACCGCAATTTAAAGCACACAAATTCTACCAAGAGGAAAAAGTCAAAAAGTTCTAAACTGGAAGGCTAGAAGTATTTTTTTTAAAAAAATAACCTGTCAAAACCCACACCTAACTGAATATCTACAATAGGAAACTAATTTAAAAATCCCTATAGGATGGAACACTACATACTAATTATTTATTGCCATGCCTTCTTCTATACCTCTCACATTTTAATGGACTTTTTTGTATTATGTGTTATCTTATACATAGTTCCTGCTTAAACCAGTTTTTACATAATTAGACAATTAACATACTTTAGCTCCTCATTGTGCTCCCCTCCTTTTCTTAAGGCAAAGCTTTGATTGCTAATAAAGCACACAGAAATCCAAACATGGCAAAGTATCTTTCCATGTTTTGTGACAGGCAAGGAACTCTAAGAGAGCTCTAAGTTGTAAACCTTCCCCCTCTTTTTATTTTAAGTAATAAAAAATACTTAGTTTAGGTATGTCCAACTATTTTAAATATACTTCAGATATAGGTTTCTGATTTGATCTGATCGGTGCAGTGTAACATTAGCAATGACATTTTAAAGACATGGGATTATTTATTCATTGCATTTATGTCTTGCTTTTTCCCTGAGAAATCAAGTCCATTTTACATGGGAGTCTCTTCAAATTTTATCCAAACAAGGTACAAAGTGAGCTTGGCTGAGAGAGAATGACTAATAAAAAATCATCCCACTGACCTCCATAATTTAGGTGGCCTTGAAATTTTACAATCTGTTAACCACTATACATTATTGTCTATCCACAGAGTAATGGCATTAAATTTCGATGCAACTCAACAATCCACCACTTGACCTCCTTTCAAATAAGACTACATTGATAAGTGGGGAGGAAGACTGTGATCTATTCTGTAGGGAGACAAAGACAATGATTATGGCTGTTGATTTCTGTCGATGTATGTTCATGTATGAAAGTGAAAATGTTGGCAGTGGGGTCTGCTCCTTCTAGTGGTGCCACTGGATAATGCCCACCCATCAGGGTGGTGCTGAGCTGAACACAGGCCAAACCAATGTCAAACCCAGGCAACAAGTCAGTCCGTCAGTCTTTTTATTGCAACCAATGGATCTACAGCCATATCTGTCAAAATGGAGACATGACCCAGATGCTGTTTGATCGTGCAAGATGGCATTCATCGATACGAAAAGTGGACCCACATCTGCAGACAAAACGCTAGGACGCGCATGCGTCAAGATGGCGACCCGGCTCTAGGCTCGCTGTGATAGAGATGGGGGTCTTGGCTTGCGAGGGTCTCCGGGGGGGTCGTTTGACCATCTGGGACCCCCTGCCCGGCAGGCGTGCTCCTAGCCGGTCGATTGAGAGCTTTTCGGGCTCTCTAAGGTGCCGATAACAGCGTGGCACCGACGCTCCGACGAACAGCTGTTCCGAGGCCGCCATGAGAAGGGCGGCGTTTGTGAACTATGGGCGGCGGTGGCAGCGGCGGCAACGGAGGAACAGAAACGGCCAGCCTTCGGCTTTGTTTGGATGGTTGGTGCGACTGCTGCGGTGGGGGCGCTGGCGTCGTCGCGGACTGTACCCCCCCCCCGCGTCAGAGTAGTGGAGGTAGACGCCGGGGGGAAGGAAGTCGACGTCGAAGGAGGTGAGGGTGAATGGAAGATGCTGGTGGTGCCCGCGAGGATGCCAGCGCCTCCGCCGACGCCGTTGTAGCAGCCATTGGGACGGCTGGAGACGTGCAGCCGAAGAAGAACGCGAGGGGGGAGCCTCCATCTTTGAATTTTAAACCTCGGCAACTTCGGGCCACCATGGGGCTGGGGCAATTCCCAAACTGTAGCTCCCATGGTGAGGCCTCCTTCATAACCATCTCGGGGGGCTAGGACTGGGCATATAGGATGCTTGGAAGACCTGGAAGATTCGAGGGGGGGGTTAATGAGGGTGGAGGGGCTGTTGGAGTTACTGTGCAGCCCTGGTTAACCCTCTCCCCCCGCCTCCCGTCCTAGTTGGGCCATTATCAGGCCCTATGATTAACATGCTTGCCCTGCCGGTTTCCGCTCGATGGAGGTGGCTCCCACTTATTTTCCTCTATTTGCTTACCTGTATTATCCATCTATACGCTACCTGTATGAAAATTGTGGACAGCTCTCTTTCTTCTGGAGACTTTGGACCTGGCTCTGTTTGTTATCTAGCACGCTGGCTGTATGAAAAATGGCAGCTTACAGGAGGACGAATGGAGCCGGTTTCTATCATTGTTTCACTACCGATGGGATGTACCATCTTCCCCATGGCGAGTTGGCCAACCATCGTGAGAGGCTGGTTGGACGATTACCCTCGAATTGGTTGGAACATTGGACTCCTCCACTGCCGTGAGAGGACAGTGGAGACTCTTCCCTTATGGTCAACCTGCCTTTTTTCAGGACAATTTGGACTATCATGGAGCCCTGGGCCCATACCTTATCACTACCTCAGAGCTTAGATGTACCGAAAAGCACAGCTTCTTGCACTGCGAGACTCCCCCCTCTCGCAAGCCTGGCCCTCCACGTTATCGAGGGCCTACCTCAATGACGGGTCTTGGGACCCAGAGAGGTGGCATGCGGCGAAGAGGGGGTTGAGGGGTTTTTTATGTAAATTTTTGGAAAAAATTTTAAGGGGTCCCAGGGGGGGGGGAGGCAAAATTGGAACTAGGGTAGTGGGTTCGGGGGATAACCCACCAAGGGGAAGGTCAGGCCTGGCCACTATACGCGGCGGGGGGGGTGGGAGTTCCGGAGGAAATGGAGGGGGTCGAGCCTGTCCAGATTGTGTTTTTACCATCGGTACTGTGAGGGGGAGGGGTAGATATGGCGGGAGCAGGGGGCCATATCATGTTAAGGGAGCGCGCACCCGCTGTCTCCACGCGGTAGCGTGCTCCGGCCCCCAAGGCTCCACTCGTTCTCCAGGTTGCACAGATCCTCAGGGCCCGGGCCTTCGGCTGATGTTGTGCAATGCCAGGTCCGCAGTAAATAAAGCCCCCCTCATTTGTGATCTTGTTCAGGAGGGGGGAGCGGACCTGGCAGGTATTACGGAGACCTGGTTGGGCCTGGAGGGAGGGGTCCCTCTGGTAGAAATGTGCCCACCAGGCTTCCACGCTTTCCATCAACCGAGGTCTCAGGGAAGGGGTGGGGGAGTAGCGGTTATTATTAGAGAAGGTTTTAGGCCGAGGGAGACCACTGTTCCTCAGACGGCCGGTTGTGAGACCCTCCTTGTGAAGTGGGGTCATGGGGTTCAGATGGGTTTGCTGATCACGTACCTGGCTCCCTGCCACGTGGCAGCAGCCCTGCCCGAGCTACTCAACGTTATTGCCGCGGTGGCGGTTGATACCCCCAGACTTATGGTCATGGGGGATTTCAACCTGCCGTCCGTGGGTGAGACGTCTGAGGTGGCTCGGGAGTTCATGGCTTCCATGACGGCTATGGATCTGACCCAGCTAATTCATGGCCCTACGCACATGGGGGGAAACACACTGGACCTGATTTTTGTCTCTGGACAGTGGTTGAGTGATCTCGAGATAGGGGACATAGTTATCGAGCCCTTGTCATGGTCGGATCACTCTCTCCTTCGCCTTGATCTTCGAACCGCTGCTCCCCGCCGCAGGGAGGCGGAACCGATAAGATGGTACCGCCCCAGGCGCCTGATGGAACCTGATAGGTTCCAGACGGAGCTTGGGCCAATGCCTGAGGTCTTGGCTCACGCCTCGACTGGAGACTTAGTGGCCGCCTGGGATAGGGCGGCCGCTGGAGCTCTGGATCGAGTCGTGCCTTTGCGGCCTCTGACCCGGCGCCGATCTCACCTGGCTCCTTGGTTTACTGAGGAGCTGAGGGAGATGAAGCGCCGGAAAAGACGCCTAGAGAGTAGTTGGAGGGCCAGTCGCACTGAATCTGACCGGACACTGGTAAGATCTCATATTAAGAATTACCTAGTGGCGATAAAAGCAGCGAAATGTACTCATCTTGCTGCTCTTATCGCGTCATCAGATAACCGCCCGGCCGCCCTGTTTAGGGTGACCCGCTCCCTGCTCCACCAGGAAGCGAGGGAGGACCCCTTGGAGGGGAGAGCCGAGGATTTTGTTCAGTATCTGTATGACAAAATCACTCAGATTCGGGAAGATCTGGACTCTGACTGGGTAGATCCAGTGGGGATGACGGAGGCAGGTCCTGAGAATGTTATCTGGGATGAGTTTGACTCTGTGACCCCTGAGGACGTGGACAGGATTCTGGGTAGACTGAATGCGACCACATGTTTGTTGGACCCGTGCCCCTCCTGGTTAGTGCTGGCTTCCCGGGAGGTGACGCGAGGCTGGCTCCAGGGGATTATAAATGCTTCATTGAGTGAGGGTGTCTTTCCCGCCGCCTTGAAAGAGGCGGTGGTGAGACCTCTCCTCAAGAAGCCTTCCCTGGACCCGGCAATATTGGCAAATTATCGTCCAGTCTCCAACCTTCGCTTTGTTGCGAAGGTTGTTGAGAGTGTGGTGGCACGACAGTTTCCCCCGTACCTGGATGAAACGACGTATCTAGATCCGTTCCAGTCGGGCTTCAGGCCTGGGTACAGCACGGAAACGGCATTGGTCGCGTTGGTGGATGATCTCTGGAGGGCTCGGGACAGAGGTTGTTCCTCTGTCCTGGTCCTATTAGATCTCTCAGCGGCTTTTGATACCATCGACCATGGTATCATGCTGCACCGGTTGGGGGGGTTGGGGGTGGGAGGCACCGTACTACGGTGGTTCTCCTCCTTTCTCTCCGACCGGTCGCAGTCTGTGTTGACAGGGGGGCAGAGGTCGACCCCGAGGCCCCTTATATGTGGGGTGCCACAAGGATCGGTCCTCTCGCCCCTTTTGTTCAACATTTATGTGAAGCCGTTGGGCGAGATCATCCGTGGTTTCGGGGTGGAGTACCATCAGTACGCTGACGACACCCAGCTGTACATCTCCACCCCGGACCACCCCAACGATGCCCTTGAAGTGATGTCCCGGTGCCTGGAGGCCGTACGGATCTGGATGGGGAGAAACAGGCTCAGACTCAACCCATCCAAGACCGAGTGGCTGTGGTTTCCGACATCCCGATATAGTCAGCTGGTGCCATCGCTGACTATTGGGGGCGAAGTATTGGCCCCCACGGAGAGGGCTCGCAACTTGGGTGTCCTCCTGGATTCACGGCTGTCTTTAGAAGAGCACTTGACGGCCGTGACCGGGAGGATTTTTCATCAGGTTCGCCTGATTCGCCAGTTGCGTCCCTTTCTGGATCGGGACTCGTTACGCACGGTCACTCATGCCCTCGTCACCTCCCGTCTGGACTATTGTAACGCTCTCTACATGGGGCTCCCCTTGAGGAGCACTCGGAGGCTCCAACTGGCGCAGAGTGCGGCCGCGCGGGTGGTGATGGGAGCGACGTGGCGCTCCCATGTAACGCCTCTCCTGCGCGAGCTGCACTGGCTCCCGGTGGTCTTCCGAGTGCGCTTCAAGGTTTTGGTCATCACCTTTAGAGCGCTCCATGGCTCAGGACCTGGTTATCTACGGGACCGCCTACTACCACCAATAGCCTCCCACCGACCAGTACGCTCCCATAGAGAGGGGCTCCTCCGGGTGCCGTCGGCCAAACAATGTCGACTGGCGGCCCCCAGGGGGAGAGCCTTCTCTGTGGGGGCACCTACTATCTGGAACGAGCTCCCCCCCGAGATACGGAGGATTCCGGATCTGCGTACCTTCCGTCGCACGCTGAAGACGTTCCTATTCCAGCAAGCCGGCCTGACCTAAACTTCTCCTCTTTTAAATGGGAATTTTAAATTTGGTTTTAAATTATTGGGGTTTTAAATATGGTTCAGCCAAATTTATCTAACTTGTTTTATTTCTATTTTAAATTTTGTATTGATATGTTTTATTTCATGGCTGTTCACCGCCCTGAGTCCTTCGGGAGTAGGGCGGTATACAAATCTAATAAACTAAACTAACTAAACTAAGAAGATGATGATGTTGTAGTAAATGAAAATGTTCTTTTCCCCTTCTGTCACATGAAAAATTACAATTCAGTGAGTTATGGCAATTTGAAGACTATTTTGGAACTTCCTGGCGGAATACAATCTCAGATGGGACAACTCTGAAGTATGGGACAGCATTGTTCAGTTTCTTCAGATCCTCTATCTGTATTTTCAGAGAAGCATAGGAATCCTTCAGACCTTTGATTCCACCAATAACTGAATGTGTGATCTTTTTAATATGTTATCCAATCTCACAGGGTATCACATCTCAATTATATTTTTTGAACTCTTCATGTCATAGGTCTACATATCAAATTTACAAAGCCTCTGGTAGAAATGTGATGATGCAGTGATCAAATTCTGCAGCTTGCCAATGTTTTTTTCTACCTTTATTTGAAATCATCATCTCAATGATAAATGGACAGTATTTGACAATAAACACTTGGAAATGCCTTCTTCATGTGAACACTTGTAAACTACATTTTTGGATCAAATGGCGTGTTTGTACATGAGAATTGTAATGGAGGTACATGTCTACAAATGTTACATTAAATACTATGTGCTATCTGGTCTCCCCTAAGGCTGTTTGCAGTGCAGCATATCGCACTGTTAATTGCAGAAGAGAATTCTTGGCTATGATTCCTTTTTATCGCATAAACACTTTAATGAGCTCATGTGCAGCCTAGGTTTGAGTTCCTCTTGTGTTCAAAGAGAAAAATCAAGTTCTGTGTACAATTAATACATAGTACAATGTTTAACTGAAGTTCAGGCCCGATAATGCAAGAAATTTCTTTGGAAGAAGCTTGGAAAATCAATACGCAGGATTCTGGAAACTATGCTTTCTCTTGCTTTTTGCACAATACAGCACTAAGCTTTTCTGCATCCATGCCTGGGTACTCTAAAACAGATCCTATTGGGTTTAAACCAATGGTACCCTTCCGTTTTTGAAAAACAAATAACAAAAACAAATACCACTGCACATACACGAATTGCAGCGAGGTTAATAGCTTTGCAAGAGTTTACTAATCTTGTCCCCTACATAAAGGAGCCTTCTAGTCATCTAATCTAATATTACAATTAGATTTAAAGTAAAATTATTTACTGGGCTCTGAAGATTGGAACTTCACTTGTCAACTGTTACTGTAACTTTGTAACTGCACTTGTCAAAAATACCTCTTTTTAGAACCAGAGGTTTAGAAAAACTATTCCTGCCTCCATAGGCTGTGGTTGCAGCTTATCCAGGAAATCTAGCTAAGACCTGAACTATCATGCATTCAAATAAAACTTCAACTTCTGGGCAGACTGCAATGCTTATGGCTAGGAATAAGATGGAAACTACAATGTTGTACAAATAAATACATGTTATCCTAAGAAAGTAAGAGGAACACTCTGCAATACTCCATAACCAATCGTTATATATGTGATGTACAATGACAACAAAGGCTATACTATACTACTATACTAAATTAATCAATGACCTGCTAAAGTCTGGTGGCATTACTTTGACTCTCCAAAACGTACTGATCAAAATCAAATTATTGCAGACTTCTGTCTCTTTTTGTGATTTGACATGCTAGAAATTAATAAAAGCTGTTTTGTGAGATGGGCAGCTATATAAATTTGACAAATGAATAAACATTTACTTGCTACTTATAGAATGCTTTTGGATCTGCCTGTACACGTGTACTAGCCAGAGTTCCATATTGCTCCCTCCTTGTTGACTTTCTGCAACTTGTTACTGACTTGGTTATTCTCCCATATCTTAAGCTAGGATGGTGGCTGAGCCTTTTTGGTTTTTGGTTCTGAACAGCTGTATTCTTTCTTAGATATATATGTTGGGTTCTTTTAAATGGCATTTAAATTTTTCAACTGTAAAATGCCCAGAGTCACTATGGAGCCAGGTAGCCTCAAAACTAATTAATTAATTTCTCCAGTAATTAATAACGGCATACAGAGACTAAGAAAGATGAACTCTTTTTTAATTTTGAAGGAGTTCCGAACAAGTAAATTTGTACAAGCAACATTTCAAGTGAAATTATGACAAAATCCTTTCCTTATGGACTTTGGTAATCGTATGTCCTGCTGTTTCCTGTTCACTTCCTTTTTGGTTTTCAGGACATCCGACAGCTCCTTATTCCCCCTGCTGGCTTTTTTATGAGCTCTCTTTATCTTTCCTTTGGATCACAATAGCCTGAAGTTGTTCTTCTGATAACATCTTGTTCTATAGAGCAACTGTAGACTCATCCCTTTCATCCACTATTCCCATCTGTGTAGCTTCCTGAAATCTCAGGTTTTTTAAAAAATTATTTTTGTCCTGATGTTCCTAGGCCCACTTTCTTTCAGGAGTGTTGTGCTTCTCTGTGGGAAAACAGTTCTTATATCTTACTGCAAAACTAGAACAATTGAGTGGCTCATTTTTTCCCCTATGTTTCCAGTGAAAAAATGTTTGCCTTTAAGTATATAACAACTTGGCACTGTGATCTCAATTCAAGAACTTTCACCTACTTCAAAGCAGTGGTGGAATTCAATTTTTTTACTACCGGTTCTGTGTGCATGGCTTGGTGGGCATGGCAGGGGAAGGATACTGCAAAATCTCCATTCCCACCCCACTCCTGGGGGAAGGATATTGCAAAAATCTCCATTCCCGCCCCACTCTGGGGCCAGCCAGAGGTGGTATTTGCTGGTTCTACGAACAACTCAAAATTTCCGCTACTGGTTCTCCAGAACCTGTCAGAACCTGCTGAATTTCACCCCTGCTTCAAAGCACCCCTTTTACATATCCCCACTAAATATATACAGGTACAAAAAATTGAGGGATGTATTCTTGCCCTTTTTAAAACTACGAGCCTCATTGATTGCATCATAAAAGCCTACATTTTGATCGACTGATACAGTTAGGACACTGTTATTCTTTTACTCATATTAACTCATATAGCCATTTGATAGTACTATTGGATCTCTCTCCCATTCAGCTTTCATGAGGTCTTTGAGCAAGATCCACTACTCTTCACTCTAGTCTCTCATTACCTCTTTATCAGCATTGGCAGCTTCCGCACATTCTTGCTGCATTTTTAGCTGCAAGGATAAGAGCAGTGTTCAAATAAAAAATACCTTTCAGTAATTGATATATCTCCTTTTATCAGTTTCCCTTCACAAAGGAGTGAAAAGTGTGGCTGAGTAAGCAAGTGATGACATCATTACTATATGCCTGTTCTTTTTTTTTTCCAGAGCAGTAATGAGAATTGGGTCCTAAGTCCAAACTCCATTATTACCCAGAAGGCAGGCAGACAACAACCAAGCAACTCATGGTTATTCTTGGTATAAGTTCTTATTGCTATCAGTTCTTGCTTTCTGACATTTTTTGGCTAGGCAGGCAAGCAGGCCACAGTGAAGAAAAAGAACAGTATATTTTGTTAAGGACTAATTCTAAATTGTGACTAAATAACCAACTGCTGGTAGCCCTAAAGAACATATACATTCTGTACAAAAATTCTTTGGACTCTTTTAGTAGATGCATTCCAATCAAAAAAGCTGTAATTGGGCCTATTATGCACAAACTAGTACACTGTATGTAATGCCAGAATCATAGGGCTGGAAGAGACTTGGAGATCTTCTATTCAACCCTCTGCCCTAGGCAGGAGTTCTTATTCCACCCTGTACAAATGGTTGAAAACCACCAGTGATGGAGTACTCACAACTCAAAGAGGTAAGCTATTCCATTGACTAATTGTTCTCACCATCAGGAAATTTCTCCTTAATTCCAGGTTGGATCTCTCTCTGACTAGCTTCCACCCATTGCTTCTTGTCCTGTCCTCGGGTGCTTTGAATAAATCGACTCTCCCTTCCCTGTGACAGACCTTCAAGTATTGGAAGGCAGCTCTTATGTCATGCTAAGCCTTCAATCTATTAAGCTAAACTTACCCATTTACTATTCATCATACGGTTTAGATTCCAGATCCCTTATAATCTTTGCTGCTCTTCTCTACACTCTTTCTAGGGCCTCAGCATATTTTTTTGTATCATGGTGACCAGGACTGCATACAGTATTCCAAGTGTGGCCTTACTAGTGCAGTGTAGAATAGTACTATCACTACTTGTGTTCTTTATGCTATTCTTCCTTTAATACAGGATTGCATTGCTGGTTCATACTTAAGCAATGTTCACCAAGACACCTAGATTCCTCTTACAGGTACTACTGTTGGGCAGGTATTGTCCATTCTGTACATATGTACAGTGTTTGATTTTTCCTGCCTAAGTGCAGGATCTTACTTTTCTTACTACTGAACTGCATCTTGTTGAACAGGGTCCAATGCTCCAGTCTGTCAAGGTCCTTTTGAATATTGAGTCTATCTTCCAAAGTGTTGCAGTTCCCCTCAGCTTAATGACATGTACAAATATGATAAACACCCATTCAGACCCCACATCGAGGTAATTTATGAAGATGTTCAAGAGCACTGGACCCAAGAAAGAATCTTAAGGTATTCCACTACATCTATGTAGATATAATTCTATTGGGTTGGTCAAATCCACAACACTATTGCAACTGAACTGGTTCTTTTCCATTATCCATGACAGTATTCAAATAGCAACTGCTATCCTATTTGGCAATGATTTTTTTCTCCTATATTCTAGGTTTCATACATTTATTAATGAGCTTTGAATATTTAAGGTACAGTAATTACAAATGCCATTTCCTAAATAGTAAGGTTTAAAGAAATTAACATTGTTAAACTATATCCTAGACATTTAGAATTTATCCATTTACAAACAGGGTTGAATACTGGATTATTTGTGCCTGGATTATTCAAAAAGTGTGATTATGCATTTCTGGAAGGAGATGTATGTTCTTTCAACAGAAAGACAGGATAGTAAGATTCTGTCAGAGTTCAATTTGTTCTTTAAAAATATTTATTAATATTGGGCAATGTTAAGCTTCAGAATTAATGCCTGTAGGCTAGACAGAATTCCTGACATTTTGCCAGCAATAGTGGCTGGCATCTTCAGAAGCAAGGTTGTCCACTATGTAGAACACAAGCAACTAAATAAGGATTGATTCGGCTCCTGTATTTATAGCCGGATATTTGACAGTTTATTGGTCTTTAGTCAAGCGAGTTTCCAATTGGTGCAGCTTGGTGAGAGCTGGTCTCAGATTGGTTGTTGTGCCTGAACCTGACTGAAGTTCAATCCATGAAAGTTTCTACTAGAAAATTATTAATGTTCTTTAATGGAACAGAATATAGTTATTATTTTGTATGTAAGTAAGGGCGGCTAATTTTACACAACGTGCGGCCCCATTGCGAACAGGTAGTAAAGGTAAGTAGATTGTTCCCTTAGTACAATCTATACTTGCTACTTAGCAAGCAGCAGTAGCAGCAAGTATCCTGTTTGTGAACTCAATAAAAGTTTATTTTCCCAAAGGGCAAAAGTTAAGGGGGGGGGATGCTATTTTTATGAGTAATAAAACTATTAGTTGAAAGCTAGCTACATTTACTCAAAAATAGGTCCAATTTGCTTCTCACAAAGAAGCATTTTTCTACAGAGAGATACATATGAATTGTCAGTCCTTTTTGGAATTCTTCTTTGACACTTGATTAGCAAACTACATTATCTGTGCATTCACCAAGGTGAACAAATTCATCCAAAGGTGACTTTCTAAGGCTCCCGATTTAACTGTAACTATTTGTTAAGTAACCGGAGCAGCCAAACCTTTCTCACTCTGTAACACATTAACCGGTCGAGTAGTCTCTCCTCCTTGCCTTTCTCCAAATTGCTAAACTCATGTTCTCAAAAAGTGCAGTTCTCCTCGCAGAGGCTTCCAAGTTTCTTTCCCCACCCCCTTCATTTGCGCTCCCCATGGATAGAGGTTTCAAAGTATTTCTAGCAGGACCACCAGATTCTGTAACAGCTGTTTGTTCCCTATGCCATCCGTCTGGTAAACTCGAAAGATTCATTTTTCTCGCCATGTACAATGGATACATGAGAGCTAAACTTTTTGTTTCTCTATGTCATATATGTGGACATATGTGTCATATATGTAATATAATATATATGTATAATTTTATATTTATTTTGTCATGCATATGTAGCGTATATTGGAGAGGGCGAACCTTTTGAGAGCTGCGTGCAACGAAATTTAATTTTAATGTATGCCGATTAGCGTACATTCAAAGTGACAATAAAGTTATTCTAAGTCTAAGCTATTCCCCTTATTATTGGCAACGGTGCTTTTTTTTTAAAAAAAGAGGCAACTGGACTTTCTGGTTTTTTTTTTTTTTCTTTGAAGACTTCTCATCCAGGAAACTTCAGCAGCTCTGGATGGTGAGAAAAAAACTGGCAAGAAGCCAAGAGTCAAGCCTCCTGGGGCAGCTCTCGGTAAGGACTCCCTTGGGACCGTTGAAGACGTGGAGCGGGGAGAGGAGGAAGGGGGAACGTGGCCTTTCAATTAGTACTGCACACGTGTTGTTTATTTAGGAGAAGGACCTCCGTGTTTGACGGACCTACTTCCCAGCTATGCCCACACACGGGGCTATTCTTTTCTCTTGTCCCTCAGAGAGAGAGAGAGAGAGAGACCGCGGCCAGCTTCGTCTTCCAGCTCTCAGGAGGAGACACGAGCCTGCCGCCGGTGCCCTAAAACCAACGGTCGCCCCCCCCCCCTAAAAATATATATAGTCTGACTTCGCTGAGGGATGGGGGGGGAAAGTAACGTCCCCTTCGCCTTCCAGGGCGAGACGAAGGCCCCGCCGCGCTGCATTGTGGTCCACGCCGTTGTATGTTGAAGCCGCAAAGCCTGTCGGGAACCACGGGAGGCGGCGGCCAAACTCCGAGCGGCGGCCGAGGGCCCGGCTGGAAACAGGCACCCCCATCGCCTCCTGGAGCTTCTCAAGCCTTCCCTGCAAGCGCTCTCCCGGGCCCGATTCGCCGTCGCCGCCGCCTCCGCCGCCGCCGCCCGTCGTTGGGGACTCGGGAGAGCCTTTTGGGAGCATCTCCGAATTTAGCTACCTCGGATGGGGATGTGGAGTCAGGAGGCGGAGCTACCTGGGCAGAGAAGGCCGAAGTTGAGAGCGAGAAGCGGAGCGCAAAACTCCTCTCTGGCGCGGTGGATCCCCTGAGGCCTCCGAAAAAGCAGCCCTCGACCCAGGAAAGTCTTGGCGCGGCTTCCCGGTGAGGGGTGCGTGTGTGTGTGTGAGGGGCGAAACTCCGAAAAGGTTCCCTCGGGGCTCTTCACCCCGGTCCTCGCAACTTTTTCTCCGCTTTTCTGGTGCTCCGTTTAACTCTTCCTGCCTCGTGAAGGTGGCGGCGCGGAGAGCTCCTGCCTCCCCGTGGAAGAACGGAAGGATAATGGTTGGCACCCACATCCCAAGGACGGTCTTTGGATCTTGGCTCTGCTTTTGAAGCTTTCCTTTCGCAGCAACATCCCCCCCACGCCCACCCCCCAAAAAAGAGGAATTATAAATGCACGGGAGAAGACACGGAAACTTAAGAGGCGGAAGAGAGGACTGCCTCCGTCAGAACTATAACAGCTTCAGCTACTTCTTTTGTTGTTGTTGTTGTTGTTGAAGTAAATGCCTTTGTGACCTAAAGTAAGATTTCTACATCATGCACAATTTGCCGGCCCAAAGACCTTGAGAAAGCATTCGGTCTTTTTTTTTTCTTTTCTTCCCCACATAACTTCTCACCTTTGGGGGAAAAAGAAGACTTGTGGACCAGGCTTCGAATAAGGGAGCTTAGTATAACATACGTTGATTTAACCTTTTGCTTACTGCGGAAAAGTAGATTAATTGATCCTCCTGTTGGTTTATCTTTTGTTAGGAAGATTACTTATTGCCTTGTGTGACTACCCAAGGTGGGGATTATTTAATGAATGAACATTGTAGTCGGGGTGGATGGCTGCTCTACCATTTCAAATGCTTTTGGAAATCGTTATGCAAACTTGCTGAAAAAAGCTGATATCGTTGGGAAAAATTGATCTCTCTTGACAAACCTCTTTTATCAAACAAGGTAAGTGGATCACTTGAAGCTTGCACAGTAAACACTTTATGATTGTGAGGTGTGACGGATTACTAGAATAAAATAACAAAGGAGTCCATTCTGAACATGTTAGGTCAGTGCTGGTTACATTGTTTAGTTTTAAATGATTAAACTCATTCTCGTTTTATTATATAGCTTTTAAAATATGACAACTCAAATTGGAATGGAGAAAAATTGTTTACGTTTAGCTCAATAATTACAAACTGTAAAGGGTAAAAAACTTTGAAACAAATTTGGTGGCCTTTAATAAAGAGGAGCTGTTTCCCTTTTTTAATGACTCACTTCAGGAAACTTATTAAGGCTTTTTCTAATGCTGTACCAAAGAGTTTAAATTCCCATACATCTTAATTCAAGCTCTCTCCCCCCCCCCCAAGCTCAGAGAAATGGAAGTAGGTAGTAAAAGTTTAAAAATTAATTAAAGCAATTAGAAGAATCTTTTAAATACCCCATTTTGTTCCAGTGGACTATGATGGTTGATTAATAGTCACATGAATAAGCAAGTTTGCTTTATTCTTGTTATGCCTTTTGCTGAATGAATTTTATTCAAATTAATCTATCTGCAATAATGCTACTGATGCATTTTCTGTACTAGCAATTATTAATGCAATTAGAATGTCTGTACTTACCCATAAACATGCTGGAATCAGATAAAGGTCTACCCCCTATACTTTTCTTTAGCACCTACTAAGGTAAGTTAGAATTTTAAACAATTATCCATGTCAAGTGAACTTTACCATGGACAACTATAGGGAAGTTTTATCAAGTTATATTTTGCACACACATGTCTGGTACTGTAAATTTGTAATAAAATTGTGACAAATTCAAATAAGTATAATTGGATGCTCGTAGCTAGATAACATTGTAGCATCTTAGTTTTGCTAATCAATTTGAATTGGTATTTTTATGGTTTCATAATTAATCTTAACATTAATTTCAAGATGATGTGTGAAGTGATGCCGACCATCAGTGAGGCAGAGATTCCTTCAGGGGGAAGTGGAAACCGTGGTTCAGGTTCTCCCCTTCAGTCGGATGCTGATTCCCATTTTGAGCAATTAATGGTATCCATGTTGGAAGAGCGTGATCGCCTCTTGGACACATTGCGAGAAACTCAAGAGACACTTGCATTGACCCAGGGTAAACTACATGAAGTTGGTCATGAGAGGGATTCTCTACAACGACAGCTTAATACTGCACTTCCTCAGGTATTTATTTAAATGAAAACTTTTTTAAATTTAAAAATGTTAAAATCAATATTTTAAGTTTAAATTCTTTTCCCTAACAATTATTGGCAGGAAATAATAAACACTTAGAAAAATAAGTGTTCTAGAGAGATTAGTTCTTTTTTTAATGGGATTTCTAGGAATGATGAAGCAAAATATTTAATATGAGTGACAGAGTTTGAAAGGTTGCTTTATTCTCATTCATTACCCATACAATTTAAAAATTCTAGATTTTTTTATTCTGAAGTTGTAGGCAATTAAATCATAAGAGTTATTAAAGTGAAACATTTGTTGGACAATACTGTAGTGAAGAGAAAATATTACTTGCCATGCAGGAAGATGTAATAAAGATATCTAATGATCATGTTTTACTGGTGGGCTTTCTTACAGAGAACCTAATATTAAGCCAATGTTTGACAAGAACTGTAGCTTTTTAAAAACTAGTATAGAATTTCATGTTTTCTCCATGGTAATAATAGCAGCACAACATAACCATAATTTTCTAGCAATATAACACTTCCCCAATATTTTGGTTGTGGTTATAAATATATTGTGGAATATTAAAAGATAGGAAAATCAAGGATCATATGAATAAGATCCTTTATATAGATTTGTAATAGCTGTAGTTTGATTCCACTGTATAATATATATATGAAATATTATATTGTAAGCTACCCAGAGTCATTGACTAAGATAGGTGGCCATAGGAATTGAACAAATAAATTATAAAATTGTTGTGCAGATGAGCATATTTGTAAGCACTCATCTGCACAACAACTTTATTTGTGTGTAAACGGTATATGTTTGTAGGTATATATGTATATTTATACATGCATAATATTTGAATATTATTTACAAAGTTGAAATCTCCATGCTTCCTATTGATAATTACTGGAAATCATTAAATAAATTGTAACTTACTTTTTTCTCTGTTTCACTACATTAGATAAAATGTGAATGATTGGAAGTCCCTTATGTGACATGTTGTAAAGATTTCAGGGTTTTTTTAATGTTTTTTTTGTAATTGTATTAAACATTACAATAAAAACTAATACAAACTAAAAAAAATAGAAAGTGCAGAAAAGTGGGAAGAAAAGAATATAATAAAAGAAATATATAAACAAATGATTTTTCCCTTCATAATAAGTATAAACAATTTTAGTAATTCATCACCTTCTCTTAAAATACAATAGCTGATCTTTTTCCCCCATATTTTATCTCATCTATAAATAAATCTTTAAAGCTTAATTGTTTAGTTCTAGTTAAGTCCATTAAGGGTCCATAGATAACTGTGAATCGGTTTTAACCTTGATCAAATAAACCAACTTGTTAATTTAAATGTTTTTAAATTATTTTTTTTATCATTCTGTAAGCTGCCCAGAGTTGCTTCAACAGTGATATGGGTGACATTTAAATTTAAGAAAAAAATTATATTCCTTTCTTTTCACAGTTGATTTTTAATCTCTTCTAAGACTGTCCTAGAACTTGATGTACTTTAAGACTTTAGCAAGTTACCTTTGTATAACCAATTTAAGAAAATTATCCAGATCACTCTTTTGATTTGTTTTTTGTATACCTCTTTTAATTAATTAAGGCATCAACCGGTTTTATTTGTATATCCAGTGTAGCATCTTTTTCCATATCATTCTTCTAGCTCTCATTTTTAAATTCATTTTCAAATCAGGAATGTCTTGTCTGGTAAAACTTGTTCTTCAGCTGTAACATTTTTTAAACATAGTCTGTCTATAATGACAGACACTATTAAAATTAAATTTTGGATCCATTCTTCAGAAATATCTTAAATGTATCCACTTAATGTATTTTGCTCTATTCTATTGCATTAGTGAAAGTGTTTTTCTTCTTTAATTGTAATCTTCAGTTTCTTGTAGTTCTCTCTGGTAGTCAACTTTCAAAGTCCTTTCTTCTTCTTTTTAAAGAATTCAAAACAACACCATTTTCTCACAGGAAGAATTTTTATAATTATTTTCAAAATCTTATTTTAAATCCTATCTGGACCTTAATCCTTTTGTAACTTTCCAAAATCAACATTCTAATCATCCATTTGCTGTTTATTCCAAAAGGGAAAAAAATGAGATCCTTGCATTTAAAGCGTTTGCTAAAAATTGAAGGAAACTCACCCAGTGCTCTAAAACCTGTCACTGCAAAGATTCCTAATACTTGAAAGCAGTTAAAGCAATTTCCAAAAGTGATTAAGAAATGAGGCTTGGCAAACCTTAGATCCATATAGGCTGCATTATGGCTGTGAGCTGCTTGAAATCCTCTGCTCCCAGCCCCTCAACTTACAAGTTGACCACAAAAACATCAGTTTCTGCAGTTTGTTCATGAGAAACAGCTGTCTGGAGAACAAGTGGTTGTGATCTCTGCTTTTTCTGGAGAGAGTTTTGCTGTCAAGCCACTGATATATGTTGCAATTCTGTCCCAGCTCCTTCAGGGATTTCTAGTTCACTACGAATGCTCACCAGAAGTCACCCCAAGATTTTTTTAAAAAAATTAATTTAAAATTGGTGCCTGGGTTTTGTTTTTTGACTCTGTGTAGTAATGTTCAATAAAAAAATACTAAGATCTAAACATAACCTTTGTGTTCCTTGGTGGTTTTGGAGGAAATTTGCAGACAAAAGTATTTCTTCTGAGATTAGTACTAGATGAAGTTCAGACCTTAGATAAATAGATTTAGGATATCTTGTACTTAGGGTTCCACCCACCCCCCTTCCAAAGAGCATGTTTATATTCCTTTGTTTTGTTTTAATGCCAACTGCTAGGAAAATGAATTTGTTTACCCTTCATTCTTTCTGGATTTTGTTTTGTAAGAAAATACATACTTCATAATGAAATTACTGCTGAGAAAAACATGTAAAATATCTTAAAGGATGGATTTAGATTAGGTGTAGTTAAAAATTAATAAACTTAATTTTAAAATTAATAAAATACTGTCACAGTCGTAGAAATGAAAGGCTTGAAACATAGCTTTTGCCTAATAAGATAGATATAACTTTATTTTGAAACAATATGTTTTTGAAGTAAATTCATATATTTGGCTAATAATATTTATATTTTTGAGAATTTAAGGTGTAGAGCCACATACATTTAGAGAAACACTTTTAATAATAGCTTATTTTGAATGCAGACCTAGTTAAGTATCTTTGGCATTGTATTTAATTTGTATTTGAAACACATCCAGTTAAAAACTGTCTTGTGAAAATTGAAATTAAGAGATGAATATAGACTTGAGTCATTTTATTTTGGAGTTAGACTTAGAAGACTTTGAAGAAAGAATGCATTTAATCTTGCTATGTCAAAAGAATATTGAAGGCAAGGTAGATACATAGCTACAACAAAGCAAAGGGCGGAGTGGACTGAGTAAATGTAGTCAGAAACTGTTTAAGGGACAATATTTGATAATCTAGATTAAATTTGCAGCATTTGCTTAAAAGGTAGCTAAAGCTTTTGAATGCCTAAAAGCATAATGGAGAAATATATTGGTAACTAAATCCAATTATATTATGAAATTAAATATTAACTTTAAGAGAATAAGAAATACAGACCGCAGGGTTGATGGTCTGATGCTTTTTAAAGGTATAGGTAACTTTTTGTGCTTAGACACACATTTGAAAGTAGGCAATAGATTCTTTCAGAATGGCTGCCTTGATACATATGACCCCTTAAAAATCACCTGTTTTTCAGAAGAAAATTACATATTGTTATAATTGTTACATATTGCTTTTGCCTGTAATTTCTTATGGTATAAATCTGATTCAAGTACTGTGGTACATTTGCTCTAATTACCGAGTTCATGTTTTAATCCATATCCAAATAAATTGAATTATATGAGATTTGGCTATAAAAAAGATTTGTAAGGCTTTCATGGTAGCTTAAAATGTTAAGCCATAATATGGCTTGTTAAATTTTGATTTAGTCTGTGGCATGTAGCCACCAAACTATAGTTTTTTCAAACCTACTACAAACCTAGGATTTTTTTCTGGAACACTGACACCTAGTTGAGATCAGAATTTAATGAACCAAATTCACAGTTTACCTACATTGTATATTGGAGTTAAAAAAGATACAATGAGTATCTTTACTGGGAAAGATGGTCTTGGAAATGGAGGATACTGTTGCAATTTTAAGCAGAGCAGAAACTTAATCTAGTAATTTACTGAATATTCATGATATCTATTTGGCTTGCTTTATTAGACTACGTCTATTCCTTTGTGACAGTCATCTAATAGAAAATGCAAAACAAAACAAACTTTAGAAATCATATTGCAATTTAATTTCTGCTATTAACATTAAATTTTACAACACAAAAATACCAATAGACATGTTTTTAAGACTGATTGGAGGAGCTATTTTACTCAATGGTGCTATTGAGACTTGTGGTCTAAATGGATAGGAGGGCTTGTTTGTTTGTGAGCGTACAACTGGAGACAGCTTGGTCATAGTATTTTCTGTTCTGTTAATTTCTTCATTTGATTAGTGTAATGTGTTATATGTGGGGCTTCCCTTGAAAACAACCAATAATCTTTACTAACTCAGAATGCTATAACGATAATTGTAATTTAAACAGCCAAGGAGAAGCATACTATCAATTATTACATGATTTCTGAACAAACTGTTCTATCTGCTTATTTGCCTCTGGGCACTATTTAGTGTCTACCTTTAAAATCCTGTAATGATTTAGGAGCCAAGTATTTGACAGAATGCTTCTGCAAGTGCCATTTTTCCTATACCATAGAATCTCTTCTTGGGATCTTTCTGTGGAAAGTACTGTATATTGATTCATGTTGTAGAAGCTTTGTGTCTAGACCTAATACAATGTGCTACATTTACTTTATGGACCATCTGGAGTCAGGTGAATTGAGCAAACTAAATCAATTAATAAGCTGTCAGGTTAAATCCAACAATGATTTATACAGTAACAATTATTTCCATTTTAGTTATTTTCAAGATAGTCAGTCCCATCTCCCAATTCCAGAAAATCTAATATTGAAGTTTCTGACACATCTTAAGCACCATAGGATAGAGATATTTTTGCTGAACATTCTTACTTTCCTCTTAGTACATTGGACCCAAGTGAAACTAATGTAAGATCATTGTTCTACAACGCCTCTCCCTGAATGGCCAGAAATTGCCTATTACATTTCCCCTTTCTTCAATATGGACGTTAGACTTCATTAGTTTGGTTATGATATAATGAATATGTGCCCATGCACACACAAACACCCACATGGCACTGCTTGGTTTGTTTCATGACCTGAGTAAAGCAGGAGATAGTGAGGATCAAGAGGCTGACTCTTATCCTTCCACTTAAGATTAAATGTAAATTTTTCTTCCTTATGCCATGTAATTTTTCATACCTAAGTATTATCCACAGTGTGCAGTTGGAAAAATTATATAGAGAAAACATTTCATGGATGTGTGAAAGATCAGTTTTTACTATTTCCGTCAGTCCTTCCAAACACCTGAGAATTTTATTTTCATGAATTATGTCACATGTGGGGAGAAGTCCCCACAATCAAAATTTAAAGATATTTTATTGCTAGGAAAATAAAATAGATTACAATTCCATGTTCACCTCTTTCTAGGAATACAGAAACAAGTGATTAAAAACCCGTTTAGCTCCTTTCTGTCTGCTGCTCCCTCCAGAAATTGAAGCTCTAATCCTTATTTAGGAATGAAATACACACTGCTTACTGCTCACATGGCCTGGTTCCAAATAGGCCACAGCCCATTAGTGGCCATGGCCCATGGGTTGGAAACCCCTATTTAGAGTCCAATGAATCCAGGACTATGGTAGTGCTGGCCAGGAGAACCTTTGCATACCTGTAGTCTATAGGTCTATACCTATCACCTGATCCTTTGCTACTGTAATTTACTGTACATAAGACTGCACGAAAGATTATTCGAGAGCACCAGTTAATGCAAGTTGTAGTTACTTTTGCAGGAACCAGTTTTATCAGATATGGCTATATAACATTGGTTATTATGGGAGATTGATTAGATAGTTTTCGTGTATTACTTTGCTCAGCCTTTAAGATCTTTGGAATATGTCTAATTTGTGATACAGCTGAAGAGTTTTGGAGGCAGTTACTTAGCTGTGGCATTTTTAGCTTGAGTGCCCTTGCTATGGAATGCTTTCAGCATCTTCATCATTGAAATGTTGTTCTTGTGGTTTGGTTGGTTTGGTGTCTTTTACTCTTTTATAAGATTAATGGTGTATAAAACCAGTTAATTATTGTGCCCTGATTGTAGAACACCCTTCTCAAAGTATAGAGATTTCTGATGCTTTTTGGCACCATGTCAAAATCTGTCAGTTTCCCTAAGCATTTTATGCTGATTTATCTCAATCTGGTTGCTGGGAGTTGTCTCATTTTTATAGTTTCTACTGTTTGCCTTTATTTTATTGTTTGCAGAAAAAAAAGAAAAAGAAAAAAGTACAGGAAAAGTCATCTTTTAAAAAATTCAATTTATCTTCAATTCATATCATTATACAATGTATTTACAATTTTTATATTTTATTTATATTTTTCATTTTACCTAATTATAAAAATAGAAATGAAAAATTAAGCAGATAATTTAGTAGTCTGAATACTAAAGACTCCTCCAGTCAAGATTGTGATAGAATGCTTATTCAAATATGAAACAAGATAATTTCCTCAGAAACTTGCATAATTAGTTAGTTTAGTTAGTTTATTGAATTTATATACCGCCCTACTCCTGAAGGACTCAGGGCGGTGATTGATGGGTAGAGAATTGATATACAAGTAGAATACTCAGATATTTAAGTTTTAAGCAATCAAGTTATTTTTATTGATAGGTGGAAATAAAATTTATGAAGATACTTTGATGCCGTCCTGAAATTCTTAAATTAGAGGTTTATGTGTTTTTTAGAATTATGAATTGAATATTTAAAATTCAATAAAATAGGCAGGACATTTGTTAGTTTCTGAATAATTATAACACTTAAAACTCCAACTTGTTAACATTTTGAATTCAGTACAAATCTTTTAAAAAATGTGTCATATTCTGACCTTCGTATCGATCGATTGATTTTTTAAAAATCCGTGTAGAAATATGCAGTCTTAAATAGATTTTGTGTGGTGTGATTCTTGGACTACCTGCAGTTATTAAATCTCGGCACATGGTAAAAATAATTTCTGCTTCAAATGTAGGAAAATTTAATATTTGCATGATGAAATCTGGAATATAGTTTCATAGAAATAAAATCCTATTTTGCCTAATAGAAAGTTGTGGTTGTAGAATCAGATATTTTTTCATTATATGTCTGATACATAGTTTGATGTATTCTAATGTGCTTTGGGTACATAATAATTTAACTGTGATATAGTGTCATTCATATGTTTTACATCATACAGGTTGTCTTTGCTTAGCAATTGCCTCATTCAGCAACTGTTGAGTTATGATGGGGCTGAAAAATAACTTAATGACCAATGCCCTCATTTACAACCTTCACATCATTCCTCAGTCACGGTGATTGCCATTACAGTCAGTACACATATTCTTTGTCTGACCTTTTGGGCTTTTTTTTTTCTTTTTTCCTCTTTGAATAATAGAGAGATTGGATGGGAAGGGATTACAAGAGAATAAGTGGGCACACAATGTGGAATAGACCAAGCTGTTTGTGTAGTATGCTTGTGACAGCTAGCACCACAACATTTCTTTCGATGTGGATTCCCCATTGTGTGCTGACTTACTGTCGTAATTCCTTCCTCTCCAATGTAAATACAAACATTAATTCCTTTCTTGCTAATTATAACAAGAGAGGATGCATTCCAAAGGGTGGGGGAGTCATTAGGAGGCAAACAAAACTGGAAGGTGTGAAATTAATTCATTTTGTTACTTACATGCCTGCTATCCCAGTCCCCCAGTTAGTTTTCCAAAGTGGGGGGAAAGGGAAAACATAGTTGTGGTCATAAGTGTTTTCCCACTTAGTGGCCACTTCAGTTAATGATACAGCTGCTGGTTCCAAGTGTGGTTGCTAAATGAGGACTACCTATAACTTATATACTTCATTTGCATGCTACCTAGGGCTGATAGAAATTGAAATTTAAAACATTTGAAGATACAATGTACTTATTCTTTTATAAAATTTGAATCCTTTTACATATGCAGCAGGATTTATTTGGTTCTCCTCACTCCTTCATCTTAATTGTGCATACTTCTGGCATCACCTGCTAATCTTGTCTGCCTATAGAAGTTAAGCTGGTCTGAATTTATTTGCTCCTTGACTAGAGGACCAGCAAAGGATAACAGGGTTGTATATTAGACTAAGACATCTGAAAATATCCAGGAATGAAGCAATGGTAAGCTACTTCTATACTGTTGCACAGAATATTCTCTTATTGTAATCACCACAAATCAGCCTTTTTAAACCACTATTATTTGCTCTGGAGGGTTCTTCCAGATGTGTAGAGCACAGTTCAGGAGATGGCTAGGGAAGAAGATGCAGTTGTTCTATTGGTAGATATATCTCTTAAATTTTTAATATTAAACATTTTAGAAATAGTAAACTAGCATTTGGATTTGTAGTATTTGAAATTGTGGCCTTTACATTGCATCATTTAATTGATCTTTGGGGGGGATTACACAATGGGAAGTGTATGCAAATACTGAATAAGTTATGAAAAGTTATAATTGAAATTACATGGTGAATTATAGCTATTTAGTTTGTGAAAAGTGGAATGCATTCTGTAAGGAAGAACATTAAAATAGTGAAATTGTATTCTCAAAATTCCTTCATGTTAACATAAAATAGGCAGTAATTTTGTCCAATTAGTTGTTCTGCTTTACAATATATTATGTTGTATAATACTGAAAGCAGAGTGTAGTAAAAACAGGCAAAATTAAAAATATAGTATAAACATTTTTAGCAACTGATTTGTTTTCCAGGCTGTTGGGTTTAATATTCTGGATTTTGCTGTGAATTTTAGTTGCTAAAGAGACAAAAATCAAATCATTTTAAATATTAATGTTTAAAATTAATGCTCATTTTGTATTGATGGCATAAAACACTTAAATGTTTAGTTTTCTTTATTTCTACTTACACATGTTCTGATGATGTAGGCAATAGAAAGCTCTTCTCAACACATTTTATATCCTCTACACTTCAGTAAATTCTTAAAGCCTCTTAAGTCAAGTCTAACAGTTCTGTCTGCTTGCATTCCAATATGATGACCCAAGTAAGCAGAAAAGAGCTTAGTTGCTTTACTCTATAACCTTTTGATTTTTGTTGTGAAATGTATTTCTTGATTCTGCTACTGCTAAAAAGCCAAATTAGAAATAGATTTTAAATAGCATTCTGTTCTTTTTACTCAAGAAATAACTCTTGTAGACTTTTATTCTTTTATGTTCTTTATTTTAATTAGGATATGTAAGAATAGTAAAACGGAAGAATGGTAAACAGTGCCATCAGTTAAACATCACAAAAATAATTTTATCTTTTTATCCATGCAAAATCAGTTCCAAAGTGACAATATAATAATGTTCATTAGTATGCATATCATTTGTCAAAATAAGAATTTAGTTCTTACTCTAAGATTCTGATAGTTATCATTGTTCAGCAATATTTTCATTAATTTTCAATATCATTTATCTTTTAATGTCAGATGTTAGCAAAAATGAGAATTTTAATTTTATCAGAATACAATATCTAAAAGTGATATAAGAAGCAATTAATGCTTTTAAGATTTATTGGAAAAAATTCTTTTTCTCATGTTACAAACTTGTTAAACTAGAATTACTGGATTATTCAATTATTTTAAAACATTATTTTCTCCTTTGCATTATGCATTTAAAAAGAGGTGATTTAGAGAAATGCTTTTCCTTTCCTCCTCAAATACTGCAGATAAATGCCTTAAAAAAGGATAACAGAATATTAAACTACCATTGCCAACTTTAAATGCACAATAACTTTCATATAAAATTCTGCTAAATTTTTTTTTTAGGTAAATTAGCATAGGAGAGATGCATTAGAAAAAAAAGTTGAGTAATTGTAGTTGCTGAAAATGTAAGCTATTGCCATATACTTCTTTTAGACATTATTGCATATGGGGACAAAATTCATAAAAGCAATAAGTTCATTATGAAGTTAAATAGTACAATAGCAAGTTTGATTCTCCAATCCTTGGTTTAAAAAGGGAAAAAAGAATATTTGTGGTAAGCTTTCCCTTAATTTAAAATGGCAGTAGTTGGATTTCTAAAAGTTACCCATGACTGTCAAAAGATACATGTATCCTTCTGTTGATCAGCTGGTTATTTTTACCCCTATTAGTCAAATAGTCAAGTATTTTAAAGATACAAATATGATGAGAGCAAAATCATCATAAATAGGTATAATATTCACAAGATTATAAAAATATCAACTGCTGTCCAGAGCAATCTAATCTGTTTGTTCAGAATTTTTAATCATTGCATAAAACATTTAAAATAATAATGAACTTTATTATATTTGTATTCTAAACTGTATTAAAATAGGCTCCCTTGGCTTTCCCACACATTGTATAAGTAGATTAGTGTATTTCATTCCTAAATAAGGATTAGAGCTTCAATTTCTGGAGGGAGCAGCAGACAGAAAGGAGCTAAATGGGTTTTTAATCACCTGTTCTTTATTCCTAGAAAGAGGTGAACATGGAAGTGTAATCTATTTTATTTTCCCAGCAATATTTTTAAATTTTGATTGTGGGGACTTCTCCTGACATAATTCATGAAAATAAAATTCTCGGGTGTTTGGAAGGACTGACAGGGAAATAGTAAAAAAATGACTTTTCACCCATGAAACGTTTTCGCTATATATTTTTTCCAACTGCACACTGTGGATAATACTTAGGTATGAAAAATTACATGGCATAAGGAAGAAAAATTTACATTTAATCTTAAGTGGAAGGATAAGAGTGAGCCTCTTGATCCTCACTATCTCCTGCTTTACTCAGGTCATGAAACAAACCAAGCAGTGCCGTGTGATGTTTGTGTGTGCATGGGCACATATTCATTATATCATAACCAAACTAATGAAGTCTAACTTGTCCATATTGAAGAAAGGGGAAATGTAATAGGCAATTTCTGGACATTCAGGGAGAGGCGTAGAACAATGATCTTACATTAGTTTCACTTGGGCCCAATGTACTAAGAGGAAAGTAAGAATGTTCAGCAAAAATATCTCAGGCCTATGGTGCTTAAGATGTGTCAGAAACTTCAATATTAGATTTTCTGGAATTGGGAGATGGGATTGACTATCTTGAAAATAACTAAAATGGAAATAATTGTTACTGTATAAATTATTGTTGGATTTAACCTGAGTCCTGACAGCTTATTAATTGATTTAGTTTGCTCAATTCACCTGACTCCAGATGGTCCATAAAGTAAAGAACATAAGAGGAACTGGTAAAATGTGAGAAAGATTGTTTGAACATATAATATTTTCTGGAATTATCCAAACTATATTTAATATTCTGATTAATAGCATTATTTGCTACCCCTTTCTAAATCCTCAAACATGGATATATATATAGACAGTTATTCCTATGTTCTGTATTCCTATGTTCTGGTAATAGTTTAAGAGATGTGTTTATTTTTGTCTCTAAGGGTAAAGCCAGAAGTTTAATTGAAGAAAAATATGTAAAGCATCTGCAAGTTGTAGACTGTTACATCTAGTGTAAATCTAAGTAGTACTCTCAGACAGATTACTGTCTCCAATATGGCGTCACAAGATGGTGGGAAGTTTATTTAAGCTCATTCATGTAGAAGTAGTATAGTTTTCAAGCTTTTGTATTGGGATAATATTTGGATCAGGTAGTTTGTTTGAGCTTTATGGTGAACTGATCTTTTGCAGGCTAGCAAGACAGCTTTTGTAAGGGGAATTGTGACTGGATACTGGATCCAAGCTGGTGTAATTCTCTGTAACAAAGGAGAATTCATTGAGATCATTCATCTGACTCCAGATAGTTGCTCCTTGTGAGTAGACTTCAGAAACTGCCTTTACAGTCAGCTTATATGTGGAGTGACTGGAGACAGGTTTACATCAAGCTCATGTTTCCAAAGCAACCCTTACATTAAATTAAGTTCAACCATGTCTTATATTTTAATCAAATCTTTGATTCTTTTTTTGTATCTTGAAGAGATTTAAGATCCTTCAAACTGGCACGATTTTACTATGTTCATCGGGTGAGTTTCCACTTCCTTAAAAGATGATGGAGTAAATTTGATTTAAATAGTTTTTAAAACATGATTGTTTGGACTATGTAGCAAAATGGTGCTACAAAATGATATGTGGATTTTGGAAAGTTAGTAGCAGATTAAGGAGGCTGGCATTTGGAATTATGGTTTTGAATTATTTGGAAGATATTTTTCTAATGGGAAAAAGGAGATTACTTTGATTTGATTTTGTTTTTTATAATGAGACCTTGAAGCTAGACACTAGAGCCAAAAGGTAAAGAAAATGGAACACAAAATCCTTAATGCAAACTTTTGAAGCATGTAAAATTTTGGGGAGAATCTCCTATAAGCAATATCAAGCTTAATTTTGCTAATTATTCCACAAATTGATTGTTCTGCCTGGGTTCATTCATCATCAAATTTATTTTATCTTGGCTACAACCGTTCATTGGATGAGTTTGGTCCAATCACTGATTTTTTTTATGGGAAAAGTTTTCTCATTGACATCCAGTTCCTGTTTCTTCCTCAATTTTTGTGAGAAGATGTGTAATTTTTAACTATTTACTAACTCTGTAATTTCTGGCACAATTTCTTTGTCCAGAAATCATACTCTGTTTTAAAACAGAAAACAAGCTGAGTCTTGTACAGTAGATAGCACAAGGAATTCTGTTCGAAGATGTAATAATATTCAAAGTTGTTATATTTGTGTATGCCAGAATGATCCAACATCATATAATAGAATTAAATTTACATACTTAGAATAATATTAATATTAGCATTACTATTTTTTATTCTTTAAAAACATAAACATGCCCTTGAGTTGAGATGGTCTCCAGATAATAACATAAACAGAACTATGCTGTTTTCTTGACATTTATCAGAAGTGTCTACCATTACTTACTTTGAACTTGGGGATTCCCTAGTGATTTTCATCCGAACTTTAGAAATAGAAGGCTTGGATGAAATAGAATGACTAGTGTTGAGTACTGCTCTATAAAGAATAATCATGACTGCTAGAAGTGATATTAAGATACCCTGAATAGTATTTTATTTTAGTATAACTTCAGTTAAAGTTATCTATATTATATTGCTGTATATACTGCACATTGCAGTAAATGTTTATAATTATTTGCTTATATTTTTCAGGAGTTTGCAGCACTTACTAAAGAGCTTAACATATGCAGAGAGCAACTCCTTGAAAGGGAAGAGGAAATTGCAGAACTGAAAGCAGAAAGAAACAATACAAGAGTCAGTTCATCTTCTGGTATCATTTGTTTGTATTTTGTGCTAGGAATTTTTCTTGAAATGAAACCTTACAGGCAGTTTTTTTCCATAAGTGAATAAAATTATTAGTTTTCTTTACCTGCCTTAATTTTGGCAATTTCCGCCTAGTATGAAAAACATTTCATGTATCAAGACTGTGTATTTTATCTTACATAATATTTCTGTAGGATAATTTGTTCCCTTGTTATTAAATATGATTTTCATACACCAAAACTCTTGACTTTCTAACTGCAGATTATTAATATATAGTCTCAGCGATTTTTTAACTGAGTTTTTTTTTAAGAGACTCAAAGTTGATCCTTGCAGTCATTATCCTAACCTATTAATCCAAGCTTTTATTACACAATACATATATGAGAAAGGTAAACTCAACTGGCTGTCATGAATTTACATTTCATTGGGTGTATCACTATTTAATGAATGCAAAATCATTCAAAGCAGAGATTAGCAATCCATGATTTACATGCACTCTTGTGAAACCTGAAATCTGTCAAGCACAAAGTTTGGTGATAAATCTTTTCAGAACAATTTCTACTTATCTAAAGGAATTAGAGTTAGAGATATATTTTTGAAAGAAAAGTGTTCAAGATGGTACATATATAGTCAGATTTTATAACAAATATTTAAAAGGCACTCTTTTCTTTTTTTGAAGTGGCCCATTTTTAAAAAGAATGTAAGTGAACAAGCTACTTCAGATTAAAACAATGAGAATGTAGAAGTGTGCATGATTATAGGCTTCCCTAATAAAGTTTCAATGCATTTGTGTAAGTTAGTTTTGTAGTAATTTAACCTTTAAATTCCTCCTCCCCAAATATCACTCACTTTAAAGTGATGCAACAAAGTTCTTTTGTAACATGTAAAGCTTCTGACATGGAGAAATGTCTGCTGTATTTATATGCTCTGTAGAGTATTAAAAAATTATGTAGATGATATTGACATCTCTAAGTATATAAAACCAAATAATGTTTATATTATTATACTTATATTGTTATTGCATATTTTAATATGATTTTCCTTCCTAGTTTTAAGGTAACTTACAGGTAGCCCTTGACTTACATCCATGAGAGCACCCACAATTTCGGTCATAAGTTGTGATGGTCATAAAGTGGGTCACCACATGACCAGACCCAATTTTATTATTTTTTTGGTGGTCTTTAAGCAAATGCCGCAGTCATTAAGCAGACGCTGCAGTCATTAAGTGAATGTCATGATTGTTAAACAAATCCCTTGTTTGCTATGGAGTGGTTTTTGCCAGAAATCGGCAATAACCATTGGTTTCTGGCAAAAACATTGTAAATCACAGATGCTGGGTGCTGCAAATGATCATAAATACAGGGCAGTTGCTGAGAACTCAAAATGTGATCATATATTGTGTGGACATCAGAACTTCAAAACCATTTCATAAATGCCATGCTTGTCGTCTGTCAGAACTTCGAACAGTTGCTAAGGGACCAGTCATAAATCATGAATTATCTGGATAACTTCAGCAACTAAATCAGAAACATTCAACATTATCATGTTCTCCATTACATCAGTTAAGAAGATAAACATAAACATTTTTTTTCTTTGCATTGCTGAGATTCAGGGTTAGATGAGCAATTTTTGTGCACTTTTTTTTGGTCTTTAGACATCAATAAGACTTAAGGACTGGACTAGGATGATACTTGCTTTTTTAAAAATAGAAGAAAAACTGAAAGCTTAGATTTTCATAGTTTTGAATAATGAATAGATTGCTTTGTATATTATGAAAGTGCATTTTTTCTGTAAGTTATGTTCAGCTTCAAAATGATAATATATAATAAATGGATATAACTTGCATAGCTTTACAGAGAAAATAGCTTTGCAAAAACAAAGTGATAATTGTGTCTCATTGATAGTGAAATATGTTTGAACATTATTTTCTTCAATTCAATATATACTGCTTTTTTCTCATGTAATTGCATTTGCTTTTCAGTTACTACTAGAACATTTGGAATGCCTTGTCTCCCGGCATGAAAGGTCTTTAAGAATGACCGTAGTAAAAAGACAAGCTCAATCTCCAGCTGGTGTTTCTAGTGAAGTTGAAGTTCTCAAAGCACTAAAGTCTCTATTTGAACATCACAAAGCCCTTGATGAAAAGGTAAATGATTACTGATGTTTCCTCTTCATGAAATGTTTTTATTTATTTATTTTATAGGATTCATTAAGACTGCCTAGCTCCAAGAAAACTTTAAGCAGTGTACAGTAACTCCGAATATGTATATTAAAAACATACAGTAACTTTTATTTTGTTAGTGTAAAAATTAGTTCTTTCATTTAAGAGCATTCTGGTATTGTTTTTGTTAAAATGGAAATATAGACTAAACATCTATTGCTTATGTAATTCGTTTTGTTTGTATATCAACAGACCAAAATTCAAAATGGGTGGCCTAAAGTTGGCCTAAATCATAAAATGAAGCAAAAATAAATATTGCCCTTCTATTTTTATTCAGGCAAAGATTATTATTAATGTTGCCTCAGTTCTGGTATATGACATAAATCACAACTAATATAGCAGTATTTGGCATTAATTGAAATTTCGGCTCTGACAAATAATTCATCTAAGTTATAAAGTTTGAGGGGAGGTGTCCAGTACTTCCATGGATGGATTACAGCTTTCATAATACCTCACAATCATTTTCATAATTATGGGCCATATGACTAGTCTAAAAAGATACCATATAATCTAGCCCATTGGGGCTTTCTGCTGCAGAAACATATTGCCATCAAAAGTAATAGAAAATGCATAATGGGTTATTATTAGGTTTGCTTAATCACTTGATGGTTCCATTCACAAGAAATGTGTCGATAATTTGTGTTGTTTTTAAGATTTATCCCTGCTCACCAACATTACTGATATAAGTTTATTCTTGATAGTTACTGAACATTTCAGCATCTAATGCTAGCAGAATTGTTTGGTGTTTATATCTTAACTTTAATCTCCTAGGTAAGAGAAAGATTACGAGTAGCACTTGAACGATGTAGCTTGTTGGAGGAAGAACTAGGTACTACACACAAAGAGGTAAGTTATTTCCAGTAAACTACAAAAAAAAAGCTGTCAGGTTTGCATAAGACCTATCAAGGGAAGGGAAAGCTTAATTGTAACCAGGGCAATTTCTTTGGCCTTGAGAAATTTGGCTAGTGTTATAATGTAGTATGAAATAGGTAGGACCAAAACTGGGGGTCTTTGAGAGGTGTATGAGAGAGATTTCATGGGAAAAATTAATACCTTGCTGGAAAATCAAATTCCAAAGTAGATGTACCTCAGTCAGGTGAGCAAAGTCACAGTGAAATAAAATAGATTTAACTTGTTTATGGAATTAACATTGCAATTATAATGCAGTTGGAACTACATGTACTTATGTCGGGAGGATATTCCACAGGTTGGGCTTTTTTGTTTGTTCATGTAGCTTGCAAAAAGAGGATACTTTCAGCAGGTTTTTTTAGATGACCAGACTGGAAAGGCATGCCCTGATACTTTCCTGTTTGCAGTTTATGAACTACTAATTATTTTGTCCAGCTTAAAAAATGTGCAAGCTTCCACTACCGCTTTCTTGAACTTTTTCAGAATTCTAAAAATCACCTGTCCAGGTTTATAATTGTGTAGATATTAAGTTTTCATGGAATCTTTTTTCATCAAGGAATGAGTTTTCATTAGCAGATACTTGAAATGTTTTCGCTTATGTTAATCAATTGACCAATCTTGTTTACTAATTAAATATATGACAATTGCTGATTTATTGTTCGTTTTTTTTTGTATTATATTTTAAAGGCAGGCTTGTTACTTGATAAATATCTTCTGAATAGATTATAGGAATTGATCATAATTCTTCAAAATCAAGGTCATTAATATGTCTGTCATTGTTATCCATTCATGAATATATTTTGTGAATATTATCACTGCAAATAATTAATATTGGTTAAACGGTCCTTTTTCTATTTGAAATACAGCATATCAATTAATATAGTATTTTATTTTTATTTCAGTTAATGATTTTGAAAGAACAAAACAATCAAAAAAGAACACAAGCTGATGGAATGCCCGATATTAATCATGATCAGGAGAACATACCTAGCACTAATGGGAAGGTATGTTAAAAGCATCTTTTCATTAGCCTTTTTACTCAATTTTTTGAGACGATAAAATCTGTTTATGATGGAACAGTCTAACTTATTTTTCCAAACTTTTCCAATGAAAAAAAGAGCAAGTAAGCTATTTGTTAAGTAATTTGTTAAGTAACTTAAGTAAGCTAATGTGTTATTTTCTTGATCATTTGATCCATATACAATACCATTCTTTGATAGGGGATGTTCAAGTAATAAGAGAAATATCATTTTCAGGCAAAAAAATGTTTTGGGTTGGTTCTTGAATTTTTGAGTGAGGACCAGTGGGAAAAAAACATCCTGAAAAGTAATAAGAATTCTTTTGTTCTCACTTGAATCATTGGTTTAGTACAGGGGTCCCCAATCCCTGGGCTGTGGCTCAGGTAGTGAACAGTTCAGAACTGGGCTAAGCGAGTGGCCTGTGAGCATGCATGTGCATGCAGCTCCACTTGTGCGAGCAATGGGCACTAGCGCATGCAACTCCGATCATGTGAGTGGCAGCACTTGGGCACACAGCTCCACACACGCAAATGGAGCTTCATAAGTGACTGTCGCTTGCATGAACAGAGCTGCACATGCAAGTGTGTGTGCGTGTGCGTGTGTGTGTGTGCAGCTCCACTTGTGTGAGTGGAACTGCACAAGCACCTGCCACTCGTGAGAGTGGAGCTGTAAGTGGTAAGATGGAGCTCTGTCACTCGCACGGAACTATCCCCCATCCCCCTCACACCGGGCCACCAAGCTGGAAAGGTTGGGGACCTCTGGTTCAGTATGAAAAAATATATTGCACATATTTATGCTTTCATGGTGTTAAAAGTTTTTTAAAATTAACAGTGGGTTTTTCTTCTTCTGAATAGAGATCTTCCAATGGCTCTTTGAATCATGATGAAGATCTTGCTAAAGTAATAGAACTTCAAGATACCATAGAAAAGCAAACTAAAGAACAGTCGCAAATGAAAGAGAGAATTACTGCCCTTTCTAACAGAGTAGCAGAACTGGAAGAAGATCTTGATACTGCTAGAAAAGATCTAATCAAATCTGAAGAAATGAACACGAAATTGCAAAGAGATGTACGAGAGGTAAGAATAAGACTTTTTAATATGATTTAAATTAATTAATTGTATTCACTATTCTGTGTACTTGTTTTCCCCATGAGTTAAAGCATCTTATAGTCTGATGTAAACACTAGGTTTAGGATATTTCCATCAACTATATCAATAAGTTCTCAACCTGAGAACAACAACTGCTTTTATAGTTGTTTTTATTAAAAACTCAATTGTTCTTGATTTCCATGCTATGTGAATCAGTATGATGATCACACAGAACAATGTTAATTCAGCATATTCAGATCTATTGATCTTATTATGTCTTCTAAAATTGGCCAGCTCGGTAATGTTAATTATTGATGGATCCTTAAAAAAAGATGTTCTATTATGCTTCCTCTAAGAAGAATAAGAATGTAGGTACTTGGTATATATGCAATGTTTAAAATAAAATTTTGGGGCTAAAAGAGTTCCCCCCTCTGATGGAATTTCTGGAGGTTTTCTTTAAATAGCTTATTTCTATTTCCAAATGTAATTATTTTCAAATTTTTCCTCAAATATCAAAATTAAATATATATTTGGAATGTTTGCACTTTTAATGGTGAATGTTTTGAGTATAATCAGCAGTTTGCAATATCTTTAAGATATGTAACATTAAAGAAAGCTGCAGTTGTTACAAATTGTACCCCATATGGTTCTTTGGATCATTCCTTTGGGTTTCTATAATAAAAGCTATTATTTTTTTAAAGACAACCTGTTAAACACATAATAGAGGGAGAATATATTTCTGTAATTTTCTGACAATGTTAATTTAGGCAATGGCTCAGAAAGAAGATATGGAAGAAAGAATTACAACTCTTGAAAAACGCTACCTCGCTGCACAACGTGAAGCTACATCTGTGCATGATCTTAATGATAAACTTGAAAATGAAATTGCTAACAAAGATTCATTGCATCGACAGGTAAACTTATTATTTAAAAAACACTTTGAGGTTTTCATAAATTAATACTAAAAGTTCTGGATCAGGAGGGGGATGTACCTAATAATTCAAGCTAATTTGACTTGGATAAAATTTATGCAAATTTGTTGCCCTTTTTTTTGAAAATTTAAATTATAAATGAAATCCCCTGTGGAAAGGAAAGGGAAAAGTTTAAATCTGAAAACCTAGAAAATTGAGGATTGTCTCAGGTTTTGTAGTTATAAGAAGGTTTCATGCTTTCCGTTTTTTATATTTTTCCTTCAACAAAAATGCTTCTTTGGTAGTTCTGAGGAGATCTTCACGGAATGGCTATTCTTGGTGTTTTCAGGATGGAATTAGTAGGCCTTTTAAGCTTGAAAGACGAAAAAAAATAAGGTGGTTGCTTACCATTAGTTGCTGTCACAAGTTTGGATGGTTTTGGGATGAAGGAAATAAAGCACCCTCATGGGGAGCAAAATCAGGGCTGGATAACAGAAGATAATTACAAAGGTTAGGATTTACATGGAGTGAGTGCATTCAATTAGTGTTTGTCTTTTTATTATGAAATCTCTGTGATATTTTTATTTACGATTTCCCTTTTACTCAGGTTTTTATGTGTCTTTTTGCCTAAACGTGCATTTAGTACAACGATGTTTTGTTACCTTTATGCTTTCCATAATAGCACTTTCATGAACAGGAATTTAAATATTTTGCAGTGGCATCCATAGCACTTTTGCAAAAGTTCAGTTTTACCCAATAAAACTGAATCCCAATATTCAATTAGGGCAGACAAAAGAAAGTTTTTAAACATAATTTTATGTTTATTTTTATGTACTAATGTACTTTTTGTAATGGTCATATATAAATCTGCTTTTGAATACTGTGTTGTATATAATTTCAGTGATTACACAGGAACTGTTCTGTATGATCTCACATGTCAATTTGCTAACAAGGTTGTTTTTGCTAATGGACAAACTATTGAAATATCACACAGAATAATGTCTGCAGCTGTTGCTATAAGCAACTTTATTTTTGCTTCTAGAGTGAAGATAAGAATAGGCAGTTACAAGAACGATTGGAACTGGCTGAACAAAAATTGCAGCAAACTCTGAGAAAAGCTGAAACTCTGCCAGAAGTAGAGGCTGAATTGGCTCAGAGAGTAGCTGCACTTACTAAGGTAGGCTGAGTGTTATGATATATATTTAGAAGAAACAGTTGGTTCTTGATCATTTGGGGTTTCTCGCATTTCATTTTTAACCAGGTAATTCAAATTGTCTAATCTAGTCTCTCTGTTTATCTTGCTTTCTAATCCTTTGTATAGCAGTTCATTGTTTTTAATTGCTTTGAAGATATTGAAATACCCTTTGTGCCTGATTTGAATACTGTCTTAGAAACTCTTTTTCCAGTTCTTAGGATAAATTAAGTACTCCAGCAATTTTGTACCCAATATTTAAAAGTAAATTCTTGATGTCACTTCATTTCCTTTTTTTCTTGCTACCATTCTATTCCTTATTTTTGTAGCTTGACTGTTTGCCTTCTCGGAATTCTGCAACTAAAGATGTTAATCTGTTCGAATATACTTCCCAGTCTAGGAAGGTAGAATTTACACAAAGGACTTAAGTCCTTATTTCTGCTTGCTACTGCTTGTTGTTGTTTTTTTTTAAAAAAATCTTCACACATTAAAATGAATGTGGGGAAGATAATAGAGTTTTTTTTCTGAGATGCATAATGTAAAAGGTATCTCTTTTGTCAAGACTTCCCGTTGCTTCAATCATCATAGCAAGATGTTATGGGGTGAGAAAATAAATTGCTCATTTGATGCATGAATTCATCCACTGTGTTTTGCCAGCCTTGGCAGTAATATATTTTGAACATCTTGCAGTGTGTGAAAAAAAATAGCAGTCTCATACAGCATGATATGCTTGTTTGCTAATATTTTTCTTCTGTTGCATTCTTAAATTTTAATTACTACTATTATTTAAAATGGCAGGCTGAAGAAAGACACGGAAACATTGAAGAACGATTGAGACAAATGGAAACACAGCTAGAAGAGAAAAATCAAGAACTACTAAGGGTATGTCATTACAGTGATGACATTGTGTCTCTTTTCTGTGACATAAAGAAATCAATGATTAATTTCAGGTTGGCAGAGGAAAGCATAGTTTACTAACCTACATGAAGTTAAATAAGGTGGGTAAAACCTGTCTAGGAGAATACATGAAATACCAGTAAAAAAACAAATTAGATAGCACTAAAGGGTTAAGTAGGAACAGAATCAGTTACCTGTAATTAAATATTAATGTTAAAATCACACAACAGTTTTCACTTGAATCAGGATTGGCATCTGGGGACTATATGAACAAATGCCTATTATTTCCACTAATTATTATTTCTTGTGGCTTTTCAAAAGAGTTAATTTAAATGGTAATGATATAAAATTTGCTAGGTATCACGTTTGGAAAAACAAGGATAAATCCTATTAGAGAATGATAAAAATCCAGGGTTGAGACAGTTTATATATTAAGTATGCAAAAGATAGTCGTTCTCATTCTTGTTATTTATTTTTTATTGCCCTTTCCTCCTATTCCTCTTATTTAGGCTCGGCAAAGAGAGAAGATGAATGAAGAACATAATAAACGTTTATCTGATACAGTTGATAAACTTTTATCTGAATCTAATGAGAGACTTCAGCTTCACCTTAAAGAAAGAATGGCAGCTCTGGAAGATAAAGTAATTTTAAATATGAATAAATATTGCTTCAAGTGCAGTGGATGCTGGATAAATTGATAAAACATTTGTAAAAACTATAAACATGCAAAGTTCTGTCTGTCTATATCCATCTATCCATAGCTGTTAATAGATAAAAGTGAGGACAATCTAGTGCTACAATCTCGCCTTTCTCATAGGCAACAAAGAGCAATTATATCTACTTATACAATGCACTGAATTAACTATTATGCATCTTCCTATCCTGAAACTTAGGATCTCGGGATCAAGAAATAAATAATATTATTTTTAAATAAGTAGAAAGCATAGGGCCTTGTTTAGCAGAAAGGGTGCAATGAGTATATATATCAACTAAAACAAATAGCAGAATTAAGTATTTTATAATCAAAAAAATAAAATAGTAAAAAGTTTTTTTTAAAAAAAATGTAGACCCAAATCTTAACAGCTCTTTGTATTAATGAACTTTTGCATTAAATTTAATACTAGAATTCCCTTCTCCGTGAAATTGAAAATACCAAGAAACAAGTGGAGGAGCTTCAAAATGAAAAGGTAAAATGAAAATAAAAATATTGTCTTAAGTTGTAATGAAAGCAAAAATAAAAATGAGACACTTATGAAGTTTAATATATTATGCCTTTTTGTTGCAGTCATTTTGCACTAGCAATAATATTTCACTTTCCATAATTTTAAGGGCTTAATGCCAAGGATAATGTAGTAGCCCAAACATAATTAACCCATTAAAATTATGCACAAATTGTGAATTCTTTTTGGTTTGTAACTCTTAAGGTTTTTTTAAAAAAATGATATCAAAATTGTAGCTGATTGTGGATCTTAAGTGTTTTGCTTCACTAATCTTTTTTCAAAACCTATGTTTGATGAATCAGTAAATTATTCATAGCTATACTAGCAGTAATGAAAGAATGAAGAGTATTTGGATGATAACACAATATATTTTAATTTTAATTCAAAAGGCATTCAATTTACAATTTAGAATTATCTAAAATATTTGGACATGTTTAAAAAAGTATGCACCTATAATATTAAGTTATGTGAATAATCTTTGTTTTCTACAGGATCAGTTGGTAGTAAACATTGAAGCAATAAGAGCTGAAAGTGACCAGTTGAGGATCAGAGCCCCTACCCTTCATCATAGGTATAATTATTAGTGAAAATAGTTCTAAATTCAAGATGTGTTAAATTAATTCATTTCACTGTCAACAACTAACTTTAGGACAGTAATTATTAATGCTAAATGTGCATCTGTTTTCATTTCAGAGGGCCACATTTAGGTAGCGTACCAGATTTTAGATATCCACTGGCACCTTCAGTTATAGCAGACAATCAGACAGATTCCTACAGCACCTCAGTTCTAAGACGTCCACAAAAAGGACGCTTAGCAGCTCTGCGAGATGAACCTTCAAGGGTAAGCTGGAATTTAAGCAATTAATTTTGAAAATAGCTTAAGCTAGTGCACCATTTTAAAAATACTTATTTATTAATTTAACTTCAAGTCAGTCTTGACCCCTATCAAATACATGGAGAAATCCATGCTGTTTTCTAGGTAATGTTTTCAAAAATGATTTGCCTTTGTTGTCTTCCTAGGGCTGAGAGAAAGTGACTGGCTCAGAATCACTCAGTTGGTTTCTTTGCCTAAAGCAGGACTAGGTTTCCCTGCTCCTAGTCTATTGCATTAACCATTAGACTAAACTGGTTCAGTTTATTGATATAAGTCTTTAAAGATTTTGTCGGCTTTTTATTTGGTCTAAAACTCTGCTGATACCATTATGTATAGGTGGCTTGGGCTGTACTATTGTTGCTTTTATTGTTTTATATTGGGGAAGTGTGTTTACCCTGAAATATCTTTATTTTAAAGTAAATAACATTCCATGTAGCTTGTTTTGCTATATGATTGAGAACTACGTATTTCAGATTCTGTATTTAAAAACACGCATTTGAAGCAGCTGTTATGAGCAAGTCTTGATGCAGGAGGCAGATAGAAATATCAATTGCAAAAATGTAACCTTAGCAAAAGCAAAATTGTGCAGAGTTCAATCCATGTGTATGTTTACATTCATAGATCAGTTCATGAACTAAGTACGGCTATTCCTTACCCTGTTTCCCCCAAAATAAGACATCCCTTGATAATAAGCCCAATCGGGCTTTTGAACATATAGCAATAAGGCCAAGCTCTTATTTCAGGATTCAAAAAAATATAAGATAGGGTCTTATTTTCAGGGAAACACGGTACTTACAATACTTCAATAACTCAGAATGCATTGTACTAAGTATGCAAAATAAATAAATAAGATTTATGTGGAATGTTTGCTTGATAACCTTTCATAGATTTCTGCACTCAGCCCCCAGAGTTGGGCAGCTTGTTTTAAATGTTTGATTGGCACTTTATATGTAGCATTAAACAGATAAGACAGTTGATTTCAACATTGCTTACTGGGAAACTAGAAACAGAGAATTTTAGTTTACGATGGTTCTCCTCCATCTGCTATTTTGATTCTTTCATTTATATCCTGCTTTTTCTCCAGGAGCTCAAGGCAGCTTACATAGCACTCTCTCCTACTGTTATTCCACAAGAACAGCCCAGTATGATAGGTTGGGCTGAGACATATAGTGATTGGCCCAAAATCACCCAGTGAGCTTCCATGACTGTGGGTAGACTTGAATCTAATCTCCCAGGTACTAATCCAACAGCTTCATCAGTGCATCAAAAAGCAGTTGCATAGGGACTAGATCTAGACTTACTATTTCACAACTTAAAACTATTTCCCTTTGTGGAATAGAGTCAGACCCAGCCTTGCTCCTGCTAGATGATAGAAAAGGGTTAATACTTGCAAATTCCCCGTTCCCTCCACAGCACCTCCCACATTATTTTGAAAGACCAACCTATTTTCAAGTCTCATAAAAAGCATTGAAAGAATTACTAAAATTGTCCCCCATTTCTGTTGCTCTTAAGTGAAATTTGATCAGGAAATCTGGATCCAGCCTGTATGCTATGTTCACATAAACTGGGATTCTAATGGATCCTGGTTTATCAAGACTTAAGTTGCATGTGTAGTTTATTGAGTAAATCATCTAATCCTATTTTGTTCCTTCTTTACAAGCCTGGGTTATAAAATAAGGCTTGTGTTGTCCTATGAATTCTGCCTGATAAAGGAGAAAAAAAACCAGGATTGGAGCAATAGTTGACACACTAAGTATTTCTTAGCAGGAGAAACCAAACGGGAATCAAAGGACAGTTTCCACTTGTACATGATTTATTTTCTGTTAAACAAAGATACTCTAGAATCCTTTGCTATTAATCTGTATATATTTTTTTCTTTTATTAAAAACTACATATACAGAAGTTTTTAAATAAGTCTTCTTTATTGTTACTTTGTAATGTTGTATTTATATATTTAATATCTTGGGTTTTGATCATAAAGTATGTCCCGTGAATATAATCTAATAATGTTTGTTTTGCTTTTACTGCATTCTAAATACTGCTGTTGTGATTGATTTCTGCAGCATGTAAGTGAAGTTATACGCACTTTATATTTTTTTTAAATGGAAGAGATACTTAAAAGTTACAGCTGTAATCATGTATATTAAACAGGTTCAGACTCTTAATGAGCAAGATTGGGAACGTGCACAACAAGCAAGTGTGTTGGCAAATGTTGCACAAGCTTTTGAGAGTGATGCTGATATCTCAGATGGCGAAGAGGACAGAGAAACTATATTCAGCTCAGTTGACCTCTTGTCACCTAGTGGTCAGGCAGATGCCCAGACCTTAGCCATGATGCTTCAAGAGCAATTGGATGCCATCAATAAAGAAATTAGGTACAGGATTTATTTTTGTCATTGTTTTCCAGTGTTACATTTAAAATTCACTAATGGCCTTTTATTCACATAAAATTAGAAGTCTGGCTTCTTTTCATTGGTTTGACTTGTAGGTGCAACTAAAAATATTGAAACCCCATTCTATTGAGGCGAGGGGGATTCCAGAAGAGAGTTGCTATGTCAAAGAAGGCTTGTCTCCTGGAACTTGTGAAATGCAGTTCACTGACAAGACATGACTACAGCATGTCCTCTTTGCCAGATGTGATGGGGTGGGCAAATGTAATTGAAGGGTGGGGGGATGTCCCTCTCAGGTAACCCAGCCTACGCCATGACTTTTATCAGAAATATACAAACTAAATTAATATTTTATGGGTTGAAATCGATGAGATGAGTCTTAGCTATTAATAACTTTTTTTTTTGGTTTTCTGCTTACCAATTCATTATACCTAGCATACTGAAAAAACAGGAAGATCAAGGCAGTGATCTCTGTAAAGCAACTTATTTTCTGTTGGGTAGAATTAGCAAGCAAAGTTTTTAACATGTTTTTCATTTCCCCCAAAATAAGGTTAGGGTCAGGGTAACCTTAACTGCTCTTATTGTAAGAATCTGAATCTGAATAAGCATTTTTTCAGTGATGTGTTGTTAAGAAACAGGATATTAGTTGGTTAGGTTTCATTATGATTTGTAATACAGCATATATAAAGAGATACCACAACTTATTTATCCCAACTAATTGTAATTGTCAGTGAAACTTTAAGAAAAATACTTGCTAAGGTGTATTTTTACTAAGTCAGTTTAATTATAAATTATTTTTTATCTTAATTGATAATTGATAATTGTATTTATATTTTTAAATTTATTGGCCATCTAACTCCAATGGACTGAAGTTTGTACAGAATGGAATAATTTCAGTGGTCTTTATTTGAAATTTATGTTGCTATTTTATTCCTGCAACTGTATCAAGCAATTCTACACAGATCCTAAGATTAATCATGCAATTCAATAATTTCATATTACATGAAAGTATACTTAAAGTAATATAACAGATATTGATAAACAAATTCAGCATGTAGATTGTAGTTATTTACTTTTGTTCTGCCTGGAGTTTAAATGTGTATCCTTTCCCAAATTTGCCATTGGGATGTAGATACATTTCTACATATGCCAACTGTTGTACTTGCTGGTTGCAGTGTTGCTTGGGTTAAATGAATTGCATCATTTCTTAATTCTTTAGACTGATCCAAGAAGAAAAGGAAAACACTGAGCAAAGAGCAGAGGAGATAGAAAGTCGTGTTGATGGTGGGAGTTTAGACAATCCTGGTCGATTTCGATCAATGAACTCTATCCCACCTCCCTTTCCTAGTGGAAATCTTTCTGGCTCCTCTCCACCTGGTAGTGGGATTTCTACTCCTCGAAGAATGCCACACAGTCCTGCTCGAGAAGTGGACAGACTAGGAATTATGACATTAGTAAGTATTTCCTGTTTCATCTTTTCTCTTTTCTCCCCTCTGTAAGAAAATACATCTCTAGTATTTTCTCCATTTTACATGGTGATTATGGCACTGTTTATGAATGGAACTCCTTGATTTAATCCCTTAGCGATAAATAAAAAACAGCAAATCCCCTAGCCATGATTTCCTGTCTTACAAGAAAGTAGTTATGAAGTTAGTAACCTTAACACTAACTTCTTTAATCATATTTTATGCAAAAGAGCAAAGAAATTATGTGCACAAATTAAAACCTGATTGTACATACACAGAGACATATCAGTTTACAGGGTGGATAAAAATCAATGATTTTTTAAAAAAAATAAAAAAAAACCCAGATTTTTTAAAATTTAAATCGGATTTTTTTTTTATTTTTATCGAATTTATTTTAATAAAAAACTTTTGGGGTAAAAAATCTATCGTAAGATAGTTTTCTATGTAAGATACATAAATAATTTAGTTTATTCAGCATGAAATGGAGCTTAGTTATGTAGCATGAGGCTGTATATTCTGCAACACTGGGACTATCGAGGAGTCAACAGTGGGTCAAAGGAGTAGCAGAGATGACAGTTGCTCTTTAAAAATTATGATTTAAATTGAGTTGATTTAAATCAAGCCTTTTTACTAGTGATTTAAATCATGATTTAAATTGTGATTTAAATCAACTCGATTTAAATCAAATCCACCCTGTCAGTTTATGAGTCAGGTTATGGCCGTTTGAACTGCCTCTGTGTCTTGATTATGAAAGGCAAATATTTTTTCATTATGAAATATTGATAGGACTTTAACCTGAGATTTAGCTTATGTTTAGAACTGGTAGCAAATTATATCTAATGAAATCTGGTTTATTTTCTTTGATATTACTAGCAGCTTTTCTACAATATATTTGGGGTTTTGTTTTTTAAAAAAATAATTATTTATAATTATTTATAATAATCTTTTATTTATAATTTATAATAATCTTTTAAGAATTGAGCTCTACAGGTAGGGAGTGATGGAATTTAGCAACTTAAATGGCCTCATCAAGTTCTGAATTGTAGATTTAGCTATGTTTTGCAAAATGCAACTTGTCCTAAATTCTTTTTCCCTCTTGACTAAGCTAAATTAGGTTGGACCTAGTTAGTATAAGCAGTCCTTGACTTAACCACCACAATTAAGCCTAAGAATTCAGTTAGTAAGCGAGAGAGTTGTTAAGTGAGTTTTTCCCCATTTTACAATCTGGCCGTAGTTTTTGAGTGAATCACTGCAGTTTTAAGTTACTAACACAGTTAAGTGAATTTGGCATTCCCAGTTGACTTCGCTTTTCAAAAGATCTCAAAAGGTAATTACATGAACCCAGGATATGTAGCAGTCATAAATATGAATCAGTTGCCAAGCATCTGAATTTTGATTGCATGACCATGGGGATGCAGCAACGGTTGTAAGTGAAAATAAGTCATAAGTCACTTTTTTCAATGGCGTTGTAATTTTGAGCGGTCACTAAATAAACTCTTATAACTCGAGGTCTACCTGTATTTAAATGGAAGGCCTCCAGAATACCAGGAAAATAGATTAGATTGGGATCTTGGAAAGCAATAAGGAATCACTTTCCCATTGATTTAAATGTGTCTGCGAAGTTACCAAGTGTTAAGGTTGATTTAATGGAAACTTTATAGCTGTTGCTTCTCTTGTATAACAACTAGAACAGTATCTTTGCTTCAGTCTTTATTCTTACAAGATCCCCAAGAATCCTCATACTTATAAAAATGTATTTTCATTGAAATGTTTAGTTATTAAGGATCCAAGTGCTTTTATGATAAAAATATAATTGTGCTCCTCCAGTTAAAGAATTCTTTCTATTGTTTACTAGCCCTTAAGACTGACCTCCAAGATTGATTATATTTAATCTGTCTGGAATGGGGGGAAAATCCTACAAACTATAGCCATGCTTTTAGGACTCGGGTATTTTCTGATTAGTATAATGATTTAATCAAAAAGCTAACTAGATATTTTACCTCACTTTAATGGTAGAATAATGGTAATGGTAGAAGGTTATGTTAATTCTTTTTAAATTAAAATTATCTACCAATCTGCTTTATTTTACTTTCTCTTCTTTGCATGCATCTGTCAGCCTAGTGATTTAAGGAAACACCATAGAAAGGTAAACCTTCAACAGGAGACTTATGTTGAATCTAGTATTATGCAATTGTTTGCATGCAGTGTGTGTGTGTGAAATGCCTTGATCAATATGACTACTGTAGGAATATTATGTGAATTATTTCTATATGTCCATTTTTGCTGTTTGCTTATTCTCCAGATACATACATTCCACTAAGTTTTTCTTCATTCAAAAGCAGAGAGAGAAACTGGGTAGTGTACTTATATGCTCTTGCTCTTCAAAGAATAAAATAATTTAAAAGGTACATTGTAGGCTGAAACCCTATATGTAGAGTAAGGATTTTCGTACATCCCATTTCTCTGCTTTAGATTTCTTTAAAAGAGCAATGGCAGCATCATGTTATCTAACCTCTGATTATCCAAATCAGATTTCAGTAAGTATTACTAAAATGAAATGGAAATCATTTTGACTTTTACATGTAGCTATGTTTGAATTCAATCTAGAGAATAATTGGGTAGTGGAAGGTCTGAATTTCATATTATAGTACATTTCACTTTAACTCTTCTTTTTCTGATTTCTTTGGGCGAACTGGCTGTAGAAACATGGGATCTAATTTTGTATCCCTTCTTATTATATACTCTCTTGAAAATATCTTGTCTTTTATCTTCAGAAACCTTCAGATCACTTGAATTCCTGAAAGATTAAAAATAAATGTAATAGTGATGCACTCAATGGTGAAAAAACAGTATACACATTTCAACATTATTTACTTAAAAAGGCCTTACTTCAAATCTCTAAATTTCTATCTTATGGAAAGTTTTAAGAAAAAGAAATGTGGTAAAACACTCTTTTGAATTCTACCTATTAATTTCAGGAAGTCACTTCAGATCTTCTAAAAGCAATTTCAAATGTATATAGATCAGTTGCAAGATAGATTGTTCCTTGTGCATTATCATGCCTACTTATGATAAAAAATATATAAACATGTCTTATTTATATATAGCTTTGTTGAGTCAGATAATTTATCTAATCACGTATGGAAAGGGCAATTTCTAAGACAAAGAAATTTGTAATAGTTAAAATTTGCTACTGGTCTGTTTTCACAATTTAAGATACAAGACATACTTAAGTTGCATTCTTTCTTAGTCTCCAGTTTCTAGAGAAGAAATTAGAGATGACAAGGCTACAATAAAATGTGAGACCTCACCGCCAGCCTCACCTCGATCACTGCATTTGGATAAATCTTATAAAGGAGCTTTGCATACAATGAGCCAAGAAGATATAAGAGATGTTCGAAAGTAAGTGTTTTGAATAAAGATAGAGATCTGTATTAAAAACAACTTTGTATGATTATATCATTTATTCCTTTGGCTTCCAAAGACCAGTTTGCACTGCTTCCTGTTTTCTAAATGTTCTCTTTATCACTGGTCTTTTTTTATCTCTTGCCCATTTGTGCAGGCCTTTATTTCGTTGGCAGTTTGTCTTCTAGAATATTTGAGATATTTTTTGAGGCATTGTACCCTCTCATTCCCAGTATCGCTGCTCTTCCCTTTTCTGTATTAACATAATGTTTTGTCCGCACATTCTTTGATAAGATGGAAAACATGTGCTTTTTATTTGTGGCAAATTTCATAATTTCCATGACTTTCAGATATCAGACTAAAGCTGCAATGCTAAGCACAGTACTAGGAGAAAAATCCCATTCAATTGGGTGCTGACTTGGAGCGTTTTTGTTTATTTAAAATTAATCATAAGATCTAAATGGATTCTTAATAAAACATTTAAATTTATCACCTAAGACTTTAAGCAGCTTTGGGATTGAATAATTGCAACACTGCTTCCTTTTGTGTTAACTTCCCATTTTGATGGCTTTACCAGTTCAAAAACAGAAGAGGATAATTTTAGAACCATATCTGGAAGTATTTTGATTATGGAAATGGTATCTGAAAGTGGTTATAGTACTCTTGCTTTGCTAGTAATCTTATTCCATCTGATTTTCTTAATTTTTGCTTAATTCACATACTGAAGTTGACACTTTGCAGCTTTTCTGGGTTTTTTTGTGTTAATATAATTCTATTTAATAGCATTTTAATAAATAGATTGGGTTTGATTATATTATAAATTAATGAGGGGTCTTTGTTAGCACCAAAACAGTTTAGAAATGTTTTAATAATAACAGTAGTAAACTGCAGTGGAATAACAAGATAAACCAGAAATAAATAATTTCCCATAACTATTTAAAATACAATTAACTGGAAGAATCCACAGTAGTAATTATAGTTATTTATATAGATGGATTCTCTATTTATATGTTTCTATTGGATTATAAAAATGATAAAAATGGTAGAAGTTCAGGCGATGTTATAACTGAGTGCTTTCAAACTTATGTGGAAATTTTCTTTTAAAAAATCCTATTTTGTTTTTAATAAACATCAAGTCAATTTATTTTAAAATCAATTAATTAATTAAATTAATTAAAAACATATGGTCTTCATTTGTATTTCCTTTGCACTCAAACCATTAGGCTGAATGTGTACTGTGTCATTTAAATATATTTGTATTTATTATTTATTAGCTGAATGATCCTGGATCAGAGTAGGCATGGGTAACGAATACTTAGAAATGGCTTAATAATTTCTATTCTACAGTTCCACAGGCTCTCAAGATGGACAAGTAAGCAATCCCAGTAGCAGTAATAGCAGTCAAGATTCCCTCCACAAAGCTCCTAAAAAGAAGGGGATCAAATCGTCAATTGGCCGCCTGTTTGGTAAGAAAGAAAAAGGTCGATCTGGACAGATGAATAAAGAGCTCTTGGGACAAGGTTGGTATATTACTAACCCAAAATATAAAGTTGAATAAATGCTAGGATTACTATTACACAAAGTACTTATTTGTAATATGTGAAGTAAAAAATAATAATCTATTTGTAGCAAGACTGTTGTCTTGTAGAGTCTACATTATTCAAATTAGCAGAACCTAACGTAAATAATACTGTTAACTCTCCTATTGATACTGATAATTATAAAGGCTGTTTCTCAGATATGTACCAAAGCCATGGATCAAAGGCAGTTACTAACTATATGATTTTGTGTGAAAGTACTAATTTTTGTGATGTTAGTTTGGGTACAGATCTTTTATGGTCTGAATGTTCATAAACATTTTATACTTGATCTCGGCCAGTCCACCCAACTGCACTGGAAACAAGCCAACACCAGAACGGAATAAAGCAGTTGCAATCCTTTAATTAGGTTCAGCACAGCAAACACAGGCAGGAGAAAGGCACAAGCCGGAAACAAGGTTTAAAGTTAGCGCTACACGCAATCGCAGTGTAGCGCCTTTTATATACACAGCAATAAATCAAGTGGCAATCACCCCTCCTTCCCCTAGCTGGCCTGAAGGAGGAGCACAATAAATCAATTAACAATCAAACAGTCAACATCATCCCTCCTTCCTCAAGCTGGCCTGTAGGAGGAGCGCGCCTCTGTTACAGCACAAGGCAGCGTCATCTGCAAACACCATGCCCCCCCCATCTCCGATGAAAGAGTTTGCTTCGTTTTGTGTGCGGGTGGTAAAGACTTCTCAAACAGCTGATGACACGCCCCCGGAGAGTCCAACAGCTTGCCCCCTCCTCGTCGTCCTCCCTAGTGATGGCGAGACCCAACCGAGGCTCGACACTTGAGCTGCTATAATTCACGGGACCTCTCACATAAGCAATACTCCCAGCAAAGTGTCTTCTATATTTGCACATATTTGCAAAGATAATTAGGGAAGACCTTTCAAGTGGTCATGCCAGATCTTTAGGAGGGTGCAATTACTTTAGTTTCAAGGGCTACATTTCATTAAGTATTCCAAAAATGAATTATGTATTTGAATTTAATTATTTGAATTCCCCCAACAATGTATGTAGCATCAATAGTTAACATATGAATTAAATTCATTAATAATATGAATTTAAAGTCATTAAATAATTAGGATAGCAATGCATTGATTGCTGGACAGCAGACATAATGATAGAGATGTGCCATTCCCCTTTGTATGTTTTGAACACTAATTCAAAAACATTGGAGAAGATACTTCTCACTGCAATTCCTGTTTCTTACAGTTAGTGCATTAGAAGCAGAAAGTTCAGCTCAGGATGGTTTGGGGCTTGGAAAACTTGGAGGACAAGCAGAAAAGAATAGAAAACTGCAGAAAAAGTAAGTTCCAATATATTAAGGAAACTTAGGTTGGAAACTTCTCCTTCATGACTTATTTGACTTTTAAAGGGACAGATGTTACAGTTCTACTCAATTGGGGGCGGGATGTAATTTGCAGCTTCCAATGATGTGTAATAAATTTAATGAAAGAAGAAAGATTATAGAGGGCAGTAGTGAAGCAAATATATTAATATACGTTGCTGATTTTCTTAGGCATGAACTTCTTGAAGAAGCTCGGAGGCAGGGTCTGCCTTTTGCTCAGTGGGATGGCCCCACGGTGGTTGTCTGGCTAGAGGTAAGAAATGTTTTCAATTCAGTATAATAATGCCTTTAATTTGCAACGTTAAAGTAATTATGTACCTTATTGTAATTTTTTTTTTTTTAATTTTTCAGTTGTGGGTTGGGATGCCAGCTTGGTATGTGGCTGCTTGCCGTGCAAATGTGAAAAGTGGTGCTATAATGTCAGCCTTATCTGATACTGAAATACAGCGTGAAATTGGAATCAGTAATCCTTTACATAGGTTAAAACTGAGACTTGCCATACAAGAAATTATGTCACTAACAAGTCCATCGGCTCCTCCTACATCAAGAACGGTAAGAGAACTTGGACAATGACATAAAGAGATTGATGAGAAAATCAGACTTTCTACCCGTTCACATTTGTTATGGGCATAAGCTATTCTCTTGAATAAGAAAATGCTCTTGAGAGAAAAAAATAGAGGCGTTGTGAGAACATTAAGAAGAAAATGATAAGAAATAAACTGCTTAAATAAGTCTGTAATAACTTGTTAGTTTTTTCTTAAGCTACTTATAATTTAAAAGCTGACATACAATTTCTCTGGTGAGCAAGGCCACTGAAGTACTTTGAAAGTGAAGTAGTAGACAGTCTTCCAACTTAGTTCTAAAGAAAGGATTGCAGCCTGGTTTGTCTTACTACAATGTTTAGGATATGTTGCAGGGAAGAGAGGTTTATTTTAAAAAACATGATAATACAGTGAAGGAATGAAGTTTACTTTTGGCTACTGAGACCAAGTAGTGGTTATGGACCTTAGCTTTAAATTTCTACTGACCTGAATCCAGAAGAGATTGGATTCAGTGGAACTATGCCTACTGTAGTTTTTCTGTCATGTATTCACCTTTTTTGCCACAAATCTGTTCCTGAGGATCAGTAGCTTTCTACAATGATGCAGGATGAGATATGCAGGATAGAAAAAAGAGAGATAAATTTAACAAGCTTTCTTAGGAAATTGAAAGTCCCTTTCCTGCTCATGTAAGACGTGTGCCAAAATCAGATGGCAAATACTTTACCATGCCAAATACTTTACATATGGGTACTTTGATAAAGCAAATAGTACTACCATTTTATCCAAGTAATATTCTAGTAAGCAAGGGCCACCATTGGTAAATTTCAATTAGATACATTTCATAGTGCATTTATTCTAGTATTTTTGTCCAGTATATTTTAATTTCATTTTACTTGTAATGATCACTGTGTGGTTAGCATCAGCAAATTCAATGGGAAGTAGATGAAAACTGTAATGTGGATATGCATCCAGATCTGAATTGGTATTTATTCTGGCTGCGTATATGCATCTCCCTTCCAGCAAGTAAGGGCTAGCATAGCTTTCCCTAATCATATTTCTTCCAAAACTGTTGGACTACAATTTCCTCATTTCCCAGCTAACATTGCTAATAGTTAGACTAACTGGATATTTTGCGAACTGTAATTTAAAAATATTTGGATGACAGGATTCAAGATGACTGTTCTTCTTATGAAAATAACTATGGATAAAGACTGATTTGAAAGAAAATTGGATGACAATCAATTAAAGAATAATTGGATCTTAAAAGCCAACTTGTCATTTCTCTGGGGTGATTAATGTAAAGTGTCAAATAATGGCTTACTGGTACATAATTAAATCTTGAACTTGCATGTTATACTTACTTTCTGATTTGTAATGAAATACGTTCTGTTTGTGTTCTACTACCAGTAGTAAAATGTGGTTTGTACTTGTTCTTAAATCCAGGATTACAAATCACAGTTTTGTTGTTAGAATATTACGATAAACTAGAAAATGTGAGATGAATGTGCATAAGAACTGCTAAAGTACTGTATCTTATTTTTCCGGATGAAAAAATAGATGTTTGTGGCAAATAACTTAGAAGCAACTGAAGCATTCTCCAAAATCTAATTGAAATACTCAGTGTAAATATCATGTCTGGAAATCTAATATAGCAATTGTATTTATTACAATTATATTTAAATATAGTTTCGTTATGTAATAGAGATAAATGTATTACCTGTGGGGCTTGCTTTTCACATGAGCTTATACTTAATTGTCTTAAAACTTGCTTTTGCCCATGCCTGCTCCTTAAACACACCTGTTGCTTACATATTCTGCAACCTTTCCTCTTTGTTACTGCTTTCCTTTCATTGGATGTGATTGGTTCACTATGGGGTCATTTTAGACTACAGGAAATGTCTGGGTAACGCATGAAGAAATGGAAAATCTTACATCTACACCACAAACGGTTAGTTGTGGAAGTGTTCCTACTTCTTGATTGCTTGAATCATGTACATCTGGAAAAATAGAAATTTTAATATAACTAGATTCCTGATTATGATTGATTTTAATAACTAACCCACTTATCAGCCATGCTGTAAAATGTTTTTCCACCAAGATCATTGTGTAGGTGAAGGGAGAATAGAACATTTGCCTGTCTATACCGTTATTTCAAAGAAGATCAATACATTAATTTTGTATGAGATGCCACTACTTAAATTTTTCCTTGAGTTTTTATATAGAGATTACTTCTTGTGTGGAAAAATAAAGCAGTATGTGGTTTTTCAATTTTCCTGAAGGTATAAATATATTAAGAGAGATGCATATATGCACAATTTTGGATGCATGGTTCTTTTATCTTGAAATAGCATGTTGCTTTTTTCACTATTGAAATATGACCACAATCCAGGAGAATAATTTTACACTCAAAAATATTTACTGTTTGGGGATAGATAAGTACACTTAGTAAAATATGCAGCGATAAAATTTCTATTGAGAATAATTTTATAAGGATTTACATGGTTATTTAGTTCCTTTGCCCCCTGGATTGTGGTCATTACCTTGTGTTTACTTAAATTACTAAACTTATAAATACTAACATCTGTATGTCCTTTTACTTTTTCTAATTACCTAACGTCAGGAAGATGAGGAAAGAAGCTGGGCTCAGGTTGGAGACTTTTCTTTTACATGTTTAAACTTTAGCTAAAATTTATTAAATCATAAAATCTAATTTTCAGTGCTTATTTATATATTTAACAGAAGTACATCAATCAGTTTTTCTTCAGAATACTTATTTAAATATTCATATTCAGAATAATTTTTGAAATATTAAGAGACTTTAGAAATTGACATTTATTTATTTATTAAATTTGTTTGTTGCCCATCTCTCTGCAAGGTGACTCTGGTTGATTTACCATATTAAAAACAATAAATTTAAATTTTTAAATATATATGTAAATTTTTATGGCTTTAATGTTTAACCTTGTAAGCAATGCAGAATTGTCTCGCAGTGAGACATTCTACCTCCTGATGTTTAACTGACAGGTGTTTTTTTTTTTTAAATCTGCAAAAATTATAAAATTGAATTGAATTGTAAGCTGCCCAGAGTCATTGATTGAGAAATTGAATAAATAAATCAACATGCATTCTTAAAACTGGGAGTTGAGATTATATAAATAGTTAGAATTTCCAGAATCAGAAGATGTTAGGCTTCTTTTAATAATAGCTTCTACTTATTTTTTAATAGTAGGTGGTAAATATATGAAATGGGAAAAGCTAATGTATATTTCTAGGCAGGAATGGATGCATATTAGAGAATTACTCCTGTTTGATATGATCTCGGAGGATATAGATGGAGATTCATCTCCTATGTATACTTCATCTGTTTTTTAGTGAACACCAGATAATAAAAGTAGTGTGAGGTAGATTTAAATTTTAAGGTATGAATTTTGCCACAAATGAAACTTTCTGTATTGACTTTTGGTAAATGTAGCAGAACTCTTTTGCAAATATTTTTGATCTGTTGAAGCTTCTAGGTGAACAGAGGGGAAGCAATCTTTTTCAGTTTTACCCTCCAATCCCATATATCATTTAAAAATATGCTTCGGAGATTGCTTCTTTAACTACCAGTATGCTAGGAGCTCTAAGGGATTAAAAACTAGAACCGTTAACATTTTTATTCTGTCAGAAAAACAAGACTCTGCTTACAGCAGTTCCTATTATAGTAGAGAAAAATGCTGGATTCAGTCCCCGATTTATATATAAAAGTTCCTTATTTCAAATAACCCTTTGCTGTATTTTTTGTAGACTTTAGCCTATGGTGATATGAACCACGAATGGATTGGCAATGAATGGCTTCCTAGTTTGGGGCTTCCTCAGTATCGCAGTTATTTTATGGAATGCCTTGTTGATGCTAGAATGCTGGATCATTTAACTAAAAAAGATCTTCGTGGTCAACTTAAAATGGTAGACAGTTTTCACAGGTAAATATATTTAAAATAGTAATTAATAATAAACATTTCAATCACAGTGCTTAATCTCTCTTTTTTTTAAAACACTTAAAGAAATAGCTTCCAGTGTGGCATTATGTGTCTCCGAAGATTAAATTATGACCGGAAAGAACTTGAAAGAAGAAGAGAAGGAAGCCTGAATGAAATTAAAGGTAGACTTTTGCTTCTTTGGCTTTGATACTGTTAATAATTTATTAAATGTTCAAACTTTACCACCAAACCAGTTTAGCATAGCAGTTAAGGCACTACACTAGAGAACAGGAGACTGAATTCTAATCTTTTCTTAGGCATACAAACTTGTTGAGTGACCCTGGACTAGTCCTTGTTTTAGTGTCCAACTTATTTCACAGGATGGTTGTTTTGGGGGTAGCAATAGGTACAGTATGCCCCCTGAGTCATTAATAAAAAAGGATAGGAAATATATGTGATAAATATAATAAATAATAAGTTATCTTAATTCAATTGTTTTCTATTGACTAAAAGACTGTATAGTTGTAAATATTCTCAAAGATGCTTCTTAGGTTTTATGCAGAATTAACATAAGATGCCTAGCTTCTTATTGATCTTATGTTCAATTTTTTTAACCAGTATATAATATCTTTGTTCTTAAGATGTTTATGTTAAGCAGATTGAGACAATAAACTATAAAGTAATTCAGGCTTATTAATGGTGTATAATACATCCTGAACAACGAAACTTGTCTTCCACAACTCTGCCAGTTTTCAGAAAGCTTTTTCTGGTGCAATCAAATGCAGCTCAGGTGTAGAGCCAGAAAGGGGATTAATATGTCCATGGAATTCCTATCTATTAAATATCCTTCCCTTCCCTTATGCTTTATTTAATGGCTTCATTCATGTAGTCTACAAAGCTAGGATTTTATTTCTGCGCATAATAATAATAATCCACAATAGCTGGCTTCACACATTATGCTAAGCCTAAACAAGCTTAGCATGATTGATGAACCATGATATATGTAAAATGAGCATAAACTGAACTCTTTAAAAAATTTAGTCTACAAAAAACTGTATTAGCAGTATTGTAGTGCAGTTAATAAAACTTGGAGAATGTATCAATTATAACTTTTTGTCATCTATTGTTAAAATGCAAGTAAGAAATACTTACTTATTACTTACTTACTTATAAGAAATACTGGTGAAATATAAAATAATTATAATGTACTAATGCCAAAACATTTAAGTGAATTCATTCCTTAAGTACTTTCACTTCTATTTGAACTACAAATTGTGGTTAATATGAAAATATTCTGTCAAATAAATTGTATACCATATGAGCACAAAGTCCAAATGTGTAAAACTATTTTTTCTGAACTTTGATATTCAGTACAACAATAACCCATCTATCCATTCTCTACCCCACCCCCCTTGTAACTGTTGGGCTTTTGTTCAGATTACTGGTAAAACGTATTAAGATTGTTCCACTGGAAGAAAGAGAAGAACTAGTTTTGCCATCTCTTCCATCTATAACTCTATGTGCTTCTGCAGATTTGCTTTGGGGGTTCAGGAAAGTTTCTGCAACAATATGGGAGGTACCAGAAGGGGAAATCAGTGAAGGCAGCTAGAGATTCCACTGAATCTTGTATTATTGAATAGTATAGAAATGTCTACTCATCCTTTAATCTTTGGCAAGTACACATGATTGATTATTTTATGACTTAAATATTTATTTTTCCTCATATAGATGTCCTTGTTTGGAGCAATGACAGGATGATTCACTGGGTGGTATCAATTGGCCTTAAAGAATATGCAAATAACCTTATAGAAAGTGGAGTTCATGGTGCACTTCTGGCCTTAGATGAAACTTTTGATCACAATGCATTAGCTCTTTCTTTACAAATACCCACTCAGAATACACAGGTAATTATAATAACATCACTTGATGGGGTATGTTTTTATTCATAAGGCACACTTGGAACTTTATAAGATTTATGAATGAGAATTTTTTAAATTAACTATTTAAAGAAGACTTCATACTAAAATCTGACATGCCTGAACTTTACTTTTGTTGTTGTGTTTTATGTGAGAGCTATGACAGTCAGGAAGCAAAGCAGATTCACTGGTGGTAATAGTTTTAAATCATAGTTGTAAATATGTAAGTAGTTGTAAATCATAGAGTTGCAAGCAGACATTTGGGTTATCATGGTCAATACCTGCTCAATGCAGAAACCCCAACTAAATAATCTAGTTCAGGGGTGTCAAACTCATGGTCAGATGCGTCCACCCCTGCCCAGTTTAGGGAAGGGGAAAAAAGTCCAGATACATCACATGATGCCGCCATGACATGCAAGTTTGATACTCCTGATCTAGTTAGATGGCTGGCTAATTTCTGCTTCTATCCAGTGAAGGGAAGCTTACCAACTTTCGGCTAATTAGTCGCACTTGTCAACAGTAATTATTAAGTATTTTTCCAGTCTGCAATTTAAACCGATTATTCTAAGTTTGGCATTCTGAAAAGGGAGAAAACAAGTCTTGCCTTTTTATATGATATTCTTTTAAGTATTTGAAAAATGATATAAATCTGGAAAAATACTATTTTGTTTGGACATTATTTAAATTATATAAATTTTGTAAATCTAAATTCTCAAAGTGTAGCACAAATGTTTGAAATATTTTTAAGTTTTGTGATTATTTTTAATTTAGGCTCGTGCTGTTTTGGAGAGGGAATTTAATAATCTTCTTGTGATGGGTACGGACAGAAAGTTTGAAGAGGTAAGTTTAATTTTATGAGTCTATCAGCGTATTATTATTTATATGGGCAGCCAAAATAATCTGCATCAAATCTTTCTTTACAGAAAGATTTTGAAGTATGTGACACCCTATTCACTGCAGAAAGACATACTACCGGTAAAAAGGTTTTCATATAACTAATGGTCCATCTTTGTTCTTTCTGCTATTATAGCGCCCAGAATTAATAGTACCTACTAATTCAGGCAAAATGACTCATTGTGATCAAAAATAATTCAGATAACTTGTTTCCTTAATTTTAAAGAACGTTTTATATAATGTGCTTTCTTCACTACATGTTCAGTATCACTTTATCTTCAAGATTTTTCATTGTTCTGTTCTTTCTATAAATGCATTCAAATGTACATTTCATTAGCTACAAACAGATTCCAATTCTCAGCAGATTTTTTGAGAAGAAGAAAAGCAGTAGTAGTTTCTCAAGATTTCATACTGTATATCTCATGCTGTTTTGACTAAACACCAGCTGATCAAAATCTGGGGTCATGCTTTGGATTCAGCCATAAAACTGTATCAGTCCTATAATATTCTAAGAAAGTGAGTCCACTGGGAAAAAAAGACACGCAAGTGGTATAAAATAGAAATGGATATGAAGATCCAAGTAAAATTCTTCTTCAAACTTCAAATCTGTGACAATCCTGGTAGCAAAATTTACTTTGTATTTTTTTTCCCACCCTAATGCCCACATCTTCCTTAGTTAAGCTATTTACAAAGGTTGAGGAATCTGAGTAGAAATCTCAATTAATTGCAGTAACAAGTTATGCAGATAAAATCAATCACAACATCAACATCATGATTGTTGATCCCATAACTTTTAAAAGAAGCAGATGCAGAACACTTCATTATCCCTTCTATGAGAATGTAAGTGCTGGTATACCACCCATAGAGATCAAGTTTGGTAGCAAAAAGCAGAAAACTTACTTACCATACGAACTGGTAATTCTATTTTTTGTTACTGTTTATGAGACTAGATAAGGAAAAAATGATTCACTTTAAGTACTAAGATATATGGCAATAAATTATCTTTATAAAAAGAAAGAGGAATATTATTAGGATTTGAAAAAAAAAAAATCTGACCGTAAATTCTTGTAAAAAGGCCAGTAAAATGTAAATGTATATTTCAAGGATACAGCTACAGTACCTGTCATAATCATCCGTAATGTATTACAAGTACAGAAATTTTGTAGTGTCTTGTTCATTTTCTAGTATGATCTTTTCATCCTGCTTGTTAATTTGACAGGATGATGATAAAAGCTTTAGACGTGCACCTTCATGGAGAAAGAAGTTCAGACCAAAGGACATAAGGGGTTTAGCTGCTGGATCAGCAGAGACCCTCCCTGCAAATTTTAGAGTTACCACTTCAATGTCTTCACCTTCTATGCAACCAAAGAAGATGCAGATTGATGGTAAAATATTAAATTATTTAAGCATGGTATCTATTTCTAAATTAATTTGTAAGTGAACTGAAAAATATTTGTTTTGTGTAGAAAACTCACTCTGCATGACTTACTGGATTGCTTTAATTTCTCAGTGAATGATTGTGGTATTTGTACTTTGTGCTCCATTAGTATTAATCCATGTATTCTGTTTAATGAAATCTTCTATCATTTACAAATCCCTTTTACAAAAGAAAAAGTATAAAAAATGGAAATGTTTATCAGCTTACTGCTGAATTAAGATGATTTCAATGTATCTTTTCAGGGAAATGTTAAAATATAATTTGGTATTTATTTATTGAAAGTATTTATAGTCCATTATTATTCAAAATGCCTTGTGTCATGTATTAAAGAGCAAGATAATATGGTACAAGCAGTCCTTGACTTATGACCACAGTTGGCACTGGAATTTTGATAGCTAAGTGATGTGATGGTCAAGATAATCATCACATGATCAGATCCAATTTTACAACCATTTTAACTGTTGTCATTAAGCAGATCACGCAGTTGTTAAGTGAATTCAGATTCGCCAATTGATTTTGAAGTTGGCTGGGAAGGTTGCAAATCACGATCACGTGATCCCAAGATACTGCAATTGATGTAAATGTGATCTGGTTGTTAAGCACCAAATTGTGATCACATGACCAGGGAGGTGGTGCGACAGTCCTAATTTCATGGATGGGTTGTAACTCATTTTTTCCAAGTCCATCATAACTTTGAACCATCATTAAACTTTCCTAAATGGAGGATTATTGTACAGAGAAGTAATTTAAAAAAAATTATTATTACTGGCATAGTCAGTCTGTAGACACTATATCTTCAATGAGAGAGTAAAAGGCAATGTCATCTGACACTGAAAGGAAGATATCAGTGTCCAGAGATAGGGTTGTTCAGCTGGGAGCCATGACAAAGAAAAGCCCTTCTAGCACAACACTCTTCACACCTTTAAGGTGCTGAGGATGGTCCTCAAAATTTGGACAGGTGCATATCCTTCAGATACCAGTCTAAATTATGAAGGGCCTTAATCAATATTACAGCAGCCTTGAACTCCAACCAGCAAAATAAAAGTACTCAGTGCAATTCTTGTAAGACCAGTATTATATGGCCTCTTCTGGATAACAACCTTGTTATACTGCACTCTACACTAACTGCAGCTTTTGAATTATATGCAAGGACAGGCCAACAGAGAGCAGATTGTAATAACGCAAATGGGAGAAAATTATGGACCACTTGTTCCTAGCATTCAGCAGCATGTTAAAATGTTATTTTAAAAATCAGATCTATAATTTTCCTCTTAGTGATAGCCCTATTTTGGTCATCTTTATTTTACTTTTATTATCTTGCTTTTTGATTCCCATCTTGATAATTTGCAGTTGTTTTCATTTTTTCCCAACTACCTGAAGTCATTCAGCCCCAAATAAAAAAGTTTTACCTATCAGTCAATCATTAATTTTTAAAGAGTGACAATTTCAAAATATATTTAATTATTTTCTATAGAACCTAATGTCCAGTTCATCAGGGCAAAGTATTAAAAAAAGATTATACGCACATATTGATACTGTTCTCAAGTTCAAGTTTTCTAATACTAAAGAAATCAAAGAATTCTGAAGACAAAAAAGTCTGTATGAAACAAAAATGAATAGTAAATGATTTAAAACCTGTAATACATATCTTATTCAATGTGTTGTTAACATCCTAGAGACTGCTTTTTGCAGGCAGTGATTAAATCTCTATTGGTTGGTGAGGGGGCTACAAAATCTGCCTGGTAATTTGGACTTTTAACTACCTGTCTCCAGCTTTTGTCTACTAGGATCAGAATTGTAAGCTTTATTTTTTACATATAAAAATATTTTATATATAAAAAATAAATACTGTGCTATCTTGTACTAAAACTACAAGATTTCAAACAGGAGTCTTTCCCAGCCTGGAGATTTCCAGGATCATATACAAAACCATGTGTTCTGCCTTTTAGCTTTAGCTCTTTACACTGTGATGAGAAACTAAATTATTTTAGCCTGCTCAGATGAATGGGGATGATGTATAGCTCAGTCAGTAAAACCCATTTAATAATCATGCATTCAGTATGTTCAAAATTTATGAGCTCTTTATGAAGTGATTTCAAATATATACTGAAGCTTGGAAAAGCAAAAACATAACCAGGAATGCTTCATAGTTAACCTTTTGTAACTTTCTTGTGTAATACTAACTGCATGCTATATTCTGCATGTCTTCTTGATTGTTGTTGAAATAGGCAATGTATCAGCAACACAAAGATTGGATTCTGCTACAATAAGAACTTATTCATGTTAAAGACTTTCATTGGTAAGTAAAAGTGACAAACTGATGAACAATATGCATTTATTTTATTCGAAGTTTTACTCCAATGACTGTGGCATATTGAAGATTAGGGCAACTGAAATTCATTGTATAATATTCCAAGTTACGAATTTATAAATCAGTTTGCTGATTACATGAACCAGTAATCCTGACATAGAATCGTAAGATCGAAAGGGACCTTGGCAGTCCATCTCACAAAAATGGCTGTCCAATCTTTTCTTGAAAACCTCAGTGCTAAAAGATTCATGACTAAGGAGGCAAGCCATTCCATAGCTTAATAGTTCTCACAGTCAGGAAATGCCTCCTTATTTCAAGGTTGAATCTCTCTGTCTAAAGTTTCCATACTCCTTGGTTCTTGTCTTATCCTCTGGTGCTACAGAAAATAAATCCAAACCTTTTACCTCATCATATCCCTTCTTGCCCAGCCTTGTCTAGGCCTGCCCTAAGAAAATTAAATATTTTGCTTACTCATATTTTGTGCAACATAACCAGCTTACGTTATACTTAATGTAACTGCATTTGCAAATTTAACTCTTGAAAGAGAAAAGTTGAGGTGGTGGCTTTCACCAACTTCTTCTTTCCCAAAGTATTCTGAATAACTACTCCAGTGAAGGAGTTAGGGGACCTGCAGCAGAAAGAAGAGAAAAGAATAGAAATTATTGCTCTGACCCCTTCAAAGGAAGCTTCTCGTACTCCATGAATTAGAAATGGGTTTGTCATTCTCAGAGCAAACCTGATTTATATGTAAATTACAGCAAATATATATGGGCTATAAATTGCATTGTTTATTAAAAATTCTGTGTTAGAGAAATATTATCTTAAGTAGATCAGATTCAGTAAATAAAACATCTTTTTGGTGCAGCTAAATATACTATACTTGCTACTTCTAAATATATTTTGGTAGATGTAGCAAGTATAGGAAAGTAGCCACATACATAGTTATATTGTATATGCTTTTGTTATGAAAGTATTCTAATCCAAGCAATGAATTGTCAAATTTCCATGGAGTATGCTCTGATCATCCTAAACGTAGAGAATATAATGTATAACCATTCCTGTAGCTTGTAAGTGTTGTCAGACCTAAGTGAAGTCTTTCATATTGCTAGTTATCATGGGAATGGGTGTGGGATTAAATTTGGTCCTATGGCAAGTAATCAGATTGTGGGAGCTTTTTATTCCTCTTTTTTGATTGAAATGTGGTAGATGAAGGTTATTTTCTTTCATACTTGCTTTTCCTTGTTTCATTATACTGATTGCAGTTTCTAATGTTTTGAAATTAATGTTCATTTTACTTTCAGTTTATCCCCACTATTTCTACAGATGAGCTGAACCATTTTGAAGTCAATGACCATATTTTGGAAACAGCTGAAATCTTTAAACTGTTAATACTTGTTAAATGAACACTTTGAAATATTTTATTACAGAGTTTTTAATTAGCGAGTGAATTTGTGAGTACTATAAAAAGTATTTTAGATTAAATGTTTCTTATACTTATGTGGGTGTATGTGTGTCCCATTGTTACTTAATTTTCTATTAGAATTGTCTGTCAATCAAGTTATTATTTTATGTTAATTTTAGTATTTTCATCTGAATGTACTGTAATGCTTGTATGTATCCGTCCCTATAAGTAATATAGGGCTTTATTGTAAATTATGCAGTTATTGTAATTACCAGTAATGAGTTTAATAAAGTGAAGGTGAAATTTTTTTACAATCTTTGTAAAGACATCATGACACCAAGCAGTATATATATATTGCCGTTTGAAAAATGCTAGCTAGCTCTAAAAATTAAAATAATTCCTTTTTTTTTTTCAGAGAGACATATGTTTATTAACAAAGCAGGCATGGTACCTGATTCCATTTCCGTTAGAAACTGTACCTTTTAAACTTAATATTTGATTATTTAGTGTGTATTCTTATTTAAGGCTTTTGTTTAGTATAATTTGCTTTACATTCATAAATGTGGGAATTTCTAGAACATTATGAAACATATGAGACCTAACAAGGTCATTTATAACTACTTTTTGTGGCTGTATTTGTACAGTCTATGTTCATTGATTGAGCATAAGCAAGCCATAAATGGAAATATTTTCTGTTAAACAAGAATAGCTACTAAGAGTACTTGACAGGCAACACAGAGTGCTCCCTTTCTGTATTTTGATGTGAAAATGTTTGTGAAAAGATATTGATGCAGTTCTTTTAATGGACCAATCATGATGCACTGCTGCCTAATGACAAAGATGCTAAGAGCATAACACATGGAGGCATGTGGTAGTGCAACTATTAAAAAGGCCTTACTTTTCTTATGTCATCTTTTAGATATATTTATAAGCTTGTTTTAAAATCCAGACAGACTTTTTAGTTGTTAATAGTTTTAGTCATTGCAAACAGTATAAGTAGAAAATGCATCATTCATTTTTAAATAGCATCTTACGAAGCCAGCAAGGAGGAGATTCAGATCATGGTGCATTATTTATTATGCAATAATATACATGGCATGTCTTTTTTCTGTTATTGGTTTTGGCTCTTTTTAAATTGTACAACTTGAATTCATTGTTACTATTTTTTCTATTAACCTTATATGTACTTTGAATAATGTAACAAATTATGTACAGTCTAAGTACTTTGAACTATTTTTATCACAGTATTATTTATTGCTTTCTTTCAATAAATTTCTGAAGCATTTTTCCACTGCCAATAAAATGCTATTATCTTGTGATGAGGCTTGAGATGTTTTTAAGTGGTAATTCAGATATTAATGCAAATGAAATTTCTTGTGATATATTAATGCTTCCTTTGGCACAGAGAGTTTTATAAGATCTGTTTCATCTTACAAGTAAACGGTCTACAAATATGTAATATAATATGCTACTATTATAAACCAATCAAGAAATTTAAAATCTGAATGTTAATAGTTGTTCTGCTTTGCTATAATGATAGACACCAAGGAATGATTGTATGCATTAAATCTACCAGATCTGGGCTCCACAAATCCAGATAACTATCAGATAACAGCAAAAAAATGCAGAAGACTTTTTTTTTTAACTGCTCAGTATTTGTAGCTGATATGCATACATTTTTAATCCGAATTTTAGATATTAAAACTAAGGAATTTAATCTTCGGCATGATCATACTGAAGCTATATATAAAATGATCAAACAGATTCCCTTTATGGTAACATCTTTTCTATCATCATTGAGGTGGAATATTGCTTCCACCATCCCTAATCTGTCTTTTTGGCCCAACAGCAAGTAGAATAGTCACTCTGAAGAAAATGCTTTGTGAGCTATACTTTTATGCTGCCTTTCTTTCTGACCCAAAGCAATGCACTGAAGTACAACAAACAATATTCAATAAAACAATTCAGTAAAATGACCTGCTATAAAACAAATCAATAAAACAATAAAAGAAACTGTGCTGCAGTTTAAAATATAGTACATTGTAAATGCCAATATAATTATTCACGTTTACCCAGACAGTAAAAGTTACAATGGTGTTAACAGACATGAAGACGTATACAGATTTTAGAGAATAGCTAATTATATGATTTCATCTTAACTCTAAAAGGTTTATGCCAAGTTTAAACCTATCTAGCTGTGCAAATGAAGACTTGGGGAATTATTTTTAGTTTCTTTTGATCATCCAATCAGATAGTAAGTAAGAAGTGGTTGTGCCTGGAACAAATTTTTAATAAGCAGGAAGCCTGCCTGCCTGCCTGCCTGCTTGTGAATTTTGTGAAATTCATTAGAGAACTATTCTATTCTACATTTGCATAATTTCATTTTGCATTACACTACATAGGCCTACCATGACATTTAATTTGTTAACAGGAAAGGCAAAATCATGAAATCCATGTATTCCCTGGTGAAACCAATTGCAATTTATGTATTTAGTAATAAACACATACCAGCTATCAATGTTTAAAATTATTTCTGTAACACTTCCCATTGCATAGAATCCAGAGCAATGTACAAATTCCTCAAAGTATTTAAAAATAAAAATGAAATCAAATTTAGTGTAAAAGCAAAGAGATTATGTTAAACATGTAAAGCAAAATAAATGGCTCAGAAGTTTATTAAAATGCTTCAAACTTGTTAGCATTAAGTGTAGGGGGATTTTTCCATATGAAGGGCCTTTTTCCTGCCCAGAACTGTTTCAGCTACTAGTTTGTCCTTCATAGATAGAATTCTGGATTTACACACTATGCTAATCACTACAGTTCATTTGTTCTGGTATATGGGCATGCAATTCAGCAACGTCTGCTACTTTTAATATTGTTGGGCTTCAAGTTAGATTTCTAGCCACAAAATATATGCTGCATCAGAAGTTAGAGTGCTTACAGTCTAAATCAGTTCCTACTAATACAAACCTGATATAGATAGCTGCTAACCTCATCAACTTTTGTTACTGATGTCTTTGGCAGCAACACATAACTACTGTGTTATAAGTTGGCAGTTTGGGAGTTAATGGTGCCTTGCACAGTGGAGACATGAGTCTTCACACCGCAAGAATACTGGCCATGCTACACTGTCTGACTCATTAGGCAGGCAGCAATGGATGTGGGGCGGGGGAAGGGTAAAAATGAGTCTAGGAGAACTTCCTACAGCATGTAGGACACTATACCTTGGGGCCCTTATTCTGCTAGCAAACCCTTATATTAATCCATGTAGCTTAGTAGCAAATTGATGGCAACTGTTTAGACATTTGATAATACATGTAATAACGGCGGCGAAAATTGTATTTGCACAAAATTGGAAAGCAGAAAAAATTCCTACAAAGGGAGAGGTAATTAAGAAAATATTGGAATTTGCAGAAATGAATAGGTTGACATTGGCAATTAAAGGGAAAGAAGAGTCGGAGAATTATAACATGGGGAAAATTTTATCAATGGATAGAAAATGAGTATAGACAATAAACATGGTAAAGATAAGAACTTTGGGATGATTAAAATTATATTATATAAAATTATATATTATATAAAAGTATATTAAAATTAAATGAAAAAGGAAAGACAAATGTATGTATTAAGAAATGATAAATTATGAAGATGAGGGCACAAAAATGTTATACCCAGATGACACATGGATTGATTAATAATGTACAGGAATGTAAGAAGAGAGATAATTATAAAGTAAAAAAGAAATTTGAAAAGATGTATGTGAATAGAAATCGGGGCTGCTCGAATATCATCTCAGATTGAATTGAAAAAGAAAGCAACAAGGGAGTGGAAAAGGGGAGAGGAGTAGAGAGGGGGAAGGAGAAGAGTTGGGAGGTGAGAAGAGAAGAACGGGAAAAGGAGGGGAAGAAAGAAGGGGAAAGAGGAAGAGAGGGGTAAGAAAGGGAGAAAGGAGAGAGGAAAGAGGAGAGGAAGAAAAGGGAAGGAGAGGAGGATTGAGGAAAGTAGAAAGACGAGAGAAGGGAAGAAGAAAAGGAAAGGTATTAAAGGAAGGAGATGGTAGAAGAGCAGACTCGAACAACTAATTAGCAAATGGAAGTTAATAAGATGAATGAATAATGATTAATGATGGACAAAGGAGTGTACATTTGAATATGTTGATAAAAAATAAAAATAAAAAACTTTTAAAAAATTGACGGCAACTGTATCGACACAAGTAGAAAAGTAGTTGGAAATTTCATGCCTGACCATGATGTCACATGCTCCTAGAAGCTGAATGCTCATAATGAGGAACATACCATGGCTCATCATCTGAGGGTGGGAACCCTCATATGCAACATCACAGACCTTTCAAAGAGTGTTTGTGTCATGCCAGACCACCCTCTTAGGTGGTGGGCATTTTCCAATCACCTTGTGTTTCTAGCAAGTGGCAACAGTTCAGTTAGTCTCAGATCATAGGCAGCTTCTGAATCATATGGACCAAGCACTACGTTTATGCTCCTGTAGTATATTGGTGGGAGCAAGAAACAATCTAAAGGTGTGAGGTAGACCAAAAATAACTCTTCTCATTGTCAACCTTGTGAGGTCATCCAGACAAGAAGCACACCCAGAAGTACTAGCTCTCTTTTATTGTAAAATTAACAGAATATAGTCTGAAGTCTGAAAGTACAGATCTCTCCACTCACTTTTAAAGTCTAAGAAACTAGGAAAGGTCTCTAGTTTGTCATGTTTCTATTCTTCTGTGGAAGAAACCACCTCTTATCTGACCATTGTTTGATTTGCGTGCCTCACAAGTTCATCCTTCAGCTATCCCAATTTCCATGTTATACATGTATATTTGTGGCTTTGAGTCAGTATTATTGACTCCTAGTGAATAATACCTTATCAGGATTAATTGCTTTACACAACTTGGTAAGAATGAAAGGCAGAGACTGATCTCTCATCTCAGCCATGGGCTTGGAGATACCTCTGTCAGTGATGCCCAAAAGAACTGTGGACGATGGAAGAAGGAAGAAAGGGGGGAGGGATGCTACAGCAGTTTCTCAACTTCAGCAATTTTAAAATGGATGGGACTTCTGAAGGCAAGTTGTTCCAGTGATTAATTGTTCTGTCATAAATTTCCTGACAGTGGAATGATTTTCCTCCAGAAGTTGTGGGTGCTCTAACACTGGAGGTTTTTAAGAAGAGATTGGACAACCCTTTATCTGAAATGGTACAGGGTTTCCTGCTTGAACTAGAAGACCTGCTTGACTAGAAGATCTCCAAGGTCCCTTCCAACTCTGTTATTCTGTTACTCTAATTTCACCTCCCAGAATTCCCCAGATAGTATTGGCTACAGCTGAAATATGAAGAAGCACTTTTCTAGAATTTGTATACTGCCTCTTCCTGAAATTCTGAGTAAATAACAATTGTAAGGCTTTATAAAGATCTGTGGGATTGTTAGCGCTTAGAATAATTGTGTAAATATTCATAAAGGATTATGGAATTTGCATTGTTAGAAAAAAGTTTTATATTCTAGGATTTTTATATTCTGATTTTTCTCATCAGTATTGCTTTGTAGTATGTGCTTTACAAGTAGAACTTTACTTACAACCACAATGGGGGCTAGAATTTCTGCATAAGTTGTTGAGGTCAAGTTGGACCTAATTATGTGACTGTATTTCAGGTGGTCACTATGCGGATTAGTAAAAAAGGTTGCACATCACCATCATTGCTGCAACCAGTTGTAAATGTCACACAACCATGAAAGGCTTAAAGATGACAAGCTTGTCAGCGAAAAGCTGACAGTTCGAGACCCGAGTGCTGCACGATGGGATGAGCTCCCATTACTTGCCCAGCTCCTGCCCACTTAGCAATTTGAAAGCATGTACATGCAATTAGATAAATAGGTACCGCTTCTGTGGGAAAGTAACAGCATTCCATGCACCTCAGCATATAGTCATGCTGGCCACATGACCAGGGAAATGTCTTCAGACAACACTGGCACACTAGGCTAAGAAACGGAGATGAGCACTGACCCTACAGACACGACAGGACAGGAGAAACCTTTACTTTTAACCATGAGGGTGGTGCAACACTTCTAAGAGTGAGTACAGGTTGTAAGTCACTTTTTCTGAGGCTGTTGTAACTTTGAATCATTGTTAAATGAATGGATGTAAGTCAAGGACTATCTATATATTTAGGAATATTTAAATTTATAATTTAGTATATGTTTTATGTTTTATTTAATTTTTAACGGTGGTTTAAGTATAGTTGTATGTTGTGTTTATATTTTTATATTTTTAGTTGTTTTGAGCAGCCCAGAGTCACACTTGATAGGCAGCTATATAAATGTGATAAATATATACAATACATTATATTATATATCACTCTTCCTCAGCCCACCTCAACGTATGGGGTTGTGGGTAAAATAAGAGAAAGAATGAGTTTTAGGGATATGCACTGCCTTGAGTGATTTATAAAAATGATAAATCAGATTACTTTTTTGGAATTTTTTGCCTATTTTTTTTTTTTTTTGCTGAAATCATGTTTTTTGAGTCCTAATTGCTTAATGCTGTAAATTTAGGCTAATTAAATTAACATTTGGCAAGTCTAACCATTTTATTCATGGTTTTCTTTAATATCAGCGACTTCCAATTGGGGAGCACGGCGCCCCTTAATTAATTTTCTAATATTAAAAAAAAAAATCATTGTCAAGGCACAATTTCAAACACCGTTTTTCTTTTTTTAAATGTGAGATGAATGCGGGTTACTTTTAAATCAAAATTATATTTATCTAAAAAGACGACGCCCACCCCCTCTCCAAAAATCAGAAACATTTCTGCGCATGCTCGGCATAATCCATCACGGCGCTCCGCTCTTCCAGAAACTTGGCGCGGAAAGCGGGAGATTCGCTAGCAAAGGCACCGGCCAAAGTAGTGGCTCTCCCGCTTCGGCCTTATCCTGCTGACCTTCTTCCTCAAGACGGAGCTTCCCGAGCCTCTGCGCCTGCGGATAGACAGAAACGCGCCGGCAAGAAGCCGCTACTGGCGGGGACGACCCCGCTTCTCTTCCCTCCAGTCCAGCCCCCTCCTCAGCTCATGCTTTGCATGCCTCCCTAAGGACACACGCGCGCAATCCCCGCCCGGGTTAGGGCAGCGCGCGTGCTCCGCCAAGCCAACCCGGTGTTGAAGGTTGGGAGATCAGTTGAAGGAACAATTTTTTGACCCTTCTAGGTTTGCGGGGCGGGGCAGCTACTTTGAAAGAGTTGGGACTACAAAACTTTTGGGCGTCTGGGCAACAGTGTTAGTCATTCGCAAAGGTCCTGCACGAGGTTGCCCAGATGGGCGCTCAAACTCTCCGGCCGGAGGTGCGCCTTAGGGTGTGTGTGGAAGATGCCCTTTGAAGGAGACCAGCCGGTGGAAGAGTCGCAAGGATCGTCGGAAGTCGAAGCCAGTCGACCCCCACCCCCGCGTGCCGTTTATAATTATTAATTCGGGGGGCGCAGGCGCGCTGCTTCTTTCCAGGCAAAGCCTTGTTTAAATTGCGCGGGAGGGCGAACCAGACGCTCCGTTCAGCCAGCGTTGCAGGCAGAGAAAGCAAGGCGCGCCGAAGAACCCCGGCATCCTTTTTGTTTTTGTTTTTTTAAAAGGACACGGAGGGATGCGGAGGTCTTTTCGCCTCCCGCAAGCCCACCCTGAAGAAGCCGAGCCCCGACGGGTGGCTGCGGCCATCTCCCACCTGATGACGCGCCATGCTGAAAAACAGGAAACGGGATCTTGGGAGAGGCGGAAATTGCAGTGCTCGGCAGAGCTCGGAAGGGCCAGCAGGCTGAGACGAGGAGCGTCGGCAAGGAAGGCGCCTGGGTAGTGGGGAAGTGGGCTGGCCGCAAAGTAAGTGACAGGAACCCGGGTCTTTGCCGGGGGCTCCTCGGTTCCCTCCTGGGGGTGGGGGAGAGGAAAAGAGGGCAACGTGGACCGGCCGGCTCTTTCTTATAGCGGCTTTCTCTTCGCCCGGCGGGATGGATGGCGCGGCCGAGATTGGTGCGCTTTGAAAGAAAAGAATAAAAGGGAAAGGAAGAGGGGTGGGAAAAAAAAGAAAAGGAAAGAAAAAAAAAAAACCCGGGCAGGGGAAAGAAATCAGGCCGGCCTGGCGAAGTAATTCTGGCGTGGATCTCGGTTGCGACTCCGCGATCAGAATCTGGGCAGAGGCGGCGCTGATGCAGAGCCCAAGGTGGCCGCCCCTGCGATTTTTGGCTTCTGCAGACTCCCCATGGGCACCAATTGGCATCCTGGCGGCTGCCTGGCTTTCTTTGCTTCGAGGGCTCTTTGTTCTCCGGCGGCGAGGCCGATGATCCAAAAAAAAATAATAAAAGGGGGAGTCGAACCCTTCTTCTCCCCCCACCCCTCCAGCCCCTTGCCCGGTCGGGAGGATGCGATCCGGCCGATTCCTGGCTCGCTCCTCGCCACCTCCTTCCTTTGCTTCTTGAATGCAGAAAGGAGGAGAGGACGGTTCCCCTTTCGCGGTCTTTGCTCAGCGCGAGGTGGTAGGGTGGGTATGGCAGGAGAAGCGGGTCCGGGTCTGCAGGCGCGTGACTAATGCTTCCCTGGCTGGATCTGCGGGTAGGGGAATGGGTTGGCTTCCTTCCTAAAAAAAAAAATAATCCCTTTGGAAGCACAGTTAGGCAGGACACCCTTTTAAAAGCTGGAAATTGTTGAACTCTTTTTTTCCCCCCCTCTGGAAAGTAAAACCGGTTTTAAAAAGGATCCAAGTTCTAAGTAGGGGCAATTATTTTATTAGGACAACTTAAAAGGTCCTGAAAGGACACGTGTTTTCAAGGTATTATTTATCTGTTGTGCCATTTTAGAAAATTAGGAGAGGATTTTACTGGGAGCCAAGATGCTCCTTTGTGATTTTAAGTAAGGCCTCTCTGTATGTATTCACACACACACAAAAAAAATTGCAAGAAATCTGCTGGTAAATCATGGAGGCCAGCCGATGCTGTGGATGTTTTGTTGCTTCTGTGGACATAAATGCAGAAGTAGATTTGGTACCAGAACTGATTTTTGGAATGGGATTGGAATGGAATTTTTTGGGATGGAATATTCATTGCTTGTGATTCAGTAAGTCATACAAAATCTTACTCATGGGCTACTGGCAAGGAGATATTTGATTCATCCAGTCTGAGAACAGTATAGCAGTACATTAGCCAGCCTTTAAATATCTATGCCATGTTAATTTAATTATTTATACATTGGTTTATTTTCAAGATCAAAATAATATTAATCTTGGTTTCTTAGGATTTTAGTGCAAAGTGTACATTAATCTCTTTTCAAGATCAAAGTAATCTTGGTCTTTTAGGGTTTTTAGTGCAAAGTACGTATCTGCAAAAATTGAACTCAAATTTCTGTTTCATTTAGGATACACTGCCTAGTATTCTTAGCTGCTTTTAACAGTTCTTTCCTCCCATCATTCCTTTCTATTCTTCTAGCAGGAATTGTACCTAGAGACTATTGAGGGTTGTGACCTTCATGTATGTTTTCTTGATTTGCCATTTGCTTTCTCCACACTGACTCATGACCAAAATGAATTTACAAAAGTCCTGCAGCAATGTACATTCCTTGTATTTGCCCTGGTGCTACTCTGTTTTTCAGTTTTGAAGACGATATCACATTCTTGCTAAACAATTACTGTATAAAAGGCAAACTACATTTCAAAACTATGATCAGAAATGAGATTGTGAAATGTACGTTTTTGTAGGAGAAAAGCAGGCTGAGCTAGAAGGCCCTGGGTTAATAGAAAAACAGAATAACAGACTTGGAAGGGACCTTGGAAGTCTTCTAATCCAACACCCTGTGCAAGCAGGAAACCGGCCTATACCATTTCAAACAAATGATTGTCCAATCTCTTTTTAAAAACCTCCAGTGTTGGAGCACCCACAATTTCTGAAGGCAAGTAATTCCACTGATTAATTGTTCTGTCAGGAAATTTCTCCTTAGTTCTAGGTCGGTTGTGTCCTGATTAGTTTTCATCCATTGCTGCTGCTTCTGCCCTCAGGGGCTTTGGAGAGGGGCTTTATGGCAGTCTCTTCGATATTGAAACATTCCTATCATGTCGCCCCCAGTCCTTCTTTTTATTAAATGTGTCATCGGTTTGGAGTCTTTGTGGTGTTGCCAACAAGAGACCCAAGTCCAGCCTCTCTTGAATTCTATTGACCCCCATCTAGCATTAATTTAACTGATTGTTGGTTGGCTAGATTCTTTTGTGTAGGTAGCAATAATAAACTCTTCTGTGCTTTGAATTTAACAAATGTGCCTAGTTATTTCTACCTGACAGTTTTGGACAGTTTGGATTGTTGGAAACACTGGCCACACTGAAAAGGGAAGGTACTGAGAGAAGGTGTTTGTAAGAGAGAATGAGGGGACAGCAAAGGTTTTGAGCTTGGACAACCCAATTTTTTGTTCAATTTGTATCTGAATTTTCGTTTAGGAGCTGAGGCTCATAACAGTGTAGGGCAGGCTCCTGTTCTTCCCTTTCATGATCCCTCTGAAGTGGGTTGGTTTAAGACAGAGTAGTAGCTGGTCTAATATTACCCAGTGAGCTTCTGTGGTTGAACATAGAATCCCTGATTTCAGTTCCACACTGTTAACCGTTACCCTCCCTGAATTAAATTAGGCACACATTTGGGTTAATTGTAGTGAATTAAGACTGCTTTACTTCTGAAATGTTCACACTGCCTAGATTTGGGGAAATTTTCTTAAGTAATTTAGGTCAGTATATTTAGTTTTATCTGCTTCAGTTTGCATGGCAGGCTGCTTTAAAAGCACAGAACCAGTTGCAGCTTATCCATACAATCAGTGCATACCTCAGACTCAAATGATTAACTCGGAATGATACAGGAGAGATTTCCTGTAATGCCTGCAGTAACATGTCACACTGTCCATTATGAAAGTGAGTTTAATGAGAAAGATTAAATTTCTCTTGGAATATTTTCCTTAAATATGGGGATTCCTGGAGAAATACAGTGACTTTTCTTATATTACAGATCAGTTAGGAATTATAACTGCTAGATAACTTGAATTAATTTGCCTATGCTATTTATCTCTTTCCCCAAATATAACTACAAATCACAGTGCTATTCTCCTTTATTTGTGGAGTTCTCGGTGATTTCTGAGCTTGGTTCAGTGATCTGCCCTGTCAGTGCTGTGTTCCTCTTGGTAGTTCCTTGATTAGGCTGTTGTTTACTGTTTGATTGTCTAAGTTGATAGTTCCTTGATTGGGATATTTACTACTTGATTGTTGGTCTAGTATTAGTCAGAGTAATAGTAGCAGCTCTTGAGTTGACTGAGCTTTCCATTCTGCGCCCCCCCCTTCCCCAAATTGCTATGTCACTGGTGACTTGTATAACATGGATAAGCTCTGTCCAGCCTACTGTACAGTAGTTGGAAAGAAATTAGCTGGAAAAACAAAGGGTACAGTAAAGGAAATGTAAGCGTTTGCACTGCTAACCACATCTGGTGTGGAACATTGGAAGAGCTATTGTTGGAGTAAAACCTTCAGCCTTTCTTCAGTATGAAACTGAAGCCTAGAATGGAAGAGAAGCTGAAAATACTTGCTACAGTTCAGCACCTCTGATTTTGGGTTGGATCTCTGAAGGTTACATTTTAATTTGCTGTAACAATCCTACATTTTTGTTGTTGTTGAAATAAACTGCAGAGAATTCACTGGGATTTTCTCTTGGGTAACTACAGGAAAGGCCACAACCTTATTTTGGTTGATTATATTTGTGAGATAATATTTTAATGTCATAAATCAACTTTATGGGATTTTGGTGCATCTTCAGTTATTTTTGAGTAGAAACATTGTAATAGTGTCCTTTTTAAAGCTTTGCTTAATAGCATGATAGCTTCTGTTATAGTGGAAGTTTGTTAGTATAAAATATGCAGAATATCTGACCTAATCACTTTTTTTTAGACCTGTAATGGTAGCAATGAAAAGTTGTCCAGCAGTAAATATTCAGAAGTGAATTAGCTAAACAAGAAGGCCTATAAAGTGTTTCTTCAGATAAATAACTTTTTATATTCACAATGTGCTTTTTAAAAAATGAGGGAATTCCACAAATATTGATGTTCCTTGAAGTGCTGGCAGGAATTATGCTTAGAAGTTAAATAATATCTAGAGGAAATTATTTCATCCTTCCAAAATTAGTCTGAGAATTTTCTTGCAATAATTTTTGGCATCAGTTAAATCTATCAGAGCTAACATTATTGGCTGCATCTAATCACTGAAATACATTGTGATTCTGTGGAACGGAAAGCCATTTTGTATGGTGGTAAATGGGTGATTTTAAAAAAACAAACCTTGGACCTTTTTTTAATATTATTCATGCATGTTCTGATATTACAGATGTGGAAAGCATCGGCAGGCCACAGCATCAGTCTGAGCCAGGATGATGGTGCTGATGATTGGGAGACAGATCCTGACTTTGTGGTACAATTTTGAACTAAATTTAAGAATTATCTTTAAAAATCCACTTTTACAATTGAAAGTGGGAAAATCGAATGAGCTTATTAACTCAGAATTTAAGAACTGTTGGGAGGATATCTGTGTGTGTCTAAGGATGTGGGAATTCTGCTTTAGGTTTCCTTAAATATGGGTGTATTCACAACATGAAGTCCTTGGTCTAATGTACTGACCAAATTCAGTAGTGGCAGGGAAATAGAATGATAGAGCTTGCTTAAAACCTGGGTTCAACTGTTGTAATAAAACCTCTTTTTCAATGTACTTTACAGAATGATGTAAGTGAAAAAGAACAGCGCTGGGGTGCTAAAACTGTCCAAGGATCTGGTCACCAGGAACATATCAAGTAAAATGATTTTAAAATATATATATATATATACTGTGATATTTTGCTGATTTCCAGTGGTAGTTTTAGGTATAATTTCTAGAACAATTTGTGGGCAAGGACGACTATGAGTTTGTGGAGTGGCAGCCCCAGTGCATTTCAAAGATCTGGTTAGGGAGTACTGTTCTAGAGCAGTAGTGCTCTAGAGCTTAGACCTTTGAATTTGGGCTTGATGATGGCCAAGAATTGTTGAGTATAGAATTAGCAGTAAGTACAGGAAAAGTCAGTACTGTCATGACTTAGCTTTGGAATAAGTCCTGACGGAAAACTTGCTTTATCTACGGAAGAAATACATGTCCTGAAATCTATTCATGACAGATGGTTAATGACTGAACTCAATTACATGAACATTAGGACAGCCTGTGCCTATATTTGCCATAGATCTTGCTCAACTGTTATTATAATTATCCTATTTATACTGTCATTGTTACAATTATTACTGAGTTGTGAGCTCTTCTTGGGTGAGAGAAAAAGCACTTTCATGAAGGCTGTGCAAAATAATCCACTCCAGAAATAAAACTTTCTTGGGAGCTATAGAATCTTTGGTTCTTCTGAGTGATGCCAGCACATCTGTTCCCCAGGTGATCTTGCAGGGTTTTTTTGGAAATAAATCCAGCCCCAAAATATTGGTACATTACCTCAGGAATGTCTGAATTGCAGTGGTCCAGAGCAGTGTTTCTTAACCTCAGCAATTTTAAGATGTGTGTCTGGGAATTCTGGGAGCCGTAGTCCATTTTATCTTAAGTTAAGTCCATCTTAACTCATCTTAAAGTTTCTTAGATAGAGAAAATTAGCCATTTTCAGGTGTGCAGACTTCAAATCCCAAAATGCTGCCATCAGCAGAGCCATTGATGAGAATTCTGGAAGTTTGAGTCAGCACATCTGGAAGTGGTCATGGTTAGTAAACACTTCTCTAGAGGAAGAATTGAAGATCAATGTAACTAAAAGTTAAAGGTGTTTTCAAGTAATTAACCACTTTTGAATATCAGCCTAAAAATTATGAAAGGATTCATAATTGTTTCTCCATAAAGTTCAGGAATATGACAGGTTAATAAACCTGTTTTCCCACTGTACTTACTTCAAAACATATTTTGGAAAAAAAAATTGTAGCAGTTACCTGATTCTAACAATATATGAGAAACACAGTCTTTAAAATGTTTTAACTGTCATAGTATCTCTATTCTACTTCAGAAAAATTCCTGGGAATAATATAGCTGCATTTCATATTCTTGGGAGTTGGAAGAAAACAAAAATGCTTGTGGATTTTTAAAAATCAATGGCTTGAAATCCTTTTCTTAGCATCTGTGTCCTCATTGACAAATGTGATGAGTCTGCAAAGAAAGTAATTTATTATTAGATTTATTTGGTATGAATAGTAGAACAGAGGTCTCATTTACATATTTCAGTTTAATATATCTAGAATTGTGTCATGTGTCAACCTTTAAATCATCCTGCTTGCACATGAATGATTTAAATTCATGTTCAAGCACGATGATTTAAAGGTTGAATTATAGTTTAAAAACAAAACTGAAAAAAAATCTAAGAGAAACACAATAAAATTAGAGATAGGAGAAATCTCAATAAAATCAAGTCTACTTAAAGAATGTAAGTTTCAATTAAGCTATGAAATATTACTTTTCCTATGATATATTATCATTATTGCTTTTCCTTTATGGATTGTTCAATTATTGTAACCAGCAATGGGATGTCAGAATAAGGCAAAGCTATACCCAGTTACATTTTCCTTCGGGTTGTGAGGTGGCAACTATTTGTGCTTGCTTTCTTCAGAGCCCCATGGATTTCTGGGAGCATATAGGATAAATATAAGAGACCAGATAATTGTGTGTTTTGGATATGAGAATTAGGATTATTCTTATGATACTATTTGTTTGCTTCCCTTCCAAAGCATTCATCAACTTCGAGAAAATGTATTTCAAGAGCACCGATCCCTCAAGGAGAAAGAGCTTGAATCAGGACCCCAAGCTTCCCATGGCTATGGAGGAAAGTTTGGTGTGGAACAGGACCGCATGGACAAAGTAAATTTCAAGGAATCTCTTAGGGATTGGATATGTTGAATTCAGTTATTGTCCGACATTTTGAGACCTACTACCTGTGGTTTCTTTTCATTCAGATCTTGATAGAGAAAGTTGACCCAACTTAACTTGACAATCTAGCCATCTCAAGATTATCATTAAATATTGGGAAGGGGAACGTATTTGTTTCTTCTCATGCTTATTTTTGCAGATTCCTGGGAACCTTTTGCAGTACAGAGTTCACTCTGCCTTTTAAAGCTATGACTCATTTAATAAAACCATTATAATCTTGTTTGCATTAAAACGCTGAACTGTAAGAAGTGAATCCGCCTTAAATGAAAATGGGGCATTGTAGCTTAGTGTCATAATGTAAACACAGCTTTTGAGTAAATGCTATAATGATTTTTGTTTTGATTTAATGCATTCTCCTCAAACAAGTTTTTAAGAAATGAAGGCCTTGGAAATTCATTTTGTGTATTTTTGCTTTTTTCATATAGATTTTTATCCCACCATTTTTTTTCATATATACCCCAAGGGAGTGAATATACCAATACTCCTTCCTCCTCCTATTTTTCCCACAACAACAATCTTGTGAGGTGAGTTGGGCTCAGAGAGAGTGACTGGCCCAAAGCCCCGTTGCTGTTTTTTCATGCCAATTTATACTGTTTTCTATAACAGTTTATGACATGACTGGGGACAATACATAAATAATAGAATTCAACAACAAAAAGATGAGAACCAGTTTGGTGAAGGGATTAAGGCACCAAGCTAGAAACAGACATGAGTTCTAGTCCTGCCTTGAGCACAAAGGCAACTGGGTGACTTTGGGCCAGTCACTCATGCTCATCTCTAGGAAGAAGAAGGCTATGACAAATCACTTCTGAAAATTTTGCCAAGAAAACTGTAGGGACTTGTCCAGGAAGTTGTTAGGAGGTAGCCTGAGTCTCCAGAGAAGGGCGGCATATAAAAATAAATAAAAAAATAAAAAAATGACTGAAAGAGAGAAACATACACACAGAGAGAAAAAATGCAGAGCATTAAGACTTAATTTATACATTATACTAAAGTAAAATACATTTTGGTTTTTGCTAAAGGCGATGAGTGAACTCAGCTATCTCAGCAGGCCATTTTAACCTCCCAAATCAGACCAAGCTGTAAGAAGCTACTTCTATCAGCTAGTTCTCTGATAAACACATGCATGTGCCATGACTGATCACTCTCACTATGCCAGATACTTTGTGAGATTGCCCATGATATGCTATTAAAATTATTGGAGATAAAATTCTGCATGAATTCAAGCAGAAACAGACTCACCATTCAATTCAAGTTATTCAAGTCAAGTGAATGGAATAACTGGAACACAATGCTCTTGGGTAGTTTTCCCAGGAGGATATAGTGATCAAATATATCTGCTGGAAGTTTAGAATTCTGTATAATGTTTTAAATAAGGTTTTATTTAAATTAAATAATAGAAGTTGCAAAAGGCTGAAGCATGCTACCTCCCAAGAGATTTAAAATAAAAAATTTAAAAAGTTTAATACTTGGATGTTTCCAAATTGGATTCTGTGCATAGCAGAACATACCTTTGGCCATACCTTGTGGCCTGCACTGAATGGTCACTGATTATCTCCTTAATAATTATACTACTGCTACTTAATATTAATTTAAGAAAGAAAATTGTGAAACAGATGGGAAAATAATACTCACTGAACATTTACTCTTGCTTCATCATGGTATTGGAGAAAAAAGAATCCAAAATTAATTCTGAATGTGAAATTTGAGGAAGCATCAAAGTAAAAATGCATGGAGTTGATGAAATAGGCTGTATTTCTTAGCATGAAGTTTGAAAATGCCTGTCTGTTTTTAATCTGATATGCATATTGATCCCAGTCAGGTAAGATGTAATGTCATTGTATCTAAGTCAAATGCAGTCTTCTCCAGCTATGCTGGGATTGTAATTCCAAAAATGGCCATAGTGGTTGAGAATTCTGTGAGATAATTTTGACATAGCTGAAGGGCACTCATTTGCATAGTTTATATATTTTGTTGTATTTAAAAATAAAGATGGGAAATCATAGAACATATGTTTCAAAAGTTGCTGCATCATAAGAAATAGTATATATAGTTAGCCTTGCTTTGTCTCTTTTTCTGCCCCATAGCAACAGGAATATGCAGGCCAAATGTGTAGGAAGTTGTTAAAAGTTTGATAGAGACTTTAGGAAATGAAGTGGGTGTGGTGTGGCTTTCTGCAAATATGAGCGTTCATAGATGGCATAATCAGCTGGCTGCATTTGCAGTTTCCCAGCTGTTCATTGGTAAAACAATGTGCCAGCAAATTTGACACCTTTTGGCACCAAAGGTAACATCACCTTTGGTGATGTTAATGACAATTAAGAAATACTCCTTTCTCCCAGCCTCCATCATCTTTAGCTAATCTGAGCTGGTAGGTGGAGATTTGAAGATCCTCCACCCTATCCAACTTTAAACAAATTACAAAAACCTGGCTTTGGATTAGTGTGTGATCAGACTCCTGTAAGAAAGGAGATGGAATGAATGTTGTTTGGATTTGCACATTCCAGGTGTCTGCTCCTTTTTTAATACGGTATTTTTTTTATTGCAAAGTTAACTCTGAATTATTATTGTGTGGTGTGGCCTAGAAATTGCTAAACGAACAAATGCTCAAACTGCTTTGTTATTTGAGCCAGTTTAAATGTTGACTCTAAAACCTGGAGAGCATTGTAGGTAAAGGAGACTAGTTATTGCTGTTATTTATTATGTTAATATGCTGCTTTGCTACAGTTTCTTTCAGCTGCATATTATAAAGGCAGTAAAACTTCCATAGTAGGAAAGTAATGTGATCTGTAGCAAAAAAAAACTTACGATCAGTAATAATAGAAAATGCAGCTCCTTGACAGTGTCTTACTTGTAGTCATTTCAAATGTGCATTTACATACCTATTTTCCTTGTGGGAAAAAGGAGGAATATTTAAAGTGCTTAGATCAAGTCCTGGTACGAAGGGATTAATGAACCCGAAATGTAGGCACTGAGATAGTTAACAAAACTCCTAATTTGTGTATGGCCAGCATGTGGTCTGGATGGCAGACTGCCTGCTGTCCCGATCATCTGAGTAGAGTATCGCTTGTTAGGGTTTCTTTATAAACAGCTATGTTCAGTGTGCAGCTGCCAGATGCCCGAAACATTTCATTTGAGTGAAATTGAAAGGAAGGTTTCAGCCTGCTGCAACACATTCATGTGCACCAGTAATACATGGCTAAGGCTAGTTTAGAATGACGGTTCAAGTCCAGTTATTATAAATAACTTAATAAAGGCTGTCTTTTTTCCCCTTTCAGTCAGCTGTTGGTCATGAATATCAATCCAAGCTTTCTAAGCATTGCTCCCAGGTGGATTCAGTTAAAGGATTTGGTGGCAAGTTTGGTGTACAAGTTGACAGGGTTGACCAGGTAACAGACCTTCTGTGCTTTTAGCATTGTGCACTGAGTCCTTGTGGGCTGTTATATTTCTTTATGTTGCATGTTTTCCAGCTTTGCTTGAATAGCTTTTACAGCAGTTCCCTTTCTGAAAAATTATTCTGATACTTTATTCCAGTTCCTAGTGTTTATGTTTGAACAAAATAAAGGAAAGAGAGCAGCGAGAAATTTACCAACTAATCCTCTTAAAGCACGATTATAAAATATACTGAATTGTATATGAAAGACTTGTGATAGTTGTATTGCAAGCTGAACCAAGAATGTATAAGTATTTTGTTTGTTTTATTTATTTGTGAGCCGCAGTGGTTAGAGTGCAGTACTGCAGGCTACTTCTGCTGATCACTGGCTGCCAGCAGTTTGGCAGATCGAATCTGACCAGGATCACGGTTAACTCAGCCTTCCATCATTCTGAGGTCGGTAAAATGAGGACCCAGATTGTTGGGGGCTATATGCTGACTCTGTAAACCGCTTAGAGAGGGCTGTAAAGATCTATGAAGCGGTATATAAATCTAAGTGCAATTGCTATTTCTCCATTATATCTACATCCCACCATGATCAGAATCCCCTCTATAGTATAGTGAAATTTGGGGTGGGGTGGGGACTTGTATTAGAAGATTTAAATTTGTAACATGTGTTATACTTAAACAGGGATTCTGATATCCTGACAGAATTTATGAAAGTCTTTTTCATAAATCATTTTAGTGCTTACATATTGATTAGAAACACTGATTGGTAGCTATTAAAATGGCTTGGGGAACTGGAGTTGGCAACAGGGCCTATAAGTGCCAGGGCATGGATTGGGGTCCCAAACAGCATCCTCTCATCTCAGCTACAGTAATATGATGGTGTAAAAATGGCAGAAAACTCAGGTAAATGCTGGGCCCATTTGAAAATAGGGGGTGGGGGGCGCTCAACTATTGTGCAAGATTGCCCCAAAATATAGCTAGCTCCTGAAAAGATGACAGTTCTAACTTTTATAAATGAGAACTTTTTGTTGCATTATTTTTCTTTGCAGTCTGCTGTGGGATTTGAATACCAAGGAAAAACAGAGAAACATGCTTCTCAGAAAGGTAATTTACACTGAGAAATAATCTGTTCAAAGCATGTAAAAGATTTGACAAAATCTGCTTTGGGGTTATTTTACTTAAATACACGTACATAATCAATCCACAGGTAGAATAAAAATTTACCACAACACTGAATAAGATACTTTATCATTAATTTCTCTCTTACCAGTTAATTGCTGCAGGTATTAATAAAGCCTAGTTAAGCACATCCCAGTTTTTAGCGTAATAACCTGGAATCAAGGAACAGTGAGGATAGTTAACCAGTGGAACAGCTTGCCTTCAGAAATTGTAGGTGCTTCATTACTTGAGGTTTTTAAGAAAAGACTGGCAGACACCTCTGAAGTGGTGTAGGGTCTCCTGCTTGAGCAGCGGGTTGGACTAGAAAACCTCCAAGGTCCCTTCCAGCTCAATTCTGATTCATTGATAACACTTATATGAATGCTTAATGTGTGAGCCTATAGAGTGATAGAGCAACAGCAGTTACATGGCTAAGAAAAGTAAGCATTCCTGAATGATATCCTTTTGGAATTAATATTTGAATTGATGACAGTGATACTTAACATCATAAATCACTGCTTCCCTCATTTTGAAAAGTAGAGCACTAAGGCAGGAAGTGATAAAATAGCAGAAATTGTGTGACTTGTTAAGAGTTTGTTATTAGTAATGTAGGTCATAATCCAGATTGCTGACACAAATGTAAAGACCTTTAATACTGGCAGAAATTCTGAAGGCATCCTAAATTCCCTTTGGAGAGTCTCCAAATTCTAGGACAGTTTGCCAATAGTACATAGTGGTGCTATCAAATAATGGGATTCAATGGGGTATGGGGAGCATTTATCAGTGAACTTGATCATAACTGTAGTTTATCAGCAGTGATACCCATTCTTTTGTGCTGCTGCTCCTACAGTAATTTCTGATACATGGTGTATTTTGCTCTCTTCTCAGACTACTCAAGTGGATTTGGTGGGAAGTACGGTGTGCAGGCTGACAGAGTAGACAAGAGTGCCATGGGATTTGATTACCAAGGAAAAACAGAGAAACATGAATCCCAGAAAGGTTTGTTGTTAAGACAATATCATAGCAAGGTCCTAAATAATTCCTTCTCTTTACAAGACTGCAAGAATTCTTCTTGTTTTTATAGCTTCATTATCACTTCATTTCTGAGAAGTTAGTTGATGTGTAGAATATTTCTAGTTCTATGTTTTCTGCCTGTGTGGATGCTTATGGAATAGAAGATATTAAAATACAGGGAGTTCAGTGTGTATGTATGCGCAAACATAACCACCCCCACAGTCCATTTTACTCTAACAACGTATCATTGGATTTAGCCCTGATGTAACCCTAGCTTGAGAAATAATCCCATCTAGTGGGTTTAGGGATACCCCTTTCTAGTGTATTCTGCTTTTGTTTGACAAAAATAATGGTAATTAACACTGTTGTGGGTGCTATCTATAACAGAATTTACTGGAAGAGTCAAATGAGAAAATGTTATACAGTTAGAGTTAAAAATATCCATGTTCTGCCTCTACAGGAAGTACCGTATTTTTCGCACTATAAGACACACTTTTCCCCCACAAAAAAGTGGGTGGAAATGTCTGCATCTTATAGAGTGAATATTGTGGCGGGGGGTTAGAGCCGCTGCTGGGGAACGCTGGAGTCTTTGCTGCCGAGCAGCTGATTGGTGGTTGAATTAATCTCCCGGAATACTGCCAATCAGCTGTTCTAAGCAGTGATAGGCGGTGGCAATCCCCGCTGCCTAGAACAGCTGATTGGTGGTATTCCAGGAGGCTGATCCAACCGCCAATCAGCTGCTTAGCAGCGAAGGCTTCAGTGTTACCTGGCAGCAGCAGCTCAGCTCAGTTGACCGGTGGTGGGCGCAATGGAGCGGAGCCCTGACGAGCCACGTGTTGGGGCTGAGATAACGTGCTGAAGCTGACCAGGCGGTTTGCTGTTAGGACGCTAGCCAGATGAATACCAGATGGATGCTGGGAGGCAGAGGCAGATTTTTTTCCCCTTGTTTTCCTCCTCTAAAGCTAATGTGTGTCTTAGCTTGGTCCAGTGCATCTTATAATGCGAAAAATACTTTCAAATTTCATCTTTATTCTAGAAGAGCATTGAGTCATTAAAAAAATTCATTGAATCCAGTGAGATTTGATGTCTAAGGACACATGTTCAGATTTGCACTGAAAAAAAGGCAGAGTTGAAGTTTCTAATCCTCTCTTCTCTAAATGAAGTAAGGTCTTCCTATACTGTATTAGTTTTCTGCTTCCTTCCAAATTTTGTCTGCATTTCTGTCAAAAAAGTGGGAGTTTGATAGGAATTTGAATAATTTTTAGGAATTTGAATAATTTTTGCAATCATTTCTTTCACTTTCTGTTCTTGTGTATGGAGAAGTTGTGATTCAAAGTACATTTTATACAACATAGATTGTGGCATATGGTTTACTGCATTCCCTTTAGGCAGTTGTCTCCAAGGCATTGAGAGTATGCATTTATTGAAGTCTGGTTCTCAATTTTTCTGCCCAAAATGATTTTCATTGCTTTATAATTGTTACATTAGTTTTGAATTAAGCTGAATTGGTAGGTCATATGCATTCATGTATTTTCTGCATGGTTCTTAAAACATTTTTAAAGGCAAACTTCCAAGAAACATATCTTAAGACCACTTAAATAACTTAAATCCTGTGAGGCAGTTTGGGTTGAACGATAGTGACTTTCCTGAAGTCACTCAGACAATTTATATGACTGAGGGTAGGCTTAAGCACAGATCTCCCCATTTCCACTTGGGCACAATGGTAATTATTTTTTTCCAAATAGCATTCCCACCCCCACCCCCCAAAAAATGCTATACCTTGTTCAGAATTCTGATACTTCTCAAGCAATATCACTGGAGCTTGCTGCCAGAAATGGATAGTCTTTTTGCAAACTTATTGGAAGGAATGACAAAACCTCTCTGCTATAGTGGAACAGGTTTCAAATCATAGAATAGTTGCTTACTTCTTTGTACTTAACTACAAAGGTTCACTTGGAACATGTATTGTTGACTTACCTCTGGCATAGAACTGATTCTAGGCACATCACTCCCTTCCTTATGTGACAGCCAGTTTACAAGACCATATTCACAGTTTACAAAAACATGTTCAAAACCCCTGCTTAGCTCTTCTAGTTTTACTGCATGTGCATTGAAAGCATCGTTAGCCATAGTTAAGGGAAACCAAATTCTGGGTTAATCCGTCTTTAAAATGAACTTGTTCTAGCTCATCTTCCTCCAACTGACCCTCAGAGTCTCATCTCTTGATGACTCAGCTGAACCCACAACTCTTTCCATTAAAAATAACCTTTGGCTAAATGATTATGGTAATTTTTTTTATCCATGCCAAAAGTCAGTAAAAGTGAACCGAATAAATGATAAAAAGTCCAATGTCTTTAGTTTGTACTATTATGAATGACTGTTTTTTTTACTCCCATCTCCAGATTATTCTAAAGGTTTTGGTGGTAAATATGGTGTGGACAAAGAGAAAGTGGATAAAAGTGCTGTTGGCTTTGAATACCAGGGCAAAACTGAAAAACATGAATCGCAGAAAGGTTTTTACTTTATTTTATTCCATGAAATTGTTTATGACTTGACCTTCTTTAAACCTGAAATTGTAATATATCTGCATGAACCAAGGCTTTCAAGCAGTGATGAAATGCAATTTTTTTTTTGCTACCGGTTCTGTGGCTTGGTGGGGAGGGGTGTGTGTCATGTGACTGGGTGGATGTGGCCAACATTTAAAAAAAAACTTTTTAAAGCATTTTTACTACCTATTCGCCTGAACCAGTAGTAAAAAAATGCTTTAAAAAAGTAAAAAAAAAGGTTCCGACGATCACAACTGTGCTGCGCGATCATCGGAACCTTTTGTTTGCTTTTTTAAAGTAGTTTTTGCTACCGGTTCAGGTGAATAAGTAGTAAAAAAATGCTTTAAAAAAGGGGAAAAAAAGGTTTCGACGAGCGGCACAGCTGTGATCGTGGGAAGATTTTTTTCCTTTTTAAAGCATTTTTTTACTACCGGTTCACCCGAACAGGTAGTTTTTATCCCTACCGGTTCGCTCAAACCAGAGCGAACCGGTAGCATTTCACCCCTGCTTTCAAGTCTTAAATATACAAACTATTTTATGAAAATCCTTTCCTTCCTTTTTTCTGTCATAAAAATGTATTTTAAGAGATTGTTTGTTACTATAATCTGACTCTCCATTAAAAAAAAGTCTCCAAAATTACTTGGAACAATAAAATCTAGTCAGTTTCTTCAATAAGGCTTGTAGGATAATAAAAATAAGGCTAAAACAGAACTTTTCAGCTAACTTCATGATGGATCAGAGCCTTCATTTATTATGCATAGTTCAGACTGATGTTTTACTATCTAGAAGAAAAAGTGAGACAATATATTTCATAATTTGATGTAGCAAATACCTGCTGGTCTTTGACATCCAGCATAAACAGCAGCCACTAACAAGTTTGGTTGCTTTGATTTACAAGAAAATGCTTTTATGGATTACTGATTTAAATTAAACAATTAACTGCATTTAGACATCCTACTAAGCCAGAGTTTGTTAAATAAGCCAGAGTCAGTCTTGCAAAATCACCATGGTTTGTTGAGATAATTCTTGGGGGTGGGGTGGTGGGGTTTGGTATCTCTCCTTTTTTATCTGTATCTGCCTTGAACTTCTGTAATTGGACAGACTTGAACAGGACACAAAAAGCCAGCTGAGCCAGGAAATCACAAGCAAACAAAGTGCCTGTGCTTGCATATTATGTTCAATTTTGATTCAAGTTATTAGGCTATTAATGGACCGTAGTTTCAGGTTATAGTTTTCTTTCTAAAACATCCAATGGTTTATTCATTTATTCCATTCACTCATCCTATTCGTGCCAAGCTACTGTACATATGGCTTAGCTTTATATGTAAACCAAACAATTACTTTGCAAATATGCTTTAATTATACTTTGAATGTGTGGGCTTTTGTTATTTTACATGTATTAATAACCTTGTCCACCATTATTTGGTTGGAAAACAAAAGAGGGTTGATTATTATTGATAAGCCTTTCAAAGGCAACATTGTAGACTGAAATTGCAAAATTGCTAGGCGTGCACATTCAATATTTAAGTCTGAATCCAATGAATGATTAGGATTACAACATTGGCATATTAGGTTTTTTTTTAGCATTTTCTTTGTTCCTCTCTTGTTTCTAGATATTATCCATATATTTATTTATTTGAGTTTTGTCCCACTTTTATTACTTTACTCAAGGTAGCAAATATATATAGTACTCCTTCCCACTCCTCTATTTTCCCCACAACAATAACAACTATCTTGTGAGGTGGGCTGGGCTGAGAATTACTGACTGGTCCAAAGGTTTTGGATGTCTTGCTATTTTCTTTTGGGTTAAAAACCAAGAAAAAAAACACTTAAAATGACTTCCTAGGCAACGATCAGATCCAAATAACATCTTGTAATGTTTCCTTTACACAGACTATACGAAAGGTTTTGGTGGAAAGTTTGGCATACAGACTGACAGACAGGATAAATGTGCACTTGGCTGGGATCACCAGGAAAAAGTACAGTTGCACGAATCTCAAAAAGGTACATTTATTGATAAGCTTTGCATGCACTATTGGGCATAACATTCGATAGTTAAAAATAGAAATAGGTAAATAAATATGGCTAATTGCTACTGCATGCAATTGCTTTTGTGCATAGCTGCTCACTTTACTGTTCTTGGAATTCTAGAGTGGGCGGGTGGTGGGGGGAGAGATGGATTGTAATCAGAAAGGGGAAATTTAATCTTAATTTGTTAAAACAGGAGAGGAGAGCTATTCCGTTGTTATTGAATTCTCTCTCCCAGCCTTTATTTAAAGATTTGAAAATAGGGCTTCCCTACTCATTTGGCGATTCAGTAGTATCTAAAAAAGGCTAAAGCAGTAGGAACTGAGTAAGTCTATTTTACACAAAATGCAGCTTTTCATGAGCAGCTGTTTACAGGTAATCTTCAGTTTATGATTATTTGTTTAATAACTGTTGAAAGTTATGATGGTCCTGAAAAAAGTGATTTAATGATCAGTCTTTGCACTTACAATTGCCACAGCATCCCAGTTGCGGTGTTTGGCAACCAATATGTATTTACGTCCTGAGGTCACGTGATCACCACTTGCTGCCTTCCTAGCTGGCTTCTGACAAGCGAACCAATGGGGGACGCTGCATTCATTTAATGACCACAGGGGTTCACTTAACAACCACAACAAAAAGGTCATACATTAGGTGCAACTCACTTAATGACTGCCCCACTTAGCAACATAATTTCCAGCACCAATTATATTTGTAAATACCTATACAGTGCAGACAATTTAATCTGGCAGGGATTGTGTGTATTTTAAATTTGCACTGAACCATGATTAAAAGCGAGTAGTCTGAAATAAGAAACTGTAATTTGTTTAGTGTATCTGGCATATTACATTGGTTAAATGTGTGTTTGTGTCTGTGTGTTATATTCCACACCTGAATATAAATGCAGAATTTACATTCAGGTTCGTAACTACTGCATATTGTGTGGGAAGTTAACCATTTTGTGTCAGACTGCATGCTTCTTAACATTTTGAAGGGACTGTTGAACTTCAGATGATGGTAAAGTGGAGTGGGGAGTAATTGCATGTCTGATACTTTCTTCTTTCAAAATGTGCCTCTGGAAAATGAGCATATGAGAGAAAGTTAAAAAAAGACATCTCCTGCTATGTTGGATGTGTGAGTGTTATATGTATACTCAATAGCAACAAACACTTTCATTTGGAATTACTGTAAGCTCCAGCATGAAATTATACAGTCTAAAAAAAGTTTAGGCTATTTCTCAACATTTAACATCTACAGGTAATAATCTCTTTTTAGACAAAACCTTCCCCTACCCCTTTCCACAACTGTTTTTAACAAGCTTTTTAGCTGATGTATGTTGCGTCTAAACATGTTCCTCTTTCCCCCATCTCCTTCCTTCCCTTGGTTTTTTTTTTTTTCTTCCTTATCCTTATATACTGAATTTCTCAGATTATAAGAGTGGTTTCGGAGGGAAATTTGGTGTTCAAACCGAAAGGCAGGACCCATCAGCTGTGGGCTTTGACTACAAGGAGAAGCTAGCGAAGCACGAGTCACAACAAGGCAGAGTTTCCGCTTCTAACTCTTACCCAGTGCCGTCATTTCTAACCCAGACCTAAGCTGCTCATTCATTGCAAAGCCCTATACAATGCATGGCAACTTTAATTTCCTCTTCCTTTGCATATACATCAGGAAAATAATTAAGTGACCTTCAGTTACTTTAATAATCCTGAATGACAGTGCATCATCCCATCTAATTGTGCTGCTTGGTATACATTCCAGCAAACTTTGGGGGTGCTCAACACCATATATATTTTTAACCACAGCACTTCCTTTCTTTCCATAATCCGGCCAGTAAATCCTTTGGCTCCTATATCTTTAGTACACAACTCCAGATTTCTTTACTAATTACAGAAAATTATGATAAAAATGCTTTCAAAATGAAAATACTAAATCCCTTTGCCAAGATTAGTACTGAGGTTGATGATATAGCTATATATTATATGATAATGATTATAGAATGATTTTAATTTTTTTCCATTAAAAATATACCTGAGCTGGCAGCTAGATAAGAACTTTATATTTGAGTCATAATTTGCTTCATGCAGTGTATTCGTTAACATGAGCACATCTGGAATTATTATATCATTAACATTTTAGGTAAATAAACTTAATTCCAGGTTTTCATGTTTCTCTCACAAAAATGTGTATCTATGTAATATATATGTGCATTGCGTCTGTCTGTAAAATAAGTCAAAGTAAGCAGGAGATAAAATATATTAATAATCTTGATTCATCCTTGTGATTTTTACTACTGTATGTCCAGCACAAACATGTTTGTCCAGCATTTAAATGTATTGTTGTTGGCAATCTTTAAAAACATAACATGGCCATTATTTTTAAATCCTTAAGACATTCACAGTACTTGTCCTTTTTAAGTAAACAGCACGTAATGCCTTGAAATAGTGGCCTTCACGAAGAGGCAGAATGTCTGACTTCAGTCTCTCCTCTGACAATTGCTCAAGGCTGCATTGTGGAGGTGGCCTGAGGCCGGGGTCTTGAGGGAGAGCACCTCTTTCTTTGCTCGGATCTGATTTCATTTCAGCCAATGGATGTGGAAGCATGCTTTAGCCTGCTGTCACTTGCATACCTGGCAATGCTTTGGGGCCCTTAGAATATATACCCTTCCTTTTGCATCTACTTATTTTGTATTTTGGCTTGGCTGCAGTCACTGAGTACTTTGTGCATGAACATCCTTTTGGTAGCCATTGAGAGAAAAGCATTTACAATAAATCATTTTTGTTCTGCTTTTAGATTATTCTAAAGGATTTGGTGGAAAGTATGGTGTCCAGAAAGATCGGATGGACAAGGTATTGAATTAAATGAGTTATGGGGTTAGAATTCTCCACTAACACTAAAAATCATTCCACTGTCATAAAGGGTACTTTCTCTGAAGACATTCTTGTCTTGTTAAATAGGACTCTGCAGTCCACAGAAAAGATTGCAAAGAACTGCTCCAGACCTCACATAGGACCAGCTCCTCTCTTCTGTTCAATAAATCATGCAGGTTTTTTAAAAAAGTTCCTGTGTTCAAAACTGGGGGGAGAGGGGGGGAGATACAGCAGCTTTAATAAACCAACTTATTATAGTAACCTATATTTAATTCAGACCACAAAGCAGCAAACCTTTTAGGTATATATGTAAGAATGAAAAAAGATGAGCTGCTTTAATGAGTAGAATTCATGCAAACCAGAGCAATTTCCTGCTTATCAATAAAGCAGCCCAAAGTTGCTCTGGTTTTGCATGAATTCTGAACCCTGGCGTGTTAATTTTGAAACATGCACAGCTGTTTTATACAGATTATTAAGATTTTTGCTTTATAACAGAAGCCTAGACAATTTAGTGCAAGTGTGAAAAGAAAAGGAACAATTGGCTAGTAGGAATCATAGAATGTTATGGTTGGAATAGTCCTAGAACTAAGGAGAAATTTCCTAACTGTGAGAACAATTAACCAGTGGAACAGGTTGCCTTCAGAAATTGTAGGTGTTCCATTACAAGAGGCTTTTAAGAAGAGACTGGTTAGCCATTTGTCTGGGATGGTATAGGGCAGGGGTGAAATCCAGCAGGTTCTGACAGATTCTGGAGAACTAGTAGCGGAAATTTTGAGTAGTTTGGAGAACTGGCAAATACCATCTCTGGCTGGCCCCAGAATTGGGGGGAATGGAGATTTTGCAATATCCTTCTCCCAGGAGTGGGAAAGGAATGGGGGTTTTGTAGTATCCTTCCCCTGCCACGCCCACCAAGCCACACCATGCCCACCAAGCCACGCCCACAGAACTGGTAGTAAAAAAAAAATGGATTTCACCACTGGTATAGGGTCTCTTGCTGGAGCAGGGGGTTGGAGAAGAAAACCTCTAAGGTCCCTTCCAACTCTTATTCTGTTTTGTGTGTGCGTATACAGTATGAACACATTGCAGTTTTAGTGCAGCTTTCCCAGTTAAGAGGAAGATTAAAATTGAAAAATCTTTCTGTCTTATATAAATTCATTTCAGAATATCTGAGAAGAACTTGTGTATCTGAGTTACTTATGATGTGGAAGTAAATGTAGTTTGCCTAAGGAATTTATTTTTGTTCCTTTATGTCAGTGTTTCTCACCCTTAGTAACTTTAAGGTATGTGAACTTCAAATTCTAAAATTCTCCAGCCAGCAAGTAAGTTGGAGTTAAAGTTGCCAATGTTGAGGAACAGGGCTTTACATGAACTGGTTTCCATTTCCTTGTATTGATAGAATGCATCATCTTTTGAAGATATTGAAAAATTGTCTTCAACATACCAGAAGACCAAACCAGTAGAAGCTGGTAAGATCCCCCCTTTCATGCTTTTTTTAACTATATAGTTGAGTTTCCTTTAACATCTTAAAAATCTCAGGGCTCTCATTATATCAGCAAAGAGCTGCTAACAAGTCTTGAAATGTCTAGCTTTTAAAGCGTGGGTGAAAAAAACAGAAGTCAAGTAGCCATCTAAGAGCTGAAGAAGCTTCTTGGATGAGAAGCAAAACATCTTCAAAGAAAAAACAGAAAGCCCGGTTGGAAAAGCACCTTTGGGATAGCCATCTAATATAGCCATGATGGCAAACCTATGGCCCACATGCCCAAAGTGGCACGTGAAGCCATCACCCGGCACGCACAGCCTTGCCTGTTTGTCTTTCAGGTTTCTGGCGTGCATATGCGCACAATGATCAGCTGTCCTTCGCGTGAAAACCAGCCTGCGTATGCATGCTGGCCAGCTGATTGTTGTATGTGCATGCGTGCTAGAACCCAAAAGTTCGGCTTTTCCGCAGCGCAATCTCTTTGTGCGCTCAGCAGTGCCAAAAACCAGCCAGCTACTCATCGGGCGTGCATGCACGCTAGAACCCAGAAATTTGGCTTTTTCAGAGCGTGGTCCCCACGAACGTGCTCATACACGTGCGACACTTCCGTGCGACCTTTTCGGCACCGAGTTCGCCATCACTGTAATATAGCAATAGCACTTAGACTTATACACCGCTTGATAGTGCTTTACAGCCCTCTCTAAGTGGTTTACAGAGTCAGCATATTGCCCCCAACAATCTGGGTCCTCATTTTACCCACCTCGGAAGGATGGAAGGCTGTGTCAACTTTGAGCCCGGTGAGATTTGAACTGCCAAATTGCAGGCAGCAGCCAGCCAGCAGAAATATCCTGCAGTACTGCACTCTAACCACTGCACCACCACGGCTTTTGTTTTCTGCCTACAATCCTTAGAGAGCAGGGCTATTATTTAAACCGAATGTGTGAACCTATCTTTAGTCATATATTTGGAGCTACCTTTCATTTCCTAATTTAAATCAGTAAGACTAGACAATCCGTGACCCTTTGGGGAGTATCTTTATCTTTGCCTAAACAAAGAAAATAAAATGACCATGGGCAAAAAATCAGTGGGGTGGCCATTGACTTTGACTTCCTGTTTGGCTTCCCCCCATTGAATTTCCTTGTGAGAAGTTGGCAATGAGCATCAGAAATCTCCCTCCTCTCCCCTCCCTTTCCCAACAGGCAGGGGAGGGGAGGGAAGTAAGAGATTGGACTAGTGGCCAGGAAGCTGTCATGGAAAATGGGGATCACATCAGGGTGAAATGCTCCCGGTTCGGACCGGATCACCCGATCCGGTAGCGATGGCGGCGGGTGGTTTGGAGAACCAGTAGCAAAAATCCCTGCCCCCCCCCCATGCCCAGCTGAGCCACACGATTATCAGAGGCTTTTTTTTTCTTTTAAAAGCATTTTTTCTACAACCTCTTCCGACAAAAAAATGCTTTTAAACTTTTTTTAAAAAAAGCCTCTGACGATCGTGCGGCTCAGCTGGGATCCTCAGAGGCTTTTCAAAGCATTTTTTTCTGCAACCTCTTTGGCCAAAAGATGGTAAAAAAAAATGCTTTAAAAAGTCTCTGACAATCCCAGCTGAGTTGCCTGATCGTCAGAGAGGCTTTTCAAAGCATTTTTTTTCTGCAATCTCTTCGGCCGAAGAGGTTGTAAAAAAAATGCTTTGAAAAGTTAAAAAAAAAAAAAAAAAGTTGGCCACGCCCACCCAGTCACATTACCCCCCCCCACCAAGCCACACCCACAGAACCGGTAGTAACAAAATTTACATTTCACCCCTGGATCACATGACTGCAAAAGCGCAGTGGTGGTACTGAAACAGCAGCTATGAAGCAGCCACAATTTCTCCAAATTTGAGAATAATGACTCCCAGAAGTCTGCAGAATAGCCTCTTTGAGGTACCTTTGTTGACAAAGTTTCACCCACTTGAAGGTTGCAAAGTATCAAACAGACCCAAGCACTTTAGTTTCGGCATTTCAGCTGATGCATGTTTTGTGGCAGATGTTTCTATCAGGAAGTTGAATGAGTTACTCTCCTTAACACCTTGTGATCTTTTATAAGCACAAATAATTTGTAGTCTGACCAGTACACTAAATAATTAGTCTGGAGTTTGAGAGCAAATGATTGGGAATTGTTTCTGAAGATTTGTGAGGGGAAAAAATGGCTTATCGGATAATCGTTTTCCTGTTGTGGACCATTACAGCAAATGCCAAAACGAGCAACATCAGAGCTAACTTTGAAAATCTAGCTAAGGATAAAGAACAAGAAGACAGAAGAAAGGCGGAAATTGAAAGAGCTCAAAGGATGGCGAAGGACAAGGAGGAACAAGAAGAAGCTAGGAGGACACTCGAAGTTGGTGAAATTCATACTTTTGTCTTTCTATCTCACAATCCCTTCTGCTCTTCCCATCTCCTCCTGACTTTGGTTGCACCATTGCAAGTGTAGATTCTGAGTGAGAGTAAAATCAAGATCAGTATGTATGTGTCAGCTTTCTTTAAAAGCTCCCTTAGGTAACTAAGTAGTAATCATTCTAAGACTCTTAAATTATGGATTGTAAAAGAGTTACGAGAATACAGGTAGTCCTTGAATTACAATCATACGTTTAGTGACCGTTTGAAGTTAACAGTGGCACACCTACAATCATTGCAGCATCCCCATAATCAGGTGATCAAATTCAGTTGCTTGGCAACTGACATGTATTTATGACCTTTGCAGTGCCTCGGGGTCATGTGATAACCATTTGTGACCTTCTCAGATGGCTTCCAATAAGCAAAGTCAGTGGGGGAAACTAGATTCGTTTACTGTGTTTTCCCGAAAATAAGACCCTGTCTTATATTTTTTTTGAACCCTGAAATAAGCGCTTGGCCTTATTTTTGGGGATGTCTTATTTTGGGGTGCGTGGAACAAGACGGGGATCCTCTTGCTGTCTTACCTGATTTCCAGCTGTCTTCCTAACACTAACCAGAGGAAATGGCAGGGACCAGCTGCGCATGCGGTTAAATATTTTCAGGGAGGGCTTATTTTCAGGGAAACACGGTAATAACCACATGATTCACTTAACAACTGTAGAGATTCACTTAACAACTGTTGTAAAAAAGCTGTAAAACGGGACAAATCTCAACAGCTGCCTTGCTTAGCAACAAAAATGGGCTCAATTGTGGTTGTAAGTCAAGGATTACCTGTAGTTGTTTTCTAAGGAGCCACATAACTTGATACCTGTTGCAGTATAAATCATATAAAATACACTGCTCAAAAAAATAAAGGGAACACAAGCAGAAGACATCCGAGATCTGAACGAATGAAATAGCCTTATTAAATACTTTGTTTGTTACATACAGTAGTTTTGTGTTCCCTTTAGTTGTTTGAGCAGTGTATGTGAAGAACAAAGTATTTAATAAGGCTATTTCATTCATTTAGATTTCGGATGTCTTCTGCTTGTGTTCCCTTTATTTTTTTGAGCAGTATATAAGAAATTGTCACTCTATGCCAGAGGCGTCAAACTGGATTTCTTTGAGGGCCGGATCAGCATTGTAGTTCTCCTCCATGGGCTGGCGGGGGGTGGGGGTGGAGGGGGAGACGGGACGGATACCTCCTGCAGCACTTTGCCGGCCAAAATGAGGTGGGGGGGGCACGTACCCTGTTTTGTCTGCCAGTGTCTGCCACGGGCCAGTCATTTGCTATTTCTAGGCCGGCCCTGTGGGCCAGATGTAAGCACCCCGTGGCCCAGATCTGGCCCACTGGCCTTGAGTTTGACAGCCCTGCTCTATGCAGATGCAGGATAAATAAAAGACCAGCAGTATCTGTAGAGCCACAACTGGTATCACAGACCAATTGCCAGCTTTCCAAATATGATATTTAGGATAAATTCAATCAGAGATGCTGTTTCATGTTAGATAAATTAACACTTGTTTTTGCTTGAATCTCATGTAAATGGTATAATAGCCCTTTGTTAAATTACACTTTTATATGGAGGAGAATTTTACAGTAACATCTTGAGAGGGGAGCCTTTGTGGTGCAAGCAATAGATCTGTTCTCTTTCAATAAATGTCTGCCTTTAACGTTGGCCTTTCTATTATGAACAAAGGCAGTTGTACTGCCTCTATTGATAGCATGATCTGTCTTGGAGGCAGATCTGTAGCCTGCGGGAAAGACCTATTCCTTACACTCTAGTTCTAGTGCAGGGGTCCCCAACTCCCGGGATGGACCGGCACCAGGCTGTGGCATGCCAGAAACAGGGCCATGCAAAAAAGTGAAGCCCAATCAGTAGGACGCAGGCAGCATGCAAAACCAAAGTCCTCTCCAGTCTGCGGAAAAATCTCTCTCCATGGAACTGGTCCCTGGTACTGAAAAGGTTGGGAGCCACTGCTCTAGTGACAATTATTTATTTTACGCATTGATTATTTATTTATTTATTTGAATCCTGCCTTTGTTATTTTTACAAACAACCCGAGGCGACAAATGTATCCAGCACACCTTCCCCCTATATTCCCCACAACAACCATGTGAAATGGACTGGGTGAGAAAGAGTGCCTGGCCCAAAGACACCCAGCTGACTTTCATGCCTAGAGCGAGACTTGAACTCACTGTCTCTGGTTTCTAGCCTGGTATCTTAACCACTAGTCCAAACTGGCTATTATATTAAAATTACATTTGTTATATTATTGTCATTAAGATATATACTAATATAATATTATATATTGGATCTTTAGCCACTTTTATATTATTGTACTCCTGTTGAATTCTGTTAAATTGTTGACCTCAACAAGTGTCATAAGACTACATTTCACTGGTAAATTTAAAGAGAAAGATAGGAGAAGTATTTGCTGCATTCTGGTAAAATATGGTTACCAGGAAATGCATTCCTGATAACATTCTGAGGTAGATTTGCCATAAAATATGCAGAGTCTGTTGGAAATTTATTGACGGGAGATGAATGCTATCTTCTCTATAGTAATTTTGGTTCCTGAAAAATAAGACAGCTTATTGTATAAAAATTGGCACTTTTATTTATGTGCTGAGCTGCAGGAAAGTCATTTCAATCAAAGAAATGGAAAAGCAACCTAGTAGTTCCGTGTATGGTTTTAATTATAGATTATTGCTCCTTGATTGCTACCTTATTAGAATGCATTTAAGATATGAAAGGCATCTTAAAGATAATCTGGGAGAAATTGCAAGCAGCCTTTCCCAGTATGGGCTGTCTTGTGCCACCCACACTGTCTCTTTGAGACATTAATGTAAAAAGAAATTCCCTGTCTGCTGAATAATACGTGCGCCCTGTATAATACAATACACAAGTACTCTAATGGCTTAATTTACCTCACACAATCACTGATAAAGATGGAAAATAATAAACCTCAACACTGAGGTCAACAAGGATTTATAGACTTGATTCATAAAATGTTTACATGAATTCATATCTCATGTTTATAGTCTGCCTTCCCACCCAAGAGGTTGTGTCTGTGGGCAGTTTATCAGTATTTAAATATGTGGTGTTCCATGGTGGTTAAAATACAGGTAGTCCTTGACTTATGACCATAAGAGGGACTGGAGGTTCAATTGCTAAACAATATGGTTCTTTATCAAGTGACCAGACCTGATTGTACAACAGTTTTTACCACATTCATTAAGTGAATCACTGCTGTAACTGACATGGTTATTAAGTGAATCACATGGTCATTAAGCAAATCCAGCTTCCCCAGTTGGCTTTGCTTGTCAGCAAAGGGAAGGTGGCCAGTCACAATCACAGCGCAAGATGCGCAGCTCTCGTAAATGTGAGCCAGTTGCCAAGCACCTGAATTGCAGCCCCATGGGTGTTGCAGTGGTTGTAACTTCAAGGCCATCATAACACTGAATCATCATTTATGGAACAGTTGTAAGTCGAGGATTTGTATGAGTTTGAAGTTTGAATTTTGGTTCCCAGCAAAGCAACACAACATCCTAATAATAAAGGAAAAGGTACTCCAAATACAATTACATGTTAATGGAGTCCTCGGAGAAAGGCTGTGATGGAGGAAGAAACGCATGAGCCATCTCATTCCAAGTGACTAAATTGGGATGGAAAACCCTATAATGGCATTTCGTGAGCAACCTAGGCACCTGTAAGAAGCCATGATGATGTCATTGTACAAATAACATAAATTACAATTACCCTCTTCCCCTCACTCCCAACTTGATGATTATAGCCCTCAAGGTGGCATCCGTGCCTCAGTTATTTCTCCTCACCATTGTAGTCCTATCATGAAGAACTGAAAATCACTTGAATCAGTACCCAGGGTGATCATAATCTAAGGTAGTATTTCTTGCTTATTGGTTACCTTCAGTTTTAGTCTTCTGCACCATGAACGCGTATCCTCAAATAACTATGATTAAATTGGACCATCTGCAGCCAGATGGTTTTTCATAATCTACCTAAAAAAATAACTTTTTGTGCATATTGATGTATGTTTAAACTATGTAATAGTTTTTGCAAATCATACCTTATTTTTTCCTTTTTTTGAAAAGGAGAAAGCCAAATCCAAGACACAGAATCCTCCTGAATCTCTAGCTGCACAACCAGAGGAAGAAAAAGTGCCATCAAATGTAATCTACGAGGTTGGTTTGGTTGTTTCAATGTCAGAGTCCTTTTTCCAAAGCATTTTGTGAAGCATATTGATGGCATTCATTCCCTTCTTCCAGTAAAATAATAAACAAAGCAGGTAAATCCATTTTAATAGATTGCCCTGAACCACTGTGAGTTGGAAAAGCTACAATTGTTAGATTAATTTAACTATATAAACCAATCAAAATCTATCTATATCGGGCTTGACTAGTTATACATAACAATATGGTAGAGAAGTCCATAATGTAGGTGGGGGTAAGGTAGGGCGACAACCTTTCCTGAGCCCTCAGATGTGCTGCCAATCAGGTTGGGTGCTCCTGCACAAAACGCACAAGCCATCTTTATTACACTACTGTATAGACTGCCCCCTTTTACAGACTCAAAAAGTATGTTCCGGAAAAGGAGGCATAAATACTGACTAAATAGCTACTAGGCAGCCCAATAACATTTTCCTTCAAGCACTCTGCAGCCCAGCCCTGTTTTGAATGCCTTCCTAAAGATTGAAGGCAGACCCAGAGAAGTCATGTTGTTGTCCCCCCCCCCCCCAATCCATTCACATAGGGTAGGGGTTCTCAGCACATTTTACTACGTCTGAGAGACCCAGTTGGAGACCCTATAAATTTCCCTAAAAGTTTTCTGGTTGGGCCTCTAAGATGTGTCCAAAATGGCCAAACTGTAGTTTTTTAAAGTGACAGAAGGGGGAAAACTCTGGAAAGCAACTTCTGTGTTAAATTACTTTAAAGTTAATAAATGTTACATTCCAGATGCAATCTGAAATAGGTTTTTTGCCCCAGCCTACCCATCACTTTTGGGAATAGTGCAAGGCGCCCTATTCTGGGGTTTTTTGCTTAATAGATCACAATGGATGATGTTCATAATCAAATATTTTCAAGAATGGTGTATTTCAGGGTAAAATATCACCAGAAATATAATGGTCACTTCAGCACCAGCAGCAGGGAACTTCTTGATAAATTCTTCTTGATGTCTTCTGTAATGATTGCTTTTATTTGTGTAGGATGCTGCCTCCTTCGAATCTGGTTATAAAAGTTCCAATGCAAGTCTTCCAAATGTACAAGAGCCAGAACAGGACAGCAAAGCTGAAGAATCTGACTATCAAGAAGCAGTTAGTCAGAGAGAGCCAGCCTATGAATCGGGGACCGTATACGAAGAGGCTGCAGTAGGAAATCAATATCAAGCAGGTTAAACAGCTTCTCTTTTCACTTCTGAATAGCTGGGTGACTCCATGTTGGTCTAGAATGTGCTTACACGGGTCTGGCCAGTATAAAGGAAAACTCAGCATGCTGCCTTAAACTGCTTAGAGGTTAGGGGCAAGATAGAAACATTAAGAAGCAAAATAGGCCGAAAATGAGAAAAAACTCATTTACTGTCAAATTTTTCACTTGGTTGCAGGGCTTGATATAGATGTTAGCAACACAAATATTTGAAAGGAAGCCTCTTCAAGGAGCATGGAACTTAAAGAGTAAATTGTGAGGGTACAGCTTAACTAGCAGTTCCCAATGGGTGCAGTAAAAATGCCAATATTATATGGATTGTACCACTAAGGAGACCTTCATAAATGCCAGACCATGTACAAAGTGGATGATTTGAAAGTCCTGTAGTGAAACGTATTTTTGTCTTTAGATGAAACTGCTTATGAATATGAAAATGATCTTGGAATAACAGCTATAGCCCTATATGATTATCAGGCTGGTAAGTAACACAATAGCTAGTTTTATAGTTCTAGTTTATAACATATTTAGGCTCAGATTTCTACAGAATTCTCTGTATTTGTTCGGTGGACTAGAGGTTCACACTCTTCCAAATAACCTTTTCTAGATTTTCTGAAAAAAATAATAATGGTAAACAACATCACTATTAATGGCACCAGTTGACTTTGGGATTGCTGCTTATATCCTCCTAGGCTACTTGCTAATTGGAACCAAAACAAGGTCTATTTAATTGCTATGTTCATGTCCATTCATCATGCTTTCATTAAGAGCTGCTTCTATAGAATTTTTCTGTAGGTAACCCTCAACAACTATTCATTTAGCAACCATTCAAAGTTAAAACATTGCTGGGAAATGTGACTTGCATCCAGTCCTTGCACTTATGACTGTTGTAGCATCCCCACGTTATCCAAATTTGGCAACCAGCATGTATCTATGATGATTACAGTGACTTGAGGGTCATACCAGCACCATTTGTGACTTTCCCAGCCAGCTTCTGACAAGTAAAGTTTGGGGGGGGGGGAGCTACATTTGCCTAATGACTACACGATTCACTGAACTGCAGTGACTTGCTTAACAATCATGCAAAAAAAGAAAAAAGTTGGGTGTGATTTAACAACAGTCTTGCTTAGCAACGGAAATTCTGGTCCCAATTGTGATCGTAGGTTGAGGATGACCTACAAGAACGAGGTACAGAGTGGGCTCTTCTAGAAGCTGCTATCTAGGTATAAAGTCTCCACCAGGCCTGATGTGTTAATTCAGAAGCTCTGCCTATGCATTATCTGCAGATAAGGCGACTGAGTTAGGAGGAGGACCCACTGCTGAAAATTTTTAGCAAGAGCTATTCTCACTTTTCTGGCTTGTGCGTTTTCTGCTGAGCCTATCAGATAATCTGTGAATGCCAAAAGTGCTTTTTAAACTATAACCTACTTGAAAGGAGGTAATGATAAGCTTTGACTTTCGGGTGCTAGAAAAAACGCCAGAATTTTAAGATGTTTCCAGTCTGTTTCTCAGCACCTGCAATCTGTGAAACACAAATGTATATTTTGGTTGAAAACATGGTTTCCTTTTTGAGCCAAGTCTGTGGAGTCTCTTGGTGTGGGGCTACTCTGTGTCCATAAAGTAGTGCCCACAGAAAGGGGCTTAGCCAGTGGCTACTCCTAAAGTCTGGAATTTCTTCCTAATAGAGGCAAGGCTTGCTCGGTGGGACTTGTTCTCCTGTCCACTATCAAACGACATACTTTTTAATTCACAAAGATCTAGGGTACTATTTTGATCTTTTGCTAGATTCGTTTTCTATCTGGTGGAGATGATTTCCTTTTATTCGGGTGTTTCTCTCTGGGTTTCAATTGTTCAGCTTTAAAATGATTCTGTTCATGCCTTTGTTATTTGATGGTTCATTCTAGGATGGGATGGGAGTTGAAATGTAGGGCAAGGGTATTGAAAAACAAAATCAGCTGACCTAAACCTGAGTTTCAAAGTCCTTATTGCTAAACCTTCTAACATTTCCTTTTTTTCCACAGCTGGGGACGATGAGATTTCCTTTGATCCAGATGATATCATTACCAATATTGAAATGATAGATGATGGCTGGTGGAGAGGAGTCTGCAAAGGCAGATATGGGCTTTTCCCAGCTAATTATGTTGAGCTGAGACAATAGAAACGGATGTCTACCATTTATGCCTTAATACCATGATCATTCATCTGACTTATTACACTACAAATCATGTGGAGCTTTTTTTTGGGAGGGGGGGTGCAGGAGAAGAGATTGAAAGGATCTATTCATACTCCTTTTATATTTAAAATACTTTGCTGATGCTTTTATAAATGTTTTATGGGTCCAGAAATTGCTAATATATTGTGACTCTATGTTGCCCTGCAGCCTGTTATCATACTTTTTAATGCATTTTAAAAAAGAGGTTTTCTTGATTCCTTTTCCAAATTGGTGACGGTGATTGTTCCCCCTGCTAGAGTTTTTAGTTCTCTCTGACAATAGTACATGTTTCATTTGTACTGTACAAATTATATCCAGGTGTTCTTGTACTGAACATGGTCAGTTTTCCAGCTCCCACCTGTTGTATCTAGGTCACATTTCCATTTACTGGGAACATGGCAGGTTTAGATAGAGGAAAATGCTAGCTGGCTTGCAGTTAGTGGCAAACATTCATGGGAAGTTATTCTATATTAATGCCAGAAAGGACCCAGTATAGAAGGCTATGCTTATTTTTCATTCATATTCTGGGAAGTACACAGTCCAGTCAAAAACTCAATTGAACTTTACCAGAAGTTCTGATAAGGAGCTGATGCAAGCCTCATCTGGCTTTGCGATGTAAATTTTGTTTATGCTGCTCTTTCTCTCATGCACCTAGAACACTGTGAAATTTTTGTTCTTGGAGATGTAGAAGTTTCCATTACATGCCCTCTCTAGCTCTCTCAGCCTGTCACCTTGATGATCAAACAGGCAGGATATGCAGCACTAATTCCAGTTTGTATGATTTGCAAAGAGGACAATGGGATGAGATGGCTTCCTATATAGTAAATCTGTTTTTGGCTATATTTCTCTAAAGGAATATTGCTCTTAAGAGTATGTTAAAACCTTGGAGGAAATTGCTATTTTTAAACAATGTAGACGACTCATTTTACATATTCAGCTCTGACTGCCAGTAACACTCAAGCAAACTGTAAAGATCTCTCTGTCTTTTGCCAAATGTAATCCTGAATTTCTTGCCATAACGCCTGTAAAATAAATTGAGAATTAATTACTGATTTTAACCACATAAGCATCCCTACCAAAGACAGCATACAGTATATGTGTCTTCAGTGTTTCTTGTTCATTTCTGTTTGGGAAGAGAAATTCAGGGATAAATCGGTCAAGGAAAGAAGTGAATGAAAAAAAGACTAGCAATTAAGTTCAATAAAGTATAAAAAAATATTTCTATTGAATGGTAACATGCAGTGTATCTAAGGAAATATGGAATGTAGAGAGAAGTGATCTTGGATGGGATTGGCTACTTAGACAATCTCTTAAGAAGAATGTATGTAATGTTTATTTTCTATTATCTTCCCTACCCGTTCCTTGCTTTCTCATAATTACATTTATAATAGTATGTTAAGTGGGCATGGATTTTATATGCAGTTTTAGCTTATTCAGTTTGCATAGGACAGCAACTAGGATATATGATTCCTGTTTTTCTTTTTTTTTGTAAATTAAATATTCAAATAAACTTTTGGAACCATTTTCCCAGGATATTTTTGTGTCAAACTGAATGTTAACATATTGCCTTCTGCAGGGTGAAATGCCTTGTACCTTTTATCTTCAGTTACTGAAGCGGAGTCCCAGTGGGAAAAACCTGACAAGGATATTCTTGCCCTGGTTTTTAAATTATCTGTCACCGAAAGGAGCATCTTCTTGCACCAATTATTCCAAGAGAGTAGTTGATTCAGTAGTCCTGTGCATTGGGGACAAATATAAAGTAGAAGCCAGCCCCTCTTGTAATTTGTGGAACAGTCCCAAAGAGAGAAGAGGTGGAAATGTTTGTTGGAGGACTGGTCTCTTCAAAATTCTGGTGGTTTTAATGTGTTCTGAAAATAGGAGTTTCTTGGATAGCAGAAGGGGAAAAATTGTTTATTGAATGCAGGTAGTCCTTGTCTTACAACCACTTATTTAATGACTGTTGGGGTTATAATAACACTGAAAAAAGTGACTTGCAACCAGTTCTCACTTATGACAGTTGCAGCATCCACACAGTCACATGATCAGACTTTGAGTGCTTTGCAAGTAGCATGTATTTATGATGGTTGCAATGTCCCAGGATCCCAGGAGTGTCATTTGCAACCTTCCTAGTGAGCTTTTGACAACCAAAATGAATGGGGGAAGCCAGATTTGCTTGACTGCAAATTCCTTGCTTGACTTTCACTTTCACTGTAGTGCTTCACTTAACAACCATGACAAAAAAGTTGCAACATAGGGCACGACTCCCATAACAACTGCCTTGCTTAGCAACAGAAATTTTGGGTTCAATTATGGTATTACATCAAGGGCTGTAGTTGTCTATACACTAAAAAGCAAACCAGTTGAGTATGAAATAACATCCTGAATCATTGACTTGAGAATGGGCAGCTATAGAAATCGAATGAATAACTAAACAAGACCAACCACATGCCACACCTGCCATACATCAAAAACATTTTGGAAGCTGTAGAACGCATCCAGAATATGTAATCCAGAACGTAACTGGCTGTATTTAGGTTTAGGTTTAGGTTTTATTGAATTTGTATACCGCCCTACTCCCGAAGGACTCAGGGCGGTGAACAGGCACAGGATAAAATACAGAAATACAAAAGTTAAAAATTTAAAACCAAATTAAATAATTTGGCCCACGACAATTTAAAATCCTGTCGTGTTGCAGGAATTTGTTCCATAATTTGAAAGTATCATTGTTACCTAGACTTGACGGCTCATGCGTGGAATTTAATCAGCTGTGTTATGCCTGACACAGTTCCAGTTGGAATCAGAAGCTATTTGGAAATCAGAATTATATACTGTAAAATGCTAGTCGTCTTTGAAGCCAGGTGCTGCTTCTAGGCTACTCAATGGGAATGGCTGGGACAATATGCAAGAGAAATGGTAAAAAATGAAGATCCTTGCTAGCTTTTTTTCTCATCAAGGATTCTAAGTACATGCTTGGTTGATAATTGTAGGAAGGGTGGCCACAATCTCTTGGAGTATACACTTATTTCTAAGGGTAAACAGACACACTAATCAGATTATTTTGTCTGTGTTGGCTTTCCAGAAAGAACAAAACTATTAATCCCCAAAATATACTCCAAAGAGCATACAATTCCAAAGTACGTATTTTATGCCACTTAAAATTATGAACTAAGATGAAGAAACTAACAATTCTCCAAAATAATTGAAGAAACTCCCTCTGGTGTTTGAGTTCTGCTACAATCGCTTGTTCATCTGGACAAATAGAATACAATCATGAACATTTCAGTACTCTGAAGATAAATTAGGACGTGTCTTGCTTGCAGTTTTCTGCATCAGGGTACATTGGAATAACTTTTAAAGTACAATCAATTGAAAAAGATTTCTCTGCTGACTTGGACAAAGCCCTGCTTCATACCACTAGTTCATTGAAATAGCCGACCTAAACTGTACATTGCTGGCTTGCTTCATCTGACAATATCCTTTCGGATTCATGAAAAATGTTCACTTCATTAATTCCACAAAAAATATGTCCTGCTGCTAAGCAAGGATGTGGTTTTAGGTTGAAGGTGAGGCTTGGAGTTCCCATTTGTGAATTTTCTACCCTCCTGAACAGAACCTCACTAGTAGATTTCAGTGTTCTAGCAAAGACCCAAAGTCTTGCAAAGCTGAAATATGTGGATTTTTGCATATAACTTCCACCTATTTAATATCTCACAAGCCTGTTTTGATAAGCAAATTACAAATTAAAACATTTATCTAGACCAGTGTTTGTCAACCTCGGGCAGGCCAGCTGGGGAATTCTGGGAGTTGAAGTCCGCATATCTTCACCTGCCCGAGGTTGACAAACACTGGTCTAGACAGATCTATTCACCGATTTAAGTTGCAGATTTATAATAACATGCTCAACTTGCCAATACAGGTAGTTCTCAATTTACAAGAGTTTGTTTAGTGACTGTTCAAAGTTACAATGGCACTGAAAAAACTGACTTGACCGTTTTTCACACAACCATTGCAGCATCCTTATTGTCACGTGATTAAAATTCAGATGCTTGGCAACTGGTTCATATTTATGATGGTTGCAGTGTCCCGGGGTCATGTGACCACCTTTTGCGACCTTCTAACAAGCAAAGTCAATGGGGGAGCCAGATTCACTTAGCAACCGTGTTATTAACTGCAGTGATTCACTTAACAACTGTGGCAAGAAAGGTCATAAAATGGGGCAAAACTCACTTAACAAATCTCTCTCTTAACAACAGAAATTGGGTTCAATTATGGTCATAAGTCAAGGACTGCCTGTAATTTTTAAGTCCCACCATACATTCTACTTCCCTAACGTTATTAGGGCTGTAGCATTAAATAACTTCATTAAGTACATGTTTTAAAAAAATAATAAGACAACTACATAAAATAGAAAAAGGTTTCTCAAGAAACACAGTATCTTTATATACATTGCATCGGAATACATTCTTCAGCTAATGCAATTAAGAGTGCATATAATTAATTAAGGCAGCATTTTTCAAACTTGGTACCTTTAAGATGCTGGTTGGGGAATTCTGGGAGTTGAAATTTACTCATTTCAAAATTACCAAATTTAAAAAACAATGATCTATGGCTTGGTACATGACAAACAAACTATTGTATTTCTATCATCAAAGTACATAAATTAGGCCATGCACACTGCAGGGTGTAAATATCATTTATTAATGTGAACACCTATATATTTACTGAAATTAAAATGCTTTGATGATTTATCAAATCACTGTTTTAATACTGAAAACAAAGCTTTTTCCAAACATGAAACAATCTGGACCTTTTTCTAAAGATGTTCACTGATAGAATCAGTTGATAAAAAAGAACAAGGTGCTATTACTATGATGCACTGATGCTAAATTGGCCCTTCGAATTAAAAAGTACATTTTTGTTACATTATTTCTTACAGTTCAGTTCAAAACACCTGAGAGTTACACTGGGTACTTTGGTTTGTTTTTCCTGTTATATCCGTATACAACTTAAGGCACTGCTTTTGACAACCCTCTTGACATAAGTCTTGTCCTCTTGAAAGAGAAGAACTAGAAGAAACAATTTGTTTAAATCAGGTTTATTTCAGGAAAGTTATTAAATTTGAAGTGCACATAGCCCTGATGGTTTCGGAGTAGGGAAGCTGTGGATATTTGTAAAAAAAAAAAAAAAAAATCAGTGAAAGTATATCTCTAGCTATATAAAGATAACAATATCTCTCAGTGGTAAGGATAACTGAATCAAATTAAACAGTAACACAAAAGAAGATATGCAGATCTCGTCTGTTATTTCAGTTATTCAAATGTACTGAAAAACTACTTGGAAAGGATGTTAAACTCAAAATAAATCAAAGCTCCTCTGTTCATGGAAACAGATACAACTAAAGGATCTCCTGACAGGATCATTTAGCACAGAAACCATTTAGAACTGGAGAAAAGATTGGATAATTGTAAAAATTAAATATGCCCTTACAGTTGGAAAGAAATTTGAAGGCTTGCTTTAAACAGAACCTAAATTACCTACAAACCAGATGTGTAACTTATTTTCATTACAAAATCCTAGCAGCAAGTACAGCCTTAATAAGAACATCATTTTCACACAGATAAGTAAGCCCATCTGTCAAAAGATAATTGCAAAGAAGGGGAGCAGGAATTAGATCCATTCAGTCTTGTAGAAATATATTATGCTTGCATGCAGAGAAGCAGCTGATCAAATTGGTTAATTTTAATAGCTTTCAGGCAATGCTTTCTTTCCCAAACTAGAGACGATGACTATCAGAGGGAGCCATCTCTGCTGGTGATACACTGGTAGTATCCATTATTATTGGTTAGGCTTATAAATGAAATACATTTTAAAGGAATAAAAATTCTGGATCCAGATCTTTTTTTCCTCCTTTAACCTTTTCTTTCAATCAATGTTTCACCAGTTCACTATATTAATGATCACTTGAAATGATGATAATCCTTTCAGAAGTTCAGAATCCTTCTATTGAAACTTTTTCTGATAAAACAAGAAAACAAATCAGTCCAAGATATATAAATGTTTTCTATCATGTACTTTATAATGCATTTCTAATTCTGGAATAGGAATTCATTCCGGACCAATTTCAGAGGTCTTTAACTCTAAATTCCATGGAAATCACAGATAAGCTTTTAAAAAATAAAGAACTTTAAACAGTTTAATGTTAAGTGGAAAGTTTGGCAACTCTTTTTAGAAATAAAAAAATTCAGACTGGATTTGCTCTTTGTAATCAGAATCACAACCTTAGTGCAATATGATATTTATTTCTTACAGTAATTTTGGTTGCCATACAAGAGTAGTAAGGATTAGGGAAAGTGCAAGTTACAGGAGCTTGATTTGTTTTAATCAATTGGAAATTAGAGGAATTAAAGCACAAAAAATTACAGCAACATAGATAACGTGAACATAGTTGTTTCACAAACCATAGCAAAAACATTACTCTCTAAAAAAAGAAAAAAAAAGATGTAATGAGAAAATTATCATTATTTTAGGCTCATACACAGAGTCATTGCCAGATCAACTGGATAATGCTTATTTGTAAAGGAACTCAGAAAAATCACTTTTATTAACTTAGGTACCACAAAGAGCTAGCTTCTGTGATATGTAAATTCTGTAAATCAACAGTCACATATAGTCATTTTATAATATATGAATCAAAACTAGACACCTAGGGAAAGGAGTCTGTGTAGTTATACACAATTTACATCTTGTGTGATTTTGGTATTGTATACACAAATATTACAGAAACTAAGCATGTAAATGCAATTTATTAAATTACAGTATATAAACAAAAGTTGTTCCTAAAACCTGGAATATCATAACAAGATTATTTTTAATCACTGTATTTTGCACCATCAAAGTAGCATAACATTAAAAGAGCCAATCTGCTCCTGACATTTTCAGTATTGACCAAAATGCTAGGAGATAATTCTGCATCCTTTACTATTGCTTTCTATTATAAAGCCATCAAACAATGCTAAAGACTATTTCAGCTTGCCAAAGGTGTTTTTTCTTGATATAAAGCAATTCCTTGCAGGCCCTATTACTCTAGATCATACAACATTATTTAAAAAATAAATCATTTCATTAGCTCTTTGATGTTTAAAATCTTCTCTAATAATTATATTGTACTCACTATTTAAGTGCCTGAAAAGATACATGGGCAAGAGACCCCTTTTAAGAAAGGGGGTACCATCACCAATAATTTGTTAACAAACATTATATACTAAACAGTAAAATATTATGATTAACAGCAGCTTAAAAGTAATCCCCCCCCTTTTTTTCTCTTGTATCACTTGTCCTAATGCATTTTCTGGCACATTATAGAGGTAACACCAAATGCACTCAAAGAAATAAAAAGGAGCATGGTATTATGGTTTATTTACTGATTTCTGCATTATCACCAAATGGAAGACAATGATGTCAAAATCATCTTACTTTTACACCCTTCCCCTGCCCCTATCAAAAGAAAAATTGTGTTGCTATCAAATATGTGAATATTGTCCTCTAGATACAATATTGTATCAATATTTCAAAATTTTTGCACTAAACTTGATTTTAATTACAAATCCATTTGGAGTATGCAAATGTTGAAAGATATCTGAAAAGGGTCTAAGTGACAATAATTTAAAGGACCAGTTTTAATAGCAGAAGGAGGAGAGGGGGGAGTGACTTTTTTTTTTCCTTTTTAATAATTACCTAAGTATTGTTGATTGTTACCATGTTTGAGGAGACACATCATCTGAAGAAGTTTTAGCAAAGATAGAAAATATAACACAGCTCTGCTGGTTCAGATGCATCCAAATGATATTGATTTAAAAAGGTCAAGACTTAATACTTATTCCACAGAAATAGTAGTAAACCACAAAAGTTTTTTTTTTTTAATTTCTAGCACTGAAGTGGCACAAAGGCTGCCCAGTAGACCAGCCACTTATATTCTTAAAATATTGTGCTTATAAACTATCTGTACAACTATTTAAACTTGCAGTAAAGAAAGGTATTGAAATTGCTGAACTTTATGTACTAATCCTAGGGCTGTTGCGGGCCCCAAATTAGACATTCAGTTATGAGAAAATAAAATTATAATTAGAGATAGGCTGGGACATATTAAAAAATGAACTGAGATGCCTTCCAATTAAATTATTAAGCAACCTCACACGTACAGGCTAAATTATTCATGACACTGTGAACCAACAACATTGTTACTGTGGATTATTTATGGTGGGAAGAGAGTATTCTAAATTTCATAGAAGCCACCAAATCTGAAAATATACATGTCTGCCAAAAGACCATGCTTTTAAAAATCCACTCAATTTTTTTCGTAAACAGTTCTGAATGTGATTTTGTCTCAACCTTCTCTTTTCTTTAATTCGCAAGCTTAAGTGGGTTCTCCTATAACACAGCAGTTTGTATGGGAAGGAAGCACAGAACAATCCTGTAGTTTAATTTTAAGCAAAACATTATTATTAGGGTGAAACCCTTGATCTCCATTTTTTAGAAAAATTGTCCCTTGCATATATAATAGGTACCTACTGTTTTCATAAAACTACTTCTGTAACATGTACTGTTATTGATATTTTTATTTCATATTTCTCATAGATGCCAGGCAACATCTTCCTAATACGATAAAACAGAAAGATTTACATCCATTTCCATAAGTAAACAGGCTTGTGCCACGCAGATTCATCAACAGCTGGTTTTCTTAAGCAGGAAAAAATAAGCAGGTCAAAGATCCAAAGACCTTGAAGGTGAAGAAACCACCTCTGTGCTGTTACTGTTGACTGCAGCTTGTGCATTGATTTGTGCAACCACATACAAAATTGCAGAAGGAAAATTCACTATTCTTTCTATCATACTAGGGGGATCACAATGGTAATAAAATCCACTATCACACATGATCACTTTGATCCAGCAAAAGTAACCTTTATGTAAAACACAGTTCTTTAAAAACTAAAACTTAACTCTTTTTGGGAAGGCAAATCGTCACTCCCCCACCCCCAAAATCCACACTTGCTGATGCGCTTGTAAAAAGAGAAGACATCTAATCCTGATACCTGTTTCCACCTCAAAGAAAAGGTCTTGTGCAATATTGTCCAAACAACTCAATCTCATATGAGAGAAATTAAAACAGGCTTGATAAATGATTGTTATTTTGAAAATATAACCCTGAATTACTTACCCATCATCCCAGTTCATCACAAAGAAATGTGGAAAAGATCTTAATTGAACTACCATCTTTCTGTGCACAGATATCTTCAATTCCAATTTCTTACAAATATTTTTACTTTTATTTTAGGCAGCTAAGATCTCTTACATAGCTTTCACACATTATACTGCATTATAAATGAAAAAAAAAGCATGCCTAATAACTATCCGGCAATTTGGAAAGGCACTAAACATAAATGGAAAAATAAAATCTTAAAAGTCAAATAACAGAATTACACTGGATGACAAAAACTAATTTCACTTCCAAAGAAATCAACATAATAATTAGCCAAAAACATCTGACATTTTTTTTAAAAATTCTGGCAATGCTGTGAATGTATAGAAGTTTTTCAAAAATCATTAAATACATCATGAAAAAAGTGAATGTTAGCAGAAAAATTAAGTGGCAGAACTAACCAAGAATCAGTTTAGAAAAACTGAAAGGAGAAATTGTCTGACCACAACAATGGGACTGAGTCCAACAATCATATGAAATATTAGTCATATGAAAGCTGATTGCAAAAAGAGCTGGACACGACATGTTCTAGTACATGGAGAAATACTTGTGGGTTTTAATCAAAAAGAGGTGACACATTATTTTTCAAGCAGAAGGGCATTTCTAACAGAAAAACCAATCCATAGATTGAAAAAGGAGTGATTAGTTGTGTGTGTACCAGCAATTAAAGTATAAACTTCTGAGATAATATCAATATGGTCGGAGCTTACAAATTTGGTTTTTTTTAAAGTTCACAATTATTTCCATTCTTCTCTCTTATTTGCCCCATCCATTCTTTAAAATATTTGGTCCCATTAATGTGGATTGACATGGAATTGATTTTGGACATAAGTTTGCAATCTAATGGATGCTTTTTAATTTGGTGCTACTCTTGGGGAGCCAAGGCATTTGGGGTGTTTTGATACCAGCCTATCTCTATTTATAACAAAGGTTTGTGAGGCAAGACCAACCATTCTTATCTGTCCAATAGTTGTTTCAAGGCTCTTTCTATGTTCATTCTGTGACCAACCCTAGTCACTCCAAGGTCTATCAAGTCTTCCTTCTGAAGGTTTGGTAAGTGAGTGCCATCTATTTCATTATCCATAAAGGTCTCTTTATGTTCACCTAAGTTTAAACTTTCCAACCAATCTGCCACATCTGGTTTAGTCCACAGGTGGACAGGTTTAGTTGTAAAAGGCTTATTTGAGATTGGCTGTTGCAATATTGAGGGAGAAGGAGATCTGCTGCGCCCTGTATTCAAAGCAAAGAGGTCTCCGGAAGGAGGCTGGCTGGGTAGGCTATAAACATCAGAAGGAGTCGGAGAAGGAGATGCAGCTGGAACAGCAGCAGTCAGAGGAGCAGGCAGGATGTCTTTACTTATCTCTGTTGGTGAAACCACTGGGCTTGGAGCATGTCTGGCTCCTGATGTCCTACTATCATAGTCTGGGACTCTGCTCTGAAGTGTGATAGGCTGGCTAGTTCCAGGCCGAACGGTAAAAGTGATGGTTGAACTCCGAGTACCTGAGACTGTGCTCATGACCTCTGTGCTCCTGAAATAAAAATGAACGAAAAACATTTTTTAAGTCACAGAATCAATATCATGAACAACTTTTAAAAGTTTTAAAAACTAAAGGCTATTATCTTAAATATACTATTAACATTCTCAGTTTCTGGCCATTAAATGCTTGTCAAACAGAATCAGGCAATAGTTTGTTTAGAGCACGAATGTCACTCGCTGTGTCACGTTGCCGTCACGTGATGTTTTTCTCATTTGTGGAGCTGGGGTGGACGTGGCCTCCGTGTGACGCATCCGGACACCAGTTTGACATGCCTGGTTTAGAGGTTCTTCAGAAACTGAACAATATGACAAAATCACCTAAATTAAATGATACTTTTGTTATTCTAATGTAATTTTTGTTTACTGCGCATGTGTCGTAGGAAGGACTATGACAATATGTATAATATAGCAGCAAGATACAGATTAAGAAGTAATTATAAAAAATATGCCACAAGTTTTGTAAAACATACAGAATAGCAGTAAATTTAAATTTAGCTTGCAATATTGCAGAAAAGCATTGGCATGTTTTTAGAAAGCAAATTCTAATATTTTATACAGTTGAACATTCTGGATATGAAACAGAGAAAACGAGTTTGAAACCTTAAGGTAGTAAAACATATACCGTAGGTGATATGAACAAAATTCAAAAACTGCTTTGGAAGGGGTTGAGAGTACTAAATCAAAAGCCTCTAACAGGGCGAATGGAACCTTTTTTTAAAAAAAAAAAGTGATATAATTTGAGATGACACTGAAGTGAGGGAATTTTCTAAAGACTATTTTTAAAATGTACATGGGAATGCTAGATACTTTGAACAGTAGAATTCAAATATACCTAGAAATGTTAACATCCAAGAAAAATACCAATTAAAAGGAAAATATTATTTATAAATATTATAAGAGTACTGGAAAATGGTAAGATGTAATTGGCATAACCAAAGGGATCTAAAAATATGCCATTTTCTTGTGGAAGAACTAGCATCTTGTTTAATATTGAACAGAATGCTGTTACTAAAATTTAACAAAATGTGGTTCTGCTCCCCATTTAAAGGGAAAGATAACAAGACTGAATGCAAAAACGACAGTGGGATTAAGTTGTTAACTGTCTCTAGGAAAGTGCTTGGCAGAATTCTAACTAAAAGGACACCAGAGGCAAAGATGAGAAAAATCTGGGAAGTTCAAGGGAGATTTATGTTGGGCTACATATTTAATTCAGCAGTCATTGAGAAAATGTATATTTCCTGATTATGATATAAGTGAATAGGTTTGAACCATAAAATAGTTGGAAATGAACACTGATGAATGCAATGAGAACAGGAGACAATGGAAGTAAAGCTTGCATGAAAATAAGCTTAGCAAGTGATCCAACACTGACCAGGGAGCAAGTAAGGATATGTGATGTCCAACTGCATTTATAAATAAATATAAAAGATGGCTTGTAGTGACGTGTTGCTTATATTCTGATTATGCCATGTTATTGGTCAAAAGCCAGAATGTTTTGCAGTACATACATACATACATATACATATACATACACACACACACACACACACACACACACATATATGATGCAACAAGGAAAAGAGATAAAATTACAAATTATTATAAACAAAACTATAACAAGAAAATATAAATGAAGACAGTCCTCACCTTGTTTAATGACTACCCAAAGTTACAATGGTGGTGTAAAAATAACTTGATGACTGGTTCTTGCACTTATGACTATCACAGAATCCCTGTGATCACATGATCAAATTTTGGGCACTTTGCAATTGACAGTGTTTACAACTATCATAGTAGACTGTGATCATGTGATCACCATTTGCTATAGGTGAATCTGAATCTTTGGTCAAATATTTAATAAAGATAGGAAACTGTATTTATTTTGATTTCTACAGTCACATCACCCATCTCAACATGACTTTGGACGGTGTACATCATAAAACATAAAAATAAATTAAAAGCAATTAAAACAATTCAAAATAAATATTATGTGATCATGGAATTAATACAACCAATAACTGTGAGAGGGATTTTGGAATTCTAGTGGACAATCACTTAAATATGAGCCAGCAGTGTGCGACAGCAGCCAAAAAATCCAATGTAATCCTAGGTTGCATTAACAGAAGGATAGAATCAAGATCACATGAAGTGTTATTACCACTTTATAAAGCCTTAATAAGACCATACTTAGAATACTGCATCCAGTTTTGGTTACCACATTATTAAAAAGATATTGAGACTTTGGAAAGAATGCAGAAAAGAGCACCAAAGAAGATTAGGGGGCTGGAGGCTGAAACATACAAAGAACGGTTACAGGAATTGGGTATGTCTAGTCTAGTGAAAAGAAGGACTAGGGATGATATGATAGCAGTGTTCCAATACTTGAGAGGCTGCTGTAAAGAAGAGGGAGTGAGTCAACCTATTATCCAAAGAAGGCAAGACAAGAAACAATGGATGGAAAATAATCAAGGAGAGAAGCAACCTAGAATTTAGAAGAAATTTCCTAACAGTGAGGATAGTTAACCAGTGGGACAGCTTGCCTTCAGAAGTTGTGGGTGCTTCATCACTGGAGGCTTTTACGAAGAGACTGGACAGCCACTTGTCTGGAATGGGATAAGGCAGGGGTGAAATGCTCCCGGTTCAGACCGGCTCGGGCGAGTAGGTAGCGGAGATTGAGGCTAGTTCGCCAAACCGGGAACAATGGCTGGCTGGCCGCCCCCCCGAACCGGTCCACGGCCCGCAGTCCTGCCATGCTTGCCTGCCTTCCATGCTGCCTTCCTGGCGTCCGGGTGACCAGCTTGGGAAGGCAAGCAACCAGAAGCCCACGTGGAAGGCAGGCAAGCAAGGCAGGGCTGTGGGGAAGGAGTCACAGCCCAAGGACAGCTGGAGTGTCTCTCAATTTGCAAAGAATCGTGATTTTTTTTTTAAAAAAAATGATTTATATGCCGCCCTTCTCCGGAGACTCAGGGCGGCTTACAATGCGTTAAGCAATAGCCTTCATACTTTTGTATATTTATACAAAGTCATCTTATTGCCCCCATAATTTGGGTCCTCATTTTACCTACCTTAGAAAGGATGGAAGGCTGAGTCAACCTTGAGCCTGGTAAGATTTGAACTTGTAGTAATTGCAGGCAGCAGATGTAGGTGGATGTTAATTAGTCTGCTGAGCCACCAGAGCTCTTTGTTAAAAAGACCAGTAAGCCTAAATATCAACAACAGAGACCGAGGCTGTGTGTGTGTGTGCGTGTGTGTGTGTGTGTGTGTGCGTGTGTTAAGCATGAAGCATTACAAAGTGCTGGGCTATTCCCGACACCTTCCTTTCCGGGCACAGCAAAGAACCGGGAAGTCTGTGCGTGTGCGCCCAAAGGAGGGTGTTATGTATTGATACTTTTGAGCGGGAGTTTCAAACCTGCCTACGTTTCTGATTGGCTGACAGTCCCTCCAGGATTGTATATAAGGAGGGCTGCAGTCCCTGAGTTTTTGCTGAAGTCTCACTGTAAATTAAAGAGCTGTTGTCACTTGCTTGGTTGTGCCTCTCGTTATTCCCGAACCACTTCATTGGCGACGAAGGTGGGATAGAGGTCACAACAAGCAAACCAGTGAGACCACGAGCTTCAGCTAGGCGACGAGGCGAACTACAGGAGGCATACCGAACATGTCTGCCTACGTTCCGCCCAAGCCTTTTGATCCGACCCGCGAAAAATGGGTCTCATACCTGACGAGGTTCGAATGCTCGCTCGAAGCCAGCGACATGCAAGGGCTCTCCGCTAATCGGAAGAGGGCCCTCTTCCTAAGCCACTGCAGACCGGACGTGTTCGAGATGGCAGAGTCACTGTGCGAGCCAACGCCGGTCCAGACCGTTTCCTGGGACACCCTGATGGCCACGCTCCGGGCTCACTACGCTCCCGTGCCCTCCAAGTTCGTGCAACGATACCAACTCAGACAGCGCGTACAGCGAGAGGGAGAACCGGTCAGCGCATACATGGCCAGCCTGAGAAAAGCCGCAACCCATTGCGACTATAGAGACTTGGACGATGCGTTGCTTGAGCAACTCATCTGTGGTGTCCGGGATATTAGGCTGCAACGGCGCCTGCTCGCCAAGCCTGATTTAACGCTTGCTGGAGCCCTAGACGAGGCCAGGGCTCATGAAGCCTCCACAAAAGCCGCAGAAACGCTGCAGCGTCCGCTGACCAGCAAAGACAACCCCAAGTCTGCCCCGGTGCACAGAGAAGACGCCGGATCCAGCTCGGAGTCCAAGTCGGATGAAGACGTCTTCCGAACGGAGCACCAGAGAAAGGACACTGGCAGCCCCCGGCGAAGCTGTCCCAGCTGTGGAGGGCACCATGACAGACTGTCCTGCAAATATAGGGAGGCTATTTGCAGGCGTTGCGAGAAAAAAGGGCACTTGGCGCGAGTCTGTAGAGCCATTCTGCCCAGAAAACACCAACCACGTGAGCGCCGCAGCCAACCAGAATCAACGCGCCAGAAACAACCAACGAGAGAAGGCGGCGTGAAAAAACGGCGCGAATTTGAACCTCGAGATGGCCGCAGCATTCACATAGACCAGGCCAGCGCAGAAATCGAGGACAAAGTCAGCACGGTGGTCAAAATCAACGGCAAGCCATGCTCAATGGAGATCGACACCGGATCGGCTCTCTCCATAATGTCTTGGGCGACCCTAAAGACCCTCCTGCCGTCGTTCCGGAAGGACCAGCTCTCCAAACAGAGACTGCGCATCCTAGACTACCAGGGGAACCGAGTCCCCCTCGAAGGCGTGGGCACGTTCCGAGTCACCTACGGAGACTACGAAAGAGACCTGCCACTGACCATCGTCACAAAGCAGCTTCCCAGCCTTCTTGGCATGGGGTGGTTCCGAGCCCTCGGCATGGGCTTCACCGGCGTCCACCAGATGCTCAAGTCATCGTTAAAAGACAGTCTCCTGACCGAGTTCCAGGACGTTTTCGGGGACACGTTGGGCAAGTATGTGGGGACCCCTATCTCCCTTAATTTAGACCCCAACGTAGCCCAAATAAGACTCAAGGCCAGACGGGTGCCTTTCGCATTGAAACCAAAGATCGATGCGGAACTGGACAAACTGATTAAACAAGGGGTGTTGGTTCCTGTTGACCATGCAAAGTGGGAAACCCCTATAGTGACCCCAGTTAAGTCTGACGGCTCAATTAGAATCTGCGCCAACTACAAGTGCACGATCAACAAGGCTTTGCAGCCGAGCGCCTATCCGGTGCCGATCGTGCATCATCTACTACACTCCCTGGGGCCCGGAAAATTTTTTGCCAAATTAGACCTGGCTCAGGCCTATCAACAATTACCAGTTGATGATGCCACGGCAGAGGCACAAACAATTGTTACTCATAGGGGTGCATTCAAATGCACCAGGCTCCAGTTTGGGGTGAGCGTCGCACCCGGCCTGTTTCAAAGCACCATGGAGCGCCTTCTGCAAGGGCTTCCCGGAGTGGTGCCCTATTTTGATGACGTTCTAGTCAGCGCTCAGGACGAACATCAGTTAGGGGATAGAGTAAGGAACGTCCTTTCTAGATTTAGGGAAGCGGGACTAAGGCTAAAAAAAAAATAAATGTATGATCGCTGTCCCCTCCGTTGAATTTTTGGGGTACAGGGTGGACGGCACAGGCATCCACCCTACCGAAAGCAAGGTGAGAGCAATTAAGAGCGCACCTGCCCCCAAGACCAAAGCTGAGCTCCAAGCCTTCCTTGGACTGCTCAATTTTTACTCAATGTTCCTGAAAGACAAAGCTACCATCGCAGATCCCCTACACAAACTATTGGGGAAGAATGTACCATGGGTCTGGGGGAAACCACAAGCAGCCGCTTTTGAGGCAGTTAAGAGACTTCTATCAGAAGACAGTTTCCTAATCCAATACAACGCAGCGCTACCGCTTGTATTGGTTTGTGACGCCTCCCCCGTAGGAGTTGGTGCCGTCCTGGGCCATAGACTTCCGAACGGCCTAGAGGCGCCCATTGCGTTTTACTCTCGCACCCTGTCAAGCGCAGAGCGAAACTATAGCCAATTGGACAGAGAGGCTCTGGCTGCAATTGCGGGGGTTAAAAAGTTCCACGAATATCTCTTTGGCCGGCAATTCGAACTTGTGACTGATCACCGGCCCTTGCTAGGACTTTTGGCAGGCGACAGGCCCACCCCCGTTGCTCTGTCCCCACGCTTGACTAGATGGGCTATTTTTCTTTCGGCCTATTCGTACCAGCTTGTACATCGACCTGGACGGACCCTGGGTCACGCGGATGCCCTCAGCCGCTGTCCCCTACCTGACTTACTGACCAATCCAACACCTGAGGCCTCCGTCCTTCTACTGGACACATTAACTTTGGGACCTATTTCCTCTGCCGAAGTGGCTAAAGCCTCAGCCAGGGACCCGATCATTCGTACTGTGATGGGGTGGGTGCTGAAAGGGTGGCCGGTCAAGGTGGACGGGGGGGACTATCAAGGTTTTGTAAACAAACAAAACGAACTGTTTACGCAAGGGGGTTGTTTGTTGTGGGGTGATCGGGTGGTAGTGCCAACAAAACTACGAACAAGGGTCTTGGAATTGTTGCACGAAGGGCATCCGGGCATTGTCAGAATGAAAAGTTTAGCCCGCAGTTACGTTTGGTGGCCCAACATGGACCAAGTTATCTCTGAGTGGGTGGGGAAGTGCAGACCCTGCCAGGAGTCTCGCCCCGATCCCCCGGTAGCGCCCATCCGAGAGTGGGAGAAACCAAAAGGGCCATGGGGGAGGATCCATATTGATTTTGCTGGCCCCTTCCACGGGCAAACGTTTTTAATTGTAGTAGATGCCTTTTCGAAATGGCTCGAAATCATATTAATGCCCTCTACCACAGCCGAGGCTGTTATTAAGGCCCTTTGCAAGCTGTTCGCCACACATGGCCTACCGGATACCCTAGTATCTGACAACGGCCCTCAGTTCACAGCAACCCTGTTCGAGGGATACTTGGCCGGACTAGGCATCCGCCATGCCCTATCGGCCCCGTTCCACCCGGCTTCTAACGGATTGGCCGAGCGTTTTGTAAGAACGGCCAAAGAGGCCCTATCCAGACTAGATAACGGGGACTGGCAGGCCAGGATAGATCAATTCTTAGCTGTCCAGCATGCCACACCATGCACAGCCACAGGGAGAAGCCCAGCAGAGCTCCTCATGGGCAGGAAGCTCCGATGCGTGTTAGATAGGCTTCACCCCAATTATTCGCACGAAAATTTCAAGGGAGAGACCTCCGGACTAAGACAGTTTCAGGTTGGGTCCCCGGTGTTCGCTCGCAACTATGCCAGCGGACCTCTATGGGTTGCAGGAACCATAGTGGGCATAACGGGCCCGAAATCTTATACGGTAGACGTTGGGGTAGACAGACTCTGGAAGCGCCACATAGACCAGCTGAGAAAAAGGGTAGTCGGCGAAGCAAACACAAATTTAGACATATCCGAGCCTAACTATAACAACTTTCCCAAAACAGCTAACTCAAGCCCGGGTTCGCGAGAATACTTAGCTGACAAGCCCTGGTTCCAGCGCCGCCCCAGCGAGTCGCCACTCCCAACCGGGGATAACCACGCCCCGGACAAAATCCAGGAGGTTCCATTGGCGGAGCCGGGAGAGACAGAAAGTCCCTCCGACCAGCTCGACGCCCCACCAAACACTGAACTGCGCAGGTCAACTAGGACGAGAACTCGCCCTGGGCACCTGCGAGATTTTGTGTGTACTTATGTAAATTTTTGAATGTCAGTGCCTTCTGGGAAGGGAGGGGTGTTATGTATTGATACTTTTGAGCGGGAGTTTCAAACCTGCCTACGTTTCTGATTGGCTGACAGTCCCTCCAGGATTGTATATAAGGAGGGCTGCAGTCCCTGAGTTTTTGCTGAAGTCTCACTGTAAATTAAAGAGCTGTTGTCACTTGCTTGGTTGTGCCTCTCGTTATTCCCGAACCACTTCAGAGGGGAAACCCCCCCGCTGCGCAGCAGATACAAATATCTCGGTGACCAGGATCCTCCAACCCCCACCCCAGGCACGCACATGTCCCCCCCGACTCCCCCCTCCTTTTTTACAACGGTATTCCGGTTACATTATGAAAGGAAAGACAATTTCGGCAAAGGTTTTCCAGCCTGTGGAAAAGTGAATTGGCCAAGCTGGTGGGGCTTGGCTGCATTACACACACACACACACACACACACACACACACAGAGAGAGAGAGAGAGAGAGAGAGAGAGAGAGAGAGAGAGAGAGAGAGAGAGAGAGAGAGGATTTAAAATGAAAGGAGGCATCCGCTTTGGAGAGTCCAGGTCCAACCTTTGCAAATATTACAGGTGGTTTGCAAAACGCGAAGGCGGCAATCGGTGCACAGTGCTTTGCTGAAGCCCCTTTATCTTCCAGTTAAGAGAGCGAGCCCCTCTTAGGGTCTGCGGTAGCCATGAAATGCAAACTTTCTAATAGTGTCCGTGTGTGTGGAAGCTTCAGGCAAGCGGGGAACAATAGCCATCCGCCCCCTTTTGCGCTCCGACATCCGTTCAAAGAGCGGCTTTCAAATGTTTGTGTGTGTATGTGTGAGTGTGTGTGTGAATTGCTGTGGTTATGCTTTATTTTTTTTCCCCAATCAGGCTTTACAACTATGCGTCTCTATTGATGTGCAGGAGTGGAGGGGGGAGAGACGGCTGGGCGTGTTTGACTGCAGGTGGAGGCCTGGGTGGAAGGTGGCTTTTTCTGCAGCATCACCCTCCCCTCTTTGGATCGCCCTGCAAGGGGGAGGCTCTGCCTTTGCAGAAACGGGGTGGGCAGTTTGTATGGAGGATTAGCAAGGGGGGGGATGTGCGGCCCTCCGGGATGAAGAGCAGGGCAAGAGAAGGCTCCGAGGTTCGCCTGGGCAGTCAAGTCAGAGGGAAACTCAAAGCGGTGGGGGCTTCAGAAAGGCAGAATGTGCTTTTGTGCAGCTCTTGGCTTCTGTGACATTCTGTGAAAGACAGAATGTGCTTCTGTGTCAGAATGTGGAGCTCCTGGCTCTAATAGTGAGTGATGTGAGTGACGTTGAACTGGCCATGCCCACCCAGTCACATGACCACCAAGCCATGCCCACAGAACTGGTAGCAAAAGAATTTAGGTTTCACCCCTGGTATAAGGTCTCCTACTTGAGCAGGAAGTTGGACTAGAAATCATCCAAAAGCCCTTCTAACTCTGTTATTCTGCTACCTACCCAGATAATTAAAATTTTTAAACCATAGAGATTTCTGAGTAGCTTATGAGCCTTATAATCAGTAGAGTGAAATGCTGAGTAAATAGAATCTCAACAGCAACACAGAAGCAGCATCTGAGTAGTTATATTCATTTGCTATAATTTCTTCCTCTGAGATGAGACATTTTTGTCAGCTGCAATAATATTTCATATTAATTAAATGGGTTCATTAACATAGATTCTGACAGATTTTACTGTTATTTTTCTCAAGTGCAAAAAGCAGATTTGTAAATAGGGAAGGATGTAAACAAGAAGCCATCTTCAGTATCAGGCAAATGCATACATTAGAATAGACTAGAAGAAAGTAACAGAGTTGAAAGGGGCTTTGGAGGTCTTCTGGTTCAACCCTCTGCTCAGGTAGGAAACCCCATGGCATTTCAGACAAATGGTTCTTCAATCTCTTCTTTAAAACTTCCAGTGTGGGGAGGACTTCCGGTTTCTCTGCCTTCGGCGACGGCGGTGCCTTTCGGAGCTCCGCCAGCCCCGCCGCCCGTAGAGCCGCTTCGCTACTCAGAAGCGGCTTGAAAGCTTCAAAATCCTAAGGATTGAAGAAGTAGAGATCGCAGGGCACAGGTTGAGCCCCCGTTGTCCCCCAGGGAATTGTTTCTGGGGAGAGAACGGGTGTGGCTCCCTCCCAACCTGCGGAAACTCCGGGCGACGTGGGACGATTTTGCCTCCGCAAAACAAGCCGGCTGCAGGAAACGTAATTTGAAAAGAATCAGCTTTAACAAACAGCGAACCTATCTGAACCCTGAAATTTGGAAACGCAAGTATCAGCGCTTTGTTGACTTTTCAAACTGAAACAAATTTGAGTGAGTGAAAGTGCTTTGAAAAAAACATGGCGCTTAGCCTTAAAGTTAACGAGCCAATGAGTGTGGATTGGTGAAGTTATTTTGTGTTACAAGTTTCCAAGTTGTTGCAAAGTTGCCTTGTTTGCTATAAGAGAAGCAAGTGGAAAATTTCTCCCTTTTTAATATTGACTTTGTTTTACTTTAGCTTTTAATTGATCAAATCTGGGGGACTTTTTTAGAAGTCTTTGTGCAGGAGGGAAAGGAAAAGGAACTTCCCTTTTTAGAAAATCCAGACTACGTGGCAGGATGGCTTCAAAGAAGCAGGAAGGGAAGGCAGCAGGGGGGGGGATCCCCACACATAAACAAGAAACGCAGCTTCCCTCTGCACAGCAGTTACAGACCCAGAAAAAAGAATTTGATGTGGGAGATTTAAAACAATTTATTTCTAAAACTCTGGATGATAAATTTCTAAAATCTCAACAGGAGATAGATGATAAACTTCAAAAATCACATCAGGAATTTATGCAGGAAATTAATGAAGTTAAAGATATGGTGAAACAGAATCAAAATAAGGTGACCAAAAAAATATCAGAAGTGGCGTCTGGCCTGGCAGAATTTATTGGGAAAGTTGATTTTAAAGTTGAAGAATTTAAATCAGAAGTTAATGTCAAGATGAAAGACAATGATTATAAAATTGATGAAGTTGACAATAAAATGCAGAGAATTGAAGATGAGATTGTTATGATACAATTCAGGGCAATGGAATTCGCCATACGGCTTCGGGGAATTCGAGAGGGGGACAGACAGGATTTGAGACAAGTTTGTTCTGAAGCCTTGGCCAAGATTCTACAAGTTAATCCTGATGTGGTATTTCACAAAATAGATAAAATCTATAGAGTGAACTCTTGGGTGGCCAGACAAAGACAACTGCCTAGAGATGTGGTCATATACTTTACAGATAGAGGAATTAGAAATGATATCCTGCAAAAATCTTTTCATACTTCTGTACAAGTGGGGGGTTCACGACTTGAAATCTTTAAAGAATTACCTCCTAAAATGCTGAAAGCCAGAAAAGAATTTGGTTTTCTTGTTAAGGAACTGAAAAATTTACAGATACCCTTCCGGTGGGACGCACCAGCTGGGATAATTTTTAGATATAAGGGAGAAGGATATCGGTTGAATACCGTGGAGAAGGCACAACACTTTTACACTACTATTCTTAAGGAAAGAACACCATCTCCACGTACATCCACAGTTTTGGAGATTAAAGAGAGTGAAGAGAGGCAATTGCAAGAACAGTCCAAGCAGGAATTAGAAGTAGTGCAAGGTGCAGAAGGAGGTTTTCTGAGTGAGCCCTTGTTTGATTCTTCTCCAATTTTGGACTTGATTCAGTTGACTGAAGTTAAAGATCAACGTATAACTAGAGCTCAATCTAAGCTACTTAAACAAAAGCAACAACAACAACAGGAAAGACAAGACAAGAAGGCAGTTAAGAGTACTGTACAAGAGAGTGGAGCTATGGGAGGAGCGAGATCGAAGCTTTCGGATGATCTTCAAGCATTTTGCTCTGTGCTCCAGAAAGAGGCTGATGACCTTTAAGTGTTTATCTTGGAATGTCAATGGGTTGAATTCAGCACAGAAAAGGAAGAAACTATTTACATATTTGAAACAATTTAATAATGATATAATATGTTTACAAGAAACGCATATTACAACTCAAGATCAAAAATATTTGATAAACTCAAAACTAGGAGCACATTTTATATCTTCAACTTCGCAGAAAAAGAATGGTGTGGTTATTTATGTAAATAAAAAGTTAACAGCTAAAGTTATAGAAGCAGATCAAGATGGTAGGTTTGTAGCAATTGAATTGTTTACAGCAAATGGCCAAATTCTTTTGATTGGAATTTATGCTCCCAATCAACAACAGGACTATTTTTATAAGATGTTACATACTAAAATATTGCAATGGGACTATAGATCTATTTTAATTATGGGAGACTGGAACGGAGTAATTGATTCTAAACTAGATAAAAAGAGTTTGGCAAAGTCTAGAATTAGACTACCACAGACTTTTTTTGATATGAAAGAAGATATGGAACTAAAAGATGTTTGGAGAATACATAACCCAAAAGAATTGGATTACACTTTCTTTTCTGATAGACATAGATCCTTTTCTAGGATTGATTTTATCCTGTTGTCAAATGATCTACTTGTTAAGACAAAAAGAACAAAGATTTTTCCAAGAACTTTGACTGACCATAGCCCTGTATGGATAGAAATTGAGATGGATAAGGTTGAGAGACGTTCTTGGAGATTAAATGAGAACTTGTTTAGATATGAAAAAAATACAATAGAACTTAAAAAGCATTTGAAAGAATTTTTTGAAACAAATTTGAATAAAGGTACCCCAATTGAAATTGTTTGGGACGCAAGTAAAGCTTATATGAGAGGGGTACTTATCTACATGAACTCTAAACATAGACTGTTCCGACAAAAGAAAAGATCTGAATTGGAAATAAAGAATAAAGAACAGTTACTTATTAAAAACCCAACAGATGAAAGAATACGAAGTGCTATAAAACTTTTGAAAGACCAATTTCAAATGCTTATGGCGGAACAAGTTGCAACAAACTTACAATATGCGAAGCATAATACATTTTGCAACGCTAACAAACCGGGCAGATGGTTGGCTTACACATTGAGGAAAAAACAAAGTATACGGACTATTGATAGTATTGATATTGGAGGGAAAGAAATTTTTCAACAAAAATTAATTAAAGAAGCTTTTGTGGATTATTATACCAAACTATATGCCAAAGAGGAGGTGCAGAATGGACTTATAGAAAAATATTTAAATGATAAGAGAGTTACAAAAATTACTGATCAACAAAAGAAAAGAATGAATTACCCTATAACAGAGGAGGAGATAATAGCAGCAATTAAACAGTTAAAAACAGCTAAAGCTCCTGGTACGGATGGTCTGACCGCAGTGTATTACAAAACTTTACAAGCTGAAATGGTGGGACAACTTAGAGATTTATTTTGCAATATTCAACAAGGGGGTAAAATACCCCCATCATGGACAACTGCTTATATATCTTTGATACCAAAAGAACAAGTTGGTCCTAAAAAACCAGAGAATTATAGACCAATATCTCTTTTGAATACAGACTATAAAATCTATGCGAAAGTATTAGCCAACAGGTTGATGCCAGTAATCCAAAAGGTGATTCATGAGGATCAAGCGGGATTTATTGAGGGCAGATATATGAAGGACAATGTAAGGCAAGTAATAGATTTATTGGAATATCTTGATAAGAATAAACAGATTCCTGCAGTGCTGGTTTTTTTGGATGCAGAGAAGGCCTTTGATAGAGTGGATTGGAATTTTCTACTAAAGACTTTAAAAAAGATGGACTTTGGGGACCAATTTATACAGGCGATTTCAGCAATTTATCAAGAGCAAAAGGCACAGATTATTATTAATGGAAGTCTGACGACAGAGTTTAAAATTGAAAAAGGAACAAGACAGGGATGTCCGTTGTCCCCACTTTTATTTATTTTAACATTGGAAGTCTTGCTAAATACAATACGGGACTCTAAAATTTTGAAAGGCATAATGATAAGGCAAGAGGATTATAGAATAAAGGCATTTGCAGATGATCTGGTTGTTACCCTATCACAACCAATGGAATCAACAATCCTGATGAAGGACATTATACAAGACTATGGTAGAGTTTCAGGTTTTAGACTGAATTCAAAAAAGACTAAAATGATAGTTAAAAATATGACACAAGATCGTAAACATGAGCTTGAAAGGAGGGCAGGTTTTGAAATTGTACCTAAGGTAAAATATCTTGGAGTTCAGGTTGCAGAATCAAACATGAAATTGTTTCAAAATAATTATGAGGTGTTGTGGCGAGAGGTTCAGAAAGACATGGAGACTTGGAAAAAGCTGCAACTGTCTTTACTTGGAAGAATAGCAGCAGTTAAGATGAACATTTTGCCAAGATTTCTGTTTTTGTTTCAAATGATTCCGGTGCTTAAAAGTGATAAACAACTGAAAGTTTGGCAGTCTGGTGTGAATAAGTTTGTCTGGAACGAGAAGAAGCCGAGAGTGAAATTGAAAATTATGCAAGATGTTCCAGAAAGAGGAGGCCTTAAACTCCCAAACCTACAGTTATATTATGATGCAGCAGCTTTAACTTTAACAAGTGATTGGTTTGGAAGTAAAAAGACTGGAATATTGAATGCAGAAAGTTTTGATCTTGAATTTGGATGGCATGCTTATTTATTTTACGACGATAAAGTAGATAAAGTATTTAAAAGTCATATACTTAGAGACTCTTTGATGAGAGTTTGGAAGAAGCACCGACTCAAATGGGATTACAAAATACCGCTATGGCTGGATCTTGGTCATACTTTGTGGAATACAAATATAATGTCACTCGGGGGGTTTTTATATAAAGAGGTTCTTTTCACAGATGTGGGCAGATGGCAGCTGAAGACATTACAGACACTGTTGGATGAAGGGTTTAATTTAACTTGGTTACAATATAATCAACTACAACTGAGATGGAAAGAGGACCAAAAAACTGGTATTATGTTGCATGAGGAAGAATTGGTTAGACATATAAGAGAGAAAGGTTCAATGCATATTAAAAGGCTTTATAATGTTTTGTTAGAAAGAGATTCAGAAACGGAATTAGTTAAAGATTGTATGATTAAGTGGGCACAGAATTTTGAAGAACCAGTGATGCTGGAAACTTGGGAAAAAATTTTGGTTCAGAATGTTTAATTTACACAGTCGCAAAACCTGAGAGAAAATTTTTATAAAATGTTTTATAGATGGCATTTAGATCCTAAAAAGTTGTCATGTATGTACCCTAATGTTCAGCCAAAATGTTGGAGATGTGAATGTTTAGATGCTACGTATTATCATGTTTGGTGGACCTGCAGGAAAGTTAAGGCTTTTTGGATAAAAATTTGGTGGGTCATGCAGAATGTTTTGAGGAAAAAAATTCAATTTTCTCCACAGTTGTTTTTATTGGGTATAGTTAAGGGTTTTACACGGGGTGAAACAAAACTGATATTGTATATGATAACAGCAGCAAGATTGTTGATAGGTAAATACTGGAAGAATGAAGCTTTGCCTACAATCGAGGAATGGACTTTGAAGATGGCTAGTTTTGCAGAGATGGCGAAGATTTCAGCATATTTAAAAGACTGTTCACAAGAGACTTATGAATGGGAATGGAAAAGGTGGATAGAATATGTTCAGAACAAATACCAAACTAGAAAGTATCAAATAGCTTTTATTTGAAAATAATGTATTAGAAATATTTTAATGTAAAGAGACAAAGAGGAAAAATTATACAGGGGGAGGGATGGGTTCAAGCTTATATATCAGTGTCATTAGTTATGAGTACATAATAGGGAAGTCTGGGGGGGGAGGGTTAGGGAGGGTTAGGGAGGATGGGAAGTTTGGGGAGGGGGGGGGTGAAAAAAGGGGTGAAAATGTAATTGTAAAACTTTTGCAATAAAAAAAAAAAAAAAACTTCCAGTGTGGAAACATTCACAACTTCTGGAGTCAAGTTGTTCCACTGATGAATTTTTCTAACTGTTCTATTAACTAGTTCTAGTTTCTTCTTTCCACTATGTGATACAATTTTTATAAAGGGTTGCTGGACTTTCTTCTAAGAAAGTCTTTTAAGAGCCCTGGTGGCGCAGTGGCTAGAATACAGTACTGCAGACTACTTCTGCTGCCTGCCGGCTGCCTGCAATTTGGCAATTTGAATCTCACCAGGTTCAAGGCTTCCATCCTTCCGAGATCAGTAAAACGAGGAACCAGATTGTTGGGGGCAATAGGCTGACTCTGTAAACTGCTTAGGGAGGGCGGTAAAGCACTAAGAAGCGGTATATAAGTCTAAGTGCTACTGCTATTGCTACAGCTGCAGCAGCAAATGAACACAGCCACAAGGATCAGGCAAATAATTCCATGGGCATATAGCCAGTTTGCATATCAAGGAAACTGTTCTTCTCAAACGTTCAGTGATGCTGCTTGGAAGTCTTTCCAAGTCTTCTCTGATCCAGCCACACCAAGCCATGAAGGAATGCCACCCTTGCTGCCTCAAACATTGGATGTGAAAGGTTGCTTTATGAAACACCCATCAGAATCATTCGCACCAGAAGCTATAAGAAGACTATAAAGCTATGAAAGTGATATACCCCCTATGTCAAAATACAAAGAATTCTTTCCCAGAACGTTATCAATTTAAAAGCAAATTCCTTCTAAATTCTCATGTGAAACTTCCATTAAATGCAATGAAAGATGTGAAAACCTGTGAACTTTGTTCTAAATCACCCTATTGGAGATGAAATGATCAAGGAAGACAAAAACAGCGAGAGCAGGATTACAAGACAGCAGATGGCATACTAAGTGCAATCAGTTTCACTTAAATTGAGTGAAGATTTCACTTAAAATCTTTTTCCAGGCAAACGATTTTATTTAAAACAATGGAATTACCTTCTGAAAAGACTACAGCTGCAGTCCTCTGCAACAAACTCAAAATAAGTTCCAGTGAATCACAGTGACGCTCACTAACAGTCTATGGGATTCTCTAGCAATGAGTTCTATCTACTGTATAAAATGCAAACTTATTCTAAATTTCATTTATTTCAGTTATATTAACAATATGTACTGGAGACAAATTCCTTGTGTGTTGAATCAAGTTCAATTAGGCCAAATAAAGTTCAAGAAGAGCCTTGGTAGTACAGTGGTCTAAGGCACCCTGTTATTAAGCTGGTTATTAAGACCAGCTGCCTGCAATTACTGCAGGTTCGAATCTCGCCAAGGCTCAAGGTTGACTCAGCCTTCCATCCTTTCTAAGGTAGGTAAATTGAGGACCCAGTTGTGGGGGCAATAAGCTGACTTTGTATAAATATACAAAAGAATGAATGCTATTGCTTAACGATTAAGCCGCCCTGAGTCTCCGGAGAAGGGCGGCATATAAATCAAATTTAAAAAATAAATAAATTAATTAATTCAATTCAATACAGTTGTACAATCTGCATCTGCACTAAGGTAGAGTAGCAGTCACTACATTAATACAATATCGGTTATGATTATTACATCAATAATAACAGATTCAGCATCAGGGCTTTCATAGATAATTCCAGTGAACTTTTTGACTTCAGCACTGTGCCTTCTCCTTGGTGCTGTAAGTTGGGATACCAATTGCTCCAAAATCTATGGCTAGATCTGCTTTCTAATTCTTCACATTGCTCTTAGTGTAGTTACATTATCTCACACCCTAAATGCCTCGTGGGAGAAGTAAACACATGCCACCCATAGCCACTCACATTCTACAACTAGAAAAAATACAAACTGTGCCCAGGTGGTTCTAGCCAACATCTTTAATTAGCAGGAAAGTGAGCAGAAGATCTGCCTGTCATGGTCAACCCTGGGTACTTATCACTTAGACTTATATACTGCTTCACAGTGCTTTACAGCCTTCTCCAAGCAGTTTACAGAGTCAGCATATTGCCCCCAACAACGTGGGTCCTCATTTTACCGATCTCGGAAGGATGGAAAGCTGAGTCAACCTTGAGCCATGAGGATCGAACTGCCAAACTGCTGACAGCCGGCAGTCAGCAGAATTAGCCTGCAGTACTGCATACTAACCACTGCGCCACCAGACTCTTAATATTAAATATTCTTAGCTACTTGCCTTTTAAGTTTTAAATGTCAAGGGAAATTTTACTTATAAAATGAGCTTTATTTATTTAACAAATTTATATGGCCACCCAACTCACACACAGGTGAGTGCGAGTAATTAAGAATACCAGTAGCAACTGATACTCATGGTCTTTCAGAGACCATGGGTATATTCAGATAGCATATTAAACATGCCATATATTAACTGCTATTTTCTGCTATTTATCTTTTCATGCAAATTACCTTTCTAGTGGACATACTAGCTAGGAATTTGAGGTCCTGTAATCTCAATATATCTGTCATGTACCAGTTTGGGAAGAGCTCTATTCCCATTAACTTCATGGCCTTCAGTTCTCTGTTTACGATCACTCTGCTCTTTTGTCATCCTTAAACAGTTAATTTCCTTTCTGCTAATCCCCACATCCCTCTTATTCCTTTGATTCAAATTGTTTTCATTTCTCCAGTACTATAAATACAGCATGTATCTCTCACTCAATATTTCTTAAAACCCATTTTCACCACAGGTTCCTATTATTTACATAGAAAACTACATGTCAAAAACTCCATTAATGGCATTGGGTTGCTTTCAGCAAGGGCATTTATAAAAATAACATTAAAATGTAACAGAGATGAAACAGAAACATTAAAACAGAAATATTAAAAGGAAAGATATGAGTTTGAGTTCCTTTCTAAACTGTAATGAACCACTAGGCTTAGTTCAACTCTAAGTGATATGCATTCCACAAAGTGAGCCCTATGCCATCTTAACAGCTTGCTCAGTTAATGGTTGACACCAAATATAACTGAGGCAGGATAGTCAAAACAGTGTCCTATCACTGGTCAAAGAATGCAGTGAAGATAGAAGACTAGGCAATCTTCTACTTGTAAGATTATTTATTTATTCATTTTTATTTATTTGTCAAAAAGTACAAGGAAACAAGTAACAGTATAGACATAGACATGGACACATGAAAAAAATTGGCACAAATAAAAGGATATGAATAGACAAAACCTAGCCATAAACACATAGAATAATTACATAGGACAGGGACAGTAGGCATGAGGGACCTCTTAAGAAACGTGAAAGGTCCATGGTAGACAGTTTAAGGTAAAAGGTATGGCGATTAGTGAGACTAACAACAGAATCAGATAGAGTGTTCCAGACATTTACTACTCTATTGCAGAAGTCATATTTCCTACAATCAAGATTAGAGCAAATTACATTGAGTTTGAATCTATTGGTAGCCTTTGTGTTATTATGGCTGAAATTAAAATACTCATTTACAGATAGGACTTTTTGATAAATAATCTTATGAACTAAGCATAGGTCGGAACATAGACAGTATAGTTCGAGGCTATCCAGACCTAAAATTTCAAGCCTGGTGGTATAGGGAATTTTATTTCAAGCAGAAGATTTGAGTACTCTTCTAGTAAAATATCTCTGGACCCTCTCTAATGTATTGATGTCTGAAATACAGTGAGTATTCCAGGCAGGTGAACAGTATTCAAGTATAGGTCTTATAAATAATTATACACTATTTAGTTAATCATTTGTTAGACATGTGGCGGCCCCCAGGGGGAGAGCCTTCTCTGTGGGGGCATCTGCTATCTGGAATGAGCTCCCCCCGGAGATACGGAGGATCCCGGATCTACGCACCTTCCACCGCGCCCTCAAGACTTTTTTATTTCAACAGGCCGGCCTGGCCTAACCTTCCCCCTTTTAACTTTTTAAATTGTAAATTTTAAATTTGTCTTAAGTATTGGGGGTGTTTTAATTTGTCCCAGGCCAAATTATCTAATGTGGCTTTATACTGTCTTTTAAATTTTGTAATCTATGTGTTTTATTTTTTGGCTGTTCACTGCCCTGAGTCCTTCGGGAGTAGGGCGGTATATTAATTTAATTTAATTTAATTTAATTTAATTTAATTTAATTTAATTTAATTTAATTTAATTTAATTTAATTTAATTTAATTTAATTTAATTAATTTAATTTAATTTAATTTAATTTAATTTAATAAAATAAAATAAAATAAAATAAATAAATAAAGTGGAAAGAGTTACTAGAATACAAGCAATATAAAAATATGTTTTGAGAAAGTATATTTCAAAATGTTTCAGTCCTGGCAGCAGATAAAACACTGTTTTATCTTGGGATAAGACTGTGCAAGGGGTCTTTCCACCAGGTAAGCCATTAATCAGGTAAATATTAAAGAACTGTCCTTGCCATCAAAGTTTTAGCGACTGTCCAGCATCACCACTGGACTGCTATACTCTACCAGGGTGCAAATCTGTTCCTAAAAGTAGACTGTCATCCCATTCATGTGTTTTGAATAACTTTTTATTTGTCTGTGAATCAGATAGCTATGTCTGAAGATTTTATCAAGTTTTAGATATTTCATTAGCTTGCTCTAGATAGATATAACTTTTGTACATAAAAAGTATTTCAAGCTTATATATTAGAGTTTAGTTTGGTAGATATATGTGATTCAAACACATATTTTCCCCCCAATGTCATGCCATATTTCTTCCTGACTTGATTATTTTTAGTATATCAATATTCAGTTGAAGGGATAGATAAAAGCTGTATTAGCTCTACTGCAATAATTGTTCAGGTGGTAGAAATTTTGTCAATGACTAGAAGAAAAAGTAACTGTAATTATTCAAGATGGCATTTAGATACATCATTATTAAAATAACCATTTTTATAAACCAGATGAACAGAAACATTAAGGAACTACTCAGTATATATAAGTACTGTACATAGACTATCATTAAGTGTTGTACTTTATGATTCTTGATGAACGTATCTTTTCTTTTATGTACACTGAGAGGTATGCACCAAGACAAATTCCTTGTGTGTCCAATCACACTTGGCCAATAAAAAATTCTATTCTATTCTATTAAACAACCTACACAATAATTATACAGTGCTTTATGCCAGTTAAACAGGAACCCAAATCCCTTTCTATACTTAGTACTGAATGTATACTAAACTGCATAAAGCAGAGAATTCAGAATGAGTAGAAGGATCTAATAAATTATTGGCTTCTTGATTGAAACAGCAAAATATGTTATTTCCATTATCAAGGATGTTCGGGATAAAGTATACAATGATTATGATTTAATAAATCACCAATATTTTTATTTTTTTAACATTATACTTCATATACTAGCAACTAAGAAATTATTATTTTTATACAATATTTCCCAATGTGGCTTAAACATATGAATGTGAACTTGAAATTCAAATTCAAAATTGGAATATAAATATATACAAATATATACTTTACAAATATACAATATATATACAAATATATATTTGTATATAAATATATACAAATATAAAGAACGAAGGATTTACAAGGCATGGGATTAGGAAAAAATGTTTTATGATGGAAAGATAATGCCACCTTGAATTTACAATCCTGAATTAATGATGTGTATCAAGCTGGGCATCAAAGAAATATTATTTCATGTGGTCAAAATGTAATGCTGTGTTTAAACTCCACATTGTTTTCTATGCATTATAGACATTTTCTTGTCTCTTTTTAACCATTTTTATTCTTTTAAAGTCTTCTTTCTTTCCTTAAAGCAAGAAAAGTGTTTTTAAAAACTTACCCAATTACAGCACAAGTATGTAAATTAGAAGGTATTATAGCTACCTTTGGACCAATTAGGACTTCCTATCATAGTAAAACACAACTCAAGTTTTCTAAAACATGTAAAATCTTATTTTTCTGTTTTAGAGTAGTTGTTTTTTTAAAAATTTAGGATGTACCTGAGTAATTGTAGGTTAAATCTGCCACAAGCTGCAGACTATGTTACATAAATATACTGTATATCACAGGAAGCATTCTAGAAGAATGCATCTCATCACTATATTGAAAAATACAGTGAAGTATAACTAGAACTGGGGCCATTAAAAACTGTGACCTCCATCCTACTTGGTAAAGGAACTCTTGTAAAAATTCAGTAATTGTGCTTCTAGGGCAGAGCTCTGCAACCTTAAACACTCAAAGAGCCATTTGGACCCATTTCCCACAGAAAAGAAAACACCAGAAGCCAATAAGTTAACAACTGGTGTAACTGGGTGGGCATGGCCAACTCAACATCACTCATTCACACCCAGTCACATGACACCCCCCCCCCCAGCCATGGCTACCCAGTCATTAGGACAGAGAACTGGTTTTTAAATTATTTGCCACGTCTGGCCCAGCCTTACCCCTTCCCTCCCAGCCACCTCTTGCCACACCTGGCCTCGGGTGTGTTGTTCACCTCTCTCTCTCTCTGTCTCTTTGTGTCTTTCTCTGGCTGCCTGACAGACTGCAGCAGGAAACAGTGGGTGACTACTTCTGACCTTTGTTGGTGCTGGATGTGCCTTGGTCTCTCAGGGAAACATGCAACCTGTTTTCCATCCCGAGACACTGGCCTCCCCCGCGCTGTGGCCAATGCTGCTGCTGTTGCCAGGGGCGAGTGGGGCAGGGTCACATTATGCCTCCACGTCGTAATGGGCTCCATGAGGAGGAGGGGACCCCATCTCCCCCATTGTGAAGCCTGCTAAATTTCAATGTGCTGTGCAAGGCACTGCAAAACAGCGAGGCTATGGAGGCAGCAACAGCAATGGCGTGGGCCACTTCTCTCCAGCAGAGGGATGAAATGAGGGAGCTGCAGCAGAGGGTTAAAAGAGCCTCATGCGGCTTCAGAGCCGCGGGTTGCCGACCTCTGTTCTAGGGTTACAGTTAGGGTTAAGGTTAGGGTCAGGCTCTGTTTAGGGTTTTTCCATAAGATGTGCAGGAAACTGGAGAAGCATTTGTGTCACTTCTCTGCCATTCAATCTGGTAAAAGACTCACATGGAACACCGCAAATACAGTAAATCAGTCTGGGATACAGAATTTTTGTTTTCATATATTAATGTGATATTCCTGTGTCTTGGATTATACTTTCTCTGAGTAAGTTTTGATGCTAGTCATCAACAAATGAATGGGCCTCTCCAAAGTCTCTAGAAATTTTGTAACTTCAATAAGCTTCAATAAGCTTTGCTATCCAAAAGTTATCCATGAAATAAATTGTTCAGAAATAGAGCTGATTCCGATCTGTCTGACAAGTTCCAGCTAGCAAATGTTTACCTTCTTAACAATAATAGGCCAGTCCAGGGGTGAAATCTAAAATTTTTTGCTACCAGTTCTGTGGACGTGGCTTAATTAGTGGGCGTGGCTTGGTGGTAAGGTGACTGGGTGGGCATGGCCAAGTCAATGTCACTTCTTTGCCCTTTTTTAACCTACAAAACACAATACAACACAACTGGCTCACCCACAATGTAAAAGCAGCTATGCTAGACCCAAAATGGCCCCTGCAACAAACAGGAACCTCACACAGCCACAAAAAGCCCAAAAAACCAACTTTCACACTTTACACACACAAAATTCCATATACAGTTTTGTGAGATTTTGTGTGTTTGTGTAGTTAGAATGAAACACTACAGAAACACACTAAATCTCAGAATATTATTTTATTTTAATTTATTTTTATATAAAAGCAGCTAAATTTAAAACTTCCTAAACTTTAAATGGCTAGGTCTACAAAAAGAACAACTTAAAAAAAAAACCAATTAACTATTTTTTTTAAAGCTCCCAAAGAAGGAAAAAACTTACCCAATAGAACAGGGGTCTCCAACCTTGGCAACTTTAAGACTTGTGGACTTCAACTCCCAGAATTCCTCAGCCAGCTTTGCTGGGAGTTGAAGTCCACAAGTCTTAAAATTGCCAAGGTTGGAGACCCCTGCAATAAGAAGGTACAAGGCAGGCAGGAAGGCAGGCAGGCAGATAGAGCTGCTCACCGATGAGCTTGATTTCAGGCAGGGAGATTCAGTTGCTTGCTGATGCAATGGATTGCAGGTATTACAGCAAGCAGAGCAAGGCAGGTGTTGTGACCAGCAGCTAAGGTAAGCAAGCTGGAGGCTGGGGGGGGGGAGAGGGATTTTTGCTAGATAGCAGGCAACTCAGCTGGGATCGTCAGAGCCATTTAAAAGAAAAAAATTTTTTTCTTTTAAATGGGTCTGACGATCCCAGCTGAGTTGCCTGATTAGCAGGCAACTCAGCTGGGCTCGTCAGAGCTTGGCTCGTCAGAGCCATTTAAAGGGAAAAAAAGGCTCTGATGATCGCGCGGCTCAGCTGGACATATGGGCGGGGGCAGGGATTTTTGCTACCGGTTCTCTGAACTGCCCGCCACCATCACTACCTACTCGCCTGAGCCGGTCCGAACCGGGAGCATTTCACCTCTGGGCCAGTCTATAAAAGCCTCAGAGTCAGATTTCATAGCTAGTCCTATCCAAACAGTTCAATCCAACTAATTCAACTTACTTAATATATATTCAAGTCTCTGATCTATTATATAAATTAAAACAACTGAATTGGTTAAACTTACAATGCCTTAAGAAATAAGCAAACAAGCAAAGGAGCGGTGGATCATTTTTGCAAGTATGTATTCATAGATAGTTATACCTATAAAATAAACATTTCACAGCTCTAAATACATACCTGGTATTTCAAACAATTTAATTTCTAGTGGGTAGTAGCATAGTTAAAATATAAATATTCTTTATAAAAAATGGATAAAACAGCCCCAGGTATGATTAGAAAACATTTCTGTATGCTCATGTGGGGTTATTATTTCTTTCTCCATTATCTTTTACATCACTCCATGCTATTCCAAAAAGCACTTAGATTTTCAGGATCAGGTTCTGGATTGTAGTGTGAATCAGAAAAACTTTGATTTATGTATGGAATTAAACCTTAGGATCTCAGCCTCTACTTACATATTTTATATCTCTAGATGTATTTACAGTGCATTCAGAAAGTATTCAGACCTTCTTCACTTTTGTCAATTTTGTTATACTGCAGCCTGATTCGACAGTTGTAGAATCTAATTAATCTACACTCGGTATCCCATAATGACAAAGTGAAAACAGAATGTTAGAAATGTCTGTAAATTTATTAAAAAGAAAAAAACTGAAATATCACATTGGCATAAATATTCAGACCTTTTGCGACAACACTTGAAATTTACCTCAGATGCCTCCTGTTTCTCTTGGTCATTGCTGATATGTTTCTACACCTTGATTAGAGTCAACCTGTGGTAAATTAAATTGATTGGACATGATTTGAAAAGGCACACGCCTCTCTATAGAAGGCCTCACAGCTGACAATCCATACTGTAGCAGAGCAAAAGCTGTGATGTCAAAGCTTGTCACGTCATATCCCAAAAGACTCGAGGCTCTAATTCACGGGTGTCAAACTCACAGCATCACGTTGCTGTCACGTGACGTATTGCAACGGTTTTCCCCTTCGTGGAGCTGGGGTGGCCGTGGCCTGCACGAGACACATCTGGCCTGTGGGCCACCAGTTTGACACCCCTGCTCTAATTGCTGCCAAAGGTGCTTTAACGAAGTATTGAGTGAAGGGTTGGAAGCCAATGCAATATTTCAGTTTTTTTTCTTTTTAATATTTACAAGACATTTCTAAAATTCCATTTTTACTTTGTCACTATGAGATACTGGGTGTAGATTAATGAGGGAAAAATGAATTTCAAGAACTGTAGAATCAGGCTGTAGCATAACAAAATTGAAGTGAAAGGGGTCTGAATACTTTCTGAATGCACTGTATCTACATTCATAAGGGAAAAGGATAACTTATCATGCCTTTAACTTTTCAATAGATAGGAATGGAAAAAGAGAACATATTGGAATTACTATATTTAAATACAATTTAGCACAATTGACGTCTCAGTGTGCAGTAAAATCAAGATAAGTTCAAACTGGCAAGCAATAGAAATGATTTAAAAACTTGGGAGTTCCATTTACCTTGTACTGAGACTGGCAACTTTTGTCCCTGGAGGGGACTCCAATCCTTCTCCTGGCTTTGAGGATTTTTCTCTGTTCATCTGCTGCAGTATTGAGTTCAGTTCACTAATAACATTTGCCTTTGGGCCTGAGAGAGCTGGGCTTTTAATTTCTGTGACATCGCCCCAGAGCTTAGAGGTCCTTTGCTGTACAACTGTAGCCATACTGGGCTGTGCGCTGATTGGAGGAGGAGGCGGGGCTGGAGGAGGAATAACAAAACTATCCACAGTTTCTTCAATGAGCGTGTCTTTATAAAGTGCATTGCTTTTGTGGATTATGGGCTTCATTTTTGGCTTAGGAGGTACTGGGGGTTTGTCCACCAGAAATGTTTGCCCATCTGCATAGACTGTACAAGTATCCAAGTTCTCACCACCTTCAGAGGACAAGGTGGAGATGCTGGACACAGTTGAGATAGTGCTGGTTGTCTCTAGTTGATGGTCACTACTACTTCGACTGTCCACCTCTTCAATCCCAGAGTCAGGGACATTATCAAAGTTTTCAGGGGGTGGCAAAAATGAGGGAGGCAAACAGTTTGAAAGACCCCCTGATTTCTTACCATCTAATGAATCTGAGGGCTGGATAGGGTTAAATGAAGCAGGCGGAGTTCCGTTTTTTCTCTGTTTGATCAAGTCTGTTAGGGTCGAGACAGAGGCTGGGACTGAGTTGTCATCAGGAATATCAAAACTGTTAGCAAACTCTAAAGGAGGGGGTAATGGCTCAGTAAAGATAAAGTCTTCATCAAGATCAACCGAAGCTAAAGGGGGAGGAGGAATACGAAATGGCAAAATGATCGGATCATCGATGGAGCTAACAGCTACAATTGTTTTGCAGGACGGGGACGGTGGCGGAAGCAGGCCAGGGTCATCCAATCCACTTTCTTCTGCTTCTGTCTCTTCCTGCATCTCCGACGGAGGCTTTTCAACATTCACCTCCATCTCAGCGCTTTTCTCTTCTTTTTCAGGGTTATCGCTGGCTTGTGCTGTGTCCACCGTATGAACCATGAGGAGACCGGCTGACTTTTGTTGCGAGGTATCCACAATATTTATTAGCATGTTCTTTTTCTCTTCAGACCTCCTTTCTTTTGATGCATCTGTCTCATATTTATTCTCCGTCTCCTGGCGTCTTAGTGGGCCACGGGTATTTTGCCTAGCAATGGTAGCTGTTGCTGGGAATGGAGCTTCAGCGCTGGGCTTCATCTTTGTATCGATGTAAAGGGGTTTGTTAAGATCTGCTTTGCTGGAGTCTCCTTTCCCTGGAATTGGCTGGCTTTGCTCTTTCATGGCTCTGTCCCTGGCAGAGAGGGCAAGGGCTAAAGGGGAATTGGGGTCCAGTATTTTCCCTGTCAGGGGATGAACATAATTATCTAAACCAGTATTTGGGGTTGTCAATGCACTGTTTTCAGAACTCGCTGTGGTTTGGACTGAAGAGTTTGGTGCCCTTGGGTCGTTTTGGTTATTTGATTCACTGCCATTGAAAATATTTTCAGTCTCTCTAGGTGCTGGGATAGGAGATGGCGATACAAGCTGCCTGAAGCCCTCTTCGTTATCAAAGAGCCCCTCATCGCTGAACTTAGACTGTCTCATACGTGGAGTTGGAGGGGTTAATCCAACATCCTCGTCTCCCAAATCTGTGGAAAGGAAAGCTGGAGAATTGCGCCTGGCTTCTAATCTTTTCTCCCTATCCCTCACTGCTCCAGCAATGGCAGCTGCAAAGGGGCTGACCGTCAAGTTGTCTTCGGGTCGCAGCTGTCCCGGTTGCTCTGAAGACTGGGGGTCGATTTCCATGCTGCTTCCTTGACTGCTTTTCCCACTACTGCTGGTAGATGGCTCTTTCACAATGATGGTTGGAATAGGAATGGAGCAAGTTTTTTCTGGACTGTCCTCAACATTAGACTGTTTCACTAGCATTCCCTTCCGTCGGGCTGGTTTGGCTGGAACATACATCACTTTGCTGGCTATTTTTCCAACTTCAGAGTAAGGATTCTCTGGCATATGACCTCTCTTGTTTCTGAAGTTGGCCTGAGTTGCGGCATTTCTGCTGTATAAGTCCTCAGAATCTAGAGAATAACGGTCCATTTCTCTCCGGTAATATATGCCTTTGTCTCTGATCACAGTCCCCATGTTTTCAGACCTACCTGAAACAGCTATCTTTGAACCTGGATTCTGATTAAAAGCAGGCTTAATTGTGCCATACATTCTAGATACTGGAGATTTGGGAGAGTTGTAAAGAGAAGGAGAAGGAGGTGGTGGTGATGGAGGTAAAGACTGTGGTGGAGGGGGAATATCTTCTGAAGTATCTGGCATTGATAGACTTCTAGTAAATTTGAGCATGGGAGGAGCCAAAAATTGCCGCTCTTCTTCTGTTACCCCTTTAAAAAAAGATACAATGTTTAAATTGTCATTTCTTTTCAATCCAACATAATCACATATAAAATAAATGTAATATTATTTGTACTGTGCACCATAGAGTTTTATAATATGTCTATTGTAGTATTTTCCTGTACTAGAACTTGATTCAGGGACTTTTCATTTATCTTTTGTGTACTGAACCTTGTAAATTCCTGCAGACAGTTGTTCTTTACCTAAAGCATGCATAAAAAGAGATCATGCAAAATTAAAAAGAAAATTAAGCACTTAAAAAAACATATCTTTATGCACTGTGGCCATTAAGGAACAGGTTGCTATGCATGAAAGAAAATAAAACAATTCATAATGCATGACAAAAAGCATAATTTAGAGGAACTGTGAAATGTTTATCCAAATGTTATAAGGAACGATGCATTAAGGCTGCTAAATGTTGAATGAGATTCTAAATTTCATGCTGGAAACTTAGAAGTTAAGTATTAATCAGAAAAAGAGATTGCATAGGATATTGAATAACATTTTCCAGCAGAACATCAAAAACTAGTTCTTTCATTGCATTAACTAAAGTTCTAATCATCACAATCCCTTATGACATTTAAAAAAAATATTAGTTCTAGCTAATAATCAGTCAGGATTAAAGACAAACATAACAATAAATTGGTATTCTCATGTAATAGCAATTTATTGTTTAAAAAGTTAGTATTCCTTACTGATGTGCATATACAGTAGTATCTTACCTATTGATTTTTGTCTTCTTACTGTACCTCGTGGCACACCCAGAAATGGGCCTTGCGGACTTCCGGGTACTGTTGGTGGCATCACAGCAATCCCTTGTCTTTCATACATGGACTAGGAAAAAAAAAAAAAAAGTTAAAAGATTTAGCATACAATATTTAAGTTGTGCTTTGACATTTAGTATTTATTTTACATGAAACCATCTATATTTCTTCTATGCTTTGCTTTGTTGGTCCATCTTCTCCCCATCCTGCTGACCTATAACAGGAGTGAGGAGCTGAATTTTCCCCAATGGCTAGATTGTCCCCATGCTATTCTTTAGTTGCTGAATGAGGTCATGGACAAAGAGTCAGAGAGGAAAAGCCCATCATGCAAAGCAGTGGTGAAATCCAAATTTTTTTACTACCGGTTCTGTGGGCGTGGTTTGGTGGGCATGGTGTGGCTTGGTGGGCGTGGCAGGGAAAGGATACTGCACAATCTCCATTCCCACCCCACTCCAGGGGAAAGATGCTGCACAATCCCAATTCGCACCCCACTCTGGGGCCAGCCAAAGGTGGTATTTGCCAGTTCTCCGAACTGCTCAAAATTTCCGTTACCGGTTCTCCAGAACTTGTCAGAACCTGCTGTATTTCACCCCTGATGCAAAGCCTTGCTACTTAGGCCCCAAAAGTTTCATCCTTCTGGAATGTTCTACACTTGTATAAATCTATACGGTACATGGAAGGAAAAAAATAAACATTAATTTCTTTCAATCCATGTATGAAGAACCAAATCACTTTTTTTTAAATTCAGAAAAAAGTGAGAAACAAATTATCTCCGATTCTTCTTTCATAGTGAAAAAGCACTCTGTGTAAAGAGGCAATAATCTTTAGATGTCTGAAGAAGGAAAAGCTGCTTGAACTATGTAAAGTTTTATTTAGTAATTCCCATTTTGCAGGAGAGCAGTTAAGGAAAAAATCATTGCTCTATTGTCAACTTAATGGGAACCTTCAATGCTTTGTCTTCTAAAAAGATGCAGAAACTAGGATAGAAGACAGGAAGGTCTTTATAGATGTTTAGCCTGCTATATGTTAACCTGGTAAGCTGTCTTGTCATCTGTCCACATGAGGTTAACCGAGTACTGAAATGTGTGAGTCATTAATTGCCATAAGAGCTTGGTGCTTTTTAAGCAATTTGAAAAATCTGAGCCATGGTCTCTTTGTTTCTTGCTTTTAGCACTTTGCTACCACTTGTAGCAGAAAGACATCTAGAAGAAACTCATTCCCTATGAGAAGACAAAGAGAAAAAGCAGTAGAGTACAGGATGCAATCTTGTATCTCACCCCCTTAGGTGTTTATCATTCTCTCTCTTTTGCAAAGCATTTTATATTCTGTTCTGTTCAGAAGCAGAATAACAGATTTGGAAGGGACCTTGGAGGTCTTCTAGTCCAACCTCCTGCTCAAGCAGGAAAGCCTATATCATTTCAGACAAATGGTTGTCCACTCTCTTCTTAAAAACCTCCAGTGTTAGAGCACCCACAACCTCTGGAGGCAACTCATTCCACTGATTAAATTATTTGCCACCCCCAAACTTTAACACCATCTGAACATTAGGATGGATTCCAGTCTAATTAGACTAGATTCAGAAGCAGGATTTTAATGCTTTTTTGTTTTTTACTATGTCGGAAACGAAAGACTTCTCACTGATTCTGAATAGCTTTCCATATTTGAATGAGAAATTTCCAGGGGAATTTAAAATTCATATGTACTCATATTCTAGTAATGCACAACAGAATCTACTTAGGCACAGTTACGAATAGTAGAAGAACAGCAAGTGCAGAAAGAATTAGTCACTGTTCTCCTGAACTCTATACCTTTTTGACTAGCCCTATAATACCTACAGATATCTTTGGGAACAACACTACAAACAGCACAGCCATACTGTAGTTATCCTACCAATATTAGTATTGTTGAATCCACACACATTTTTGGTTTGAAGTGCAACTTGTCTCATCAATGCTGCATAGAAGTCATGAGGGAAATACATTTCATGGGTTTCTGACAGGGCAGTTTTATTCTGTACCCTGAGAACAGTTGACTTTTGGGGTTTTAATTTTGAAGGTTTGTGGCTGTCCTCTTGTCCAGACACAAAACTTGTTTTTTTTTCCTTAAAGGCAATGAATCTGATATAGTACATGTGAAGAAAGTGCAAAATACTCTGGAGAGGAATAAAAGATAGGCCATAAGTACTTGTACACACAAGCCAATCAAAGTACTACACTGTGGCTAATAACAAGTATTGCATCATAAAAAAAATGTCAGTTTCAAAATAAATAGAAATAGTAGTAGAAGAAGAGGAGAAGGAAGAGGAAGATGGAGAGGGAGATATGAATCACATTAAACATCAGCAAGTTATTCAAATAAAAATAGGGCACTACCAGAAGTGACTTCAAAATTACTCAAGAAATCAAAGTGAACCTCCCACCCATCTGTTAATGGAATGTTTCTATTCTCTTTGGTTCCTGTTGCTGTGATAGCCAAGGCTTAGTGGTAAAACTGAAGCCAAACAATTCTGTGGAAACTCAAGTTCATCATAATTATATTATAAAAGCCATTCCTAAAGGAAGTTATCATACTAATTATTACTGTGATCCAAGATACTGACAAGTGATAATTAGATGGGATTACCAAAAATAGCAACTTCTATTTTCCTCATGCCAAATCTAAATGCTCTTTTGCTTTATTAATCTATTCCTCTTTAATGCACTTTGAATCTACATATTTATACTAAAAGCTGCAAAGAGAATTCAGGTAATTCTCTGTGGCTTTTTCTAGAAGCCAAATCCTGCCACAATAGTCAGATTAAACATCACATTTAGTAATAGAATCCTACCCACTTAGTATTTATTGAAATGTAGGAATCTACGATGGACCCAGAATCCTTGTATTTAATTTTAAGAAAGGAGAATGGACATAACTGAATGCTATCCATTATAAGAGTTTAGATTTAATTCTCAACAGCAACACAAACCCTTTGTACATGCTGATGTAAACCTGAAGTGGTCTGACAATCTTGCATCAGCTCTTGGTCCCAAAAATTATTTTATTACAGCCTGACACTGAGTGCATTATGGAACTCATACTTTCTAGTCACCCACAGTTCACATGGATAATTAATCTTTTTGGCAGCGTACATGACTAGAAATGTATTGCAAAATAAGTCATAATCACATATCCAAATATGCTTTTTAATCCAGTTTTCCCAACAAAAGTGTTGGGAAAAAACGAAGACATTTTTACAAATATACTTTTCTAAAGAAAGTATATATTTTTCTGATCTGTTCTGAAAGAAGACATTGTGTAGGATAAATACACATTAATGACCTCTTTGTGGCCTCATTAATGACTTCATAATTAAAACAATGCTTTATACTCACAAATAAACTGTAATTTGTATCAACTACTTAGCAAATTGCTTTATACCAAGTCAGAATATGAATCAATCAAATTCAATATTTCTAATGATGATTTCTTATTATTATCTAGGTTTTGGAATAAGACTATTTCTGGCCATGCCTGGAGGTATTATGGATTTTTATTACTGAGCTATAGTTCTTCTAGAGTGTTTTGTATCTGTTTTGCTCCAACAGATCCTTATTTGCTAGAGAGAAAACAGTTGAATTCAATCTCAATAATATGTGGCATAAAATTATTATAAACCAACAGATAAAATAAATATCTAAAGGGATGACTTGAATATTTAGTTTAAGAGGAAATAATATGACATCAATGTATGAAAAGAGGACATTTTATGTTATATTATTGCAAATAATAATGAATATCACTGAACTGAAAATTAAAAATATAGAAATATTTTTTAAAAAAGATCATGGAAGGATATATATGTCCCTTAAAATTATTGCTGCTGTTTAGTGCCAGTTTATGTTGTCATGTTATTTATCATAATATTGCATAAAATATGGTGAATTTAAGAGGGATAAGCTTAGGTGCTGAGTGCATGAGTAGTCATTACAGAATCCCCAAAATAATTAAAATCAGAGGACTTTTTCCTATTAGGAATTTGAGGGGGGGGGGAGAATCTTTACTTAACCAAAGCTCCCGTAATTTAAAGGAAATTTATTATAAACACCACTCACATTCATATCGGTAGCTGAGGGAAAACATCTACTAGAAGGTCGTTGTTTAATTGTTGCCACTCTGGCGTCCACAACTGCATTTTCTGGAATTCTTGATGGCTTGGAAACTGGCACTATTTCATCAGTTTTATCTGTAACACAGAAATATATGCTAAAATAAATTTAATTTGTCCAAAAACTGAAAAAATTAAATGTTGCGATGTAAAATATAATTTAATTTTTTTAAAGATGCAAAGAAAAAGGGGATTTTGGCAATTTAACAAGGCAATGCTTGAACATTGTAAGTCGTGCAAGCCGAGCAATTTTATTGCTGCTGCGTAACATGCATGCTTTAGTTTTAAGCCTGCATGCATTTAATGTTTACTTAGTGTGACTTGAAAAACAATCCTCTTCTTCAAACCTTCAAAATGTGAAGGGAAAATATCTATATAGAAATGGAAAGAAAACCTTTAGAAATAGTATATCTGCAGAGAACTGTTCCACACAGTAGTCATGAGAATGTTACTGAATATTTAAAGGAAAGTAGGCATTTTGAGTGCCCTATGTATTGCTGCTTTACTATCAAATACGGACGTTTGGCACTTCTGTAGTAAGTATTAATATTCTGAATATTAAAATGATTTTTATTTAGGTCCAATGAGGGGGCTTTGAAAGCTTCAATGAGAATTTTCCTATGAGCCTGACAATTAGTCTCTCACAATGAATTCTCATAACCATACTGCTATTTATGAACCATTTTATTTCAGCCTGAAATACGATTGTGCATTTGTCCATCAGGGAGCAGTCATGAGAGAATAACCATAGAATCAGATTCAATTACTGAATCTGACAACAAATCTTTAAAGTGTGTGCCGAGTACAGCTATCAAATTATAAATTTGAGACCATGACAGCAGTCATGGTATGATGACTTCATAATGGACAAAAGGTGGAAAAACTGATCTGGGCTGGAGGAAAGAAAAGAGACTATAATAGACAAAACTGTCATGAATCTTAGCCTTCAGTTTTAAATGCAAAATAGATCTCAACGGCATAAATTTTATCTACCTTTTTTGCAATATGGTAAATTTGGATCATGTAGTATTGTCAAGATACACCTAATTACAACCATATATCAAAACAAAGGGAACTGCTGTGAGAGTTATTTTTAAAGATACAAGAGAAATGCTTAAATCAAGAGTTAGACTGCAGTTGAAATACAGCATTACAGTTGTGTGAAACCATTCCTTTGCACTAATAATAAAACCAAGCCTCTTTACAGACTAGGATTCAACCTATACTAATAATATTTTTCTTTGCAATACCTTTTATGTTAACATTCACAGTGAGATTAAATTACAAGCACCACTTATGGACATCCATTTTGAAAAAAATATAGGAAATGGTAATAAAATTAACACACAACTCTTCTTAACCTAGGACTTGTATACACAGAAAATATGTATACCTAAAAAATTGAATAACAGCTAGAAAAAACTTTATAGCTTATCAAATTTGTTACTTCTATCTCATTAGCAAAATGAATTTAAAATGTAAGTTTTCCTGACCATTCTTCTTTCTTTCTTTCAGTGAAAATTAGAATAACTGCACTACAAATTACTTTGTGGGAAAGAAAAAATGGAACCTTAATGCTTAAAACAGCTATCTTAATTTTTTAATGGCTGTTTCACCCATGCAAAGTACCGGCATTATCATAGTGTTCCCAATGTTTGCATACAAATTAACTCCCTAAACATTTGGATTAGAGTAGGATAAGGAAAATAGATTTTAATGTACCATTTTTAGTTAAGTGCAGAAATGCATCCCAGTTTAGGATTTTATGAATATGCAATGTGCACATGGCGGTGCCTGTATATATGAATGTTATTTACTTCCCTCCAATGGTTGGAGGTGGTCTGTGAGCATTTTTGCATATAATATCAATGGTATTTAACTATGCCCTAACCACTGAAATGAATAGGGAAGATCTTGTGCTAGCTGAGTTTGGTGTGTGCATTATATCTTTATGCCCATAGGACTAACTGGATTAAATGAACAGTATTTTAATAAATTAGTTTTCTTAGCACTGGATAACTGCTCTGGAAAAGGAGCCTCTTAAGTTGTTGATGGTTCTGTCAATGTTATTATAACATTGACAGAATCATTAGCAAATATCATGCCAGTCTACATCTTGTACTTCTTGCTTACCTCCTTCAAGCAAGATTAAAAGATACATTTGCATTCAATTTAGCAGTAATCCAAACTGTGTTTTTTCAAACTAGGATAAGCCCTTGGATATTAAGTAAAACATATTATCTACTGACTTCATTTTAAACATTTGGGTATGCTGGCATATCCACCACCAAGAACTTCAAGAAGGAAGATTTCATGTTATGTTTCTCCAGCCCTATCAGCGATCCATAAAATACTCTAGGGATCAAGTTAGAGTTATTTTCAAAATTGAAATTATCTGTCACTTAAAGTCTGTAAATTATCTGTAAATGCCACAAAACAATTCATTGTTTTAGAACTAAACAGACAGCCATAACCTTATAGCTAGTCAGATAATGAGAGCTACAGGAAAACAATGAAGGTTTGACGGACACTTGAAAAAGCATGGATATAATTACTGCAAAATTATGAGAACCATGCTACTGATTTTGCAAGACTGTACTGAAAGTCTGACCAAAGCAGTAGATTTGACTACAATAAAAGTTTGCAAATATTTTCTAATACATTCATGTATTGCAGCCACACATTATATCATTGGCATCTATCTTTTGTTGATCTTACAGCCTCTGTTCTCAATTTATTTTCCCTTGTCCAACAATTTCTTTCATTCAGTGGGTGTATTATGCATCTTTCCAATTGTAGATAAGAATAGTTAGAAGTTAAATTGGAATGTGAGAAAAAAAAATTGGCTTCCAGATAGTATGAAAAAAAGGCCCTGGATACTTTGGCTGAGTAGACACTCCAACAGCGGTTCTGATAGCATTGCTAGGTGCTAAATGGCTTGCAACTGTGTGTTTGTTTTTTTAAAAAGTCACCATAGTAAAGTAATACAGGTAGTCCTCGACTTCCGACCACAACTGAGACCCAAATTTATGGTGCTAAGTAAAACATTTGTTAAGTGAGTTTTGCCCCATTTTACTACTTTTCTTGACACAGTTGTTAAGTGAATCATTGCAGTGGTTAAATTAGTGACATGGTTGTTAAGTGAACTTGGCTTCCCCCATTGACTTTGCTTGTCAGAAGGTTTCAAAAGATGATCATGTGACTCTGGGACACTGTAACCGTCATAAATATCAGTTGCCAAACGGCTGAACTTTGATCACGTAACTATGGCAAATGCTGCAAAGTCATAAGTATGAAAAAGGTCATGTCATTTTTTTCAGTGGTGTTGTAACTTTGAACAGTCACTAAATGAACTGTTGTAAGTCGAGGACTATCTGTACAATGGGATGAAATAAATCCCTAAAAGAAATGTGTTAAATTCAGAAAGAAGTTCATTCTTTCAAATAAAAAATATGTTGTTTCTTTGAAGAAACTGAAAAATAATTACAATTTGCAACCATACTTCATTGGTATTGTAAAATTTGCATAATTTTCACTTTTACATAATTTGAATTGACTCCATTCTCAGCTTTTACCACACTTTTAAAGTGACATAAGGCAAACAAAAAACATAACAATATTGCATAGCTATGCTGAAATAGTCTTCTAGGTGTTTCTGAAATTTTATGTCATTTCCCGTTAAGACCTGTGTATTTTGTCTCTGTGTCAGTCTTTGAAAGCTAAACCTTAAAATATTTGTCAAAGTGGACTTTTTATCATACTATTAATATAATGCCATTTTTGCAAGGAAGTATGTTCCTGTATCAGTGAGAATGAGTCTTACATGCTTCAGTTTAAAAGAGTTTATTTACGAAAGTTTCTGTTAACATGTTAAACAAACAAAAATAAATAAAAACAGGCACAGATGGGGCGCAAGTCATACAGGTGTTAAAAGTTACACCTGCCAAGTAGGATGCATTTGAGTACAGGGCCAAGACAGAACACCCTTGGAAGTGCCCTCTTCATCTGAGAGTTACTGGGTCTAGATTCTCTCAGGACAAGTGTTTGACTCAAAAGTTGCGCCTGCAAAGTGCCTGCGGTCAGAAGGTTAGCTCACACCAGCTGCATTTCATCATTAGCTCAGTCATTTAGCAAAAAGCAGCCACAAGCATTTCTTTCACTTGGGAACACACATGGCTGGTTTGTACTGCAGCAAAATGCTTCCTGACTATTTCCCTTCAGACTCAAAACAAAAGGGAGCAGAGAGGGGACCGTTGATATATGCACACAGAACACTGATATATGCACAAACTTGGTTTTACTTATGGGTTTGACAATATATTCCGGTCACTCTAAGAAAGTCAATTTAAACACTGAGGTTCAAAGGTCAACTATTCAGGGCCTGTACACAGTGGTATCTCGCTCAATGATCAATTTGCTCCTGAAAAGGGAATCTTTAAACAATAATCTAGGATACCACCTTGAGGGCCATCTTGTATTCTTCATCTATATAAGAGACGATTTGGAGTTCCATAATATTAACCAGCCCAGTCCCAACCATATTAACTGGTTTTTCCTGCCCTTACTGTATTATTCATCTGCCTGGAGCTCCCTGGCCTGAAGGGAGAGGAGAGAGAGATTTTTATCACAACACACCCATTAGGATGCTGAGCTATTTTTCAGACATTGTGGCACAGTACTCAACAGCATGTCATGACTCTTACATTCTGACGAGGTCTGGCTATAAGGAGAGTGACAACTTTTAACTTGCATAATTCAATATCTGTGATTTTATCAAATATAGTTTCTCCTACAAATACTGTTCATTGTTGAAAGGGTGTAAGCACATATTATTTTTCCTATTATTAAATATTCAAACTCAGAGGATAACCACGTTACCCACAAAAGACCCTGACAAGTAAAGAAACTTCTGAAAATGTCATTCCTGTGCCTAAAAAAGTTTGCTGGCACATTTTTGTATAAGTCACAAATGCTGCAATTGAGTCCTGGCATGTTGCAGACTGTATAACCAAGCCAAGATAGGCTTGGCTATGGGCTAGAGATTAATCTGGTCAGACCCACAGAGGATAAGAATGATCATGATCCAAAAAGGCACTTACAGGTTAACCTCAGGCCAGCATGCCAGAAACACCAGGCAAGAGACTACTCAAACACGGTTTCTAAGGTGGGGATTGTCAATATCCACATACTTACCAAGAACTTCAGTATGCTTGTTCAGAGGGAAGGGGATCATGGAAAAAGAAAACTCAAAAAACAGCTGTGTCCAGAAATGATTTGTATTTGTAAGAAAAGCAATGAATGTCTGGCACAGTGTAAAAAAATGTTCTCATGAAGCTAAAGTGAAAGAATAGAAGCAAATGTTCTTCAAATACCAGCAGCACACATTGTTAACAATGCAAATAGAAACTACAAAATGTTAGACTAATCTAGTCAGCCAGAATATAACGTTAGCCAAATGTAGAAATGGTCAAGTTTTGCCATTCATGGCTGTATGGCTAAGAATTAAAAGGACAGGCACATTAAAAAAAACCTCTTAAAAATACTATCCCTCATGTGATAATTTATTTCTTCTTCCCTCCCCCTTTTGCCTGACGCATGGGCATGGGCAAAGATGCCCTCTCGGTTATGGCTCTCTGCATTCGGCCACTGCGACGAGGCACTGTGGCTTGCGGTGTTTCTTGAGAGTCATTAACCCCTTCATCTCTTGGTAAGTACACAGTGGACATTGCCACTGCATCCTCACCAGTCCACGTTGAGGCACTGGTTAACTCAACATGAGGGGTGGCTCTTTGGGAGATACGAGTTTCAAGGACTTGTGTCCTTGGTTGTTTGAGGAAAGTTAAAATCTCAGACAGGTAGTTATGAATGGCTCTTGTGGATGTTGCCACAATGCCTAGCTGCAACTCCATCCGGCCCATGGACTGTGACATGAGACCCATGGACTGTGCATGCTCTCTCTTTATGTTCTCCAGCAGCTGCACAATCCTACTGTTGGTTTCCATCAATAGCTTTTCCCCCTCTGTCAGCTGGGTTTGCCCTCTCCAACCCTGATCCCTAGAGACAGCCTGAACACCATGGCGATCTTCATTCATTTCAATATTCCCCTCCTCAAGAGAGTCACTTTCATATTGAGTTCTACTGAGAGAGTGATCGCCAGGAGATCGTATGTCCATTGTACACCGTGGAGTCCGCTCTGGTGTTGGAAATCCCTCAAAATCTTCCCCAACATTGCTGGGTGTTTCAGATGATGACAGTGGCCATGGCCAACTCTCCGTAGTTCTGGCTGGTGAATCTTCATCTGAAGCAGGCACTGAGGACTCTTGTTCTTCTGCAGGTGTAGATGGTGAGCTTCCTCTCTGGTGCCTGGGTTGCCCCGAAGATCCAGGAACCTCCCCATCTTGTTCCCCAGTGACATCTGGCAATCAAATAGAGGAGCAACAACCACTGTATCTGAGGCCAGGAAGATGGAGGAATCTACATACATTGGACAACACACAAAAAGAAGCCAGTTGGGAAACCAGAGTGTTTGTGTTAGGGCTGTCTAAAATGTAGAGACTGAAAAGTGCAGGGAGTGCTGAAATTATTAAAATATCATAAAATGCACACTGTCCTGCACCCATAACACATACCACTAAGCTGGATCCCAAGGCACAACTTTCAATACACTTTTTTGTGATTGTGACATAAATGTCTGTGAACCTATCAAAAAGCTCACCTATGCACTGTAGTGATGTCACAGTCAGAAATCTCTGGGATGAACTTTGGGTCAATTGTCCAAGCGACCTGAGCTTCCTGTGGTGTCAGATGAGCTCCACCACTGGATTGTATGCAGTCATTGAAGCACTGGTTGCTATCTTCTCTTTTGTCCGTCGTTTCATCTCAGCCCTAAATCCCTTCCAGAATTATTGTCACAAAATCAGTGTGACCATTAATCAAATTTATCCTGTGAACAATGTCTCTTAGCCTCTCATTGTCTGTATACATTTACTTCCTTTCTGCTATTTGTACACTATGGGCATTGTTCATCAGGATTGTTTTTCTTTCTTTGAAAGTATTATTTGACTTGTGCTTCTCCTGATTCCTCACTTGAGAAATTTTGTAAAGAAAATACTAAACATTTTTTCCATGTTTGACAAAGAAAGTTTAAATACTAAATCAAGGCCATATAAGTGGAACCCTTACAAACGATGTCAAATCACATGTGCACTAAATCAAATGTATTCCTGAACACTTGCAAATAGTTATAAAATGCATGCAATTCATAGACAGACTATTATGATCTGCACAGTAATTCTTTAGCATATCGAGACTAGCAAAGAATGAGAAAATATCTTGTTTTGAAAAAAATAAAGTAAGCCTTCTGCCTCAGGGACAATTCAGCCATTTACAATTTTCTGAGAAGTCCACTGGAATGATCATAATAATCACTGCTTTAAATTATCACACTTCCCGCTTTTAAGAAGAGTTGTGTGTGAACATAAATTTTATTAGCTTCTTCTTCTGATCATTCCTAGTGAACTTCGTAGTTGGTGCTAAGTAATTTGCACCAATTTGTATGATTTTTCAAATGTTTGAATTTTGTTAGGTGTAACTCCTGCTCATTGAAACACACCACATGCTGCTCTTATCAACTTTATCTGGAGTTATGCGTTTGCGCTAGAGGGGCATGGGTGTATGTAGGTCTCGTATTAAAAAGGATGATTTTCTATATTATTCCTTAAAACAATCCCTTGTAATTTCAAATAAGGAAAGGATTCCTGTTATGATTATGGGCAATTTCCAAATGTTATTGTAATTTACCACCCAAGATCGTATATCCATGTATATTTAAAGGAAACTGTAAATTTCATGATACTAGTAAAATGAAGATTTAATCTCAACAATAAATGTTACTGTAAAAACTAATTATCTCTCCATCTTGAAATTAAAATATTCATATTTGGTTTGTGTTTGTGAAGACTGTCCAGTTGCATGTTTTATGAAAATCAAGGATGAAGTTGTGTTTATATAAGAAGCATGAGAGGACACTGATGAAAATGGAAGAGGTGGGGGTGCCTAGCAGCATGCAAACCTTGGAGGCTCCACTGCATGGAAATTTTTTAAAAGGGCCTTTGTAGGTAAATTTGGTGTAATATTTGCTGCTTTTTCATTTTTATCCTCACCTTTGCTTCACTAGTACAGCATCAGCTGTGACCACTGACTCCAATTTCCCTCAGAGAAATGGGCCACAAGTTCATGCATTAAAAAAGTTAGGATTCTTTTAATCAAATGAGCAAATCATTTTTAAAAAAAATAATTGTCTCTGCTCAGACTACCTTGGTCTACTATACTACTACTTACTTTAACCATTCATAATGTTTGAGATGTAAAGAAATCTGTTTTAAAAGAGTTGTATTAGATGACTTCCTATTTTTTAAATGCTGTGCTTTCAACACTACCATATGCATACTGTACGTATAAAGTACTACTGCGTCATGTTGAACATAACATTCTACTAATGATAAGACTCGTCAAATGAGACATCAAAATATTCTCTGGATATCTGGAATAGTTGGAGGGAAAATTGTGCCTTACAGTGCGGAAATTGGCAATCGTTGTTCCAAAGAAAGCATTTCATTATTAATGTTTTTTTGTTCATATATTGTCAGGCATTCTTTATATTTTTGGTTTTGTTGTTTAGAGTAAACCTACCCAAAATGGAAAGTGGTAGAACTTACATAATAATCTAAAAGCCTGAACTGTGATTAAAATATTCTGATCACGTAATTACTGGGGGAAGCATGTTATCCCTGGTTCATCTACTAGGAATCAATTTCATAAAATTGAAACAACTGTTAACTACAAATATAGATATTTGTTGCAATATCTGTAAAATATCTTGTCTCCTAATCAGAAAGAGAAGACACACTGCTACATGGCATGTGTGACCACTCACATAAATAACCACCAGGGGGAACAGAAACTACAAATTCTATGTGGATTTAAGTTCTAATATCACTCTTGAATATTTAAGATCCATGAATACATTGAAGATGATTTGTAAAACTGCCTATTAACAAGGAAAAGGCTTAATCAAGAGATAACACTAACAATAAATAGTAAAAGCAACTCCAATTAACAGGATTGCAGTATTTACTATTAATATTGATACAAAAAACAAAAATAGTATTGCAAGAATGACTTTAGCCTGCTTTTCATTCAGTGACATGGCAATTTAAGAAAACTGAGCAAAACTGAACAAAATTCATCAAGCTCTGTTTAATAGATGTTATCCCTGCCATTCACAGATTGATATGATAAAATCAGGATTTCAACCTGTTAAGATGATGACACTAGCTGCTGTGTTGGTGGTGTGGAAAAAGGATATTTAACAGAATGGAAGCAATGGAAATTTTGTGTGCCTAATAATTTTGCTGCCCAATGGCAGAAATGGATGATCAGATGGCTTGCTCCTCTGGGCCCCATGATTAGGAAACACACTTCCAATATTTATGTATTTGCCTAATTGATATGCTTCAGTTTCAGATCCTTGACTGGTTCTTGACCAGAATCAAGACTCAAACTTTTAAGTGCTGCATTTAATTTTATGTGTCTGAAAATTGTTAACTACAGGGAATGAATAAACAGTAACATGTCAACACGTTACTTGGCATGTAGAGACTATGCTGAAGTTATCATTCATGTTTAGTGCAGATTCAACACTACTGATCTCTTAATTATAGTTAAGAAATAAGGAGTAACTTATAGCATATGAGCCCCTTCAACCTCCTCTCTTACTTTGCCAGTTTATGCATGGTTTATTGATATATCTGCAAAGAGATCACATGGCTAATGCTAAAGAATTTAATTGTCAAACCTGATTTTAAAAAAACTGATTTTAGTAACTTATTTTACAGCCATGGTTAATCGCACTGCAGATAATAGTGTTTTTTTTTTGAAATTTACATTCCAAAGGGAACAGAGTTTGGAACAATTTACTTTCTATATAAAAAGATACATAGATACCAACTGCCAACAAAATATAGAGCTTTAAAATGAATTAAATCATAAACATTAGAAAGAAGCAAACAAAACCAAGCAAAATGATAAAACATGCTTCAAGCTGACAAAAGGGGTAAAAGAAAATTACCATGCCTGAGACAAAAGGAAAGAGAGGATAGAGTTTATGAGTCCATGATCAATTCCTTTTAACTATAGTTAAAAAACCAGCAGTTGAATATATCTGCACCCAGCTCAATATATTCTCAAAGAGCTTCTATCTCCATAGCCTGTTTTAGACATATAATAATGAATCAGCATCTGGGTTCCTGATTCCTAAAGATCTGAACTCATAAATATTCCTTAGTTTCAATTTATCTCAACGCACATTTCAGAATGCTTAACTATACAGATGTATATGAAGTAGATTGGGAATGGGAAAAGGGGGGGGGGAAGGATGGGCCAAAGATCTGATAATTTGGACTTCTTATTCACTATTTTTTATCTGATGTTGTGTTTAACTTAAAAACAAAACAAAACAATATCCAGAGTGTTCAGATTGTTTAATAATAAATCACTCTATAATAAGGGCATGTTAAGATTGTTCCCTCTTCTGACTGATTAGATGCCTTCTTCTTTTCTATGATGGCGTAAACAATTGGATTTATACTTGGGAATATTGTTCAGAAAGATTGCATCTCAAGATTCTCTGCTTCAAGAATTATAAACTTCTGATAACATATCTTATGTGCATGTGTTGATGATTCATATTTTGCCCATGTCCTTCCCTATGAAAGGACTCCGTTCTGGATAGAATGTCTGTCAAATGCTGCCAGAAGTCAGGACTACACCACCTCCATAGATGCTTGGGTAGAATCATGGTGTTGGAGTACTGCTGGCTCCTTGCATCACAGAAGTCATTATCAGAATAGTCATTTTCTTACTTTCTCAGTAAATGCAGGACACATATTATAATTTATTTATGATTTAAAATCCACAAAAAAATAGCAAGGACAACCTAGCTGTAGAAAGTCTATGGAAACAGTAGACTCTAAAGAACATTTTTTACAATAGAGGCATTAGTTTAAAAGAAAACCTAATTGGTTTCACTGAGAATAGTAGACTCTTATGCCCATCTTGAGTCTTACCTGCCACTTGTATTGGCAGCTGATCCCTCCCCTGTGATGTGCTTCTCTCAGAGGCCCTCCTTTTGAGACCCCACCAGATTTTTCATCGCTATTGATCGCTTTCTTTTCCTTATATATTCTTCCCTTTCCCCCCATATGAACATCAGGACTGTAGAAGTAGGTTTGATCTTCTTGCTGCGAGATACACGGAAAGTTCTTTGGGTACAATAAATACAGCTAGCAATGCAACAGCCGTAGTAATATACTTGAGGGTTGTCTTGAAGACCCAGTTTGTTGCTCTGCATTTGAGCTCATGTTTGGATCATGCCCCTTCTTCTTACACTATTCAAGATGCTTCAGATATGGCAGAAGTTTTTGAAAACCTAAGATAGATACAGATAAAAACTACCAACAAAATAATTAATACAAAACTGGGTGCAATTTCCATTGCACCTTTACATAATGACTTCTGGTAGGTACAATACACAATTGGGGGTAGTTATGCAAATATTCCTTCTGCACGCGGTTGTTTTCAAATGTTGTATGATAAGAACCATGTAAACATAAAACTTGTGAGGGGATGTGATTTCACATGCTGGCCTATGAGTCTGTACGTGTTAGGATTTATGTTTGTACATATACACACATTACAAAACCACCATCAGTAGTGTAAAATGTACCTGTGGTGAGAAATTATATAGTTAATTTCTAGACACGAAGTCTCATGCCATAAAATTCCCAGCAGTTGTTTCATTAGTGTTTCCTAATTCATTAGTGCGAAATAAACATATATATATTGTTTAATATGCACTTGTGATAATCTAAATTTAAAGACAGCATGTAACTCAAAACTCGCATGCTCTTAATAATGTAATTAATTACATTTAAAGGAAAACTCATTTTAAAATTTTTGTATATCTGATTCTGAAAACATTGACATAATTGTCCTTAGACTTGCAAAACAATATGTAGGGATAGTTACATACTTCAAGAGGTTCAGTATGAAAAAGGGGAACAAAGAATGGAAGAGGAAGAATATAGTATATTTACCTGCCCCAGTTAAATCTGAAAAACTTAACCCCTACTTATTTCAGTAATAGCATGTAGCCCATGATCACTCGATATAAGTTTTTTGATATAAGTTTCACCAAATTTAAAAGTTTTCAAAAATTATTATGTACTACATTATCTCATTGGTATGATATTACTTATGTTTTAAATATTTATTATATTAATTTGATATTAATTATTTCCCATTATCAGCAAAAAAAGAGAAGCATTGGAGATCAGATAAAACAAAGCAGCAGCAAGTTTGGACAATTAAAGCTGGTATTCGAAGAGCTGTTTTCCATGCACATTGAGCTTCCAGTGCAATTGCTGTTGGATACAACTTGGAAGAGTTTCACAATGTTGTGGGTGGAAATTGAAATCTCTTAATGGATCATGGAAAAAAAAAAAAGCAGTCCTTTGAGTGCCAGGCCAAATATTTTAATTTAAGGGAAATAGGTGGTGACATTATAGTTACAGGAAAAATAAATTATATAAGTAAATATGGGAAAGTAATTTACTACTGCACAATGCAACTAAAAGTTAGTTATTACAAGGATGGCTTCAAATACAAATTAATGTACCTAAGGATAGAATGCAGAACAGGGGTGTCAAACTCTATTTCATTGAGGGCCGCATCAGGTTTATGTTTGACCTCGGGGGCCCATGTGGATGTGGCCAGGTTGGGCGTGGCGAGCTCGATGTCACTCGTGTCAGGGCACCTGTGGCAGCCTGAGCGCTCTGCCAGTGAAAATGGAGCTCAGAGACCCATCTTTACTGGCAGAGGCACCGTCTCTGTTTTGCTGTTTCCAGGGCGGCCCCATGGGCCAGATCTAAGCCCCCTGTGAGCCAGATCCGACCCGTGGGCCTTGAGTTTTACACCCCTGATGTAGAAAGTACTATCTGAAGTAGATTTTTTTCATCAATTATGGATGAAAATAAAATACTTTAAAATAAATTGTTTGAATGCAAATATGTGTGTGTGCGCATGCACATAGATACACACATTTAATTTTAAGATCAAATCATATGAACAAACCAGTTCAAAAGAGAAGAATAAGACATTAGTACTACACTTAACATAAGTAAGTAGAAGACTGGATACAAGTTTTAGCCGGAAAAAATAACACCAGTTATTATCCAATCTAATCTACAATAAAGTTTGAATTGTAACCAATACAATCCACCGGATAAAAGGCTTTTAAAAACCCTTTTAAATCACATGTTGCATTTTAGAACATGTTATGGGTTTATTTATTAATTAAATATATTCAGTTATGTTTAATCAATAATTATTTGATTTAAATGCAGTGTGTGTCCATATGCACATGTGCTAGAGTTTTGGATTTAATTATGAAGCTACTTTGTGGTATTTCAATACAGCCACTCCTTAGAACAGCTGCTTTTTTTCCTGGTGAACACATGCCTGCTCTCTTAGGAAAAGATATGGCTACTTTAAAAAGTTGCAGATAGGTGCTGTAACTGTGCCCCTATAATCTGAATATAAGATAATAAAATGGAGACAATATTTATTTTTAATTAAATATTTTAATTTAAAGGCAAAAACATTCTTCCCATATTTATTTACTAGGGTGTTATGATTCTAAGTGCATCTAATTATATTTGAAGAAGGAAATGAACACCAAAGAGAAGTTGTTTTCTCTCCCACCCCCATATTTTCTCCAACTGTTGATTCAGTATATTGAGGGCGTCTCTGGGACACATTTTAAGGGAACAGCCCCCAACCAGGGACCGGCACCAGGGACCACTTCTGTGGAGAGTTTTTTCCGCGGACCGGAGGGGGCGTTGTTTTGCATGTTGCCTGCATCTCACGGATGTGGCTTTGCTTGTTTGCACTGCCCAGTTCCTGGCACGCCACAGCCCGGTGCTGGTCCATGGCCTGGGGGTTGGATGTATGCCCTATTTTAAGGCATACACAAAGCCATACATGTGTCTGGGTGCACTTCTGCATCCACAGAGGCCCATGAAATTTGAAAGATAGTAAGAGAAATTCCCATGTCATGAATAAATGAGTCCTTTCTTTGAAAAATATAGTCAATAAATTAAAAAAAAATATGAATAAGTAAATAATTTTGTAGAGTCAAAACATCATGCAAAATTAAAGTCCACTCAATATATGGCTTGGAAAAATATTAATAATAATATAATATAAACTATTATAATAGAAAGTATGGTCGGAGCTTGGACTACAATAGTTTATGGTATTAAAATTTAGCATGCTGTGTAAATTAGATAAATCATAGTTAGAAGTTTGCTCTGCCTACCCAAGCCAAAAAATACTAATCTTCTAACTTCTACTTCAAGTAATGATGGCTCAACATTCCTTTTACAAAATCAAGACTAAGGAAGTTAATAAATGATTTGGTGTAATGTCTAAATATGTTTTGCAGATTATGGCTTGGGTTATTTTGATTAAACATGATGTGTAAGTTGACAAACCAGCTACATTGTATCAATTTTATGCATATATATATGTATGTATGTATGTATGTATGTATGTATGTATGTATGTATATATAAAACCATGCTTTATGTTCTAAACTATACTTGATAAAAATACATTTAGTATGATGAATGAAGATGTATTAGAACACTGTTAGCAATATCTTATAAATTATGTGATCACCTAGAACAACCATCAAAAAGTGAGTCCCAAGGGCCACACACGCTAACATACCTGGTGCTTTCCCACTGTCCCCTTAAAATGGGTGAGGTCAAAATATTGACTCTTTTTTTGTACTTTTTAAGGTTTAAAGAGGGTTCATGGCATCCATCATGTAAATGGATGCCAGATGTTCAAGGCACAATTTCACAAAGCTCTCCTCAGTTTTCGTGTGCAGCTAAGCAAACTGTGGAACAGTCCTCAAGTCAAGGAAATATCGATGTCTTTCACCTTGTACAACCCAGGTTGCTGAGAAGATGCCATCACACCCAAATTGTACCTTGACTTTAAAAGAACTTAAGAAACTATATATGAATTTTATATCAGAGCATAGTATAGAAATATATATATATGGAAGCTAAATGCTAATACTAAAACAAAAGATGTTTTAATCCTGTAGGCTTCCATTAGACTTTCTAGAATATCACATGAATTGTTTTAAAGATCTGCATACTAACAGTTATCAGGGTATTTTTTTTTAAAATTTAATGTTATGCCAATGTACAAATATCACATATTAGTTAAAAATCTTATCATTAAAAAATAAAAATTGATAATGGATTAGGAGAGGCTGTGTATAAGAATCATTTTAATAAACTAGTTCTACGTAAGATTTAACAGTAATAATGAAACTCAAAGCAGTAATTTCCCCCTCTTTTTAGCTGTTTTTTATGGATAAATATAAACTCATCCACTTTTGGGAAATAACTACTAATATTGCCTGTTGCTTCTATTCTGATGAAAAAAAAGATTATTTACATACAATCCTCTCAAACCCTTCTTAAATGATCATTAAGGGAACTAGAAATATTTTTAACAGCATTATTCCTGAAATACAAGAAATATTACTTGAATTACTTTCTAAATTCAACCATAACCTTTTAGGCTCAAAAGAAAGTAAAGCTTTTCCATTCTGAAATTAAGATTTGCTGAATTTTAGTTGGGGGTTGAAAGAGATGAAATTTAAAAATAGAGATCACTTTTCCAAAAAGCATAGTACTTTTGGCAGAATCCCATGGGAAATAAAAACAAGCCACAAGTTTCCTAAAAGCATTTATTTTATAACTTCCATCAGAAGACCACGGAATGGTTAACAACTGAAGAAAAATGAATTATAGTGAAAAATGATTCCTAGTGAATTTTACAGCACAGCAGCAGTTAGACCACAATGTACCATGGAATCTGAAAGACACAAAGAGATTAAAAGCTTTGAAAAGACATTCCATAGAAACCTTTACACTTGGAAAATCTTAATAAATCCATTGCATCAATTGACTTACTCCTTTTTTGTCAAGCAGTTCAAGAGTTTTTGCTCAGCAAAGTACCGCTACGTACAGTAGCCATAGAACTGTGATCCTCTTGAGTGCCTATGATTCCATTGTTCATTTCCTGCAATGCTTTTTTTTCACCAGGACTGGAAAATCACCCTCAATTATTTTTCTGTAGTGAAGAAAGACAACTAAGTACTTTACGTATTGGGGTCAATGATATGTTATAACCATATGAACATTTTATTCACACATAGTGTGCATGTACAACTGGTAGGAAATGGAGAACTATTTCTGAAAAGAGCATTGAGGTTGCTGTTTTAATGATACATAGCACATGACGATTATTTTTTTGAGACAGAGCAAGGAGTTCTCCCAAAAAGTATCTGAATAGATTTGAAAATCTTACTACCCAGGCAAATCAGAAAGAGAGCCTGAATGGGCATTTGGTTTAAGAGAGAGCTTTAGACAATTATTTAATTCATGGTAGTTTTTCATGGTTTGACCTTTCTTTATTATGGTCAAGAGCAGCAAAAGCTGGAAATGTCACATGCTGCTCTAGGAAGCCCTGGTGATATAACATTTTATTTTGTTACATTATTTTTTTATATGTTAAAAAAGAGTAAAATAAATTCACTATATAACTAATAAATTCACAATTCACCTTATAAACAAATAAATAAATAATAAATAAATAAAAATAAGGTCAGAAGAGAGTAGCCTCACTGCATATCTATAAGAACATTAAATAAATAAATAACTTGCTTTGATAAATAATAAATAAATAATACAATTTTAATTAAAGGTTGATTTCATTTTGTTTCAACCAATGAACACTTACACAAATATTTTTCAGAAATTCCATATTAGACTTTTTAGCTTCAGAAATATTTATTGATATCTTCCATTAGACAATATTATGACGGCTTGAAGACTTTTGTCCAAAATATCTTCCAAAATTATCCATATATTTGAAGATGTCTGGTTTATCTGTTTGTATTATAGTTGTGCTGTTAACAGCTCTGTAGTTAGTTCCATAATGATGAAATAACAAGGGCTATATTACACAGTCAGTTCAGGGCCTCTACAGGGCCTCTACAGGGCCAGGTTTGAGGCTCAGTTTTATTAAAAAGTATAGCAAATATAGCATTGTTTTGACAATTTTTTTTTTTAAAAATCAAACTTTTTCTTATAGAAAAAGAAATTGACATTGAAAATAGAACAGGCGATAAACATTGTCTCTTTTGGATGACACACAGCAATTAAAAAAACAAAAACCCACATTCTTGATTGCTGCATCTTTGGTTGAATTAATATTTGTAATTTCAAGGGCAAGATCAACAAAAATAGAAACACTTTTAATGTGAAATAGGCTAATAAATCCTGCTTCAAGTCTACAAATTTGTATATATCAATTTAGAACTTCATAAAATCCAATAAATTAATGACATGCACTTGTGTCACATGTTATCATTTTGAAAGGACTTATAAATGATTTACAAGCTCTATTCAGTATAGAAATGACACAGTTAAGTTTTTCTATTTTAAATATTTAACTGAAGTCTTGAAGTATTATCAAATACAATAAATTACCTGTAAGAATAAAGTCTGGTGCTGATGGAGTGACTTCAGAAAACAAAATATAAATAATTAAACTATTTAACTATGCAGAAAACTAACAGATCTTTGGCTAAAATCAGGGATCTATTGAAATAATGTGTGCTCTGATTTATTTTATGAATTAATATTTTTAAATCAGTCAGGTGGGCTATTTTATTTTACTGTTTTGTGTTTTAAAAATAATATTAATTAATTATTAATATTTTTAAACAATCGACTTACATTAATGTTACTGTCAATAAATAATTAAATTACTTAATTTGTTTGAAATTTGTTTGTAGTTTCACAAATATATAGTACACTCACTGCTACCCTTGTAAGAGTATTCACTCAGATATGATCACAGAATTTCCCCATTCATTTCAAAATAGTTACTTTATCCACACACACTTTTATGCATATCAGTTGGGTCTATGCACTAGTTTTAACAGTTAGCACACTACATACATGTATACAAAACATGCAATGGCATTAATCATTTTTGAAGCAGGGCCCAGTTGTTCACACATTATATACAGGAAACCATGATATGTAATTTATTCTTCTTGAATTACTGGAGATACACACCATACACAAATGTTTTATATCAATTATATCAAAATGTTTGCCTTTATATTTATGTTACATTGCTCCTTTTCCAGCATTTTAGCATGACCCTGGAGAATCTGGCTTACTCGTTTCACTTAGTTGTGGCTGATATAAAAAGGTCACTGCAGTACAGAAGTATTTATAGAGTCAGGCTACCATGATGTGTGAATCCTAAATTGTTTTTTCTAAATATTGTTATAGTTATAATAATTATTTTTTAAATATTATTATTATTCATAAGAAAACTATTTTTAGATAGCAAGTAGTTACTTACAACACTAATAGTATATTTCTGAGTTCATCAAGGATATTAAAAAGAAAATATGGGCTTGCAGTTTGAGAAGTTATTACAGAAGTTGTGTAAAATGCAAAAAAAAAGTTAAAAGCAATGGAAACTATGCTATATATTAATATTTTATGGCTTTAATTTCCCAATAAAAATATTATTGACCTAGTCATAGTCCAATGAGTCCAATGAAAGTTCATTGAATGAATTAATCCTCTCGGTATAATGGAAATCTCAGTGTGGAGAATAGATGCCAATAAAGCTTTGCTGGCTATTGAACTGAATGGAACAGTCTCTACATAAAGTACATGAAAAGCTTCTTTGATATATCACAGGACACACCTGTTTTTTAAAATAGGGTTGCACAAAGAACAGTGAATTTATTAATTCTTAGTTTGAGCAACTGATCTTTCAAAGCAGACATTCTAAGGTTAACCTTCATATACGTAGTGAATGCTACAGCATGTGAGTCTGAATGGTCAAACATTAACCTTGAATATCAATAGGAACTATGTTTTATTCAGAAAAAGAAGAATAAGCAGGCACACATTATACATATGGTATAATTAAATTCCAGTACAGAGTCATAACTTCATAAGGCCTCTCAACATGTCAAGGGCTTTTATAGCTACACAGATATTTTTGGTAGACAAGTTGGAACGCCACTATACTAAGTCAATACTGAATTTGGGACTCTTGGCTGAGGATCAATACAAAAAGTGAATGTTCTAGTAAAATATTAAAATAAATAATGAAAGCAAAATTAAGCAAATCTTATTTCAGTCATTTCAAATACCGTTTTAAGACGTTAGTATTATAAACTAGTTTGTAATTTATATGCCACTGGTCTGTAATGTATTTCGTCTTTATGATACATAAAGGATTAGCAATGTGCTGTGTGATCACATATACCAAAATCAAGTACCCTGCCTTGAAGAAAACAGGTGACATAAAAAAGCTTGGGAAGAAACAGGATGCAACCAAACATATGCAAACTTTATGTGCATACATTTAATCTTACTACAAAATGTCCATTAATCCCCGTTAGTCCTTTCATTTAGTAATCAGTTATTGCAAGTTGCACAATAAACTTGTATGCTTTGCAGCAGAGGTGGATCTCAAGGAGATAAAGGAGAGGAGAGTTGTGACCTTATGGATTAGTTAAAGGGACAGCATTCCATGCACACGGGACAGTGTGGAATATGCTACATTAAACCTGAAATTATGCAGAGCAGCAGTACTCCAGGTAAAGACTCAAAGGGTGTGTGTGAGGTGCCTATTTTTTTGAGACAGAGGCAGTGTGGTTCTGTGGTTAATAACTGGCCATTAAGCAGGCAAGTTAATTAAGTGATGCAGGACTACACCAAACTCCTGTTACTTGCCACTGTTTCTCATAGGGCTGCTTCACACATGACATGCCAACACGAAGGGAACCATAGTGTAGGGGAAAAAAACGATGGGAGGTGATAATTTTGCCAGTGTCCATTTTGACTCTGTTACATGCATTCTGAAGTGCAGCAGGTTCCAAATACATGGCAGAAGAGACAAACAACACAACATGTGTGTGCATATTTTTCTACGCAAGGAGGCTCCCGTTTGTAAGAAGAATATTATGTATGAAACAGTCCTAATTAGTTGCCAGATAGCACAGTAACCTTGTGGTAATGACTGGGGGACAACCAGAAACGGTCTCAAACATATAAAGGGAGAGAGAGTTGGGATGAAGGAGGCAAGGCAAAAGAAGAAAAAAAAATGGGATCATTTATGTCAAACAAGATTTCTCAAGGGATATAATTATTTTATACCTTTGCAATCCATTCTCTAAACAACTAAAACCATATTGATTTATTATTTTGTGATTGATAATTTGAACCACTACATACAATTGTGTATTCCACTTTAGTATAAGATGGTGCAGGAAAAAAAAGTAAAAAAATAAAGAGACAAAAATGCTTCCCCTTACCCTTCTTCTTCCGTACTGAAGCTTGGAAATAGAAAGGGAATGAAAATAAATCAAAATCTGAAGAGAACAGTCTTCTAATAAATGCACTAACATTGAGCATTAGGCACTCCTACCAGTAGTACTGGATGAACTGTATTTAAAAGGCATTAAAAAGTAATTGACTATTTCTAAAATAAATATCTAATTTCAGAAGTTAAACAGCATAGATGGGATGTTTTGGGGGGGGGATGCAATTTGAAAGAGACATTCTCAAAATACTTAGAATTTAAAGAGAAATGAACTGTAATCCTCTGGTTATCAATTTCTAATTACCTTTCTGCAAATGTTTAAAGGATTCATGAATAAAATTGTAATTACCAAAGGGTGCCTAATAGTCAGTGAGAATGCAAAGACTTAATGGATAAGAGGCTTCCATATAATCAGGCTATGAATTCTTAAGTTTGCGGATTCCAGCATTGGGATGCCACACGACAACTGGAGGCAGATACCGATATCAACTCTAAAAATTAGCAACATGGCTGATAAAATGTCAGCACATATTGTTTCACACAGAATTACCTGAAGTCCTTTCATTAATATCTACAAAGTTATTTGTGATGTTTAAAAGTATTCAGCACAGACTTTGTTTTCCAGGTCAACGAATGTCTCTCAAATATGGATTAATTTTCAGGATAGCAAAAATTAAATATTTCTAATATATAAAATGTCAGAGTAAGGAATTATCTGAAAGTCAGTGGGTTAAGTGTTTTAGGGGCAAATAGAAAATAAATCCAACCACCACAATGCTTCTAGAGTTGTCTGCTACCTAAAAGCTATAGATATTTCCTATTATTTACACAAGAATAAATTGTTCATCAAACTTGTGGGATATTTGAACCAGTTTTAGGTGAAATAAAAAGGAAAGGGGTGGGAAAATAATGTTTTAAAAGCAGCATAACCGAAGTACATTGGAAATAACATATAGTTAGCATATGCTTTGCACCTAATCTAATTTCTAGCATTTCCACAGTGTAGAAAATGACCAATCTGTGCAGATAATTCATTGACAACAGACAGATATTCTAAGTTGGAAAAAGGTAACTTATTTTCTTAAGCATCTTTTTTTAAAAAAATAGTAAAATATAAAACATATATTTAAAATAGTTTACTTAAGAAAGCATACTATTTTAATTAAATGATCTTTATTAATTACACTATGGATGTAGCTATGCTAATTGAAGAAAATATAAAGAATCAAAGAAATAAAGACCAATCTCTCTGATAAAAGAGCATCAAAGCCTTTTTTCTCCAATTACAATCATCTTATTCTCAGTTAATTATTAAGTAGTATTTTATTACTTATTATTATTATTATTATTATTATTATTATTATTATTATTATTATTACTATTATTATTACTATTACTATTTTGTAATGAATTTGGGAACTTTGCATATTATAGCTCTCTGCCAGTTAGCATACATTTCACTGTGCTTTAACTTATTCCATTAATTGATATACAAACTGATACACTTTCAAAGCACCAAAGTCCTGAAAACATATAGGTTAGAACCAACTACATGAACCTTATGCAATATCAACTCTACAACTAATAGTGCTATGCTTTAATGGTAATTAGTAAAATCCATTGAACGGATATGATGACATTTTCAATTGCCTGTGCTATGCAAGGCAAAGGCCTCTTAAGAACAGGAGGTGGTCTACTAAACAGCACCCATTGCTCCTATAGCATGTATTTATTAAACACATACTTATATCCACACATGTTTTCTCAGAACAATACTCAATTTGCTTCAGTGATACATATGAACTAGCAAGTAAGTGTGCACAGAATTGCACGTTGCATGTATACATTCAAATTCTTTACTACAGATAAGCAACCCAGACTACATTTTAATGTTACCAGATCTCGGTTGCAAGAATGTACACAACCATTAAGTGGCAGCAAAGAGATACAGAAACGTCTAACTCATTATTGCCATCTACTGGTCATTCCACTTTTAAAAATATCTGGTAGTTCTAATGTATTTAGCACTATTGGCAGCATACATAGACAGTGCACATTGTGTATTCTTCTACAGTTTGATTAGAAGTACCTAAATTCAATAAAGTTGCCTAAATATCAATAAAACTTTCTCACTTGAAATTAGTTGAGTTTGAAGTTGATAGGTAGTTTTAATGATATGTGGGAGGGAAAGAACTTGGAAGATGGGACAAAGAAAAGTTGCTTAAAGGTAAAGGTAAATGTTTCCCTCGCACATATGTGCTAGTCGTTTCTGAGTCTAGGGGGCGATGCTCATCTCCATTTCAAAGCTGAAGAGCCAGCGCTGTCTGAAGACGTCTCCGTGGTCATGTAGCCGGCGTGACTAAACACTAAAGACACACAGAACGTTGTTACCTTCCCACCAAAGGTGGTCCCTATTTTTCTACTTGCATTTTTTACGTGCTTTCGAACTGCTAGGTTGGCAGAAGCTGGAGCAAGTAACAGGAGCTCACCCCATTATGCAGCACTAGGGATTCGAAGCGCTAAACTGTCGATCTTTCGATCGACAAGCTCAGCGTCTTAGCCACTGAGTCACCGTGTCCCTTAAAAGTTGCCTAGAGATGGCCAAGAGAAAATTTGTCCCCAGTTTTGATTGGCTACAAAGTTTGGATACAACCTAATCTAAGTTAATCATCACAGCTCCATTTCAACCACTTTGCCTGTTTGCTTGTAAATGACCCTTGTCATGGCCCAAGGAAAACTGTTTCTGGACCTTAAAGTAGTTCATGAGTAGAATAATAATAAGATATTAAATCAGCAGTGCAAGACATGAATTTCATTTAGCACTACACACTGATATCTATAATTTCTATATACAGGTCAATGAATAGATTCTACCCACGGCTCATATAAAAATTATGATTAACTTAGATTAGGTTGTATCCAAACTTTGTAGCCAATCAAAATTGGGGGCAAATTTTATAAAATCATCATTTCTATTTTCCTATGAAGTTTCTGCTTGGGAGACTTGGGGAATTCTTCAGAAAAGTGTGGGAGCTGAGGGATGCAGGTAGACAATAGGCCATTGCCTCTCTTCTTTCCCTAGCAAGGATCCTTAATCTCTTCTCTAAAGAGTCATCTTGATTATGGAAGCCTAATTTTGTCATAACAAAAAGATGCTAAAATATTCCATGAGATGACAGGAAGACTTTTTTTCAACAATATAAAAAAGCAACTCAGTCTAAAAATCTAAGATACTGATCTGACTTATAAAACAAGGTCTATAAACCTTTCACAATGGATGAAAAGAGGGTATGCTGTTTTACCAACTCTTGAGAAGGATAATTAAATAATATTCCCAATAATCAAGAAATTTGATACTGACAAAAATAAAACAGATCAACACTAGCATGTATATAAGTTCCCCTTATTTTCCCTAAATAGGTAAGAAAATCATTGCAAAACTAAGTTAAAAACAAATAATAATAAAACATTTTTGTCTTTTGTAATAAGAATGGTGCTTCTGTGAAGAAAATTTTAATAAATTTTATAGTCAAGAAAATAAATGCATAGAAAATGTACACATAAAATACTAAGTTTTGTATTTGACAAATATTTTCTTTTGAACTTTTTAGTTTTTTTAAAATATAATTAATTACAAAAAGCTTAAAGGTGTTTTTTTTAATAGAAAGACTTAAATATAACTTCTTAATAATTAATTGTGATGGTTAAAAATTGCACCTATTTTATTTATGTATGTTCATATTAAAAGATTATGTTATTTTTTTCCCAAGCATTTGGTTAGTAAGAGAGATCAAGATTCTCTCAAAATGTGAGTTGAGCAGCATAATAATTTAATAAATAACATAAATAAGATTATGAATGAAGTTATTAGGAATCAACCAATTACTCAGTAACTTTCATTGTATTTCATAAGATAACGAAACCAATTACCATGCAATTATTAAAAACAGCAAAAAAACTTCAAAAAATGGTTTTTCTTACTAATACAAATTCCTCAAAACTTTAGTAATAAATAAGCAATTATGATTGGCTCAGAACAAAAAAAAATAATGATAGGAAGTGCACAGTTGCTGCATTTCTGGAAGGATCCTTTCCTTTGCCTAATGGATATTCTTTCTTTGTCAGTTATTAAATGATCAGCAGAGGGAAAAGGCTACAACCCCCACCCCCCATAAAGCAGTTTCCCTTTTTCTATCTTACAAGCAAATGTGTCTGTCAGAGATAATAACTTTGATAGTCGCTTGTTAAATTTGTGCAAAAGCTTCAAATCGGCTTTGAACTGCTGATAGACGGGATCTGAGAGCAGAAATCTGTTTCTATCTGCTAATTGCATTTGGGGATCAAAGTAAAGAACCCCAATGGGAGCTATAGGTACATAGTTGTTTTTTTTTTGTCAGCTTTTTAAAAACAAGGACTAACAGCTTACCTTTATCCACTAATGAGAGGCCACAGAAATTTAAAATAAAACAACATTAGATGAACTGATTAATCAAAAATACAATAAAATAAGCTACAGTTTTAATTTAATGTTTAAATTGATAATGCATATAAATGATAAATACATTCTCTTGCTGGAAACAAGGTTATTCATGCTCATCATGCAAACGTGGAGCCTCCAGAAATGCAACATTCCTATGTAATCATTGCAATCCAATGTTCAGTACAAGGTGCAGTTCACTTTCAAACAGTATAACATTGGCTTTACATCTCCATCATTGCAGCATGCTCTTTAAAAACACTTTCTTACCAAGCTCTTCAAGCTCTGAGGTCATTGACTTAGACCGCAAGGTCAGTGCAGTGGTTGGAGCCCGTTTTGGAGGTGGTGGGGCTTTGCATTAAACAGAAGGATATAGATAATAAGTAAAAACACTTCAGAATACATTGTTCAGATTCAATTCAAAATGACATTACTATTTAAATGAAACTTAAACTGCTTGCCTCAGTGTCCAAAAGATAAAGTTGTCTGATCTATAGCAATACTTATGAGCTACATACAAAAAAGTTCACAGATAAGAAATACAACATATGGATACTAACTTAACTCAATGAAAGCTTGCAGTAGACATCTTAGATACAACAGTTTTCAAAACATGAGTATTACTTTCTGGCTATGCAAAAACTGTATGGTACTTGACTTTTTAAACAATACATTTGCTATGCTGAACTCATAGTTTTACACTATTCTAGAATCATGAGATAAAAATGCATAAATGAATCATCATAAGCATAGCATGCTGATGCCAAAATTGGGTTATCACAAGAAGGCTTTGCTATGTTATTGAAGCTCATACAGTATATATAAAACTGGCAATCATAAGGAAAATAAAGAGATTTATGAATCATGTATTTTCATTCCTATATTTAATCGTGCTCCTAGGAATAGATAGTGAACAACAATTCTGATCAGGTATATTTGTAACATAAATTCAGATCAATAAATTACAAACTGCATGGAAAAGATAAAGAACAAATAAAAGCCATTAACCAACATTCAATTGCCAAAATGCATGGTAGTTGGCTGCAGGATTTCCTTATACAAATTATTGTCACCACTAACTCTGAGAATTGAAAGTGGAAAAGTCTTAGAAAAGCAGGGAAAGTGCCAACAGCTTGGCAAAAAATAATAGAAATATGGGAGATGCTGTTATTTAATATTGACATCACCATACTCAATCAATAAACAATGTTGAAAGAGAGCATGACATAAGAACCCTAGCTTTATTCTAGTTAGTTTAGTTTATTTGATTTGTATACCGCCCTACTCCCGAAGGACTCAGGGCGGTGAACAGCCAACAATAAAACACATAAATACACAAAATTTAAAAACCCGATAAAATCAAATTAAATTATTTGGCCCAGACAAATTAAAATACCCTAATAATTTAAAAACAGATTAAAATTTACATATTTAAAAAGGGAAGAGATTAGGCCAAGCCCGCTTGATGGAATAAAAAGGTCTTCACAGCATGGCGGAAAGAGCGCAGATCCGGGATCCTCCGTATCTCCAGATTCTAGCATCAATACATGTCATTTCCAGCTCATTGTTCACCTTGTTTTATATTATGATTATCTCTACTACTATCTCCAATGATATCATACTTTCATTAAATAGAAATACCCAATAATCAATTTTTGGTTTATTATCAAGATTAGTTATTCTTTTATAAATGTATGTGCATGATTTAAAACATGTTGAGTTATTGATTGGTGACATACAACCATAAAAGCAAATGCCATATAAAGATGGTAACATGCATGTGTATTTCACAACAATGGAATAGTTGCAAGTTAGATGTATTAATAAGAAAAAAGACATCAAAAATACAGAGTGCCTTTATTATTTATATCAACTTAAAATAATTATTTCAATATGGTTATTATTGATTAAAAATCTGAATATATAAAAAATAAAAAGTATATTTGTTGATTGAATCTATTAATTATACATTTTCTAGGTCAAAGACATCTTGAAGGATTGTGATTTATTATTTATAATAAATCAAATAGCTAACAATTATCCCTCTTTCATGATATCCAGAAAATCTGCTACCACATTTTGCCAACAGTAGGAATGGCCATTAACGTGGAGAACCATGTATATGAAAATGTATTAGCACATGCTTTTGACAGATTACAACAAAACCTAATTGGATTCAGACATAAATGTATTAATTCTCTTTTATCTCTCAGAAAGATACTTAGCAATGCCGGAATTACTTTCTTGTGGAGCAATTGCATATTCATCCTGGCAACTTGTGTAAATTGTTTCATTCATACAGAATGTAATAGTACATTGCAGCAGGATAGTAATCAATTATAAAATTAGTCTCCACCCAATTATCTCACATACACATACAGAGGCACTTCAGGAGCAATGATAGCACCAGAAGTCCAGGGGTGGGTTTTAAAACCCGTTGCTACCGATTCACTCGTGGGCACAGAAGCCTCTGGGCGGATGGGCGAAGCCTCTCACCGCCACCAGTAATGGTTTGCTATGGATTGGGGCGAACCGGTAGCAACCCACCACTGCAGAAATCCCAGTGTCCACACCACTGGAAATCTATCATAAAAGAACCCTTGCATTCTTGAATGTGGACATTCATCTTTTCTTTTAATTAATGTTACCTAAATATCAGAAAATGGAATGGTATACCAGATTCTTTTATGAAGAAGCATCTGAAACAATTAAAATAATGAAAAGACGGTACCTTTCTTTCTGGCTGTGTCGTCTGGATCTAGATTTCTGGTTACAGTGACAACTTTAAGAACTAAGTGATTGCCTCCTTGTCGGATCATATTCACCACCTGCCTGTGGCCAACCTTGACTACATTTTCATTATTAACCTGTAGACAAAAAAGAATGGGATGGAATTAAAGTAAACAAAATAATTCATATTAAATTCACAAGGAAAAAGACTGTTTTCATTTTTGTGAATGCTCATATAAATTAATTTAATCCTGGACTAATGTGTGGATCAAAACTTGTTATGCAATTTGCCAAACTCTCCTATGAAATTATCATTTCAAAATTATTCTGAGGAGAAAGATATGTTAAAATGCATCTGTGAGGAATACACTGAATTGAAGAAGTATAGGTCAGGACAAAAGCACACACATAAATAATGAATGTCTCATCTAAAACAACTTTTCATTTTTAAAAACTATATTAGTGCTCTGTGTTAATCCCAGTTAATTTAGAGAGAGTAGGAAGCAAATTTTTAATTACAAACAGATTTCACTCATAAGCAAAAGCCATTTAAAAAGCAGAGATATGAAAGCTTTGCTTAGCCACGTGACACAATCAATAGGAATAAACAAATGTGACCTAGGTGGAAAAGCTGAGTATTTCATAAATTCTTGGAATTATACAAAAATAAAAAAGTATGAAACATCAAATAGATAAATTATTGTTAGTGATTCCCATTTGTTCTCCAAGCCATCTTTCTGGGTTACTTAGGTTTTACATCTAAAATAAGCAGCGAAAGCAAAAACATATTTTTTTTTTTAAAAAAAAGTTCTTTTCTGACACATTACAAAATGCAATTTCCTACAATCTTAGAAGGCATCTAAGAATTACTCCCAAAGCATCTAAGGGACAAAGCCAATCTTGAAGCGTCTCCGTGTTAAGCAATGAAGAGTTCTACATAAAGGGAAATGGTAGAATAAAGAGATGGGATGGGAGATAAAGGCCCAAATGAATGGAAAAGTGTGAATTTCTTAAAGTGCCCTTGTAAGACATTTACAGCAAGCTGAAGTGACCCTGAGTGATGACAAGGTGAAGACTCATTCAGGAACCTCTTGTTCAGTAAATCAAACTGTTTATATTCACTGACTACATCTCTGAGATTGAACAGGTAGCATGCTGACTTACTAGGAAGGGATATATAATAACATCACACAGATGGGTTTAGTAATTTTATTTTATTTATTAATCAAATTTATGTAACTGCCCAATTGAAAAAATCAAAACAAAATTCAAAAGTTATGATATTTATGTAGTTATTTACCAAGAACATCTAAATTATATTAAAGTAACCAAATTGTCTTTACAATCCCCAAGGCATGTCACAACTTTTGAGCACCCCTAATGTTTGGAAATTGAAAGTTGAAAAAATTGACATGCCCAGGCAGTGCCCTTGTTACCAAAGATAATGTACAACAGGGGTGTCAAACTTGCGTTGTCACATTGTCGTTACGTGATGTATCTGTCAGGGTTCCAGGTAACACCGCCAACTAAGTAAGACTCCAAGGCAGGCAGTTCCTCAAAGGTCTATTTTATTAGAGGTGTCATATTGGCACATCTGGAAAAACCCGAAACTGAAAGCTCCTGGGTTTTCCCCACCCAAAGGAAAGTCAAAGTCCCTTCTCCTGCACCCACATGTCCATCACATGGTCCAATCAATCCACTGTCCCAACTGGAGATGCCTCCCAGTCACGCCACTGCAGGAGCAGGTTGAATGTCCTTGACTCTCAGAGAAAAGAATGTTGTTATGGCTAAATAACTCTACCAACTCCATGCAACCCCCCTCCCACTTTCCCACAGTACTAAGTGTGGCAACCCTGAAGATCCAAAGAAAAAGATGGCCTCCAGGGCTGACAGTATCGTGACTTTTTTCCCCTTCGCTAAACTGAGGGTGGGCGTGGTCAGCGTGTGATGCATCCAGCCCACGGGCTGCGAGTTTGATACCCCTGGTGTACAACAATAAATAAAACAACCAATGTAATATTTCTGAAACCACAAGAATAAATAACATAAAAACAAGAATAAAAAATATTACAATGTAACACTATAATTTCCACTGTGTCTGCCTTTTTCTTTCTTTTGTCTTTGCCATGCAAGGTAGTGGGCCAAAAGTATAATTCTTGATTCTGCTTTTGTTCATGGCTACTCAGCAAAATATCAGAGCTGATATAGGCTTAAACTTATGCTTGTCAAGGTCATCAACATACTGTAATCAATAAATTCCAACTGTGCAATGAGGAGATTGGCTGGTGGGATGCGGGAAGGGGGGCAACAATTAATTAATGTCCAATCTTATTCAGTTTTATCACACACAAAATATTCATCTCCTTCTATCCACAATAGCATCCAGTTGTCCCACATGTGCAGTGTGGGCCTGACACTGAGCTATAATATATCAAATGTTCATAATTATAGGGAACCACGGAGTATGAAATAAACAAAAATCAATTGAACATTTTGACATCTATAAATCACATCACACACTAATTTATGATTCTTTTAACAGAAATAGTATTTGCTATATAAGAGACACCTTTGCATATTTTCTGGAATTTGCTGAATTTGAATTTGCTGGATTCATTTAATGGTTGGAGATATGGGCCTCAAACTACAGTGTTAATTTAAAGGATGTGGCTTTGTGTTATAGTAGTTTTCTTCCTAACAGAAATTTTATATATTGATTTTGGTCTGGAAGACTCATTGGTCTTTAAAGATATTTTTACATTTTCTGACCTACATGCCAGGCAGGAAGGAAATTAACTGAAGGCCAACAGAAATGTTTTCATTAAAAAAAAAAGATATTATATTATTGGATGAATACCTTTTCCTCATCCCTTAAACAGTGGTGTCATTTTATATTTGAACACAGGCAGTCCTTCCTTAACAACTATTTATTTATCAAACTTCAAAGTTACAGCAGTGCTGAATGAATGATAGTTGCAGCCAGTTCTCAAATTTATGGCCACTGTAGTGCCCCATGGTCATATGATCAAAATTCTGGTGTTTGGCAACTGCCTTGGCCAATGGCCAGGCATTCTTCATCAACAGTGAGAGGACAAAAGTCGGTCAAGATCAGCTGGGGGTGGCAAGTATAGGCAACAGATTATAGGGTGTCTAAAAGGGAAGGAATGGAAGGAAAGATGGAGGAAGTTGAAATGGGGAGCATGGCAGGGTAGAAAAAGGATGAGGCCTTCACCTAACAACTGCAATTGGGATGACCAAAACTGCTGTTGCTAAGTGGTGTGGTCACAGGACGCAATATTGTTGGCTGAGCAACCAGGGCCAGCAATTGCAGGAGTACTAGAATAAAAGTTGTGTACCCATTGCAAATATACAAAGATTGAAAACAAAGAAATAATTATCTGTTATTACAAATCAAATCCAACAAGAAAAGTATATTTGAAAAGAACAAACCAGTTCTTTTGATGGAAAGAACATCCAGAATCAGAAATACAGATATTCCCTGACTTACAACCACAATTGGGCCAATAATTTTGGTCAAAAGTCATTGCAGTCATTAACAATGGGGGGGTGTTGCCTTGTGATCGCCTTGCTCAATGATTGCAAGCCTGGCCTTCCCACTTGCAGGTGCTAAGTGACAGCGTAGGTTATAGCAGACGTAAGGAAAGAACTGTCTGCCACTGGAGGGTGAATGGCTCCGCCGTGCTGGGCCAGAGAAGCTAGGCAGTTCCCTTCTTGTGTATGAAGGGGTACCACCACACTGGGCTAGAGATAGAAAGCTTGGATCCAAAAGAGTTTGGATTGATTACAAGAAGGCATTCAACTCTGTTCCACATGATTGGGTAATCAAGTGCCTAGAAATTACAAGAGTCACTAGAAACATCAGAAACTTTGGGTAAAGATCAACAGCACAACTAAAGTCATAGTTGCTGGTAAATTGTGATAAACTGGGAGAGGTTACTATCAAGCGTGAGTAGCTATCAAGTATCAAAACATCGGCCATGCTATCCCACCTTCTTTATCTAGACAATCTGAAGCTATGTGGAAATACATTATGTGAAAGAGTCATTGCTTAACGTTGTCCATATAAACAGTCAAAATATTGCAATGGAATTTGGACTGGACAAATGTGCCCTCACCACCAAGAAGAAAAATAGTGAACACTGAAGGAATCAAGTTGCCTTATGGAAACAGTATCAGGAGTCTGGATGAAATCACTACCAATTCCTGGACAAGCTGCCAATATCAAGTACACCGAAGAAAGGAAGGTTAGAATTGAATACTTCATGAGAGTGAATATCTTAATATCCAAACTCAGCGGTGGAAATATCATCAAGGCAATTAACATAGTAGTAGGTTCCTCTTACCTTCGCTACCGGTTTGGAACCGGGAGTGTGCGGTGCTTCTGCGCATGCGCAGAACTTTCTGCACATGCGCAGAGCATCCGTGATGACGTCCGGGCAGGTGGGCGGAGCCTCCCGCCACCGCCACTACTAGTTCACTGAACCGGGACAAACGGTAGAAACCCATCACTGAATTAACACCTGGGCACTTTTGATCATTATATATAGAGCTCGAATTGGACTCAAGCAGAACTAAAACCCCCAGAGAGGAAGACCAGACAAATAATGATAATGAATCATGCCGTTGATGCACACAGCAATGTTGACAGACTCTATTTATCAAAGAAAATATGTGGGAGTGGCATGGTGGAAGTACAGCAGATTGTTGAAGATGGAAAAAAAGGCATTGGAAGAATATCAGAAGGACAGTGAAAAAGATGCACTGAAACTAGGATACCATGAAGGCTTACTGAATACCAAAGGAATTCCTTGCCACTAACCTATAAGAAAAGCAAAGTGAAGAATAAAAAAGAGGCATGCCAAGACAAAGTATTACATGACCAGTACATTAAAAAAAAAAAAATCTAGCAGGGAAAGAAGATAACCTGGCAATGGCTAATACCAGAAAAGTTGAAGAAAGGGACAAAGGGACAAATTCTGGCTGCACAAGACCAAGCCTTCAGTACTAATACATACAAAGCCAAAGCTGAGACAAGGACAGACAGCAAATGCCACCTCTGCAAAGAAACTGAAGAAACAGCAGATCACCTAATTAGCTTCTGCAAGAAAAGCTCTCAAACAACAGCATGACCAAATAGCAACAATGGTACATTGGAATATCTGCAAGAAATACCATTTGCCTATGAGCAAAAACTACTAGGACTACAAAATAGACAAAGTGATAGGAAATGACAAAGCTAAAGTGCTCTGGGACTGTACAATTCAAACAGATATGTATCTGCCACATGATGCCCCGGACTTAACAATTATTCATAAAACAGACAAAAAAATCTGGATACCGAATGTTGCAGTATTTGGAGACAGCAGAAGAGAAAGAACCGGAGAAAATCACAAAATATTAAGATCTGCAAAGAGAATGGCACAAGAAAGCAAAGATTGTACCAATAATAGGCACCTTGTGTGTAATCCCAGAACAACAGAAGCACCTCTTGAATTCCATCAGCATTGACAAAATCATCATCAGTCAATTGAAAAAGGCAGTTTTATTTGGAACAATCTGCAACAATACATTCACTACCATCAAATAACAACATATACCTATCCCAGGTCCTTGGGAAGGACTCGATAGGTGGTATAGGTGGATATACATAAAAATGCCAAATCCAGTATAAATGTCTTGCTAACTGTGCAACCAACTATAATAATACATTTTAAAAAGTTTAATGTTCTTTCCTGCTAGCTTTTTTCTGATAAATGTCATTCAACTTTAAATTCCTGCCAAGTATATGGAAATGGCCAGGACATTTTATGCCTTTTAGTAGAAATCACACATAATTCTGACACTAAGACCGTGATGGCGAACCTATGGCATGGGTGCCACAGGTGGCACGCGGAGCCATATTGGTGGGCACTCAAGTGTTGCCCTAGCTCAGCTCCAGCGCGCATTCACGCACCGGCCAACTGATTTTCAGGCCTTCCGATCCCACTAGAAGTTGAGAAAGTGGCTGTTTCCGCCCTCTGGAAGGCCTCCGGGGGGATAGGGAAGGCTGTTTTTGCCCTCCCCAGGCTCCTAGAAAGCCTCTGGAGCATGGGGAGGTGGAAAAACGGGCCTACCGGGCCCACCGTGCCATTGTGTGCCAAAAGAAGGGGGAAGTGTGTGTGGGGGTCACGTGTGCATGCGTGGGAGGGCGGGGCGCATTGAATTATGGATGTGGGCACCCTCACCCGCGACCCCCCCTGTGACCCCCGCTTTTGGCACACGATAGCAAAAAGGTTAGCCATCACTGCACTAAGAGAATAGCAGACTAATATGCTGGAATACACATTAATATGAAAAAATAATTTCATACTGTATTTGAAAAGTCTAATACTGAATTTAACTTTTATGGATCGTAATTATGTACATGAATTGCACTGCACCTGAAGTTTAGGTTTGCCCTAACATAACAGTTTCAAAAATAAATATTTATTAGGCAACTTGAACACACACTAAGTCATCATTTCAGAGATATTTCCTTACCAAAACAGAGAATCAGAAAGACTATGGGTGGGCAAAAAGCCTTCCCTTCCTCTCCTCTCCCCTCCTTTCTTTTCCTTTTTCAGCAGACAGCTAAGTGGCTGCTGCTGGGGAGGGAGTGGGGATTGCCAGACTGGCTGGGAAATTGTCAGGGAACGTTGAAAATGAGGAATGTGATTGTAGCAAAAACCCTGCAGTGCAGCAGCAGCCAGAACACTAAAACAACCACAACTTTCTCACATTTCATTCCTTGGGAGTCATGGGTTCTTGATTTTGGATGCATTCTGTAAATTAGCCCATTTGAGGGACAAATTATTGTCCTATGATGAACCATTTCATCCAGCTAAAGGTAATGACAATAAGAGTTTTAATAGTATATATACAGTAGATAGTTGGTCTGATTTTTTAGATAGATACCAGTGGTAGGTTTCAACATTTTTTACTACCAGTTCTGTTGGTGTGGCTTGGTGGGCATGGCAGGGAAAGGATACTGTAAAATCTCCATCCCACCCCACTCCAGGGGAAGGTTATTGCAAAATCCCCATTTCCTCCCGATCAGCTGGGACTTGGGAGGCAGAGAATAGATACGGGCAGGGCCAGTCAGAATTTTTATTACCGGTTCTCTGAACCAGGGGTGAAATGCTCCCGGTTCGGACCGGCTCAGGTGAATAGGTAGTGATGATGGCCGGTGGTTCAGAGAACCGGTAGCAATGGCAGCTGGAGGCTTCGCCCACCCACACCATTCCCCGGACTCGGGGAATGCACCATTCCCGGACTCCTACTGCTCACCTTTCTCCTGCGGCTGTCTGTCAGGGAAGGCAAGCTCACTCTCCTTCTTGAATGAGCTGCTCTGGTCCACGCGCCGGCTGCGCAAGCGCACATCATTTAATTCAGCAGCAGGTTGGGTGTGCGCTTGCGCAGCCGGTGCATGGACCAGAGCAGCTCATTCAAGAAGGAGAGTGAGTGACTCCGCTACCTTTCAGGCGCTTGCCTTCCCTGACAGCCAGCTGCGGGAGAAAGGTGAGCAGTTGGAGTCCGGGAATGGTGCATTCCCCGACTCTGGGGAATGGGGCAGGTGGGCGGAGCCGCGTGGCGAAGGGTGAGCAGGCAGCGGCTCTGTGGCAAGGCCGGAGTTGAGGAATGGTGCATTCTCTGACTCCTACTGCTCACCTTTCTCCCGCGGCTGGCTGTCAGGGAAGGCAAGCGCCCGAAAGGTACCAGAGTCACTCACTCTCCTTCTTGAATGAGCCGCTCTGGTCCATGCGCCGGCTGCGCAAGCGCACATCCAACGTGCCGCTGAATTAAATAAACTGTGTGCTTGCGCAGCCGGCGCGTGGACCAGAGCGGCTCATTCAAGGAGAGTGAGCGACTCCGGTACTTTTCGGGCGCTTGCCTTTCCTGACAGCCAGCTGCGGGAGAAAGGTGAGCAGTAGGAGTTCGCAGAATAGGGCGGAGCCGTGGGAGAAAGAAATTTAAAAAGTTTTCCTACCGGGTTCTGTGGGCGTGGCTTGGTGGAAGGGGGTCGTTACTGAGTGGGCGTGGCTGTGAGTGACATCGAGTTGGCCACACCCACTCAGTCACAGGACACCCCCCCCCACCAAGCCACACCCACAGAACCGGTAGGGAAAAAATTTAGATTTCACCCCTGCTCTGAACTACTCAAAATTTCCACTACCGGTTCTCCAGAACTGGTCAGAACCTGCTGAAACCCACCTCTGATAGATACACTTAACTATTCATCCTGTTGAAGATTTTTATTACTTTGAGGTTTTTGTTCATTATGAATATTGATTTGGTTTTCAAGTGCTAAATTGATAAATGATCACTTTTTTATATACAGTATTATTTGTTAAAAAAATTATTCAGACTCTATCATACTGCATACCAAGATAGTTATAATATTAATTAACAGACATGACAGAAAATGAATAAACTCTTCCAATTAATTTTTTAACTATGTAACATAAAATGAATATACAGGGAGAACCTTTCAGACTTAACCAAAAATTTAAAGGCAGAATTGCACTTTTTACATTTTCTGAACATAGAATGCAAACATCTAACTTTGAAGCCAACCTGAGTTTCAAAAGCAATCTCTATTGCTTCTGCATATAAGATTTAAAAAAAAAAAGTTACCAAGAATATCTGCTTATGGTTTCCATGGTCTGTTCTCTGTATTATTCTTCATGTTTTCACCTTTGGCTCTTTGGTATTATCTCAAATATTTTGACTGTTGAACAAGGTATTTTTTTTTAATTAACCTTGCAACCTTCTTACCAGGTTAACAGTCTCTTGAATTCCTTTATTGGCAGTACACTATATACCTTTTGTTCTTTTTGACAGTACACTGTATAATTGTACGTTTTAGACAAGATGGAATGTACTTGTATTCTCAATAAGATGTAGCTTGTCTGTCTTCTGTCTGTCCTTCCAGCCAGCCAGCCCTGAAAGATCATTCTTTCTTCTTGAGAAAAACATGACAAAAATCCAGTAAGCTTTACGCTGCTGTCGCATTATTTAATCTGCTTGATCAACAAAAAATAGATCCATGGTGGTTAGGTATCTGAAATAAATTATTCTAATTACCATTACTATTCAAGTAGCTGTTCAAACAATAGTCTGTGTTTAGTGACCACAATTGAGACTGGCATTTCTGTCATTAAGTGAAGCAATCACAAAGTGAGAAATCACACGACTGCAAATGCGTTTCCCTTTTCAAAATTGGTAAGACTAATCAGTTTGCCTCTTAATGATTTTACTTTAGTTTCCTTTCCTGCCCACTCCCCCTCCCTTCAGAAAGTTCACCTCAATACTTGGATAATTAGCAAGAAGGAAATTAATGGTTGTTTTTGCATTCATTGGAGAGGAAAGGATTATAAGAGAGTGAGCAGGCACACAATGGAGAATACACATCTAAAAGAAACATGGGGTAGCGCTGCCATCCTTGAGCATGCCACACAAACAGTCTGGTGTATTTCCTCAAAGGAACAGATGACTTATACAACATAGTGTTGAAAGGAATTGCTGACACTATTTCAGGAAAATGATCTAAAACTTTAAAAATGCTTGGGAAATGGGGGAGAAAATGGACTACCGTGTTTCCCCGTGTCTTATATTTTTTTTGAACCCTGAAATAAGCGCTTGGCCTTATTGTCATGCGCTCAAAAGCCCGATTGGGCTTATTATCAGGGGATGTCTTATTTTGGGGGAAACAGGATAGAAAATCAGAGCCAAAAAAATCCTGCCGACATTTTTGCACCAATTTTATTGAAGATTATGTTATACAGATAAAACTAACGCAATCTACAAAATATAAAAAAATATATATAAAAAGAAAAAGGGTTTTTTTTTAAAGAAAAAGTTCCCTCAAACTAAGTCCTAACATCTGCTTTCTCATACTCTCTTTGCTGCTTCTCTCAGAATTGTTGGAATCCTTAAAAACTCCCTTTTGTAATTCTACTATAAAACGGAATATCCATTTTGTAATATCCACATCATGGTTCTTGTTCTCACTGTCTCTTCTCACAAAATTCTTGACAGCTTCAACAAGTTCCTTTTATAAATCCATTGAAGAGAAGTTTATTCACAATACTTTTCTGAAATATTTCTATGTCTTTTAAATTATTACATTATTAGCCATTTTCATTTGTACATCCATTGTAGAGTATCATTGTTAAATTCCTCTTCAGCAACACCTTCTGATTTTTCCATAATAGCAGATACCTTTATAATTATTTCCTGAGCTCATTCATGATATATTTCTCTTAAAGAAGCCATTGATGCATTTATTTCTTCTAATGCACTCAATGTCTAATCTTCAAGTTGTCTTAATAGTTGTTACCAAACATAAACATAATTTCCCACAAGAAAGATTACTTTAATTAACTTCAGAGTCTTAAATCAAAATTCATTTGATCTTTTAAACCATTTAAAACTTTCTAAAACCAAGACGAATAGTCCTTTTGCTATATTATTCCAAAAATATTTGAAAACAAAGCTTTAAGCATATAGCCAGCATGTCAATGGTCTAGTCTGATCTTGGAACATGTTTAAAAAGTTTCTACAGCTTTAGAGTCATGTTGTAACATGACAAAGTTGCTGCAGTTTTGCTTATTTTCCCATTTGATTTTATTTGCTATAATAAGAATAGGAAAAATAAAGTAGAAAACATCCTTCAAGCTACATTGTTTACAATATAGAAATACTGTTCTATACTCAATTCTTTTGTCCTATGAAAAAGACACATATAAACCCAATGTCATATTGGGTCATATTGTCATATAAAAAGAACCTGAATGCCACATTTAAGCTGTCTGTGGTTATATGCAAGGGCGTCAAACCTGCAGCATCAAATTGCTGCTCACATGATGTATCACAACGTTTTCCCCCTTCACGGAGCTGGAGTGGGCGTGGCCTGCATGTGATTCATCCGGCCCATGGGCCACCAGTTTGACACCCCTGACTACAGGATAGTGAGGCATTTTTTTTACCAAAAAATGACAGAGATAATTATAAATGCAGTTAACAACTGAAACTATTGTATGTCAGCTACTTAGACAATATATTAATTACTGTGGCAGAAAAATAATGGCAGCAGAAGGCTGCAACCCATTGCAGTTTAGACAATGATATTCTTTTTTTAAAATAAATATTTTATTGATTTTCAACAATTAAAATACAAAAAGAAGAAAGTTTGTGCATAACTGTGACCATTTACATAACATATTACTATATTTCACTAATACTTTATACATTCTAACTAAATTCAATCCTACTTTATCTATTTTTTTTCTATTCTCAATCCATTTATACCATATTATATAATATTCCAAATCCATCAATCCTTTCAACTCAAGTGTCATCTTGTCCATTTCAGTGCAGTCCAAGACTTTTTTAATTATTAAGTCTTCTGAGGGTATATTTGTGTTTCTCCAACACTGTGCAAAGGCTAGTCTTTTATATATAGAATTATGTATGTTTTTTTTTTTATCGTATTTCTTTTTCGTTAACCCCAGAAGAAACAGTTCCGGAGTGTATTCTATTTGGACGCCAGTTAATTCCTGTAAGCAGTTTTGTATTTTTTTCCCAATATTTTTGCAATTCTGGGCATAACCATCTTGCATGAATGAAGGTACCCTGCTTTTGTCCTCATTTCCAACTATTTGAAGTTAAATTTGGATATATCTTTGCCAATCTTGAAGGTGCCAAATACCAGCAATAAAACATTTTGTACTGATTTTCTTTATATTTTGCTGATTTTGTTATTTTCTGTTCCAAATCGTTTCCCAATCTCTAATTTGAGGTGTGTCCTACATTTTTTGCCCAAGCTATCATCGCTCCCTTCACTGTGTCCTTGGTTCTGTCAAATTCTAATAAATAATTATAAAATTTAGTTATCAATTTTTCATCCGGGCCAATCAATAATTTATCTAATTGTTGTGGGACCAATCAATTCCATATTCTTCTTTATCTTTTAAGTATCGTGACTTTAATTGCAAATAAGGCCACCAATCTATATTTATTCACTGTTTTTCTAAATCTTGTCTGCTTTTTAAATTTCTTTGACAATCTAAAATTTCTTTGTATTTGGCCATTTTATTTATATCCATAGCGTTGGGATGTATAGGCAATGATACTCTTAGTCAACTAATGAAACAAGGAATTTGGGGAAGCCTGTGAAAAATATTGCAAAACACTGCCATTAAATGTCCACACATTTTTATTTCCAACAGAGTAATTTATTAACAATTATTCTGGGACATGGATCATATGCAGACTCACACTCATCAAATGAAGTACTTTCACTTTACATACCTCTACATAGAAAAGTAATATAACACTAATAAAAACTAAAAGGTTTCAGGGGGGGATTTGGTAGTTCAAGGATAGTTAGGTTACTTTAGCTTATGATAAGGGTGGGGGAAATACTGGGGGAAAAATTTTCTTTGTAAAACTTTTCAATAAAAAAACAAAACTAAAACTAATCACATTTGCTTCACTAAGTTGGATAGCTTGATAGAATTCCCCAATTTTTAAATTCCATATGGCATGCAACTAAGGATTTCCTAATTAATAAACAGTTCTACAAAACAGTATTTTTGCAGATGCCCCTGAACAAAATCATTCATTTGGATCCTATCTCTGTTGCTTACAGATGTTTTCAAAGTTTCTTCTACGTCACCTGACAACACTTACTGTGTTCTCACTTCCAACATTCTCCTTTAGTCGATTCTCTATTTCTACTTCTTTTTTTTCCTCTATTTCTATGTTCGTCTCCTTTTCTGCATTCCATTCTTTTCCAAAAATACTCATCTTCGTCACTTTCTTCAACTTTTCTTATCTCCAAATGTCCATTTGTCTTTTTTCATTTCTGACTCCATCACAATTCTTTCTTAGCCTGTTTTCAAACTTTCCTGCACTACTCCATTCTTTCAAAAAAAAAAAAAAATGGGGGTGGGGGTGGCATAAAAAAACATTGTAGTGGAGCTCAAGCGATAAAGTTGTTAGGCAACCAAAGAAGAAAAAAAAATAACTTTATTTCTTGGAATAATCTATTTTACTATTCTATACAAACCATACTCTGGAAAAGTCAATAGTTCAAATATTCTAATTTACATAACTGTACAAAATGTTAAAGATCTTATTTTTTAAGCAATGCTTGAGATGTGTGTTTTATTATGCAAATACAAACACTGTCCCTATATAATAAAAATTCTTGACTAACATAGAAAAAATGTGGCTTGATCCTCTTTTTTTTGGTTTATATTGCATAACTAAAGGAAGAAAAAGTCACCAAATAGAGGCATTTATAACTACAGAACTCAAACACAGTGACTTCAGGTGGCATACAGCATTAAAAATTAACAATATAAAAACCCCAGAAACTCCTACCTCTCCTGTGGCAACAAACATAATCTCAGAAAGCTGAGGTAGTTTAAATAAGTTTAATTTCCTCTGTAGGTCAGCAGAAGAACAAAGGTAAATCATTGTGTCTTTTGAAGTGAATTGTTTTCATTCTATTTAGCTGCCCAACATTTAACATTTTTTCTTGCATGACACAAGTTTTAAAAATAGAACGAGTATGCTACAATATTCATCATGAAATCTTTCCCCTTGGAACTACAAAAACAATTCTCAATTCCACATTTCTATCCTATTACTGGCATTCCTAACCTATGGTACATTTTGCTCAAATACTTCACAGCAGTTTGATTCCCAAAAGTAAATTAGAAACACAAGAAAAAGGAACCTTCAATGGGCTCAGCATGTATACATGACAAGTCGGAAAAATCTTGCTAGGGCAAATATGGATTATATCTTGAAATACTGTGCCACTTCCAAAATCTTGCCAAGAAAACTGCAGGGACTAATCCAGACAATTGCCAGGAGTCCCTTGAAGGCACAAAAAACAAAAATAAATCAACAATACAGAATTCTAATATTCGTCTCTTTTGTCTAGAGATTCTGACATTTATTATCCTTTGAGGATGACTTCCTAGATATATGATCAACTGATTTTTCTAATATATATTGATATTATATATATTTTATCTCTTTTATATGCTCTTTAAACTGCAACAAATGGGTAACAACAATAGTAACAAAATTATAATTTCATAATCTTTCTCACTCTTTCTGCACCTTAGATCTAGAGCTGCATAGCACCTTTTTACTGAGATCGTTATATCCATTGACTTAGTAATTAGGACTACATTGTATAAAAACTTGGATGTTTCATAAAATTTGCTCTTTATTAAATATCTTGGAGGTAAAATTCAGTTTTTATTAGAGAACAAAAAATTCTTGTCAACAGATCCAGCTTATTCCTGCTGTCACTCATTACAAAGCCATTGTATTGCATATTTTCAGAGGTACTTGTGCAACATTAAAAAAATTCATTCATCGCATGTATATTCTCAAGGCAGTGTGGTTTTGATTTGTTCCCACAAAATTATCCCTATCCTTTTTTATCTATTTTATGTCTAAAAAGAACTCTATGGTCAAAATTTGTGAAGATTCTCAATCATCCAAGTCATAGTTGTCTCAAAGTTGTTTTTTTTCCCTTCAAAGACGCTTTTTTCTCCAAAAGGCAACTGGACTGTTTTTTCCTTGAGAAAGAATTAGTTTTGTTTTTCATCCAAGAACAGTGGTAGGTTTCAAATTTTTTTACTACCGGTTCTGTGGGCGTGGCATGGTGGGCGTAGCATAGCTTGGTGGGCATGGCATGGAAGGATCCTGTAAAATCTCCATTCCCACCCCACTCCAGGGGAAGATTACTGCAAAATCCCCATTTCCTCCTGATCATCTGGGACTTGGGAGGCAGAGAATATATGGGGGTGGGGCCAGTCAGAGGTGGTATTTACCAGTTCTCCGAACTATTCAAAATTTCCGCTACTGGTTCTCCAGAACTGGTCAGAAACTGCTGAAACCCACCTCTGTCCAAGAACCTTCATCACTTCTGATGGTGGGGGGAAAGAAGGATAGATTCTGATAGGATGGATGAGGGATGGATACAATGGATACAAAATACAATCCTTTTATTCCCCCTCCCCATCCTATAAGAACCTATCCTTCTATCCCTCCCCCGCCATCAGAACTGATGAAGCTTCTTGGATGAGAAGTCATTTTCTTCTTCCTCAAGGAATAAAACAGTCCAGTTGCCTTTAGAAGAAAAAAGCACCTTTGAGACATCTATGGTAAAGGGAGAATTTGAACCTGGGTTTCTCTTATCCAACATTCTATGGAAGAAAGTGTGTGCACATTATTAACAACTATCCATTAAAAGTAAAAGAACATTATCCTGGGGATATGACATTCGCAACATCTTATGTCATTCATTTGATGACTTCATTGAGCAAATTACATAAATTGATGCAAATTGATGTCAATATGCAAGTGACAGAAATCCTGCAGAAATCAGATCTGTTTCATAAAGAGTCCCATGCCCTACTTTAGTTATTCTGCCTTCCATTCTGTAGAAATATCAATGTATGACTGTATGCTGATGACACAATATTTTTGTCCTTAACTTGTACTGCTTTAGAAGAGCTTTTGGACCACTTATCAATTACTCCAGTGAGGACACTTTAACAATTGATTAGAATATCAAGACCCAAATCCTTACTTCCTGCAAACCCCCAAAACAATGAATCTGAAGGTTGGATGGATGCATCACTTAATAGTAAACATCTTTAAATATTTAGGGTTGGTATTTCAAACTTGTGGAAACTGCAATGCTCACTTAAGGAATGTATCCCAAAGTGCACAGAGATTAACATCAAGCTTATTATTTCACCTGAGAAGCAGCGTTTATTAGGGCCAAACTAAATTAGTCTTAAAACAGGGGATTTTAGATACAGGAGAGCCAAATGGAAACATCATAATTTATAAATAATCAAATTTAGCTCCCAAGCAGTTCCATACTTATAGAATTTTCAATCACTAAATGTACATTAACTTATTTTAATGCCTTCCCCATAGCAAGACTGAGTGGCTCTGAGTATGAGGTATATTGGCTCAGGGAGAATTGCCACCTTTGGTCTTCGATGGGGTGGTGCTACCCCAAACAGACCCTGTGCATAATACGGGGGTTCTCCTGGACTCACAACTCCTATTTGAAGAGCAGGTGGCAGTCATGGCCAGGAGGGCCTTTGCGCAACTGCAGGTTGTGCACCAGTTACGCCCTTTCCTGGACCAACAATCCCTACTCACAGTCACTCATGCCCTAGTCACTTCCCATCTTGACTATTGCAACATGCTCTACATGGGGCTGCTCTTGAAGAGCATCCGGAAGCTCCAGTTGGTGAAAAATAAAGTGGCCCACATGGTTTTGTGCAGACCACGGTGTACACATGTATCACTTCTCCTGCAGGAGCTGCATTGGCTGCTGATTTGTTTCCGGGTGCAATTCAAGGTGCTGGTTGTCACCTTTAAAGCCCTTCTTGGCTTGGAACCAGGTTATCTGAGGGACCGTCTCTTGCCGGTCACATCTACCCGAACCATCCGAGTGGGGAGGCAGGGAATGCTGCAAGTCCCACCTCGAGGGAGATACACCTGGTGGGATCCAGAAGAAGGGTTAGGCCTTCTCCGTGTTGGCTTCCTCTCTCTGGAACATCATTCCCCAGAGATTAGAACGGCCCCCACTCTAACAATCTTCCAGAAGGAGCTGAAGACCTGGTTCTGCCAGATGACCTGAGGACCCTAGAGCGGGATGGAGTCCATTAAATGGCTCGTGTGATCTGCTGTTCCCAGGACAGGGGGTGGGGGTGATTTTATTATATTATACTATATTAATTTATTTGATTCTCTTTATTAGTTTTATTGTTTTAAATGTGGTTTTATATTCTGTAAGCTGCCTTGAGTTGCCATGGGTGAATAGGCGACAATATAAATTCAATAAATTCAATAAATAAATAAATAGCTAGCTAGCAGTTCTGGAAAGAAAATATAAGACATTTCCCTTTCAAATACAGTATTGTCCCTGCACCATGAATATGACAGTAAACATGGTTTATGCTCTTCTTTACAGGTAGTCTTTGACTTAAAACCACATTTGACCCTAAAAATTCCTATTGCTCAGCAAGATGATTAAATGAATGTTGCCCCACTTTGTATCCTTTCTTGTCACAGTTGTTAAGTGGATCATTGCAGTTGTTAAGTTAGTAACATGGCTGTTAAGTGAATCTGTCTTGCCCATTAACTTTGCTTGTCAGAAGGCCACAAAAGGTGATCACATGACCCCAGCAATAATACAGGCCAGTTGCCAAGCATCTGAATTTGGTTCACCATGATCATGGGGATGCTGCCATGGTCATAAGTCATTTTTTCAGTGAAGCTGTAAATTTGAATAGTCACTAAACAGACTGTTGTAAATCGAGGACTACCTGTATTATCACATTTCCCAAAGACTTTTGTCACCGGCTAATTATCTCTCTCCTATTTCCAGTAATTTTTCAAATATTCTGATAATTTCTGTTTATATAATCTGGTAGATAATCAAGATAACTGTATCTATCACAATTCTGTTAGATTTGTTTAACTCCACTCACAAATGGCTGATAACAGCTATTGACACAAGTGACATTTTTCTTTTTTAAACAATATGTTATTTTATATAGTATGTTACACCTATTTGCCACAATTTACACTCTTAGGCACTGTTGCCAATAGGATGATTAAGGCTATGCCCATTCAGTTTTTAGATTGCCCCTTGCCCTGTTTATGCCTGACCTAAATTTCTCCTCCATAGTAATACAGTCACATCACTAATGCCCAGTTTGAAATACTTGTAGATTTTAGTAATTCTGTGATTCTGTCTCTTCCCTAGCTATTTGTATTGTCATTGTTAATATTATATATTGTTTTATAAAATAGGACACTTCTTACATAGATTTATATAATTGTATTTATCACTGTCTTTGAGACAGTGTCTTATATATCTATATCTCCTTAATGTTTATACATTTGTGATAGCATTTTAAATCCTACTTATTCTTTAGTGGGTGGGTGGGAGGGAGGGAGGGAGGGAGAGAAGGAAGGAAGGAAGGAAGGAAGGAAGGAAGGAAGGAAGGAAGACATTGGTTAACTATTGGATAATAAGAGGGCTTTAATTTTAGTACTGAATATAAATTTTTATGGTCAGTGATCAAAACAGAACCACTACAACAAAATCAAATTGTATCAAGGTTCAATAAACTGAGGTTTTCATTGTCCTTGGAAGCTGCTTACATACATCAAGATTACTTCAGTTGATTATAAGGAGTTGATTATATTGACTTGCAGTTTACAGAATTAAATCTTTCATGCACGTCACAGCTAGGCTCACTCACGGGGGGGTGGGGGAACCTATTATTTACTTCAGATTTTATTTCTAAACCATTTGAAAATAAAATGTTATCCTAAATGAAATGTCATGAACTATAAAATGTGATGAATTGGGCTGACATCTAATGTTGCCTAACTTGCTTGTAATGTTACAAGCAAAACTCAGGCATGAAACAGTCTACAAAATGTTCATTTTATGGTTGATCTCCTTGGGTGTATGAATCTATTGCCTCACTTAACTGCATCAAAAAGACATTGTTGTTTGCCCTTGTTGAAAATTTGTATTTTCCCAAGGGCAAACATTTTCCCAAGTATTCAAATCTCCTTACAATAAATTCCTTCTTGCCAATATGCTATCAGAATGCAAATTGCTGAACTTCACACAAAAGACCACCTAATTTCATACAATCCAATAAAATAGTAGACATCTTACGTTAGATTTAGAAAATCACAGAGAAATCAGCTGCACATCGTAATTTCTCAGGGTGTTGCTTCATTTATAGATCAATAAAACAAAACAAAGAAAAGGATGTAATTCAGACCACGGTTGTTCCTAATTATGATACTTCGCTTTTTTCCCACTTAGTAAGTTCACCTGATTTGCTTTGCTTCTCAGGAAGAAAACACTTATTTTCCTAACCCAGCATGGAAGCCAAATGATCTATTGAGCAGGAGCAGAACAATATTTTTTTCTCTAGCTCCTCAAATGAATGTGAGAATGGATGAGTGTCATAATGGGTAGCTAGAGTTCTTCTAGGCAGCATCACAGCCCAGTGATTTTTTTCTCTGATACAATTAACTTCAAACAAGGAAAAAATAAGCACATTTTTCTGAATCAATAATTATATTTGTTCTATTTATGTATATATAATAACAAAACACATGTTCTAACATCATAGCTTTTGCTAGTGTGATAGGATTTTTTGCTCATCTATCCTCTATTCAGTCTCTGATTGCTCTCTAAATTGAGTCTGGACAGTTTAAAAGCATTTGAGAGCATGATTTTGCAGGAAGATTGAAGAGTACTCTACAGCAGTTTCCATTAGCAGAAATATTTTCTACTAACAAAAGGATACCATGCATAAAACAATAATAAACAGTCCATTTAATTATAAATATTGGAAGTAATTAAATAATCAATAGAAGGAAATGAATATCGGGGTACAGTAAAATTACGATCCATCCATTTTTATGCAGCAAGTTTGGTGAAATATATCTATGCTCAACATCTCAAACCATATATTTCCAAATATTTTGGAATATAATTAATTGTAATTTTATAATAAATTATAAATCAGCTATCTAACAACATAGATTCCCCTTTTCCATCAACATATTATACAATATACAATAAATTTTCATTTGAAAAAGCTTCCTTACTGAAAATATTTTCAATATTTTTTGAAAGAAATCTTACAGATAAAAAACTAATGCTGTCAGTTACTAAAAGGCAATGATTATCTTTTTATTCTTCCAAAACATTTATCATTTTAAAATGCATGTTATATAGCGAAGAACTTTTTTTTCCTAATGAAGACTGTTAGCTTGCTTTACATTTCCCATTTGCCTGTTCACTATATTATATGTATAGCTGTGTTCAAGAGCCAGTTCGGTTTAGCAGTGAAGGCATTAATTTGGAAACCAGGAGTCCATGAATTCTAGTCCTGTTCTAGGGAAAAAAACAGCTGGGTGACTGGGTCTCACATCCTAGGAAGAAGGCAAGGGAAAACCACAAAGTACAAATATACTTTTATTTTTCTCAACCCAATTGTGAATACATTAATCAGTCTAAACATTTGTATTTTCTTGAATGTTTTGGTGACCTTCTTTGCTGTGTTATTTGGTAAGCATGTATGTGTGCTTATTTGTGCATGAAGATAGTCTGTACTACTAATACTCATTACAACAGAGTCAGTATGGTCAAGCGGTTAAGGCACTAGGCAAGAAAGCAGGAGACCGTGAGTACAAGTCCCGCCTTAGCCACCAAAGCCAGCTGGGTGTCTTTGGGCCAGTCACTCTCTCTCAGCCCAACCCACCTCACAGGGTGGTTGTTATGGGGAAAATAGAAGGAGGAAGGCATGTGGGATATGTTCAATGCATTGAGTTATTTGTAAAAATAATAAAGGTGGGATACAAGCAAACAAACAGATAAATCCCAGTCATCATCATCTAATGGCTTCTTCTTTCAGAAGTCAGAGTAAATCTCCAAGAATCTTATCGATTCTTCTGTCTCTTCCTACTATCTCAGGCTTCAAATCCAAGGCAGCTTGGCAGTATCATCAACAATCATAAAAACTTGATCAAAAGTATTTTAATAAACAAATATAACCATGCCTGTATGCTTCCTATAAGTCATATGGTATTAAGACCTTTTGGGGAGCGTGATGAGAGAATATTCCAGCTCAGTAAGCTTCTGAGGTAGGCACTGCAGTGTTTTTTCATCCCTTCTGTGGAGCTGTGTATTAAATATGTATTTAGTGGATAAGCAATTATCCTAATTCTTTTTGTCCCTCTATGCTAATGTTCAGCATAAGACAGCTGTACAGATATGCTGATGTAACATTAAACCAGCTGGAATTAATATTCAAATAAAGTAATCAAAAACACTTGGGAAAGGAAGGAAAGAAAGAAGAATGAATGAATGAATGAATGAATGAATGAAGTACAAGATGCAGATAGCCTTTGTATTGCGCAAATGTTATGAAAACTTTACTTTGTTTACAGGCTATAATCAATTATAAATGAAAGTACAAAAGTCTCAGGACCTTTTTATTTCACGAGGCTGGTCTGGCCTAACCTCTCCCATTCTCTTTTTAATGTAAATTTAAATGTAAATTTTAATTTGTTCTTAACCTGAGGTTTTAAATTTGTCTTGGGCTAAATTGATTTAATTTGATTTTACTTCTGCTCTTAAATTTTTGTATTCTATGTGTTTTATCTTGTGCCTGTTCACTGCCCTGAGTCCTTCGGGAGTAGGGCGGCATATAAATCAAATAAACATAAACAAACATAAACAACAAAGAAATATCAACAGAATTGTTTAATTCAAGATTTTAAAAATATTAAAATTATGTAGAACTATATCATGCCAATTAGAACAGCAATTGATTAGAATATCAATTAATTATTTTCGTTCCAGTTAAACAGACGAGATCAACATGCTTGGTTGAATCAGCATTTATTCAGTACTAATGGCTAGAGCTATCTTCATTAATTATACATCAATATTCAGTAGATTCCTTTCTTTCATTCTTTGTTTATGTAGATCCATCCATTATTACATCTCTAATCATCCAACATTTCAGTCTTTACCAATAAAGGAGAATATTTGTAGCTCAGAGTTGAAATGAGGGGTCTTTGGTTTTCTTGCATTACCCTAACTAGGTAACATCATCAGTGTTAGTAAGGAGTGTTGTTTGCTGTCAGTTTATATTCAGGTGGCTTGCCTGTCCGGGGGGGGGGGGAGTCTTAGAGATCAAGCAATACCCCAATCAAAAAAACTGCCAAAGAGCCATCAGTAAACAGCCCAGCCAAAGAATCCCTAAGACCGGCCCCACCCACACAGACAGGCAAGACACCAGAATATAAACTGACTATAAGCATTCCTTATTAGCACTGTTACGATGTTACCTAGTTAGGGTAATAAAATGTTTGCAAGAAAACAAGCAAACTCAGGACCCCTCATTTCAGTCTTTCTACTATTGCCCCCAAATCAGCATGTGTTGCTGTGCATACAAGTTAGCAATATTTTAGCAGAATTACGATAACATCTGATTTCTTTTACTGAAATACTGATGGAAAAATACAAAATATGCTTATATTCAAAATGTGTTCCTTACGCTTATCGTGAACAGTATTACTGATAATATGGATATTATAATGTTCCTTGATTGATGCCTTTATTATTTTCATCTCATAAACTAGCAAATGTCCACTGACCCACCAATAAGCCTTTCCCCAAGAAATCACATTTGTTTGTTTATATAATTAACTCCTTATATAACAGCATCAACTCAGAATTCTCTCTCGAGGCACAAAAGACCAGCTCAAATTGTCCTACTTTAGACACTTCATATTGTACAAAGATCTTGCTCTCTGGAAAAGGCTGTAATGCTGAGAAAAGTAGGAGTAAAAAGAAGACAACAATCAGCAGCAAGGTGGATGGACTCAGTTACAGTGGTGATGGATGCACTTTTGGACAATAGAGAGATCAAGTTAGGGATCGATTATCCTGAAGAAAATCTATGTGGATGCTAGGTGCTGAAAATGACTTGATCACACATAATCATTAAAAATCAAAGAAAACTCTTAGAAAACAACTCTTGTTTCTTTACTATTTAAAGCAGGGATCCCCAACCCCTGGCAGTGGTGTATAGTGCACCAGAAACTGGGCTAAGCAAATGAGCGAAGCAGGCAGGAAGCTTGTGAAACCACACCTTCCCAGTCTGCAGAAAAACATCTGTCCACAGAACCGGTCCCTGGCACCCAAAAAGTTGTGGGGGGGGCTGCTGATTTAAAGCCATATTGTATTTCTTTTTCGCCTTACCATACCAGTGGTGGGATTCAAATTTTTTTACTACCAGTTCTGTGGGCATGGCTTGGTGGACGTGGCAGGGGAAGGTTACTGCAAAATCCCCATTTCCTCTTGATCAGCTGGGACTTGGGAGGCAGAGAATAGATGGGGCCAGTCAGAGGCGGTATTTACTGGTTCTCCAAACTACTCAAAATTCTCCAGAACTGGTCAGAACCTGCTGAATACCACCTCTATACCATACTATTCGCTCACAGTTACTCTTCTTTTACCTTGTATAAACAATGCTTTAGCTTTGTTACTGACAAATATTTAGCTTTGTTACCTACACAATATATTCATACTAGAAAGAGTACATACATTCACTGATGTTTATATTCCTATACACCATGCCAAACACGGAGAAGTCATGTACTTGCACATTCCAAATGATATATGAAAGTTCCTGTCTTAAAAAGAAGTTATCTTACTGGTAAGTTTCAAGGTCACAAGTATTGCTTTTAATTAAATTATCATTGAAGAAGAATTACTATTTCAATTTTTGTGGAAAGATTAGAGAACAATAATGAATGAATCAGAATATTTTAAAAAATGATTTTAGTTATTGATTGCACAGTTTTTTGAAGATGTGGGCAGCATTATAAAATTAGTTAGAGAATTTTTAATTGCCTGCCAACTATAAAGGTGAAAGTGTGGCAGGAAGGTGTTTGAAATTTACATCCCATGGTATTAACAAAAAATTGTAATTCCCAATATGGATGGTGGTTTAATGGAGGGCTGGGAAGCCTTACCAACCTAATACTTTCCAATAGGTCTCTTGCCTAAATGCTATTAAGCACCTTCTTTTACTGCTTCATTTAAAATCAAAAGTTTATGATGACAGAGAGAGATGACCTTGAATGCTGAAATGGGAGACAAGAAAAATCCAAACATCATCATCCAACTCTTTATCAGATATTGGATGGAATATTCTGAATTTGAGTCATTTATGCATTCTGGGATATTTATAAAACAAAGGAAAGCAATGCCAGCTGTCTATTTGAACATTAAGCGTTGTCTCAGAATCTGTAGATAACTTGTACCGCAAAATTTATTCAGTTCACTGAATAGGAAGGACTGCTGTGAACTGCTCAGATGGGGGCAACAGTCAGAAGAGGTATGAAATAAATAAAATACATATTTAAAAGGTCAAATCTCATAGCTGAGCTCAACTCCTTTAGATTTCAGAGATACATCCTGTAGTTTCTTCAGTGACCCTACAGAAGTGGTCTGCCTTCGCCCTTTTTCAATAAAAATCTAGACAAGTTTTATTTCTCCGGACAACAAGAAAAAACACTTGTACAATAGTCTTCATATTTTGATATTCTATAAATTAATGATGTAGGTAGAAGAGCAAAAAACAAAAGTCAAATCTAACTAGTGAAGTTTGGCCAAGGAAAATGCATCACAAATGGAAGACTAGCTGAGCCAATGCACTCACCTGCTTAGATGAAAAGTAACAGAAACTAGGAACATAGTAAGATTTGATGGCTGATGTTCCAACTGCTGGAACAAATTGAAGAAATTGTCTTAATAGTCAGTGAAAACCAACCTGAAGCCTTAATACAGGCAGTGAGGATATACAACATGATCACTTTTACCTTGCTGCCGTCATTAAGGGTTTTCATCTGATTTTGCTGCTCTGAACCTAGGTAGACAGAGGTACTTTTAGGTCTTCATCTGATTCAGTGGATAAATCAAAGCTGTGTTCTGTGATTGTGATGGAAGAGAAGGACTACTAAATAGATTATGAATGTTATCCTTTCAAAGAAATAGTTAAAACCTCTCGGACAACTAGTCTCTCTTATGATACTTTCATGACACAGATGCCCTTCAAAGATGTAGAATGCTTGCATGACAAAATTAAATACCATATTCCTACAATGTAACTTAAAATTTCATTTGATTTTTGAAGTCTGGATATACAGCTGAAATGGTAGTTTCTCACATTTTTGTTTGAGCAATTTATTTTAAATTTATCCCAAACAGAATTTGGTCACATTGTGATACTTGACAGTGAAAAATGTTGCATTTAGTTCTGCAGTTATGCCTTTATACCAGGGGTGTCAAACTGGATTACTTCGAGGGCTGGATCAGCATCGTAATTCTCTGCAGGCTGGCAGGAGGGGGAGACAGGACGGACGCCTCCTGCAGCACTTTACCAACCAAAATGAGGTGCAGCGGGGCCATGCGTGCCCCCCCGCCTTGTTTTCGCCCTCTATGGCCTCCGGCAGCACTCTGCCAGCCAAAAATGGGCTGCACGGAGGTCTCTGAAGGCCTCATGCAGCCTGTTTTTGGCCAGCAGTGTTGCAGGAGGCCAGGGAGGCCAAATTTGAGCCGCAAGGGGCTGCATGTGGCTATTTTGGCTGGTGGAGGTACCGCGGGCTGGTCCTCTGAAATTTCCAGCATGGCCCTGTGGGCCGGATTTAAGCACTTTGAGTTTGACACCCCTGCTTTATACCATTATACTATTCTGGTTATGCTAGAAACATTGTGTTTTATTGTTTTGTCCATCAGTATGCTATTTCTTTAAATCCAGTGTTACTTCCTGGGGAAGGATTTCTTGCAGAATTAAACCTTATGAGCTGCTATGTGGAATCTTCCAAAGAAGAGCTAGTATGAGAGATAGGATTTTAAACAGATGGTAATGGTTTATGTGGATCTGCTGGAAGACCATGTGCATTTCAAATACCATTTCAAAATAATGCAAGTGTTAATTGCAATGATGTAAGCATTTGCTTAATAGTGCAATGATTAGGCAAGAAAACAGATGTTTAAATTTATTTTCAAAATGTTAGATAGCTCATATCATATTAGTTGAACTGGAAAATTTTCAACAGGGATTATTTATGAGGAACAACATCTTCCTAACAATGCACTGTACTAATTTCAATGTATGTATGCAAGTATATATTTTTAAATAATGAGAACAATTTGGCACTTAAACCACCAAAGTGTTTTACCTACAGAAGTCTCTTTGTCCCATTATATTGACCCATCCCAGCTGTTCAGTCAGGGAAGGTATGTTGCAGATCTCATCAGTCAAAGGATTCTGACTCTAATTCTAGACTAGAAAGAGAGCCTTCTCTGCCACTGCCCCCACCCTATGGGATATTCTTCCCCCTGAGGTGAGACAGGCCTCCATTTCTTGGCCTTCCAAAAAAGACTTAAAATATGGCTGTGTGACCTTGCGTAGGGAATCCAAAGGAACATGCAGCCATGGGGCAGGCTAGTGCCCTACAGACCTTTTAATTAATTTTATCAATGGTTTATCCATATTTTTCCAACTTTTATATACTATTTTTATATTTTAATACTTTGTCATACAATGCCTAGAGTCCCTCTCTGAGGGAGATAGGTAGTTCAGAAATGCAAAAAAATTGATTTAAAAAGATGATGTCTTCAAACATAGGTCTGTTGTCTTAAGTCTTCCAACTTAAGGTCATTCTTGTAAAGTGCATTGTGTTTGTATCACTGGCCAGCTGATGACCAATAAATTCTATGACTTAAAGATAGTAGGTTCATAGTGGGTGAAAGCCAGATTTTATTATATATAGATAAAGAGAGTGGCACAGAAAAAAGAAAGTATACTAACCAGTCAGAAAGCCACAAAATAATAGCAGATGTATTTTGGCTGAATGATGCATAGCACCTTTCTGAGATTCAAAATTTCTTCCATGGTGCCATCTCACTGTCACTGTGCAAAACTGTCTTATAGTTTTTATGGTACATTTAAATTATATCTACTCTACGATTTATGTCCTCATGCCTTTGACCTGTTTCTGATTATTTCTAGTGCTAAATTATACAGTCAAGTTAAATTATCTGGAATGACCATTATCACATTTTAAATAGAGGTTTAACACTAGGGAGCACAAACGGCTGTTCCTTCAAGCATAAAAGTCTCTTTTGAACTAAGCTCATTTAAATAGGACTTCATACAAACATTAGTGCAGGAGGGTTTTTTTTGCAACTTTATGGAAATGGCCTAGCATAAGATATCACAAACAAGTGACTTGAAATCAAATCACAGATTAAATTGCAGCATCAATAATAAACAGAACAGCAAAACAGATCCTGAAATACAACTATGAAACATTTCTTCTAGAAGCAAAGCAAAGCAATATATAAAGGACAAGTGTTTAGTTTTGGCTGCTATACTGCGTAAATGAATTCTGAAAATAGGATTTTCTTCCATCAAAAGTTTGCAACATAAAATGACATTGTGGCAGAGAACATGTGTAGGAGAAAGTGTTAAGGTCTCTTTGTGTGGGATCAGCTAGGTGCCAGCAACAGCACAGTAAGTGGAAACTAAATATTGCAAAAATTAGACCTACTGCCGTACTCATAACATAAAATACAACATACTCATTTATACGATATTTATTGAATGAAGTCAGAGAAAGAACAAAGCATTCTTGACAGAGGAAGCTAGAAAAAGAGATTTCACTTTTATCAACACTTTATGAAGAATAGATTTCATATAAATACAAATAATATGCAATTTATAGTTCATATATAGTTCATATCCCTTCATATTTCTATTTAGCCAAAGTTCAACAGTGCTTCCTACCTCACAAATAATGCAAACAAGCTTTTGGTTATAGTCGTATCTCTATAGGCATTTTCAGTGAAATATGTCATTCTGTTGGACAATTCAATACATTTAGTTTTAGCATGATTTTGAAACTAAGAAATTTTTTGGGCAATTTGCTTTATATGATGTCCAGAACAAAGAAGTGTAGGAGAATAGATCACTGTATATATTAATAAATAAGAGGTGCTGAATTATGCAGGTTTAACAACTTCAGCAGAATTTTGGTGCAGAAGAAAAGGCTAAATATTTGTATCCTTTATCCTGCTCCTGATTCCTTCCATTTATTATACCTCTAATTGGTAAATTAATGTGATATTGTCCCCCAGCAAATAAACTACTGAATTCAATGGTGTTGGGGTTGGTTTTTACAGTAATACCTAGAATTACATTTAATCTATGTGCCACAGGAATTTTAGACCCTGCGTTACCACAACTACCTGCTTAGCCATTTCTCACCAACACAGACCAAAACTCATAGTGCTTTTTAATAGCTGTACACTTAAATCATAGGTGTGCTGTCTAAACTCAGTCCCGTTTTCCCTTGATATACAAACAGCCTGTACTGGCAAAGAGGATAACAAACCTAGAGTCTTGTTGGAGCTTTTTTGCTTGTGCAAACTTTACTGTATTTTATTTCAATACTCCCACCCTACCTCCAATTGCTCATGACCTGCAGAGTAGTTCTTTTCTGACTTTGATCACTCCTACTATAAATAATTTTTAATTATGTATCCAGTTTCAAAAGCAGCCTGGCACTTGGCAAAAAAGGATGCTGTTCAAACATAAAAATCCAATCCATGGGAGAGGTTTTATGGTATTATGGATCCTAACCAAGGTGAACTGAATAAAATAATGCACTGGACAGAAACGGAGAATTATGAATACAGATTGTGTTGTACATCTTTCCAGCAAAACCAGCAACTGTAAGTCTCCCTATTCCCCTCCTCAAAAATACTGTACCTTAAGTATTCTGGGAAAAGAAGTAAAAAAAAAAGTTACAACAGATTTCTGTTTTTGCATATTACATGATTTTGATGTCATATAGCAAAATAGTTAAACAATTTCAGTTACAGAGAGAAAGACTAGATCTATGGATCTATTTCTGTGCCTCACATTTATACATTCCAATAGGTGATGCAAGGTCCCTCTCGGGCACTAGAAATTTTGAGTATGTCTCCTCAAATAAGCTTCAATGTTGCATATTCCCATGGCTGCAGGAGTAATCTTTGTTTGACAAGCCCTGGTGATCCCAGAGACTCTTGCCACGAGTTAAAAAAAGGACTTCCAATGGAACACAGACTGTCACAGATTAGAATCAGGAAGCAAGTTGTATGAAAATATAAAATACGCTAACCAAAAGATCTGGATGTAATATCACTGCAACCATCTGTTTTCTTTAATGATTTTTTTGTACTTTTTAAAGAAGTGCCCATATACCAGAAAAAAACATTTAATGAAAAGCCAGTGCTGGCCTTACTTAGGGAAAAGAAAAGATGATTCCTGGTTGCTAAATAATTTAATGGCAGGGTACCCAAAAAGCAAACCCTTCTTCTAAAGTAAAATCAATCATCAATAACCTGACCCTTTCTCTGGATTCCCCCATTCTTCCTTCCCTTTTGCATGACTTTTATCACACACACACACACATCAAATCTACAAGGTAAGAGGCAAACCATGGTCTTACTATGGAAATAATTTTGTCAGACATATAATGACAAGCCTGAAAACAGTCTTGTATAGTTAAAGAGCCGAAGTAGTTCAATATTCAACAATATTTGAAATATCTAAAGGGCATGAAAAGGCATCTTTTCCTTAAAAGGTATGCTGATGATCAACATGGATCAGAAGATCTGGGAAAAGGCCATGGAAATATACAATGTGACATGCAAAGTATATTCAAAAGTGCAATTGTATTCTGATCCAATAATTTTTTGCAAATTCCCCAATAAAGATCGCTCAACCAGTTCTTTAATAATAGCAGCTGAGAGCTGAGCTTTTTAAAAAAATTAGCATTGCTCCAACTTATTATCTGGATTTCATCTCTTTTTCTGGGTTAAAACTACTGACTGCTCCTTCTCTATGTACAGGTAAGTCCTCGACTTACAACCATAATTGAGCCCAAAATGTCTGTTGCTAAGTGAGACATTTGTTAAGTGAATTTTGCCCCATTTTATGACCTTGTTTGCCATGGTTGTTAAGTGAATCGTGCAGTTCTTAAACTAGTAACACGGTAGTTAAGTGAATCTGGCTTTCCCATTTCCCATTGTCAGAAGTCACAAAAGGTGATCACGTGGCCCTAGGACAGTGATGGCTAACCTTTTTGCCATTGCGTGCCAAAAGCGGGGGAAGCGTGGTGGGGTCACACGCACATGTGCCCACATCCATAATTCTATGAGCCCCACCCCTCGTGCTTCCCCCGCTTTTGGCACGTAATGGCACAGTGGGCCCGGTAGGCCCGATTTTTGCTCTCCCCAGGCTCCAGAGCCTTTCTAGGAGCCTGGGAAGGGCAAAAATGGCCTTCCCCACCCCCCCCAGAGGCCCTCCGGAGGCCGGAAACAGTGTGTTTCCTGACTTCTGGTGGGCCCAGAAGGCCCGAAAATCAACTGGCTGGTGCATGCATGCGTGCCGGAGCTGAGCTCGCGTGCCCACCCGGACCATAGGTTCACCATCACGGCCCTAGGACACTGCAACCGCAATAAATATGAGTCAGTTGCCAAGCAGCTGAACTTTGATCACATGACCATGGAGATGCTGCAACAGTCGTAAGTGTGAAAAACAGTCATAAGTCACTTTTTTCAATGCTGTTGCAACTCTGAACAGTCACTAAGTGAACTGTTGTAAATGGAGGACTACCTGTACTTTGCACACCTGAACTCAGCCCTACTTCACAAATTATTTGGCAGCCTACTTTTCAAGATAGTCAGCACTTGCTTTTCTTGTTAATTCTTGAAATTCTCGACTTACAACCATTTGTTTAGCAACGGTTCAGTTACAACAGCACTGAAAAAAAGTGACTTATGACCATATTTCACATGCTACCATTGCAGCATCCCCATGGTCATGTGATCAAAATTCAGACATATGGCAATTGGCATGTATTTATAATGATTGCAGTGTCCTGGGGTCATGTGATCACCTTTTGTGACCTTCCGACAAGCAAAGTCAACAGGGAAGCCACATTCATTTAACAACCGTGTTATTAACTAGCAATTGCAGTGATTCACTTAATAACGACAATGGCAATAAAAGTCGTAAAATGGGGCAACACTCACTTAACAATTGTCTTGCTTAGCAATGGAAATTTTGGGCTCAACTGTGGTTGTAAATTGAGTATAATCTGTATTACATCATTCCTTGACAAAATAACTATACTTAAGCAGAAAAAACATCCCATACAAAATGTGCATGTGTATATGTGTGCATGATTAATTAAAGCAGAAGCTTACCCACAGGTTACTATAGCTCATTCCAATGAAAAATGGAATTATACTTTCAAGAAAATGAATAATCTGAAGTAAAGCACCAGCGTCCCAGCAGAAGGTATTTTTAGAAGAATTTGTAGATACTGGAATTTTTTTCTAGTCTGGGCAATTTTAATTTTAATATTTTAGTTAAATTACTTTATCAAACACTGCTATTCAGGAGTTTCTTCAAATCTTGAAGCTATGCCATTCTCCAGTGACAGATCTGTGGATGAATTTTGTGCACATATTTATCCTATCAGACTTAATGTTGATCCATCACAGTGAAATTAAACAACATTTTTACCTGCAATCAAATAAAATCTGAGGGATTTTGCCGTATGTCTTGATAGATTTTATAAGACGGGCAGTTTTTTTAAAATACAAAATCTCTCTGTAGAAGAATTGCTGCAAGAGGGGTTATCTGCATGTTTCAAAACTGATCCCAGCTATGCAGAAAAAGGAAAGAACTCTTGCAGTTGGTTGGCCCTCTTCTGTGCTTCAGCTTCTGTACTTGGTAGCAATGCTTCTGATTTATTTCAGAAAAGAGGTAAGCTTGTTAGGGAAAGGAGCAATAATCTCTTTCTAGTGTATTTGAACTATCATTTCCAATTGGGAGCATAATGTTAAATGGATTCCTCTTTTCAAGAATATGACATACAACACTGTCACTGCAGTATCTGTATTAGATTAGATTAGAATTAGATTAGAATTTTGCATTGATAAATGTAACAACAATGTATTCTAACTGTAGTTATTCAATATTTTGTGAAATGGTATGGAAGCGAAGCCACTCAGTTGTAAGGAGAAGAATCAGATGATTGTTTTTTGTTTGTTTTTTTAAATTGTTTTGCAGTATCTTAAAAGCCAATTGGTTTAAGTTCTGCAGCCTAGGCATTCAATTTTGCTTACTTTTTTCAGATAAGCAAAAAAAAAAAAATGTTGACATTTATTATTGTTCAGTGCTGATTTGTTGTTTTAGGCCTGATTAAAATTAGATGTAAGTAGATTTTATTGGTCAGTCAAGGACAATAATTTCAAATATACAAAAGCAAGCATATTTTTGATTATCTCAGTATAGCATGAAAGAGATATCTGTCACCAGGAACAACAAAAGCCTGCCAGACTCTTATTTAAAATTTGCACCAATCTATTTCCTCTTTCTGAATTCTAGGATGCCTTAGTGCAGCTAAGATATCATAGGATGAAAGTGGAAATAAAACCACAGTCCTGAAGGGGGATGTGGAATTTGGATGATGGAGAAGAGAAGAATTTCCCTTCTCCATGCTAAAACTAAAAAAAAAAAGAAAAGAAAAACATATTCCAACTTTCTCTTTTAACCAGGATCACCAGCTCCAAGCAGTTTTTGGAGTATGTGGGAGTCAGTGGGACTAGTACAAATCCACATCTGGAGCAAACTGGAGGCAAAATTTCTTAAGAGTTTCCAGATCCAGATCATAGCAATTTCTTATCATCCTGCTGATGACAGGGCACCAATGTTGATCCAGTATAAAAAGTGAGTACATGACTATGAGTCTCAGAAAACTGCCCCAAGATGCACCAAATGGAATTAAGGTATGCCTAATCATTTCACCTCAGAGAGAGAAATACATTCACACCCTTTTGGGAGGGCTCATTCTCGTATTTTGGATTTATACACCCCCAGTCCTTGGCACATTACCTGCAAAATGATGAGACAAAGACCAGTGTTACTTCTGTTTTGTAAACGATCAGCAAGGAAGCTGAATTTGTGTATAATAATTTTCCTATTTGCATATCATCTTTTTATTTAATGTCAACCTGACCAGATAACAAGAAACATGACCAGATAAGCTAATGCTACATTATTGTAATGCTACATAAGCATAACCTTAAAAGTTTAAAGTACCATTTCCTTCACAGCCTAAGAGATGGTATCTTCTGAGGTTCTTGCCCACCTAGTATCCAGCTGCAGGCTATATTGTCTCTTATCTGACTATTTACTAGGCAGCATTTCCCAAAGTCTTTCCCAGGAACAATTATAACTCATCCATTGTCTGCATCATAGTCATCTATCTTCAAGACTTCGAATCTCCTCAGGAACTTCAGAGAGTTCACCAGTTCCACAACGAACTGGTGGCTCTTGCTAAGGCTTCTTATAAGCATACTACTGAGTATCATCACCTGGAAGGCAACCCCATTACCAAGAGGATTTAATTTGGTTCTCTACCAAGTTTTTACCATACAATACATTCCTTCAAGAAAATTTATTGACCTCCTTTCTGTAACATTTTGGATTAAGTCAGCTGCCTTTCACCTATAAATTCCATCTCCAATGAAAATACACCAGGTTTTCCACCAATCTCTTCTGGTTCTAAAGTACTTTCCATGACTCTTATACTCCTCTCTCCCACATCCTCCTCCAATCTTATTGTGGGAAAGTAGAGGAGATGGGGAGAGACAGGTGGAATGTACTTTGGATTCCTGATGCAGAAAAAGCAAATTGGAGTATCTGTTTTACTGAAAGCAACACCTAAATAACCATTAAGTAGTCAATGACAAAAATAATCTGCAGTAGCTTCATGAGAAAGAATGCCTGGCAGTACCCTGGCTGAAACACAGGCCAATCAGAACCAGTTCTCTTGGAATTTCTTCAATACAGACCAATTAGAAATCTACCTAGATATGGAACCAATCAAGAACCAGTTTTTGTGGACTGATGTAACATAGACCACTTCAAGATCATTTGCCAGAAGCAAATATGAGCCGAATCAGCCCCTCTTCAATTGCCTGGAGCTAACAAGATGTACCCTACAAAGCAGCTGACTCAGCCTCTGAAGATGCCAGCCACAGCTGACAGCAAAATGTCACAATACCAGAAAATTAAGCCACTCAGCTCAATTTTAATTTTAAAGTTAATCACTGCATGAATACAGAAGTGGTTTGCCATTGTTTTCTTCTAGGATGTGATTAAGTCAGTTATGGTATTTCTTGGTGATCTCCTATCCAAGTACTAGTAAGGTTTTACCCTGCTTAATTTTATCAAGAACAGTCAAGTTAACCTGATATTGTATTTGTTCTGATAGTCTATTGTGCCACCGCACAAATCTAAGTGAAATAAATTATTATTGAGCAATACTAAGCCCACCTGCTATAAAGGTAGTCCTTGTTTAGCAACGGATTTATTTAGCAAACATTCATAGGTCTAAAAAGCAAAGGAACTGTTAAAGAAGATCATAAGCAATCATGATTTCACTTAGTGACCACTTCACTTAACAACTGAGTTGCTGGTCCCAATTACGATTGCTAAAGGAGAAATACCTGTATTGACTTTTAATAAAAAAGGAATAATTCTTTTTATTGCCAGTTGTGATTGCTAAATGAGAAGTACCTGCATTGAATTTTAATAAAAAAGGCATACTTCTTTTTACTCACTAGATAATTTTAAGAGCTGTTTAAATTAACACAAATCTGTATTGTTTTGCACATATAAATGGGCAATGTCAGCTCAATCTAAATGTTACAGGGAAAATAGAAGGAGGAAGAAATATTAGATATGTTTGGCTAGCTTGAATTATTTATTAAACTATTTTTTTTATTAAAAACTTTATATGTCTGCCTGGTGACTCTGGGTGGCTTACATCATTAAAAACTACAACATAAAACCATTTCTCACCCATGCTAGCAACAACAAACTCAGGTCAACTATTTGATTGATTCCATCTCTATTCAGGGTCCCCAGACTAGCTGACAAAACCATGTCTTCAGGGCCTTTTGAAAAAGCAACAAGGTGAGGGGGAATCATACTGCTGCGGCAATAATGTTCCATAAAGAAGGGACCACCACTGAGAAGGCCCTTTTTCACAGATGCATAAGTGTATAGCAATAAAGGTGGAGTTAAAAGAAATCTTTAAAAATATACAGATTGAATATAAAAAATTAAAAGTACCCAATATTTCATGAAAACCCAGGTTAAAAATGTGGAGCCCACATTGTTTTAAGTTTCCATGCTATTATCAATATATAAGAATACAGTTTTAAGAATCCAATTCTAGAAACTAACCAATGAACTCTTGGTTTTATACAATGATGGCTTCCGAATATATTCTTAAATTCATTAGATAATGTGAACGCTTTTTGTTGTTTCATGCATGTACTGTTCTTATTATATACTAACCTGCCTCATGGGGTTCTAATTAAGACTTGCATTATAATCTTATCAACAGTCTAATAACAAAATAAGGCACAGCAGCACAAACTTCTGTATTTTTTCATTTCCACACAAGGCTTCTGCGTCAATAAAAACAGTTCTATATCTCTCTAATCCCACAATATCAATGCCACTGGAGAGCTTAGTTGATTTATGCCAGGCTTTCCACAGTGCAATTGAAACTTTGGTTTTTGTTTGTGGAGATGCTGGATTGGCTCCATTCCCCCATGGAACAGCTTCATCTAATCCCTTTTGCTGGCTTCTATATCAGTTTCCATAAGAGGTTGAGTGCTTTGCAGTTCTTCCACAATAAGATAGACAGAATGAAATTTCAGAATGCTAGCAGTGCCCTCTTTTTCTTAAGCGGAGAAAAGCCAGCATACAGATAGGATAATACATGCCTCACTTTTAATGGCCACAATGGAGCCTGGAATTTTGGTCATAAATTGTTGTGGTCGCTAAGGAGTCACCACATGATCTGACTCAATCTACTCACAAAGTGATTCATTGCAGTCATTAGATGAATCATGTGGTTGTTTAAAGAATCCATTTTCCTGAATGTCACAAATCATGGTCATGTGATTGTGGGACGCTGCAACGAGTCATAAATGTGAGCTGGTTGTCAAGTGCCTGAGATGTGAGATGGAGGAGCGGTTGATGTGTTGTAAATAACATCTGTGGGGTTGTACCTTTATAGTTGTTATATGACTGGTCATTAAGTGAAGACTATATGTAATCATTTTTTTTCTCTTTTCCTCTTTTGGTAGGAGCATGAGTGAATACAATAACACTTAAAATTATATACCGCTTCACAGTGCTTTACAGTTCTAAGTGCTTCACAGAGTTAGCATATTGCCCCCAACAATCTGGGTCCTCATTTTACCAACCTCGGAAGGATGGAAGGCTGAGTCAACCTTGAGCCAGTCAGAATCGAACTGTCGAACTGTTCGCAGCCGGCAGTCAGCAGAATTAGCCTGCAGTACTGCATTCTAAGCACTGTGCCACCACGGCTCTTTATTTGAATGAATTCTTTACTTTGCAGCAGGTCAAGACAGGACAGTGATACTTACTGCTTATTCTCAGGATTTCAGTCAATAGAATTTCCATTCAGGCATTATTCAGATCCAAAGTGACAAGTGCTTCAAATCCAATATGGTACCCTCTTTATACTTGTTGGCATCTCATTAAGGAGACTGTGTCTTTTCCTGGGCTTGCATAAGGAAGCCACACAGGCTTAGGAAAATATATATCTGAATATTACTTATATAGTTTTATCAAATTTATACAGCCACAACCTCACCAAAGTGACTCTGGGTGGTGCATAACAATATTGCTAATAATCCATTCAGGAGGCTGTGATACAGTGCTGCTGTGAAAAGTCCATGTGGATTGAAGCAGGAGATCAGTCTAATAAATAAATGATTGCAACTTACTGTTGCCCTCTTAGCTCAAATGTAAATCAAATCAATGGTGATGCTTATGGACAGGGCAGGACAATATTTTCTATTCCCCCTCCCCTGAGTTTTTGGACAAAAATCCTGAGTTTTATTTTTTCTAAAAAAAAAAAAAAGTTGCATATATTTTTTTACTACTATATTAAACTATAGCTTCATATATATCTCCCCATAAATTTGGGGAGAGGTGTATCCAGATTCTAGAACTGGGACAGAGCTATATCTTCCAGACTAAACTAGCTATGTCTTCCAGGACAAAAACAGGATGTGGAAAGAAATAGAAGGGCCTATCAAAATTAATAGTCCAGTCATAACACTTTGTAGAGAGGGAGAGAGGGGGAGGGGAGAGGGAGAGGGAGGGAGAGAAGGGGGGAGAAAGAGAGAGAGAGAGAGAGAGACTCCCTCCGTCTAGCCATAGCAAGGAATTATATATGGGATTGCACACAGAATCTTTTAAAATGCAGCTGTTAAGGAGATAGTTTTCCAGATGCCAAGCAGATACGATCACACTGCCATCCTCTGCTATAAAGATAAATCAAATGGAAAGGGTAAAAGAGAACCCACCCAGTTCTGATACTCATAAATGATTGTGTCTTTTAAATTTATTCAAGCTATTTGCATCTCATAAACCGTATTTATCACCCACTTTTCACTGGATTTATGGTAAGTCCATTAGAAACAGAAAAACTGAAATAAGAGGCTAGTGAATAAAAAAAACTGCTATAGATATCACTTGAGCAAAATCAACAGAATAAAAGACAACGTTTCTCAGATTTAGGCATGCTGAGAAACGTCGTCTTTTATTCTGTTGATTTTGCTCAAGTGCATGTTACTAGGCTACACAAACAATGCCAAGCAAACCAGCTACAACACCAAAAGGCACAGGTTTCTCCCCCTGTAATCATAATGACACAAAGAGATAGAAGATGATGCCCACACATTAAGTGCTATAGCAGCACAGTGCCGAACTGCAGACTGTACTTAGAAATGTATCTTTGATGAAGCAGATGAAGAGCAAGCAGCTCCAAAATGTTATGAAATGGTAGAATTACCATAAATCGACAACAAAGCTTCCATGAATGGAAGAAAATTACAAGGCTCTTAAAGCATTCTAATGTAAAATTCACTGCATTCATACTTAGCATGTAAATTTAATTTTTTTCAGAAACTGAAGAGCTTTTCTGAATGCATGATATGCCAGACATTTCACTCCCCCCAATACCCCTTATTTAGCATGTTTAATAAGCCTTGAAAAAAATGCCTTCATTATTGAAAAGGCATCTACACCCAATCCTAGTATATTACTTTAGATTCAAGAAAAACACTTTTTGAAACATAGGGTATCACAGTATCTAGTAAGCTACATATGCTGTCTATTTGAGAGCGTGTATCAGTTCCTCTTGTTTCAGAACTGATTGTTGTTTTAGCTTGTTATTCTTTTATTCACACTGGAATCTGGTTCCAGTTGTAGATGTTGATAGTAAGCGTCAGGCTTCTGATTCTGGCACAAGACATGGCCCTCTATCTCACACTGTGATTTCCCTCCTTTCATGAAGCATCCTAACCTCACAGAAAGCAGCATGTATCTATACTGTATGTATCATTATTCCCTCCAATACTGAACTTATGTTATTCACTGACAGTAGCAATATCAGGAAACAACAATTCAAGCAGAAATACTTTTTAAAAATCCGGAAGACATTAGCAACAACTCAGTGAGAACCAAATATGCTCAGAGACTTCAAGGATTTTTTTCCCTGATTAGAAATGAAGCATAAATTACTGGAATTGATTGAGGGTAGATGAGAATGAATGACACCAAGCTGGCAGGAATAGCCAACACCCCAAAAGATAGGCCCAAGATCCAGAAGCCTTGAACACTGGGGCCTATCTAACAAAATGAAATTCAATGGTGAGAAAAGTAAGGTTTTATGCTTAGGCAAGAAAAATTAAATGTACAGATGTATAGAATAGGTAGAACCTGGCTCAATAGCAATGTTTGCAAGAGGAATCTTGTAGTCCTACTGGACAATCACTTAAATATGAGCCTGCAGAGTGCCGCAGCCGCCAAAAAAGCCAATGCAATCTTAGGCTGCATTAACAAAGGGATAAAATCATGATCATGAGAAATGTCAATACCACTTTATAATGCCTTGGTAAGACCTCAGTTGGACTATTCATCCAGTTTGGGTCACCACAATATAAAAAATATGTTGAAACTCTGGAAAGAATGCAGAAAAGAGCAACAAAGAGCAACAAAGATGATTCCCACTGGGGCTGGGAATTGGATATGTCTAGTCTAGTGAAAAGAAGGACTAGAGGTGATATGATAGCAGGGTTCCAATATTTGAGTAGCCGCCAAAAACAAGAGGGGTCTACTTCTTTTTCCAAAGCACCAGAAAGCCGGACAAGAAGCAATGGATAGAAACTAAGAAAGGAGAGGAATAACCTAGAAATTTCCTGGTATTGAGAACAATTAACCAGTGGAATGGATTGCCTACAGAAGTTGTGGGTGCTCTATCACTAAGGTTTTTAAGAACTGATTGGGAAGCCATTTATCCAGAATGGTATAGGGTCTCCTGCCTGAGCAGAAGGTTAGGGTGAACATCTGAACAAAGTAGCTTCTGAAATTTTAGTTAAAAATTATCAACTACACCACTAATGTAACATTTATTCAAATATTTTTCAACATTTATTTCCAAGGAGAAGAGATTTAAGTGAAAGTCTTACGGGTGAAGAACAGTGTTCTCACACTTAACTAGTTATGAGGATGCCATGTGAATATCTTTCATTGTTTAATATCTCAAAACCAGTCTTCAATCTCTCTCTTATGTCCACATTCGAATTAAATCTCAAGAAGACTTTGGAGGATAGATCTGTTCCCGTCAAGATTTTCTTCACTGGCATATCTAGAGAGACTTCAGGCAGATGAAAAATGTTTTGGAAACATTTTAAAGAGAAATTCTCAAACATTCTGAGAGTATGGCATAAAAAGAGGTAGAGACAAAGACAATGGCAGAAACTTCTTTCACAGAGCACTGTGATAAACTAAGGAAGATTTCAGTATTGCATAAATACTTTTTCCTAGTCTCTTCATAGAGGCCTGGACATACATTATTGGAAATGAGTTACCATGTTCCTATCACATGCTGTATTAGCTTTAATATTTTGGCTACATAATAAGACAGTGGTATATGCTTCAAAAGTGATCGGAAAGAATTGTTTCAGACCAGATGTAATGTTGCATTTCCCTGTATTAAGGCAGACTAGCTTTTTTTTAAGCCTCAAAAAAGTGCCAATGCTTTAAGAGTCACATTAACATTAACTTTAATGAGCAGATTCCTTAAACAGTGAGACCTTTCTTTCAGGCTCATATTTGAATTACTTAATGAATACCAGAGAAGTGCTGTATTTGTGTGAGGTCCAAATCATGCACAACTCTATTGTTTATGTTTATACAGATTCAGGAAAATAATATTTGTTATAAGAAGCATAAACATGGAAAGATAGTGTAATATTTTATATGTTAAGCAGATCAATATGGGTTACTTTAGTTTGCCACAAAGGCATAACACTCTACGACATACAGTACAAAGCTTATTAATTTAAATTGAAAGGAGATAGAACGTGTTGCCATAGCTATATTTTATGCAGTCTCCAAACACCTCCACTCCATTCTTCCCACTCCTTGAAATGCTCTTATTCTGAACTTCCTGCTCTTTAGAATAAGGCACATTTAGGATGTCACCTAAAAAACTGATTTAAGCAAAGCCAAATGTTTGGTTTATAAGGATAATCAATCTTTTTTTAATTAATAACTTCATTTTGTCTGTCTGAAACCTTATTGCTTCAAGAAAGAAATTCCCTACATCACCCATTTATATTGTAAATAAAATAAATATCCCATTCCTCACATTTAACAAACATTTATCTTTCCTATGTGAGAATTCTTCAAAAGTAATTCTTTGAAAGTATTAAAAAAATTATGTTAAATCTTATGAGTTTACAGTCTCAATAAAAAAGATATGTTTAAAAATGTAGTTGTATGATATGAACAGCAAAAATAGTTTTGCATGTATGTGAGAGAGAGAGAGAAAAAGAAAAGGCCTGATTTTCAAAATATTGCAGACACAACAAATATTGTTTAATATTCAACAAATATTTAACCATTTTGCATTTGACTATATCATATTTTTCTGATAACCTCTTAGTGCTAATTCCAGTATTAACAGATAGTAGAGTTTTCCTCAGTTAAAATATTTGGACAAAACTGTATACTAAAAGAAAGGGCAGAAGATGCTAAAATATTCCCCCACAGAATTTAGCAGGTCTGCATAACATGTAAGTTAGTAAATGTAGGACCACACATAACATTTTTCAGAAATATTTTCCTCTATGGTGAATGGGAAATTATGGGAATTGAAATGAAACTCATCTGAAGGGAATTAGATCAGGGAAGGTACATTATGTCTGTTCAGCAAGCTAAATTGTTTTGTGCTACTCACAAGCCTAAGTTAATAGACAGCCTGTAATTGGTTATGTGAAGTTATGGGGAAAGACCTACCTGAAGGTATGATTTTAAAAACTGTGTGCCATTTCAAATGTCAGTAAAAAAATGAAAAGGAATTAGAATCAGCAGCATCGATACTCTGTGTATGAATTGCCAACGTCACAGCATAATCTACATGTTACTTTGAAATTAGTAGTAAATATTTCCATAAACATTTAATAAAACCATTAAAAAAATTAGACAAGACATAAAAAGCCCTTGCTTCAAAGAACGGCACTGCACAAAAATACAAGATTATTACAAAACTGGGTTAAATAGCATTTAAATTAAGATATCTATTTAGTATGAATTATATGTGAAAATATATATGTGTAACAAAGTTAAAGCAAGAACTCTTATAAACCATCCTGCTTTCCTTGTGAAGGGAGTAGAAGAAAACTGCATAAATCAGTTTGCTATCCAAGCATACAATTTTGAATTTTTAAACAGTCTCTACATCTTTTCCTTCCTTGCTATGAGCAATTCCTCCAACTGAGAGAAAATTAAATAAGGCAACATAATTAATTTCTGGCTCCTGTTTAAACTATTAGGTTCAAGTGTGGCTCAAAAGCCAGAAACATCTTTACTTAGCTCCATCTTCTGAGTCATGATGATGGTGAAATACTTAGGGCCATTGTTACTTTCTACTTTTTGTGTGGTATTATTGCATTTTGTGCAGTATTGTATTTTTATTGTTTTTAATAAATTCTTAATTTTGTACACCACCTAAGGATGCACACTGCGTGACAAATTTCAAGTAAAAGCTATGAATAGACAAGGGCATAACAACCTGATTAAAAAAGCTCTAATTTTGTTTGTGTATTATACAATGGTTATAAAATGAAATTAATGTAAAACATTGACCACCCAGTCATTTAAATTTTCTTTGACTTTACCATCCATAAGCGTCTTCATACACCCAGTGATTCTAACTTCTAAATTTTGTGAATAAAACATCAATAAAATTGATCCAATTGATATTTTTACTACCGTGTTTCCCTGAAAATAAGACATGTCCCAATAATAAGCCCAATTGGGCTTTCGAGCACACGCACTATAATAAACTCCCCCCGAAAATAACCCCCCCCCAAAAAACGTATACGCATGCGCAGTTGCTGTGCAAACAGCATGAGGTGAGGACGCCAGGTTGGGGGGGCGAACGGTGGGGGAACATGTCCCACGTGCACCTGCCATCCACCCGGAACAGCCTTGTGGAGGCCACTCCCACAAATCGTAGCTTACACGCCCCTTCTCTTAGTGGTAGCCGCAAAGAGCGGCCGCAAACAAACTCTTGCCAGCCCTAGCCCTGTCGACTTGGGGGGAGGGGTACTGGCACTGGAGCTCCGAGCAGTGGCCGGTGTGGGCTGTCTGTGCAGCCATGAAGCAGGATCTGGGTGGCCAGTTCTTGCCTGCAGGATTGCCAGCAAGGATCAGGTCAGAGCCGCTGCCACCCGAGATCAGCAGGCCAGATTCGGTGAGCCTGACGCATCGCTGCCACTCGGGAGGAGAGAGGAGGCATTGCGAGAGAGGAGGCATTGCCATTTCTGACGTTCTTCTCCTCCTGAGAAATATAATACGCTAGCATTCTGTTCCAAGTCCTCCCCACCCCTCCCCACCTGCCATTCCCCCTCATGGGCCAAGATCGCCAAGCCTGATTTGGGGAGCTGAACATGCTGCTGCCGCTCAAGAGGAGAAGAACGTCAGAAATGGGCTCTCGCCATCGTCTGAAATACTGGTTAATCCAAACCGGTAGCATTTTTTATTACCGGTTTGCCCAAACCGGTAGCATTTCACCCCTGGTTCAAAGTTACAACCGTGCTACAAAAGTGATTTACAACCGTTCCTCGTAATCACAAGCATCAAAGCATTCCTTACAATCATGTGATCAAAATTTGGGTTCCTGCATTTACAACGATTGCAGCATCCTGGAGTCATGTGATCACCATTTATGACCTTCCCAGCTGGCTTCTGACAAGCAGAAGCCAGATTTGCTTAATACACTCACGTGAATGTAACAACTGTAGTGATTCACTTAACAACCATGGCAAAAAATTGGACGTGATTCACTTAACAACTGGCTTGCTTAGCAAGCGAAATTCTGGTCTTAGTTATGGTTGTAACTCGAAAACTACCTATATATGTATGACCTGCCTTTGCCCCTCTCCCCTTCTAGCAAAATTCTAAGCTCCAGGCAGCTGCTTTCTGACTTTCCTGGTTATTCAAAGAACTAACAGGTTTGGTTTTGGGTTCTAATTTATCCCAGTTGGAAATTTGTGCATATGTCTTCTCTTCCAATTGACAATATATAAGAATTGCTCAAGTGAAGCTTCTTTTGGTAAGGAGATGGTGAGCGTTGTCCAGTTACAATGATCATCAGAGGGCTCCTGAGTTAAAACCAGGACAGGCCAGAAAATAAAATCTGGGAATGGCCAGTACTTCAGTCCCAAAAATATTGCTATACCCCAAAGCCAAGACTGTGATAGATGTAGGGCATTTTTACAATACTCCTTTCATATGCAGATACACACACATACACACATGCAAGCATCTGCACATATCATAGCTATATCTGCACAGAATGCTAGTGTATTATATTTCCTTTTTGCATGGAATGGAAAAAAGGCTTGTCAAAGCTGAAAATTTCTTAGAGAAATTTGTTAATTTCAAAGTCAAAGGGTCCTCAAAAAATCTGAATCTAACAGTAGAATTTTCAGCCGTGACATGTGTAAGTTCCTACTTCTGAGTAGCAGAAAACCAAATGCAAACATATAAGACCAAGGACAGTCCATTGGAGTTCGCATGTGTCTGGAAGTGGAACCCAAAATGAATGCAAGAAAGCTATTTGATGCATTTTAACCATTTGATGCAAAAGGGCAATATAATCTTATTATTGTATCTTTATTTGTTTATTACACAAATTTATATAGCTGCCCACCAGACTCAGGCAGCATACAACATTAAAGGACTGCCGCATTCACTTAAGAACAACTACGTTGCTTAAGTTTCACCACAAAAAGGTCATAAAATCAGGTGCAATCATGAGATGACCGGCTTAACAATTAGCATGATGTACTGGTTGAAAATACTATAACTTGAACTGGTTGAAAATACTATAAATGCAACAAATGATCTCTTCTTCCAACAGCCCATCTCTTAGCTATAGACAAATCCTTAAAGCTTCATCATTTTAATCCTGGTCAGCAAAAGTCCATTAAGGGTTACCATAGATGACAGCCTATCTAGTTTAACCTTGATCACTTTATAATTTTTCCTTTTATTTTTAACAATCCTGATCATTAGCCCCTTCAAATAATGTCCTAGAATTTGATTTCTTTACATTTTTTTCTTTGTCTCTTCTCACAAAATTCTTCAAAATTTTAGCAATATAGGAAAATTTTCCAGGTCACTCTCTATTTGGTTATTTCTATATGCTTTTTAATTAATAAACTATCAACTGGTTTAACAGTACAACATTCAAGGTTATCCATGTACTAAATTTTTTTTGGTAACAGATGGCATGCTGCATTCCTTTATTTTCAAAGGTGGTTTGTAAATGGACAGCTGTGGATGGCAACTGTGAACATATATCTTGATTTTCAGAACAAATTAAGTATTTCTTGTATTGCAAAAACTTGCACTTGTTTTCTACCCCCGTTTCTTAGCAACTGAAAAGTCAACCAATGTCAGCTTCTGTTTCTAAAAACAAAAAAAGTATCACTGCTTGTATAAACAACCTCATAGTATACTTATGATTTTTAATACCAATGAACCACTGCACAAAGGCTACATGAGAATTTATTGAAAATGTAAAATTTCATGCACATGCATGAAACAGGCAGGTTTCATGTATGGAACAGGCAGGTTTGGGTGGTCTAAACATAACAGTTGTTCTCTCTGGACTTGGAATATTCTTCTTTATCGGACTTGGAACATATTCCTGGTGTAGGAACAGATGGGGAATACTTATATTCTGAGCACAGAGATGTTCTACTGTAAGGTGACAGAGGGTGGGAGGGAAAAAAATCTAGAGGGAATCTAAAGGGAAGGAAGGAAGTACTAGGACATACGGGGCCCTAAGAACCACTCCAGGATTAGTCAAATAATAAGTAGTAACTTGATTTCCCCTGAAGCTTTGATTATTATCATTGAAAATTACATTCCTTGGATTATGAGAAAAAAACTTAAATAAAATGTTCTCTATATTATACACTGCACTTTAGTTGTCCAAAATACACTTATAACACAGCAAGGGTTTAGCTTGTTACCTGAAAAGACTGGTACAGCATGGTTAAAAACTTTTCTGCATTCATAGAGGATGTCACTTGATTAATTGAATATGCATATCTCTTCCAAATAATTTTAAAAGACATTTTAAAAAATCAACACATTTTTAATTAAAAAGACATTAATTAAGATGAATGGCAAAATGTAGATTTAGGAGAAATATTCTATGTAATATTTCATACATACAAAATTTAGGGATTCAGAAATAGCTATTCATATATCCAGTAGTACCGACAGCGAGGGTCAAAACTGGCAACAAAACATCATAATATTGTTAATTCAATTTGTACAGCCTCCCATCTTATCCAAAGTATCTGAGCGTCTCACAAAACATAAAAAACAATTAAGTAAAATCTAATTTTTAAAAAAAAAACATATAAAACCATGAATTTGAAAACATAAAATTATGGTCATAATTCACCCAGCATCAGCTCAACCCAGCCACTGTAAGAGCTTTCCACTTTTGCCAGATCCACAGGCATGGCAGCAGAGCCATGTTTTCCTAAAACCCAGGAGGGTGGGGCCAATCTAAGTTGCAGGAGGAAGATGTCAAAACAACAGAAAGATGACACTCTTTCACAGACAGAACCCGTAACACATCTCCCTTGATGATAATGGATGAGATAGGGAGACGTAACTGGGGTGAGGCAGTCCCTCAAACAACAACATATGCTGACATTGCATTGCGTGAATCTTCAGAGAGGAATTCTCTGGCTGCTGCTCTTGTCAGTTGTGACACGCCCACACACCCTCACCCACAGACATTGCTATATCCATCCATCCAACTAATCATGTCTGCTCATGTACTTCCGGCTTACATTAAAATGACTCAGTGTTCAGATTCAATGCTCTTTGACTTGAAAAACTAAGTGCACTTCCAATATTGTAGAAAGCGGAACTAGATCAGGCTAGGCTTGCCATCTGAACTACTATATGAAAGGCAAGATTAATTATGATATAAACCGCAGGGCACAAATGGAAACTGTTGTAGAAATAAGGAGAGTTTTGCTGACCTAAGCACCATTCTATGCTCCTACTAAGAAAAGTGAAACAAAACAAATCATTCTAAACTCATTAGCTTTAATGAGTTAAATAACTGCAAATAACTCAAACATATACATTCTACTCAATAGCATTGTTTACTATTTGAAAAAAGATTAAGTTCCAATGATGTCTTTGCAAAATATTGTTTATTTATTTAGGGGGCAGGATTTAGTGTATAGTGTGAAGCTTAAGTAATTGCAAATGTGTAAATTTAAATGCATTCTGCTAATAATATCTGAAGTTTTAATAAATAGTAGGGAATTAGTTGCAACTGTGTGGTAGTTTTATTATAAATAAAACAGAATCCGAATCCAAGCGAGGCAATGTTTTGCAAAAGGGGGCAACAATAATGCCAAACAACATGCAAAAGATTTCAAAAGGATTCTTTCTTCTCCCCTTAATAAAATACAGCAAATATGCTGTATTTTTCAGAGTATAAGATGCTCCGGAATATAAGATGCACATTAGTTTTTGGGGAGGAAAACAAGAAAAAAAAATTCTGCCTTTGCCTACCAGTATCCATCGGTATTCATCTGGTTAGCATCCTTGCAGCAAACAGCAAACAGCCTGGTCACTTCAGCACGTTATTGCAGCCTGATTCAGCCTGAGCAGCTGATTGGCGGTTGGATCGGCCTTCCGGTAGACCGCCAATCAGCTGTTCCAGGCAGCGGGAATTGCCACAGCCCATCGCTGCCTCAACACATCACATTTTTGGCTTCTGCACACCCCATTTTTTGCCTCTGCATGTCACCATTTTGGCCGGTTCCAGGTGGCGGCACAGAGATATAAAGATATTTTCTTTAGCTTCAGATCTAATTTTGTTTCACAGAATGCATCAATTCTAAATAGTACCCCAAATAAGCAATTGTTTTGTCTCACTATTGACCTTCAGTTAGTATTTTTGGACATTAGGGATAGACAACCATGACATCTTACATGCCTAGCCAGTACGTAATGTCTGAACTACAACTCTGATAACTCTACAATGTACAGGAATTGAAGGGTAAGTAAAGAAAGAGTTCGCAGCAGAAAAATCGAGGTAGATTCCTGCAGAGCATAAAGTCTGGAGGCTCTTCATTGTATATAAAAGTTCATACTTTTTAAGCAAGGGCGGCCCTAATTTGATGTGGCTGCTATCTAATTTTAGAAGCCTCTGCTAGAGATCACTTCAAACCTCTGGTCAGAACTATTAGTTCTATTTCTGCTGACTGAAAGGAACAAGAGGATGTCAGGAAAAAAAAGAGAATGGAAGAGAGCAAAACTGTTAGAAATTGGGGAGGAAAAAAAATCACAGGTAGAATAGATATTATTATTATCCATAACTGCACCACAGATATCTTTGACCTGTAACTTTTAGTCTTTTAAATAAGGGAACAGTTTGAGGAGAGTATCTCTGCATGGTGAATTCCCTTCTTCCTTAGCTGTATTCCACCCAAGATAAGCATCTTCCTATACAATTACAATTTAAAAAAAAATCTATGGCAGCGGATTTTTGTTTCACTAACATTTCTAGCCATATGTTACATATGATTTCAGGAATATAATCAATCAAAATGTCCATTTGCCCTGCAATTTTTAAAAAGAATTTCACTCGACTATGTATACCCAGACATATATATGGATGCTTCTCTTAATAATTAAAAAATATTACATAATGCCTACTAACATAATCATAAGTGTTTGGAGAAAAGTCCCCCCCCCCCACAATATTTTGAAAATGTTTTTAGTGTATCATCAAACTTGAAAAATTTGAAAAAGTCTTCCCTTCTTTTCCACACCAAAACTGTCCCTTAACAATAAATCTATCTTTACTAATTCACCAAGCTCTGAAAACAAAGTGGAGATGTCTATAATTCTCAAATAACCCACTGACCCTTTTAAAGAGTAATTACTTTTAATATCTTCTCAGACATTGGGGACCTTTATTTGCGAGTTCCAATTTGCATTTTTAGTTCTGTCAAGTGAAGATCCTTGATAGAATTCTATAATCGGAATTGTCAGTTTCTTTGTAATAAAAAAGAATTCTGACTTACTTGCAATGGAAATGGTACCTAATAAATTATAAAAAGCAAAACTAACATAAATAATCATTTTAAAAAACAGAGAACCAAGACTAATATACATCAGCTAAAGTGTATAAAACAAGGGCTATTTAAAAAGAAAGATTAGAAAAGAAAATGAGAGGTCATTCCCAGCTCTTTGATCAAAAGCTTGATTTTGGAGAAGGAAAAGACATTTTTGTATGTGGCTACCAAGGTAACTCAGAAAGCAGTATCATAAACAAGAAGTATTATCAGCCTTGGCCAGGAATATATGGGAATAAACAAATAATCAAAGCAGTTTAGGGCTTTAAAAGGTTATATTCAATTCATGCATTAATTAATTAATTAATTAATTAACCTGATATTACTTTACCTGATATAATAAAGGGGACCACCTATCAAGCACTAGTCTAGATCTTAAACTTCTGATTAGGGAAGTGTTCCATGAATTACAATGCCTCATATCTTTCCATTAGCAGGAATAAACTATCATAATTAAGTTTGGGTTTGTTTCTAGAAACTGATGAATATCTATCAGGTCTACCTACAAAAATGTGTGTGACCACTAGAACAGAACAGAATAAGAGTTGGAAGGTACTTTGGAGTCCACCCCCCGTTCACGCAGGAGACCCTATATTATTTCAGACAAATGGTTGTCCAATCTCTTCTTTAAAACTTCCAGTGTTGGAACACTCACAAGTTCTGGTGGTAAGTCATACCACTGGTTAATTGTTCTCAAAGTCAGGAAATTTCTCATTACTGAAGATCTAGTGCTTTTCTCAGTGATTAGTTTCCACCCATTCCTGCAGCTGCAGTACACAGCTGGCTCATATTTAAATGATTGTCACTAGGATTCCAAGATCCCTCTAGCAGTTACTACTATTGAGTCAGGTACCACCTATTCTATACCTATACATTTGGTTTTTCTTTTCTAAATGTTGAACTTTTCTTTTCTCACCGTTGAATTTCATTTTGCTGGACAGGTTCCAGTGTTCAAGTCTGTCAAGATCCTTCGGTATGTTATATTCTGGAATATTGGCTATTCTTGCCAGCTTGGTGTCATCTGCAAATTTGATGAGTTCCCCTTCTATCCCCTTGGCTAAATCATTGATGAAGATATTGAAGAGTACTGGACCTAAGACAGAGCCTTGGGGGTACCCCACAGCATACGTCCCTCCATCTAGATGAAGTTCCATTAAGGACTAAATGTTGAGTGCAGTTTGTCAGCCAATTACAAATCTGTCTGGTAGAGATGCTGTCTAACCCATATTTTTCTATCTTGTCAAGTAGTAGCTTTGATCTACTTTATCAAATGCCTTACTGAAGTCCAAGTAAATTATATCCACAGCATTTTGCTGGTCCACTAATTTTGTGACTTTGTCAAAGTATGTAATAAGATTTGTCTGCCATTAGATGGTAGCAGAGAGATACAGAACATTCCAATTTGGCTGGATTTTTTCAAGTTATACTTGGTAGCCATGTGATGAGGATAATCTGTCCAAAAAAAGACTACTGGGTCCAATCTGAAGGAATTTTGGCATGGAAAGATTTGTCACAGTGCTGTCACTGCCTGGCTGAGAGCTGAAAAATGGACGAATAAACATGGGTTGTAGCATAAATGCTGTTGTAGCATAATTCTAATCTAAATCTAATCTAATATAGTGCTGCATGTTAATCTCTAGGAATTGGGCAGTTTTAAATGTTAAAGTGAAATAAAAAAACCACTAGGAGCATGGTTTTCTGAAAGAAATTCTGGAGGAAGCAGATTATTCTGACTCATTTCAAACTGGTTGTAAATTTAAAAGGTTACAGTCTGATAATTGGAAATTGACAGTAGAAATATGTTTCTGTTAGTTTCTTGACCTTTTGAAGGTTTTCATTGTACTGAACGTCTGGATCAGAAGTACAGATATGAAGTACTGGGGTTCACAGTTTCAGGGAAATGGAAGAAGTTCCTGTTAAAGATAGGAGTTAGTACCATAATGATGTCTCCTTCTCCTTCTCCTTCTCCTCCCTCCCTCTCATTTCTCATACTGGCAACAACCAGGAGAATATGTCAATTAATGTATGTGCTTTCTTGGAAAAAAAGACTTTATAGTAGTGACAAGTGCTTTGCTAATTTCCAGACCTGACTCTATAATGTATTTTCCACAAGGCTGCCTGCATGTCTAGACCAGAAACTTCAATTACTAGAGAACTCAGCAACCCATCTCTGGAAGGATCCCAAAATACTATATCACACCTGTGCCAAAATATTAAATTGAGATAATCCATACCAAAACATTAAACTGAGATGATTCATACAAACATTGCTTATTAGTGTTTATGCAGCCATTTGATTTGATCATTTCAAGTACATTTTAAAAGTAACGTAAGTATTTTAGAACATGAATGGAGGATGAAGAGAAAAAATTGCAAGTGGCAAAAAAGGACAATAGTGATTTGCAAATAAAGGAACCATATGGAGAATTGGAGTCAGATGGAAAGGTTAAAATCAGATGGGATAGGAAGGCTCCAGGCTTCCAAGAAGGAGATAACAGGAACACTGAATTTTCTAGGAGAAAGGCATGTTGCTATTAGATGGATGAATCCCAGAGACAGCTAAAGTGACCAACACCAAGAAAAACTTATAAGGCTCTGGGTACACCACTGAAGTTCTGTCTTACAAAGAAATTCACATGTGCTGAAATAAGGCCTTCTCTGCTATCTGAATTCAGAATATGAAAAAAACAGTACTGCTGAAGAGGCAGATCTCATACTTGGGTTATCCAATATCCCTCTCTAATGATACTTTAGGGCAGAGCTGATCACTCAGGCTTACAGAGAGAGGTAAGGTCAATCAAAAAGGACCTTACCTTAACTTTGTGCATAACAAATGAAATCAAACATTTATATAGTAACTCTGTGCACAACAACTCTAGCTGCCAATCTATTTCCAAGCAAAATATCATACTTCTTGCCCCAATTTTTTAAAAATTGAGGAGTTTCAGAGTAGTTTCCCAGCACTGCACTCTGAACACATTCCAAGTGGAAATTGGAACCATCAGATAGCCAAGAAGAATACTACAGTCAATGATATTGAAAGCAACCAAGAAATCCAGGATAATTGTCAGATGGCATTCACTGATCTAATTTCTAACTCCAATTTTACAAAACAAAACAAAAACAAACAACCAAACTAATTTTGGTACCAGATCTCAGCTGAAATGAGTCTATACAACTAGTTTCATACAAAGTACCTGGAACTGTAAGACTTTCTCAATCACATTTCAAAGAATGGAAAATTTGTGACTAGTTTCAAGAGATTGATTTTTTTACTGCCTCGTTTAAGCAGGCAAGAACACTTCCAATGGAAACTCTGATCACTCTTTAAGCATAGATCCAGTCCCAATGTAGCCAATTAAATCAGCCTGGAAGTTGATTTAGCAGCAAGGTAGAAATAGCTCTGATCTTTCCACATTCCTACTCATTTCTTCAAGGTATATAAACTGGGGGGGAGGGGGAATGCACATAAACAGGACAATTGAGATTGTCAAGGTTATTTCTCTATAATATGTCCATTATTGGACTCCCAATCTCAGGAAATCCAATCAAATTATCTGCAAAGAATGATGAAAATTGCTCATAAAGACAATCCAGCTATTCTGGCTCTACTTCACAATACAAATGCTTGATTCAAGACATGTGATGCAACATACAAAAGCATTAGACTATTATATATTAATATAACGGAGGCAGAAAAACACTCATTGCATCTATTGCCATTCAATATTTCAGATAGGCCTTAAAAAACATTATGGCTTTTAACAATCAGGTTAGCGAAATAGTTAGCTGTTTACTATATAATCAGTGAGTTTATATTGGTTACATGCTCTATTCCAGTTTACATACATGTCAACAATCCTTAATCATTAATAAGTAATTTTGATTATATATAATCCCACAATGAACTAATCAAACACAATTCACTAATAAAACACAAGGACAATTCTATAGGTTGTTTTTTTTTTAATCCAAAGGATTTTAACCAGGTACATTTAAAATAATCATAGACTGGGTGTTGGTCTTAACTGAGATGCCCTTTCTCGGGGCGGTGGGAACAGCAGTCAGGAATGGGTTAACTCTTGTCTGTTAGCTGCTAGGACTGAGTCTGCAAACTGTTAAGCCATGCCTCTTCCTGTTGCTTCCCAGCTTTTTGACGAAGTTGTTGACACAGACTGACATGTCGAGCTGTGAACAAAGAAGATCAGACACCCCCCGGACCGAACGTAAAACCAGGTGGGCCTGAGTGCTGTTCCCACCATCCCGAGAAAGGGTGTCTCAAGTAAGACCAATGCCCATTTTCCATAATGGTGGGAACAGCAGTCAGAAATGGGACTTACCAAAACTGGCTGTCCTATTGGGAGGGAGTAGTCTGGTCCTGCATCCCCTGCTCTGAAAGGATTCTCTGGAGCACCCACCTGCTAAAAGCTGCCTTAGCCAAAGAGTAGGTATCCAGTTTATAGTGGTGGATAAATGGTGATGGGGATGACCAGGTAATGGCCCGGAAAACCTCCTCTAGAGAGGCCTGAGTAGCCCATGCAGCTGAAGTAGCTGCCCTCCTAGTAGAGTGGGTGGTAATGTGTTTCAGGATCAGTAAGGCCTGGACCATAGGCCTTAGCTATAGAAGCCCTAATCCATCTTCGCAAGGTTGAGGACATAACCTTGCAACTGAGTGTTGCAGGTTAGAATGAAATGAAAAGGGCTTCCGTCCTCCTGAGGGAAGAGGTCCATTTAATATAGATTTGGAGAGCCCTTCGCACATCCAAGGTATGCCAAGTATGTTCCAAATGGTGGCCAGGCTCAGGACAGAAGTTGAGTAATACAAGTTCTTGAGCCTTGTGGAACAACATTGGGAAGGAATGTTGGGTCGAGTCATAAAATCACCCGGTCAGCATGGAAGACGCACAGGTCCTCTGTAATCGACAGAGCTGCCAGTTCAGATCCACCTGGCAGAGGTGATAGCTACCAGGAAGGTCACCTTATATGACAGGAAGCGTAGACTGACCTCCCTCAGGGTCTCGAAAGGACTCCAGGTAGGTGGATTCAAGACCTGTTTAAGCTCCACGTGGGAAATCAGTGTACCACAGGAGGCCTAAGGTTAATGGCCCCTCTGAGGAACTGGCAAACCACTGGATCCTGGGAAAGGGAATCCCTGATTCCACATGTCAAAATGGAGGAAAGGGCTGAAAACTGTCTCCGAAGAGTGTTTGGGGCCAGCCCATCATCCAAACCGTCTTGTAAAAAGTCCAAGATGTGAGTTATAGAAATGTCCATGGGGACCAGGTTACATTTCGAGCACCAGCTGCAAAATGCCCACCATGTGGCATCATAGATGTGGTTGGTGGAAGCCCTGTGGGAAGCCTCGATAGTTTCTATAACCCCTGAGGAAATTTTGTCCCCACTCAGCAGGCTCCACTCATATGCCAGGCAGTCAATTGGAACCACTGGGGATCCGGGTGGACAAACGCCCCCTGGCTGAGGAAAATCCTGTCATAAGCATCCTCCAGGGCCGTGTCACTAATAGGGTCACTAAGTCTGCAAACCAAGGTTGTCTGCGCCAATGGGGGGTCAGAAGCAGAAGTTCCACCTCCTACTCCAGAAGCTTCCGGATGCCTCTGCAAATCAATGGAACGGGGGGGAGGCATAAAGCAGCCCCAGCGGCCATTGCCTGTGGAGAGCGTCCACTGCTCCCGGTGTTGGAAACCTGGCAAAAAATCTCAAGAGTTGGCAGTTGTCCCAGGTGGCAAAAAGGTCGACTGTCAGGAGGCTGAAGTGGTCCATCAACTCCCTGAACAGGGAAGGGTGCAGTGCCACTCCGCATAGTCGGCTGAGGCTCAGCTGAGCCAGTCCGCCTGCATGTTTGCCATTTCCGATATGTGTGCTGCCCGTATTGACAGCAGGTGAGACTCCACCCAGAGGTCCAGCTGTTTGGCCTCCTGCATGAAAGGGAATTGGTCCCCCCAAGGCAGTTTAAGTGTGCTTTAGCAGCCACGTTGTCTGTCAGAACCAAAATGTCCTGATCTGAGACTGCGTCCTTGAAGCTCTTGAGTGCTAGGTGTATCGCCCGGAGCTCCAACCAATTGATGTTGTGGCTCAGATCCTGCTGAATCCATTGGCCTTGAGCCATGTGTGATCTGAAGTGAGCTTCCCAGCCGAAGAGGCTGGCGTCGGTTGTCAGAATCAGACGATGAGGCTCTTGGAACCTGCCTCCCTTGGAGATGGCGTCGGACGTCTACCATTTGAGGGAGATGATGACCTCTGGTGGAACCTGCATTCTGGTCAGGGCTGTGCCTTGGTGAGCCCTTTGATACGGAAGGAGAAACCACTGCAGAGCCCTGCTGTGAAGTCGTGCGCAAGAGGTGATGCCAAAGCAGGATACCATCTTTCCCAGGAGCTGCCATAGCAGCAGCAGAAAGCTGAACGTTCTGTCCAGACACATCTTGCAATCCCTCAGACTGGATTGGTGCTCCTGGGAAAGATATATCTTGGACTCCACTGTATCTATGATCAGCCCCAGATGGAGCAATTGAGTAGAGGGGACCAGATAACATTTGGCCAGATTGTTGCTCCGCAAGCTGCTGGCGGACCATAATACTGATTTATGAAAAGGCTGTGATTTTGTAAGGCCTGAATAGTGGTCTCCAGGTCCTGCCTCACCAAGGATTACGAACTGGACAGGATAAGAATGTCATCCAGATAGAACTGGATTCTTATAGGCAGAGTTCAGAGATGGCCCGCTAGTGCGGCCATCAGTTTGGTAAACACCCTGGGAGCGGAGGACAGGCTGAAAGGCAATGCCTGATATTGGTAATGTTTCACTGCATAATGGAGGGTGGAGAAACTGCCTGTGGCCGGGTAGGATGGGGACATGAAGGTACGCCTCCATCATGTACACAGATGTGAGGAATTCACCCTTTCTGATGCTCTCCAAGATGGTCTGAAGCGACTGCATCTTGAACCATTGATAAATGATATGATGGTTCAGAAATTTGAGGTCGAGAATTGCCCTCCATCCACCTGAGGCCTTCTGGATGAAGAGTCGGGAATAAAACCCCTGTCCATGCTGCTCCTGTGGGACTGACTGGATGGCCCAAATATCCAAAAAAATGTTTTATGGCTGATTCCATGAGGAGCCGTTTCGTCCAGTCCTGCGATACAGGGCAACGGACGAAGAGGCAGCCCCCTATGGGAGGACTGGACAAGCAGTCATTTTGAGTGTCGAAATGAACGACCTTTCCCACTCTGAAAGGACCTTTTAGGTGGGTACCTTTGTCCTTGCCTGCCCTGCCTGTCAATTTTTTCCCAGTGTTCGGGGACAATGCCAGTCTCCATTTACTTCTGGCATCAACCTGCCACTGGTGGAGCCATAGGAGGCAACAGGATGTCACCGAAGACCTGATGGTGAACCTTGGCCACAATTAGCATGGCATCCATCTGGTGCCGCCACGATTTTATTGAGATCCTGATGGGACCTTGAATCGGCAGCTGGAATCCTATCCTGTAATTGCCTCAGCCAGAGCAGAGTAGTGAAGCCTGTTAAAAAATGATAGTGGCCTTATCTGAACAGGCTTATCCTCTCTTATCCTCAGGATGGAGGTTTTCCTCCAGAAGGCCTGCCAAGGGCCTGCCAAGGGTGAGGATGAAGAGAGAGCTACTATAGGGGTATCTACTGGTGGCACCTGGAGAATGTTAGAAAGTTCTGAAGCCATGTCATAGAGGCATTTGTCCAGGCCGTTAGAATCGGGACCTGATCTGGGGGATGCCACTGTCTCTGTACCACATCTGAAAAAAGTTTGGGAGCGGGCACAACCTCCACCTCTACAGTGGGTTCTACAAATAGAGGGTTTGTTGGATCAGTCACCTCTGGAGTCGTCCCCAGGGATGTCTGAGTGCTGCTCAGACAAGTAGTGTTCCATGCCTTGAACAGCAAAGACCTAAAAATCTGGGGCCAGAAAAGACCGACAAAGGCGGGCTGGTCAGGAACCAAGCCCTCATCATCAGAGAGATCGAAGTAACGTGGTGTATCTTCACTAGACAAGGATGCTTGGCCAGAAGAGACAGGGGAGTAGTCCTGTTCATGGGCCCCCACAGAATCCCCCAAGAATTGGGGTCCTTGATGGCAGTCCAGGTGTCTGGTGTAGTCTGACACCTCCGATTTGGTTCTTTGCTGCAGCCCAGCTGCAATGCCCTGCCTGATTGCCTCTGATATCAATGCCCCCATGGAGGCTGAAATTTGAGGTTCTGATTGCTCATTCGAGCGAAGACCAGCAGCAGTTGGCGTGAAGGTTGCTAATGGACCCCTTTGTGCCTCAGGATGGCTATGGAAGCCTGGTATACGGCCGAACAGAAGATCAGTGTTGCTGGGCAGATTAAGGACCTGCTCTACAGCGCCATCTGGGGACCATGATGCCTTAGGGCTCCACTCAAGTGGATCAGGCTGCTCAGGCCTTTCTGGTGCAGGAGGTAGATCAATGGGCTGCTCCATGATTTGGAGACTCTTAGCCCTTTTATCAGCCTCTTTTTGGGCCTTTTTAATGGCCTTTTCAATGGCCTTGTACCTCTGCTCCTCGGCCTTAGAGGTCCTACCATGTGGCTGTGTTGGAGGCTGATGTGCCCTAGAGCGCTTGCTATGGGGCCTCACTCCCAAGGGCCCCTCCTCCAGGTCGCAGTCATGGTGTTTGTTCCCCTGGGTACCCGCCATGTGGGTGAAATCTGCAGGCATGGCAGCAGCCATTTTGAAAATGACGCTTAGTAGCTGCGACCTAAACACCTTGCTGCTGGACTAGGCTGAATGCCTGGTTGGTGTTAAGGGCTGTCCTGATGTTGCAAGAGCTGCGGGGGTGTAAAGAACACCCCGCTACTCACCGGCCTCCACACTGTGATATGCGGCTTGATCTGAGGCTTTTTATCAATCTTCAGGGCACTGGTACAGAGCAAAGTTCATGAGCGCTGCCCTGCTGTTGCCGAGATCAGGTAATTGAGGTGTGGGGCGAGTATATATCTGTCTCTCGCTTCAATGGTTTGCTCACCTCCAGCGTTAAGCGCAGTGTAAATTGGTGCAGTATTGTACTTCACGCTCCCATACTACCGCTGCGGAGCAAAAGCTCGTGCGCACAACTGTTGTCTCTGCCGCCGCTTTGTTCTCGTCGATCTCGATGCGCAATGTGGGTTGCCAAGGCAAACCTGAGTCAGTGTTTTGCTGCTCAGTTGGAAACTGCCAGCCGGCAGTCTGATGCTGCCCATGCAGCCTTCAGTGGGGTCAGACTAAAAGCCCTTCACACTGGTATGACAATTGCTCAACCAAATGTCCTGAGAGCCTCTAAGAAGAGATCTTTGTCCTTAAAGGTGGAAAAAGCAGGTGGAAAGGTGTTAGCTCAAAGAAACATGTCTGTCCAAGCTAGACTGAGTCTAAAAGCTGGGAAGCAACAGTAAGAGGCGTGGCTTAACAGTTTGCAGATTCAGTCCTAGCAGCTAACAGACAGAGTTAACCCATTCCTGACTGCTGTTCCCACCGTTATGGAGAATCACAGAATTTGAAAGAACCATAAGGATAATCCAATTTAACTCTTTGCAATGTGCATGAAAACCAATTAAATCATGCATGAGAGATAGCTGTTCAGCTTCTTTTAAAAGCCTTAGTGTCAGGAACTTTTTTTCTTACATTTAAATGAAATATAGGTACCTACAATTTATTCTCATTATTTCTGGTCCTGGTTTCTGGGGCCATGGAAAATAGTTCTTGGCCATCATCCCAATAGTTTCTCTCTATGTATCTGAGTAGCGCCAAAACCAAGGAGAAAATTTATTACAGTATTTATTAGTTGGGAGGGAAAAAAGTAAAGAGAATATAGTGCTCTGCCTCAGGTGCCAAAGTAGCTGCATTTAGGTATAATATACCTAAGCCTGTTCTGCTTTGGCAGTAAAATATGTGGGTAGCATCCTTACTGTGTTACAGCAATTGCTGGATAATCTTAATTCTTAATCCTTCTTTCTCCCTTTTTTATAATATGATCCCAAGCCTGTCACATCAATTTATATTCAAGTAACGGTTTATGCCCACAGGACCCAAATCATTCAAGATCCTGTGCTATGCTGGGAAGGGCATACAAGCATAAATATTTGTATCCCGGCACATGGAGATCCTACTTTTCAATGCAGTGTATGAAATGTCCTTACTGTATAAAAGATGCTGCTACCTGCAAGACGGTGTATTCCCCCTTCAGTGGAAGATTTACGGTATATGGTTTGTTCATGTTGAAAATGTGATTTTGTAATTCTGCCCTGACGATCTGCAATCTTAAACAGAGGCATGGAAATCTATGCTCCTCTTCTGCTCTGATCTCTATAGATGAACTAGCTATAATATATTCCAACGTGTGAGAAGAAAAGGAACAATAAATAATATATAGCAGCATCAGGCTATAAAATACATAGTTGGCCATACAACAGTTTGATTTTAGTTAATGACCTTTTTCTTAGGTTACTTCTAAGGTCTGCATATTTCTGCATAATCTTCTGCTTTGGGAAGATATATTCAATGAACTACAGTAATTAAGATCCAGAACTCTCTATGCCTTTTGGTGGAAATGACAGAATTTTTAACATGTAGAAAACATTGTAGGGAACCAGTTCAGTGTAGAGGTTAAAAAAACAATGACTTCTGGTACTGTTTTAGCCAAGAGGGTGACCAAGAGCCAGTCGTTCCCTCCTAGCCCTAGGAAATGAACTGAAATGTTAATCCATTATAAGATTATAGGTGAGATCTGCATCTATCCTTTTGGTCTTCCAAAAGGCCTTGAAGACATGGCTGTGCCAACTAACCTGGGATCCCAATGGGGATATGGCACTTTGGAGGTGGCTAACAGAATATATAATATTGGTAGTCCTCAACCTATATCCACAATTGAGCACAAAATGTATATTGTTAAATGAGAAATTCGTTAAGTGAATTTTGTCCCATTTTACGATTTTTCTTGCCACATTTGTCAAGTGGCTCACTGCAGTTGTTAAATTAGCAACATGGTTGTTAAGCAAACCTGGTTTCCCCATTGACTTTGCTTGTCAGAAGGTTGCAAAAAGTAATCACATGACCCCCAGGACACTGCAACCATCATAAACATGAGTCAGTTGTCAAGCATGCAAATGTAACTCATGTGACCATGGGGATGCTGCAATGGTCGTAAGTGTGAAAAAATGGTCATAAGCCACTTTTTTTCAGTGACATTGTAACTTTGAATGGTCACTAAGCCAATTGTACTTCATCTTCTTCCTGTGCATACTTTGCTCCCTCCTTCTCTATCCTGGTTAGTTTTATTTTAACTGAATTTTAAATTTATGATCTTTAGTTATTGCTTTTATGTTTTGTAGTGCATTTTAATTATCTGCAAGCTGCATAGAGTCAGCTTTGCCAAGATGGGCAACATACAAGTTTAATATAGGATGGGGGGGGTTGGGGGGGGTGGATGGATGGATAGATAGATGGATGGATGGATAGTTAGACAGATGATAGATAGATAGATAGATAGATAGATAGATAGATAGATAGATAGATAGACAGACAGACAGACAGACAGACAGACAGACAGACAGACAGACAGACAGGTAGATAATAGATAGGTAGGTAGGTAGGTAGGTAGATAGATAGATAGATAGACAGACAGACAGACAGACAGACAGACAGACAGACAGACAGAGACAGACAGACAGACAGACAGACAGACAGACAACTAATAATTCCAAATTAGAGATCAGGAAGTACAAAGTTATAAATTCAATGTTATTAAATACGGAATAATTGCAAAGGAATAATTGTAATGCCTACGGTGCTTTTCAGCCTTTACCATAACATGGTAAATGCAGCACTGTGAGGTTGTTATTGTTGTTAATAAATTGTGGGAGTTGAAGTCCACACATCTTAAAGTTCCTGAGGTTGAAAAACACTGATTAGAAGATGCCTCCAGGGTTTCTAGCCTGTAAAACCTTGAGTTAGGCTCATTCACATTAACAGATTAACAGAGTTGGAAGGGACCTTACAGTCCAACCTCCCACTCAAGCAGGAGACCCTACACCATTTCTAACAAATGGCAGTCCAATCTTTTCTTGAAAGTCTCAAGTGATGAAGCTCCCACAACTTCTGAAGGCAAGCTGTTCCATTGGTTGATTGTTCTCACTGTCAGAAAGTTCCTCCTCATTTCTAGTTTGAGTCTCTCCTTGGTCAGTTTCCATCCATTATTCCTTGTCTGGCATTCAGGTGCTTTGGAAAAGAGCTTGACCCCCTCCTCTCTTTGGCAGCCCCTCAAGTATTGGAAGACGGCTATCATGTCTCCCCTGGTCCTTCTCTTCACTAGACTAGCCATGCCCAGTTCATGTAATCATTTTTCATATGTTTTAGTCTCCAGTTCCCTAATCATCCTGATTGCTCTCCTCTGCACTTTTTCTGGAGTCTCAACATCTTTTTATAGTGTGATGACCAAAACTGGATGCAGTACTCTTAAGTGTGGTTTTACTAGGGCTTTATAGAGTGGTATTAGTACCTCACTTTATCTTGATTGTATCCCTTTTTTGATTGTATCCCTCACTTAATCTTGATTGTATTCAATTCCTTAGCCTCCTAGAACAGATTTTGGGCAACAAAACTTCCTATCAGTGATCTGCAGCAACTTAGAATTTAGCAGCCATACTTCTTCGAAAAACCTCTTTGAGAGACCCCCTCATTTCTTTTACTTTTATAAGTACTTTTAATAAGACAGTGTTCTGTGAAAGAGAGGACTGATGGTCATCTCAGGGACCCTATTTGTAACCTTTCCATTCTCAGAGGAAGAGAGTAATCACTCTCAATCTATACATGATGGAAAAAGGAATAATGTGTGATTAGAGAAGGCAGAATGAGTGGCCTGGAACTAAACTCTCAAATTCTTTGGCCTGCTGGGTTATCAAGTGGTAGCAATAGAGCATAAAGAACATTGAGGTTTTTTACGTTCTACAACTATTCTATAAAATACAAAAAGAAATACATACCGGTAATTATTATTTTTTGGGAAACTAATAAATAAACATTAAGAAAAAATAAATCTCTTTCTACTGTCATTTATACTAGCTAGCATATTCATGTCAAAACAAAACAACAGACACTTTGTAACCTTTTTAAAAATCAATCCTAGTAGTTGAAAAATATTATTACTTAGCAAATTTGAATTATCTTAGTTGTTTTGGCTGACTATTTGTTTTAACGCTGGATTGAACAACTGTTTACCAGGGAATACTCCATTGGATTTAATGAAATGTATTTCAAGGATCATGCAGTAAATGAGCTAGATTATGTCTAATAATTTTTTAAAAAATTATAAATGTCTAGTACAAACATCTATATATTTACCATGAAATAAATTCTTTACATATGAGTTTTTATGAAAAATGCTGGGAGAATAATCATTTGATTATTTTTATTGAAGAGAAATTTATTAAATAAAAGAAACACACGTGAACTGTTAGAATTGTGTGTTTGATAAATATCAGCTATAACCAAATATTTCATTTCTGGATAAAATGCATGAGTTCGTACTGCTGACTAAGCTTCAAAAATTCATTGATAAAAATTCCAGTCGTGTTTCAGGATTTTTTTTAAAAAAATTGCTTTACTATGAACAAATGTGACAAATATGTTCCTATTATTTCTTCTGAATCAGTGTACTAGTGTGCTAAAGTGGGTAAGACTAGGATCAGGGAGACAAAGGTTTATGTCCATCCTTTAGCCACAGAAACTCATTAGATGGTTTTGAGTCAATCACTTTCTTAAAGATTAACCTTCCTCACGGGTTTGTGGTGGAAAAGAAGTGAAGGAAGAATTATTATGTAGGTCACAAAAGAGTGCATACAGGATAGGGAGGAGAAGGAGGTTGTGGTGTATGGAATTAAACTTTGGCATCCCTCATAAATTTTTAGACACATTTTCTTAAATACCACGTTACTCAAAAATGTTTTCTTCCTTGTTTCACATATAATAAAATATTTTCTAACGCTGGATTTCTAAAGCACATGATTATCATAGCAAATAGAGATAGAATGAATCATAGTGCTACAGATTTTATCAGCATTCTTTGTTATTGTGCACACATAGATTTGCCCAAATCAAAAGCTAGTCTCTGCGCTAAGGATCATTCACCAGCTTCAATGTGATATAATAAATCCACCTATGTTTCTAGTGTTAGAGAAGGTTTTTTTCCTTTTGGGTAAACAGTTGGACAAAATGTTAATAAATGTTTCCTAGAAATAGTAGTCGCAATTGTGTACATGGGAAGGACATGGCAAACAGACAGAAAAACCACACTCTGTTTCTTTATTTATTTGACATAGATTCCTGTCCATCTTAAAAACACAACTCTGGCTGACTCTCAACAACACTGAAAACAAAAAGCACAATGAAACCAAATCTGGCAACTGATGCATCCAATGAAACCATTCCCTACCAATATGATGATGAATATGAAGATGAAGGCAGAAAGGGCTTTTTGGGGAAGGAATGTTCCAGTGGTTTCAGTAGGATGATGTCTTGGAATGGTTCCAGATCTTTGGCACAAATTGACCATGTTAGCACGGATCACATATTAGCAATTCTTTTCTCACATAAAATGAATTCTTACATGACAAGAATCAATTGAGTAATAGCAAATTTGCATGAAGACTAAAGTGAGGCAAACCTATATGTACTGAAGTATGAAACAGACTGTCGTCGTATTGCTATCTGGCTCTGTAAATCTTTACATGTTACGCTGGGCAGGCATAAAAACAGAAAAAGGACATGGAATCTACAGATTCCATCATGTACTATACTTAACCCCTCAGCTTCAGTGTTTGATTCCCCATCATTACATAAGGAAATGTGAAATGTTTTTTATTTGCATTCAAAGAGGAAGGACACTCTTGGGATTAGGACAGCTGTAAAGCAATGCTCACAAACATATAGAGAATTTGACTTGCCATCATACAGTTCAAAGCATGTTCCTCACCCCATCTGCATCTGACCAAGCAGGTTTATGTTCCTTAAACTCATGTACTATAAATTAGAAAACTTCAGCAATGTAAGGAGCAGAGTAGAAGGGAACCATTCCCACCCACCATCCACCCCATCCAAGACTGAGGGGATTCTTCAGATGCTCTGAAGAGCTTTGTTCAACATATCGTTAGGAGAAAAAAATCAGGTATAACTTTAAATAAACACTATTTAAAGACCAGTACTGCAAATGGAAAAGAAAAACAAACCACCATCCATCTGCTGATTATTTAAAAGGAGATAGATTCGTTTACCAGTTCAACCAATTTCTGGATTAAGATATGCAAGCAAGTAATTATAAGCTTGCTATTTTCAAAATAAATAGAGTTCTACCTTGTTCCCTTTTCAAAGTATTTTAGGTAAAATTTCAAGTTCAATGGCTACTGTTAAAAGCTGCAACAGCTGTCCTGTTTTTCCCCAATTCTCCTCCGCAAGCTTTACATCTCAGCTAGTGACACAGTGCAATGCTTGTTGCTAGGAGACTGTTACTCTGAGTTACTAAACTAGCAGTACGAAAGAGTGCTGCTAACAGCAATAATTGTTATAGTCTATTACGCTCACATTCTGCTTGTTGTCCAGTCATTTGTCTTTTCACGTATCCATTACAAATGATATATGCATTTACCAATGACTAATTTAAAACATCCTTTGAAAAGGATTATATTATAGGAATAAGATTGGAAATGGCTTTTTATAGTTTATTCAAGTAGTTAAAGTGAAAGATTGATTTGTTTTTAAGAGTCAGCAGTTTATCTTGATCGTTATGAGTTAGTACTCAAAACATAGGCGGTCTATGCCTACATAACACTCTTCTTCCATCCTGAAATTTTCACCCTGAGGTAAAGGCCACAATATAGGATTTTAAATTAATGTACTTCATTCAGATACACCTGACCTTTCTGGAAGAATATACACAATCACTGGAAACACCATCATGTTTCAAAGTTAGCTCTGAGTCATATTTAAATATTCCTGCAAAACAGAATTTTCCATTTAAAATAGGAGAAAGCAGAAATTGTTTTCAAATATTGCCCTCGAAGAAACTGCAATTTCAACTGTATCAAATTTCAATTGTTTTAAATTTAAGCATTTATACTGTAACAGATGCTCATTTGTAGTTTCCCACAATTTCAATAGCAACTGATTTTTTGATAAATTTATGAAAAAACAGCTTATATTCTCTCTTACTGGTGCCAGCTGAATTAATTTCACAAAAGAGATGTTTTGAATGATGTTTATATTAATTTGTGTTGATTTTTACTTATGTCCAGTGATTGCCACAAACAAAAAATAATATGCAAAACAACAATACAACACATTAGGATTCAAAAGATTTGTCCTTTCTTTCCAGAATTAAGAGTGCATCTATAGTAGGAAGCCTTTTGCTCCCATTCTCATCCATAAGCATCCTTGAATGCCCCCGAGTTGCCATTAGTGTGAATGAAAACCAAACAGATCCTGGGAACTCAGACAAGTTAGCGCCCTACTTAAAGACAAAACTGAGCCCCTAATAAAGGAATGCTTGAGTCCAGGGACAGAAAAGCATAAAAAAGTTGCGATCCAGTTGCGTCCCTTTCTGGATCGGGATTCCTTACACACAGTCACTCAGGCGCTCGTCACTTCCCGCCTGGACTATTGCAATGCTCTCTACATGGGGCTCCCCTTGAGGAGTACCCGGAGGCTCCAACTGGTGCAGAATGCGGCCGCGCGGGGGATTATGGCAGCGAGGGGTCGCTCCCATGTGACACCTCTCCTGCGTGAGCTGCATTGGCTTCCAGTGATCTTCCGGGTGCGCTTCAAGGTGTTGGTTACCACCTTTAAAGCGCTCCATGGCATCGGACCTGGGTATTTGCGGGACCGCCTTCTGCCGCCGATAGCCTCCCACCGACCAGTACGCTCCCACAGACTCCTCAGGGTGCCGTCTGCCAGGCAATGTCGGCTGGTGACCCCCAGGGGGAGGGCCTTCTCTGTGGCAGCTCCCGCCCTCTGGAATGATTTGCCCCCAGAGATAAGAAGGATATCGGATCTCCGGGTCTTTCATTGTGCCCTGAAAACTTTTCTTTTCCATCAAGCAGGGCTGGCGTGAAACCCCCCCCCTTTTTTTTTTTAGTTTTTTAGTTGTTTAGCTTTTAATCTGTCAATGGGTTTTAATTCGAATTGTTTTATAATTGGGTCAAAGTATATAATTCTTTTAATAATTTTAAATTTTTGTATTGTTATGTGTTTTAGTTTTGGCTGTGCACCGCCCTGAGTCCACTAGGAGAAGAGCGGTATACAAATTGAATAAAATAAATAAATAAATAAAAAAGAGACCCAGAATAACTCTGCCTTAATTAGTATTAAGATAATTTATTAAATCTGTAATGTATTAAACTAGGTATAAATTGTGCAATAGAATTATTTAGGTAGGCTGTTACATTGCATTACATTACCCGACTGGAATAAAAAAATCTTTTCAGAGAACCAGGTGGTTTCTGTTTCCTGAGTTTGTCAGCCTCACAAGATTTGATAGTTCAGGTTATGCTTTATTTTGTTCTAGGGAGTTTTGGTCATATTTCTGGGCAAGATTTGAAGTCAAAGACTGTAGAAACCATTCAGATGATACATGCCAACTTTCCAAGGTGTGCAAAACTACGTTTTTATGGTATTTTGCAGGACTTGAGTTTGACTTATGGGTGAAGATGAGAATGTATATGTATATGTGTGTGTGTGTATATATGTATATATGTCTGTATGAATAAATGAATAAATGAATGAATGAAAGAAAGTGTATGCTATGTATACCATACCATATATACCATACATACTTACGTGTGTGTGTGTGTGTACTATATATACTGTATATCCAGAAAAAAACTATTTGAATATGACAGATAAACAGACAGAAACTTTATTTCAGTCATTGACCAATAAAAATACATTCAGCCAAACAAACAAACTGAATACAGTCTCTTTCTTCTTCACATTTCAGAAGATCTTCAGCTTTTAAATACTGTTTCCACAATATGGAAAGTATTGCCTATTGTACAATTGTTTCCTTTAGTGACAAAATCAAAAAAATACGTATTTTTAAACTAAAGTTATAAAAGATTCTGAGATGGTAAGTATCAAATATATGGCTATTGCTTTGCTATTGTAAAAATGCTGCATCATCAAGAGTTGACTATATTTGGCTCATACAGGCCTTTGAAGACATGGCTTGACACCACTTTTTTTCCCTCTTCCTTGTTCCTATCCAGGTTTGTTTACTCTTTCATTTCTCTTCTTTTATTTTCCGTTGTTTTTATGTTTCCTGTATTGTTACTTGTTGTTAAATATTTTTAACAATTTGTAAACCACCCAGAATTGCTGGAGTTCAGGCAGCATATAAATTTAATTTAGTAGCAATAATGGCGCTATCAAAAACGGTGCTACTAAAAATTACCAGTTGCCTATAAGCAAGAACTGATGGGATGACAAAATAGGCAAAGTAATAGAAAATAAAGAAGCTAAAGTGCTCTGGCATTTAGAAATAAAACAGACAAGCATATGCCACATAAAATCTCAGACTTAACATCTGTCGACAAAAAAGTCTGAATAGTGGACACTGCAGCACCTGGAGACAGCATCGTAGAAGAGAAAGAACTTGGAAAAAAACCACAAACACCTGCAAATAGAAGTAGAATGACTATGGCAAAGAAAGCAAATGTCATACCAATAATAATAGGTGCCTTGAATGCAATCCCAAAACAAATGAAACACCACATGAACACCACTGGCATTGACCACCAATCAATTGCAAAAGGCAGCTTTGTTTGGAACAGCTTACATACTGCAATGATATATTTAACACCATCAAATAACAATATCTGCCTATCCCTGGTCCTTGGGAATGATTTGATAGGTGGAAAACCCAATCTAAACTTCTGGTTGACTGTGCAATGTACAATAATACAGGTAGTCCTCAACTTTTGACTGCAACTGAGCTTCTGTTGTTAAGCAAAACAGTTATTAAGTGAGTTTTGCTCATTGTGCGACTTTTCTTGCCATAGCTGTTTAAGTGAATCACTACAGTTGTTAAGTTAGCAACATGGTTGTTAAATGGTTTCCCCATTTACTTTGCATGTCAGAAGGTCACAAATGGTGATCACATGACCATGGGACACTGCACTAGCCATAAATATGAGCCAGTTGTCAAGAGTCCAAATTTTGATCACGCCACCATGGGGATAATGCAATGGCCAAAATGTGAAAAACGATCATAAGTCAATTTTGAACAGTCATTAAATGAAAGGTTAAATAAATCAAGGTCTACCTTAATAACAATCGTTCCCAGTGAGGCACTACCTTGAGTTGGTTGAGCTTTGCCAGAAATTCAACCATACTAGACAAGTCTCATCAGAGGAGCCAGGTGAAATGTGCCTTTCCCAAGAACAATAAGGTGAAGTGAAATTTAAAGAAACCCACATCGGATCTGGTCAACAAGAACATCAGGTCAGTTGCAAAAGTCACCTTTACTTGGAACAGCTTCCATGCTGTGACAATACCTACAACAACATTTGACTAACCTAAGTCCTTGGGAAGGATCTGATGGGTGGGTAAAAATCTTAAATTCAATCTACATGCCTGGCTGACTGTACAACCAACCATAACAGTTGTATTATAAATGTTCTGCCCAAATCAACATAGAGAGTATCTTTGTGATTTGTGATAGGATACAGATGTAATAAATAATTTATAGCCCATTGAAGAAAATCACTATGTTGATCTACAAGAAAGCATTTGATAAAGAACCATGGCATTTTTCTTAGCAAACTAGTTAAACATGGGATTAATGATATGACAATTAATATGATAAGCAACCATGATATTCAGTCCTGGACCCTATGATTTTGTTAATGACTTATTTAAAGAGGTGGGCAGAATGCGTATCAGATTTGGAGATGATACAAATTGGGTAGGTTGCTGAGAGAACTAAGTTTGAGAAAAAAGTTGAAAGCAACAGAATGAAATTTAACATTCTCCCCAAGGTCCATAAACCCCTGCACTACACTACTATCCTTCAAAAAAACCAACAACCCTGAAAACCTGGTTCTTTCTTCAAACACTAAGCCAGAACATCATCCCAGCTTATTTCTGAATTTGAGCAAATGTTACTAATAGTGATAGATTCTCCCACCAGTATGGGAAATGAGAGGGAGAGAAGGAGGGAGGGAGAGAGGGAGAGAGGGGGGAGGGAAGGGGAGTGGGGAAGAGGAGGAGGAGGAGGAGGAGGAGGAGGAGGAGGAGGAGGAGGAGGAGGAGGAGGAGGAGGAGGAGGAGTTACAAGAAACATCAATAACTTCTGCTGGAAGAAGGAATTACTGAAAGTGAAACAAGAGAGAATGAATGTCAGACTGCCTCTCAATATGAAAAACAATCAATCAAAAAAGTGGAACCCAAAAAGATGTTAAAACACAATGCCAATAAATGAAGTAGTTGAAGCAGTAACAGCTTTTATTGCCCTATGCTCAAAAATTCATAGAGATAGTGACTGTGGCCATAAAGTAGACATATGTTACTTGAAAGACTATAGTAAATCTAAATAAAATATTAAAATGCAGAGACATCAGACAGACGAAGACATGTATTATTAAGGCCATGTTTTTTGCAGCTGTAAACTATGTAAATTTTCACCAGAAAGGATGAACGAAGATAAACATGAAGAAAAAATGAAGGAAAAAAACTCTCCAATAGTCCTGTACATCACCTTCAATCCTTTAAAAATACAAGATCCTGTAGGAATATCTTTACAGTTTTGCAGTAGGTGCTGGTGATATGATCATGGAAATTGTCTTCACACAACGCTGCGTCCCTCGACCAAGAAATGGAGATGAGCACCATGCCCTAGAGTCAGACATGGCTGACAGGGAAACCTTGTTTGCTTGTTTTACAAATCAAGATTTAGAAATCTAGATCCAGCTACATTTCTTGTTCTCTGTGGTTTGAGTATCCAAGCCATATGGACACTGTCATCAGCAATCTACATGTTTTCACAAGCTTACCTCTAAACCAATAATTCCATGTGATTACATCTTGTCAGGTTGCAAGGGAAAGTCAGAGACCGACGGCAACAAGGTAGTCTCTTGTCTCAAACTCTATGCAACACAATTATGGATAGTTTGAGGGGAAAAATAAATTTCCATGTTGATATAACTTATAGGACTAAGTATTTGTACTTAGAACAAATATTGAGGGGTTGCATGTGAAGGAAAAATGCTTGCCAGGATATTCTGAAGAGAAGACTTTATCAAAGGTCCTGCCCCTCTTGGCACTCCAAAACCATTTCTGAATATTTTAGAAAAAATTCATAGTCCTATGATGAATAGAGTATTTACTACCAAAATCTTGCAGACGTATAAGAAAGAACAGAAAGGTCGATTTCACCTTCATCCACATGTGCAATGAGTCACTATTGTTCCAGCAGGACTAAACCCTCAACACAGATTTGAATTATAATATTTGCACTGCTTGCCTTCTATACCCAAAGCAATAATATTTTAGAACAGAATAACATGGACAATGAAAAATAGAATACTACCAGCAAAGAGCACATAACAAAATCAGTTCATGCAATATATTCCATTTGATTTACATAGAGCAATGGTAACAGCAGTTGGAACAAGAATTTCCATTGCTAAGCAACGTGGTCATAAAGCATGATGCCATGTGACTATGCTGCTTAGTGACATCAATTCCTACTGCCATCATTATTTATTTAATTTACTACACACACACACACACACACAAACACAAAAACACCAAGCAAAAAGAGTATAAATACATCCACCTCAATAAACATGTCTCCAGGTTCCTGGGGCCCCTAGGCCTGGTGGCATAATAAGGTCTTAAAGGATTTCAGGAAAATTAAGGGATAGGAGAAATTGAGCAAATCCCGCACACCATCATTAAGTGTGATGTGATGCAGTCTCCATTGCTGCTAGCTTTCCCAATGTCTTTGGAAGCTGGCAGTGAAGATCACAAAAGATGATCTTGGATTATCTGGGTGCAACCTTGTCATTGTGAACCAGGCACTAGGCATCTCGATCACGGGTGTCAAACTTGCTGCCCACGGGCAGGATGTGTCATGTGCTGGCACGCCCACCCCCGTTTTAGTAAAGGGGGGAAAAGTCATGATACGACACGTGATGACAATGTGACAACTCGAGTTTGAAACCCAGATCTAGATTGTGACTACGTGAATGAATGCTGCAATGGTTGAAACTTTAAGAACTAGTCATCAATATCACTTCTTCAACAACATCTTAAATTTGAAAATCACTAAATGAGTTGGCATTAAGCAAGCACTATCTGTAAATGTTTTATTATGGTATTAAACCAACATATATACCTAAAACACCTCATAATTCGTGTTGGTGTCACTTGTGGTGGCCCGAGCGCTCTGCCAATGAAAATGGGCTCCTGAGTTCCATTTTCGGCTGTGATGGCCTCCTGCAACCCTCTGCCAGAGAAAATGGAACTCAGGAGAGCTGCACGCAGCCCTTGTGAGCTCCATTTTTGGCTGCGACGGCCTCCTGCAACCTTCTGCCAGTGAAAATGGCACTCCGGAGGGCAGAGGCACTGCAGGCAGATCTAAGAACCCATGGGCCAGATCTGGCCCCCAGGCCTTGAGTGTGACACCCCTTTTCTAGATGAATCAGAAGAGTTATTGAACTGAATAATAATTACCACAACTGAATAGAAAACATGCATATTCAACAAATGCTTGTTTGCAGTGGATATTACTTGCTTAATTAAGACAGAGGTTTATCCTATGAGTCTTTGAATTCTACAGTTCTGAGAGTCCATGAATTTTTTCCTCATAATTATCAAATGTATGTCACTTTTCCTTTTAATCAGCTGAAGATGCCATTTAATATAATATGTGCTACTCCATCAAGATACTGCCTCTTAAATAATTCTGTTGGAATTAATGATGTTCATATTAATAAGCTTCAATATCACAATTGATTCACAGTAGGACTACAGAAAATTAATGACTCTTTAGTCTTTACTCTAACGGCTCTAAGGCTAAAAGCTATCAGAATTTAAATCAGACTTCCTCAATCCACTGACCTCCAGATACATCAAACTGGAAAAGACTGGACTAATGGATTTATGCACCACAAACCTTTTGGATCATGAAAAGCATATATCATAACCAAGGAGAAAGCAAAAGAGATGAACATTATTTATGGGTGGAAGATTTTCTTGTCAATTGAAGCTTCTGTTGTATATTTCCCAGTGACGCTGAAATTATGAGGTTTAATATTTCTTTTTCTTTAGAAAGTAAGATGGAGCATGTTATGTCCTGGAAGGGACTAACAGACTAAGGTGAGACGGATCTGAAGGCTAACAGATTTATTAGCTAACAGTAACAGCTAACAGAACATGGCTAACATTTGACAGCTAACAGCGGCTGCGCGGCTCACAAAGACAGCAGCCCACTGGCACTTTGACAGTTCTTTTATACTCCCTGCTGGCACCATCTCAGCCAATCAGGAAGCGCCAAAGGCACTGCATCAGGCACGGATGGCAGGGCAAGCAGGACACAGCACTCATCCATCATTAGATGGCGCACTCGTAGTCCTGCAGGTAGGCTGGGCATTATCTGGTCTTCCCGGATCTTCAAAGCCCTTCGATTGGAATTGGATTAGGTGGTTTCACCGAAGACGTCTCTAGGACGTCTTCGGCAGCTGCAGGCAATGCTGTAACACAGTCAAATTCGATTGGTAAGTCTTTTCTGTGTTTTGCTTTGTCGCCCACGTCGACTCCTGGGTCTGTTTCGAAGTTGTCTCCTATAATAAAACTTTTGTCTGGAAGGCTGGTTTGCCTTTGGTGTTTGCAACTGTGTCTTGGATCCCCAACGACCCCGTAACTGGTCAATGTGGCACCGCCACATTCACCCATCCTCTAGTCTTAATCTGTACAATCTTGGGCCTGTTATTTCTGTTATTTGCCCGGCTAGCCATAATGAATGACTGGAATAATTCCTAGCATACACAAAGCCTTCTGATTGGAATTATCTCATCTTTATTGTGGAATATCAAGGCTTTTCAGGGGAATAAGTGGGGTGTAATCTGTCTAAATTTGTTTTTATTCTTCGGCCCATTAATAGTTCAGCTGGACTTTGGTTGGATTCTGGACAAGGGGTGGCATGCTGCATAAGTAGGTATTTTTCTATCTTTGTGTGCCAGTCCCCTGGGCCCATTTTGGATAAAGCCTCCTTAACTGACCTGACTGTTCTCTCTGCTTGGACATTGCTTGACGGATGGAAAGGAGCAGTAAAGATGTGTCTGAGTATGTAATTTCTAAGTATATAATTTCTGAGGGGCAAGTAAACTTTTTGCTGTTTCAAATATCTCAGTTCCACAGAATGACAAAAAGAGGCTTTCTTCCTATCATTGGAGATGCCAGTATATTCGTTAGCTAATAAGAAGCATTCGAACTTTTCTAAGTAGGTGTCCCAGGACTCAGTCGCTGGATTGAAGGTGGCAAAAATGGGCAGAGCTGTCATTTTCCTCAGATGTGGGGACTCTGTTGTTTTTGTAGTAGCATCATGTGACTTATTGTCGCATGAAGTGGAGTGACAGTTCACCTTAGTGACTCGCTCTATGGTTCATTCTCATTTAGTGCCTCAGTGTGGGGATCTGGAATCCCACCTTCATCGCCAGTTATTATGTCCTGGAAGGGAGTAACAGGCTAAGGCGAGATGGATCTGAAGGCTAACAGATTTATTAGCTAACAGTAACAGCTAACAGAACATGGCTAACATTTGACAGCTAACAGCGGCTTTTCGGCTCATAGAGACAGCAGCGTGCTGGCAGTTTGACAATTCTTTTATACTCCCCACCGGCAGAGTCTCAGCCAATCAGGAAGCACCGAAAGTGCTGTATCAGGTGCGGACTGCAGGGCAAGCAGGACGCATCAGAGCACAAGTGTGCCAGGGATACCATGTTGGAGATCCAAGAATAGAGAAATGTTTAAGGAAGTCCTTTGTGAATGTGCTATGTCTTAATCCTTGACTTCTTCCAAATCAAAAAACACTTTCCAAATACTTTTAGATTACAGTAGACAACTAGCTTTCAACTAATAAGTAAGTACATTGATTTAAATAGAGATGCAAATGTTTATTAAATCTTATTTTTTTACAGAAAATCTAGACATTTTGCTTCTATCGAGCATATTAGAAGAACAGCATTTTTCTACAGCATCCATTTTACAAGGTATTTTCTAATCTTAATAGAAGTAGGTGTTGTACACAATTACAACAGCAATTTTATTAACTTTTCCTCCAGAAGCTATTAATTTTTTAAATTAATTGTTACACTAAATGTAAAAATCATAAGACAAACAAACAAATCCGAAAATATTTTAGCATTTTTAAAAGAATCAAACTTCCTGTATCACCAAATTGGGGGAAAATGCAGTAGCAACACTAGCTATCATGCGTTTTTCCTTCAAGTGCTCTGGAATGCATGGCATTTCATGTACAGGGTCTCTTTAAGGCAGCTGCATCTTTTTCAGGTTTCTGCTTGAAACGAAGCATGGACAGTTCAAAGTGCTTAAACTGATAATCAATAAAATTCACACCAAAACAGATCCTTGGAAAAATTGAGGAAATATGGAACAAGAAAGCTGCTTATTGTTAATTGGATGATAATATACTGACAGCGTAGCTAAGTGAATATTAAGTGATGGGGCAGATATGCTGCTGTGTTTCAAGTGTAACGGATAAATAAATCTATTCTTAATTAGAGTATCCAAGGGAGTAATCTGGTGTGACTTGATTAAAAGCAAGAAAGAGTTTACTTTTGTTGCCTTTCAGTATTGAAGAAGTATTGAAGAAGAGGCTTTTCTCATAGGTGTTAATATGAGTAATTCTAAAAATGTTAAGTAGTCGGTTTACCTATAGAACCTATAGAAATTTAAATTTTTAGCTAAGTTATGATAGTGATGAACAGTAGAATGAAATTTTATGACAGAGATTGGCTTTCTTCACACATATGTGTTAATGGTTTTTTAATTAGAGTTCTAACTATGGTTGCTTTAATTATAATTTATTGAACAAAGCTTAACAACAATGTTCTCAAATTCTGCTAAACTATAGAAACCACAAGATCTGGGATCGTGTATTATTCAGAAACAAAAACAAATAATAGCATGCAAGAGCAGTCTCCAAGTGCTGCCCTTGGAGCATATATGACTAGGGATCTAATCCAGTCTGTAGTTTCCTTATCTTAATAAAAATATTAAAAATATGAAAGTTTCAATTGATGAAAACATTAGGGGTGGTGAGAATGAATTTCTATAGACCCATTTGTGCCAACCATAACAAATGGAAAATTATGACTTGGAATGTAAGAGAGCAATTGGTAAAGTGTATAAAGTAATGAGGAAAATAAAAGACATTTCTTTGTGAAATTAAGAAGAGGCAAATGGATATAATGGATTCAACTGAAAGTAGTTTGATCCTCTGAAGCAGACAATGTAGAAAAGTGAAGACATAGATTTAATTATGAATGCAAAAACTAATATGAATGTCAGAATCTGTCATGATAATTGTTTTTAGTGCATATCAAACTAAAAGCCCATAGGTTGATGATAGATGGCTGTTCAATGAATATAGATAAAGTAAATAAAATGAGAATAAATAAGCAGAGCCAGTGCTGCCAGCCTCTTCTATAACCAAGTTGGTGGAGACAGCAATGTTGTAAATTGAGCCATCATTGATTAAGTAATAAATTGAGAGTCAAAGACTACATTTTAAAAAAATGTATTTGTGAGACTAATATGTAAAATTAAAAGAAGGAACAAATATAGTAAAGTTATAAGTAAAACATGTTAAAATAAGCCAGATTTTTTTAAAAAATATTTTTTTAAAAACATGAAAACTATAACAAGACAGTAAATAGCACTGAATAGCCACCTTCATGGTCCTACAAACAACCAGGAACTCTACATTTAAATGAATCAAAACCCATGGCTTCCAATACCAATTGCAACACAGGAAAAATTATTAACTATCTTAGACTCAGTCCAGCCGATATGTCCAGCAAGAAGAGAATAACTCAGCAGTTATCTCTTTATAAAGGCAGATTTCTGTGCAATGACTATACAGTTCTGAAACAAATATCTGGACCAGATATCTGGAACATTATGAAAGAAATATCTGGACCAGCAGTGAAATCCACTTACCTTTGCTACCGATTCGGGAATGGGAGTGTGCTATGCACTCTATGCACACCTGTGCCTCTTCTGCACATGCACAGAACCTTCTGAACATGTGCAGTTGGTAAAAAAATGGGATGTAATGACGTCCCAGCGGGTGGGTGGAGCCTTCAGCCACCAGTGCTACCGGTTCGGTGAACTGGATAGAATCGGGGGGGGGGGGGGAATTTCATTGCTGATCTGGACATATACATGCAACAAAGATTGTGCAACAGATATGGAAGAAATTAGGAAATACAATTTTTCCTCAACAGGTTCAAAGTATTATGATGAAACTAAGCAGTAAGTTAGAAAAAGCTGTTTACAATAAAATGAAATTAACAAGATTCCAGACCTCTAAAAAATGCCCTAGTTGCAATGATGTAACTCTTCATCATTAACTCTTTCATCCTGAAAGGAAGCTTGTTGCTTTCACCAAAGTTGTTTGCAAGGTTTTGATCCAATTTCAAAAGAATTTAGCCATCAATACTTTTCTTCAAGGCAAAAATTAAATCAGTTTTAGACACAAAGGAGGGTCTAATACAGTAGGTTAACATTTAATGGCACCTAAGTGGATCTCTATATACTTTCCATCAGTAGAAGAGAATCACTGGATTCCGTCCCTAGACCATTTCCAGCTTTCCTCTTTCTGAAGCTCTTTGGCTTCAAAATGAAAACAAAGGAGGGCATGATCATTTGTGGTCACCAAGACAAATGTACAACTTGAGTGCCTTTTTTTTTCTTTTGCAATTCTTCAGCATTCACAGAGAATTGACACCAAAACAAGAGATGACTCAACCAATCTGAGCTAATTTGCTCTGAGAAACACGTCTGTATGTTTGTCTACAAAAAGTATTTTTCAAAGTGACAACTGTTGAGCTACCTACTGTTCTGTATTTGTAATCTTTAAGATGGTGCAGACATCCAGTCATAATGGCTAGATACTGGGCATTAGGAGATAGGCCAAACCAGAAGCTCCCCGTGACAGTGTTCCCAGAGCCTGACAAAAGTATCAAGTGCTTCATTTCCTTAATGAGATTCACTTTCTGCAAATAGGGATTCCCATCCAACAAACCATACAACTACAATAAAAGGAAGCCAGGATCTCACACAATGGAAAATATAAAGGGAACAGAATTATTTGATCACCAAGAGGCAATTTAAGAGGTGATCAAATCTGTACCTCTGCCTAACAGTCCCTCTAGTCTACACAAATCAAAGTTATATTAGAGATTTGATGCAGACTGTATTTACACTGCATCTATTATTTCAATCCAATTACAGTTGTTAATCAACAAATTTTTAAATGTAGCAAGCTTCACATGAGGATTTTGTTTCATGGAAATCATGGTTATTCAAAAGATATAAAGTCAATACATTTTTATGGATACATATTTGATTATGTTTGGGTTTTTTTAAATGTGAAATTACAAAATTAAACTGGGGACAGGAATGAGACTGGGGAGAGAGAGATTGAGAGATCAAAAATACCCCCAACATTTACAGTCTTTAGAAAAACAGCGAAGATGGTTTTCTTTAGGATGGCATTCAGGCAGGAAAAGAAATGTCAGCAATATGTTTTATTAATAATTCTTAATATTTTTCTTAGGAACTACTCTGTCCTGATCTGGTAGTTGATTTGGTTCCTGCCTAAGGTTATTAGAACAGGAGGCATAAACATGCATGTAAGCACATACGAAAAGATTATCAAGACAACAAAAAAGAACTAGGACGTTTATCTCCTCAACCAAAAAAACCTTCTACATTGCCTTCATTCGGTGTTTAGTAAGGCACTTAATAGTGTTCATTCATTCCCACAGGCAGCTCCCTTGTTTCTGAGCTCAATTCAATTCAATCGAATGTCAAGATATAAAGATGAGAGAGAAAGTATCTCAGTACACATTTATTCTATAATCAGCAAACAGGCCCCCATCCTGAGTATCATGAGTACTTAATATTCATGGTCAAATTGGATGTAGGATTAAATGTGCCTTTGCTTTTCATGTGCATTAAAAAAAAGAAAGAAAGAAATAGCTGTTGGAGAGGAAAGGCTTATAATTATCAGCATTTCAAGAGAAAGAAGGACACTGAGAGGGATTTTCAAGAGCACTTTCTTCCCCTGCTGTAGTCCTAAGAAAAATTGCTCCTCAGAAACCTGCAATTTGCAGCAGGAGGAAATCCCTACCTCCAACAAATTCTAAGCAGTTGATTGCTTGAATGTTTCCAACTACTATATATCTGCATCTATACAGGTAGCCTTTGACTTACAACAGTTCATTTAGTGACCGTTCAAAGTTACGAAATTGACTTAAGAACGTTTTTTAAACTTACTGCAGTAAGTTTGAACAACTGTTGCTTCATCCGCATGGTCACAGGGTCCAAATTCAGATGCTTGGCAACTGACTCATATTTATGTTGGTTGCAGTGTCCCAGGGTCATGTGATTATTTTTTGCGACCTTCTGACAAAGTCAATGGGGAAGCCAGATTCACTTAATAACTGTGCTACTAATTTAACAACTGTGGCGATTCACTTGACAACTGCAGCACGAAAAGTCATAAAATGGGACAAAATTCACTTAACAAATGTCTCACTTAGCAACAGAAATGCTGGGCTCAATTGTGGTTATAAGTTGAGGACTACCTGTACTGTAAATGCATCTCATATATACAGATACAAATAGTAAATGGCAGCTGAAAAGCTTAAAATATGCTTCAAAGCAATCACTTTAAAAAGTGACTTCTGGAATGACCTTCTTTAGTTTTGGTGAATTACCAAGCATACTATCTGAAAATACAAAAGCAGACTCTGTGTTGCCAGCTTCTTTCATAAATTACAAGAGTTCCCTTCATAAAATGGGGGCAGCAAGTTGGCATAGGCAGACATTTTTAAAGGACTTCAAATTTGGAATTTTTATTGATTTATAAATGTATTGTCAAAGACTGTATTAAAACGGAAAAAAAGAAAATACATTTTTCTACAGCTAGAATAAAACAAAGGAATAAATGAGATAAAGTGACAAGTAAAAGGTTGAGGGTCTTTTGAATATAATTATGATATAATTGTGTGGGGCGCAATGACTCAGTGGTTAAAGACACTGAACTTCTCAGCTGGAAAGCTGACATCCCAGGTTTGAGACCAACTGCCACACGACAGGGTGAGCTCCCGTCCTTGTCCCAGCTCCTGCCAACCTATCAATTCAAAAGCATGCTATAATGGTACCACTTTGGGGAGAAGGTAACAGCATTCTATGCAGAGGTGGGATTCATTTACCTTCCCTACTGGTTCACAAATGTGAGTGCATGAGCCACCTCTGCGCATGTGCATGGCATTATGCACATTAGTTGCACATTACATACAGGTGGGTGGGTAGAGCCTCCCGCAGTCGCCACTACCATTTGGCATGATATGGCGAGAAACAGCTGAATCCTACCACTGCTTCTATGTGCTGGCCACAGGACTACAGAAGTGTCCACGGACAACACCGGTTCCCTCACCTAAGAAATGGAGATGAGCACTGCCCCCTAGACAAAGGAAACCTTTCACTTTTAATGACATAATTACAGATAGTATATAGCAGTGGTCCCCAACCCCCGGGCCGCGGACCGGTGCCGGGCCGTGGAGTACCTGGCACCGGGCCGCGCAGCGGCCGGGGGACATGAACGCTGCAGCGCAAAGGCTCCTGGGCCGTGCGCAAAAGCTCCTGGGCCGTGCGCAATGGGCCGTGCGCAAAAGCTCCTGGGCCGTGCCCCCACCCCTGCGCGCGCTCAGCGGGCCGCGGCGATAAAAAGGTTGGGGACCACTGGTATATAGCACTATTCCCCCCAAACAATCAGAGTCTTCTGGGTTAAACACACTGAAATCCCTTGGCTTCTGATACCAATTGCAGCACTGCAAAATTTACCAACATTTTAGAAACTTCAGTGGAGGTGTTTGCTCATAAAAAGTGTGCATTTTGGACTCCGACCATATCCCAAAAAGAAGATAATACATCAGAACTGACATAAATGAAGTATATATTTATTAGAGCAGAGCTGCCCACCATAGAAGTCAATGGGTGGGATTATATTAATTTGAAGTTATGCCTTTCAATCAATCTTGATTCCTGACGTTTTCCTGGACAAATTTTCTTGGAAAAACTGACAGAAGTGGTTTGTCATTCCCTTCTTTTCCTACAGATGAGAGTGTTCATCCCAAAGTCATTCAGCCAAATTTGAGCTTAAGATATGACTAGAACAGTTTCCCAAATCCCTAGCCTGGTGCCTTAACCCTAAACTAGACCTCATGTGTAGTTTAAGAAACATAGGTATATTTAACTTGTATATTTCTAGATAAGTACTGTCATAGTTTAAATTCTCTGTCCAGCCAGAGTCTTCGGAGAAAGGCGGCATTCAAGTTGAACAAATAAAATAAATAAAATAAAATAAAAAAATAAATGGAATTTGCATGAAGACCCAATTACACCTCATACAATGTAATGCTCATTTCTGCTTGTACACAATTAAATAAATAATTTACAGTATGACTTGGATGCTAAGCAATGAATGCAAAAAAGTCCTAGTTTTGTATTTTCTTTGATTTTAGGAATTTATTATAGCTTGTGATGCATGTGTAGTAGTTGCACATGCACAGTAGTAAAAATTTATTGCTGCAAATTCATTATATTTCTGTCTAAAAATAATAAAACTATGGGTACTTAATGGACCGCAGCTATAATTTTCTGCTACTTTTTACTATATTTAGCAAATTTGTCCACCTGTTAATGGTCTAGCTTTCCTGAGAGGCTAAGGGCAAAAAATGAGAAACGTTCATCCAAATGAAGTCAATTTTCTGTCACTAGAAAATCTGCTTTTACTGTTTTAGCCATCATAGTGGTGTTCTGCATTTAATTGACAAGAAGCAGACAGGGTTGAGTCGAAGCTGGTTCCTCCCCATCCAAACCCTTACAGCCTTTAGGCACATGACCAACACTCCCACAGCATCTCCTGTCTGACTAGGGGTGGGGATTTATAATTGGGTATCATCAGCAGATGATACCAAGAGATGACTCACCCTGCAGTTTGATGTGAATGTTAAAAAGGAGAGATGAAAAGTCCTGAAGTAATCCACATTTCAGAAGCTTAGGGCTCAACCTCTTCTTTGCTAGCAACACTGACTGCAACCAGCCACAGAGGAAGTAGAACCACTGCAGTACAGTGACTCCCACTACCAATTATTGGGTAGGACCAGAAGAATACCATACTCCATAGTATTGAGAGCTGCTGAAAGGTTTAGGACTAGAATCCTGTTTCAGTACTGTCTTGTAGCCTGAAAAGGGTGTAGGCAACCCACTTTATCCAGGACTCTTTGTAGCTGTGTGCCAACCATCCTCGCAACAACCTTCACTAAAAAGGGAAGATTAAAGGATAGACAAAACTTGTCTAATACTGTGAGGTCCAAAGATGGCCTCTTGAGAAAGGGTGAACTACCACCTCCTTCAGAGCAGGCAGTATAACCTCCTCCATAAAGAGGTATTAATCAGTCTTGGATTCAACCATATGTTACTTCCTGAAGACCTTGACCAACCAGTAGGGGCTTCGGTCCATAACATAGGTGGCTAAGATCACAGCTCTATCCATATTCTTGAGAACAATTGGCTCAAACTCTTTCCAGATAACAAGGCTCAGGGGATCTGTCCAGCCAGAGTCCAACGTCAGCACAATTGAGTTATTTTATCTGACAGATGGTGTGAATATCCCTCACAGCAACCCTGCTAGGGCTTCCTCAGCTTCTCCCTACACAGAAGGAACCTGGTTACCCAATATAAGGAAACTGGTCTGCTACTTGCAGATGCAATGAGGTCGGAGAAGTAATTACACTTCACTGCCCTTATTACCACAAGGTTAAGTCTTAGTATAGGCTTTTAACTATGCTATCTCTCTTTGTCTTTCTCCAGTGACACTCTTATGTCACTCCATCTCGCTGAGCCGCCTAGTAAACCATGAAGCTCTAGGAGTTCCATGCATACTGAGTCCACACAGATGTGATATGGTCCACATTCCATATCTGCATATCTTCCAAGTTGAAACAAGAGCCTCTGCAGAACTGTGTAGTAGAGTTTTGAAGCCAAGCTGCCTCTGAAACCACACTGGGTTCATCAAATGGCACAGTGGTTAAAGTGCAGTACTGCAGGCTACTTCTGTTGCCTGCTGGCTGCCTGCAATTTGGCAGTTCGAACCTCACCAGGCTCAAGGTTGACTCAGCCTTCCATCCTTCCGAGGTCAGTAAAACGAGGAGTCAGATTGTTGGGGGCAATATGCTGACTCTGTAAACTGCTTAGGGAGGGCTGTAAAGGATTGTGAAGCGGTATATACTGTAAGTCTAAATGCTATTGCTATTGCTGTTGCCTGGGATGGGCTGATTAAATAGGGTTCACCTCCCTGTAATAGTGGGAGAACTCTAGGGCCAAAAGAGTATGATCACAGAATCAAAGACTATATGTCCCATTCATTTTATTTTATTTTACCCAGTAAGCACAGTGGCAGAATATATTAACTGCTTGTTATGTAGTTTCTTTATTGTTTATTACTTTTTATTCTTCATTTCTGTGCAGTACAATGAGAAGTGAAGGGACAAAGGGACATTTTAATTGCTTTTTCTCCCCCCCCCCTCAAAAGCCAATCACTTCTATACAAAAGATAAATGAGCAAAACTTCTCACACTTACAAAATAAATCCAGATAAGATAAGAATTATTTTTAAGGATTTTTTTTTAAAAGTATATATAGCAGTTTGGCTCTCAGCACTAAATAGGCTAGTGTTGTCAGTAAGCCTTTTTTTTGAAAAAGCACACAATTCAAATTTCAGAAAAATCACAAAACCAGAATGCTAGCCTGCATCTAAAGTAGCAGAATTGATACCCGAGAAGGAATAAACATGCTGAACCTATTCTAACAAATCATTTGGAAGGTTTGACTGGCTGACCCTGCAAAAATGGTCTAGTAGAGAACAATACTTATAATTAATAGAACACATTCACTATAAATATATAGTCAGACAATGACTGCCACATTAAGCATGCAACAATCATTAAGCATGAACCAATGAGGACCCAGAGTATGGGGGCAATAAGATGACTTTGTATAAATATATAAAAGTATGAAGGCTATTGCTTAACGCATTCTAAACCGCCCTGAATCTCCGGAGAAGGGCGGCATATAAATCAATTAAAAAAAAAAAAAAACTAGTAAGATTGTCAGAAAGAAGCCACTTCGCTCAGCGAAGTCAGCTTCTTGTGCACACAAATAAATGATATGGTCACTGGCAAAGGAAGCTTTTTTAATAGACATGGTTTTATTAAAGGAGCTGTAGTAACACTAGGAACTGTGGTGGCACAGTGGATAGAATGCAGTACTGCAGGCTAACTCACTCTTCACTGCCAAGAGTTTGATTCTGATCGGTTTAAGATTGACTCATCCTTCCACCCGTCCGAGGTCGATAAAATGAGGAGCCAGATTCTTGAGGGCAATATGCTGACTCTGTAAACCGCTTAGAGAGAGCTGTAAAGCACTGTGAAGCAGTATATAAGTCTAAGTGCTATTGTTATTGCTAGAAGTGCCAGACATGTGAAACATCCTCCACAGAGAAGTTTAACGGGCATCTATCCTGTAAACTTTGCAATATCAACTGAAGACTCTCTTATCAAAGACTTACAGGCTTTTAAAGTTTTCAATATGTTTTTAGTGCTGTTTTAATTTAATAGTTGAATACCAACATCTATGATTTATGTTTATACCTCATCGTTTTAACTTCATTTCTGAATCAGGAAATAAACTTTTGGAAGAATAATTTGAAATAAACCTTTTTAATGCATTTATAAAATTGTAAGTGGAAATTATTCTGTTTTTGTTTAAAATATATTTAAACAAAAGACGCAGGACAAGCATTAATAACCTGTATAAGTTTACTTTTCCTTTACAATAATAGCACTCCAGCTATATCCCTGAAGTTGAGGACAAGCATATAATATTATAAATATCTGAGTCACTGAGGATTTTCTATCACTTGGCAACAAGCATTAAGTCCAGTCATTGCCAAAATTATCATAATCCAATTTCACAGCAGTGAAAAGAACATGTGAACCTTACTTAGTGTTCTTACTGGAATTAATTGTTCTTCAGATGAAATATGTATGCAATTTTTTTTAAAATCCAAGCAACGTCCTCAAATATATACTAGCAGAAAAATTGTGAATTCAGAAAACTATTCCTCATTAACAAATGTATTTAAAATATAATGTTCATGATTCCTATATTATAATTTAGAATTAATATTGTGCAACATTAATGTGGTAATTAAAAGTGCAGGCAATTGATCATTCATCATGGGCATTATGTGGGACAGGCTTTGCTTACAAAATAGAGTGCCAGTTGTTGCTGTTGTTGTTTTTTCCACTGCCAAAGACAGACTGACTCAGCCAATTTTTCTTGGTATATTCTTATTTTAAAAATGGCTGAAGTGGCTAATCTTTGCAGAGTTCTCTTTTCAGTAGGGTGAAAAATGGTAATATACAGACTTATTTTAAAATTTGGTTATGTTAGCAATCTTTAAAAATAACGGGGCTTAATAGAAAAACTGAACTGTGTACTAGACAAAAGTGTTAATATCTTGGGCTGCATCCAAAAGTAACCAGCTGGTGAAAGCTATATTTCTATCATACTTTGGAACAGATTCTCTTTTTCTTCAGAGATTTGCTGTAAAAGATTAGAGGGTCATCCAGAGCTGATAAGATGCAATGCAGTGGGGATTTGTGGGGTGAAGGGGAAGAGAAATATGAGGTCCTATTACATAAATAGAAATATACCTTCACCATGACCCTTAAAGATGATATCCAAAATAAACAAAATCTGACAAAACATTAAATTAATAGCATTTTTAAATGAAAAAAGGATTTCTTTGATAAAATGTTACAAAATTATGTGATAATAGTATTCTGTGTTTGAGATCTAGGAACTTGTACTGTAAATCTGCACAGACAATAATATCTGAGAATGCTCCCTGACCATGCCTATGGTCATCTGGGACAGTTTCCATTTCTTTTTCTTTTTTCTTCTCTACTTGTTTTTTATTCCACTTAGTTCCCAAATTATAATAATTTATTACTCTGACTACTATACAATGCAGACATTCCATCTGAAAGGGAAACATAGATTTCCGAGTACTTAACAATTCTGTTCAAATTTATTTAGATGTCATTGTTTCTAATAAGTTTTAATTCCAAACAACATGCAAGCATTGCAACATTGTTCTCCAAGCATGCAGTTTACTTGTTTACTTACTACATGTATACAAACTAAAGTGAAAAAAAGTTTATATACAGTAATATATTTCAAGACAGCTGCTGAAAGAAAAAAACATTCCCAAAAATATCTGTACAGCTGAAAAGACATATGGATCTGCATAACCAAAAGTTTGAATTAAGTTTCTAGAAAATCTCTTATCCTACAGAAAGCCCAATATGTTTTCATAAATCTTGTAAATTCTGAGTTTATCATTCTACATTTTACTGAACGCCAACCCTAGATAATTATTCCTCTATATCTTTTAGCAACCCAAGAGAGGTATCACTGCAATGCTGGCATACACTTACAGTTTGTGGCATTGGCCAGCATCCAAAACCACATTTAAGAACTTTCACAGTAGAAAGAGGTTTGGAGCTTGTGTTTCTTGAGCAGCAATCTACGCATTCCTCATAGTAAACTCATTCTGAAACCTCAGGGCATGCAAAAATATTTGCTCTTCACAGAACAAAATCTCAAAATCTTACAGGCCATGTCAGTTTTCAGGTCTAGCCTATTCATGTCTTTAAATTATGACCACCATACCACCTTTGCAGTATATTCTGTCATACACATGTGGTTAGTTACTGCATTATGAACAATGACTAAACATTAAAATGCCCTTGAAGTTGAAGTTTAAATTTTAATATCCATGCAATAATCTCCCAAATAAACTCTCTAAATAGCAAATTGACAACAGTATGAAAATCAACCTGCAAATTAATACTATGCAAAATATCTAAAGACAAATATTCAGAGATTATACAAACAGAAAGACCAAATGTCCAATGCATTTTATTCCAATATATACTGCTAAAATCAATATAACCAAGAAAACTTAATGTTAAGAAATCAGAAAGATCTCAGTTTTGTATTTCTGAAGTCTGGTTTACCACTGAGAGTTTGGCTAAAATGTACAGATATCTTAATCCAGGTGTCACATGCACAAATTAAAAAAAAACAAGTATCTTAAGTCTGGAAATTATATTTTAAAATAAACATTTGAAATCAGGTATCCAACAAAATTCATTTTTGTGAAACATGTTTATACATTTACTCCCAATACTCCTAATAATTTGATACACTTTTCTCTTTCAAGTGATTAAAAACCAATCAAACTCCAGGATATCTATCATTAAAATGAATATACAAAGTTTTCCAATGATGCTAGGCGGGAAATATTGGCATCTCTTCTATCATAAAGATGGAATTACTACCTTTACACCAAATGGCTCTTACTTGCTGCTATGTATGTGAATGATAAATCTAATAATGAGAACTCATTTTTACACACAGTATTATACACAAGAATTAATTCATTTCTTCTTAAAATTAAATTTACCCGAAGTAGAGAAAGAATTAATCTAACAGACACTCTCCTGGAGGCTTCTCACCTGTAAAACAATGTATTTTCTAGAACAGGGGTATTCCTGAACCTTGGCAACTTTAAGACTTGTGGACTTAAACTCCCAGAATCCCTCAGTCAGTTACAGGTCTTAAAGTTGTCAAGATTGCCAAGGTTGGACATATCAAGGTTTAGGATTTTACACATCTATAATGATATAACTTGTGTTAATATTTAAAAAAACAGTATTAAAAATAAGACAATTAAAAACAAATATGCAAAAAGTAATGGCATCAAACAGCTAACTGCAGATAGTCCTCAACTTACGACCACAATGGAAACCAGAATTTCTGTTGTTAAAGCAGGGCAATGAGTTGTGGCCAGGTTTATGACCTTTTCTGCCATAGTTGTTAAGCGAATCACTGCAATTGTTAAGTTAATCATGTGGTCATTAAGCAAATCCAGCTTCCCCCATTGACTTGGCTTGCCAGAAGGTGGCTGGGAAAGTTGCAACTGATGATTCCATGAGCCCAGGACATTGCAACTATTGTAAATACATGCTGGTTGCCAAGCATCCAAATCTTGATCACATGACCACAGGGATGCCGTTTCGGTTGTGTGAGGATTGCTTGTAAATCACTTTGAATTGTAACTTTGAACAGTCACTAAATGAATGGTTGTAAGTTGAGGACTACCTGTAGGCCTTGCTGCCTATAGACAGAAAGACCAGTTTCCCTAAACTGGGATAGCATTTTTCATCCCCACCAGAATAATTAACCATATTTTCCTACCTCTATCAAAAAGTCTCCTGTTCTCAAGCCAGCTTGCCATGCTACCCCTCCTTCATCAACTGATTCCAGGTACTGTAAAGCAGGGAAGGCTGGCGTTGGTGTGAATTCTTCAATTGGTGTATCAGCTTTAGGAATAATAAATGACATATTTGAATAAACTTTTAAAACATGAAATGTTATTTCATAAAATATTGCCTGTTACAAGACCAGAAAGCCTTTAAGTAAAACAGTCCATATCTATCTGTCTGTCTGTCTGTCTGTCTGTCTGTCTGTCTGTCTGTCTGTCTGTCTGTCTGTCTGTCTATCTATCTATCTATCTATCTATCTATCTATCTATCTATCTATCTATCTATCTTCCTATTTTCTTGCATATTACTCTTGGGTTTAATCAGCAAATGAATAAAGCTGTGAATTTATGTTAATAAACATAAAGCCATGAATTGATAACATAGATTACATCTGAAAATAGTGTTTTAAATCCTCATAGAAGTGCATCAAGAATTTTAAGTATTCAAAAGCAGATAATTACATAGTTAGCACTTAGTATGGTGTAAATACATTAAATCCAACAGGAGGATCCTATAATTGTGCATTAGACACAATTCTGTATGAGATTCACATACATGCTTTATGTTTGTCATATACAGTTCTGATAAAGGTAAACCACCTTTGGAAAAACATTAGTACAGTTTGAAGTACATGTTTTCAATGGGCATTTGAATTTTTAACCTGAAGAACTCACTCCATGTGAAATTAAGATGTATAGTGAGGGAGCTCTGTTTGCTGCATAGATAGCTCAGCGCCAGCTGATCGACACAGTGATGAAGTCACTGGGTTTCCAGACGACCCCACCAAAACGTATGTTTAGCCAGGAGAGTGAATCTGTTACATAGCAAGGGGAACCCAATAGGTATTTACCACACTCTAGTGAGGAAAGTGGTATTCCTAGATAAGGGTGTGGAGATTCCTCCATAAAGTAGATATGGTATAGCCTTTCCTTGAAGACAGCAGTCTAAGGAACAGCCCATTTATTAACTGGGGGGGAGGGGGAGGTTAATAACAGACACTGGGATATACCACCACTTATAAAATTTGCCAAAAGAGTAAAACAGATCACAGATCATTATATTTGCTGTATAAACCTACGGAAACAGATTTTGCATAGGAAAGAAATGGCATATTTAGACACAAGCAGTTTTCAAACAGTACACATACTAAAAGGCCATCTGACATGCCTGCAGCTTATGAAAATACAAAAAAATGACCTGATTTTCTTCCTAAAGCTCCAGTAGTTTTACTTTGAATAAGCTGCAAAACCATTTCAAGGAAAAAAGTAAACATGCCCCTTCAACTGGCACATTATTTTAGCGGAATGACTCTTTACGTGAAGCATTTTTATTATTTCCCCCCCAGCAAGGATGGTTTCAGGCATGCAAAATATTTAGACAACTTCTCCCCTGAATTATTCCACAAATCAATTATTTCTTTCACACACACATACACACACAGATAGACAGACACACACACACACTCAAAACTGCTCGATCAGAAACCAGTAAATCCATATCGGTACTCTCCTGCACAGAGAGAACACTGTTGTCTAGCAACCAAAGGCATAAGGAATAATGCCTGTTTATTTTCAGAAATGCATGCCATTTTTCACACAAGCACTCCCCCAATCACACAGATACAAAAAGAAGAAGAAGAAATCTACATACCTTTGGCCCCTCTGAGCACAAACCCAAATCCTTCATTGTCTTTTTTCTGCAGGACCACTGCCTTTTCTTCTATAATGCAGTCACTGTAGAGAGAATTCCGAGGATAGCGACCGTTATTATATCCCTTCATCACCACGGTAGTAGCTGCTCCTCCAGTGTGCAGGTTCATCATCCTCACAGCCCGTTAATCAAATAATAGTGCAGTAACCAAACATGGGGAAAATGTCATAGCAAACAACAGAAGAAGGAAAGAGACAGAAACAAGGCTTAATAGCAAAGGAGAACATGACAGTGCAACTTAACAGAGGGAACAATGCAGGGAAGGCAGAGGAAGAAACCATGCATGGTGGTGGCTGAAGAAATGTGCAATCATGTCACTTGTGTGCTAGCTAGGAGCCTAACAGAAAAGAAAGTGAACTGAACAACAGTAGCATTAATAAACTCCTCAATCGTAGATGTACCAGAGGCATCTTCTAGTGAAGCCAAAATGAAACCAACCAGAAGAAAAATGAGGCAGCATTTTAAAATTTAAAGGGAGGCTTGGTTTGCTGTAGTAAGGAGCTAAAAGGCACGAATATATTCAGAAGCTATGCCTTGCATCAAAAGCCCTTTTCAATCCTATTGAATGTTGCATACTGCAAGAATCCCACATGATCATCTGACAGCCTACAATGCTAACAACGTGCAGCTGCCTTGGCGTCATCAAGCACAAATTTTCACAGCATCAAGATCTGCATAATTTAAATAGTAACAAGGCATGTATGTTCATGATCACCTTTTCCTATCAAAAATTACAGTGCCTTCCTGAACACCAGTGCAGTGAAATACTAAAGAGAGTGTGCTCAAAAAAGCAAGGCTTAAAAAGAAGAAGGGGTTTGTTAAAAATTCCCTGACATTTCACTTAGGTGATATTTTTTTTAAAAAAAATTAAGAAACTGAATTATTCAAAGAATAAATGAGTTATATATTCTAAGCTAAAATATTAAACTGTAGTATTTATTATGCCTGAATGTATCTTCATTAAACATTAAGGTATATAATTATAATTGTATACCTTAATTAAATGCATGATTTAAATTATGCTTCTGTATTTAACTAGGAAACATTTTTGAAACAAAAATTATTTCTTGGTTTTTAGTTTTAGAAAAGCATTTTCATGTATTAGGCAATGTCCATTAAAAACAAATAATGAACTAATATGGTGGTGAAATGGCATAACTACTGCTCTGGCAATGAGAAATAACATAAAAGGAAATTTTGAAAATGTTCCTGTAGAATCAAAGAACCAATTTCTAAGGATGATACCATCTGTCCATATACATCTAATGATTTAATTTGGTTTGCATCTTAAACTAAGGATTTAGGCAACTTGCACAAAAAAATTATAAATTCACATTTGAAATGCAGAAAAGTATAACAAAGAGTTCCATCAACTTTCTACCCATAGATACAAAACAGCCAGCATTCTCCGAGGAAATTCCTTCTAGGAAACAAATATGGCAAGTCGCCAGTCAAGTTGGATTCTTGGCTAATCAACTGGCCAGTTTTCACTCTTTCCTATTTCTAAATGATGACAGAAAAATGTGTGTTGATACATTTTTAACAAGACTTACAATTTAATTCTTAAATCAAGAAATTCTATCTGAGGGGGCAAGAGAGAGATGTACGAGTTTGATTATTCTTTACAAATATATCTTTACCAACAACAACAGATTCTTTTCAGATTTATCTAATCTAAGAGACCATGGAATATTGGAAGAGAACATAGGTTGAAGGTAGCCAACACTGTACATCAGATTCATCTCATCCCCTTAGCTTCTCCTTCATTTCTCCACATCTACTCTGAGAGTCTTTTTTCAGTGAAGACGTAATTTTGAACAGTCACTAAACAAACTGTCTAGGACTACCTGTAATTTCTGTTGTATTATGTGAATTTTTTTAGTGGGAGAATTTGGAGTAAGGGACATATGACTTAAGGCTCACATAACTTGATCTAGCGTAAAACACACTAGGAATTCAAAGAACCACTGTCTGACAACTTTCTTGGCACCAACAAAATCTCCAAATGTATGCATATCTTGGCATCCTCCTGGATTCACAGCTATCCTTAGTTAACAATCTGATGGCCGTGACCAGGGGGGCTTTTGCACAGGTTCGCCAGGTGCGCCAGTTGCGACCTTTCCTAGATGGGGATGCCCTCTGTACAGTCACTCATGCTCTCGTCATCTCTCGCCTGGACTACTGCAATGCCCTCTACATGGGGCTGCCCTTGTGGTGCACCCGGAGGCTCCAACTCGTCCAGAATGCGGCCGCGCAGGTTGTTATGGGAGCCTCCCGTTACTCCCGTGTTACACCTCTCCTGCGTGAGCTGCACTGGTTGCCGGTGGTCCTTCGGATCCGCTTTCCTGGGTGATGCCCAGGATGCGGGTGTTCTCTGTGGCTGCACTGACCCTCTGGAATGAATTACCCACTGAGCTCCAGATGGCCCCCGACCTTTCCGCGGTGGCCTGAAGACATGGCTTTTTCAGCAAATCTCCTGATCTGCTGGGAGTTTTTAGTTTTAACTGTTGGGGATTTTAATTGGATTATTTTAGCATTAATTTATTGTTTTGTTGTTTATTGTTGTGAGCTGCCCTGAGTCCTTCGGGAGAAGGGGGGCATATAAATATGAATAAAATAAATAAAATAAAATATGTCTGATTGTCAGAACATACTTCAAATCTAAACACTTGCCTTTCAGCCATCATCTTAACATTTGGATCCCAATATTCATGAGTTTAAAAAGCTGGGGCAAATTATCTCTGAATTTGCATAAAATACTTGCTGATGTTTTAAAAAAAGAATAGTCACAGGCAGTAGTGGGTTTCAATTTAGTTTGCTGCTGGTTTGCTTGTGTGCAAGTTTCCGGCCGGGTGGGCAGAGCCTCCCGCCACCGCCGCTACCAGTTCACCTGATCAGGGGCGAACCGGTAGTAACCCACCACTGGTACAGGTCTGTTTTTAAAGATTTTGTTTAGAGGAAGAGTGCCTGCATTCCTTTATTGTTTATTAAGGTCAGTGTCCAGTCAATATAAAACAAAAAGTACAGGAAGTCCTTGACTTACAACTATTTAATGACTGTGAAGAGTTACAATGGCACTGAAAAGAGTGATTTATGGCTGTTTTTCACACTTACGACCGTTACAGCATTCTCATGGTGATCAAAAGTCAGAAGTTTGGCAACTGATCATATTTATGATCGTTGCTGAGTCCTGGGGTCATGTGATCACCTTTTGTGACCTTCCAATAAGCAAAGTCAATGTTGAAGCCAGATTCACTTAACAACTGTTTGACTAACTTAACAACAGCAGTGATTCACTTAACAAATGGGCCAACAAAACTATTACTCAGTTTCTTTAGTTCAGAGTCTATATTACTTCTAAATAATAGAAGTTAAGAATGGAGTGTGGTTCCTAAATCAATAACATATTTTATAAGTAAATAAAATTGATAGTAAGTACATGCAACTTCTAGAGTATAATAAGACTCAATGTCCTGTTTTGGTAAATGACAAAGTACTTTAAATGATGTACAATAATTTCCTACTACTTTAAAATGAAGCTAGTACAATCATAAATTTAGCTTTATATATGCTTTACTTCAGAGGTCCCCAACATGAGGGGTTTGCAACTGGGCTGTGGAAATGGCAGCCGAGTGCGCACCCAGGCATGCGCATCCTGACTTGTGTGAGCAGCAGGTGAGTGCACGCATCAGTGGTGGGTTGCCCCCGATTCGGACCGGTTCGCAAGAACTGGTAGTAAAACTGACAGGAGGCTCCGCCCACCGACCCCGACATCATCAGAAAGCTTCTGTGCGGCCGGTTGCAAACCAGTAGTAAAGGTAATTACAACCCACCCCTGGCACACATGCTCCATTTGCATGAGTGGTAGGTGTGTGTGCACGCTGCTCGTGCAAATGGAGCTACATGCATGTGCGCAAACCATCCAATCATTCCCCCACCAGTCCACAAAGCTGGAAACGTTGGGGAACGCTGCTGTACACCTCAATGAATATTTAATAAGAGTGGATTACTACCACTTTGTTGTTCGAAGTACAGTTTAGGAATTGGAATTTTAACTCATGTGATTTGGTCTTCTCTGATTATTGTAACATTTGATGAGAACAGGATTATTAATATGACTTTGGATCAACTGCTCAATGTAAAGATGCTACTGCTATTATTTGGAATTTATTGATCTACTAAGAAGTATGGACTAGTCAGAGAAAGGGGTTGACTAACAGAATGACTACACAACTGTAGAAGGAAAATATACATTTGATCTGCAACAATGTATTATTGATATACATTACCTATCATTACCTATCAAATACCACAGTTGAGTCCAAAATTTCAACCACAGTTGAGTCCAAAATTTATTATGTTGCTTAGTGAGAAATTTGTTAAGTGACTTTTGCCCCATTTTATGACTTTCCTTGCCACATTCGTTAAGTGAATCACTGCAGTTGTTAAATTAGTAACACAGTTGTTAAGTGAATCTGGTTTCCCCATTGATTTTGCTTGTCAGAAGTTTGCATGACCCTGGGACACTGCAACCATCATAAATGTGAGTCAGTTGTCAAGCATCTGAATGTAAATCACGTGAACATGGGGATGCTGCAGTCTTAAGTATGACAAATGGTCATTAGTCACTTTTTTCAGTGCTGATGTGACTTTGAATGGTCCCTAAGCAAACTTTGTTGTAAGTCGAGGACTACCTATATATATATCAATAGTTGATTTTTGGTTATTTGGGTAATAGGATAAAGAAAAAAAGAATTCTGAGCAATCTAATAAAAAATTGGGAAATGGTTCTGCTTATAATTTAATTTTCCAGGCCTGACTTTTTCTTCTTTTTTCCTCCTCTTTTTTATTGTTATTAAGATTGAAGCTAATATTCTTTAATTAATATTATTCATAATTCAACATTGTATATACATATTTGGGTTATTAGTTTAGCACAATAAAATTATTTAAAAGAATAGTATGGATTGCACATTCTATGCTATGATTAAATTCACAAAGAAATAGAAGAATTAATTTCTTAATATTAGTTTATGGAATTTATCTGGACTAAACATTTATCCATAGTATAATAAGGTTCTATTAACAGAACTCTGCACTTTTGTATAAAAATTATCTCTCCAATGGATTAAATATTTTAAAAGTTTGTCAAAAAAACTACAACTACAAATTATTTGCTTGTACAAAGGGCATGTTGTAGAAGTAATATAAACAACCTTGAATTTCTTTCAAAATGTTGACAAACTGCAGCCGTGATGGCGAATCTGTGGCATGCAGAACCCTCTCTGTGGGCACGCAAACTGTCACCCCAGCTCAGCTCCACCGCGCATGCAAATGTGCCTCCCGCCGGCCAGCTGATTTTCGGGTCTCTGCCATGCATGTGTGGGGGGTGGGGCACATGCAGGAGACGTCCACATCTGTGCGGGGTGGGGGGGGGTTGCACGCGCATGTGCAGGGGTGGGGAGAGTGCGGGGGATGCGGTGCACCCACCCACAGCCCGTTTTTGGTCCCAGGAGGCTGCAGGGAGGCCTGCTAGGCCCAAAACAGGGCACGAGGGGGTCATGCGCACATGCATGGGTGTTGTGCGGGGGATCGCACACACATTGCATTGTGGGTGCCGGCATGTGCGTATATGCAGTGTCGCATGCACGCACACTTTCGGCACGCAACGACAAAATGGTTATTTATCTCTGAAATACAGTATGCCAGTAAATTTTCATTGCAGTATCTCCCTAACATAAATACTATAACCAAAACAATAACAGAACAAATTCTGAGATCTATCTAAATGCCTATTTTTAATGCTTTCCCTTTTCAAAGAGTAGGTGAATGATCCCAGTAACTAGGAGATTTAAACATCATATACATCCTATATTTGATAGATTATTAGTGTGCCAGGAAATGCAATCAATCTATCTGTGAAATATGATTATATAAAGTGTAGCCCTGATATGATTCATGAGGGAAATGTTAATTATTTGTTTAAGACCAATAGTGAATTTAGCACTGCATTCAAGTCATTCCTATTATCTGCAAGCACAGTTTCTAAACAGAAAATATCATAGCATTATATTTCACAAAATGTAATTACAATTAGCAAACTTGCACACTTACATTCTGGCAGGTCTAAATGAATGTATGCACAGCCATTTCACTTTGCTGGTGATCCCAACTGAAATAGAATTGTTCATGCCATGCCTAACTTAATATGAAAGGACACAACTGTTTTAACAACTTGAGGAAAAATACCTTGCAAAAACTGGCAAAGTATCTCCCCCACCTTAATTGTTAAAACCACTATGTCATTTGAAAGCACCCCTTTTAAAAGTTTGCCATAGACCTACTTCTTATTATATAGTTTTTGAGGAAAAACAATTATTTTTGGCGTATATTTAAAAAAATCTACAAATTCCTGGATATAAAGATCAAGAAAAACAGAAACCTATCCAATTTCATAACAAAACACCTTGTGTTCAAGATTTCACCAGCATTTTAATGCAAGTATTTCTATTTAGAAATTAGAGATAATACTTATTCTTAAATTAAAAAATAGTAAGACCTGAACTACTAAAAATAAACTTTGTACTAAATAAGACACAAACACTAAGAGAGCTCTTTAACCTATTCCTGTTTCAAATTGTCAATGAAGATTCTCAATTATCCAAGTAGAGGTGTCTGAAGGTTGTCTGAAATTGTCTGAAGGTTGAGTCATTGAGTCACTGCCTGGACTAACAAACAACAAAACTAACAACAAAAATTAGTCCAGTTGCAATGATTCAACCTTCAGGCAACCTCCAGACTATTACTGTTTCCAAAAATATTCAAAAAGGAGGTTTTACTATCTGTTACTATCATATCTATACAATCATACTATACAAATGGTGCTGAATAGCAAGGCAGCAATTGCTTCTTATTTTATACCCAATAGTTTGCTAAGAATAAAATGTCTTGCCCCTAATGATAATCCTTAGTTAAGTTTCCACATAGCATCTGAAAGCAACAGATACCAAACTAGATAATGCCCTGGAGATTCTGTAACAAATCCTCACTGTAATTTGCTTGTTCTAAAAGGAGCTACACCCAGGGGAAGGAGGGAAAAATTAGATTAGAGTTTAATTCTCACACATCCCTTATAGGTGATTTCAGTCACTGATTTCTCAGATAATATCTAGTCAGCCCTTTTACGTCTCATGTGTGCTTGAATTAATCACTGTTCTAAGCAGTGCCTGGAAATCAACAACCTGTAGGATTTCTTTCAGGTTTTCCTTTTCATTCCAATCTTGGTAGATACATTGGCATCCCAAACAGATGGAACACACATGTAGTAATGAGAAGGTGGTATTTACAAGTGGATATGCACGTTGCAGAATTCCTTGATCATAAAACCAGCTGTATTCCATTTACTAATGAAGCTCAGTTTGCTGAGACAGCATGGTGAAGGACAGGTAAAAGATCTTCATGTGTTAATCTTATTTTGGTTAAAATTAAAGTTACCTAGCCAGGTAACAAAACATTCAGAAATCAATCTACAAACTTGGAGAACGAACCTTCACTCTCATCCTATACCCAAGCTACAGATATTCACCACTATTGCAAAATAATTTTAAAATTAAAAATTTAAAAATTTATGATGTGAACTAATATATACTACTCTCTACAATAGATTGTATTTAGGAAACTCAATCTATAATATTTGCAAGAACAAAAGTCTCCCATTTATTATTTTGCATATTTATCTAGATCCTATTCATAGTTTATTTCTTGTTCAATTAAATATAAACCTGAGGTTCAGGAATTCAAGAGATTGCAACTTTACTATGTTTGCATCTTCAGACTGAGGATCAGAATATCAATCACCTCTGAAATGCAGGCCAACTAGGTAATAACTTTAGCACACTAATGATATCTTATGTCACAAATTCATACACTCATCCAGAGACTTCATGAAACATGTGATAACACAGACTAAAATCTCAACCAATGCTGATTCAAGCAACAGGAAAAAAATCGTTAATATTTTTACATAGGCAAAATGGTTCAAATGAAAAAAAAAATCAAAAAAATCTAACAACATAATGTGTCAGCAAGATTCTTCAGATGGTACATCAGGAGAAAAAAGTGCACAGTCTGGTTGAAGTAAGGTAGAAATAATATAGGAAATATGTCTCAGTTAAGAGGAACTAAAACTGTTCCAGAACTTTTGCAGTCCATCAAAAAAATTGACTTGGAAACACATCTCTTTTTTAGAAGACTGATTTATTGGAATGAGATGTAATCATCTTGTTAGTGTAGAAATCACACCTTTTTCAAAGGTAATGAAGTAGCACTACTACTTTTAGATTTTTTTAGAAGATATACAAAAAATTGCCTGGACATGTGTACATGGTTCCTGTGTAGACTGAAATCAACAATAGTAAAAGTGTCCAGGACTCTTCTCTTTTAGCAATTCAAGGACTTCACACAGCACTAAGGATGGGATAACAAGAAAACACCAAAACAAAGTAAATACCAAAACAGAATAGATGATGCAAGGTTCCTAAAGAGATGGTAATAGTGTTGAATCCTGAAACAAGTATAAGCAGCTTTGATCATATGCTTGGCACAAGTTGTACACCAAAAGATGATGAACAAAAATGAGAAATTGTCTCAATGTAGCTGGGCAGGCAGCAGTTGATGTTTTTAATGGCATATAATATACTCAAGAAAGGAAAAAGAATGGAACTGTCTAACAAAATATTGCAGGCCAACACCAAAGGGGAGATTTAAGTTCACAGAAGACTTCAAAAAGGGTATGAATCTTTTGAAGAGTTCCTCAGCGACTTAAAGCTGCTAAACCTGAATTATAATTCTGACTAATTCATTGAATCCCTGATAAAAAGGATTTTATTTTTCTTTATCCCCAGGTTGTACAGGCCCAAAATTATAAAAATCACTTTGGAGGATATTGATTTTACTCTGGACAAAGTAATGCGGTTGAAACTGCCACTATACATCATATGTACAGAAAGCAATATAGTCAGCATGGTGGAGTTAAAAAAAACCAACCAACCAGCCAACTATGAAGTTTCTTCTAATTCTCTCCCTCAGGGTAATCCTAAAGAGTTTAGAGATCTTTTGTTGCACAAAATATGGCATCCTCCATCAGACCAGTTAGTGCCCTGCACTTGGAAAGGAGTGTAATGCTTGAGAACAATTTAATTATTTTGCAAGAACCTTCAGGAGCAGCCTGCATTTAAGAGAAAACCAAGTAAACAAATTTTACAAGATGAAGTAGAAATGACACTGCAGAGGGAGAACTATGGATACTGTGAGGGAGGAAGACTGAACTATTACACCAGAAACTAATGGCAGTTAGAATGGTTATAAAATGAACATCGGAGTCCAAGCTAATACGTTTCCTAAATTTACAGATTAGCTGTTACTTCAATAACCAAAGTGACTCTTGGGTACATCTGTTTGATTACAAGTTTATAATGGCCAGATAATTCCCACTAAAGGGTTTTGTTAGTTAAAAATACCTTCAGAGATCTTCCAGTAGTGCTTACTGTTGCTGTAGTCAGGACACTGTAGTTCATTTTAGATTCAACCACTTCTCAAACTTATTTAAAAGATCCCTATGGGTTTAACTTGGGATGATGCAGAGTTTAAATTAAAATAAAATCCTACATTAGTTTAACCAGAAAATTCACCTGATGAAGTGAGCTGTAGCTCACAAAAGTTTATACTTTTTACTAAAAAGTGTAGTTGAAAAAGTGCCACCAGACCTTTTCACTAACAATTATTACCATGGTTCTCTTCTTACAATGTTAATAATGGTAATTATTTTTCTCATTTGCTGAAACTTGCTTTCTTAGCTGATACAACCAATTAAGATGACCACATAGACAAGTTCTTGTCTATGAAATTTCCTGTGTTATTACAGCTCCTACTGAGCCTTAGTTCCGTGGTCATGACTTTTCCTTACTTCCTATGCAATATGGTTTCTCTCATAACATTCATCTTGAAATACCTATAATCAAATAGATTTACAGACTACAGTATTAAAATGCAAATCCATTAGTGGAAAAAATCCTCTGCTTTGGAGAGTGATCTCCTGTTGGCTGTTCTGTTATAGAGCTACTCATTTCACTTGTGGTTGTCCCTCTGCTAAAAATTTCTTTGGCAGAAAACTAAATTCTCTTTTCCAGGTTGCTACAGCCCACTGCTAGCCACTGACACATTGGCTCCCTAAATAAACATTCTATTAAAATCAATGGCTTCACCACCATTGCATTCTAATGCCCATGTCTACATAGGGAACACTTAAGCTATGCCGGTGCATATGAATGATGAATAGGTCCCCACTCATTTAAAATGGCAACGTGTTATTCTAGGGGTATTCTAGAATGTTATTCTAGGGGTAACTGATGCACTGGCAGCTTTGGAGCAAAAGGGATTGAGAAAAGAAAAGGAAACTGTAAATGAAGCATCTTCAGAAAGTACTATAGAGGTCAGTAGGGAATCACAAAATAAACCCAGGGCCATGGAAGAACACCAGCAAAAAGACTCAGCTAATACTAATGAGGAACCCATAATAATAATAATAATCCTGTGCAAATCAGTATCAAATCAAATAATTGAATATGCAGAGTTTCACTAAACAAAGTTGGTGACACCTTGAGGGATAGATACAGTATTTTTTTTTTGTTAAAACTAGGAGGAGGGGGAGGGGACGGGGAGGGGAGGAGGATTGCTTTTGAATTAGTACAGCACATCCTACATAGGGGTTGAAGAGTGTTAAGAAGCTTCAGCTGTGCAAAATGCTGTAGCATGAACAGTTATGGGTCTGCCATTTAGCATATGTGACACACCTTATTGTAACCTGCATTAACTACCAGTATGCTACCAGGTAAAAATCAGGCTGCTAGTGGTTACTTTTACAGCTTTTTATGGCTTGGGCCAGGTTACTTATAGGACCATCTCTCCCTGGTTGTATCTAGCCATTCTGTGAGATCCAGCAGGAGAAGCATGCTTTGAATGCCATCTGACAGGACCCATAAAGAGATCCTGTCATGCTGCCTGTCATCCCCTGGAGATCACTTTTGCCTAAGGTGACCAGATGTCCCGCTTTTGGTGGGACAGTCCCGCTTTTGAGCAATTTGTCCCGCATCCCACGGCATTTTAAAAAAGTCCCAATTTTTCATTCTGCCTCCTGAGTCCCGGCTGCCTCCTGAGTCCCCACTGATGGCTAGAGGGAAAAAAACCTGTTTAAACTCTTGCCGCGGGGCTTCAAAGGACCGCCCTACGTTGATTAGCTCGGCTTCTCCCTCTCAGCTGATTTGCGCAGGGCTCTGCTCTTGCTAAATTGCTCAGCAGTTTTTTTTTCTCTTTGTGCAAACCAAGCTCAAAACGAAACTGAAAGTAAAACAGGCTGTTGGCTTTGCTGTTTGCTTGCAATGTTGGAAAATTAGGCAGCAGATTTATTTTCCTTTTCCTCACCAAAAAAGGTAGGTGCAAACAATGGGAAATTATTTAGGGCAAAAGAGGAGAGTTCAAGATTTTAAAACACAAAAGAAAAAAAAGCTCTTTTTAACTAGGGAATTGTAATAATTGAGATACTATTAATTGTATACTGTGTTGAAAGCAGAAATGGTTAAGTTGTGGTTTGGAGGAATATATGGGGGAAATTATTTGGTTTATTATTATTGGTAAATATAATTAATTGATTTGTAAGAAATTGGATTGCATGGAAATAATTGGAATATTCATGTTCATATTGATTAATATACAAAAAAGATAGTTATATAACTAATTGATTTATATTAAAATGTTGAATTTGTATTAAACAACTCATATTACATAATTAACCAATGTGAGGATGGATATAAAAATAGATGACAATGGAAAGGGGTATAATATAGAATAGAAGGGAAAAATTGAATTTGATTAAGATTAGAGATGAGGATGAGGGTAATATTGGTTTTTTACAAAAATAGATGAGGAATAAATATGGCAAAAAGGAAATATAGAAATTGTAAATTTAATTGAAATGACTAAACGCTGTTTAAATTTGTGAACCAGCCAAATATTATGTTCAAAGAAAATACATTGTATGTTTGTATGTGTGTTTCTAATTACTGCTATTTATTCATATTTGTTTGGGGTTGGCTTTCTTCCCTTTCATCTTTTTTATTGTACAGCAATCTTTCTCCTCAAACCTACCACCTCTCTTTTCTTTCCTTCTTACTTTCTCTTCCCCCCACCCTCTTCTTCTCCTCCCTATTTCCTCTTCCTTTCTCCTTCTCCTCCTCTCTTCCCCCCTCTCTTACCGTCACTCCTACTCTAATTTCCCTTCCCTTCCTTCATCCCTCTCTGTTACTGTATCCTTTTATGCATATGGACTACTCAGAGGGCTGAAAAAGTTATTTTTGACTGGTCCTCACACTTTTGACCAGTCCTCGAACTTACGACTGTCCTCACATTTTACGTTTTTGCCCTATCTTGTCACCATGGTGAAGAGAAGCAGTTGTGAAATGAGTGACATGGTTGTTAAGAATGCTGCACGGGCATAAATGTGAGGATGGTCTTAAGTGTGAGGACCAGTCAAAAGTGCGAGGACCTGTCAGAAATGACTTTTTTCAGCCCTCTGGTTAGTCCTTTTGTGCATATGGACTACTCAGAGGGCTGAAAAAGTTATTTTTGACTGGTCCTCGCACTTTTGACCAGTCCTCGAACTTACAACTGTCCTCACATTTTACGTTTTTGCCCTATCTTGTCACCATGGTGAAGAGAAGCAGTTGTGAAATGAGTGACATGGTTGTTAAGAATGCTGCACGGGCATAAATGTGAGGATGGTCATAAGTGTGACGACCAGTCAAAAGTGTGAGGACCTGTCAGAAATGACTTTTCAGCCCTCTGAGTAGTCTCTATACACATAGCCATGGCCACCCGGTCACATGACCAGCTAGCCATGCCCACCCAGTCACATGGCCTCCAAGCCACGCCCACAATGGTGTCCTTCTTACCAATGTTAAAATCTGTTCACCTTACCCTATACACATAGCCATGGCCACCTGGTCACATGACCAGCTAGCCACGCCTACCCAGTCACATGACCAGCTAGCCACGCCCACAAAATAAGCCACGCCCACAATGTCCCTCTTTACCAATGTTAAAATCTGGTCACCTTACTTTTGCCCTGAGTCTGTTGGCTTTTCACAAGGTCCTAAAGACCTTGTTTTGAAATTGAGCCTTGGAGTGGGTGAGCCTCTTTCATGGTTGTGTTGACTAGAATGATTGTTAGTGCCATTGTGTGGCTTTTTATATCATTTATGGTTTGGTTAATTGGTTTTATTCTGCTTTTAACTGCTAGCTGCCAAGAGTCACGTACTTGAGATGTAATAAGAATTTGTAATAAGAATTCTTTGGATGTCATATGACAATAGCATCAGTTTGGAATTGGTTTGCAAAACTGCAGTTAATCTTATCGGTAATAGTTGTGTTATGATTGTTCTACAGGCTCAGAAATGAAATCAACAACAATAAAATAGTCCTTAGCCTCTGGGTCTCTTTCTTTTACCAGGTCAAGAACATGACATATACAGTAGACAGTGAAGACGGTCAAATCCTATCTATTTTTCCACATCTTCAGGGAAACCAAAGTAAGATTGATCTATACAAAAATGAACAGCTGAAATATTTGACCTTTCCTCTTTTCTTTGCTAATATTCAAAACATGTTGAATAGAAGTGATTTTAATGCTTTCAAAAACATCAAAGCAAAGTAAGAAATTCTATTCAATAGCCTTCCTGAACTCATGACTTATCATAAAATATGACTTATTTTATGACTTATCATAAAATCTGATCTTATCTAATTTATCTTAATTGTCTTCAGATACTTAAACTGCCTAATTAATGCATGGACAATTGAATATGGTCTGAGAACCTGATATTCTCTCTAATATCATTTTAGGTATGTTTTATGAAATACTTTCTGTATTCTCTCAGTATTTCACTCATCATTTTATAATAATGCAGAAGCCTGATAGGCTAAACACAAAATGCAGCAACAAAAAAACTACCTTCATATTTTGAAAAAATATGATAAAAGCAAGTCTTGAACATTCATAAAGCTAAACTATTTATTCTCACACAGGATAGTGTTTTATAGTAGGAATAAGGGTAAATTTTGATTAGAGCTCTTTAAAATTGACAATCACCTTTTCCCTCCCCCCCCCCACCTTCCATCTCCATCTCCTATCAAATGCTTGAGTGATCTCTATCCATCTTCAAGTAATCTAGGCACAGACCATTCCAAGCAAAATATTTCATCATCATAGTAGCTGCTCAAAGAGATCAGCCAACTGATAACAGAATAACAAAAAAGCAGAATAACAGAGTTGGAAGGGATCTTGGCGATCTTCTAGCCCAATCTCTTCCTCAGGCTGGAAACCCTATACCATTTCAGACAAATGGTTATCCAATTTCTTCTTAAAAACCTCTAATATTGGAGCACCCACAACTTCTGGAGGCGAATCGTTTCACTGATTGTTTTTACTTTCAGGAAATTTCTCCTTAATTCTAGGTTGTTTCTCTCCTTGATTAGTTTCCACCCATTGCTTCTTGTCCTGCCCTCAGGTGCTTTGGAGAATAGTTTGACTCCTCTTCTTTGTGGCAGCCCCTGAGATATTGGAACACTGCTATCATGTCTCCCCTAGTCCTTCTTTTCATTAAACTAGACCTACTCAATTCCTGCAGCCGTTCTTCATATGTTTTAGTCTCCAGTTCCCTAATCATCTTTGTTGCTCTTCTCTGTACTCTAGAAAGAGTATATTGAAATATTGGACATACGATGTAAATTTAAAAGCTATAACCTGCTTGGAAAATACTCTTTGGACAATATTATTCTCTCTCTCCTCCAAACAAATAATGGTCAAAATCAAAATGAATTATATATACATATCTAGTAAGAGGACTGCCATTTTTGCTAAGCTAGTTATGGATTCTCTGCTGATTTTTTTTTTTTTTTTACTCAGCTGCAAAGCTGAGTAAAACACCCACAATATGAAAAACACTCACAATATGAGAACAAAAGAAATATCTACTCTACAAATAAAGGGATACGAAGCACAACGAATGGGATTTTTGCAAGCACACATCTATGACATTGGAATGAAACAGTCTAAAAGATCTCTGAGATACTTGACTAGCTAAAAAGCACCATACTTAGTCATGTGCAAACAGCAACGTACTACTGTGAGCAATGTAGGAATTGTCAAGCAATATTAATCTGGAAAGAGTTCTAATTATACCAGCCATTTCCAGGCTAAATTCTAGGAAAGGGATGCACAAAGTCTCTAGCTAAGAACCATATTAACAAATGGGAGGGGGAATTGAGGGCTGAAATAACTATAGCTATTATGCAAAACGATCAGGGGCAGATTTTTCTGGAGGCGGCAGGTTTTTAGGGGTGGAGTCTCTCTCTCTCTTTTAACTGTGATAAGTCTATTTTAAGACTTAAACTACAGTTTTTGTGCATTCCCAGCCACAAAATGACAGGAAAATGAATAGCCTATTTTCAATCTGGCGATTACAAAAAAGAAACAAAAAAAGTGGGGGGGGGGTTGGAATCCACATGTGACCCATGGATACAGGTGTCCACCCCTGTTCCAAGAGGAAAATGGCCTAAAGCAAAAGCAAAAAAAAAAAAAAAAGCAGATACTGAAAAATGGCACAATTATTTCCCTAAGGACTGAGGTTCACATAAACTCTTCCTGTTCATATAAATAACTGGGTCAAATAAGGTTATTTTTTAAAAAATCTGTTTCCATCCCACTTCGCAGGCAGCCAACCATAACCATCAGAATGGCTTGCAATTCATTATCAAGATACAAAAAACATTTAGATGCTAACATTATAAATCAGCACCCACAGATCATTAAGTAGTTAATGCCATTAAAAAAAGGTTTTAATTTTAAATTCAGAAGAAGATAATCACTAGACTACAGTAGCAGTGGTGCTTCTGTACCTCTGTAATGAGTAGGCAAAACAGGGCAAAAGATCCTTTTCGGGGGGGGGGGGGATTTCATGAATCACACATGAACAGAAACAGAAACAGACAAAATATATTTTTGATAATCCCTTATAAAGTATCCGCTATAGGACATTCAAGTCCATGGTCCAGACTATGTAAAGCTGTAAAATGATATCAGAAGCACTTAAACATTGCTGGTTCACAACAAATAAATGTTCGAAAACTTTAATCATCCACCTTTTTCCATTTAATGAGAATAAGGAATCTTTTTTGATAGTTCTTTCAATATAAATTATTGAAATAAATGCTTTGTGTCTGACATATTCTGAACCCTCATCAAAAATGGCTGTCATAATGGCTGGAGTTATTCATGAAACATTTGTGAAAATCAAAGAAATTGCTATAACAACTTAACCAGAAAGTCAAATTGGGCTTCAATTGCAGTTTTTTTTTTCTAACTCCAGAGTTTTGGATTTCTGGTGACTGCCTGGACAAGTCACTGCAATTTTCCTGGGAAAGTTTTTCAGAAGCCATTGCCTCTTTCCTAGGACTGAGAAGTGATTAACTCAAGATCACACAGATGGCTTCATGTCTACAGTAGAACTAGAACTCATGGTCTCCTGCTTTCTTCTAATCTAATACCTTAGCCATTACATTAAACAGGCTCTTTCTAAATAGAAATCAGATTCCAATTTCAAGATTACAATAATGAGAACAAGGGAGGCTCATGTTTGAAATGATTTCTTAAATTACACATCTGCCCCAAACTCAGATTTAGTTTATCTCACCATTGCCTTAGTTGCAAAAGTTCCTCTTGTTCCTCAAGTTTATTCCTACTGCCCAGTACCATCCTTCATATTCACTTGTTTTTCTTAATTTTAATATGTAAAGAAGTGCAAGAATGCTCTACTAAGTATGCTTTTAAAGTTGCACCTCTAGGGTGCAGATCAGATTACTGGCTGTCACCTTTAATGTCCTGCATGGCTCAGGATATGGTCCTTCTTCAAATTTTCTGCCTATACAATAAGAAGTCCTTTTAAATCTCTTTACTTAGGAAATGTCACCTTTGTGAACCTTGGAGGTACGCCTTTTCAACTGCTTCCTCTCTCCCCACTTAGAATGACATTCCCTCCTGAGATCTATATGATTCCAATTTAAAAGTCTTTGGAAAGGCAATTAAAACCCAGAGGTTCTTCCAATAGGCCTTGGGGACAGATATTGTCTCTTGGAATTTGGTGTTCTGTTTGAGTTTTATTGTCTCCAGCAATCAAGAATTGTGATCTGTTTGGTACTTGCTTGATTTTTATGTATATTTTTAACTTTATTTTATGGAATAGGTTGTGTAAGTTAACAGTGCCCAAGATCAAACAAACAAGCAAATGCTATCAACAACTATGGCCTCTTCTAAGTAGGTGTCTGAGCAATTGAAAATTAAGACACTTCACTTTTTTAAAGCAGGAGAAGGCTATTAAGAAATCTTTAAACATTTCCTCCTTGCGTTTTTGATTCTAAGACTTATTCTAAAGGATAACAAAAGTTATACAGAATTCTCAAAATCAGGAGAAGAGGAAGAAAACCAAGAAAAATATTTGGTAAAATAGTTCCTAAAATTGTCAGATCTTTCAAATAGATCCCATAGATAATTGCAAAGATCTTGCTAAACGGTTTAGTTAATGCTAGTTTAACTGTCCATAGTACAGTGCTCCTTATATAATGATCTTTAAATGACTTGGACTTGCTTATCTATCCTTATCATGCGATTGTCAGAAGGGTAGACAGAAAGACAGACAAAATATCAGTGTTTAAATTAGGCAAAAGAAACCTTGATAAATCCGAAATCAATGGCCACAGCCATACAAGATATATTTTGAGGGAAAAAAAGGTTTGAAACATTTACTAGGCAATTAGATTTAATTCCTAGGGATTTATTATTTGAAAGTAAAAAAATAATGTATGAACTTGTGTTACTTTATAACCATATGGGCTGCTGAAAATGCATTTTGTAAAACCTGAGGCTATTCCCTTTGTCATCGTTTTAACTTCCACTATTCTAAAAAACAGACAAATAAACAAACAACAGAAAACCACTGAGAATTTTAACTAAAGTGACTTTTCACCATCACATTCAGTTTTCAGAAAACCAGTTTGCTTACTGTAACATTAAAGCAGTCACTTACTATGAAGCGGTATATAAGTCTAGGTGCTATTGCTATTGCTATCTTAAGTTGCAATGCCAGCTCAAGGGCATATGGCACCCCTAGGCTACCCTGATTGATGGTGCTACCTCCTGCCAATGTGAAGAGTTGCATTTTTAGAATGATGTAGAAGGGGAAACAACACTGATGCCTTGTAATATTTGGTGCCCTGGGCAAGTATCTACTCAGCTTCTGCCTACAGGTGACCTTGTTGGTTCCACAATGATAACATGGCCATTCAGGGTGGCTCCAATATACTTTAGGATTATATAATGGCAAGAGGCATAGGAAATGCTGTGCAGATGGAAGACAGAAGGGATTCAATTAAATATCAACATATCTAAGAAGCTAACGTCCCTAGAAATTGAAAATGAAACGTTGGATCATTCAGCAAAACAACAATCTGAAGCATACTTCCAAATCAACGATGAAGCAGGTTTGAAAGACAAAAGTTTTAAATAGTTCTCAAAGTTCCTATATTCGAATATTATGAAAGATCTGTGTAAAGACTTCCAACATATTATGTATGAAAGAAGATTTAGTCATATTTCTAAGCCAGAAGAGTAAACTGCAGGGGGCAAAAATCTAAAAGCAAAACTTGGAAGTCTTAAACAGGCTACTCTTAGCTGGAAATCCATGGGGCTGTTATTTCTGCCAATAGAACTATAGCAAAGTTCTGACTGAAAAGATGTCCAAACTTTCATATTTGACATGTTCACTGCTTTCTTATAAACAACTGCACCTAAATAATAGGTATCTGCAATAATCAAACTTTATTTCATGTGGAGCTTGTGTCAGTCCACTCAAGGATTTAAAAGGTGGCAAATTTCATCAAAGGTGGCAAATGTTGTATTCAACAACATAGAAGTATAGAATTCAAAATGAGAAACATTAGACTTCAAATATGATTTTCAGGGTTGGATTTAGTTCCTTCAGGCGTTCCATTTTATTTCAATTACTTGCTTACGGTACTTCTTATAAAAGTAGCATTTGTAATAATAAATGATAAAACGGAAGGGAAAACATTAAATAATGCAATGTTACTGAAAAACTCACTATTTGGGGATTTTGTATTCTTGGATATTCTAGGACAGTGATGGCTAACCTTTTTGCCATTGCGTGCCAAAAGTGGGGGGGAGCGTGGGGGGGTGTTGTGCGTGCATGTGCCCACACCCATAATTCAATGCCCCCCCTGCACCCCGAGCATGCGACCCCTCCATGCTCCCCACACATGTGCGCACAATCCCCCCATGCCCCGTTTTGGGCCTAGCAGGCCTACCTGAAGCCTCCGGAGGCAAAAATGGCCTCCCTCACCCCTCCAGGGGCTGGAAATGGCCCATTTCCCGATTTCCGGTGGGCCCAGGCCTGTTTTTCACCCTCCCCAGGTTCCAGAAGCTTTCCTGGAGGCTGGGGAGGGTGAAAACGGCTTCCCCCACCCCCCGAGAGGCCACAGGAGGCCAACTTCTGGTGGGCCCGGTAGGCCTGTTTTTCGCCCTCCCCAGGTTCCAAAAGCTTTCCTGGAGACTGGGGAGGGCGGAAACAGCCTCCACCACACTCCCCAGATGCCATCCGGAGGCCAAAAATGCCCTCCCAGAGCCTCCGCTTGAGTCCTGTACTTACCTGGCATCCAAAACAGGCTGCGTGGAGACTCCTGGGAGGGGAGGGGCAGCGTGGGCAGGGCCAGCCGAAAATCAGCTGGCCAGAGCATGCATGCACGCTGGAGCTGAGCTAGGGCAATGGGTCACGTGCCTGCAGATATGGCTCCATGTGCCACCTGTGGCAAGCGTGCACCTTTGTAACTTTGAATGCAATCTATAAGTGAGGAATACCTGTAATATTTTGCTATTACTTGCTTCCTTCTCCCATGCTCTGCTAATAAAGCAAATTAAGTTAAATAATTGTATACCTTGATATGTATTAATTTTAAGCGTGTATTTGATTTGGGACCCCCACATAACATTTCATTTCTGTTCTTAAAAATTATCCCAAAATAAAATATATTTCATATATAAAACTTTGAAAAAAATCCTTGCTAGTAGAGACCAGTGATAATTTAGCACACCAATCTATGTGACCCAATAGCTAACCAAATGTATTCAGGGAGCTCCCAACGGGGAAAAGGAGGGTCATTTTGCTTCATATTTAATCCCATGGATTGTAACGAATACATCTGTTCTAATAACTGCCACAGGTGTGGTGATTACCGTATGAACAACCATGTGAAATCCAGATTCTATTCATTTGCTCGGTATGATGTTTCTATTATTACAAAACCTTTATAGTGCAGTTTAGACACCTGGAAAGAATGAATGTGACAATTTAGTGAGGATTACAAAACTGAAGGAGAATTGTAGGTTCAGCTTCACCTTAAACACAGTTAATAGTTTCAGGCAATGGCAAATCAGACTTGGCTGCTAGGAATTATTTGAAAGTGATAAAACCGATAATCTAGCTTTTTATATAATGCAAAAGTTTTCTCCATTCATTTTATTATTTTTGTTCAACTACCACTATTAAAAAAAGTAGAGGCAATGCATTGGGGAGTTTTAACAAAATGATTATCTAAATAATACCTTTCAGTTTTCAGAAAATCTGATAGCTTAAGATCACACAGATGGCGATCATGGGATGGTTCACACACTACAAAGTCAACAAATTGGAAGCTAATGCTAACACCTTACAGATAAGTCCCATGTCAGTGATGATGTCCTTGCTATAAGCTACATACTTTAAATTATGGAATTTGTAGCCAGAAATAGTAGTAATTGTTTAGATAACTTTAAACAGAGTACACATATTCCTATATATATATATATATATATATATATATAATGTATGTATGTAGGTAGGTAGGTAAGTAGGTAGGTATGTAATATTTTAGCACTGAAAATGACATGAATGGGAAGGAAAAGGAATATCACGGTATCACAGTCAATCACAGAGTATCAGACTCATTTTCTTTTTCTATTTGTGGGTTTCCCATACAGATTTCGATAGAAAATGTAAGAATAAATGCTGGACTAGAATGTCATTTGGCTGATCATACAATGTGGTCTTTATATACCAATACCACTACTGGTATCAGGGGTGGGTTCTACTTACCTTTACTACTGGTCCGCATTGCACCTGCATGCTCTTTTGTGCATGCGCAGAAGCTTCTGCGCATGCACAGATCAACTTTGATGACATCCGGGTCAGTGGTCGGAGCCTCCCGCTGATTTTACTACCGGTTCTTGCAAACCGGTCTGAACCGGGGGCAACCCACCGATTAGTATATACCAATATTTGTCTTCCCCTTTTTCTCTCAATTCCTTGTGAAAGGATGGGATATCTAGAATCAGTAAATATACTGCAAATTATCCTAGTTTTTGAATTGTTTTATAAAAATTGAACCTTTACTGTGCGGTAGAATTTTATTTTGACCCTTCTTTTCTTCCCCTTTATATATTACTTCAATATTTCTTAATAGTTTTAAACTCTATTGTGTGTAGCACGAAGCCAAGTGAGTATCAGTTTGGCATGTGTTAAGTGTATCTTCATTTTGTGTTCTGTTTTATATAATTGTTGGTGCCCAAGGAACTGTACTCAATCATATTTTGCTCATTCTATGAAATTATACAAAATGAATTATGAACTATTATTATTTAAATACTCCAGAGATAATTAAAACAGAAACAGAATCAAGAGATGTAAGCATCTTTGAGTGCACTTTTTATATATATCATCAGCTCAATAACAACATTGCATTTTATTTATTTTTTTAAATTTATCATTTATTTAAAAAAACATAGCTGTTTTCTCTTCCTTTGTTTAATATGTTCCCTTTAGTTTTTAAACGAAGTTTTTAATGTGGACACATTTTAAGTTCTTGTTCTTTTTCTTCGATTTAATTGTGTCTGATTCTCAGAGACTGCCTGGACAAGTCGTTGCAGTTTTCCTGGCAAGATTTTTCACAACTGGTTTGCCATTGCCTGCTTCCTAAGTTCAAGAATGACTGACCCAAGGTCACCCAGATGGCATTATGCCCAAAGCAGGACTAGAACTCACAGTCTCCCAGTTTCTATCCAATTGGCTCTCATTTTTAACCTTTACAGATGTTATGTTTTCTATTTTTTCTCTCCTTTTAGTTTTTTCTTGACTTCTGATATCCCTGACTGTTTTAAGTATTCCTTGCTCAGCAACCATATTTGGGACCAGTAACTTCATCACTAAGCATCATGGTCATTAAGTGAAAAATCAAGTGACCATGACAGACTTATGCTGTCACTTCTCATTCAGTTTTAAGCAAATCATCATGGTCATTAAGTGAGGCATCATATGAACCATGATTTGTTCATTCTCCATTAACTCTGCTTGTCACAAGCCAGTTGGGAAGCTTGAAGTTAATGACTGTGGGATGTGTCAACTCATCAAAATTGCCTGTCAGATATGAACTGCCCAAATAGTGATTATTTATTTATTTATTTTATTTTATTTTTATACCGCCCTTCTCCAGCAGGACTCAGGCCAGTGAACAGCCAAGGTAAAAACATAGCATACAAGATTTAAAACAATTTAAAAAGATATTAAATAGTTTCGGCCTACAATTTAAAAACACCCCAATAAAATCAATTACGAATTAAAACCGAAAGATGGGATCAAGCCAGCCCGGCTAGATGAAATAAGTGAGTTTTAAGGGCCTGACGAAAAGTCTGGAGATCCAGGATCATATGTATCTCTGGGGGTAGGTCGTTCCAAAGGGTGGGTGCTGGTCGCCAGCCGACATTATCTGGCCGACGGCACCCTGAGGAGGCCCTCTCTGTGTAAGCGTACTGGCCGGTGGGAGGCTATTGGCGGCAGAAGGTGGTCTCGTAGATACTCAGGCCCTAAGCCATGGAGCGCTTTAAAGGTAGTCACCAACACCTTGAAGCGCATCCAGAAGACCACCGGAAACCAGTGCAGCTCGCGCAGGAGGGGTGTCACATGGGAGCACACCGTCGCTCCCATAATCCCCCACGCGGCCGCATTCTGGACCAGTTGGAGCCTCCAGGTGCACCCCAAGGGGAGCCCCATGTAGAGAGCATTGCAGTAGTCCAGGCGGGAAGTGACGAGTGCTTGAGTGACCGTGCATAAGGAGTCCCGATCCAGAAAGGGGCGCAACTGGCGTATCAGGCGAACCTGATAAAAAGCCCCCCTGGCCACGGCCGTCATATGCTCTTCTAAAGACAGCCATGTGTCTTTAGAAGACACATGGCTGCGAACCCTTTCCGTGGGGGCCAATGACTCACCCCCAATAACCAGCGATGGCACCAGCTGGCTATATCGGGACGCCGGAAGCCACAGCCACTCGGTCTTGGAGGGGTTGAGTCAGAGCCTGTTTCTCCCCATCTAGGCCCGCACGGCCTCCAGGCACTGGGACATCACTTCAAGGGCATCATTGGGGTGGCCTGGGGTGGAGATGTACAGCTGAGTGTCATCAGCGTACTGATGGAACTCCACCCCAAAGCCACGGATGATCTCACCCAGCGGCTTCACATAAATGTTGAACAGGAGGGGCGAGAGGACTGATCCCTGCGGCACGCCACAAACAAGGCACCTCGGGTTTGACCGCTGCCCCCCTGCCAACACAGATTGCAACTGGTCAGAGAGATAGGAGGAGAACCACCACAAAACGGTGCCCCCCACCCCCAACTCCTCCAACCAGCGCAACATGATACCATGGTCGATGGTATCAAAAGCCACTGAGAGATCTATCCTCTATCTGAGGACCAAGATAGAGGAGCAACCCCTACCCCGAGCCCTACCCCGAGCCCTCCAGAGATCATCCACCAACACGACCAATGCCGTTTCCGTGCTGTGCCCAGGCCTGAAGCCGGACTGGAGAGGATCTAAATAGACAGCTTCATCTAGATACTGCAGAAGCTGCTGCGCCACCACACCCTCAACAACCTTTGCGATAAAACGAAGGTTGGAGACTGGACGATAGTTAGCCAAAACAGCCGGATCCAGAGAGGGCTTCTTGAGGAGGGGCCTCACCACCGCTTCTTTCAAGGCGGCCGGCAAGACACCCTCACTCAAAGAAGCGTTAATAATCCTCTGGAGCCAGCCTTGTGTAACCTCCTGGGAAGCCAGCACCAACCAGGAGGGACACGGGTCCAATAAACATGTGGTCACGTTCAGCTGTCCCAGAATCCTGTCCATGTCCTTGGGAGCCACAGGATCAAACTCCTCCCAGATAACACTCTCAGGATCTGCCTCAATCATCCCCTCTGAACTTACCCAGTCAGAGGCCAAGCCTTCCCGAATCTGAGCGATTTTATCATTCAGATACTGCAAAAAAATCCTCAGCTCGATCCTGCAAGGGATCATCCCGCGCTCCCAGATGGAGGAGGGAGCGGGTCACCCTAAACAGGATGGCTGGGTGGTTATCTGCTGATGCGATAAGAGCGGAAAAATAGCTAGATTTTGCCACTTTTATCGCCACTAGGTAAGTCTTAATATGAGACCTCACCAGTGTTCAGGCAGATTCAGAATGGCTGGTCCTCCAACCACTCTCCAGGTGTCTTTTCCCTCAGCTCTTCAGAGAACCAAGGAGCTAGGTGAGTTCACTGCCGGGTCAGAGACCGCAAAGGCACGACGCGGTCCAAAGCCCCAGCGGCCGCACTATCCCAGGCAGCCACCAAGTCTTCAGCCAAGTCATGAGCCAGAGTCTCAGGAAATGGCCCAAGCTCCATCTGGAACCTATCAGGATCCATCAGGCGCCTGGGGCGGAACCACCTAATCGGTCCCACCTCCCTGCGGCGGGGTGTAGCGGTTAGAAAGTCAAGTCGAAGGAGCAAGTGATACGACCATGACAAGGGTTCAATGACTATATCCCCTGTATCAAGGCCACTCGACCACTGACCAGAGACAAAAACTAAGTCCAGAGTGTGCCCCCCCATGTGAGTAGGGTCATGAATTAACTGAGTCAGGTCCATGGCCGTCATGGAAGTCATGAACTCCGAGCCACCTCAGACGTTTCACCAATGGATGACAGGTTAAAATCCCTCATGCCAAAAGCCTGGGCGTATCGACCGCCACCCCGGCTATGATGTTGAGCAGCTCGGGCAGGGCCATTGCCACGTGGCAGGGAGCCAGGTACGTGATCAACAGGCCCATCTGCACCCCACGACCCCACTTCACAAAAAGGGACTCACATCCGACTATCTGCTGTACAGTGGTCTCCCTCGGATCATGACCTTCCTTTATAATAACCGCCACCCCCCCCACCCTACCCTGTGCTCTCAGCTGATGGAATGCATGGAAGCCTGGTGGGCACATATCCACGAGGGGAACCCCTCCCTCCTAGCCCAACCAGGTCTCCGTAATACCTGCCAGGTCCACTCCCCTCTCCTGAATAAGATCGCAAATGAGGGAGGCTTTATTTACCATGGACTGGCATTGCACAACAACAGCCGAAGGCTTGGGCCCTGAGAGTCTGTGCAACCTGGGGAACGAGAAGAGCTTTGGGGACCGGGCATGCCACCACTCGAAAATAGCGAGTGCGCACCCCCACCACATGATATGGCCCCCTGTTCCCACCATATCTGCCCTTCCCACTCAGCGTATTGATAGAAAAGCCCTCAGCAGAGTGAACTCTAATGCCCCCCTTACCCCAGGAATCCGCACCCCCCATGGCACAACTGGCAGCCGGACCAGCCCCCTCCCCCCGTGGGTTATCCCCCAAACCCACACAACCCTCCCCCCCCAGAACCCCTTAAAAGTCTATCTAAAAATTTCCCCAAAAACCCCCTCAATCCCCTTTTTGTGACATGCCACCTCTCGGGGTTCCAAAACCCGTCATAAAGGTAGGCCCTCGATAGATTACATTAGTGTTACATGCTGCCATGGTTATAAATGCATGTATTGGTTGTAAAACATTTTTTTACACTGCCATAATTTTGAACTGTTAGTAAATGAAATAGTTAGTAAGTGAGAATTAACTACTAGACCATCCAACTCACCATTATCTATACTGGTCAATTTCTTCCATTCTCTACTGAGTATTTTTTGCCATTTCTAATCTGTTCCTTTAAGGATAAGATATATCCAAATCTATCTATGCATATAGACAAATACCATGTTTCCCCGACATGCACCCAATATAAGCCCTACCCCCCCTAATTAAGACCCCGCCCACTCCAGGATACACAGGTAAAAATTAAGCTAGGGTGGGGATGTGGGAGGGTGGTGCTACCCTATTACTTACCTTCGGACAGTTGCAGCCAGGCCTCGCACACCCTGACACCTGCCTTGCTGGGCCATTTCTTCTGCAGCCGGCAAGGCTGGCAATGCTTTCCTGAAGGCCTCTGCAGCCAATAACAGAGCTTCAAATCGATCTGGAGCTCTGTTACTGGTGGCAGAGGCCTTCAGGAAAGCCTTGCCGGCCTTGCTGGCTGCAGAAGAAATCACTGAAGGCCTTTGACAATGAAAAGGAGGCTGGGGGCAACACGTGCAAGTGAGGTGAAATCAGTGAGCAACATCCCCCCCTGAAAATAAGACCTGGTGCCTTTTTTGGTGGCAAAAAATATATAACACAGGGAAACATAGTACATAGCAACATCTAATGTCAGCAAGCAGACTAATCTGCTCCATCATTGTCCATCTTATGCACCCCTAAAACCAGGGGTGCATAAACCACCCCAAAGGTTTCCTCCTTTGGGGATACTTTGGGAAAGGGATGGAAAAGCAAGGAACTCAGTCCAACCTTCTATAGAGGCAGAGAAACTTTAGCTTTCAAGATGTAGCTGAACCATACATCTCAGCAGCCGAGACAGCATGATTGAACAGAAATTGGCAGCTGTAGCATAACAGCAACTATTGACCTTATCCTAATTAAAATGCTGCCGACATATTATCTATACTCGCTATTATTTTCTCCTGTGCATATCATGCTGTACTTAGCAAAGAAATACCCTGCCATTTTATTATACACCATTCTAGTTTCAAACTGCTCTAAAATAGGTTCAGAGTAAACAGTTTGTTAAGTTTTTTTTATATTTATATAAAATATGCAAAATGTATTCTCTTTTCCAAGTGTACATATGGCATTTACATGCTAATATTACTGAAGAAAGAGAATAAGACTATAGATACAAACCACCCGCTTCGAACAAATTATGCCATGGAAGTTGCACATTGAAACTGAACTGCACATGCAATTATAACTTTAGACTAATGGCAGGTTATTAAAACACCTCCATTAATGTATGCAATTCACTGAAATCTATCTATAAATACTTAAGCTAGAAAATGGGTAGAAGTATTTCAGGCTGCAACCAATTGCAAATCCACAAGCACCCTAAAATTGTATACCTCTGTCTTCATACTATCTCTTCAAAACCAGTTCAAATTCTATTCTTGAATATGTCATATGATTTCTGTAATAGAGTTGTCAAAGTCTGGAATGCTCTACCTGATTCAGTTGTTTCAGCTACAAATTTTCACAGTTTCAGTCACAAATTGACTTCCATAGACCTTACATCATACTTAAGTGGTCAGTAGAGTGGGCGTGCATAAGTACACTAACGTGCCTATCGTCCCTGTCATCGTATTTTTATTTTTATTCTCGTTCTCATTTTTGTTTGACAAATTCTAATACATATATACATACATACATACATACATACATACATACATACATACATACATACAACGGGGATCCAACCTTCAGGACATGAACCGGTACCATTCCGTGGCCTATTAGGAACCAGGCAGTGGTGGGATTCAAGTAATTTAACAACCAGTTCTCTGCTCTAATGGTTTCTTCCAACAACCAATTTGCCAAACTGCTGAGCAAGTTAATAACCAGTTCTCCCAAAGTGGTGCGAACTGGCTGAATCCCACCACTTGAACCGGGCTACACAAATAGCAGGCGAGCAAGCAAAGCTCATCTGCGCATGTACAGGATATAGGTTGCACATGAAACCACCTCCACACTCCCGGTCTGTGGAGAAATTGTCTTCCACAAAACCCAACTCAAAGATAAGTATAGAAGTTTAAGAAATAGCAAGCCACCATTTTAAACAAAAATTAACAGAATGCCCCCAAAACAAGTTTTCCAAAACTACATTAAAAAGATGACATGTTATACGGCATTAGAATTTAACTCCAGAATTGATGGGAAGAATAAAAAAGGGGATAATTTTTGAAGGTGTTCTTTGATTAGATAAATAATGTTGTAGGTTCTACACTTCAACAATCATAAGGACTATCTATAGGCAATTATTAATTTTTCATTCATAAGAGAATTCCAGGAACATTGCATCTGTGGATAAATTAACTGGCCTGCTGAAGTAAGAGAAACTATGCACTATTAAAATGTATTGAAACACAGGCTGTGATGGCATCATCCTTTGTTCATTCTGGGAAGACATTTGGTGCTTCTCTATCCTAGCAAAAGATGCCATTTAACCAATAAATGGGTTTATAAATGGGGAGTGAAAAACACATACTGCTTTAAGAGTTTTGAAGATAAAGTCTACATATGAAAAGTTTACTTTTTAAGTATTGAAAAAATATACAATTTACATTATGAAATAAAATAAAAGCATCTTACCTTGAAGCATCAAAGCTGTCATATGATCCAACAGTATAATGTCTAAACAATTTCTTTGTTCTATCTGCTCGAGTTTCTGTTCAAAATGAAGATAGAGTATTCTTATTAAACATATTCTATGTCCAGAAAGATAATTCTCTTTTAAATTAACCTGAAATGGGTCAATAATTACTATAAATAATCAGGACTTAGTTTCAACATTTACTGATACTAATTTAGGACATAATTTCTTATTTACAACATGTATATACAAGAATTTAAGAAGCAGAACCTTTGGGCTATGGGCTAATTACCCCATGATAACTACATATTTATCCCACAAAGAGTACAAATAGTTCTTGTTCTCTTTTTCAAACTCTACATTGTTCATTATAAGTGTTAATACACAATGTATCTCAATAACCTTACCAGAAATTTATTGTAGTCATACATTGTATTGTACATCGTATTAACAGAGTAACAAAGTTGGGAGGGACCTTGGAAGTCTTCTAGTCCCGTGATGGTGAAACTATAGCACACAGAGCCATATCGGTGGACACGTAAGCTCAGCTCCGGTGCACATGCACGTGCCGGCCAGCTGATTTTCGGGTCTTCTGGGCCCACTGGAAGTCGGAAAACAGGCCATTTCCAGCCTCTGGAGGGCCTCCGGGGGATGGGAAAGGCCATTTTCACCCTCCCCAGGCTCTAAGAAAGGCTCTGGAGCCTGGGGAGGGCAAAAAATGGGCCTATCGAGCCCACCGTGCCATCATGTGCCAAAAACGGGGGAAGCACGGGGGGGTCACACACACATGTGCAGGGGCGGGGCACATAGAATTATAGGTGTGGGGGCGCCGTGGTGATTCAGTTGGGGAAATGGTGGGGCTCTTACGAGCCCTGCAAAACCCCCAACTGTCGAGCCACTGCCGACAGGTCTGCGGACCTACCCTGTCCTGAAGGGACAGGAGAAGAGAGAGGGACCCCTTGGATGGCCGAGAGGAACGGGCAAGTTCCTCGGAGCCGGAGGAAGCCCTCTGAGCCAGCGGCGGGGGAGCGGCAGCCATAGTGGCTGTCTCGAAGCCCAGACCAACCAGAGAAAGCACTGTGCTGGAGGAAGAAGGAAGAGAGAGAGCGAGGTGTTCAGATGCCGGGTAAGCGAGATCAAACCCAGGCGGGAACAGTGCTTAAACTGTGGATATTTACAAGTGTGTCCCAGCTTTAATTAGCGGCTACAGTGTATTGGGACAAGAAGATCTGCAAAATACTTTTTAAAAGGGAAAGACCCACTAAAGAATTATGGATTTTATTGTCTGACTTGGAATGACTGCCTTTCTGGAAAGTTATAAAACTTTGAAAATTGTTTTTTTAAAAACGGGAATGGATTTCTCTTGGAAGAGAGAAAGAGGGAAGAGGCGATAAATAGGACTTTTCTAAAACAAAGGGAAAAGACAAGCAGATAGTTTTGCAATACACAAAATGGAGACTGTGACGAAGTGAAAGTGTAATTGTGGATTGCTAGTAGTTTGGAAGAGAAACTATGTGTCTTGTTATTTTAACTGGATTACTGTGGCAACAAATAAGGAGCTTTGACTCTGGAGACACTCAATCTGTCTATTGGAAGCATTATTGATGGAAAGAAAGATGAAATAAAATGGAATAACTATAATTGAATTAACAGGCGCAGCAAGAAAAGAAAAAGAAGGCGTGGCACCAAAAGACAAGATGATGATATTATATATGGAATGATACAAAAGAACTAAACTTGATAGAACTTTTAACTTTGATAATATTGAAATTGAAAAGGAACAATTTTGGACAGATTGGACAAAGATTAAATGAAATATAGTAGGTTGCAAGATAAGAAAAGTAACATAGTTTGATTAAAATGGAAATGTAACTCCTAATGCATATTTGAAGTTTGAATATTGATATGAGGTATTATACCTCTTTTTTTCTCTTCCCTTTGCTATTTTTCGGATCTTTTTCTTTCTTTTGTTACTTTCTTTTTTCCTCTATTTCTATGTTCCCTCTTTCTTCCCTTTCTGCTTTTGTTTTTTTTTCTTTTTTACTCTTTATTTCTATTCATTCTAAATTGGACTATATAAATATATATATTTGATCATGAAATAAGACTACCAATGATTGAAGGGAATATGTTTTTTTAAAAAAAATGTTCTAAATGCTTAAATGAATCTTTGAGTTTTAAAATAAATATTAAGAGAGATGATTTTAAAGGGAATTTATAACCCAGGAGAAAATATGTGACAAGATATGTGTTAAAATTTATGCTGAGTCAAAACTGAGGGATTGTGTTGAAAAAGCAATCTATGCAATATGATATGAATTAGTTAAAATAAAATAGCTAAAATAACAGATTTAGGTGTGGAGGATAATATGCTGGTAAATAAGCATAATAAATATGTACATCTCCATCCCAGGCCATCCCAACGATGCCCTTGAAGTGATGTCCCAGTGCCTGGAGGCCGTGCGGACCTGGATGGGGAGAAACAGGCTCTGACTCAACCCTTCCAAGACCGAGTGGCTGTGACTTCCGGCGTCCCGATATAGCCAGCTGGTGCCATTGCTGGCTATTGGGGATGAGTTATTGGCCTCCACGGATAGGGCTCGCAACTTGGGCGTCCTCCTGGATGCACGGCTGTCTTTAGAAGAGCATATGACGGCCGTGGCCAGGGGGGCTTTTTATCAGGTCCGCCTGATTCGCCAGTTGCATCCCTTTCTGGATCGGGATTCCTTACGCACAGTCACTCAGGCACTCGTCACTTCCCGCCTGGACTACTGCAATGGGGCTCCCCTTGAGGAGTACCCGGAGGCTCCAACTGGTGCAGAATGCGGCCGTGCGGGGGATTATGGGAGTGAGGGGTCGCTCCCATGTGACACCTCTCCTGCATGAGATGCATTGGCTTCCAGTGGTCTTCCGGGTGCGCTTCAAGGTGTTGGTTACCACCTTTAAAGCGCTCCATGGCATAGGACCTGGGTATTTGCGGGACTGCCTTCTGCCGCCGATAGCCTCCCACCGACCAGTACGCTCCCACGGAGAGGGACTCCTCAGGGTGCCATCGGCCAGGCAATGTTGGCTGGCGACCCCCAGGGGGAGGGCCTTCTCTGTGGCAGCTCCCGCCCTCTGGAACGATTTGCCCCCAGAGATAAGAAGGATATCGGATCTCCGGGTCTTTCGCCATGCCCTGAAAACTCTTCTTTTGCAGCAAGCAGGGCTGGCGTGACCCGCGCCCCCTTTTTTAGTTTTTAATGGTTATTAATTGTTTAGTTTTAATCTGTTAATGGGTTTTAATTCGCATTGTTTTAATTCGGGCCAAAGTATATAATTCTTTTAATTAATTTTAAATTTTGTATTGTTATGTATTTTAGTTTTGGCTGTGCACCGCCCTGAGTCCACTAGGAGAAGGGCGGTATATAAATTGAATAAATAATAATAATAATAATAATAATAATAATAATAATAATAATAATAATAATAATAATAATAATAATAATAATTTGCCAGCCAAATAAGAGAAGGAGACTCGGAGGAGAATATGCTGGAAATCAGCCAAAATAAAACATGCTGGAAATCAGCCAAATAATAGTGGGAGGTTTGGAGGAGATTATGCTGGAAATCAGCCAAAACATAATATGCTGGAAATCAGCGAATAACAGGTGGAGGTATGGAGGTGACTATGCTGGAAATCAGCCAAAATAAAGCATGCTGGAAATCAGCCAAACAAAAACTGGAGGTATGGAGGAGAATATGCTGTTAATCAGCCAAACAATAATATGCTGGAAATCAGCCACAATAGGAGGAGATATGGAGGAGGATATGGATTTTGAGATAAATTTGAGTAATATGAAATATGTAAAATTAAAGGCAAATTGATAAGGATTTACAGTTTAAAGACCTGATGAAGGGGTCAAGAGATTAAGAAATATGGATTGAATTTTGATTTAAAAATTGAAATAAAAAATAGAGCTGTAGTTAAATTGAAATTAAGATGTGTGGTGAGAAATTATAAGGTAAATAATTAGATTAAGAGATTAGAATATTTTTCTTTTTTTTAATGTTTTAATATTGATGTTAAAAGGTGTAATGAAGAGAGCTTGGAAAAGAATCAGAAATAATTGAACTTACAAATGAGTATAACAATGAATTAAATGTGTATTTGGAAATTAAATTGATGGTGATATAATAGAATGGTTCTGATCAAGATATTAGAATTTATGACTAAAAAATTCTCTACGTTTTGATTATTAATTTTAAAAGATATAATGAGAAATTGTGAATGGAGTTTTTTAAAATGTAAGCAATTGTACCTATCTATGACCGGATCGAGACTTCGCTCTTGAAAGAGATATATTTTATTTGTTATGTTGGAAAAAATGAAAAATATTTTGCAAACAAACAAAAAAAGAATTATGGGTGTGGGCACATGTATGTACGACCCCCCCGCGCTCCCCCGCTTTTGGCACACAATGGCAAAAAGATTAGCCATCACTGTTCTAGTCCAACCTCCTGCTCAAGCAGGAAAATTCTATACCATTTCAGACAAATGGTTATCCAATCTCTTCTTAAGAATCTCCAATATTGGAGCACCCATAAAGGTTTCCAGAGCAGTATTTAATATAATTTCTGAAAATATGTTAAAATTAAGCATTACCAAAAGTGGTATCCTTTAGAAAGAACCATATAACTTTACTAACTTCTCAAACTATCTCAGTAATTTTTTAAAAGCTTGAACTGTAGGTTTGGCCTATAACAGATACAACACACTTGAAGCTTTAACTACTGTATAATCTACATGTTGACGATTTATCTAGCAATAACATTTCAGTATATTCTATCAACTCTGCCAGTGTTTGGGTTGAACAGGCTGCTTGTAGGCTTATTTGCAAAAATTTGCTCAATGAAGAAAACCACAGAAGATCCAAGAAAAACCTCCAACTTTCTAAAATCATTTTTGTCTGCTTCCAAAGATATTTTTAATCCAAAATCTGGATACTCTTTATGACCCATAGTGTCATAAATAAAAGACACTAAATTAAAGATTTAATACTTCTTGTCTCTACATGTTTAAGGAAGGATATTTTTTTTTCAGCTTTTATGATTCATTAAAGCAGTTGATGCTCATTTATAAATTACAAGTATATAATAGAAATGCATCATTACCATCATCCTTAGCTGAAATCTAATATCACACAAATGAGAGAAACTGAAAAAGGTTTTAAAGATATTTTGTGGGAATTAAAGTACATAAAATCCAGGCATTAAAGACTTGTAAAAAAAAATAGTCTGGACTCAAATACATATATTAATTTAGGGCATTTTAAAGCCCTAAATTTGTTGGGGCTGATGAAAAAAACAATTAGAAAAACTGCATGGAACTCTATTCTTGTATACGATAATGGCAGCAAGACTTTTATATCATGGAAATATATAATAATACCCTCAATGGAAAAATGGTTGGTAAAGTTGATGGAGTTGGCTGATAACAAAATTGATAACCTTGATTAAATATTAATGCTAATTGGAAACCCTTTTGGACTTTTTCTGTGAAAGAGAAAAAAACCTGAAATTTTATATATATGTAAATTTGATTATTGATAATACTAAGAAACTATTTAAAAACGGATGTTATGCTGTTACTGTAGAGTAAGAGTTTAAGGTAAGTTTCATGTATAAGTCATTCCTTTTTTGTATTTCTATTTTTCTGCATTCTGCTCTCTCTTTATTCTTTTTTCTCTTTCTTGATCACTAGGTTTTTTTTTCTTTTCATTATAAAATTTAATAAATGTATTTTTAAAAATTGAACTATTTAGAATCAGTTGAAATAAGGCATTCTAAAAAGATGCATCTATGCGTAGGTTCCATCATTGTGAGCAAGAGAGAAAACCCCTAAGTCAGGCTTTTGGAAGGGAGGAGTGGGGAGAGTTCTTGAAGAAAACACTTGCCAAGGTAATTCTGAACTGATTGTAGTGGAGTTTGCCATGAGTTGTTATAATGCAAAGAAAACATTAAGTCTAATTTTTCAGGTGAATATTAAAAAAAAAATCCAGCATATTCGCTCTGACAGTGCCTGTAAACTCCAAAATTATAGATTCTTTAGAAAAGTCAGCTGTAGGGACAAATTGGTTTCTATAGGTATGTTCTCAGAGTTCTATTATTGTACTGAAAGTGGGTGGGAGGAAATGCAAAATGTGCAAGTGACAAGCTTTATACCATGTCAGCTATCAAAAAGTTTGCAAAGCAAAATTGTATTGCAATAATTGATACATCTAAGTGTGTTTACAGGAAATATAAATTACTGGGAGAAACAAGATAATCCAATGGGCAAGGTAATAATATATATTGTTTAGGATCATTATACAGTGGGAGATTTTTTTATTCAATAGAGAGAAAAATATATAATCTCTCCCTAGTAAAAAGAGGACCCAATGAGAAAAGGCACATAAATTTACTTATATCCCATATACTAATCCATGAATAGTTATCAGGTTTTGGCCTGAGATCTTAAAGAAACAGAAGAACTAAACACATCTTTTAAAAAAAAAAAAAAAACAAATACAGAAATATCACACATTTTATAAAGTGAATGTAATCCTGTCCACCAGAATGTAAATCAGATAAATAATAATAGCTTCTCTCTTAACAGGCTGTAAAAAGAACACTATTTAATACTGCAACCTAAAGACGCGCCTTTTATCGTGTCAGGTAGTGATTATAGAAGTTGGAGTTCAACCCATTTGAAAAGCTGGAATGTTCTTATTAAAACAATCTACAACCAAGACTGAGACACACTTTTCTTCAGTATACCTTCCCCCTTTCTTAGCAGCAATTTGGACATTTTTAAACCATGTTGAGATTCAAAACACAATGCTTCATGCAGAGGATCACAACTGAGTGTCTGTAGAGGGTTCACAACATTTTTTTAAAAAGCTCATTTCTTGTTAATCACACATTGAGGTCAGTCAATTAACAATTCCAGAAAAATGGTGTTTGTAGAAAATCAGCATCAAAAATAGTCAAAGCTGTATAATTTTATGGAAACATTTAAGAAAACAGGAACACTTTGGGTTGTTTGCTTTTTTGTTTCTACTCTTAAGCTGTAGTTTATTTTAGCAGCTATACATTCGTCACCAAGGAAACTATTGTGGGCTATGTTTGATTAGATATGTTGCCAGACTTATAGGCAACATTTAGTGGTTTGCAAATATTGAATCTATAAATTACAGAAGTATAACAACTACAAAATCAATAGCTGTTGGCCTTATATCATGATCTTTATTATTATTTTTGTTTCCATGGGTGTCGTAAATATTTGGGGGTGGGGTGGGGAAATGAACAGGATAAATTCAGGGGGTAATTATATTATACACAGATTAATTACAGATAGAACTATAAGAATATATGTATGGGTGCGCGTGCATATGCACACACACAATTGTGAGAGTAACATTTGTTAAGAACATAGAAAAACCAATTAATTAAAATGATTAACAACCCACAACAGATGGACAAGGGCTAGAATACCAATCTGTAATGGAGATCAGGGTGGATAAAAATCAATGATTTTTTTAAAAAAATCAAAAAAATCAGATTTTTTTATTTTTTTTATTTTTATCGAATTTATTTTAATAAAAAACTTTTGGGGTAAAAATCTATCGTAAGATAGTTTTCTATTTAAGATACATAAATAATTTAGTTTATTCAGCATGAAATGGAGCTTAGTTATGTAGCATGAAGCTGTATATTCTGCAACACTGGGACTATCGGTGAGTCAACAGTGGGTCAAAGGAGTAGCAGAGATGACAGTTGCTCTTTAAAAATTATGATTTAAATCGAGTTGATTTAAATCAAGCCTTTTTACTAGTGATTTAAATCATGATTTAAATTGTGATTTAAATCAACTCGATTTAAATCAAATCCACCCTGATGGAGATATAGGAATTGTTAGTTAATTTTAATTGTTCTTTCTATGTAAAACATGGGGCAATATTTAAAATTAAGTTTTTTCTATGGCTATAGAAACATCCTGATTTACGTAGGAAAAACCCTGGCTGAAACAATAATGCACATATAGACCTACGAAAAAAGAACAGAATATATACGTGTGTGTGTGTGTGTGTGTGTGTGTGTGTGTGTGTGTGTATAGGTCTTTGGTTATTCAGGTTTTCTCCCACATAAAATTTCATTTCATTTCATTTTCATTTTATTTGATTTATATACCGCCCTACTCCCGAAGGACTCAGGGCGTGAACAGCCACAAGATAAAACACCTAAATACAAAATTTAAAAGTAAAGTAAAACCAAATTAAACAATTTGGCCCAAGACAGATTTAAAACACCCCAATAATTTAAAACAGATTAAAATTTACATTTTAAAAAGGGAAAAAAGGGAAAAGATTAGAAATTTGGAAGTGTCTTGGCGACATTTCAACAAAGTCTCATTCGTCATCTTCAGGCTGGTGTTTTCGGCTTCATGCTTCTAGGAGCAATGTGTGAGTGCAGCTGTTTCTTCCTTTTAACTGCCAGTGGGGGTGTGAACTGATTGGGTGGGAACTTGGCTGTGTTCTGATTGGATGGGGGGTTGGCTGTGCTCTGATTGGCTGGGGAAGTGTTCTGTTTGGGTGGGGGCTTGGTTGTGCTAGGGTTAGTCTGAGTTGCAGGGGGATTTGAGCTGGTGAGCTGTGTTGCTGTTGTTTGGCTTCGCGTTCGTGGTCGTGCCACATCTTCATGATGGGTGTCAGTTTGCTTCATGTATGGATTGGAGGGTTTTAAAGTGACTAATGATGCAGCTGTGGTCTGGTTCTGGTTTGTGGTCGTGCCTCATCATCGGTGTGGTTTGAGTTTGCTTTTTGCGTGGATGTGTGGTGGTGACATCCTGTGTGGTTTTCATGAGTGTGGGTCTGGTATCATTCTTTGTGTTAGGGACTGTTTGTCAATAAGGGCGGGTTTCCAAATGGCTGGTAGGCGGGAGGTATATATTTTTTTATATTTCACTAATCTACTTTCATTTCTAACTTTCATATTTATTCCCTAACCATTGATAAAATAGTTCCCATATACTATAATATTCAGTTTGTTCCTTTTCTTTAATTGCAAGTGTTTACCTATTCATTTCTGCACATTCTAATATTTTCCTAATCACATTCTCATCTGTAGGAATCTCTTCGCTTTTCCAGTTTTGTGCAAATACAATCCTAGCTGCTGTTATTACATGAATAAGCCAAAAAATACTGGACAAAAATACATACATGGTTGGAGAAGATGAGACAACAACATATTGATTTGACACCTGAACTATTCTTGTTGGGGATTTTACCAGAAACTTATAGTAAAGAGAATGTATAGACCTGGTTCATATATGAACAAATCCATCTATTCTCTGTATATGTTATCACCAAACAAAGAAAGGCATACTGGAACCAAATATGCATACACAATAAATTTGCAAACTATGATTGGTAGAACCAATTCTCTCTACCACATGTTGTCACTTTATGTCATTTGGGGCAGATATGGCAGATGCATGAGATGAAGAAAAGGAAGGAAAGATCGTATTGCTCACTACAAGCCAGAAATTATTATGTTGGTACTATACATTCTAGAGCTATGTATACTCTAGAACGCTCTAAAACATGTTCAGAAGCAATGCTTCCAAAAACACAAGAGCACAATTGTAGAACTTCTTTAAAACAGTTGTGTCTTTTTTCCCAGATCACATTTGCCTGAAAACCAACGTCTGTTTTTGAGAGGTGCTGCACTCATTGTCCAAAGCATTCTAAACTACCTTTTTAAGAACCATAATATATACTCTCTCTTGTAAATATTATGCCAAGAGGACAGAGAAGGGACTTCCTTTGGAAAGCACCTACTGCTCTTTGTATTTTTAACCTGAAATTCAAATTGATGAATATCAGCATGCAGTTTGATATAGACATATCAGATGTGATTTTGGATATTTATAGAGAAAAGTGTTGCTAATTTGTAGAAAATTTGCCTTCTGTAAAAGTAGTTACTTAATGTTACTGATAACCTCAACATTAATTGTATTTTCCTGTAATCCCCATATTAAAACTCTGAAGCAAAAAAATAAGGCCCATGTTAATATTGTAAATAGCTACCATTTCACTATCATCTATCCTTTAATTTTATATTCAATATACCCAATGTTATTCGAATATGACACTGGTATTGATATTCAAAAGAATAATGCCCTCTGTTGGATATTAAAATGAATGAAGCTTATAAATTCAAAATTAAGTCTTTATATATTTTCCATATTCATATCATGGTCACTTAGATAAGTAACCAACTGATGCTTACATACTATCTTCAACATAATTATTTTCAAACTGAATGTTTCAATTAATTTATTTATTATGCTATTTAATTTATTATTGATTAATTAATTAATTTCAAGTGAGCTCATGCCAGCATTTACTTTAAGCTTTTTAAACATTGCAAAATGGCACTGTGTGAGCAAGGGCAATAATTAAAATATCAAAGAAAAACAGACTATGGATTAGACTTCTTTATTCAAAGCTATTATTATATTCACATTTCTCACAGTTAAAAGTTTGTAACAATTACAACCATCTAATTAGGATATCAGGAACTGAAATACTGAAATTCTAACACAGCTCTCAAACTTTTACATTATCGGAATCCTAGACTTCCAACTTCATAATCCCCACTAAATTGAAATCAAATATTAATTTAGAATACTTTCAAACTATAATGAAATTAGTTATTACACTTCACTGATTGTACTTAATTAATCTCCTAAAAATGAACTTCTGGTTGGGCTCTTATCACTCCTAATGTCCTAAATTGATTTACTGTGCATGTATCAATAACTATTGGACAGGTAGCTGTTGTCTCTTCTCACGCTATTCTCAAACCAAATAAAGATTCCAAATCTACAAATTGCTAAGTGCAAGTGCAAAGAGTAATGCAAAGTGACAATCAAACACTTCCAATTTTCAGTTTCTGGGACAGTATAGGAAGCTAGTGCTTGGAGGAAGGGATGAAAAGACTATCTGGACTTTATAAACTACAATAGTACCTACTGCAAAATTTAAAATAAAATGGTTAGTTATTGAGTCAAAACAATAATGAAAAGTAGAAAAATAATAAACTTTCAATAATATTTAATGAATATTTCAAATGGATTTTTTAAAATCAGACTAGCACAACCCAGAGTATGTAAGTATACCTTCCACAAATCCACCATTCTAATTAGAATCCATTAAATGGATATCCTAGCTTTTAAAGTTTTAAAAGGGCTGCATAGCTATAGAGTTACCTCAACAGCAATCATTCACTGAATTTAAACTTAATGCTAATGTATAGATAATCTGACCTACACCTATTTAGAGAGGGGTTCAGATTATTTATAAATTAATAGAAGTATTATTGAACTTATCCCTAGGTGAGTGTTTATAAGGCTGAAACCTTCTTTTTCCAATACTTTAAAGTATATGTTGGATACCTTACAAAAGATTTAAACTTCTGGCTCAGTATCTATTTCCAAAACCCTCTACTGTCTAAAAAATACTGTTAAGAAAATACTACTACTAATAATAAAATAGAGAAAGAAACAATTCCTGGGAAAATTAAGAAACAACTGAAAAGCATTTAGAAATAATTACCAGCAAGTTTACCTGATAAATCCAACAGAAATAAAACAAAAGAAAAATGAATAATTACATTTATTCATTAATGGGTGTATGGACTACATCCTCATTCAAAATTATAATATCAAAGGAATTTATAGGCAATGTACTAAAACTGAGAAGAGGGCAAGAATCAACTGCATGAAAATATTATAAGGCAAATTCAGGCTGAGTATTAGGAAGACTTTCCTAATTTTTAAGGACTGTTAAGCAATGGAACAATCTGTCTATCACACTGGTAGACTCTCTTTTGTTGGAGTTTTCAAACTGGGACTAGATAGCCTCCTGTTCCTAATGAACTAATAGGTTCTTGCACTGAGCAGGGGGGTTAGAGTAGACCTTCAAACACATATATTCTATGATTATATTGAAATGATTAGCAATCTCCTACAAAACTGAGCATAAAAATGAAGAAGTCCTCCATTTTAAGCAAGTAAACATACCCTGACAACAAAGAAATTCACCCACTTCCTATTTTCTACAATAGTACTTTATGCTGGAAGTGATTAAACCTATCACATACATCAGTATTTTGAGAACTCTCTAAAGCTAATGAGTGAGTTTTCCCAATAGATATATATGTTGGAAGAGAAATGTCATTTAATAATTTAAACATAAGCAGAAGAGGATAGGGTACAAAAGTATTCTTACAATTTGTTTTCAGAGCAACTCTCACATTTAGCCACTGTTATTCATACTGACAACACTACACACATGCAAGTATACACACTCAGAAGTTTTCAAAGTTAGACAATACCTCCAAAATGAACTTTCTTCTTGAATCTTGGATTTTCAGTCATAATTTCTAACTTGGATGTAACCATCTCAGATGCATTTGTTGTATATTTCCACCATCACAAACACACAAAACATAGTCCCCAGTTTTCAAATTGAGCTGTTTCTCATTACTACTGTGAAATCTCTTTCAATAAGAAGCAAAAAGAAAAAAGAAACAGCCATTCAAATCTTTAAATCCATTATATTGAAGGGTTGTGAGAAGAACTTTGTGAGAGCAAGACATCAGTGTAAATCAAGAAATCAGTTATTATATGCAAGTTAAAGGTTCAGTAATATAGTCGGTATCCTTCCATTTCACACTGTACCATCACATTTCCCCGAGTCTTTTAGTAAAGGTTTCCATGGAAATGCATCAGTCACTAAAGTAAGTAAGTGCGGGTGAAGGACGCCTGAAAACCTAGAGCAGTTACGCATGCCATTAGAGAGGAAAAAGAATGATTCAACCCAGCTGTACTGTGTTACTAATAGCTATCGTTTCTACATTTTAGTGTTCAACGCTAAACAAAATCTGTTCTACCAGCAATGAAAGCCCACTCGGCTTGCCCTGTCTCTAACACGCCCATAATAAAAATAACCTTGATGAGTGCATGCTAGAAGTTAAAGCATTTCAAATGCAAATTCTCTCTCCTCCCACAAATGCCAAGCATGTTTGGTTTGTCATGGCTTTAATACTGTATGTTAATTTCCTCTTTTAAAGCATGACTATATTGTCTGTCCACTAGTACTGTAGGACAAGAAAAGTATTGGCTTCTTTGATTTATGTTAAAGAGAGCTAAACCCTGAAATTAAGCATAACATTTTAGACCTAAGATTAGCTAGTTCAGCATAATCACTTGTGACTGTATATCAGAATAATTTATTTATGAATTCTTGCCAATCAAATGTTATTTCACAGGTCTGACTAGCAGCTATCTTTTTCTAAAAAAAAAACCTCTAAAGTACAAGAGATTAAATCCAGATTGGAAGTGTTGTGTGTCGGATGGGAAGCTTGTAATTCTGTCCCTTTCTGCCGAAATCCTCATCTAACTAGCTTTCTGTTCCAGACATCTGATTTTTTTTGTTTTTTTGTTTTACAGAAACACCAAGCAATAATTCAGATCAAATCAGACTGGTGAAAAAAAAAAACACAACTAATTATAACATTTTTCTGAATCTTATACAGGTAGTCCTTGATTTACAACCATTTGTTTAACGACCTTTCAAAGTTACAATGGCATAATGACCAGTTCTCACACTTATGACCATTGCAGTATTCTCTGTAGTCACATGATCAAAGTTTGAGTGCTTGGCAAGCAGCATGTATTTATGATGGTTGCAGCTTCCCAGGGTTTGTCATCTGCAACATTCCTAGGGAGCTTCTGATAAGCAAAGTCAATGGAGGGAAACCCAATTTACTTAATGTTCACATTATTTACTTAACAATCATGGCAAAAGGTTGTAAAATGGGATGTGACTTACTTATCAATTACCTTGCTTAGCAGTGGAATTTTTGGACTCAATTTTGGTCGTACATTAAGGACTAGCTGTCAAGAATTTTGAAAAGTATCAATTGCATACCTACTCACATAAAGCCCACTATAATTCAAAAAGAAGCTCAACCTTTATATACTCTTAAAGCAGGGGTGGGCAACTGTGGCCCTTTTACAACCTGTGGACTTCAACTCCCAGAATTCCTGAGCCAGCTTGGCTGTCTCAGGAATTCTGGGAGTTGAAGTCCACAGGTTGTAAAAGGGCCACAGTTGCCCACCCCTGTCTTAAAGTGTTCTTCTGCTGAGGCCTTAAAAACAGCTGAGTCAGATCTGGATTATATTTAATAAGAGAATACATGATATTTGATCAAAACAGATTTCCTCAGTCGATACAGAAGGTATGTTTTCATTATAATATGGGTAATATTTTTGTGACACAACTTAAAATGAAACTTGTGCCAAGTCATAAATGTCAAAACTTTAATAGCAGAAGGATAGCAGAGATGGCGCTAGAGAATTAACATATGCTAAAATGCTTTAAGAGAAGCCAGCATAATGTCCATGGCCAAAATTAAAAGCAATAATTTTCACAATTGTTTCCAGGGAGTATTTTAAATCATTCTAAATGGCTAACTATAAAATAAAATTATCTGTATAGTGTAATTGGTGGAAACATAAATTGCTATGGAATTAAGAGTGAGGTCAGCTAAATCTGAGGAGAGTGACACTTTAAAGTTCAGCAAATCTGTCTATATAAGAGACAACATGTAATCCTCAATTTACAACCATTTTTTTTAACAATAGCTCAAAATTATGGCGGCCTTGGCAAAGGTAGCTTACTGATTGCTAGGTTTCAAATCAATTCTATATGACAGACAACTGTTATAACCTGTTCCAAATTACAGAGTGACAAAGCAGCAATTCAACCAAGGGAATATTCCAGCCATTGTGCAGGAGGTCAAGTAAAGTGCAGGTGTTGTACAGAAGACAATAAAGCCCAGTAAGCCATACAGACAACAATGCATGAGTTGGCACAAATAGACAACACAACTTTCTACATGGGCAGAGGTCACAGAAGTAAGTAAGACACAATGTGATCTGTTCCTGGCTTAGAAAATGTTACTGGCTAGGAGGGCAGATATGCCTTTAGACTCTTCCAAAACTGTTTCCAAAAGTAATTTAAGTGTTTCAGAAGTTGCTGACAGGTCAGGTCCAAATGGAGAAAATCAACAGATGTTTTAACTGAATATACTGCCATTGGGTACTTAAGTCAAACCAAAACTTTTGAGCAATCCATCAACTATTTTCAAGAAATAATAAGCAATAGGTTTATCTTGAATATTAATACCACCTTATGTCTCATTTAAAAAAAAAAATCCTGCAATTTTAAAATCAGGATTACCCCAAAGTATAAATTTTTCACGTGATCCTCAAATATTTGAAGGTATCTTGTATCCATTAACACTGGAAAAATATCACTAAATTTTGCCTTAAATAAGAGCCAAATCTTTAAAAGATATCAGACAAATGATATATGTTATTGCCTTATTCTACTGTGCCAAAAGGAGTCAGAAGTCTGTGCTTTTCTTTTTTTTATCCCGCTTTATCTTACGCTTTTTCCTCTTTCCCTTTTCCTCCCCTTTTTTGTTTTTCATTTTTTATTTTTGTATTTTATATTTTGATAAACTAATAAAATATAAAATGGACTTATTCCCGTTTACTGAATAACCTGTTAATTTAACAGACTGTTGTCCAAAAGATTAGAAAAAGGAAATTGTTAATTAACAATAAAACCCAAAGTATTTTATATATGTAATAATTTGTGTTCAACTCCAGCTACTTGTTCATAAAAGGGATTATGTGACTGCCTAATAAAAAACCCTATGGTTCCAAAACCAAAATTAAATATAAGAGAAGATAAAGGACACTGATAACAATTTATGAAAAGTATCTTAATGAATGAAAAAATATTTTTTTTTACTAACTAGCAAAGGAATTAATATATTACACTTTAATGCAGCTAACAAAAGCAGAAAGAAAATCATTATTATAAAAAAAAAAAGTTCAAGAATTTAACCGGCACCATATCAAATTCTCTCCCCAATAAGGTCCCTATTGTCAATTCAAGTTTTTCTATTTATAATTCTAAAATATCAATTAACATTCTAAAGCTGCTAAAGTTAGTAGAGCTTCACTTATTTTGTTAATCATATGGATTGTTATTAGTTTTATTGTCTGATGACTACCAGAAACTAATATATAAACTAATAAACATAATACAATCAAATGCCTGAACCTTTTCATGATTAATAGGAAAACATGGGAAGATGTCAGAATGTCAGGACAGTGAAATTTTGTTTTCCTTCTTCACTTTCCAAAGCTACATGGTTCTCATCTGGTCAGTACACTGAATAAAAATACTTCATTAAAAGCCTGAGATACAATTGTACCACCTAAAAACCATATACCTTAATCATCTTGTTAGATAGCATCCAGTCATAATATAACAACCAGCTTTAACATATTGTTAAATTGTTCCACCTTATAATATAATCTTGATATCATTTCATAATTCACTACTTTCAACATAATCATATGTACATTTTTTTCATTCTATTAAAACATCCACATTAAAATGAACCAGAACAAGTAGAGCATGACACGCTCTCAAGAAGCCTTTATTAGCCTGAATAAAAAGGAAAAACTTCCATCACAGCTGAACTCAAACTGAATATAAGCAAAAATTCTGAGTCTTTTCTTTGAGAATTGCCTCAAGCTAACATACAGATTTTATATAATGCAGATGAACAATATCTAAGCTCAAGATAATTAGACAAATTAAGAAACTCATAGAAGTGGTTTTAAAACCTTTCTCCGTCATGAGGATCCTGAAACTGCAAGAGAGAAAAGGCAACAATAATACCACTCAACGAAGAAATAAAGGATATTTCACATGCAGAAATGAACTAGTTTAAATAGATGTTGCTGCTTCAAACAAGATCTCATTAGATAATAGCCTATAATGGAATCCAAGTGCAGGTTCTATGATTTCTTAACAATGCTTATTTTATTCATTGAGGTCCATCCAGTGACCAATATCCTTTCACAAACATTAATCACAGTCCTGTTCAGCAAATATCAATTACAAGGATGCTTCAAGCAGTTTCTATTATTTTTATTTTCAATAACCACAATAGTTAAAAAAGAAAACCATTCATTCTACCTGCTGCCCTGCTTATAAGATGCAATAAAACTGCAAACAGAAACATTTTAAGTAACAGCAAGATAGCCTTATAAAGTCTCCAAAGGTCTTTCTTTAAACTTAGGCGTTTGAGTCAATGTTCAGGAAAAGGGATTTATTAGACACAAAATAAATAACAATCCAAACATAGTATCAAATTAGGGATCCCTTGAACGATAAAGCAACAACGACTGCCTTAGAGAATAGCATTCCTCCAGAATAATACAGTACAGTCTTTCTCTTGAGATAGAATCTTTCTGGCCTTACCATTGTCTTATCATGTCACTAATGTGTAAATTAAACAAATTGATAACTATTAAATGTTTCTTAATTTCTATTGTCTCTAGTTGTATCTGCTTCCTTCCTTGCACTGCGAAGTTGCATTTGGAGCAAGACAAGTGTGCGTGCTGCTATGCCACAATTTCAATATACTTGTTTACCCATTTCAGCTAATCAGCTTTGGATTTTAAGAGTAATGCTTGGACAAGATGCAATAGAATCAAATGCTAACAATTGCAGTCTAAAAATAAAATAGGAAAAAACCCTACAAGCATCCATGGCAGGGTCCTGGAGGCACATCCCCAGCCCCTATGCATCACCTAGATAGTTTCTGATGTTATAGCTCTTCATGTATGGTTGAGTTGCATGACAACAGGAAGATACATGCACTAGTATGAGACAGCACACCCTTTAGCTTCTGTCCTTATCTGTATTGTTCTAAGAGCATTCTGATAGAAGCATCGGGGACACATATGGATTGTACTTTTCTGCTCCTGGGAGAAAACAGAGGGTCTAACACTAATTCATGATGCCATTAGTGATATATAGAAATAATCTAACTCCCACAAGGACCATTAAATTCAAAGTGGGCTGCTCCATGGCATATAGATCATTATATCAATAGAAAGATTTACCAGGGCTAGCGAAAAAGCGTACAGACATTCATTCAATGTAAAGCATTCAGTGTACATTCAAAGAGTTAATCTTCTATTCCTAGACTTTAGTGGGTAATGAAAAAAACATCAAAACTTGAGATAAAATGTAATATTACTACTAGAAGATCTGCCACATAACAAGAGATGCATTACTAATGTAATGTTTGAGTATAGAGTTCAATACTCTAGTATAGTGACTTTACTTTCCTAAAATTTCAGATTTAGACATTATTATTGTATATAAAACATTATAGTTCTAATCTGGCAACCTCTATAAACTTCACTATAAAATATAATGAATATAGGCAATTGGCAACACTGCCCAATATAAAAATCAAAACATGGCAACTCCATGCAGACCAATAGAAGCAATGCATTTTCTATGCCAATTGCTGACTTTGACCTTTAACAGCCATAGTAACATCTATCTTTGACTCTGTGCTAACTAAAATATATTAAAAATAAAATTTGTACCAAACTTGGCTTCAGTTTTTTTCATCTTCTTAAATATCAGCAGTAATCTTTTTTTAAAAGTACCCTATGCAGAAGACAGGGACTCAAAGTAAACTGCCAGAATGAAAAAAGGGAAAGGAAACAAGACACATTTTCTCTTCCTGACACATGATTACATGATAGGATCACTTCCTTGCCTATCTAAATGATGCTATGAGATTCATTCCTAAAATTGACTAGTGGTCTGCAGGTCATAGACAAGGGTTCATACTACGTATGCATCACTGGAAAAGGAAATGGTAACCCACTCTAGTATTTTGTCAAGAAAGTCATATAAATATATACACAAGAAGAGCAGTATCAATGCTACTTGGAATTAAGTTCCTATCCCCTTATTGGATCATATATAATAAAGTACTGGAGAAGAACTGTGAAGGACATAAGAACTGCCTTAAGAGACAGTAGCGTTGCTCCCAAGACAACAGGTAATAGAGGTCTGAGTCAACAATGTAACATGAGCAAGCATCTCAGACAAGGCCTTCTTTAGCTCTCACAAAAACAAAGGGAGGGAAGCTGGAAGTACATTCATATTTGCAAGATGCAAGATTTTGTTACTAAAGTTTTACATAAATGTAGTACAGTCCTACATTATATTGATTTCGTGGTCTGATCTATCTTGAAGGGTTAACAAGAGCAGAGGGCAAGTGTTAGAAACACACAAGTGTTAGAAACACTGGTGATGATGATGAGACAAGGTAGAAACATTGATGATGATAAGACTGGATTAAAACTGAAAGGATGAATATCCATACACTGAGCCATTCAGAGAAAAGCCAGGATTGCTACACAAAATGTCAGAACTATGAACAGATATTGTGAGCACCTGCCAACATGGGGTCATGTCTACGATAAAACTATCCCATCCACCCCCAATTTCTAGAACTACAGAAATTTTAGAGAAGTTTAACACTTTCCAAGCTAGTAGGAAAACTGGAGAGACCAGGCTGGGAAAGAGCATTTCCCCCACTACTCTGAATTCTAGCTTGGAACCCTAGGAGAAAGGAAAGTCCATGTAAAAAAGAAACAGAGGGTCTTTGCTTCAGGACTCTTTTTTTAGAGAAATAAATATGTGCTGTCATTAAGCAGTAACTGTATTATCACATTGTCCTACAATTCAACAAAATAGGCAAAACTATAAAATCCAAAACTATCTGGTTGATGCACAAGGGGTGGGGATGCTCATCCACAAACCTACTATGAGTTATTCCTAGTTTATTTTTAAAAATTAGGATTTATTTTTAGACTGCAGTTTTCAGCATTTAGAGAAATAAAGAACACACTCTATCAAGAAATGTGCTGCTATTATTTATTTATGCATACCACTTTATTCAATTTATATGGCTGCCTATCTTACATAAGCAATTTTAGGTGGTGAACCCAGTTAAAAATATCTGCATAATAATACAAAATAAGAACAAAAAATAAGAATACGCAAAAGGAATGAAACAAAAAAGTGACACCCAAGAATGATAATCTACAATAATGGATAATATCTCACCTAATATCTTGACACTCATGCTTTGGAGAACAGCCATGTCTTTCGGGTCTTCTGAAAGGCTGGCTGTGTTGGGGCCAACCTATTCTCAGAGGAAATGGTGGCTCAGATGGTAGTCACAGTGACAGGAAAGAAATGCCTTGTTGCTGCTTGCTTTTTTCCTGCAAATGTTTCATTACCAAACTAGGTAACGTCATTAGTCCTTTAACATGTTGCTTTGACGCTGAAAGCTTGGTAATATTGGGAGGGTGCGATGACTCAGTGGTTAAAGATGCTGAGCTTGATCATGTGGGTTTGAGACCACATGACCATGGAATGGGTCCCTTCATTAAGAAATGGAGATGCGCACCATTCCTGTTCTGCCACAGCTACAGACCCCAAAGAACACAGCACACACAAAGTTTGTACAAAACTTAATTTACTAAAATAACCCAGTCTGTTTCAAAACAAAGGCTGTTAATAAACTTTCTTAACAGCCTACAAGAAACCAAAGATAAAGTAATCACAATCTTACTAAGTTTGGCAGAAAGCCCAGAAGCAATTTGCAGAGAATCCAGAGGTGAAGTAGAGTGAACTAAAGTTGTTCCCTACAAATTGTTTCACTTGGCATTCCTCCTTAAATAGGCTAAGGGAGTGGCCAATTAGCCCCAAGCCTTACTCTCAAGGAGACCTCCTCCTGAGGAGCCACTCCTGCCTTTTGGCAGCTCTGTGCGCCCATGTATCAAGAAGAGGCTCCTCCTCTTGGTCCTCTTCACTTAAAGGAGCTTCTGGAGGTTCTGAAGGCCCTGGGTGAATCCCTGCCTCTGGCACCACATCTTCTCCAGCCTCCTCGTCTGACTTGAGTGCCAGCTGCACAGGCTGCTGGCGCAGCACCACACCAGCCTCCTCGCTGTCAGAATCAGCTACAATCTGCACAGGCCGCTGACAGGCCACAACAACTCCCCAGAGTCAGACTTAATTGGAAAGAGCAAACCTTTACCTTTACCTTGGTAATGAAGCACTCACAAAAAGAAAAACCAAGTTCAGAAAACACCAAGATTCAATCTGCCTTTTCTGATATAAATCTCCACAGTTTTTTAAATGATGGTTTCTTTTTTAAAAAAAGTCCCAGTAGCCTGATAAATGCATAATATACCGTATTTTTTGGAGTATAAGACACACCAGACTAAGACGCACCTATCTTTTTTGGCAAGGAAAACAAGAAAAAGAAATCTGCCTCTGCCTCCCAGCAATTTTGCCTCATTGCAGCAAACAGCAAACAACCTGCTTTACTTTCATTTTCGTTTTCAGCATAGCTTAATTAGCACAAGGAAAAAAAAGCTGCTCCAGCAATTTACCTCTTTGCAACAAGCAGCAGAGACTCTCGCAAAACAGCCGAGAGTAAAACAGCTGAGAATCGGGAGTCCGATCCAATCAACTTGTGCTAATTAGGCTGTGCTGAAACTGAAAGGAGCTGTTTCTTCTGGCTGTTTGCTGCAAGGAGGTAACTGCTGGGAGGCAGAGGCCAAAGGGTGGGGGCCAGTGGGTGAGTGGGCGGGGCTACATTCAGTGTATAAGACGCACCTAAATTTTCACCCCTTTTGCGGGGGGAAAGGTGCATCTTATACTCCAAAAAATATGGGTAAGCTGTAAATCAGGCTTTATAAAATAAAATGAGATCGCAAACAAACCATAGAATTATTAGCACAATGTACAGTACAAGCTCAATCTATTCAGCAATAATACTTTCAGTGCTCTTAGCCACTTGATCTTTTTGCTATTAATATAACAAAACTATGTTCTAATGAATGCCAGATCTGTTGTAAAATAAGAAGCCGAGAAATACAAATTCAGTGACACTTTTTTGAATGTGGATATGAGGCAGAGATGGTATATTAAGCTTGTTTCTGATTTCTGAATGTTTAGTTATAACAGAAAAAGAGGCATGAACCAGTGGTGAAATGCTCCCGGTTCAGACTGGATCACCTGATCCGATAGCAATGGTGGCGGGTGGTTCGGAGAACTGGTAGCAAAAATCCCTGACCTCCCCCCATGCCCAGCTGTGCCGCGCGATCATCAGAGGCTTTTTTTTTTTTTAACTTTTAAAAGCATTTCTTCTACAACCTCTTTGGCTGAAAAACAATGCTTTTAAAAGGCTCTGACGATCCCAGCTGAGTTGCCTGATTATCAGAGGCTTTTAAAAGCATTTTTTTTACAACCTCTTCGGCTGAAGACATTGTAGAAGAAATGCTTTTAAAAGATTTTAAAAAGCCCCTGACGATCCCAACTGAGCAGCACGATCATCAGAGGCTTTTTTTACTTTTAAAAATAAACAGAAAAGATTGCGCGCCACAGCTGATCACCCCTCCCCCCCTTCATGTGCTGTTCTACTTACCACATGCCTCCTTTTGGTGTGCACTGCGTGTGCGCACTTCACAATTGGTGCATGGTAGTAAACCGGTTCAGATTTCACCACTGGCATCAACCAATCTTTGGTGACTTCTAGAATATTACTGCTAGTCAACGGCACATGCATTCAATTGCTCATTTTTCATACTAGCAACCTACTACATTTTGCTTCATTTATATTTTCTGAAGCTTTAGTAACAGTTTCCACCTTAGGGATATTGGAATTATAATCACATCATTGTTTTGAAAATCCAGTTCATTAACAATGTGGGCGAATCCACCACTTTTTATTTCAGGATAGATAAATTGATTTCATTTGGATACTTATCTTCCAACTATGAGAATATGCTTGGCTTTATTTCAGTTTTGGACTATACATCATTAGCCCAAAATCTGTACACATTTGGTGCACATTTCCCATCATGCATTGTTTTTGTACCATGTGTGTGTATTTTCAAATATGTTGTCCTCATATAAAGAAATTTCACACTTTTGAGATATCTAATTTTGGCATTGCAAACAATATCTGAAAATCCATGAAAAATATGGTTTTAATTTAGAGATTTATGAGATGTAGTCGGGATAAATATGTCACATAACATATTCTTAATTCTTTTGTAGTATACAAAATGTCCAGGTATGTTCCATTTTTGCACAGTTGAACAAGATAAAAAATAGGGTTCTAAAGCACACATCAGAGTAGGAAATTACTTTCCATTCTCCAATCTTTGTTTTCCATTAGAAAATGAGAAAATAGGCTTTTATTAAAAGAATTGAAAAAGCACTCCCATCTCTGAGGAACTCCAAAGAGTTAGATTAACCCCTGATTTTTCTGAGATTTCAGGGATGGTGTCTAAATTTTGTAATTTTGAAAGCTTTTCTTGTTAATGAAACCATTACAGACTACTGTAGAAAGGTTATACAAGATTTGGTGAAAGAATAATAGCTCAAATGGACTTCCTGAATATGAACAGAGTGGAATTTAAAATGGTAGGTGGCAACATACCTAATATGCCTGCCTCCTATTTTCTCTGCAACAAGATGAATTTTTCTCCTTACACCCTAGATCAGTGATGGCTAATCTTTTCCAGACCAAGTGGACAAAGTGTGCATGCGCACGCGTGCCCAAACCCTCAAAATGCAATGCACGTGTGGCCCCCGCATGCCCCCCGCCCCCCACACATGCGCACCAGAGACCCGATGACTAGCTGGCTGTTGGGAGGCGCGCACACATGTGCGACGGAACTGAACTGGGGCGACGGCTCATGTGCCCACAGAGAGGATGCTGCATGCCACCTGTGGCATATGTGCCATAGATTCGCCATCACAGGCCTAGATAATACTTGAAGATAAAAGCTCCATACCATTTCAGGCCTCCACTTTCATTCATCATAGAGACAGCGGTTCATTAATTGAGATATTTCACTAAAGGGCAGAAAAACTGATTCTTTGGCATGGAAACATAGCAAGATTTTTCTGGATTTGGACCCATAGATAGTTAATAAATGTACATTTTAATAGGGCATATTTAGCAGCAAAACAAAATGATCATAATTTATATATCTATATTCTAAATCCTTTTGTTTATCCATGGATTCTGATATCTGACCATGAGCTTTGGACAGATTTAAACCAAAAAGATCCCATTTTATTTTCATCTACCATTTTTATATTAAAAAAAAATTATATGGGTAGCTTGGTATAGAGTGCCTATAAAATGGATTTAGCATGTTTTTCTACATATAATTTTTATGTTGATATCAGTAATTCTCTAGAATATTCAAGACTTTAGATGGCCTTAAAAGAGATATTATTTTATACAAATTGGGTAGTTTAAAACCATGTTTTCTAAAGCAAGAATCTCAGACTCACGGTTGAAAAGGGTTCTTTAAAAAAATCTAGGAAACACTTAAATGAAATGGTAGTTTCAGATTACTTGGGGAAGGGGGAGTAACCCTGATTAATAAGTCGTCTATGAGCAATAAGAAATAAGTGATTCAGAAGATATTCTTCTAATATTAGTAATTAGGGGTTGTAATTGTAAAATAGAATATATTAACTACTAAGGTCCAACTAAAGGTCAGCCAGATGTTTTACTCCAACATTTTGCTTATCTTCCTAGTTGGTTGATCAGATAATTATGGCTGGAGCTTTGGATCCTTCAGTTGATCACAATTCAGTTTCATGTCAATTGCGCTCATATTAACTGACAAAGCTATAAGCCTAGCCTTTAATGTAATACATATATTTAGCTTCTAAATCCATATCACTATGAATATGAATGTGTGTGTATACACACAGAGACACACAGAAACACACACACATACTGCATGGAAATCTTTAACAAGTGCATTTGAGGTTGGTTCATTTATGCTATGTGGAAAGAGAAAAGAAAAAAAATCAAAATATGAACATTTAGGAAATAAACTTAAGGAATTTTGTAAATAGTTATATGAAATCTTCTTTGCTGTGACTATGTAATGCTTTTATTTGTGTCTGCTAAAAAAGGCTTAATCATACTTCATACCTCATACCTAAGAGCCGTGATGGCACAGTGGTTAGAATGCAGCACTGCAGGATATTTCTGCTGACTGCCAGGTGACTGCAATTTGGCAAATCGAATCTCACCAGGCTCAAGGTTAACTCAGCCTTCCATCCTTCTGAGGTGGGTAAAATGAGGACCCAGATTGTGTGGGCAATATGCTGACTGTAAACCACTTAGAGAGGGCTGTAAAAGTACTGTGAAGCAGTATATAAGTCTAAGTGCTATTGCTATTATATCTGGATAGATAAAGCAAAATTAGGAGCAAGGGAAAATTGGAATTCCAGAACATCTGACTGCACTTATGCAAAACCTGTAAATAGGTCAGGAATCTACAAATTGGACATGTAGAAAGAGATTGGTCCAAACTGAAGAAGACTCTACATCCACCTCTTGTTTATTCAACATATATGCTAAGTACTGAATTGGAAGAAGGATGGTTTTAAAAGCGACAATTTGGTCTTTACTAATGACACTGTTCTGATAGCTAAATGGTTTTAAAGCTCTTGTAATGAAAGTGAAGTATACTGAAAAAAATGGGACTAAAATTAAATATAAAGAGGACAAAAGTAATGACAACAAGTACTGCAGCTATCCTTAGAACTGACTGTGAAAATACTGAAGTGAATAGCTTTTACTTTTTAAAATCAATCAACTACCAACAATAAAAGAACCAGCAATCAAGAAATGTGCTGAAAACTAGCACTTGCTGAAGTAGCAATGAAGGCCTCAGAAAAGATATTCAGATCCCAAAACATATCTGTATCTTCTGAGATCAGTATTGTGTAGGCAATGATTGTCCCTATGATGCCTTATGAAATGAAACATTTGAAGAAGTGGGATAGAAAGAATACTGATGCGTTTGAACTTTGGCATGGGAAAAAAACTCCCATGAATACCATGGATACTCCAGAAAATAAATAAATGGATCTTACATAGAACAAATCAACCCAGAAGTCTCTTTTAAGGCTCAAACTTTGATATTTTGGATATATTATATGAATATATTATATGAAGTCCTAGCTCTCTAAAGAAATCTATAATGGTTGCAAAGGTGGAAGGAAAGAGAAAAAGATGATGACCAAAATCAATTTGGATAGACTCAAAACTGCAAATAATTTGGAACATGTTAAAATATCCTTGTAACATATTATCAACTGGAGTTTTAAGAAGGTTAAATTAGTATCCTATGATACTAATATGCAAATTAATTCAACAAAATATTCTTTTTCAGGTTGATTGGAGACCTGATTGAATGAAAACTCGAATGTTTTTGACTTGTTTGGCAATTGTATTGTTTTGGTTTAATATTGTCAATGCTAATTTCAATAGGTAACTGTGTTGGAAAAGAAAGTTAAAGATGTGAATGTGATATTAAATGATATACAAAAATTTGGAATCAGAGTATAAAGAACTACAGATTCACTGTGATTTGAAGCTAAAAGAATTTTATTCTGATGAAAACACCCTACTACACTTGATTTAAACCCCACACTGGAAATATATTTACTTTTACACATAAATTGGCTTTTTATCAGCATTGTATGGAAAATCTGGTCAAGGTTACTCTATATGGTCAAGATTTAGTTTGCTGTTTAAGAATTGCTTTTTTAACTGCATTATTTCATTATAGTTTTTTTGAGGGGGCAGGGGTGTTCGCCATTCTTCCCCTTATTTTTAAAGTTTCTGAATTTGGTATTTTTTCTTCTCTTTGTTTTTATGACAGAAACAGTAACAAAGCTTCTTCCAAAACTGCTCCTAAATAGTAATGTTCAACCTGAAAGGAGGAAATGATTAAATACATTGGAATTAAATATATAGAGAATTTAGTTTTGATTATTAAAGTTAAATATATTTAAACATGGCCTGAAGCACTTAGAGCTGACTATACCTGGAATTAGGTTCTATTATAACATTGAAGTAAAATATTGCCGTTGGCAAGAAACTAATTGCATATTCTGCTTTACTCTTAATATCAGGACACAAACTCACCTACCAAGATTACTGATATAGGTTATACCACTGCTGCTGAACCAAAAAATGGCATGATAACTGACAATGGTAAACAAGGATAAGTAATTCTAGATTGTACAGCTAGCTACATTTGGTACTGTAAATGTAACATGTACTTCAGCCCTAACTTTCATCATATGTTGAAAATAAACCCAACAAAATCAATTTCACATGAGAATATTCTCTATTTTCATGAACATATCTAGTTACTGTAGACCTATCCAGTCCCAGTGATGTCCTGAAAGTTACATTTGTTCTGGGAACAATACACTTGATGCATCATCTCCGTTTCCCATGTTAACCTACAATTCACAGGCGACTACCAATAAGTCTGCTATGTAGATAACTAATAAGTCCTTCTCCTTAAGTTACTTCATTAACTATTTCTATGGACATAAAGCAATTAGGGAATTAAGATTTCCTCCAGGAAAAAAAATGGCACAGGACCTTAGTGTGGATTAGGAGGCATCTGGCAGTACCTCCTGCTCTCAAATAATAAAAATAAATCTGCCAAGCAAATTGTGATTACTGAAGCGCATGATTAACATCACATGCGGCTTGGCTCAGAGAACTTCATTTGGGACAGGCAAGGTATGTCTGAAGCAAGCATCACAAGCACTTTCATAATAGCCTCACTGTTCTAAAAATACTGCATCTTCACCAGCAGTTCCATTTTTCTTGTCAGGGAACATTCATTATCTACTAAGGACATAGCTATTACTACTGAAGTTGAAAACTTTCACAGCAGTGGGGGATCCCTTAAAATGGGCTGCTCCCGAAGAATTACAAATCCATTTGATTTCAGAATTCTCTGCAGTAATTGCTCCTTGATGTTAACAGCTATGACTGAACTGACCTAACTCCTAGATGGAATTGCTCCTACGTGGCTTTTCCCCTGACAGCATTTACTGAGTGTTAATGACTGGGTTTATCATTGTTGTGACTGGTTGTTTAAAATGTGTCTTCTCCCTTGTCTAATAAAAGCAGAAAGAAAACAGTTTGCACAACCACTAATTATCCACAAGCTGCTCTTCTCAAACTTGGTAACTTCAATCTCCGTTCCCAAAACACAGCATGCGTATCATGGTGGAAAAAATACAGACAAAGCAATCTGTGGCCAACTCAGTTTAATCACATTTACAAATCATAAGGATACATTAAAATTAGGGCATAATTTGGGGGTTTTTTCTTTTGCAATTGAAAAAGAGAGCATAAATTGTAGCAAATAAATAAATGAATAGGGCACAGGTTCTTCCAACTAGCCTAAAAACTAATCAGATATTTTAAAACCTGGGCATATTTTTTTAATGGAGTGCTATATAAAACAATAGACAACATATTTTTTGTTTGTGCTGCTTTGTGAAAGAAATTGGAATAAACTCAGTATAAACTGACCCAAGTGAGTACAGTAATATTTTTCCCATGGTTTCTAATGAACACATTTAATAATATCCTGCTGCAATAAAAAAGTGCTTAGCCAAGTATGAGGGGTCCTTGATGCTCCCTGAGCTTGCTTGTTTTCTTGCAGACTTTTCCTTACCCAAACTAGGTAACATCATCACTGCTAGTGCTCTTTGGGCAATGAAACATCTGCAAGAAAACATGCAAGGTCAGAGAGCACAAAGGACCCCTCATTTCAACCCTGAGCTACAAATATTCTCCTTTATTGTTAACCAAGTATCTTCAACAACTTGGCACTCTGGAAGTTGAAGTCTAACATCTGTGTGGCAGGAGGCTAGGAAAGACTACTGAAAGTTTTATACTATTGAATGCTGCTTATATTAATATATACAGAACTAGAAAGGAGCAAGAATCTGTTAAACCGTGCATACAGGTAGTCCTTGACTTATGACCGTAATGGAGCCTACCCGTTATGGTCATAACTTGTGATGGTCTTAAAGTGGGTCATCAAGCGACCAATCCAATTTTACCGTCTTTTTTGCAGCGCTCATTCAGTGAATCTATAATTATTAAACAGATACCATGATTATTAAGTGAACCAATTGTTTGCTGTGGAATGGTTTTGCCTAAAACAGGAGTAAACACTAGTTTTCGGCAATAATGTTGTAAACTGTGGTCACATAACTGTCAGCCACTGCAAACAGACATAAATGTGGGTCAGTTGCTGAGCATCTGAAATGCAGTAACATGACTGTGAAAGGAGACTGTCAGAATTTTGTAACTGAATCGTAAGTTCCTGGGGGGGGGGGTCCATCATAACTTTAAATGGTCATAAGTCAAGGACTGCTTGTATATTTTTTTTATAACACAGGGATATCATTGTCACACATCCTAAACAGATATATATGGACATATTTCATACTAAATTATTAGCTTTGGTTATGATAGCACTATTTCTTCCTGGCCTGATTAGTAACTCCATTTTGCCAAATTATATCAGATTATCTCTTAAACTGCTTTGATATGTAAGTGGAGAAAATGAAAAATGTTCTGAAGAAACTGCTTCCGATTGATCTCTTTTGCATTTAAAAAGCGCCATCTAGTGACCATTCATACAATAGAACAGTTAGAATAAAATTCAGTTTGTAAGTATAACTGCTGATAAAGTAGTATTACTTATAAAACACTGCTTTAGAAATGTTTTAGAAATCATATCTTAATTTTGAGTAAGCCATATTTGTTATTTATTCAAGAAAGGGGAAAAAACAGACCCAGGAAACTACAGACCAATCAGTCCAACATCAATACCTGGGAAAATCCTGGAAAAGATAATAAGAAAACAGCTAGAAGCAAATAAAGTTATAACTAGTAGCCAGCATGGGTTTGTAAAAAAAACAGATCATGCCAAACCAGTCTTATTTCATTCTTTGATAAAGTCATTAAATTAGTAGAGTAAATTAGTAAAGCATTTGACAAAGTAGACCACAATCTACTTCTTGGTAAACTAGAAAAATGTGGAATAGACAAAATCACCACCAGATGAATTTGTAGCTGGCTGACAAACCGTATTCAATGAGTAGTCTTTAATGGTACTATATCCACATGGAGAGAAGTAAGCAGTGGGGTACCACAAGGCTCCATTTTAGGCCTAGTATTCTTCAATATCTTCATTAATGACTCAGATGAGGGAATAGAAGGGGAACTCATCAAATTTGCAGATGATTTGCTAAACTAGCAGGAATAACCAACATCCAAGAAGACAAGCTCGGGATCCAAAAAGATTTTGACAAACTTGAACCCTATCCAACAAAATTAATTTTAATATGGAGAAAAGCAAAGTTTTACTTTTAGGCAGGAAAAAATCAAAAATGTAAGTACAGATTAGGTGAGACCTGGCTCAAAAACAATAACTGTGAGAGGGACTTTGGAGTCCTAGTGAATGATCACTTGAATATGAGCCAGCAGTATGCAGCAGCAGCCAAAAAAGCTAATACAATCCTGGGTTGTATAAACAGAGACATAGAAATATTAGTGCCGCTTTATAAAACCCTAGTAAGACCACACCTGGAATACTACAACCAATTTTGGTCACCATACTACAAAAAGATGTTGAGATTTTGGAAAAAGTTCAAAGAAGAGCAACTAAGATGATCAAAGCCCTGGAAACTAAACCATATGAAGAATGGCTGCAGGTTTTGGGTTTGGCTAGTCTAAAGAAAAGAAGAATTAGGGGTGACATGATATCAGTATTCCAATATTTGAGGGGTTGCTACAAAGAAGAGGGGGTCAAATTATTCTCCAGAGCACTGGAGAGCAAGACAAGAAACAATGGTTGGAAACTAATCAAAGAGAGAAGCAACCTAGAATTGAGGAGAAACTTCCTAACAGTGAGGACAAGTAACCAATGGGAAAGCTTGCCTTCAGAAATCGTGGGTGCTCCATTACTAGAAGTTTTTAAGAAGAGACTAGACAGCCACTTGTCTGAAATGGTATAGGTTCTCTTGCTTGAGCAGAGGCTGCAGTAGAAGACGTCCAAGGTCCCTTCCAACTCCTGTTCCGTTCCGTTCCTGTTCCTGTTCCTGTTCCTGTTCCTATTCTACTTTATACACTATATCAAAGTTGGGGATTGCCCATCTCACTCACAAAGTGGGCAGACTACAATTAAAACATAGAAATATAGAAGCCATATAAATATTATGTTTCAGTAGGAAGCAATTAAAACAAGGATAAAATTAATAAAGTTAAAAAGGCACTAACCAACCCCACGGCTGCACTGTCCTGTGTGAGCCTTGTGAATTGGCACTTCTTGATGATAATCCCAGTGCCAGCTAACCATTCCAAAGGGCAGAGGAGTGAGGAAAAAAGGGTTACAAGATTTGCTCTTTTACCCAGCTTCCTCTTAAAGTTCAGTTCCAAAAATTGTGCTTGGGTTCTTTGGCAGTGTACAACAAAGGAAAGCTGAAGCAAAATAACCAAGTCATGGTCAGGTGATTTTTCACTCAGTGACTGCTTCACTTAACAACCGAGTAGCCAGGCCCAACTGCAGTTGCAAAATAAGGACTATCTATATGGTTGTGCTGCCCCCACTCACCCACACGTCAAGGTTGGTGTAGAAAGCTTTGTTCAGTCTGTTCCCTCAACAGTTCCATTTCAGGTTTTCAGCAAACCCCCAGCTGTAAGCTTAGCACAGTAATTGGCTTGTGACCAAATAGATAACCAAAAGCAAACTTACAGCCAAACCAAAACAGTCTTGAAAATAAAGGTTTTGCCTGGATAGGTTCCAAAAACAAACAGCTCAAAATCCCCTCGCAAGGTTAGGGGCCTCCACTGAGATTTGTCAACAAGTCCCGGGGTCCGAGTTTCAGGGCTTGCAAGGAGAAGTCACAGGAATAGTCCAAGCCAGGAATGCAGGGGGTCATTTTCAGCAAAGCCAGCCACGAACAAACTACAGGCAATGGCCAATTAGTCCAGAAAACCGGCTGCTCCAAACACAAACATAAACGCTCTTCGCAACTGAATTAAATCCATGAGCTGCAGTGTTCCAGAAACACAAACAACCATCTGGCCATGATCCACACACATTACTTCCAGCAACACCTCCTTCTGCCTGCCATGCTAAATAGCCCCTCTCCGTACAGGCCATTAAGAGGGGCGGGGCCTTTTCCCCATCAATCTGGCAGATCTCCGCCTCTCTGTCCTGCATGTTCTAGCGTCTACCAAGGCCGGCAGCTCCTCCCACTCTTCCTCATTGGCCTGTGAGCTCTCCCCAGCCAAGGCATGTTCAGCTGACAGCTCAGGGTCAGTAATACTGGATGTGCCAGGAATGCTCTCATTCTCCCCCGAGGCCTCTAAGGAAGACATGGATGGACCATCATCCACAGGAGGCATCACAATGGTGAATAGAAGATCTGTACTATCATTATATTAGTGAAAAAGTGGGTCTGACTAATACTTTTAGGAACCCCACTTCTGTTCTTAGCAACTGTCTTGACGATTCACAATTAAAACAGAGATGAAAAAAGAACCTTGGTACATTTATAACCTTTGCAGGTCTGTAAAGCATAGAAAAGCTGAAAGAAGATTCTACGGTGTGTGGTTTCACTTAGCTACTGTTTAACAATCGATTTGCCAGTCCCAATTGTGGTGGCTACATGAGGATTACAGGTAGATCTCAACTTATGACTGGTTGTTTAATGGCTATTCAAAGTTATGACAGACCTTTGAAAAGCTACCTATGACCCAACACGGAAGTTATTACTGTTGCCCTTTTCCAAAGTCATGTGATCCCATTTCAGGTGTTTGCAACCTGTTCACACTTACAAGCAATTGCCACACAATCAGGACAATGATGGGATTCAAAAATATTTACTACCAGTTCTGTGGGCATGGCATGGCTTGGTGGGCAAGACTTGGTGGGCATGGCAGGGGAAGGATACTGTAAAATCTCCATTCCCTCCCCACTCCAGGAGAAGGATACTGCAAAATCTCCATTTCCTCCTAATCAGCTGGGATTTAGGAGGCAGAGAAATAGATGGGGGCGGGGCCAGTCAGAAGTGGTATTTACCAGTTCTCCAAACTACTCAAAATTTCTGCTACTGGCTCTTCAGAACTGGTCAGACCCTGCTGAATACCACCTCTGAATCATGGGCTAGCCATTTCCAATCTTTTCTATTAGTTTCCTCAGAAACCCAATGGAGAAGGCAGCAGGGAAGGTTGCAAGCTGTTGCTGCTGCCGTCTGGAAGATTTTTTCCTCTCCTTTGTGCATGGGGGGTGGGGGTGGGAGCTCTTACAGCCGTCTGGAAAAAAGAAGTGTGGCTCATCATACTCCAAGTTTCCTTTCTTCAGCCCTTTGCTGGAGTTCCTTTCTACATATGTTAGGAGGAGAACTCCTGCAGTGGGCTGGAGAAAAAGCACTCAGATCACGATCCAAATTTCTTTCCTTCACTGGAATTTCCTTCTGTGCACGAAAAGAGAGCTGCCTGCCCAATTCCGCAGGCAGCTCTTTCATTCCATCCACTTAATGATGAACTAAGCGAGCCAGGACTGCTGTCATTTGGTGAAATGGTATGTGGATGTTTCTCTTAATGACCGCTTCATTCAATGATTAAAATTCTGAGTGTAAGTTGAGGTTGCAAGTTGAGGATCAACTGTACCTGGAGGGGAAAAAATGTAAACTCCCCAAACCAAAAGCAGGATATAAATGCAACAAAATAAGAAATGCCACTAACAACAGTGAGATTTGTTTCTTAGTAAGCCCATACAGGTTTGCATAAGTCTCTCTCTCTCTCTCTAGAGGTCACTTAAAGAATTTGAAAATAAATATATATTATCTTAAATGCAAAATAGCATTTCATACATGCACAGAAGTACCCTCTCATATACAGGAATACAGGGGCTCTATTCTATCATTAAAGGATTGTTGCTTTCTTCTTTACCAAATTAATTGAGTGAAAAGAGAAACAAACTTCTGCCTCCAAACTTAAGTTATTAATGCTGGGTTTGCAAATTAGATCTCCTTATCTGGAAACTGCAATCTGTTTGTTTGGCCAGCTGTAGATGACAAGAGCCAAGAATCCTAAGAGGTGTAGGCAGCATTTATTTTCATCACATGAATCTTCAGCAGTAGGAAAAATGGAAATAACTCAGAGAGGCAGCTAACTTGCAAAAAAAAAGCCCTTTGCATTGATAGGTCAATCTTTTGGAACATGAAGATGTCTTCATTTAATGATTTTTTTTGGGGGGGAGGGGATTTCAATTAATTTAGAACTGTGTTTCTTAAACTGCAGACCTGGGAATACCTCAAGACCCTTTCAGTACCTCAAGACCCTTGAAATAAAAATGATTTGCCAAAGATTCAAGAAATTTGAAAAAAATACTTTTCTCATTATATTTCTTTAAAACAAGTTTTTTATGAAAAATATGTTTGTTATAAATGATTTATAAGTATTGTTATTTTTACATGATTCAACAAATAAAGATTCTATGAATGCATCCATTTTAATTTGTATTATGGTAAATATACAAACACATTTTTTTGGGGATGGTCTCTAATTTTTAAAAATTGGAAGGGTTCCTAAGAGCAAAATGTTTAAGAAACACTAGTTCAGAACAATATTCTTCTACAAATATGGTATCATTAGGCTTGTCCAGACTGCCTATACCCTGTTTCCCTCAAAATAAGACATCCCCTTATAATAAGCCCAATCAGGCTTTTGAGTGCATGGCGATAAGGCTAAGCACTTATTTCAAGGTTAAAAAAAAATATAAAAGAGTCTTATTTTCGGGAAAATATGGTGTATTAATGATTACATTTTTTAATCTGCCACTAAATTAAGGGAAATTTAGATTTTATTAATTTGGTAACCCAGTCTTCTTCCCTTTTCTCCCAACCTACTGCAATATGAAGACTACAATATAGACAGGGAAAGGAAATGAATTTAAAAAAAAAAAAAGGAATGTGAAAAGCATAGCTATCACATCCCTCAATTTAATAGCAAATAAAAAATGTAATCCCTGGATTGTGATTTAACAATTTACTTCCAGACTTTTCTTTTTCCTTCATAGGAAGCAATAAGAGAAAGCAATATTGGAAGCATTTTTTCTTGGCACATCCTCTTTTAACACACGGGCCACATTTTAAAGATATTTCTACCACACAGATCATCAGAAAAGTGCCTTATGGTTAATCTACATTAAAATACTAATTCCTTAATAAGATTGTTTTGAATTAAATGTTTGACTAATATACACATTCTTAAAAACAGAAAAATGGGTAAGGGTTTCCTGAAAGATCTAGCCTGGAACAGGATCTTGTTTATAATTTATCTGGCACTAAGGATGAGCACCAAAGTAGCCATTAATCTGCTAATGTAGATTAATGCAGATTACCAGGAGAACTTTAAATGTTGATCTGTAAACTGTAAGAGTAGGCATTAACGTTACAAATGTAATTTGGTCTAAATCAATGTAAAACTCAACACTATCAATGGGTCCTGGTCTTGGAAAATATTTGCTATTTATTTGTATCCCACTTTTACTATTTTTACAAATTTTATTTATTTATTTATTTATTTTATTTCCAATTTATATATCGCCCTTCTCCCTGAGGACTCAGGGCGGTGTACAGCCAGAATTAAGAACATGAAATACAAATATTAAAAAACAATTAAAATATATATAAATTTGGCCCAAAAATTAAAAATCACAAACCAATTAAAACATTTAAAAATTTCTACTTAAGCCAAATAACTCAAGGCAGCAAACATCCAACACACTTTCCTCCTCCTATTTTTCCCACAACAACCTTGTGAGGAGAGTTGAGATGAGAGCGAGCGACTGGCCCAAGGTCACCCAGCCAGCTTTCATGGTTAAATGTGGGACTTGAATTTAGAGTTCCCCAATTTCTAGCTATATATTAAGACCAGTATTAGATGTAATATGTCTCCAAACAGCACTTGCTAATCAGTGTAAACAGAAAATGGCATAAAATTGCTTGATAGCATCACTTGAATATCTGGTATTATGGGAATACAGGTACTGTAGTCCTTGACTTACAATCATTTGCTTAGCAACTAAAGTTACAGTGGCACTGAAAAAAGAGACATGATTGGTTTACACACTTATGGCAATTAAAGCATCCTCACAATCATGTGATCAAAATTCAGATGATTGATAGCTGGCATGTATTGATGATAGTTGAACTTACTAAGAGTGCTTCACTTCTATTGCATTACATTCTCCTGGTCTAACAGGTTTCTTTTCAACTGGCCTTAAAAAGCAATTGAGGTAGACTTCAGATTGCTACACAAAACTATCTTGATGAATCCAAAGGAATTCATTGTGCCATTACTGTTAGTACTTCATTATTATATAGTCTGTTTCCCTTACCTAGCAAGATTTCAATATTTCAAGGCATAATTAATGCTGCCTCAATGCCAGGGGTACAATAATACTAATGAAGACACCTATGCTTAGTTCGGATCAGGACCACAGCTAAATTTTAGTAACTTGTCAAAGCATAACTTTAATATCTTAATTAGGAACGGAATATATCTTGAGAGTGTTTCCAGACAGACGGTTCTCAGCATGATCAATCAAAAGAAATTTTGGCAGCTATGCCAAAGGTCTTTCTCTCCTTAACAGATAAATAGAAGAACAAGGATTATGAATACTGCCACCTGTGAAATCATGGTTACTGCATAATAAAAATCTTATCTTCCATTATAGGGTATTTTATCTTATTTATTTACTTTGTTTGTACCCATCATTCTGCCCAACTAGGACACTTAGTGCTAGCATTATAATAAGTCAAATCAAATCTTTATTTCAATCATAGACCAACACCAATGAACATAAACACAGTGAGAATTCTGGCCCTTCCAATAATATTAATAATCAAATCGATGAGATATAAAATATGTGTTGTGAATATTTAGATAACACACCTAAAAGTAAACATTAATAACATAATGCTAGGACAGTATAAAACACTGAAGTATGTATATATAGGCAGTCTCATAAGTTTCAATACTAAAACAATAAAAACTATGAAATTAAAAATACACTAACCTAAAAAAAAACAATATAAGAAAGTAACAAAACCAACAATAAAACAAGTATTGAAAAATAGAGGTCCTCTCTTCTACTGGTTCTTGCTAGTAATCAATTCTTGGTGGATTTTTCATACTGCAACTTTTAATAAGATGACTTCATATGTGGTGAACAAATTATATTCCAAAAGTAATAAATAGACAGGGGATTCAACTATGCAACCTGGAAATCTCCCAAGTACAGTACTGAGGAAATAAGAGCACTTTGAATGTCTCTACCAAATGAACATTAAAGAACATGGTCATTTAAAATATACAAACTTCCTACAGTTTCTCTGAAAAAAAATAGCAAAGAGAGAGAATAACAACATGCTTAAAGTAAAAGCTTTTCTGCATTTTGGGAATTCTAGTTGCATAAGATACATCAGGAATGTTACTATAGATTTGCAAATATAAAATTTGTTGCTGTACCTAAACTGGCCTTAGAGTGCATATAGAGTGCAAGGCTCTCTATATGCACCAAGGCAAGAGCCTTGGTGGCGCAGCAGACTAAAGTGCTGTTAAGTAACACCAGCTGCCTGCAATTACTGCAAGTTCAAATCTCACCAGGCTCAAGGTTGACTCAGCCTTTCCCTTTCGAGGTAGGTAAAATGAGGACCTGGTTTGTGGGGGCAATAAGCTGACTTTGTATAAAAAAGAATACCACTTGGGGGGGGGGGCGCGAAAGCCCTACTAAGCAGGTATATACAAAAGTATGAAGGCTATTGCTTAACGCATTGTAAGCCGCCCTGAGTCTCCGGAGAAGGGCGGCATATAAATCGAACCAACCAACCAACCAACCAACCAACCAACCAACCAATAAACAAACAAACAAACAAACAAACAAATAAAAAAAATAAAATAAAGCTGTTTCAGCCAAGAAAAAGGAACTCTGATTATTATTTAAAGCTTTAGAATATTTTTTTGCGGGGGGAATAGCCGCACCTTGCATAGATAGTTGTGTTCGGCACGTTGCCTAACAACACAGGTGCCGTTCCCTGATTGGCTGACGCAGAAGCAGCCACAAGGGCGGGAGAAAAGGTGTCAGTTGATTGGTGGTTGGGTTTGACAGCCGGCATATATAAACGCTGTCAGGGTTTTGTTGTTGTTCATTCAGTTCTGCCGTTTGTGAATAAAATAGTGTTGTACCGATTGTTTCGCCTCAGTCCATATCTGAACCGGGAATTTAGCAATAGTCCTCAACTTATTTGTTGGTTCAGTCTCATCTTAAATAAATGAATATAATGAAAGTGAAGATTCTTAAATGTGAGATTAATCTTGTCTGATTAAAATGAGATGAGACTAAAGTAGACATTAAATGCATAAGCAAGAATTCGGCAGACTGATGCCATCCATATATCTTGGCCAAGGAATTCTAGAAATTACCCAAAGCATTTGGAGGTCACCTCATTGCTCATCACAGATTTAAATGCATATTCAAAGAAAAATGAATATTTTTTTTAAAAAAATCATTCATAATTATTTTTAAGTGAAGAATCAAACTGTACATGCATTTAAGTTTTTTACTGATTTCACATACTTCTAAAGAAATATCTGCATCATAACATAAATCTATAGTTACTCTTTTTTTTAGAGTAATTTCTAGTTCAGCAAACACTCATGTACTTCCCCATGAAAAACTGTAGGCATAGCTTACTCTTGAATTGCACCATCTCACCTGGTTTACTTTCATTTGGCTTATATTGCACTTCCTCAACGCATTCTGCAGGAAACCATCCAACATGTCCACGAGTACTGCCTTCCCAGAATCCACCCTCGCCGATGTTCAAAACTAGAAAGAAAATAGGAAAACACCATTCAGTTTTTGTTGTTTAAAGTACAAGTTTAAATAATAACCCCCAAACTTAAATAGGTCGTTTGCGCTTAATGCGATTTCAAATAGTGCAATATTCTATTTAGTGCAAATTATATATTGATATTTGGTCATGTTTAATATAAGACCAAGTTCTGTTATTGTTAGACTACATTGAGGTTATGTGCAGCTGTGGTTTTAGATGCTAATTGTCATGTGAGCAAAATGGGAAAAGGAACTTTCCATTCAAGGTAAGCTCAAAAAAGAAGAATCTCATTTTGAAGAATGGTTACAGAATGCAGGAGATAGCAGGTACAGTTTGGATGTGGGCTTATCCTCCAGTTTGTCCTTTGTTCACTTAATTTACTTATTTTAAATATTTATGTGATCTATGGATAGTATAGCAGGTCCTAATCCATTAAAATTCAATAAAAATCACCAAAGCCGCATAAAGTTAACTGCAGAATGGACTAGATAATGATCTTGTTAGCACATCCTGATTTAGGTGATAAAGAAGTTTTTGTCAGGGTACAGTAAGCGTTCTTTTAAGAATTATACATAGATTTTTTGTTTTTATTTTGCTTTCTATAACCACTCTGCAATTTGCTAGAAATTTACATTTTATATATATTCTTTTAAACTTTTGTTATATTTCATTAGTAAGCATATAAAATTATGTTTAAAGTTTTTCATTGCCTATTGCTGTGGAACTAATTACCATATTTCCCATAGAAATATCACTCTGAATAGTGCAGATTCAAATAATGCAACCATTTCGTTGGATTTCTCATCAGCACTATTTGAGATGCACCTGTAATAATATTTGTAATAACTAAGGATACCATCAATAATTAATTTATACAAATGATTTTATGCCCATAAGTATGAATAACAATGCAATATAATATAAGCATTTATATACAGTATTCATACTGTACTAATAAAACATGTTTTGACAAAGGACTAAGGAAATTAATTTAAAATGTACTTAAAACTAAAATAAATAATCTAATATAAAAGGTGCCTTATATCTGAAGCATTTTTCACACAATTAGCAGAAGTTCCTTCAGTGAATCTTAAAATGGGTTATCAGAAATTCCAGAAAATGAGTCTTTGAAAATTCAGTGAGACTTCGAAGATACTGCTTCAAAGTAAGTGTTACATGAATTGCAAGTTAAACCTTTTATAAACTGGGTTGGAAATGATACCACTTAATTTTATTCAAAGGAAAGGAACTTGTGCCAATGACTAACAGCTTTAGTTGAAAAGCCATGTTCATACAACCCACAATCAGTATAGAGTACATTTTTGAATTCTATTAAAATCTTCACTGCTAAAGAAAAATGACAATGTTAGCACATGTTCTTAAAAGACTAAAAGTGCACATAGACATTACTTTTTAAATGTGGGCACTATAAAACTGACAGCTACAAAAACATCACTAAAGATTCTTTTTAAAGACACTTGACAGATCTTAATGATTGCTCCCTTGCCTTGTGTGAATCTCATTGGAATATTGTAATGCTTCTCCTTCATTCTTCATCAGAAAAGCACATTCCCTTGCACAGAGACCTACGCACAATTGTTAAGTATATTTAATTTTAATATATGTTTAATAATTCTTACATGTTATTAAATGTCAACATACATAGTAATAATATTTAATCACTATATAATAATAATAATAATAATAATAATAATAATAATAATAATAATAATTTTATTTCTATACCGCCCTTCTCCCGAAGGACTCAGGGCGGTGTATAGCCTATTTAAAAACACAGAAACAAAACAACAATTAAAATTTAAAATCATTAAATAATTAGGCTCCAATTAAAATCCCAGAAATTTAAAATACCCCAATTTAAAACGTTGTGTTAAATAGCCCGGCCTGGCGGAACAACAGGGTCTTCAGAGCGCAGCGAAACACCCGGAGGTCGGAGATCTTACGTATTTCCGGGGGCAGTTCATTCCACAGGGCTGGGGCTCCCACAGAGAAGGCCCTCCCCCTGGGTGTCGCCAGCCGACATAGCTTGGCCGATGGCACCCTGAGGAGACCCTCTCTGTGGGAGCGGACTGGTCGGTGGGAGGCTATTGGTGGCAGAAGTCGGTCTCGAAGGTACCCGGGTCCTATGCCATGGAGCGCTTTAAAGGTGGTAACCAACACCTTGAATCGCACCCGGAAGACCACTGGGAGCCAGTGCAGCTCGCGCAGGAGGGGTGTCACGTGGGCGCAACGAGTTGCACCCATAACCACCCGCGCGGCCGCATTCTGGACCAGTTGGAGCCTCCGAGTGCTCTTCAAGGGGAGCCCCATGTAGCCCCATATATTTAATAAATATTAAATAATATATATATTTCAAATTAATATATCATTCACTAATAATATATTACACCTAAATAGATACAACTTCTTACTTTCCAAAATTTTCACTTTATCATTAATTTGTTCACATCTCCAGACATTTATTTTAGAGCTTTTTTTCTTAACTTCCCCTTTCATCTTCACCTCTTTCATCCATTTTTTAAAAAAGCTTTCAATATAGTATTCAGTGATTTAGTCACTGAATTATTCAGCTAATTCAGCAATTAGTTGTTCAGCTAGTTTAGTGCACAATTTCTTAAACTTTTTCTGAAGTAAATCCTGATGGTGTAATTCTTCTCTTTGCAGATTATTCTAGCAATCTTCCCCTCCCCTCCTATTTTTGCTGCTTTTCTGATAGTTGCCATTCTAATATTGTTATCCAAAGTAAAAATGTCTCAGTTGAAAGCAAAACTTGTTTTTTTTCTATTATGTCTTCCAATGCCCTTAATATTTTTGTTTCAAATTGCAATCTCTAGTTACATTCAGCATCACTGACTGATTCATATTACCTTTATCTTTTGTTTGTTTAATACATCAATTGTCTGACTCTTTAATAGTAAAAAAAAATGTTCCCATGAAAATCCAGTTCATTAGTGCATTTTAATTCCAATTTCCTCAACAGCATTTTCATCACAAAATTATTTTTAAAATAATTGTCCCTTTTATCTGTTTTAAACTTTCTTGTTGAACTTTTTCTCAAAAGCTTTGAAATCTTTAAAACCCTTTTTCTTTCTTTCTTTCTTTTCTTTTCTTTCTTTCTTTCTTTTTTTTTTTTTTTTTGCTTTAATTTTTATGCCGCCCTTCTCCGGAGACTCAGGGCGGCTTACAATGCGTTAAGCAATAGCCTTCATACTTTTGTATATTTATACAAAGTCAGCTTATTGCCCCCACAAACTGGGTCCTCATTTTACCTACCTTAGAAAGGATGGAAGGCTGAGTCAACCTTGAGCCTGGTGAGATTTGAACTTGCAGTAATTGCAAGCAGCAGATGTTAATAACAGTGCTTTAGTCCACTGTACTACCTTTTTAGTCCAAAAATAATGTTGATCCATTATTTGCAATTCTCTTATCCTGCCAGTCAGAAAATCTCTATTTAGCTATAAATTAATTACATTTGAAAAAGGTTAAGAAAGTGAGATGTCAACTCTCCCAGCTAAATCAAACAGGAAACATAATAGGTGAACTAGATTTATTGTAATTTATTTATATTTATTGGAAGGTTACATTAATAGTGTCTTTCAAGTCTGAAGTCTCATATTACCATCTAATCGGTTCTTCCCAAATTTTTCTCTAACCATTAAGTCCTTGGGACTTCACTCTTTCTTGGTTAATTGTTCCTAGCAGCATATCATTCCCTCATTTCCCAATGCCATCCTCATCTTTCAATACATTAGGCTGCATTACAGCTGTGAATTTGATTGAAAATCTTCAACTCCCAGCAGCTCAATTCATGAGTCAATCACGAAAACCTCGTTTCCTGCAGCTGTCTGGAGTGCAAGTGGGCAATCTCACAATCTCTTCTTTATCTGGAAAGATAATGGTGGCCAGAATTCACCATATGACTGCGGATCTCCACTGCAATGCTATCTCCACTCCTTCAGGGATATCTCGTCCACCATAGATACTTATCTGGAAGACCTACTTTTCCAAAGTCCAATTTTTACTTCCATAGATTATCTCCATTTTTTAAAAAAATTGCCAATTCTGAACTTCGTAGGTATAGAAACATCATGGCATCAGAATATCTTTCTCAGGATCTTCATTGTCATGCTACCAAGTGCCAGTCTTTAGTGTCTTTTTTGATTGCTAATTTATTAATTGATGCTTAAAGACAATAGTTATCCACCACTTCAATATATTTGCTGTCAATTCTAAAGCTGGTTGCAAAGTTTACCTTTAATAATCAAGCCTTAACTGTCTGTTTTTCATCCCTTGAACTGTTTAACTGTTCATTTGAAGGTGCAAAATCTGGGCAATCAAATTATGGGAGAGGAAACTGAGGAATACTTTGTAGTAGCCATTTAAGAAGCAGTCCAGTAACTTTTATCTTTATCTTTTATAAATTTATCTTTTGTGAGATAAATCACACTTATCTCACAAAAGATATTTAAAGTTGTAGATTAAGTTTAGCAATAGCACTTGGATTTATATGCCACTTCATAGTGCTTAACAGCTCTCTCTAAGCGGTTTACAGAGTCAGCATATTGCCCCCAACAATCTGGGTCCTCATTTTACCAACCTTGGAAAGATGGAAGTCTGAGTCAACCCTGAGTCGGTGAGAATCAAATTGCTGGCAGTCGTCAGAATTAGCCTGCAATACTGCATTCTAATCACTGTGCTACCACGCCACATAAATTGGTTTGTATTGATAATATTGTTAATTTAACATAGCAATGTAGTAGGGAAAAAGCAATAAGTGTTAAACTGTAGCAATATCTGAGTTAGACATTGTCTAAGACTCCACCTTGATCACTGGCATTGCTATGGTGGGAAAAACACTCCCACCAAATATCAAATTTATTTTTATCAGCTGTGGATTTCTTTGTGTCATGGGTGTTAGACAGAAATGATGTCACTGGGCATGACTAATGGCTCAAAGTAAAGAGATATATTTAACTAGATTTCCTAATAGTTTGTTAATGCAGTAATTTATATGTATTTTTAAATCTTTACCTGAACTTGACCCAGTTTCAGCTTTCTTGAAACAATGTCTACCCTCCAAATCATTTGATGCATGATTTAGGCTTGTCTACCCTTGTATTTCCAGATATGTTAAACTACAATGCACAAATTACAATCCAGCATAATAAATGGATATTAATTAGCTCTGACCTGGCCCCATTAATTTCCAATATGGTATCATGTAACACGGTTGAGAATATGATACATTGGGAGATGGAAAACTGTGAGACATGAAACTACCTCATTGGCACAGTGTAGGAACACAAGAGGAGAAACTCATATACCAAATATCAATACCACAGTATATTCACCTCCATCATCAATTCCTTTATTCATGTTCTATAACTTTTTTTTCAAAAAAAAAAAAGAATGCTAATAAGTGTTACTTTTTTGTAGTTTATTGCGAGTACTGATTTTAGAATATTGGTATGGATGAAACAGAATATAATTGGATGTTTTGCTCAGGAGTTCATGGCCTCCATGACATCAATCTGTCTCTTCCAGGTAATTTCTGGCCTGACACATCCAAGCAGCAGGCTACATGCTGGACCTTGCCTTTTGCCTAAGAATACCTGTGTTCTGACTTGGACATGGAAGGTATGACATCTAGCGCTTCATTAGAGTCAGATCAGTTCCTGGCTCAGACAATTCTAACTACTGCCAACAGGTACTTAGTGGAGTTTTTGAGTGAATTGACAGATGGTTTCACCGAATACCTGGTCAAGCTTTAGCAGCAGGAGATCTCTCTTTGATTGCCTTTGGAGCTCTCCCAGACAATATCTGGAAAGTAAGCTGACAGTGTATGGATTTTTTTATATATATATATTGTTCTATTTTTACTTTGGATTTAATTATTTTGCTTATCACAGGCATTTTAATTGTTATACTGTATGCTGTTTCTTACAGCTGTCAATGTGATAACAGCCCCTATGGATGAGGGCACTATATGAATTTAATAAACAAATTTTAACAATAAACTAAACAAATCTTAGTGCATTATTTATTGAAAATCTCCTAATCTTGGCACTTTGCAGGTTTCCTGCCTGAAGGCTCACCAGCTATATATAAACTGCTAAAACAGATATAAACACAGAAACAAATACGTATAAATGTATAAATATTTATACATCCGTATTTTTATGGCTCCTCTTTTATAACAGTCATTGCTAATATCATTATGAAATATTATGGTTTCTTAGGTGGACACACAGTAAATTACACCTCATTTTAGTCATTATTTCCCACAAAAAATATGATTAAATTTCATAGTTCCAAACTATGGCAATGCAAATTGCAATTTCCCATCATTCTGGAATGTGCTGAAGCTTGGATGGCCAAAGGTATTCTCTCATGTCCTAGATAGGATTTCAACCTATCTAAGACAGGAAACAGAATTTATGTGTACGCTATAAACACTTAGAAAATATGTTTGCATGGAATAAAAGAAGGCAATAGAAAACTAATTCTGCATTGTTGCCAAGAAAACTACATGGAAATGTCAGTGAAGACATCAGAATTCGAACTTGACTTTAAGAAGACTATTTTTAGTCTATTACTATACACAGCCAGGAATATATAATGAAGCAGATTAAGATACATAGCCACACTACAGGACAAGTGCTGGCATGGGTAAAAGATACAATCTCTGCTAAAAATTGTAGAATATGTAGAGTTGTGTATTAATCAGTGAAAAAGACAGTCCTGCAGGCAATCACGTCAGGGAAGAGGGACATCATCCCACAAAGAGATCTAACAAGACTGCATCTAAAGGCTGTGCAAAGGATGTTAGCACAAGTAAAGTACAAGTACTTCACAGTGTAAAATCAGCCCCATCCTTTGGAAGGCTGTTTGAAAAATTATCCCTGCCTATCTGCCTTTTGTGGTGGTGTCAATGAAAATTCAGCCTTAGCATATGCAGATAAGCAAGGACAGAACACCACCACAAGTTTTCCAAAGAGAATACAAATATTGTATTTAATTTCCAGGATCATGCCACTTAGGAAGAGAAGGCAAGAACGGACACTCAGAGATCCAGACATATGAGCTCTGCTGACCAAATTATTTCTTCTGCAAGAAGAAATAAAGCAGACATAGCCCTCTGTCTAACAGAATTGGTCAACAAACAGGTATCACAGCAACCTCTATTGAGAGACATGCTCCAAGATATCATCCTCATACTTTGGGAAAAAAACTATTTTTGAAGAAGGAGAGAAGATCAAGGCAGAGTCTCACTATGCAGAGAACTTCTCCACTCTGTGTGCTAGCTCCCTTTCCTGCTTTGGGCTAGAAAAAAGAATTTTCTAACTTTCTAGTGTAAGGTGGAGAAGAGAGCCAGCGCATTGGACTGGAGGAAGAAAGTTTGAGATCTGGGCTTTCTTTTTCCAGCTCTGAATGCTGTCCCTAAGAGGCAACTGGACTTTCTGATTTTTCTTTGAAGGTGTTTAGCTTCTCATCCAAGAAGCTTCTTGGATGAAACAAAGCACCTTTGGGACAACCGTGACCTGAATGACTGAGAATCTCCATAGACATTTAGCTCAGAATGCTGGTTTTGTATATGGAGGGGTGCTGCCTATCTTCTTTCATCAGGCAGTTCTTTCACTCCATTTGTTTAATGATCCACATGGTCACTTAGCAACTGAACTTTAGCGGGACAGTGGTCAATGTGTGAGGGGATCACACAGATTCCTCATTTAACAATTGAAATGACTTCTGACTATATTGGACAGGCTCCATTACAGTTGTAACTCGATAACTACTTCTTTCTGCTTCTCTTTGTGGAGAAGCAACAACAAAGACAGAAAGAGTGGGCTCTTTTGAGGGATCAAAGGTACTTTGAGGATAGAATATAAGCAACATGAAGGAGTATAGTGGTTTATGAAGCTATAGCAGAGAGAGATGGCTAACGTCGGAAGACCGGGAAAAGGATCTTTAGCGAAGATCCTTAACTTTAAACGTAAGATTTATCTGAATGATTTTATTAAGAGAATGCAGCATTTATACGGGAACCTCCCACCTCTTTCTTTTCTCTGCAGGGTTTTGTTTTGTTTGTTTTTTACATAATGGCTGGAAAATCTCTTTAAGACTAATGCACCATTTTTCAGGGAATGGTAGCTGGAGTATGAATTTGCAGCCATCAGCTTTCTCCCATTAGAGTAAAAGTCCTTAGATCCAGAGCAAATTATGTGTTGAGTACAACAGGCAGTCACTGTGAGCAGTGAAGCCAAAATCCTAGTTAAAGTTTTATCATCAAACCCTTGAGAAAAGAATGAAAGCATTGCATTCACTATTAATTGTTTCTCATGTCTTTTTCTTAGTGCCAGGAATTATAGAAAATGAAAAGAAAAAGGTGTAGGAGCAACACTGTGGTGTGCTTTTCATTTTTTCCCCTATTTTTCCAAATATGGTGATTTATTAGAATGCAATTCTCATCATACATCAATAATGTTATCCATGATAGTTGTAGATTGACATACTAGTGCAACATATAGTATATGGAGGATGACAGATGGAAAATATTATATTAGCTATTACTGATTCTTTGGGAATCATTGATACTTTTCTAGTATTGTGATTACTAAGTGAGAAAGCATATTGTTCAGCTTGCTCTTGCGGCAACAAATGGAAATCATGATGGCCTGAGCAGAGTTTTGTGTTATGTTGGTTATAACAGAAAATATTAGTTAATCCATCTGTTAGCAAGCAGCTTCAAGCAAATGTTTCATTATTAATATGAGCCCTGCCCCTCTATCTGTTACTATAATTATTAAAGTAAACTCTAATAACTATAGTAATAAATAGAGGGGCAAGGTTGTCTTTCTTTCTATCCATCCATCCATCTACCCATCCATCCTTCTTTCCTTCCTTCCTTCATTTCCTTCCTTCCTTCCTTCCATCCATCCATCTATCATCTATCTATCTTCTATCTATCAATTAAAGTTATATGGCTCCCCATCTCACAAGAAATGACTCTGGGCAGCATACTATTATTCAAGTCGGTACATTGTTTACTCAACAATGCTATTCTTTGTGACACCTTGACCATATCTTCTCCTTTGCAAACACCCCTCTGCCCTCAATATTTTGAGGGTGTTTTCTTATCAAGAAAATATTTAGTTAAAAGAAAACTATGTCAATGGATAGGTTGATTCAGCACTAAGGACAGCTCTTGAATGTTCATACTTGATTAGCCTATAGTTAATATAATTTTCATTAAAATGGGGAATAATGGCCTCTTTGTGGTCTAGTCTTTTCATTAGCATAACCAAGATCCCTTAATGCAAATATTAACAATCATGAGGAGCTGTATTACTTTGAAAAGTAAATACCATGGTATATATCATTTATCTCCTAATTCTGTACTGTAAACACTTGGAAATAGATAAAACTGCTAATATAACACTTATATCCCAAACTGACAGTTGTGATAAGGGTCTGGAGGGAAAAATGTAGAAGAAAAATTAGGTGGTTCCAAATATGTTAAGCCTAAAGAAGCAAAGACTGAGGTGAGACACAACATCTACCTTCAAGCATGATTAAAAGCAAAAGATGGGACAAAATTATTCAGAAATTTAGAAAAGACAGCATGAGAAACAATAGGATGAAATTACTAGGAAACAGATTTTGGTTGAACAGCAACAAAAAGAAGTCTCCTTATAACAAGAACTGTACAACAATGGAACAGACTTCTCTAGAAGATGTTGGACTATCATTTGATGGAGGCCAATTGTCAGAGACTCTATAATAATGGATTATTGCAATGGGAAAAGATTGGATCATAAGATCTCCTAGTTCCTGTGACTCCTGTCCAAACCTTATATGATTTTACAGTTCGATGGCTTGGATTATTTATTTATTTAGCCTCACTTGATAAAGCCCTGACGTTGTCAACCAGATCTTGATGAAATTAGTCCTGCTGTTTTTGCAGCAGTTTTTATTTTTAATTGATTGCGCTAATTTCCTACTTTGCTGTTTTCACTTCACGTTTTTTCCTTTTGCTTTTATGGCAAATGCTGCAGATACTGTACATTATTACATCCAAAGGTCATGCAGGTTTTTATCAGTTTAACCTTGGCTGCAATGTATTCATGATCAAGCCAGAAATTTCATTTGAATTTACTTCTGGTATAGTTTATTTTATCCATCAACAGTTCTGGGATTATGCTGATCTGTTGTGGAAAAATAGTATTTCTCTCTTATCCTTTGCAGGTCAAATAAGTTGTCTAAGCTATGAAGCTACAGCAAACTAAAAGATTGGGAAATATCTTCCTCACACTCACTCTAGTCTGCCTAGATACAAGAGCATCAAAGGATAATCTTGCAATAAGAGAGGAGTGATCATTATCAGAATAAAATCAATTTCAACATCAATAATTAAGTTTAATAATTTTGGGTATCTTATTTTACAATCATGCCTTCTCCTTGAAGACCGGAGATAAATTGTCTTTTATCTGCCCATTTACTTAATAACCATAAACTAAAAATCCAGATGTCTGGAATAGTATTATATGGATTTTTATGTTCAGTTGCCTGCTTCAAAAATTTATACATGACTATCCACGAATTTTTGAAAAGAAAAGAAACTGACCTTTTACCCTGTCGCCTTTGTGCAAATGAATTTCCCCTTCTCCTTGAGGTTGATATGGCTTCACAACAATAAATAGTCTTCCAGGTACAGCACTATACAGTTTGCGTTTTTGACCCTGATAATCCAAAGCAGATATAATGTCCTTGTTGGCACTGGGATTATAATTGGCACTGAAAGACAGCAGAATAGAATGGTTTCATTTCATCTTTTAACACTCTTATAGCATAGCTTATCTTTTAAACAAACAGCATAATGTTCCCAATAATCAGGATAAAATCATGCAGCATTATCTGCTACCTATCTTAACAGCTCAGACGATTTTTTAAAAACTCCAGATAAGATTTTTAAGGAGAAAAGGCAGTTAATTGCAGTATTTTATTTTATTTTATTTTTTGCACTGAAAGCACCAGGAATTTCTGATACATTGGCTTTCTTTTGTGACATTTACTGAACTTAAAGCAGCTGCATTGATCTGCTTTCCTCTTCTCCTTCAGATGGAAGGGAAGTGTGTTCCTTAAAAATTACTGCTCCCTGCAGCCAACCTTTTACCATATTTCAAGAATTAGACTGGTAGTATTGCTGCCTGCATAAAAAAAAATAACAGTGGGGTGCAGTGGAGCTATCAGTTGTTTTGGGTGCTCACAGCTTGAAAGGATATTTCTTGTTGCTGTTTCCCTGTCTACCTTCTGACTGCATAAAGCAGCAGGCAACATCCATGCCTGCTGCAAGCAGTACGTGCAGAGTCTCCACCAAGGTCCTTCTTTTTTCCTCTTAATTCAACACTTGCATTGGGAGAGAAAGTTGTCTGTGGCTAACTCAAGTCTCTTCTCTGCTGACATAATTCTTTTCTTCTTCATTTCCTTCCCTCAATTTACCCATTCCTGTTAAAAGAACTACATCTCCTTTTACAACAAAGCTGCATCCATCATTTTGCAATTTCTGGATTAGTTTAACAGAATAAAGAGTTGTTGGATGTTTTCTAGTCCAACCCACTGCTCAGATTTGATAGAAGCCATTTGATTTGTGGTCAATATTCCACAAAACACCTCCACCCCCCCCCAAAAAAACAGGCTGGTCAATGAAACTTCCAGTCTCTCTTGCAGCCATTGCAAACAGTTCATAGAGGTCCAGAATCTTCCAATCAGACAAAAGGATGTGATCCGAAGGTAAACCAATTGGATCCCTGCAATCCACTCACTCTGAAGGCCCTTCCTTCATGCATGCTAGAGTGTTCCCTGTTCTCATTTTCATGCTGGGCCATCTTAATCTGTCTACATACCAGGCTGACATAGATAGATGCCCTGCTGTTAGGACATCAGAATATTTATTTATTTATTTATTTATTTATTTATTCATTCATTCATTCATTCATTCATTCATTCATTCATTCAATTTATATACCGCCCTTCTCCTATTGGACTCAGGGCGGTGCACAGCCAAGGATAAAAAACATACCAATACAAAATTTAAAATCAATTAAAAGAATTATACAGCTTTGGCCCACAGTTTAAAACAATCCATTTAAAACCCAATTTACACTTAAAAGCTAAGAAGCTAACAAGAGCTAAAAAAGAGGGAGGGGGGTTCACGCCAGTCCTGCTTGATGGAAAAGAAAAGTTTTTAGGGCATGGCAAAAGCCCTGGAGATCAGGTATCCTTCGTATCTCCAGGGGCAAATCGTTCCAGAGGGCAGGTGCTGCCACAGAGAAGGCCCTCCCCCTGGGGGTCGCCAGCCGACATTGCCTGGCTGATGGCACCCTGAGGAGTCCCTCTCTGTGGGAGCGTACTGATCAGTGGGAGGCTATTGGCAACAGAAGGCGGTCTCGCAAATACCCAGAATATGCTAATTGATATCCTGGAACTGGAACTATGACGTTGCATAGGTGAGCCCTTATAAGCCAGCAACACTGTGGGTCAAAGTCAGTTCCAAAGTTCAGCTATATGCTATAAAATCATAGCTGTCTTCCACTTCTACCAATTATAATGCTTTCAAGAAAAACAGGAAAACTGCAGATGAGAAATAATTCTAGATAATGAAGTGTCCTTTCCCCTTTCATTTTTGAAATTATGACGCAAATTGAAACCCACAAAAATAGCCTGCATTTTTTAGAAACCTTTAAATACACATGTCACCCAAACAAGACCTACTGTCCCTAATAACAGACTTTAGAATTTGGAGGGTGCATGCTACTTACAAGCAGCCTCACTTGTGCAACTTTATTCACTTTGCAAATGACCAAAGTTCCTTCTGTCTCTTGAGTCTCCACATAAAACATCGTTTATGGAAGAAGGGCTAAACCTAAACTCTCTGTATCAGACTATCAAGAGTTTCCAGGGAAGATAATTTGGAAAAGTTACAAATTCATTCTTGTTCCATTCTTGTTACCTAGCTCCATGACAGCTTCCCAGAATCTTGCAAGATATTGGTATTATCCAGGGGTGAAATCCAGCAGGTTCTGACAGGTTCTGGAGAACCGGTATCAGAAATTTTGAGCAGTTCAGAGAACCGACAAATACCATCTCTGGCTGGCCCCAGAGTGAGGTGGAAATGGAGATTTTGCAATATCCTTCTCCCAGGAGTGGGGAGGGAATGGGGATTTTGCAGTATCCTTCCCCTGCCACACCCACCAAGCCAGGCCCACAGAACCGGTAGTAAAAAAATTTGGATTTCACCATTGGTATTATCCATATCCTATGTCCCATTAGAATTCTGACCAATGCACAGAGCAGGAAGAAGCATTTATTTGTATCTTTTTTGGGTGATGACAAATACTTGTGTGGAAAAAGACGGCATAGAGATTGTGGTATAATAGGAGACTTGCAGAAATTAGACTAAAATTCTCATTTTAAAAAAGCCAACAGTGCAAAGTTACCTGATGTGCCGTTGCTGCTGGCGCTTTGCATCCTCTCCTAGCCTATTTAATGATGGAGAGCGGCTCCGAGAAGATGAAGTGTAACTTCCCACAGTTTTCACAGTTCCATTAGGATTATTCTGCATCTGTTGGAATAGGTGAGGTGAAAGGCTACGGTGTGAAGAGGGTAAAGGGGAGGCTGACCAGTCAGGAAGATTGACGTTCAAATTGTTATCGCTATTAGACCGAAGCAAGAGGCGAGGTGTGGCCAAAGTGCTGTGCGGTTTCCGTCGTCTGTTTGAGTAAGTGGGAGCCTCTCTGAATGGCACTGCAATAAAAGAGAGAAAAGCACTGAGAAAAGCTCTTTTAAAAACACTTATCATAGCCTGCAAACATTTCAGTCTAGTATTATTTTAATTTTAATTTTTCGTATAGAGTATTAAAAGTGGATTGCCTATTCAGGTGAACGTTGCAATTGTATTTAGACAGAAATTCAAATTAAAACCATTTCCACTGGAAAACTTTTAAAATGAACCAGATTTAATGAGATTAGTATAATCTTGTACTCATTACAGGTGGCTCTTGGATTTATGACCACAACTTGGACCAGCATTTTCATTCCTAAGCAAGGCGGTTGTTAAGTGAGTCAGGGCCAATTGTAAATCCTTCTTTGCCATGGTTCTTAACCAAATCACCGCAGTTAAATGAATCACTTGATCACTAAGTGAATCTGACTTTCCCCACTGAATTTGCTTGTTGGAAGCTGGTGGAGAAAGTTATCCTGTGCAAAGATGTGCGAGGAAGGAAGGAAGGAAGGAAGGAAGGAAGGAAGGAAGGAAGGAAGGAAGGAAGGAAGGAAGGAAGGAAGGAAGGAAGGAAGAAGGAAGGAAGGAAGGAAGGAAGGAAGGAAGGAAGGAAGGAAGGACGAAAAGAAGAAAGGAAGGAAAGGAAGGATGGAAGGGAAGGGAAGGAAGGAAGGAAGGAGGGAAGGAAGGAAGGAAAGAAAGAAAGAAAGAAAGGAAGGAAGGAAGGAAGGAAGGAAGAAAGAAAGAAAGAAAGAAAGAAAGAAAGAAAGAAAGAAAGAAAGAAAGAAAGAAATGCAAATACATGCCAATTGCCATCTGCCTGAATTTTGATCATGTGACAGTGGGGGCACTGAGACAATCGTTAAGTGTGAAGAGCAGTCATAAATCACTTGTAATTTCAAATGGTTACTAAACAAATGGTTTTAAGTCAAGGACTATCTGTAGAGATCAGAGTTTCTCAACCTTGGGAGCTTGAAGATAGGTGAACTTCAACTCCCAGAATCCCCCAGCTAGCAGCACTGGCTGGGGGATTCTGGGAGTTGAAGCCCATCCATCTTCAAGCTTCCAAGGTTGAGAAATACTGGTATAGGTAGAATACTGTTAATAGTATAGAATTATTATTCAAGAATAAAGAATTGGAAGTTAAGACTCAGCAATGAAGATAAAATATCTGACCAATGAACAATGAGCAGTATGAATAGTTTCATTAAAAAAAGAAGTAGTAAATGTTATAGTATGGCAAGAGTAGACAGCTTGTCATCCTGCAAAATAACTTATTTATGACAGAAAACAACAACAGATTTTTCTCACCCACAATTGGCCCTTAAGCTAATTTGCTTTGCAGTTACAAGAAACACAGAATAAGATACGAGATTCCACCCTAGAGATATCGCCTCAAGAGAAGGAGGTTAAAAGGAACAAAAAATGCTAGTATTCTCAAGCAGGTTTTTTTTTCATTTACTGATGTTTCTGCAAATCCAGGAGTGTCAACTTACATAAGGCTCTCAGACTGAAGTCACCAACCCTGACCTTATTACCTTGTACCACAATTTCATATTGCCAAGCAAGCGCCGTACTGCTGCTCCCTTGGACTGAAGTGAATAAGGGGAAGATAGAAGATAGTTCAGCTGCCCAACCGAGTAAAAACATTGGTTCCAAAAACACACTAGCCTCTAATCCCATTATGGGGCAAAGCCACCTTTCTGATCACTCCTAAAAATGGAAGAAGGTGATGGCAAGTTCTAGGCAGGAGATACCAGAAGGTAGGACAAAATGAAGCTTCCTTGATATTAGGGCAACAGTTGCTCTGACTCTTCAGGCAAGCTCACCAAAACTGATTAATTATAGCATTTGCTCTGGAGCAGCAGCTGTACTGAAAGTTAATCACGTGGCATCCATGCGGCATCATGAGAAACAACAGCACAGGTGAGATCTTAGCAATCTGGTTTGTGGAAGGGATCTGAGTTTTTATCCACATTATAAAAATGTATTGGCATTGCATGATGACCTATGTTCAGGGGGTTACCCAGCATGCAAAGTTCTCACCTTTTTCAGAACTACATGTTGGTTATCTGCTGAACCCACAGAAGCTATGACCCCTTTTAAACACAGCAAAAAATGTTTTTCCACCGGTGAATCTATTATGGCACTTGTTAAAGGGTTTTCAGTTAACTTCACTCATTCTCACTGGATCATGGGGGGGGGGGAATCCTTAAATAAATACTCAGATCGTTGTTAAATATTAAAAATTACAACATGAAAAGGAAAAAGAAAATCCTTTTTTTAGAAAAATGGAATCAAATGATTGTAAGCTAGGCTGAAGTAGCTTTCAAACTTCAGTTCCATTTATGCAAAATCCATATTTAACAATTTTATTGTCATCATCTCTTACCAAAAAGAGAGAGAGAGAGTACATAAATATTAGGACATGAACAAAAACGAATGCAAGCAGCTCAAATGGGCAGCTGTTATAAAAGAATATTACACAGAAAAGCCAAGCTCTGCAAGAACCCTTGAATCTTCCTTTGAATTCCCAGATCCTGTGAAACACTGTGTTAGCATAATACTTCCCAAGATCAGATTTCATATGAATTAATACTTGTAAAAATTGTTTAAAAAACATAAAACTTTTAAATTGCCATGAAAAGAGAAATCCAAACAAATAAGGATCAACACTTGTAAAGGGAATTATGTAAGTCCATTTCTCTTTTCAGACATATCTCCACTGTCTCTCTTCTTTCCCAGTGTGAAAGTACTTCAACTATGTACCATACCCCTGGCGGGTGAGCGTGCAAGCACACAAAGCTGCATTTTCACAACCAGTGTGTGCAAAACCATCTCCTCTCCTCACTCACCCCACTGCCAGTCCACAGAGCCAGAAAGATAGGACATTGCTGTGCTATACAACAACCTTCTGAAGCCCCTCTTTACCTTAATTCCAATGATTTCCCCAGCTGAATGCTAGTAGAGGTTATGAATCAAATTGTTGGTTTATTTATATATTAGAATTATGACTGTTTTCCCACAAGAGTAACAAATAGTTTACACAATACCATGCCTAGTTTCCCCCTAAACAACTCTACAGTTAGACTGAAAGATAGTAACTAGCCCCAAATCTGGGTGCAATTCAAGGTCCTAGTTGTCATCTCAGGGACCTTCTCTTCCCGGTCACATCTACTCGACCCACTAGAGCGGGCAGGCAAGAAATGTTGTGGGTCCTATCCCCCAGGGAGATACACCTATTGTTTTATTAATTTATGATTTGCTTATTTTCTTCTATTAGTTTTATTTTTTTATATATGATGTTTTTATATTCATGTAAGCCGCCTTGAGTTGCTATGTGCAAATAGGTGGCAATATAATTTTTCTAAAATAAATAAATAAATCACCAAATTTCTATGGAGTCACGAATCTCTCCAACAACCTAATAATTAAAACATTCTGGCTCTCCTTGCTGTTGATACAAGATTAGGAGGCCAAAATGGGAAAATATGCAGAAATAGAAAAACTGACTACTCTTAACTAAGTACTCCTAGACCAGTGATGGCTAACCTTTTGACCATTGTGTGCCAAAAGTGGGGGGAGCACGGGGACATCACACATACGCTTGCCCACACCCATAATTCAATGTGCATGCACATGCAACACACACACCCCGCGGGGCCATTTCCGGCCTCCGGAGGGCCTCTGGTGGGTGGGGAAGGCTGTGTTTGCCCTCCCCAGGCTCCTAGAAAGGCACCGGAACCTGGGGAGAGCGAAAAATGGGCCTTCCCCACCCACCCTGGAGGTCGGAAACAGCCTGTTTCCCAACCTCTGGTAGGCCCGGAAAACTGAGCTAGGGCAATGCTCGCATGCCCACCGATATGGCTCTGCGTGCCACCTCTGGCACACATTCCACCTGTGGCACACATGCCACTTGTGGTACACATGCCATAGGTTCGCCATCATGGTCCTAGACAAACAACCATTTTTTAAGGGACAGTTCGAAATTACAACAGCACTGAAAAAAGTGATTTATATGATCATAATTTGGGTGCTTGGAAACCAGCATGTATTTACAATAGTTGCAGTGCTCCGGGATCACACCTTTCGCAATTTGCAATCTTCCCAGCCGGCTTTCAACAAGCCAGATGGCATGTTCCCAATGGGGAAAGCCAGATTCATTTAATGATCACCTGATTCACCTAACAACTGTGGCAAAAAAAGATCGTAAAATTGGGTGTGACTCATTTAACCATCACCTTGCTTAGCAACCAAAATCAAGCAGGCATGGCTCCCTTACATACAATATATTGTACAACAAGGCAAACTAAGACATTTAGACTCTGGGTTTTGAAGATGAAAGAGAAATAGAATTTTTTAAAACTGAAAAAACAAAGTATAATATTTAAGAAGTAGTTAGTGTTGGGGGGGAAATAAAAGGAAGAGGGAAATGCACTACCGAATGCTTCTGTTTACAGTATATTCTGTATTAGACTATATGTTCATGAAGCTCTCTTTTTTTATTCCTTACTTTTTTACGATGCTTGTGCAATAATAGAACTAATCAAATCTCTAACAAAAAACAACAGCAACCCTTCATGTTCTTTCTTTCTTTCAGAAGTTAAGATGTGATGACCATACATCTTAAATGCATAACTCTGGATGGGGAAACAATCTATATAAAAACAATATAAACACCCTGTAACCATTTCAAATAAATCAATATGAAAAGAAAAACAACCTAGCTGTTGCACAAAAGCAGACAAGACATATATTGGGCTTCAAACAAGAGAAAACCCACTTTTAACAACTTCCCATAAAGCTAAAACAACTGGGGCCCTCCCAATCTCAGGCAGGAAGGCTGTTCTATGGCACAGGGGTTGTGACAGTATGATATCGTAGGCCTTTTCAGTCCTACAATATCATACTGATTAATAAAAAAAAAACCCCACCTAGAGTATGTATGTTGGATGTATGTTGGACCTGATAGAACAGGCAAAAGGCTAAAGGCTAAAACAACTGGGACCCTCCCTTCTGCCTGTATCTTAAGAGGTTGATGTGAATTTGTTATCAATATGTCTCTGGCAAGCCTCGGAGATGTCAAAATCTCATGTCTATCATGATGCTGTTGTGTAATTATGTCTTTACATAATACATAAGTATTAAGTCTTGTCTTTTTGTGACATCACAAATGACATCATTTGTCTCCCTTGCAGAAAACCTTGTGTACCTGTTTTCAGTCTTTTTTAGTAACTAGGTCATGTTGGATTTGTGGATGCCCTGAATTTCTACTTCTTAAATTTTACAGAAGTAACCACTTCTATTTCCATTGGTTAATGAGCAGCAAATGTAGTTCAGATATGTTATATAAAGATTGATGGTTACAGGTATCAATATGCATTCTTTAAGAAACGTCATCATTTTATTCATTAACTGAATTTCTTGAATTCTTTCAAATAGCCAAGAACAATGTTTGCACATGTAGCAACAAGAAATAATAGCCCTTGGCTGCAACTAACTGACTTTGGTCAATCTTAAAAAGAGCTACATATGATGAGATCTGGTTAGCAGCTAAATGGAAGATGACCAAAAGTTCACAGGAGGAGAGACTAGAATGAAGAGTTTTAAAAACATCCTGGAAAAAGACAGTGGCAAACTATTACTGTATTAATGCCAAGCACACTAGGAATGTCCATGTAGTCACTCAAAACTGAGTATGCTTCGTGAAAGATTTTACCTTTTTAATAACTAAAATTACCTACATCACTTCAGAACAAAATCATTATACTTTTTTCATTTAACACCTTCTGGACAACTGATTCCATTTCATGACAGGGAAATGGCCTTTCCTGTGTTTTTTGGTTTGCATTCTTCCAGAACATGTACTAGCTCAAAGACCATTCGTGTTTATTCTGCCTTAAATGAAGTTTCCTCACATATTCTGGACTGAATCCAGAACATTTAAAACAAAACAAAAATGTTGACTCGGGAAACATCCACGTGAAAAGTTTTGTCAGCTTGAGAGTAGCTGCAGATCTCACCCTATAACATCAGCAATCTTGAGAACTAAGCGGATTCATTTCTAGCTCAGCAACATTATAGTTGAAAGTCCTGTAACTCCATTTCCTCCTATAATGAACTTTGCTCTCAGCCCTCTTCCCAGTTCTAGTACTTCAGATCATATAAGGGGTATACTAGCCTGAAAGCTTTGATGTTGTTCCCTTTTCAGTAATTGAAAGAAATGAGAATAGGTAAAATGGGTGACAAAATGGGTTTGTCAAATTCCCCCTTTCTTCTATATGAACCCAGCTTGTAAGGACTGGACTACTGGTGTGTTTCTTCTTCCCTATGATTGACATTGCTGAATAAACTGCAGGACCCAAAACATTGGCTCCTTGTTTTACCATTTGTGAGTCAAAGTCAAAGCCTGACTAGGTGGCTCAGTGGCTAAGACACAGAGCTTGTTGATCAGAAAGGTGGGCATTAAGCGGTTCGAATCCGTACTGCAGGCCTCCTGCATGAGCAGGGGCTTGGACTATATGATCTCCAAGGTCCCTTCCAACTCTGTTACTGTTACTGTTACATTGGCTCCTTGTTTTACCATTTCTGAGTCAAAGTCATCCTACTTCCAAGGGTCTAATAAAAGAAAATACTGTAAACCATGTGGAAGTGCTGAATTCAACAAGGTGGAACCAGATTGCACTTGTTTGGATGTCGGTTGGTGCTAAAGGACAAGGGAAGGAAGAGCAATTTTTTCTATTTCCTCCTTCAGCCTGCAGTCTCCATTGTCATCTTCTCTTCTGGAGTGACCTTCCAGAACATTGTGAGAAGGGACTTGGAAAGCTGCAGAGGGGAACAGGAAATCAGAAGAAGTGTAACCCTGCCTCCCTTCTCAGGGAAAATGCTTCTTTCTTTCTTTCTTTCTTTCTTTCTTTCTTTCTTTCTTTCTTTCTTTCTTTCTTTCTTTCTTTCTCTCTCTCTCTCTCTCCCTCTCCCTCCCTCCCTCCCTCCCCCTCTCCCTCCCTCCCTTTTCCAAACAAGGATTCAAACTGTATACAGATCTCAGCTTAATTATACAGCAAAAAACAAAAACAATAACACAGATTTAATCTATGGAATCCAATTTAATTTTTTCCTAAATTGTACTGTAAATCCATAGTAAGGCTCCTACATTTAAGGAGAAACAATGTACCAAGTAATTTTCTTTAAGAACATATCCCCTCTTTTCTCACTACGTGGCATTATTATTAGATTTTATTACTTTGTGAATTATTTTCACTTGATGTTGAAAACAAAATCTTCTTTTAAATATTAAGTTTAAAATGGGTGCAGTTTTTAAATGACTGGTGCACATATCATAAGTATTATAAGAAAAATTAAGGACAGAAACAAGCCTCCTGCTCACTATGTTTTCTTTCCTTTTCCCCCCGTATAGTTTGGACAATACAACTGGACAGATATTTCCAATCTCCTTCCTAGATGTACTATTTTTGTAATAAAATTGCATATGAAAATGTACAGAATAAGAGTACACATTCTACAAGTTATAAAGGATTGGTTTCCACTTTTACATTCATTTCTTTTCCATAATCAGTTATACTTGTAATGTTTTAGATGATATATAAAAAGCATCCCTCTAAATAATCCCTAGATAATTATCATGATTATAATGGATTAAAAATATTTCATAACCTCCAAAATGTTCTTCCACAAACACTTAATAATATATTAAAGAATTCTTTACACTTACTAAAAGCATACATTAGGAAACAACAGAATTTTTTAACACATGGAATAATTCAAAAACATACCAAAGCGAGCAACTTACAGGCAAGCTCTTATAATGAGTTGTCTAAAAGAAAGCCTAACATAAAGGAATTCTAGAAAAAAATACAGAAGGAACTTACTATAATTATAGTAACTAGCAGACCACATTAAGCGCGCAGGAAAAAAAATAGCAGTTCTTAAGCATCAAGTGCTTTGTGTTCAATGCTTACCTTCTTTCTTTGTTAAGGCATTTAACAAAGACTTCATTTTTCCTTTTACTTAAGCAGCAATCCCCTCATTATATAACCTTTGCTGAAATGAAACAGGAATAAAAGCTACCCAGTTTCTATACTATTTAACTGCCTGAATTCTGGCATAAGCATCAGATTTCTGGGCACTGTATAACTACAAGCATAGCTGGGCATCCAGTTCCCAACATTCTGGTGAAAAAGCCCACCCCACATTCTGTCTGTCAGCTGGGAGCCAACTGTGCGTAGACTGGAGCTGCTCAAAAAACCTTCCTGCATTTCGTAGTATTAGTCATGTGAACACCATCGGCAGAGTCTTTCAAATGTTCTCCCGCTTTTGTAAATAAGACATTTATGAGTAAGAAAATAGGGATGACTGAAACAGAGAGACAGCGCAGACCGAATATAGACTAAATTAACATTTGGAAATAGAAGAAGAGTTATTCATTTTTTTTCCTCAGGGCTGCATTTCACAAACTAAGCAGAAAAAGCTTAAAAGAGAGGGCGATACAGAACTGATGAAATGCAATCATCCTTAAACCCTAAATCCTTCCTGACAAATAACAAACAACAATGTGTTCTACTGTACAGGTAGCGCTCAACTTACAACAGTTTGTTTAGTGACTGATCAAAGTTACAATGGCACTGAAAAAAGTGATTTATGACCATTTTTCACACTTATGACCATTGCAGCATTCCTCATAGTCACATGATCCAAAATTCAGATGCTTAGCAACTGGCTCATATTTATGATGTTTGCAGTGTCCCTGGGTGATGTGATCAGTTTTTGCAACCTTCTGACAAGCAAAGTCAATGTGGAAGCCAGATTCATTTAGCATCTTTGTAACTAACTTAACACCTGCGGGGATTCACTTAACGGTGGCAAAAAGGGTTGTAAAATGGGACAAAATTCACTTAACAGCCTCGCTTAGCAACAGAAACTTTGGGCTCAATTGTGGTCATAAGTTGAGGACTACCTGATTTCCTATGCCTTACTAGTATACAAATAACTTTTTTTGAGTTTCATAGTCTTCTTGTTGATTCATATTTGTAAAAATGCAGGGTCTTTTTTATTCTTCAGTTTCATTAAGGTGTCACCTCATAGACTACCTACAGTAAATGGAGCTCCTCCAGGATAATCACAATGATGCTACATCAATTGTGACTTTAATGAAGTCTATCTATTCTGCCGTTGGTCATCCACTTTGCTATCTTTGCCAGTATATAAAATTTTAAAGAGGGCAGATATTTTCATAAGATGTCCAAAATGTAATAATCTGACCCTGGTCATTTCTGTTTTAAGTGAGAACTCTGAACTAATTTGTTGTATGAGCCATTTGATACCTGTCTTGACTATCTTTGGTACTCCCAGAAGTTTCTTCCAACATCAGTTCAAAAACATCAATACTCTTTATATCTAGCTTCTTTCTTCAAAGTCCCATGTTTGCTTCCATAAGGATGCATGATTCGGATCTTTGTATATATAGACAAGTTATGGTATCTGAATATTTTTCCATGGCCTTCATTGCTATTGCCAACCAAGTGCCAGTCAGTGGCATATTTCTTGATTGCCAGTTTCTATACTACTGATAGTGCATCCAAAAATCAAAAAATAAATTGGGAGTAGCATTTATTTTTTATGTACTGCACACTGGAAATGATATAATGTACTATATTCCTTATTAAGAAAATTGAAGTACCGTTATGTAAAATTACTTGTACTTTCAACCACAATATTAATTTTGTAGTGTGATAAAAAAATTTGGCCTAAACATGAAAACATAGATTGATTTCTAATTTATTACCAATTACTAATAATATTCACACTTCAACATTGTCTCCTATTGTTTGCAGACTTTGTACAATTAAATTCTGGATCTTTTAATTGCTAGGATGTTTTCTTCAGGAATTAAAAAAAAAGGAAAATATAATTCATAGGAAATTAAATATTTACCCTCTATAGTTTAGATACAATTGCTGCAAAAATAGTAGTAAGCATAAATATGTAATGCAAAGAATTTAGAATTCACTTAATATTGCAGTGTTTATGTTTCCCTTAATTTACATGAAACACCTTCTAAATTTTAATAAGCCACCTTATTATTTTTTAGGTTTGGATTTTAAACATCTGGTTTAGCAAAATGACTCAGAAAAAAAGTTCCTTTACATGAAAAATGCACATGATAATTAAAAACACACACAAACAGACATTGTACTTCATTTCATCCCAAATTCTCTTCCAAATTCCTTTATAATAAATATAAATTAGATGCTATTACTACTGACTAGGTTTTTTGCATTTGTCTACCCATTGTGTTTGGTTAAAACACAGACAAGGATATTAAGGCTAAAAAATAATCCGAGGTTATAGTGGCTGACTTTTAAAGTAAGTTTGTGATTAATTTTTATAATGCTGGTATATAAATGAAAGAAAGATCTTTTACTCAACACAGTTTTTATAACTTTTTTTAAATAAACTGTATCAGTAACTTTAGTTATAGAAAAATAAATAATAAATCAAATACTCTCATCTTAGTAAAAAGGGACCAATTTCTTTTAAATAGCATACATCTCTATGATTTACTTCAATAATGTATCTGAAATATTTACGTCCATCAATATTTAATTCTTATTTTATACTTTGTGGCAGATTTGTGTTGTGCTACCATTATAAAGCATAGCATAGACTAGGTTGTCAGATTTTAACCCTTGTGTTCATACACAGGCATATTCTTATTTTCATCTGCCAAATAATAATTAAGCCTTTGAAATAAGAATCAAAACATTTTTCAAAAATCACCCACACGAGACTTTGATAGTGACACTCGCATGTCAGCACACTGTATAAATGAAGAAATTATTCTTGGCACAGTTTCAGTTTTGGCACAGTTAAAAGACGAACATAGATTTAAAAAATTTAATATGAAGAATGAATTCAGAATTTTCCATTTGTATGGTTGGATATTTCCCCTACACCTTCCCAATTACTATTATACTACCAGGACTTCCTCCAAAGTCCTTTTTAAATCACATTAATAATATATATTTGAATATGTTTGACTGAACTAATTTGAACCCAGTTATCTTTTTTTTCCCCCCTCCATAGAAGTAAATCTGCAGACTTTCAATGGGATTTATGAACAGAACTGCTTGAGGAACATTTGCTATTATATATTTTCTGTACATAGCCACAAAAAATGCTGGTAAAAATCCAGTACACTTTTAGGACGGAAGAAGCAGTATCAACATTTGGTTGTTAGGAGATCAGCAAAAAACATTTTGCTGCCTGAATTATAGGAAAGATTGTGTTCCCGTGTACAGGTAGTCCTTGACTTACAACAGTTCGTTCAGTGACCATTCAGTTACAACACTGAAAAGAAGTGACTTATGACCATTTTTCACACTTTAAGAACATTGCAGCACACCCATGGTCATGTGATTTACATTTGGATGCTTGACAACAGGTTCATATTAATGACGGTTGCAGTGTCCTGGGGTCATGGGATCATCTTTTGCAAACTTCTGACAAGCAAAGTCAATAGGGAAGCCAGATTCACTTAACAACCATGTTACTAACTTAACAACTGCAGTGATTCATTTAACAAACATGGCAAGAAAAGTCGTAAAATGGGGCAAAACTCACTTAACAAATTTTTCACTTAGCAACATAAATTCTGGTCTCATGGTTGTAAGTCGAGGACTACTTGTACAAAACTTAGCAAGACCGAGAGTAGAATCTCCTTTTGATTTTTCTCTACACTCAAGTAAAGCAATTAGGAGACTTAATCCTGACTGACACCAACACATGCCAGTGAGGCATCATAAAGCTCTCAGGATTTTGGTGGGCTACATTTTACATTTACCCTTCTAAGAGTCATCTTACTTAGGACTGATGAGCCCTGAATTTCAATAATATCTGTGGGGTGGTGGTGTTATATTGATGCTTATCTTTCTCTAACAAGTATGTGCTTAGGTATTAAGAGCATCATCCAAGGCTCTTCTTCCAATATGCTTCCATTAATAAATCTCAAAACAGCTTTCTTACCTTGGCTTTAGAATATTCTGAAGGAGGATTATTGGCACAACCCTTCATAACCTTTAAATGCCAGGAAAACTCCATATTTTACAGAAAAATCTACACATTATTGCCGTTCCAAATTAACTTCTATTGAGCTCAATAATATTTACTTCTAAATATGTTGTGTATTATTACAACTGGGAATTTCTGTTATAACGTTAATTTTTACTTTATTTTAAAGCACTGTTTTATTTTTAAAACGACATAATTGAAAGGCGAGAGGGATGTGGATGTGTTTCAATAAATAAGTCCATCAATAATACAAATGTTTGCTTTGTACATTTAACAGTGACGTGAAGAACTAAAAAGTATTCAGATACATCTCATTGTAAAATGGTGACTTTTAAAATAAAATAAAACTGTCCTCCCAATAAAGTATTAGTATTTGGAAGAGAACAGAATTCCATCAGGGATATACTTGGCACTGAATGTTTAATATACTTTGAGGATAAAATCATCTGTCTCCATGGTGATCTGAACACCTATTGAGGTGTCCAATATTCTGCCTTTCTCAACATCGTGAATTTCTGCTTATGCTGTTTGAAAGGTATTGACAAGATTTACACCAAAAGCAGTCAAAGGCTTGACTTCTTGATCATTGTCACCTTGATCAACTTACAGGGCAGGGGAGGGGGTGATGCTGGTGACTGCAGGATTGTACAGTGGAGTACCTTTGGGGGGTGGGATGCTATCATGCAGTAAGTTCTGATAAGCAACCTTTCCTGAATCCAGAGATTTTTACAACTATCGGCCAGTAACAAGTATCTCCTTTTTGAGCAAGCTGCCTGGAAAAAAAAAACCTGATTATCTGGACTGACTGCAGTCTTGGGTTTAGGCATGGCCAAGCAAGAAATTATCTTCAGTCATCCTGGTGAGTGACAGGAGAGAGACAGAGAATGTGTGGGATTCTGTTTCTCGTCCCAAAGGTGCTTTTTCAAGAGGCAACTGGACTTTCTGGTTTTTCTTTGAAGGCGTTTTCCTTCTCATCCAAGAAGCTTCTTCAAGAGCTGAAGAAGCTTCTTGGTTGAGAAGAGAAATGTCTTCAAAGAAAAACCAGAAAGTTCAGTTGCCTCTTGAAGAAGCACCTTTGGGACAAGTGTGACCTGGGTGACTGAGAATCTACATAGACGGTTCTGTTTCTCCTTGATGTCTCAGTGGTTGTGAGATATAAGCCACCATTGTGTCCTCCAGGATTAATTTCATGCAGCTGGAGTGGGAATCACTGTTTTGTAGTGCTTTTACTCCTACCTGAAGAGTTTATTTATTACTACCAGGAAACTGTTTCAACCCCTTTCAAAACTATATTGTGGGAAACTGTGGGACGCCATTGTATCCATAAAATTATATAATTGTCGCAGTTGTATTTTAAGCCCCAAGTCACGGGCCTGGTGACTCAGCAGACTAAAAGCATTGTGATTAACACCAGCTGTCTGCAATTACTGTAAGTTTGAATCTCACCAGGCTCAAGGTTGACTCAACCTTCCATCCTTTCTAAGGTAGGTAAAATGAGGACCCAGATTATGGGGGCAATAAGCTGACTTTGTATAAATATACGAAAGTATGAAGGCTATTGCTTAACGCATTGTAAGCCGCCCTGAGTCTCCGGAGAAGGGCAGCGTATAAATCAAATTTAAAACACACACACACACACACAAGAGAGAGACAAAATAATAGAGGTCCCTGGGCAACAACCAAGCATTGACTGCTAACCCCTACTCCACTTTTCTCCACTGCTACTACACCTCCTACTATTGCTCCTCCAATTACTATTTTAGTGAGTCCTACTCAGTGGTAGGATTCAAATAATTTAATAATGGGTTCTTTGCCCTAATGACTGGCTGGGTGGCTGTGGCCATGGCAGGGGGTGTAACAGGCAGCGCTCGGCCTCCTGCACCTCCCTGGGAGAAAAAACAGGTCACGGGAGGGGCACGCTGCACCCTGCCCCGCACCCCGTTTTGGGCCTAGTAGGCCTCCCTGCAGCCTCCTGAGAGCAAAAACGGGCCATGGGGGCCCGCGCACCATTTTGGGCCTAGTAGGTCTCCCTACACTTACCTAGGAGCCAAAACGGGGCATATGGAGACTCCTGGAAGGGGTGGGGCGGGGCCATCCAGCAATTTAACAACCTGTTTGCCCAAACCGGACCAAACTGGCTAAATCCCATCACTAGTACTGGAGAAGATATCTTTTTCTAACTGCTTCAGACTGCTTTATTTCCAACAAAAAACAGACTGCCTTCCTTGACTCCCATACACTAACACTCCAGCTGTCTCTCAGCACAGCTTTTATAGCCAAGTGCTGTGCTGACTTAAGAGAGGGCTTAAAGAGGCAGGATAACATCTGCATAGGGGCTAGCCATATGGGCAGCCTGTCCGCTCACAGTAACACATACAAAATCATAAGGAATGATTAATAAAGAATTTGGGGAAATGTGTATTCAGACTAATATTATATCATCATCATCATCATTTTATTTCTATACCGCCCTTCTCCCAAAGAACTCAGGGCGGTGTACAGCCTATTAAAAGCACAAAGACAAACAACAATTAAAATAATTTAAAATTATTAAATAATTTCGGTTCAATATTAAAACCCCAAAAAATTTAAAACATCCAATTTAAAATCATTACGGCGGAACAGCAGGGTCTTAAGGGCACAGCGAAATACCCTGAGGTCGGAGATCTTACGCATTTCCAGGGGCAGTTCATTCCACAGGGCTGGGGCTCCCACAGAGAAGGCCCTCCCCCTGGATGTCGCCAGCCGACATAACTTGGCCAATGGCACCCTGAGGAGACCCTCTCTGTGGGAGCGAACTGGCCAGTGGGAGGCTACTGGTGGCAGAAGTCGGTCTCGAAGGTACCTGGGTCCTATGCCATGGAGCGCTTTAAAGGTGGTAACCAACACCTTGAATCGCACCCGGAAGACCACTGGGAGCCAGCGCAGCTCGCACAGGAGGGGTGTCACGTGGGCACAACGGGTTGCACCATAACCACCCGCGCGGCCGCATTCTGGACCAGTTGGAGCCTCCGAGTGCTCTTCAAGGGGAGCCCCATGTAGAGAGCATTACAATAGTCCAGCCGGGAGGTGACAAGGGCATGAATGACCATGTGCAAGGCATCCCGGTCCAGAAAGGGCTGCAACTGGCAAATCAGGCGAACCTGATAAACCCCCCCCCTGGCCACAGCCGTCATATGCTCTTCAAAAGACAGCCGTGTATCCAGGAGGACACCCAGATTTGAAAGCACCTGGACACTGAAAATCCATGTAACCTTTGTGGGCAAAAATGCACTTTTAACAGCTTCAGCTGATACAACTACAGTCTTTCTGGGTTAAATTTATCCAGGCCTTTGAATTAGTAACCTCAGGCTGGATTATTAAAGGAAGATCAATGCAAAGTTCTTTCAGAGACAAACACTAAGTGCAAAACCACATAGCATTGTTTTAAAAAAAGAATAAAATAAACATACAAAAAGGCATCAAAAACAAATAAGCATCAAAAGTACACTGGGCTAGTTACTACCTTTCCTATATAGATATGGATATTCGTTTATTAATTAAATATATTTGCATGTCACTGCACTTAAAATGACTCTTGGCAGTTCATTAAAAATATATTATAAAACAAATTTCATATAAAAGTTAAAAATATAACATTATGAAGAAAAAATAATATAATAACCACTCAGATATGGAAAAGCTGTCTGAAAAAGCTCAACCTTTAGAAGCTTGTGAAAAACCAACTAAGACAGAACCATCCTGATCTCCACAAATAGGCTATTCTACAATATTGGCACTGCTACAAAATATCAGTGTCTCCTTGCAGCCCAACTTCTCCAAACTATAGGAATTCCAGTAGGTTTTCATTACTGGAACTGATCAAATAGGCCAAAGTTGGCTGGAGAATGTGGTCCTCAAGACAGAAGATGTAAAGGGTATTAATAGTACAAAATCAGCATCTTAAATTGAATCAAAAAATTAATAATAGAGAACAAGGAAGATGAACACATGCAAACCCCATTCCCAAGCCAACAAAGGGTAAAACATGTTTTAAATCCAGAACATCCTGATAACTTTCAGAAGCAGCTTAGAAAAACACCACCCTAATTTATTAAACAGTTAAAAAGAGGAGGATGTACAATACAACCAGACTTTGCAAGATATTTCGGTCTCGGGCCACCAGGCAGACCAAACCAAGAAATCAACTCCAGAAGAAAGTCTGCAGGTATGATAGTATAACATGAAATGTTAAAGTACAGATGTGCTTTGTTTATCTTGCTGTGCAACTTTTCAGCATCCATGTGAAGATTGTATGTCTGCTTACAAGTGGAAGAATGCTATTACTGTTCCCTTTTATAAAGGGAATGAGCAACAATGAATGCAAAAGCTACAAGAGATCTGTTTAATAACTATGCCTGGAAAAATGCTTGGCAGAATTTTGATTAAAAGAGGTGACAAGGAGATAAAATTATTGGGTTGCTTTATGCTGGACAGTGGATGTCAGTCCAAACCAAGAAACAGATGTCAGGTGTACCTAAATCTACTTTTATTAAGACTGACTTTTTAATGAAAGCTTGCAAGTCTGAATGTGCTTCTCCTCCTCTCTCTCTTTTATCTTTTAAATAAATCTGGGAGGTGTTTGAGATATTTTCTAGTCCATCTCCCCTCATCTGGTCTCAACAATGTTTATCTACTCATTGCCTTGGTAACAGATCTTCTTTCTCTACATTAGGGCCATCCTCTTTAATCCCTACAGTGGGTGTGCAAACCAGACTTTTTTCTCTTTGGAAGCTCACTGGGAAATATATGAATGTAAGAACATTCCGTAAAGCATATGATAGCATGAATGGGTTTCATTTTGCAAAAACAAGAAGTTGAAGCTTGGCTGCTGAAAGCAGTAAGAGAGGAGTACATGATGGAAACAAACATAAGCAAGAATATAAAACTTAGTGAATGGTTCACCCTTGGGCAAGAGTAAGACTCAATGAGATTTTGAAAAAGAGAGACACAGGAAGGGTTTAAAGAACAAATGGCATGCATGGGTGTGATGAGAATAAGGATGGTTTGCAAGGATATGAAAGTCAAAGAGGTATAATGAATGGGATTTAATTGTTGCTGTTGACTTTGTTGCACTTTATCTCCAGATTTTTAATGCATTTTGCATACTACTTCAAACTCTTTTTGCATCCTTTGTCTCACGTCACTTTATCATTAAACAAAACAATGTGAGGCTTATATGTGTGTTTAGTGTATGTACTTTTAAGAAAATGCATCCGAATGAATTAATATTTTTTCTTTTAAAAAAATAAATTTGAGAAAGCTTCTAGAGTTAATGATTTTCTTAATACCAAGAATTTGGAACATTTAAATTGTATTAGTAGGCTGCATTTCCTCTTTGTAAGAACAACTGTTAATGAATCATACTTGTATAAATAACAGATGATTAAAAAAAGAATCTCACAGCAGCACTGCAGGGTTATCTTTGTACAAATATGTAGGTGTTGGTTGGTAGCATTTGCCATTTTCTATACAGTCAACTCCATTAAGAGAATGAAGATGTGAAAATATGTTTGGGATGGTGAATAGGTAATTTAAAGAAAGCCTATTTTTAGCAAGAGACACTGTAATTTACATTTTCATTAAATGCAAGAAAAAAAATTGTCTGTGTTTGGTCCTGCAAATTCACAGATTCAAGATGTCGTTTTAAAAGCTAAAACTAAAGGCTATTTTATAAGCAGTGGCATACCATAATGACTTTGAAATCTAAACAAGCCAATATAAAACTTTTTGAATCATTTTTTTTAATCTAGGATCCATTTTTCACTAATTTGCTTTATTGCGTATGCTATATATGTTTAAGATTTTTGATGCTTTTTATAATTCAAGTTTTTAGATAGTATTTTTAACAATGTTTTATAAAATGGTATAGAAAGTATTTGTTCTGAAGTATGATGTATAAAATAGAATATAAATATAAAATAAAATCAAGAGGATAAGCTTCCTCTAAAATATTCAGGGTTAATTTTCAAAATAGAGAATCATTAATTTCTGTTTTGAGAGAATGTAGTAACTATATTCAATTCACTACTCTGAAAACTAGCATGAAGGAGTCTATTCCACATAAACTGAGCTGTGAAATACTGTGATGTTTCTTGTGTTAATATTTTTATTTAGCATCCTCTTATTTTTAAGCACCCTACAAGAACTATTTTGTCACTGTAACAAAAGTCTTGTGAGAGGGGTTGGGCTAAGAGAGAGTGATAGTCCCATGTTAATTTTTTTATTGTGAATGTTTTATTGTGTAATCTTATATTGTTGTACACACTGCAAGTCTACAGGATCTAGCAGGATGATGATGATGATGATGATGATGATGATGATGATGATGATGATGATGATGATGACGATGTCGATGATGTTACATCAAAGAGATTAAACCAAGCACAAACCAAGCCAAACAAACTTTGAAGTGAGCTTTGCTAAAATTTCTTATAACATGAACATGGGTAATTTAACAGCTGCTGAGTGAACAGGAAATGCAAAGGGGGAATTTGGTAGTTTGATCAAGGAGACTGAAGAAGATAGAGGAGGGAGGAAAGAGAGGAAGAGCCAGGGAGATAGGGATGCTTCTAATTGCAGCTGACTCCACACTGTAGTGCTGATTGCTTACTTTGTGTGATCAGTATTGTTTGATCCAGATCTAACAGAGAAAATTTCAGGGGACACGTAAAGGAACCAGCACCCCGAAGAGCAAGTTCATTAAGTAAGCAAATAAAAGTTTCAAGAGTGGCCAAGAGGGAGGCACTTATTGTTCAACAGAGGAATGTGTCCTCTCAAAGCTTGCAAGGAATGTGCCTAATTTTTTTTCCCTTGAGATAAGTACTGTAAATACTACAAGTGCAGGTTGATTGAGATACTGAAGAAATTAGAAACAAAACTGTTCCCACCACCTCCCTCCAAGCCAAGGAAGGCTGGGATTTCTTAAATTGTGCAAATGAAGTAAAGAACAATTGCACCAAAAACCCTTCCAGAAGATATAAGAAATCTCTTTATGGAAAAATAAAAGATATCTATCACAGCCCAAATCTATCCAGAAGGACTCTTATTATCTGCAACTTCAAAATGAATTCCAAAATTTTACAATTGTTTCTGGATACCTGGATGAAAATAAGTTTTCACAAGACATGGAAGATTGAGGAAGAAGCTTGTACTAGATTTGCAAAGAAGAAGAATCCTGCTTCTACCCTTAAAAGATAAAAGCTACAGGCATGGCCATATGTAGAGTGTAAGGAAGATGGCCTTGATGGAAACATGTACCTAGGCAAAGAGGATGAACCCTTTTTTAAGGCCTGAGAAACAAGATAACATTTAGAATCAGCTCAGACACTTCCTTGACCCACTAGACGGTTTGGGGGAGTGAGGGGGGGAGAGTTATAGCACAATCAGACATGCAATATTCCATGAAGATGATTTTCTAGCCTGGTCTACATAAATGGGCTGACATTATGAAAGACTCTATTTACAAAGGGGCAGTCATCTGTTGGTTTGATGGTTTATCAGAAATGTGTATTGATATTCTGGTGCACAAATTCATGATGCTAGGTAAACACTCCCAACTCTTTCAGACTACTGACAAACATTGTTTCTATTAATCTACGTAGGAATAAGTAATGCAACCAATCCAAGTCCTGAAATAAGTAATACAACCAGTCCAAGTCCACAAGAGAAGATGAAGGAGCAGATGGCTTTCTTCATTCCTTCTTGTTAAAGGATATGGTCCAGGAAGAGAAAAAATGGAAATGAGTAACTGGCTGCAAATATGGTGCTAATGGGAATGGTAGGAGTTTCTTGAAAGCAGAATGGGATTCTGAAATAAGGTGATTTCTGGCAAGTGGTGGGATACATCTCACTAGAATTGGGAATAGATGTGTTTAGAAAGCATCTTGCAACCCTGATTCAGAGAGTTTTAAACTGGGCTCTGTAGAGGAGAGATAAGAGAGCTCCGAAAGTGCCAATGATTGAAATTGGGGATGGAAAGGATATGAAGGTATTCAATAACAAGCACCAAAATATAACAAGGAATAGGTCAGGCCATGTTCCTGTATATGAATATAGCATTAGAAGAATTAGAAGTCTTTTAAAGTAGGAAAACAGGTATGATTTCATAAGCATTATTGAAAACCGGTGTCGAAATGTTTCAATGGAACACACAAATTGAAAGTATAATTTATTCAAAAACAGCAGGCCATTCAAACAGTTGCCTTGGAGAAGATGGGACAAAATTATTTAGGCTTGTTGCAGAGACAGGGGAAAAAAGAATGGGTTCAAATTACAAGGAAGTATATATTGATTGAACCGTAAACAAAATCCAGGCAATAAGAGTTATTCAACAGTGAAAAAGACAGCTTTGGGAGGCAATGGGCTCACTTTGCTATATTTAAGCAGAGGCTGGATGACTATCTGTTGGGGACAACATAGTAATGGATTCCTGAACTAGGAAAAGAATTGGATTACAGGGTCTCTTTCAAACCATGATCATTCATTCACAGACAAAACATAACATCAAACAGAGATCAAAATGAAGGGATGCATGCTCTATTCTACTAAACTATATATTATGAAGGTGGTCAATTGACAATCACTCATGAATAGAATCATTTTTCATCATTCAACCTGCCTGGAACAAACATTTAAACTCATTAAAACACAATGCATAATCACAGAGATGAATGTTTCAAAACAATGGTAGGCAATTTATTTTTCTGTCCTCATTAGGTTTTGTTTTGTTTTTTTATGGAATTTTTAAACGTACAGAAAAAAATACATAAAATAAAATTTAAAAGCAGGAATATCCAACAAATTAACTAAGAAATTATAATATAAAAACAAACAAAAAGAGAAAAAAATCAGCATGAAAAAATACTGAATTCAAGATTTTTATAATTTTTTTAAAGCTGTTTTTTCTACTAATTAAAAAAATGACATATTTTCCTTTGGCATAGATTTCATGTTTAACCAGAAGACATAATTTTAATGCACAACTTGCTACATTATTACTTCATTAAATGAATATGGAAATATATTTAGGTAATTTATATTAACGTCTTGATTTTTCTAGGATTTTTCTCCCTCTTTTCCGTTTAAGCAATAAGTCTTTTCAGAACCTTTGGGAACATCCAATTCAGGGAATCAATACTCATGTACCCAAGATACCTCATTCAGTTTTAGGACTGAGTGCAGATGTGTTTACTCAGGCTACCGTATTTTTCAGAGTATAAGATGCACTTTCCCTCCCCTAAAAGAGTCTGAAAATGTGAGTGTATCTTATACTCCGAATGTAGCCCCAACCCACATCCTTCGGCATCTGTGTGTACTCTTCCTGGGTACAGAGATTGCCACAGACAATGGCTTGTGTTTTTGGGCTCTGCACCTCATGTTTCAGCCTCCAAACGCTCCGTTTGAGAGTTGTTCAAGGCTGTGGGAATCACCAAAGCACATCGCCACTGATCGCCACCTCTGCGCATCGCGTTTTAGGCCTCTGCATGTCCCATTTTTTGCCTTTGTGTGCCATGTTTTCGGGTGGCGATCAGTGGCTATGTACTTTGGCAATCTGTGCAGCCTTGAACGCCTCTCAAACAGAGCGTTTGGAGGCTGAAAACGTGAAGCACGGAGCCCAAAATGGCAATCCGGAACAGCTGCTGCCTTGTCTTACCGCTTCCACGCTTCAGCTGCTTTACTCACTGGAGCTCCCTCCGATGATCAGCTGTGCTTTTGAAGCTGCTTATCAGCCCCAATGTGTATGCGCTCACAACCAGAGAACCAATGTGCTGAAGCTGACCAAGCTAAGGACGCTAGCCAGATGAATACCTGGTAGACAGAGGCAGATTTTTTCCCCCTATTTTCCTCCCAAAAAACTAAGGTGTGTCTTGTACTCTGAAAAATACAGTCATTACTTTGTCAAATTATGAACAACAAAATACAATATGGCTACAAAAAAGTAAAGTAGAATCAGCCTTTTGAGGTAGGCAAAAATAAGAATGGGAGTTTCTAGGAGTGTTGGGATGGATTTTAATGTGGCTAGAATATGGTTATAGAATGTTGAAAGCCCATCAAAGCCTCTCCCTAGGTCAACCAATATGTAGTCAAGGCATTGTGTTTCTTATGTTTTCTACTTTCCCTGGACTTAGATATCATTATGCAACAACTTGGAGTCTTCTGCCCCTTCTGAATCAAACCTACATTCTATCAAAAGTAGAAAATAAAACAGAACAAAGTTTAACCTCCGACTTTATCCAAGAATACTATTTAAATAGGGGGGGAAATCTACCAATCTGCTTTTCATGAAACTTCTTGGAAGACTGACTCTTTTTTATCATAGCAATATAAAATCTCTTGTCTTCTTGCCGGGCATTGCCCCCCTACTATATGTTCATTTTGGCTTGAACTACAAGGGAGACTAGATAACTGGTGTGAACAAAGTAGAACTGTCAGCTGCGTTTTGTTTTGTTCATAGCGGCCAACAATCAATAATAACAACAAAATTCCAGAGGACAAATCAATGGGTGTATGAGAAAGTTGCATTAAGTAGGAAAGCCAGCTAGTGGTCTGTGTGTGAACTCTATTCTGAATGACAGGTTATTTTGTTGTTGTTGTTTTGCCACAAGGCTATTAATCTCTCTGGAAATTGATGATTTTATAGTTCTATGTCAAAGAAAAATACTCATGAAAGAATGAGACAAGCATTAGGGAACTCTGTTGATCTGTGTGTGAATTCCATCCTTAACAGTCTCTGTCTCTCTGTCTCTGTCTCTGTCTCTGTCTCTGTCTCTGTCTCTCTCTCTCTCTCTCTCTGTGTGTGTGTGTGTGTGTGTGTGTGTGCGCGCACGCACACACACCTGTCTGTGCCTATATATGCGTGTATCCATCCAACTATCCATCCATCTGAATAGGAGAATAGGAGTATAGAAGAGCCTTTATACATGTTACGGAAAGTTAGTGCAGTTTGTTTTTTTCTGTTGGAAGTAATGCTGGATAGAAAGGGAACAATCCACCAATTGCTATCCTAAAATTGTCTTATAATAGATTTGCAAGAATATCATTTCCTGACCTCATAGTTAAACCCTAGCAAACCTTGGCATGGGACAGCACAGTTCAGACAGGAGGAATCCATCTGAATGATTGCCCTTATGAATTGAATGCTTAAGCAACAATGCAATTCAATTAAGTAAAACATTTTATAACATTTAAGCTATTGCCACACTAAATATTTCCCTTTAGAAAATAATCTCCCAAATTTCTATGGTAATTGGAAAAGGAATTGCAAAATCAGATCCGATTTTGCAATTCCTTTTCCAACTATCATAGAAATTTCCTGACCTAGCCTCTAACATAGCTAAAAGGGGAAGGTTTCATGGCTATAATAAATGAAGCTTCTAAACATTATCATGTCCAAGCTATCTAATCAAGATTTTTTTAAATCTAGAAAGTACAGCAATTTGCCAAGAAGTGGGGAGAAAAACCTGATGGTTATCAAGGACAATAAAAACCAAATAGTCGGCTAATAACCAAAGTATATCATTCTTAATTCAAGTTGCCTTGGGTCACTTTAAAATAAAAAATGTTGAAGTTCTCCAGTTAATATTAATGGGACGAGACAGAATAAAACAATTCTGACCATAGTTTCAGTTTCAGTCCATGAAAAAACTGGACTCAGTTAGATGAAGAAGCACTCACCAGTACAAAAAAGTGATGATCTACTTTATAATCAACAATTTTGGAACCTGAAATTAACATGTAATATGAAACATTAGAAAAAATATGATTTGTGAATTACTTTTTATTTTCCTAAATCTTTATTTTTATATAGTTTTGGCTTTTCCTGCAGTAGCAATGAGAGAGACCATCTTCCTGCTTTCTCTCCTCTAGGTCTTCCCCCACCCTCTATCTCTGCCTCCTTGTTCTTAGAAGGCAGCTGTAGTAGCTTTCTAGGCACCAGGGATCCTGGAACATGTAATTTTCCCAGGGGCACCCAGCAGGTTTCCAAGCATCAGGAGGGAAGTGATGTAAGGGAGGTGGAAGAAAGAGAAAGAAAAAAATGGGGTTCCTATTGTTCCTGTTGACATTTCTAAAACCAGCAGTACAAAGGCCCAACAGCTGCAGGTAAAAGGCCTCTATTGCTTATATGGGGAGACTGCTGATACGAGAAGCTGACAGCTAGAGATGCCAATTACAAATAAGTGTTAAACTTGTCAGAAAAAAGAGACTTTTCCAAGAACATTTAAATATTGCTTAAAATTGTCAGTTCCTTTTTGAATTGCGTCTTATCCAACACCAAAAATATATAATTTTAAGACATTATAGAATCTGAAGAGTACAAATGGGAAGACACAAGATAATAAAAACCACTTTCTCCAATAAAACAGTTGAGTTTCCTTTTGAAGAAAAAAGCACATTTGAGACAACTATGACTTGGATGACTGAGAATCTTCACAGACTTTTCTCCAATAAAATAACATTTGTTTTATCTAGCAGAATGGTAGACATCAATATATCATAAACTTTTAAAACTTATTTCATGTTTTTAAAAAGAGAGATTTCTCATATGAGCTGGGTTAACCAATGATTTTGCTAGTAAAGGGAGCCATGGACATGGTTTTGGAGAAGTCATCCAGAAGCCATAAAGACATAACAGATGCAGAAACATGCACTAAGCTCTTCCAACAATAATATAGTCAATTTAATTTCTGGGTACTCCATTTACAGTAATCATGTCCATGGATATGAGCTTGGTTTTGGTTGTTTGAAGACTACGTTAGAAATGAAGAAATCATTGGATTGGAAAAAATTATTTAGCCAGCCTCCTTTTTTATTTCTGTTTCCTAGGGAAATTACTGTATGTTTTCTTCCTTACTATTTCCAATGTTGGTATTCCAGTCCCCAACCACAGCACATTTTGTGTTCATGTTCTCTCAATTTCAAATTAAATGTGATCATAAAACTCATCAACCTCTTGTTTTACATAAACTATGGTAATCATGCTATTAAAGGATTGTCCATGAATTCTGGGTCATACTATTTGGTCATTAATCAATTGTACACAAGTATTGCTCTTGCTATATCCTTCCTACTTTCTGACAACTGCTGTTTGTTTTTTGGGTCCTGAGTAGAAAACACGATTTTTGTTGGAAAGTGTCTAATTCCAGTCCATTCCTATTTGCCAAAGATGTCAATGTATAGTTGATTCATTTCATGTTTCACTGTGTTGAACTTTCACCTGTTCATGCTGCTGACCTTCCCTGTTCCCACTGTAATTGTCTGCATCTTCCAATTTTCACTTCTTGAATGCCAACATTAACCAGATATCTTTCATCTAGCTGCATCATAAACACAATTAGTACTCACACTTCCCCAGTAGAATGTTGAATGCCATCTGATCGGATGGGTTTACCATCCAGCCATCTATTGTCAGTCACTTAATAATGTCTATCCACATGATTTTCTTGGTAAAATGCATTCACTTTCAGCATCTTCCTACATCGCTCCTGTACTTCCTGTAGCTGAGTATCTGGCTTGACCTTCATGTAGAGGTGGGATTCAGCCGGTTCTGTCTGGTTCAGGCGAACCAGTAGTGGCGACTGTGGAAGGCTCCGCCCACCCGCCTGGACGTAATGCCATCCTATTTAGCAACATTTTCGAGGCCGGGTGCATACACGGAGGAGGCGTGTATGAGCGAAACGAGCGAGCACGCATGCTCACATTTGCGAACCAGTACGGAAAGTAAATGAATCCCACCGCTGCTGGGAGTTTATAGCTTGGTTGCATACTCCTTGCTTTTTGATCATTCTGCCACAAAAAGGCAGCATAGCAAGACTTGTAGTGGAAAAAATTCACTCCTGATAAAGAAATGTACCATGTACAGAACAGTAGATGGCAATAAAATTAGAACTTTTAGTTTTTATTTTCAGCTTTATTGTCAATTCCACATATATTTTACCTTGAGATTATTTCTCTAAATCACGATGTCATTATATTTCATACTTTACTGGATGTAAGCCCATTTTTTGTTGAGTCCCAACCTAATCTTATAACATATGACACAGCTTGGAAAAGTTGTTGTTATTGTTGTTAGATGTTGTATTGTCATATGAAAAGTGCCAGCTATGCAAATTGTAATCTGTCCATAAAATATGGCATGATATCTTGATTCACACTAGCTGCATAGCTAGAGGGAGAGAATATATAATAATTACTTGAACAGATTTCATAACCAATCATGAACTCTCTATGATATTTATTCTATCCTCACTGGAAATTTTATAATTGTGTAACTTTCTGCCCTTTACTCTCAACTGGAGGGAATAAAGTGTGTAATATTGCTATTTAATATTAAAGTTAATATTTGTATTTTAGCTGTTGCACTCCAAAAGTGACTCAGTATGCGTCATCATTTTTTAATATTCTAGGAACTTTTATCTTTGGCTCAGATATACTATTATACTGTATTAATTGTGCAGAGAAATCATGTTAGTCAATAAATAATACTATGCTATTATTATATACTAATATAAATGTTGATTATGTGCTATTAACTCATTTTCATCTCCCAGTGACAACATAGATTTTCTCCATGAAATATTAATATATTACACTATTGATATTGCCCACAGAGGAAAAAAGCTAAATCAAGGAGCTTGTCTGACCCAATTAGAATGATCTTAAAATTTAGGAATATACCACTTACATACTCTAAATCCTCTCTACTTGTTCCCCCAACTAGTAAGACATGAACTATCTTTGCAACAACCTAGCATACTAGGTAGGGCATCAGATGATACTCTTATCCCTTGATATAATTTCTAAAGCAATCTCTTTCATTAATCTGAATGAGAATTGGTGTAGAACAATGTAGTAGAATTCAATTCAATTCAGTTCAATTTAAACCTTTATTGTCAATGCACAACATGTGTACAATGAAATTGAATGAGCCTCCTTGCTTTTGTCTGGTACAAATTTGAAGTCTACAATCTGGGAAGTTTAAGGTCAACCTTTGAAAGCTTTTGCACAATATTTAGGGCACATAAATACAATTTTTGTTTACCAAAAATAATCCTTATCAAACTTGAATGCTTTAATATGAAAACTTTGACCATCCAAAAAATTGTGTACATTTTAATAAACATATAGAAACTACTGAACATATAGAAACTATTGTAAACATTATTAACTGAATTTGGCTTTGGGAAAGCTAGTATATAAGCATATGCCTACAGCTGATTTGCTAGCATGTGAAGGATAACCCTCAAAATCTCTTCTCTACAATGTAGAATATTTTCAGCGGTTCTTAAAACAGAAGTTTTACATTAGTAGATTAAAAAAATAGATGACAGACTGTTTCACTGACAGCCTCAGGGCTCAAGTGTCATCATAATAAGAAGAGATGGCAGTAGTTCTTACAAAACCATAAACAAACATGGCATATGAAGGCTGCTAAAGCGAACAAAGATATGTATGCAGCACAGCACTTTCCAGTCAAAATACTGTGTAATATGTGAATGAATAGTCACACTGCTCCAGCAGATCTAACATGCTAGCATTTTTAAAAAATGAATTCAGGAACTAAACTTTTACTCCAATTCAATACCTTGGCTATGGCCCTTTTAGGCATGTTCTGGAAAAGAAATAAATCCTAGAATGCCATTGTCCTGGATTTTGATACAATGGGGATAATTGATCACAAGTTTTGCAAAGTCCCCTTTATTGAGAAACCTGAAAGCCTCATATAGTTTGGATCAAAGGGCAAGGAACACTTATTAACATTATTTGGACCAGGAACATTTTCAGTTTCTGAGATACCTGAGACACTAGAACAATTTGTTAAACTAAAAAAAGAAGAAGCTACTATTAATTTTTACAAGAATTTTTATCAATAAATCAGTCTGATATGCATATACTAAGAGATGAATGGAATAAAGAATTAGCGGTTCCTATATTGCCTATGGGACTGTATCTTAATTTCTATAGCAAGAGTGTATCAATGCACTTTAAACTACAATACATAAAACAAAAAATAATATGTAGAATTTATTGGAGTCCTTTATGCTTGTATATAAAGAATTATTTAAGACAGCATTTTGTTGAAGATGCAATAAGTTAAATCCTTCTTTAAAACACATGTTTTTACAATGTCCTGTATCAGTGATGGCTAACCTTTTTGCCATCGCTTGCCAGGAGCGCGGGGGGAAGGGGGAGTCATGCGCATACATGCCTACATGCATAATTCTATGTACCCCGCACTGCGCATTCGTCCCCCTCGCCCCACGCTCCAGGCACGTGATGGCCTGGTGGGCCCGTTTTTCTTTTTCCCCCAAGCTCCAGAGCCTTTCTAGGAGCTTGGGGAGGACAAAAATGGCCTTCCCCACCTCCCACAGGCCCTCCGGAGGCTGGAAATGGCCTGTTTGCCAACTTCCAGTGGGCACAAAAGTCCGGAAAATCAAGTGGCTGGTGTGCGCATGCGCGCCAGAGCTGAGCTCACGTGCCCACGATATGTGCCATAGGTTCACCATCACGGTCCTATATGTACTAAGTTTTGGGAGAAAGTAGTGGACCATATAAACGTGACTGTGTGACAAGAGCTAAAACTGTCAGAGAATAGTGTTCTTTTGAACTGCATACCGGTACTTAAAACATTAACCTAGGGAAATTAACAATGAGACAACACAAATGGATTTTTCTCTCTATTATGGCTAAAAAAGTGATATTGCAGCATTGGAAAGATAAGCGTACCACCCTATTCATTCAGTGGATTGAAAACCTGACCAGGTTTGCCACCTATAGCAGATTGCCTATAGTCCAGTGGTGCGTTTCTACTGGTTTGGGCAAACCGGTAGTGGCGGCGATGGGAGGCTTCACCCACCTGCCCAGACGTCATCATGGATGCTCTGTGCATGCATAGAAGCACCACACATGAGCGAAGCAAGCACGCACGCGTGCTCCTGATTCTGAACCGGTAGCAAGTGGAACCCACTACTGGTATAGACATCGATTTTGTATGGACAAGTATAATGAAATATAGGAGTCATTTATACAAAATATAGTATGTTAAAAAAAGAGTGATAGTTATAAAAGTATATTAGAATATGCATGTGTGCATGTATAAACTATTTATATTAAATAAATATGTAGAGAATTGTGCCTGTTTACTGTTGTAAGAACAATAAAATTATACTTTATGCTTTGTGTTTTTTTTGTTGTTTTTTCATTTATTTTTTTTAAGCATCTGTTATGCATTTTTAATAATCAGATATGTTTGGTTTTGTTCTTTTTTGTTGTATTTTACAAGAAAAAAAGCCAAAGGGCCAGGAATCATGGCAGAGCAGCACATAAACTTTATTCAATTGGATCAAGATGCTGGATTACTTTTTCTTAGAATATGACTGAATGGCTGGATGGCTGGGAATAACTCCTCTTATATTTCTTATGATATTTTTGACTGCAATATTACTACTTTCATTGCATTTGTATACTGTATATCTTGGTCTTTTTATTTTCAGTATTTGATCATAAAAATAGGAAAGAAAAATTATTTTAGATGAATACTTAGGTTTTTCTAGAAATACTTCTTGCCCAATCATTCTATCTCAAGGTTTGGGGAAAATGTTAAGTTTTTAAAAGTTCACCCAAAGGAGGCAAGTTGGGGACCATACACTGTAGTTCTCCAGCAGATAACTGGATATAGCAACTTACAATAATCTATTTAATGTTATAATAATAAAATAACAAGAATAAGAGAGGTATACTTTTCCAGTGTTATAGTCCATGTTACAGTTCTTCTCTATGGAACATAGAAAAATCTTTTTAAACTAGGAATTATTGCATACTGTATATTTAATCTGCACATTTCTACTGTTTACAAATAAAAGCAAGATATTACTGCATGGAAAAATTTTTAAATCACACTAGTGAAAGAAATGTCAAAAATTCCAGTGTAATACTAGGATTTATGAATTGTTGTGACCAAGGCCCAAGTAGTGATTACCAAACACAATTCAGTCCTCAACAAACTTATTTTATTAAAACAGCTGAGAATTAATTCATTCTCAGCTTAGTCCAAAACAAAATTCTTAATAACCAGTCTGTCAGCCTTATCACCAACCTTTGATGTCTTTGGCAACCTGCCAAAGGCTTTTCTTGGCAAAAACCCCACAAAGTTCAAGAGATGCTAACAAGAAGCACGGGAATCAACGTTGCTTTTCTACAAAGAACCCAACAGCTCATTGCTGCTCTTTTAAGCCTTATGGGAGTGGCAAATCATCTTCTGGCCTTACTCCCGAGTTGTCCTTTTTTCTTCGCTGCTCTTGCCTTCTGGCAGCTCTTCGCATGCATGCACTAGGAACAGGCTCCTCTTGTTCCTCTCCCTCTTGGTTGTTCACCTCTGGAGGCTCTGTAGTCCGCACATCACTCCCAAATGGCCCTGGCCCCATCTCTGCCTCCGACTCAGAGCCCTCGTCTGGGCCTCCCCCTGACTCCAGGACTGGCCATTGTCCTCCCCAGCCTCCTCACTGTCCTACTCCGCTGCCAGGTCTGCAGGCTGCTGGCGGACCACAACATGAATAGCCAATTAAATAAGTCTTATGGAAGACTGATTTTGTATAGGGTAACTGCATCAAGACAATTACATGCAGAAAGATGTAAAAGTACTAATATACCCACTTTGGAAGAATGGATTGTGAAGTGGCAGTGCTTGCAGAAATGGTCAGGGATACACCAGGTACTTTTCTAAAACAGAGACCCCCAACATTTCCTGCTTTGCAGACCCGCCAGGGTGGCGGGAGAGGGGATGGTTCCACGTGAGCAAGAGTGCATGGGCAGACATAGTGGTGAAATCCTCCTCGGATCGCCAGCAGTTCGTTGCCCACGCATGTGCAGTGCATGCCAAATGCACACTGTGTGTGCGCATGTACTGCGTGCGCAAAAAGCATGCTGTGTGCACCAAATGCGCGCTTCACATGGGAAAAGAAGACTTCACTAGGTAGAACAGCGAGGGGGGAACAGCTGTGCTGCATGATTTAGCTTCACTAGAAAGCAGGATTTCCTGCTTTCTAGCAAAGCTAAACCGCGCGGCACAGCTGATTGTTGGAAATACTGGTTCATACGAATCAGTAGGTTTTTTAACTACCAGTTCGTCCAAACCAGTAGTTTTTATCACTACCAGTTCGTCTGAACTGGAGAGAACCGGTAGCATTTCACCCCTCGGCAGGCAGCTCCATTTGCACAAGCATCACACAAATGGAACACGCTTACCTACACTTCCATTGCCCAGTTACATAAGCCTCAAGGCCTGGTAGTGGGCCACTGCCTGGGGGCCAGGGACCCCTATTCTAAAAGACTGGAAATCTTATATGGACTTTTGAAAAGTAAACAGAAAAAAATGAAATGGTAATATGTGGGTTTGCTGATTAAAAAGAAGAGAATATGGGAAGAAGAGAACTGTGTTGTAAGTTTATGAGGAAGGGAAGAGATAATGAATGAATTTGCTTGTAACCACTGTATGGAATGAAAGTTGATTCTTTATATATCTTTTCTTTTTCTGCCTGCACTTTTTCTCCTTCTTGTATCTTTTATCTATTTCTTCATTTTATTCTATATAATTTAATATTTTATTAATTTGAATTATTTAAAAATTCCAGAGTAATATAAAAATTACATTTAAGGTTTAATAGTATATTAATTTATTAAAATGAGCTTTCCTCCAGCAGTCATTTCCAAACAACCTGATATATATCAACTCAGGTTAAAAGAGGTTGTTCTATTTCAAGAAACTTAATCCACTAATATCAAAGTAGTTGTGAATGTCACCCTATAATTTTTATTGTCATGCTACATCTGTTACAGGAATCATGTTGAATTCCCATTCTGCTAGCTCAGCCAGGATTAATTTGTATGTTCTGATATAATATCTAAGCTTGTCAGATGTTCTGGCAAAAGAAAGCAGGCCAAAGCTGCCAGCAGACAGATGAGAAATTTGGGATTATAGCTTTATGACTAGACCTGTCCATGCTATGTATCTCTACCTAACCTTTGATATTTTTCTTTCTTCTCCTTTTAACATACTTTCTAAAAGAAAGAATTGAAAAACATAATTGATGTGATTCCTTATGATAAAAGACTCTGATGATTAGTGAAAGATACAAGAATAATGAGAGATTGTGAGTGCATTATTTTAGAAACAATTGACATGGAAAAGAATGGAAAAAGTGAAAGAAGGAATAGTGAAATAAAATGATTGCAAGAAGAGAAATAAAAAACCTATACAAAAAGGTATTAAACCACCATAGAAATGAAAAGTGAACATAAAGAAATGTGAAACTGCTTGAAATGGAGGAATGATGTTGCAGAATGCCACAGAAGTATGTATGTTGCATTTACTTACACTGATTGCTATGATGCTCCAATCCAAAGAATCTGAGTAATTAACAAGCTTTGACTATCCCTCAATCAACAGTATCAATGTCTTCAAGACATTATTCCTCCATTCCATTTTACAAAGCCCTCCAAAACAGCCAGGTCTTGACTATTTTTTGGAAATATAGCTGGGATGCTTATGCTTCAAGGGAGTTTGTTCCAGAAAAAGGGGGCATCACTGAAATGACTCATATACAGGAATGCCTAGGAGTCATGATGTCACATTCTTATGGAGGAGTGACTCTTAATATGTCTTTCCTTCTTGATCTATCCAGATATCTATCCAGAGTAGATTGTTTTAGAAATCACAGGCTTTTAACCATGCAGGACTTCAAAAAGTGGCCCAATCTCCACCAAACTCCTAGAAGTCCCTTAAAATGTGGCTGTCAGCATGATTGGATCTCTCAGGGAAACGGACAACTGATGAGATGGCTACACTACACTACCCAAATTCAAGAGTCATATATACAAGGATTTTTCTTTTATCTCCTTCCTTTAATTTCTTTTTATTACTGTTTCTTACACTTTCCATACCTTGCATAATGTTGCAAATTCCAGAAAGGAACATCAAGATGGATATGCACGTATGTAAGTCCTCTTTGTCTGATTCCTATGCAAAATTCATTGCCAATTTTTCATGCCAGAATTTATATTAAAATGAAAATCACATGAAATTAGGCAAGGGCCACCTGTAGTCCCAAGCTGCATTATCTATCCATATTTTACAATTTGGAACATTCGTTGCAATTAATGAATATTTGCTTTCTTCTTTTTTCCCTATTAGTAATGCACAATATACAATGCTCAAAAGGCCACAATGTTTGCAGGCCTGATTTCGAACGGCAAGCAGGTTAGAAAAGTAATACACCATTTGAAAACTTACACTATAGACTATTATAATACAATAATGTCAATTTCATGCATTGTAAACAAAGCTAGAACTGATTGAAATATGAAACCCATTTTCAAAATATTTTTTTAATGTTTTTGGAGACTGAATGTAAAATAAAAATAATCCAAAATATTGGAAACAGGCAGAGCTTTATATGCATGATGTCAAATCTGTGTTCATTAATTATTTGTACAAAGTCTGGTCTGTTTGTTCAACTTAGAATCTAGAAGAGCATTTTGGCAGATGATGGCATACATTATTTTACAGGAAAAGCATGTGAAGATACCTCTAATTTTGTTTGTGAAATTGTTGGATCCTGTGATGGCGCAGTTGATGTAAATGTCGGGGAAAGTAAAGATCTAGATTTGTTGCCAGGAGTTGAACATCAGGACTCAGAAAAGACAATATCAGAAGATTTTAACTTCCCACGACACTTGATTATAGATTTCAAGATAGCTGTTTTTAAAACAATTGAACTACACCACCACTGTTGAGCAAGAGGTTGTGGAACTCACCTAGATCGAAAGGTTTCAGGCCATTTCAGAAGGTCTTAACAAACATGGGTTTTGAACACATTGCTACTTGATGAGGTATTTGCAATCGGTCTCACATGTAACTTATTCTATATAAACACACTTTCTCCTCACCCGTAGCTTCATTCCAATTTACATTGCCTCAACTACTTTATGCTCTAACCAAGAGATATATAGTTCACAAATAATAAAAATTGTTAGTCTGAAAAGGTGTTACCAGACTCCTTCCAATTTACTGTTAATTGCTATTTCTTGCAAGGCAATGTAAAACTAGTATAAATAAATAAATGCAAATAATTACAATCTTAGAAATAATATCCTTCCCTGATATTAAGAAATAAATTGTCTACTATTACAACATATATTTAAAAGTACTCCTCTGTTTATATTTTAGAAAAGCCTCCTGTTTCTAGCCTCCAACATTACCCATCTTCCACTTATCCCAGTTTTAAATGTATAGTTTGATCCAAACTGGGATTGGACTGGGAGATATTGTTATTAGTAAGATAATTCAAGATTATCTTCCTTTAAAATGGTCACATGTTCCAAACTGTTCTCAAATAAGACAAGTGTAGCCTTCTTAAGCTTATGAATGTTTGTTAGGAAAGTATTTAAAAATGGTATCAAAATAATATCAATTATTCCATATTCATAAAACATATATTTCAAATATAACAATCCCCATGAAAAAAACTTTTAAAAACTATGGGAAGAGGAATTAGAATTGAAGCCTATTGAGTCATTATGGAGCTCTGAAATGGTGTAAGATTTCCCAATATCCCCGATCATAAAAATAATTCACTTAAACCCAATCTTACTCAATTACTGGTAGCTTCTTCATCGAGATGTCTGTATTTTAGAATGGAGCAGGAAAATTGCATAGATTGCTATTCATCAGCAAATGACCACTCTCAAAACAGTCTCATCCCACCTCTTCACCAATAAGAACAATATGTTTGGTTAGTCTGTGTAGCAAGGAGAGTTAATCCCACATATCACTAAGTGGGAAAGAAGTTATACTTTATTGCTATAAGGGCTAAGGACTGGTAATCAGCAAAGATTCTTAAGATAGATCATTATAATTACTCCTATATTGAAGATGAGAGGGATCCACTGTTGATCCTGAAACTGAAGTGAGTTGCCAAGAGCCATCTAATGAATTAAACAGTGAAATTAGATCTGAATCAGGTTGTCACATTTTACATTACTAGGCCCAGTGCTATAACTACTCATTAAAAAGTAATAACAAGGTAGGAAAAACCCTAGAATTCTGACTTGCCCTACCAATGATCTTTTGGAAGCAAGTAAAAATGGAATTCTTCTGGAGGGATTTTTAAACTTAGGTTTAACTCAGCTAATATGACACTACCTTTTGAATTGGCTTCTTGTGTGCTCTTTATGTTTGCGTGATTTTAATTTATTTGTTGTGCAATTGGCATTTAATTTTCTGCCACAGATGCCAAGACTCTCACAACTATGACAGTAAGAAAAACCAACTAAATAGGTATAGAATAGGTGGTACCTGGTTCAGTAGTGGTAACTAGGAAAGGGATGTAGGTGTCCTAGTGGACCACCACTTAAACATGAGCCAGCAGTGTGCTGCAGCTGCCAAAAAAGCAGTTCTAGTGGGGATAGCATCAAGATCACAAGAAGTGATAGTACTACTCTACACTGCATTAGTGAGCCCTTACTTGGAATGCTGCATCCAATTCTAGCCACTAAGATACAAAAAAGATGCTGAGGCCTTAGAAAGAATTCAGCAACAAAGATAAGGGTTTGGAGGCTACATTGTACAATGAATGGTTAAGGGAATTAGGTATGTCTAGCTTGCTGAAGAGAAAGTTTAGAAGTGACACGATAGCTGTCTTCCAGTACTTGAAAGCTGTCATAAAGAAGAGGGAGTCGATTTATTCTCCAAATCACCTGAGGGTGGGACAAGCAGCAGTGGGAAGAAGTTCATCAAAGGAGAAATTGGAACTAAGGAGAAATTTCCTGACAGAGAGAACAATTAATCATTGAACAGCTTGCTTCCTAGAGTTATGGGTGATCCATCACTAGAGGTTTTCAAGAATTGATTGGACAATCATTTGTCTGCATTGTACAGTTCTCCTGCTTTAGGCAGGGGGTTGGACTAGAAGCCCTATTATCCTCTCCCTTCCCCTATTTTTTAAAAAAATACATGGATTTATAAGTCATAGTCACCACTTTGGGATGTGCATTTGCTATAAGGCAGCCGATCATGTTTATATATACCAGCTTCATCCATGAAATGAACTACAGACTTTTTCCCATCTGAAGAAGCTTTTAAAGATCATGAAATCCAATCCCATCCACATAGAACTGCTACCTGAAGCAAATACTGGCACTTATATAGGGGCTGGGGCACAGGTAGAATATTGAAGCAATGTATGGAAACAGGATACAGTGTCCAATGAATATGAATGACCAATCAAGCATGTGAATGAAGTTAATCAGCAATGGAGCAATGCATTTTCTATATGGATAACCAAATTAAGCATCATTAGAAAGAGCTGTGGTACCGCAGTGGATAGAATGCAGTACTGCAGGCTACTTTTGCTGCCTGACGGCTGCCTGCAATTTGGCAATTCAAATCTCACCAGGCTCAAGTTTGACTCAGTCTTCCATCCTTCTGAGGTGGGTAAAATGAGGACCCAGATTGTTGGGGGCAATATGCTGTAAACCGCTTAGAGATGGCTGTAAAGCTCTGTGAAGTGGTATGTAAGTCTAAGTGCTATTGCTAAGTGCTATTGCTATTAGATGGGTTTATGAGAATCTTTCTGCCAAGCATCAGTTGATCCCAACCTAATAAAAACCAATCAAACACAATGTTCTATTACCAACTCTATCATGAGTATAAAGTAAAATTACATACAAATTAACTCAAGGAGAAGAGTTTATACGTGACACTAGACATTAATACGCATACAGTTAGTCCTCGATTTACAACCACAATGGAGCACAAAATTTCCATTGCTAAGCAAGACAATTATTATGTTAGTTGTGCCCCACTTTGTGTCCTTTTTGCCACAGTTGTTAAGCAAATCGCTGCAGTTGTTAAATGAATCATGTGGCTGTTAAGCGAATCTGGCTTCTCCCATTGACTGCTTGTTGGAAGCCAGCTAAGAAGGTTACAAATGGTAATCACATAACAGTGGGGCACTGCAGCTGTCATAAATGCATGCCAGTTGCCAACCACCTGAATTCTGATCACATGACCATGGGGATACTGCAACAGTCATAAGTGTGAAAGCTGCTCATAAATCACTTTTTCAATGCCTTCAAACATTCACTAAACAAATGGTTGTAAATCAAAGGCTACCTGTATACACGTGTCTCTGTGACAAATATAGAAAATGCCATCAATTTACTATCTCTTAATTCTTTTTTTTTAAAAGAAAGGGTATTTTTCAATTGTAAATATCAATATGATTATAATACAAATATCAGGACAAAGCACTAATAACTGACCATGAAATATCTTATTAACAGTTGCTTTTCTGCAAACTTTAGAGTCTTCAAAATAGCAAAACAAACCTGTTTCAGCATCTTGGTGTCTACAAACAGCCCAAGCTATTTATACAAATCCCAGCACATTTTAAAATAGAATCAGAAGAGCTGGAAGACAGAGCCATTTGGCAGTACTATATAGATCGAGCAAACACTGGAAAATGAAAAAATAATTTAAAAATGTACATTTCGAGCAAGAGACCCTCTCTACAGATTATAACATTGAACTAATTCTTGATACTAGATCCAAAATTTACATAGAGAATATTACTTCAAGAAGTGACGAACATAGCTTCGGAATAATATTATGTGGAAAAAATGCACATGGTTAAGAAATTAAGCAGCTATAAAACTTTTACCTATATGTAATTTAACTTTTATTCCCAAATACTTATACATGCACAACAGTGTTGGGTTTCAAAAAATTTTACTACCGGTTCTGTGGGCATGGCTTGGTGGGCGTGGCATGGCATGCCTTGGTGGGCGTGGCAGGGGAAGGGTACTGTAAAATCTCCATTCTCTCCCAATCCAGGAGAATGTTACTGCAAAATCCCCATTTCATCCCCTGATCAGCTGGAACTTGGGAAGCAGAGACTAGATGGGAGTGGGACCAGTCAGAATTTTTACTACTGGTTTTCCAAACTACTCAAAATTTCTGCTACCGGTTCTCCAGAACTGGTCAGAACCTGCTGAAACCCACCTCTGACACACAAATGTTTTCTTCTCCATAAAGATACATAAACATACATAAAGATTTTTCTCATGTTCCTAACAATACACAAAAAGCTATTCTGACCTTACGTTCATATCGACTGAATGCATGCATATCATATACAGGATCATAATTCCTTTTGGTCCAGCCTGGTTCTCCTCTACCCACTCCATCACCCCGACCTAGGTATTTAGTTATGCATATGTTCCACTAAAGGTTGCAGATAGTTCCTTCAAACATTTCTATTATACAGAAAACTGACTCCAGATTAATGATTTGATTCCCAACATCACATACTTCCTTGATCTAATCTTGTGCCACCATTCCTTACTTCCCCTACCTCCGCAATTTCCATATTTTCCATGCAATTTTCCATGGTTCATAGATAAGCCTTTCTATAATAGAAATAGCTAGTGAAGATGTAGATTATCCTTACTCTTCAGCACTTTACACTGATTCTAAGGAAAGTAGAATATAGATTAAAAAAGGATTTAGTGTGTGTTCCTTCTTTTTCATCCAGCCTGTTCTCTCTATATGAAGTTGCTAATCTCAGGATCTTCCTTTTGCCTTTGTTCCCAAGCCATGCGTGCGTCAAGCTTTTTAATTCCATCTGGAGCTCCAAACAGAATGTAGCTAATTGGATGCTAGGCTTGGCCCATTCCTTGCAATTTCCCTAAATTGATCTTCTTACTGTTAAATTTATGAAGCCACATCACTAATTCTTGCTCTTGCGTGAACATTCATAGATGTATTTGCTTTCTCCAACACTGTTCTTGCAGAGGGCAGACTGAGGTCTGCATGGTACAGGCATATTTGTCCAAAAGGAAATTGCAAGCATCACTTCAAAAATATACTTCTGTATCTCTGCAAGGATCATGGAAGGAACAGCAGGAAGCTCTTCTAGGAAACATTTTTGGGGTAAATAACACTAATAAAACAAAAGGCTATTAATAAGCCAATTACAGAAATTGCAAAAAAGAAGGGGAAAAGAAAGAATTAAAAGTGAAAGGGCAATAAATCAAAGGGGGTTATATTTCAGAGGAAAAAGAATGAGGAAGTGAAGTGGCAGATCCAGAGCAGCCAAGCTAGGAAGAAATATAAAGCAAAAGAAAGAATTATATAAATATTCATTATTATCTATGTAAAATGTGATTATCATCATAATTAAAGTAATACCAAAATGGAGACAGAAGACCTTTCATTGACCTTATTAGATAAGATTTAGTGGAAGAGAAAATGTAGAGACAGAGAAACAGAGCAGCAAAAGTGCTCCTGAAATCACTGTGATTTTGAGGCTATAAGACCAGCGGTAATTTTAGAAAACAATACAAAAAATTCAGATGGCTCCAGGCTAGCAATTTTCAGGTGAAGAAAAGAAACATCAAGGAAAACTGTCTGACACTTATGTTTTGAAGCAGGAGGAGGAGGAAGGAAATCATTTGTATTTGGTAGCAACTTGTCCTTAAGCAGAATACAAGCAAAACAATAAAAATAATAGTGCAATATAAATCAGTCTCAATCTACATCACTATAAAAAATCAATATAAAAATATTATCTATTACCCAAAACACAACTGTAATTTAAGATGGGATTGCACACTGCAATTGGAAATAAAAAGTTCTTTGAGCTTCATAAAGGTCCTGAAAAATAGAAAAGGCTTTTTTAAGCCTCAGGGGACAGACTCCGAACAAAATTCAAAGGGTGTTGATTCTAAAGAGTAGGAGCAAAATGTAAGGTTGCTCTTTTCACAAGAGGGAAAGCTAAGTGATCCCATAGCTCAATGAAGTCAAGCAATTAGGAGTATGAATTGTAATCAAGTTATTAAGAAAGCTGGAACTCCTTGTATGAGGAGACCAGAAAGTCAGACTGGGGGAAGAATCAGGACAACAATTCATGGGAACAGTCCAAAACAGGTTGCAGAAGAAGATGCATGCAATAAGACTGAAACTGCAGCAGCTGAAACAGGGGGTGTTCAGCAGGTTAGCTAGATGTCTTTAATTGCATTGACCCAAACATCTTCAATTTTTTTAACCTGTAAATTTAAAATAATCCTTATTCAATTTTAATGTAAGTACAATAAAGGCATTCCTTGACTTATGGTCGCTTAACAACTGAAGTTATGACAGAACCTGAAAAGGCTACTTATGACCCGGATTGGAAGTTCTGATGGCCACTCCATTCCGCCACCACCACCACAGTCACATGACTGCACTTTGGGCCCTCGGCAACAAGCACACATTTACAGCAGTTTGCAGTGTACTGCAGTCACATGAACACAATTTATGTTTTTGCCAGAAACAATGGGCTTGCTTAACAATCACAGCATTTGCTTTACGACTACCACATTTATTTAACACAACCACAAAAGTTGCAAAATCAGGCATGATCATGTGATGACTCGCTTAATAACTGTCACAACTTACAACCATAATTACAGGCTCAATTTCAATCATAAGTCAAGGAGTATTCCCTATTATGGATTCAGTTTTTGTAATTTTCTTTTGTCTCTGCTTAGCAAAATTAAAATGCTGTGTCTAAAAAGCAGAGAAAAATATAACATCGTTTAAAAAGTCAATGTGCTTTCTTAAAGAATGATCAATAGGTATGCTAACAGTTATAGGATCAGAAAACAATGCTATAACATTTCATCATAAATGAAAATAATACAGTTCATACAAGTGTTACTTTTAACCTACTTTTATCTCATTGTCTTAATTTCTATCAACTTTACAATGTATCCTTTATTTGTTTCTTTTATAAAATCCATTTCCCTTCAAAAGTTAGAAAAGATATTATTTCATATGAAGTTACCATTCTAATTCCTATTAAAAATACAGAAAATAATTAAAACCTCAAAAAAGCATGAAATTTCTCCTCATGCCCTTAGACAATCACAACTCAGAACTTCTTAGTAATCCTTTGCTCCGTCAACTCAGTGGGCCATCGCAAAAAGAAAAAAGCAATTATTGAATGACAGAGCAGTAGAATATTGTTATTTCAAATTCCACTATGGCATTTGACAAGTCTTTTAAAATTACGGTATGCAACCAAAAATCCTAACAATTGAATTATTGTATGATAAACCAATTTAATTAAAGATTTTCAGGGATATAGAGTATCTTGAATTGTTTGGATGTGGGGAAGAATGACTGAGCAATTCAAATTTATAAGTAATACAAGATTAAAGGTGAAGATTTCCCAGTCCATTCATGTCCAATTCTATGGGGCGGTTCCATGGTTGAGGGAGCCAGCAATATCCAAAGTCATGTGGCCAACATGACTATACACTAAGGCGCACAGAACACACCATTTTCCATAGTCATGCGGCCAACATGACTATATACCAAGGCATCTGAAAAAAGTTACTTTACCACCAAAGTGGTTTGTGTGTGCATGTATGTACTCACATTTGCATGTTTTATGAGCTGTGGTGGCACAGTGGTTAAAATGCAGTATTGCAGGCTAATTCTGCTGACTGACAGCAGTTCGATTCTCACCGGCTGAAGGCTGACTCAGCCTTCCATCCTTCTGAGGTTGGTAAAATGAGGACCCAGATTTTTGGGGTCAATATGCTGACTCTGTAAATTGCTTAGGCAGGGCTGTAAAGCATTATGAAACGGTGTATAATTTTCATTCTAAGTGCTATTACTATTGCTTTTGAATTGCTAGGTGGGCAGGAGCTGGGGAAAGGACAGGAGTTCACCCCGTCGTGCAGCGCTCAAATCTTGAACCCGGGCAGTTTTTTAGCTGACGAGTTCATAGTCTTTAACCACTGAGCCATTGTGCCTCCTTTAATACAAGAACATTACTTATGTTCTATAAAAATGGAAACTTCTGAATTCTATTAAGCAAAATAGGAGCAAATAGCTTATCTATTTTAGCAATAGCTACTTAAAATTTTACATGTCAGTCAGTTGTTCCATCTTTGATATCATCTTGATAATCATTTTTACTTTTATTAATTAAATGCACCAAATAGATTTAGATAGTGAGGTGTTATATTCTTTTCTGGCTTCAGAACAAAAGTTTCAGATTTTATGGTTACAGATAAACAATGTTTTTAAATTTATAACATCTTTTACTTAAAAAAATAAGCATGTTAAATTGTCAGTAATGTTTTTATTTTGGCTTTTGAAATAAAATTACCATGAGAATTCATTATAGCATTTGAATGAAGATTAAGATTACTCATAACTAAAATGGTGAATGAACATGGCCACAATAATACTTCCTACCCTTTTTAGTTCTTCTAAGGAAGGCAAGATAAAAATAGTACAGCTCACACATGCTGCTCACTGTTTTATTTAAAGTTCCTTTCTAATTTCAATTGGTGAAAATCAGGATTTTAAAAATTCTGATACCTATGTTAGTCTGAAAGAACTATATTTTTAAAAATCCCACTATTAAACAATTCATTTGAAAAGCTATAAATAAATGAATAGAATTAAACCAGATGGCAATTAATTCAAATTCTTAGTTAAGAAGCAGTAATATTGACCTCAATCACTCTGGCTTCAAAATAAATGCTCAAGATGCAAATAAGCAGAAACGACAGCTGTTTCTTCAAAATATAAACAAAAAACATTTTCCATTATAAGCAGTATGCTTAGTGCATTGATATCCGGAATACCAATATATTAATTCTAAAGCAAATGCCAAATATAGCACATATAATAAAGAATGGGTTGAATGCATCAGCAGCCATTTGGTATCCACATATATAAAATTAAATTTTTAAAAATGCTTGAAACACCCACAAATCATCACATATACACATTCCTGCATAATTATAGAGGGATACAAGAACTCTGACTTGAAGCCTAGCAACAGTATCTAAGTATTAGTTAGTCTGCTAATCAACTACCAAAACTCACACACCACCACCTCAATGTGTTTCATATTTAAAATAAAATCCCTCCTGTTTCTATCTTCAGAGCAGCCGAAGGAAAAGGAATATGATAAAACAAACCTTGTTCACTTGAAGAGGAACAACCCATGTCATTTAATCCATCGGATAATTCATCTCATCACAAACAGCCAAGGCAATACAAAATAAAAAGAAGATTTAAAAATAGATTATCCAAGTCAAAGGCTCCTCGGTTTGCAACATCTTTGAAATGTGCAGACCTGTATTTAAAGAGATAGTCCAGATTCCTATAGATATTATTGCTAGTTTTTTGCATCTCCATCCTATAGAGGCCCTAGTAAATGCTGTATGGCAAATGCTTTCTAAAGCTTCAGTGCTCATTTAGTCACAGACAGCTGTAGACTGGATGAAAACAATCAGGGATTAACTTTTTTATTCATCGTAGCCTTTAATCTATTACTTTCTCTTCAGATAAATAAAAACATAAAATGTGACAACTAACTGCAGTACAAGCAAGCAAACATAACATGTCAATCAAGGATATTTATGTTTTGGACCCTAAAGACTTTCCCTCTTAAAAGACAGAACACTGGTTATAAAACATGCAGTAAATGAAATGATGCAGCTCTCAAGAATAATTTAAGGTGCTTATTAAAAAATACTTGGATAAATCTGTAATATTTATATAAAAGGCTTATTAAAATTGTGAAATTTGAATAACTTAAACTAAATCACATTTAGTGTAATACTTAAAATATAGCTACACTTATCAAAGAAATACGTATGACTCAGTCAGAAAAATCGTATTCACCTATTAAATGTCTATATATATATTAAAGACCAGGATCTTGTTTGTCCTATCAAAAAATTCTTTAAAATAGAATTAAGTATCTGTATCTTTCCAAGTAAGAATTTGATTTTTTTAAAAGATATGAAAACACACACTGATCATTTTCTTGATCTAAAAATAGCTGTACTAGTATACAGCAAATAATGCAATAATGAAATGACACAAACCAAGATCTTATTTAGATGCTATTTTTACTTCAGATTGGAGACACGTCTTAGGTTCATAAGTTTTCCTAGCTTCCCCATCTATAAAGGAAAAAAAGACTAAAAATGTGTGAATATAATGATAAAATGCATTTTTCTCTTGCTGACATCTTTAAAGCTAGCCTTCAGGGTGTGTGTCTGTGTGTGTGTGTGTGTGGCCTTCTAGCAACTGCCCTACAGTTTTCTTGGCAAGATTCTCAGAAGTGATTTGCCTTTTTATTCCTAGGCTGAGAGACAGGAACCGGGTATAATATGACGTATGACTGAGGCAAAATGTGTTTTTTCTGGTTAGGTCTACTGCTGTGAATAAATTGGAGCTGGTAAAACCCACACATATATATGCACACTTCTGGGTTTCAAGGCCACTTATGCTTCTGCTGAGCATGCCAAAACTTAGGAAAACCTGCAGATAGCAAGCCTCAGTCTTTTACGGAATGGAAATTCAAGCACAACCTGTGTTCGACCCTTAAGTACTCTTTCTTCCAATTCAGTCACTAATTATTCCCTCTCATTTGTGTGTCTGTGCCTGTACAAAGTTTTTTATTATTTTTTTTATTTTATTTGTCAAGAATGTATTAGGTAATATATATAAGTATAAGCATGAATTGAATACATTAAGTAGATACGAACAGAGGAAACATTAGGACGGGGACGGTAGGCACGCTGGTGCTCTTATGCACGCCCCTTACAGACCTCTTAGGAATGGGGTGAGTTCAACAGTAGATAGTCCTAGGTTAAAATTTTAACATAAGTATCTGGTACAAATCATGATGCATGAATGAAGGAATGACATCACAGTGCAAACCTAGTCTTTGTACCTGCATCCCAATGTTTGACATAAATACATGGGTCACATGGCTTGTGTTATGCCACAATGCACATTTTATTATTTGCCTCCTCGCTCGCACTTTCCTAGGGATGCCATTTGTGTTCTACCTCTATTTGATCCAACAAATTTCCTATTATATAAGATGTCCATCTTATCAGGATTTAGATGGTTTGCTTTCCTTCGTTGCTTCTTATCCTCTTCTCAGAAAAAACGATGTTCATCTCATATCGATATTTAAATGTCCAAAAATTATCCCATAAGTTTCAGATTATTTTTAAAAAGCAAAGGACAAAGCTCTTGTGACAGAAGGAAGAACCCTCTGACCACATCTGAGCTGGAGCTATATCATATTTCAAGCCTTCAACATGTTTATCAATTTTCTTCCTAGTATAGTGTTCTAAATCTGTACAATTTTTACTTTTACTCAATATTATCTAAGTAAAAAGATCCAAAAACCCATCACAGAAAAGATCTTTCTTCTTTCTCCGCACATTTGACGTATCTTCTAGATCTAAAAACTCTTAAAATATAATGTACAGTATTGTATTACACTACATTGGTCATTCCCCAGACTTATATAAGAGTATTAGGGGGGAAAATGATTTTTTTTTCTGATACTGTTCTGAGAGAAGCAACATTTTGACAGATATCAATAGAAGAGAATATATGTAGCTCAGGGTTGAACTCTGAAGTCTTTAATGGTCTCTGAGCTGGGTTGTTTGCTTGCAGACATTTTTTGGAGTTTTTGGAATTTTTCAAAGGGTACTTTGGGTTTTGTAGTTTGGGTTTTTATATATCAACAATTATTTAACATATAATACAAAAATTATTTCATTTTATTCTCATGCTATATTATTGATTAATGCAATAACTTCCATTGAATATTGAACAGAAATCCCAATGTACATACCAATATCAGTTTCCTTATGGTTCTTGATATATTCAGCAAGCTCAAAATTTCCAGCAATTATTGCCACCTGAAAAATTATAAAACAGGTTATATCTAATATTTCAGTCTATAACGTACAGCGTAAGTTTCAAATTCTAGGAATCAATATATAGATGATGAGATACTTCCACAGTACAACCTTCTGCATGTTTTCTAACTTCTAATGAGTCATGTACCTAAGAAGGTAAAAGTGCCCCTGGGGTTTTACTTTACAGTTGGCACCAACTTTATGGGGCGGTGCTCATCTCTTTGTCTATAAACTACTGAGCCAGTGCTGTCTGACAATTCCACAATCCTGTGGCCATCATGATGTCACATCACAGCGCAAAACATATGGCAAAACATGAAATGCTGTTACCTTCCCACCAAAGTGGTACCTATTTATCTACTTGAATTTACATGCTTTTGAAGTGCTGGATTGGCACGGGCTGAGGCAAGTAACAGGAACTTACTCCATCATGCAGCGGTAGGACTAAAAAAAAATGGACCATAGACCAGTGGTGAAATCTAAAATTTGTTACTACCGGTTCTGTGGGCGTGGCTTGGTGGGAGGGTAATGTGACTGGGTGGGCGTGGCCAATTTTTTTTTCACTTTTAAAACCATTTTTTCTACAACCTCTTCGGCGAAGAGGTTGTAAAAAATGCTTTCAAAAGACTCTGATGATCCCAGCTGAGTTGCCTGATCGGCAGAGACTTTTTTTCTTTTAAATGCCTCTGACGATCAGGCATTTCAGCTTGGATCGTCAGAGGTATTTAAAAGAAAAAAAGGGTTTCTTTCTTTTAAAAGCCTTTGATGATCCCCGCTGAGCTGCCCGATCATCAGAGGCTTTTTTTTTTACTTTTAAAAGCTTTATTTCGGCTGAAGAGGTTGTAGAAAATATGCTTTTAAAAGTAAAAAAAAAAGCCTCTGATGATTGTGCGGCTCAGCTGGACATTGGGGGGGGGCAGGGATTTTTGCTACTGGTTCTCTGAACCACCTGCATCCATCGCTACTGGATCAGGCGATCCGGTCCAAACCAGGAGCATTTCACCCCTGCCATAGACTTTCTCTATCTAGACTTTATCTATTATGCCACTGAGCCACCACACCTCCCCAGTCATATACTGCCTATTAAAAAGAAGCTTTAATTTCTGTAAACATTGATTTTAAACATAGGACTGGTCAACTGATGATTCGCAAAAATATATGTTGGCCACAGAATTAGCAAAAGTACATTTGACAACAATGCTTCATAATAGTGACATGTGGCAACATTTTTCCATGAATAGGCAAGCAAGTACCAAAATAAAATGCAAATAGAAAAAGCAAATCATAGGATATGTTATTATCAATCCACAAAAGTTGATAAATGTTTTTTCAGTTTTCAATTCTTAGTTTTGCAGTCCAAAACCCTTTCTGCAAAATTTGATTTTTATATATAAGATTAGAAAAAAGGACAGTATTATTTGAATGCTATATTTTTAACTGAAAATATGATCACACAATATTAGAACTAAACGTTTGAAGCCATTTTAGCCATTAATATAACTCTCTGTTCACTGTAAGGATCTAAATGGAAACATATCTAACCGATTTTTGCTTGAACATAACCTGTGAAGTTTACCACCCAGATAATCCATTTAGCCCAAAGTCATAAAAACTGGGCAAATCTATAAATTTAATAGATAAATTTACTGCAGGTATGTATTAGTTACTATTTCTTTTGTGCCTGTTTGATGATGGTGGTGGTGGTGGTGGTGATAGTGGTAGTAATAATGATGATTTTTTTTATTCCCTGGATTATATCATGTGATAATCCAATAAATTTAATAAGCCCAAGCTGCTTTGGAGCATTAACAGTATTAGTCTAGGAACTACAATGCATTTTCGGTTTGCAACAAAAATTTCCATATAAAGAATTATCTGATAATTTCCATTTTAGAAATGATCTTGTCTCACTTATTCTTTTGACTGAATATAGATATTCAGTTATCTATAGACATTACTGGATTTTGATGAATATTATTCTGCTCGTCTACATTTCTGTGAAAAACTGTTCTCTCCCTTCTAGATGTTCAGAATCTGAAATTGCTTATCTTTTTGACTGAATGTTATCAGAAATTCAAGAAGATGATAGTGAAATACATAGAGAATGTGAGTGAGCATATAATGCCAAGGTTTGGTGGATGTTTCATTTATTTTAAAAGCAAGTCTTCCAATGTGCAGTATATCATTGTGAAAAAGCAACTGTCCTTAAATTAGTAACTGCATTCAGTTAACTTGTGGTGTGCCAAGAAGCCCTGGCTTCAGTGCAAGTCAAGGCTTCTAGGAACATCACAACTTTAAGGCAGGGGTGAAATGTAAAATCTGTTACCAGTTCTGTGGGCGTGGCTTAGTGGTGGTGGTGGGGTAATGTGACTGGATGGGCGTGGCCAACTTTTTTTTTTTTTTTAACTTTTCAAAGCATTTTTTCTAATGCTTTGAAAAGTCTCTCTGCCGATCAGGAACTCAGCTGGGATCATCAGAGAGGCTTTTTAAAAAATGCCTCTCTGCCTATCAGGGAACTCAGCTGGGATCATCAGAGACTTTTCAAAGCATTTTTTTTTACCTCTTCGGCCAAGAGGTTGCAGAAAAAAATGCTTTGAAAAGCCTCTGATGATCCCAGCTGAGCCGCACGATCATCAGAGGCTTTTTTTTTTTAACTTTTAAAAGCATTTTTTCATCGGAAGAGGTTGTAGAAAAAATGTTTTTAAAAGTAAAAAAAAAAGCCTCTGATGATCGTGCTGCTCAGCTGGGCACGATGGGAGGGGGGATGCAGGGATTTTTGCTATCGGTTCTCCGAACCACCTGCCGCCATCGCTACCGTATCGGGCCATCTGGTCCGAACCGGGAGAATTTCACCCCAGCTTTAAGGCTATAAGAAGCATCTGAGCTGATGCAAAGCTAGGGTGCAGCACACAGCTGAGCCATTTCATTCCAGCATCCAGATCAGCCCCACAGCAACAAAACCACAACCACCTCAGGAAGCCACAGCTGTGCCTGCCTGTCAGCACCATGAAGCCACAATCACCCCAGGAAACCACAGCAAACCCAGCAAAACCCAGCCCCACAATGCAAAGCCACAACCACCTTCAACTCTTGAGGCCCTCACTTCCTGTGTTCCACTGTCCCAGTTGAACTTTGCCGTCTTCTTGCTCACACTGCTGGCCACACAAGTCTTCCTCCTGAGTGCTTGAGGGGAAATTGCTATACTCAAATGTGGGAAGGAGGCCTCGTGTGTCTAGCACTTCCTTGTGAAGAGCCAGGCTGGTGATGCTTGGTCAACAGAAGCAAGAAGGTGGTGAAGATAAAGCTGAGACTGACAAAGAACAGGGTAGCAGGAGCCTTGGAGTGCAGGAGGCCAAGAGATGTGAAGGAGACAAGTGTTGGGGAGAAGTTGATAAATGCAGTCATAAATGCACGCAGGTTACCAAGCACCCAAATATTAATCACGGTGCAGGTGTGCTACAATGGCTGTTACTTAGGGGACCAAACTTAAAATACCATTTGTTTAGCGCTATCGTAACTTCAAATCATCATAACACAAGGACTACCTAAATTCTCCTATAGGAGTCTCTGATATGAATCAAGTCATGCTTCTTTCTCTAATGGCAAGTCATCTTTTCTTAAAGGTATGGATAAAGTAGAATAAAAGTAGGAAAACAAATGTATATATACCATTCAAATTATGCAACCCAAATTAGATAGTAAGAAAAATCAATTGCTAAATAATGTAGACCAGGGTGTCCCCAACTTGTGGGGCTTGATGGGTTTGCAACTGGGCCGTGGAAACAGCTGGTGAGCGGATGCGTGCGCATGCGCATCCTCACTTACACATGCACATCCTCACTTGCATGAGCAGTGGGCAAACGTTTGTGTGGTCCATTTACATGAGCATCAGGCGTGCGTGCACACAAAGCCAGAAATGTTAGAGAATTCTGATGTAAACTAATAACTTAGGTTCTTTTAAAAACTTAATCGTCAGAAAAAAAGAAAACAAAAGAATGAAAACAATTAAAAAGTTAAAAAGCCATAAAAAACAATAGTAATAAAATGATATTACAAAATTCCTAATAATAACTCAGATAATACAACTCATCTTTTACATTAGTTAAATGTAGACCATATGGAATTTTATTTCCTCTTTCCTTTCCTCAAAGCCAATTCAAAGACTGAAAATTGACAATATTTCTTAAATTAAACATTAGTCAATACACCCATAGCCTCCTAGCAGTACTTTTTTTCCCTTTTTTTGGCTGCAGCCCAAATTTAACACAGACCATGTTTGATTTTTAAAAATGCCATTTTAATCCATAACTTCCCTTCCAAGAATCTGGTTTATCATACTATCGATGCTTAAGCAAAAACTCCATCAGACGTATCTGTAGAGTATGAAATAAATTACCTCCCCAACAGATGAATTGGAGTCCATTTTAAATATTGATGGAGATCAAAATCTATTTTTGTTCAATTAAATTAAGTTCCACATCAGACTTTTTTTCACATCTAACAAAGACAATAGAACAGATCCACTGTTATCAGAATAAAATGCTAAAATGACTACCCATAGTCTAGTATTGTTAAAAGCTTGATGGCTTTTTAAAACCCCAAATTAATTTGGATGAATTACTGATTATTATTACCTGCTAAAAAGTATTTGTCAAAAATTTTGAATCTCCATTTAATAGGAATCTTGTATAATATAGGCAGTGTTCATCTTACAATCATCCCTTTAGTGCCCATTCAAAGTTATTATGGCACTAGAAAAAAGTGATCTATGACCATTTTAACATGACAGTTGCAGAAACCCCATAGTCATATGACCAAAATTCAGGCATTTAGCAAATGGCATATAATTATCACTGTTGCACTGTCCCAGTGTCATATGATCACTATTTGTAGCCTTCCCAGCTGGCTTCAACAAGCAAAGTCAGTGGGGAAAGTCATTCATTTAATGACCACGTGGTTCTCTTAAAAACTGACAAAAATGGACCAAAGCTTTGTGGAAATTTGGGGCTCAGCTGTGGTCGTAAAGCAATGACTACCTGTGGCTTGCACAATTTGCAGCATTCTTTCCTGTTTCAAAAGCAAGCATTATGTAGTCACGGAAAATGATATAAGTAGAGCTCCTTTATCAGAATATTCATTACAGATTTCTATAGATTTGTTTCTAAAAGAGAAACCAGATATTCCTTATGGTTTTTTTAAACCACTCAATAGGATCTATTATTCCAGTTGGTCTTGTGCCCCTATCAACTTTGATTGTTTAAAAGTATTTCCTTTGAAGTTAAAGATATAGCCCAAATCCTTTGAATGGGCTTCCAAAACCCTTGGAAGATTTATTCTATAGAGAAAAAATAATAATCTATCTGCTCAGTAAGTACTTCTATATTTATAGTTATAGAGACATGAATAAAATTCCATAAACTGAGAATACATGATTTCATAAGAACAGACATGTTCCTGGATCTACTTTAACTTAACATTCAGTTGAAGTTTATCTTACCTAAGAAAATGATTTACTTAAATAACAAAACCTCAAAATTCAAAGACAAATGTATACACTATGAGAACAGATACAATATAAGAAGAAATACTGACTTCTGATACCTTCATATTTATAGCAGAAAGTAAGACAAAAGAGCTGATAAAATGTATTGGTATTGGGTAAAGTTGAGGTGCAGGTTTTATTCTTTTAGAATTTCTTCCTTATTAAGAGTGTTTGTAAATCTGGATGGCTTCTCTATGCATTTGTACATAATAAGATGAAATGGTAGAATATCAGATGATTAGATTTATCCAGTGGTGAAATCCTACCGATTCACACCGGTTCTGGTAGTAATAAAAGCTACCAGTTTGGTAAACCAGTAGTAAGAAAAAAGGTATTTCTGACAATCAGCTGTGCCGCGCGATTTAAAATTGCTAGATAGCAGGAAATCCTTTCTAGTGAATCTAAATCACGTGGCACAGTTGTTCCCCCCCTTGCTGTTCTACTCTACTTCCCAAGTCTTTTTCCATGAGCAGCGTTTGGTGCGTACTGCGCATGCGGTGTGCATTTGACACACACACTGCGCAAGCACATGCAGAGTGTTTGGCATGCACTGTGCATGCACATGCACAGCATGCATTTGACATGCACTGTGCATGTGTGCATGCAGCATGCATTTGGCAGCATGCACGGGCAGCAAACCAGTGGCAAACTGGGGAGGATTTGACCACTGGATTTATCTCAAAACTCAATTTAATTGATGCTGGCTGTGAAGCCTACAACATTTTTAATATATTATCTAAACCAAAGGTATGAATACTTGGATAGTAACTGCAACATTACAACAGTCCACTGACATGTCAGTTCATTGATTTGAGATTTTTAAAGGCTTATTTGTAGTTATATCTAACAGTTAATGCATGGATACCATAATGAGGAATGGAATAGAGAACTTTTAGTGATTGCCTAATACCAACATGCAGGCAATATAAGAAAAAGAAATTGAGAAAGATTTAACAGTCATTTTGGAGTAGATTTGGAGTAGAGTCATTTTGGAGTAAATTCACTTTGGTAGGGTAAATAAAAGTAATGGTGGAAGTATATTTGTTTGGTGTAAATTATGCTTGATAATATCCATTAATCATCTTTGTGTTTTATCAGCTTTACTCTGGAGACTTTTCTAAAAAGTTTGAAGAGTTTATAAAAAGTTTGCATTTTTTTTAAAAAAAAATATTTTCAAAACAATCATCTATAGGTTGAGTGATAGATAGCACAGATTAACACTTTACTATTTTGGTAACTGAGAGAAAAAAATGAGAGATCAAGAGTTTTCTTAGAATTTACTTTGTTCCTTGTAATAGAACACTTGAGGTGTCTGAAACGTTTCAAGATGTTGCAACTTTTGTTCCATTTGTGTAGCATTCAGGATATTTCCCTGGAATACTTTTAAAGTAGGCTGGAATGTCCCATTTTCATTTTGAAATTTTATGAACAATGTATTTCATGAATACCCCAAAGCATTACATCATATTTATACAATGACAATCTATTTTAATCAGCATTCAACATTTACCACTTAAAATTTAAAGAGAGACAAGGTGTAATTATTAAACTGAAATGCTGTTGACAAAAGTCTGATGTAACACAATAAATCTGTCATGAAAAGTGATTTTTCAGAACAGTGTGTCATTTATTAATCCATCTTGTCTTTCTGTTGAATCCACAAACATTCTTATCTTCAAAACCTCCTAAATAAGTAAAGTGAAGTTTTTTCAAATTCCTTTTTCATTTATTTCCATTTCCTGTAGTCTCTCTCTTTATTTACCTTTACCCCCTGTAGCTTTCTCTTTAGCCTGTTAATTGGCAGTACCTAACTGACTCTGGGTGATCTTAAAAAGCTAAGCAGGATTAGTCTTAGCATCAATGTTAAAGCATCCATAAATCTCCATAAACTAGGCTGGAAAGTTGAACAAACTATTCCCAAGAAAACAACAAGAAGTTGTTTCCAAATTTGTGAAATCATAAAAAGTCAAGTTCAGTTTGAACTAGATTTTACCTTTAGCTCGTTCCAGCATCATTAGGATCCTGCTTCTCAGTAAAAGAACCTAACCACACCATTCAATGCTGAAGGGTTCTTGACCAGATCTTGCAGTGGCAAAATATATGTTGTTTTTGAGGTAGTGTTTTACATTCATTGAAAATTAACATAAGTAAGAAAAATATTACACCCCTGCTTCACAAGTGCATTGGTTGCCAGTTTGCTTCTAGGTCTAATTCAAGGTGCTGGTTTTAATCTTTAAGACATTCACAGCCAGTCTACCTGAGGAACCTTATCTCCCCAGTTACATCAGCCTGCTCCAATAGATCTGGTAGAAAACTTATGCTGTGGGTACCACCATCCCACATGTCTTCTCTGCCATAGCATCCTCCATGTGTAACATTCTTTCCCCCAGACCCGATTATACAGGTGAAACTCGAAAAATTAGAATATCGTGCAAAAGTTCATTTATTTCAGTAATGCAACTTAAAAGGTGAAACTAATATATGAGATAAGACTCATTACATGCAAAGCGAGATAGTTCAAGCCTTGATTTGTCATACTTTTGATGATTATGGCTTACAGCTCATGAAAACCCCAAATTCACAATCTCAGAAAATTAGAATATTGTGAAAAGGTTCAATATTCTAGGCTCAAAGTGTCTCACTCTAATCAGCTAATTAAGCCATAACACCTGCAAAGGGTTCCTGAGCCTTTAAATGGTCTCTCAGTCTGGTTCAGTAGGAATCACAATCATGGGAAAGACTGCTGACCTGACAGTTGTACAGAAAACCATCATTGACACCCTCCATAAGGAGGGAAAGCCTCAAAAGGTAATTGCAAAAGAAGTTGTATGTTCCCAAAGTGCTGTATCAAAGCACATTAATAGAAAGTTATGTGGAAGGGAAAAGTGTTGAAGAAAAAGGTGCACAAGCAGCAGGGATGACCGCAGCCTGGAGAGGATTGTAGGAAAAGGCCATTCAAAAGTGTTGGGGACTTTCACAAGGAGTGGGCAGAGGCTGGAGTCAGTGCATCAAGAGACACCAGACACAGACGGATTCTGGACATGGGCTTCAAATGTAGTATTCCTCTTATCAAGCCGCTCCTGAACAACAAACAACGTCAGAAGCATCTTACCTGGGCTAAAGAAAAAAAGAACTGGTCTGTTGCTCAGTGGTCCAAAGTCCTCTTTTCTGATGAGAGCAACTTTTGCATCTCATTTGGAAACCAAGGACCTAGAGTCTGGAGGAAGAATGGAGAGGCGCACACTACTGCAAGATGCTTGAAGTCCAGTGTGAAGTTTCCACAGTCTGTTGATTTGGGGAACCATGTCATCTGCTGCTGTTGGTCCACTGTGCTTCATTAAGTCCAGGATCAACGCAGCCGTCTACCAGGAGATTTTGGAGCACTTCATGCTTCCTTCCACAGACGAGCTTTATGGGGATGCTGACTTCATTTTCCAGCAGGACTTGGCACCTGCCCACACTGCCAAAAGTACTAAAACCTGGTTCAATGACTATGGGACTACTATGCTTGATTGGCCAGCAAACACGCCTGACCTGAACCCCATAGAGAATCTATGGGGCATTGCCAAGAGGAAGATGAAAGACATGAGACCGAACAATGCAGAATAGCTGAAGGCTGGTATTGAAGCATCCTGGTCTTCCATAACATCTCAGCAGTGCCACAGGTTGATAGCATCCATGCCACGCCGCATTGAGGCAGTAATTGATGCAAAAGGGGCCCAAACCAAGTATGCATGCTTATACTTTTCAGAGGTCTGATATTGTTCTATGTACAATCCTTGTTTTATTGATTTCATGTAATATTCTAATTTTCTGATATTGTGAATTTGGGCTTTTCATGAGCTGTAAGCCATATTTGTCATCAAAATTATGACAAATCAAGGCTTGAACTATCTCGCTTTGCATGTAATGAGTCTATCTCATATATTAGTTTCACTTTTTAAGTTGCATTACTGAAATAAATGAACTTTTGGACTATATTCTAATTTTTCGAGTTTCACCTGTATTACCAGGCCTGGGGCTCCCAGGAATCAGAGACATATTTAGATGGCTTCCATTTCTGAGGTGGCCATTCTTATCCTCTTTCCTTTTGTTGTTTTTAGATATGTGGTTTTATTTAATTGTTGTATGCATAAAAAGAGCCATTTCTGGTGAGATGGGTAGCTATACAACTGCAGAAATGGACAGACTCACAAAGGAATTACAAGAAAAAGAGGAACATGACTATTATTTAGTATGGGAAAAGTGGTACATTTGGTTGGAAGATAGAAAAGACAAAAAAGTTTAGAAAGTAACTGGAATGACCTAATATAGAGATAGGAACACAAACCACTAATTCAGGTTAACAGTGAACTACAAAGATAGACATAAGAGAATAGACCAAAACAAGGAGGAGTCAAAAGCACAAATAAGAACAAAGTTGCGACAACTTTGATAAGATGTATATTGAATTTTTGTTTACATGTTCTGTATGTTTTATTGTTACTTGTTTTGTTTTGTTTATATTTTTAAATAAATAAAATTTAATTTTAAAAAAAGAAGCTTTTTTTAAAATAACAACCCAGTTTCTCATGTTTTAGAAGGTATCAGATTTTGCTCCATATACAATCTAAGGCAAACAATATATTTCAATATTTTTTTACTAACAATATTTTTAAAAAAGTAATTGACATTAAACATATCAAACAATATTTTCAGGGCCTTTTTTATATATGTGGGTATGGTGAAATTTCCTGGTACCTGACAATTAAAACCATGGAAAAGTTTATTCATGGTGTAGATGAATGTTAGCAAACGTGACATTTGCTATAATTGAATATACTTAATGAGTACATCTAAAGTACCTGCTAATAACTTATCAATGTATGTGTTTCAATGATTACCTCTGGGTAGCTTAATATACATGATATAATTTCTTTTCCACTTTTAATTGGAGAGATTCAATGTCTCATGTTAGAATTTACAGCAATCCATTTGCTCACATTTCCACCAAAAGATCTGGTTACGATTTAAGTTTAATCCACTAACCTTTGAATTTTTGAGAATTAAAACAACAACATCAAAAGAACAGTGTTTGTTTGATTTATACAGATTAAACTAAATAGATTTAACAACAAAACCTGCTTTCTGTGTTCAATCAAAATTTTCAAACCTGAAATCACAATACTGAAGTAATTTACATTCAACCTCCAAATGGTATTGGAATCAAAATGCATTATCTGTTTCAGCTAGGCTGTGATCACCAGGAAACAATGCAGCTGCTTGAAATATCTTTTTTCTTTCTTTTATTTTCTTCCTCCCTCCCTCTCTTATTTTTGTGCCTTGGCCTTCGCATTAGGATGCCAACTCAATCCTGAGAGACATGATGAAGAGTTTAGAGACCAGTTGTGAAACAGGCCAGAAATGAAGATTAATTTATGCCAACGCCATCTTTAAAAATTAAAATAAAACATAAAATGTTGACAAGAAACTTACTAAAAGGCAGAATGGCCACCTTTTTATAGTAGACTGGTTAGTATTTTGGGTTATGTATAGGTACTTTAAAAATCGTCAAATATGTTTTCTGCTGGTCGCAACAACTAACAGAACTGATTTTAAAATATTGTATAGTTTGTATGATGGCAAAATGTTTCAAGAAATTATTCAACATTAGTTTGGGCACTCCATCAAAATTATAATTGTAGTAATAATTAATATCTTCTGTACAGACTAAAATGGTTTGGCTTTTAGTCCTGAACTTGTAATTAAGTAAACTTACTTTAAAATCAAGATGTATAACATGGGGGGTGTAATATAAATGTTAGAAAATAACATTTGGAAAGGCTATGATGTCAAAATGATGTCTGATGAAATAATTTCAAAGAACTATCTCACTTCCAACACAAAGTATTAAACAATAATAACACTGTCCAACATTAATTTATTCAGAGAAGGAAATGATTGTCCATTAAGCCTTGTAATAAGGTAGCAATCTCCATCTGCTTTCCTTTGAAATCCAGAATTTGTGGAGGAGGTTTAGATTACCAAACAGATGATGGGAGACTAGAACGATCAGTTAGATGAAAACTTTAAAGTTTTTTGCAATTATTTCTCAAAAGCCTGGATATACTTCAAACTGGTTTCTGGTCAGATTTTTATTATGAACTATCTTAGTCATCCTAATCAATGACTGGAATAGCAAGAATATGATTATAATTCTACTGTATATAACTTCTTTAAAATCTAACATAAGATTGTCTTAATACTGATGGCTTTCTGTCACTTTTACCACAGTAATTTTCACAATTACTGTGTGTTCCATTTGATCTCACAATAGAGTGGCTTTTATTATACCGGTAATAACATATTATACATATTGAAAGAGGTAGACACTAGAGTCTAAGGATCACTTGGGGGTAGGAGAAGGGGGGAAATTAGACTTCCTGAAATTACTTGAATTTGTATGAAGTAGAAAACAAGAGTAGGACCAACTGCATACAAAAATGTCTCAAACACTTGAATGTCAATAGTCATCTCTTTTTGTTCCTGATTTCCCTGTTACTTTGAAATCTTTGTATCTGATTTATGATCCTGATTTTATCCTGGCTTCTGTTTTCCTTCATGATGTGCTCCTTTTTTTATCTTTGACGCTATCTGTTCTTTTTTGATTAAAATTTTCTGGAAAAAATTATCATAGACATAGACAAGCAGTTACTAGTAACTGAAGAATCATTCATGAAAGCATTTATGAGTAAATATTAAAGTGAGATTATTGAAAAGGCTTTTATCATGTTTATCTGTGAGTCATGTAGCAACTTTTGCTCATTTTGCACTGCTAATTTCAGAAAAGTTTATGTTATAGATTCTCTCCAAATCACAATACTCTCATATAAGCTACAAGTCTTTATTTCATTTCATTTATTTCATAGCGCATAAATAAGTGAAATTGCAGCAATTCCTATTGCAAAAAAATAAATCTCTATATCAGTTCTACAGATTCAGATGAATGGAACATACATTCGCATATTTTAGCCAACCCCTTTTTAAACAGATTAGGACTGGAAGAGCCAAAGAGAGCTATTGTTATATAGGAACAAACAAGTTTATAATATTAATACAAATAATAATTTCTAAAAAGATAAGGATATAGCTTAATCTTTTATCACTTATCTGTATGTTTTAATGTACACAAGCTTTAAATATGCTTACTCAAAATAACAATAAAGGAGAATATCTGTAGCTTCAGGTTGAATGATGAGTCCTTGGTGCTCTCTAAGCTTGGTCATTTTCTTGCAGACTTTTCATAATCAGCACTGATGATGTTACCTACTCTGGGTAATGAAATGTCTGCAAGAAAACGACCAAGTTCAGAGAGTACAAAGGACCTCTCTTACTCAAAATTAGCATCTAGAATTTTTGAATTTGTTATAACAAAGCACTAAAATTTGCCCAACATAGTAAATGATCTAGTTTACAGCCTAAGAAAATTTTTTGCCATACTCATTATACTTTAAAAGCACAGCTTTACACATTATTCTTAAAAATAAAAAGCTAGCACATATAAAATATTAAACAAATTACTTATATGACCATGCTTATAATTATTTTGAGCTATGAGATTAACTGCTGTAAATCATCATCTGTGTTCCAATATTCTGAGACATAAAGAATATCTGCAAACCATTTGACAACTGTTACTCATATTTTTCTTAAATATTTTATACTACAAAGTATGTACATAGCTGTCCTGCAGACTTCAAAACAATTAGATTATGTCTTAGTATTTATTTTAATACAGATATTGAAAACATAATGCAATTGTAAGTTTTATATTAACATCCCAGAATATTTCACTTTCAAATTATTAAACTTTGCTAAACTATATCTATACATTCCAAAGTAATCTGCTAAATCCATGCTTAGCCATTAAAATTACATCACTCCAAAAATTATACAATTTTAAAGTACTTGATCAGAGTAAGACATGCAAACAATTAGAAACAGCAAGGGAAATGAGGAAAAAAAATAGAAATTAACACAACCACAATTAATAGAAGCTTAGCCCATGTTGTACAAATATACATATACACAAACACACAAACACAACTCACCAACAACAATTATTCAACTTTTCATTTCTACTATGCAATCCTAGTGCCCATTTTTTTCTTGGTGAGCTTTACCTTTCAGATTCTTTCAAGAATCGATTTTGGCTGTATATAAATCTTGTGTCCTCGATCATACCAAGCTTCTTTTTGTTGGTCTTTTTAATCTATTTCCTTCCTACCACAGAATTTTTTTTAGCCCTAGTGCATACTGATTCTGTCCCAAAATTTAGCATCACATGTGATATTTGTGCACAAAAATTCTCCTAGCAACTCTGGTTTAATACCTAACATTTTCTTTATTCAAGCTATGATTCATGCTACCATCTGTAGTTAGATATTGACAGGCAGTAGTCTTAGAATAGCTATTATATATTTGTTCAACAACTAGTTTTAGCATTTGCAAATTTAAATCATGGGGGAAATCCAAAATTTATCAGTCTACACTTGCTAAAACGTTTTTTAAAGGGATGCTTTTCCATTGTACAATTTCATATATATGAAACTTATTTAAGGGTCAAACAAGAAATTTAAGAAATATACTTTGCTAAGATATTACCTACCTTTTATTAGGACAATCATCTTGGGCTGCTTTAGGAAAGGAATTTTAAAAGCGAGGTTCAGCTACAATGTGGGAAAGAGACCAGCTTGTCTATCTTTAAAAAAAAAAGCTTCTCCAGCAGACAAGTCTGTAAATGTGTTTCCTAAAAATAACTCGAAAACCACCTTCAAAATTACAAATGAACAAAACATAATTCCATTTAACATATTTTCAGCTACTGCTAAATGGAAGATAAGAACAGGATTGTAGATCATGAAAGATAAAAGTAAATCATTGCCTCTCATCCTATTGTCCCAAGACCCTCCCAAAACTAGTATTCATACAATCTTAATCACATATTTCCATCCATGACCACTACTAAACAGTAAGCAAAAACGCACACACTGTTCATGAATTCACATTTAATTGAATTATATAACTAGGGCTACAGAGAAATTATTTCTGTTATACTTCAGTCTACGATTTAAAAAATATTTTAACCCTTCATTTGATTAATAACCTTTCAGATAAAACAACCCCTTTATTATTCAAATTCATTCTAGTTCTTGAAAAAAGCAAAAAAAGTTAATATTTATGCATTGTTCTTCCATATCAGTTTATTTCATAGCAGCTAGAAGATATAATATGATCTTCTCAGAGAGAGCTTTCAGTCATGCTTATTTGATGAGCCTTATACTCCCATATTAATCCTAAATTATAGGTTGTGAGACTAGCCAGAAATACCTATCACAATCTACATAATGAACACTGGGAGCCATTTTCAAATAGGTCTGTAATTTCTTCCCTGAACTACTTTGCAATCATAGGCTTTATGTGGGATTGTGCCAATTTGTTCTAACAAGCATAGGCATAATTATTATATCAACGATATAATATTAGCATTGGCTTCCCCCAAATCTTGGAAGTATAACACAAGATGGTAGTTTTCATTCATAGTATTCTATGTATCACAGAAAATATATGGCTTGTTTTTAATGATTAGGATGTGAAATAATGAGTAAATATTGTAATTGTGATGTCATGCTGGCCATGTTATGTATTGGAGATAATTGCTAGTTGAATTGCTATTGGAGTGGGGAAATACTCTCTCCTGATTGGTTGTTGGCTGATTAGTTCCCTATTAAAAGGAACTATGTCAGCTAGGGAGTTTTTAAGTTGCCTTACAGACAGTAATAAATAAAGAGCTGTTAGAGATAACTATAGCCTAACCTCCAGTCTTCACCCAGAACATAACAGGCCACATGACCATGGAAATGTCTTCAGGCAGTGCTGGCTCCAGGCCTCAAAACAGAGATGAGCATTTCCCCTTATAGGTGGAAAACTCGCAATCCGCAGGAACTTCTTTCCTTTCCTTTTATCGTAATGTGTACAATACGTATAGTATTTATAATGACATTATTTTTACCGAGAAATCATTCAAAGTTTTAAATAATTCAACTGAGAAATTTTTTTTAAAAAAACAAAAGAAATAATTTTTAAAGTAGTATTAATTGAATGAACTTCTGCCTGGTTATAATTAAAGATATTAATGCATTTATCAAAGATATAATTTTACTTTAAATGTCTTTTTTTCTGTTTTGTAAAATTTATCTTAAGGCAAAAAATGTCAAGGGCAAAGAATTAGGACCACACATAAAGTTAAGTTGGTTTATTGCTCATGTCTTTACACAAGAATCTAGTCAGCACTAAATTGGCACTAGTTAAAAGTTAATGGAATTCAAGGACTGGACTTGGATTGCTTGTGGACACGTAACAACTCCAGGCTTATTCCTCTCTTAACTCCACCCCCAGGCTCTGCCTCTCATTCTCCTATAGAAAATGAAACATTCAGTTTGTCTCATTTTATTTCAGAAGAAAATATCTGTATTTATAAAAAGCTTCTTTTAAATTCCTTTTTATTGCAAACATAATTAGACTAATTTATGCAATGGATCAGATAAAGCAAATATAAATCTGAATGGATCTGAATATGATTATCTGAGAAATAGCTTTTGCTTAGAAATCAAACATTGCATGGCATTGCATGTATCAATCACCAATCAGTCCCAATCGATCAACATATAGTACTTCAATGATGATATAGAACAAGTCCTTGTTGACTTTTAAAACTACACAGATGGATTGTCACACTGCCAGCCATCTTTTCTTCAATTTCCTTCCACCTTTGCTGACATTAGAGCTTTTTCCAGAGAACTGGAACATGTCCAAAGGAGAAGCTAATTTGAATCTGTCCACAATTTTATCAAGAGACTTCTTCAACATCAAATCTCAAAGGCAACAAGACTTCCTCTCTTGCTTCTTTAAAGTCCAACTTTTGTTTCCAGAGAGTATCAGAGGGAATACCATGGCTTGTGTGATTTTGATCTTTCTGAGTATAGGGACGATGCAGCATTTGAATATCTTTTTTCAAGGCCTTTGTGGCTACTCGACCAAGTCTGTTACTCTAAGGCAGGCCTGTCAAGCTGGCAGCCCGCAGGCCAGATACAGCCCACAGAGACCACACCCACCCCAGCTCTGCAAAGGCAAAAAATATCGTGATACATCAAGATACTGCAACACATACCAGAAGAATTGCCTTTGGATTTATTGGATACCCCAGCTGGACTATCTACAAATCTGAGAGAAGTGGCATCTAACCTTAAGGTGATGACTTATCAAGGCAAGGATAAGCATGGAAACCAATTAGGTGAAATACAAGGGATAAAAAAGAAATATGAGATACAAAAACAAAACCAACAAGACCAATCTACAAAGCAGAACAAAATCCGACCGGATGATACACAATTTGTAGAAAAGAAACCAGGATGGAAAACAAACCCACAAAAAGAAAAGAAAAAAAAAAAAGAAATAGGTGGCATAAAAATAGAAATTTCTAAATCAGGCAACAGTGAAGCCAGTGACTTTAAAATATGAATTATTATGTGTAAACACAGAAGAGGCGACATATTGGTTAATATCATCCTGAAGATTGTGGCAGATCTCTGCATGGCCGTAATTTGGGGACGTGAAATGAGCCTTAAACTGATGGATTTGAATTATCCATATTCGAATTTTTTTTTTGTGTTGATAAATATATTATATTACCTCGAATTACAAGGCAAGAGAATTATGCTGGGGCATGCAGAAGATCGGGTTGTTACCCACTACGATGATGGGAATTAATAATCCTGATGAAACCCACAATTATTATTATATGGAATATAATTATAATGTCACTCGGGTGGTTGTTTTTACTTTTATATATATAAGAAGATATTTACTACTGATGGGGGCAGATATGATTGAAGATCCTGAATAAACTGTTGCACCAGCAAGCTATGTTACCCGATTATGGATGTTGGTTCTACCAATCCAGTGGAAAGACCTCAAAGAAGATACTATATGGATTATAAATTTAAAGTCATTGTCTTTTCTTTTTTTTTATTTAGATATAATGGAAAATATAGACATATATTTTTAAGTAGTGTGGGCAGTGAATCAAAGATATTAAGAAATGTTGTGTATGGTAATTTTGCATGATAGTGGGTGAATAAGCTAGTTAGTAGATTGATTAGTCTAAGAAAAGGGATTTTTAAGTGATATATTTAGGGGAGTGGAGGAAATGGATACAGTGGAATAAATGTTAAACTAGATTTGATGGGGAAGGCTGCTTTGAAATGTCATAGTAATATACATAGAAGATTAAATGTTAAAGTAGGACTTATTGTATAGTTTTAAAGTGGAGAAGTTATAATGTCATAGTATAATGTCTTTTTTTTTCTTTTTCCTTTTTTTCCCTTTCTTTTCTCTTTTCTCTTTTCTGAAATGTATGGATAAAGGGGGATGTTATAATATTAATAATATTTTTAGTAAGTAAAGGTCAATATCTAGAGGAGGGAGTAAGTAATCTGTTATGAATTAGTTTTTTTTTTGTTATGAAGAAGTCACGGGGGGGATGGGTGGGGTGGGGAGGGGGGGTTAGGGAGGGGGAGGGAGAGGGGGGGAAAAAAAGGGGGAAAAATCTGTATTTGAAAACTTTTTCAATAAAAAAAAAAAAGATACTGCAACACAATCGAGTTTGACACCTCTGCTCTAAGGCATATTACTGGATTGCTGATTCCTTTACTATTGATGGTTGATCCTAAAAATCAGAAGCTATCCAGTTTCAATAGCTCCATTGTCAATTCCAAGGCTGCTTGTCATTAGTTGTTTTATCTTTAATTTTTCATACTCAAGGAATAGTGACAATATTTGATCCCTTAGTCTCAAAATTCAGAGCCTTGTGCCTAAAAATATTAATAATCCATCAAATCAAAATCAGTAATAGTTCTTTCTTCATATGTTAAACAATTGTATGAGGAGTAAATTTTTACACAAAGGGAAAAAACAGTCCAACCTATCAAAAACAGCACCACAAAAAAACAGATTAGGAACACAAGTTAAAATAGGGAAGAAAATGGTAAGTGAGCACCTGCCTACTCTAGACGAGTTCAAATCACCAGGACCAGATGGATTACACCCCAAGGTTCTGAAGGAACTGGCAGACGAGATCTCAGAACCACTGAACTATATTTTTCAAAGATTCTGGACCACCGGGGAACTGCCAGAGGACTGGAAAAGAGCTGATGTATTTCCCATATTCAAAAAAGGAAAACAAATAGATCCAGGAAACTACAGACCTATCAGCCTGACCTGAATACTAGGGAAGATTCTGCAAAAGATAATCAAGCAACAAATCAGCGAACACCTAGAAGCAAACATAGTAATAACCAAAAACCAACATGGGTTTGTCAAAAACAGATCGTGCCAGACTAATCTTATTGCATTTTTTGACAAAGTGACAAAATTGGTGGACCAGAGGAATGTTGTTGATATAATTTACTTGGACTTCAGTAAGGCATTTGATAAAGTAGACCATAACCTACTACTAGATAAAATAAAAAATGTGGATTAGACAGCATCACCACCAGATGGATTCGTAACTGGCTGACCAACCACACACAATGTGTAGTCCTCAATGGAACTGCATCTACATGGAGGGAAGTATGCAGTGGGGTACCCCAAAGCTCTGTTTAAGCCCAGTACTCTTCAACATCTTCATCAATGATTTGGACGAGGGGATAGATGGGGAACTCATCAAATTTGCAGACGACACCAAGCTAGCAGGAATAGCCAACACTCCAGAAAATAGGCTTAAGATACAGAAGGATCTTGACAGACTTGAACATTGGGTACTATCTAACAAAATGAAATTCAATGGTGAAAAAAGTAAGGTTCTACATTTAGGCAGGGAAAACAAAATGCACAAGTACCTCGCTCAATTGTAGTAACTGTGAGAGGGATCTTGAGTCCAAGTGGACAACTATTTAAATATGAGCCAGCAGTGTGCAGCAGCTGCCAAAAAAGCCAACACAGTTCTAGGCTTCAAGAGGGATAGAATCAAGATCACATGAAGTGTTAATACCACTTTATAATGCCTCGGTAAGGCCACACTTGTAATACTGCATCCAGTTTTGGTCGCTACGATGTAAAAAAGATTTTGAAGTCTAGAAAGAATGCAGAGAAGAGCAACCAAGATGATTAGGAGACTGGAGGCTAAAACATATGAAGAATGGCTGCAGGAACTGGGTATGTCTAGTTTAATGAAAAGAAGGACTAGGGGTGACATGATAGCAGTGTTCCAATATCTTGGGGGTTGTCACAAAGAAGAGGGAGTCAGACTATTCTCCAAAGCACCTGAGGGCAGGACAAGAAGCTATGGGTGGAAACTAATCAAGGAAGGAAGCAACCTAGAACTAAGGAGAAATTTCCTGATAGTTAGAACAATTAATCAGTGGAACAACTTGCCTTCAGAAGTTGTGAATGCTCCAACACTGGAAGTTTTTAAGAAGATATTGAATAACCATTTCTCTGAAGTGGTGTAGTGTTTCCTGCCTAAGCAGGGGGTTGGACTAGAACACCTCCAAGGTCCCTTCCAACTCTGTTAATCTGTTCTGTTAAATATGATTTCCCATTCCATTCTAGCCCTACACAAGATTCTTCAATACAATGTACAGATTTTTCCATCAACTTGAATGGATAGCAATGACTGCATATATTTATCCTTACACTAAATTGAACAGGGAGCCTATATTTGGAAGTTTCTTGGACTTATTCATGGGCTAGACTGCATTTAATCAGCATTAAAGAAAAATGAACAGAAAAGAAAAACAAAAACAAAAAAAATACTGTGATGAAATAAAATCAATCAGTTTTTAAAAAGTCTTTATCTATGACCACACTAAATAATGCTTAATGTTTATTGAACAAGGTGTTGCTGATAAGTTGAATGCAAATATATACCATTTATCAAGGACTATAAACCTGGTGCCACACTGACTATCTGACACTGAATATATATATATATATATTGCTATCTCTCATGATCAGTAAATTTATAATTTCTCAGTGATAAATTGCAAAATTTCATCTCATCCTTCATCTTTACTGACTTTTTTTCATTCTCACTTCAAAAATAAGCAGTTCACTTTTGACAGTTTTCAGAAATTCAGATTTGAGGCTTTATCATTTCTTCAAGCATTTTTTGTAATATTTTTAGAGTAGTTCCTTTTCATATTGGTTGCTCTAATGAACCTCTCCTTTCCTCACATTGCTGTATAGGTACTCCTTGACTTACAACAGCTTATTTAGGGACAATTCGAAGTTACAACAGCATTGAAAAAAGTGGCTTAGGACTCTTTTTCACACTTGCGACCATTACAGCATCCCCATGGTCATGAGATCAAAATTCTGATGCTTGGCAATAGACTCATATTTATAATAGTTGCAGTGTCATGTGACCACCTTCTATGACCTTCTAACAAGCAAAGTCAATGGGAAAGACAGATTCACTTAACCAAGTTACTAATTTAACAAGTACAAGTACAGTGATTCATTTAACAACTGAGGCAAGGAAGGCAAGGAAATGGGGCAAAACTCACTTAACAAATGTCTCAGTAACATAAATTTTGGGCTCAATTGTGGTCATAGGTTAGGTCTACCTGTATACCTTTTCTGGTGATTTTTGTTTGTTTATAATCAAAATTGATTACCAATTTTGAAATAAAACAATTGATACCTCTCTCTCTCGCTCTCGCTCTCTCCCTCCCTCTCCCGGTTCACTTTCTTTCTTTACACTGTTAAGGCTTTAGTCTCATCTATCTTTCTACAGTTTTAATCATACATTCCATCTCCTGTTACAGTTGACTCCTTGTTTTGTAAATTCCACCAATTATCTTTTTTCTCCCTTTGATGTCAGACAATCGACATTTCCAGGAAGGCCTGGTTGGTTGGTTGGTTTATTTAATTACTTCCATATAAATACTAAAAGCACTTTCTCCAAAATCATTGTCTTTCACATGATTAATACAATCCCCTTTATCCGTTTATCACTTTTTTAGTCGAAATATTGATTAAGTTCTTCACTGTGCTTCTAAAATATTTTTAAAAGTATTGTTTTCCTCTGTATTTCACTTTCTGCAATTCAGAAAGAAAGGATGACTCACTGAGAAGTTTTCTTTGTCCCGCTATTTTCAAAGACCTCTTTTCAACTGTTGTCAACCTTCCAAGTAGACCAGACAAGAAACACAAGATGAGCTAATTCTATTCTATTCTAAGACTGCATTAATAGAATTTTGCAAGTCTAAAAGTAGAAATCTCCCTCCATCTCTTTTTAAGTTAGGGTGGATTCTTTCTAAGATTCTTTCTCTGCATTTACTGGTTTGCAGGCTCTTCTTCCTTTTATCTGATTGCTTCCTAGGAAGCATATCTCCCCTCCCCTTCAAAGGTTATTCTCACATTCCATTTACATATGTAAATTGATAATTTCTCAAGGGGATTAAGAAAGTGAGGATTGGTCATACTTAATATCTTTTAAATTCTCACATTCCATTTACATATGTAAATTGATAATTTCTCAAGGGGATTAAGAAAGTGAGGATTGGTCATACTTAATATCTTTTAAATGACTTCATTGCTAGTGCAAACCAGCTGCTTCTCCTCTACATCCCCCCACACCAGTCACTCTACTTCCATCTCACTGTCTCCTCCTGACACACAACTGTCCCAGAAACTATCCTTTCTATCCAGAAAGACATTTGTCAGCTACAAATCACTGTGGACCAGCATTCTCTTTACTGCTCCATCTCTGCTACTTGGAGATATCAAGTACAGTTCACTCAGAATCATTTATTTCCTAACAGCTAGCAAAAAAGTTTAACTGCCTTAAACACTGGAAATATATTTACTAGCTACATTCCTAAACTGCCAATTATAGTCAATTTACAATTTACAGCACTTAGAAAAAGCATAAAATGCACAGAAACAGCAATAAAAGCTCCACAAATAACACAGACACCTTCCAGAATATAAGTAACTTCTGGAGACAATAGAAAATAGTGAAATATAGAATAGAATTAAAGAAAAAAATGTTGGTAGAATTGGAACAAAATTCTTGCCAAGATTTCAAAGATGTCAGATGTCTGTCCCAATGGTGGTTCATATACCACACAATTTTCATTTCAATAAACAATAAATTATAATGTTTTTCCTATCCAGTCATGTCTGACTCTAGGGCACAGTGCTCATCTCCGTTTCATGGCCAAGGGAGCTAGCATTGTCCAAAGACATTTTCCATGGTCATGTGACCAGCTTATCTACTCACTTTTGCATGCTTTTGAACTGTTAGGTGGGCAGGAGCTGAGGCAAGGAATGGGAGCTTATCCCCTTGTGCAACGCTTGGATTTCCAGCTGACAAACTCAGCATCTTTAACTGCTGAGCCACTGTGCCCCCCAATAAACAACCTGGACAAACCTGTATTCACATAGGAACCACAGGTTTCAGACAACAACCTTGAGTTCTAACATTCCATAGATTTTAAAAATCTAAAATACCTAAGTAGAATTAATAAATGTATTAATTAATTAAATATATACAAATTGTGAAGTGCATTTATTTTCACTTTTTTCTTCTTGATAGATTCATGGGTAATATATGCCCCTATTAATATAAAAATTATAAAAATCTTATAAAAATAATTTATAAAAATTATAAAAAAATTATAAAATAAAAATCTCTTCTATCACATATGTGTCATTCAGGATTACCAAGTAAAGATATATTGTTAGGAATAATAATTTTTATTTAAGAGAATCTAACAAATCAAGCCCCATTTTTTACATAATTCTATAGAAAATGTATAAGCTATTGGCACAATGTTACTTTATATCCAAAAATATTGCTGTGCTGATATGTACAAATTATATAATTTTGGTAATTATTGAGAAGATCCCAATATTATCTACATATAGTAACTTATCTGCTTCTTATATACCTCATGTATATTGTCTAATTAAGCTAGTGTTTCTAAAACCAAATTAAATATAGGAGAAAACAACTGATGTATTTGATTGTTTCCCTAATGCAATTTTTTCTCACATAAACCCTGAATCTTCTATTTAGGGCTATGTATTAGGAAAATCAGTTCAAAATTAATTATATCTTTTAACTTTTGTATTTATGTATTTTATTTTGTGCCTGTTCACCGCCCTGAGTCCTTCGGGAGTAGGGCGGTATATAAATCTAATAAAAGAAAAGAAAAAGAAAGAAAGAAAGAAAGAAAATGAGTTATTTGTTTTCATTCAACTCTGGATAGCACCTAAAGAGTTAAAATTGCACAGTATCCATCTTCAACCTGATTTTTAAAATTATCAGTAAAAACAATTGCCTCTTTTGATGAAATCAAACTCTCAAGCATAGAAATAAGTGATTTAGCACCTGGTAAGATTTTGTTTATCCTTGTTTGAGACAGGAGGACAAAATAGGAAGGGAACAAAGAAGCTTATTTCTTATGTTTATGAGATATATTATCAGTAAACTTCCAAACATAGGAGAAAATTGCTTAATTAATATCACTGCTAATCAAATACTTTTAGCGAGCAATCTAGATTTAATTTTCAACAGTTTACATACAGAGAGAAGAACAAACTGCAGCTTAAAATGTCTCCAACATGATCAGAAGTCATCCTTGCCATTTCCTTTCCATTCATTTTTTATGGGTTATTAACATTTATACTATTCATTTCAGTTCTATTCTTTGACATATCACTATCAGTTCTACATATCTCTGAAATGTTCGTTAAAGTATCCTCTGAGTTTTGTCCCAAATTATTTGTTTACTTTTATTCTTAATTCCACTCATTCTACTAAAAAGTCTTTGTTTAACCCTTTTTGCCCACTTCTAAAACAGTTTCAGTTTCCATTAAAATTGACTTGCCTCTTCCCTACTCTTTTAATTTTAATGATTCCTGGCACTTTGAATCAGTCTTTTATTTCTATTCTAATTATGAAATACCTTTCTTTCATACCTTTGATTATTTTTTCTCATCTATAGTCTCTTTTACTTCATTTCACCAAGCATTGTTTTTATATGTACTATTTGCATATCTCCCCATATTTATTTTTGTAATATAATTCACTCTGTGTCAAACAAATCCCACATCCTCTTTCTTTACTCTCTATTCATTCTTTTAGGAAATTCACCTTTCTTCTCATACATTTCTTTGAGTTCTTGAGTTCAAGGTTGACTCATCCTTCCGAGGTGGGTAAAATGAAGACACATATTGTTGGGGGCAATATGCTGACTCTGTAAACCGCTTAAGAGAGGGCTGTAGAGCACTGTGAAGTGGTATATAAGTCTAAGTGCTATTGCTGTTTCCATAACATTTTCTCTTTCCATCCTTATATGCTTCCTCCTTTCCTCCTTTTCTTCCAGGTCCATTGATAGTATCAAGATCCACTCTGGGACCATCAAAGGATGATCCATCTCGCATTTAGTACATCTTGTCAATTGCCTTATTGTTTCATCATATACAATCAATCATATTTCTTTTCCTTTCTTTTCTTTTCTTTTTTCTTTTGCCATGCCTACACAGATAGACATGGGCTTAAACAATGTGTCAAAATAAGCAAACACTCATCATACAAAACTGTCTCTAAAACATTCTTGAACTTTCATATGATGAAGTCTTTTTTTCTTTACTTTTGTATCACTGCCATCTATTCATTTATGTTACCTAAAAAAGTAATTTTTCCATCTGGATCACATTCAGTCAGGATGTTCAGTTTTTCTCCAAAACCTGATCCCATTCCATTATTGTACTACCATTCACTGGAAGGTAACATGCAGCTATCACCAGCCTATAGATTCTTACTTCTATTTTCCTACTTTCCTATCTACTTCTGATAAGGTAGGGAAGCAATCAATTGAGTTGCTTGCTCTATTTTTATTCATGCCAGTTTCAGCCTTCAATGCTAATGGTTTAAGAATAAAATAAAAGTCATTTTTGTATTTTTGGTTAGTATTTATTATTTATAGCATATATGTACAGCTACAAACTTGAAAGGGTTTAAGTGGTGCACAAAATAAGAGCACGAGTTAAAAAACAACATAGCAATGACCTAAGAAATGTACCCAAAAGGATAACAGAATCAGAAAAAGAATATTGTTAAATATTTGCCTCCATAAGAACAGCAGGTAAAGATCTGCTATGTGGTGAAATGTTGAAAAATAAGCTAACATGGTGAGCCTCTGTACTGTAACATTATTTTATTCATATTAGTCATTCTGGACTTATCCCTGATGAATGGTACAGCAGCATCATTGTCTCAGTCTTTTTAAAAGGTGATAGACTACTGCCTTTAGAGTACTGACCTAGCCATTTAATTAGCACTGTGGCAAATAAAAAAGTTAGATTCCTGTTAACACTCTTGTACAACAGAAAAAGATGTTTTGAAGGAAGAATAAAAAGAATTTAGGAAAGGATAAACTGAGTAGTTTGAGAATATTTCATTTGTAAATATACAAAGTTTAATAATGCAATAAATTAATGACGTACACTAAAAATAAAATATAATCCATACTATATTTATCTGTCTGGTGCCAATGACTCCAGTACTATTTAATTTCCAAAAACCATCAAGAAAAGCTACATTTTAACAGGCTTCAAAAGCCATGAGAATAAACTTGCCTTCATCTAGGACAGAGCTCTTCAAACTTGGCAGCTTTAAGACTTGTGGACTTCAATTCCCAGAATTCTCCAGTCAGCTCATTCTGCCAAGTTTGGGGACCCCTGATCTAGGAGTACAGAAGAGGACATACCTCACAAAGCCTTCTTGCAATAGGCATTCTGTTCTGAATGAGCAGAAATTATTTGGAAAAAATGGTCTTGTAAATATAAAGATCTTGTGCCATAAGCTAACTAAAGCCTAGTTTTACCCCAAGCATACTTACACTATTTTATGTAACTCAGAGGTTTAATCTAGAGAATCACTCGCATGGTGGGAGTACTGTAACCAATATGCCACAATAGGCGTAGTTGTAGTTGTTGTTGTTAGTCACGAAGTCATGTCTGACCCATCGCAACCCCATGGACAACATTCCTCCAGGCCTTCTTGTCCTCTACCATTCCCCAGAGACCACTTAAGCTCACGTTGACTGCTTCAGTGACTCCATCCAGTCACCTCATTCTCTGTCGTGCCCTTCTTCTTTTGCCCTCAATCTTTCCCAGCATTAGGCTCTTCTCCAGTGAGTCCTTCCTTCTCATATAGTATAAAGATACACAGATACTAGTATGATTTTCTTTATGGAAAATTCAAATTTAAATCACTTTTTCCTATCTGGAGCTTATTGATTATCCTTGAGAAATCACTAGTGTCTCAAAATAATTTTATATACTACCGTGTTTTCCGGCGTATAAGACGACTGGGCATATAAGATGACCCCCAACTTTTCCTGTTAAAATATAGGGTTTGGGCTGTACTTGCCATATAAGACTGCCCCTCTTCCAATGCACACCAAATAAAAATTAAAAAACATCAACTGGCTCACCTACAATGTAAAAGCAGGTGTGCTAGACCCAAAATGGACCCTGTAACAAGCAGGAACCTCACACAGCCACAAAAAGCCCCCCCAAAAAACTTTCACACTCTAAACACACACAACACAACAGGCTCACCCACAATGTAAAAGCAGCTGTGCTAGACCCAAAATGGCCCCTGCAACAAGCAGGAACCTCACACAGCCACAAAAAGCCCAAAAACCCAACTTTCACACTTTACACACACAAAATTCCACATACAGCTTTGTGAGATTTTGTGTGTTTGTGTAGTTGGAGTGAAACACTACAGAAACACACTAAATCTCAGAAAGCTGCACAAATATTATTTTATTTTATTTTATTTTTATTTTTATATGAAAGCTAAATTTAAAACTTCCTAAACGGCTTCCTAAATGGCTAGGTCTAAAAAAGAACAACTAAAAAAACCCCAATTGACTATTTTTTTTAAAGCTCCCAAAGGGGAAAAAAACTTACCCAATAGAACAGGGGTCTCCAACCTTGGCAACTTTAAGACTTGTAGACTTCAACTCCCAGAATTCCTCAGCCAGCTTTGCTTTGCTGGCTGAGGAATTCTGGGAGTTGAAGTCACAACTAACTCCTTGCTTGATTGCAGGCAGGGAGTTGCTTGCTTGCCTGAATAGATTCAAGCAAGCAAAGCAAGGCAAGCGTTGCGACTAGCAGCTGAGGTAAGCAAGCTGGAGGGGGAAAACTTTTTCCCTTTTACATGGCTCTGGCGATCCCAGCTGAGTTGCAGGGAACTCAGCTGGGATCGTCAGAGCTGGGATCCTCAGAGTAAAAGGGAAAAAACTTTTTCCCTTTTACGTGGTTTCTGGCGATCCCAGCTGAGTTGCAGGGAACTCAGCTGGGATTGTCAGAGCTGGGATCGCCAGAGCCATTTAAGGCTCGTCAGAGCCTTTCGGGCTGGTCTGCCTGGTTACAGGAGAACTACACCCGGCATATAAGACGACCCCCGACTTTTGAGAAGATTTTCATGTGTTAAAAAGTCGTCTTATACGCCGGAAAATACGGTATCATAAGTGAAGTAGTAAGTGAGTCAAGGTGATAGAATTCTGGATGATGCTACTTCAGATTACAAATTGGTGAACATTTTGGAACATGTCTACCATGCACAAAAGCTTATTCAATGAACTAGAATCAGCTAAATACGTTTTTATACGGCTATGTTAATTACATAATGCAATTTGCCTTCCATTTTTGTACTACTTGAACTGAAAAAAATCAGGAAGGAAGAAAACAATTGTGACCATATTTCTAATTACTTTTGTTCACTTAATTTGAAACAGAAGTTGATCTCTGTTAGTATACTTTCCTATGAAAGATGACAAAACTAGTACATTAAAAAAAACAAATATTTTATTCATTCTACATTCTAACCTTGCACATCAAGTGGAAATATTAAATTCTTGATATGTTGCACAGACAGTTTATTATGTAGGCATATATTTACAAAATCTAACAAAATGGGACACTTCAAAATTCTACTAAACCAGCATTTCATGTATTTTAGCCTTCCATCTATCACAAAATTACTGTAAGTATAAAAAATACATCCTCTAAACAATTCTGATCTTCACAAAGAGTAATACAGACATGTACAAAAATTAGTGTACAGTACTTTTTTTTTTAACAACCCTGCAATCCCTTGCATCAGGGTGGAGTCACAGTGACTAATTGGAGCTGAGCATTTATTGGCCAGATGCCCTTCCTGACCCCTACATGGAGTTCACAGCAGACAATTACTCGTTTTACCCAGAGAGAGAGAAATATCTGCAGCTAGAGAAGGCTCTTAACTCACAGCCTCCTGACTGTGAGGCAAGAGCTCCACTTCTAGGCCACCAAACCGCTCTATACAGCAATTTCATTTCACATTAATACTTTTTACACAATGCACTAAATATAAAGGATATTCATCTACCATTTAAACTACAATACACACCAAAGAATATTGTTTTCTTTAGTTATTCTTACCTGAAATGGTGACTGATTATTATAATTCTTTAATTCCTTGTTTGCACCTCGTAACAACAATACTCTTGCACAGCTGTCCTGTAAACAAATAGATTGTTTCAATCTTTGTTTCTATATCCATAATAGTAAGCAGACCATCTGAAGGCATAGGCTTTTTAAAATTGCTAATAATAATCTTAATCCCTCCTAGATAGGAACTAGGCTTTCAGAAAAAGGCATTCTATTACTGTGCTTATTAATTACAAAAAGAGCTAACTGAGGCTGAACTTCTGTTTGTCATTGTAAGAACTGTTTCCCCTAAATTCAATCCAAAATACACATGCCAAAAATGAGAAACGTAGTGCATACATATACATATATAGCATAACTAGCACAAGCTGTAAAAAGGATAATACACTGCCATATATCAAAAGTATCTCAGAAACCACCGAAGACTATTACGACGACATGGCATCAACTAAAACCAAGTAAATCCTTCCAAAACATCATAGTTAAACCAAAAGACCCAGAAGAAAAAACAGGAGTCATCTACAACATACACGTAAGACAAATAGTCAGAAAACTAGCTGAATACTTCCATTAATATCAATTAGCAGTTTCAAAAATATGATGAAAACTGATTAATTTTATACTTAAACATAATTTCAACTGGGAAACTGACTATCCTAGGCCAATCCAAGTCCAAAAATACTAGAGAATTCCTGGGAGACTGACACTCTGGCAAATCAGTCAACAATAGGCACATAGATATAAAAAATATCTACATACCATACAAGAGACAATCAATAAGTCAAAAAGGGAACAAAAAACCAAAATACTTCTCCACCAGCAATCAACACCCAGATGAACATAGATTAACACCAAGATTAACATCAGATCAACAATCAAGAAGTAAACAATACCCCAATCAAAGAACTGCCAAACAAGCTAACAGATCAACCAAACAACCACCAAGACTGCCCTCATCAACACTAACAGGGCAATCCATTAGAATATAAACTGATATATATAAACTGAATATAAACAGGACAACTCCCCTCAGGACAACTCACTGCAGAAAAATTCAACCATTCAATTTAATTATTTAAAATAATTAAGAAATTATTTTAATTTTTGTCATTCACAATTCATTTTGTCCCTCCTTTTGCATCCTTTCTTTAATGATTCTATTCCACAATTTCTTCGATATTAGTGTTTAGTTTAGATTAGTTTAGTTTATTTGATTTATATACCACCCTACTCCCAAAGGACTCAGGGCAGTGAACAGCCACAAGATAAAAACACATAAATACAAAATTTAAAAACAGAATAAAACCGAATTAAACAATTTGGCCGAAGACAGATTTAAAACACCCCAATAAATTAAGAACGAATTAAAATTTGTGTTTTAAAAAAGGGAAAAAGGGAAAAATTAGGCCAGCCCAGCCTGATGGAATAAAAGAGTCTTGAGAGCGCGGCGGAAGGTGCGTAGATCCGGAAGCCCCCGTATCTCCGGGGGGAGCTCATTCCAGATAGTAGGTGCCCCCACAGAGAAGGCTTTCCCTCTGGGAGCCGCCAGTCGACATTGTTTGGCCGACGGCACCCGGAGAAGCCCCTCTCTATGAGAGCGTACCGGCCGGTGGGAGGCTACTGGTGGCAGCAGGCGGTTCCGTAGATAACCAGGTCCTAAACCATGGAGCACTCTAAAGGTTGTAACCAAGACCTTGAAGCGCACACAGAAGACCACCGGGAGCCAGTGCAGCTCGCGCAGGAGGTGTTACATGGGAATGCCATGTCGTTCCCATAACCACCCACGTGGCCGCACTCTGCGCCAGTTGGAGCCTCCGGGTGCTCCTCAAGGGGAGTCCCATGTAGTGTAACTCTTGTTCTATCCCATGGTGAGTGGACCATGGCAAGTTGTCTTGTAGTGAGTTGGTTGCAGTGAGTTAGCCATGGCAAGTTGTCCTAGACCCATATTTGAGGATGTATAATGTAGTAAAAATTAAATTAAACTGAAACATAGAATAACTTTGTCACTTTGAATGTACACATATGCATACATTAAAATGAAATATACTTTATCTTCCAACTTCTATCCTCAAATATAGGACTGAAGCAGAGAATGCTTTGTTGGTTATGCTACTTTTTTACCCATGATATGTGTCTTTTTGCATTTTTCTCTTTGGTTATACTAGCTGGACGCCCGTGCTTCACTACAAAACTATGTGCTTGAACTTGATAAATTGACACTTACAGCCTGAAACTTAATGTAGAGTATGTTAATATAATGTAACTGGCAGTTGGAACAGAGGGTGAGGGGGAGTAGAATGTCCCAGCCCGCTAGCATCCTGTCAATGTGTGAGAGAGTTGAGGGGTGTTTGGAAACTCAAATAGATTTTGCCGTATGAGCAAGGAGGAGACAGGAAGGAGGCTGAGCGTGGCTTAGCTCAAGTGTTCTGCATTAAAGCTGCTTCCTGCTGTGAAAGTAAAACTGAAAGTGAAACTCCTCTCCTCTGCTTGCGTTTTGCATTTGGAACAGATTTCTTTTCAGGTGGGGAGGGGAGTAGAATGCTCTGATCAGAATGCTCTGATGGTCATTTCGAAAAATCCTTTCTTAGTGAGCACCTAGAAGCCAAGAGGAACATACATGGCAAATTTCAAGTTTGAAGGCTTTATGGTTCTGGAGATTTCGTGATTACAGCTTGAGTGGTTTTCACTTTTATATATATAGATATCAACTAATTAATAAATTGCTTCCTTTTGATGGGTAAAATGACCAGGGCAAATAATTAACTTCTGCTTCTTCTTGTCTCCAGCTGTTTGTATGAAAAAAATTTAGTCATGTTAAACCATTAAACATCTCAGTTATTATTTTAATATTTTCTCTTTATTGTTTTTCAGCACCCAAATCATAGCTTCATCTCTTCACTACTCCCATTTTGACATTTTAAGAAGATGCAAAATTGTTAACTAGCCATAAAATCATTAACTACTGCTTTAACTTGATCTTGCTACAGTAAATGCAGGAATATCCAAACACCTGGCACTATTCCAAAGAATAAAATATACTGAAGACATCCCAAATAGATGCATTATAGCATATATTTTAAAGTTTTTGATAGCTGACTCCCTAAGGCGGGGTATTAAACTGGCCAGATGCATCACACGCAGGCCACGCCCCGCCCAGCTCCACGAAGGGAAAAACTATTGTGAAACATCACGTGACGGCAATGTGACACTGCGAGTTTGACATCCGTGCTCTAAGGTAGTCACCTTCTAAAACTTTGTATGAATCTTTTTACTATTACTGCTTTGGAACTGACATACAAACATTATTACACCAACTGGCTTATTCTGTAAAACATGTGAACACCTCATTTATTTTCTGATCATATGGATCTACTGTAAGAAACAGATAATATAATAGTTTTCTATTTGGAAATTTCCAGACTTGAAACAACTAGATCATAGTAAGTTTCTATATCCATACATAAAACATTGACTCGTGCAACATTTAATACATACTATTGTTATGTAAACAGTGAATTATATACATTAGCAGGAGAAACTACAGGTAGTCCTCAACTTACAACAGTTCATTTAGTGACATTAAAACAACACTGAAAAAAGTAACTTACAACCATTTTTCACACAGCTGTTGCAGCATCCCCAGTCACATGATCAAAATTTAATTGACTCATATTTATGATGGTTGCAGTGTCCTGGGGTCATATGATCACCTTTTGTGATCTACTAACAAACAAAGTCAATGGGGAAGACAGATTCAATTAACAGTCATGTTACTAACTTAACAACTGAACTGATCCACTTAACAACTCTGGCAACAAAGGCCATAAATGGGGCAAACAACTGTCATTTAACAACTGTCTCTCTTAGCCACAGAAATTTGGGGCTCAATTGTGGTTGTAAGTTGAGGATTACCTATAATTGCTTGGCTGAAAAAAACTAAGCATTATGTATGGAAACAGTAACTTGAATTTTCATTCCCACATGAATGAAAACCATAGTACCCATGCATAACAGAATATGTATTTATTTTTATATTTATTTATTCATAAAAGAATATTTCTCAACAGCAAAGCTGTAATAACTAACCTGATTGTAAAGTGCACAGATATGCAATGCTGTGTTTCCAGATGCATTCTGAGCTCCCATATCTGCTCCATAAAATAGAAAATGTTCTAAATGCTGGACATGCCCATAACGACAAGCCTATAAAATAAAGTACTCATATTTTAATTAAATGTAAGTCAATTGTAATGTAAAATGTCATTTATATCCCTAAAATTTTAAAGCTTTGAGTATTATATGCACAAGTTATAGATGGTGAATACTGACACAAGCAAACAACTGACTAGCTTGGTTTTTTAATGGCCAAATTCTCACAACCATTCTATGTGTGCAAACTTGTGAGATTCACCCATTTAATTATTTTTAAGATTTATTTTAAAATAATTTAAAAACTTTTTTAGAAGTAAAAATATTGTTTTGGTGACTGAAAACTTGCATATAATTCAGTACATAACAACTGATAAGGTTGCTGTGTCTGCTTGAGACAGATGAAATGTGTAACTATACCAACTATTTAATTAATAAAGTGACTGTCTGCAACTATTTTTTAAGAGTGACTCTAGTGGGTCCATTTTCAAAAGTATTAGAACACTGGATGGTGAAACATTTAAGCAATATTTTAATTAGAGATTTATACTCTTATCACTAGCCTGTAAACACTTTACAAAACAGAAAAAAAAGGTATAAAGAATTTAACTTCTCAGTTCCTCTCGTTAGAAATAACTGTCATAATATGGTCCTCCTCTATTAACACCCCAATAAAATGGATAGCTAATAATAAAAATGTCCATAGATGATAGTAGTACCATGTTTCCCCAAAAATAAGACCCTGTCTTATATTTTTTTGAACCTCAAAATAAGCGTTTGGCCTTATTTTTGGTGAGATCTTATTATTTGGGGGCACATGGAGCTCCTCTTGCCATTTTACCTGATTTCCAGTTCTGAGTTTAAATATTTTTGGGAAGGACTTATTTTCGTGGGGAGGCTTATTATACTCATGCGCTCAAAAGTCCGATTAAGCTTATTATCAGGGGATGTCTTATTTTCGGGCAAACAGGGTAGTAGTAGTAGTAGTAGTAGTAGTAGTAGGAGGAGGAGGAGGAGGAGGAGGAGGAGAGATTTAGAATAGCATCAAGTACAACAAAGAACATTCTGAAATTATCTACTCATAAGCCTCAAAATAATATAAAAAGGCCACTGAATGGCACTAAATATGATGTTTCTGAGATGTGATTAAACATTTGTTGAGAATTATCTAAAACCAATTAAAAACACTTTATGAGTCACTGTTCTATTATCTCAAAGTCAAGACAAGTACTTATTTATACATTTTAATATACAGAAAACTTACACACATAGCAAGGCCACAATTGTAACTAGTGAAGATAACTTTATGATATAAATCACATGGGTAGGTCTGTATATAGAATGTATTTATTACTCTCTCTCTCTCTCTGTGTGTGTGTGTGTGTGTGTGTGTGTGTGTGTGTGTGTGTTTGGGTGAGGTTTGAACTCTCTGAGCTTCGTATTTGCATGCATGCATTTTATTACCTCACTAGGTAAGATCAATAGTGATAGTGTGGGGGTTGCTCCCTGTATAGTGTATACAGTAGCTTGCCCTGCCAATGCTGGTGGGAATATTGTCTTTTCTTTGTTTTTTCCTTGGTTAGGGTATTGTTGACTGCTTGATTGTTTGTCTGATGTTAATCCCTGCTTATCTGGGTGGTGGCTGCTGGAGAGGATTGTACTAATCTTTTTGTTTTCTTCTAGCTTTTTTTTATTCTCTCTCTTTAAAGATTGGTTAATGTGGTTTATCTCTATGTTTCTATTGATGACTGATTATGCCAACCTTCTGGGAATTCCTTAGCATTTTGGAATTTAACTTGGTCTAGGATGCCCACAGTTTCCCAGTTGAAACTATGATTCAATTGGAACTTGCTTTATGAAATTAAGGAATTTCCATCATGTCTTCTAACTGCTAAGTGGTGTTCACTTTATTAGTTTTCTGCTTGTTTGTCCTGCAGTGTATATTGTAAAAAAAAAAAAAAAAGTGTCACCTATAAACAGAAAGCTTCTATTTTATTTTTACTTGTGTAATGAACTTTTGAACCATAGAACAGAACTTTCCATAGCAGCAAAATAATGAAAACCCATGGATAATAAAATTATGAAGTAGGCAATCTATGAAATGCACAAAACTATGATTTGCAGCACCCACATACCATCATCCTAACAAAACAATTCTTTTAAAAGCCGAAAAAATGGTCCTGTGTGCGCGTGTGTATGTATATGTTTATGTCTATATCTGTATATCTAACATTTGCCTGTGTCTGAAATGACTGAAAAAACCCCAGCTTGGAACAGATGGCGTCTTCATCAGAAGAAGACATATCACATCCTGCACAATTAGTAGGGAAAAAAAAAACATGGTTGTATTACATCAATATTCCCTGTCTATTCGTAAGTATGTCCTCCCAATGCTAGCTTGGAAATCTTAAAGTTGCATTCAGATCAGGAAAGCCATCAGGTTGAAAAAGGTTGCTTTTACCCCAGTTAAGTAATTACATTGTCCATGTTATATCGTAGTTATATGTAAACCAACCTGATCTGTCTCTGATTATAGATAGCCCTCCATTTACATCCATTCTTTTAGTGACCATTCAAAGTCAACAACAGTACCTCAAAAAGTGATTTATAAATAGTCCTCATATTTACAACTGTTGCAGCATCCCCATGGTTACCTGATGAAAATATGGGCACTTGGCAACTGGTATGTAGTTACGACAGCTGCAGCATCCCAGTGTCATGTGATTGACATTGGCTACCTTCATAGGCAGCTTCTGACAAGAAAAGTCAATGGGGAAGCCAGATTCCCTTAATAAGTGCAGTGATTCACTTAACAACTATGGCAAAAAATATTGTAAAATTGGACGTGTTCCACTTGTTGAGCAACCAAAATTCTGCTCTCAATTGTGGTTGCAATTTGAGGACTATATGTATAGCTAAAAGCACTAAGACTGAATTTTTGTGATTGTTCTTAATGCAAACAGGGAAATACGGAATATAGGTAGTCCTCAAGTTACAACAGTTCATTTAGTGACTGTTCAAAGTTACAACGGCACTGAAAAAAGTTACTTATGACCATTTTTCACATTTATGACCGTTGCAGCATCCCCATGGTCATCTGATTTATATTTGGATGCTTGACAACTGGTTCATATTTATGACAGTTGCAGTGTCCTGAGGTCATGTGACCACTTTTTGCAACCTTCTGGCAAGCAAAGTCAATGGGGAAACCAGATTTAACAATCATATTATTAATTTAACAACTGTAATTATTCACTTAACAAATGGGGCAAGAAAAGTTGTAAAATGGGGCAAAGCTCACTTAATACATTTTTCACTTGGCAGCATAAATTTTGGGCTCAATTGTGGTCGTAAGTCAAGGATTACCTGTACACAAAATTGTTTTATTAGAAAATTATGACTAAATATATGACAGTCAACAAAGGCTTACTGGAAGTGAAAGCAAAATCTATACATGCTTTATACAAGAAAGACAAGAAATGAATGAAATACATAAAGGTGTCTTTGAAGTGTAGCACTTTCCTAAGGAGGAAATTACAGTACATGTAAATCTGTGATCTTTTAATTCAAGATATAACTTTAAAAGAATTTTATCTAGATAATTTAAGAATAACTCTAGATTTTTTTTAAAAAAAATCTGCTCTTTTTCCCCATATTTAAAGATATTTATCCTGGTTTTTCAGTTGGAGAGAAGTTTATTCATCTCAAATTTTTAATCACTTATTAGCTCTAACCTTAACTCTGCTAACTAAACCATAATTAAGTTAAACATGGGAGAGTCTGTCTTATGAGCACAGTTATGGCTTAGCTTCTCAGAAATTCTCAGAACTACTGATATTATATGCTAAATGAGAAAGTTCAGCATTGCCTAATGAAGTTAATTCTATCGATCAGCTCAAGAGGGCACTATAAGCACTGAGAATGATAGAACTTTAGAATGATTGTTCTAAAAGAGATACATGCACTTGCTATAAAATTAAAGCAGATTCGATTCTAATAGTTAAAGACCCTCTTTTCAACAACTGGAACTATGGAACTGAATCACTCTATGAAAACTTTCATTCAAGGAGAAGTAAAAATGTACCTACATCATTATCTTTTTACCAATACAATAAATAACTTTTTCATTTTGTTAACAAAATTAACGTGTTATCAAAAAACATAAAGTATCTATTTAGAGAAACATCAGACACAGCTACAGAAATTACTAAAACAAAATAAATAAATTGTCTGCTCAAAATAAAGTTGAACTGAGCAAAGGACACAGAAAGGACCAACAGTGTAACATCATGAATATTTTCACTGAGACAGCTAAAAATCATCAAAAACCTGATGCTTTAATAAAAATGAATACACAAGTAAATAATTTCTGTGCAAGAGTGAATAGGCACTAGAACAGTATGTTAGCATACAAAAATCCAATATATTATCTATATTGTATTCCATTGCATTGCATTGTACTTTATTGTATTGTATTGTACTGTACTGTACAATACAGTACTGTACTGTACTATACTGTATTGTATTGTATTGTATTGTATTGTACTGTACTGTATTGTATTGTATTCCATCTTCATTATTTTTATCTAGAATTCATGGTGGTGAACACAGCCTCCCTCCTTCTATTTTCTTCACAACAACCACCCTCTGGGGGAAGTTGTGCTGAGAGAGAGTGACTGGTCCAAGGTCATCAACCAGAGCCTTGGTGGCACAGTGGACTAAGTGCTGTTAAAGTAGCATTTAGTTGCCAGCTGCCTGCAATTACTGCAAGTTCAAATCTCACCAGGCTCAAGGTTGACTCAGCCTTCCATCCTTTCAAGGTAGGTAAAATGAGGACCCGGTTTGTGGGGGCAATAAGCTGACTTTGTATAAAAAAGAACACCACTTAGAGGGGGCCGAAAGCCCTACTAAGCAGGTATATACAAAAGTATGAAGGCTATTGCTTAACGCATTGTAAGCCGCCCTGAGTCTCTGGAGAAGGGCAGCATATAAATCGAACCAATCAATCAATCAATCAATCAATCAATCAGAGGGCTTTCATGGCAGAACTAGAACTCACAGTCTCTGTATATATATTATGCATAGCAATAAAAATATGTTTCAAATTGTTGTATGATTTTAGTAAAGAACAGTTTTGTTTAAAGTCATTTTTACTGAAGCAATTTTTTTAAGTACAATGGATTTGGAGAATTCCGTGCAACTGATTTCAGAATGGATTACACAATTACCAAATATTTGAGCAAAAGGTAAAACTGTCTCAGCAAAATTGATAATTATCTTAGTGTATTCTTTTCTACCTGGTGAATTTCCTGCCATCCATTTTCGTCTCTACAACCAACCGTAGCATGTTCATGTAGTAGCAACTCACAGCAAGATGGATCTCCTCCTACTACAGCAGTGTGATACAATGGTGTCAACCCACAGCTATCTTTGTAGTTTGGAGATGCTCCAAGATCTAAAAGAGTCTGCAAAGTAATTTTAAATTGTAACAAAATTCTGAAGGTGAATTGATTGTTATTTCTATATTTTATCCTTTTCAGTATAGCGGTAAACTGATCATGCAGTCCAATGAATTCTTATTTGAGGAACAGCCCTTAGAGAATATAGTGAACCATATAACTACATTGTTTGTTTTCTTTTGGTTAAGCAATTACTTGTTGACTAAACGGAACAATGGCTTTATAAATAATACTAATCCATAGATTATGGTTTGCAAACCATAATTTGCTGGATTCATGCATTACACTAAGAAAAAGTAAACTGTTACATACACAAAAGTATGAGTAGTACGGCATGACTATTTACTTGGAAATCATTGCATTAAACCTAGAGGTAGGTTTAATTTATACTAGCTAGTCTTTAGGATTAAAAGATCAGACTACAACAGTAAATCCCAGTAATGTCTGCAGAATCTTGAATGCAAACACGGTCTCTTTTTGAAAGTCAAGAGACATAATGAAATACATAGAAAAGGAACATGCTTGAATCATGCCATCAGAACTCTTGTTTTTATTAGACCAATTCTCCTTCATTCCCACCCCCCACTCCTCCAATGTGGGGATGTTGCTAGGAAATATATTTTACGTAGAAAGTTTGTTTTCCAAATTTACAATAAAGACAAAAGGGATAATTCATGCATTTATTTTCTCACCTTCTGTACTACAGTGAAATTTATAGGATTAATATTGCAATTCCTAATAACTCAGGAGACTGAATCTAGAATCTGTGCTTATATTACAAGTGTAATCTGTGTGCTTTCAAATTTACAAAGCAAAATTAGTGATTAGTGAGAACCAGCAGAAGAAACATAATTTGGTTGAAAGCGCCTTGATTAATAACTTTTGAACTACAGGTAGTCCTCGGCTTACAACAGTTCATTTAGTGACTGTTCGAAATTACAATGGCACAGGGAAGAAGAAGGGAGGAGTGGGGGAAAGGAAGGGGAAGTAGAGAAGAGGAAGGAGAGGAGTAAAGAAGAAAGTAGAAGATGATAAAAGAAGGGAGGGAAGGGAAAGAGAGAAGGAGAAGAAGGATTGTTGTAAAATAAGGGAGATGGAATGGTAGAAGAGCAACTCCGAGTATACTTAAATTTTTTAGGATGAAGAATGAACTAATATGAATGTTAAAAGAGAATATGTATGATTAACAATGGATAATAGACTGTACATTTAAGACATCTTTATGAGAAATAAAAATTTCAAAAAAAAAATTACAATGGCACTGAAAAAAGTGACTTATGACCATTTTTCACACTTATGACCATTGCCGCATTCCCCATCGTCACATGATCAAAATTCAGATGCTTGGCAACTGAGTCATATTTATGACAGTTGCACTGACAAGTGTCATGTGATCACTTTCTACCACTTTATAATGCCTTGGTAAGGCCACACTTGGAATACTGCATTCAGTTTTGGTCACCATGATGTAAAAAAGATGTGGAGACTCTAGAAAGAGTGCAGAGAAAAGCAACAAAGATGATTAGGGGACTGGAGGCTAAAACATATGAAGAACGGTTGCTAGAACTGGGTATGTCTAGTTTAATGACAAGAAGGACTAGGGGAGACATGATAGCAGTGTTCCAACATCTCAGGGGTTGCCACAAAGAAGAGGGAGTCAAAAGCTATTCTCCCAAGCACCTGAGGGCAGGACAAGAAGCAATGGGTGGAAACTAATCAAGGAGAGAAGAAACCAAGAACTAAGAAGAAATTTCCTGATAGAATAATTAACGAGTAGAACAACTTGCCTCCAGAAATTGTAAATGCTCCAACACTGGAATTTTTTTTAAGAATAGATTGGACAACCATTTGTCTGAAATGTTATAGTATTTCCTGCCTGAGCAGGGGATTGGACTAGAAGACCTCTAAGGCCCTTCCGACTGTTATTCTATTCTATCATTATTGTAACCTTCTGGCAAGCAAAGTCAATGAGGAAGCCAAATTCACTTAACAACTGTTTTACTAATTTAACAATCGCAGTGATTCACTTAGCAATTGTGACAAAAAAAGGTCGTAAAATAAGGCAAACTCACTTAACAAATGATTGACTTAGCTACAGAAATCTTGGGCTCAGTTGTGGTCGTAAGTCAAGGACTACCTGTATTCCATTTTCCTAAAGACAAATATTACACTGTATGACAATTAATGAAATAAAGTTTCCACATCCTTTTTCTTTTTACCAAATGAATTCTTCTTTGAAAATAAGCCTTGAAAGCCAAAAGCCAAAGATAGAAACCTTTGAGCAAATCTAGATTTAAAAACCCATTAAGCACACTGGAAATTAGTGCAGAACTTTTTACTTCTATTTCTTTTATTAAACAATATGCCTTGTTCAATTTACCTTCAGGGTCAGTTGATTCTTGGCTCTAGCTGCTTTATGTAATGCTGTCATTCCATCTTTGGCTCTAAAATCTAAATGAGCTCCTCCATTTTTCAGTGCTTTGATTACTTCTGCAGTATTGCTAAATTGAGCTGCCAGAGTTAGTGGGGTTTCTAGAGTAGACAAGAACGAAAACAAACTGTCTAGAAGTCAACTAATAGCGTTTTGTTTTGCATTTTCAACAGTTTATGCATTTAACATTTTTTATTTTTAATTAAATAAATCTCTTAATAACAGCTTGGTTTAATTCATACCTCCACTTTCTAAGTCATGATAGTTAGGATCAAGTCCTCGGTCTAGCATCTTTATTAGTTTTTCAATTGAACGGTGATGAACAAGGTCCATAAATTTTCGAAAATTAGCCTGAAAGTATTAATTTGAAAAATATTTATTGTAGGATAAGCGTTTCACTTAGAGGAAAAAATGATAGATTTTTAGATACAAAATCATACATAAATTTGATGAAATTGTCCATATTCAATATATCTTCTTATGTACTACTTATTTACCTCTGAAATATGAGTTCAGGGAAAACTCTCAAAAGAGTATATTTCATACATGAAATTTATGCACTCTTGAATTTATGTATTATTGAAATGTTGTAAATGCATAGACATAAAAGGCTTTCCTGATTTACAATAGAGATTAGTTATAAATTTCAGGTAGGGTATATTTTAAGTCTTACAAGACATTCCAGAAAGATTAGACTTAACATGCAATCTAACAAATGCATGAGTTAATTACAATTGACCAAATTATAAGGGATAAAATTATTAATGATTATCAGTTGTAATGGCTACATGCTACTTGCAGAATTAGAAGCAAGATCCTTTTGTCATTGCTAAAAACAAGTGTGTAAAATTTCCATGGCTTGGAGGCCCAACAGAGATTAGGATAATTTGCAAATAATAAACTAATCAATGCACATTGGGTTAGTTACACTACATTTTATTTCCCTAATTTGCATAAATATTCCTCATTGTTACCCTGCTAAATATTTTGTTTGAATTCTAGATCATTGCTGGGTACTTGACTGCTACAGCAATATCATATCTAATTGAAATATTCCATGGTCATAGATTAATATTCATGTGTACTAATGTCCGCAGGAGAATTGATTCACATTGCACACATGTCGAAAGAGGTGAGGCTTCAATCAACCGCTGTGACTCTTGCCTTTTATGACTTTGTGCAAAGGAATATCACTATCACACCAAAGTTGCAATTTACATTGTCATATGTCCTAATTAAACTTTGTAACAGCAGTATTTGTGCAATGATGTTACCATGTGCATTATTACACTTTGCTCCAGACGTTATTGTTAACATTATTTTCAACTTATAAGATAAAGACAGTATTTTAAACAAAGAATTAGCACAGAACCTGCCATACAGCTTTCTTGTTGTGGGTGCATCTTTTGGGTTTTCAAAATTAAAATGTTATCCATTAACTCTGAAGACCTTAAATGATTTGCTTCTCTTGCTGCCATCATCAAATTTCCCTTCTCATTTCTCTATGACTTTGAGATAACATGACTAGGTGAAGCTTGGGGAAAGATATAGGATGGATCAGTCACTTCTAACCCTAACCCTAAACTCATTTCTATTAAATAATTTAAAATGGGTTATTATAATAATGAATTAAATTTAATAATAATAATGAATTAAACAATAATGATTTTAATTTATACGCTGCCCAACTCCCAGTGACTTTTAGGTATAAACTGGTTCATTAAGTATTACAGTGTATCTACAGTGTCAATACTTGCCCTTCCTGATGCTAAATATAGTCATATCTTTCTAATAGGTTGAAGGATCTCCTAAAGTAGGCTTCTGTGACTACTTCTTGTTTTCCAAATCCTCCTCTCCTCAGTTCAATTACCATGCTCTGATTGGCAGTTTTATCACCCCATCATCATATGTGTCTTGCACTAGCTCTCATCGCCCCTTGCCCATTGGCAAGATTGTTTGGATTATATATCTACATGTGGTAACTTCTTATGAGCTAATCTGTACTATGGATGAGATCACTGGCCTTCTATATCTTCCAATTCTTTTATTGGACTTTTATATACAGTATATACAGTAAAGTGTATAAAATTCTTTTATACACTTTACTAATCAGGATTATAGTGCATGATCATACATGTGAGAAGATGTGGAGGTGAGATATTGGAACTTCTTTTTTATCTGAGTTGAGTATGTGAAACTTATTTCTGATGTTTCACAATTCCAATGAGAAAATTTCTAAAAAGTTGTATTCTACTTTCCATCCATATTTTGTCTGCACAAAGTCATATTGTAACTGTTCTGTTAGAACTTCTGGATTCTTGGAACATATTCAATATGTTGTTTTTAACTGTTTCTCTTTAAAATAACTAGAAGTCTATATCATTAACATCAAAGATTTTTGTTTGAACTTGGACTTACCTTAGTGTGGAATTTGGCTACTTGTTTTTCATCAAGATTTAATTGTCTATAGACTCTTTTCTTGTAGCAAAACTGAAAAGTGAACAATATGCTAGTATTACTTATATTTTTAGAAAAAAATTCTGGGGGAAAATCTATTATGCAAGAGATAAATCAGTTTTTCAACATAAATTCAAATAATTATAAAAGATTTATAAAAAGAATCATAAAATTAAAATACCTAGGAAAACATTTAAGTTTCTTTGACCTAGCCTTTGTAATAGCTGTTCTATGGAACCATGTACAGCAGCATCTTCTATGCTTACAGGTACGTACAAAGAAGACAGCTTCTCTTCTTGCATTTTACATCTGATTCTAAATTTTGGTGCATTAGTTAATAGAGGCAAAATAATAGGCTATTTCTGGAATCATAATCAGATTGCATTTAGAGATGATCAGAGTTAGTACTTCAGCCCACAGGTTCAATTTGTAATGTGTCAGGTAATCACAATTTGTCAAGTCATCTATTCACTAGATCAAACTAAAGCTTTCTTAACTATGTTTTTGGCTTAACAGGTCCTTTGCTTTGCTTAATTGTGTACAATATTTTTACTGATTATCTGATTGAAAATGTTCCTATCTTTTCACAAATTATAAATTCCTTTGTGGAAGATTTTTGTGCTCATGAGGAAGGCAGGAAGGAAGGAAGGCTGCAGTAACATGTAGCATGTTGACTCAGTTTGTTTTCAGCTTCCAGAAATTGTTTGCCAAATAAGCAGAAAATGTAACTAAATTTGGTTTAGTTTAGAAACTGAAATTTCTATACTGTGACCCATAGAAAGTCTATTTCTGCTCAGAAGGAAACAGAGGAGCTACAGAGGAATTACAAATTAGCATTGTTCGGTAGTCACAAAGTGGAGATGAAATATTTTAAAATATATCTGCCAAAATTACATCAATTCCAGTGGAGATGAAATATTTTAAATAATTACTGCAGGTATCATCTGGTATGCAGGAATTATCCTGGAAGATGGATGAAGAGTTTCTACTTAGGAAATGATCAGATAAAGGGGGCAGGGGAAAGCCCACAACTGAATAATGAGCAGAGAAACAAACTTAAAAATGATCTAAGTTATAGCCCACAAGAGGCTCAGAAGGAGAACACCCCCCCTAAGGGTATAAAGATGAGAGCAGGACAATTTGTACTTTCATACTTGCAAGATTCTGTTAATGTAGCTTTACATTAAAGTGGAATTAGTTTATCTGGTCATGTTTCCCACCCAGCCTACCTGGTGAGGCTCTCACATGATCTTTTTCTCTGTACAAAATTAATTTGTGTTGCCCATTTCCATTCATTGCCCAATTTGTTTTTCCCTTTCTTTGCAGATTAATTTTTGTGATAGTTGCCAAAGGGCACAACATAATGAATTATGGATGATAGTTGAGTGAACAATTCTGTAACATTATTCAGGCATTTACCCCATCCTTTTAATATATCAGGAATCACTGAAAAGCCCTATTATAGTTTTTGCTATAATGGACTACATTTTTTCAGTCAGTCTATAAACTTTTCCTACTGAATCCCTATTAAAATGAATATAATTGAGAAGTGGAGCTTGAGATTCAGACATCCAATTTCACACAGATAATCCTTTAGTCTAAACATGTTTTTATTCTATTCAGTCAAATTAACTAGATTGGATTGTTGAAGATCACATTTATTTCATTCTTCCATTCCTCTTTAGACAGTGATTCTTTCAGTTTCTGATTACAATCAAGAAAAAGTAGCATTGATAGGCAGCAAATAGCTCTATGAGAAATAATTTTAAAGTCCAATAGACTTATGTGGCCAAAACCAGCATATCTCTATAACTCACTCTAATTTCCACTTAATTATGGGAAACAATTGGCGCACATACAGTAATATTACTAACTGTAACTATGATAAACCTCAGTTCTATACAAATATAATTATTCGTCTTATTACTATATCTTCTTTAATACCATGTATTCAATGATACAATAGTAACATTTTCAGAAAGATTTCTGGTGTTCTTATAGATGAAGATAAAATCACAACATTTGTACAAGTTATAATCTGAATATTATAATATAGTTATAATGCAGTGAAGCATTATCTATGCTCTGCTCTTACTTTCATAAGCAGCTATAAAAATAGAATTGGAATATACAGACTCAATAATTCAGGGTCTTAGAAGTTTTATAATAGCTATATCTATCTACAAAAATTAAATAAAGTTAGCACTTGACTTACAACTGTTTAATAACAGCCCAGAATCATGATGGCCTCAGAAAGATGCTTTACAGCACACAAAACACTTCTAGCCATTGTAAAATGTTGCATTACCACCCCTATGGACATATGATTGTGATTTGGGTGCTTGGCAACCAGTCTGCACTTACAACTCATTGCCAAGGACCCTGCAATAATGTGACTCCCATTTGCAATCTTCTCTGTTGGCTTCACCAGAAACTCAATGGGGAAGCCAGAAGACAAAGTTGCGAGATGCTGCCTGCCAACAGGACTGCTTCTTGTCTCTGAGGACTGGCTGAAAGAGCTGCCTTCCAAAGGGAGCTGAACTCCTTCGGTGAAATGAAATGCTGCAGATTTTAGATCCATTTCTGCATCCCACCAAAGGAGTTCATTTTCATGTACAGAAGTGAGCTGAACTCTTTCAACAGGCAGCTCTTTCAGCCAGTTCCTAGAGATACGTGCAAATCCAAGCAAAGAATGTACAATAACTGCAGTAAGGTAAGGAGGACCAGGGACCTCAGACAGTGGGGGAAGCCAGTATAGGCCACTTATGGGTATCTCTTTGCTCAGAGGCTGAAAATTCTGCTTGAATTTCAGCAGGGATACTTTTCAGCTCCTAAGTAGAGGCTTTCAGGGTGTCCTCAACCCTGTAAGGCATCTCTTACCTGGGACTCCATCTGCTTAACAACCTACCAGGACTTCTGGGTTTAAGCAAAGCAATCATATGGGCAGTCATGTGACCTCTCACTTAACAACCATTTCACTCAATGACCAAGATTCCGGTTCCAATTGTAGTCATAAATTGAGGATATCTATATTCCCTTTGAACCAAGGGGTTAATAATCACATAGCAGTGAACATCATCCCTCTGAAAATTAGATTGATCCCCACTCTAACATTCTTCCGGGAGGCCCTGAAGACATGGTTCTGCCAGCGGGCCTGGGGAACCCAGAGCGGGATGGAGCCATTAAATGGCTCGTACAAATGTGTGTTGTCACTGGGGTGGGGAGTTGTTGTTGTTGTTGTTGTTGTTGTTGTTGTTGTTGTTGTTATTATTTTATTTCTTTTAAATTGTGCTTTTATGTCCTGTAAGCCACCTGGAGTCACCATGTGCGAGTAGGTGGCAATATACATTTCCTAAATAAATAAATTACTGTAAGAGTATTAAACATGTAATTGTTATCGCAGTGATTTCCAAACTGTAGTCTGAGGAAGATGGAAGGTTTTCAAATATAGTTAAATAAAATAAAAATATTCTTTGTGTTGTGGCTTATCAGAAAGAATAGATTTAATGGAATGGAAATGTTAGTGGAAACCAGGACGGGAGTTAGATTAAAACGGTTATTATGATCCTTATTTACATTTTCTATTTATTCATTATGCCTTTCAGCAAGGTTTCCACAGTGGCAAAATATTTTGCCCAAAATTCCCCAAATCCTAAACACAGTCTTTACAGGGAATCTGTAGGTGCCAATCATCTAAACATCATTTTTAGATACCTTTTACTCTCCTGGTGCAATTTTAGATTTCAACACCTCATAAAGACATTGTAACCCACAAACCGTAAACTCATTCTTTGTCTGTAGTCACTAGATTGTTAAAATTATAACTGCTCATTAGTATCTAAACTTGAAATAAACTTGTTTTTTTAATACCTCTAAGGATGGAACACCCTTGTTGATATTTTGTGGGTATTCCATAAGAAGACGTTCTTCATCCAAAAATTTCCCATCTCTCCCATTGTTTGCTGGTTGGAATAGGCCATAATTGAGAACATCTTTCAAACTTTGATTCAATGTACAAAGAATTCTTTGTTTTGCAACCCATACTGAAGCCTCAGGATTAAATTGAATACACTTCTGTAAAGAAAAAAAAGAGAACACACATGACAATTTCTATATCTATATCAGAAATTCTATACCAGATAAACAGTTAATTTTATTATTTAATGCACATACTACAAATATATAATTTTGGTCATCTCCACTATATGCTATTAATTCAACTAGATTAGAGACAAAGAAGTATAATGGGATTGTATTAACCTTTGCTGAAGAAATCTGAATTTAAATACATCACAAACCTTATTAGATATTATAAAAGGAGTGTAGCAATTTATTGGATACAATCCTATGCATATCAACTGAGATAAATGCAACTGAATTCAGTTGGACATACCATCAGGAAGATGAAAATAAAAATCAAATATAAACCTCTTTCAATAAACTTAATTTGAATCAAGGCTTAGTTCAGAGTCAAATAAAATTCTGAATCCTTGGGAAAATGGCTTCAAATGCCAGGTGTTTTTGTGTGCTACTACACAAAAGATATAATGGATTGAAGTTAGTTCTGTTATCCAAAGCCAAAGAGGATCCAACAATTTGGAATTTCAATACCAAAAGAGGTCAAACTTGTCCATTTTATGTTAATCCCAAAATATGTCTGATTCATATTTCTAAATAGGTATCCTAATAAAAGAGAGTATTTGTAGCTCAGGCTTGAAATGATGGGTCCTTGGTACTCTCTGAGCTTCCTTGTTTTCCTGCAGATGATTTGTTACCCAAATAGCATTAGCATTGATGATGTTACCTAGTTTGGGTAATGAAATATCTGCAAGAAAACAAGCAAGCTCAGACAGCACCAAGGACCCCTCAAATTAGTATCCCTTAAAACTTAGCATAGGGAATAGATTGCAACAGAATTTTTTTAAAAAAAAGCTATGCAAATTATTGTTCCATGACAGGAAAATTATGTGACTATTACATTCCCAGTGTGCTCACTACTCAGTGCATGCTGAATTTTAATATACTGCTTAGAAAATATACCTTCTTTTTAAAAATTAAGTAGCCTTCATTGAGCAATATTTGATGTATAATAGGAAACAATTGGATATAAAACCAGAGTAGATCAAGTGAATTTGGTACTGACTAAAGATATTTAAATTGGGAACCAAACTGTAAGTGGGCAAATTACTACAAAGTAATTCTAATGGCCTCTATCAGCAAACTGCTAGCTCACATATAGTTTTAACCAATAGGCAGCATCAAGTTAATGAGCATTTTTTCACAAACTACATCAAGCCGAAAACAAAATAAATATACCATGAAGTTAGAGTTACAGGCAGACACATATATTATGTTCAAGGGGAGGAAGGCTAACTGCATAAGTGTTCCCAAATTTCTATTTAGAAGATTCTATGACCATGAAAAGTTATTTCATGGTAATTATTTACAAAACTAAAACTGAAACATTACTAACAAAGATTTGACAAGAAAGCCCCTCAGGTTAATAATCCTAAAATTATTTTTTTAATTATTATTTATGGTGGTAGACTTTAGGAGAAACCCTCTCTACCATATCTCAAGACCTAAAATGGACACCTAACATCAAAACGTCATCAAAAAAGCACAACAAAGAAAGCTCAAACTGTCCAAGGAGCTGCTGATATACTTCTACAGAGAAATTATTGAGTCTGTCATCTGCACCTCTATAACTGTCTGGTTTGGTTCTGCAACCCAACAAGACAGACATAGACTTCAGAGGTTAATTAGAACTGCAGAAAAAACAATTACTACCAACCTTCCATTGAGGACCTGTATACTGCACGAGTCAAAAAGAGGGCTGTGAAAATATTTACAGACCCCTCGCATCCTGGACATAAACTGTTTCAACTCCTACCCTCAAAACGACGCTATAGAGCACTGCACACCAGAACTACTAGACACAAGAACAGTTTTTTCCTGAAAACCATCACTCTGCTAAACAAATAATTCCCTCAACACTGTCAAACTATTTACTAAGTCTGCACTACTATTAATCTTCTCATCGTTCCTATCACCCTTCTCCTCCCACTTATGACTGTAACCTTGTCGCTGGTATCCTTACGATTTATATTGACTGTTTCCTAATATGATTTGATTGCTTATTTGTACCCTATGACTATCATTAAGTGTTGTACCTTATGATTCTTGATGAATGTATCTTTTCTTTTATGTACACTGAGAGCATATGCACCAAGACAAATTCCTTGTGTGTCCAATTACCCTTGGCCAATAAAGAATTATATTCTATTCTATTTAGGGTATGATGAGAACATGACAGAAGAGAAATAAACATATACCAGATGTACATCTCTTGGGCTTCAGAGCCAGCGCTGTCTGAAGATGTCTCCATGGTCATGTGGCCAGCATGACTAAACACCAAAGGTGCACTGAACGCTGTTACCTTTCCACCAAAGGTGGTCCCTATTTTTCTACTTGCATTTTTTATGTGCTTCCGAACTGCTAGATGGGACAAGTAATGGGAGCTCACCCCATTACGCGGCACTAGGGATTCAAACCGCTGAACTGCTGACCTTTCGATTGACAAGCTCAGCATCTTAGCCACTGAGCCATCACATCCCTTAATACACAGTACAGGGGATTATATATTTACTTATTCAGCAACGCCTATATTAAACCTTTCAAAGACTAACCAGGAGGTATCCCTAAAAACAAAAGTAGCATTTATAATATCATACATTTATCAGTCTGAACTGCTCAAAGCGAAAATAGTTCTGTAATTTTCTCAAGTTGAACAGGGAATTCTTCTACAAGAATTTTTTTTTAATTGCATTGTATTAATAAACAGTACTTTGTTGAACAAAAAAGATGTCACTAAGGATCACAGTTTTTTAAGTACGTTCAAAATTTAAACATGTTTTAAATAAAGAAAATTATGATCGGATCCAAAGGAAGTACGAACTAAAGTTCTGTCAGACGAAGGAAAAACTTTACATAATTTTCTATCATAAAGCACAACATTTCTACCGAGGGTTCAGAAAACAGGCTATAAATGGTTTGTCCTTCCACCTCAAACCCTTTCAATGAGCTCTACATAATAGGAAAGTGACAACTAAAAAAATTTGGCTTACAAAATTATTTTCATCTTGGTTTATATTTTAGAGGACCCTGATTCATTTTTAGATACATAAGCTATTTAATAAAGTATGAATGCACTTACAGGTAATAGCTCTATCCAAGATAATGCTCTTAGCTACAAACTGGAAGTATTTGTTTTCTATGCAAAATAAACATACAGGTTTGCAAGCCATGTGGAGGATAAAATTATGTCAATTAGCATTCATGGAAGATGTTCTAGTATCAGTGAACATGCCAATAAAGAAGGGTGAAATTATTTTGAGCATTTTATATACTAACATTCAAAAGGGGAATTAAAAAAAGAACTATGCAAATTGTTTGTCTTGCTTGAAGAACAACTGTGACAGGAAAATTATGTGGCTATTAAATTCCCAGTGGGCTCACTGCTCAGTGCATACTGAATTTTAATATACTTAGAAAACATACCATCTTTTTAAAGATTAAGTACACTTCATTGAATGATACTTGATGTATAATGTATAATGCTAAATCTATGCCAAAATCTGGGAAAACAGACTCATTTTCTAGAGAAGGTTCTGAACTTGAAATAGTGTACACCTTCCTAGTTAAACTGTTAGTATTTAACCTCTGCAATAAGAATGCAAAATGCAGATGAAATGAAATGAAATGAAATAAAATGCAGATGAAATGAAATAAAATGCAGATGAAATGAAATAAAATGCAGATGAAATAAAATGCGTTTTCGCTATTTCATTAATTGTATAAGCCCGTGATGGTGAACCCATGGCACGCATGCCACAGGCGGCATACAGAACCTTCTCTGTGGACACACCAGCCGTCGTCCCAGCCCACTCCACCGCACATGCGCGTGCACCTCCCACCGGCCAGCTACTCTTCGGGTCCCTGCCACGTATGCGCAGGAGGCAGGGCACATGCACGGGGAGGGGGGGTGCAAATTGTTGCAGGCAGTTTTCCAGGCCAAAACATGCGTGTGTGCCCAAATGCCCAAAGCATGCGTGTGTGCCTGAATGCACATGCGTGCGCCTGAACTCCCAAAATGCAATACAAGCATCCCCCTGTGCATGTGCACGTGCCCCGTTTTGGGCCTGGAAAGCCTCCTGCACCAACCATGTGCCATGGCCCCAAAACAGGGCCATGGCACATGCACGGGGGACGTGCAAGCCTGCGTGGGGCACGTGCACATGCACAGGGGGATGCTCGCATTGCATTTTGGGAGTTCGGGCACGCGCATGCACATTCGGGCACACACTCATGCTTTGGCTACTCAGAACCAAAAAAGTTAACCATCACTGGTATAAGCTATCAATTGAGGATATAAGAGCATAGACGGTCAGTTTTCTCATCTGCTCCACTGCTTCTCCACTAATCTGACAGTTTCTCCCAAGCACAGCTGTAGCAAGACAGCCAATCTCCAGAATGAAATAGGTGCATACAAATGGAATGAATGCAGTCTACAATTAGAAGAGAACATTTGTAGCTTAGGGTTGAACTGTGAGGTCCTTGTTGCTCTCTGAGTTTGGTTATTCAGATATTTATATCTTTATTGTTAAACTTTATCCTTAGAGAAAACAGTTTATGGGCTTTTAGAAATATTTTCCTGAAATGTTACAATCTAGGATCTAATACAAAGCTTGCTTATTTATTTATTTTTTAGTTGAGTTGAACTTAATATAGTATCAGTTTGAGATTTTAAAAAAATACACCCTGCTTTGTAAATTACAGAATATTTTGTCTAACTCATTTTCCCATAACTTCTGAATGGAAAACTTCATTGCCATAATTGGAGAAATGTACATTTTAAGTTTGTATTTGCATATTTTTAAATAGAAAAATTGATATTAAAAAGTGCCCTAAATTTATTGCCCATCAGAAGTTGATACTCATGGAAACCTTCTGCACCAGTAATTCTTGTCAAATAGCTCAACAATAAATAATAAAATTTCTATCTCTCTAAGAGATTTTAAATATTAAGTTGGGTGAAATAATTACTTGTGATCCTTAAGTGAACTACTATTTTTGCATTTGTTCCATTCACATAAAACAAATAGAAAAATATATGATTTAGCTAAAACAGAATGTACCATATTTTTTGGAGTACAAGATGCACCGGAGTATAAGACGCACCTTAATTTTTGGGAAGGAAAATAGGGGGGAAAATTCTGCCTACCAGGTATTCATCTGGCTAGCATCCTTAGCCTGGTCAGCACATTAGTTCAATCACTGGTTTTGAGGTTGGAGCTAGTTGGGGCTAAAAAACAGCTTCTAAAGCACAGCTGATCGTCGGAGGGAGCAACAATTAGAAAAGCAGGCAAAGTGAGGAAGATCACTTTGCTCACAAATGCTGCGTTGGGGCTGAAAAACAGTTTCAAAAGCACAGCTGATCGTCAGAGGTAGCTCCAGTGACTAAAACAGGTGAAGCGTGGAAGGGTAAGAGAAGGCAGTAGCAGTTCCGGGTAGCCATTTTGGGCACCGTGCATTGCGTTTTCAGCCTCCAAACATGTCGTGTTTTCGGGTGGCGATCGGCAGGGATGTACTTTGGCGATCCCTGCAGCCTTGAAGGGCTCTCAAATGGAGTGTTTGGAGGCTGAAAACGCAACGCGCGCAGCCCAAAAACACAAACCATTGTTGGTGGCAATCTCTGCAGCCAGGAAGAGGACGCATGGAGGCCGAAGGGTGGGGGCCAGTGGGTTTTCAGCCTCTTTTAGGAGGGAAAAAAGTGTTTCTTATATGCCGAAAAATACAGTATTTTCCATTAAAATTTTCTTTTCATGTCTCTCAGCAAAACATCAATTAAGTAAAAGTGAAATGGAAACAGAATGTTAAGGCACTTTTCCCCAGTTATTCTTGATTTTTCTATACAAATTAAGCAGACATTTCAGTAATGAAAATTAGTGCTAAATAAATATTGGCTTATTAAATTCTTATATTTTAGTCACCGTCAACTACAGAGATTATAGCTCAAACCAAGCAATAACTCAATCTATATGTACTTTCACTTGTTATTCATCCAATATTTCTAAATACCAATAGTTGCATGGGTATCCATGCAAAGATGCATTAGCATTCTGTTTCCTTTTTCTGGTGATAAAAGCACACAATTTAATCTCTTATTCCCCAGTCAATGTGATTGGAAACTTATACTTAAATGAATCATATTTTTCTATACTATTTTCTGACTTTTGGTTTAAGTATCTATCACATGAACAAAACAATAAAATATCATTGGTGACCTAAAACTAATCTAACTTTTTTTTCCTCAAGCTTTCAAGATTCTGTAATTATAGAATCTTGAAACCTGTTGATATAATCTCTATATCAACAGAGTTCTAGTGTTTCTTATGGTCCCTATTTCCTGGCCTGGTCTAGCTCAAATACATGTTGTTGTTTTCAAAGTTCCATTTTAATTAATTACCTCCCTACCAAATAATACCACTTAAGTTTATTTTGGAAAGCCAAAGAATACAGAACTGATTAGGAGTTGTACTGTTACTGCCAGCTTCTGATAAAGTCAAAAGGGAATCCAGCAGGAGGTTGCAAATGGCGATCACGTGACGTTACATTTAACAACTGTGCAGGATTTGCCCAAGGGCTACAACTGGAACTATTGGAACTGCTGTTGTAAGTTGGCATTATCGCATAATTTTGTGCTTTATGATCACATTGCTTAGCAATAGAATTCCCAGTCTCAATTGCCATTCTTAACTAAGGACTACCTATATTCAACAAGCTACCATCCACATTTTCTTTAATTGCTATGCATGGATTTTTTGATTTTATATTTCAGAAAAACTACTAACAAGTCTTTTATCATTAAACATTCTAATCACACTGTTGAACAAATTTAGTCAAGAGATGTTTTCATAAGGTTATCCTTACAGTTTGCTGTAGATCTGGTATTATAATCCGCATCACTAATGTGTTATTCTGGGCATCTTCCATTTTACTACTCGGCTTTTCTGCTGTCGCCTTGATGGTGTCATAAATGGTTTCTTCTTTGGAGCTGTCTGATTCTGATTCCACTGAATAATCTGAAAAGCTCTGAGCCATCTCATCTTCACTTGATGTTGGACTACGGGGCATGTTCAGCATAAATGACATTCAGCTAAAAACACAAAAGACAAGGCAACAATTAGTTCCATATATAACATTTTGAACCCAGGAAGAAAAGGGGATGCATTTGTTTAAATTGTTTTAGTCTGTTCTAACTAACTTCGCAAGTGTTGGGGGCAGAGGGAATCTTGGGAAACTAGAGAATCGAATAAAATAAATAATGCTGTAGATTAAAATGGTATTAAAATGGGAATACTTACTATAATAGAAAATGTAACATTCTTTGGAAGCAAAAGTAATTCCCATGTATATTTCATCCTGATTTGTAGAACAGGGACACTTAGGAATACTGTAAAGGCCACATAAATTTACGTTTGACCTTCACAAAGGATTAGAGAATACAAACACTATAAGGAACAGTATAAAACCCTATGCAATATAATATTTAACCTTTACAAAGGACTTGTGAAAGTCCACTCTCTCTACTTAATTGCCAATTGGGATAAATAAATCAAAAGCATATCAGCTGTTGAAATATTTGGCACTAGGAAAGATTATATGCAGTAATCAATACTTAATAAGTCCTATGAGTCAGAGTAGTTTAGTGAGTAGAAAGCAGATTTTTATCAGGAAGTTTTGTCACTGAACTTACATCCAATATTAAATATTTCCACTGCTGAAATGGGAATTCCCCTTGCCATTTGCATTAGGAACCAATAAAAAGCTAACAGAAATGTAAATTAAAACAAATGTGTAAAGTTGTTAGGACTATAGACAAAATAAATATTCACAATATGATATTTTGTCATTATTTTGCTGATACTGTAAGTAGCCCTAACCATAAAAGAACTTTACATGTTCAATAAATAATACATGAAATTATAGGGAAAGCATATCCCACAGAAATTTGGAGACGGTGATTTTGATTCTGAGTTGCTGCTATTTTTGATGTGCTAAATCTTTTGAATAACAAATATTGCAATATAACTTTGAAATACCATGTTTGAGATGAATGTTTACACTGACTTTCTCTTTTAAGCCAAAAAAATCCTGAGAGTGCATTTCATATTCTTATGCTTCATTGAATTGTGAATTAATACAGCTCACTATAATACCTTAAGTCAATAAAAAGCATAAATACTGGCTTCTGTATACTCCTACTGATACCAATCTCACAAATGAAAGTTTTGTTGGACAATACAAGGCTACAACAAACTTCAAAAGGTTTTAGAATATATTTAATTAGGTTAGCAATGTGTTGCTCAATGACCTATCCTATCTTTGCATCGTTTTGTCTGTCTGTCTGTCTGTCTGTCTGTCTGTCTGTCTGTCTGTCTGTCTGTCCATCTATCCACTCTCCAAAGCTAAATGAGGTATCAAATCTCAAAAGCATTTTCTGTTCTCTCATGAAATCTCAGTGGATGACCAGTAGAATAGTCACCCTCTCTGAGAGCAATCTATTTCAGTGTTGTTATGACACTAGCTCTTACAGCTTTATTGGCAAGAATTTCAGAAGTGGATTTCCATTGCTTCCTTCCTAGAGCTAAGAGAGAATGACTGGCCTAAACTCAACCAGCTGGCTTTCTGCCTAAAATAGAAGTTACACTCTTGGATAGAAGTCTCTATCCTGGTACCTTAACCACTACACCACAGTAGCTCCCTGAATGATCAAATGGGCTGCATTTTCTATTTCTTTAATTTCTTACAAAGCCTTATTCAGCAGCAGTTTTTCCATAGGTGCTTTTTCAAAAGGCAGCTGAACTTTGTTGAAAAACAAAGTCCAGTTGCCTTATAAAAAAGTACCTTTGGGACAACCATGACCTGGATGACTGAGAATCTCCATAGACAGTTTTTCCATTAGGCGCTGTTTTCACAGCTTTTAAGATAGTGGTTACCTGTTCCCTTGCAAGATGAATAATAGTGAAAAGACAAATATATTATGTTTATAATTTTATTTTCATTGCTTATTTGCCACTTTTTCAATAGTTGTCCTTGAAATCATTTTGAGCATTTGTTGTTGTTCTTTAGGATATATGCACTTAGAAGAGGTTAGGTACTAAATACTTAAAGAGAGTCCAGATAAATAGACTGTTTAATTTTGATTTTAAGGGATTGGCATTTGGGGACCAAAGCCAAAACATTGTATTGCATGATGCAGTCGCAATTGTTCAGGAGAGACTTCTATTCCTTGGAGAGGGTTTATGGGAGTACAATGAGCTCCTGAAGGTAGGGGTGAAATCCAGCAGGTTCTGACAGGTTCTGGAGAACCAGTAGCGGAAATTTTTAGAAGTTCGGAGAACCGGCAAATACCACCTCTGGCTGGCCCCAAAGTGGGGTGAAATGGAGATTTTGCAATATCCTTCCCCCAGGAGTGGGGAGGGGATGAGGATTTTGCAGTATGCTTCCCCTGGAGCAGGGTGGGAATGGAGATTTTGCAGTATCCTTCCCCTGCCACACCTACCAAGCCACACCACGCCCACCAAGTCACGCCCACAGAACTGGTAGTAAAAAAAATTGGATTTCACCACTGCCTGAGGGTCCCAGGAAAAAGAAATTTCAGTTGCCCTCAAGGTATTCAAATGCTGTTGACCATCTCAGTCTGTCCCCAACTATAATTCAAAACTTTTTCAAAGGTATTCCAAAAGATTTTCAGTCCTATCCAGCCACATATCTTTTGTTTCCCCTTCTACTTCCATGAAGCAGACCGGTTTAATAAGCTTGTCTATTCCATCTTTTACTTACATTACTTGCCCAAACTAGCATTTGACTTGTTTTATACTCAAGCAATTGCTGAATACAAATGATGCTACAGAACAAATTAAGTCCAGATATTTTTAAAATCCAAAACTTGCTTTACAAGAATAAGCAACATAATTATTGAGTCCACTCATTTAAAATACATGATTAGGTTTTTCTCATTAGTGAGACACATTTACTAAATAGAGTTTAGGTAATAGAATAGAAGCATTAACATGCTGGAACAAGTACCATCAAATATCTTGCACTAAAATAGTTATTCTGATAAGCATATCCACATGCTCCTAAAACATAGAAATAAGCTAAAACAGTACAGAATTAATCAAAGCTTCACTTTCTAAATTACATTTATTGCTCACTTCCATGAATGTGTCTGTGTGAACAGCTTTTTAATAAGTCACATTGTTTTAGTAGTCTTTTAAAACTTAACCAGTGTTACATTTTTAGTCCACTTATATTTTGTTATAAGGCTGATATTTGCATTGAGTTGAAATTATAAATTTAAATATATTGTTTTGCATGAAGCATATTTGAGACTTAACATTACAAATCCAAACCATTTCTTAAACATCGTCCTGAAAAATCATGCATTGAAATCTATCCCAACTATTCTTCAATCCTTACTTTCCTGATTCACAGATGACTTTCAGTAGCTTTAATAAAGGAGACTTTTTTTCAGATACAAGTTAGAATATAGAATAACAGAGTTGGAAGAGACCTTGAAAGTCTTCTAGTCCAACCCCCTGCTCAGGCAGGAAACCCTATATCCGTGTTGGCGAACCTATGGCACGCGTGCCGGAATGGCACGCCGAGCCATTTCTCCGGGCACGCGGAGCCATCACTTGTTGTTCTTCCGGGTTCCGGTATGCCGGCCATTTGGTTTTCATGCGCATGGGCGTGCCGGAAATTGGAAGAGCAACCACCCATTCCACATGCGCACTCCAGGAAAACGATTTTCCTGTTTCCAGAGTGTGCATGCGCACCAGCCAGCTGGTCTAGTTTCTGGTGCACATGCGCACGCAAAGACCAGCAACTGGCGCGCGTGCCAAAAGACGCAGAGAGGGAATCCCGGCAGTCACTTCCTAAGGGAGCAGAGCAAGGTAAGCCAGGGATTCCCTCCCTCCCTGCCCACGCAAGCCAGTTGCGCGGTCCCAGGCGGTCTGGACCACCGGAGGACCAGCAGCCGATAAGGTGGTGGATGGCTGGTGGTGGGCTACCTGCTCAGATGACCCTGTGGCCATCATCAAAGCGGGCCGAGATGCCCCTCTTGGCTCGCTTCACCAGCCACGCGGGTCGCTTGGGATGTGTTTTTCCTGCGCACCGCCCCAGAAGGGCAGCAGCAGCAGTTGCAGCTGCAGGGAGGAGGGAAGAGCGACTGGCCAGCTCAGGTGCACGGGGCAGCATTTGCTGGTAGGTGGGCAGCTGCCCAGCTCCTTCCCTGGCGTATGGCCAGAGAGCCTGGCTCGGCTGGCAGCGCAGAAGTGGGGATCGGGTGGGGTGTGCACTACCAGTGGTTGGGCCCATTGCTTAACCCCTACCATGCCTGCTGCCACCCGAAAACATTGTTGCCGCAATCTCCGCTGCCTGGAGATCTTCGCTGCCTCCCCAATTCCAAAAACGGGGTGTGGAGAGGCAAAACAAGAATACATTTCAGCCACCGCCTGAAATGCAATACTTATCCCGCGGCTTGCATAAACCGCTCCCGCCCCTCAGGGCCAGCAAGTGGCTCTTCTTCTGAGAAGGGGGGGGGAGGCAAGCATGCCGGCAGAGACGGGTTTTGGTTCCTCATTCTGCTGCGACCCCGAACCGTTGCTTGGGCTCCTCCCTGCTTGCTGGGTGCTGGGCTTCCTGGGAATCCCCCTGCGCCTTTGCTGCCTTGGAAAGAGAAAATGAGTCTGCGGAGAAGGAGGAGAAGGACGGGCGGCTCTGGAATGTGCATTTCCAGGGAAGAAAGGATTTTCAGGTGGCAGCATGGGCTGGGACCAGCCGCCGCCTGAAATGCAATGCACTTATCTCGCGGCTTGCATAAACCGCTCTTGCTCCTTTCAAAATAAGTGTCACCCGACGCTTCCCTCAAGCGCTCAGAACCAGCAAGCGGCTTTTCTTCTGAGAAGGGGGAGGGAGAGGCAGGCATGCCGGTAGAGACGGGCTTTGGCTCCTCATTCTTTGGCTTCCTCGTTCTTTCTGAGGCAGCCTTTGCTGCTTCGGAAAGAGTAAAGAGAAAATGAGTGTGGAGAAGGAGTAGGGCGCGCAGCTCTGGAATGTGCATTTCCAGGGAGGAAAGCATTTTTGGGCGGCAGCAGGGAGGAGCCGAAGCAAGGGTTCGGGGTCGCAGCAGAACGAGGAGCCAAACCCGTCTCCACCGGCGCGCTTGCCTCTCCCCCCCACCTTCTCAGAAGAAGAGCCTCTTGCTGGCCCTGAGCATCTGAGGAACGTGTCAGGTGGCTATTTCGAAAGGGGCGGGAGCGGTTTATGCAAGCCGCGGGATAAGTGTACTGCATTTCAGGTGGTGGCTGAAACAGTGGTATTCTTGTTTTGCCTCTCCACACCCCGTTTTTGGAATTGGGGAGGCAGCGAAGATCTCCAGGCAGCGGAGATCGCAGCAACAATGTTTTCGGGTGGCAGCAGGCATGGTAGGGGTTGAGCAATGGCCCCAACCACTGGTAGCACACATCCCACCTGACTCCCACTGCTGCACTGCCAGCCAAGCCAGGCTCTCTGGCCATATGCCAGGGAAGGAGCCCCGGGCTGGGCGGGTGCCTGCCTGCCAGTAAATGCTGCCCTGTGCACCTGAGCTGGTTGCTCTTCCCTTCTCCCTGCAGCTTCCTGGGAAGCCCAGCACCCAGCAGGGAGGAGCCCAGGCAAGGGTTCAGGGTCACAGCAGAACGAGCAGCCAAAGCCTGTCTCTGCTGGCGCGCCTGCCTCTACCCCCCTTTCTCAGAAGTACTGCTTGCTGGGTGGCTATTTTGAAAGGGGTGGGAGCAGTTTATGCAAGCCTGAGCCTCCTCGATCAGGGCAGCTCCTTGGGAATTGCTGCCCGGCCTTGCCCGGGTGTTGGAAAAACAGTACACTGCTGGAAGGGGAAGGGGAGAGGAGGAGGAGGAGGAGGAGGGCATTACTCAGAGGCCAGATGGCAGATAAAAGCTGCAAGGCTGTGCCATAGTTCTTTCAGGTGAGCCGTCCTCACGCAGCTCTCAGGTTCCTACTCAAATTGACCTGGAAGTGGCGTGTCACCTAACACCCGTGAGTGAGGCAGCGGCTGCTCTCACCAGTAACTGAGCCTGCAAATTGGCATGGTGAGCTGAGTTATCAGTGAGAGCAGCTGCCGCCTCGCTCGTCCCTTCTCATTCAAACTTCTGGGTGTTGCTCCGGTTCTTTCCGCCATAGCCACGCAGCTTTTTCTTCCAATTCCAGCTAAGCCTTGGCACTCACAGCCCCAGCAGCCCAGCACTGCAGTTCCCCTCCCTCCAACCAGCAGCCTCTGCTAGCGTCAAGGAGCTGGCGGCCGGGTGGGAGGAGGACAAGGATGGGCACAAGGTGACGTGCTGCTTTCAGAACAGTCCGGCCGGCGGGTGGGTGAGCAGGCAGCCCTCAGGGAAGAGCGCTGCACTGGGTGACACATCTCCCAGTCACGGGCTGCATGCGAGGCCCGAGGTGGACGGGTGAGCTTCTCCGGCCGGTGCATGGCGCTGCCAAGGTGGTGGGGCTGAGAGTGCTGCCGCTGGCTTGGGAACAGATATCTCACCAGGGAATGGGCCAGTAACTTGTCCTCCGGTAAGAGGCGCGCCAGCCCTCTTGGAAGAAGTGGGTGCGAATGCGTGGTGGGTGCACACATGTGCAGTGCAGGTTGCATGTGCGCATGTGCAGTGTGAGGTGCATGCGCATTAGGAGCATGGTGGAGTCATATGCTCATGCGCAAATGGGGTGCCCATTGCATTATGAGTGCTGGCATGCAAGAGCGCGCGAGGGGTCGCACGCTCGGACTTGTGGCACGCAACGCCAAAAAGGTTCGCCATTGCTGCCCTATATCATTTTCAGACAAATGGTTGTGCAATCTCTTCTTAAAAACTTCCAGTGTTGCAGAATTCAAAAGTTGTTCCACTGGTTAATTGTTCTGTCAGGAAATTTCTTCTTAGTTCTTGGTTGCTGCTCTCCTTGATTAGTTTCTACCCATTGCTTCTTGTCCTGCCCTCAGGTGCTTGGGAGAATAGCTTTTGACTCCCTCTCCTTTGTGGTAATCCCCGAGATATTGGAACACTGTTATCATGTCACCCCTAATCCTTCTTTTCATTAAACTAGAGATACCCAGTTCCAGCAACCGTTTTATGTTTTAGCCTCCAGTCCCTTAATCATCTTTATTGCTCTTCTCTGTAACTCTTTTGAGAGTCTCAACATCTTTTTTACATTGTGGCGACCAAAACTGAACATGGTATTCCAAGTGTGGCCTTACTAAGGCATTATAAAGTGGTATTAACACTTCATGTGATCTTGATTCTATCCCCGTTTATCAGCCTAGAACTGTGTTGGCTTTTTTGGCAGCTGCTGCACACTGCTGGCTCATCTTTAAATGGTTGTCCACTAGGGCTCCAAGTTATAGTGCTGTAGTCTAGTGAATGCCAAACAATCTGAACTCTAGAGAAACTCTGTCATAAGATCTATTGGGAATGAAAAATAAAAAAGTATTTAATAATGAATTTAAGAAAAAACTATTTTAAAAAAGACAATAGGAGATAGATCTAAATATATTTTACATGCTTTTTATATTTTACTATTTTGTTATTTACTATTTTTATGACCTGTGATGTATAATTAATGTTTACTTTTCTTGATATCAAGAGATTTAGAGTGAAATAAATTATTATCAGAAGCAGGAGTGAAAGAACTATAAAAATCTACCCAGGGCAAAGAAATCAAAGCCTGGGCCATTTCCCAAGCACCCCAAATGAACATTTTCTTCCTCCTGCTGCTGGCCCAGGATTCAGGCCCAGTAGTGGAGACTCATCTACCACAGGGAGCTTGTGGGCCTGGCTGGGAAGGAAGTGATAGGATGTAGCTGGCAGAGGAGGCAGGGCAGTGGTGCAGGTGGCAACTCTGCAGGTGAAGGTGGCATATGCCAACATTGTGTGAATTGCAGCTGATGGCAGCCGAAGAGAGCAAGCTGCCAGCAAACTGTCTTCTAGAGTACATCTTTGTAGCTCTAATTATTAAATGGCACTTGCCACTTAAATACACTCATCCACTTACTCAAACCTCTTACCAAACATTATTTCTTAAGATGACAAAACAAATGCCTGAAAACATATAAGAAAATATCCTTTCATGCAGAAATAGCAGGTGTCTTTCGTTCAGATCTGTATGTGACCCTGCTTCCTCAAGTCATGAATTACATTTCCAGAGAAAATAAACTAATGAGAAGATAATTTTGCTCTGCTCATAAGGCTTTCAACCTACGAAATAAACAATGAGACCCAAAATGTGACTCAAATGGCAACAGCCTGCTGATATATAAACAAAAAAGGAATGTGTTCCATTCAGTAACTCTGAATTGTTGTCAAGCATTCAAAGGTGCCAGAAAGGAAAAGAGGTAACAGTTTGCCAAAATTAAATAGCCTTTCCATTAAATTTTCAATTCAAGTGCAACTCCATGGGCTGCTTCTGTCATAATATTGCCATCTTCTTAATTCTGCTTAAGCAAATGTGAGGCGGCTAAATAGAACTTTTTTTTCCATAAGCATCTCTTTTCAACTGAATGAACTGAAACAACTGAAGAGCATTTTTCTTCTGGAAGCCTCCAGCATAAATCAAGGCTTCATCTGACATTGCTATAGTGAATTTTTGAAAGCACTTTCTGAAACCATAACATAACACAAAGCTCAGTTCCATTGGTTGTAGGAACTGCTGGTTTACTTTAACCATGGTTAAGTGATTTAGGAAACTTGCTTTTATGGCCAAAAGTTATGGAGAGAAAAAATTCTAATAACTGTACTGAGAGATGGAGTTGTACCATGAAAAGTATTCACTGATACATCTCCAGGAAGGGAAAAAAATGGAATACATTCAGGAACAAACAAAGGTTGCAATAGACATTTAACATCTCTAGTTCATTAAACAAAAGGCAAAACACTTTCTCTCCAACAAGCCAAGGTAGCTGTATGAAAGCATATATTACAAGGAAAAAATATAAAATGCTAGAAAGTCAACATGATCAGCAAATGAAAATACTATTATAGCATGTAGTAATTAAGATTCTTTAAGAAATGCTAATGCAATCAGGTAAATGTCTGATTAGCTTGAGAACAAAATAATTCATGCAAATGGAATGAAACGTATTTCCTTACTATAGCTCATTAGTCCACAGAACTACAACAATTACAATTCCTACAGTGTGTTGAAATAAGGGGAATAATTGTTATAATGTAGGAAACAGGCTCACAAATCTCACCTTTAGTGAAAGTTGTGAGGGGGGATTGGCTTTATAGACCTCCCTTCCTTTTATTCCTGAAGTATACTGAACAATATCATCCTCCTTGGACTATACAGTCAACCGGGTAATTTTGGCCAATAAATATTCCACAGCTGGATCTGCTTCACAGATTTTGTACTAGGAGGATAAAATGAAGGCAGATTTCCAGCATCATCTGCCTTGATATCCTAAGAGGAAAGGTATAAAATTTAATCTATATATATAAAAACGAAAACCACTCACGCCATAATCACGAAATCTCCAGAACTGCAAAACCTACAAACTTTAAATTTGCCACATATGTTCCTCTTGTTTCTAGGTGGATTTTTCAAAATGCCCATTAGAGCATTATTATTTCCTATATTATTATTAACACACTCTGATGCTAAGGAGTTCTACTCTCCCTCCCCACCTGAAAAGAAACCTGTTCCAAATACAAAACACAAGCAGAGGAGAGGAGAGAGGAGTTTCACTTTCAGTTTTACTTTCACAGCAGGAAGCAGGTTTAATACAGAACACTTGAGCTAAGCCACGGCCAGGCTCCTTCCTGTCTCCTTCTTGCTCATACAGCAAATACTGTTTCTCTTTCCAAACAGCCCTCTGATGCTAAGGAGTTCTATTCCCCCTCCCCATCTGAAAAGAAATCTGTTCCAAATGCAAAACACAAGCAGAGGAGAGGAGTTTCACTTTTAGTTTTACTTTCACAGCAGCAACCAAGGGATAGGAGAGGAGAGGCTTCTGTGAGGCAAGGTTGAGGGAGAGAAGGTGAGAGGAGAGGCCAATCATAACTACTCATTAATTTTCAAGCTGTGTTAATTTATCAAGCCCTATTCACATAGTTTCATAGCGAAGCACAGGTATCCAGCTAGTAATTAAATAAATGCCTTATAACTCATATATGTGAGCACCTAGGCACTTGATCAACTGCTACCCATTATGCATGTTGCTGGACTTTTTTCTTTCAAAGTGCAATAGAGGAATCCAATTTTTTTCTTTTTTTTATAAAGTTTTTATTAATTAAAAATTACGAACATAGATACAATACAACATACAAAACAAATAAACATAAATCAAGTCTTATGACTTCCTTTTTAAAGTTATCACATCGGTAGACTGTTTTTATATCCTTATCTATATATCTACATATATTTACATATAAAACAATACGACAGACTCCATATTTAATTTGTTATATTCCTTATTTGGTTCTCAATTTTTGTCTCTAGTTTGACCCCTCTTTTGTGTCCCTGTGTTTATATTCCTTTCTTTTTCTCCAACCAGTTATATCATTTTTGCCATACTAAATAATCGTCTGTATCATCTTTTTCTTGTAATTCTTCTGTAAGTCTATCCATTTCTGCACATTCCGTAATTTTGGTGATTATTGTGTTTTCCGTTGGTATGTCTTCATGTTTCCAGTTTTGAGCGAAGAGTATGCGTGCTGCAGTTAGTATGTGGATAATTAGGTATCTTATTTCTTTCTTGTAAAGGCCTGTAATTATTCCTAGTAGAAAGATTTCCGGTTTCATTTCCAATTTCTGATTTGTAATTTCTTCTATTTGTGTCCTTATTTCTTGCCAATATTGTTTTGCCTTTTGACATGACCACCACATATGGTAGTAAGTTCCTTTTTGTGAGTTACACTTCCAACACGTTGGGGAGGTATTCGGAAACATTTTTGCTAGGCGCGCCGGGGGGAGGTGCCACCGGTAGAACATTTTATACAAGTTTTCTTTGTAGGGTATAGACATTGTTAATTTATCATTTACATTCCATAATTTTTCCCATTTGTCCAATTCGATGCTATACCCAAAATTTTTCGCCCAAATTATCATATTTTCTTTGACCACTTCTTCCAATTTATATCTTAATAAGTAATTATATATTTTGGTTATCATTTTCTCATCCGTTTCTTGTAAAAATTTGTCTAATTCGTGTGGCTCTTTTTGGAATCCGAATTGTGCCAGGTTTGTCTTGTACCTGGATTCTATCTGTAAGTATGGCCACCAGCCAATGTCTATACCCTGTTCTTTCAATTCATGTCTTGATTGTAACTCTCCTCTGCTGTTCAATAGTTCTTTGTAGGTTCTAATTTTCTCCATATCCATGGCATTAGGATAGATCAACGCCTCCATGGTCGATAACCATCCTGGAATTTTATTATAATGTATTTTTCTAATCTCTTGCCATGTTCTATATAGTGCTTCTCTAATGATGTGTTGTTGAAAATATCCGTGATGTTTATCTCTTCCCTCCCACAAAAATGCGTGCCAACCTCTTTGCAAATCAAAACCCTCTAAAGTTAATGTTCTTTTATTTTTAAGGTCTATCTAATCTCTTATCCAAATCAATGCTGCCACCTTGTAGTACAATTCCCAATCCAGTAATCCTAATCCTCCTTTCTCTCATATATCTTGAAGATATTTTATTTTAATTCTCGCCTTCTTCCCCTGCCAAATATAATTTGTGATCATTTTATTAAAATCTTTAAAAAAATATTTTCCTGGCAGCAAGTAATTCAGGCAAGTAATTCCTGAATCGGAATTACTTGGAAGAGATATAGTATTTTGTATCTCCATGTTTGCTCCATGTTTCCAAATCTTTTTTCATCTGTTTTGTCAATTTGTTATAATTATCTTCTTTAATTGATGTTACTTTGTTGGTGAGCCAGATTCCTAAGTATTTTACTTTCTTTGCCGTTTGTATTCCTAATTTATCTTCTAATTCTTTTTCCTGTGCATTTGTCAGATTCTTCGTTAATGCTTTTGTTTTTTGTTTATTAATTTTGAGACCAGCCACTCTTCCATATTCCTCTATTTTTACTAACAATTTGGTTCCTGTTACTGCTGGTTGTTCCAAAATGAAGACTACATCGTCGGCAAAGGCTTGTAATTTGTACTCCTCTTTTTAAATTCTCAGTCCTTTTATTTTTTTTTATCTTTCCTGATTTCATTTAATAAGATTTCTAAAGATACTATAATAGGGGGGATAGAGGACATCCTTGCCTCATTCCTTTTGATATCTCAAATTGCTCTGTCATATCCCCATTTATCATAATTTTTGCAGTTTGAGAGGAGTACATTTTCCTAAGCATATTTAAAAATTTGTCACAGAATTCTATACTCTCCAATTGCAATATAAGAAATTTCCAATTTAGATTATCAAAAGCCTTCTGCGCGTCCAAGATTAAAGCCAATTGTTTATCCGAATTTTTCTCATAATATTCAAGAACATTAATGATTAATCTCATATTATTTTTTTATTTGTCTTCTTGGAACAAAACCATTTTGATCTGGATGGATATATTCGTGGATAATTGTTTTCAGTCTCTGTGTAATAATCAGCATGAACAATTTATAATCCACATTTAACAATGATATTGGCCTGTAGTTTTTGATTTGTGTGAGGTCTGTTTCTTCTTTTGGAATGAGTGTAATGATAGATTCAGTCCAGGATTTGGGAATTGTAGCTTCTAAAAGTGCATCGTTAAAGACTTGGAGGAAAATATCGTCCATTTGGTGTTGGCATGTTTTATAAAATTCTGTTGGTATACCATCCGGTCCTGGGGTTTTATTATTTTTTTGTTTTTTCCTTGCCTCTATCAATTCAATCATAGTAATAGGTCTGTTCAATAACTCTCTCTGTGTCTCTTCTAACCTTTGAATGTTTGTTTTGTCTTTAATATCTTCTTCTCAAATTTCCTCTTGTTTGTAAAGGTTCTGAAAGAATTTTTTACTATTCGTTTTTTGTCTTGATTTATGTGGTGTATTTCTCCTACCTCGTCTTGCAGCTGATATATTGTTCTCTTCTCTTTTTCTTTTTTCAATTTGTATGCTAACCAGCGACCTGTTTTATTCGCGTGTTCAAAATGGTTTTGTTTTACTGACTTAATTTTCCTTGCAATTTCTGTTTGTGTAATTAAATTAATTTTATTTTTGACAAGATTTAGCTTTCCTTTAATTATTTTATTATGGGGTTCTTTCTGCAACTCTAATTCATATGTTCTGAGTTCCGTTAATAAATTATTATTTTTCTGTTGTTTGTCTTTGTTTTGTTTTTTGCCATATATGCGATAGTAAGACCTCTTTCATGTTTATCTGGAAAAAAGTAATCATTTCTTTCTCGATCATTTGTTGAGTATTCCTTATCTTTTATTATTTCATTATTAATCGTCCACTTTCTTTGTTTTCGATATCCTCTCCATACTATTGTTATTGGACTATGATCTGCCCAGGTATTTGGTGATATATCAACGTCTTTTATCTCTTTCCTAAATTCTGAGGTCATCCAGGCCGTATCTATTCTAGACCACGATTGATGTGGGCTAGAATAGAATGTGTGTTGTTTTAATTGTTTGTTCACCTCTCTCCATACGACATGTAATTGTAATTCATCTGCCATGTCTTTGAATGTGTCTGGAAGTGTTTTTTTCCTAGTTTTGTTTTTTTTTATTGCTCTGGTAGTCTTTTTCGGTATCTATAATTGCATTAAAATCTCCTACAATACAGATATTTTCATATTCCAAATCTTTGACTATTTTATGTACTTTTTTGAAAAATTCACTTTGATTTCCGTTAGGTGCATATATTGATATTAATAATATTGTTTTTGATTCTGTTCATATTTCTATCATCAAAATCCTTCCATCTTCATCTGTATATATTTGCTTTGTTTTCAAATGTTTCCTAATGTATACTGCGATTCCTCTCTTTTTCTGATCAGCTAGTGAAGTGTATAGTGTTCCTAGTCTTTAGTTTTTTAGTAGTTTTTGATGTTGTTTCTTAATATGAACTTCTTGCAAAATTATAATGTCCATCTCCAGTTTTTGCAGTTTTGTGAATGTGTGTGTTCTTTTGTTTGGTACATTTAATCCATTTATATTAATCGAGGTCATTTTTAATTCACGTTCCATTCTTGTTTTCTATCTGTTCATTGTTCTTAGTCTTCTTGTGTTTCTTGTAATTACTTGTGTTTTTTCCCTCGCTCCCTCTCTTTCAATTCTTTCTCTCTCCAAACTTCTTTTTTCTCTTGCTCTCTTTCTACTTCTTCTAATCAGTGTTCCTCCTGGCTCTTATTTTCTAATTCTTCTCTGCTCTTCTGTTCCTCTTCTAACACAAAATGCTGGTCAAAAAAATCTTGCGCTTTTTCCAAACTGTCAAACTTGTATTTCTTTTCTTGCCAGGAAATCAGTAGCCCTTCCAGTATCAGCCAGCAGAACATTATTTTATATTTGTTTAGCTGTGATGTTAAGAAGTTGTAGTTTTTCCTTTGATCTCTTATCCTTCTTGGGATTTGCTTGAGAGTCATTACTTCCTTTCTCTTATATACGATTGCCCCTTCTCTCATCTTCCTATAAACATCTTCTTTTATGGCTTTTTTTGTAAATCTAATATGTATCTCTTTAGGCAGCTTATGCCTGCGCGCATAATTTGTGTGGACTCTGTAAATTTCATCTATGTCTCTTCGAATGTCTTCTTTATTTCTCTGGGTTGCTTCTGCTAATATCCCTGTCATTAATTCTCTTAAATCTTCATCTTTTTGTTCCTCTACATTCTGGAATCTGAGGTAAAAAGACTCTTTCTCCATCTCTAAATATGTTAATGACTCTTCTATTTCTTTATTTATTGACACTTGGTTTTGCTCCATCCTTTCCACTCTCTTGTTCCATTTTTACCTCCACTTTCTGGATCCTTTGCTCATTTTCTGCAATATCCTGCTGTATTTTTCCAATCTTATCATCCATTTCTTGATGTTATCTTTTATTTCTCCCATGTCTATCCTCAATTCTTCATGATTCTTTCTTGTTTCTTCACGGTTATTTGCTATGGACTCTTGAGTTTTATTCATTCCTTCTTGTATCATTGCTAGAACCGATTGGATATTTTGCATATTGAAGGTGGAGATTGTCTTTTCTTTCTCCGCCCCTAACATAGTGTCAACTGACCTTTGCTGCGCAGGAGATGCTGAGAGTGTCATTTGATTTGAGGTTATTTTCTTATTTATCTTGGTAATTGTTGATGAACCTGTAGTTGCCATTTGTACTCTTTGTATTACTCTTTTCCAAAATTTCATATACTAGTTTACTGTTGAGGTCTTTGTGTTTCTATATCTATATTAATATTTAACTTATAAGGATCCTAAATTAATAACCAATAGGAGTAATATTATAACTATGTCTATATTAATACTCTCGTCTCCTTAATAGATAAATTTCTTTAGTATATAATCCTATTTCTCTATCACACAATCAATATTTCTATATAGATTTCCGTATACTTATTCACAGTTTTAAATATATTCTAAGTTTCAACTTTTCAACATCCTTATGTAAGGGAAAGAAAAATAAAGGGGGGAGATGAGGGAAAATTTTAAAGTTTCAGCAATTCATTAGTTTGTTTTTACTATAATTGACTACTATACTTGATATATTTAATACAATATATATAATAAATCTACGTTAATGAATATATAATTCTAGACGTGTAAGATATAAAGCTGGATAATTAGGTAAATCGCTGAATAAATACAAGGCTAAGCTATAATTAATATATATAACAGTTTAAACAGTATATCTTAGTCAGTTTCTTCTTAATAATTCATAATTAATAAATAACTCTAGTCAAACTTAAACAACTGTATTATACTTCGCTGGTTGTTATTCGTTCTCCTTCTGTTTTGCTATCTTGTTTCACTCTTGCATCATTCCATCTTCTTCTATCAATTGTTTTTAATGTCCCTTGTTTTAAGTGTCCAAATGTCCAACAATCAAGGTGTCCAAATCAAAATGACCCAGAGAAACACCTTAATAAAATTAATTCAGCTCTTCCAGATCGTTAATTTCCACAAAATGTTCTATATATCACTCTGCTATTAACTCTGCTGTTCTGATGTCCGTTGCAAATCAATCGCCTAGTCACTGTCTCTGTTTATAAAGAAATCTATCTGTCTCACCGTCCTCTTTCCTTTAGGTACCGTCTTTTCCCACAAAACAGTTTATTTTAAAATTTACATTTCTTCCAAGTCCACTTTCCAGTAGCGAGTATTATAAGTTCCTGTATTGGCCGTTCGTTCAACTCTCCCACTGTCAAAATCACCTCTCACCCCTCGCTTCTTCTAATCTTCACCTTCTCTGATCTCTCTCACACACTCATAGTTCTAATCCCGAACACTTTCCTCTATGAAATCAGTTTGTTTTATAATCCACAACTCTTTTAATGGTATTTCTTCTGGAGTCTCTCCGATTCCGCTGCACTGTCACTTTCTGCACTGTCACTGTCAAGTTAGCTTTTCTGCTCCACTCACTGTTTCGTCACCACTTGTCTGGCTGCCATTTCGCCACTTGCTTGGAGTTTTTCTCTCTCCCGTTTCTATTCGCACTCTTATGACTGTACCCCCTTTGATTTTCTCGTTCTTCTTTCTGTTCTCCTACCGATGTTTTCTCTTGTTTGATTTTCGCTTCCCACTATTCGGTTGTCAGCGTTTCAGGCCAGCCAAAATGGCTGGGTTTTTTCCGACAGGAATTAAGAGGTTTCCCCTGAATCTTCGGAGAGATTGCTTTTCTCTCCGAGGTCCTCGAGGGTTCCTCTTTTTTCTATTGATCCCTCTGGGATCAATAGCGCCTGGATCGGCTTCCTAATCGGAAATATTGGAACTTCAAGAACGGAGCTCCATTCTCTTCGTTCCTGGCACAATGACATCACCACCGGAAGTCGAGGAATCCAATTTTTTTCATGTCATGAAAAACCTGAATTTCTTCCACATTCAAAACCATCTCAATACTAACCATAGTGTTAGCAAAAGCACAAGGAAGCTACAGGAAAAGCAGTCAGACACTTTATTTTCATTCCTTTCCATGAAGGCAATTTATAAATAATGTTCAGTGAGTTAACACTGGAGTTTCAAACATTTCAATGGATAATAAGTCCATGACTTATTTTTTTTCTGATATCATAAACTAGCTCACTGTATCAGTCCTTTCTGCCTTAGGATCAAATAACCGATCTGAGGAAGAAAGCATTTCAGTAATTCTTAGTTATTTTCACAAACAGGAATATGTTTATTCCTTCAACATACAGTTATGGAAATGTCAGTGGTGTATATAAAAAGTATTTATTTGAAAAAAAAATATGCCTGGCTGTAATAGCTGAAATTAGCTTATCTGACTCTTGGATGTATGGCAAAGGAGTAGCATGATAAATCCATACCGATTTAAGCAATTCAAGAAATTAGTTCTTATTTTAACTCCAGACTGATTGCTTCCTGGTTGGTGAATTCAGAGTAGGTAAAAGAGAGAAGTGAAAGCTAATTACATGTTCCTGGATGTACTTATATGCATGCACCTGGAAATTCAAAATATATATACTTGACCATCAATATGACATGTATTAATACATAATTGATTGTAAGTGCAAGACTGTATAGTGATTAATAAAATATATTTTTATTGCTTCACTGAAGCCTACATTGCCAGTTCTCACCCAGTGTTTTGTTGATGGAAAACCTACTATATAACAAAAAACTACTCTATATAAACAGGGAGCAAACCAGTAGTGGGTTGCCCCCGGTTCAGACCGGTTCGCAAGAACCGGTAGTAAAACCAGCGGGAGTCTCCGCCCACCGACCCCGACATCATCAGGAAGTTTATGCGCAGAATTGCGCAAGCACGTGCGTAAGCAAAGCAAGCATGGCCCCGTTGCGAACCGGTAGTAAAGGTAAGTAGAACCCACCTCTGGAGCAAACCTCACATTCATTTGCATTGAAGTTGCCCAAACAAGCAAACCACCAAGTTCAGGAGGCACCAAGGACTCCACTGGGGGAGGGGGGGGACATTGTGGAAGAAGGCAAGGGCAAGCACTATGTTGTGGCTGATGATTAAATGTGTGAGAGATAAACTTCTACAGGAAGAATTGATTAAAAGTAAAGTTACTATGTTGTGTGTATATATATGTGTGTGTGTGTGTGTGTGTGTGTACACACACACACACATACATACATACATACATACGAGACAAAAATTATATATATTGTCACTGTTGAAAAATATTCCATTTGTGTTAGTTTATAACTTAAACCTCAACTCTACTGGTGACTGGATAGCAGAGAGTAACATCCATAAGCAAACTTGCTTGAAAAGCCTGTTCTACAAAATCAAGTATAGGAATGTCAATAAAGAACTGTGCCTTCTGTAAAACAAAGCCTCTTTTTGTTTGCAGGTGTCTGAATGCTATCTGTGATTGGGAAAACAGGAACAATAGTTCATACTTGTACTTGTTGTTTCTGCAATCTGGAAACCTATGGCTCTATGTCAGATATTAAGTAGGTTCTTCACTATAGTAATATGATTAATATATGAATTATATATTATGTAATATGTGTTCTTATATAATATTTACCTGTTTGTTTAGCAGAGTAGTTTCACGTAAGGCACTTTAGAAGATAATTCAGGCATTCATTTTTTCTTGATCCAAATAAAGCAAAAAAGTATTTCTCCATGATGTGAAGCAAAACATTTTTTTTTACTGATTTACATTTATTAAGATTTTTATATGCAATAAAAGTCAAATCTAAATGAAAGGTTAGAAAAGAAAAAAGAAGAAAAAAGGGAAATGTGCAAGGAAAGAAAAAAAGGAAAGAAAACCTTTTTATTATTATTATTTCCATAGTAAAAGCTATAAAAGTTAAAGTCAAGTCCTTTCAAGCCACCTAAAGGACAATGTGTTATTGGGACAACAAAAGAAAGACAAATAGGGACAAAGTGAGACTTGATAATATACAAGTCCAGTGATGTAATATTTTGCAAATGTAGTCTATACAAAAGTACCAGGCAACATGAAAGCTGTCTAAGATATGCACACGTTTTAAAAACCCTAATATTTTTATTTAGATTTTTCTTAAATAAATTTGCAATATATATTGTTCTGCTGCTTTTAATACACCTGCACAGATCAATCAAACATGAGTATTTGATACACAAGCCCAAAAACGCCACCATACAAATGTTTTGTTTTTTCAATTTGCACTGATGAATGACAAATTAAATAGTACTTATGCTGATGTTAACTAAACTATATCCCAAACCACAAAATTAAACTATTTTTAAAAAACAGAAAGAGCAACCCAATCTGAGCTTTTAAAAATCCTTTTTTCATACTTTTTTCCTAAAATAAATAACAGTTAAAGGACAGCGTTCCCTGGTTTATTCACTAACAAAGTGAAATATTCTGCAATACAATCATACATCTATAAGGACAGCAAGAGATTAGACCTATGCCAAAGGTAAGAATTATTCAAATCATAATCATGGAAACCATAATTTCCATGCTAGATCAGATCCACAATTAGCAAATAATAGGGGGTTGCCATTTACAGGAGAATTAATAATTCTATGTTTCATGAATTTTCCTTTGTGATGAAAATGTAGCTCTATAGGTGTTACATAACTATTTAGCCAAATATGTGTAATGTGAACAACCAAGATATAGAACTACAAATGCAACAAATGTAAGCCTTAGCAGGCATCCATACATAGAAACCAACTTTTGCAGAAATTGACCATTATGTGTAGAACTATACACATGGAGACTATTACTATTACTGTCTTAAATGAGGGGAATTGATACGACAAGCAAGATTTCTGCCTCCTCACTGCACGTCTACCAAATCATTAAAAAGAGGACTACATACAATCCCAGTCCAAGAAAGAGGGCAACTGTCACACCAATCTGTGCAAAGACCCACGAGCCATGGCTGTGAAAAGCAACTGTGAATCTAGAACAACCCCCAAATTGCATACCATCTCAGTCTGGGAGCGTGTCACCCTGTCCAGAGTCAGAAATGAAATATCATCTGGGCTGGGCAGCGGAGAACCCTATGGCTAAGAAAGAGTGGGCTGTCCATTGAAGGGAACTGATGTTAATGTCACCCAAATCCAAATCATGGTACCACTGCCCAGATTAAACATCAATTTAATGTATGACCCTCCTATGCAATTAGAGTCATGAATAAATTAGACCAGGTCCATGGCTTCCATGGTGGGCCATAAATTCCTGTACTAACTCTGACCCTCTAACCTGATTACCTAGAAAAAAACAGATTGAAATCTCCAAAAACTAGCCAGGGACTCGGCAGGGATGTTGCTACATTGCAAGGAGGAAGCTAAGTAAGCAGCAATCCCCACCGGTCCCTACAGTCCAACCACACAAAAAGGGTCTCATATCCAGCAATGCCTAAGGCAGACCCCTTGGTGGCCATCCAAAACTCACAAAAGACAACAGCCACACTCTCTCTCTACCTTGGAATTGCATTTGGTGCCGTATTCAAAACCCTGCAGGACACATTTCAAAGAGGTGAACCCTCCCTTCCTTGCCAACAGGGTTCAGTGATACAGGTCACATCAGCATTATCATCCATGATCAAGTTGTGGATAAGGGAAGCTTTATTACATACTGACCCCCTTATTCAATGACAGCAGGTGGAATCCAGAGCAAGAAAAAGACTAAGCAAGTTGTGGTTGATATGCCACAATAATTTTATTGGTTTATCAAAATATAAAATACAAAACATATTAAAAAAATAAAGATAATGGAAAGATAAGGAGAGAAAAGGAAAAGAGGGGAAAAAATCCAGCACAGAGGGAAAAAAGAAAAAAAAAAGGCATTGATGTCCAACTCCTTTTGATACAGTAGAATAAGGCCATAACATAAAACCTCAAGTTTTTACTTTTATATAGTAATATATAGACTAGCCATTTCTGCACAATATTGCTTATCCCAAAAGGAAATAACATGATGGGTAGGTATGCATGTGTTTAATTAAAGTCACTATCCCAAATCTATATTTGAGATCCTATGTGGGTGCAAGAATCTAGATAATCAGTGGATCAGAGCAATAATTACAGAGTTAATAAAAGAAACTAGACATCTACCCCCTCAAAAATGTTTTTTTATCCCTTTAGAAAACCATTAACTTCTCATGAACATTAAATTAATTAACAAGTCAACATTAACCAATTATACTAGTAGATTAATCAATATTTTTAGATGCATTGATGCTTGTGGCAGATAAGTGCTAAAGAACACTCTCTCTCCTCTGCTTTTACACACCCTTTGAGTGAAAGAATTTTTCCATGTATAAATTGAGTTTTCTAATACTAATCTCTAAGAACCATACCCACATTAATTCTTGCAGAAATAATGTATGCCTTTGTGGGACGATATATAATAATCTCCCATTCTGAATAGGTCTGTTATTCTATATGTATCTCAACACAATTCATATCTGACCAAGATATGGAGGGACAAAATGCTAAGATCTTTCCTGGCAACATGGTCTCTATGAACTACAACTACATGTCTTAATCATGGGTACAGAAGCCAGCTTGACAACTATTTTTTTTTCTTACTTCCTGCCCACTTCAGCTTTTGGAGTAAAAAAAAAACCAACTTTCTTAATCATTATGAAGCTACTGAACAACTTCAACTGGATTGAGTAGTTTATGAGGTGTATGAAACAAACAGCTCATTTAAAAGCTTCAGGTAACAGGATTTATCTAGATAAAAACAACTACTTTAAGGTACCCAAATAAAATTGCTAAATAAATAAATACTATGTAACATATTCTATGTAACAACTTATTTTGGGTTCAGATGGTCCAATCAGATTATGATTTCTAAGAATGACTTGTCTATAAAAGTATGCATTTCATTAGGTTTTATCAGGATGATTTGAATCATCCAGTGCTACTGAGTGAAACAACAGTAGAATATTTACACAGCCAATCAACCAAACAAGTATAAGGCTGAATAACTTTTTCCAACACAATTTAATCGTCTGGAAACTTCAATATATCCTCAAAGATCATATTTGAATAGGCAGTGAAGAAGCTCTCTTAGAAAGTAGAGAAGTTTGAGTCATTTTCACCAACAAACTCTGATGTGAGAGCCAGAGTAACCTCTAAAGTTCTTGTTTTAGAAAGTAGTACAGTAATATTTAACTGCCCTACAGTCACTACAATGGTGTTTCTTTTTGTTATCACTCCTAGCCAAATATTAACCTGAATTCTCCAGCTTCCTTTAATCATTAGTTAAATTTTACCATTATTCAGGATTTAAAAAGGAGCTTCAATCATACCATTTATGCCAGGGGTAAACAGTATCTATTTTCTGTTCTACTAGAGAACCACAAAGAACCAAGTCCAAAAGATCTCATTTACAAACCCAACCACTCCCATACTCTGATGAACCATAAATTTGGCCTGAAGATAGCTAGGATGAGGGTGAAACTGAACAATGATTGGATAAAAGTGCCTGATTGCAAAATGCATATATACAATGCATTAAAGGATTATGAGGCTAGGAATTTAAGTACCAAACTGAGTACTACTCCAAGGCTTTCCATACATAGAAAGAAATCTACTCTGGACGACTCCAAGAGTTTTCATTTTGCAGTACAAATTAGGGCTGAGCTACAAACTCTGTTTTGTAACTTCAGAGAATTAGCAATGCATTCAAGTCTCTTTTCTACCTGCCCTGGACTGTATCAAAGCAAAATTAGAGCAACCTTCATTATTAATCTTAACACAGAAACCATTTCAAGAAGAACTCAGCTGGAAAGGCAAAATCATGGCCTGGAATCCATACTAATTAGTCAGGAACTCATCTTAAAGTGAAATTGTTCATATCTAGAGAAATATTCCATTTTCAAAATAGCCAAGCGATTTCTTTTTCTAACTACTTTATTGCCCCAGAAAATGCCCCTGCTGCATTAAGCACTAATATATTCTTCACATTCACATTTTAATTAAAATTGTGCTCAACGGTCCAATTTCAGTTGGAATTCTTCTGGTAGGTTTCCATACAGACAACTTCTGTGTTCATTTTTATTATGACCTCAGCTACTAACCGTCTGCGTCAGATAATAAACCAGTGTGAAACTTCTGAATAGTCAGGTGTGCCAATGCACATGACACTTAACCTAGAAATTATGTTTCTCATATGAGTACCAGGAAGGAGAAGGCAGCACCAAGCAAATGCCTTTTGAAATAGATATTAATAATTCAGTATTGGCTAACTCCCTTTTGTTTCTGTATTAAAGATTCAAGTTTTTATCTGGTCATTGATACCATAATTATTTTACATCATTGCAGACAATACTGTAGTTGAATTGAGGCTACTGTAATTCAATAGCCAAACCACTTTCCTACCTCTGGGAGTCTGATAGGAGAAAAGACTCATTATCTGACCCAATTTCTGCTATTGTTAAAATGCTTCATTTAACTCTTAGTCATCTTGCTCATTTGTGACTGCTGGGTTTCACAGTATGATGGTTTTTTCAGTAGCCAGATGTTCGCAGGTTATGCCATAAAGACTGGGGGAAAATGTCTTTATTTTTCTTTTACTATAGAATGCATAGCAAAATAAATTAATTTCCTGAAAAGCAGTGAAATCTGCAAAACATGAATGCAAAGAAATGGGGCAGACTTACTGTTTTCCAAGATAAAAATTTAAAATGCTAGAAGGCTCTTTCTGACAGGGTCATGTTTATCAACCGATTTCTGAAACACACTGGTTTTTTTTTCAACCTATGTTCCAGTGAGGGGTTACACCTGCAAGAAGACAGAGCTGTGTGAATTTCAGCCTTCCAGAAGAGTCAAGAGATTTGAGGGGGAGGGGATCATTTTGAATAAGAAAGAGAGAAAAGGATTAAAGCAACCCTTTCTTTTGTTGGATTTTCTACTTATCCAATAACTATATTGGATATTGGTATTGGTTCTCACCTTTAAAGCGCTCAATGGCTTAGGGCCTGGGTATCTACGAGACCACCTTCTGCCACAGATAACCTCCCACCGGCCAATACGCTCCCACAGAGAGGGTCTCCTCAGGGTGCTGTCGGTTAAGCAATGTCAACTGGCGGCCCCCAGGGGGAGAGCCTTCTCGGTGGGAGCACCTGCCCTCTGGAACGAGCTACCCCCAGGGATACGACTGATCCCAGACCTCCGTACTTTCCGCTGGGCCCTGAAGACTTTTCTATTTCAGCAAGCCGGGCTGGCTTAAAATTTTTAACTGGTTAATTTTATGGGTAAGGGGTTTTAAATTGGGGATGCCAAATTAATTTAATCATGTTTTAAATTATTTTAATTTTCATATTGTATGTATTTTAATCTTGGCTGTTCACTGCCCTGAGTCCTTCGGGAGAAGGGCAGTATAAAAATTTAATAAATAAGAAGAAGAACAAGAACAAGAATGCTTAAAAAAAAAAACTGGTGGGATGGGGGAAACCCCAAGGAAGATGCTTGTATACAAGCAAAATGTAGCTTCACTCCAGTAAGTCAGTTTGGCCTAAGAAGTCAAAAACTGACTTCCTAATGTTTTCCTCATTAGGTTAACGAGGTCATTAAGTCTACCTGCAAAAGCTCCTAGGTGCTTCTGAATCATAATATCTTGAATTAGATTTGTCAGAAATATTTTGAGGCAGACAACAAACTAAATTCTACTTTGTGTATTTGAAGTAATAGAAGTAAAAACCTTTTGTCACCACTGAGACAAGTTTAACTCAGTCTAAGAATGCCCTATTGAAGAATATAATTTAAATGGCAACTTTAATTGATGTATATAATAAACCATAGTATCTTTTTATATTTATGCATTCTTAACACACTCATTCCTACTTTCACCTTCTCTTGTGTGGATATAATTTTCTGGCCATCCAGCTATAGCTATTCTAATATATTAGTTTAAATATTATATGCATTCAAAACTTTTAAGTGGCAATCCACACCATTTCTGAAGGGCTCTCTATTATTTGGTAAGAATAACTCTGTTATTTATTTAGAACAAAGAATTGTAAAAATTATATAAACCATTACCACTCAATAGCATTCACAGAACCAGAACTATTACTAAATCAGACTATGACTTTTTTTTAATGAGTTACCATATAACTTTCTTAGACCTGGTAAAAAATTAAACATAGCACAAGTCAATAACAACTGGCATCCAAAAAACACAGCTGTGCCGAAGAATTTTGAAATGCTGTGAAAACATTTTTTCTTTTTTAAAAAAATGGCTATGCCATATTATAAAATGTATTTCAACATTTTTTAATCAAAAGTTATTACTGAATATATGCTGTTTTGAAAAGAAATTCTAATCTTTTATGAACAAGGAACATGGAATTTCTTATGCAGTTCTTTAAATATACTTGCATGTTTTCATTATACCATAAAAGCCACATCAATCTTTAATTATTAGTGATATAGAAAAGTGGCAGGTACATCCTTAAGCACAAAATTAACAAATAGCAATTGACTGTTAAAAGATGTAATTTTAACACTTCTTGATAAACAGTGTATGCTTCAAATGTCTTCATAACTTTCTATTTTATGATCTTTCAAGTAGTTAATATCTAAGAAAAATATCTAATTTCTGAATGCAATAATCCTAATAAACATTGAGAGTAAAATGATCTTAAAGAGAACTTTTATAAAATGATGTACTGTTGATATAAAATACCAGAAAATTATCTAGAATATACAAAGATACTTCAATCAAGGTTGGAAATGGGAACAAAAAGAGACATTTTACTATGCTTGATGGATATGCAAAAAAGTTAGAATATTTTGCATTTAAATTTTGAAGATTAATATGTAATTGAAACTAGAACTGGGAACTGATGGATACATGGAAAAGAGTCACTGAATTTTGTTTTTAAACATGATAATTACAGCAAGATTATTTGTACAAGGGATAGAAAGATTTGGCAATATCTACAATGAAGGGATGGTTGAACGAATACAATGAAGATAATAGAACTTACGAAGATGACCAAAGATAATGGAACTTGAGGATATGACCACAATGTCACAATGATTAAAGAAAAGACATTTTCTTTCTTTTCTATTGTAATATACTTTCTTTTGTTTTTTTCTGCACTTTTAACTTTCTCTTTTATTTCTTCCTTATTTTAGATAAAATAAATTATCTTTAAAAAGTAAGTAAAATCATTTAAGTGCACTATTATTCGATTCACTGTAACTTAACATATATTTATTACCCTGTAATATGCCGGTTCAGATAGCATATCTGCCCTGTAGTACAAATAGTCCTTCACTTACGACCACAATTGAGCCCAAAATTTCTGTTGCTAAATGAAACATTTGTTAAGTGAATTTTGTTCCATTTTATGACCTTTGTTGCCATGCTTAAGTGAATCCCTGCAGTTGTTAGTAACACAGTTGTTAAGTAAATATGGCCTCCCCATTGAGTTTGCTTGTCAGAACGTCGCAAAAGATGATCACATGATCCTGCGACACTGCAACCATCAAAAATATGAGTCAGTTGCCAAGCATCTGAATTTTGATCATGTGACCATGGGGATGCCACAAAGTTCATGTGAAAAACATTCATAAGTCACTTTTTTCAGTGCCACTTCAAATGGTCACTAAATGAACTGTTGTAAATCGAGGAGTATCTCTACTGTAAAAATATGCCTATTGTTCTTTTGGTTGGTTTGCTTATAGAAACGTAATGCAGAAGAGGACACACAGCAGCAGAAAAAAGCGGTATTGCTCAATAAAGGAATCCAAATTAAAGCATCCAGGATGAATGCTCATCTAGGCCAGTGCTGGCGAACCTTTTAGGCACAGAGTGTCTAAACCGGAAGGCACACATGTGCAGGCGCACCTGCATGTGCACTCCAGAGTGCAGGAAACCAGACGGCCAGCTGGCTGGTGCGCTTCAGAAACCCAACAATCAGCTGGCTGAGCTGGGCCGACAGCATGCATGCCCACAGAGAGGACTCTGCATGCCACCTCTGGCATGCGTGCCATAGGTTCGTCACCATGGATCTAGGCTCTGCTTGAAATCATTCAGTGAAACAGAAACCACCACTTCTCTGGGTAATTGGTTTAACTGTCAATTAGCTCTTATTATTAGAAAATATTTCCTAACACTGAACCATAATCTGTTTCTTGTAGCTTATCACATAGGTCCTACACTTTAGGACAATAAGAATGGTCCTAAAGAACAGAATAACCTGGGCCAATTTTCAGGAACGGTTTTCCTTCAAATACCGTTATCAACATTTTCAGAATTTATTTATCAATAAAGACTTAAATTCTTTGAGTGAAATCCTGTGACTGCTTTCATAGGTCTCTGTAGTTTTTTATGCAAGGTTTTTCAGAAGTGGTTTGCCATTTCTTCCTCCTTCCTAGGGCTGTGCGAGTGACTGGACGAAAGACACCCAGCTGGCTTTGTGCCTAAGGCTGGGCTAGAACTCACAATCTCCCAGTTTCTAGCCTGTTACCTTAATCACACCACCAAACTGGCTGGTTTTTTTTTTCTCAGAATACAGTGTATCAAATTCTCTCAACTTCTTTTCTTAGTACTTAGTTTCCAGTTCTTTGATCATCTTGATCACTATGCTTTTTGCAGCTGTTCTGAATTATTGGAAAACCTGGAACCTGAACCCCTGAATTACATGCAACATTTTCCCCATCTCTTTACATTATTGCCATGAGAGAACATTTTTAAACTTAGAAGATTGTTAAGATTTATAACATGGTGAAACCAGTAATCTGATCAGATACCGAAGTAATTTGAGAGTAGTTAGTAATCAGTAGACCCTTCTTGGTTTTAATGAAAATAAACTCAGCAGATAAAAGGCAAATGTGTTAATTGAGTCTCAATTTTTCTACATGATTAACTGCAGTTATATTCATTTCTAATTTTAAAAACTGCCATTTTAATTGATTAGAAATTGACCCTAAATAAAACCAGCTACTGCCTTCATTGTACTTTATGCAGAACTGAAAGAGAGTTTAAGCCAATAAAGTTGGAATTTTAAATTAACGTGCATCAAATACATATGCATTTGATTTTGGAAAAAGAAGCTAAAACCCCTTAGCTTAATTCCACCTGGTGAGTATGTATAGGAAGCCAGCAATATCAAAATGGGAAAAAGTTCCTTTTTTCTTTCACTAAAATACTTGGTAGAATTCTAGCTGTCCTTTATTCTGGAAACAATCGCATGGTTGTTTTGTTAAAGAATTTTCTTGAAAAGAATTAGGCATTTGTTCAAAACTTTCAAAAGGACTTTTGATCTGAGAAATGGCTACAGACACATATATTATCTGACATTCATACCCCTTAAAACAAAATTGAAATCTTTTAGCGGAACTGCAGACCAGCAGATTACATTGGTTCTGCTTGTGTAATTCATTTGACTCTCCCTTGAAAGACATTTGCTGATGGGAAGGAAGGTTTCACTGCACCTTTATCTTTCTCCTTATTATCCCACACAGTTCAACTGTTATGTAAAAACTTACCTGTGGCATGTTTCAAAGAGAAAAATCCTCAGTATACCAGTTTTAAGTAGAGCTGACACAAATAAAATGAGAATTATTTATAAAGAACAAATGTTCCAGGGACAGATCTCCGATTCCCAGCTGTGAATGTGAAATAATGAACCTGAGTAGGTTATCTGGTAACCCAGCCTCCTCCTTCCCTGCCAATCACTCAAACATTGAAGCCAACAGAAAAACAGAACTGGAATGAGAGAATGGTGGGGATGGGTATTTGCAAAGTTGTTCTTAATACACTCACTGAAAAAGATAAGGAACAACACAAAAATGCAGAACAACATGGCACCATCCAGCTGTGTTTCACTACTATTCCCTGGCCATACTGGATCAATCATAGTCACAGTAATTGAGAATTATGAGATCTGTAGTCATGTATATCTCGAAGGTGCCAATTGAGAAACCTGGTTGGATGTTTTCTTTGGTACTAGAATGAAACATACAAAAGTAGAGAGGAAAAAAATAAATTTAGAACTGGTCAAAAGGAAAGGAAGATGGGTTTTCTTTAATATGTCCTCTTCTCCGTCAAATAAATTGAATTCATCTTAATTTAACCGGGGGGGGGGGAGGGAATGTACTTTTAATATATCATAGGCCCAATCGCAGGTCCTGCTCCAACTAGTTCGGATCCTTTGCAACTGGCTCAGACAGGGAAGGAAAACTTGCTTATGGACACCATTTCAAGTAACCAGAGTGGAAGCAAAACCAGCAAGTAATCTTTCATGCATAGCAAAGTTTTCCAGTTTAAACAAGATGACAGATACATTCAATAATACATAACTAAGACATCCTAATTTAAGTACAGCATAGGTCCGTGATGGTGAACCGGTGGCACACGTAGCCATATCACTGGGCACACGAGCTCAGCTCCTCCAGCTGATTTTCAGGCCTTCAGACCAGAAGTAGGGAAACAGGTTGTTTCCTGCCTCCAGAGGGCCTCAGCGGGGTGGTGGGGAAGGCCCGTTTTTCTCTCACCTGGCTCCAGAGTCTTTCTAGGAGTCTGGGGAGGATGAAAACAGCCTCCCCCCCTCCCCAGAGGCCAGAAACGGCCCGTTTGCCAACTCCTGGTGGGACTGGAAGGTCTGTTTTTTGCTGTCCCCAGCCTCTAGGAATCTGGGAGGGTAAAAACACCCTTTCCCGCCCCCCACCTTGGAGGTACTCCAGAGACCAAAAATGGCCCATTTGCCAACTTCCGGTTCCAACGGGCTGTTTCTGGCCTTTGGAGGGCCTCCAGCGGGTGGGGAAGGCCGTTTTTGCCCTCCCCAGACTCCTAGAGAGGCTCTGGAGCCAGGTAAGAGAGAAAAACGGGCCTACCAGGCCATCATGTGCGGGGAGTGGGGGGGTCATGCGTGCATGTTTGGGGGCGGGCACATAGAATTATGGGTGTGGCCACGTGCATGCACGACCCCCCCCCCACCCGGCACACAATGGCAAAAAGGTTAGCCATCACTGGCATAGGTAATGGGAATCCACTTCAAACTGCAGGTATGGTTATCCATTGTGATTGTTCTTTCATGTAATGCAAAATACTAGAAAATTAGTACTTCAGAAGAAATGTACTACTCTCATCTTTTTATGTTCAATTTCTATATGAAGTGTAGTAATGGATGGGCTAATTAAACACATAACTTCCTCTAACACAGCCCAGGCTGTGCAGCTCATTTTATCATTTCAAACTCTATGACACTCATGAGAGATATTTTGCACTTCTCCGAAGGCTTTGCTTATTAGCAGGTGGGAGATTGGGCATCAAGAAATGTACATGATCTTATCTTTTATCTCACTCCATCAAATCAGTATATACACAGGCAACACTGCGGACTACTGATAGGTACACTTTTTAAAGATCAGACTTATCTTTACTCTGAAGAAAAGGCAACACAGAGATTGAAATGTGGTTGCAAGATCATGGATGTAACATCTCAAAAAATCCCAGTTTTGATTCCTCCATGGGGGGGTGGGGATTCAAATTTGAAAACAATAACACAATCCCTATTTTCCAAAACCTGGGCAGAGTGTGAATTGATTTTCAGGGTGTTTACACATGCTATAATGATTTCATTTTAGATAAGAGTTTTTTCACATATTATTTTTGTTCTGGAACTTTTCCTGGTAGACATTTACATCTGTTAGAATTACATTCTTATGGGTTAGAAACTACCACTTAAAATGAATACTGCATCCCTTTACAATGACAAAAAAAAATAGACCCCAAAAAGAAAGAATGGATGTCCATCACCTCAGCAATAGCCAGATAACCTTACTATGAGCTCCCTGAATCAAAAACAGACCATAAGTTAATATATTCATAGGCAAATCCTAGTAAGTTCCTGCTGAGGTTTATTAAATTCAATGGGACTTTTTCACATTGATTATCAATTTATATGCTGTCTATCTTGCCAAAGGCAACTCTACAGACAATATATGAAATATATTGGAGAAAAAAACCCCCACAAACATACAGATCAAATATTTTACGATTAGAAAGTGCTCTGTATTTCATAATATTCCCTTTCTAGGAGAGATGCCCTTGTTTTATTTATTTATTTTTTTTAAAGTTTTCCCACACTGAATTTCAATAGCTCTTTATTAACACTGGTCCTATCATTTGAAAAGCTTAACTTTGTTGTTGCTGCTGACAAATGGAATATACTGTTTAAGGTTTGATTTTTAATAGAACAATACAATCTTTGATGAAATGCATGAAAATCAAATATAAGGATAACATTGGGAAATATGAAATGGATTAAGTTCTTCAAGTCGTTAGAATTTTTTCTCATTCTTACTTGCAGACAAGTGGCAGATAAGTATTTGCATCTTTGTTAGTGCTACTACATAAGACTGATAATGTACAGATTCAATAATGTAGTACAAATCTATTCCAAGAAAAACATAATATACACTTGTGTATCAATTTTCCTCCCTAAGTGAGCATGTTTTGCTGGAGAAAATACAATATGTTGCAACTGCATCTCTTCTCTATCCAGGAAATCAGGCAATCCGGCTTTTCCTCTAGTTTCAAACTAAACTGGTCAAAGGAAATAGGCAAAATTTAAATTTGTATGGGCTACATGGCCAAAAAAAAAAAAAAAAAAGATCTAGGAAGCTTTAAACTGTTTAAGGGTTTCTGCATCAAGATTTATTCCATTGTTACACAACTTATTTTAACGTATTAGCAACACTCAGTATTCACACAGTGGTTCACTCCAAAACTGAGATGATAACACCAGCATCTAGCTAACCTTGGTTGATCTCAAAAAAGAAAATTAAGGATTCATCTGAATAGTGTTTGGATTGAGAGTCATTAAAAAAAATCTTAGGAGCAGGCCAAGAAATAAATAGTTCCTGGAAAAAGAAGTGGCAAAGTATTCCATGTAGCAGCTCATGTGAATGAGGTTATCAATAAATCTCTCTCCAAGTCAAAGATTTACTAATTAATTAGGATTCACAATTCTTTTATTGAATCTTGGTAGACATTTTAGTTCAATATGAGCCCAATTTTCAATATATACATATGAATGCATGGTACTGAGAACAGAACTATAAATCACTAATATTCACATGATCTTCAATCGAGTACATATTAATTTTATAAAATTAAAGTAGTTACCAATAATAAATATTAAGAAAAAGGTCATTTCCAATTTTGTTTTAATCATGGACAACCTGTCTCTGAGAAAGTGTAGTGGCTCATGTGGTTAGAAAGCTGGGGTGACAATTAGCAAGCCTGTGTTCACGATCCGAGTGCTGCTGTGTGATGGGGTGAGCTCCCATCATTTGCCCCAGCTCCTGCCCACCTAGCACAGGGGTGTCAAACTTGATTTCATCGAGGGCCACATCAGGGTTGTATTTGACCTTGGGGAGCCAGGGTGGGCATGGCCAGCTCGATGTCACTTGTGTCAGGGGTGCCTGTGCTCTGCCAGAGAAAATGGGCTCCTGAGCTCCGTTTTCGGCTGCAACAGCCTCCTGCAACCCTCTGCCAGAGAAAATGGAGCTCCATTTTCACTGGCAGAGGCAGTGTGGGCTGGTCCATTGCTGTTTCCAAGGTGGCCCCACGGGCCAGATCTGAGCACCTCACGGGCCAGATCCGGTCCCTGGACCTTGAGTTTGACACCCCTGACCTAGCAGTTCAAAAGCACACAAACGTGAGTAGATAAATAGGTACCACTTCGGTAGGCACATTAATGGGGACATGAAAGGAGCCTCCAACCAGCATGCCCGCAGGCAATGGTGATGTCATCAGCTAATCCTTTCAACTCGAAGTACCTTGATGCTTCTGACATGAATGTGAAAGAGTGGGAGATGTCTATTGGATAGATACTATGGAAGATGTACATGATGTTCCTACTTAGTAGTCACTGAAACATCCTCACTCAGGCCTAAATCTCCGTTGTCTGAAATATGGATTTAGCTACTGGTTAATGAGAATAATAACAGCATTAATATATGCAATTAATGGAGCACTGTGACCTGAAAATATCAAGAAATTTTACTCTTCAGAGATTTGCCTCTGGCCAGGCACCGAAGCAAAACAAAAGAACTTGAAGGACTGTGCAAAATTATTCTTGTCTCTTTGCACTATGTATACCTGAATGAAGATACACATGTACAAAAATATGTATCAATATATGTATCAATTCCCAAATTATACTTCCATATTGTGGAGTTGATACATATTTTTGATACATAGTTTGAACAGGCAATTCCAACTTTCCTCTATGACAAGCACCATACTTGCCCCAAGGCAAGGATCGTCTAGAGAAAATGTTTGGGACTTTTTTCTTCATACTTACATATCTCTGAAAAAGTTATCTCTTTTCTACAATCTAGTGTTGACATAACGAGATACCTTAGCATAGCCTTTTTTCTTGACAAGGTGCCTCAATGATTGATGTCGCAAAGAGGCACAATTTTCTCCAACAACATCTGCTCTGTTCCAAAAACTTCTGTTGAATTTCTACATTCAAAATTAAAATCAACCATTAGCAGACACACAGATAAACCACACTGACACAACATTGAGAAAGAGATGATTAAAAAAAAATTAAGAAGGAAAAACCAGTTTGGTGTAGAGGTTGAAGTGCTGGCACAGAAACCAGGAGACTGCGAGTTCTAGTCTGGCCTTAGGCATGAATGCCAGCTGACTTTGGCCAGTCGTTTTTTCTTAGTTAACCAACCTACCTCACAGGATTATTGTAGGGAAAACAGGAGGAAGGAATATTACATATATTTTTCTGCCTTGACTTACTTATAATGTAATAAAGGGGGGGGGACTCTAATAAATAAAACAAAAAGACCAGAACACATCCTCTCCAGCAGCCAACACTCAGATAAGCAGGAATTAATACCAGCAAACAGAAAACAATACCCTAATCAAAGAACTACCAAGGAGAAAACTGCACCCCCACCAACAATAGCAGGGCAAGCTACTATATATAAGTAGGAAACAAACTCCACATTCACACTGATGTATTTGGATAATAAAACATCTGCAAGCAAACAAGACTCAGAGAGCACCAAAGATTCCAGGGTTTACTCCGGAAGCTCACTGAGACTGAAGAAACTAACTTGGATAAGCAACAAAACATTTCAAACCAAAAAGGAAGTCCAGTTGCCGTGACTCAAACTTCCAGACAACTCTACCTGGATGACTGAAAATCTTCATATACATACTCCTGAACTATATATATATTTCTTCTACTGGAATTTCTACTTGTTACCAAATGTTAACAATGCACAGGTACTATATGGCTAAGAAACTGGTGGAAATCATATTGGGAGTATTCTCCTAGTGCATAAGATCTTGACAGAAAATATGTCCCTTGAACAGATTATCAAGCAGAAATTTAAGAGGCATCACTTCCTCACAACCTACAAGAGGAATATACCCAGTTAAATGTTTTACACTGAAAAAACATAGCTTTAAAAATAGGGGTACAACTCTTTCAGAACTGCGGCTTACTCTTGAATTTTTTTTATTATGGACATGCTATGTACTTATTAGCCTTTTTTTTTAATATGACCTACTGCACTGTTATCTTATTTAAAACTACAGTAAATTATTTGTTTCCAAATACAAGGAAATGATTAAAAAGTGGTTTAGAAGGCCAGTAGGAACATCAGAAGGGAGGGGAGTTTTCTCACTCAAATTTCACGTTTCAATCTTTGTTAATAGTCAGGAAAGATGTATTCATATATCTATAAAATATCTATCAATCATCTATATCTATCTGAAATTTTCTTTGCTCATTACCTTAAACCCAGTTCAATCCTCTTTACAGGTAGAGAAAGGTGTTTATTTCTGAATTCCAAGGCAGGATATTTGTTCAGGTGGGAAAATTACACATTTCATATTGCCTTTTCATTATTCTCATCAGCGCAGTCCTACAATAATGCACTTAATACATTAAAACTCTTTGAGGCTGACATAATAATAAACATTCCGTCGAATTATTCCATCCATCTGCTGATGGAAATCGACCAGACTTCACTTTGCATCCAACACATTCGCTCTGCGCTCCAATCCTAAAGCAGGCATAACTCGGAACCGAATCGGACGAATTGGAATGACACCGCCGATTAAACTGTGCCCGGAACCGCCGCCGTTTTTAAATCCCGAAGTGGTTTCCTTTCGTTTTGTTCATTCATCCGCGCAGTCCGGAGGGGCGGCGACCGGGTAGAACGCGATAGAATGGTACAGCCCGTTCCCACATGCAATTCCCCAGGCTCAGGGCTGGCTCGCCCTTCCAGCTTGTCCCAGAACCGCTGGCCATTTTGGGAGGGCGGAAACCCCCCCGACGCCGTCCTCCGCACACCCAACGGGCAAGCAAACGCGGTCCGCGCTCGCAAGCTCCACGTCAAAACGAAGTCTAGCCTTTCTCTCCCCCACCCCCGCCAAAAAAAGAGAGGACAACTTTAAAGCTCACCGTCGAGGAAACAAGTAACACTCCGTTTCCACCGCCCGTAAAAACCGTGTGAAGCCCGCACTCTGGGAGACCAATAAGAGCTGGCGGCGCTTACCTTCTGGGGAGACAGGTTGGCGGGCAGGGTTTGGCGCTCTTTTCACCGGGGAGGGGGGGACGAGAAAGAGACACCCCCCGCCTTCGCCTCCGTCCGCTTACCCACGCCTCAGCCCAGAAGCCCCGACTGGGCTGCTGGCTTCGCCGCTGTGTGTTTGTAACCCCTCATGTTCGGAGAAGGCGGCGACCCTATTAGGAAAGTTGGGCGGAGAAAGAGGGGGAAAAGGAGCAGGTGCAAGCGGTTTGCGCGCCTCCCAACTTGCGGAGTTGGGAAAAGCCGAAAAGGGAGGTGGGAAGAGGGAAAACTGCTCCTGTGAGAAAAAGGAGGGAGAGCGAGAGAGAGAGAGAGAGAGAGAGCGCGCGCGTCTCCTCTCTCCCTGGCTGGGCTCTGCGCTCCCGTGCACACGCTGCAAATGAATGTAATGTGACATTGGGTGACTGGTGCCTGGCTGCTGCTGCTGCTGGCTGCCTGGCCTGGCGAAGGGGAGGGAGGGAGGGAAGGGGAAAGAATTGCTCTCTTCACGGTTCACTTCCAGAGACTCGACCCAGGTGAAGGGAAGCAAGGTGCTCTCCGAGAGGGACGCGACAACCTAGCCCAATTGTGGGGCTACATTTTCTGAGCTGAAAGCAAAAAAAAAAGGCGGCCTTCAGTAACAGAGTTGGGAGGGACATTGGAGGTCACCTAGTCCAACCCCCTAGTCTAGACCTATACTAGGGATTCGAACCGCCGACCTTTCTGATCGACAAGCTCAGCGTCTTAGCCACTGAGCCACCTTCGTTCATATGTGCATGCATAAGCAGCTCATAACGACGATGGGGGGTTTTTGAGGTGGGACCGTAGTTAAAGAGGCGAGGCTTGTTTTCTCCTTGTTCATTTGTCTCCCCAATTAGAGGAAGTTGACAAAGAGCAGCTGGCTTCATTTGTTTCCTTCCAAGAGAGCGCATGAGTTCAGACCTTGGCTTACCTGCACTGGGAAGTAACCATTATATTATTATAATGCATGCACGTATAGGTGCCTTATAGATTCATTCCTATTCTTCATATTTATTCCTTCATATCCCAACTCCAATATTACAGGTAGTCCTCAACTTACAACAGTTCACTTAGTAACTGTTCAAAGTTACAACGGCACTGAAAAGAAAGACTTATGACCATTTTTCACACTTATGACTGTTGCAGCATGATTTACATTCGGATGCTTGACAACTGACTCACATTTATGACCCAAGGTCATGTGATCATCTTGCAACCTTCTGACAAGCAAAGTCAATGGGGAAACCAGATTCACTTAACAATTGTGTTACTAATTAAACAACTGCAGTGATTCACTTAACACATGTGGCCAGAAAAGTCATAAAATGGTGCAAAACTCACTTAACAAATTTCTCACTTAGCAACATAAATTTTGGGCTCAATTGTGGTTGTAAGTTGAGGACTACCTGTACTTATTTAAAAAAAAAAAACAATAATAGGGGTACATTTGATGGAAGTAGTGCAAGATCAGAAGATACGGAGAGACCTGGCCCACAGAATTGCTAAGAGTCAGACACAACTGAATGGATGAAACATCATGATCACATTTGTGTGGTGGCAACATTTACATTTCTCTGAAAAGAAGTGAGTTAGTTAGAAATTTGTATTTCAGTTGGTCCTAATTTCAGCATTTATCTTTTTAAGTCTCCGCTCACAGATTTCAAATTGTAAATTTCTTGGGATAGAAAGCTGATTTGTGTGTTTATAATAAAGTAGACATTGCACCATCCACATAAAGCGTTGAGTGTGAAAAATATTCATGGTTTTTACAATAATGTGTTTCGAGATGCAGTGTGACTTTGAGACAATCAGCTTGTCTCAGCGCAGCCTATTTCACTGGGTTGTTGTGGGGGGAAGTGAGAAAAAGGAGCCCTGCCTTGAGGTCCTAATTAAAAGGTAGGATCCAATAAATAAATTAATCTAAGTGAGCCATTAAATAATAAATTCCCCATGGAATAGTTACAAGGTTTGTAACAAGCCACACCACTTCTGTTCTCTAGTGTTGGTTGCCTCTAATAAAAAAGTGTAACTGAAAAAGAGAAATTGAACAAAATAAAAACATTTTTCCATTTCAATTGGTTAGCTAAGATGTTTAATTTCTAAACCACCCAACAGTTTCTTTGCTCCTTTTAACTGACAAGAATGAACTGACTGACTAAACTCTGTCTCATAAATCTAGGGATGCTAATGAAAATAGGACAGAGGGGTTTCTGTGTTGTAATTCAACTTCGAATCCACCAGCTTTTTGCACTTATTCATCTATTGACCACTACATACATGTAATTCAGGGGTGAAATGCTCCCGGTTTGGACTGGATCGTCCGATCCGGTAGCGATGGCGGCGGGTGGTTTGGAGAACCGGTAGCAAAAAACCCTGCCTCCCCACCATGTCCAGCTGAGCCGCACGATCATCAGAGGCTTTTTTTTTTTTTTTACTTTTAAAAGCATTTTTTCGTAGGAAGAGGTTGTAGAAAAAATGCTTTTAAAAGTAAAAAAAAAAAGCCTCTGATGATCATGAGGCTCAGCTGGGATCATCAGAGGCTTTTCAAAGCATTTTTTTCTGCAACCTCTTGGCCGAAGAGGTGGTAAAAAAAATGCTTTGAAAAGTCTCTGACGATCTCAGCTGAGTTGCCTGATGTCAGAGAGGCTTTTCAAAGCATTTTTTAAAAAGCCTCTCTGACGATACCAGCTGAGTTGCCTGATCGGCAGAGGCTTTTCAAAGCATTAGAAAAAATGCTTTGAAAAGTTAAAAAAAAAAAAGTTGGCCACGCCCACCCAATCACATTACCCTCCCACCAAGCCACACCCACAAAACCGGTAGTAACAAATTTTACATTTCACCCCTGATGTAATTGATGTACAGACAAAAGAAAAACCTGGATTTTATTATACAGGTAGTCCTCATCTCACCACCAGAATTTAGCTAAATTTCTGTTGTTAATGAGATAGATGTTAAGTGAGTTTTACAACCTTTCTTGCTACAATTGTTGTCACTATATTTATTAAGTGAATCTGGCTTCCCTTTTGACTTTGCTTGTTAGAAGGTCACAAAAGGTGACCACATGACCCCAGGACACTGCACCCATGATAAATATGAGCCAGTTGCCAAGCGTCTGAATTTTGACCGCATGACCATGGTAATGTTGCAATGATCTTAAGTGTGAAAAACTGTCATAAGTCACTATTTTCAGTGTCATTGTAACATCAAATGGTCACCAACCAAATGGTTGGAAGTCAGGGGCCACCTGAATTTCCTTTCCTTGTCTCAAATATTTTCCTTGCATCTCTCTGCCTAAAAAGCTTCATATTCATTAAATTGATATTCTCAGTATGTTCATTTTTTTTCTGAAGTCAGTTTTCTTTCTCTTTTGACTCTGACTTGTGCAGTTCAAGTACTTATCTGACTCACTCTTTCTTCACAATGCAGGAGAACACCTATCATCATATTGTTACCTTGCCTTTATTTTTCTCCCATACAAGCTGCAGCCTCAGGAATTCTTAGAAAAAGTTATAACTTTGATCTTACTGTTTCTGCCTTCACATTTTTCGCTGTTTATTTTAGTCCAGGGGTGAAAGCTAAAAATTGTTGCTACCGGTTCTGTGGGCGTGGCTTAATTAGTGGGCGGGGCTTGGTGGTACGGTGACTAGGAGGGTGTGGCTTGGTCAGGTGGGCATGGCCAAGTCAATGTCACTTCTTTGCCCTTTTTTAACCTACAAAACACAACACAACACAACTGACTCACCCACAATATAAAAGCAGCTGTGCTAGACCCAAAATGGCCCCTGCAACAAGCAGGAACCTCACACAGCCACAAAAAGCCCCCAAAAACAACTTTCACACTTTACACACACACAACACAACACAACACAACTGGCTCACCCACAATGTAAAAGCAGCTGTGCTAGACCCAAAATGGCCCCTGCAACAAGCAGGAACCTCACACAGCCACAAAAAGCCCAAAAAAACAACTTTCACACTTTACATACACAAAATTCCACATACAGCTTTGTGAGATTTTGTGTGTTTGTGTAGTTAGAGTGAAACACTACAGAAACACACTAAATCTCAGAAAGCTGCACAAATATTATTTTATTTTATTTTATTTTTATTTTTATATAAAAGCAGCTAAATTTAAAACTTCCTAAACTTTAAATGGCTAGGTCTAAAAAAAAGAACAATAAAAAAAACCCAATTAACTATTTTTTTAAAGCTCCCAAAGGGGAAAAAAACTTACCCAATAGAACAGGGGTCTCCAACCTTTGCAACTTTAAGACTTGTAGACTTCAACTCCCAGAATTCCTCAGCCAGCTTTGCTTTGCTGGCTGAGGAATTCTGGGTGTTGAAGTCCACAACTCCCTGCCTGCTTGATTGCAGGCAGGGAGATTCAGTTGCTTGCTGATGCAATGGATTGCAGGGTTTACAGCAAGGCGTTGCGACCAGCAGCTAAGGTAAGCAAGCTGAGGGAGGAGGGGGAGGGATTTTTGCTACTGATTAGCAGGCAACTCAGCTGGGGTTGTCAGAGCCATTTAAAAGGAAAAAAAGTTTTTTTCTTTTACATGGCTCTGGCGATCCAAGCTGAGTTGCCCGATTAGCAGGCAACTCAGCTGGGATCGTCAGAGCTTGGCTGGTCAGAGCCATTTAAAAAATAAAAAAGGCTCTGATGATCGCGCGGCTCAGCTGAGCATGGGGGGGCGGGGGCAGGGATTTTTGCTACCGGTTCTCCAAACTGCCTGCCACCATCCCTACCTACTCACCCGAACCAGTACGAACCGGGAGCATTTCATCCCTGCTTTAGTCCCATTTTAGGCATGAAAACCAGCTGGGTGACCTTAGACCAAACACTCTCTCAGCCTCAACCTCACAGGGTTGTTGTGGTAAAAATAGGAGCAGGAAGAAGTATTAGGTATGTTTGCCACCTTGAATTATTTATAAAAATAATAAAGAGGAGATAAAAATAAAAGCCAAGACAATAAACTCAGTTTTTTTCCAACTAATAATTTCTTCCCTTAGCATCCAGATGATATGTCAGATTGTTATGATGATTTTACCTTTTCTTTCAACATTATTTTTCAAGTCACGTATAAGATACATTAAGTTTTTTAAAAACAGATATTTGGAGGATCTTGTCTGAATATGCATGAAATAGAGTACAAAATCATGCCTATTTCATGCTCAGTGATCGTGTTCTGGCCCAACAGCATTCAAGATAATACAGGAAAAAGTCTATAAACAGTATGACAAGCATATGAAATGTGGAGCTTCAGGAGATACTTTGTCTGCTCAAATGTCTTCAATAGTGTAGATGTTATCGAGCATTACAATGAAGGCATATCGTAGGCACAAATTGTAAACATAATGCCACTGCCTCTTTCCCCTAAATTTAGACAACAGGCTAGGCTCTTGTTTTGATACAAACCTGAATTTATTTAATTTATTTCAGGACTGGCACCAGGAAATACATAATCAGACATCTGCTAGGTCCACACTCCAGCAGAAGCTCTTCTGATATCTGGTGATTTGGCTGTGCTGCTGTTCTTGTTACGTGTTCACTTGTCTTTTCAGAGTACAAACACTGACAAAATAGTCTGATTACCAAAGACATGTTATTATTTATTTAGAAATAATGAGGTTATGTGAAGAAAATAAAGCGAAGGTGTAAGAAACAGAAGGTTATATTCAGCAGCCAGTAATTAAGGCTTTCTTGCTAAAGGGCCTAATAACACCTGGAAAGGCAGAATCATACAATGATTTGTTGGGAAAAAATATTATTTAAACTTCTTTAAGACTTTGCACAGAATGCATTGCTTTCTAATTGTTTTCTTGAAAATATAGCTCTCTTTAAGATTTGTTCTTCAATAGTATTGTACTACTAAGATATGTTGCATTTCCCTTTTTTGTAACAGGAGTGTTTGAGACCTGTTGCTTTCTAGCTGTTCTGCTTTCATGAGAAATATGTCTGTTCCCAATTGTTATACCATTCCAGGTTTTCTAACAGTCTAAAATAAGTTTATCACTTTATAACAAGTACAAGCTGAGGGTGATTGGTTTAAGTATGGCAGAGGACACATGAAGATCCTTTCAGCTCAAAATAAATGCTGCTTGCTGAGAATAATAAAGAATGATAACATTATAGGTAGATGGTAAGAAATGGCAAGCTTTAAAAATTGTTATTTTCAGCTGCTCTAATAGGTTACTAATGTCTAAGCAGCAAAGCATTTCAGCATTTAAGTGGCCGTGAAGGGGATGTTGCAGCTATTAACATAAATAGTGCAATTGAGGCCAAGCATGGTAGAAGAGATTGAAAGTGCTGGAGTGATTTATGCAGGATAACATGGGACACTCATACACACCGTTTCATTATTATCTGTTATATGAGCAATAATTACTTTACATTATGGACAGATTTGCATTTTCTGCTTGGTCTATTCCTGGTACAAGCCACTCACTATTTTCTGAGCCTAGGAACAGATAATGTCATCCTACTCCTACTCCCAGCCCATTACAAATGCACCCTGTGCCTTTGTTTTCCACTTTGAATTTATTAGAAATAGCTAATTAGAAAATAAAAGTAATATGTGTATACGGATAGTCCTCGGCTTACATCAATTCATTTAGTGGGTGTTCGAAGTTAACCATGGCACTGAAAAATGTGACCTATGACCGTTTTTCACATTTATGACCGTTGCAGCATCTTCATGGTTACATGATCAAAATTCAGATACTTGGCAACAGATTCATATTTATGATGGCTGCAGTGTCCTGGGGTCATGTGATCATCTTTTGCGACCTTCTGACAAGCAAAGCCCAGCCTCACCACCCATCCACTGCAACCCACTGGAATTTCTGAAGTTAGATTTAAGAAACAGCCAGGGGGATTGTGGAATTTCCATAAGTAGATATTACACTGCAACAAAATATACTGATTTTCATGTGTCTAAGAAATCCTCACTAAGACTATGTTTTTATATTACTTATATATCCACCATTCAGTCTGTTGTTTTGGGTTCCCATTTCTGCATCTAGCTATATATTTGACTACTTAATAAATAGTTTGTCTTTATATTTGTTACAGACTTCGCTGCAAAAATCTTCTCACATCTTCATTTCTAATTTATGTATCACAGTGGTATATACAATCACTCTCAGCTATGCTTGGAGGTACTTGCCACAAAGAAAATTACCATCTTTAGAGTATTTTATGGTAATTGCAGCTATGTCCCATATCCCTTGCAATTTCCTACCTGCGTCTGTGTCTCTACCTTTCCGTTCTGGTTTAGCTGCAAATCTACCTGTAAAGTTTCTCAAGGATCTGTCAAACACATTTCCCTCACCTAGAGAGGTGAAACCTGCAATGAAATGGAAATTGATGCTTCAGTGGCACACAAGTACATGGTTTATTAATCACTGCCTTCTGTGGAAGGTAAGGAAGAAACCTAAGAGAATGTGGGGAGAGAAAGGCACAAGAGAAGATGAGAGAAGTTGACAGTAAAAAACAAATATAGGAAAGGAAAAAGGGACAATCAGAAAAAGGGACACAGTTGCTCAGTGGCTAAGATGCTGAGCTTGTTGATCGAAAGGTCGGCAGTTAAGCGGTTCGAATCCCTAGCATTGCATAACGGAGTGAGCTGCCATTACGTGTCCCAGCTTCTGCCAATCTAGCACTTCAAAAGCACGTAAAAAATGCAAATAGAAAAATAGGGACCACCTTTGGTGGGAAGGTAACAGCGTTCCATGCACCTTTGGTGTTTAGCCATGCCAGCCACATGACCACAGAGACGTCTTCAGCATTGGCTCTTCGGCTTTGAAATGGAGATGAGCACTGCCCTCTAGAGTTGGGAACAACTAGCACATGTGTGAGGGGAACCTTTACCTTTACCTCAGAGAAAGACAAGATCTTTCAAATAAGTAAACTATTATTTAGTTCATAAGGAGAGTCTTATGGCTGCAGTATGCAATACCGCTAAAGAACGAACACAGTCGATATATATTTGTATTGTAAAATAATGTTTCATTTATGCACATTTAGAATATTTCAGTAATATTTTAGATAAACACTAATTCAGTTTTTATTTTTGTATAGCTGCTTTTTTTCTTTTTCTGGCAAGAAATGAAAAATAGATGAGCTATTGAGGCTTTTCCTATTAAAATTATTTTAACTTCATTTTCTGCCACAAAAATTATAGGAAATAAATATCATTATTCTTCGATTGTACTCCATAGTAGACATCATAAAAACAATTCAATTTTCACAGGCTACTGACAAAATTCCAATCTTCTCAATTATTCTTCATAGTACTAATATTTCTATCATAAAAGCACTAGAAGAATATCTATTAAAACAGCAAACACATTTAGTTCTTTTAACACAAGTACCTCACTTTTAAGATATCTGAAAATTTAAGTAAAATATATAATGTTCTTTTAACACAAGTACTGCACTTTTTAAAAAGCTGAAATTTTAAATAAAATAAATAATTGCTGCATGCACATTTCTCCATAAAATGTGTGATGTAGAAGTAAAATCTTATTTTTAAAATATTTTTGTATAAGTGAACATATATATGTAGAAAGCACACTAGTATAATAGCTTTTTTTTCAAAATAATCAACACTTTATGTCATAATTCATTAGAAATACATAATATATCATTAGGATTAATCTCTAAATTTTCTCCCATTTGTTCCATATATCTTTGATATAATTCTGTTTAGAAAGTTCAGCCAAGGAAACCAGAAAATTGACTGGTAAAAACTACATTAATCATATCACCTACATAATTTCTACTCATAAAGCATATATTGAGGTAACCAGAGTTTGGTCTATATTTATTTATTTTATTAATTAAATTTATATGCCAGCCATCTTGCAGTTTGAGGCAATCTTTTTGAGCTATACAGCTCAAAAGCAGATGTTTTGGCTATAGGAGACGTTATGATGGAAGATATTACAATTATAAGTAAAATGAAATTTTAAAATTATAGCTGGCAAGCAACAGCATAGAGTATGTTTATAATTTTAATCTCATTGCTTTTACATTTATTAGGAATGTGCAATGATCCAGGTTTGAAGGGGGAAAAGATGTTTTAGAGCTTGCAAACATTCTCATTAGCATCTGTCATCAACTCCTTGGCTCCTGAGGAAGCAGGTCCTAGTAATTATTAAAATAATATTAAAATATGTGCATTTAACAGAAGGCATAAATGATTTTATTTCTGATTAAATAATACCACCTTCAACTTTTAGGATTTGAGGGTGTAAATATGCAAACTATTCTGCAATGAAGGAAGGGAGATGGAGGCATATTGGTCACAAACCAAAATAGATCTAGCAGCATTGTTTGTTGAAGGCTTGTTGCTCTTTCAAGGAGAAGCTAGGGCAAACTCAAGTTATTGTGAGTGGCAAGGGTACAAAGAACCTCTGAATGACCAAGAGGACCATTCTGGAACAAATCTATTTCCCATGAGTAGTGGCAGGAAATAAGAAAAATGTCATTAAAGACAGCATTTCCCAGCCCAAGAGAATTGCCAAGAAAACTGCAGCGACCCTCTGAGAATTGGACTCAGCTGAATGGAAGAGGGGAAAAGTAGTAAATAGGGTTGGAGCATATAACAATGTGTATATTTAGCCAACACCCTGGGCTATTGTACAAATATATTTACTTGTTTATTAATTTGTTTAGGTTTCTAAGACTGCCCAAGTCAACAGAAATTCTGAGCAGCATTAGGCCAAAAGTATCATTGCCAATAATAACAAAGGGAACAGACATGTACCGTAAACAAATCCAGATAGATTACTCTGGCGGGACACATACTCTATTCTATTCAAGGGCCTGGGGAAAAAATCAGATTCTCACATTTCTGGGTAGATGCTTTTCCAGAGGGAAAGCAGTGTGATGAACAACTTCCTGGGTCCACTAGATGGTTTTTGTTGTGACCCCGACTCCCGAGCCTGTCCTAACAGAGAAGAGGACTCAGAAGGTGATGGGGAGGAACTGACAAGGCCTCCCTCTCCAGGACCCTCCTCTCTGGCAATGCCTCAGGTTCCATCCGAAGGCCAAGAGGAACAGCCTGGGATATGCCAGGAGGAAAGCTTATCGGAGCAACAGATAGGGAGCGAGGATGATGAATCCTGGCTTGATCCCAGGCAGTGTCGGAGGGAGAAGTGTGTGCCGCAACGAAAGAGGTGTGGGAGGGCCAAAGATTGAGCTGAGGCACTGAGCCACACCCCACAAGGAATAAAAATGGGTGTGATTGCTCTTTAGGCTTTGTGATGGTCAAAGTTAAAAACCTGAGAGTCACATTGCGTTACCTGAAATCTGGCTTGTGCATATTTGGATTGGACCTTGGCTAACTCTTGCTTCATGGATTACTTTTTGCTACTGAACCAGACTGAGGATAAACTCTCTCTTGCTTACTGTGAGTAAAAACTGACTTGGCAGGCATTTCGCAGTTTACTGCCAAAACTCTTATCTGCAAGGGTTTCTAGTCTGATTGCTTAATAAAATCTTGGCAGGCATGCCTGGTTGTGTGTTTGCCTGTGTGGGGAAGGGGGACAGAACAGGTTTTGCTTTAAAAAATTGGACATGAAATAAGTTTACTGTCACAATTTACAGAGATTTTATGGGCAGGAACAATGGCGGAAAGACAGTGTCTCAGATAACCAAGTTCTATGGCATGAAGAGTTTATAGTTGACAACACTTACTACCTTGAACTAGCCCAGAAGCTTACTGGTAACCAGTATAGCTTGTGTATCAAAGGTATTACATAGCACACAAAATAATTCCTATCACTGTTTTTGCCACTCTATTCTGGACCAGCTGCACCTTTTGCATGGTCTTCAAGAGTAGCCCACGTACAACATATTCCAATAATCTACACACAAGATGACTAAGAGATAGGTGACTGTGAGAATAAACTTGCAGTCCAGGAAACTGGTGCATCAGCTATTACTAAAGTTTTCCTACCACTACCACTTTTTGAACAGGAACTATGAATCCAGGGAGATCGCCAAATTATATATCAGTTCTTGGAAAAATACAATCCTGTTCAGAATTAATGATAAAAAATCCCCAGTATCATAAAAACCCTGAACCATAGCCACTCAGTTCATCAAGATTGAAATTAAGCTTTTTCCTCCCACTCCACACCCTGACAGCCTCTAGATCTTAGAACAGGACTTCGACACTATCAGGTCAACCAGAAATCAGATATAATAACTGACTATCATTGTCACGTTGATACCTGGACCTGTGTTGACTGAAGACCTCATCCAATAGCTTCATATAAAGTACATAAGGTCTGTGACAACCCCAGATCAGGGACTTAAGGTTTGTTTTTTTCCTCCCTATCAGCACTGACTGTAACCAGCCATGGAGTAAGGTAAGGAGGAGAACCACCACAACACTATGTTCCCAGTCTTAGTCCCCATAGTTAGTCCTAAAGGATACCATGACAATGGTATCAAAAACCATTGAGAAACCAAGGAGAACGAGAATACATGCACCTCACCATACTGGCTCTACCGGAGGCCATCAACAAATGCAATCAATTCCTGTTTCATACTATGATCTTTTCTGAAACATGACTGAAGCAGGCTCAGATAATATGTTTCTTCCAAAGCTTTAAGAAGCTGCAACCTGACTACTTTATTAAGAGCATTTCCCAGGAATGGAAGGTTGGATATTGATTATCCAGAACTATTTACTTTATTAGATTCAGGAAGTCTTAGTTGCACAACTACAGAAATAACGTGATTTAAAATGCCTGGGAATATACATCTAATTTAGGCTTTTGATGATTGCTTTGTTGCAACTATTAAATATGCTGGGAAGCAGGAAAAAGAATAAGGCTTCTCTTCATTTGTTTGCTAAATAAAAAATAAGTAAAAATTACAAGCAAAGTCTGTTGTACTATGTTTTAGATCAAAATCCTGAGAGCCTATAAAACTCACGTCAAGGGAAAACTCTAAAACAGTCTAATTAGAATTGAATATAGACAGTATGTATGATTAATACTGAATAAAAAGGGAATTGGCAGATTGTTTTTGAATATTTCCAGGGACTGTCTTAATGATATAATACTGGGTTTACAGTGAGAAAAGTGATGCTGCTTTCCTTTGATTGATTCTCAGCCTCTCTCAAGAGAAATAATGTTTAAAATAATACAATTAAGTAGTCAAAATAGCTATAATAGTGAGTTAAGTGCTATTCTTATTCATTCCTAGGCTTCTCTTGATTCAAGCTACAATAATAATAATAATAATTTGCTGGATAATGTTTAGATTTTTTTAGTTAAATAGTTATGAGGACATTTTATAACTCATACTTTTGGATGCTCAAATTTATCCAAGTGCTATATAAATAAAAACCCATTATAATGTACAAACTATAGGCATATGTTCTTTAGGATACACAGCTGTAGGCTTCCATCTCCTAATTTATGCACCAGATGTTCTTCTTTCATGCCACTGGGAAAACTGATGGGATGTTTTTTCCGCTATAGGTTTACATATGAGATCTGATTTTTAGAGATTTTTAGAGATTTAACCATTGCTCGTTAATCCTTTAATACACCAGGCAATGATCCACTCTCCCAAACAAAACAAAACAAAACCCACCAAATGAGATTAGTCTGAAATCCTTTGGGTAAAAAAATTAATATACATTTCAAACCTAAAAAACACAGAATGAAATTCCTGATCTAACGATGATGACAATTAAAGTGGAAATATTTTCATATATAATTATTACTGACTGCTTTCAAATACAATGGAATATAGGCCTTCAGTAATTGCACTGGAAAACTTCTCCTTAAGGTAGGGAATGTCTATTTAATGCTATACAATGTACCATGAAAATGGAATAAATGGTGGAACAATTTCTGTCCAATAATCAATATCTAGTTGCAGATTTAATCCAAATTATGGTAATTAGAATGTGGAATAGACCACTGCATAACATGTAACCTATGTCATAGAATCACAGTTGGGTCCTTGTAGGTCACGGGTGTCAAACTCACCGTGTCATGTTGCCGTCACATGACATTTCATGACGTTTTTCCCCTTTGCTGAGCTGGGGTGGGCATGGCCTGCGCATGACACATCCGGCCAGTTTGACACCCCTGTTGTAGGTCTTCTAGTCCAACACCTGCCCAAGAAAGGAAACCCTATACAATCCCAGGCAAAAGGTTGTCCAATCTTTTCTTGAAAACTTCAAGCACCCACAACTCAGGAGGTAAGCCATTCCACTAATGAATTGTTCTTACTGTCTGTAAATTCCTCATATTTCCAGGTTGAATCTCCCTCTGACAAGCTTCCATCCATTGCTTCTTGTCCTGCCCTCAGATGCTATGGAGAATAAATCAACATCCTTTCCCATACGAAAGCCCTTTAAGTATTAGAAGACTGCTATCATGTCTCCGATGAGCCTTCTCTTCACTAAGATAATCATACCTAGTTCCCTTAGCCACCAGAGGTGGGTTTCAGCAGGTCCTGACCAGTTCTGGAGAATCGGTAGGGGAAATTTTGAGTAGTTCGGAGAACTGGTAGTAAAAATTCTGACTGGCCCCGTACCCATCTATACTCTGCCTCCTGAGTCCCAGCTGATCGGGAGGAAATGGGGATTTTGCAGTAACCTTTCCCTGGACTGGAGAGGGAATGGAGATTTTACAGTATCATTCCCATGCCATGCCCACCAAGTCACGCCCACCAAGCCATGCCATGCCCACCAAGCCACACCCACAGAACCAGTAGTAAACATTTTTGAAACCTATCACTATTAGCCACAAATCATATTATGTAGCCTCCTGATCTCTTATCTTCTTTGTTGCTCTTCTGTGCACTCTTTCTAAGGCCTCAGCATCTTTTTTGAATCATGGTGATCAGAACTGGACACAAGTGTGATCTCACCAGTGCAATATAAAACAGTACTATCACTTCCTGTGATCTTGATGCTGTCTGTTGATGCAGTCAAGAACTGTTATAGCTTTATAACCATAAAACTTTATTGTTGTATGGACTTGTAGTAGCTCATTTAATTGCAGAATAATACAATTTTTACAGCTGTGTCAATGTTTACTCAATTACCTTCTCTTCACTAAGGTTCACCTGGTGCACTAATTGCAACCCTACTTGGATCAGGAGGCTCTCCTCACAGTCACTCATGCCCTTGTCACCTCACAGTTAGATTATTGCAATGCGCTCTACATGGGGCTACCCTTGAAGAGTGTTCGGAGACTACAGTTGGTCCAGAATGCAGCTGCGCAAGCTATCGTGGGTACACCTAGATACAACCACATTACACCAATTCTCCGCGAGCTGCACTGGCTCCCTATTGGTCTCTGAGCACAATTCAAGGTGTTGGTTATTACCTTTAAAGCCCTACATGGCTCAGGGCCAGGCTATCTTTGAGACCGCCTTCTACCGCATAGCTCCCAGTGACCGGTAAGATCCCACAGAGTTGGTCTCCTCCGGGTCCCATCAGCTAAACAATGCCGGCTGGCGGGCCTGCGGGGGAGGGCCTTTTCTGTGACTGCCCCAGCTCTCTGGAACCAGTTACCTCCTGAGGTCCGGACTACCCCCACCCTATTGGCCTTCCGGAAAGCGGTGAAGACCTGGCTTTTCCGGCAGGCCTGGGGCCGTTGACCTTGCTGTTCAATCTTGCGAGATCCGGCCATGGTGTGCATGTATTTTTAATGTTTTTAAAATGCTTTTATAATGCTTTTTTTTTAAATTGTATGTTCACTGTTTGTATTATTTCTGTTGTAAGCCGCCCAGAGTCCCTTGGGAGTTGGGCAGCATAGAAATATGATAAATTAATTAAATTAAATTAAATTAAATTAAATTAAATTAAATTAAATTAAATTAAATTAAATTAAATTAAATTAAATTACCTCAAGATATCTATAGAATTTATGACTTTAGTAAGATGCAGATTTAAGGATGGATTTGACTGCCTTCATTTCTCTATTCTTTCTGTAGTTAAGTACAAAGTAAGTTTGTTAAAATAGCAGTGTCTTGGTGCCTCTTATATATCAAAGGTGCTATATCGCACTTCAAAGAATACTACATTACATGCAGAATAATATCTATGCCTGCCATCTGTTATCTTGGATCCGTACTAGTTACATATTAGAGCTATGTAAATATGGGTGCTTGCTTTTGGTTCTACAGGGTCCAAGAGGCCAATGAAGCTTTAACCTCTGTCTTTGGAAAGGATAAAATAATCATTGGATCTTCTCCAATTGTTGGTATTTCTAGGGTGATTTTTTTTTTTTTTGTTGGTCATAATGGACAACCATCCCATTTACTACAAGTTGCAAGAGATGCACTTTTGAATACACCGCAAAAGGACTTTTCTCTCTTCTTCCCAAACTATGGGATACATTTACGGTAATATGTAATATTAATATGTTTTCCTGAATTCCGTATTATTTATTTCCTATTGCTTGAATTTAGAAATAGAACAGAAATGTATTTAGCTACATTTTAAGGAAATTTATTTGCAGTATTGCAACTAATTTTATTAAGAGAAAACTAAACAAATCATACTATAGTAAAGGATGTATCTATTCTACCTCTGTTTTCATATCCTAGGTTCTCAAAAGCAATCAAAAGATTATTCATGGTTGATTTCATTTCTATACCTTGAAACCCTGAAATCAAGGAGCAAAAATCACTGCTCTCATTTGAGTTGCTGTAGTTGTTTTCCAGAAGAAAGGAAAAGAAATCCCAGAGAGCCTGTCTTTTTGCTTTGTCCATTGCAGAAGAGAAGAATAAAACTGACAAATTGTCAATTTCATGTCTGATATTTTTATTTGGGCTATTGAGAGGAAAAGAAGAGACATCAAACTTTCCAAAAGTTCAAAAATTTACTTGTTACATAGGCATAATTGTATCTTTTTTCATTCATTTCTTCTTTTTTCTTACTTTTTATATTTTTATTTGTTCTTTTTTACTGTATTGAAAAATTCTAATAAAAACAGTTTTTAAAAATTACTTGTTACTCAATTCATAAGGAAAATATTCAACCAGTTTTTTTTTAATTTTTAAAAAATTGCATTACATATTTAGAAATAGCTGTGCTGAAGAAACTTTCTTCACTAATGATTTCAAATTAGTACTTTCTTTTTAACCACAAATAAATCAAATGTAAATAGACAGTTAAATATTTCACTGAACTTTTGGGAAAGAGAAATGCAATTAAAGTAAACATTCTTTAAAACTATTCTTGCTTCAATACTTTAATTTATATTCGGTAGATGATCAAATACCAGTATTAAGAATTTTTAATGGGAAAGACTTTTTTATATTTTTAAAAATCAAAACTACAGTTATCCTATGAATTGTTTGATTTTTCAGAATTTTAGCTCTATCACTGGATTTATAGTTTGGTCTCAATTTTCCTTTGGAATGCTGATGCTCATTAGAAAATCAATTACGAGAACAATTATAAAGATATTTTGTGACCTTTTCTTCATGTGGCAGGCTTGGCTCTACTTTTAATATTAGCGCTATGGTGTTATTTTTCCAGCACCAAAGATTGCAAGACACATTTGGCAGATGTTAGGACAGTGGCATAATGACAAATTTGTATTCTGGGATAATCCCAGATTGAAAAATATGTAATAAACCACAGCTGGTAATACTAATGGCATAAATATTTTAAATTAGCTGATTGCAAAATCATACTCTAAGCTATTTGCATTATTACAGGAGGTATTTAAACTACTTAAAACTGAAATGACAGCACATTGCATTAAAACATCTTTTGAATATTGCAGTTTGGCACAGAACACAGATGCATTAGTTGCACTTAAGCTCTTGAATTATTATTAGTAGTGGAATTGTTATAGTTGCAAACTACCTACAGCAAACTTAGTTACTAAAAGCTATTAATAAAGAAGATTTTAACAGTTTTATTTTAACTCTGTTCAGGGTTCTTGAAAATTATTTTATTTTCTACTGGTGAATCAATGTCAAATTGCTGCTTGCAATTACTGCAAGTTCAAATCTCACTAGGCTCAAGGTTGACTCAGCCTTCCATCCTTTCAAAGGTAGGTGAAATGAGGACCCAGATTGTGGAGGCAATAAGCTGACTTTGTATAAATATACAAAAGTATGAAAGCTATTGCTTAAAGCATTGTAAGCCGCCCTGAGTCTCTGGAGAAGGTCGGCATATAAATTAAAGCAAAAAAAGGAGGGGAGGTTTAAATTCAGTATATTATATTTCTTTTGACCTTAAGATGAGATGTCAAAGTTTTTTTTTCCCCTGCTGGCAATTCTCAGATCAAAGATGCAAACATTTCACAGTACAGTGGATACAGTATTCTTGGTTTGTTCAGCAGCTTGAAGAATATGTATTTATTTCATTAATTGCTTTCCTTAGGAATAAATTTGTTTTTGGATGACTGCATAATTCTTTAAAGCAGGTACAACTAATGCAACTTCCAAAACAAGTGAAGGAAATAAATTAAAATAAATCATTGCAAATATCCTGCACTGCTTTGGTATTTCTATTACAATTTGTTAATTAATTGGTCACTCAGCCCATAGTATTTATATATTAAAGTCTGCTCCCTCTGCAGATCTATAGCCTGGTAATGTGATTTATTTAGAGATTATTACCTTTGTATCTCATTGATGTCAATGCTCAATGGCTAATCCATACTTCTGAAGCTTATTGGTAAGATCTCTATTCCATATTGAGTTTTTGGCATCCATAAATATTACTAATATTAATTCTGGTGGTAAATAAATCATTTAAGTGAAACATTGAAGCTTAAGTTTTCTCCCTTCGTAACTAAATATACCCTTCTCCTTTTGTCTTTGGAGGACTTTCTAAGAATATACCTTCTCCTTCAGTCCTTGGAAGACTTTCTAGTTTATTTATTTATTTGTTTGTTTGTTTGTTTGTTTGTTTGTTTGTTTGTTCGGTTTATATGCCGCCCTTCTCCGGAGACTCAGGGCGGCTTATGATGCATTAAGCAATAGCCTTCATACTTTTGTATATACCTGCTTAGTAGGGCTTTTTTGCCCCCCCGCCAAGCGGTGTTCTATTTTATACAAAGTCAGCTTATTGCCCCCAAAACCGGGTCCTCATTTTACCTACCTCAAAAGGATGGAAGGCTGAGTCAACCTTGAGCCTGGTGAGAATTGAACTCGCAGTAATTGCAGGCAGCTGGCAGCTAAGTGCTACTTTAAAGCAGTTTTTAGTCTGCTGCGCCACCAAGGCTCTGATCATTCCCATTCCCTTTTTTTGAACCTGTTCTAATTTCTCCAAATACTTCTTAAAACGTGGTGTCTAGAATTGGATACAGTATTTGAGGTGGAGGTTTGAACAAAAGAGAGTGAGGAGGAATGATTTATTATTGAAGAGTTTGCTGGTTCAGTGTGTTATACTAAATCAACATGTTACTTGAACCAAGACATCACAGTAAACAATGCATCTGGAAGGCAGCTGGTTTAGGGAGAATTCATCTACCCTTATTATTTTGAAAGTGTAAATTGTTTTATTTAGAGGAACATGGTTTAATGATACCCCACCCACCCATACAGAAGCATATATTTTCATATACCTCTTACATAAAAATAAATTTATTTTATATAATTCAGTGACAGTAGCTAGATGTAAATAGATCTCGGGGGACGTACAGTAGATATAAGATCATCAAGGTTTTTTATATTATTATGCTGAGAATCAGTAGTGGGATTCAAATCCTGTCACTACCGTTTTGCTCGTGGACGCTTGCACGCTCATGAGTGCGTGCAACACTTCTGCGCACATGCAGAAGCTTCTCCACATACGCAAAGAGATCTGGGTGGGTGGCTGGAGCTTTCCGCCACCACTGCTACCAGTTTGCACAATCCAGAGCAAACCGGTAGCAAGTCACCACTAGTGAGAATACAGTTCCTTTCCTTTGTTCCCATTTCTCAAACTATCTAGACAGCACTGCAATGTGTGAGTTTTATCCTGCTTTCTAATTTACCAATCTATAAGGTAGGTTACCTTTTACACAATATAATAGTAGGTTTGCTTTTTTCACACTCAATATACTTACTGAGTTTTTAATGTGAGTAGTTCAATTAAAACAATACCTAAAAAATCCACAGTAAAACAAGTCTAGAGTGTTGTCTCAATTCACATCTTTCATGGGTGTCTCCAGGAAGGAAACATGCTGGGGGCAAGTGATAGAATATGTATGTCAACGTCACCATGCAAATACCATCACCTACATAATGGCACTAATTGTTGGGATGCCACAATGTTAGGGTAGCATTTGTATGATGATGTCATTGTGTGCATATCATCATGGCTAGATGCCAAGGTTTTGAATCTTCTGTCTGATAGAACACTTAGCATGACTTCAACACTATGTAAAAAGCTATCCCAAAGTTACACATTTAGAGTTAAACTCCATTTCCAAAGCAGCTGCAATATACTGGATTCTTATTCAGACTCTGAAAAAGATGTTATCTCTGAATGCAATTATATTTTAATTATGGCTCATGATCGACTATGCACTATGGTTAGCCATCTTGATGATGTTATGATAGAAATAGCACAGAAAGTATTATTTTCAATTTAGCTCTCCATTTGAAATTGCATAAAAATACTATTTATATTGTCAAAGTAGTCATAGAAAAATTGTTCATGAATTGTTGAGTGACAGTCTTCTCATTTTACAAGCATTTCTAGATAACAAGCATGAAAGCCAGCTGGGTGGTTTTGGGCCACTGTCTCTCAGTCCAACTCACCTCACATGGTTGTTGTGGGAAAATAGGAGGAGGAAGGTATGCTGGATATGTTTGCCTCCATGAGGTATTTGTAAAAATAATAAAGGTGGGATACAAATACATACATACATACATACATACATATATATCCTAGATGAGTATTTTGCATGAAGCTATATAGGTAGTCCACAATTTTCAATCAGAGTTGGGACCAGAATTTCTATTGCTAAGCAGTTATTAAGTGAGTCATGCCCAATTTTATGATCTTTTTTGCCATGGTTGTTATGAAATCACTGAAGTTGTTAAGTGAGTCATATGGTCATTAAGCAAATCTGGCTTCTTCCATTGACTTTGCTTGTCAGAAGCCAGCTGGGAAAGTTGCAAACGGTGATCCTATGAATTTAGGATACTGCAAGCATTGTTGCCAAGCACCCGAATTTTGATTATGTGACTATGGGGATGCTGTGATGGTCGTAAGTATGAAGACCAGTCAAAACTGACATTTTTTTTCAGTGTTGTTGTAACTTCAAGCAGTTGTCAAAGAAATGACTGTAAGTCAAGTACTACCTATACATTCAAGGAGTGTTGGCTTCCCACCCTAACCCTAACCCTAACCCTAACCCTAACCCAGAATTCTGGATCCATTAAGCACTTAGAGCAGATAGTTTTAATAAGTTCCCTACCCTAGTGAAGATCCAGTTCATTCATAATCTACACTTTGACAAGGAAATGACTGTGGCATAGGACAGATGTTAATGTCCTCCATATTCCCATCATCATCTGTTCTGAAGTTGACCAGATCTAGAATATATTCTCCTGGGTGGTTTGGAGCCATGATTACTTGTGACAAGTGCACTGCCGTATTGGAACTTATTCAACATTTAAAACCTAAAGAAGACTCAACTTCTCTCCTGAAACAAGATCCAGGTTCTTTCAAAGGAACACTGCTGGGCAGATAGGTGATTGGTACTGAATATCAAGGTAGCCTTATCAGAACAGTCCAATTTCATAAACAGGCATTCACATACAGTCACCTCCAGTGCAATGCTTCCCGTGTCTGCTAGAAACTTATGTACCATCATGGCAAACACTCCTCCCTGACTTGGCATTGAAATTATTGTAGGACCTGAAAACTGGCTGGGTAGATTAAATCAATGAAGAAAAAAGTTTAATACATGGCAAGATGGGAATATGGAGGACATTAAAATCTATGCTTTTGCCTATCACCAGTCAGATCTCAGTAATAAACACTTAGATATTTGGTTGTCCATTACCATGTCATGAATGGACACCGTCTTACTGCACACAGACATGATATTCTTCAGTATCATCTATAATTTATAATAATTACAATAATAATCATAAGCATATACTGTTTGTTCTAAGGGTACAATACCAATAGACTAGAAGAATTACAGGACATGACTTCATTTTTGATCCATTTGTCTTCTTTCTGTTCTCTTTTTAGACATACCATGAACTAAAATTTGTTAACAGTATGCCTAAAAAAAGAATGTAAAGAAGACAAGTCTTTAAATTTGTTTATCACTTTTAAACTCCATTGCTAAACTTCTATGATTTCTCTGTATTTACCCAACAAATTCACTCCTTGAATAATGATTCCTTATATTCTATCTATATTCTCTGCAACAGTCTCAACAAGAAATAATCACTCCAGAAACCCACACCCTCCTTACGATCAGCTGCTATTCAGAATTTCAGATCACTTTTTTAATCTAGGTAGCTGAAAATGCAGTCCTTAAAAAAGTTTCTCTGTTCATACTTCTGTCATCTTTGCCTCTTTCTGCTACTGAATTCTCTTGTCAAATTCCTCTCATTAGCAATCTCTATTCATTGGCTCAGGGAAACTAAATTAAAAGATCGCAAAAATCTCAAAAACAGATAAAGTTGCCAGTAGTAAGACTGCAATTATGCAAACTTTTATCTCAGAATAGGCTCCATTGAAGAGACGAAAAATTCTTTTTGAATAAACAGAATGGATCCTGCTATTTCCCCCACCCTTCCCAAATTTTATCAGTTTATGAAAAGGTCATCCAAACTGCATACTTTTAATTTTCAAAATAACTTGTACATGATCTAGATAAAAAAGATTCATGGTTGCAGGATTTATAGTGCTATCTCTGCAATGCTTTCATGTACAACTAATAAACTATTCATTCATCAGCAGTGTTTCTTACAGAAAAACTGGAACTTAGCATGAGAGCAATATTCTGAAATATTGCATAGGATTCAGTTAGATCATACCACACCAATCAGATCGAATGTCAGTTTTTAAAGGTAATGTATAACATATGCTGATCAGAGGAGGCTCACTTTCTATTGTCTAGGAGTTCTACTTTGGGAAAATTGTGTCCCAATTTTATGCTGAATTCTGGGGCAGGTAACATAAACAGATTATGTAACACAGACCACTTTTTAGTTCCCTCAAATATTGTCACCTTCTTTGTCTTTGAACTGACTGAGCAAACCAAAGCAAACTGACAAAGAACCAAGCAAAATTAGGTCATAATCATATGGGCAGGATCTGACCCTCCTTCATTATTAAGCATCTTCTCTCTTCAAGAAGAGTGTTTTCCTAATCCAGACAGTCATTTCATACTACAGAGATAAGATCAGTCATCTGAACAAAAGGCAGCTTTCAGGATACAGCCTTCATCCCAAAACTTAACAACAGTGATACATCTCAGTCTGCGTCTTCCTGAAGAAAGAAATAATGCAAACCACAAACATTTATTGGCATAATTTTCTGCTTTACCTTCCATCACCTCTTCTGCCTATGAAAAAGCAGTTTGAGAGGATTAAGGGACTTTTCAGAACAGCCTGCAAAATGGCACTGGAGTGGTATATTTTTTTCATTAGGTTACAGCTGACCTCAATTTAACAATCAGACTGTTGAAAGCTTATTTTTAGGTTTTGCCTTGCATATTTATGAATGAAAATAGATTGAAAAAGTAAGCAGGGATGGTGTATCTATGTATAGTGTTTTTGGTAAAATATTAGAAACATTCCTTTGTTTAATTTCAGATTCAGAATTTACTGAAAGCATATAAACTACCAGGCATATTCAGGTCTTCCTTCAGTTACCTAAAACAGGGGTCCCCAACCCCCAGGCTGTAGCTCACTACTGGGCTATGGCTTATTCAGAACCGGGCTGAGCAGTGGGCTGGCAGGCCAGCTTGCGCAAGCAGCAGCTGGCACAATGCGCACAGCTCAACTTGCATGAGCAACAGGCTGGTACCCCCACGCATGTACACATCAGCCCACCGCTTGCACGGACCAGTTGCCCTCTCCCCCCACCAGGCCTGTTTAAAAAAAAGCAAACAAGGTAGAGAAAGCATGCAGACTGTAGCGTCTCAAATTCTTTCCAATTCTCTGCCCCTTTTTAACTCTTTATTATTACCATAAGAGGTATATGTGTTTTCATCTCTTAAATGAAATTATGTATGATATATGCAGTGATGAGTTCCTCACGGTTCGGCCTGGTTCGTGAGAGCTGGTAGCGGTGACGATATGACGTCACCGAACCGGTTCTCTGTCTCCCGCCCGTCCGCCCCGGTGTTATGCCAACCTTATATTTCTTCATTTTTTGCCCAGCTGAGAGGTGCGGCAGAGCGGATTGCCACACCTAAGCTGGGCAGATTCGCAACGCGCTTGTGCAAAGCGCATGTTTGGCACGCAGGCGAGCAAACTGAGCATGCGTATGGTGATCACGCACAAAGTGCGCGACCAAAGAAGCAATCACACGCAAAGCGTGCGCACAAAGAGAACCGGTAGTAAAGAATGTTAGAACCCACCCCTGGATATATGTATATCTATATGGACATGTTTTTCTGGGAATTAATCAAAGTATTTCTCCTTCTCCTTCTCCTTCTCCTTCTCCTTCTCCTTCTCCTTCTCCTTCTCCTTCTCCTTCTCCTTCTCCTCCTTCACTTTCTCCTTCTCCTCCTCCCTCTCCTCTCCCATGATCTGTCCAATGCATGCCACTCCCCAAAAGTGCTTCTTGAAAACCTTCCAACAAATTATACACTAAATAATGAGACTATTTTTTAAAATAGATTTCTTAAAAATTAGAAGTAAACCTCAAATCCTCAAAAATGGGTGAAGTTTTAAAAAAAAAACAACCTGATGGCATCGCCATGATGGCTATTGAGATACTCAGCTAGTGCTTCCAAGTGTCTTAAATTACAGAAGTATTTTAGCTCAGGAGTTCTGGAGAAACAGACAAAGTTTAGCCTTTCACAAAATTCATTACCTGTCCTCACAGACGCATACTGAACTTGATCAGTACAAATATGTAAATTTAGTTTACTGGAGATGTAACAATGTCAATACCTACAGTATTATCCCTTTAACAAGAAGTAGAAAAAGGTTACATTGTCACTCTTAAGTGTCAGATAACATCAACCCTGATTAATATGACAGAAACAATTTAATGTTCAGATCTTTGCTGTACAGAAGAGAGTTTAGACTTTACTGCAGGTGATCATCTGTGACATTGTGACATTGAAGAGCCTAAGAAGCACCTGGATTATGATTGTTCCTTAGAGATAACCTGCAGAGGCATGAAAAAGGTAGGCAGAGAGAGTGGCCATTCAAGAACTTTGTCCAGGGTTCTTTTCATTTGAACAAGAAAGCTATTAAATGCTATAACTGTTTGGAGGAGTAGGAAATGTCTTTAAAGGTGATTTCAGAATTACCCGACTCTACTATAGGCACTTCCAATGTTCTGCAAGTACACCTCTTTTTATTCGTATTTCATGGAGGCATTTTAAAAGAAGATTGTCTGAACCAATTTCCTTCACAAGAAAATTTGTTCTTGAGTCTGCTTGCCACATTGGTGGTTGTCCTGGAAACAACAGCTCATGTTCCCCCTGCATGAGAATGTGGGTAATGAAAGAAATCCCTTTGCATCTCTCTCGGTCATGTCACGTTAATTCAGTGCTCACTCTGAGTGTGAGACCGACTACTGGTTTAGCATATGATATGCAATTAAACAGTCTTTTCACAAGAGGGCTGGGGAAAATGACAAACAAAGAAAAAAGGGAACCAGTGTGCAAATAGTGTCTGGCAGAGATACATGGACAATCTGTCTGCACAAATTATTACAATTTAGAGCCAGGTGCTTCAAATCTGCAAGGTAACACAAATCTTGATTTGACTGTCATTGCAAGCCACACAAATTGTCTGAGGGTTGCCACTGAATTGCTTAGTAAGGAAAAGCAATAATCATACCATGATTCAGGGACTGTTCTAGGGAGGATGCGTAGTTAAACAGTAAAACACACACAAATCAGGGATATTCTCCCACTTTTTTACACGTGTGGGACTTCCATCAAGCCCATCATCAAGAAAATTAAATGGAGTTTAAAAACTGATGAATTTCAGTCAGTTTCTAATAATCAAATATGCACAACATTATACACATGGATCCATCTACACAACCACGTTCTTTTCTTGGCAACACTATAGAAGAGCTTTGCTACTGATTTTCCACAGGATTTCTTTTATTCTTTCCAATGCAACAAAAGATTGAAAAAAGTCGCAGGAAAGGGGCTCAGGACTCTGTCTGCCTTTCAACAGGCTCATTCTCTGACAACAGAACAGATTGGGCTACTCTGTGCTGCATGTCCATTGTATACAATTTTTTTTCTCTTTTTCAGATAAATGTGTGCAGACATGCCACCTTGGACTGGTAACATAATGGAATGTATGAAAGAGCTTGGGGAAAGAGAGGGGGAAATGCCACCTAGGAACTAATTAGATAAGAATGACAGGAGCCCACAGCCACTTAATGGTCAGAGAAAGAAACTTAGGAGAGATCCATCATAATGGATAAATTGGTTAAAAATGGAGGTGGAAATTTTATTCCTTCAGGCTTGCAATATTCTGTTAAAGTAGCCTTACAATTAAGTAGAATTAGTTCATCTTGTTTTTCCTGTCTGATTTGCCTGGGAGGGCTGACAGACAGCTTGTTTAGTAGGCAGTATGAATGAAATTTCCCTTCCTTTTTTCTCAATATTGTGATATCACTCAACACTATTTCCCCCCCAGACTCTAAGGAAAGGATTGAGATATCATCTGAATTCTACAGTGGTTGGGTGAAAGTGAAGACATAGAGATCTGACCAGATTTGATAGAAGTGATTCCAAATCAAAAGAGGACCCAGCTCGAGGTAATCAACAGAATTCATCCTCTTCTGAAGAATAAGATTAAAAGTTTGGGATCATATTGTTCCTATGAATTGCACGCCAGTTGTTTATGAAACTGAGGTTAAATGATTGATCTTAATCTTTGAAACTTTAAAAGACCTACAACTGACTAAGTGAGGATCTGTCTGCTTATTAACCTTCTGGACATGTCTCCAATTACAGGAGCTGCTTAATGGATACATGCTTTGACTGTGGCAAAATACTATGTAAAGGTTGACTTGGAAAATGGTCTAGAAACTGTAATTAATCCAGAAGAAGACAACTAACCAATGCAATCAATTACACAAATGATTTGCTGCTAGTCTTTTTCAGAACCCATTTCCACATGCTGGTATAAGAAGTTAGCACCCACCCCTTTCCTAGAAGAGTGAAATATTTTAGAAAATATTAAAAAGGCAGAATATATTTCTCTGGATGAGAAATGGAGAAACATGTTTTAAAGACAAAGCAGCTCCCACCTTCCTGCCTCCACCCCTTTTGTCAATGGGCCAGAGGCAGAAACCCAATCCTTTGTCAAAGGACCATCATCTGCAACACAATAGGACCCATCTAGCAACAGAAACTAACACAATAGGACCCATCTAGCAACAGAAACTCACCACATGGCACCTGGGAAGATTACATCAGCCAGCAAGGCTAACTAAGACCCCCACGCCCTGGGAGTCTGACAACCAATCAGGATACTCTTTCGGGGGGCCAGGAAGTTCAAAGCCAGAGAGGGCATAAAACCCGGGGAGTCGCAGCATCTCACCCTTTTCTGTTCAGGAACTCAAACCATGTGATCCTGTGCACCATTAAACCATCTTTTCACACACTTTCCATGTTTCCAGTGTCTTTTTCCCCACTTGGAGCTGTAGCTAGAAGGATATTTCTTCTAACACTGATTTTAACCATAAAAACTTTAAATGGCTTAGATAAAGATTGGGGAAAAAATCCTATGCTATATTGATTTCTCAAGACTTTAAAATCTTCATTTGAAAGGTCTCTCACAAAATGAGGCAATGTTAATGCCAAGAGAAAGTCTTGTCCTGTTTGTGGGTATCATCTCTAAGATGCTCAGTGGTGCCCATGATACAATCTTTATGCCCAGTTTCATGCAATCAGTGCTTCTTTGTTGCAATCATAATGTGATTTTTCTGGACTGAATTATGATGCTTGTGATTTTTGTGACAAGTATTAATTATTGTGTTGTTTTTAATGGTTGACTTTTATATTATTTACTGTATATATTTAACTGATTTTTGCATTGATCATTTTGGTTTGGATTTTCCATCCCAGTAAAATAATTCTATAAGCCTGTTAGAACATCACTATAATTTACTGGTTGCTGCTAAAATTCTGCTGAAGACTTTGGCTGCAAAAAAGGTGTAACAGGTACTCGAAGGATGCAAGATTATTTTACCAAGGTAAAGCTTCAGTTTGTTGCTAAAATTCTTAAGGCATGGAGGGAGCCTTATGTACAAATCAAAAACATCACAACACTTAATAGGGGCATACAAAACTTTTGCTAGACCAATTCTCGAATACAGCTCATCTGCCTGGGATCTGCAATGTATATCTGCCACCTATAGTCTGACCTAAGCGTAGTACACAAAATTATCTGCTGCAACGTCCTACCTGTCAATGACTACTTCAGCTTTAACCGCAATAATACACGAACACACAATAGATACAAACTCAAGGTAAACCGCTCCAAACTCGATTGCAATATGACTTCAGCAACAGAGTGGTCAATGCCTGGAATGGACTACCTGACTCTGTGGTTACATCCCCAAACCCCCATAACTATAACCTTAGACTGTCTACTGTTGACCTCAACCCAATCCCAAGAGGTCTGTAAGGGGCGTGCATAGGAGCACCAGCGTGCCTACAGTCCCTGTCCTACTGTCCCCATTTATTCGTATCCATTTCCTGTGTTCATATTCATGTTTATATGAATATAAACATGTTCGACAAACTAAATAAATAAATAAACAAAGGACAAGTTAAATTGGAAAGAAATGTTTAGCAGAAAAAGAGACCTGTCAGATTAGAATCCCATGATTTCCTTCTCCCTTTCTTTTGCCCTGCTCTCAGCATAGGCTTAATTCATGTTTCAAAATATATCAGGCAGGCTTTTAATTTTCAATAGTATTCTGCATGTTGATTTAGTTAGGAATATATTCACAGCATAATCAAGGTCCTTGCATAGAGAAAATGAAATCAGCTGCCCAGATGTAGATTCATATTCTAAGCATTCAAACCTTAGCTCCAGCTGGTCCGATGAATATAGCTACAAAACAAGGAGGTCTGAATACAAAAAAGTTGCTTTGCCAGAGAGAAGGCTAAAATGGGTGACCTTTCAGACAGATTCATCTTCACATTCCTGGATGCTGGACTTGGAGAATTTCTTTCTTTCTACTTTTCTATACATATATTTAAAAATCATTAAAATTTTTCTTTTTTCTTTGCTTCTTGTAAACCTACCTGCCCGTCTAAAACTTGTTCTAATCTAGCACTTCTGGAAAAAGCCTAATTTTTTTTAATTTTAAAGTCTAACTTTAAGTGTTCCAATATCTAAGGGGCTGCCACAAAGAATAGAGAATCAACGTATTCTCCAATGCACCTGAATGCAGGGCAAGAAGCAATGGATGGAAACTAATCAAGGAGAGAAGCTAGAACTAAGAGAAATTTTCTGATAGTTAGAACAGTTAATGTGGAAAGACTTGCCTCTAAAAGTTGTGGATGCTCCAACACTGGAGGTTTTTAAGATGAGATTGGACAACTATTTATCTGAAATGATATAAGGTTTCCTGCCTGAGCAGGTGATAGGACTAGAAGACCTCCAAGATCCCTTCCAACTCTATTATTCTGTTATTCTGCATGCCACTAGACAGTATACCACACCAATATGCAGATCTCTTAAGGGATATACTGTAGTGCATCGTTGAAGAATACGATTATCTATCTTGTTCTGTTTTTAATCCCATACAGATCATGAAAATATTTACTGAACAGGGACTGCACATTTCTCCACATTTCTGGATCTTCAGGCAGAGATGGGGAAAATATAGGTTCAGGTCCACAGATACCTCCAGAACCTCACTAGATGATTATGGACACAACCTTTCCTGGAGAAAAGGCAGAATATAAACCTAATAAATGCATAATTAAATAGTATTGTGGTAGGTATTTTACTGGGACAAAACTCTAGCTTACATTAAGGATCATTTGAACACTGCTCAAATCTGATTGGCATTGATACATGTCCTCCCCAAACACCCAATTTGCCAAATGCTCCTCAAATTCTAATTTACCTCCTGGAAAATACACAAAACTTTATTCTTTCAGGGTGTCCCCTGTTTAGAAATTCAAGAAAGTTTCCCATCCTAGTAAATCTAAATCCAGAACAGTAACTTTGCATGCTGTATAAAATGGAGATGTTTACTATCACCTGCTTTCCCCTGCCTTCATCTGAGAAATCACTCCATCATCCTCTTCTACTCATGGTTAAGCAGAGTATGGATGGTGATCAATTACATTCTGTTTGCACAACAGGTGAAAGTCAACTGCCGATGAAATCTGAGCTGAGGAACAATATTTAAATGTACCGCCATCTCTTGGGCAAAAATCAACTGCAACATACTTTCCAGGGAGAATTTGGGTCAGACATGAAAGGGGACAACCTTTATGATTATTTACTTCCTATACCCGTGGTGGCGAACCTATGGCACACGTGCCACAGGTGGCACACGGAGCCATATCGGTGGGCACGTGAGCTCAGTTTGCCGACTTCTGGAAGTCAGGAAACGGGCTGTTTCCAGCCTCTGGAGGGCTTCCGGGGGGTGGGGGAGGCCGTTTTTGCCCTCCTCGGGCTCCTAGAAAGCCTCTGGAGCTTGGGGAAAGTGAAAAACGGGTCCACCGTGCCAAAAGCGGGGGGAGCACAGGGGGGAAACATGCACATGCACAGGGAGCCGGGCACATAGAATTATGGGTGTGGGAGTGTACACAACCCCCCCCCCACGCTCCCCACACTTTTGGCACACGATGGCAAAAAGGTTAGCCATCACTGTCCTATACTGTTGATTCATTGAAATGTTCTCTTAAACCATGTGGAAGCTGATCACAGATAAGTGGTCTTTTGAGGCAGGAGGGATAGTGTTCTTCTGCCTGATAATTAAGCTTAACAGCAGCTGGAAACTACAGTATGATGTGAAACTCCCCCAAAGTAAATTGGGTCATCTTTTCAGCTTTGCTAGTCATTCTTGACAAAGCAAAGAGAATGTTGTGGTGGTTACCTGGTGAAACCTGGAGATTCTATTTCCACATTAGGCACAAAGCCAGTTGCGTAACCTTGCGTAACCGATCCAGGGCGAACCGGTAGCAACCCACCACTGGTTACATATCAAATGACATTAATTTGGATTCTACATAATTTATTTATTCTTCATTTAGAAAAAAGCAAATGTTTTAAACTTTAAAAGGAAAAATACCTATTGAACTGAATCTGTTTCAGAAATAAATTTGTATATGTGTATCTATCATATTTCTCTACTGCCCATCTCACCTAAGTGACCCTAGGTGGTTTTCAATCAGAATTAAGAATGTTCATTATAATAGTAAAATATAATACAAACTAAAGTTAAACAAAGCGGAAAGAAAAGAAAGGAGTAAAAGATGCAAAGAAAAAGAAAGAAGAGAATAGTAAGAATAAAGAAAAAGAAAAAAGTTATAAAGAAAGAATTTCCAACTTTCACCACAAGTATAAATAAATTTAGTAACTCTTCGCTTCCTCTAAGGTTACAAAGAATTATCTCTTTAGCCCATATCATATCTCCTATTTTTAAATAAATCTATAAAGCATCATCTTTTCATTCCTGGTCTTAGCAGAAAGTGCACAAAGAGTTGTGAGAAGTAACAACATATCTTGTTTGAACCTTGCTCAAATAAACCAATTTTATACTCCTTTCTTTTGCTTCTAGAATTAGAATTAGAATTAGAATTTTTTATTGGTCAAGTGTGATTGGACACACAAGGAATTTGTCTTGGTGCATATGCTCTCGGTGTATATAAAAGAAAAGATACGTTCTTTTGCTTCTAACAGTCTTAATCTTTAGTTCATTCAAAGATTGTCATCAATATTGATTTCTCTTCATTTCTTCTTTGCCCCATTACATAGAGTTCTTCAAGGCTTTAACAAGCTTCTTTTGTAAATCCAATTGAAATAATTGTCCAATTGTCATCTTTTGGTTAATAATTAGTATTTCCTTTTGAAATTTTAAATCATCAGTCATTTGTAAATACTGTGAAACACTCCTTTCTAAGTCATTATTTTGGTCTGTCAGTTTTAAATCCACTTTCAATATCATTTCTATCTTATCAGATAAAATTTATTTTACATTTATCATTTCATCAATACCATCTTTTGGATATATTCTATCCATAGAAACAGGCACCATTACTGACAATGATGATATTGTGGCTATTATTTTCTATATATAACATATCCATAATTATCCATAAATAAAGGACTATAACCTGAGTTCTTTAGGTCAGAATGAAGATTGCCTACACTACAGTTTATCGCTAAACAAACAGGTGTTTCTTCCCCTTGCAGGATCAGACTGTTGAAACTTTCCCTTTGCCTGTGTGATGTATGTTAGATACATCATATCACTGTCCATCTAATTATTCCCTTTATGGTGCAGAATACAGGAGCAATCACATAGTGTCCCACTTTCTCTCTCTATTATGCCACTGTTATGTACATAAAAAGATTTCTATGGGACTATCTATGCTAATTACGGACATATTGTTTCCTACGATCTGGAACATACTGTGTCTTTTGGTATAGATAATGTGCCTTTTTTGAATCTCTTATATGTTCTTCATGCCTCTCCTGGTTGCTTTTATTTGATTTTGGTCTATAGTTTCAGTTCTGATGTTTCCCAATATTTTCTGAATAAACATCAAGGGGGTTGTTGTTGTTGTTGTTGTTGTTGTTGCTAGCTGAACTAAATGACATGGATACTTGCTCTGATCTGAATACAGGGCTTGATTAGAGTGTGCTGGATGCAAAATAAGCTGGAAATTACCAATAGTAATTTTGCAATAACGAGAACTAAATGAGGTAGGTTACCATCTGAGCCATAAAAAGTTATGCCTTGAAAGTTTATGTTTCTTCTCATTTTTATCTTCACTTTGGTTTGCTACAAATTTCACCTCAAATGCAAGTGAATTCATTAGCATTCTTTGACTGTATCTAAATGATTTTCATAAACAGATTAAACCAGACCAATCTGGTTGCTTAATTATACCTACCTACTTAATAGGTAAATCAAAGCTTTGCAATTAATGCAAGCCACATTAGCATTACATAGTTAATTACTGTATATGCTCATTAAAGGCAGCAATAATTATGATAAAATATTTTGAAATATTATTTTCATTTTTGCCTAACAAAAACAGCAGCAGAATTAAAACCCACAAGAAACCACAATCCCGTATTCACTTGCACGAGAGTAAGTCTTCTTGAATTTAACAATTCAGAGTAGATAGGCACATATTGGATTGCGGTACAAGTTGCTCAGAGCACTAATGGACCGGAAAGGGGAATAGAAGATTCTGCATAAATATAATCTCTCCTGCATGAAGACCTTATGACTAACACTGACTGTATGATTCAGTCCACTTCTTAAGGTTTCAGGGTAACTTTAAACATTGGAATAATGGAACTACTGTTTTCTGAGAGTCTTATTTCTAAGAGCCAATGAAACAATCCAAAAGGTCTCCTCAATCAGCGTCTTTCTAGGTTTCATTATGGTTACAAATTAAGAACGTAAACTGTGTTCCTCTAAAAGACTTTCATGACTTATGCTCATCCAAACACCCCCTAAAATAAATAGGCTAAAAAAAGTCAGACAGTTTGGTGACTTCCTATCATCACTTCTTGTGGCCCTCCGGTGATCAAAAGATTAAGCTGCAGTCTCTACCCTTCAAATGCTGGGTATGTTAGATACATTTACTAGGTACTTATGATGGCAACCCAAAGCAAAGACATAAAGTTCCAAGAACCTAATATGCATACTAATAAGAGCCTTGGTGGTGCAGCGGACTAAAATGCTGTTAAAGTAGCATTTAGCTGCCAGCTGCCTGCAATTACTGCGAGTTCAAATCTCACCAGGCTCAAGGTTGACTCAGCCTTCCACCCTTCTTAGGTCGGTAAAATGAGGACCCAGATTGTGGGGGCAATAAGCTGACTTTGTATAAAAAAGAACACCACTTGGGGGGGGGGGCAAAAAGCCCTACTAAGCAGGTATATACAAAAGTATGAAGGCTATTGCTTAACGCATTGTAAGCCGCCCTGAGTGTCCGGAGAAGGGCGGCATATAAATCAAACAAACAAACAAACAAACAAACAAACAAACAAACAAACAAATAAATAAATAAATAAATAAATAAATAAATAAATAAATAAATAAATCTCTGCTGAAAGGAGACCACAAAGTGAACATTGTTGTAGCCTGCATGATGCAGTGCAAGTCTGGGAAATGTATGGCTCTCCAAACATTACCAAAATATATTCCCAGAAGCACAAGGCTATACGGCCAATCATGAAGTTGCTGGGATTTACAGAACATAGAATAGTAGGGTTGTTAGGGACCTTTGAGATTTTCTACTTCAACTTCCTGTATAGCAGGAGACCCTATACCCGTGATGGCGAACCTATAGCATGTGTGCCACAGGTGGCACACAGCGCCCTCTCTGTGGGCACATGAGCCGTCGCCCCAGTTCAGCTCTACCACGCATGTGCGTGAGCCTCCCGCAGGCCAGCTGGTCATTGGGTCTCTGCAGTGCATGCAAGGGTGGTTGGGGTACGTGCGGGGTGCACATGCTTGTGCACATGCACGGGGCGGGGGGCGCACACATGCAGGGGTACATGCAAGGAGGCCACGTTAGCATGCATGGGGGTGGGGCACATGTGGGGGGCTGCATGTGCATGCGGGGGCCATGCACACGTGCGGGGGGTGCATGCTGAGGCCACGCTCACATTCGCAGGGGTGGGGGCCATGCACAGGGGTCTCACACACATTGCATTTTGGGGGTTCGGGCGCACGCGCACGCTTTGGATACTCAGTCCGGAAAACGTTAATTATAACTGCCCTATACCATTTCCAAAAGGTATAGGGCAGTTATAACAAAAGGTTGCCCAGTCTCTTCTTGAAAATGGAACACCCAAAATTTCTGTGGGCAAGCCGTTCCACTGATTAATTGTTCTCACTGTCAGGAAATTTCTTCTCAGTTCTAGGTTGGCTCTCTCTTCAATGTTCTTCCACCCATTATTTCTTGTCCTGGTCTTAGGTGCTTTGGTGAATAAGTTGATCCCTTCATCTCTGGGAATGCATGATCCCATTCTGGTTATACTAATTATCCCCCTAGACTAGGACGAAAGAGAATTTCTGCCCAGCTGTAACTTTAGAATTTTTTTTAGAAGAGAATCTTAGCCTAAGAACCGTCTTTCCTGGAGGAAGGATAGTATAAAACATCAACGCAAAATCATATAACAAACTATATTATTTGGAAAACAGTTGTTCTTAATGAATTCTTTGGAAATTTGTGCTTTGGGGAGGAGGGGGTTTAACATTTCCTGAACAGAAAATAAATTTTGGCTACCAGCAATTTTAAGCATAAACATTTCATTGACTGAGCTAGGTCTAATTTAAGATATATCTGAACTTAGATGAAATACTGTCCTGCAAAATTATTCTGAAAACTTCAGTGAGAAATTTTGTATCCATTATTTCAAGTCAGAATTCATGTAAATTATAGAAATGCCAATTGCCATCCTTAGATTGGAGATCTCAAGGCTAAAATTTGTTGAAAAATTCATTTTCAAAATCACAAATTCCAAGAAACATTTTCCTTCCCTGAACAGAACATAGGAAGATGGTTCGGCCAGAGCTGTCTCTCTGTAGTGATTTCTCTAAGTAAGCAGTTTCATTTTAATACAGGATTTATTAATTATTAATAATTTTCTGATTCATTTTTCTGACAGTCAGAAGTTTGCAAGCATTCCATTATGACATATCAATTTAACTATGATAACCCCTCCTGCTGTTCTTGGGCAAGTCATCTGGTCTCAGCCCAGTTCATAATGACTGAGATTCCCCTGCACAGCTATACAAAATTCTTCATGTATGAGCAAATGTTGTGCTTATTCCTCCTGTTGTTTTTTCTTCTGTTCAATCACATCCAATTCGCAGAGACTCCCTGTATTGGTCCCTGCAGTTTTCTTGGCAATGTTTTTTTTCCAGAAATCGTTCTGTTGCCCATTCCTAGGGCTGAAAGCAAATGACTGGATCCAGCTGGCTTTGTGCCTCAACTAAGCCTAGTCTAAGTCTAGATTAGTCTAGTCTAAGCCTAGATGTTTCAATAGGGGTTGCCACAAAGAAGAGGGAGTCAAGCCAGGGGTGAAATGTAAAATGTGTTACTACCGGTTATGTAGGTGTGGCTTGGTGGGGTGGTGGTGGTAATGTGACTGGGTGGGCATGGCCAACTTTTTTTTTTTTTAACTTTTCAAAGCATTTTTTCTAATGCTTTGAAAAGCCTCTGGCGGTCAGGCAACTCAGCTGGGATTGTCAGAGAGGATTTTTTAAAAATGCTTTGAAAAGCCTCTCTGCCGATTAGGCAACTCAGCTGGGATCGTCAGAGAGGCATTTTAAAAAATGCCTCTCTGCCAATCAGGCAACTCAGCTGGGATCGTAGAGACTTTTCAAAGCATTTTTTAACCACCTCTTCGGCCAAGAGGTTGCAGAAAAAAATGCTTTGAAAAGCCTCTGAGGATCCCAGCTGAGCCGCATGATCATCAGAGGCTTTTTTTTTAACTTTTAAAAGCATTTTTTCGTCAGAAGAGGTTGTAGAAAAAATGCTTTTAAAAGTTAAAAAAAAAGCCTCTGATGATCATACGACTCAGCTGAGCATGAAGGGGGGGGCCCAGGGATTTTTGCTACTGGTTCTCCGAACCACCCAGCGCCATCGCTACCGGATCGGGCAATCCGCTCCGAACTGGGAGCATTTCACTCCTGAGTCAAGCTATTCTCCAAAGTACCTGAAGGTAGGACAAGAAGCAATGGATAGAAACTAATCAAGGAGAGAACTAAGAAGAAATTTCCAGGCAGTTAGAACAATTAGTCAGTGGAACCAACTTGCCTCTAGAAGTTGTGAATGCTACAACACTGGAAGTTTTTAAGAAGAGATTGGACAACCATTTGTCTGAAACAGTATACAGTTTCCTGCCTGAGCAGGGGACTAAAAGACCTCCAAGGTCCCTTCCAACTCTGTTATTCTATTCTAGATTAGACTTTGTGCCATGGACTAGAACTCATGGTCTCTAGCCTGATGCCTTAACAGATAGTTCTTGACTTATGACCACAATTGGTCATTGGTCGCTAAGCAGGAAGCACTAAATGAGTTGCATTCGATTTTATGACTTTTTTTAAGCAAATCACTGTAATTGTTAAGTGAATCATGCAGTCATTAAGTGGATCCAGCTTCCCCCATTGACTTTGCTTCTCAAAAGCCATGTGGGAAGGTTAAAAATGGTGATTACATGATCCCAGGAAACTGCAACCATCATAAATATATGCTGCTTGCCAAGCACCTGAATTGCAATCATGTGATTGTGGGGATGCAGTGACGGCTGTAAGTTCCAGGACCAGTTATAAGTCACGAATTTCATTATAACTTCGAATGGTTGCTAAACGAAAGCTTGTAAATCAAGGACTAATTGTACACTGAACTGTTACGAAATACAAAATACTGAATTCACAGCCCAAAAGAGGTGAGAAAATTCCTAATGCACATATTGTTTTTTGGGGCGGGGGGGAAATAGAGTTTGAAGACGTAGCTTTCCAATTATCATAGTTACCTTTTGCTTATTACTGGAATGAAAAATCCGATGCATATTTTAGGCAGCAGAAAACAAGACTTAATTAATTGGCAAAACCATTTATTATATTTTTAGAAGTGTGGGAAAAAAAACCCTAAAATACACCCTCTCTCCCTAAGAAAATAGTGAGAAATCACAAGGGAACCCTTATAGTAAATTACTCAAACGCATTTGCGATGGATACTCATACTCAAAAGCATTTGCGATGGACAATGGAAGGACCAGCTTCTTCATATTCATCTTTGCTGATCCACATTTGCTGGAAAGTTGACAGAGAAGCTAATATAGAACCTCCAATCCAAACAGAGTATTTACGTTCTGGAGGTGCAATTATCTAGAAAAAGTAAGGAAAAAAATTAGAAATGTTTAGTGCAAAAAATCTATCGATGACATCACTCATAATGGTTAGAGACCTTTATTTAATTTCATTTATAATGATTACAGAAAATGGATACAATGCAGCATGCAGTTATAATATCTACAATAATTATAAGGTTCTATGGAAACAAGACAATTGTTTAAAACAAACAATTATTCATCTACTTCAGTGTTTCCCAAACTTTTGACATATGTGTACCCCTTCTATAATTTTTGTAACGCTGAGTACCCCTCATAAAAAACATATGGTACCCCTGGGGGTATGCGTACCACACTTTGGGAAACACTTAGATAACACTGCAATTCTCCGGTGTTTAAACAGCTCCGCGGCTCAACGTCAACTGTTAATGTTCCCGCAGTTTAAAAATGGCTGAACCCAAGCTGCGCGAAGGATGCGCAGAAGTTCCCGCCATAATGAGTTGCGATATGATGTACGATGGCCCCAGTTCCCATGTAAAAACTGCGATACTCGCCTATTTCTTTCCTTGTTCTGTGGGTGCAGCTAAGCACGGTGCAGTGGATATTCCCATGTGATCCCCACCAAACTCCGGTGCAACGCGTACCCCCACCAAACTCTTCCTGTACCCCTGGGGGTACGCGTACCACACTTTGGGAAACACTGATCTACTTCATGACAAATTCTGTGGTGGTCTTTTATCTATTTATTTATTTAGCTCAGTTTAAACTGAATGATTTATAGCCTGCTCTATCCTGAAAGCTCAGGAAGGTCACATAAAAGCAGCTTAAGACCACTTGAAAAGCAGCATCTACATATATATCTGAGTCTAACATACCAATCATACTTGTGTTGTTCAATAAGACTTTGATCCTTTCTCCTGAGTGGTATGGCTGGTTCACAGTACAGGTAGTCCTCAACTTATAACCATTCATTTAGTGACCATTCAAAGTTACAACATCACTGAAAAAAAGTGACTTATGACAGTGGTGAAATCCAAACTTTTTTACTACCGGTTATGTGGGCATGGCTTGGTGGGAGTGGTGTAGTGTGGCTTGGTGGGCGTGGCTTGGTGGGTGTGGCAGAGGAAGGATACCGCAAAATCTTCATTCCCACCCCACTCCAGGGGAAGGATATTACAAAATCTCCATTCCCACCCCACTCCAGGGGAAGGATATTGCAAAATCTCCATTCCCATCCCACTCTGGGGCCAGCCAGAGGTAGTATTTGCCGGTTCTCCGAACTACTCAAAATTTCTGCTACCGGTTCTCCAGAACCTGTCAGAACCTGCTGGATTTCACCCCTGATTTATGAGCATTTTTCAACCCTTGCAGCATCCCCGTGGTCCCATGATCAAAATTGGGTCATCTTTATGATGGTTGCAGTGTCCCGGAGTCATGTGATCACCTTTTGTGACCTTCTGACAAGCAAAGTCAGTGGGGAAGCAGATTCACTAAACAACCATGTCGCTGACTTTACCACCTGCAGTGAGATTCGCTTAATAAGTGTGGCAAGAAAGGTCATAAAATGGGGCAAAATTCACCTAACAACTGTCTTGCTTAGCAACAAATATTTGGGGCTCAACTGTGATTGTAAATTGAGGACTACGTGTAACCTCTTGAGGTTATTGTATCATCCAGACATCTCTATAAATAAGCCAGAAAACAATGTTCTCTAATTAAATGGCACCAGCACCCAGAATATGATACAGAAAGCCACAAACAACAGATGGCCATATCCTGCCACTTCACTCGAGGAAGGATCCAACAAGTTTATCTTGTAATCCAAATATATTCTTATATGGCAGGAAGATGGAAAGGAAAAAAAAAGGTTATGGAAATTTTATTTTAAGAATCAAAAAGTCTTTTTTTTTTTTTTGAAGTATCACTTCTTGCTAGAGCAAAAAGTGGCCTTCTTGGAAAAACAGTTTAAAACTAGGTAGAACATTTTCTAAATTTGTGTATTCCAGTGTCAAGAAAGATAAGAGTGCATCATCAAGATGAATAGCAAGTGAGGTAAATAAACTTTTTATTGTATCAAAAATACAATTATTGAAAACAAAATGGCCTCAACCAGAGAATCTATGCCATTGATTCTGATTTCTGTATCTTTGATATCTGCATAAAACCTTTGTTTGTTTCTTTGAACAGAAGTCAAAACAGCATTCTTAAAAAAAATTCCTAGATAATATTTCAGGAATACATTATTAAATATCTATTAGATGAATATTAAACATAATATTTACTTTAATTTTCATAGTACTTGGAGCCAGTGCTGTGATTTCTTTCTGCATACGATCACCAATACCAGGGTACATGGTAGTTCCTCCAGAAAGCACATTATTAGCATAAAGATCTTTACGGATATCAATATCACATTTCATTATGCTGTTATAAGTAGTTTCATGGATCCCAGCAGATTCCATTCCTGTAAAGAAATAAAATTAACTGATCAAAGATTTCAAAATAGATTGCTTTTCCAAGTCATTGCTAAGAATGTAATAGATGATTATATATTGTTTGATAATCTATGATAGTTGTTCAGCCAAATGCATGATTTCTTTTATCCAGTTTATAAAGATATCCAGATCTTATTTTGATGACTTTATAAGAAAGGCATTCGAAGGTATCTGCTGATATGTTTAAATAGTCACAGAATTTATATCCCAGCAGTCTACATGTAGACGTGTAAATAAATTTCTCCATGTCTTCTGTCAATTTGAGAATCTACCAATCTTCATGTCAATATAAAAATCATATCCAAAGGCATTTTTATTTTTATTTTTTGAAAACTCTTACACTGTTCCTGACTATAAAACAAATCAGCTATGCAACAATCACAAGGCAGACACATCCACCCATTCACTAAGACATTCAACAAGAGCTTTAGCACCCATAAAGCATAAGGAGTTTTATACCACATAACTTCATCTTTGTTCAGCAGAGTCAAGCCACACAAAGAAGGGGAACATGTCCAGGCCTACCTATGAAGGATGGCTGGAAGAGAGTTTCAGGGCATCGAAACCTTTCATTGCCAATTGTGATAACTTGGCCATCAGGAAGTTCATAGCTCTTCTCCAAAGAAGATGAAGAAGCAGCAGTAGCCATTTCATTCTCAAAATCCAGAGCCACATAGCATAACTTTTCCTTAATATCTCGCACAATCTCACGCTCCGCTGAAAATAGCCAAACAAACGTTAAACGAGGAAGACAATTGAAACAAGATTGAATAGGGGGATGAAAGGATTATTGTAATGTTAAGGAGGGATGAGGCCACTCTAACTGCAATAAAGAAAGGAATAAAGTTGGTCATGAACAACTTTGGTTAATCTAAAACATAAACAATGCTTAGGTTTCTCCGTAACATTGTATTAATACAGATTAATGAAAACCTTTTGATGAGAAAAGACAGGTAGCACTTTATGCTGTTTTTACAAAGCAGCTTTAAGAAAAGTGCTGGTTACCTGTAGTAACAAAAGAATATCCTCTCTCTGTAAGAATTTTCATGAGATAATCAGTGAGATCTCTTCCAGCCAGATCTAGTCTCATGATAGCATGTGGCAGGGCATAACCTTCATAGATAGGTACATTATGTGTCACGCCATCACCAGAGTCCAGAACAATTCCTAGGAAAGCAGAAAAAGAGTGTCAATATTTTTCATTGCAGCATTCACTCTTTGCTTTTTAACATTTTTATCTCTGAAAGGAAAAATTATAGGCTTTTCCCCACTTGCATCTAATCATGGCACAAACATATCCTCAGAAAATTCGTTTTCTGCCATATTCCCATAACATTGCTTTCATTTCATCCCCAGCCCATAAGTAACACAGTTTGAAATAATCTTTAGCCAACTGGGATTAAAGTAATTGTAGCCCCTTAACCTGGCACTCTCCAAGAGAAACTGAAGATATAAACATAAGATCTTTTACGCTTCGTCACTCATTTCCTTGGAGATAAGTGAAGTGATTGGAAGTGACTAAGAAGAAAAACAAAGAGGCAAGATATATATCAGCTTATGCAGAAGCACAAAGCTGCAAGATTTGGATGGCTCCATCCCTAGTAGCATTTCATAAGATCTGATTCTTCCCTTGGGCGATAGGCCAAGATGCTGGGTGGGCTCATGTTCAGGAATATGATTGTGTGGCTTATGAATCATTCTTAGTGAAATGAGTTGTTTTGCTTGTTCTTAAATATTTACGATTCCTTTTATTGGACTGTTACCACCCAGAGTTATACAATGTACTGTATGGTGGCCATGTAAGTCAAATAAATAAACAATAGGATCAATATCATATTGATATGCTTCTCTGCTGATTCGGGAATGGGTGAATGGCTCTTCAGTTCAATGCAGGGAAAAAGACCATCAAGTAACTCTCCCCATTATTTGTATTCTAAGTGGCTCTTTCCTTCTGCAGGAGAGAAAACTGCTGACCAATAACAATAGCAACTGCCTCTCCCTGAAACATGAGTCAGAGATTGCTTGGCATTGAGTTTAAATTTCAATAGTTTTTCATTTTAAAAAAGGGATCCCAAACAATTCATGAAGATTCCAAATGCTGATGTATCAAGATTTAGACTGATCTTCAAAACCTGTACCTTTTTACAAAATAAAGCACAGCAACTTTTCCCAAGGCAACAAATCTTAATGTACATAGAAGCCAAGGGGACGGGGTCAGAGAACAAATGAAGTCTGCTGTTGCAGTTACAAAGGATATGCCCTTCAAATATAGGCTATGCATCAAATGCTCAGGAACCATAGGCCAAAAATAAAAGTATTGATTTAATTATTTAGGTCAAGTAGCCTCTACTGACCAGTCTCTTTGCTGCTGTTGGCCAAACTCGCCATTTCGTTTCAACCCCTTGGACTGGCAACAGCTATCACAGAGTCAGTTGGTAGAGATGCTAGTTTGTCAGAAAATAAAACATCCTAAACAGTGTTTGCTAGTATCCCTGTTTCTATAGCTACAAAATGGCATAAGCCATTTTGCCCTGGACATAAAGACACTTTATTGAATATGTGCAAATTAATTCAAATATACCAGATATATATTATTATATATATATATATATATATATATATATATATATATATATATATATATATATATATATATATATATATATATTATATATTGAATATATATATATTCAAATATATTTATACAAATATTCAATATAGCAGAGTATGAAAATACAACATATCCTAATACAACTATATATAAGGATACATATTTCTGTCTATCGTTGTTAAATGATTTAAAGTAATCTTAGGAACAAATGATAACGTGCAATCCTTTCCTGCGGCCAAATTAGTTGAGATACTCTGCTATGTTCAAATGCTATACTTATACTTGGCATTTGTTTCAGCCATGCTTCAAATTACTTTTCATATTTGAAAATCTAAACTTATTTAATTGTATAACATTACAGGCAAGAATAGAGACATTATACCATATCTGAACATTTGTCTAGCATAATATCACTGAGGGTGGAATGGAACGTAATACAAAAGCTTCCCCATATGAAATCAGTAAGGAGTACTTTCTCATAAAGTTTGGTAGGATAAAACTTAATCATTGTATTATGTATCAGTGCTCGATGCAAGAAAAAATGGAAGGTGATAGATAAATTCATAGAAATACATTTTTTTTAAAAAAAGGGAATAGAAACTACAATCCAAATTTACCAGTAGTTCGTCCAGATGCATACAAGGAGAGAACAGCTTGAATGGCCACATACATTGCTGGTACGTTGAATGTTTCAAACATTATCTGTAGATGAAAAGATTATTAGCAACTCCAAATATGGGGAGAGAACAGCCATAGTCCTACACTAAGACATGGGACAGAAATTATCTCAAGAGCATACAACTTGGAACACTGGAATTATGTTAAAGGATGTAAATTCCAGATAAAAGTTAGGAATAAAAAAAAAAATCTAATACTATGAGCAATTTCACAGTAAATCTAATTTCAAAGGAAGATGGTGAGAAACCTTGCACTAGCTGTATTCTAGTGAAGCTGGACAGCTATCCACAAGGATGCTTCCATTTGGATTCCTGCACAGAACAGGAGTTTTTTTTTTCCCCCACTTTATTAGATTTGTATACCGCCCTACTCCCGAAGGACTCAGGGCAGTGAACAGCCATAAAATAAAACATATAGATACAAAATTTAAAATAGAGATAAAACTAATTAAATAAATTTGGCTGAACTGATTTTAAAACCCCAATAAATTAAAACCAAATTTAAAATTTCCATTTAAAAAGAGGAAAAATTTAGGTCAGGCCAGCTTGATGAAATAGGAACGTCTTAAGCGCGCGACGGAAGGTACGCAGATCCGGAATCCTCCGTATCTCCGGGGGGAGCTCGTTCCAGATCGTAGGTGCCCCCACAGAGAAGGCTCTCCCCCTGGGGGCCGCCAGTCAACATTGTTTGGCCGACGGCACCCGGAGGAGCTCCTCTCTATGGGAGCGTACTGGTCGGTGGGAGGCTATTGGTGGCAGCAGGCGGTCCCGTAAATAGCCAGGTCCTAAGCCATGGAGCGCTCTGAAGGTGATGACCAAATAAAATAAAGATTGAATCGAGGCCCACAAGCCTCTTCTAGCATTATGGTTCCAAGAAAGAGGAATAGTTTGCTTCCCAAAGTATACTGAGGCAACAGGGTTTGCCTGCATTTTCATGGATAAAATATCTGATATACTGTATCTGGTGTGTTATTTTATAATAGATTATTTTAATGTTTTTTTTTTAATGTTTTCATGTTGCAAGCCACCTAGAGTCATTGGATACAAGATGGGCAGCAAATCAATTCCACAATAATAAAATACCATCAGAAGAGATTAATTTCCTATGTTATATATGCAGGGACAAGAATTGTATGTAAAGTTTAGCCATAATGTGACTGGGGAAGGGGAAGGGGGCTTTATAAGGTGTTCAAACTACCATATAAATTCTCAGTTAGCATCTCTTTTATGGATCTCTTTTATGGACCCCCACAGCTTCAACCTTAAACTGCCTACAGTGGACGTCTTTTATGGATCTTTTTATCTTTTATGGAAACCGTGGATGTCTTTAATGGATCTCTTTTATGGACCCTCACAGCTTCAACGTTAAACTGTCTACCAGTGGACCTCACCCCATTCCTAAGAGGTCCATAAAGGGGGCTTGTATAAGCGCACCAGTGTGCCTACCGTCCCTGTCCTACTGTCCCCATTTATTTGTATTCATTTCCTGTGTTCATGTCAGGGATAAAATCTACTTACCTTCCCTACTGGTTTGGACCGGTTTTAACCGGTCATGGTTACTTATCGGTTAAAACCAGGAAGTAATCACGACCGAGTGGGTGGACGCTCCCATTGCTACCGATTCTCCAAACCACCTGCCGCCATTGTTACCGGTTCAATTGAACCGGTCCGAACCAGTAGCATTTCACCACTGGTTCATGTCCATCTTTATACTTATACCTGTTAGCTTGTACATGTTTGACAAACTAAATAAACAAATAAATAAAAATAAATAAAAAACATTGGCTTGTTTCAACCAGTCTAACAAATTATTACTTATTTTCTATTTGTTTTATTTGTTCCTTGTTTCCATCTATTCTTCTTTTTCAGAGCTTATCTTATTTCTTGCTCTGTGATTAAAACAATCTTTGTTTTGTGTCAAGGATAGGCAGAGCCCATCCTATATAATAATGCTCATCTATCAAACGGTGAAGAAAAAGTAGTTCGACTCAGAGAAGTAGGATATTAAAAACTTGCCTCAGGCTAGGATTTAAATTAAGGAGGTAATGGCACAAATATGACAAAATAAGAACTAAGACTAATCAAGAAAATAGATTAATAGATCTTTATATCAGAAATAAATATTGCTACTAATGGCATATTATGAAATTATATTTCTGTGGTTATTACACAACTGTGACATTTCTGTGCTTATTACCGGGACATGACAGTTTTCTTGCTCAGAAGAAAGGTAGTTCTTAATTTGAAAAGAAACATTATTGAAATAATTACCTGAGTCATTTTCTCTCGATTAGCCTTGGGATTTAAAGGAGCTTCTGTGAGCAGCACAGGATGCTCTTCAGGGGCAACACGAAGTTCATTGTAGAAAGAATGATGCCAAATCTAAAAAATAGCAAACAATTTTTATTTGCACTGAGGGGGGTCTATGCTCCCATTTTAGCTGACTCAATTTTACAACATTTCATACCATTGCATTGTACCATTGGGGAGCTGCATGTTTCATTTAGTCCCATACATGAAATATTCAGGCATTCAATATCCAGAGCCTTCAAATCACATGAGCATGACAGATACTCCCACTGCTCTGCAACAGCTACAAAAAAGAATCCTTGTGCAGCAAGGATTGCTGCAAGTTGTATTAAGGCACAACTCCCTACAAGGAAGATATCATTTAAGTGGCACCAGGCGAGTAAGACATAACCAGAACATCCATGAGATTTTCCTTAATATTCCCATAATATGGACATGTTTTCATATAAACTCTGGCAGCAAATGCTTCAGACAGCCATGCTTGAAAGCTCTGTTACAGAGACCTGAATCTGGATTTTTGAAATTTTTTCAGAAATTTTCATTACAGTGACTTTCAGGATTGTCCATAATGGAAAAAGTTGTCCAAGGGATTTAAGTGTAATATATTACATACGAAATCAAAGGCTTGTCATTCTATTCATATATAATGACTAGATTCCCCCTATTTTTGTCTAATTTTTCACATTTAAAGGGAAACCATTCAGTTTTCAGCAATGGCATTTCAAATTTTAAAATTAGATGTAAGGAAGAGCTAAAACTGATTTCCCTTCTAGGTGCTATGAAGGAACAATGGAGATTAGAAACAATGCCACGTTCTTGTCCTTTCTCTTTTGTGCACCACATATGTTGAATGCCTGATCTGCATTCTGATCTGCTCAGAGTGAGCAGATGAACCCAGATCTAGACTCCATGGTTTTGCATTCCATGTCTCAACACTCATTTAGCACCATGTGACATCTATTACAAGAAATCTGGCCAGAGCACACAAATGTATGTGCAATGTTTCAAAATTGTTCTAACAACAGTTGTTCTGTCCTCACCGCTTCATTCAATTCTGTGCATGCTATCATCCAAGTTCAAGCTGCCAACTAGATCATTTGGAGGAGAGTTCCTGCTGTGGAATCTGGGATGGGTGCTGTCGAGGGTCTCAGAAATCAGTCAACACAGCCAAATAGTGAGGCTCCTGTAATTTTATCCCTCTCGCTGTTTCATTTATTTGAGAAATTTATATGCCACCCATCTGGAGTTAGCTAAACCATGGACATGATGGGAAAAAGGCAACAGGGGTAGAATGTGGAAGGCAATGCACAAACATATACATACACACATGTGCACATGCGCAGGCTGACCCACTTAGGTAAACTACCTTGAATCTATGGAAGTAGGCAATCTACTCAACTTTGCCATGAATTTTATTATCCAGAAGTTGTAGATACTCCATCACTGAAAGTTTTTAAGAAGAGATTGGACAAACATTTGTCTGAAATGGTATAAGGTCTCCTGCTTGAGCAGAAGGATGTCCTTGAAGATCCCTTCCAACTCTGTTATTTCTGTTATTATTCTGTCCTTCTCCTTCATTCTATGAATATGGGCTATGCTATGGGAGCCATAGTGGCGCAGTGGTTAGAATGCTATATTACAGGCTAACTCTGCTCACAGCCAGGGGTTCAGTTCTGACCAGCTCAAGGTTGACTCAGCCTTCCATCCTTCTGAAGTTGGTAAAATGAGGAGCCAGATCATCAGGGGTAATATGCAGACTTTATAAACCACTTAGAGAGGGCTGTAGAGCACTATTAATTTTATTTATTTATTTATTTTATTTTATTTCTATACCGCCCTACTCCCGAAGGACTCAGGGCGGTGCACAGCCAAACAATAAAACACATACATACAAAATTTAAAAGTAGAATAAAATCAAATTAAATAATTTTGGCCCCAACAAATTTAAAACCCCAAACTTTTAAAACCAATTTAAAATTGAATGTATAAAATACTAAAAGATATTTAAAAATTAAAAATCTTAAAAATCTTAAATCTTAAATCTTTAATTTAAAAATTAAAAATTAAAAAAACTATGAAGCTGTATACGCTAAGTGCTATTGCTATTGACTTCCTGAGATCAAATTCTGTGAGAAAATAGTACTACAGGAAAAAATAGTAGGGAGATAGAAATAGCAGGCAGAGGGGAAAGTATGGCAAAGAAAAAAGTAAATGGTTCAGTTTGGAGATGATAATTGGAAGAGAAGCAGGGACCCAAATATAACCAGAGGACACCTTATTCATTGGCCCCCTCTTGGACTCATTTCTATATGTGTTCTTTCACAGTGCTCTCCTAGGTAGGTCCACTCTACAGTAGGACCCACTGACTACATTCTTATTTCCTCCTGATAAAAACATGTTAAGATTGCACCTTCCCATTCTTGTCTGAATTATACCATCTTGATCTTGGCCTGTTTCCTGCCATCTAACTGTAATTTCTGTTCACTCTAAATGCTTAAGTCAGAAGTCAAATGTTGTTTTAGATTGCAAGTGGAAATCAGCAGCAAAAGGATTTGCAAAATCCCCACTTCCTCCCGATAAGCTGGGACTTCAGAGGCCGAGAATAGATGGGGGCGGGGCCAGTCAGAATTTTTACTACCGGTTCTCCGAACTACTCAAAATTTCCGCTACCGGTTCTCCAGAACTGTTCAGAACCTGCTGAAACCCACCTCTGAACCAGAGTCTTGGTTTGCCAAACAAATGACCAAACAAATGGCCAAGTCGTTTTATTTTTTTCAGCATAAAGGTGATTTCTCTGTATTTCTTGCAAAAGGAAAAATCTCTTTAGGAAGAAGAGTTTCTCCTTGCCTATTTTTTGTAGGTGATTATTACCTGCCCCTTTTTCTGACTAAACTATAAGCTTAGTTTCTAAATTTCTGGACTGAGTTGCAGCTGAGGCAGTTTAAGAAAAGTCTCTGAAGAAGATTTATCTGTTTGTTTGTTTATTTATTTATGATGAGCCACGGTAGCACAGTGATTAGAGTGCAGTACTGCAAGCTACTTCTGCTAATCACTGGCTGCCAGCATTTTGGCAGATCAAATCTCACCAGGCTCAAGGTTGACTCAGCCTTTCATCCTTCCAAGTTGAGTAAAATGAGAACCCAGATTTTGAGGGGTTATAGGCTGACTCTGTAAACTGCTTAGAGACAGCTATAAAGCAATGTGAAGCGGTATATAAGTCTAAGTGCTATTTAATTTAATTTAATTAATTTAATTAATTCAATTTATATGACACCCCTCTCCGAAGACTCAGGGCGGCTCACAATACATTTTTAAAAATCATTATAAAAAACATTTAAAAATTAAAAACATTAAAAACTCATTCACACCATTCATGGCCGGATCTTGCCAGATCACAAGAGCAAGATCAACGGCCCCAGGCCTGCCAGAAAAGCCAGGTCTTCACCGCTTTTCGGAAGGCCAATAGGGTGGGGATGATCCGGACCTCAGGAGGTAACTGGTTCTAGAGAGCTGGGGCAGCCACAGAGAAGGCCCTCCCCCGCGGGCCTGCCAGCCGGCATTGTTTAGCTGATGGGACCCGGAGGAGACCAACTCTGTGGAATCTTACCGGTCGCTGGGAGCTATGCGGCAGAAGGCGGTCTCGAAGATAAGCTGGCCCTAAACCATGTAGGGTTTAAAGGTAATAACCAACACCTTGAATTGTGACCGGAGACCAATAGGGAACCAGTGCAGCTCACGGAGAATTGGTGTAATGTGGGTGTACCTAGGTGCACCCACGACAGCTCGTGCAGCTGCATTCTGGACCAACTGTAGTCTCCGAACACTTTTCAAGGGTAGCCCCATGTAGAGCGTGTTGTGCAATAATATAATCGTGAGGTGACAAGGGCATGAGTGACTGTGAGGAGAGCCTCCTGATCCAAGTAGGGTCGCAATTGGTGCACTAGGCGAATCTGTGCAAAGTTCCCCCTAGCCACAGCTGTCAGATGTTGCTCTAATTTTAGCTGTGAATCTAGGAGGACACCCAAATTGTGAGCCCGTTCTGAGGGGGACAATTTCTCCCTGAACCAAGGATGGACAATCAACATAGTGTTTAGGAGGCAATACCCACAGCCACTAGGTCTTATCTGGGTTAAGTCTGAGCCTATTGACTCCCTTCCAGACCCTCATAGCCTCCAGGCACCGGCACATCACATCCACCGCATCACTGAATTGACGCGCGCTATTGCTATTTAATCAATTTCTACAGCCTATGACTATGGAGACAAACAATACAGTTAGTCCTTAACTTACAACCATTTGTTTAGTGATCATTTAAAGTTACAATGGCACTGAAAAAAAGTGAATTACTACCACTCCTCACATGTAATGACCATCACAGTGTTACTATGTTCACTTGAAAAAAATTCAGCAAGCGGCATATATTTACAACAGCTGAAGCATCCTGGGGTCATGTGATTACTTTTCCAGCTGGCTTCCTACAACAAAGTCGGTAGGAGAAGAATGGATTCATTTAATAACCACAAGATTCACTTAAAAACTTAAGTGATTCACTTAACAGCCATGGCAAAAAAGGTCATAAAGGTGATAAAATCAAATGCAACTCACTTAAGAACCACCTTGCTTAGCCACAGAAATTATGGTCCCAATTGTGGCCGTAAATTGAGGATTACCTGTAATAAAAGTAGGGCATTTAATCCAGACACCTGGATGAGTGGTACATTAATTCTGGGATTATTTGTCTTCATGTTCAACTACCATAGAAAAGAAGTCATTAAGTAGTCCAAAGTCTTCAGTTATCTTTTTTCAAGGACAGCTCTTTTGCTTTTTGTCTATGGAGATTCTCAGTCATTCAGATCATGGTTGTCCCAAAGAATAGAATAGAACAATTCTGTATTGGCCAAGTGTGATTGGACACACAAGGAATTTGTTTTTGGTGCATATGCTCTCAGTGTACATAAAAAGACAAGATACTCATCAAGAATCACAGGGCACAACACCCAATGACAGTCATAGGGTACAATAAGCAATCAAATCATACTAGGAAACAAAGATGCTTTTTCAAGAGGCAACTGGACTTTCTGGTTTTCCTTTTAAGACATTTCGCTTCTCATCCAAGCAGAGTGAAGAAGCTTCTTGGATGAGAAGTGAAACGTCTTCAAAGAAAAACCAGAAAGTCCAGTTGCCTCTTGAAAAAAAGCACCTTTGGGACTCATTGACTTTTGAAACTTTCATATGATTATATTGGAACAGGGTGAGATTGAAGAGATGAATTTGTTGTGGGCTACATATGAAGGTTTAGCTGGGGTGTCAGGTTTTGTTTTAGTTTTTAATACTTGTGTTTTTAATATTTTTTTTGTGGTACATAGATGTTGTTTTATCTTTTGGTTGTGAGACACCCAATGTTTGGTACAAGTTGGGTGGCCAATTTTTAAAATAAAATAAGAAAGAAAAAGAAAATCTTTCACAGATTATTGAACATGGAGATGAATGAAACAAACCTCAGCCCTTGCCAATGAAGGCAGAGAGGTGACTGTTAGAGGACCTTGGGGTCAGGAGATGAAGTCTTGCTAGCTACCGTCCCTGCTTCTGAGCTTTTAATGATTTAGCATATTTAGATAAACACAGCTGGGGATTTTGAGAGACAAAGAATCGCGCAAACACAGCAAAGAATGTATCACAGATGCCACCTTTTAAATTTTAGAACTACTTGACAACACAGGAAATAGAAATGAAAGGGGAAAGGGGGAATTACAGAGATGTGGTGGGAATAATTAGGGCTGTGAATGGGATCAAGTGAAATGTTATTTATAGAAAAGCTATGCTACCATCTAGAGGACACAATATGTCATTCCATCCCCCCAGCCTATCCTCAAAAAAAGCAGGACAGCATGTCTATGGATATTCTCCATAGAGAGAATCTATGCATAACTGAAGAAGCTTCTTCAATGAGAAACAAAATGTTTTCAAAGAAAAAAAACCCAAGAAAGTTTAGCTGACTTTTGGAAAAGCACTTTGGGATAGTAGCATGGCAGTTCTCAGAATCAGCTAAAGGGGCAAAGAAAGGACGAGGCAGGTTCTGAAGGCTGAGGGGAGGAAATTAAGAAATTATCATTATAGCCTCATCATTTCTATAGAGCAGGGGTGTGTTAGACTCAAGGTCTGTGGGCCTTGAGGCCCATGAGGTGCTTAGATGTGGCCTGCAGGGCCACCCTGGAAACAGCAAGTGCCTCTACCAATGAAAACGGAGCTCGGGAGGGCCACACACAGCCCCCCTAACTCCATTTTCCCTGGCAGAGAGTTGTAAGCAGCCGTCACAGCTGAAAACATAGCTCAGGAGCCCATTTTTGCTGGCAGAGTACTTGGGCCACCACAGGCACCCCCCAAATAAGTGATATTGAGCTGGCCATGTCTACTCTGGCCATGCCCACCCCGGCCCCCCGAGATCAAACACAACCCTGATGCGGCCTTCAATGTGAAAACCAAATTCTCTAAGCAACTTCTAAAATTCTGCTAAAGCAATCACATAAAATCAAGCAAGCAAACAAACAAAAATATTTATGCCAGAACAGAGCACACATTCAGTCTGGATCTCTACAAAAGTTTCAGCATGGAAGCAATAACTTTATCTCAGTTATTGCTTACGACTGTTCCCTATCATAAATAGGCTCCCCCTCTTCACAGAGCAGAAATACAAGCAAACATACAGCAATGTGCACCCCTGCACACTTAGCATTTTCAGCTTCTTCACACAAATTGTGGCACAAACAAGTGTATGGGAATAACATAGCCACAAAAAGCATGACCTCAAGAAAAAGCAAGGATGCCTCCCATTGTTTTGGTACAAAAAAGAGACTTTATATTGTACTGTACATAAAAGAACTCTATGGTTGGTTCCAAAGCAGAGGAATTTGCTATCTCTCTGGTGCAGGTACTATTACTTGACATTTTCAAAACTAGCAAATCATAGGGAGTCACAAAAAGCACTCACCTTTTCCATGTCATCCCAGTTTGTGATAATACCGTGCTCAATGGGATATTTCAGGGTCAGAATTCCTCGTTTACTTTGTGCTTCATCCCCAACATAGCTGTCTTTCTGGCCCATCCCTACCATAACTCCCTGAAATCAATCAAAGGAAAACATCACCATTAACACTGTATCACAAACATTACATAAACTAACTAGTGTCTGGTGTAATTCAGCATTAGCATTAACAACAAGAGGGGTAAATTCTTCTATTCTGCTTTAGTCTATGTCTTTGGCAATCCCACACAATTCCTTTCATAGCTTTCCCTGCATAGGTAAGTCAACACTCCTCTTCCTGAAGCAGACATCTATAACATCTAGACAATAATATTATAAAACCATTGATAATCATACATTACATAGGCTATATTATGGTAGAAAATCAGTCAACGTGAATTTATAGGTAGTCCTCATTTAATGTCCACTCATTCAGCAACCATTCAGGAAAACAACACTATGGAACTAGGGTTGCTTATAAAAGTTCTTATAATTGTGGCTGTCACAGCATTCCCGCATTCATCTGATCATTATTTGCAATTTTCATCTTCCCAAAAAGGCAATGAGGAAGCTGGCAGGAGATTGCAAATGAAGATTATGTGAGTGCAAGATGCTACAACCTTACAGGATTTACCTAATGATGGGACTGCCAGAATTGCTGTCATAAATTAAGGTGGTCATGTGACATCACACCAAAAATCTATGTTGCTTAGCAATGGTCCCAATTACTGTAAATAAGTGAGGACTACCTGTACTATATTGTAAGTAAGTGAGGACTACCTGTACAATATTGTAAGCAAATGAAGACTACCTGTACTATATTGTAAGTAAGTAAGGACTACCTGTACTATATTGTAAGTAAGTGAGGACTACCTGTACAATATTGTAAGCAAATGAAGACTACCTGTACTATATTGTAAGTAAGTAAGGACTACCTGTACTATATTGTAAGTAAGTGAGGACTACCTGTACTATATTGTGTGGGACCAAATTCCATAAGGTATGGGTTTCAAACTTTCAAGTTTCAATATTTGATTTACTTCAGTGGGAAAAAATAACCTGCTACATCACACTTTTATTGATACATTTTTTCAAGCAAGGGGACTACAGCTGATGCAATTATATATATACTTGTCTGGACGAGGTTCCATGGAGGATTATGGATTGCACTGCTAAATAAGCATATAAGATTGTTCTGTAACTCTCCTACTAAAACCAACAAGATTTAATGTTTAATTATGCCCAAATTTGATGCCATACATCAAATACTCCACAGCAGCTCTCATCAAGAGGTGATTTACTTTCCAACTATTCTATCTTTGCTCTTGATACACATTCAGAATTGCTAAGTCTGTTTTGCTTTACTTTAGCTTATATTTTAAAATACTGATTTATTTGATGTTGTGATGTTCTTTTGAATTTTTTATAAAACTGGGTTGATTACATGGAAAATATTAAACTACAACATATACAAACAATTCTGTAACTATACCATATTTGTAAACTATCTTATATAACATAACAGAATTTAGCTTTTCTTTTTAAAATGCACATTCTAGGATTTAACATGCAGGTGTAAAACCCTGAAGACCATTCTTAGAGACAAACTCATGTTTCGAAAAGTATTTTTAATCTATAAATTTTATTCTGTTTCTTACAGGCTGCCTTAATCAGTTGATTGCAAATTACTTACATTGTTGTTATTTATCTTAGATGATCGTTCATCTTGTGAAGAGAAATGACGGTCCTATGTTTTATACATTATATTCTAGTCATCGATATGCAACATTGATAACATCAGAGAATTAAACAATATTTTATTCTGAAATATTTTGTACAAAGTTCTATATCTATCACTAGATATAGGCAGCACAGCCATTTGCCTCAACTAACAGAGGCTGAGTTGGACAGTAATTGCCAGGCAGGAAAGGTAAAACAAAGCCAAGACGGAAGCTGATTTTCATACATGCATCGCTCATCGCAAAACATGTAAAAAAAAAGAACATGTAAAAAAAGAACAAGCCACCTTCTTGATGTTCCTCCAGATAGCAACTTCCTTGCTTTTTCTCTGAATCTCCTGCCATTTTCTTTTATTCACAACAAAGTTTTGCTCACCACCTTTCCAGTTTTAGTTTCCTAAATTGGTCTTCAGAAGTAGTGCTCAGCTGAAGGAAAATTCAATTAAGAATCCACTAATTTCCTACATGGGGAATTTTTTTTTAAAGTATTGGAGCAATCCAGTTTTATAAACTGTTGAAAAATGTTTGATGGTTTTTGAGATGTACTCAAATCAAATGCAGTGATTTTAAAAATAGTAAGGACTGATTTATCACCAACCTTCAGTTTTTTTAAAATTTATATTATTTAAACTGACCTGGTGCCGAGGTCGCCCAACAATAGATGGAAAGACAGCCCGGGGAGCATCATCTCCTGCAAATCCAGCCTTACAAAGCCCAGAACCATTATCACAGACAAGAGCTGTGGTTTCATCATCATCACCCATCACTCCTCACTATCCTTTCAGCAAAAGTCAAGGAAAAAAAATAGGTCTGGAGTTTGGGAAATAATTTGAACTATCAAACATCATTTACACAAACAGTAAGCAAACCATATAATATAGCTTATAATAAATTCAGAAAACATATACACAAATCAATTCATATGACAGCGCTGATTTTAATTATATTCAAGCTGAAATAACCTGAAAAGGAACTGGTCGTAAGATCTTTAGACTCATTTGTTTGTTTCTTAAATGTTCCTCTTTCTGGGCTTTAAAGTAGAACTTTAAGCTTTTTTTAAGGTACAAATAAAATACTCCAACTACTCACAAGATGTTTATGTATGGGGTGAAAAGAATAAGCTTTTTTCTTCTTGACAGACCTTGTGCCCCTGAATATCTGTTCATGAGTTGGAAAGAAGCAGTATGGAGATTATAAGGAAAGTCAATGAAAATGGATTCCACTCTTCTACCAACAGAAACTTTTCTTAGAACAAAGATAGCCAGAAATAGATATTAAGAAGGAAGAGATAATTAAAAATGATGAGTGAAAAATAAATGTCTTGAGGTATTTATTGTACAGAGAGCTGGTTCAATGGTTCAAGCAGCACAGATGGGCAAGATTAAACAGAATATATAAAACAAGAATGATTAACAGTGTGAATGGCATCAAGATGAAGCTTTAGGATGCAGAGAAAAACAACTTCTCATAATTTTTCAAAGGTGCATGGATGTGCAGAAATAGAATAACATTATAATAGGAGTCCTATTTCTGGATTTCATGCACATTGAATTTGTATGTATGGTTTCATGCATACAAATTTTTTATAACACTCTCTGCATTATCAAAAATCTTGGAAGGCTTCCACTTGTAAAGAATACCCATTTGAAGCATAGTTGTGTATAATCTTAGATGCTTTATATATGTTTTACTAATCTTAAAAGTAAAGGTTCCCCCGCACATGCATGCTAGTCGTTTCCGGCTCTAGGGGTGGTGCTCATCTCCGTTTCTAAGCCGAAGACCCAGCACTGTCCAAAGATGTCTCCATGGTCATGTGGCTAGCATGACTCAACATCGAAGGCGCATGGAGCGGTGTTACCATTCCCACCAAAGTGATCCCTATTTTTCTACTTGCATTTTTTACATGCTTTCGAACTTCTAGGTTGGCAGAAGCTGGGACAAGTAACGGGAGCTCACTCCATTACGCTGTGTTAGGGATTTAAACCGCTGAACTGCTGACCTTCTGATTGACAAGCTCAGCATCTTAGCCACTGAGCCACCACATCCCTAGTGGCTAATCTTAGGCTCTACCTATTAGTGCATCCTGAGCACAAGGATATAGATTTTTTACATTCTACTAGGTAAACAGCTGGGAATAGGAGAAATGGCAATGCCTACACTGAAATCCAGCTGCCATTTCTAGGGGATTCACAATGTTAAAAAGATTCCCATAGAACACTCTTGACTGTTGAGTGAAAAAAAATGAACAAAAAGAAGTCAGCTTCATTCCACATATTCCAGTTTAAGAGCATGCACTAATTCTCCTGAATATCTCTATTCAGCTGTATAGCCAAAGACATTTCTTAGATGTGTACATATTTCTGTATACAGGTGTAATCTCTTCAAACATGGTAGACATTTATCAAATTTTCTTGAGAAATGTCAAACTGAGGATCTTAACTTTTTTGCATTCCTCAGTAACAATTGAAATTTGAGCAAGTTAATGTTAATGGAGGGAATTCACTCTTGCTTAGAATTTGAGTAGTTCAGCTAAGTTTTCTGAGATACAGGAATATTTATTAGAACAATAGGGGAGAAGTACTATTTCCTAATTAAATTTACTCCCTACTACCCAGTGGTGAAATCCAATTTTTTTTACTACCAGTTGGGCGTGACTTGGTGGGCATGGCAGGGGGAGGATTCTGCAAAATCCCCATTCCCACCCCACTCTGGGACCAGCCAGAGGTGGTATTTGCCAGTTCTCTGAACTACTCAAAATTTCCGCTACCAGTTCTCCAGAACCTGTCAGAACTTGCTGGATTTCACTCCTACTACTACCTTTTAATCAAACAGACAGTGGGGGTGGGATGAGGTAAGGATAGATTTGCCTGGAGAAAATACTAAAATTTCCCTCTCTACTTTTTGGGTTAACTTCTGATTAAAAGTGTATCAGAGCCTTGCTACAGGACCTACCTACTCCTGATACTAATATATTGAGCACAGACAGGAGAATCCTATTCATGCATCTTGTATAGCTTCCTAATATCTCTATCTACAACCTCCTTCTTCAGTAACTAGATTCTGGAAGGTGGGTCTAGGGAGCAGTGCTGCCTGCCTATTATTTTTCCTCATATGAAGACATCATTATGTAATTAACTCAAGAAAGACTTGTGGCTTAGATTATGTTCAATTTGTACATAAAGCAAGTATGTTATTTGAAGCTAGTCTACAGCAGCAGCATGTTCCTCACCCACCCAAATTAACCCCATAATGTAAACAATCTCAGCAGGAAAGATCTAAAAATAGACCGTCTCTGGAAAGCTTTGGTTAATTCTTTGAAATGGCAGCTGTTCCCATTAAGTGCTCACTTACAAGAACCATTCTGTATTTGGGAATTGTGAACCCTTATCAAAAGAACTGTTCTAGGAAGTGAAGTGAGATAGGACCGGGTTTATTTACCATAAACAACAAGTACAATAGACTTAACTTGAGATTCTGAAGTTCAGCTGTAAGGCTAGGTGCTTTCCCTTCACTTCTGCCAGATAGTGATAATCAACATGGTGTAAGAAACAAACAATCCCATTTTTTTCTCTGGAAATAGAAACCCATTTCCCAATGTACCTAAATCACTGCTGAAAATGTTTTTTTTCCCATTCATCTTGTAATGGAGGCATTAATCAATGGAGTACCTGTCAGAAGCCATTAGAATCCATATACTTTGGATTTTTCTCCATCTCTGTTAGACATATTGAATTGTACAACATGCTCTTGTTGCAGATATATATTCCCAATAATCTTTCCTTTTTTAAGAAGTCAGCCATCCAATAAAGTTCAGGTGCTCAAAGAAAGCCAACAGTGATTTAGTAAGATTGTTGAAGTGAACATTTCAATCATTTTTAAGGTGTGGTGCAATTAGCTAGAATTGAATAGAAAAGAACATAAAAGTTTGATGCGCTGAAATGTGTTTTTATGAAATGTATTTGGAATTCAGAACATGCTTCTCTACCAAAAACAAATGGATTTCTTCATGAATGATGCAAAACAAAGGCATTTTCAATTTGCAAATAAAATGGGGACATGATTGCAAAAAGAGAAAGTGATGTTAAAGAGACAAGAAGCAAATACTGTAATAGCAGATAATGTGGATATGTGAAAGAATTCTAACATCATACTCTTTATACAAAGGTCAATAAATTTCCTCAGAAAAAGTGGATGAATACTTGCAGAAACAGAATTAGTTCCAAAATTATACTGAAACCAAGATAAACCAATCTATACTGTTAAAATGAATTAAAATGTTAAATAACATAGCTTGAGTGTGTTTGCTAAAATTGTTTTCAGACAATTTAACGAATTTATACAGACTATTGAAATTTAATTAACAATGTAATATATTTAATATATTAAAATATGCTTTGATAGATCAGAAACTTTTAAAAGTTACTTTTGTCAAATGCGAAAAAGTTATCTTACTAAATACTTACCAAAAAGATACAAGGAGGAAACAAAAAATGCAACAGCTGTCTTGGAACAAATGAAACCCTCTCACCTTCTGTTACATTTATATAGCAGTTTGTGGGATGTACTACACTATACAGGTCTACCATGCCATTTTTGGAAACATTTTTTTTCAGGGTATGCTTATCACTTTGACAGCTTACAAGGCTGGATAAATTAGGGTACAATTTCTGGCACTCTTGGATACTTTCCCACTGTAGGTTGTTAAACTGGCTTCCTCTTTGCTTCCCAATCCTTTTTCTCACTTTATGTTTCCTTAAGCAATTTGCTTCATTATTTAGTTAACTGTCAGAAACTTTGTTCACACTCAACTGGCTTTGGTTCCAAAAGAAAAAAGTAACCAGTGCAATAATATGGCATGAACCATTCAAGTTGTCATCAGGTTTTGGAAGAAAGCAGACATAAAATAACTACCTTATCTTGGGATGGGATGACTCTATGCCTGAAAACTGTGGCTGACTCATAATTGCTGGTCATTTCCTTCTATCTCTTTGTTTAGTTTACATGGCCTATAGCACTTTTTTTTTTATCCAGCCTCTCAAGAGGCTTAGTTATTCTTGGAATAGGTTTAGATCTATTCTATGAATAACTAATTTTAATCCAATCCATTATAAAGCATACTATACTAAAAGCAGTGTGTTAAGTTGGGAGAATCGAGTTATACCCACAACTCTTTTAAAATGATTACTTAGCCAAGGAACCTATGTTTATATGGTTATATGGTACATTTTCAGTTCCCTATGCCAGTGATGGCTAACCTTTTCTGGACTGAGTGTCCAAAGCACGCGTGTGTCCATGCGATTGCCCCAAAATGCAATGTGCATGTGCCCCCTGCATGTGCCCCACCCCCAGTGCATGCGTGCATGCCCCCTGCATGTGCCCCACTCCCCATGCATGCGCGGCAAAGACCTGAAGACCAGCTGGCTGGCAGGAGGCACCCGCACATGCACAGTAGAGCTGAACTGGGGCAACGGCTTATGTGCCATCAGAGAGGGCACTGTGTGGGATAGGTTCGCCATCACAGCCCTACGCCAATCCTCCATAAAGCTTTTTTTCTGATTTAGAGTCCTCAAATGATTCCAATTCCCAATTCCAGAACTGGCTCAAAAATCTAGAGTATGTGAGGCTGGAAAAAGCAGTCCTCATTCACATGCTCTGCAAAATACCTGTGAATGACTACAGCAAAACTACTTTTACTCACCATGAAGGTGAGATAGCTCAGCATTCATACCTTGCAGATTGCAGCTTCTTGCACATCAATAAAAAATATTCTTAGGGATTGCAGCACATACACCTGATTGTAGAGATGTACTTCTATTCTAGAGATTAATCTTCAATTCAAAGCATAATAGTGATCTTCAAATATTTCATGTGTGTGAAAAGTGGAGCAGACTTTTTCAGTGTGACGTGAGAGCAGAGCATTGTAGTAAATAACTTTTAAGATTTCTTCTGAGTGAATCATTCATTCCAGTAATTCAGTTATCCTTAAAAGCATGTAACAATTTGGCAGGTATGGTATTTTTAAAAAAATTACTACTCACATGCCTCTTACCAAGATTAATTTTTCTAGTCAAAGACAGAAAATACTTAGATTTCAAAATAAACACTAAGTACATGTTTTCTTTTCCGTGTTTGCATCTGAGAACTTATTAGTTCAATTTATAGTTTTGTTCAAAATAGGCAGCACTTCATTTAGCTGTAAGTTACTTGCTAGCTGTCAGATCCTTTCAGACAACTGATTTCATTAATGATCCTTTGTATTCCCTTGGCTTTTCCCCATTAGTTACTTTTCGGGTATTACCGATAATTTGGCACACCTGGATCTACCATACAAAGAAAGAATTCTATCTATGAATGTTGGTCTTTTTTCAGTGCCAGTTCCTGATAATGTGATTAATTATCCTTGCAAAAATTCCCTCTTTTTTAGGAGTGAAAATTATCTTTTTACAAAAAATAAAGCAAAAAAAGGTATACTTAAAACGGCACTTAGAATTGCTTCTTATGACAAACACTTTTTCCTTTCATTATGAAAGGTAATCAGAATTATTAGTCAGATCATAAATTTCTCAAATTAGTACTACCGAGAACAGAACATTATTATTCTCCCAACTCGGGAGGACCTGGATTGTGGGGGCAATAAACTGACTTTGTAGAAACACCGCTTATGGGGGGCCAAAAGCCCTAATAAGCAGGTATATACAGAAGAATGAAGGCTATTGCTATAAGTGCATTGTAAGCTGCCCTGAGTCTTCGGAGAATAAATAAATAAATAAACAAACAAACAAACAAACTCTCTCCTCCATTGTTGATATTACTACTAGATGGTAAAACCTGGAATGTTATCAACCACACACTTAATGTGTTGTACAATTAGATTATATCTAAAATAATTTCTATGAATTGGAAAACTTCATTTTATGCAACACAAAAACTTCCCTTATGTTATGTCTCATGAAACAAAAAATAAAATTATAGAATAGAATCAGAAAAAAAAGATTTAGTTATTGCCAATCACCTCGTACAGACTATAGTAAGCATTCAACATATCACAGACAAGTTCAGTTCTTAAGATTTTATTTAAAGTTGAGAAATTCATAATGATTCCAGCTTTCCCTCCCTATATTGCACTCTGTGAGCTTCTTGTTATAATCAAGAAGCAAAGAAACCCAATAGTTGAGAATAGTTTTCCCCAAATGTATAGTTCAACTCTGTTAAAATAAATTTATATAGAAAAGATAGCATTTACAACTGATTTGACAGTGTTCAGCTATTCCATATTCCCCAAATATATTAAACATCCCAATTGCAGCAGCTTCTAGTAGTTTTTTTGATAATGTTTTTTCTTAGCAAATATAATATTCCATTGTTATAGAGCTACTCAAATCAACTTTGGAACAACTGGATGTACATCTAAAACTTCTTGTTAATGAAGTTGAAACCCACACCTTACACAGAAAATATATAAACTGTATCCAGTGCATAGCTTTACAGTAGCTTTTGAGAAGTCCATTATCTCAAATTGGCACACAAAATAATTCACACAGCAAATTCAGTGCATTTATAAGACGCCTGTTAGACATAAGACAACTAGAAGATGTAGCATCACCAAATAACTAAGAAAAAGATAGCGAGATTTTGTCCGTGAGGTCAGCAACTTGGAGCAGAAAATACTTCGTCCCCGGATCCATCTCCTAATAGAAAGTGCTCCTCCTTTTACCTGCACAAAACCAAAAGAATACACCTTGTTTAAAAGTACACACTGCAAACATTTATTTGATCTGTTCAGTAAATACAGGCTTAGTTATTAATTGTGATGCAAAAACTTTTATATGCACATAAATTTGATAATGCAATAATTGATCTGATTGTCGGGACAGCTTGCACAAATATTTTCATGTCATCAGTGTGCGAACTCAGTAAAACTAAACAATGAAAGAATTCACTCAATTTAAGTGTCATATATCATCTGAAGTTATTATATTATGTTCTAGTTACCTTATCTATTTCTTTGACATATTTCTTTCTCCAAGAACTAAACTTGCTTTTAAAATTATTATTATAGCTTTAGGAGATAGAGCTAGTTATCGGCTCAAGGACACCTGCTGAGTTTTATGATCGACTGAGCTTCCAGTCTTAAGCAAACTCCCCAATTATTTGCACATTTACAGAGAGGATTGCCCTTGAACATAGACATCTTAGTAATTCAGTGGCATTTCAAAGGGCAGCACTTCGATAGCTATGTATTTTTTTAAAAGTGATTCAAATATTGCAACTGTTGAAAGGTGAGATCAAGTGGCATTTGAGAAAACCGTATAACCAGAATTTTGTTAAAATACCAGACTTATTTCAGTCCTGGATGCAAAGCAAAGAACTTAACGAGAATCTAGAGGCACAAAGTCTAATGGGAAATTATGTTCTCTGTTTTTTTTTTTATGATGTGAGTTATTTTCACATCAATGGAGATTTCAATTTATGAGCTTACCTTTTGCACTACAATATGTTCATTTGGATTGATGACCAGAGCTTCTCTTTCTTCATCAGACTCCATCTGAACAGCATAATCCCTGGGTGATGATCTGTAAGTAGTCATTTCAAGCCTTGAAAGAAAAGTTAATAGAGATCAAGATTCCAGAAATTTCTAAGCAATAACCAACTATTTATTTATGTACACTTTTCTTTGAATCATGATTTTTAATATCAATTGTTTTTTTTTCAAATTGTTAGATTTTTTTACTTTTCAAGCAGACAAATTTTTTTTTATTAAGATCCTTTTTGTTTTCTTTACTTATTAAATTTAATGCCAAATAATTCCAATTTCTGGTGGCTTACAACAAAAATATAATAAAAGAATCATCCAAAAACAAAAAACCCCAAATTTAACAATTTAATATAATAAAGTCTCTATGATGAAAAGAATATTAACAGACAATAAAATATTTCTCCACAGTATAATCATCCTAATCATCACAGCCCACAATATCTAAAAAAAAAACAACCCCAAAGTAAAAGTAGCAGGAAGAATAGAAAGTAGGGGGGGAAAAGAAGGAATGGTAATAAGGAACTGTATCACATATGACTTCTGAAAGAGTTCAACTTTCACTGGCTTATACAGTATAATATTACCAAAGGGACCAGTCTAGTTTCTAGAGCAGGGGTCACCAACCCGCGGCTCTGGAGCCACATGTGGCTCTTTCATCCCTCTGCTATGGCTCCCTGTCACTCAAAATTTGCACCACAACCGCCAATGTGCAACACCTGCTGGCACACAATTTATTGAGCTTTTCGACTCCCGGTAAGCCAACCATGGATAAATCCAAGAAAAGAAAAGTTTCAGAAGAAAACAGAATGTTTCATTCAACTACATATGATAGTTTAGTGGCCACTCAGGAAATAGTCAGGCATGGAAAAGGTTTTGTGGCTCCCTGTGTTTTCTTTTCTTTACGAAACGGGTCCAAATGGCTCTTTAGTGTTTAAGGTTGCCGACCCCTGTTCCAAAGAGCAGGCACCATTGTAGGAGAAAAAGCATGTTTTTTAGCTCATCTCTCCTCACCTCATGAAAATGGCTGAATCTCCCAGAAGTACCACAGACAGGTTAATGAGTTAGAAGAAAAAGTCCTGCAAGAACTTTGGTACCAAGCCAAATAGGGCTTCACATATCAAAATTAGCACACTGTGTTGCACAAAAAACTAATCATATGCATTTATGTAATATGTATTATTAGTGAAGTACCTCAGTTGATATATGTAATTTTAATAAATCACAATTTTATTCATAAAGAAGAGACAGATTTATTTGTTAAAATAACTGAAACAAACCGAGATATGGAATAGTATATTAATTTGCTTATTTATAGAGGTATAATAACATTTCACATTTCATCACTTCAAATAATACATTTGAATCAACGTTCTGAAATTTATCTAGTAATTGCTTCCTGAAACATGACTCCTCAGGACAATGTTGGATTTTACAAGATTCTTATCCTCCATAGTTATACAGCCATATTATATTTGTAAGATTGAATTTTGTTTCTGAATGTTTACAATGTACAGAAATCCCAAAGTCAATAACTCAAGAAGGCATTTTTAAAGTATTCTTAGTTGTACATCAAATTTAAAGAAATGGCTATGTCCATTGTGAAGTGTTACATATGTCAGTACATTCCAAGCCTTGTAGCAAAATGTTTTTCATAAACATGACATAAATGTTTGCCTTTTGAAATCAAGCTCAGTAAGATCTCTCTATGTATGTCTACCTTTTAATCTGTTCCTCAGATAGTCCCAAAGCGTCTTCCGCAACTTTTCTTCTATTCCTTTCTTCTGAAAGCCTTTCAGTCAGTCGTATTATGGTCTGTTGTTCTGAATTACGTTGTCCCTCCAGGTCTACAAGTCTAGTGCAAACCCACACATGAAGTAAGTTACACATAAGAAAAAATAGTGTCACTTTTATTTTTATTCATTTTTGCTTTTATTCAATTACTAAACTAAAATTACTCAATTTAAGAATTTAAATATTTAAATATTTAAAGTTAAACCAATGCCCTTTGCTTAAATTATATCATAGTGTAATTTACATCTTACCCAACAAAATGTATTTTACTACTGCAACTATTAAAGGTAAAGGTAAAGGTTCCCCTCACACATATGTGCTAGTCATTCCCGACTCTAGGGGCCGGTGTTCATCTCCGTTTCAAAGCCGAAGAGCCAGCGCTGTCCAAAGACGTCTCCGTGAGCATGACTAAACGCCAAAGGCACATGGAACGCTGTTACCTTCCTACCAAAGGTTGTCCCTATTTTTCTACTTGCATTTTTTACATGCTTTCAAACTGCTAGGTTGGCAGAAGCTGGGACAAGTAACTGGAGCTCACCTATTCAAATCCCTAGTGCAACAACTATTACTACCACATAAATAAATAGCAACCTTTTCTTGAGTTGGCCGAGTTCCATATCGTCTATTTCAACAGTAATTGCAGCTCTTTCTTGGGGAGCTCCTGGAGGAACTTCAGTTGGAAGATCATTCTAAAAAAGTAAAATGATATGTTATTTCAATATTGATGTTGATGTTCAATACCGTTATGCGATTTATGAGAAAACCGTTCATAAAAGTCAAAAGTTAAACTTATATCACATTTATTAAAATAAGTCACTTTCACTTCTTTATAGTTAATTCCAAAATAAAGGAAATACAGGCAGTCCTCAACTTACAACAGTTAATTTAGTGACTGTTCAAAGATACAATGGCACTGAAAAACGTGACTTATGATCATTTTTCACAGTTACAACTCATGATCAAGTGATCAAAATTCAGATGCTTGGTAATTTGGTTCATATTTATGACTGTTGCTGGGTCCCAAAGTCATGTGATCAACTTTTACGATCTTCTCCCAAGCAAAATCAATGGGGAAACCAGGTTCGCTTAACAACTGTGGCAACTGCAGTGATTCACTTAACAACTGTGGCAAGAAAGGTCATAAAATGGGGCAAAACTCACTAAACAAATATTTCACTTAACAACAGAAATTTTGGGCTCAATTGTGGTCGTAAGTCAAGGATTACCTGTACATAAGAGGCTTACTTGCATTTATCATAAAGTTCTCTGGTAATGGATTACAAAACAAATGTATGAAGGGACAGTAAATAGATCAAGGAGGAGGAAGAAACTGAGGTTGGAATTAAATGCCACTGATGCCCTCAAAAAGAAATAAAGTGAAAACTTTAAAGAACAAAAAGGCAGTGCATGAAGTTGTATATGGATAAGATAAAAGGATGATTTGTCCTTTATTGTCAAAAAACAATATAGAGGCATAGTATATGGGGAGGAATACTAAATAGCAAGCTAGATTTTAGTTGTACTTATTTTGTTTTTATCTTATACCTTTACTTTTTTTTTTCCCTTACAGATATTACTTACTTACTTACCACAATTGGGACCAAAATTTCCACTGCTAAGCAAGGAGGTTGTTATGTGAATTGGGCCCAATTTTACGACCTATTTGTCACAGTTGTTAAGTGAATCATTGTGGATATTAAGTGAATCACGTGGTCATTGAATGAATCCAGCTACCACATCGACTTGGTTGAAAGCTGGCTTGCTGGGATGATTACAAATGGTGTTCACATGACCCTAGAATGCTGTAACCATCATAAATACAAGCTAGTTGCCAAATGCCCACATTTTGATCACGTAACTTTGGGGATGGTGCATATGTCATAAGTGTGATGACTGGTCACAAGTCACTTTTTTAAAGTGCTGTTGCAATTTCAAACAGTTGCTAAGCGAATGGTTGTAAGTCGAAGACTACCTGTATTTAAAATATTCTATTTCTGCATTTGGCATAATCTTCTTTCCCCCAAAAAGAGCAGCATGAAGATTATGTATGCATGTAAGAAAGACAATGCATATCTAGAGTAAGCCTGCAAACAACAAGAGCTTGCTGATGCACACTGGCACAAACACCAAAGCTTTCTGACTTGAATAGGCTGTTGCCATATCTATGTACTGTCTTCTAGGTTTTTAAAGTATGAGATAGAGATATGCTCTTTGAAGAAAGCAGGGAAAATTACATTTCTTGATCCCTTCATCTTCCTGCAACTACCGTATTTTTCAGAGTATAAGACGCACCTTTTTCCCCAAAAAAAGAGGGTGAAAATCTGGGTGTGTCTTATACTCCGAATGTAGCCCCGCCCAGCTTCTAAAATGGAGGTTTCAGAGGCTGAAAAAAGCATCAGAAACGAAGCATCAGAAAAGAAGCCCCCAAACAGAGCTTCAAAGGCTTTTTTTCTGAAGCTCTGTTTCGGAGGCTTTTAGAGGCAGAAAAAAAAAGCAAGGCACAGAGCTCACAACCAAGGAACCTGTTGCTAAAATTCACCTCTGGGAACAGTTGATTGGGGGTATTAGGCCATCCACCTGCCAATCAGCTTTTTTCTTATTTTCCTCTCTGAAAACTAAAGTGCGCCTTATACTCCGGTGCATCTTATACTCTGAAAAATACGGTATTTATTCTATTTGGACAAACTGAAACTAAAGTCTTAGACTTAAGTGATTTGCTTCTTCTTGAAAAGATAAACAGCACCTCAGAAAACTGATAACTCCTAGATCTTCAGAAATTAATTCAAACTTAACTATGTGGATAAGACTACTTTCTATGCAGACTATTTCTCGGTGTCTATTTTTTCAAAATTGCCAATCCTTTTTACCTGGGTTTTATCTTGAACAGAAGTAACTTGTAGCTGATAATCCCTTTCAAGCTGCAAGTGACGATTCTGGAGATCATTATAACGAAGTTGATTATCTTGCAAAGTTTGGGACACCATTTTTAGTTGAGCAGACAATACAGCATTTTCTTGCACCGACTGCATTACCTGCAATAATTTGGATTGGATAAATGACTAAATTCATGAATGTGCACAGACATGCCAATAAAACCTACATATTATCATTAGACAGCTGTCATTAGACAGCCAACTTGTATAATTATTTGAAAGAATACATATATACATAGATTTATATAATTTCACATTATTTCTATCCTGAACTTCAAACCATTTACTAAATTCTGAATAGAGATGTTTACAAGCTTAGGTTTTTGCTAAAGCATTAGCAGGAAGGAAACTAAAATTTTGAACACTTTTATTTATTATATTTAGGTAACGGTGAAATTCAACTGATTTTTTTTCAAACTAACTTGTAGCAGAAGTTAGTATAATTCATGGAAATGTATTAATGACTCAATTTCCATGGAAAGATGCAAAATTACTGAGGAACAAGCCACATACAAGTATCAAGTACGATGTTGCTGTATCGTCTTACTTACCTTTGAGTTTATTTGTTGGAATTTCAATTCTCTGTGGTGCAGCTCCTGAAAGCAACGCTGGAGTTCATTCTGCAAATGAGTTCTTTCAGCCAGCAGATGCTTCACTTGATCAGAGACATCTGGGCTTCCAGCAAGAGTAACAGATTCTAATCCCTTGCACAATATATAAAAGCATGACAATGTGACTTAGATCGACTATACATAGTCTACAATGTGATTGCCTGAATGTCAATTCAGAATGTCCCGCTGTTCTTGCCACCATTTTATCACACTATTTCCAGGAAGGCGAATATGAAAATTTATCACGACGATTCTCTGTAAGATTCCAGGATAGTATGTGCCCAAAATATACATGCCATCAAGCTTCTTGACTAACCTGGGCTTGAAAAAGGATTGCACTGAATTGTATTACGAGAATTGTACCATGCTGGATTATTCATATACATTTATATGTACTAATATGTTGATATTAGTTGGTAACTAATGCATGAGAGCTTGAACTGACACTCATTGGGTTTTGCTGTGTTAGTTATTTCCAGTTGGAGAAGTGAATCAAATCTTTTTTAGGAACTGGAAAGTGGGAATTACTGTAATAATACTGTCACACTATTGAATAGAACAGGAATACAATATACATAGAAACCTTGTATACAAGCCTGTCCCATTAAGACTTTTAAGATCACTAAACATCTGTAGTGGCATCATGGAAAAATTGGTGTGGTGGTGGGATTGAGAGTTATGTGTCTTTTTTAAAACCTAGTTCCAAACCTTGTCTTTGCAATGCTAATATTATTGGCCACTAGTGCCATCTGGTGGTATAGGAATACAGTTGTTGCACAACAGAAAACACAGTGCTTTGGCTGAAAATAGGGTGCTGGAGTCTGAAGTGCCTAGCTACAAATTGTGGCATTTATGCTTCTGCTGCTAATAGCAATGTGGTAAATACATGAACAATATAGGTTTTATGATATTGTTGGCTTGAAGCAGTACACCTTACAGCATCTATCAATTTTGTCACCGGAAATTTAATATTCTTTTATCTGTGCTTTATGCAGTGATTCCGAGTTTCAAACTGACATTTTGGTCAGGCAACTCCAATGTGTGGTTTTCCTAGGCTATTTATGTCCATTTCAGTTAAATTTTATTCTCTTCAGTTGATTTATTCCCAGGAAGTGCACTTAGATGTGTGATTTTTATTCCAAGGTTTTTATGACTTGGAAATTCATGTGGCTATAAATTCAAAATTTAATGTAAAATGCAAATAAAATATGTATTGACCATTTTGTTTCATGCAGTTTGGCGTAGTGGTTTTACCTTCACTGAGTAATTGCTACCAGGAGATACAGCTCTTTGAGTCACTTCGTGGTGCACTTTCTTTAGTTCTGCCACCTGCTTTTCCTTTTCTACAAGAGATGCCTGGAATTGATTTTGAAGTGCTTGAGATTCTGTCAGCAGACGATGGTTTTCTTTTCTAGACCAACAACATTAAAGTAATGACAGAGTTAGATTACTTCATGAACCTAATCTTACCGTGTTTTCCCGAAAATAAGACCCTGTCTTATATTTTTTTGAACCCTGAAATAAGCGCTTGGCCTTATTGCTATGCAGTCAAAAGCCCGATTGGGCTTATTATCAGGGGATGTCTTATTTTTGGGGAAACAGGGTAACACTGATTGTTCTTGTTTCAATTTCATGAGGCTGGTTTGAAGAAAAACATACACAAAAAAGTAAAATTAATTAAAAATATGAATCCAATCCAAGGGCAGCTGTTTCAATGGAAAAAAAGTCTCAACTAGAATATTTCTAACTGATTTTTTCCTAGAAATTTAGGATAGCTTATATGAACCATGCAAGCAGACATTAATTGGCCTAATGTTATCAGAAAGGTGTCCTCGGACTTCAGTCCAATATATCAACTATATCACATTTTCTCACGTTACTATGAGATCTGCTCTTTCTGATCTTTTAAGTGTGCTATCTTAAGCTTTCAAAACCATAAAAAAAAATTACATATACACACAGACACACCAATATACTATACTAGCTAATACACATGTAATGCACAAGATCTGTTCTCTTTTGCACATTAAGGAAAAAAGAAGTAATCAGATTTTTATAAATAACATTTAAAATTAATTTTACCTCAGAGTAACTACTTCATTCTGGTAGGAGGCTCTTTCTTTCTCAGCTTCTTCTTGGAAAGCTTTTGTCTGGTTCAAGTCTCTCTCAAGTTCATCTACTTTGGCTTTCAGTTTCAATATGTCAGTTGTTGCAGAATTAGTGCCTTCTTTAGCCTATGGAAGATTAATTAAGAAAACACTTAAAAGTTAACCTTTTTTTTTGTGCATATTTTGCTATAATTACATTTTTTTTCAACCAGTAAATTCAAATGTATGGAAAGAAAAAAAATACTACAAAATTATTTTATACATATCTACTCTGAAGAAGTCCCACTATGTTTGATGTTACCTACTCCTGGGTGAACATAATATTGCAGCCTTAGCCTCTATTTTGTATAATATTGTAAGGCATCAACTTACCAGTATGTCCCTATCCACTTGAAGACTCTTCAAATTATGTTTAAGTGAACTAATCTCACTGTTGCAGTCGTACGGTATAGAAACTGGGTTTGTGCCCTGTTTAGCTTCGTGAGCTACCCTCAGTTTGGAAAGTTCCCGCAAAAGTCTATCTCGATCATCCTGAAGACTGGCCATAGCCTTAGAAAAAGCATTCATCTGTTGAACATAAGTCTCACACTCAGAGGAAAGTCTACTAATTTCAAGATTTTGGGTTTTCAATCTCTTGCACAAGTTTTCAAATTCATCAGTCAGCTGATGAAGGGTGAAGTTGCCTTCAGTTTTTAACAGCGTCTGACTTAAAAAGGCATTTTTCCCCATCACACCGAGAATATTTGATTTAAAATCTTTGAGTTCAGCTTCATATTTATCAGCTTGTTTTTTTTCATATGCAAGTTCAGAAGTAGATTTGCTTTGAAAAACCTTGAAATCTTCCATTAATCTCTCTCTATCACTCTGCAGAGCTGTCATCGCTTTTCCAAAAGATTCAAGTTCAGATCTTAGTTCTTTATTCTGCAGTTGGACTTCTAGCAACCTTTGGGGTAATCCAATGGCTTCATTGTCCAGTAATCTAGCATCACTGTCTCTATATATTTTCTCTTTGATAGTCAATTCCTGGAGTGCAGGTAATCGCTCTAAATTTTCTTCAGGCCCCGAATCAATATGAGGTTCTTTTTTCTGATCAAGTCTAGTTCCTTCCAAATGCATTTTATTTATGGAAGCAATCAGAATCTCTAAGTCACACACTTTTGATGTTAATTTTCCATTTTCCAGTTTAAGAGATTCAATTATCTCCTCCTGTACTTTCATAGACAATTGGAGTTCTTTCATTTTTTTCAGAAGTTCAAATTTTTCCTGTTGAAGACTCTTAATGTAGTCCAATTTTTCTGTAAGTAATTCTTTCAATTGGTTATCTTTTAGTGACAACACTTGATTCAGGTCTTCCCTGTACTTTAAGAGTTGTGCAGTGAGCATTGCGTTTTCAGAATGAAGATCATCTATTTGATTCAAGAGCTTCCTTACTTCTTGTTTCAATGTCCTAGTCTCATTAGCATGGTCAGTTATTAACCTCTCTTTCTCAGATAAAGCATCTCTGTGTTCACACTCTAGATATTTATGCTTAGAAAAAAGGGAATCTCTGTCATTCTGAAGCGATGACATTGCCTTCTTTAAAGTATCTATTTCACTGGCAATCTCAGCCCTGTCTTGAGATGCTTTGTCAACTTTCATCTGTACGTTTTTTAATTCATTTTGCATCTTCTGACAAGTTTCATCCGACTGTTCTTTGGCTATCTGTAGACATTTTATCTGCTGCTCATACTCCGAAATTTGCTGTGGATGCATTGTTTGTCTCTGAGTGAGATAGCCAGAAGTGTCGGTGTCTTTTGATGAAATCAGAACAGAAATTTCTGTGTCTTTCTTATTCAGCATTATCTTCATTTGATCAGAAATAGCCAACTGCTTTTCCAACTCAGCTTCGATTTCACTTTTTTCTAACAGAAGCTGTTGTGTTTCCTCTTCTTTTCTTGTCAAATTTTTCTTCAGTGCTTCCATCTCTTTTTCAACAGTATTGTTTTTTATAAGGTGGTTAAGGGATCTGTTTTCTTTAATTAATGCATGCAAAGCATCTTCTTTTGATTCCAGAGCAGTTGTCAACATATGCAGTTTATTCCACAAAGTGATATTCTCTGCCTTTATTTGACAAGGCTCATTAAAATTGTGTGAATTCGCAGAAGCCTGCATTACACTCTTGGCTTCTTCTGACACAGAACTTTTAAGTTCCGATTCTTGAATTTGAGATATTTTTACTTCTGTTTCTTCTTGTAAGGATGTTAATCTATCACTGGTCTCTGCTTGTTGCTGTTTATTCTCAATGACTCTGTCCCTGTCTCTTGGAAGAGAGTAGGGAAAAGCTGCCATTCTCACTAGGTCATCATTCAACTCATTTTGAAGGTTCTTATTCTGAGAGTCCCTAATGTCAGCTTCTCTCTGCATATGATGTTCACCAAGGATTTCCTCTTTCTCTTGCTGAACAATATGGAATTTTTCTTCTAAGTTTGACCATTCTTTTGGGCAAGTTGTTTTTAGCTTCTGAAGGCCATTTTCATACTGTCTCTTCTGAACTAATATCTGATTCTCTTTCTTTTTAAGCTCTTTTTTACTGTTTAGGTTTTCAATGGCTAGTTTCTCTATTTCAGCCTTAGCTTCATCCAACAAGGTCTTCTGTGAAGAGAATTTTTCAGCTAGACTCTGCAACTCTTCATTTGATTTAGTAAGTTTTTCTTCTATGTTGCTTAAATCTTTTTCAGTTTTTTCATTTCTTGTTTGTGACCATTTCAGTGACTTTTCCAAATCTAAAATTATTAGCTGGTATTTAATAGAATCCGTTTGCAATTGGTTAATTTCTTGTTGTTTTTCCTTCAGCAGCTCTTGTAATTCCTTTGTTTTGTTCTTTGTCCCATTATTGTCCCTCTGAGCAGATTTTATTTTTTCTTCAAATACTCTGATAACTTGCTGCTGCTCTTCTTTTTCTCGAACTGTGCTAGATTTCTCTGATTCTATATCTTCTAGTTGCTGTGTGAGTAAATTTATTTGTAATTCCTTGGCATTCAATCTGTCTGTCATTTGATCCAATTTTTTAATGTGATTGAGCAACTCGGTCTCCAAAAATTCTTTTTCATTTTTTACTTTATAAGATATTTCTTGAACATTTTCTAATTCTTCTTGTAACAGAGATTTGTCATCTTCTAATATTTTAATTTTCTCATCCAGGCTTACTATTTCTTGATTAAAGCTTTTAGAATAATTTTCTAACTTAAATAAATAGCCTGTATCTTGATCAACTTTTAATCTTTCTGATATAATTTTGTTTTCTTGTTTTAAAATACGCATACTTTCCTCTTTTTTCCCTAAGATCTCTTCAGTTAACAAATGAATATATTTTGCTAAGGAGTCTCTTTCACTAAACTCAGATGATACGTCAAATGTATTCAATCCCAATTGGATTTGAAGATCTTTCAGAGCAGATTTTATTAGATTAAAATCCTCCCAAAGAGATACATTTTCTTTCTGGTTTTTTTCTAGGTCTTGTTTTAATGTTTCACAGATTTCTTTAAAATGTTTGTTTTCTTCTATTAGCTTATTGTTTTGAAGAGCAGATTCATCAATCATTTTTTTATGTTCATCCAAACTTAAATTGTGCTTAGAAGCCTGCTCTTCTGCTTTAGTATATAGTTCAGTGATTTCCTTGCTTTTTGATTCAACCAGTTGTTCTAGCCGATCTTTCACAATGGCATTTTCATCCCTTGCTTCTTGAAGCAACTTCTGAAGTTCTTGTTTATCAGACTCTTTCAAACTTATTTTATGAAGAGCTTCCTGTTTTTCTTTTCTAGTCACATCAATAACCTGCCTCATTTCTGCTATTTTACTACTAACATTTTCATAGGCCTGAAGTAATGATTCATATTCTTCCTTTAATTCATTGTGTTTAGCTTTCCAACCTGTCAATTCAACTGTCTGAGAATCCTTTAAGGAATTTAATTGAAAAGAAAAGGCTTCTTTCTCCTGGACTATAGTTTCCATTGTAGACTTCAGACTTTCACAAGCAGCAGTTAGATTTTCATTTTCAATTAGTAAACTAGCATTTTCTGTTGCAAGAACCTCCTTTTTACACAAAATTTCATTCAAATCTTGCTTGTCTCTGCTCAACTCAGACACTAGAAGTTCAAGGGCATCAGTCTTATTAACTAATACTTTGTTTTCCAACATGAGCACCTCCGTTTGATCTTTCAGAACTTTGTTTTCCTTCCGAGCTTCCTTCCGTGATATTAAAGCAGCCTTCAGCTTTCTTTGAAGATGGTCCCCAATTTTTTCTTCACACTTCTGTTGCTGGAGTTGACAGCTCTCTACATTTACATTTTGTCCCATGGTTGTTTCTAATGCCGGATGATCTTGATTTTTTAGTCTTTCTGACGTCATTCCTGTTGTGCAAGTAAAATCTAGTGAATCTTTCTCTACATAAGAAACATCCAGCAATGGATTAGAGATGTCTGCATCCTGATCACTACTTTGCTGCACATTATCAAAATGCAACCATGCAGTTTCAGAATTCTTGCTGCTTTTTTCATGTACCATATTTTCATTTACATTAGAAACTGGCAAACCCTTTTCACGAAGCATGTTTAATTCTATCAATAGTTTTTTATTTTCTTCATGGACATCTCTTAACTCCTCTTTCATGCTGAATAATTGTTCATTTGATTTTTCTCTGTTGCTTGTGAAGTCTTCCATTTTTTGCCTCAAATCTTCAAACACTAATTTTAAATGTTTTGCTTCTTCTTGATTTTTCAATAAATTTTGTTGTATTCGGGAAATTTCTTTCATTATTTCCTTTCCATGGTCAATTTTGCCCATGAAATCATTAAGAGAATCACTTAAATGTTTTATTTCTTCATCCTTCTCTGAAATTTGTATGTTGGCTTGTTGAACATTATGCTTCAACTTTTCAACTTGTTCCAGATCATCTCCATCACCTATTTTATGGGAAATAGCTGTTTGATTTATTGTTTCAATAATAGCTCTAACATCTGTCAATTCGTCTTTGTAAGTTTCCAATTGTTGTAGAAGATAATCTCTCTGATTCACAATACTGTCATTATCTTGCTTATACTGTTGTTCCAATTGTTCAACACTGAACTTCAGTTTCATAATTTCATGTTCCTTCCTATCAAGTACATGTGACTTCTGTCTTAATTCTTTCTTAAATGTTTCTTTTTCTTTCATAAGACTGTGATAGTTCTCATCCTCTTTTACTGCCACCTTGCTTAAGCTTTCTGGCTTTTCTACCATAACAGGACTTTTCCCCTCCATCTCTTCTGATTCAAGTGTTTTATGTTTAGCACTTTCACCATCAGGTAGAGTTGTAGCATTTTCTAAATCTTCATGCACAGAGTGTAATGGTGACATAGTAGATTCAAATCCTTCACACTTTCTTTGATGGATTATCTGGAGGGCTTTATAGTCTTCATTTATGCATATAAAGCTTTTTGTTAGTTCATCAAAACTTGCTAGTAATTTGGCATACTCCTCTTTTTGTTTCTGAATTGTTTTAGTACTTTCTTTACGGGCTACAAGTAGTACCTGCATTTTCTTATGTAAAAGTTCCTTCTCTTTCTCCAGCTGATTAATTTCACTAGGGAAAGGTTCTTCAGTGTTTACACCAGCCTCTGATTTGTTCATTTCCTTGCATGTTTCTTCTCTCTTTGATGCTTCGATTTTGAGATTTTCTATGGTTAAGAAAAGCTGAGAGTATTTCTCAGCATAAGTTTTCTCTTTTTCAGACAGCAGAGATTGCATTTCTACGAGCAAAGAATCTTTCTCATTTAGACGTATTAAATTTTGATCAGACATCCTTTTTTGTTCAGCAACGGTTTCCTTCAATCTTATAACCTCCTTCTGTAGCATCTCCAAAGAAGTTGTTTTAGAAGATAACATTCTGTTGATGTCATCTATCCTGGTATCTTTTTCTAATAATTGTTCCTTCAAATCATTAAGTTGAGATCCAAGATTTTTAGAGTGCTGTGTCAATTCATCAATTTGTTCCAATAAATGTTGCGTTTTATTATATTCCCTTTCTGAATATTCCTGATCACTCTTTTCAAATTTCTTAATTTTCTGAGTTAAATCCTTCCTTATTATCAAAGCTGCCTGAAGCTTCTTTTTCAGAGTTTCCTTTTCCTGACTTAATTTTTCTAAAGCAGCATTTGTCTGTTCTTTCTCATTCAACAAATCTTTAATTGTAGCTTCTTTGTTGATTGACACAATCTGATTGAGTTCTAGTTTTTTCTTATATTCTTCTATCTGCTGCAATAATACACTTGCTTCTTCTGCCATACTATTCTGCATGCCTTGTAGTTGTTGCAATTTGAGAGATAGTTCATTTTTTTCTTCTGAAAATTTAACCATTTCATTCGACATGGATTCCATTATCTGAGTAACTGAGCAATCTTTTTCTTTTAATTGTTGGTTTAAAGTAGCAAGTAAATATTTCTGCTGAGTAGTTTCTGAAATTAAGTTTTCTATCATCTGATTTTTGCATTCAAGGTCTTCTAAAAGTTTTTCAACTTTTTCACATTTGTTGTTCAGGGACTTACAATTGTCTTGAAGTTCTTCTTCTAATTTTTCTATCTTTCCCTGGAGAAAAATGTCCTGCTTCTTCATTTCTGTTAACGCAAACTCATTTTCTTCACAAACAGACAGTTGCTTACCTAAAGCTTCTTCAGCAGTATTTAATCTATTTGTTAAGAGTTCAATCTCAGATTGCTGAGCATCTCTTATATTTTGAAAGTCATTCTTCTGTACAATCATTTTTTCTTCCCACAGAGATTGCATGTTTTTCAATAAGTCATTCAAGTGACTTATTTCTTCCTCTTTCTCTAAAAATGTCTGCTGCAATTCTATTGCTTCAGCTTCTTTACTACGAATACTATTTATTAGAATAAAGATTTTTTCTAACACAGCCTTAGTTTTAGTTGGTTGCTGACCAGCTTCATTATCATTGTTACTGGTGAAGTGCCTACTGCTTAATAATAAAGACAGACATTTGAATAACTCTTTGTTAATAATCTCATGTTCTTCCTGCAAAGACTGAATTTCAGTATCTTTTGATTTCATATTATCTTTCAAGCTGCTTACTTGCTCAAGACTAATCTTGATTTGCTGAGTTGCCCTATCAAGTTCTACCACCCGCCTACTTTCTAACCCAAGGAGATTTTGTTCTAACTTTTCAATTTTCAGTTTTAATTCAGAGATCTCTTGATTCTTTACACTAACCTGCATCAGTAACTGTTCCCTCTCATTTTCCAACTGCGTAGAAATGGCATGTAAATGTATTTGCGACTCATTCTCACTGGTTTCTATTTTTTTGTGAAGTTCCTCTATTTCGCTTGATTTCTGCTGTAATTGGTTCTGGCATTTAACCAGTTCTTTATTTTCTTCACTCAACTTAATAAAGTTATCTTGTAAAACAGCTTTATCATTTGTTAAAGAATCTACCTGTTGTTGCAGTTTTTCTATGGAAAGTATATAATTGTGACATTCTTGAGTGGTTTTAGAACTTATGATGTTAAGTTCAGAATTTAAGTATTCAATATGCTTTATCTGCTCAGTATGTTTCTCCTGTACAATTTGTAGATCCATTTCTCTCTGTTCAAATTTTTGCTTCCACTGATCACCTTGTTCCACTGCTTTCCGGTGCTCTAATTTTGCAGATTCCAATTCAACTGACAAAGAATTAATTTTTTTATAGTTAGTGGCAATGCTTTCATCTTTTTCTTCCAAAAGTTTCTTTAGTGACACAGCACTTTTTTCTAGTTCTTCTCTAAGGAGTTCAACCTCATTATTAAGAGCCTGAACATTACTCTCTGCTAGTTGCACATCAACATCTTTCTCATTTAAAGAATTACGTAAACCGTCAATAAGTTGTTCTTTTTCACTCAGAACAGTACTGAGTTCACTTCTTTGTTCACAATGAGTAGCAAATTTGTCCTGCAAAGATAAGAAAGCATTATCTTTTTCTTGGGCTTGGGCTTGTAATTTTTGAATTTGTTGGGTTAGTTTATTAATTTGATCATGAAGTTGTGTAATTAACTGATTTTTTTCTTCATTTATTTTTAATTCTTCTCTTACTTGTTTCACAAGATTAGCATTATCCAAAGCAGAACCCTGTTTCTCTGACAATGTCTGACTAATGTCATTTATTAATTTTTCCTGAACAAACATTTCCTTTTTGAGACTCAAGTTTAACTCTTCTACATTTGTAGCTTGCTTCTTCAGGGTCTCATATTCATCCTTTTTGTCCTGAAGTTCAGCATTCAAGGTATTATTAAGCAAAGAAATATTATTTACCAACAGTTCCTTTTCAAGAATACTTGCTTTTAACTGTGTTGCTTCACTCATCAATGATTCTATAGTTTTCTGCTGCACACAGGAAGTTTCAGAGGTATGTGCTTGTAAATTAACATATTCTTCCTCCTTTTGTTTTAAAAGTGCATCCCTTTCTGTAATTAATTTATTTAATTCTTCTATCTTTTCTGTCATATTTTTCAGCTGACAATGGAGGTCAGAAATTATTTTCATATTCTCAGACAGTTGAAATCTAAGTAACTCAGACTCTTCAGATTTATCTTTAAACAATTTTAAGTCCTGAGCTTGTTTCTGCAAATTTTCATTCTTTTCTTGTATTTCAAGCTTATATTTGTCACCTTCACAATCTAAAGTCTGGACTTTGTTTTGCAAATTTGAAATTGTCTGCAAATACTGTTTTTCTTCCAAATCTTTATTTTCTTTAATCTGTTGAATCAAAGCTTCTCTCTGGGAAAGAAGAGATTCTTTATCATGAAAATTACTTTTTAATGTTTCTATTTCAGTTAGTAAGCTATCAATATAATCTACAAAGGCTAAAATATTATAATCATTCTGTTCATTTAAAAGAGCTACTCCTCCACATTTTTTAACTAATGCCGAATGAATTGTTTCAATATTTCTTTTGAATTTTTCATTTTCTAATTTCAATAAATGAGCTTCATGCTTAATGGATACTGTTTCACACTGATGTTTTATTAACTGATGCTGAAGTGTTTCACATTCACCTGACTTAGTACTACATAAGGCTAAAGCTTTCTCCTTTTCATATTTCAAAATATCTCCTTCTTTGGCGAATAATGCTAATTTATCACTCAATGCTGCACATTCTTCAGTTTTCTTAACAATTTGCCTATGAAGTTCTTCCAGCTCTAGCCCCTGAGATAATAAAGCAGCATTTTTTTCTTCAACCTGATGTGATAATTGCTGACCAATACCTTTAAGCTTTTCTAATTCTCTCTCCAGTGCTATCATATCAGCTTGCTTTTCTTTTATTTGTTTTAATAAGGTTTCGTACTGCCTATCTTTTTCTTCTAGAGATTTTGATTTTTCGTTAAGATCCATTTCTAAATCTTGAACTTGTTTTTGCAATGACGGTATTTTTCCTTTCTCACAACTAAGCTGTTGGACCATTTTACTGTATTCTGACTCTTCCTTCCTTAACATTTCTTCTTTTGCTAATTCTCTGTCTTTAGCAACCTTCAGCTGAGTATTCAATGATAGTATTTCTTGATGTAATTGTTTTGTCAACTCAGTTTTTTCTGAGAGTTGTTCATCCAACATTTCATACTTCTTCTCTTTCTCTGTAATCAAATTTTCTTTTTCTTTGACAAAAATGGAGAGTTCTTTAACTTTATTTCTTAATTTTTTTCTATCCTGATTAATCTCCAAAATCAATTGTTCATGTTCCTTGTCACTGCCAATTATTTTACTTTCCATTTCTTCTATACACTGAGCACCCTTCAACAGTTCACATTCTTTTACATCCAATAATTTGGACAAACTCTCATTCTCATTGACCAGCTGTTGCTTTTCTTTCTCCATAATATGCTTCTCATTTCTAAGATCTTCAGTCATTTTAATCTGACTGGCTAAATCTTTTTCTTTCTGTTCAACTGCAGCTACTAACTGCTTACTAGTCAGGATGTTTGCTTGTTTTTCCATTTCCAGCTTATTTATTATTTCATGTTTCTCTTGTAGCTCATCTTTTATTTTTTTCCATTCCATTGCTTTATTATCCAGTTCACCTAGAAATTTCAGTTTTTCTTCCTCATTTTGCTGCTCTATAGCTTTAAGCTTGTCTTTTAATAACATTATGACCTCTGTTTTTTCTTGTACAGACTTCTTGGCAATTTCTAGATGTTCAGTATGTTCAGCAAGCTGTCTGGATACATTTGACAATTCTTCATCTTTTTTAGCACTTTCCACTATTAGTTGATTATATAATTCTTTTACCGATTTCAATTCATTTACAAAACTTTGTTCTTTGTTTTCTCTCTCTTGCAACAAATCGTTTAATTTCTCCTTTGCAGAGATATGTTCATCAAGCTGGATTCTAAGTTGCTCTATTTCCTCTCTACATTTTATTTCTGTTTCTTGCACTTTTTCAGTTGATTTACTTATTTGTTCTTTAAGCAATTTAATTTGTGACTCACACTCCAAAAGCTGATTACTGTATGCAATATCATGATTCTTCATTTCAGAATGGAGTTCTTTAATTGATTTGCTTGCTTCTTTTACTTGCTTAGTAAGATCCAGATTTTCTTTGGTTTTAGCTTCATTTTCAACTTTTACTATTGCCAGCTCTGATTCTATTGTTCTTAACTTCTCATTAAGTTCTGAAAATTTTATGCTTGCATCTTTCATATCAGTTGTTTGTACATCTTTCAACAACTGGACTTCCTTTTCCGCCTTGGACAGTGCTCTTTCCATTTCCCGTATTTCATCTTCTTTGCATTTGATCTGTTCAGAATACTCAGACATATTCAAAGAAAGATCAGAAATTTCTTTGTCCTTTTCAATCAACATTTCCCTAAGGTTGTCAATTTCTCTTTCCCGTCTCTGCAGATCTTGAATAAGTTGAGATCTTTCTTCTAAATGACTTGTGTTCAGCCTGTCAAGTTCTTCGTTTGTCTGTTCCAGGTCCTGTTGTATCAACTGCATGTCTGCATCTTGTTTTGCAGTCTGGAAACAAAAATGATAAATTTAAGTATTTACTTCATCGTTGGCCAAAACATGTAGTGTAACCCAACCAATATAAAAATAAGACCTTTTCCCTTTACTCTCTTCTCTTTCTAATGGCAATGTATTTTTACAATTATTTCAGGCACCTAAAAATACAGAATAACAAGTTGGAAGGGACCTTGGAGGTTTTCTAGTCCAATCCCCTGTTCAAGCAGGAAACTCTATACCAGACATGTCAAACTCAAGGCCCACGGGCCACATCTGGCCCGCAAGTTGTTTATATCTGGTTCGCAGGGCTGCCCTGGAGACTGTGAGGGGTCGGTCCCCATTGCCTCGGCCCACCCCAGCCAGCAATCAAAAGAAAAAAACAAATCCAAGCGCGTGCATGCACTTGGCTAGCAGCAGTTTGGGGAGGGGCAAGGAGCTTGTGGAGCACCAAACTGTCCCACATCAAGTTAGTGACTTGTTCCATCCCAAGTCAGCCTTCCTGAGTCAGCTGCGTCCAGTGAGCGGCATGACCCAGCCATGCTCACCCAGCCACGCCCACCCAGCCATGTCCACCTAGTCATGGTGACCCAGCTACTGGCCCTTTGAGGGCAACCATAATGCTTATGCGGCCCCCAATGAAATTGATTTTGACACCCCTGCTCTATACCATTCTAGATAACTGGCTGTCCAATTTCTTCTTAAAATCCTCCAGTGATGGAGCACCCACAACCTCTGGAGGCAAGCCATTCCAGTAATTAATTGTTGTCACTCTCAGGAAATTTGTCCTTAATTCCAGGTTGGTTCTTTCTTGATAAGCTTCCAAAACTGGATGTAGTATTTCAAGTGTGATCTTACCAAGGCGTTATAAAGTGGTAGTAACACTTCACATGATCTTGATACTTTCCCTCTGTTGATTCAGCCTAAGACTGCATTGGCTTTTTTGGCAGCTGAATCACATTGCTGGCTCATGCTTAAGTGGTTGTAGCATGAGACAGGGAGCTAAGAAAAATACAGTTAAAATTTCCTGGATTAAGGACATAATCATTCATTCCCCAACTGTATCTTTAGTTATATAGATACAGTTGTATAGAATGTGAATGATGTGTGTTTTTGTTTTATGTATAATGTACACCAAAGATGGCATTTAATTTAGTTGTACGAGGTGAAATGACAATAAAGTAAACTAACTAAACTAACTAGTTAAGAAAGGTTTTGGTTTTTTAGCATGTATATATAACTTATATGGCTAGATTATTAGATTTAAACACACATAAACAATATTTTTACATAAAGAACAATGCTGTAGTTTTTTACCTTTTCTTTAAAGACAGACACTTTCTCTGTTAATTCATTGATAACCATTTTCTGTTCTGAACATTCTACTCCATAAGAACTACATTTCTTCAAAACATCTTCCAGCTAGGTTCATAAAAATATAAGTTTTTAGTTTGATATAATTAATTATAATTAAACCAAATAAATTATTTCATTATTAGCAATGTGCAGTTAATTACAGGTGCATGCAATTTAATGATAATTAATATATAATAATCTTGCAAAACTGACTTTTCTTTAAAAAAAAAAAGCAAAATATAACTAAAACTAAATGATAATTGACATTAAAAAGAAGTAAAATGATTAATTTTTCCCAAGCTAATACATTTACAGAAAGCTCCTTATTATCAGAACTAAATCGTTATAAAGTTAAAATAAATACTCTTCATTTGGGTTACAAGCAAATGAAAGTCTGTTTTAACAATCTACTGTTCATAGCTAGTACTCTATTGTAAGACAATGAAAGTACAGATATTCCTCGCTTACTGATGGTAATTGGGACTGGGAGTTCTGCCGCTAAGCAACGTAGTCACAAAGTGCATCATCATATGACTGCATAAACTTACGGCAGTCCCAATTGCTGTTAAGTGAATCTTGCACAGCTGCAACATCCCATGGTAACATGATCACCATTTGTGACCTTCTACCGTCTTCCCCATTAACTCTACTTGTCAGAAGCCAGCAGTGAAGGTTGCAAATGGTGATTATCTCACTGTAGACATGCTGCAACAGTTACAATTATGTGGCCTGGTAAAAAGTCCCTCTCATTCAGCGTTATCGTAACTCCAAATGGTCACTGAACAAGAAATCTTTAAACAAAGACTATCCACTTTGACCTGCAGGTGATTTTAAAGATTTCTTGGGGCTTGAAGATGTTTACTATCTATCTGGCTGAGTCCAACTTACCTTCTGTTCATTTTGCAAAAGTCTTTCACTTAATTCTTTATTCAGAACCTCTTTTTCCTGAAGTGATTTTCTTATATCTTCTATTTGTTCCAATCTTTCCACTGCACTTGAAAGCTTTTGCTCCTTCTCTGCCAGCAAAGTTTCAAATAGACTATTTCTTTCATTTAATCTGTCACAAAATAATTTCAGTTTTAGCTTTACCAATAATTTACTGTATTACCAATAATACAGCAAGTATTATCTATACACACATATATCAAACAGAGCATGCGACACCCAATGTAATGTAGAATAGGACCTTCTTTTATACTTTTTTCCTACATCAGTTTTCAATTCTGATCCCTAATATCTCATAAACATGTACAATAGATTTGAGGAAAGGACAGAATAAATCTAGATGCCTTTAGGTAGATGACAGTTCAAGTGATGAGGTGGTAGTGGATGAGATTACCAGTGGAGATCATGCTTTCTGACTGTCTGTAGAAGAATCAAGCATTTCTAAATACCCAGAAACCAATCTCTATAGCAAGAATCTGAGAGAAGAGAGTTTGTTTTTCTTAATTATTATATGCAGATAGAAAAATTTAAAAAGTCTAATAGGTAGAGCCAAATCAAATTGTGCAATGTTTTATTTTACCCTTTAAGTTGCTCATTCAAGTTAGAAAGAACAAGTTGGTGCTTTTCTGTATCACGTGTTTGCTGGTTGCGAAGCTGTGCAAGTTGAGACCGCAAACGATCGTTTTCATTCTGCAAAAAATTATCTACATGACTAACAATTGCACTGAATTTAAGACCATAAACTACACAATTTAAGACTTTAAACTACACAAGTTACAATTCTATAATTATAGCTAATGAACTACTTCCACAGAAATACTTATATTACTTAGTATATACTCAAAATTCCTTTTGCAAGGGTTCTCCAAGTAATTTTACTATGAGACTATCAAAATGGAGAGACCCTGATGATTCATATTAAACACACCATGCTCGTGTATGCAGTGTAGGAGCGGCTTGTTTTAAATTAGGAATCGTAAAAATCAAACCCTCTGAAACTTATATTATACTCATAAGGCTTCATCTTTATACTTGTTAATTTAGAATACATTTCCTTTACTTGCACTGATTTTTATATGTGTTTTTCAAAAATTAAGCCGCGAAATAATTATGGAATTGAAACCAAAGCAAGCTCCACTGACATACAGAACTGGGTATGCTATCCAACTGGTTAGTCTACCCAACTTCACAGCACTACTGCACAAAGTTAAACTGCAAACAAACATCAGCAATAAACAGAAAAAGGCTCACATAAACCCAAAATCCATAAAAAAAGTAGATGATTATATAAAATATCACTTCTAAAACAAGATATAACTTAAGAATGGGCATGACACACCTGTACAGCCCTCAATAGCTGCCCTTCTTCCTCTACACCAAATGTCACCTGTATTGAAATGCTTTGTTACAATCCAAATATGCACTGATTTTATGCTTGAGAAATCTGTCTTGTATTACACATGTGCACTTAGTATGTTAACAGAATTATTAGTAACACACTCAATATTTTATCTGTTCACATGAAGCTTAGAAAAGCAAGTATGCTTTACAGATGTAATATGCAAATTAAATAGACAATCAACAAATATTTCAGGTTTAGTTTTACAGATCCTATCAGCACAAATATTATTTTTATTATAAAAGTACTGCTTCTTCATTTCTCTGCATCTATTCCATCTATATCTATCCACATACATACATATACCAGACATCCCGCAAACTTTGTACAACATTACAGCTCAACCAGTGTCTAGGAAGACTTAATTTTAATGACATGAAATCTGTGCACTTGTAAAAATTAGCCAGTCAAGAAATCAAAAAATAAAAGACAGAAAATCTAATATAACTAATTATTTCTAATTTGCAATTGAAGATCTAAAAACAAGTTGGAGTTTGCATATTCTTTTTTTCAGATGGAATGCAGTTGTTTTTATTGCAAATAAATCTATGTCCATCCGTCTATATTGTGTGACTATTTCCTTGTCTATACTGAAGTTTGTATTTGATGCCATTTAAAATATTTCACTAGTCTTTATTCAGAAAAGTCTTTATTCTGAGGTAGTACACCTCAGCACACCTGAAGCAAAATGTAAGTAAAGCTATTTAGTAATACATAAGCTAATATTAATACATCAATATTACATAATAAAAACAGAATATGACAATTAAAATAAAAAAATAAACAAAGGAAGTTTTTTTTCTCTCAGATGCCAAGTGAATAAGGAAAGTCCTACCCTATGCCAAAAAAATGAAGTATGTAGTGTTATGAATTCTAGAACTGAAGTAATGTTGAGGAAAACAGGCTCTCACTGAAAGAAGAATATGTTTTTGCTAAAGAAAGTATTTGGAAATGACTCCATGACTCAAGACTTGGTAATTTTCACCCAACCCAAATCAATGCATACTAAATGGTACGCATGTCTATCTTATAGATAACCCTTGGGTTAGATCTGCAACTGGAACCAGATTTTCTATCGCTAAGTGACAGAAAGTGGTAAAGTACATTATGTGACTCCTCTGCTTAGTGATGGCACTCCCAACAGTCCCTTTGTCATCGTATCTCTAGGACTGTGTGGATCATTAAGTGTGGACCTCATATGACTGCGATATGGGAAGATGAAGAAGCAGGCAAGCAGGTAAAACTGTGGGTGAGAACTGTGGTGGGCGAGTGTCACAAGCAGGTGATGAGGGGAGATACCATGGAATGTGAGTGGATGGGTGCTGCAGTGAAAAAGTGAGAGCAGGAGTGACTTGTGAGCCTTTGTCAGCTTTTCCACTGACTGTCGTAAATTGTGATTACATGACCAGGGGACACCACAATAGCTGAAACTTACATGACCAGGGGAACTGGTTTAAGTCCCCTCATTCAGTACTTTTATAACTTTGAAATGATCGTTGAACAAGTGATCATAACCCGAGGCCTACCTGAACAAAGCCTTAAAAAAGGTCAGCCACAAATATTTTACCTGCTCGTAGCTCACATACAATTTCATGGTGAAGAGGATATGTGTTACTTACCTAAGAAAAAGCTTGCAGGGAATGGAATTTAGTTATTATCCTGTCTCCACCTTACCCTTCTGTATCGTGTTGAGGCAAGAACATTTATTTCACTCCAGTTCATTTTTAGCACAGAATTTAGGTTAGGGCAAACTGCTTAAAAACAGTGAAATTGTGGTGGAATGTGGCACCTGAGTTCTAACACATACCTGCAGAGCTTCCATTCTACCTTGGAGCTGCAATTTGTCTTCCAAGTCTCCACATCTTTCCTCCAAAAAGAGAATCTGTTCTTGTAAATTATTTCTTTCCAATTCTAACTCTTCCACCACAGTCCGTAAACCTTTGTAATTCAAACAATAGTTCCTGTTATTGTTGTCACCCAAATACACAAACTATCCAATAAAAATATCATGCATATTTAATGTAACAGACTGGGAGAATAATGCTTTTTTGTAAGTACTTATATTAAAATCATTTTAAAGGTCGGCTTCATGATTAACCTCTGGAGCCTTCTTAAATTAGAAAGCTTCAACAAATTAATATAACTGATGAAGTGCTGCACTCTCAATTTTATTGTTCAACATTTCACACAAATATTACGAATAAAAACTATTTTAAGTTTTACTTACTCTTATGTCTATTACATTATAAAATATTTTTTTTTAATTATTTGAATTGTAAGAGACATATTCTCTTCAGAATTTGTAGTTTTAGCACTATAAAGGAAAATTTATTAGGTGAAATGTGTTAGCAATTAACTGAACTTTAAGGGAGCCAGACAAAACAAATAAGATGCTTCACTTCAACAACCTAAATCAGAGTTTATAAAATAAATGTCTCTGCATGCGACTGCAGCCTTTTCTATCTAAAATGGGACATCTATCCCTGGAACTATCCAACTAGAATATTTTTTAAAAATAAATCCTTCTTACCATGAATGACAATAAGCTTTATTCACAAAGATGTATCCATGTTTCAACCAACCACTGAATTCTAGTTCTGAACCAAAACTAGACAGTTCATCCAGCACGCACATGCTTCAAAATGAAACAAAAAGGCAAACCAAAAGAAAATTCAACATAGATACAAACACAACATAATATGGTTTGTTGGTTGAATTTGAAAAAGAAAAAGACGGACAGACATTGTGCATGCTTTAATAAACTGTCTAGTGTTTGCCACACCTGTACTAGGAGAAGTGTACTCTGGCCACCAACCTCCCATGTTCTCTCCTTCAGTTGAATCAGTACTATCCAAAGTGATGTTCAACTCTTCATAGCACTGTTTTCCATCAAAGCCATAATCTTCCTAAATGCAAGAAAAATATACACACACTAAATGCAAGAAAAATATACACACACTAAAATTAACGTGCACATCTTACTATATAATTCCCACTTCCAATGAAACCTTCCATAAATTAATAAGGCAATCGTGCATTTCAAAAGCACTGAAATTAATTTTTTTACATTTACCTTCCGTGTGTCACTGCACATGTTAATGCAACACATATATCCCCAGGGTACATCCACTAAAAAAATCTAGTACCCATTAAGATATCAATATATTGTCAACTTACTTGGAGTTTCCTGCTGGACTGAGTAGTCTTCTTTCTCTCCAATGCCATCCTGCCAATCCCCTGGCCTGTGGCCAATTCCTCCTCCAGCTCCTGTTGCCCTGAGACTATGGCTGGATCAGAGCAGCCAGGAAAGAACCAGTCATCCTCAATCAGTTTTGTGCCACAGGAAAGCAATCACATTATCAGACCAAAAAAAACCCTATCTACATTCAAAGGGGATTACTGACACAGAGATAGGTTTATGAAGTTACAGATGCACTCTAGAACTTCATTCTCCTTGTGATTTCCCCCACTACAGAACACCAATACATAATCAGCTTTTCATTATTTCCAAAGAAGCCACAGAGGGTACTGATTTCATGGGCATCATTTTTAGATTTCAAAAAAATTGTATATGAATACTGGCAAAAAGGGCAGCCACTTTCATAATCAAGTTATGTTTAAATTAAGTCTGCCATACAGATTATGTGTGTGACAAATGCATAATCAAAGATTATTAATCTGCGCGTATAATTTCACAAAACTAAACAAGCTCTGCTTAGTTTTTTACTACCAAAAAGAGCTCTTGTTTCAAGTAATATGAGGAAGTCACAAGACTGTATCACACACTGCAAACTGGCATCAAGCCATAACATTGTTAAAATAATAGAATCATTTGTCAATAACACACAATAATTTCATAATACAGTAACTTAAACAAATGCATTCCTTGTCAGAGAGTAATTCTTTAAGCACATTCCCATCTGTTTTGTGTGATTAGCAAAGAACGAACATTTGAAATTTTAATATAAAGCAGACAAAAATCAGGAAGAATTAAGATAAAGTTGGCTCCATATTATGCTCATTCCTGAAAGCACTGACTCAATTTTTCTAAAAATGAACAACTGTTATCATTTTTAATAATAAAAACATGTAAGTGACAAAAATTCAAGTTTATAGACTTCATAAATATCACTGGAGTCTGGAAATTTGAGAGTCAATGATTCTTTTGTAATGTAATAAATATTCTGCATTTCTTCACAGATTATTTTATGGATAAAAATCCAACACTACAAAAGAGGAAGTCCTATGCATGGCAACCCTTTTTTATCCCTCCTCACCTCTGCAGTCCCAAAGACTTTCCTAATCTACTGAAGAGAAATCACTTGTTCTCTAGAAAATATTTGAAAAGTGGAACGGTGGCTGTAGGCAAGAAAGGGAACTTATACCTTCCCTATTCTGTTGATGGAAACAGCACCACGTACTTATCCTAAAAAATTCAAGGTAAGGAAATGAACCTATTTTCCATTTCTACAAATAGAAGACATAAAAGCTTAAGGATCTGTGCTAAACTTGTTTAAGTTCTACACATAGTACTAATTATAGTACTTAAATTTGTTCCAAAAAAAATCCTAGAAAAGGGCTCATAAAAATGATTGTCCATGGAAATTCATGATACCAAATCACACTGAAAGCTTCTGGACAAAAATTATGGGGGGAAGGGAATGACACTGCTCTAGATATATTGAGGAAATGGAAGTGGAAGTTGAAGGAATCAGCATGGTTGCATGAAGAGCTCTCCGATAACCGAAAAGATAAAAAGGGCAAATTTAAAAATGGAAAGAAGCCTAAAGTTCAGAATGAACTGAAGATGATGATGATACCTGGGGTTGGGGGTATGGATAAAAATAAGTAAGGAGTTGGGTAAGAAAATACCTAGCTGCTTTGAATTAATTCAAGTCTGTGGAACTGCATGGGTTATATCTTAGGATGCTTAAATAAGAGTGGCAGATGCGATCTCGGAATCACTGATTGTAATCTTAGAGATCTCCAGGTGTACATAGGAAATGCCAGAGAGATCCAAATTCAAAATAAGGAGGAATTTCCCAACCACGAGAATTGTAAAGCAATAAAACAGCTTATATGGTCTTTCATTGCTGGAGGTTTGCAAGGGAGACTGGATAGCCATTTTTCTGGGATGGTATAAGGATTCTTGTCTTTGGCTTGGACCAAAACCTGTAAGATTCTTCCAACCCTACCATTCTATAATTCTATGATAAAATCAGGCACACCAATAAAACAAAAAAATATCAGAAAAAATAATAAATTTATTAGAGGTAACTCAATTCACATAGTGCTATTTTCTCTCTCTTTATTGCTGTAGCCCTTGCTCTCCCAGGGCATAATGACATGATGAAAGTTTTATCCCTTTTTTATATATCCCAATGCATGTAAATAAATGTTTAAATCACACTGTTGTGGCCACTATCTTGATTTTTTTAATACCATCCAGTTGAAATGGTGCAGGTTATGGAGTAGGCAGCAACACATACAATTTCAAAGAGATGGAAATATTTTTGTCCTCTTCAAATGTTAAGTGAACTCTTATGATCACTGATATGTTACTCAACTATGTATTAGCATCATGCTAATATGTATGCTAGTGCATCATGCTATGGCTGTATCCGCTGTTATGTACTACTCTGGTTCCATCTGGTGGTTCTTTCCACAGCTAACAAATAATAGATGTTATGTATTATTATCTCTTCCACTGGTGGAGTAGACTGAGTTACATAGATTCCCCTGGAAGGTTTTCCAATAATCTAAACAAAGGTTTTGGAATGTATATGGCAAAATGGAGAATTAGCTAAAATAATCTTACATCTGTTTATATAATCATCCAGTTTACAAATACTCTTACCATATGCAACTTTGGACCCAATCCTATAACAACATAGTATTTGTTTACTTCAGTGATTCTGTACCAACAAACACTTCATGCAATATCTAATAGAATAAATAGAATAAAATAGCTATAGAAAAATTGAGTGGGATTATTACCTAAATTTTAGAATTTAGAAACAATGTACAAGTTATGAATATTTTCATCTTTCCAATTTTCAGATGGAAAACGTATTTAAATGAGTGATAGATAAAAAGCTGAACATCATAATTCACATCTAATGATGCCATGCTGTTACAAACTTTGGATAAGATAAAAATTAAGCACTAGAGTACAAAATCAAAAATAAACTGGAGATTCAAAACACTTTAAAAACATGAATATGGTTTAAAAGAGGTTTCAGTTTCTTCTTCCCAAACTGGCAATTGACTCAATAACTCATTTTAAAGAAGTTTTTTAAAAAAAGAATCTGTAAAGAAAGCTTAATAACATTCTTTGATATTAAACTATGATTTATTATAAATCATGGCTTATCAGATAAATATGGAGCCAACTATTAGTACAAAAAATGAGATGATTATGTTAACATAAATGAGGCATAGGTATTGCAAAGGGAAAGAAAGCATGTTAAAAAAAACAGCTTTTGTAACTTATGCTAATTAAAAAAAATAGCACCACAAACAGCTGGTATAGCACACTACTGAAAATTTTCCGCAAAATACACTACAGAGGAAAACTACCAACAGTATGTTATAGGCTGCTGGGGCTGCAGAATCCTGCATGCACAAAACTGATGGGAAACTATGTTCTCAGTGGCTGACCAAATCGCAGTGGAGGTTAGGAGTGGAGGGGAAAGGGACATCAAGCGCTCATCAGGTTTAACCACATTGGGATGACGGTGGGGAACAAAACAGAAAAGTCATGCTTAACCCAATAGAAAATGCAAAATTAACTACAAGCCAAACACATAGGAAGATAAATAACTGATCATATTAATGCAATATAAACAGAACTTTAAAATGTTGTCTTTCATCTGCCCTTAAACTGTTATGGCCAAAGATTCGGCATACAAGCACATTTTGTGAAGTCTAGCACATTGAATATATGGCATGTAATTTGCTACCCTATAAAATATTGTATCCATTGAGGATTTATTTTTATCTATTTCCTTCACCTATTGACATAATGCAGACTTCAATTCCATTTAATAGGAAAGAAAACAAGTACACAACTAATGGGATTTAGGGGCTGTACAACACTTCAAGTTTGATTCTATAGAACTTTATAGCAGGTAGTCAAACAAACACTGTATTTGTCTGTTGCTCTTTATAGTAGCTGGTGTTTTGTAGTTGCCCTTCACAGACTTTAAAGAGATGCAGACAAATGTCATATTTATATATACCATTTGGTATAAAAGAGTAATGACTATGCATTCTGAAGCATTTTTTGGAATTGAAACCAAAGTATTCCATAGCTTTGTCAGTTAACACTAAGAAAAAGTGATCAACATGTGGGTAATAAGCATTTTGTTTACATTAGTACTGTGGAGTCACTTTAAATATTAATTCACATTTTAAAAATTAACCTAGAGCAAAATAACATGCCATGTTGATCAACTCATATAAAACTTTTCAGTTAATTTGCTGAATTAATGTAAGTATATAATGAGAGATTTTAGAAAAAAAAATACAAATGTTGATGGGCATCTCTATTACAATACCAATGCTTGTTGAATAAGGCTTAAAACAATTTTAATAAATATATGCAAACAAGACAATACTCCAACAGAATTAAATTCTGTAAATTCTGAGCACCTATGATTGATAAATCATCTGCCTACATAAAACTTTCAATGATATCTTAAATAATTTTAATATTTAATCCATGTATGTGAATTGCAAATCACATTAAAAAAAGAAGTTTTAAAGAAAATTTCTTTTTGTGTTCCTAGCACTACAAGAACATAGTATTAGATTAAAACTATGGTTATTTTAGTGTTTGTTATACTTTGTCTGCACAATGCACAAGTGAGATGCAAAGGACTTCTTATGAGCTCAGCTGTTTCAAAAAGGCACTACAAAAATTCTTTGAACTTAAATCTTTTCAATTTGTACAATGTTTAGGATTTTTTTAGATATATTGGTGCAGGTAAACCAAATAGTTTTGTTCCATGTACTCTGCTTTTCTTAGTTTTTAGCTATGCAGTAATTACAGGTAATTGTAATTCTTTAAATCAGACTGCAAGGTAAACTAGGCATAGGCAGATAGATGCTGCTAAAATGTCTCATTAAATGATTTTCACTAGATTGTCACAGTAAATCAAACATATATGCATGTATATATTTTTATACATATACATATATAGTACATTGACTAAAACTGTCACTGAGCTTTCAATATTTGACAATCCACCCAAGTGATGTAGTAACATTTCAAGCAAATTAACTCACCTTCTCTCTCTTCCTCAATCTGTGCCATTCTTAGAGCCATAGCAGTTTTTTCCTCTCTGATTTCAGGGTGCATATCCTCAGATTCAGATACAGCTTCTTGCCATTCCAAAAGCGGACTCTGCAATTCATCCGCACTGCCCGATTCACTAGCCTGAACCAAATTAAGTTAGGACATGAGAATAATTAATCAGTTCAATAAAACTGATAAACAGAATAATTTGGCAAACAGTAACTAGTAAAAAGTATCGCCCTGGACCAAATTAAAACTTCCGGGTCTTTTGTTCTTACACTGACCAATTAGAAGCCAATGTTAAGTATATAAGCAGAAATTGAGTGTACGAAGTACCTTTCCAGCTTTGTAAGTGGCACGCTTGAAACATCACAATAATATATTGTTGAAATAACTAACTGCTATTATTATTCATATTCTATACAAATGTATCTTTTTAGAGATAGTGCCATGGTTGATTATTTTATTGGACAAATATAGAGTAGAATTCTTTTTAAATATTTTGAATCGCCTACTGTTTAATTTCATTCAGTACTTCTGAATTCTAGTTTTGTGACACAGGATTTTTTCCCCCTGCCAATCCAGTTTTTCCACACATGCATAATTGTATAAACATTTATTTTTATTTATTTATTTATTTATTTGATTTTTATACCGCCCTTCTAGAGCAGGACTCAGGGCAGTGAACAGCCAAGGTAAAAACATAGCATTCAAAATTTAAAACAATTTAAAAAGATATTAAATAGTTTCGGCCCACAATTTAAAAACATCCCAATAAAATCAATTACGAATTAAAACCGAGAGATAGGATCAAGCCAGCCCAACTAGATGAAATAAGTGAGTTTTAAAAGCCCGTCGAAAAATCCGGAGATCCAGGATTGTACGTATCTCTGGGGGTAGGTTGTTCCAAAGGGCAGGTGCCGCCACAGAGAAGGCTCTCCCCCTGGGGGTCGCCAGCCGACATTGTCTGGCTGACGGCATCCTGAGGAGACCCTCTCTGTGCGAGCGTATTGGCTGGTGGGAGACTATTGGCGGCAGAAGGTGGTCTCGTAGATACTCAGGCCCTAAGCCATGGAGCGCTTTAAAGGTAGTCACCAACTTGAAGCGCACCCAGAAGACCACCGGGAGCCAGTGCAGCTCGCGCAGGAGGGGTGTCACATGGGAGCACCTTGTCGCTCCCATAATTTATTTATTTATTTATTTATTTTATTCGATTTCTATACCGCCCTACTCCAGGCACTGGGACATCACTTCAAGGGCATCATTGGGGTGGCTTTATTTATGATGCTGACCCTAATCCTAAAGTATAAAATCCTCCCAAAAGTAAGTTTTCCTTATAGGAGAACTAATCCTGACCCTAGAATTCTATGGATATGCTTTTTTGCAGTTCAATAAAATCCTTAGGAAGTTGCACAATATTCCATATACAATATATATCTTGTTTATATTTAGAGCACTACCAACCAAAGTGTATCAAATTTATGACGAAGAGAATATTTTATCCTGAAACATATCATAAATTTGTCCTCCTCATCCTTGGATAGAGAGATCTTTTTGTTTCCTTTTTGTATCTTTGTTTGGTTCCCCATTGTTAAAGCTTTGCTGTTTTATTACAAAACTCCTTTCTTTAGGGAACTGGCAGATCTTAGAAACAAGCTTGTTCAGCCAGAGGAAAGATCAAAAGAAAAGCAGATAAAAGTTCAAGAAAGATTTTTTTTCTTTAAGAATGTTTTTTGAAAACAAGTGTCATGAAACCACCCTAGCCCTCCGCCCCTTTTTGAGAACCATTGTTCAAATATTTGCAGAATGGTATAGAATATTATGTCTACAGGCAGCATAGTGATTCACAATTTATCACACAATATTCCCATCAGTATGGCAAATGTAAAGTGCTTTCCATTTCTTTCTTGTTATTTAACCACTTATAAAGACATTCAATATATTAATTAATTAGTAATTAATACTTATATTAAAGATATTCCCAACATGGCAGACCTGAGAAGCTGCCCTCTTTGTAACTTGTTCAAGATCCGCCTGAAGTTTTCGCTGCTGTTCTTCATAAATTTCCAGTTTAGCCAAAAGTTCTCCTGTAATGGAAAATGTTTCCATTATAAGTATACAATAATACACAGATTCTTGTAATATGTTTAGACAACAAAATTTAAGTTCAAGGTTTTGGTGTATAAAACATTTACATTCAAAACTTGTTGAGCTTAAAAAGGTCTCCTTTTGACTCAAAAACAACTATTCCAACATCATTGAGAATGGGTCGATATTGAAGCCCTACCTCAAGCTCAAATTATTTCCAGAAGAGTTGGTACAGCTTCAGAACACTATCAATAAGGACAGTACACCTTGAAATAGGGGTTTTCAATGTCAACACCTTCTGAATCAAAGACATTATGCATTGGTCTTACTTCAAACTTTAAGTACAGAAACATGGAAGCATGAATAAAATATCATCCATCTCTCTCTACTCTGAGATCACAAAGAATAATGCCGTATTTTTCAGAGTATAAAACGCTCCGGAGTATCAGACGCACCTTAGTTTTTGAGGAGGAAAATAAGAAAAAAGCTGACTGGCGGGTGGATTGGCCTCCCGGAATACCCCCAATCAACTGTTCCCAGAGATGAATTTTAGCAACAGGTTCGTTGGTTGTGAGTTCTGTGCCTTGCTTTTTTTTTTACTTTTTTTTTCTGCCTCTGAAACTTCTGAAACCCTGTTTCAGAAAAAACTTTTTTTTCTGTTTCTGAAAGCCTCCAAAACAGAGCTTCAGAAAAAAAAGCCTCTGAAGCTTTTTTTCTGAAGCTCTGTTTGGGGGCTTTTTTTCTGAAGCTTCATTTCTGATGCTTTTTTCAGCCTCTGAAACCTCCATTTGAGAAGCTGGGTGGGGCTACATTCGGAGTATAAGACGCACCCAGATTTTCATCCTCTTTTTGGGGATGTGTCTTATACTCCAAAAAATACGGTATATCCCTTCCCGTAACTAATGAACATCAGGACCAACTATAGCTAATGGAAAAATGAGGGAGAATCAGTTAAGCACACAATCAATAATTAACTGCCCTGGGTATTAAAAAAAAAGTCTATTGCTTTCTTTTTAATTAGGTTTAACTGCTGATTTTAAATGATTTGCTAAGGAGAAAGTTGGAATTTGTAATATAATGCTGTTCTCCCTCAGGTAACGTTTGTCAGATGCCATGGCATGAATTGTATAATGTCTATATTATTTATTTATTCTGCATTCTAGTCAAGCTACTCACTAAGGCAAATAGTATGCAAAAGCTCAGATGCTCTTTTGAGCTTCAAGGCAGGTTCAAATGTGGAGTCAGAAAAAGGTTATTTTTGCTGTTGCAATAAACATTTCTGTGTCTATTGTATCTACAAATTTTACTTATACTTCGCAATTCATAAATAGCAAAATGAACAATTAAACTGAGACTATAAACATTATTTTCTTACATCATTTTAAGGTAGATATCTTTCAAAATGACAGTAAAAGTTTATCATTATTTACCATTTTGAGTTTTATATTCCAAATATGTGTGCAGTGTTGACTGCAGCTTTTCTTTTTCATTCTTTAATTCAGAAATCTGATCTTGTAAAGCAGTTATGCTGCTATTCATTGGTGTAACCTAGAAAAAAATATCAATTTCTGACAATTAAGCATATATGTAAAAAAACAAAATGAGGCAAAATCTGGTAATGTCTCTGATACATTTGTGTAATTCTGGAGATCCCATAATATAAACATATCCCTTAAGTTGCAGCAGAATTATACTATCAGTTCCATAGTTAAATTATTATTTTTACTAATCAACCTTTCAACTATAGTACCCGTGTTTTCCCGAAAATAAACCGGGTCTTATTTTCTTTCGGGCCCAAAAATAAGCACTAGGGCTTATTTTCAGGAAGTGTCTTATTTTTTGCCCATGTACAGGATGCTCACTTCTTCTGCTTGCTCGTGGTGGGGCAGAAAGCCACATGATGCACCAGTGCCACCGCCATGAGGCAAGGGGTGATGGAGCTGCCCCGACTTACCTCAGGACCCCGCAGCCAAGCCATCCACACCCCAATACCTGCCTCACGGTTGTGGCACCAGCACATTACTCAGCCTCCTGTTCTGTTGCGGCCACGAGCAAACAGAAGTAAGCTGGTGGCCATGTGGGCTTCTGCTGCACATGGTTGCTGGTGCTGCTGCCATGAGGCAGGTATCAGGGCATGGATGGCCTGGCTGAGGGGCCCTGAGGTAAGCCGATGCAGGGCATGTGGGGTAACTCCACCATCCCTTGACTCGCAGCAGTGACACTGCAAGCAACCAGACGGAATGGGCAGGTGGCCAGCTGTGCAGGCACTTAAGTAGGGCTTATTTTGGGGGTAGGGCTTATATTAGGTGCACATGAAAAAACCTGCTAGGTCTTATTTTCTGGATAGATTTTATTTTTGGGGAAACAGGGTATATTCTGAAGAAGCACTTTTAACCAAGAAAAATACTTCTTTATATCTTATCATTGAAACAGAACTTTAGCATCTACATCACTAAAGCGGGCACATAAAATTAAATTGTATGTAAATATTTAACATACATTTTTAAGTTCATCTTCAAGTTGTCTGATTCTGGATTTGGACCATGCTTTCATCTTAAGGAATTTAGCTTCTGATTTGCTAGCCTCTTCTGTTTTCAGTTTTGCTTGCACTTAAATAAACAGGCAAACTCAATCATTATTCAGAATTACAGCAAAACTATTAATATAACATATTATTTAGATTGTTTTCATATCAGTGACATATGCTTAGGAGAGAATTTTCTAAGACTTGCCCAATGTGAGATACCAGATAGTTTCTTTTATTGTTCTTTACTTTACTCAGGGACAAAATCTTGCCAGATTAAACTATTTACATAACTACAGATATACTCTGGGGATAGTTAGATAGGAGCCATTTAATTGTCTTCCTGCTAACCAAACTTTCCAAGCTCCACTGATTCTCTGCCCTCCAGAAAGCAGCCCCTTCCTCCTGGGAATCCAGACTACATTCCACCATAAGCTATATGCCCTGCCAAAACTCATCTTTGGTAGCCCCAAGGTCTCCTCCAAGATCACACTATTAAATTTGTCAGTAAACTGTAGGATTATGGCAAAAAAAAGTCTGCTTTATAGAATAAACAGTAAATATTAATTCTCTATTAGACATAACACAACTATTAATCATTAAAGGAATTCCAACTCTCCCAAATATAATAGTGGTGTCACCTTCTGACATCATTGCTCCACTATCATGCCCTCTGGGAAATTAAGAAACTAAAAGATTTGTTTAAAGAGATATAACCATCTACTCTACACATGCTGGAGAGGAGATAATAGCACTTTATCTTTAGTGCTACTGCACTGAAAACCTGGGTAAAATCTGTCCACAAAGGTGGCTCTCAGAACAATTTTTCTTTATCAAAAGGTCACTGTAATGCTAATAAAAACAGAATGAACTCTTCAGTGTAGTAAGCAAGCAGTTTTAAGGGTTTTTGTCCATTATATTACCTTCTAAATGTTCCAATTTTTGCTTAATAATAGCATCCAAATCAATGCCTTGCTCCAAATTACTTTCATGTCTGGAAATTAATTCATCAATTTTTTTCTGTAACTGAAACAGTGTTTGATCTTTTTCCTGAAGCTCTGTTTCATGCATTTCTTGTATCTCCTGATGATCAGCATTATACTTCTCTCTGGTTTTCCTCATTTCGTTCTCATGTTTCTCCATCATGTCTCTCAGCTGGGCTCGCATTATGTGTTTTTCTGCATCCAGTTTGGATTGAAGATTGTCTTTCTCTGACTCAAGGCGGTTCAGTTGTTCGTTCATTTCCTGGATTAAAAGAAGTTTAGACAATAAAACTGCAAGTTCCTTTAATTATACGCACAATGGTTCCCTTGACATGTGCAAGCACAGAGAAATGTATCTTGCCTCACCCTCTGTTAAAAAATAAAAAAGAGTTCTCCGAACCCATGGAAAATCTTTCATTCAGTTGAGGATTCTCACTGGTAGAAGATAAGAAATGCTGAGCTCCTGAGAAAGGAATCTATTCCCCTCTTGTATTTTCAAAGTTCATGAAGCACAGAGCTCACTTAACTTTGAAAGATAGGTGTCTAAAACAAATTTGAATACATAAAAACACTTTTGTACAATATGCTAGGGAAAGGTGAACGACTCAATCAATAGCATATATAAAACAGCATGTAAGATACACAAAATTATAAAGGGGAGAAAAACTATTTTCAAGGAGCAAAATATTGTTCTGTGCTGAGCGAAATATTTATTAAATTTATTACATTTGAGAGAAGAACATTTAGAAGAAGGCAATAATTAAAAATTATGTATTTGCTATAATTAGCATTGGGAGATTTTAAAAAATGTCAACTGCACAATCAAACTGACATATCGCTGTCATTTTTTTCTTGAATTATTTTTTAAAATGAAATTAATATTTAAGGAAACATTATAAAGAAAAATATATCAACTATACAATATCCATATCTCCAGGCATTTTAAACTGCTTTTAGTAATTCTGTTTCGTATCTTTTATGGTATTGTTGCTTCTTACCGATGCATTATTATTGATTTGTGTAAAGTTTGCAAATAAGGATAAAGAACATGCTACGTTATTTTGAACAATAAATTAAGCACTATGGTCAGATTCCCTCCTCACCAAAGTAATCCCCCATTTTTCTAAAGCAGCAGTATATGGGAAGAGATAAGCGTCCAAATTATAGCAAAAAAATAATTAAAAGTTTAAGAAATAGTTAAACAAACATTATCTAAAATGCTCCCCATGTGATATTTTTCATCATTGTTCTGTTCATTTTATGATATGCACCCATAAACTAGCAATGTAAGAATGTTAGCCACTACTACTCAAAAAAGGAAATTATTAAAAAAACCCATAAATTAAGCTTTTTGTAGAAGCTGTTCAGATTCTGACTACCAAATCAGAGCTTGTTATTCTTGTCATTTTTAATCTTTTTTTAATCAAAATCACGTGAGTTTTCCTTTTCTTTTAGCACTACCTCAACATTTAACCACTATGGATAAAAGTACAACATAACAACACAAGACACATACGATCAATCAATGCAATGAAAGGAAATGCAATAAAAAGTGACTAACAAACTGCATTCTAATTTACATCTGCTCTATTTTTTTTATAATGGGCAGTGTGGTGACTCAGCGGTTAAGACTCTGGGTTGTTGGTTGGAAAGCCAGCAAACCAGGTTCGAGACTGGAGCACCACACAATAGTATGACTCCCATCCATGCTCCAGCTCCTGACAACCTAGCACTTTGAAAGCATGCAAATATAAGTAGATAAACAGGCATTTCTACAGTGGGAAGGTAACAGCATTCCGTGACATTATGCTGGCCACATGACCACGCAAATGTTTTCAGACACCACTGGTTCATTGGCCTTGAAATGGAGATGAGCACTGCCTCCTATAGTTGGCAACGACAAGCGGAGTAAAATCTGCAGGGACACTTTTACCTTTACCTTTTTAAAAAATATGTTATAACAATTTATCCCACAACAAAAATTGTTTGACTGTGTAAACTACTTCTTACTTTCAGTTGTTGGTCCTTGCCATCCAGTTCTTGTTGCAACATGACTATGACCTGTGTCCTTCCAAGCATGACTTCCTCCTTTTCATGTAGTTTCTGCTTTAAGGCTTTCAGTAACTATTACAAATATATATATATAAATTCATTGTTAAGTATTGAAAAATAGCAACTTTATTCTGAAAACGAAAACATCATCCTGTAGTGTTTTCTTGTATTGCCACCTATTCTATAGGAACAAAATTTCATATCTGTAGGACATCATAGGAATCAGATATCCGTTCAATATGTACACAAACTAATCTAGAACCATTAGCTATTAAAGAAGTCAGAAATCATTAAATATAATTATTTATTTCCCTTAAGCTGTCTTTTAAATACTATACAAATACTATACAAATTTGCCTAGACTGCAAAATTGGGATGTGTGGGGAAAACAGAAGAAAGCACAAGCAAGACTTTTTTTTAACACTGAAAAAAAATGCATGGATATAGTCACAAGGTGAGCTCAATTGAAGAATATGTATACCTTTAAATAAATTTAACCTTTTTTCAGATGTAACCCATTTGTAAAATTAGAATAGAGTAGAATTATTGGCCAAGGGTGATTGGACATAATTAAATTGGCAATGTGACCACACAAAAAAACCGCACAATTAGGGATGCCAAAAATCAATTTGGGATTCCATTCGCAATACTACTAATTAAAATAAATTTTCTCCACCTGTTCTAGATCAGCACTAGCATCAGATTTGGCAGCCACTTTAAAAAGTTCTTGTTCATGTTTCTGGGCCAGTCTCATTAACTCTTTTTCCTTTTCCTGGATAATATTTTGAAACATACGAATCTAAAAAACAACCAGACCAAATATTTCCATAAAGCTGAGTCACACATAATCATATAAGTTAACATTCAGTTCTTACTGATTCATAATATTTCAGTGGAAATTAAGCATGGATGAAATGGATCGTGAAATAACTCTTGAGTAACACCCATCTAATTTAATAATAACACCCACTTTATACCAGAAAATCTCTAAGAAAAAGGGTCAAAATCATCATATTCCTATTGTCACTGCCAGGCAAATCCCAAATTGTATTTTTAAATTTTTATTATTAAATTTAATTCCCCCCCCCATCTCAACGTGAGGAAAATACATTATTCTGCACTGAAGACCTACTTACATTTTGAGTATACATGGCTTCTCTTTCCTGAAAATGCTCCTTCTCTTTATTTTGAAAGCTTTTAAGACTTGCAATTTGTTCCTGGAGGAGGCTACATCTTTCTTCACTGTCCCCAACTTTCCTGGTAAGGTTCTGAACTAGAATTTGCATGCTCTGCAATGAAGCCTCTTTTGTGGAAATCTGCTTCTTTGAAGTTCATGAAAAAAATAATAAGGAAACAAACAAAAGATTGGTATTCTTCATCTATTTTTTAGGTTTATTGTGAAAGCAACAGTACAGTCAATTCAGAAGGTTAATCAAACTGTCAAACTTGATGGGAAATAAAGCCACGCATATATGTTCCCAGTTTAGTTATACCTTTAATTCATTGTTATGTATTAGCATTTCTTTGGCATCATTACTTGATCCACAGGCTAGCTGCAAATCAATTATGTAGGCTTCTTTTTCAGTTAGTTTCTTTTGCTTCTCCGCAAGCATGGCATCCAGTTCAGCACCCCGTTGGTGTGCAGCATCCAATTCAGAAATCTGGAAGCAAAGCCATGATTCCATCAGAAATATTTTATTAGCATCAACAGCTGTTTTTTATACCATTCCATCCTTAAAAAGCAAGCTTTTTCATAGCAATCAATAGATATGAAAGGAATTAGCAACCAGTCTAAGAGCCTCCAATAGATATGCTTATTCCCATAAGTGTGCCCTGGATTCCAGCCAGACCTATAATAGTAATTCAATTATACATATTTGAGGATTTTATTAAGATTATATTTTGGTATAATGATTTCATTACTTAAGCCATCCTGGGAGGTTTTGTTTTGTCCTAAAAACATGGCCTAGAATACTTAATTAATTAGATACCTATCATACTAAAATTATATTCTTCCTTTTATTTTCATCCATTAAACCTCAAATTGCAGATTTTTTTTCCACCCAAAAGTTGGGTTGACCTACATACGTATAAACAAAATTGCCACTACTATAAGAAATCTGATTCTTACTTAGAAAGTATCATTTATTTCTCTTACAGGTAGAGCTTGCTTATTGCTTGTCTTCCAGCAATCATTTGAAGTTACAACAGTACTGAAAAACAACTGTATGAGCAATGCTCACATTTATTACTTTTGCAGTATCCCTCATTTACATTATTGCTGTTTCACTTAATAATGTGCCTGTTTGTTGTCCTTTGCTTGTTTTCCCCCACTTCCAGAGAGGAGAGTTTGGAGAGGAAGGGATTACAAAAAAGTAAGCAGGCAGAAAATGGATAATACACATAGAAGGAAATGTGGTAGTGTTGTCCAAACACTTCCCTTTGCAAAGCAGAAATACTGCTTATACAAGCAGGGGAAGGGAGGAAAAAAAACCCCAAGCAATATCTGTAGAGCAGGGATGTCAAACTCAAGACCCGGGGGCCGGATCCAGCCCACAGGGTGCTTAGACCTGGCCTGTGGGGCTGCCATGGAAACAGCGAAGGACTGGCCTGCAGTGCCTCTGCCAGTGAAAATGGAGCTCAGGAGGGATGTGTTCAGCCCTCCCAAGCTCCATTTTCATTGGCAGAGGGTTGCAGGAGGTCACAGCCAAAAATGGAACTCACAAGGACCGTGGGCAGCACTCCCAAACTCTGCTTTTGCTGGCAGAGCATTTGGGCCATCACAGGTGCCCCCGACACGAGTGACATCAAGCTGGCCACACCCACCCAGGCCACGCCTACCCCGCCCCCCCAAGATCAAACACAACCCTGATGCAGCCCTCAATGAAATAGAGTTTGACACCCCTGCTGTAGACAATCTCTCTTGACCCATTTTTTTTTCTCCGCCTCACTGCCCAGAGATACTAGAGAGAAAAGTATTCCAAGTTAGTAAGCATACAGATGCACACATTTGGCTATATGTGTAGCACCTCCAGCTCCAAGGATGTTCAGAACTGCCAACACCAACATATTCCTTTTAATGTGCATTTAATGTGCATAATGTGTCTGCCTACTCACTTGTAATCTCTTCCTCTCCAATGTAAATACAAACATTAATTCCTAACTTGCCAATTATCCCATGGCCAGGATGAGCATTCCAAAGAGTGGGAAAAGGAAAGCAATGTCACATTTCCCACTTAGCGACCGCTTTGCTTAATACTAGAGGTCCTGGTCCCAGTTCTGGATGTTAAAAGAGTACTACCTATACTTCATTTTCCATATTAATACTTATGAGAGTATCTAGTCTTGAATGTTACATTAGGATGTTACTTCTATCAATTATGCAAATGATGTCAATTGACACAAATGGCATAATTTATCACACATTAATAATGACTTCATTATGCAAATGACACACATTGCTGCAGTTGTCCTAAAACTAAGATAAATTTAACTGCCTCGTGCAGATTGCGGATCGATGTAACAGATCTATCCAATATTTCAGGATATACTCAGATGGAAATTTTGCCTGTGCCATCCAAAGACTCCAAAATGGCAGTCACTATAATAAAGGTTTTACAGTACTATAGCATTTCAAGCAGCAGAGTAGAAAAGGATATTCCATAACTAATTAAAGTGTTTAAAAATACAATTCTGCTTCACAATAACTAAACGTCTAATATTTTAATGTTTTATTATTACTTTGATGGAATGGGATTTACTCAAAATATATAATGTAAAGCATACTTTTTCTGCTTTACGGGTTATAACAGATCTAGGTTAAAATATAGAGAAATTATACTAACATCTTATTCTTTTTTAATCAATAGAAAACATGAATGTTTCAGCTCTGTGATCAGCAACTTTAGACAAATTTCAGTAGTAGCTATCTTTAAGTAGTAGCGCCAACACTCAAGATAAAGAAATAAACTCATACAAATTTACCTTTTGTTGGAGCTCTTCATTTTTTTGGACATTCTGTGTTTCTAGTTCTTCAACCTTCTTTCTGAGTACCAATATTTTTCCACGATTTGCAGCAGCACTATCTTGATCACTCTGAAAACATACATTTAAAAACTTAGCTTCAAATTACACAAAAACTAAAATATTTAAAATAGCCACATGTCTAGCAGGCAGTACTATAACAGAAATATTTTTTTTCCAATTAAAAAATAATAAAACATGCTTCAGAGTTCTTTTTTAAATTTTAACTTGGCTAGGGCAATTTTTTTTAAATGCAGAGCAGAATTGAGGTTTAAATAAAAAGTACTGAGAACAGAATACTTTTGTTTGTGTCCTAAAACAAAATTTTATTAGTTTATCAAAGTATAATATAAAATACAAAAAAATGAAAGAAAATAAGAGGAAAAGGAGACGGGAAAAAAGTGTAGGACAGAAGAAAAAAGAAAAGAAAAAGTGTTGACTTCTGACTCCTTTTGGTGCAGAATAAAGTAATAGCATAAAACCTCGACTTTTATATAATAATGTATACTAGCCATTTCTATAACAACAAACTTATCTAATCAGCAAAACCTAAAATCAAAGTTTAATTTTTTTTCACCTCAAGCAAAAAGTTCAAAAGCAGTTTTCAAGTAGGAACAAAATTAATTCTGTTCTTGTTTGCATCCTAAAATGTTAATCACAGTCACCTTATTTGATGGCTTAGGATGGTGGAAGCTTTCTACATGAGGTTTTGCACCTGATTGACTGTTTGAGGTCAGTAAACAGCAATTCTTAATTCAAATATAAGATGTTCTATCCCACCTCATATTTTGAGAGACAAAGAAATGGAAGATTTATTCAAAATTTTCTTGAATTTTAAAGATTTGGACAAGATCGACACACTCCAGATTCCTTAAATGCTGCCATCTTACAGGGCCTTTGCCATTGCAGTATGATTTCTAACAAAATAATTCCAAAACATAGCTATTAAATTAGATCTGAAATTAAAAGCAGTTTCAAGTGGTGCTAGTTTCAGACTTGCTTCAGTATATATATTTTGGAATGCATCCACTGTTCTCCTGGTTGCAATGAAGTAAGAGAGTTGAGGGTGGGTGCAAAAAGATATTATATTCATATGTCAAACAAAACTTAAAATGATTTACAAATAGCTCATTTAAAGGACAATACATAAACAAGTTGGCACTTATTTTTAAAAGACATTTCTAGGATTATGTTGTACCGATTCAAATTATATATACATCTACATACACCTGGAAAATCAGATACAAAATAACTCTGTTCACAGTTTGGATCACAAAGTTTCCACCGTGCAGTTCAACAAGCAATCTCTTTTTTCAGTTGTTAGTTAACTGCAGGTAGTCCTGGACATACAACTGTAATGGAGCCTGCACATTATGATCATATGTCATGACAGCCATTAAATGAGATGGCCTAACTGAACAAGCACACACACACACACACCTCTCCCTGATGCAGCTATTAAACAAATGCATCCGTTGTTAAACAGAGCATCGGGTGCCTCAGGGATGGGAGAGGCCCTGAGAGGTTTAGCGCGGGCCGAGGCCCACCTGCCTGGGCATCCAAAGGCCTCCTTCACCTCAAGACACCCCATGCTCCATTTCCCTCCCTTTGGGTACCTGCTGGTCTTTTCTTTACCTCATCATGTGCCACAGCCTTCCTTCCCTCCCCCCCCCACTGGGTCTCCACAGGCCTTTTCCCCTAATGACCACGCTGGACAAAAGTAATACACCAACTGTAGAAGAACTTGTTGGGGAAAGCTGCTTTATAATATATATTATTTTAAAAAATAGAACTAACTCTCTTTTGACCAGATTTTCCATCTTGTGCCGCATTTCCTGGTACTTGCTTCTTAAGTTCTTCTAATTGTGAAGTTAATGATGCTACTTTGGCTTTGTTCTGAAGTTTTAATTTGGAAAGCTTGGTGTCAGAAGCTTCTTTTTCTTCCTGTAGAGTATATACATTGTTTTAAAACAAAATATAATTTGCAGATATTACAACCATGTATATCAGTATCTAAATAGATAAAATATAAAAGTATGTTTTCCTTTGAAATAACTTTCAGGACAGCTAAAATCATATACTATAGCTACCTATTTAGAGAGGATAATTTTAACCATAGCAAAAACAAAGATAATGGCAATAGTTGCAGATGGACATGAGATGTTTAAAATCAACAAAGAGGAAATTGAATTAGTTCAAGAATTTTTCTTCCTTGGATCAAAAATTGTTCACAATGGCAATTCTATACTTGAAATCAAATGGACATTAACCTTAGGCATTGGTTAACATGAATAAGATCTGGAAAAGCAGAGATATACAAAAAGCAGAGAAATACAAAAAACATGCTTTTTTAGAGTAATAGTCTTCCCTATAATGATGTTTGGGAGTGAGAGTTAGACACTAAGAATGGCTGATCGAAGAAGAACTGATGCCTTTGAAGTAGGGTGCTGGCGTAAATTATTTTGTATACTATGGACAGCCAGAGGAACCAACAGAGAAGTGCTGAATCCTATAAAACCAAAAACATCACTAGAAACCAAACTCACAAGATTATGTCTGATTTACTTTGACCATGTCATGCATGCAAATTCATTGGAGAAGTCAATGATGTTAGAAATGGTTAGTGGAACAAGAGGAAGGGGCAAGCAAAGAACTCACTGGCTTGATACCATCAAAGCTGATTCAAAGTTGAGCATCCAACAACTAAAAGAAGCTGTCCTTGACAGTAGCATGGAGAGTGCTTGCCTATAAAATTACCAAGAGTCGGATACAACTGAATGGTTAAAACGACTACTAATTTTAACTACATCAACAGCATCTGTTCATACATAAGAAATTTCTGCATTTTGAGTGACAACCAAATGTGGCAACTTATGCAAACCTAAAATAGATTAGAAGGAAGCAGCACCTAACTATTATCACAATTTCAAATACCAATCTAAAATAATATTTAAGACAGTATTTCAGAAAAGCAGTTTGCCTCAAAAACAACTGGAAGCTCTCCCACACATCATACCTTTAATTGTTTATCTTTCTTGTGTAAGTCATTATCTTTTTCTTTCACAAGTTCTTTGAGTTGTGCTACCAATTGTTTAGTTTGAGCCAGCTGTTCAGTCAAATCAGCCAGAGACATGCTTGCTACTTGAGAAGACCCATGAACCTAGTGACAAAGAAAATATTTTTGCAATATCAAAATTGTATGCGTTACTGTAATACATTATTTATACCATTTCTATCCCACTTTGTCATTATTCAAAACAAATCCAAAGCAGGATTTAAGTACAGGAATATAAGAATTCAATGAATTCTTAAAGATAAGTGTTACAATTATTGAACAAGCATTAATGCTATAACTGAAATTTCTTATCCATGATAGTCATAAAATAAACTAAATCTAAAAACACAGGATCACCGCTGCTTTATCAATCTTACATTTCACTCATGAATAAAAAGCAGCACCAAGGACTCTGAAATCTCCCATATGTCAGACATTTGAGATATAGAAATTTTGAATTAATAATATTAAAATAGAAATTGTGAGGATTTAAAATAAATACTTACTTCAGATTTAGGGACTGAATCATCTCCACTGCCCCATCTCCACATAATTTTAAGATGGCTACAAAAACAATAGCATTGGTTTATTCAAGCAATATTTTCTGTCCAAACTAAATTCTAAATACCGTATAATACAATTTAATAATTTAATATTCAAGACAACCAAAAATCCATTAAAATGTTATTATATAATAATAATGCCTGAAGCCAAACAAGAAAATTTTACTGTGGAACAAACAAACCAAAAAGTTCTAGAAGAACTGCTAAAATGATATCAAGGGAAGAACAAGCATGTACGTTCCACAATTAATTATCATCAATGAGGCAGCCCTAAGCAACCTCATTTTGCTCTTCACAACACTATGCAATATTCATTGATGAAAAAAATTAATACAGCCACCATAGCTTGATAGTCAAGTAATGAGGCAAGCTTTAAAAGATTGTAAACCTGTTTTTAAGAAGGAATGAAAGGTGCAGATACATAAAAATATACATGTTGCAGTACAAAACTGAACTTCAATTGTTTCTGCCATAACTCAGTATAATAAATTAATGTTCATATCAATCTAGAAAAGACTTATTTTTAAAAACTTGGTAGTACATTTGAGAACTAATTTCATAATAAATCCAGTATCAAAGATTTCCTGGGTTCCTAAAAATATTTAGGATCATGGTTAGAAAAAATGCATGTTTCTCATATATTTTAAGGAAATTAGATGTCTAGCTATTAGTTATAAAATGTCAAAAGTAATTATTAAATACCACATGGATAAAGCTAAATGTGTTGGGCTACAGCATCAATCATCATCAACAACATAAATTGCTCACAGGGGTTGTGAATGAAATGAGTTGTACTTTAACATATCTGCAGAACATTAGGCTCGATAAAGTTGTTTTATATCATAAAAGAGTGGTGTAGAACAAGACATGTTTGGGGCAAAGTAAAACTAACTTCTGCTATAGCCCTTCACTTTGCTAAATGGAAAGAAAAGGCAGATTATTTGATCTCCATACTTCTTTCATGTTCATTTTTCATAGCACAAAAATATGGTGTCCTGGGACAATTAACACTGAAACTTTACAAATTAAACACTCCTGTAGACTCTAAAGACTCAGATCTGAATAATAAGAGAAAATGCCTTATGTACTTTCAACTATCTCCCCTACACCCTAAATAGTCCCTGGAAGAATCATCCAAGTTTAGGGGCCATGAATAAAACAATTTTCACCTCAGCAATTGGATACAGGCCTGTTTCTTAAATGAGAAATTAATACAATGAATATCTTAAAAAGAAAAAGGGCACACTCACTTCTGTTTCTATACTTACAAATTAAATGTAACCACATGGAAGTAAATCTTTCAGTAAAATGGCTGAATGGCCCTCTATTTAATGAGTGAAGTTTTAAATATAATTAAATCTAATTATAGTTCTACAGAAACACAGTAAGATACTTTTATTTTGCAGACAGCAACTCTTTTATATCTCATTGAATGCTGCTTCCAACATTTTCTAGAGTATTTTATTCTAGTTTAGTATGTTATGATTTAAAATTAAAAGCTCCACTGCAGTTAGTGTTCATTAAGCTTTTCCTACTAGAAAGTTCAAATACTTGTAAATAACAAGAATCATATGATCATAATCATAATATCATAAGTGTCAATGATAAGTGTCAAGTGTTACTAAATAACCTAACATCTCAAAAGAAATACCTGACCCACCCAGCACTACTGACATTTTTGAGATAAGCAGCTTTACTGATAACCATAAAAATACTTATTTAATTAGCTAGCCAAATGTTTCCAGGTAAGCAATTCCTTTTTTCAAAGCTAAGGTAGAATCAGTTACCATCAATCACATACAGGTGTCACAGAGAAGGGCAAATGACTGGGTGGAATGACTATAACAACTGAGACTAGTTAAAGACACATATGCAATTATTGTTTCATATTATATTGACGTTATAATACTTTATTGTAAAAAGGAACAGTACAGTAGCCCAACCTTCTTATAAGCTTGTTTGAAACACTGATGCATAATGGTTAAAAATTTTCTAACAATGCTGCTTGAGAAGAATCCTCCATGTCTCATATCGTGACATCACTAGTAAAGGGGTACCACAAGGATCAAGATTTAGAACACCTATCGAGAATTGTGAATGAATGAATGTCGAATGCAGCTTGTTGGCCATATCTTATATACACCTAAAGACTGGCTTCTAAAAAATTGCACTACACTGAATACCTCCTGAACCTGGAGAAAAGAGGAAAACAAGGCCAGTCTCAGAAAACTTGGCGCCAAACACTTAAGGAACATAAAAATTATCAGTGTCCCTTGGGATGATGCCGAAGATACTGCAAATGATTGAAACCACTGGAAAGCACTTGCTGCCCACATGTACTCCGCACAGAACTTAATGGCGATGTTGATGAGTTTAACATTTTAAGCTGTAAACCGAAGTGAGTTCTTTATGAACTAACAGAATAAAAACAAATTAGATTAAACCCTGCATGGTCAGATTTCAAATATTGACTCAAAAACAGTTCTGACAAGGAAGAAACCTTTTTTTTCTCTTTTAATCCAGCTGTCTCATTGATTCCAGCTGTCGCATAGACCATGCACACTTAAGACATTTTCAGGGAATGTTCTGTCCACTCCCCCCCCCAAAAAGTCCTATCAGGTGGCAAACCTAAATATGACAGATGATCAGACTTTTGTCTATGAAGTACTCTTGGAAGACACTCGCTGAGCAATGTATTCTACTTGGCCAACATTGTAAAGGAGCTTCATTTGTGCGATTCATTTTAGCTCAAGGATACAGGAGGTGGGGTATGATGTTACAATATCCTACAACGTCCTACCTGTCAATGACTACTTCAGCTTCAACCACAACAATTACACGAACAAATAATAGATACAAACTCAAGGTAAACCGCTCCAAACTCGATTTGCAGAAAATATGACTTCAGCAATGCCTGGAATGCAATACCTGACTCTGTGGTTTCTTCCCCAAACCCCCAAAACTTTAACCTTAACTTTAACCCAAAACTTTAACCTTAGACTGTCTACCTCACCCCATTCCTAAGAGGTCCGTAAAAGGGGCGTGCATAAGCGCACCAGCGTGCCTACCATCCAGTGGTGGATTGTCCCCGGTTCACACCAGTTCTATAGAACTGGTAGTAAAACCGGTGGGAGTTTCTGCCCACTGACCCCGATGTCATCAAAATGCTTAAGCGCATGTGCAGAAGCTCCTGCGCATGCACAGAAGAGCGCATGCGCGAAGCGAAGGCATGCACGTGGCTCCATTGCGAACTGGTAGTAAAGGTAAGTAGAACCCACCCCTGCTACCGTCCCTGTCCTAATGTCCCCTTTTATTTGTATCCATCTCATGTATTCATAATTATAATTATGTCTATACCAGGGGTCTCCAACCTTGGCAACTTTAAGCCTGGCGGACTTCAATTCCCAGAATCCCCCAGCCAGCAAAGCTGGCTGGGGGATTCTGGGAGTTGAAGTCCGCCAGGCTTAAAGTTGCCAAGGTTGGAGACCCCTGGTCTATACGACACTGCTTTCTTTACACTACAGAGTCTCGGGGCTTTACAAAGGAGTCCACCCAAATGAGTCAACCGAACCTCTCTCTCCCTGGGTCCCGGCTTTCCGAAGCCAGCCTCTCTCTCTCTGTCCGGCTGGAAAAGCATCGCTTGGAGAAACAAACCTAAAGGAAGCTTCGTTACGGCACCTCCGAAAGCCCCACAATGGAGTCCCCGTCGGATCAGGTGCTAATTAATGGCAGGGCTATAGAGCCCTCCCTTTCAAAGGGGCGGGGCTTGACGCAGGGAAAACACTTCCGGTTGGGACGTTAGAAAACCCCCTCTTCTCTAAGGGGGGGGGGAGGAACGAGGACGGAAGGAGATTGACAGGCTTACCTGGCAGGAGGGAGCCAACCCGGAGCACGGTCTTCCCCCCCCTTCCCGCCCCCTCGAGAAAAGTTAAACAAGAGCGGCCCTTAGTGCTGTGAGGCTGCTACTCAGAAGCCGCAGCGCCAGCCCCGCCTCTGCCCGACCCGGTCCAGGCAGGTCTTAAGCCGAGCAAGACCATGGTGCCGGCGCAGGTTTCGCCGCGGCCAGAGCAAGCAGCGCAGGAACGCGCGAGGCCCCTTCCTCGCGTCAGGACGTCAACCAAGTTTTCAGCCAATCGGCGAAGCAAGCAGCGAGCCTGGCTTGGGGGCACCCTGGCGGCTCTTTCGCCGTCTGCTTACGGACGAGCGCGCCCCCTGGCGGTGGTCGAGTCTCGCAGAAACAAGCGGCTCCGATAGGGGCGCGTAGATGCAGTGTCGATTTAATCGCTTTGACTGTTTTATGATGGCATAAAAAAAGGATGGTTACTGCAAATCAGATATACCGAGTCAACGAGGTTCTCCCCCCCTCCAATATTAATTCGTCGCCAACTGGGATCCGTTTATAGAAGAACGACATCCACTATTAATAAATAAAAGTGCACGCAAAGCCCTGATGAATGCAATAATCTGTTGGAACGTTTTTAATGACTGCTAAAGGTGTACACTACAGTGAAAAATAGTCTTTGATTTAGAGGTCAAAAAGCCCATCATTAGCTTGACATCCTTTAAATGCTTATAACTTCAAAAGCAGCAGAAGGCAATGTAAAAAATAATAATAATACAAACTTCCGGATTAATGTTAATTCCTGATTATTGGATCTTTGGGGAGAAGGGACTATTAATCTGATTAGGGTGGCACGACAGATTTTAACACGGTTAGTATTTGAACTTTTTCGAGAAAGGAAGAAATAGTGTTTTTTTTTTTTTAGATAGGTAATTAGGGAGAAAGGGAACAAAGGAGCTTCTACAGCCATGGCTGGATGGAGTCACTGAAGCAGTTGGCGTGAGTTTAAATGGACTCCAGAGGATGGTAGAGGACAGTAAGGCCTGGAGGAACGTTGTCCATGAGGTTGTGATGAGTCGGACACCACTTCACAACTAACAACAGCCATGGTGCTTCATTTTAGACTGCGAAATGCTTCAAGCACGCTGAGCTTTTATTGATTAGTAAGGGTTTTTTTAGTGTGTGTTTTTTAATTTTCTCATTTTTCTCCCCTTATTTTCCAACAGCCTCACACTTTAGTTCATGCTTTCTAAATTGAGGTGATAAAGGTAAAGGATCCCCTTTTCCAATCGTGTCCAAGTGTAGGAGCCGGTGTGCCATCTCTGTTTCTTAGCAGAGGGTGCCAGCCTTCTCCGAAGACATTTCCATAGTCATGTGGCCAGCATGATTATAGCAGAGGCTCATGGAACACTATTAATCTCCTACCGAAGTGGCACCTATTTATTCGCATTCGCATTTTTTTACTCAAAAGTAGTTCTATAAGTGTATGTAAAATTGCAATCTAAATTGTGCAGTTCGCTGATAGAAACTTCGATTCTACTGAAATTGCTATTGCTATACATTCACAGTCTTTCAAAAACAAATTAAAATGCAGAACAGACTTTTTTTTCTGAGCAGTGCTTGCAGATGTTTCCTTACCCAAACTAGGTAACTTGATCAGTGCTAGTGCTATTTGGGTAATGAAACGTCTGGAACAGGGGTGGGTTCTACTTACCTTTACTACCGGTTTGCAACGGGACCGCGCTCTTCTGCGCAAGTGCAGAAGCCATTTTGATGATGTTGGGGTCAGTGGGCGGGGTCTCCCGCCGGTTTTACTACCGGTTCTATAGAACCGGTGCGAACCGGGGGAAACCCACCACTGGTCTGGAAGAAAACAGGCAAGCTCAGAGGGCACCAAGGACCCCTCAGGTCAACCCTGAGCTACAAATAATCACTTATTAGTATTTTTTTTCTTTTGTTCAATTATGTCCGAGTCTGGACAAGTTCCTGCTGTTTTCTTGGCAAATGCTTTGCCATTTCCTCCTTCGTAGGACTGAGAGAAAGTGACTGACTGAAAGTCATCCAGCTGTCTTGGTGCTCATGGTGGGAGTAGAACTTTGTATCTCCTGGCTTCTAACCTGATGTCTTAACAATCACACCTAACTAGCTCTACAGACAGAGGTGGGTTTCAGCAGGTTCTGACCAGTTCTGGAGAACCACTAGTGGAAATTTTGAGTAGTTCGGAGAACCGATAGTAAAATTTCTGACTGGTCCCGCGGCCCCACATCTATTCTCTGCCTCCCAAGTCCCAGCTGATTGGGAAGAAATGGGGATTTTGCAGTAACCTTCGCCTGGATTGGGGAGGGAATGGAGATTTTACAGTATCCTTCCCCTGCCACACCCACCAAGCCACGCCCACCATACCATGCCACGCCCACCAAGCCATGCCCACAGAACCAGTAGTAAAAAAATTTGAAACCCACCTCTGTCTACAGACATATTATTGATCCATTCATCTAGGTTACCAGATATCTAAACAGCCAAAAGATATTTAGATATCAAATGAGGAAAAAGAAGACATACTAATTGTTTAACTTTCTTGGCATCTGCAACAAAAATTACAGTGAAAAACTACAAAAATATGCATTTAGGTTTACACAGATAAGAAATTACTTTTTCCAGAATCAGAAATATTTTTCTAAATTGCAATACTTTTTCAACAAATTTTTATTTTCAGCAACATATCCTAGTGATAATATGGAATTAACCATGTGCTTTCCAAATTACACCATAAAAGTGCATGAGTCATGTGATCCATAGACTAGAACGATTTCAATTGAAGGGGCTGATTGAAGCCAATTGCTACCCTAGAGTAAGGTAATAACATAAAGCTAGGCTGTAGAATCTGTCAATCGACAAGAGAAAGAAATGGACAATTTACAAGCACACAATGCACAAAGATTTGAATAGCTACTATTATGAAAACAATTTGTTTTCATAAACAAGGTACTCAAAAGTTAAATAATATTTGATTTGAAGGTTATGCTTTCCGGATGGGGGACATGGAGGATGTATATTCCTTTTCTAGACATCTCTGGTAAGCCTACATTAAACTGGTCCATTAAATTATTTCTAATAGAAAACTAAAAATATGATAGATAACATAAAATACTGAAACTGTAGAGACAAAATTCTTCAGTTAAATATATAACAATTAAATTCTGTCTGTAACTGTAAAATGCCACTAATTGCCTGCTTTAATTTTAATGTATTTCCTATTTATAAAACGTTACAGATGTTTAATAATATTTGGTGATAATGTACTGAATATGTTAGTTGAATGAGTAAGAACATACTTGACTAATTTCATGCAATGTCCTTGTCTAAACTATGGTAGGGTTATCATTGGTTTATGGTGTTATGTATATTCAGCCTGTGTGGTTAATTACAGTATATTCAGCCTGCGTGGTTAATTACAGTATAGTTCATTTTATTATGCCAGAAAAGTTATTTTAACCGTAGAAGAATATGTTGTATGAATGTAGCTTATTGCTTTACAGATGTTAAAGCAAGCATCTATTTAAGAAAAATGCTCCATATCCAAGAGACAGTTAGCTGGCCAATCTTTTATTGTTACCCTGGTAGTATAGACTAGTGTTTCTCAAACTCAGCAACTTTACGATGTGTGGATTTCAATTCCCAGAATTTCCTAACCAGCCTGAAAGTTTACACATATAGCTGAGGTTGAGAAACACTAATACAGAAGGAACACTTGAAAAAACATTCTTGGTTGAATAAACATGTATTGGTAAATAAAGGGAAAATCTCTTGTGAACTTACGTTGGGTCGATTTCAGTGGTGGGTTGCTACCGGTTCACCCCGGATCGGGTGAACTGGTAGCGGCTGTGGTGGGAGGCTCCGCCCACCCACCTGGATGCTTCTATGCATGTGCAGAAGTGTCATGAGCACACGCGCCCACAAGCGAACCGGTAGTGATGGGTTTTGAAACCCGCCCCTGGTCAATTTAATTACTAAACAAATAGATTTCCACATCTAGGATATTTGTGTATCTAATATAGCATTTTTGTTAAATACAGATGGAAAAGTTTATAATTATTTATAGACTGATTATGTAAGAGGAGGATAACATATTTTTTTGGGTGTGTCTTTCAGGGTTCAGCCAGGGTGGATTTTTTTATATTTAATGTTAGATTTCATTAATATTGGGGGTGGGTTCTTTTTTGTACACAAGATCCCCCCTTTTTTTTTGTTATTAGTGTTGCATGTTTGACAATCTTTCTGTTTTTCTGTTTTGTGTTTTATGTTTGCTGATAAAAGAAAAAAATGTGTTGAAAAAGGCAGGGAGATCTCATGAAAATACAAAGGTTTGTGTAAGTCTACTTCACAGTACATCCTCTTATTACTAGCCGTCCCAATGTTAGCCAAGGATGTTGTATGGCTTTGGGCCAAGTCTTTAGTTTCTTGTTCAATGTGTTGTGCAAATTCAGATATTTTGATTAAGTAAGCCATGATTAATTTAGTCATAGTTAAGCAAGGTGTACAAAACCTTTGGAATGGTTTCAGAATTTATAAAAAAAGAACAAAAGGTGAAAATACTATTTATTTATTTGTTCAACTTGTATGCCGCCTTTCTCCGAAGACTCAAGGCGGCTATCACAATATGTTCACACTTCTTGGTCTCCCATTAAATTTTTGCTGTCATATTCTGTTCCAGCTGAAGTATTCAAGCTCTCTTTCCAGGCAGTGACACGTATAATGGATTGCAAAACACTATATGAAACAGGTTTCTTGGAACATGGATTGCTAAAACCAGTTAATCCACTTCTTGATTGGATCATAAAGTATACCTGACTTAACATATAATGAATGGCTGTTGCCTTCTATATCTTTGCAATTTCTTCTCAGAGATCTAAAAAGGTTTGCATAAGTTTATTTGCTTCTGTTTACTAACAGCACTCATTGTAAGGAACCCTGATAAAGGCAATTCTTACCTGCACATTTACAGAGACCTTTGTAAGTTTTTTTCTGTTTTAGTCACCTAGAGATAAACATCTTGTTACAAATTTTGCAGTATTAATAAAGCAACTATATTCCACACCTGAATTCAATCAACATATCAAGCCTATGAGGTAGTTGATTAGCTTAATGTTCGGTAAAGCCAATTACTTTGGTTTATAATTCATGACTTATATGTTATGTAACCCCAATCAACTGTAGATTACTCAGTCAACCAATGATTAAATAAGTTAGGCTAAATAGATTGTTAAACATAGACTGAAATTTGTGTTAGGTTGGTTCCATGAGTATTCCCGCTAAGGATTCAGTCATATATGTTAGAAACATGGAATATATGGCATCCAACTTAGATTCCAATTTGTAGTAATCCAAGCCATCAGGGTGAGTAAGAAATATGGAAATTGCATACCAACAACGAACTACCATTTGTTAACTTAGCTAGTATTTATTAATCCAATTTTCTGAGATGCATGGTACTGAAGCACAAGTACAAGATAAAACTAAGCACAAGATTTATGCCAGGTTTGCAGAAGGTTGTAAACTAAAATGAAGTTAGTGCTTTGTAGTTCATTGTGTCACTGAAATATAGCAAATACTATCTATTTTGATTATATGTTAGCTTCTTCGTTCTATTCCATCCATTAGTGCTGTTAGTAGCCTTCTTTCATTCCTATTTCTAAATTAAATAAGAGTGAGCTGTATATCATTTTCATGTTTTCTTATCCTGTAGTTCACGTTGACAGGTTTCTGAATGAGAATTTTAAATTATCTTTTTATTCCTCTATATACAGGTAGTCCTTAAGATCCAACCATTTAGTCAGCAACCATTCGAAATTACGAAGGTGCTGCATGGACTTATGACCCTTGCCCAAAGTTATGGCTGCTGCAGTGCCTCCCCAATCATGTGAACAAAATTCAGGCACTCTGCCATCTGCCCACACTAACAATGGACCACAGAGATGTTGTAGAGGCCACTCTGCCTTTTGTACCTCGCATCCTATCCTGTTGGGTCACCACAGGCCTTGGGCCTGCTTCTCACCCTACTGGATCCCATACCCTGCTCTCCATCCTCACCATGTCTCAATCATTTGGTATATCTCTTCTGGAAGCACCTGCTCTACCATGCAGCACCATCTCAGAAGTAGGCACCATTTGAGGAGTGGCTGCAATCCAAAATGGTGTGGCTGCAAAGCAACAAATGGTGTGGGTGCAAATCGCTCCAAAGCACGATGTTTAAAGATGTTTAGAAAGGACAGCTGACTGCTCCACCCCACAACTTCCCTATATAGTGGAGGCCACATGGTGCCCTCCAATAAATGGGCACCATTTTGGAGGAGCCGGATATTTCCCAGTCCAATAGTGGCAGAAAAGCAGGCCTAAGGCCTGCAGGCACCCAGTAGGTGTAATGTGTTCCTGGGCCTGTGCTAGGCCTCCCAATGCCTCCTATATCCTTAAGGCAGCCTGTGCTCCACTTAACCGTTGCAATGGGGAGAACAGGGATTGGGGTTGTTAAATTAGGTGTTCATGTGGGTGCCTTGCTGAACAATCATCACAATTTGTGATTGATAGGCTTCATTACATCCTAAAATAAGGATTACCTCTGCTGCAGGGGTGAAATCCAGCAGGTTCTGAGAGGTTCTAGAGAACCGGTAGCAGACGTTTTGAGTAGTTCGGAGAACCAGCAAATACCATCTCTGGCTGCTCCCAGAGTGAGGTGGGAATGGAGATTTTGCAGTATCCTTCCCCTGGAGTGGGGTGGGAATGGAGATTTTGCAGTATCCTTCCCCTGCCACGCCCACCAAGCCACGCCCACAAAACCGGTAGTAAAAAAAATTGGATTTCACCACTGCTGTGCTGTACTAGGTTTTTAATTTTATATATCGTACCTATGGTAGCTGTCTCTCTCTCTCTCTCTCTCTCCTTCTCTCTCTCTCTCTTTCCCCCTCCCTCTCATTCTCTTTTTTGGGGGATGATTCTGAAGCAGTTCATTCAAACCTCTGAAAACCATTCTGTTTTCAAAAAATAGTGTCAAAGAGCACAGTCCAAAAATGCTAACACAAATATTGCTTTATCTCTTCCCTCTTTCCCTGCATAGTTTTCCAATGATGTGTAATCACCAGATCTCTTTCTGTATTCCTTGTTTTCCATATGCAATTAAGAAACTGGCAAAGAAGAAAATAATTGCAGAAAAGTGTTTATTTTTGGCATTAAATTAAGACTTTCAGACTAAGACTTCATTTAAAATTACAACTTTAGGAGCCCCTTTTTTCTTATAGCCTTTATGTGTATACCAATGAACAGAGAAATAAAGGCATCTCAAGCCTGATATGCTGCAAATACTTAAAACCTTACAGATTATGGTAATCTATTAATACATTTATAGTCAGGGATGGCCAAACTGCATGTTGGTTTTATACATTACTTAGCCTGTGGTTGTGTGTGTGTATAACTTTAAGATTAATATAACCTTTATTTTCATAGTTTTCTGTGGGCACACATTAAAAATGAAATTCTGTTGCCTGCTGTCAAAAGTGTACACATATATAACACACATATAGATATGCTATATACATATATATGTATATACCTACACCTTGACATATAAATACATATAAATATTAATCACTGTCCATCTTGAATACGTAGCAGAAAGACGAAGCTTGAGTGTTCACAAGGTTGATACTGTATGGAACAAAACTGGCTGAATCTGGATGTTCTGCTTCAGATGCCACAAAGTCTCTCCCAGAAGGTAACAAGGAAAAAAGTTATGAAGAGGATGTGTAGTGTCCCAGACAATACTGTGGACCTTGGTCAAGCATCACTTATATGCTATGTCCTGGATAGACAGAAGTGAACTGCCAATAATCTCTGCCATCCTCACCACTCTCCGCACCGCCTTCCAGTCTGAAGCAGTAATGCTTTCAAACCAGACTGTAATGCAATATGACAGGATGCTCTCGATCATTCCTCTATAGCAGGGGTTTCAAACTCGTGGCCCATAGGCCGGATGTGTCACGCACTGGCCATGCCCACCCCCGTTTTAGCAAAGTCACGATAGATCACATGATGACTGTGATGCCGCGAGTTTGACATCCCTGCTCTATAGAAAGTGGTAAGGACAGGAGTAAATGTAATTAAAACTTTTAATAAAGATATAAATGCTAACACAAAATAAACTAGAATAAAAGTTCAGAAGGTGCAAAAAAAAAGAACAAAAGGGGAGTACAAAAGAAAAAGGCAACAGACAACAATAAAGTAGTTTCTTCCAACCTTCCTCATACTGACCACAAGTTAATATAATCAACCCTATCCTAATCCAATACTTGAAAGAAGAGCAAGGTCTTCATGGCCTTCCAGGAGCTAAAAATGTAGAAATCCCTTGGATCCTAGATGGGAGGCTATTCCAAAAATCTGAGGCAGCTACAGAGAAGGCATGTCTCTAAAGTCCCATCAGGTGACAACACTTAAGGGAGGAGACCTGGGACACACCTACCCTATCTAATCCAGTAGGATGGCCAGGTACCCTCAGGCAAAGGTGATCCCACATGTAACCTGCAGTAATCCAAATGGGAGTTGACTAAGGCATGAGTGTCCAGAAGAGAGCCCTCCTGGTCCAGGGATAGGTGCAATTGGCATACAAGGTGAATTTCTGCTAAGGTCTTCCCAGCCACAGCTGCCACCTGCTCTTCCAGCCAACTTGTGCACCAGAACTATTGGGAAACTATTGCCACCCCATTCACAGTCAGAGAAGACAATTCTCCTGACCTCAAGGGGGCCAAAGACCAACAGCTATCTTGCTAAGGTGGAATTGCAACTTGTTTCTCCCCCTCATCCAGCCTCCAGGCCCCAGGCTAGCACCTGAACAGCATCACTTGGTCAGTATAGGGCTGAGATGTATAGCTGGGTATCATCAGCATACTGATGATACTGGATGCTAAACTGCCAGATGCCCTCTCTGTTGCTGGTTCTTTTTTGGAACCATCGCCAACCAGATTGGCCCAGACTCAATAGACACAAAAATTGGAAATAAGGACAATTGATTAGTGTTTTATACCTCCCTTCAAGGACTGCAGGACAGGAATGGGGAGGAGGGGGGAGAGACTTTTATTTTAAAAAAATGTTTACAAATAAAAGACCTCCAACTCTGTTATTCTGTTTTTCTATCATTGTAAATTATAAATGCTCACCACTATTGTAGAATCTTATTAATAAAACTATTTTCTATTTTGATTATTTTCTGTAAGCTCTTTTTTAAAGTTTCTGCTTTCTACCTCTAATTCTTCTCCTCCTCAGCTGAATTTTTACTCCATCTATGGGAAATGGATTCCAGGGAAGGAAAACAATGTGCGTCTCTCCCTAGTTTTCTCAGTTGCTGCCTCCTTTCCCCTTTGCTTCTTCTCCTTCAGCAGCCTCTCTTTATTTGATATCATTCAAAAGGAGAATGAAGAGGAGGAGTTGCATAAGAAGATACAGTATTTATGTAATGTAATACAGTATGAAAAGTAATGCCTGCAAAGTATTACATCACCAACAGATGGCAGTACTGATGTGCTAGATTGTTCCAGCCTGTTTTGGGGCATCTGTTCTTTCACTTCAGTTGGCAGAGTTACTGTGAATTGAGGTGGAGGCAATATAATACCACAGGTTCACAAAAAAAAAAATAAAAAAAAAAATCTACACTGAGCAGAAAAACTTGGTGGTGGCCTCTTCTTTATTCCCCCCTCCCGGTATGTTTGTCCCCCACCCTGTTGTTTTTCCAAAAAGTTCTAAAACCATGGTTTTGTCAGTAGTCCTGCAGATCACAAATGAAGATGGAATTGATCAAGTGGCTGATCTGATTGTGATGTTGTTGCCGGGGCGGGGGAGGGGGCAGAGAGCTGTGGGTTTTTTATTATATGGATTTGTATTATATGGTGAATTTTTTAAATGTTGTAAACCACCCAGAGTCATCTGTGAGTTCAGTGGCTATATTATTTTTTAATAAGACTAAATAAAACTGGTTACAGTTTTTGGGGCTGCTGATGGTATTTTTTAATGGATTTTCTTGAGCCTGACACACTATCAACTCAGCGCACTATACTGTAATTCTCACAACTTTGAAACAACAGTTAAGCAGAGTTTCAAAGTTCAAGAAGGGAATTTTGCTGTAACCATGGCAACCTTGGGCTTCGTACCACATGAGCCATCCAAACTATAAAGTGTGATCGCATGCCCTTACCCCAACTGCCTTAGCGCTCAGACTTGGTAGCATGCAGCTTTTGCCTTTTCCCAAAATTGAAGAAATATCTTCATGGACATCTGTTTGACACAAGAGAAGGAAAGGGCTAGTGGTGGGCTGCTGCCAGTTCGGACCGGTTCACGCGAACCGGTAGGTCCGAGCACTAGTTGGCCCTGCCCGCCCACCCTGATGCTATTCGGTCCTAGATATCTCACTTTCTGCCTCACTCGCCCCGCAGCCAAGTTCATTTGCGCGCCTCTCCCGTTCTACTAACCATGGCTGACCTAGCAGGTGTGCAGGAAGCCGCCTCCCATCAAAAAAGCCTTGTTTTAGGTGTGCGTGAGGAAGGTGTGGGCGTGTAGCTGCCTGTGTGAAGCGGATGTGCGCGCGTGCTCCCATTTTCAACGAACCAGTTGTTAAAGTATATGCAGCCCACCTCTGGAAAGGACTGTCAGGATCTGGTTGAACAGACAAAAGTGAGGAGTTCCTTCATGATGGCTTTAAGAAGGCATCATTGGCAGAAATATATAGCAAATAGTAGTGATTATATTTTAAAAAGCGTTAGGGCTTTAGTTTTAAGTTTTAAAACAAGATGGATGGATGACATCAGCAAGCATTGCAGGTCCAAATTATTTATTTATTTATTTATTTTTAAATTTGTACACCGCCCTTCTCCCTGAGGACTCAGGGCAGTGAACAGCCAAATAAAAACATAAACTACAAACATTAAAATACAATTAAAAAGATATATATAAATTTTGCCCCATGATTAAAAACAATAACAAACAATTAAAAACATTTTAAAAAGTGTTAGGCCAGCCCGGCTTGCTGGAAAAATAAGGTTTTAAGGGCACGGCGGAAGGCACCGAGGTCTTGGATTCTCCTTATCTCTGGGGGCAGCTGATTCCAGAGGGTAAGTGCCCCCACAGAGAAGACCCTCCCCCTGGGGGTCACCAGCCTACATTGTTTGGCTGATGGCACCCCGAGGAGGCCCTCTCTGTGGGAGCGCACAGGTCGATGGGAGGCCGTCGGTAGCAGCAGGCGGTCTCGAAGATAACTAGGTCCTATGCCATGGAGTGCTTTAAATGTGATAACCAACACCTTGAAGCGCACCCAGAAGACCACCGGGAGCCAGTGCAGCTCACGCAGGAGAGGTGTTGGCAAAAGAAAGCTCAGAGCCCCATTGGTTGGAAACATGCAAAAGAGGCCTTCATCCTGCAGTGGATAGACAATGGCTAAAATGATGATGATGATGTAAAAAAGTAAATTCAAGTAACAAATCATTTCAAGGATTATTTTCCTGTTTCCTTTATTAAAATATCTGTATTTAAAGTAAATGTATGGTGGTAGATGCATTATTTTTCATTCAGCTACCAGATTACAAAAATCTTAGTGGGAAGCCAATATAAAAGCTTCTTCTAAGTGCTTCTGAAATAAAGAACATAAAATGTAATTACAATAAATCATAAATCAAGTATAATAAAATTAAGACAGCATGCTAACCAAACATCTTTATTAGCTGTATATATTTTATTGTCGATTCATGAAGCAAGAACAACAACAACAATAATACAACACAGCAGTTTTAAAATAAAACAGCAAAAAAGAAAAGAAAAGAATCTAAATGCAGTTTCCAAAATGGAATCCCTGATTTAAAAAAACAACAACACTGCAAGGTATTGCTAAACGTGTTATGTTCATCATTATTGTATTAGACAAGTGTGAGGACAGGAAGGACTACAGATGAGCAGGGGGTTGGACTAGATGACCTCCAAGGTCCCTTCCAACTCTGTTACTGTTACTGCCTGACTAGGTAGTCCTCAATGTACAACAGTTCATTTAGTGACCATTCATAGGTACAACAGCACTGAAAAAAGTGATTTACGACTGTTTTTCATGCGACTGTTGCAGCATCCCCAATGGTCAGATGATCAAAATTCAGATGCTTGGCCTCTGACTCCTATTTCTGACAATTGCAGTGTCCCGATGATCATGTGATTCCCTTTTGCGACCTTCTGACAAGCAAAGTCAATAGGGAAGCCAGATTCACTTAACAATTGTGTTACTAATTTAACACATTGTAGTGATTCATTTAACAGCTGTGACAAGAAAGATTGTAAAATGAGCAATGGGGAGGCCATATTTACTTAACAACTGTGTAACTAACGTAACTGCAGTGATTCACTTAATAAGCATGGCAACAAAGGTCATAAAGCTCATACAAGCTCATACCAAGAGCCTTGGTGGTGCAGCGGATTAAAAACTGCTGTTAAAGTAGTACTTAGCTGCCAGCTGCCTGCAATTACTGTGAGTTCAATTCTCACCAGGCTCAAGGTTGACTCAGCCTTCCATCCTTCCGAGGTAGGTAAAATGAGGACCCGGTTTGTGGGGGCAATAAGCTGACTTTGTATAAAATAGAACACCGCTTGGGGGGGCCAAAAAGCCCTACTAAGCAGGTATATACAAAAGTATGAAAAGTATACTAAAGCTATTGCTTAAAGCATTGTAAGCCGCCCTGAGTCTCCGGAGAAGGGCGGCATATAAATCGAACTAATAAATAAATAAATAAATAAATAAATAAATAAATAAATAATAAAATGGAACAAAAATCACTTAACAAATTTTTCACTTAGCAACGGAAATTTTAGGCTCAAATGTGGTCCTAAGTTGAGGACTACCTGTAACAGGTTTGCCAAGATTTAGCCAATAAGAAGTTCTGGTTCCATTAGAAAACTTTAGTGGAAGAGGCCACCTGGACTCCAAAATCTCCTGCTGCTGAAAGTTTAAAGAGGATCCTTAACACAACATCAGTGCTACTCTTTGATGCAGAAACTCAGAAACAAATTCTGGCTTACAATGATTATTGTTTATATTCTGAATTGAAAATGACACTTCCTTTTTTGCACCTCATGCATATCCTTTCAAGTTCAAAGTCTACCTGGCCAGGCCAGGAATAAAATTCCAACCCCCCCAAAAAATCATTTACTCAATATTTACTTTGAACAATACCTCATTCTCTGTGTGATGGATCAGAAGTATTACATTTCCCATTATATAGCTTCCTGTTAGGCTTGGCTCGTCCGAGCCAAAAAATGTTCTCATGCTTCCTGGTATTTTTCCAGCTGAGTGACATTGCCTGGTATATTTCATATGGGAATTATCTCATCTTTTGAGGAACTTTTCAGAATCACTTTATATTTTTAGAACCACCTCTTGTGTTGTCATCTTAGCGATCTTCATTCTAGTGTTTTTCCGCAAGTTGTATAAGCTGAAAACCTTTCATTTCATCTTTCTGTTGTTGTTCTTGCTGTGTTTGACTCTCACGTATTCAATCTTTCAAACATGTCCATTCCTACTATCACATAAAAATATGAGATAAGATGGATACAGGAAGGAAACAGATACAAATCAACTCATATAATAGCATAGGCATCCAGTAAAAACCATGATGATGTTAATTTTATGGGCATCATGACGCTGTATAACACAAACACCATAAATTATGTATTTCCGTTGTTTCGATTGATTGCCCAAAAGACACAAATATATACATAGGTCACATCATTTGTATCATGACAAATGCAATGTCCATTTTCCTCACCCCAAATGCCCATTTATGGTAACTATATAATGATGCTGGTAACGATACGGTGGTATTCACAACACTAAAGGAAATATACAATATTGTGTGCTGATTACAATATAGCCATTTTCTAGTGCATCAAACTGTACATGAGGGATCTGATATATATATATATATTTCTGCAAGGCTGGAAAGTTAGTGAAAGTTTGTTCATACAGTATCTGATGTCTCTCTTAAAAGTAGAGCCAAAATTTTAAAAATTAAGAGATGGAGAATATATTACATAAAGACCCCTTTACTAGTTACTAGAGATATTGTGCCTTGTACTTGTTTCAGGAATGTTCAAAGGCCCAGCCCTCCTCACTTCCTTTACTCTCAATAGTCAACATTGTTGCTGTTGATAGGACTCAGCAAAATCTAATATTTGGGCTTTTAAATGTTGCGTAAAATGTCACAATGGCGCCTATTGACTGAAATATTTTACAATCTCTGCTGTAGAATGTTAGTCTCCCACGCTGTTAATGTAATATATGAAAGCCTCCCAATAAAGTATCTTTTGTCTGTAAAGTGTTTTGCTACATACCATCTGGGAACAGTTTGATCCTGTTGGGTCTGATGAAGTGGACAGGGTCTTTGACGCTGTCAATTCAACTACCTGTCAATTAGATCAGGGGTGAAATCTACTTACCTTCCCTACTGGTTTGGAAGTGCGTGCTCTGCGCGCGCGTGTGGACCTTCTGCGCATGCGCAAAGCCTTCTGTGCATGCGCAGAGGGTCAAAAACAGGTTACTTCCTGGTTAAAACTAGGAAGTAATGACATCTGGGTGGGTGGGCGGACCCTCGCACTGCTGCTGCTACCAGTTCTCCGAACCACGCACCCCCCACCACTACCGGTTTGGCTGAACCAGTCTGAACCGGTAGCATTTCACCCCAGAATTAGATCCTTGTCCCTTCTGGTTGGTTGACAGTCACGTCCAGCATGGTGACTGTCAGGTGGTCTCAAGCAGTCATACATTCCTCATTGTAGGTGGAAACTTCTCCCCTCCTCCCCCCTCGGACCTTTTAAGGCGGTCTTGGTTTACTCCCTACTCAAGAAACTACAACTTGATCCCATCTGCCTGGACAATTTATGACCAGTTTTCCTATCTTGCCTTTCTAGGAAGGTGATAGAAAAGGTATTGCTTGGCAGTTTCATAAGATCCTGGATGAAACAGATTACCTATACCCCTCAAATCAAGCCCAATAGAAACAGCATTGGTTGCACTTGTCGATGATCTATGGTGAGAGCGAGATGGGGATTATACAACCATCTTTGCTGTCCTTGACCTCTCAGTGGTCTTCAGTGCGATCTACCATGGTATCCTTTTGGGCCAGCTATGGGGTTTGGGGCTGGGCAGCACAGTCTTGTGCTGGTTTGGCTCCTTTCTCCAAGGCCAGTCTCAATCGGTGTTGATAGTGAGGAGTCCAGCCCATGGCTGCTCCTTTGTAATGTGCCTCACCTTCACCAAGTCTAAATCTGACATAAGCGTGCTAGCTTTGTTCTTCTGGATGTGCCTTTGAGTGAAGCAAAGGTTTGGGACGCTCTGGGCTGCTCTAAAGAGCTGTCAGCTATCAGATTTGCGTGCCCATTAATAACTATTTTGAAACAATCCAAAATGCTTGCCCACTTCTACATTTCAGCTTTGGCTTGAAGGCGGCCACCCACTTCCCCTAACTTTCTACACTAAGCACAGAAAACCAGCTGGAAAGTTAAAAAAAAAAATGCTTATCCCAAGGAGAGAGAGAAGGTTAAATTTGGATTTCTGACTGAAAACAAAGGAATAAAACAATGCTAACTCTATGTAAACTGCTGTTTCATTTTATATTTTCTTGTCTTGTCTTTGCCTCCTCACTCGTTTGGCACTTCTTTTGTGTCTCCTGCTATCCAATCCCGCCCTAAATCCAAGCTAAAGCCCAAGAATAACTATGCCACCAACAAACAACCTGCATGTTGCTGACTCAAGCTAGTATCCAGCTAGCCAGCGGATTTCGAAGGAGAATTTGAGAAACCGACTAAAAAGCAAATGCCGTGCCAGAGGCTTCATTTTCACAGGATGGAAAACAGCGAATACTTACAAGGGAACACTTAAACAACACAGATAAGAAAAAGCGATTCCCTGCCGGGGAGGGGGAAAAAAGACACTTGTTCGAAGTTCTCAGATCTTGCCTGACCCTCTCAACTTGGAGAAATTAATGTATATAATTGAGAGAAATGGGGCCAACCTAGGTTATTTTGTCATTGGTCAGTTAGAGGTTTACCGATCCCTGATTGGCTGCACGTTCTTGGAGATCGTTGGCTGGATAGAATAAAGGAGTATAGGTCTCCTGCGTGAGCAGGGGGTTGGACTAGATGACCTCCAAGGTCCCTTCCAACTCTGTTACTGTTACTGTTACTATTTCTTGGCTTAACATTTTACTTGTTTTATTCCAGGGTGCGGTGTACAGTATGTCAGTTACAGTATAGCAATAGGAACGGGAGTCCAAGATGCTTGCTCGTTTGTGCCACCCTCTCACAGGGTACTTGGCAGTCGCCAATTCATGATGACAGAAGTCCTCACTTGAAATGCAATATTGCCACTCACCCGTGTATATAACTACAGTAAACTAGCTATTTAAGATTGACAGATTATTCCTAAGAAGGTTTATCTATATGTGCTTCAGAGTCAGATCCGGAGAAGTATTAGAAGACCTAAACAGAGGTGAGCCACCAATTTTTTATTCAAGATACTTTATTCTGCATACAAAGGTATGTGAATTAAAGATTAAAAGTGAGAACTTTCAGAATAAAAGAGAAAGTAAAATGCATCTACTACAAATCCTAACTATATACTGTATTAGTTTTAAGAATATTATATCCTTAAAGCTGTAATATAATTAGGACTGGTAGCTCTTTGGGGATTTCAAATTAAAATGATCAATAGAAACGATAATGAAAAATATTATAGGACATGAAAGTGATTACAAAGTTTATATCCAAATCTGGCAAGAGTTGGGATTACAATGGAATTAAGCTTGTAAACCTATATTCAGTGGGGATTTTCTTCCAAATATATAGGAACTGTATTTCAGTATACTATGTGGTTGTAGCCAAACTCTTATTTCTCTTATTTTGATAAATCAGATTTTATGGTTTATCCCTAACCCTAACCCTAACCCTCTAAAAGAAGCTATCACTTGATGCCACCTGCCTGGACAATTTATGTCCAGTTTTCCCAGCTTGCTTTTCTAGAAAGGTGTTGCTTTATAAGGTCCTGATGAAATGGATTAATTACACCCCTCCAATCAGGCCCGATTATGGGACCAAAACAACATTGGTTGCACTTGTCAATGATCTCTGGTAGGAGCAGGATGGGGATAGGACAACCATCCTTGCTCTCCTTGACCTCTCAGTGGCATTTTGTGGTATTACCATGGTATCATTTTGGGCCAGCTATGGAGTTCAGAGCTGGGCAGCACAGTCGTGTGCTGGTTTGGCTCCTTTCTCCAATACCAGTCTCAATTGGTGTTAATAGGGAGTGAGAGGTTCAGCCCACGGCCTCTCCTTTGTGATATGCAGCAGGGCTCTGTATTATCCCCACCATTGGTGGGGCTCAAACTTTTTTACTATCGGTTCTGTGGGCGTGGCTTGGTGGGCATGGCATGGCTTGGTGGGCATGGCATGGCTTGGTGGGCATGGTTTGGTGGGCGTGGCAGAAGGATACTGCAAAATCCCCATTTCCTCCCGATCAGCTGGGACTCGAGAGGCAGAGAATATATGGGGGCGGGGCCAGTCAGAGGTGATATTTATCAGTTTTCTGAACTACTCAAAATTTCCCCTACCGGTTCTCCAGAACTGATCAGAACCTGCTGAATACCACCTCTGCTCCCCACTTGTTTTTAACATTTACATGTTAAAACCACGGGGTGAGATGTAAGCCCTGCAGAGTCACTTCAAAACAAGATGGGCAGCAAATGGGATGGATGGATGGATGGACGGACAAACAAACAAACAAAATTTTATCACTCAAATGCTGCATATGTAATGATCCCTCTACTTATTTCTGTCATCTGCTGAATTGATGAATTATGTGGTACTATTGTAGTTTCCTTACAACTAACTATTTGGGGATCAGAAAAGGATTTAAGTTTCAATGCAGTTGCTCCCAAAAATGCCGATGGGAGAAAAAAAATATGAGTGAAAGGACCAGCTCTGTTTGAGGCTCTATTTGAAATTCCTTGACTGACAGGGTCCACAGCATCTCCTCACTGCCAATACAGCTGGGGTGGACCAGTCCCCTTGGGGTAAGTCAAGTAACCTTAACCCATGCCACACAGAGTTTTAAAGGAGCCTCCAAACAGAGCCTCTTCATTGCTCCCGATGGAACCTGGATGGATTCTTCAGTTCTTCCAAGCTTGCAGCATGCATAATATATTCACTGTATAAATTTAATAGGTATGGAAAAAGAATCAGCCCCACCTGTCTTTTTTTCTGATGTTAAATCCATTCTCAACATGGCTTCCTGTTCATTGTAAAAGTTTTCTTATCAAACTAATAAAATGCTTGGGTACAGCCATTGCTTTAAGAGACTTCCAGAGTTTTGAATGATCAGTGCAATCCAGAACAGAAGTTATTTTTGAAATTCATTTAATGTTTCCATTGTTCATCTAGTATTTGCTCAAATTTGATTTCTATCCTGAGATACATTGACTGTATTTGTTTTCTTTTTATCTTTGACACACCAAATTAACGATTAGTCTTTATCCTTGACATATCAATTTAATAACCATAATGATTAGCAAGTTGTTGCTTTGGTTGGAAATATGCAGAGGAGACCTTCAAACTGCAGTGGATAGACAATCGGTGAAATGATGATGATGGTGATGGTGAGGAAGAAGAAGAAAAATGTTTGGATTTATTTGGCTGAAAAAGTATTAATTCTCTCATTTTTGTTTGACAGGAGGAGTTTTGGTAATTGATGTGATCTATCAACAGATTTATATCTGGTGTCCTGCTTGTTGAGAAAAAGACCATATTATGTTTTATTTACAGATCTGAATTGTGACTCCAGCTGAATAATGTGTGACTTTTACTGGTTGTAACAATTGTTTTAACGTAACAAAGTTTCAGGCAAACACAGTGGTATCTCGGTATTCATTCTTAATTGTTTCCAGGAGGCGTGATGAGTACCAAACAATTTTTTCCCATAAAGAATAATGTAGTGAGTCACAAGGAAGCCAATACCGACATGTTTTAGCTTGTGCGTTGAGTACAAAACAAACAATGAGTACTGAGACAAAAGAATGTTTCTTTCTTTCTTTTTTTCTTTTTTTTGTGGCTAATGCTTATATTCTAGCTAATATAACTATAGGTTTTTGTACTTGGGGAATCAAGTAAAAGACTCAGTGCAGCTTTGTATCAAGCAAAGCTTTGCATCCTTGGATGACTCTTGCAATTTAGGAGCAGAATTACTGGATAACAATATCACATGAAAAATGCGAGTCCAGCTGCCTTGTCCCTTTCTCTGTCATGAGTCATAAAATTCCTCAGGTTCAGTGAACCTCAAGAAAGCAACACCTTCTTTTGAGAAGCTACCAGAAGAGTCCATGTTCCTATGAGAACAGGTCACCAAGCCAAAATACATAAAATGAGGAAACAAGCCCATACAGATCCATAGGCAGTGTAAAAAACAAAACAAAACCAGTGAGCAAATAAATGATTGAGCATTTATTTTTTTTACCCTAACCCTTTTTTTCCCTTCAATGAAAAAAAAAACTGCTGGACAAAAAGTTCTTTATGAGAATTTTACCCAAATGAGCATAGATTAATTCCAAGATTAACATCAGACCAACAATCAAGTAAACAATATCCCAATCAAGGAACTGCCAAACAGTAATCAGCCCAACCAAAGAACTTCTAAGACTACCCCACCAATCCCACCAGAGAGGGCGAGCCACTAGAATATTAACTGAGAGCAAACACGCTCTTTACTAGCACTGAGGATGTTACCTAGTTTGGGTAATGAAACATCTGCAAGAAAACAACCAATCTCAGAGAGCACCAAGGATCCCTCATACTAAGAATCCTGCTCATAAAGATCCAATGTTGGTCGCCACCATGTAAAAAAGATGTTGTGACTCTAGAAAGAGTTCAGAGAAGAGCAACAAAGATGATTAGGGGACTTGAGGATCAAACATATAAAGAACAGTTGCTGGAACTGGATATGTCTAGTTTTATAAAAAAAGAAGGACTAGGGATGACATGATAGCAGTGTTCTGATATCTCAGGGGTTGCCACAAAGAAGAGGGAGTCAAACTATTCTCCAAAGCACCTGAGGGTAGGACAAGAAGCAATGGATGGAAACTAATCAAGGAGAGAAGCAACTAAGGAGAAAGTTAGAACAATTAATCAGTGGAACAACTTGCCTCCAGAAGTTGTGAATGCTCCAACACTGGAAGTTTTTAAGAAGAAATTAGATAACCATTTGTCTGAAGTGGTGTAGGGTTTCCTGCCTAAACAGGGGGTTGGACTAGAAGACCTCCAAGGTCCCGTCCAACTCTGTTACACTATACTCTATTCTTTTTGTCCAACAGTTTATCTTCCATTGAAAGGGGAAAAAGGAAAAGGGTCAAGAGATCAGTGATCAATAATTGATTTGCTCAGTGGTTCTGTCTTGTTTTTTCACACTGCCTTTGTGTGGGCTTGTTTTCTCATTCTGTGTATTTTGGCTTGGTGACCTGTCCCCATAGGAACATAGACTCTTCTGGTGAATTCTCAAAAGAAGAAGTTGCTTCCTTGAGGTTCACTGAACCTCAGGAATTTTCTGACTCATGACAGAGAAAGGGACAATGCAGCATTTCTCACTTGATATTTCACATGATATTGTTATCCAGTAATTTTACTTCTGAGTTGCAAGACTCATGCAAGGATGCAAAGCTTTGCTTGATACAGAGCCACACTTACTTGATCTGTTACTTGATTCTCTGAGTATGTAAACCTCTGGTTAGATTAGCAGGAATATAAGAATTAGAGCCACATATAATAATATTTTTTTAAAAAAAGAAACGTCATAAAGGTCATTTGATATGGTCATACTCATTTCAACCCTGAGCTATAAATATTCTCATTTATTGGATTCTTAGTATCTTAGGCAATCTCTGTACAGAATGCTAAACTGTTATTAAAGGAAAATGCTGCTCTTTTGTATCTAATATTTTAAAGCCTCACACAGCCAGAAGTGCCAACAGACGTTTGTGAATTAAAAGAAATTCTCAGAATAGCAAAATTTTTCTTGCAGAAGTCATGCTATACTTTTGAAGGATGTGCTAAATATCCAACTTAGGCACAGTTCCAAAATTAAATGTGATTTAATGAAACAGATACAATGCCACTAAAATAATCTGGTGGAACTTAAGGCACATGAACCTCTGGGGCAGAACTTAAGATATATGAACCTCTGTGTCTCTTTATTAAAAAGAATGAAAACATGTCACATTTAAATAATTTAAATACAATATGGGGAACTGCACACATCTCAGATCTACAAGTCTATGGCCCCTGTAATATAAGCTTCCCATTAATATAATTAATTTTGTTAAATAGTATGTCTAGTATGGATAATATATATGCACGTTTAGAAATTATTATATTTGAAGTAAAAATACATCATAGCGCACTAGGGGAAAAAAACTAATTAGAAGGCATGATCTTTTACTTAAAAGGCTATTGGTAATCAAGGATAAAAAGCGAAGTTATGACCAAGGCAGAGTAGTGGGAAAATCATTTCCTCTGATCTGGACTCCATGTTCTTCTTGATGGTCAAGATATCCTTGGCTTTCTTTGCAGATTCATGATACTGTTGGAACATGTTGAGTTTATGATCCGCTAGTAGAGGGATGTCAAACTCAAGGCCCAGGGGCCAGATCCAGCCTGTAGGGTGCTTAGATTTAGCCCGCAAGGCCACCCTGGAAACAGTGAAGGACCGTCCTTTGGTGCCTCTGCCAATGAAAACGGAGCTCAGGAGGGCTGCACACAGCCTTCCCAAGCTCTGTTTTTGCTGGCAGAGGGTTGCAGGAGGCTGTCGTAGCCTAAAATGGAGCTTTGGAGTCCATTTTCACTGGCAGAGCACTTGAGCCCCCACAGGCGCCCCTGACATGAGTGACATCGAGCTGGCCACACCCATCCTGGCCATGGCCAACTCAGCCCCTTGAGGTCAAACCCAATCCTGATGCAGCCCTCAATGAAATCGAGTTTGACACCCCTGCACTAGTACTTCCCACATGCCTTGCTCTTAAGTCAGATTTCTCCCATGTTCTCCATTTCATTTTTCTTACATTTATATTTCTCCCTTTTAAATATCTGTTCCCTCTGTTCTAGTCTAAGCCTTTTTGAATGTTTTCCGTGTTTCTCCCAAGTATTAGCTATTGCTTCTTTGAATGGTTTGTGAATCTTTCGATCTCATCCCCAATACAGAGCACAATGCAGGAAAAAACATTTCACTTTCTTCAACATTGTAAGCATTCAGTGCTGGATCAATTTATTTATACAGTGTATTTATAAACTAGTAATAAAAATAATAATTATAATAACATCCATAGTTAAAATACCACAATTTACTTTTTATAGTAATTTATTTTACTTCATTTAATATATTTCAGTAATCTTTTATCCTCTAATTTCTACCTCTTTTGTCCAACCATTGATTAAACATATCCCATATTAAAAAATATTCTGTTTCTTCCTTATCTTTTATTATTGTCAGTTTATCCATCTCCACACAGTCTAATATTTTTCTAATTATACTTTCTGTAGGTATATCTTCATTTTTCCAGTATTGTGCAAATACAATTCTCACTGCTGTCAACACATGTATAATTAAATATGTAGTCCCTTTGTTGTAATTTTCTGGTAGTATACCTAACAAAAATATTTCTGATTTTAAATCTATATGTTGCTTTATCATCTAACCATGTATTTTCGTCCAGAATGTTTTCTTTTGGACAAGTCCACCACATATGAAAGTATGAACCTAGTATCTGATTATATTTCCAACATTTCACGGACATATTCTTAAACATCTTTGTTAGTCTTGCTGGTGGTAAATGCCACCGATAAAACATTTTATACTAATTTTCCTTATAAGAGGTTGTCATTGTCAATTTATAATTTCTATCCCAAAGTTTTTGCCATTTATTTAGTTCTATATTATATCCAAAGTTTTTTGCCCATGCTATCATTGTTTCTTTCACCTGTTCGTCTTCCATTTTAACACTTAACAAATAACTATATATACTGTATTTTTCGAAGTATAAGACACACTTCTCCCCCCTAAAAGAGGGTGAAAATTTGGGTGCTTCTTACACACCGAATGTAGCCCCACCCACCCGCCGGCCCTCATCCTTTGGCCTCTGCCTCCCAGCAATTTACCTCCTTGCAGCAAACAGCAAACAGCCCCTTTCAGCTTCAGCACAGTCTGATTAGCACAAGCAGGTGATTGTCGATTGGATCAGCCTCCTGACCCTCAACTGTTTCAGGCTGCAGGGATTGCCATTGCCGTGCGGGCCTCTGCTGTTTGCTTCAAGGTGGCAAATTGTTGGGAGGCAGATGCAGATTTTTTTTCTTGTTTTCCTCCCCCAAAAAGGTAGGTGTGTCTTATAGTCCAGAGCGTCTTATACTCTGAAAAATACAGTATATATATTTATTAATTTTTCATCCATCCCTAAAAATATCTGATCCAGTGCTGTTGGCTCTTTATAGAATCCATGTGTTTTTGCATCTTTCACATATCTTGATTGCATTTGCAGGCATGGCCACCGTGCTAAATCTACCCCTTGCTTTTGGAATTCCTGTGACGTTTTAAGTTCCCCATCTTCATTTAAAATGTCTTTATATGTTATAATTCTTTCCAAATTAATAACATTTGGATGTATCAGTGCTTCCATCATAGAAAGCCAGACTGGTATTTTCGTATAGTTTTTTGTTTTGATTTTTTCCCATACTAACAGTAATTAGTATGGGAAAAAATCAAAACAGAAAACTACGTAATGTCTTTGGAAATATCTATGTATTTTATTCTTATCATACCACAAAAAAGCGTGCCACCCCATTTGAAGATCATGTCCCTCCAATAATAATAATCTTCTACGTCTCAGTGCTGAATTGTCATCGTTCCAATGCTTTCCAATGCTGAAGGGCTTGTAAAGAAAGATGTGGGAACCACCACAACCATCACAATTTTAGATCTATGGTGTTTCAATTCAGTGGTCTGTATTTAAAATTATTTCTGGTGAGTTGCCCTGGCATTTTATGAAAAATATCATATGAATTAGTTAAATAAGATTGTCCTGGAATTTGATCCATTTCTTCTGAACTCTTAATTCTAGTTACATGGACAATAAATCCATACAATGATCTTGGAGAGAAGCCATTATCTTATTTATTTTTTGTAATAAGTTTTTATTTTATAGTATATAAAAAATCCAATTTCAATTAAACTGTGTTGACTGAGTACAAATCATTTTAGGAAGTAATATTCAAAAGTTTACAGCAATATTCATTGTATTTATATCAATAATCAATAATATCAATAATTATATATTATAATTATAATTATATATAATTATATATATAATTATATATGTGTGTGTGTGTTTATATATATATATATATATATATATATATATATATATATATATATATATATATATATATATATATATATATATATATTAATACCATTAATAGTCATACTATTTGTTTAACCAATTTAACACATCTTCCTTGTATCACTGATCCCTTCATATATTTCCCTGTTTCTAGCTCCTGTTTTTGTCAGCTAGAATAAGTCCCAAGTCAAAAAATATTCCGTTTCTTTCTTTTCCTTAATTGTGTTAGTTTGTCCATTTCTGCACATTCTAATATTTTTCTAATCACATCTTCATCAGTTGGGATCTCTTCACTTTTCCACTGTTGTGCAAATACTATTCTCGCTGCTGTTAATACATGTAAAATCAGATATACATTCCCTTTATTATACTTATCTGGTAAAATGCCCAACAAAAATGTCTCTAGTTTCAAGTCTATATGTTGTTTTATCATTTTTCCAACCATGTATTTTTGTCTAATATTTTTTCACTTTTTGACATGTCCACCACAGATGATAGTATGAACAAGGTGTCTGATGACATTTCCAACGTTTTGCAGATTTTTTCTTAAACATCTTTGCTAAACTTGAGGGTAAAAAATGGCATCCATAAAACATTTAATAAAGATTTTCTTTGTATGCAGTAGACATTGTTAATTTATAATTTCTATCCCATAATTTCTGCTATTGGTCTAACTTAATCAGCCAAAATTTTAGCCCATACTATCATTGTCTCTTGTTCATCTTCCATCTAAATACTTAACAAATAGCTATATATTTTCTTTATTACTTTTTCATCTGTCCCTCTTAATATCTGATCTAATTCTATTAATTATTTACTTAAACCATACATTTTAACTTTCTTCTCATGTCTAGATTGTATCTGCACATATGACCACCATGTTATCTCAATCCCATGATCACTCAATTCCTGTTTGGTTTTAAGTTCCCCTTTTTCACAACTAGTGAAAAAATTTCAGACCAGAAAGCCATATGATAAGTCCATCAGTCAAAAAGTGTAAAAGTATTTTTTTTAGCTTAGGGTATGTATATTCAAACAGAATTTTAAAAATGTGTATCTAAACCACTCGATAATTTCCCAGGATGGGTGCGATATAATCAGTACACTAATTATACCCAATTATACATCTCTACTCCTGGCCAGGTAGGTGATGCTGTCATGGTGCCAACTTGAGTGCCTAGGGGCTATGAGGGTCTGGATGGGAAAGAACCAATTTTGACTCAACCCTGGGTCCCTACCTTTTTAATTTCTGGAGATCACTCAAGACTTGGCTCTTCCCCCAAATGCTGAGATAGAGTGAGGTCAGTGCAGGATGAGTATATCATGGGTTGCATCAGTGAAGTATGATTGCAGGGCCAGGTGTTTTTGTTTTAGGTTGTATTGCCTTTTGTTTATAGATATATAAATGAGTTTTAAGCCTCTCTCTGCTTCCAGTTTGGTTTTAAGATGGGAGGCTATACTAATGTCTTAAATAAATTTAAATAAAAATATAATCAGAAGCTTAAACTTTTCCTAGACTTTAGATACAGTCTGTAGAGGGACTTATTTGAATGCTTCTCTTTGAAGAACTAAGCATTTCAGATTAGCACATGAAATTTCCAAATGATTAAAGCAGGCATTTTTAAGTTAACAAATCAATAAACCAAGCCAGCTTTGTTTTGTACTTTTTATTACCAAACTTACTTCGATAAGACTGATCTTTCATATTATGCACAAACCATGATATTGCAGCAAAAATCTTACCTGATTCAATCATTTGATAGGATATCTGAATATGTACATATCAACCCATTTCTTCTTTTGAAAATGAATAATTTCAATCCATTTCTTCTTTTGAAAATGAATCATTTTTCCCTTTAGCTTGAGTTCCCAATTGCTTTTAAACAAGAAGATAGGGCAGGGATCCCCAACCCCCAGGCTATGGACCGGTGTGTCCTGTTAGGATACAAGCTGCCCAGCCGGAGGTGAACGGTGGGTGAGCAAAACTGTCCATGTGAGGGATATAGGTTGCACACTCCTCCTTCTGCCTCCAGTCTGTGGAAAAATTGTCTTCCATGAAAGTGGTCTCTGGTGCCAGAACAATTGGGGACCACTTTGATAGGATAATGAAGCATTCATGTAGTATATTTCTATTCCTCTTGCAAAGAAAAATCTAACATACCAAACATACAAAAATCATACACACAAAGGGAAGTAGTCAAAAATGGCCTAGGAAACTGATGAAGAATAGACGTGCACTGGAGGAAGAAGGACATCGGTCAAAAGATATGTTTGATATCGTCTTTACTTCTTGTTCATTTGTATCAATATCAAGTCCAATAACATTGAAAAAAACTGCTCTTATGGTCATATGTCAAGTACTCTGTTTCTTTAAACCTCTTTCCAAACTAAGTTATGTAGAAGCATTGAATTGGATTGGATTTTATGACAGATTAATTTAAATGTAGAACATTTCTTCTTTCAGGGCTACAAAATTTGGATGACCAGTAAATAGCAGCAGAGAGATAGAAAAATACCAAGATTACTAGTGATTATGGCTGCTCAAATAATGCCCCCTTGTCCATTCCATATGGAGGAATATTCAAAAACATCCACATAGTTATGTAGCCAAGTTAGGACAAAAGAATGCATTTGATGATAATCAGGACCATCCATCCATCCAATTAATGTGCCACCCATTTCACTATCCAGAACAACTCCCAGTGGCTTCCAATGGCATTAAAGCATAAATAGGTATGTCGTGGACCATGCCAGTTAAAGAATTCTGACAGACAGGGTCCAGGAAGAGAGCTGCTCTGCCATTGTGCTACCCTGTGGAAAATTCTCTCCCCTTCCCCATCATCAGAACTGAAGCAGGCCGCTTGCTCTCCTGGCCTTCCAGAAAGGAATGAAATCATAGTTTAATGGCCATTGTGGGGAGCCCATAGGAGCATACAGCTGTGTGGCTTGTTAGCACTCTCTTTGCCTGTTAATTTTTAACAGTTTTTAATCACCTTTGCCTGATTGTTAAATTTTTAACTTTTATATACTGTTTTCATGTTTTAGTATTTATTACACACCGCCCAGAGTCTCTGTGTGAAGAATGGAATGGAATGGAATGGGAATAGGAATAGAATTCTTTATTGGCCAAATGTGATTGGACACACAAGGAATTTGTCTTTGATGCATATGCTCTCAGTGTACATAAAAAGACAAGATACACTCGTCAAGAATCACAGGGCACAACACCCAGTGACAGTCATACGATACAATAAGCATTTGGCTTATTGGATATGGACTATTTTAAAATGTGATAAATAACTATAAAAGCATAAAATTAAATGAAGGTTAAGAACCAAGAGCACAGAGGTACTCTCTGTCTCTCACTCAACCAACTCCAGTACAGTGCACCCACACTGGGGGGCCCACCCAACAGGCAAATTAACACATATTTTCTCACTGCTTCTAGTCCCACAGTTTTTAATACCAAGCTGCGGCTTTTCTAAGTTTAAGCATGTTGTCCAAACAAAAAGTATCATTTCCCACTAGGAGTGACTGTACCCTAATAAGTGCTAAATAAATAGGATTCAAAGTGCTATATTGGAATGGTAGCCAGTCTGAATTTGGACAGTTCATTTAATCATAGTCAAGCCACTAAATGTTGATAAAGGAAGTCTGCAGAGATTCTCAGTCATCCAGGTCATGGTTGTCCCAAAAGTGCTTTTTCAGCACTTAACCCTAACCCTAACCCAGGGGTCTGCAACCTTAAACACTCAAAGAGCCATTTGGACCCATTTTCCACAGAAAAGAAAACACCGGAAGCCACAAAACCCTTCCCGTGCCTGACGGCCACAAAACTAGCTTATGTAGTTGAATTAAACGTTCTGTTTTCTTCTGAAACTTTTCTTTTCTTGGATTTATCCATGGTTGGCCTACCAGGCATTGAAAAGCTCAGTAAATTGTGTGCCGTTGGGTGTTGTACATTGGCGGTTGTTACGCATATTTTGAGTGACAGGGTGTCGCAGTAGAGGGATGAAAAAGTCACATGCGGCTCAAGAGCCGCAGGTTGCTGACCTCTGTCCTAACCCTTGCAGGAACCCTTCCATTATATTCCTTGTGTTGATAAGGAACCACCCATGAAAGCAGCAAGGAGATGGTGTGTCATGCACTGTTACGACTAGAATGGTTTAGCTTACTGGAGAAGCTTTAGCTGTGCTATCCAAAAGAGCCTCAAGGTAAACAAAAAATAAATAAAATAAAATCCAGACTTAAAATATACAATAGCACTTTTATTGCAACAATTGCTTGCAAGTTAAAATGTAGTTGGCAATTTTATGAGATTCAAAACATGTTCTGAACAAAAGCAAGTCTTTATACATCCACATTTGCCTAATATGAATGTTTTACAGATTAAATGTAAGTTTCCAATAGAAATTAAATAATGTAAGGAAAAATATGAAAAGTGCAGTAGAGCAAACAAATTTTATCTACTTAATACTGTATCTTAATAATGTAATCTTCTCCAGCAGGAACACTTTCTCAAAAGTTATCAGTGGTCTGTATCTTTTTAAACTGAAAAACAAGGCCCCGTTTCAGTTCCAGACTAAAGACTTTAACATATGAACAACTGTCAGCAAGAAAGTCCCACTGAGAACTATTTTGCTAGTTACTACATTTGGAGCATTGTTACACAAATTCCATTGGCAGCACCTGTATCTGAAGTTTTTTGTTCCGAACGAATTTGAAATAAAGTCTACATTGCAGTCAGAATACTTCCAGCAGCGAGATGAATTTTTTACACCTTAAAAAGAAAAAAAAAAACCCCAAAGATTATAAAGTTAGGTTCTATCCTACATAATTAAAAAAAAGTTTTCTCTGCATATAGGTGAAAATAGTCTTTTCAATAATTTCAGTCTTTTTAATCAGTTGTTAAATTAAAAATACCTTAAATGATATTGTAAGACTATTTGTACCCCACTTTTCTATATAAAATCCCAAAAAAGTTTTTAAAAGTTGCTGTAAAGATTTTGAATTGGCCCAAATCCTTAGTCAAAAAAAAAAAAAAAATCAATCTTATTTAATTGGGAGATTTTACCATCTCTGTTTTATTGCTCATCTATCCTAAATATAAATATTTGGCCTATTTATTAGGCCAAATAAGACAGAAAAAAATAAATGTTTTTTTCCCACCAAAAAAGGAGAAAGTAAAATAAGCAATGATGCCTTAGCCACTCATTAGAAAACTTTAAGTCATAGTTTGAATAATTGTTTTAGTAAAACAAGAATTTAGTAGCGTTTCCGTGAAAATACAACCTGCTCCGAAAACAAGCCCTAGCCCGATTTTCATATCTACACCTCATATAATCCCTACCCCAAAAATAAGCCCTAGCTAAGCCCTGCTCACCACTTGGTTGTACAAGGTGGAGTGAGGCGCATGTGTTAAAATCAAGATAGGGCAGGGTGGAGCTGCCCTACACCTGCTTATCTTAGGACCGCCACAACCACGTCTCCCATGCCCGACACCTGTTGCGCTCCTGCTTGACTTCTGTGGCCGGACGCTGCGTGGTTTGTCATGCTGGTGCTGCCGCTCGCACAACAGCAAACCACACCACATGGCCTCCTGCTGCAAGCGGCAGCACTGGAACAAGCCATGCAGCATACTTCCACAAGCAGCAGCACTAGTGTGATGCAAAAGGGCAACGGCGTGACAGGTATCCGGGTGTAGGAGGCATGGCTGCGGTGATCCTAAGGTGAGCGGGTAAGACATCCTCTGAAAATAAGACCTGGTGCTTATTTTGGGGCCCCAAAAGAAAATAAGATTAGGTCTTATTTTCAGGGAAAATAATATTTGTACTTTAGTACAAATAGAACCACAGTTGCATAATTCTAACTGTTGAAAATAATGTTGAAAACAAAGAATACCAGAAGAAGAGTAGCTATTGTCATTTTCAGCTGAATTCACAAAATGAATTAACAAAATAATCCCAAATTGTGTTGGAGAAGGAAATTACTTGAGCAGAGGGTTGGATTAGAAGACCTCCAAGGTTTCTTACAATCCGGCCCTGAGCCCACTATTAGCTTTCCAAAACTATTAACTGTTCTTCCAAGACATAAGATTTTCAGCATCAATTCTCCTCCATTTCCCTGCTTGCCTTGGTATTTGGTTGGTTCTGGACAACCCTATTTTTTTTCCAATCACATTTTCTTCTCAAGAAAATGTAAGAAGTCTCTCTGGCATTTTCATTCTGCAACATTCTCCCTGGAGATTTGTTATATCTGCACCTTACAGTGTTATCAGTACTTTTTAAAAGAGTACTAGAAACATAGATCTTCCCCATCCTAGAGGTAATGTGGTGGTGGGAAGTGTTTTTGTTTGGTTTTATCTCTGCAAGTGGGAAAGAGAGCCAGTTTAATTTAGTGATGAAGGCATCAGGCTAGAAACAGGAGACTGAATTCTAGTCCTACCTCAGGCCAATCATTCTTTTTCAGCCCTGCAAAGGAGGCAATGGCAAACTACTTCCAAAAAACTTTGTCCAGAAAACTGCAGGGATTTGTCCAGGCAGTCACCAGAAGTAAAAAAAAAAAAAAAAAGACTCAAAGGCACACATGAAAACAGTGGGGGTGGGCAGTGTTTGATTGTTGTTCCCTCCAGATGACACGTTATATTGACATTTTATTGCTGACTTCATTGTGTGCATATTAAACTGCACAGAATAATTAAAATCAGTCTAAATATCAGATTAATAAATTTTTATATTTCTTCAGAAATTAAATATAAAAGAGATAAAGTAATACTCACCCTGATATACTATTAAGCAAGTATCTTTATCACCTGTGCAGGTTATATTTTTGTCACAGTTCGCAAAATCACAATTGTAGCACACTAAAGCATTTCCTAAATAAAGGGAAAAAAGAAACTAAACACAATGTTCCCTTCTGAAACAGAATCCCTGTTAGAAAACATTATAAGTAGTCCTTTCTTACTGTTTTGTTTAGCAACAGTTCAAAGTTTTAACAATGTTAATAGCAATAGATTTATAGTATATACCGCTTTACAGTGATTTACAGTCCTCTCTAAGCGGTTTACAGAGTCAGCATATTGCCAACAATCTGGGTCCTTCATTTTACCCACCTCAGAAGATGGAAGGCTGAGTCAACCTTGAGCCTGGTGAGATTTGAACTGCCAAAATGCTGAACTGCCAGTCAGCAGAAGTAGCCTGCAGTACTACACTCTTAACTATTGTGCCACCATGGCTAAAAAAACCAGCTTTGCGAACAATCCATGTATTTACAACTATTGCATCATCATTCAGTGTTTCATGACTAGCTCCTGACAAGATTTCAGATTTCCAAAAATCTTGGCAGGGAAACTATATCGTTTCCAGGAGTCAAAACTGACTCAAAGACACACACACAAAAAATATGCTAGTGAAACTGGATCACTAGGATTACTCCAACAATTTGACTGGTTATAAAAGACAGTTTCATACAATTCAAACCAAGAATCTGTCATTCAAAGGGATATTTTTTTTCTATCATTATTATATTATCTGTATAATTCCAAACCATCAAACTAAAACTCAGTTAGCCCTTTGAATAATGAGCCACCTTTGTCTCCCTGTTCTATTCTTCTGGTCCCTGCATTGCTACCGTGGAGTTCACTTGCTTACCTGAATGGAGGAACAAAGCCAGAACAAAGGTAGTAATGACAGCAGTGACCAAAAGGGATTTCATCTTGTTTCTTCTATCCAACCTACAAAATAAAAAAATAAGTTGTCCTATCAGATGTTCTAAACCTAAAATAAACACAATAATCTAAACTGAACAACAGTATTTGTATCCTTAGCCTCAACTTTTTATAGCCTTTGTCAGTGATGGCTAACCTTTCCCTGACCAAGTGCCCAAAGCGTGAAAATGCAATACTTCCACAGCCCTGCGCATATTCCCCCCCACACTTGTGCCCACCCCCTGCATGCACCCTGCCCCCCCTGCATGCAGGCCCTCTCACATGCATGCGCATCCCCTGCACGTGGCCCCACCCCCGTGCATGCATGTATTTCCCCCACACGCACCCCACCTCCCACGCATGTGCCCCACCCCCGAGATCCGAAGACCAGTTGGCTGGTGGGAGGCACACACGCATGCGCAGCAGAGCTGTACTGAGGCAATGGCTCAGATGCCCACAGAGAGGGCACTGTGTGCCACAGGTTTGCAATCACGGGCTTATGTAATTATGCCAGCCTTATATAAAACTTTTATAAGTGCTAAATAGGAATAAAATTTTTTCCAGGCACATGACAGAATATTCATGAAAGGCAATGACCCTGACCCTGAAGAAAAGATCTGTTAAATTACTGGCCTCTAAAGTGAAACCACTAAAAAAGTATTACTAAATTTGAAAGCACTCTTGTGTGTCAAATAATTGGAATTTATCACAATATGAAGAAAAATGTTTATGTACTAAACCCACTACTCCATTTCATTGTTTCCAAAATACACTCTTGCTGGAAATCTCTCACCATTAGCTGTATCATTTAAATTGATTTTTATGCATTATCACATGGGACTTTTGTCTCATAAAGCATCAAAATCCCAAATGAATGCAAGCATTTCTTGAGCACAACAGTAGAAATGGCAATTAAAGTGCACAAGGTCACCTCATTCCTATTGGCAGTAAACAGTATAATGCAAAATGAAAAAAAGGAGCAAGAAAAACAACAAGAGAAAACAGCTAAAACTAGTCATCATCAGTACTATTAACTATATATTTCCATACATTTCAATCCTTTTTCTACCACACCCATATATTGCGTCATACTCCGCTTTTTCTTAAAAATTCTCACCACTGTTTTTGTGGATGTATTAAGTCCTTCTAGCCATATTTTCAATCCTCTCTATGCACATCCTTAACAAATTAAAAGTAAGTGCTCTATATGTGGCAAAGGTATGAAGCTGGCAATCTAGTTGCCAACTGCTATACTTCATTAAAAAGTCACACGAAGGTAGTTAAAAGTACATTATGTCTATGCTGTAGCACCAAATTCAGATTTAAGCATAAACTAAAGGAACAACAGTTTAGGCCTCATTCGGTGAAGGTTCCCAAAAGGCCTTAAAACCTGGCTCTGCCAATTGGCCTGGAGCCAAGGATGGGGCGTGTCATCCTGGAAGTAGTTAATTGGTTGGGAAAACATTCTGCCTCCACTTTTGTTTGTATCTTTCCCTTTCCCTTAGCCATTTTTGTTATGTTTAGTGGCACTATTTATTGTCTCAAGATTTTAAACCTAAGGTCATCTGACGGTGCGATGGCCGGCTTATGAATTTAATAAACACAAGTTTTACTTTTGAGAAATGGAGGAAGAAAATGTTTAAAGCTGTATCCGATAGCCAATTTTTCTAATTTTTGCAAAGGAGGAGTTCATTCAATTCGGATTTTTCATTTTTTAAACCTTGCTTGCAGGTAACAAAAAAGCACACTTTATTTAGGTGTATCCTGCCTTTTATTATTTTTGCAAATAACCCAAGCCTGCGGTGTGTTTGTCTGCGGGCGTGTGCGGTAGGTGCTCATCGAAGATCCTGTTTTGCCGTCCACCTTTGACAGACCCTGTGGTGCAATATAGGAAAGAAGCCTTCACGCTTTTACATAACTTAGGGCTCCACCAAGTTTCCATCTGTCACAGGCGTGCTATCTTGTTCCTGTGGTGGGGCGCCCGCGCCTTTTGAGTGGAGCAACAAGGCTGCGGGCAGCGACAAGGCGCCGTCTCCAAAAAGGTGAGCCGCTCCAAAAGAGTTGAAGTGCAGCTGTCAGTTTCGCACGTCCATTAATAACTTTTTTTTTAGGGGGGCAACCGAGTCCAAAATGCTTGCCCGGCTTTTACCTTTCACAGCGTTGGCTTGAAGGCGGCCACCCGCTTTCCCCTAACTTTCCATTTACATTAAGCGCAGGGAACAAGCTGGAAAGAAGGAAAAATGCTTACCCCGAGGAGGGAGGGAGGGAGGGGGAGAGAGAGAGAGAGAGAGAGAGAGAGAGAGGAAAGCAACCAGGCAGGACTAAACCGCTATTTATTTTTAATCTTTTTTTTTTCTTTGCCTCCCACTCGTTCGCCTTTTCTTTTGTGCCTCCTTGGTATTCCAATCCCGCGTTAAATCCAAGCTAAAACCCGAGGGTAGCTAGGGTCAAAACTCCACGCTACGCCGCCCCCCCACGACAAACGACCTGCGTGCGGCTGACTCAAGCTAGCAATCCGGCCGCTAGCGGGTTGCAAAGGAGCATTTGAGCAATCAAACTCAAGCGCCCAGGCCCTGCCAGAGGCCTCGTTTTCAAACGGGAGAAAACAGCCAATACTTACCAGGCAAACGGAGACGGCCAGACGAGACGAGACTAAGACTCAATGCCGCGTCACAGGAAAAACACGCCCGACTCTGCCGAAGCTTCTCAGCTCACGTCTGGCGCTCTCAATTCGGCAAAGCAATATATATATATATATATATTTAAAAAAAACTCGGCCGAGGCGGAGCCAACCTCACGTTGATTTTCACTGGCTAGTTTGCAGATTTCCCGATCCTGATTGGCTGCGTGATCATGGAGATCGCAGAATAAAGAACTATTTCTTGGCTTTCAACTACAGGGTTGAGCCAATATTTGGGAGATTAATCACAAAAGTTGAGGAGAGTGATGCGTACCGTAATAATAGGAATATCAGAGAGGAGGGGGAGGGAAACAGCATATTTCAATACATTTTAACCATTTTATTCCAGGGGTGGTGTATGTATGTATGTATGTATGCATGTATGACAGTTACAATATAGCAATAGGAACGGAAATCCAAAATGCTCGCTCTTTTACGAGACCCTCTCTCAGGGTAATTGGCAATCTCCAATTCCTGATGACGGAAGCTATCCCGTGGTACGTATGCTATATTGCTCCACCGGCCGCGCCCAAAACGTAACTATGATAAACTACAGATTTAGGACGCGCTCAGAATATGTAGCAGGTTCGGGCTACATTCTTAAAGTGACTTATTTTATCTATATGTGCTTCGGAGTCTGATCCGGAGCAGTATTAGAAGATCTATCTAAACACAGATGAGCCAATACACCACCAATTTTTTATTCAAGATCCTTTATTCTGCATACAAGTAATGTGAATTTTGATTTTGAAAAATGTGGATTTCCAATGCTGCTTTAAGTAGGAACACCTGTATTTCAAATGCTACAACATATAACTGCATGAAACTTTAAACACATAAAAACTTTATTAGAGGAGAGTTTTTAAGTGGCAAAAAATACATTTACCATCCTGTATCTTCATTTTCTATTTTGGAACCTTCTAATGCCAGAAATCATTGATGTCATTTAAAAGACCATACAAACTGGGAGAAAGAATGTAAACTAGTTAATTGATAAATAGATATTGTGGTATGAAAGAATAGTACTATTATGCAAAACTGTAAGCAATGAGAACTATATTCTTTTTTCCCTTAGTAATTTGATAATTTCTACTACCAACAAATAAACTGCATTTCAATTCTCTTGAATTGTGCCTGGTTTTCATGGCACAATAATCCATGATTTAACCAGTTTTTCCAAATTAATCATTGGCAGTGTTGACCCAATGTCTTCTGAACCATAAAGTAGTCAAACACAGTGTAGCCTATCAAACTGGAAACACACAGCCAACACCCTTTGGTGTTTCATAGGTAAAGCTATTTTCTATATTCACACATTAAGCTCACTCTGGTCTATTTTTTTTTTTAAATTTGATTTATATGCTGCCCTTCTCCGGAGACTCAGGGCGGCTTACAGTGCATTAAGCAATAAGCAATATTTAAACTCTTGTCTTTTTATAATCAATTTGTAACCAAATATATTAAAAATCTTGTATTTCGTTATTGCTTATGTTATAAATACAGCCTGTTTCCCTTGTATCAGGGTCTTCACGTGCAATCTTACTGAACATGTCCATGTGTTCTTGACCTGGTTTTGCAAACCTGTCACAATTTTTTTGCTGACTGAAGTCCTCTGCATGAATAGGCAAAATGTACCTCACTTAAGAAGGTTGAGAGGAAACTTGTAAGTCTTGAAATAGCATGGGACAGAGTTTCCGTATTAACAGATTTTTCTCCAACAGTTTTAATATCTCTTTTTCATGGATTCCACCACCACCACCCCCAAAAAAAATCAGTGAGCACTAATTTGGTCCTTGCTAGAATCTCTTCTAATTATTTTTTTTTCTTAAAAAACATTTTGATAGTTTCCATAAGAATCTTGAATTCTCACTCATGTTTCTAACTCCATACTTTCAGTACCATTAAAAGAGTGATCTTATACATCAGATCCCACTGAATTTATACAAACATATTTTGCTCCTTCCATATGGCCATTAGCACCAGATTTCTCCTTTAATTGCTGGGGAAAGCAGGATGTAATCCAGGAAGGTTTTTGTTTTGTTCTGATTTGTTTGTTTGATAAGGTGAATACTGACCTGATGAAAGACTGCAAGTCTTTTATGAAATTGATATTCCCATTGGTAAGTCCCATTGGACTTTTTAAAATCCAGAGTGGGGAGAAGTATCTGCAGAAAATATTTTTCTTTCTCTTTTATTGTTCCACATTTAACAAGCACATTGTGTAGTAATATTGTGTCTTTTCTTTTTCTTTTTTTCCATCCTTATCCACCTTTTATTATTGTAAGTAATATTGTGTCTTTTCTTTTTCTTTTTTTCCATCCTTATCCACCTTTCCTACTTTTGTCAATCACCTCAGTTCAGCTCATCCATTAAAAATATAAAAGTATAAACATAATTTGAATACATGAAAAGAGTAAGTAAAAAGGAATATTAGGACAGGGACGGTAGGCACGCTGGTGCACTTATGCACGCCCCTTACAGACTTCTTAGGAGTGGGGTGAGGTCAACAGTAGACAGTTTAAGGTTGAAGTTTTGGGGGTTTGGGGAAGAAACTACAGAGTCAGGTAGTGCATTCCAGGCATTGACCACTCTGTTACTGAAGTCATATTTACTGCAATCGAGTTTGGAACCGTTTACCTTGAGTTTGTTTGCTCGTGTATTGTTGTAGTTGAAGCTGAAGTATTCATTGACAGGAAGGACATTGTGGCAGATAATTTTATGTACTATCCTTAGGTCAGACTGAAGTCAGTGTAGTTCTAAATTGTCTAAACCCAAAATTTGGAGTCTGGTGGCATAAGGTATTTTATTGCGGTTAGAGGAATGGAGGACTCTTCTCATAAAATATCTTCCTATAAAATATCCATTCCTATAGCCTTCTTGCTTTCTCTGAATCGTTACTCAAAAAGTAACTCAGCTATATTTTGAGGGTGAAATACTATGGGGCAAATGTTGTGGGAGACATCCAATCTGATATTGACATATGTTCCTCTTGTCTCAGGATAAAAAAATTATCATGGGGCTACAAAAGTCTCAAAGAAAAAGGAAAGATGTAATAGATTTCAACTTGTAAAATAGATTTAATGAATACATGAATGCATAGTTAGAAATGAATGTCTAGCTATAAACAAAGGCCTAAAATGTATGTCAGAAAGTCAAAATTGATGTCATTGAGGCTGTTTTGAATAGTGTGAAAGTAATAATTCATAGGTTGGTGATAGTTACATATTATCCTCTAATGAACAATGATAACAGAAGAACCAGATAAGAATTTGACGTGGGGGGAGGGGGGATGTGCAACATTCTGAAGGAATGCTCTCCTGGAGAAGAATATTCTGCTAAATCGTATGAATGGATGGAATGGATGAGCACAAAATGGTTGATTAAGCCATTCAGAAAAATTAAGAATAAATTACAATGGTGAATATTTAGTCACTGTCTCCTTAGTTTCATATACATCCTTAAAGCTGTAGTATAATTAGGACTGGTAGCTCCTTGGTGATTTCAGATTAAAATGATCAACAGAGACAACATATATTATGTTGAGAAATATTATAGGACATGCAAGTGATTACAAAGTTCATATCCAAATCCTGCAAGGGCCAGGATCAGAATGGAATTAAGGCTGTAATCCTATATTCAATGGGGATTTTCTTCCAAATATATAGGATCTGTATTTCAATATACCCATATGACTATAGCTCTGTTCAAATGTGATTTCTCTTGTTTTGATAAAATCAGCATGATAAACTAATTTTATGTATAACAATTGGGAAAGTTTAAATTTACACCAAAAATTATGTGTTAACATAATTTTTTGCCTTAAAATTAGGCTATAAATAAGGATGGGAAAAGATTCCTCTTTCCATCCTTATTTATATTTATGAAATGTCTGCAAGAAAACAAGCAAGCACCAAGGACCTCTCAAGAGATTCCTATATGACTATGAAATAAATAATTTCAGTTTTAGTGGATAATTTCCACAATATCCAGAATCCAGATACTGAAGCATCCAATCTGGTAGAGGAGGGATCAAGTGTGGAGCTAGCCTGGAGACCCTGAGCAACTACAAAAAATCTAGGGCCAATCTCTCTCCTAAATTCCTTGGGGCGTTATATAATTATTTACAAGACTGGGGATATTCATGCGTTATAGGCAGAACATAAAGTAATTAGCTCGAACTCTATAGATGTGGGTTGTTCGTGCCTGACAGATATAAAGGAAACCGTTTTTAAAGTAATAATATTGGCCTGATGTAGGTTCCATAATTAATCAGGGCACTGATAGAGGTCACATCCATTTCCAGTTAGTCACAGCTTTCTCCTGAGAGAAAGCACAGTAAAATTAGAAGTCTTTCTATCATCTAAAAAAAAAAACCCTCACTGCTGGCTCTAAAGAAATTTCCTCTTTTACATGTTTAATATTATAAAATGTGCATAACCATATAGGATATAAAGCCTAGAAATTGTAGAATAAGGTGCTATTCATCTTGGTACCTCTAATTGGGTTTGACCAATTCATATAATTGTCAACCAGCACAGTGGTGGGTTGCCCCCGGTTCTATAGAACCGGTAGTAAAACCGGCGAGAGGCTCCGCCCACTGACCCCGACGTCATCAGAACGCTTCTGCGCATGCGCAGAAGAGCGAGCGAGGCAAGCATGCACAGCCCTGTTGCAAACCGGTAGTAAAGGTAAGTAGAACCCACCCTGAACCAGCGTAACAATTAAAAGACTGGAAGCCCAAAACCTTTGCAAGACATTAGGTTGAAAATGGCTATGTTAAAATTTCTAGATGTGCTTATTGAACTAGACCCGTCCATTGTTCACTGGGATCAATATATCAGTGTGCCAAGGATCAAGTGGGATCAAAAAGAGGTAGGCAAAGGAGAGAGGAATTGGTTGCTAGTTACATTACTGAGAATTGAGAGTATGTGGAGATCTAAGGTCCACAACTATATTAAGCATATAATGTATAATATTTATAAATACAAAACCATTTCAAGTTTGTTAGTATAATATAATGATATCCTATGAAATTTACTTACTATATTTTCAGCCTTGTGAATCTGGCAGATTCTGCCCATGCAATTAGTTTATTACATAGTGAATTATTAACCATTGTTATTATTTTTTAATCAGCAGAGTTGTGTAGTCACTGACACACAACTGTGTGCATGAAAAATAGTGTAATTCTGCAGGGCCATCATAGCCAGCTGCAAACATCTAGATTATCAGCAAATGGTAACACAGGGTTAATTCTATATATTTATATTCTGAAGAAGGTCTGAAGATGTTTACTTTAAAGTATTAGATAATACTTTATAGTATTATACAGCCTCATAGTGTTTACTGTGATACCTTTGTTAAATATGTAATAACATACATCGAACATGTTTTGTACAAACAGGTGATAAGTTTTTTTCTTGTTGAATGAAATTTGACCTGTTGTATTCCATCTTAAGGATTAAAAAAAACAATAGCTGGTTTGCTCACCACAATAGGGTAAAATGTGATTGTTTACTTTGTTGCTGAAGTGACGGTGGTGAATTCAGCCAGGATAGTTGTATAATTTTAAACAACTTGGTTAAATAAGTATAGACAGAGGGACAGTAATTTTCCTTTTGGTTTCTCTATTTCTCAAAACTCAGTTTCATTGCATTCACATATGGTGCTAGTCTGTTTACCAATTCCCAATAGTTGGAAGATTTTTGTCTTCTTTTGGCTCTCTCAGTTCTAACTGAATCTGTATACAGACCCTACTAATTCCTTCATTTAATTAGTGGGGGAAAGTGAATAATCTTTGCCCATCAGCTTTGCCTCCTTGGGCCATATTAGTTCCCACTGAAATAAGTTATAGTAATATTATAGGCTACTAATCTTCAGATCCAAAACCACAGGATTTATACATACCAAAGCAAAGCCAAGATTCTCTCAGGAATCTTTATACATATAGTGTAAGTAGAACATATTGCACATAGTTGTTTCAATACTTTTTAAGATATCAGCAGTTCTAAATATATGGAAAAATCTGCAAAAGAATGTTAACAATTGTCCATATACAATATACTTTTAAAATGTGCCTATCATAGGAAGGACTCTGTTAAGTACTTCTCTATTTAATAAAGTCTTCACAGAAAACAATGCAATGAAAGGGGAAGATTACACTTTTAAATTAAGCTCTGTCAATATTAGGTTCTTTGTCTAAATGTGCTAAGGAATAGGAAATAAGTTTTGAAGCAGCAAAGCTCTATAGTTACCGAGTACACTACATAAAGTGCCACATATATATGAGTTCTCTCCAGAGCAGTTAGCTTAATACCTGGATAATAGGTAAAGATTGCAACAGCATGTTAAACAGATAGAAGGTCAAATCTGTCAATGTAGGACTATAAACAGTGGGATCCTACAACTATTTGTCTTGGTAACCTTGTAAACATGTTTAAGATGAGCTTGCATTAAAAGTGAGTTGTGAAATAGAGTATCCATGTTTACTGATAAACATGCAGCTGTTGAAAGTGATGAAGGAAAAATATATAAATTTGCTTCCTTACAAAACAAATCTGCCCAGAAATATGATAAATAAGCACTTTCGTTGCCATGGATTAACCAGAGATTATATATTAAGGAGAAGACTTAATAGTCAAAGACAATCAACATGCACTGAGTGAGAGTACTTTTTTTTCCACAAAATTGGTTTTCCATTTTTATATATTTCTTCTCCATTTCTTTTTTGGTTTAGCTTTAACACTCTTTTGGTTAAAAAGACATTGCTTCTTCAAATAGCTTTAGTTGCTCTAGTAAAAGTGCTTGTGTATCTGGAAGAATTGGGATATGCAGAGAATATATTACTTTGAATCGCCATATTATCGGGACATCATCCAAATCACAATCACTGCCGAAATACCAAGGGGAGTAGTATTGACGAGGAGGCTTGGACTCTTATTGCAGAAATCTCTTTGGCAGCAAAGGTGTCTAAAGCTGTCAACGCTAAATTCCTGGGCTACAACATCTTTGCTGCATTTTGACATTTTCCAGCACCTGTACGTTCTCAAATTCACTGTAAAGAAAATCAAAATATAACTTGAGATCTATTTTGCTTCTGATGGATTACAAGCAAGAAATTCATTTTCATATAATGAAAAATCACCTATTTATGTTATTCCAAATAACAGTTTAAAAACAAATCATTTCCTTGATTTGCATTATCTTCCTTTTCCAATATTTGTTTTACCATATGTAGATCCAGAGATTAGCACACTTCTCCTCAGAGAAGTCCATGACTGTTTTTAGAAGGACTGTAATCCAGTACAGCAGGGGTGTCAAATTTGCAGCCCACGGACCGGATGCGTCACGCGCTGGCCACGCCCACACCCAGTTTAGAGAAGGGGGAAAAAGTCATGAAACGTCATGTGATGCCGCCGTGACGGCAGCAACCTGCAGTAGAGATTGCTGTAGGAACAAGAGGTCAGAGGCAATTTTCATTGCCACTTATACCATTTTCTTTAATGTTCTGGAAGGTTTCAAAGTACTCTGGGAATTTCTTTAGGAAAAAAAAGTCGGTAATACCTAACTTTTTCTTTCCTGAACTTTTCTCCAGTAGAGGCATTTCACAAAGATCTCTGCTGCACTGGAATCACCCAAAATAACTTAATGGTTTACATAGCATCTTTTAGTTTTAAAGCACAAGTATAAAAGTTACTGTCTCTGCTGCTCAAGATTAGAAATTGAAGAGTTAATCTGGCTATAAACTTTTGCCTAGTTGCAAGAATGGTATTTTAATTTTGTTATCTATGGATTGAGAGTTCCATGAAGAAGATGCTGTGTGGACCATTGGCATATAGGAAGCTGAGTGAGCATGCTTCAAAAAGGATTCAGAAAGACTTCGGATCTTGAATGGGCATAATGCTTCTCTATTTATTCAAGCAGCCCGTCTTCTGTGCAAGTCTGAAAACAAGTTGCAGCTCCTTTAAGAATTATATTATGAATCAACTAAAGTTTTCCCCAGATCTTCCAGTTTCTGCCTTGCCAATTAGGACACAAAGTACAAGAGAACAAAGGCCTCTAGAGAGACTTTCTCCTGTTGTATTTTGTTCCCTGATTGGCAGGAAAGCTTTGATTTCTGCCAGTATGATCTAATTGAAAGAAAAGCAATCTTATCAATCTGTGTATTAGTGATTGTTTTCAGGTACCTCTCCCAATGGACAAGAGAAACCATGATGCCTATGCACAATGATTTTACATAATTAATTCTTTTTTATTTCTCGTGGATGCTTGCAGGTGAGTGGTGTGGTGGCCTAGAGGTAGAGCCTCACAATCAGGAGGCTGTGAGTTCGATCCTAGGTAGAGGCAGATATTTATCTCTCTGGGTACAATGAGAATATATCTGCTGCGAACTCCGCATTGGTGACAGGAAAGGCATCCGGCCAGTAAACACTCAGCTCCATTCAGTTGCCATGACTCCATCCCAATGCAAGGGATTACGGGGTCATTAAAAAAAAAGGGATGCTTGCAGGTGCTCTTTCTATAGAATTTCACTCGTTCATATGTACTTTTGTAATATTAACATTTGTTGGCATTACACTTCTGGAGGGACTCAAGTTGTCACATCCAGATCTTAGAAAGCAGTTTTCTGGAGATAAAAGCAGAATTAGAGCCTAAGGAATGATGCTGATAAGCACCCAGTTATACTCATAATCCAAAACTTTGTACAGCTCTTTTTAATTTCTGAGTCCACCCTTGTTAAAAAGGAGTGAGGAGTGAGGTTCAGATTTGGGAGATGGATGACTTCAGGAATAGAAAATTCAGATAAAAGAAGACTATAATTTTCAGGAAATCAAGATGGATGGAGGTCCAAGAATCTGAGCATTGTTGTCAAACTAGTTTAGTTTCCAAGTGCTTCTTCTTCTTTTTTTTAAAATTAATTTTATTAAATATACAATTTAAAAACATTAGACTTGGTGCAATTTATCTGGTACATACTTTTCTAGCACTTTTTCTTTCGTGTATATTACAATATAATATCAAGCATCCAAGTGCTGCTTTATCACCTTTTTGTAGAGTATGACTGAACTAATAATTTTATTAACATTGTTGGAGGACAAACATTAATCTATGGTAGCAAAAAAATTAGGAGTCTAGTAGCACTTTTCCCAACTAATATGTTTTACTAAAAGGCATAAGCTTTCATGAACTCCTGCAGCTTACAAAAGCCTTTTATTAAAGCTTTTTAGTAAAAATGTGTTAAGTCAGACAAAGTTGCTACCAGATTCCTTCTGGTAATTTTGTTAAAAATCCTAATGAGACAAAGAGCCTGATGGGGCACAAGGGAGGTGTCTAAGTGCCCATAGATGTTGATTATGCAATTTAAGTAATTTATCACAGTGCATTATTTAGGATAATTTCCAGCTTCTGCAGATTTCTCTTTCTACTGACTATACAGGTAGTCCTTGACTTACAACCACAATTGAGCCCAAAATTTCTGTTGTTAAGTGAGACATTTGTTAATGAGTTTTGCCTCATTTTACGATCTTTCTTGCCACAGTGATTAAGTGAATCACTGTAAGTGTTAAATTAGTACTATAATATAGTTGTTAAGTGAATCTGCCTTCCCCATTGACTTTGCTTGTCAGAAGGTCACAAAAGGGGATCACATGACCCTCAGTACACTCTAACGGTCATAAATATGAGTAAGTTGCCAATCGTCTGAATTTTGATCACATGACCATGGGGATGCTGCAGGGGTCATAAGTGTGAAAGATGGTCATGAGTCACTTTTGTCAGTGCTGTTTTAACTTTGAAAGGTCACTAAACAAACTGTTGTAAATTGAGGATTACCTGTATTCAGTAACATCATGAGTGTTACAATTTATGAATATTCTTGAAAAAGCATTGTACTATAATCCTTTAGTTTTAAATTTTTTTTTCCTTTGGCAACTGTTCCAACTTCCAAGCAGCATTTTGCCTTTTTTAATGTGACATACTAAGATTTGATAATGAACATGTGCTCTTTTCTTTATGGGAAAAGTATCATTTCACTACCTCTTTTTTTTTTTTTTTGTTCAATAGTTTAAAAATGATGTTTTGGAATCTGACAGAAAAATGTTTACAGCAACAACCTCATACTCACTAATATGGGAAGAAATCACAACTTGACTTAGTGGAGCTTAACTTCTCAGAAGATATACATACTTGTACCAGAACATACTTGTACAGAACATACATATACCAAAATTCAGTTTATTCTTGCAGAGTATACATACCCATTCTAATTTGCAAGCAAGCGTCTTCTTCCTCAGTACACGTGAGATTGCTTCTACAGAGAAAAGGACTCTGTTCACAGATATAACATCGAAGTGCATAGCCTGAAACATAAAACAGTATTTTTTTTAATCTGCCAGATTTATGTAGTACACCATTCAATTATCTCACATCTATTATCTCAGTAACTTAATAATGGTCTTGTTTGGTAGACTAAGGCTATTATCTAATCAATTTTCTTTGTTTATGTGCATATATGCATATGAGGACTAGCAGAATATTTGCTTTAAGATTTTAGCAAGAGACTGATTGTGAAAGTGACCCAGATTGAGTTGAAAAAAAATATGGGTTGAATCTGCTGAAATCTTCTGCTGTTCCTACTTTTTTTTAACTCTTCTTTTTTTAAAGGGAAAAATTAGCACATGAATTTAGGAGATCAGTTGAACAAGAACAGTAGCAATCTAGCAAACCATGAGATGAACAGCCTTTTTTTCTATTGATAATTGAGAAATAAAAATAATAATATTCAGAGCTTGGGCTCATCTAACTCTCCAACATTTGAACACCGTAAAATAGACATCTGATTAAAATGTTTATATATGAATAGCCAAATATGGGAAGAAACTCAAAACTGCTTTCCTGGCCATCCATAGCTTCAAACACCATACTGAGGCAGGATCTAGGACAACTTAGTATGGCCAGCTCGGCATGGCCAGCTCACTGCCACCAGCTTATCATCACCAAGTTGTCACATGACAACTCAACATAGCCAATTTGTCATGGGGACAACTTGTCATGGGAACAATAGCTGGAGGGAGAGCTGGGTGGGCAACTGAGCGGGTGAGCAGAGTGCAGAGCAGCAGCGGTAGCCAGGGATTTCCCACCAGAGGGAGAACAGGCTGGGCAGCTGAGCGAGTAGGTGGCAAAGCTCAGTGACAGCAGCAGCATCTGGGCACTTCTCATTTTCATGTCACTGCAGCTGCCGCCACACTGACTTCCAAGCCATTCGGAGTATGAGCCACTTGGCAGTGGGTAGGGCAGGCAGCGCGGAGGGGGTCATTTTAATACCTACTGCCACAGGCCATTCAGTGACAGCAGTATTTGGGCTGTTCTACGGCAGTGGTGCGGTGTGTGAAAATGAGATATAATAGCTGCTATGGCCTCCCCATCGTCCACCCTACCCACCACTGCCAAATGGCCTGTGGCGGCCATGGAGTGTATGTGAAAATGGGACACACCTGGCCTCCATTGCCTCACCACTCCCTGCCCACCACTGCTGCCGCTGAAAGGCCCGAACCACCACCACCCAGCCCAAACTGAATGGATTGAAGCTTGGTGCAGCGGTGGCAGCAAGGGAGATGTGAAAATGGGAAGCACTGCCACTCTCTGCTCTGCCCACATGCTGAGTGGTTCTGCAACAACTTGGTGACAGTTGGCAAAGCAACTTGACAGTGGTGAACTGACAGCGGTGAGCTGGCTACGCCAAGTTGTCCCATTCCGACTGAGGGATGCCTATCACATACTGCTTGTGGCAAAACGAAGGGTTGATTTTTGCTACCTGCCTAGAAATTACAAATATGTGTGCATACATTATTCATAGTGGAATCAATAGCAATAGCGCTTAGACTTATATACCTCTTCACAGTGCTTTACAGCCCTCTCTGAGATGTTTACAGAGTCAGCATATTGCCCCCAACAATCGGGGTCCTCATTTTGCCAACCTCAAAAGGATGGAAGGCTGAGTCAACCTTGAACTGGTGAGATTTGAACTGCCAAACTGTTGACAATTGGCAGTCAGCAGAATTAGCCTGAAATGCTGCTTTCTAACCACTGTACCACCATGGCTCTTAATATTGGTTACCTAGTGTTTCTATAGCCTCTCACATTTAAAGTTTCAATCCTATTTAGCTAAATACATCCTATATATGTTATTTAGAAGACATAGCATAGCACTTACATAACAAAATCTCTAAGAGACTTTTATCCAGAAAGCATTTTAATGGACTGCAATAGGGGTAAATGCTCTTGGATACATCAAATTCTGTTTACAGAGAGTATTGTCTACTGCTTTACTTCATCCCAAAGTGGCTTGGTCCATTCTCTTTAATAAAAATGCAGAAGTATCATAATACTTACCAGAACTGCAGGATATGGTTAGGATAATGAATGCCGTTAGGAGAATGTAGGTTGTTTTGTCCATGTCTAGAAGTAGAATCATACATGAGACCATAAATAGAGAAGGTAACTCAAAAGGGTAAAAGAAAATCTGATCTGTCTATCCAAGTAAATGAAGCCTATGAAAATCAAAGCCTGAAAAGTCAGTAACAAGAAGGAAGATTCCTCACCACCCACCTCTCCACCTGATGAGTTTTTAAAAAGAGGAACCAGGCAGCTCCTTTTTAGCTTTGTTCCTACCAGAATTCTTTCCAGAACTGGTAGAAAACCAAGCAAGATAGAAGGATAATGAATGCCATTGGGAGAATGTATTTTATTTTGTCCATGCCTAGAAGGGTTGCAGATCAGAGAAATAATATAGCAAACTAGAAACAAATAGAGCTAGATGCAGGATAGATTCGGTTTTATTTGATAGTGACCTAAACTGATGGGGTTTTTCTTTTGTCTGTGTGCACATGTGTAGTTGGTGTGTCTCCTTGAATTCAGCCTGAGCTTCAAAATAAACTGACTTCTTTTTTTCCTTTGTCCTTTTGTTTCTTTCTTCTCCCTTCTAGTTCTTTAAGCCAAATTTTGATAATAAAACTTGGAATTCTTAATGAATTAGTACTTAATGCTCATTAGTACTAATGGAAGAAAGATTGGTGGTGGCAGCATTCATGACTAGAAATTTGCCAAGAATGCATTAGGATTGTGCCTGGAAGGTTTAAAAAGGTTTCACAGGAGCCAGTGGAACAAAAATATTGTACCCCATGCAATATGTAGCAAGGCAATATGCTTTATGAAAGGAGTTCCTCCATGCACTGTTTTTGCCCATTAAAATCTATCCCCAGAAACCAGACAACTAAAATTGTCTCTCCCAATCTGGCATTTTTCCATGGTTCTCAGTCAGCATGGCCAACAGATATCCTTTACTTTGCATGAAGTTGCATAACTTGTTTTGCTGTTAGGATTTAGGCAGCAATATTATTTAGGCCCATTCAGTTCAATGGGATCTATATTTGGATTAGAAATGTTTTGGATTGCAAGTTGTTTTGGCTTCAGCGTAGGTTAGGAGCACCAGTATAGTCAAGAAAACTCTGAATTTGCAGAAAGACAAGAATGAATGAATGATCAAGCACACACACACGCATACACCACAATTAAACATGAATGGAAGAAACAACTCAACAAATATTCTGCATGAATGGAAATAAATATAGTTTAATGGAAAACTAAGAAAAAAGGAGTGTAAAATAGTTGCCATACTATAGCCCCCCACTTTTGTGTTTAGAGCCAATACCAAGTGTTGCAATAACCTATCATCCAGATTGTGTGGAAGGTATTATATTAGCTTGCAAGGTAATATCTACAATTAAATCTACTTTGCACAGAGTAGCAGAAACATGCTAGAACTGGTTGGTGATGTCATTATTATCAGTGGCATGCTATCTATGGCATGGATATACCTAGTCTTCTTTAATCAAGCTAATCTAACTAATCAACATCTTCGCTATCATATTGATCTGCTTGCACAGTGATTACATGCAGGAAAAATGTATTGTACCTTGCAACAAAATGTGCTTGTGCGTGAGATTCAAATAATTGCTGACCACTTCAGTAATATAGCTCATTGTCTCCTCATTCTGTTAACAGAGTTCAGAAATTGACAAAGGTGCAATATTTAGGGAACAATTTAAACTAGCTAGAACAAGCTAAGACAGGGTGTCAAACTCAAGGCCTGGGGAGTGGATCCAGCCCACGGAGTGCTTAGATCTGGCCCGCAGGGCCCTGGAAACAGCGAAGGACTGGCCCACAGGGCATCTGCCAGTGAAAGTAGAGCTTGGGAGGGCTGCATGCTGCCCTCCTGAGCTCCATTTTCACTGGCAGAGGGTTGCAGGAGGCTGTTGCAGCTGAAAATGGAGCTCGGGAGCCCGTTTTCGCTGGCAAAGCACTTGAGCCCCCACAGGCACCCCTGACATGAGTGACATCAAGCTGGCCACATCCACCCTGGCCACGCCCGCTGCAGTCCCCCCAAGTTCAAACAACCCTGATGTGGCCCTCAATGACATCGAGTTTGACACCCTGGCGGCGGAAGGCTCTGCCCATCTGCCCTGATGTCATCACTGACAATCTGCTCGTACGCTTCTGTTGCGAACCGGTAGTAAAGGTAAGTGGAACCCACCCCTGCTCCCCACCTCAAAAGAAATCTGTTCCAAATGCAAAACACAAGCAGAGGAGTTTCACTTTCAGTTTTACTTTCACAGCAGCAAGCAGCTTTACTACAGAACAGTTGAGCTAACCCACACCCAGCCTCCTTCCTGTCTCCTTGCTCACACAGCAAATACTGTTTGAATTTCCAAACACCCCTCAACTCTCTCACACACTGACAGGTTGCTAGCCAGATGAATACCGATGGATGCTGCGGGCTGGGACATTCTATTCCCCCTGCCCCTCTGTTCCAACTGCCAATTGCATTATATTAACACACTCTGATGCTATGGAGTTACACATTCCACATTAAATTTCAGGCTATAAGTGTCAATTTATCAAGCCTGAGCACATAGTTTCATAGTGAAGCACGGGCGTCCAGCTAGTTAATTATAAGAGGAGGAGATGGGTAGAAAGTTGTTTTGCATTGCCCATATTCGGTGCATCAAATCCAAATAGTATAAAAGTTATGGCTCCACTATAGAATTTTCATGTATTGCCAGAAAAGTAGAGCTGTCTCTTTTAAAAAGAGGGACAGCTATTTACATCAAAAATTATATCCACTAATATATGGTTATAAACTAAGAAACATCTAGAAATAATGCTTATAAACTAAGCACGCAAACAGTGCTGTAGATCTTATTCTAGTAAAAAGACTAATGAAACACTGACCTCATCTGGTCACAAACATCTGGTGCTCAGATGTTTATGCAGTCCTACAGGACTGCACTATTATTTAACTATTTAATTAGTAGGGATTCCTTTCTCACATTTTCATCAGTCAACTAGCAGATGACTTTAATAGTAGGGCTGTGCATGCATATAATACATGTTAGATAAATTGAAATTCTTTTATTACTTTCAACTGGCCGTGTTCCAATTTGTCAATAGCTTTCCAAAAAGAGCAGAATGCAAAATTGGACAGAAGTACTTCGTTCTGTTAGGGATGATACTGGTGATGGTAATGGGGACTTAATTACCCTGCTAACAAATAAGGAAAAATAAAACAGAACAAGTGGGAATATAATATTGAGTTCAGTGATTGATTACAAGATAGAGCATCCTATATCTAGCAACGAAGTTCTCAAGAGAGAACATATTGATTTCTGCGTTCCTGGCTAGAAATAATTTCAGCCCATAATACAAAGAATTATTCAAACCATAATCAGCACAATTTAGGAAGGCAGACCAATGCCAAGAGGCAAGCTCTCTTTCAGAAGAGGACTTTGTGAAAGTCTATTGTCCTTCAGCAGTACACACAGGGCAAATATTCAGTGCTTCTCTTGGCCAAAACAACAGGAGAGTCCCTTTGAAATGTCCTTATGCAGAAGAAATGAAAAGGTGGAGCCACTGATCTAGATTTAATAATATAGCAAAGGACGGAGTTTGCTCCATATTGTGTTACTATTCCTCACTGGGTCTTGTAATGTGTATCTTGGTGGTGGTTGTTTTTTTTTTAAACTTTTCTCGTCTTATGATGATGACAGTGGTTTAATTGTATAAGCGTTGCATTTTTGTCCTTTATTTAACTAATAAAATCACGAACATTTTACATGCAAGACTGCACGTTACATGCAAAGCCTGCACCCCACGCAAGCCAGTCCCAACTAAAGAGTCTCCGGTCAAACAGAATACTAAACGCCTCTGAAGGGCGTCCGGCTCATCAGAAAACCGGGAGGAGCAGCAGCATCTAAAATGTTAGGTGTCATCCTCTCGCCTTCCGCGAAGGGATGAAGACTGAAGACCAAAAAAAGGAAAGAAAGAAAGAAAGAGCAGCAGCAGCAGCATTCCTACCCCAACGCGGCAGAAGCTGTTTCTAAACCCGCAGCTAAAGGCATGAGAGCTCCGTTTTTACTGATGTAAAAAAGGCCTCGCCCGTTAGTTTTAAGCCCGGCAAATGCAGTCCCGAAGCGTCACAAGAAGCCCGGCTCCTCTAAACGCCTTCCTTCCACCTCCTTCTCCACCACCAAGCGCCCCTCTCAAGACTCCTCTCCGGATGCCCCTTCCCACATGCGACCGGGCTTAGAAAGAGGTTGCTCCCTGGATCCCACTAGCCTTCGCTCACCCAGACTGCTGCTTCAAAGGCGCGCCGAGCTGCTGAACCGCAGTCCTCCCCCTAGGGCCGCCGCTAAATCCTTAAACCTGAACGGCTCTGGGGCACTAGCAGGCTCCGCCTTCGGCTCCCTACTGCAGGTCTGCGGCAAAAGCAACTGTCAGCCTCAACTCCTTTTTTTTGTCTCTCTCCCTCTCTCTCTCTCTCTCTCTGTTTTCTCTCTCTCTTGCTGCTACAAGTTATGTAAGCATATAGAGCTGATCTTGGGGATGCGGAAGGGAGCAATAAACTTTTAAGAGAATTGCTCAGTCCTGAAAAAAAATGGAAAGCAGGAGAAATAAAGTAAATACACTTATGTAGAATACACTAATATGCCTGGATATTGTTTGGGAATGAGATAGTACAGAGAGAAATTCTGACAGTAAGCAAAGAAACAGACAAACAAATAAGGGGACGAGGAAAGAGACCTGGCATTGGCCTTCCATCCGCAGATAGTTAGGGAAGTTTCCCGTCAGTCTCAGCACTATCTTCGGGCAATCTTTTCAATAAGAAGGGGGACTCCACATTTATTAGTGTAGTTGGACTCTTTCTGCAACCAGAAAAACGATATTCCACCCACTTCTAATGTACTCCAAATGTTAGCACACCGTCTCTGTTGGTAATTGGGGAACATCAACCCCCACCCCCTGAAAATTATATTGATGGATGTATGCATTTCTAAATTCAATATGGTATTTGTATTGTGTCATTTGGGATATTTTTCTTACCTACTTAAAATGCTTACTTATCAGCCATGCCATCCAAATAGGGCAAGGCAGCAAAACCACTACTCACATGAGAATCCATAATATAAAATCTAAAGAAAACAAGATGTACAGGAGGCACTAGGAGAAACTAGGATCTGAACCACGAAGAGGGACAGAACTATCCTCTCTTCCCAGGGTGAGAGGGACCAGGGACTTCTTTTCCTTTTGTAACCCTTCTCTTTTTTGTTGTGACTTTTCTTGTGTTGCTTTCCAGGAATGAAAATACGCAATTGTTATGTGTTTCTTTTGATTGATGCTATGAGAAATGTTCCATTTTTCAGCATCTTAGTTGTGTGTTTAGGATTAACTTTCAAAACCTCTACTGGTCTTGAACCTCGGTTTGCAGCAAGGGTCAGCCAGATGCCCGTGGGAGTGTCTTAAAAGGTAGAGACTCTTTCAAGTCAAGCTCAGTGCCTAGCAACCATGCACTTTGTAACTTACTTGGCAACAACATGCAAGTGATTTGCCACTGCTGACTTCTGGAATTTTTTTCCAACTTTGTCTAGATTACAGCCCTGCCAAATGTCCAAATATTAACCAGCCTGAGCTGATGTAACATTTTTGGAATCAACTAAAGCTAATGAGATAGGGGCAACTTCAAAGATCTAGCCATGTACATCAGTATAGCACTACCCTTACAGGTATTTAATCAGAAAATCTACTTTGTTCAGTAAGCCCAAGGAAGTCCATTTATACTCTTGCACATTGAATTCATTACCATGTCAGGAAACATCAAGGATTTTCTGTTGCCTGAGGTGAAGGCAATGTGGCCCTCTCCCACTTCCATGCCCGACAGTTAACTGCATTATACTCCATTAACAGGATGAGGCTAATTTGGAGAGCTTGGGATGGGCTATATAACTATCTATAGCAATACTGTGATGCTACATTTTATCCTCTAGTCATGTTATGCTTGCGGCAGCCGTTTAGTCTGATACATCAAGTTTGACATCCATATATAAATGAGGTATCACATTGTGTGTTTGTGTGTGCCTTCGAGTCAGTTTTGACTCTTAAGAGATTGCCTGGCCAAATCTCTGCATTTTTCTTGGTAAGGTTTTTCAGAAGTGCTTTGCTGTATTGCTGTAATTTGTACGCTATAATCATAGCAATAGTTGCTAATTTATTTGTAGGTTCAATTCAGAGTTCTGGCTGTTACCCTTAAAACACTGTGTAGCTTTGGCTTCCAACTATTTCCCATCAAGATTTTTCAACTTGTGCATTCCTGGAGGAGACTTTCCATCCCAATATTAAGGAATATCACAGGCCTTTTCTGTAGTCCCCATGCTGTAGGACATCATATCTCATTTTTCACAAATCATTTAAGATCTAGTGTTCTGTTGAGAATTTGGGGCCTAGTTATATGCAGGCTGCCTTTTAAATAGTTTGTTCCTGTTTTCATTATACAGATTTCCACATTTTTTTTGTAAAACCCTGGAATTGCATAGAAGCGAACAATGAAAAAAACATGTAATAAATTAATCAAGGAATGTCAAGCATAAAGCTCCAATGTAAGAAGCACATCATCAAATAAAATGTAGTGTATTTAATAATGCTATTCGCACCAAAAGAGAAGATTCAGTTGGATGCAATACAATGGCATCTTGTAAGGCAACATACTTGAGTGTATGATTTTAAGTATCCTAATCCATAGTCTTAATATTTTTACCTATACTAGCAATAATAGTACAAGCCCAGTAAATCTAAAAGTGCCTTGTATACAAATGAAGCATTAGACTAGAAGTTACAGAACAGCATTATAGAAAATATGCTGCTGTAATAACTCCAAACCCTGTACATACAAACCAATTTTTGGCATTCTGATTTCCTTTTTCAGTGCAAAAAGAAACCATAGTACAAGTCTTATAACAGGCTTAACAGAGTTTTAAAAAACTTTAAAGTATAAAATTGCATGTCATATGTAATTTGAAGGGGGAAAAACCCAAATCTTGTCTCTATCACTATGCATGACATAGTCCTATTCATTTTAAGTAATTACTACTGTACAAAAACATCAAGTCTTTGGCCGTTAAAAGTTTGTTTCAACCCTCCTGAAAAAAAATGGGCCAGAAGTCTAGGGTACAAACAGTTTTTTCCTCCAATTTCCCCAATACATTTTACATTAAACTTTTAGATTCATTGTCTTGAAGTTTAACTTGAAGTTTTTGCTTCAGTAAATAGAAGAATGACTAACAATTAATTCAGCTGATACAAAAAAATATTATGTAGAAATTACTGTAATTACTGTATGAATTTTTATCTCACACATTCTCATGTCATTATTCCTTTGAAGTGAATGATAAACATTTCCTTTTATACTATATTTCTTTTCCAATTTATTCGGAAACCAATTTTTTCCTATTCCCAAATAAAAATAGTGTTCATCCAGTAATTCTTGTATAATTCTGTGTTATGGCAATTTACTACTTCCATCTACATCAACTCTGAAACTGGGATCTGTACAGATCTCCCAGTATTAAGGATTTAACATTCAGTCCTGTTGTATGTTTATGCAAAAGCTTTTCTAAAATCAGTGGGACTAAGTACCATATAAATACTTGTTTCAACTATTTCACTTTTCCAAAATCTTTACAATAACTCTTGATGCAGATTCTTAGCTATGACTATTTTTCAAATGGTTTGTTTTTAGAAATTATAAAAATCCATATATCATTCAGAAAACACAAAAGGTTTATCTTTAAATCAAATTTCTAATCATTTATCACATTAGATAAATGGTATTTGAAGGACGAATGCTATTTACATATTTTTATTACATAATAAATGAGAAAATGTAATAGGCAATTTGCATTTCATAATCTGGTGCAGCTCAATCAAAGTGAAGGGCTGTAGAAGATCTATTATATTATGAGAATGAATGCAGGATTAAAAACATGACAGTTTTTTCTAATAATTTTAGTTTCCTGTTATATGTCCTAATTTTAACAATACAAGAATACCCAATTCCACCTAAAGATCATAAATACTTTAAATATTTCATTCACTTATATCAGAGGTAACAATACAAAACTGTTGTGAAAATGGCATGCTTATTACTACTATTTTGTTTGCCATTACAGTTTTATATATATAAAAAAGAAAACCAAGCACCATTCTACATTTAAATAACTTTTATATATACAGTACTAAAGTACTCCCAAAGTAAAGTTTTTCAGAATAATAAAGGTTCCCATGCTACTGAATTTCCATCTTACCTCTTCTTCAAAACAAATGAAAAATAAAGGAAAATCTTGTTTGTACACCTGATCAGGTACAAGCCAGAAGCACTATCAGCATTCATATCAGTTACTCCACAGTCAAGTATTTAATATATACATACATACACACATGCATGTGTGTTTGTATATTTATATATGCATGTGTGTGTATACATACACATACACACATATATACTCATTTATTCGCAGAACCCCATTCATTGTTTTGAAAGTCTGATCAGGTCTGACGTGGACAACGCCCTGAAGGAATCGGAATGCCTAGAATTCTATGTCTATCTTCATATTCGTCAGTATCTGTTGAGTCTTCCTCCTCATCCATGGCACAATCATTGTGATTGGTTTCCTAAACGCAGGAAAGGCAACATAATTTAGATTTTCAGTTTCTTTAAAGAATCATCCTAGGATTAATAATAATGACAATAATTATGATAGTTTTGGTGCCTTCAAGTCAGTGTTGACTCCTAGCCACTATCTGTACTAGTCCCCTCAGTTTTCTTGGCAAGATTTTTCAGAAGTTGTTTGCTATTGCTTCCTTCTTAGGGCTGAGAGCAAGTAACTGGCTCATGATTCCCCAGCTGGCTTTGTGCCTAAGTGAAATTAGAAGTCACAGTCTCCCGGTTTCTAATCTGATGCCTTCAACCATTACACCAAACTGGCTCTCTAATGCTTATATTACCATCTCAATAAAACACAACAACAGAACCATAAAGAAGTTAATATATTAATATCTCATTTTTGCTTTTTGTGACATCCATATACTTTTAACTTGTTTTCACAATTGGCTAGCTAAATATTTAACTAAATTCTCGCTACTGCCATATTCTACTTATAAAATAATAAATCTAAATAGAACATTTTAATAGATATCCCAAATTGTAACTTACAAAACTGCTGAATATATTAGAAATGACTACTCAGTTATGTACAATATTTCTCAATTATGTAAAGTGCCTAAATAATTGGGACTCAATATTCTGTTAAGCAGGCCATGCAGGTAAATAGAAAGCAAACATGAATTATTGACAAAACAGGATATGAAACCTAATCTAATATTCTGTTTCTTAATCAGCTAATTCAATTTTTGTAGGACCAATGAGTAAAATATTCATCCACATCAGTTTTTTTTATTAAAATACTATATAGGATCTTTTATTGTGTATTAGAATGCTTTTAAATGTTTTATGAACTCTACCTTAATAATTTTCAGAGAATAAAGTTTTTTAACAAAGCACATCAAGACAAGATCTGCTTTTTTATTTACACTGTTATAGAGTACCTAAATTAATACAATATAAATTATTGTCAAAATGTAGAAATGTAGTCCAAAACAATCCTGTCAAAAATATTTCATTCTCAGCTACTAATGTTAAGTATCATTGTGATTATATATTAATCATTTATCTAAAATTCATCTTGTTGGATTATACTTTTAAATGAAATTACGTAGCCCTTATGGATTTTTGCAATAATTGTAATAGATCCTCCATTCTGCATGTTTAACACATATTTACTATCAGAAAGCAAATTAGATTGTTGAACATCCAGTTTGATTCTGAAAGCTACGAATTGTACCCAATTATGACCATCCTATGATGCAACAGGGAAGCTGGACGTAAGTTTAATGAAAGCAATGAAAAGTCTGTTCATAAAGGATGTTGCTTTGATAATTTTTATGCAAAAAGAATACTATTTTAAAAATACAAGTCTACTAGAATTCAGGGACGATATATAAAAATTATTGCCTAAACCAAGTTGTTTCAACTTACCATACGTGCGATGGATACTTTGAATGTTGGGCAAACCATGTGAAATCTAGGAATGGTAACATTAAAAAATCTATCTTTGTAGTATAGACAATGGAATGTATAGTATCCTTCCATGTATCCTGATGTAGTAGCAAATGTAGTACAACTAGTATACTCATAGACTCGACCAGGACTAATTATTGGAAATTCTCCTGCAGAAATAAAATGATTAAGAAAACTTTAGAATCAAGTACACATAAATTAAGGCCAAATTATATGTTAGGAGTAAATAATTATTTTAAAATGTGATTCAATAGCTTGTAACAAATGTGGCTTGAAACAAGTAAGATATCATGCATTTCTTACAGATCTCCTGAGTGCTCTATGACAATCAGAATACTGAAATTTAATCTGAACATGGATGTACAGGTCTTCATCTATTGTGAAATAAATTCTAGACTGAGCACAGCAGCTTGTGGTTTTTTTCTTTAAACTAAACAGCCAATTTAATCAAACATCTTTATTATTTTAAGCAAATTAACCAATCATTTAGTTAAAATTTTGAAACAATATCCCTTACCTACTACTCCAGGACCCTGGACCTCCTCCACATCACCTTTGGCATTTGTTATTCTCCAATAACGGCTGTCTAATTGACAAGTCTTTTCTGGAAGTGCATCTTTGGACATCTCAATTCTAAAAAATTACACAAAACATTTCTTTTAGAAATGTGTCATCTACACAGCATAGCAGCATACATTGTCCAGAAATATTCATTTTTTAGTCTTGTGGAAATATTTTTGTAAAGGAAGCAAGATGTATGCTATCTACATTACATATCAGCTTATGAATGCAATGTAATTTGAGAAAAGTAGGCATTTTAAAAAGAAATAAGATTTTTTTTAAAAAGAAAGTAAACAGCAGACATTCTGCTTTTCACATACAGTATACAGCATCACATATTCCTCAGTGATACGATAAAAATTTCTGAGCATCTTATTTTTTTAGCCAGAAGGTATCATATGTATTCTATCATGAGCATTCTGTGATAAATGGCTATGATATATGTAGAACCATATTACATAACCACATATTATAAGAGGCAATAAGAAGCATTTTCCTATGGAGATAAATACATTTTGACTGTATTGGAAATACAAGTAAAGTGTTTAAGAAAAAGTACAACCACAATTGAGCCCAGTATTTCTGAACAACAGAATTGAGCCCAGTATTTCTGAACAACACTTGAGACATTTGTTAAGTGAGTTTTGCTCCATATTAGCTTTCTTGCCTCAGTTCTTAAATGAATCACTGCAATTGATAAGTTAGTAACCTGGTTGTTAAGTGAATCTGGCTGCCCCATTGATTTGCTTGTCAAAAGGTCGCAAAAAGTGATCACATGACAGTGCAACCGTCATAAATGGGACGTTACCAAGTGTCCAAATTTTGATTGTGAGACCATGGGGATGCTACAAATGTCGTAACTGTGAAAAATGGTATAAGTCACTTTTCTCGGTGCCATTGTAACTTTGAACAGCCACTAAATGAACTGTTGCAAGTCGAGGACTACCTGTACACTAAGGAAACCAACCTGACACGTGTGGAAACAACATGTGATTATTACAGGAAAAAAATACTGAACTGGAATGGTTTTCAGACCAATATCTCTGTTTTACATTGCAAAACAATCCAAAAACTTAGTTTGGGTTCTCAAGTGGTAGAAATCAATATTTGCACATTTTTTCAATTATTCTTAAAAATATTTTACATTTTTAAAAATGTTTTTAATAATTAAACATGCAGTTAACAATGTGATTAATTCATTAATATGATTGTACTAATTTTACCTGATTCTGTAAGTGAAGAAGTAATGAGGCGGATGCACAGAGCTGAGTTCAGGGAGGAAAGATGTGGAAACTGAAACAGTAATATCTCCTGTTTTGGCAACACAGTCCTTTTCATGAACGTATCTAGCAAATGCAAAAGTAAAATTTTCTTATCTGATATGTAAAGGAATAAATATTGAAAGATTAAAGCCAACATTACATGTTTCAAATAGTGCATTTTATACTTTATTCAAACCTGTATTAATACATCTGCTATTTCTACTGTACTCACATCTAAATATTGTAATGGTTATTTCCTCACATCTACTTTTCATCATTACAAATACTTATAAATAACATGAAGATATTAGTTGAAACCAGGACTGGAAATCCAAGTTTCCAAGAGCAGCTATACCTGCCATTCAGAGAGCCAAAAGCTATTCTAGAATCACCTAAACTATACAACACGATATCTTGTCTGTACAATTTTGAAAACCCTGCATAATTAGTGGGGCTCCCAACCTAATGAGTAACAGCATCACAGCAATGACTTATAACAAAAATAATATAGTAATTAATGCCAACATTACATTCTCCCATTTCTAATGCTGATAATTCAATCTCCAAAGGCCTCCTAGAAAGCCTTTTAACAAATATCTAGAAAGTGATGATAGTAGGAACCATTCTTTTTGGGATGGGGGTGGGTAGGTAAGGGCAAGTTATTTCAGAGAAAAGGAGGTTCCACCAAGAATGACTGCCTCTGTCATAACCTTAGCATAACTTTTGTTTAGCACAAAACAATACAGATAGTTGTCAATTTATGACAGTTCATTTAGTGACCATTCAAAGTTACAACAGCACTGAAAAAAGTGACATGACCATTTTTACACTTATGACCATTGCAGCATCCCAATTGACAACTGACTCACATTTATGACAACTGCAGTGTCCCAGGGTCATGTGATCCCCCTTTGTGACTTTCTGACAAGCAAAGTCAATGGGGAAACCAGATTCACTTAACAACCATATTATTAATTTAAAACTGCAGTGATCCAATTAACAAATGTGACAAGAAAAGTCATAAAATAGAGTACAACTCACTTAATCAATTTCTCACTTAGCAACATAAATTTTGGGCTCAATTGTGGTCGTAAATCAAGGATTACCTGTATATTAGGAAAACATTTTTCCTAACAGCCTGCTTTTTTTGTATTACAGATAAATAACAAATGGATTTTCATTTTAAAATGTAGTTTTATTTAAAGAATGTTAAATTGTTTTCTAAAATATAGTAAAACATTTCTCTCAATAGTTTTGCATATGTTATTAATACTTTTTACAAGACTATGAGCCTTTGTTTCTGTAATCTGTAGTACAAAACCTTTGCTTTCTCATTTACATATTATTACTATACCTAAATACTATCAATATTCATATTTATACAAATTTCTGTTGTTTTTTCTTAATTACAATAAAATATAATATTGTATACTGTATTGTAACAGTATTGTACTGTAAAACTAAATTTATAATACCTGAAAATCTGGTCTCGAATGATTGGATAGCCACCTGTTATTACATTGTTAACATAGGAGGTGAACCACTCCAAATAGGAATTACCTAGATGTTGAAGAAGGAAAAACAAGTTTACAAGAAAAAACAAAACAAAACCAGGATCAATTGATTAGATCTTTAATAGAATCGATAAAACTCAAGTCTTCCTTGTAACAAATATATTGTCTCATTTGATGGCAACTATAAACAAGCTAGGTATCTAATTAAGCTGATACAATATTAATTAATAATTTATGAATATAAACATCAGAGTGAACAGTAAAGACTGAATAGCTCACTCTTTATGTAGAACTAGAATATCACAGTAAAAGACATCACTGGGGTAGAAAGATGGATTGGAAATTAGTTTTCAAAGATTTATAATAACCTGCACAAAGGTTTAGAGTAGGTAATGCATGCCAAGAATAGTTGTTCCATATAATTTATTTCCTGAAACTGTGCTTAAATAGCTGCCAATCAACTTTCTCCAAGCAGATGAGTTTCAATTATGTTAGACTATAATCTCATCTGTAGTTGATCCAATAGTTGACTCACTTTATTTACTAGGAGGAAAGCTGCTGTAAAGACACATAGTAATGTCAGATATGTTGAGCATCTGTTGGGAATAAGCATATACATGTTGCTCATCATCCTAATTATCATCTTCCCGTTATTCCTCTTGAAAATGTTTCTCCATTAGAGTTCCAAAACATATTTACCTGTGATAAACATATCAATTGCAGATGGATTACGGGCCATTTGATCCTTCAAATAAAATGAAGAAGGTTATTTGTATCCTAAAATAAATATTTTTAAAAGGCAAGACGAATACTACATAAACAGCAATAAGATTTCTGTCACTTTTTATGGAGTTTTAGTCTTGTATACTCTCTCTTTAAAAAAAGTGTGTTGTACAAATAGATTGTTTGCTACTAACATTTATAATAATTTAGCAAACTAAACTGGAAAATTTAATTTTGTTATATTATCAAGAACATAGTTTGAAAAATCACTAAAAATACATGAATTAAACCCTTTAAATTTGTAACTTTTAAAATATTGTTATTCTAGTTTAAAGCAAATTACAATATCCTGTTAGGATGCAGCCTATTACACTGACATTTCAATCCTAAAACAAGCAAAGAACAGTAATATTTTTAGAATATGCTACTGAGTTGTACTATTACTGTATAAGTAACTTTACATCCAAGATTTATAGTTTAAAATACTGATGAAAAATTCAATTAAATACAAAGGAAAAAAATTAAGACCTTAGTATTATATAGATGGAAAAGTTATATTATAATATGTTTGGGAAATGAAAGTTTTGGTTTCAGGAATTCTGAGAGAGAGGTTTCTCCTTTTAGGGGAACTAAAAACAGGATGTACTGGCAAGCAGACGAGATGTGATTTTCACAATGTAAAAGTTGTTACTGGAAATTTATTTTGAATACATTCAAAATATAAGAACATGATAAATGAACACTCTTCTACCATTAAGCAAAATCCTGTGTTATCAGGGATATACGAACAATCTGATGCGAAAATGACAGAATTGATTTTTATATCTTAGCACAATAAAGAGATGCTACATTTAATTTTTATTGTATTGACAAACAATGTATTACTATAGATAAAACTTATGCCAATTTTTATAAAAATCAGCAGAGCATTATCGTCTACCAATTTTTCAAGTTATTCATATAAACAAACATTTCCAAAAGTGTAAATGTTCTTAATAATATACAGCACTAAGTAAAAACTATAATAACTATACCATTACATTACGATTTGTCAGTCTATTCCAAATCATCATGCAGTATTTTATTTCTGATGATTTCCTACTCACAGTTCTCATCTAACAGTTCCTCTGACTGTTGATCTTGATGCAAAGGGTTTTTTTTCAACGGCCTAATTAATTTTCACTTTTCTGACAGCGGTTAGAGCCCTTGCTATCCTCTCAAACCTGTTTCCTCTCCACCAGTTACAACTTAAAACATTCATGTGACCTTTTGCCACTGATGGGAAGGGGAGGGGGAATCAGATGAAAAAGCAGCTGACTTTAAATATTCTACAGAAACAGTCAAATTATGCCCATGGTTATGTATCAGTTTCATGAAGTGTGCGAGCAGCATTATTGCTGTCTAAAAATACATTTACAAATCTTTCTTACTGGACATTGGTAGAAGATTTCATACTTATTGCGACCCTCCACGCTCTCCAGAGCCATATATTGACTCAATCCAGTGTGAATGCAAAAGGTTAAGGGAAGGCATTGCTTCAGTCCTAGTCGCTGCTGAAAACCCCCAGCTGCTGTGTCTATGTCCAATAAATCTTCAGAGCGATAGTGATTGGAGAGTGCCATGCTTCCCATCAACCTTTGTATAAAAAAAAATTAAAATATGCTTAAGAACATTAACATAATTTTTGAATTCTTGTGCATAAAATTAATTCCAAAGAGCAATTAATATGAATTTTAATCTCTCACCCTGGGACAACCAGCTTCTGTCCATTATGGATTCGAAATGAACATCGATAATCATCAGGTAATTTGCAACCAATCTGTGCCTCCACTGCATCCAGATCATCTTCCTGAACGCTGTCTGTTATAAGTTACAAGTTTTCACACACAATTTCACACAATATAAACAAGCAACAATCTAAGACCCAATGCTAAACTGCTCAGCAAGTCCCATAGAAATCAGCAATTCTGATAATTGTGTTAGGTTCATCTTCAGAATGTAAATGGGGCACTTTGTAACCTGTGGAACACAAAAAGAGCATCTCTATTGAAAATTTTAAATTAGATGCTTCCTGAGTAAGGCACACATGGAAGTTTCTAGTCTATCTCTGTGTTCATGTGCGTGCACTGCAACTTCCCTTTACATTGAAAGACTTGCATTAATGATTTGAAGAGAAGCAGTTCATTTGTTCTCCTGAACTCTGCAGAGCTTCTCTTTTGAATGCTTTGCACATTCCTATAAACCAGAAGTAAATAAAAATTTTACTTCCAAAAAACTCCAGGTAGTTCTTGGGTTATGATGGCAATTGAGACTGGGATTTCTGTCACTATATGATGTAATAAAATATAATGTCACTTGACCACATAGCTTAACAGCAGCAATCTTGGCATTCCTGGCTCCCGTTGTAATTTATGTAATTATGACACTCGCTAATAATTGTTATTGAGTTTCATATATATAATGGCAAAGTTAATTTCAAAATTTGGGAAGAAAAATCAAGGTACAAAGCTTTTCAAAATGTCAAATATATATTAACAATACCTTTCAAAGAACTAATCATCCGAGGACAGTGCTGCAACAAATATTTTTCCAAATCATCCCAGGCTTTTTTAAGTGTAGCATAATACTGAATATATGTTCCCAAATCAGCATACATATCTATGAAAATTGCTTTCCAGCTCTTACTTCTTCGAGACTTTTCAGCTCTAAAAAAATCAAATATATACATATATTTTAAAAGCAGCAAATGGTAATATAAATGCCACATTTATACATTATGTACATTGACACTGTAGATAAGATTAGAAAAGCTGTTTCAAATTGAAATTTCTTTTAATCTGAGCCTGAAATAGTTATTGCCTGCTAAATGTGTTGAACTCAAAACTTTCTATACTCCATTAATTAAAGCAAGGTGGTAGTGAGATCAGCCCAGGTCTATTGAACACTGAATCACCTGGTCTGGTGATCTACTCTAACAAATTTAAACTGTTCTAGTATACCTGCAGGAGAACCAATTAATGTTTTAGAAGTTATTCCTGAAGAATACATTTGATCATGTCAAATTGATATTTAGAAACATTTCCAGTTAAGTGAAAATGAACAAAACCTCAACTCTTAATTCAATATTTTAAAATATCACTCTCTCTCCATATACATATTTATCTTCTTACAACTCATACTGAGCTTAAGGAATTAATGCATTAATTAATATATCAAATAGAGCAAAAACTCCATGCAATCTACAAATGGCTATTTGTAAGAATAGATATAAATGTATATAGATATTTATAAATAATTACTCATATTTGAAATAAAAATAGCAAATAACTCAGATGGTTACACCTAGAGGCAATTTCAAAGCCTTGTTTTTCCAGTTTCCAATATTACAATTATTAACTTGGATTGGATAAAAATTATAAGACATTTTTATTTTATGAAAAATCAAATATCCACACTTACTCAGAAAGAAGCCAGTATTTCTTACAATGCCTCTTCCATAATGGATCATGGACTGAAAGTTGATTTAATCTACGACTTACAAAACAGCAACTGCAACAAAGAGGTATCAGATTAAATGTAATGCTAATGCTAAGGTAATTTTTATTACACAGAAGAGAATGAAGCTGAAAACCTCCCAGGTTTGAAATTAAAATTAACATGTTTTATGCATACCTTTAATACTCAATTTTTAAATGACCACACATTAAATTATTTAAAGCAGATGTTCTAGATATATATTTATTTGATCACTTAGTTTCTTTTTCTGAAGCTTTCAGGATTCAATATTTAAAGAAATTGCCAGCATTGATCTGGAAAGATGGAATTAATGACAAGGAAACATGGAAATCAATAAAAAAGAAAGAAAATGTTCCCACTACTAGAAATTTATTATTTCCTTAGTTTTCAATAAATAATGCAAACATATTACTCTTAATTTCCATTCATAATTTTGAATGTCAAACTCAACATTTTATATAAAATTCTGCCAGCACATTGAAAGTTGTACGCTCAAGGAACAATCTGTTTTTGTGGTGCCATTAAGTTAGAAATAATGGACTACCATTGCAGTTTGTACCAGGCAGTAATTCTGCTGGCTTTTTTGGAAAACTATTAAGAGCTATTTTCTGGCATAGGGGGTTGGGAGGGTAGGAGAATCTATGGTGTTCTTATTGACTGGTTTCCTCAGTTGCCACTTTTATGTTCTTTTTTTTGTTCTTATTTGATCTTCTTATGGTTTTGTATTTTTAACGTTTGATAGCCAGAGTCATATTTTATAGTTCTTCCATTCACAAGTGTTTCAAAACATGTTACTTTCTCTTACAGTTTTAGAATGAGATTATCTATTATAGCTAAGTGAGGATGCAGGATTACAATGTATAGTTAAATTATGACAGGTATTGCTAACAGATTAGCTCACAGCAACTAATCATAAGTTTTAAAGTGACTGACAAAACAAAATCTGATGAAATGTCAAAACATTTATCCTATAATTTTAATGTTCATTATGCAATTCACTGTTATTTAGTGGCCAACTTAACCACTGAGGGACCCCCCTTTCAATTTTGTTTGATGTTGCTCTCTCGACATAAACACTAGTCTCAATCATCCAGGTCATTGTTGTCCCAAAGGTGCTTTTTCATGAGGCAACTGGACTTTCTGGTTTTTCTTTGAAGACTTTTCACTTCTCATCCAAGAAGCTTCTTCAGCTCTGAAAAAGCTTCTTGGGTGAGAAGCAAAATGTCTTCAAAGAAAAACCAGGAAGTCCAGTTGCCTGTTGAAAAAGCACCTTTGAGACTAGACACTAACTGAAAGATAACTCACTTTTATTTTCACTTTTTTCACTGTTTTCACTAGGCGTTCTTTCCCTGTTATTTTGGAGGAGGTGAGCAATCTCACAGAAGAAAAAAAAATATTTGAAAGGTTAAGTAGCTCCTTCTTTCTCCAATCTACTGTAGGAGCTGATATATTTTCCACTGCAAAAGGTGGTTCATTTAAGATCATCAGCAGAAAATTACATCAGGACACAGGCACTAAACCCGTTCTGAGTCAATTCAACTAACGTCCTACAGTGGGAACCATCAGCCCCCACACGAATAATTCTACTAATTGTGTTTCTCCTTCTCAGCAAAGCCTTAAATACCGTATCACAAGGCAAGGCCCGTTTTAACGCAGTGAATAATGCAAGCACCTGTTGATACATGCAAGCCTGGTGAAAGAAACCTGTCCATCAGCAAAGGGAGGTGCTTGGAAGGTTCTTCGATGCCCTGGCGAGGAAAAGCCTTCAGCTCTGCAGCCAGCAACATCGGAAAGAAATGCTTTCCCCACACATCGAGGCCTCTGCCCAGCTTCCTGCCCCACGGAAAACCCATTTGCCCCGGTTTTCGCTCGACCTCAAGGAAACCTCACCCTTCTTTCGTCACCAATCCCCATTTCCAGCCTGCTCAGAGACCCTCGAGACACCCCTCCCTCCTCCCCCCCCTCCCTAAACCAAGCCTTCCAATCCCCATCCATGAGGGGGGGAGAACGGAGCCACCGAGCTGGCTTCTCCCCCCCTCCGCCTCTCCTAAGAGGACACCGTCGCCCTTCGCCTCCCTTCTTTTCCAATGGCTGTCGCTGCAGGGGAAAGTAAGGGGCGGGTCAGTCATGCCACCGGCTCTGCCTCAGCTCCCCCCCCGTTCCCGGCGGTGCCCCCACCTCATGAGGTCTTTGTAATCCAGGAAGCTTAGGATGAGTAAAAGCGGGTCAGTGGGCAATTGCTCCAGGCTGAGGGTCGTCAAGTCCTGCTCGGCGACGGCCGCCATCTTGACGCTTGCACTGCTGGCTCTTTGCTCCCGGCCCGAGGCTCCGCCCCTTACTTCGCTCGGATTGAGCCACGCGGAAGGAAGCCCGCCCACAAAGCCTGTTACCTGCGCGCGGAAGGCGCGTGCTTCTTCCCTCCTCACGCGGGTTTGTTATCAAAACAAGCGGGGAGGGGGGAAAGGAGGGAGTCGCGCGCCGAAAGGTCTGGCCCGAGAGGAGGGAGGCCTGACCTGCCTGAAAATACGCCTCGCCCTCCTCCCTCCCCCCTTGGTACCTTATCAGGGATGAACAGTTTGCCTGCAATTTTTTAATCTTACTAAGCCATGGGGGGCCCTTTTTAAAGAGCGTCGCCCCAGACTGAAATTGAAGCTCAGTTTGGCCTTCGCGTTAAGCCCGGCTTTGTACAAAAGTTCTCTTTTTTTTTCTCTATAATTCAATAGAAAAAAATTTATATAGAAAAATTCTATAATTCTATAGAATTTTTTTTTTCTATAATTCGACACTAAGCCGCAAGTAGTTGGGTCTTGATGTCATCCTAAAGCATAAACAGTAGGGCGCAGTCCCAAAGGTGCTTTTACAGGAGGCAACTGGACTTTCTTGTTTTTTCTTTAAAGACGTTTCGCTTCTCATCTAAGAAGCTGCTTCAGCTCTGACAGGATAGTGAGGGAATGGAAGGATTTATATTCCTTGCAGGCAGCTGGTCGTTGCGTTGAAGCACTTGGAGGTTTTATCTGTGTTCTCAGGGTGACCTGACTAGTGCTCCTGCTCCTGTAGTCTGCAATTTTTTCTCTGGAAATCCATTCCTATTCCCACACTATTCAAAGGGGGTTCATCTCAAATTTGAATAGCTAAAAGTCTGTAGCGATTCTCAGTCATCCAGGTCATGGTTGCTTGAACTGAACTGAACCCCTTCCATTCCCCACTATCCTGTCAGAGCTGAAGAAGCTTAAAAATAAAGTCCAGTTGCCTCCTGAAAAAGCACCTTTGGGACAACCATGATCTGGATGACTGAGAATCTCTACAGACTTTTAGCTATACAATTTGGGATGAACACCCTTTGAATGGTGTGGGAGTAGGAATGGATTTCCAGAGGAAAAAATTGCAGACTACAGGAACCAGGAGCACTACTCAGGTCACCCTGAGGACACAGATAAACCTCCAAGTGGTTTATCATTTAAACCTCAACAGCCCTCTAAAACTGGTGTCATACTCAAGGCGTGAGGGCCAGATCCAGGTGCTTAGATCTGGCCTGCGGGGCTGCCCTGGAAACATTGTAGGACACTATGGCTTCCTGCCCCGCCGCCTTCCTGGGCTCCGTTTTTTGTTGGCAGGAGAAAGTCACAGCCGAAAACAGAGCTTGGGACTGTGAGGTCCTAGTGCTTTGGGAGTTTGAGGGTCAGGCTAGGTGCTTTGCCCTCTATTGCCTAGGGCTCTGGAGAGCCTGCGCTGCTGTCTGGGGTCCTCCATGTGGCCTGAGAGGGACAGGGAGGCTCCTCTGGAAGACAAGGGTTTGGCGCTCTCCCTGGTCTCACCTTCCTCCACTGGAGACAGGATTCCCCCAGCCCCACCCAGGCCACCACAGGCGCCCCCAACATGAGTGATGGCAAGCTGGCCACTTCCCCTAGTCAAAGGATCCATATTTATTTATTTATTTATTTATTTATTTATTTATTTATTTATTTATTTATTTATTTATTTATTTATTTATTTATTTATTTATTTATTATATTTCTATACCGCCTTTCTCCCGTAGGACTCAAGGCGGTGTACAGTCAAGAAAAATATAGACACACAAACATCATAAAATTGCTAATTAAAATTACTTAGTTTGACTAAGTATTGCTAATTAAATTTAAATTAAATTAATTAAATTGCTAATTAAAATTATTACTTAAATGACCAGCTGTCTGCAAGGAATATAAATCCTTCCATTCCCCACTATCCTGTCAAAGCTGAAGAAGCTTTTTGGGTGAGAAGCGAAACATCTTCAAAGAAAAAAGAAGAAAGTTGCCTCCTGAAAAAGCATCTTTGGGACACTATGACCTGGATGACAGAATTTCTACAGACTAGTATGGCGCAATGGTCAGAATCACATGTTGAAGGGAAGCATATGAGCTCGATCCTGTAATCGGTTTTCAGCTGGGAACATTTGAGACGCAGCTTTTGATATCTTAACCACTTGCCCCAATTCCTATCTTTTAATACAAATTCAAGCATTTTAGCAAGGACTGTGTGATTATACAGTGATGTGACAAGGACACCCATTTCGTTTATTGCACAGGCCTGAACTTGGGTAACAAAATATAAAACTGAAACTGGACTTAAAGTGAACTGAACTATAAAGATTTAGTTTTCGTACAGGTAGTCCTTGATTTACAACCACTCATTTAGTGACTGAAATTACAACAGCCCTGAAAAAAAACAGTTTTTCATATTTATGCTTGTTGCAGTATCCCCATGGTCACACGATCGAAATTCAGATGCTTGGTAATTGGTTCATATTTATAACAATTGCAGTGTCTCCGGGTCATGTGATTACTTTTTGTGACCTGACAAGCAAAGTCAATGGGGGAGCCAGATTCACTTAACAACCATGTTCCTAATTTAACAACTGCAGTGATTCACTTAACAATTGTCTAGCTTAACAACATAAATTTTGGGTTCAGTTGTGGTTGTAAGGCTATCTGTACTTATTTTATTTGAAACACTGATAAAATAATAAAGAATGTACCTTTGATATATATCATTGTACACATTCTCATTAATGATATTTCAATTTGTCTATTTTTTAAAAAGTCCTTATTCAAGATCTTGTCTTGAGAGTGAGATTTCAATATCACAAAGAGCTTTTGTAAAATTAGTCACTATGTAAGTTTAAAAATACATATCCTTTCCTTATTTCTTACTTGATTCCAAACTACTGTTTCTCCAAATTCAATTCTTATAGTATCTTCTTTTTCATGGTAAGATTCCTCAGTTGCTCAGAGTAAGCATTAGCAATAAATGATTTTTTTTGTATAACATTCTTTTAAACTACCTCTTGCATTATTGTATTTAGCTAGTCCAGATTCTTCTACTTCTCCAACAATTGGATACAAAGCATTCTTTTGATGTTACATATAACATCTCCTGCACTTTACCAGACAATACCTTAATGCCTTATTCTATTAAATCTATTGTGGGACATACATTTATATAGGTAGATCTTGATTAGTGTGATTAATGAATCCCATGAAAAGGTCTCATTGTTCAAATTCACTATTGAAAATGAGTGCTATGAAAATAGGGTAATTGGCTTCAGCTTGACGGAAATAGGCAATTAAAAAATTTAAATATAGTTTTATAGATTTATTAATGAAATATTATATAACAGCAAAAGAAGGAAAACCCTCCTGGTTTTTTTTCTTGTCTACTTAAGATGTTCCAGAAAACTAGTTGGTTTACCTGATTTTAATAGTCTGTTAGTTGTTTCTGAAATGTTTTGATTTATTGTAATCTTATTATTTTCATAACTTTTGTTGATTGTGGTATTGTGGTTTGAATGGTCAGGCACTTTTTGATAAAGTTGCGTAAGAATCCATTTTGTTGGAGGTTGTGGTAGAGGCAGCATGTTTCCTTTTTCTGGTATTCTGGGTTGTTGCAATGCAGTTGTACTTATCTGAATAATGTTCTCACTCAGTTCCTCTTCTAGGAGGCTGGGTTGTTACTTTGGTAATGGAACACTTGGTTAATCTATTGGGTTGTTTTCTAACACACTTGCATTTTTATTTGCCGTCATTTTCCCTGATGATGCTGATATCCAGGAAGAGTAATGTGTTGTTTTGTTCATGTGTCTCGTCTAGTTCTTTTTTTATTATTATGAAGATGTCATGTACGTACCAGATAGATATTTTTTGTTGTATGTGTGGGAGGGCTATATGTTAGATGTTTGTGAAAAGAGGAAGTCTTCTCTTCATATAGGCACCATCAGTGACCTCCTTGTGCCTTTGGTCTGATCATACAATCAACTGCAAATTTATTCATGGAAGTTCTACACTTCTCCTTGACACATAACAAATGGAAATGTCCTCCACCCTCAGATCATATTTTAGTTACATAAAAAACAGATCTAACATTTGGTCATCTATATGGGTCAGACCATAATCACCAGAAACAAGTGTTTGGTTTTCATGGGGCCCATAAATTCATGAGAAAGTCTTGTGTTTTCCAAAAAGACAAAGTTGAAATTCCTCAGAACTAAAATCTGTCCAATACTAACCCTCTTATAAAATCAAACAACTCAGGAAGAAATGATGCTGTGCAAATCTTTAAAGATTTGAAGTTATTTGTTAGCAATGTGCACTCAGTTCTGGGAAAAGGCACTACTACTTTTAATACAAAATTCAATGGCTAGGATTTTAGTTAATATAAGGTACAGGTATTAGATGAAGCTTATTCCTGGTTGCCAATTGTATAGGAGATAATTTAAGATCTTGGTGTTTATTTCTTCATATATGAAGAAGAATCTGGAGAGACTCTTGATGATCCCTCCTTTAACAGAAACTCATATATTTGTTATAAGGTCTCAGATTATTTTTTAACATCAATAGGCAATAACATTCAGCAAGAATTTATAGTAACTTTATTTAAAATCAAATCAGTTTTATCTAATTAAAAGATAAATTAGATTAAAATGGAATTTTAATCTGAAATTATAAAATACTGAGCCTTAAGGGTCCTTTCAAAATGACAGAAGAACAGCATTAAGAAATAAAATTTATTTATAGGTTTTTAGATACAGAAAATAATGGTTTATAGGACAAAGACTGGCTTATCACAACATGCTAGCCTAATTTATATAAACCTATCTTTAATTTAAATTATTCCATTATAAAAATACATAGTATAATAAAACTCTGCCTAAAATATTTTCACTGATTATTGCATAAATTATTTTTGTCACAGAGCAGGTATGAAGTATTTCATTTTCTTACAGAGTGAACAAAAAAAATGAATTGTCTATTTGATTTTGTCTGCACTGCAGCAGGCAGTCACTAAAAAGGTTAAATACTAAACTAACATACTATATATGGAGATGCCAACTATACATTGTTATACCGTACCATGCTAGCAATTTTGTAGATTACTATTTAAATGCATATGTTTTGAAGTGACTAATTATTGCTGGATTATAATTCAGTATAACCAATTAACAGGCTTAATGAACTTTTTTTAAGACTTCAATCTTAGGCAATCTATATTCTAGCATATATATGTAAGCCTAAAATTTAGGATGAAAACTTAACTAGTATATTAATGAAAAGTTATTCAGGAACAGGAAGATAACATACATAATATCCAAAGTGTTTTTAATTTGTGATCTATATTACTAGAATGCAGTTATATAAATTAATGTTTACAATATTCTTTTCTAACCACTGTATGCTATGAATTTGGCAGATGGTTTTTTGTGCTGCTGTATGCATAATTCAAATTATGTGATCTTAGGCTACAATAATTTTGAGAACTCAATGTTACCTTGAGAAAAGGAACAGAGACACAAAGACAACTATTTTAGCCAGCCTGATGTTAATAACTGCTCTACATTCATGCTGTCTATTTAAAAGTTTCATTATGTTTCGTTATGGTACATTTTCTCCAACCAAGGAGATAGAGGAAAAAATAATACTGCAAGTAATGCTCTCATCTTCAAAGTATGACATTGAATAATGGGGACAATAAAAAAAATGGATAAGCTTTTAAAACTTGTATTGAATTCAGACAAAATATAATGTAATCCAGTATCCATGTCCGTTTCGCTGTTAACTGACTTCATTTAGTATGGTTTAATTAGCTGTTTAATGAAACTTAAAAAAATGAATTTCTCCAAAATACCTTTGTTGTGATAGTGCTTCTTTTATATTTTCATACAGATCAATGGAAATAATGATTCATCATGACTTTGCCATAACCAGTATATAGATGAATGCAATTCATGTTAATTTTAATAAGTTCATTAACTTCTCAGAGACATGTGAGGATAACTAAATCTGTGAGAAAATCTTATTTTTTTCCCTAGAAAATTTATTTACTATATTCACCCAGATTGGGGTGGGGTGGGGTTAGAGACAGACAGACAGACAGACAGACAAAAAAAACCCTGCAGTGTGCCAGCTTCCCTTTCTTGCCAACCTAGGCTTACTAACTCTGACTGAAACCAATCCTTGCTCACCATAATTCATAAACTGTGCAGGTGACATCCTCATCTATTTATCAATCCACAATTAAAAACGGATAGGCCAAGGACAAAAAAGAAATAGAACAACAGAATTAAAATTAGTTGAAATTCTCATCAGTATATTACAAATATTATTTTTCCTTTTGATGTACAAACCTTTCTTTTGGTCTCTGTCACACTGACATTCTCACACACAAATATACTTTGTCTAATAAAACCACTAACAACAACAACAAGAATACCTATGAGGACATACCTAGAAGGGACAGAAAGTGAAATGGAATGGCCTGGATAGAGTAGGTATGTAGTAACTGAACAAGAAAAGAGAGAAGAGAGAAGCCCTATTATAGAACCACAAAAGGATTAAAATTCACAAGAGAAGCATCTTCTCTGAACCAATATATAATTTTAAGGAGTCAGTTTTTTCAGCAGCCACTTTTGCAACCATTTCTGCATTCTAACTATTATTTTTTCAATAATTTAAATTCTTTTCAGCTGATGTAAGATTTCAACTTGAAGATAATTTTTGGAGGACAGAAGGAAAAATTATCTTATTTGGTAAATAAGATATTTCTGCAGAATGGGTGACTTTCTCTTGTCAGTTTTCTTTCCTCCAAGAATGTATGGGATATCAGGACTTTATATCTGTAGGCAAAATTATTTAGCTGTTTTTTTAGTACAGATGTAAACGGTGACAGATTAGTAACTACCTACTAGACCAAATAAAATATTAGTGGTCTAGCAGATTTTACAAATTTAAGTACAATGCCCAAGACATTTTAGATTGATATCTGAATCTGTTCAATTTCAATTCCACTTTCCTGTTCAATTTTGTTTCATTGTTTCACTAAAAACCATCTCATAATATCCCATCAAGACATTGTTTCTTTAAAAGATGGGTAGAGCTTCCACTCCACAATAAATATATCAGATTTGTTGGAAATATGTATTTTTAGCATGACTTATTAATCACCATGAATTCTGCTATAACTGAATCTTTCTGTTTATATAAAATTAATGGCAAGATTACACCAGAATTTCTTTAATGCTTATTCAGGGGATTGTACTAAATGACTGAATTGCACACAGCCTTTGTGCAAAAATCACTTGTGTTTCAGTTTCAAGAAAAACAGCAAGTTATCTACTCTTCATGGATGAATTAAGGGGTGGTTATTAAAGCTGCATTAGCTCATCATTTTGAAAGTAACTGTTAAAGAATGAATAAAGAAAAAATAATTACAATCCTAAGTATACTTTGTAGAAAATATAGTCTCACTGAATACTGAAAAACTTAATTCTGTATCATCATGCATAATAAGGTTGCTCTGGAAAGATGTGAAAACTGATGCGCATTGCTACATGTCAGGGATCACTTTGCAAATGTTTCTGTTCTCAAAATGCAAGAATAATATCGGAATTACAGCTAAAGCATTATCTCATTTTAATAATCTAATAATTTTAGGTGGCGTATGTAGGGAGCATAGAGGAGTCAAATAATTCATGACATTAGTCATGACTAATCACATCACAAATTAATGTGAGAGGCACCTACAATATTTATTGCAATGCATATAGCAATCAAAGAATAAATAATGGTTGCATCCCCAAAAGATTGAGAAAATCAACCTCTTCTATTATTAGATTTAAATTTTCTCCTTTAAATCTATTTAATACAGTGAGATTAACAGTGTTGTTAAATTGTCAACCAAAATCTGAGCTCAAAGGAAGATACTGTGTACAAAAAAATAAGCCATACAAGAACTATATATTTATTGCACTAAAATGATAATAAAAAGCTGCCAGAATATTGAATGAAAAATGTGACAACTCTTAGATCAAGTCTATTTAATTAAGTCTGCAGTATCTTACTACATACAACAATGTATTTACATTTTCTAATAAAATAGTTGAAGAACTTAAAAAAATTATTGTATAGAAAGGAGAAGTGGAATTCCTCACCTCCCAACAATATTAACAGAAGGTAGCTATCCATCTTCATTATTTGAAATAGTTAGCATTTAAGGCTGCAGTCTTTCCTCCTTCCCCAGTTACATGTCATTAACTCTCATGGATTTAATTATATCTGATGAGGTATCATCTTTTGCACTGGAACAAAAATTGTATTTTCATTTTCAAAAAGAGTATCATTAAAGGGGAGCGGGGCTGCACTTATTTGGAGGCCCCTTCCTCTTCAGACATACAATTCTCCTGACGCTCTTACATTTAATATTAGTGCTGGGATTATACTCCAGATAGATACAAAATAAGCAATATTTTATTGAACAATTTTGTTTGTGAGTGTTAAGGCCACCCTTGAAGCCAGCATGTGCCAGACGTTTTAGGACAACAATTGCTAGATTTCTAGGGATTTGTAGACTCGATTCATCTGAAAAGTACCAGGTTAGAGAAGATAAATCCAGAAGGTTACCTATCACACTTAATTTTAAAAGTATCCATTGTTGCTTTGTATTGGTTCTCTAGTTTAGATCAAAACCTCTAATAATGTCAGTTTATTATCACAATATATTTGCTAAAAGAAATAATGTTGCCTTTTATTCAATCACTTATTTTATTAGATGCAATGCCTATGTATTCTGTTCCATTTCCCCCTTCCTTAAAGAAGCATATAGATGTGAGCAATAACCTCACCATAGCCAAAATTATATGTCACTCATGAAATGTATTTGAGACTATGAGGCACAAGTGAGTTATATCATCCCATTGATCTTAGTCCACTCGTAGATGTCTTGCTCACATACTATATCTGAGTTTATGAGAAGGTATCTGTCACCAACGCAAAAATGTTTCTGGCAAGCAGCACACTTGAAGCATTCCAGATGGTACACTTTGTCCTTTACTCTCATGGTCATCTCATAGGCTCGGATTCTCTTCTCACAGGAGGCACAGAGACCATCTTGGCCAAAAAGCCTTTTTGGGGAGAAAAAAGGTCCAAGGTTAATGTTCCATAATCCATTTTAACAAAGTGGATTTAACACAAAGCTAAGTGTATTTATTTAACCTTATTTTATTAGAGCTTTAAGAAAACATATGGATAGTCTGAAGTTCTGGAAGGAAGGAAAAGAAAGCACAAAGAGGGAACAAATTATACAGATAGTCCCAATTTATTGACTATCCTGTTTAATTCAATTTTTGTTCAAGTCCTGCCTTAGTCATGAAAGGCAGCTGGGTGACTTTGGGCCTGTCCCTCTCTCAGCCCAATTCACTTTACACGGTTGTTGTGGCAAAAATAGGAAAAGAAAGGAGAATTAAGTATGTTCACCGCTGAACTATTTGTAAAAATAATAAAGGTGGAATGCAAATAAATAAATAATGACTATTTGCAATTATGACACTGATAAAAAAACTTTGACTAATCCGTGTAATTATGCTCTCTGCAGATCTGTAAAGGACTCCTAAAGTAATATTGTAAGCACATTAGCAATTTCATTTAACTAATGCTTTGCTTAACTGACTTGCTGTTCCCTTATGGTCACCTAATAAGGATTACCTATAGTACCATGATCACTAAGGACATGTCCTAGTCCACAAGAGTTTAGCATCCATGGAGAAATTTAGCTATAACATCTTGACAAAGCAAGTAAGCAAGCAAACAAAAAGTGTTACAATATTTTCAACTGCACCACAGCTGACTGTGCCAGCTCAGCTTTCCAATATTAAAGTAGGATCTCAAATGAGTTTGGAAATTGTTTCTATTCTTAATTTGCCTTCTTTCTTCTTATTGACCCTTAAAAATCCTCTGGAGGTTGATTGATCATTGAGTAATCAAAATTAAAATAGTTGAATTGTTAAAGGTGTGCAAATTTGAATTTGACTTTAAATCAAACATTTATGGAAACATTAAGTAGAATGATAATGAGTTTGGTGTACAGATTGCTTAGGATTGATCTTCACATCAGTACCACATGAACTGTGGTCATTATGATGGGTCTTAAAAGTATTTTTACAAATAATGCTTAGTGCCATGAAATGTGCCATGTTCTTATGCACATTACAGAATAGAGAAAGAGGAATTGTAAAATCCATCATGCTTTGTATAATTCCTGGTTATATGTTAACACAAGCAGATACAAGTAGTCCTTTACTTACGACCATCATTTAGTCTGGAATTTTGGTTGTACATCATTGCAGTCATAAGACAAGTCACTATGTCAACGTACTTGACTTTACAACCATTTTTAAGTGGGCCATTGTGCTTGTTAAGGAAATTGTAGCTGTAAGTCCTAATCCATTTTATAGAATGGGTGGGTTTTTTGCTGGAAAATGGCAAAAAAATATTGCAAAATGCAGTCACATGACTCTGGGATGCTGCAACTGGATGTAAATGCAAGCCAGTTGCCAAGCATCTGAATGCATCTATATCACTGTGAAGTTGATGGGGCGGTCATAACTTTGAGGACAGGACTTAACTTTTTTTCAAGTCCATTGTAACTTTGATCGGTCATTAAGTAATCAGTCAAAGTTACAACAGACTTCCCCAGGACTTAGACTTGGATTTGAAGACATTTCCACTTCCACCCCCCTCAAGTTCATATGATATTTTTGGCACTTGGCAACTAGTCCATTTTTACCACTGTTTGCAGAGTCCTGCAGCTTTGTGACCACAATTTTTTTTGCCAGAAATTGGCATTTGCTTCTGGTTTCCAGCAAAAAACACCCATTGTAGACAATGGATTCACTTAAAGCCCATGGCATTCATTTTACAACCACAGTATTCACATTACAGTTGAGCCATGGTGCTGTAATGGTTAGAATGCATATTGCAAGCTATCTCTGCCGCCTGCCAGGAGTTTGATCTTGACTGGCTCAAGATTGATTCAGCCTTCCATCTTTCCGAGGTCCATAAAATGAGGACCCAAATTGTTGCGGGCAATATGCTGACATTATAAACCATCAGAGAGGGCTGTAAAGTATTGTGAAGCAGTATATAAGTCTAAGTGCTATTGATAGTGCTATCACAACTGCCCTCTCCACTTAATGACTGCAGCAAAAAAATATCAGTTGTAATATCAGTCATGGTCATGTGGTGATCTGCCTAATAATCAGCACAATTTATGACCATAGTTCCTGGCTCAATTATGGTTGCAAGTCAATGACTATGTATATTATATATTTTTGATTATATTTCATTAGACATATTTTATTATATCAGTAAAATATGCTGTGTGTTAATATGATTAATTTTAATCATATTAAATATTAATTTCAAATATTGTTGTAAACTAAATATAGGGCCAGGGACAATAATTCTCAGTATGAAAATGATACATGTTTCTCCTTTGCCTTCCAAGAGATGTCACTGTTTACTTGTCCAAAGCAATAATACAATGCCTGTTAAGATATGAATGGTAAAGTATTATATAATATGATATTAATTTGGATTTCATCTTGGAGAAGCCATGGGGGGAGGGCAGGGTGAGGGGGGGTTAGGGAGGGGGGGGAAAGGAGGGAAAAATTTGTATTTGAAAACTTTTTCAATAAAAGATATGAGTGTTTTTCTAAATGTCACCTTTTAGTTTGTAATACAATACATAAAGAAATTGCTCATATTGTCTTAAAAAGTGGCAGACCTATACTATACTATACTATACTATACTATACTATACTATACTATACTATACTATACTATACTATACTATACTATACTATACTATACTATACTATACTATACTATACTATACTATACTATACTATACTATAGACTTATACATTACACTACACTACCATACTATATTTACTGTACTATATTTGAATTACAAATTAAAAAAACATGGTTGTGTGAAAAGTCTGGACATACCCAATTACAAGTTACGGAAATGCATTAACTTAACAGTCCAGATTTTCTACCATCTCAGAAAATATTCAGCCATGAAATTAAGATAAAATCCTCTGAGGGTATTGAATTATTCTGGAAGTTTGCTGCAAATTATGTTATGTAAAGCTAGTCCTTTATTCAAACAAGACAGTTGCTGGAAAAAAAGTTTAAAATGGAGCAATTTGTATACTGCTTTGAGATTTCTAAATAGTGAGAAGTGGTACACAAATATAAAAATAAGTCAGTAAGTTAGCACTTTTATTCCCATTCCTCCACTCTGAATTAGTTATTAAGAGAGAATAAAATATCTTGATGCAGTAATGCAATTTTAACATTATAATTAAATATTGGTTAATTTTTTGAAATGTATTAATGCTATATTGTTTGTTCATTTAGGCTTGGTTTTCAACTATTTAGTTCAGAAAAAAACCATAGGGCATGTTCATTGGAAGCTCAATACACATACAGGAAGTCCTTCATTTATGTCCACAATTGAGCCCAAAATTTCCACTGCTAAGCAAGATAGTTCTTAAGTGAATTTTGCCCCATTTTACGACCTTTCTTGCCACAGTTGTTAAGTGAATCACTGCAGTTGTTAAGTTAGTAACACAGTTGTTAAGTGAATCTGGCTTCCCCCCATTGACTTTGCTTGTCAGAAGGTGGCAAAAGGTGATCATATGACCCTGGGACACTACAGTTGTGATAAATACATACCAGTTGCCAAGCATACAAGTTTTAATCATGTGACCCGAGGGATGCTGCAATAGTTGTAAGTATGAAAAACAATCATGTCACTTTTTTCAATGCCGTTGTAACTTTGAACGGTTACTAAATGAATGGTTGTAAGTCAAAGATTACTTGTACTTAGAATTTATTCACACTATAATTCTTGTTCCAGGGTATATTTTTCCTACTGAAATCAGTGGCCCGCTAAATAAGACTGCGTGGGGAGTACTAAATTAATGGAAATAATTGAGACTGTATAAAGGCAACTGATTAGTTGTTCTGCCTTGAATTAATATTATTGAACTATTTTATCAATTTGAAATCCTGAACCATACTTTTTGTAAATCCCAAAGCAATTGGCAATACTATTATCCCCCTACCCTCATGTCTTGAACATTCATTTGCTATTCAGTCTTAGATTCATAGGCCCTCTGTCATGATTCTCCACTTTTCCTCTTTGTGTCTGTAACACTGTCGTTCTAGCATTACTTTCAAGGATTGGGATCTTTTTTCAGCGTCCCTCTTGAGCAAATCAGACTTTGCCAAAAGAGTTCCTCTTCTCAGGCTAATCTGGCAAAAGGCTTACCCAAGTTGGGTTTTGAGACTAGTTCCTTTCAAACAACCATATATGTTCTTTCAGCCCAAGCTGAACCCAATGTACTCAAATTTTGTAGGTCATCCTTGCTTTGTTCTAAAGCAGTGGTTCTCAACTTTCCTAATGCCGCAACCCTTTAATACAGTTCCTCATGTTGTGATGACCCCCAACCATAAAATTATTCCTAAAACCATTAAAAATATGTGTTTTCCAATGGTCTTAGGCGACCCCTGTGAAAGGGTCATCCGACCCCAAAGCAGTCGCGACCCACAGGTTGAGAACTACTGTTCTAAGCAATGGTTCTCAACCTCAGTAACTTTAAGATGCATGAACTTTAACTCTGGCTGGGAATTCCAGGAGTTGAAGTCTATGCATCTTAAAATTGCTGCGGTTGAGACACATTGTTCTAAAGAATTGTGAGAGAAAACTATCATCAGGGCAAAGGGATGAGGAGTGAATAGCTTACCTGAGATAGTCTCTTCGACAGAGCTTTCTGCCCAGTTTATAATAAAGTCTCCTTCCAACTTCTCCAAGTCGGCATCCACATAAGTCACAGCTCAGACAATCTTCATGCCAGTACTGGTCAATGGCTTTAAGGAAGTATCGATCCCCAATGTTTTGCTGACAACCTCCACATGTTAACAAGGAAGGGGGGATTTGGAGCACCTCATCCACTGGCTCCCTTTGAAACAAATCAAAGCAATCATTCCAACCTGCAGAGAGTCTAATTAGGACCAAAATTCTATCCTGCTCAAGAGAGAACTAGGTATAGAAGATTCAGATATTTTCTACAATAGTAGATGAGGATATAGCTTGGGGTATAGAATTTGAAATTGTGACCATCTCAGCTTGCCTTTTTGTTAAAATGGGATTGTATTCCTCCAGGCTGACACATTCAGAAATGAGGAGTAATGGTGGTGATGGTGGGAATACTTGGAAAAGGACTGAGAGAAAAAGCTAAGATAACTCTTCCATGATGGTGGGACTAAAATAGCTTGCATGATCTTTAGTCATTCCTCATTATTGCAGAAGCAGTATAAATTAAGCATTTTTTAAAAAACTAAACTTACTGTATATTGTTCTGTACAACTGGTAAAACCCAATTTCATAACTACAAATATTATAGTATTTCCGTGCAGGAAATACTATTGACTGCAATATACTTCATAATAAAAAGATAAACAAGAATGGAAAAAGCATTTGTTGATAAACATATTATTTTTGTTGTATTACTTTAATATCAGGAACACATCTTTATTTTTTTGTAATAAACAAAATGCAGGTATTTTAAGTCAACTACTTATAAAAAATCTCAACATCTTATTGAATAGAAACTATGTCATAGTTCTAAGCTGAGTGAAAATGGGTGTCTTTAATGGTTTCCCTATGTGATCTTGTTCTGTAATAATTAAATGTACATTGTATAAAATCTTAGAACTAAGGGCAATTCTATTTTTAAAACCTTTTTTTTAACCTGCTTTCCTATCCTACTTTGCCAACCACAGCACTGAATATTGTAATTAATTATTTAATAAGAAATGGAGGTAAGCATTGGCATTATTGCTTTATTACTGTATTTTAATGTGGAAAATTATTACACTCTCATTATTACACTCTCAAGTTATTTGTCCTTAAAGTAATCGTGTAAATTGTTAAATTTTACATTTATTTTACTGACTGGTAAGTATAACAGAAAGATTTTACAAAGTATAACATTGCATTTAGGATGAATTAAGATTGCAGATTTATTGTAAAAAGCCTTTAAACATATTAATAAATACATAAAAGAAAGAAAATGTGAATGGGCTTGCATTTTATCATTTGTAGATGGCCCATTCTGTAAGAGCAGAATCTGCAAATCTTTTTTCTTTGGAACTTTAATGTTACAGACAATATTCTGCTTAAATGAAGTAAAAGAAAATTAAACAACTTCATAGCTCTTATTGATATTATGGAATTATATTAAGCACTGCTCCTCATAGCAAATTCTGGAAATAAAAAACAACAGAACCTAGAGTTGGGCCACTAAGAAAGAAGGAGAAGAGTTTGTGTTTAATAAAGTTTGAAAACTTGAATCATTAAAATAATAGTTAAAGGCACATCTAAAGGGCTGTATCTCCCAAAAGTTCAATGAAACAGTTCTGGAATACTGAATATTTGATAATGAAATATAGAAAAATTGTTTGTGAAAAAGGATGAGATCTTCCTCTTTGGTCTCATAAAAACTTACAGTATTCTGAATAAAAATATAGTATTCAGTATTCTGCATTGGCCAAAATGAAGGTTACCAACAATATGCTATTTATATAATTATTTAAATAGTGTCCACTTCAACAAAAAAATCAATGTGGTTTAAAGTCAAATGAAATAATTCAAAGAAAATTACATTTAGCTAACAGTTCTTACTCTGTCAACACCCATGTGCTCTGTGAAATCATAAATTTTCTAAGCCTTTGTAAAACCTGGGAGGTTGGGGGCATTTCTAATCTCTCAATTTCTCTGAGGGAAAGTATCTCTCATACTTTCCCTCAGTGATAATACAGGGCAGGGTAGGCTGAGTCTGGCTAAAGTACTGTAAATAGAAAGTGTGATTCCATATAATATTTATCAACTGCAGTAGTTTCTTATGTATTAGTAACATTCAGTATGCTCACTTTGAACCCTGTGTAGCATTTTCATCATATGAAAACCTTATAATGTGTAAAAATTCTTTCCCCAAAAAAGAAAGAATTAGTTATCACCCTGAGACCTTTGAAATATTTCACTGAAGGTTGTTAATTTCATGGAAGGATAATACTGAAGGGTACTATGGATATTCTTTCCTCTTTTTTTCTTTTTTGTGCCTTCAAATCGGCACAATTTGTGTAGACTCCCAGGTGATTGTCTGGACAAGTCACTGCAGTTTTTTTGGCAAGATTTTCAGAAGTGGTTTGTCATTGCCTTTTTTCTAGGGCTGAGGGTGAGCTTGGCCTAAGGTCACCCAATTAGCTGTATGCCCAAAGTAGGACTAGAACTCACAGTCTCCCAATTTCTAGCATGGTGACTTAACTACTACACCACACTGGCTCTCGCTACTGGTACTACTACTGTTATTATTCTGCTGTTCCGCCCAAATGAGCAGAAAGCAGTGTACAAAGGAGCAATAGAATAATATTCAGTTAAAAACTATTTGGTAGAATGATTACAGGAGAAACTTACTGTATTACTAAACAGCAGTTCCTTCCTCAGTAAGCTGAAACAAGAGCTAAAGTCATGATTAAATAAGAGAAAGTAGTAAGACATTTTTAATGTTACTCTATTATCTTCCTGTTACCTGCTTTGCTCCCTTGATATTCTATTGTATAGCTGCTGTTGAGAATTAATTCCCAAGTGAAACACTGGCAGCCTGCACAGTCAGCAGCTCAAAGTAAGATATTTTAACACACACTTAACCTTTAGCTCATAAACCTTGAAGAGAAAAACTCTTCAAAATTAATCAAACTATTAATAACATTCTCCCTATGCTTTGGCTATATTGCTAAATATAATTTTTATACGAAATATGCTCATTCTGACTCTTTTTCTCCTACATACCATTTTTATCGCATATAAATGTTTAGGGAAATTAATTGGAAGGTGGTTTGCTGGATGCCTTGAACAGAGACTGGATAGATAATTGTCAGGGTTGCTTTAATTTAAATCAAAATTAATTTTTGCAGTGACTAGGGAATTGATTTTAATGTACTGAATAGAAAAGTGGCCAAATAAGACCCTTTCAATTATAATCTTTTAGCTCTATGAAAAACAAATACACTTTTTCAAAACCTTTAAAAAAAAATTCTAGTTTAATCAGGAAGTAAATGATTAAGTATTGAGAGATGCTCAAGTTTTCAGATACTTCACATTAAAATATTAATTGGTATTATAAAAACAAATATCCTATTTTATTCCAAACCTCTAAACAAATGTTTCTATATTATGTGATTTATTATTATAAATTATTATTATATTAAATCCTTTTAGCTTTTGCAGTGGAGACTGTCCATATACAGTTCAGTAGTATATGTTTCCAAAAGATTAAAACTAAAATTTTTAACATTGGTCATCTGCTTATCTAATACTGTACACAATTTTTTTTTTTAAAAAAATATCCCATTAGGATAGCATCCACGGACTTAAAAAATGGTGGTAAGCAAATCACTTACTCAGTTCAATGAAATCAAGTAGCTAAAGGTACCAGTACTTCTTGCAGGCCCATATAAATAGCAGAAAAACAAAGAAGTGAAGTACTTTTAACATTTTTAGTTTACTTCCACTATCTTAAGTTGATACCTTTTTGTTTGATAAGTGCTTTATAAGCACTTTCATTCCATGATTTTGAATTCTGAATGAAATTCTCATATTTTTTAATGTTTTGGACTGTAGGTGCTATAGTAATAAGTTTCTTGTTTTGATTATAACAGAAAATTAGCACTTCTCCTTAATAATAAAATCTCATTCAGTTTTGTGGGCTGAAGTCAGAGTATAGGATTGGAGCCTAAAGTATAACTCAGAACACTGAAGTACAGGGGAAGATAGGAAACAGGAATAATCAATCGTAAGAAATACAAAAAGGGTTTGTTAATTTTCTCTAATGCATTATTTATATAAAATATTTTATCCAAATGAAGTAAACTATTGATCTAATCAATGCGCTTTCAGGGTAACTCCTGTTGAAAACAACATAACCTGTTTCTCCAAATGGGTGATGGCTAGAAGTTGGTTTCTAAAGTTTCCCTACCTCCTCCATCCAATGTTTTCTCCCTCCTCCATGGTATTACTTTAATAAGCAAATACATTATTTCTCCATCTCCATGAAACAGTTGATCATGTCTTTACAACCTATATTCCACTAAAGCAGGATATTGGATAACAACTTTTCCATCCCAGAAATTAATAAAATTGCAGTTATCCGGTAAGAATAGTCATATATTATGCACGTGTATATACTTAGAAGTAATTCCCAAATAAGCATGAAAAGCATTATTGCAGCTTTAAAACCCAAGTTCAACGCCAGTGATTTAGTAACCAACAATCGTAGTAATTGCAGATATCAGCATTCTTTGGAAATCTTAGTAACAGGATCCTTGTACGAAATTCACCAGAAAACCTTACTTAATTTTGTTAATATTTTGAGCATTTTATAACTTCTATGCGAATCGAGAGAGGGACGGACTAACAATGTGGCATGAAGCCGGCGCCTGGCCCTTTCTGAGACACTACAACATGTTGTAGTTTCAAACTGGTTTGCATTTTGACAATTGAGACGCTGAGCATTCATCTGATAATAGCCTCGACCACTCTAATCTAATCAGATCATTAAACCGGGCAGGCAGCGAGGAGAGAGAAAGGGAAAAAAAAACCACTCAGCCTCTCACCAAGTATTCGGTTCCCCATCTCTCTCTCTCTCTCTCTCTTTCTCTCTCTCTCTCTGAAATCGCTTTCAGCTGCTGCCGCCTCCCTTAAACCTCCAGGTCAGAAGAAACTACCGACCGCCGGTCCCCTTCCAGCTCCTACTCTCAATAGGGAGCTGGGTAGCGAGTCTGAGATCTCGGGCAGTTTATCTATCTCCCGAGTCAAAAATGGGGGGAACTTCGGCGCGTCTCTGGGACTCTGTCAGCCCTGCCAAAGGGGCGCATCCCCTGAAGAAGGCAGTGCTCAGCACGAGCCGACGAGGTCTAGCAAAGCGGAGGGCCACGCTGCCCACTCCGTCGCAAGAGGGGAGCGGCGGCGGCAGGCGCGTCTTTGAAAGCGAAGAGAAAAGAGCAAGCGGCAGCCCTATTGTGTTGCCCTCCGACGCCCTCCTCGCCAGCCCCTGCAGCGCCTAACGCTGCCGTGCCAGGGTTCCCTCCCTCCCTCCCTCCCTCTCCTTCAGCCTCGCACAACGCGACCGCGTCTCCCTCCGGGAAAGTTGGCACTGAGTAAAGGAGCCCCAAAGAGCGGGCGGGCGGCCGGGCGGGCGCGACTTACTCGGAGGGCTCGAGGCTCTTCCTTTCGATGGCCGATGATGACATTGGCAGGGGTCGCTCCTTTGTAGCGGCGACGGCCGTCGTGACTCTCGGCTGGTCCGTGACGAGGTCTATCCCCTACAAAGGCTGCCAGCTCCCGAATGCCTTTCCGGGGGGGGGTGGGGGGTGGGCGGCGGCGGCGGCGAGCAGAGCGGCACCTCCACCCTCAATGACATCCACAGGGTGGCCCGCCTGTAACGCCGAGGGAGGAGTGGGGGGGGGGGTCCGGCGGCGCGCGGGCAAGGACGAGACGGACCGCGGCCCCCTAGCCGCACGCGCCTCCGGAGCTGTCTGGGCAGGCGAGGCGATCCCTTCGGAGCTACGCGCCCATCCTCGGGACGCTCCTCCCGCTCGCGTTGCGCGACTGGCCGCTGGGAAGAGCCCGCTGCTGCTGCTGCTGCTGCTGCTGCTGCTTCTGGCGCTCGCGGCCGGCGCTCAGCTGTCACCGCTGTGCTTATCCCGGAGTCTGCTCGCTGCCTGGATTAGGTCGTCTGCCTGGAGAGGGCTTCCTGCACTGCAGAGGTAGCGCGGAGCATCCCTGGCTCCTCCGCCTTCATTATGACCCGGGTCGGGGCCGCCGTTGCTGCTATTATTGCTAATATACCATTATTGAAGCCAACCCTGATGGTCTCTCTCTTCTGAGCCTCTCTGGTTTCACATCCTCTTTCCTGATCACGATTCAAATACAATGGGAGGAAATGACATTTAAAGAGACAGCTGTCTATTTCTTAACTGGACACTTGGGAATTTAAGCAAGCCTGAGCAGCAGCAGCATCTCTCACGACTGAGTTGGTTTCTTAAAGGGCCAGACTTCTCCTGGCACGCACCCGCAGCTTGGGGAAGCTATCTCATGAGTACGAGTTAGTGCTTTTTAATTTAATTCCATAGTCATTTGTGGATAACACGTGGCTTAGCGGCAAAGTATCCAAATATAGAGGGTTACCTTATACAGATTTGCACGATTTCTTAATGGCAAAATCTATTAATTCAGGTCTAAATTTACTGTATTTTGGTAACTACTAAGGCACCAGCCCAGCTCCCTGTTTGTATCTGGAGCATGGATAACCCCTGAAAAAAATTATCTTTTGCATATGAATGAAACAATGCAATGGGAATTTTTTTTAAAGAGAAATAATGAAAACCAGTAGCTTATTCCATCATTTTGTCCCACCGCTTTGCTCTACCTCTCCTAATCCATAACCAACCACCAAGATGGGAAACTTCATACTGTGCAGTTGCTTAGGCTCATTGCTAAAATGATGCCTTTGTTTGGAAGTGCAGTGTGAAAATTGAATTTTAAAAAGGGCTCTTAATTAGAGAGGCCATACTCTAATTTCCATAGACTTCAGCTAAATAAAACATCCAAGCCACAAAGTGTTTGAGATATATTGGATGGACTTGCTGCCTGTATTTGTTCCTTTAACGAAAACACCAAACCCTCATTAACAACATGTGTGGTCCTCCTAGAAGTGGCTGGTGGTGTTAGATAGGTGAAGTTCTGCTGTGGGCTTCAGTGGGCCTTCAGCCTGGCTGCTAGTACCTTTTTTTCAAACCAGATCATGAGGAAACAGCTACATTTTATGAACTGGAGGGTCTTATCTGTAACTCCCAGGCATTTGATGCCCATGGTGCAAACTCAGCAGTGAGGGAAAGAGTGCTGACATGCTTTAACTTGCTATCATCCACTTCATTTACTAAGACGTCCATCCAAAAGTCATTTATAATTTCAACTTTTTTGCCGTGTAGTTGAAAAACAATTACAAAACTGCTGGGGAATGAGACAGAGGGGGAGGAGGTATGTTTATGAGTTCATAACTAATCACCAGGGTACTTTGCCAGTTTTTCCATAAAGTGCTTAAAATATTTAAACCTTTTTAGTCTTTTATTAAGATAAGAAAAAAAGTAGACTTTTTGGAGTCAGCCTCAAAGCAATGGACTACTCTTAAAATGTTGTGTTTGCTTTCACATCAGAGCTTGCAGATACAATCATATCTGTATTTAAAGGATGAATATATATGCTACTCCTTGAAACAGTTACAGGAAATGGAACATTAAAAGTCATCCTGAGCTAAGGAGAAATTTGTTTGATCTATTCTGAAGACAAAAGGTCACCAAAGGACTACTTTTGTATATATTATCACTATATTCAAAAAATAAAAATCTCGGGTGTTTTCCCGCGTCATTGTAAATAAATTGGTTAAAATGTTTAAAATTCTGGTTAAAATCCCAGCTTAAAATCTTAACCAGAATTTTAAACATTTTAACCAACTTATTTACAATGACGCGGGAAAACACCTGAGATTTTAATTTTTTGCATATGCACACCCGCGAAAAATGGAAAGTTTGAAATTACCTATTATAAGTGACTTCTTCCTAGGTAATTATATGTGTATGTGGGTGTGTGTGTGGGTGTGTATATATATGTGTGTGTGTGTGCGTGCACATATACATACATACATACATACATACATATATATATATATATATATATATATATATATATATATATATATAAGATTACAGTCTTACTGCTGCTACCAAGTGATTGTCCAGATTTTGCAACCCAGATGTGATAGCCCTATTTTATGAAAATGTCTTAATAAAATACCAGTTTAATTTTAAAAGATCATCAAAGATGTAAAAATTGCACCTTCTTCTGGAAAACTGAAAACAATCATTTTCAGTTACTTGCGATTGCTGTCAATGGATCTTTTCATTTCTATCTGTAATATTTTTTTGAATGTAGGTCAACTTGATGCACAGTTAGGCAGAGGAACACTATCCTTTTCAACACAGTGGCCTTGATCCATATGTTCAATAGTACTTAGCTACTGAAGCCAACATGGAGACCCTCCAGCCTTCCCAGTCACATGAAAAACTCTATTTCAATTTCCCTTTCCTCTCCATAATGCATGTGTGCTTTACTATAAGTAAACATAGATATTTTTTTTTGCTACTTTCCCCATTGTTTAAAAAAAACCCTGCTTTGGATACAAATTAAAAAAAACAGCCAGATGCTCAACATCCTGTTAAACAATTTTTCAATGTGTTAAAAGTCCATTAAAATGAAACCAGTCTGAAATGTTGCTGAAGCAAGTTAAAAACCAATATACAAACATATAAACTATTGATAACTATTTTAAAATAAAAACAATCATTGTAAAAAGGCCACAACTATTGCTGGATACCCAAGCACGGTGGCAGAGCTGTGTCTTCAGGACCCCCTTTAATTTCCCATTACATAATAGAGAAGGGGGCAGGCAAGTTTGGGTGATGCTTTGGGTTTTTATGTAAATAGTTTCTCCAAAGGTATATTCAACACTTGGTATGGAAGACAGGCTAAACCATCAATATGTTTCTTGATACTGTTACTTGAAAGCTGACTGTGCAAGTACTGAAGATTATTGTGTTTGAGAGAATTATATATGGTAATTAAATCTGAGGAGTCTTCTCTACAAATTAAACTTTTGTTATCCTTAGGCAATAATAATAATACGGTAATAAATCAAGCGCCTAGAAATAACAGTAGTCAGTAGAAACATCATAATTTTTTCTCAAAGATCAATGGCACAGTGGAAGACTTGGTTGCTGCTGCTGCTGCTGCTGCTGCTGCTGCTGCTAATAATAATAATAATAATAATAATAATAATAATAATAATAGCCTTTATTGTCATTGTACATCATGTATACAATGAAATTGGTTGGTCAATGGCAATAGATTAGAAGAGATTAATATTGAGAGAGGAATCTTCCAAGTAGATTCAACTATTGCCTTTAATTTAATTTAATTTAGTTTAATTTAATTTAATTTAATTTAATTTAATTTAATTTAATTTAATTTAATTTAATTTAATTTAATTTAATTTAATTTAATTTAATTTAATTTAATTTAATTAATTCAATTTATATGCCGCCCCTCTCTGAAGACTCAGGGCGGCTGTTCCAAAGTATTTTTAAAAAGTCAACTGGACTTTCTTGGGTTTTTTTTCCTTGAAAACATTTCACTTCTTATCCAAGAAGCTTCTTCAGATGAGAAGCAATATGTTTTCAAGGAACAAAACCAAGGAAGTCCAGTTGCCTTTTGAAAAGCACTTATGGGACAACAATGACCTGGATGATTGAGAATCTCAGATATATCGCCACTACCTGTCATTGCATTGGTTCATTTGTCACCAATACTGAATAACTCAGGCCATGGCTATCCCACCTCCTTTATATGGACGATTTGAAGCTGTATGAAAAAACACCATCTGAAATAGAATTGCTGTTCAACATTGTCTGTATATACAGCCAATGCAATGGAGTTTGGACTGGATAAACACACATTCAGCATTTTATGGGGGGAAAATAGTGAAAATTGGTAGAATCAACAGGCCCTATGGAAATGACATCAAGAATTGGATGAAGACAATCGCTATAAATACCTAGGCTTCCCTTAAGATGACAACATCAAGCATACTGAAGTCAAGAAAAAGGTTGGAAATGAATACATCAAGAGAGTGAAGATCTTAAAGTCCAAACTCTGTGGAAGAAATACCAACAAGACAATAAACACCTGGGCAATTCTAGTTATTAAATACACAGCTGGAATAGTGGCTTGGACTGAAGCAGAACTAAAGGCCCTGGATAGGTAAACCAGAAAAATAATGACAGTGAATCATGCCCTTCATCCACACAACGTTGTCAGACTCTACTTATCAAGGAAAATAGGTGGGTGTGGAATGTTGCAAGTACATCAGACAGTTAAAGAAAAAAAAGGCATTGGAGGAATAGCTGAATGAAGAAGATGCACTAAAGCTAGTATATCAAGAAGGCCTACTGAATATTGGAGAGGCTAAACTGGTCTAAGAAAGACCAAATGGAGAGCAGAAAGGAGGCATGGGAAAACAAAGCATTAAATGGCCACTACATTAAAAATTATGGAGATGCGGTGGCTCAGTGGCTAAGAAGCTGAGCTTATCGATCAAAAGGTCGGCAGTTCAGCGGTTTGAATCCCTTCATATAACAGAGTGAGCTCCCGTCCCAGCTTCTGCCAACCTAGCAGTTCGAAAGCACATAAAAAATGCAAGTAGAAAAATAGGGACCACCTTTGGTGGGAAGGTAACAACATTCCGTGCACCTTTGGTGTTTAGTCATGCTGGCCACATGACCATGGAGATGTCTTCGGAAGCGCTGGCTCTTTGGTTTTGTAACGGAGATGAGCACTGCCCCCTAGAGTCAGGAACGACTAGCACATATGTAGGAGGGGAACCTTTACCTTTATGTTTTTACATTAAAAATATAGCATGGAAAACATAATAACAAAACCTGGCAATAGCTAAGAGCAAGAAAGTTGAAGAAAGAGACAGAGGGGCTAATTCTGGCTGCACAAGACCAAGCCTTAAGAACAAATGTGTACAAAGCCAGAATTGAGAAGACAGCAACAAATAATAAATGCTGCCTCTGCAAAGATGCTGAAGAAACAGTGGATAACCTGGCTAGCTGCTGCAAGAAGATCGCACAGACTGACTACAAACAATGGCATGACGAAGTTCACGGTAAGATCTGCAAGAAATATCATTTGCAGGCTGCAAGCAAGAACTAGTGGGACCATAAAATAGAGAAAGTTATAGAAAATGAAGAAACTAAAGTCTCTGGGACTTTAGACTTCAAACAGACAGGCACCTTGCCACATAACACCTCAGACTTAACCATTGTCGATAAGAAAGACAAAAAAGTCTGAATACTAGATATGACAGTACCTGGGGATAGCAGAATAGAAGAGAAAGAACTGGAGAAAATAACAAAATACAAAGACCTACAAATAAAAATAGAATGACCATGGCAAAAGAAAGCAAAGGTAGTACCAACAGTAGTAGGTGGCTTGGGGTACAATCCCAAAACAATTGGAGAAGCACTTAAACATCATCGGTATCGACACATTCACCATCAAGTCAGTTGCAAAAAGCAGCTTTAGTCAGAACGTGTGACAATACTTCTAACACCATAAAATATCAACATCTCCCTATCCCAGGTCCTTGGAAAGGACACAATAGGTGGATAAAAATGTCATTCTGAACGCCTACCTGCCTGTGCAATGAACCATAATAATAATAATAATAATAATAATAATAATAATAATAATAATAATAATAATAATAATAATAATAATAATAAGTGACAGATCATCACTTGGAACACAACACACCAGATATCACAGTTGTTGAAAACCGAAATGTACAATTTATTGACATCGTGGTACCAGGAGATGCCAGAGTCGAAGAAAAAACACTGGAAAAAATCATGAAATATTGAGACCTGGCCATTGAAACTACACGGCTATGGATGAAACATGTAACAGTGATACCCATTGTCATCGGGGCACTTGGTACCATGTCCAAGAATTTTATAACATGCATCAGCAAATTGCAGCTTCCTGCAATAACAACAGTGGAACTGCAAAAAACTGCACTATATGGAACATCATACATCTTAAGAAGGTACTTGGTTGATACCTAGGATGCTGGCAGCAACCTGTATCAACCATTAGCATCAGTCAATGGTATTTGTGATGCATTTTTGAATGTTCAGTTGATTGAGTTTCATATTTAATGAATAATAATAATAATAATAATAATAATAATAATAATAACAACAACAACAACAACAACAACAACTACTACTACTACTACTACTACTACTACTACTACTACTACTACTACTACTACTACAGGAAAACATGGCTCAGGGATTAACTCTTGAATGATTGTTTAATAAAACTTGAATTTTTATAGTCAATAAAGGCCAAGGGACTTATATTGTTTTGTTCAAATGTGCTTACTGGTAATTCTGTGATTAAATGGAAATATTGGTGTCTGTAATTTTTTACTGCTAATCTATAGAGAGGATTTAGAAAGATGGTTGGGAAATTTTTGTCTCTAGTCTTCATTTTGCAGTTGTCATAAACTAGAGAGAGAGAAAAGAGAGAGAGGTGGAAGAAATTTGTAATTGGGTGACTGGCCTAAGAATCAGTATGTCACATGGCTAAGCTTTGAATCTGCATTAAATCTAGTTAAGCAAATAGGCAGGAAATATTGAATCAAGATAAACCTTGTCATTAAATCTTAAATAATCTGTGTTACCAAAAGGCAAAACAGTTTCATGTGGCAGGTGGGTTTTAAACCACATACCAGAAGAAGGACCTTTTTGAAGAAGCATCTAAATTACTAAGACAGAAAATCTGTCTTGGATGTATTTCAAGCAGTAATTAACATATATGGTATTTTTCTAAGTGAAATTTCCATTTATATCTAAAACAAAATATTTCTTTATTCCACAAAATTAAAATAACAAGAAATTAAAAAAAAGGATTTTATTATGATTCCAGTATTTACATGGAGTAAATGACTATTCTTTTGCATTAGTGAAAAACTTTAATAGGCATTACATAAAATTTATCTTATAACTGTTTACAGATACTAACTTCATAATGTAGATGCATATCCCCTTGGCTAAAACTAACCTTCCTTGGTTATTGAATGATATAATATATGACAATGCATTCTTTCCAATCATGCGAAATAAATTTCATGTTTACTTTTTTTTTTTTTTGATTTGATTTATATGCCGCCCTTCTCCGAAGACTCAGGGCGGCTTACAATGTGCTCAGCACATTGTAACTTTGTTCTGTATCATATAGACTGTTTGGTCTGACTAATAAAAAATCACCATTTCTACTGCAATAACTGATAGTATGGTATGTTTTGTTAAAATACAAGTTTATAGTATAAATGCATTTGTAAAAAGATCTTGAAATAACAATAATAAATTCAGTTTCCTGCTTCAAACATCCTATTTAATATATTGGATTAAGCTGTATAAGGGAAATTAAGCTGTAGTTCTTTGGTTTACTGGGAATTAAGCAATATAGTACAGTGTGCATTCCAATTAATATTCATTAAAATGGATGATACTGTCTATTATTTTTTCAAGGCAATAGTCTATTCTTTTTTATCGATTACCTTGTGTATCTTTGTGCACATGGATGCATAAAAGCTGTTTGGAAGCAGAAAAAAAAGACTTGCTTTATTATTAGAGACCAAGGCATAAATAGAGTGTTCTTCAGAGACCCATTCCTTTATATAATAGGTAATAACGAGGAATTCAATTAGTGCTGATCGCATTATTATAGAACAGAGGAGGCAAAAGTGGGTGCTGAATCACCAATAGCTGAACGGGTAATCAGCAGTGACTAACAGATGTCTTGATAAAAGAAGAATTAGAGGATCTTTACATGTAATTGACAAATAACTGCCACAGAAATTGTATTTCAGTTGTAAGTTTGCAAAAATCTGGGTGTAACACTATATGGAAAATTCAGATTATAAGAGATAGAGAGTAGGATCCAAGAGTCCCTGATATCAACAGAGAAATACTGATCAACAGGAAAATAATCTGATAGGAGAAAAGCTTCTTTTCTTTGAGCCTGTTCAGTAGATTTACAGCTAGGAAACTACATGTATAGTAGTAACCTTACATCAATCCTATACAAGCACAAAGAAGATAACTAGATGTTTCTTTATATTCCTTGGGATACTATAATTATATTATTGCTTATATACTAGATGTGGCAAGCCATTTCCCCCTTTTTATGACCCTATAATCTTGTTATGTGCTCAACAGATGTTATATACTCAGAACAACAGGATCTCTCGCATGTCAAAAAACACATATTCAAAACTTATCCTTTTAACCCTATTATTTTTTTCAAGTTCCTCTAAGCTGTTTTATCTGGTTATTTGATGCACTATATCATTCCAAGTACTCCTCCTTTCAGATGTGAGAAGCAATACATTTTTGCCTGAAGCTTTACAATGAAAATGTATAATTCTTCATAAGCATAGCAATAAAGGGCAACCAGTAATGGCATCTTCATTCCAATAATGGAATGAATGAAGAGAGTAGGACATGAAAATTTGTGAGGAATCATAATCGAGCGGTTTTGAGAATTTCAGGATATTAGAATTATAAGTAATTAATTTAAGCATAGTGCCTATAATATTGGAGATGGGCACTAAGATTCAAATTCCTGCTTCTGTACTTATGCTTCCTATATTCTTGATGGAATTCATAAAATGATAATGTAATAGACGTGTATCATTGACACAAGGCACAAATAGAACAGGAATTAAATCTAAGTAAATAGAATAATATAGAATAATAACAGAGTTGGAAGGGACCTTGTAGGTCATATAGTTCAACTCCCTGCTCAAGCAGGAAACCCTATACTGGAGTGTTAAACTGGCGATCCATGAGCCGGATATGTCATGCGAAGGCCACGCCCACCCCAGCTCCTCAAAGGGGAAAAACATTGCAAAACTTCACTTGATGGCAACGTGACGCCGCAATTTTGACACCCGTGCCCTATATCATTTCTGACAAGCGACTGTCCAGTCTGTTCTTGAAAGCCTCCAGTGATGAAGCACCCACAGTTTCTGAAAGCAAGCTGTTCCATTCGCTGATCTCACTGTTAGAAAATGTCTCCTTATTTCTAGGTTAAATCTCTCCTTGATCAATTTCCATCCATTGTCTGGAACATCAGAGGTTGTATTCAGCAGGTTCTGACCAGTTCTGGAGAACCAATAACATCAATTTTGAGTAGTTCGGAGAACTGGTAAATACTACCTCTGACTGGCCCCACCCCATCTATTTTCTGACTCCTGAGTCCCAGCTGATCAGGAAGAAATGGGGATTTTGCAGTAACCTTCCCCTGGAGTGGGTTGGGAATGGACATTTTACAGTATCCTTCCCCTGCCATGCCCACCAAGCCATGCCACAGCCACCAAGCCATGCCCACAGAACCAGTAGTAAAAATTTTTGAATCCCACCACTGTGGAACATATATCAGAAATGTATCAAAACAATCCTAAGGGTGATAAAACTATTGCAGTGTATAAATGGGAGATGAGTTGTGAAAGAGAAAATGGCTCCAACATAAAGTAACATCTGAAAGCAGAGCTATGATCAGGATGATTAAACATGATCTATACTGTCTCTGATTAACATGCTGACGAGGAAATATTTTTTCTAAAAGGTTAATGGTATTTTCAGTAATTGAAATATGCCATGATAATAAAGTTTGGTTGGTAAATTATTCTTAGTGTCAGAGATCATAGCTCTTCATTTAACATGATTATGATGTACCGTAAATAAACTAGCATAGCTTAAGATATAACAAATTACACAGAGCTCCTCAGAGACCTGACAGATTGGGACATTCTATACATTTCATAAATAAATAAATAAGTAGACTGTAGTATATTGGTTTAGTATATTGGTTCATTCAATAATTTTCTGTTTTTTTTTAATTGATAAAATAATAGCCCACTGACTTTAGGTTGGAACTTCTCTGTCCTCATTCTGCCTTTATCTTGTTTCATTGATTTCCCTTGCCCTCATCAAGACCTTTTTGCTTTGTACACAAGTGGGATCCAATTATTGCAGACTACCTTCTTCCAGAAGGCTTGCACATCACTGTCAACTTTCTAAGTGATTTGCACTTTTTTTGTGCCAATACTGTTTATTCTTTCTCCCTTTCCTTGTGTATCAATGCATTCAGGTCAAACTGCTTGTTATAGTTATCATACCAATGTGTGAGTACAGTACGATATTAAAGCAAAAGCAATCTCTTTTAGAAGGACTTCTAACTGTAACTACAGACCAGAGAGATTTACTCTAGGGGACATACACATGGGAATTATCAAGCAATTAGAGCCTCAGCAGAACTTTCTTGTCCCTACGGGAGAATTCTCCATCCCAATCATTCATAGAACTTATAAAACAGGCTTCTGTTTTCCAACTGGTTAATAGCAGTCTTTTATTTATTAAATATCAGTACAAATAATATTATGAGCGAAGACTATTTGCACTAATAGTAACCAGTTTTGAGCCAGTTAAGTGAATATGGACTTGAGGATTTCAACATTCAGCAGATATGCTGCAGTGGTGGGTTGTTACCGGTTCACCCTGGATTGGGCAAACTGGTAGTGGCGGCAGCGGGAGGCTCCACCCACTCACCCGGATGCTTCTGTGCATGTGGAGAAGTGTTGCATGCGCGTGCGAGCGTGCGCCTATGAGCAAACCGGTAGCAACGGGTTTTTGAAACTTGCCCCTGATATGCTGCCATGTCTTTTCAAAATTGCAGTGTGGGTACATTCCCTATGGATTTACCATTGTACTGAAGGCATATTTATTAAGAGATACAATTCTGCTTTTTAACTCTGATTTCAAATGGGCAGGTAGAGAAAGGAAGTTGAAGGAAGAGGAACTAGAAGAAATAATGAACCAGAGAAAAATTGTCTTGTTGCCTAGTTTTTGCTCTAGTCCACTCACAACTGTCTTCAATCCTTGTTAGTTGTAAAGTTGTGTCTGACCCATCGCGGCCCCATCAACAATGTTCCTCCAGGCCCTCCTGTCTTCCACCATCCTCTGGAGTCCATTTATGCTTACATCTACTGCTTCAGTGACTCCATCCAGCCATCTCATTCTCTGCATCCCATTCTTCTTTTGCCCTCAATCTTTCCCGGAATTAGCCTCTTCTCCAGTGAATCCTTCCTTCTCATTAGGTGGCCAAAATATTTGAGTTTCATCTTCAGGATCTGGCTTTCTAAAGAGCAGTCAGGGTTGATCTCCTCTAGGACTGACTGGTTTGATCACCTTGCAGTCTAAGGGACTCTTCAATCCTAGATATTGACAATAATGGACCTCCAGCAGATTACTCCCAAGGGGAGATAGCTCTTAAAAAAGATTTTATTGTTCAAATCCTGGGGCATAGGATTGTAGATTTATTATCTTCATTCATCATCTGACAGTATGAAGAAAAGTGTAATCTTGTTGTATTGGACTTCTGGACTGAAGCTTCATCTAATCCATAATTCTGTTCACAGCATCTGGGAACTTCATTAGTGAAATTTCCAAATTATGGCTTTACCGTCCATTACTTTAGCTAATTATTGCCTTTTTGAGACACCTAAGCTAATGGCAGGCCACCATTTCTTGGTAATATGAAGGTCAGGATTGCATGAATATTAGATAAAGGAAGGGTGAGAGGCCTCAGTATTTACTAGTGTTCAAGCATCCGGTTCTATATTTATGAACTTGTTTCTGAAGTTCTTTTATCCAAATAAACTTTGATCATTTATTTTATCTAAACCTACAGTATTTAATCCCCAAATATACATTTTAAAATTGACATTTAGACAGCTTTTAGCAAAACGTTTTTATACTAAAAAATTAAAAGAAATGTGTATCATGACCTGAGGAATATGTCAATCTACAAAAGAATATAAAAGGCAAAGGGCAGATGGTGGGTTTCCCCGAAGATCAAATCCCCATAATCTGAAATAAATGTGGTTGAGAAATGTGATGGCTGCTATGTACTTTGAGTCATTCAGTCATACCGTCCCAGTACAAGCTCTTCCGGGATTGCTGTACAAAAAATTGGTGGCAGGAATACTTACTTTGTTGTCTAAACTCCTGAGGGCAGGCATGTTATATATGCAAAAAAATGAATAATAAAATAATAAAATAAAATAAATCATACAGTTCCTTTTTCTGTCTTCTGTAAACTTCCTGAGTTCTATTTCTTGGGCATACTGCAGTATAACAAAAAGACAAAAACCAATAACTGGCAAGCAAATCAGCTTGTTTTATTTCTATCTTATAACTGGACAAGGTTGTTGGTTCCTGGACGCTGTTCTCTGCAAATGATCCCCCAATGTTCCTCTCCCCAATTCCATTTGAGTGATCTTTGAGCCCTTCTTAACAAGACAGAGATCTCCTCCACGGGGGAATTGGCAGGGATCTGTGGGCGTGTTATTGCACTTATTTTTTTTATACATAACAAGGTTGTGTTGCAGGCATTCCAATCCCTTAATTATTAGCCTTGACCTTGGGAAAAATAACTGAAAATAACAGCCCCGGTGAGATGAAGCAGCTTTGCAATTACATTGCATAATGTTGTCACACGAAGGGGGTTGTCAGGGAGATAATGGTAAACACCAGCCTGGATTCTGTCTGAAAAATAATTGGCGTCAGCTCTCTTTGTGGCTGGTGGAAAGGAGCAAAATGGAGGAGTAAATTAGCAGTTACTGGAGACATTAGCGGCAACACTATACTTACCAGTGACCATAACACTGGCTGCCTTTAACTACTGTGGCATGAAATTGCCTGCCTGCCTTTTTTAATGACTGCCAAATTTTCAAGTGGGCAGCCTTTTAGTTTTTGCAAGCCAAACAGCTGGCTGCAGGATGACCTTTGTCTCTCTCATGCTGGTCTTGATTGTTTGGCAATGATTCCATCACTAGCCAGATAGAAAGAGATATTAAAATTAGATGAGAAATAAGAGCAACACTTGCAGTTTCAAGATGCTGTTTTACGGTTAGAGAAAGGTTTGGCTTTTGTGAATGTCAGACCCTGGTTCTTTCTCCTTACTTTCTATTTGAAATTGATTTTTTTCTCTTGTAGCCCTGGATCCACTGGTTCTCAGAGACCATTTTAAATCAACCTGCAAACAAAAAAGTCCTTAAGGAATTTCTTGGGAATATTCTGTCGAATATTCTGTCGAATAGGGCTTGAAAATGCCAGGAATCAATGTATCTGGATTAGTAATTTCAAACCAGTCTAAACTTAGCATCTAATTTCACAGTTCATAGATGCTTCTGAAATGGACATGTATGCCATCACATTATCTCTTTTCAGTTATATGAAATTTTGTTTCATCTTGTCCAGGTTGGATACACTACCCTCTGCAGTTCTGTGGGAATGGTGTAAAAATGTGCCATTTTAGCAGTGCTTATGTTCATGTGGAGATGACTCTGTGAAATCCCTAAGGCTGTACACTCGTTTGTTGCTCTATCAGAAATCAAGGAAAATATATATATTTATCCCATTTTAAAGGACTACCCTGGTAGAGAGCACAATATCTATCTGTCATTGCTTCTATCTGATCGGGACCTTGACATATCATTCCAGATTGCCCAACATTGTTCTATCATTTGTTGCATCTGTCTTACCTATGGTTGACATTTAGCAAAATTTTTGAGATTGCTAGTACAATTTGTACTGCGATTACTACAATAGTGTATTTAATGTAACTTGATTACATTTTTAAAAAGTTTTATGAATAAGTGCAGGTCTATCTACTTTATTGTTGTGCTCTCTGGCCCAACTGTTCTAATAAAAGGTTTGGTTTGATTTGATGATGGAGATAGTTAGAGTGCAGTATTGACCTTTTCTCTCATCTTTCCTAGATATCTCATGGACTTTCTTGAGATCAGATCTATTTTGAAGAATTTAGCTCCTGGCAATTTCCTGTTATTTCCTCTCTTTGTATTCTCCCTAATTGCAGCTGTGAAGCAACTGTTTCATCTCAAGAGACCCTCTCCAGCTAGTGTCAGTGCTATCACTGTGCTGCACCAGCAAAAAAGGAATGCATACCAAAGATTATTCCCAGAGCTTGCAGGTCTTGGTGAGGCAACATCAATTATTAGTCATACTAAATATCAATATACATATGGAATCCCCACATGATTTTTCCAGTCTAACAAAATGTTGGAAGGAAGTTTTGTAAAAGAACTCAGGAGTTCCATTCCCCACTATCCTGTCAGAGCTGAAGAAGCTTCTTGGATGAGAAGCAAAATGTCTTCAAAGAAAAAACAAGAAAGCCCGGTTGCCTCCTGAAAAAGCACCTTTGGGACAACCATGACCTGGATGACTGAGAATCTCTACAGAACTCAGGACTTTGTTTGCCTGCTGCTGTCCTTCCATCTATCAGTAAGATCACTCTCCAGAAAAAAATTTAAATATCATCAAATGAAGTGTGATAGGAGAAGTTGTCCAAAGAAAATCAAATACAGAAATGGTTGGATCTGGCCAAAAAAAGGGTGTATTCCCCCCCCCCAAATCCCACAATGCATCTTGATGGGAGTGGCAGCTGGGCAGAAAATTGGAATCTGATTTGATTGCTTGACAGCTTAGATTAGCTGTTGCATTCTAAGCCTCCCTCCCTCCCTCATCCCATCTGGTCACATGCCTTAGAATTGACAAACTGCAGTAACCCACACACCCCATGCTTTCCAGTGCACACATGCAAACATACATAGCTGCAACATGAGCAGGGAGTGGAAAAACACAGAAATATACTGCAGCACATTACTTCATTCCACTGAAGGGGTGGACATACTGTAATTTCAGAAGCCATGCTATGCATTCTTCTTTGCCTGATTATTCTTTTGAACCCAAAAGAGTACGTGTTTTTGCCAAATTCAGGAAAGATCACATGTAAAAATACAGCTAAAAAGGAACACAAGTCTACCAACCCATAGCAAATATTTTAATAGTAATACTTGATAGAAATCCAGATAAGACTGAGGAAGAAAAAGACAATTAAACAGCTATTCCAAATATTTTCTCATACTGCATACAATATTATTGATATTAAACCAAAATTATTGTATATTTTCAATCATTTTGAAGTTGGGCAGCTCAGGCAGCTAGGTGTCAAGAAAGGTTATATACAGTATTTCTTTATGTGTATGTGTGTTTTGTTTAAATTACTATTAACCGCTTGATGTATTGGAGTAGTCACAAAGAGAGGCTGCACACAGGAATTAAGGTTATTTTTAAAGCTCTCTCTTTTAGTAAAACTTTCCAGGATGGCACAGAAGTTCTTTTGCTCTTCAATTATGTAGAGAGAGCCATTCAATAAGTGATTTGAAACACATTTGGAATGTAAATCTTATATTTGGAGAAGAGGGATATAACTTTTACGCAGTGACCATCTCTTGTCAGTTGAGTGCTGAAAAAATATGATAGTGTCAAGTAAACAGAGTTCCATTATTGTGATGAACTAGCTTTCCTCAAATTGTTGTCTTCTAGATGTATTGAATTACAACAGCATTAAAAACCTTGAGTCTTTTTCACTAGCAGCTTTCCTTGATAGCATTTTGGGTTTTTTCCCTAGATGATTAGTTCACAACGTAATTGTGGAAGAACCAATCACTTCTGTTTTCCCAACATGCTCTCTCCAAACTTTCTTTCCTGCTGTTGGCAGAAATACATCTTCAATAACTGTACTCTGCTCTTCTTTACAACTCTCCAATTAGAAGTCTGTCAGCAAAAATATCATCACTCATCCAGTAGCTCTTGACAAAACTAAGCACAACTGTTCTGCTTTAAAAGATTAAGGGACTCTTTCTGCTGGTATCATCTACCAGTTAGCACTAGCTAAAATCTCACTTCGGTTATCAATGTCACAATAAACATAAGAGGATATGCAGTATATGTAGGTAGTTGGACTTCCAGCAAACCCCTTTTTTTACTAAAGACTTGTCTACTTTTCATACCTATGCAGTTCTTATCAGTCATCAAGTTGTATGGGAAATTAGATCTTATACAATATAGAATAGAATAGAATAGAATAGAATAGAATAGAATAGAATAGAATAGAATAGAATAGAATAGAATAGAATAGAATAAACTGGAAGAGACCTTGGAGGTCTTCTAGTCCAGCCCTCTGCTCAAGCAGGAGAACCTATAGTCCTATACCATTTTAGATAAGTGACTGTCTAGACTCTTCTTAAAAATATCCAGTGATGGAGCAACCACTATTTCAGGAGGCAAGCTGTTCCACTAGTTAATTGTCCTCACTGTTAGGAAGTTTCTCCTTAATTCCAGGTTGCTTCTCTCTTTGATTAGTTTCTAGTCATTGTTTCTTGTCCTGCTCTCTGGTGCTTTGTAGAATAATTTGACACCCTCTTCTTTGTGGCAGCCCCTCAGATACTGGAATACTGCTATCATGTCACTCCTAATTCTTCTTTTCTTTAGACTAGCCAAACCCAAATCCTGCAGTTGTTCTTCATATGTTTTAGTGTCCAGGGCTTTGATCATGTTAGTTGCTCTTCTCTGAACTTTTTCCAAGGTCTCAGCATCTTTTTTTTTTGTAGTATGGTGAGCAGAATTGGTTGCAGTATTCCAGGTGTGGTCTTACTAGGGTTTTATAAAGTGGTACTAGTACTTCACATACTAGCCTCCGTTTATACAACCCAAGATTGTATTAGCTTTTTTGGCTGCTGCTCCACACTGTTAGGTCATATTCAAGTGATCATCCAAGGACTCCAAGGTCCCTCTCACAGTTACTGTTTTTGAGCCAGGTCTCACCTAATCTGTATTTATATCTTAGGTTTTTCCTGCCTAAATGTAAAACTTTGCTTTTCTCCACATTGAAATTCATTTTGTTGGATAGGGCCCAAGTTTGTCAAGATCTTTTTGGATCCTGAGTTTGTCTTCTGGGATGTTGACTATTCCTGCCAGTTTAGTGTCATCTGCACATTTGATGAGTTCCCCTTCTATTCCCTCATCTAAGTCATTTATGAAGATATTGAAGAGTACTGGGCCTGAGATGGACCCTTGTGATACCCCACTACTCACATTTCTCCATGTGGATATAGAATGTGTGTATTACAGGAGCAGCTTCTGTGTGCAGGGAAGGGGAATTAACTCATCAAAAAGATTAACATGCATGAAAATATAAATAAATGTCTATATTAGTCATGCTTCAGTATGTAGCTTTTCACATACATCCGATTAAAAACATAGCAGACACTAATTCATATTGATTCCTAAAGCATTTTGGCTCCCAGAGACCCAAATACATTGAAAGCTGCTCCTTTCAATTTGTTTTCATTTCTACATAGCTGGATCCTTATATGTGGGTTCTGTTTCTGAATCCCCAGGGGGATAACATATGAATTATGCCAACTCATCTCTAACAGCCTTCTCCAACTGGGTACCTCACCAGATGCATTAAATATTTGGAAGTAGCTAGTCCAATATTTCTGGCAGCTCCTCACAGTAGTCATAAGCAATTACTGTAGAAGGTCCACATTCAAAAATATCACTGATTTCATCTGAATACTGTGATTTTTATAGGCTTGGGGGTATATATTTACTGAAAGTCTTCTCTGCCAAAAGTTGAGGCAGACAAAAGCCCAAGAGCACATAAACATGTAGCAAAATCTTTCCTTTGAGGTAGAGCAACCCCAGAAAACACAATTAAAACAAAATCATGTTTTAATATATGCCTGCTCTTTTGGTTGGCTTGTGCTGTTAAGAACAAGAAAACAGAAGACTAATTTAAGTTACCAATAGTTGAGCTTTATTCAGAGAAACTGCAGAATAGCCTTGCATAAATAACACAGAATGACAGTTCAGTATGATGCTGTGACAGGGCACAAAAATTGTGGGCCAGTGCAAAACAACAACAACAACAACAACAAAAAGAAACCCACCAAAAATTGCTGGTTTACTCTGATGGTGCAAGAAAGAACCCTCCGGCATTGTCAGGTGCACCAAGGACATTAATAATCTGCCCAGAAGTACAGAATAGTGTTAGAGGAAGAAACTGCATCTGGGGTGTGTTTAAATACTGAATCCAGTGGTGAGCTGCTGTTGGTTCAGACTGATTCGAGCGAACTGGTAGTTTCGACCAGTGGGTGGTTGGTGGGGCCCCCCCGCTCCCCCCTGCTCTGGCGCTATTTTGCCATACAGTGCCATGTTTTTGGAGCCGTGAGTATGTGCAGAAGGCAGGCTCACATTTCTGGTGCTGGGTGAAGCGGTTGTTACATTATGTGACATTTACCTCTGACTGAATCTCTCTGATGAAATGGATTTGGTTCAACAAAAGTCTTTGAGATGGCATCAGTCTCTCTATCATGGCTGATTCATTGATTGATTATGTGCCATCAAGTCATTGTTAACTTTTAGCAGCCACTATGATCTATCCCTAACCTGGTCTTTCAGATCTTCAACAATTACATCACCACTATAATTGAGTCCATCCATTTTGCTGCTGGTCCTCCTCTTCAATTTCCTTCTATCTTTCCTAGCATTAGAGCCTTTTTCAGAAAGCTGGGTCTTTGAGCCTGGACATTTGTGCCTCAAGTGAAAACTCTGGACTGATTTGCTTGATGATTCATTTGTTTGTTTTCTTGGCTATTCACAGTATTCTCAGAAATCTTCTCCAACACCAAAGTTCAAAATATCACCTATCCTGTTTCTTTAATATCTAATATTTGTAATTCTAAACAGAAAACTCCCATTTATTTCATAGAACACATTGCTATCTTAGGCCACATTTAGAGATGGAGGTAATAGAGTCAATGTTTTTTATCCTCTTGTGTTTTGTGATGTTGGGAGAGGAACTTTGGGACTGGGGATGGGGCGGAGACTTCTCTATGTTAAGCCTGAGCGTTAAGACAGAGTTGTTCTGTTCTGTTCTGTTTTGTTTCATATTGAAAATGAGTAGGAAATTGGGTTGCCTTTGTCAAGTGGTTTGCTACCAAATTCTGAGGGTACAAACTAGGAAAGCTCTATGGCAATTGAAAGGAAGCTTGGGAACACAGTTTTCCAATGCCAGTTTTATGGTTTTTGCTAAAAGTGTGTTGATTTGATAAAGGAGAATGTTGATCTACATATTTATCAGCATATTCCTACAAGCATCTGCTGATTTAGATTACTGTACTTCATTCTTCCTTGAAATGTCTGGAAGTAGACATTATCTTTTCATTTGGCTATCGTATAGATTTGGTTAACTTTCACTGTATAATAAATGCTCTATATTTTTTTTTAAAAAGAAAAGAATTTGAACTGCCCACTGCCACACCTGTTGTTAATTGCCTAGTAATCAGTTGGACTCTTAATAACAGATAAGTAACGCTGTTTGATGATTTCACAGCATTGACATTTTAAATATACGCTGAAAAGTGGTAAAGATTCTCTGGTTATTGGAGTCTAAAAGTATAAATACCGCTACAGATTAACTTCACTGTAGTTTCAAAAAGAACATCTGTTATGAATGTATTAAATCTGTTAAAATTCCATCAGAGGCTGGAATGTGTAAAAAAAAATTACCTTGTTCTTGCAGAAGTGTGGCTGAGAATAGAATTTGGCTCAAGGAGACTTGATGGGGGGGCATACGTAAAATATCAAAATATTTTAGAATAAATTAATTATGTGCCATAAAGCTTGTGTTGGCCTTTAGCAACCACATAGATAGACTCGTTCCAGGATGATCTAGCTCCAGCCTGATTCTTCAGGTCTCAACACATGGTACCTGTTGCTGCCCTTATAATTGAGTCCTTTCACCTTGCTTCTCTTTCTGTTCTCCTTTCCCAGCATTACAGACTTCTCAAAGTGTAATAGGTCCAAAATATGCATCATTTGAGCCTAGTAATTTGGGCCTTGAGTGAAGTCTCTGGATTGATTTGTTTGATGATGATGGTGGTGGTGGTGGTGAAGATGATTTTTATCTTGTCTTTCTTTTCATATATAATTTCAGGTAGCAAAAATACCTAACACTGCCTCCTAGTTTCCCCATAATAATAACTCTGTATGGTGGATTGGTGATCCATTTGTTTGTTTGGCTTGGCTATCCATAGAATTCCCATGAGTCTTTTCCAATATAAAGGTCACAAGTGTTGACATTGTTCCTATCCTGCTTCTTCAAAGTCCAAGTCTTATATCCACAGAATATCCCAGAGAAAACATTACCTGCATGATTCTGATCTAATAAAATATTTTATTACACACATCACAGCATCTGAATATCTTTTCCAAGGCCTTTGTGCTAGTCTGTTGTGTATTTCTTGATTAATGGCTCCTTAACTGTTGATAGTCTATTCTAAAAGACAGATACTCTCTACCACGTCAGGGTCTTCGTTATCATTAAGATTGGTTGTGGTACCTATTGCCATCAGTTTGGTCTCCTTTATATTTAATTGTAGTCCCATTTTTTTCAACAAGATAGGAGCCGTGGTGGCACAGTGGTTAGAATGCAGTACTGCAGGCTACTTCTGCTGACTGCCGGCTGCCAGCAGTTTAGCAGTTCAAGTCTCAAGGTTGACTCAGATTGACTCAAGGTTGACTCAGCCTTCCATCCTTCCAAGGTCGGGAAAATGAGGACCCAGATTGTCAGGGGCAATATGCTGACTCTATAAACCGCTTAAAGAGGGCTATAAAGCAATGCGAAGCATTATATAAGTCTAAGTGCTATTGCTATTATAATCTAGCCATGACATAAACACTGCCGGTATTCCAAAAGATCCTCAGCTCTTTCTTAAGTCACCCATTATCCAGAACTATATAATCAGTTGCTTTGTAGTGTCTCTCTTTGTGTTTGTTTGTTAAAATATAGGAATGATTTATCTTTGCCTTCTTTGCATTGTTACTTAAGCGATCACCCTCCTCTAACAACTTCCTATATCAATGCTGCCCACTATAGTTTGCTTTAGCAACTAGGATGTTTTTCATGCTTTTGGTGACTCTGCTGTAAATATATACATTGGGCATCACCCCTTGGCTTTTTTCATTCATCCCTACCAGGAATATTCTCATTCCCCAAATGCATCAGTATAATAGGATATGCCATGATTAGAACAATAGGCATTTTTTATAAGATCATTCTTATAAAATAAAGCCTTGCATTCTAATCAGTTCTGGTTTTTTAGCCTTAATAGCAAGAAAATATACTCACAAATAAAATTATTTATCATGTTCTTCCTTATTTTTTATATTGGCTTAATTTTTCCCCACAATTTTTGCCACTCCTATTTTTTACAAAATTATATTGCTAAGTCTTTTCCTTGTCCAGATCCTTGGTAGAGGGTATTTTTGTTTGTTTTTGCTGTTAACTTGCTTTCAGATGACCAAATGTGGCATAATTGTCCTTAAATTATATGTTTGTTTTACATTTCTCCATATACAAACTATGTTGCAGCTGGTGAAGCAGGAGTCTTGGATTGTTATGTCAGATAAGGCCATTTTGTAAGCAAGGGACAGATGGCACACATGTTCAAGGCCAGGAAATGAGTAGTTTTACAGCTGTTGTCTTGAAAAATCAGGAGGAAAAAGCCCAAAATTCAAACTTTAGGACTAACATATATAAAGGATAGTATTCTGTGGCTTTCATACTTCTTTTAGGCAAACCTTTCAAATTCTCAACAGTACATCTTTTATCAAACCATCCTGAACCTGCTTGGACAATGCAGAATGAGAAGAGAATATAATATTTATACCTAATATGGTGCCTTGAAATAAAATTTAATGTACTTCGGAATACACAATTTTTTCCTTCTCTAGAATCCACAGCTAGAACTATACTTCTGAACTTATGGCCCACTTCTAGTGAGTAACCTCTGGTGAGATGTGCAATTACATAAATTGCATTAAATGAATAAATAGCCAGAATCTAAAGTCAGTTTTTTAATGTCTGAAGGCTAGCAAAATGGTTTCTTTTCTCTTCGACATTTCATGAAACATCTGTAGTTGGGCAAAAAGAGTTTCCTCCTTTAGCCTATACTGTAAGCAGAAGTAAAATATTTTTTCTATTTTTTTCCTAAATTTCTAGTAGCCTAAGCCAGTTTGGCGGTAACCTGATAATATGGAGGTGCCCTCCTAGCCCTTTGAGGCAGGGGTCTTTAAAGGATGAGATGACTGGTTGAACACTATGCAGAAAAAGCTTCCAAATTGCTCTTATTTTGTTCCTTCAAACTCTCATACAATTATGCTTAAAACTATTGGCTTTGCCAATTAATTTTCAAGGCAAAATCTGAGGTGCTCTGTAAACAAATGGACCCCGAGAAACCAATGCCTATGTGAGTTATTTCAGGATTAAGCTAGCTTTTATTTATTTTATTTTATTTTATTTTGAATTTGTATACCGCCCTTCTCCCTGAGGACTCAGGGCAGTGAACAGCCAAGTAAAAACATCAAATACAAATATTAAAATACAATTAAAAGTATATATAAATTTGGCCCCATTAATTAAAAACTATAAACAAAACACTTAAAAACACTTAAAAAATTAGGCCAGCCCGGCTTGCTGGAAAAGGGCACGGCGGAAGGCACTGAGGTCTTGGATTCTCCTTATCTCTGGAGGCAATTGATTCCAGAGGGTAGGTGCCCCCACAGAGAAGGCCCTCCCCCTGGGGGTCACCAGCCTGCACTGTTTGGCTGATGGCACCCCGAGGAGGCCCTCTCTGTGGGAGCGCACAGGTCGATGGGAGGTCGTCGGTGGCAGCAGGCGGTCTCGAAGATAGCTAGGCCCTATGCCATTTAATTTTTGATTTTGAAATTGTGTCCCAGGAACACCTTGTATTCCTCTGTTTTATTTCTTTCTCTTTGTCCAGCGCAGTCCTGAATATATTAACCACCAACTTCCATAAAACTTTCTGACTCCAGCCACTCTCTCCCATCTTAATGGTTCTGGACTTAGAGCCCATTGTTTGTGGTGAATTTATTGTTTTAAGAAGCCACACCGTGTCTCACTTCAACCAAATAAGGGTGGGTCACTCTCTTTTGTTTGGATTTTCAGTCCACAACCTCAAAACAGAACAGAAAGAAGCAATATGCAAATTGGCAGTCAAGAAAGAAAACTAGCACCTGCTTTGAGACAGTTGAACAGAGATTCTGTTTACCTCATTTGAACACATCCATTCCTTCCCTTTCCAGATGAATAAGTGATTTTTGTCAGATTATAAATCAGATAACTGTAAGCATATATTTATTATGCTCTTACTAAGCAATATATATTTAGGTAATAGCCTTGCATATTGTAGCACTTCCTTTTTTCCAAGTGCAAAATTCTTTTTGATTTGTGATCAATGTAAGATGGAGAAAAATTACCTTGTTTATAATACATAAAAATACATTAAATACTTAATATCTTTAACTAGAGAAGATAAATATGTACTCGTGTACATGCACATGCAGCCCACCCTCATACTATGTTTAATATAATTCATCCCAGTGATGGAATTCAATTTTTTTTACTACTGGTTCTGTGGGCGTGGCTTGGTGGGCATGGCAGGGGAAGGATACTGCAAAATCCCCATTCCCTCCCCACTCCTGGGGGAAAGATATTGCAAAATCTCCATTTCCACCCCACTCTGGGGCCAGCCAGAGGTGGTATTTGCTGGTTCTCTGAACTACTCAAAATTTCCGCTACCGGTTCTCCAGAACCTGTCAGAACCTGCTGAATTTCACCCCTCCTTCATCCATATACTAAGTAGCAAACATCTCTTTTTTTGGTATAACCACCTTCTTCTTGGGACAATTTATTCTCAGCACAGAAGATAATGATTGCAAGGAACATGGGAAAACTTGTAAAGAACATACCGTATTTTGGAGTATAAGACGCACCTTCCCCCCCCTCCAAAAGGCTGAAAATTTGGGTGCGTCTTATACTCCAAATGTAGCTTTTTTGAAGCTTTTTTCCAGCCCTAAGGGGGCACTAATGAGGCACAAACCAGCAATCTTCCCATCTTTGCCTGCTCCCTCGACTCTCCGCTGTGCTTTAACGAGGTACTAGCGAATGAAGCCATCTTCATGCTTTGCTCTGACTCTCAGCTGTTCTTTAGAAGCTTTTTTTTCAGCCCTAACTAGGCGCTAGCTGACTGAAGCAATCTCCCTATGCTTTGCCTGCTTTTCTCATTGCTGCTTCCTCTCAGCTGTGCCTTAGAAACTGTTTTTTATCCCCCAAGCAGGGGATAAAAACCCAGCAAACTAATATACTGAAGCTGACCAATCTAAGGATGCTAGCCAGATGAATACCTGGTAGGCAGATTTTTTCCCCCTATTTTCCTCCCCAAAAACTAAGCTGTGTCTTATACTCCAGTGCGTCTTATACTCCAAAAAATATGGTAAATGGATACAGACAAAAATACAAAATGAAAGAAGCATAGCTTATGTTCTCACATTTGCTACCATAAAAACTGTCATATAAAAAAAAATTACCATCAGAATCTGTTTGGTTATAGGATGCTAACAATGGCAAGTACAAGCATAGATATGCTAACTCATTCTTTTAAAACTTCTATAAATTATTATCTGCCACTTCAGCTTTTTATTCAGAAAGTTTATATACCAGATATTTCGATTTTAGAATGTTGGCCTACTGATAGCAATTTATATTAATGTTTAAGAGGAAGTTCCATGGTTCAAAGCCATGTGTATGTATTTCTGTGTGTTAATCACTGAAAATAATACATAATGCTTAGGAGTGAAGGTTTCAGTTGCACTATTCCTTGAGCCTGCATGCTCAATTCACCATTTAATCCACCATTAAAACCTGTAAACTGAATATTACTGTAATCATGAAAGTATTAGGTGGAGTTTTTGGTTGCTCTGGTAATCTGGTCATATTGATTCAAATTGTTGTCTCGATTTTTGCAGACGTGCAATTTTCTTTCTTTTCCTGGGCATTCTTCTTCCTCTGCTCAGGATTCGCCCGCTTATATTTGGTATAATTTATTCCTGATGGCCTCCTAAGAGCTGAAATTTGTCATCTCAGATAAAGTGCACTGCAGCATTTTAAAGAAAATATTTGCCTTCCAAATCCATATCCTGTAACCACACCCTAAGGAAAATAAACCAAAATTTGTCATTCATTGGTCTGTCTGCTCGCATACTTTACATTCCACAAAAAATAATGAAAGTTGATTTCCCACAGAAAGCTCATTTATTTTCCCCCCCATAATGGACTAACGGACAAGGTTAAGGGCATAACAGGAATACAGAGTTGCTTGACAATGCAACTGGCTAAGCATCAATCACCTCTACTTGACTTCCTGTGTCCCTGACTTCCTGTATGCCCCATGGGCAGTATACTGATAGGCGGGCCTTTCACAGATGGCTTCCTGTGATACTCTTCCTGGTCACCACAGCCAGCAAACGAGATGAATGTGTTTTGCTTTGCTTTCTGTCCTTTTTTAATTAATAGCTATCTGCACATTTATCCTCAGAAAACCACGGCGATTGCTGCTTCCAGAAACCTTAAATGGAAATATATCCAGTAACACTTAGGACAAAGGCACTGAAAATGTTACTATAAATTAAGTTATGTGGTTTGTGTTTGCTTCAGTTAGCATCTTTTTTGTTGTTCTTTTGTTTTGTTTAACCTGCTATATTTTTCATTACAGGAAATCAACACTGAGAATATATTTGACATATTAATGTGAGACTTACTTTACAAAATATGTCACTCTATCGAATAAGTTCCCTGTATGTTAGATGAAAGTATCTCAAATAGATATTCTGAAAAGGATATCAAGAGTTCAAGCTGCATTTACCCTGCCTTCAGATCAACAAATCATTATTCTTGTCCTACTTGGCATTCTGTGGTCTGAGTTGGCAAAATGTTCTTTCAGTGCAGAGGTGTGATGCTACAAATGGATTTCTGTTGAGGTGGACAGAATGGGGAGTTCCTTCAAATTTACCATCCACTTTGTATATACTGTTACAAATCATTAACTGCAGAAAAGAATGAGTAATCTTTTTTCTAGCCAAAAAATAGCTTTTGAGTGGAAGTGCACATTCAAAATTTAAGTTTACAGTAATTAAACTAATTAGTCAAATTAGTAAGTCAAAAGAGTAAGATTAGTGGGACCAGGAAAATTTTTAAAAATTTTTAAAAAACAGAAAAAACAAGCAAAAAATGATCCTAAAACTCTCATATACACAATATAATAGTTTTCCACTCTATTTTCATCAAAATAGACTTGGAAATTATTATATTGTGTATATGAAGTTTTAGGATTATTTTTTGCTTTTTTTCATCAAAATAAAGCGATAAAGTTAGTTCTTGCCACACAAAGACACCGTGTTGGCCAAATATCATTCATAAGCTACAGTAGTTGCTTCTCTATCACTGTTACAAGAAGAAAAGAGGAATTATTGCTGCAGATGTTGCATTTTTCATTCAGAAGTATTTTATAGTTCTGAACAATGAATGAAGGCACCTTTCAAAAATTCACTGCTAGGATTATGACACTTCTGAATTGTTCCTTTGCTGACAATGTAAAAGTCTGAATTTTTGCTTTCTGAATATTGATAAAATTAAGCTTCCTACAGCAGGTGGCAGCACCCAGCTGGCTTTGGTTGATCCAGTACACCTGTGCAGGATTGGACCTATTAGTACTTGGTCCAAGTATCAAAGTCCCAGGCCTGTGGGGCAATTTTAAAAATGTCCCATAAGAAGACAATGCCTAATCATTCCATATTTTGTTGCTAAAAGCATCATGAATGTGTCCGTATCTTTTCCAGGAATCAAACTTGATTTAAGGCAGTCTTTACTATTCCTTTACTGTTCTAGTTTTCTCTGACTGTCCTTCACTTCTGTATCCTGTGACTTGTTTTCAAGTTATTTTAAGCATGTGGAAAAAATGCAGTGTTGCTATTTCTTGCGCTGCACTGGTGATAAAAACAATTCCAGGTAACATAAGACAAATCCTTGCTAGAATCATTTGCAGTATTATTTTTATTCCAGTAGCCAAAAAGGACTGTTTTGCCAAGGAAAGAAAGTGCAGCAAAGTTCTCATGATTGTGGCCTAGAAACTTCTTTCCTCATCCAAGTAAGTGGAGCTGCACTGTTATTCTTTTGCTGTAAACACAACACATAAAATGATCAATCATATTTGCAAGGGGATTTTTTTAGTATACTTGATCTTTCATAACCCTATGGGTTTAAACTGAGACTGTACATCTGCAGAACCAGCAAGCAAGAGTGTCCGAATGCCTCAAGATACATTGTTGGAGTAAGAGTTATGTACATGTTGAATACCTTGTTGTTCTTCAGCATGATATACATTTTTAATTTGGTGCTATAACATTAGATTGTCAACAGGACATTGTTCTGGCTAAAAGTCTATGGAGATTTTCAATTATCCAAGTCATGATTGTCCCAGAGGTACTTTTCAAAGGCAACCCAACTTCCTTGGCTTTTTTTTTCCTTGAAAAGTTTTCGCTTCTTGTCCAAGAAGCTTCTTCAGAATAAAAATAACTGAAGAAGCTTCTTGGATGAGAAGCAAAACATTCTCAGGGAAAAAAACTAAGAAAATCTAGTTGGCTTTTCAAAACCACGTTTGGGACAGATCATTGTCCTGTCTCATTAAATATTTGGAACAATGAGAGAGATTCCTTCCTAAAGAGTTTAGTATTTTATTAGCATATAACAAAATATAAGATTAAATTGGATTACAATGGGCATAACATATTTCTGATAAAAGAAATGTTTTCCATAGCAAAAGCTTACCATAGAAAAATTAATTTCCAGCATTGCACCAAGGAGAACTCTGTTCTGAAGCCCTGGAGCCAGTGGTGGGATTCAGCCAGTTCGCACCACTTCGGGAGAACCAGTTAACTTTCTGAGCAGTTTCACAAGCTGGTTGTTGGAAGAAACCATTAGGGCAGAGAACCGGTTGTTAAATTACTTGAATCCCACCACTGCCTGGAGCTATACTGCCAGGAAGAGTAGAAAACAGTGAGCTAGATCAAGCAGTGGCATATAATGGTTTCCAGAGTTTTTAAAATAAAAAGGACTGCTTTAGAATGTTAGCTTCATATGTTCAGCATTAGGAAGATACAGCCTTCTGCTATTAGGTGTGGTGATAGGATATGTCTTTTAAACAAGAGATAACAAAAAAGATTATAGATTGATGTCATCATGAAGTAACACTGCATAATGAATTTGCCACCTCCCAAGAAATATTCTTTTGTTATTACAAAACTTAGCAAGAGCAGGCAGTTTTCTAGACATGATTGCTGCACAATGATAAAAAATTCTTCATGGACATCACATTGGTATCAACTCAAGTTTAAATAAGTTTTGGGGAAATTTCAAAATGTTATACTAGTAGACTTAAAATTTAGGTTAATAGTTTATTCACATGTTTAGATTATGTCTAATTATGTTATATTCTTTAAGCAATCCTAAGAGCAGAGCTGTGATGCAGAATTTAGATAAACAGTTCGTTGCCTTCTATCAATAACCTTTTGTAAGGGAAACCTGTTAGCCAATAACCAATTTCACACTTTGATTTAGAACTACTTCAGTTTTGTAACCTTCAAATAAATTTATCTTTTTGCAATCTAAAATACAGACACACATTTGTGCTTTTTAAGAGGCAGAATATTGTTTAATAATAATAATAAAGTAATATGGAAGTGATCTACTATTTTGCTTATTTTATTTACTGGATATATATCTTGCCTTTTTCACAGATGTCACTCAAATTGGCTTACTAGGAGAAAAAAAATTAAACTCAATTTAAAACCCAAACCATAATTTGACCATGACTAAAATAACCAATTTATCTGCCATTCAGGACTTAATGAGCTTTATAGTTGGAATGGTAATATTTGGAACAACCACTGGAAATAAGATTTGAATCTGTATTCCTACCTGGTTTCATAGATCATAAACAGTGCCCTGGATTGGATCCCTGATCCATCTGATCCAGCAGTTTGTTCTCACAGTGGTCAACCAACTGCACAAGGAAGCCCAGTAGTCTCCCAACAGATGGCTTTCAGAGGCAGTCACACTGCCATGATAGGATTTATTAGAAGCTTTATCACAGTTTTTTATAAAGCAAACAGAGACCAGGGTTTTGTAGCAAACCCCAAATTCTGTTTTTTAGCAATTCCATGTCTTATTCCTACTCAGTTATTTCCCATTCTTCAGTAAATGAAACTAGTGAGGAAATTAAATTTCATTTCATTGTTTTGATTATTACTAATTCAAATCTTCTCAAATTTAGTCCCAAAACCTCTCATTTCACATAATTTACTTATTTCTACTCTTCTTGTTTGTCTTTCCCTTTTAAAAGGGCCCATGTCCCTTCATGTGCAAATATGATATGAGAAAGGAAGTTTCTGATTTCTAGTCCCTTCAATAAGGCTAAATAAACCTCTAATTAGGTACTGTATATATAGTATACATTCTTTTAAGATGGCAGCTTCAACTGGACAGACTTGTGATGTTAATTTAGGATTAAATATGACAACTATGGGGAAGAAGAACATATACTTTGCAGCTAGTTCATACTAATCACAAATCATAATTTGGTACCATATAAAGAAATCTTTAGGCAACAACCCACTTTTGCCCCTCACATGCTCCAATTTGTATATTTACTATCTTGTTTATAAAAGCCTGAGTTTCCTAGCTGAGATAAATATAGTTAATCTTGTCACCTAGGCTATTATTTTCCTATTGCATGAATAATGACATGTTTTGTTTGGCCAGAAAAGATTACAGATTGGAAGAGATGAGGCAAGGAAATATTATTAATTCTTCCACCCTTAGGGAAAAAATACTGCTGGGATTAAGGGCTTTTTATGGATGCATCTTTCAGGGAAAAAACAGTAACTGTTCAAATAAAACTGCTGAAACCTCCCATGGCATTTTAAAATACTTCATAGGACAAGCTTTGTAAATAAGAAATTTCTTCCTCTTTATGCTAGAATAATGTATTATTCTTTCAAGTTTCATAAGTAATTTCCTATTTCCGAGATAGGACTGTGACAGGCCATTCCCCTTTATATGTTAGTTTTCTGCTTGCAAAGATCTGTCTGTCTTTCTAATAGGATTGGACAGCCTTATGTTGAAATTCTAATTTAAGAATTATAATAAATAAAATACAAAAGTAATATCTTACAGCCAGAGAGGAGACAGTTTATTCAACAATTATGTAAACGTATGCACCATCCAATTCCAAAACTCTGGGAAGTTAAAAATACAGGGCTAAAAACATAAATCACATAAATCCAATGTAAGAATAGCACATGTAAGAATAGCACATTGAAAAACAGCAACATCATCTTTGTAACATCTCGAAAAAAGATAGCATGAAAAGTCAAGAACAATCTGTAGAAATAAAAGTGTCTTCACAGCTTTGCAGAAAGCAGTCCCCAATAAAAGATGGACCAGATGTGATTTCAGGCATCAAATTGCTTTTTGATGCACACAGGTTGATGTATTATGGGAACACCAAATGGGGTCAAGGATTAGCCAAAACACACATTTATGGGGCTAAATTAACTTCAGTCACATTGAAGAAATAACTAAACCGTTTTATCAACTAAAACCTCCAAAAAGAAGAAGGCGGAGGTTAAAAAAGCAACCATTATAGAGTTTACTGGCTGGCAGCAGAAAACATCTCTACCACAAGGCTGTCTAATTGCCACCAATAATGAAGGAATATTAGGAATTTTGTAGACAGAAGGGATGAGTCTGTATTCCAAAATGATGATTTTTGACACAGTTCATGTGATGCCATCGTGCCACAAACATTGGTAAGATGATTTGATTGGTTTAGTGATCAACTGGGTTAAATGCAGTGGTGGGTTTCAAAATTTTTTACTACTGGTTCTGTGGGTGTGGCTTGGTGGGCATGGCATGGCTTGGTGGGCATGGCAGGGGAAGGATACTGTAAAATCTCCATTCCCTCCCCAATCCAGGGGAAGGTTACTGCAAAATCCCCATTTCCTCCCGATCAGCTGGGACTTGGGAGGTAGAGAATAGATGGTGGCGGGGCCAGTCACAATTTTTACTACTGGTTCTCTGAACTACTCAAAATTTCCGCTACTGGTTCTCCAGAACTGGTCAGAACCTGCTGAAACCCACCTCTGGTTAAATGTGCTGTGAGAATAGGTTTGTGGGTAGTCTACTCCTGCGATTCCTGTTCCTTTCTTGAAGAGTTAGGGATGGTCTCATGTCCCCAAGAGATTTTAGCCTAATCATTTAGTTCAGGTGTTTGATTATTAAACTATCCTGGTGTAATATGCTTCAGGCTATTTGTCAACAAAGTGAATTTAACTGGCCATACAAACAAAAGGGGGAAATAATTATGAAGATAAGCTCTCTGTTAGAATCAGCTCATGAATATCTGTGGCTATAAACGTAAAAGAACAATAATTGAACCCAGATTTATTTGTGGACATTACAGAAGAGATCAGATGTGTTTGGGGTTCATATACATATTAATGCCTAATATTTTCTCAGACACAGTAACTAAAAGTTTCCACTTTATTTTGAAGAAGGAATGCAAACTAGGAGCTTGTAGAAAAAAATGCTATGATTTTTATTGATGATTAAATTATATTAACTACCACAGTCACTGATTGTCTCTATTCAGAGTTGAAACCAATCTGTTTTATCCACCTCCCCAAGGCCAAATGAAATATACCATATTTTTCAGCCAGTACAGTACACCCTTGGATGCGTTTTGCTTTTTGCCATTTAGAACTGCTAGTTTATTCTAGGTAAAGAAAGACTTCTTATCTAAATGTGACTAATATAATATACATATCTAGTTATTTATATGATCTGCAATTAAAAATAGAGCAATTATTTGAAGTGAGGGGTGAACTATAATGGAAATAGGTTTGTAAGTATGCTAAGTATATGATAAAGAGGCTGCCCAACTCCCTAAAATGCCAGTTTAAATTCCTTTTAAAACATTAAAATAAAATAGAACAACAATAACAAAAAAATCCCAGGGTGTCCAGGAAAAAACAGCACATAATAAAAATGATAAGAGTTCTAAATAGGCTCAGAACTTACCCTAATCAAAAACCCGAGGGAACAGCCTATTTTCAAATATTTCTTGAACATCAACAGTGTGCAGTCATGCAAATATCTGAAGGATGCTGCTTCAGAGGGCAGGTGCCACAACAGAGAAGGCACACTTCTATGTCTGGTTAGAGAATGCACTGTAGATAAGATTTAATTGAAGGGATCTGAAATGTGTGGGCTCTGCACAATCTAGCAGAGATAGGTGATACTTCAAATAGCGAGTCTTTTGTCTTGAAGAGCTTTATAAGTAGTAACCAGTATCTTGAATTGCACCCAGAAGCCACTAGTAACCAGTGCAATTCATGGAGCATTGTATCATGTGGGTATACTCTTAAGATGCCCATTACAGTGTACAGTACATTACAACTGTCCATACATGATGACTAAGGTCTCAGCTAACATGAGAAGAGGTGTGCATGTTCAATATAAAGTCTTCAGGGTAAGCACAGACTTATTTTGAATGTGGATAAACTCAACTTTAGATTCATACCACACCTTCATCATCTAAAACCTACAGTATATCATTCACAAAATTCTGATTTCTGGCTCCAATTTAATTCAATGGCCTTACTGCTTACGGTATTATCCTATGTTCCTTTTCTACAGAATTCCTAATACAGGTAGTCCTTAATTTACAACAGTTCATTTAATGACCGTTCAAAGTTACAATGGCACTGAAAAAGTGACATGGCCATTTTTCACATTTATGACCGTTGCAGCATCCCCATGGTCATGTGATTTACATTCGAATGCTTGACAACTGGTTCATATTTATGACGGCTGCAGTGTCCTGGGATCATGTGATACCCTTTTGCAAACTTATAACATGCAAAGTCAATGGGGAAGCCAGATTCATTTAACCATGTTACTAACTTAACAACTGTCGTGGTTCATTTAACAAATATGGCAAGAAATGTTGTAAAATGAGACAAAAGTCACTTAATAAATTTCTGACTTAGCAACATAAATTTTGGGCTCAATTGGTGTCGTATGTTGAGGACTACCTGTAGATGTATTTTTCTCATCAGCAAAAGTAGTGAGGAAAAGAGAAAAATAATACATGGAGGAGCCAAGCTGTTGTTAAACTTAAGCTTGGATGAGGAGCTACTGTTATGCACGTTTTGTGTGTATATGTATGCATAGGTGCCATATTTGAACATAGTCCAGGTCATGACAATTCCAGATTCTAATTGTTACTGCAATAACAGGATAAGAAAAATGGCAGAGAAAGTATTCCCTTGTCCCTTTACAATGGTGCATTATTATAAGTGTATTAAAAATCATGTAGTTTATGTACAACAAAGATAAAACCCTAAAGAATTGTTTTCCTATGCTGGTTATAGCCTTAGCTAATATAACTTTGCAGTTACATTTTATACTATGGGAAACAGCATATCATGCATGCTTTCACCATGATATCTACACATTGGCATGGAAATTTGTATATCAAAGGTTATGTGCCCTTACATTTTAAATGTGGAAGAAATTTTCTCATTTCGTGAAAAAGTAGACCCCTGAAAAACTGTATGTGTCTTATTTATGTCCATTATGTATTTATTTATGTACATTATACTAAATGTATTACTTCCAAACACTGAAATTTTGCAATTTAAAAAATATGTATGATTTATTAATTTTTAAGAGTGGAACATAAAGTAATAAATCTCTCCCTCCCTCCCTCTCTCTGTCTTTGTGTGTGTATTTAAAGGACAGCTTTTCCAATCAGCATTCCTAAATCCTATGGTTCAGAAGTATGGTTTGCTTTGTGATATTTGTAGTCTATCAGATTTGATCTCAAGGGTTGCTGATGGTTGGTTGCTGATTGGATTTTTTTGTAAAGTTCAATCCATTTGTTCTAGGAATCCTTTATTTCCTTTGTGATTGTTCCTTCTTGTTTGTGGTTGAAGCACAGTTATCATCTATGACACGGGTGTCAAACTCACGGCGTCATGTTGCCATCATGTGACGTATCACAACGTTTTTTTCCCCTTTGCGGAACTGGAGTGGGTGTGGCCTGCGCATGATGCATACGGCCCACTGGCTGCCAGTTTGACACCCCTGAATTCTATGTGTAAACCAATTGATCTTTCTAGGGTTCCTCCTATTGTTCTGCTTGATAGCTGAGTCCCTGCAGTTCTTAAGGGATTGGTCCAAGATGTGACAAGATGTTTTATTTTTCAGCTGGCTGCCACAGGGCCTGAGACTGATTTGGGTGGTGAAAGATTGGCCCAAAGTTATCAAGCTGGATTCCATGCCTAAAGGAAGACGAAAACCCTGAGTTTCTTTGCTCCCATCCTTAACCACCACACCCACCGGTTCTTACCATAATCAATCAATGCAGCTTAAAAAAATATAATTTAGATATAGAGCCAAAAAAAGAACATTGAAACAGTTGTGCTGGATTCTACAACAACATGCTAGAACAATCATACAATATACTCCTCTGCAAAGGCCACACCAGCTGCTCAAAGTCACCAAGAGCTGGCTGTGCCATTCTCTCCTTGCGGCCATCTACAATCTGCTACAAGAGAGGAGACCTATCTAAATTCCTCAGGCCTCCGTCCATTTCCAAGAGGCCACAGCTGTTTTCTTTCTCGTTTCCTTCCTGTTCTAAGCTCTCACTTCAAAAGCCAAGGCTTCCCTTGAGAACAATTGTTCGATTATATCTGTGTAAAACAGTTGATAATCTACTTCTTTGCTGTTAGATAAAGTGGAGTAAATTTTAGGAGGGGGGAGGCATCATTTTGAGAAAAACCGATGCACATAGTGACCATTTGTTGAGAAGGAAAGAAAGAGGTTATCCCTGAACGATACTGACTGGCAATCCCAGCGGGCAATTTTACATGTTGTCTTGCCCAGAGGGTGAAATGACTCCTGTGCTTATTTATTAAAAAGGAGGTAGGCAGCAGGAACAAAACGGAGAGATAATGACTTCTGTGGCATGGAAGCATGCCTGGTGTGCAGCAAAACTCTTTACAGTGTTTCCAGAATTGCAAGCACTGCAGTCTACTAATGGGTAGCATAAACTGTGGCATGGCTGTTGCAAAATGGGGGCAACTAGTTTTTTTAAAAAAATATGTTTAGCTCTTAACTGAGCTTAAGAGTAGGAAATTACACAATGGATGTTGAAATGCAGGCTGGGTGAAAAGTTGTCATTTGAGTAATGGATGCTTTATTTCCTGTTTTTGCTAAAAGCTGGAGCTCAGCATAATTAGTGAGTGAGAAAGCAGCCTTGGCAGCCAAACAAAAAAGCACATTTTGGGCTCCTGAGCCAATTAAAATTGTTTATGCAGTCTCTGAGCAATATTTTTCACTGAACAATTAGACTCCAAGTATTCATCGTAATGAGGGAGGAGCTGTGATTATAAAGAGCCCAATTTTGGGAAATGCAGAAGCTGAAGAATATATGGTAAAGTGTAACTATTTCCTTCAATATGTTCAGTAAATGGTAGAAAATATATTTACTAACAACATTTTGAGCCCTAAACCCAAATACTCAGTAATCAAGTGAAAATGAGTTACATATTAAGCATGTAAGAAACGGGCTGGAATTCTGGTACATCACAAGAATTCAGGACAGAAACACCCAGGAGTTTCTTCAAACTTCAAATTGTGTCCCTATGTTCTTTCCATTGTCAACAAGAATGCAGCCTATGCAACAATTGCAGTGTTGCACTAAAGAAAGTATGTGTGGACAACATCCTTTCAAATTATTATTTGGAGCTGGATCAGGTATTTACAATTTGCTCTACGGTGCATGATAGATCCCCGCAATCTTTCAAACCGTACTCAGAGAACATATTTGTGTTGATAGCGTAATGATAAATGCTGCAATCATCCCCATGGTGGCAAATTTTCAAATGCTTCAGTAATGAATATGTCTTTAGATGCTAATTGAAACATAAGACAACCATGCTGTAGAATCAAAGACAGAAGGAATCATTTAGGCCTTTGAATCCAACTCTCTCCTCAGTATAGGAATACAGATGAAAGCATCTCCTATTGGATGGTTGTCCAATCTCTATTTGAATACATCCAGTGAAGGGGTTTACATTACGTCCTTTAGTCATTGGTCCCACTGTCAAACTGCTCTTATTTTAGCAAATATCTCTTACATTCATTTGATTGTCTGTGCCTGAAGACCATTTTCCACATCCTTCATCTTTCTTCAGGAACTCTTCAGGTACTTGAAAAGTGCTATCATACTCTCCCCTCCCCAGTCATCTGTGTAACATCATTTCAGTTATGTAAAGAGTTGCCAATATATTTATGCCTGCTCTTTTCAAGGCTGAGCATACGCTATTCCTTCAATCTTTCTTCAGACTGCAGGACTTAGTTTCAAATCCCTGAATTATCTTTACTGTATCTCTCCACACCTGTTTTGATTTCATCTTTCTTAAAAATGTGGGACTCAGAACTTTACACAAGATTCAACATGTGGTCTAATGAATGCAGAACTTCTGTGATTACTTTCTGTAATTTATGTGCAAACTGTATTTCTGTCAATGCAGCCTAAAACTGAATGACTCATATTTATCTACAACTTTTCACATATGCTACAGTATTACCAAGTCAAACATTCCCTATACTATACATGCACATGCACGTCTGTGCATGTGCATTTCTTTTTTTTATAAATGAAGGCAATTGCATGTATTACTAATTTTTTATCTATCTTTTCAGCCAATTTTTCTAACCTCAATATAATTTTTTAATTTGTTTCTGTACTTTAGAATAGAAGCCATTTCATGTAAATTTTGTCATTAGCATTTTTATATGCATCTCCCACTTCTTCAGGCATTAATGAACTATAAAGATTTCAAGATGACTTCATGAAGACCTCACTTTAACTTGATCAGGAACCAATTGTTTCAAGCCAGGTGTATACTGATTACATTCATGACTTTTCCATGATCCAGAAGGAAATTACCCCATTAAAAATAAAAGATTAATCTGACAGGTTTTGTTCTTGGAAAATTCATCTTCATTCCTAGTAATCATAACTTTTTTTATAGTTTTTAGAAATGTCTAGATTTTTTCCATGATATGAAACTGGTGGAATACACTGGATTAACTGATATTTACCTACCCTATTCCCCCCAAAATAAGACATCCCCTGATAATAAGCCCAATCGGGCTTCTGAGCGCATGGCAATAAGGCCAAACGCTTATTTCAGGGTTCAAAAAAATATAAGACAGGGTCTTATTTTCGGAGAAACACGGTAGTCTCTAGGATTTCCCAAATATAATGGATAGAGGATCAAGTCAAAGGTCAGTCTACTATTATCAAGTTTCTTCAGTACTTTAGGAAACAAATATATCTGTGCCTAGTAAATTTATATATTTATATATACTTTATATATACCAAGGTCAGTACAATAGGTGTTCTCTGTTTATATTTTTATTAAACTCTATTTAAAATTCCCCAGATTTGGTCACTACTTTACACTATTTTACACATTTTATTTTACAATAGAATGAATTTCTTCTAAGACAAAACTGAGTCAAAACTGGAACAGTTTTGCTGAAGCCTTTTGAGTTCTTCCTAGCATATTTAAGTAAATCTAAGTTTTAGATTACTGTTTTCTTCCTTGGTCATCTACTCAGTTTTCTTTCTTCTGTATATATCCTTTTTGATTTGTGATTTGTCAAATTTGTATTGACATGGCCAATTACTGTAAACAATATTTCTAACTAATACTTATCAGCAATTGCATTTTGGTAATATTAAATATATTGTATGAATATTTTATTTTTAAAAGATTTATATAGCTGCCCATCTCACACAAATGACTGGGCATCCAAAAGATTGAAAGAAACAAATCCATTAAATATAATCCCCTGATGCCCAAGAATAAACTTTTAGTTTACCATTAGTAGCAACAGAGCTCATCTACCCCATGACCCAAATACCTGGGGAAACAGCCAGATTCTCAATGCCTTGCAAATTTATAATCTAATCTTTATAATTAGGGAGCCATCAAGTGAAAGCCTGAATGGGGGAAGTTAAAGCAAAAATAAACCCATAAACTGAACTAAATCATGCAGGCAACTATCAGCCCTGTGTGAATCCAAAGATTCTATATGGTGGCCCCTGAATGGAGTCTTCTAAAATTATGTATTGGGAAAACGTGAATTTATTAGAAAAGCATTGATTAACAGTGGTGCGCTTTTCTGCTTAATGAGGGTAAATTAAAATTTATTTATTTATTTATTTATTTTATTAGGCTTATATGCCGCCCTATCTCCAACGGACTCAGGGCAGCTCACAACAATAAAACCACAATCCATAATGCAAGTTAAAATGCCTAATTAAATCAGATACAATTAAAAACCCATAAAAAACCCCATCAGTCCAGGTTAAACATCTGATAGCTCTCCTGTTTTACTTAAATATAACTCTCTTGAAATATTGAAAAACTCTGGGATCCCAAAGGTGCTTTTTCAAGAGGCAACTGAACTTTCTGATTTGTCTTTGAAGACGTTTCAATTCTCATCCAAGAAGCTTCTTCAGCTCTTCTTGGATGACAAGCGAAATGTCTTCAAAGAAAAACCAGAAACTCCAGTTGCCTCTTGAAAAAAGCACCTTTGGGACAACCATAACCTGAATGACTGAGAATCTCCATAGACAAAAACTCTGGGGGAAAAAAATTAGTTCCAACCCCTGTGTTATCTGGATGCTTAAGAAAAGAACTTTAATAGAAAACATAGGTCCCATTTTTAAAAGCTTGTGCTGTTGTGGTTGTAACATCTTATGACTATTTTTTTTTATTTATTTCTTTATTGAATTTATAAGGCTGCCTTTCTCATACTAATGACTCTAGGTGGCTATCAATATATAGAAACATAAAATAAAGCAAAATAAAAAATGTAACAAAACAATCATTGCAAACAATATACTGTAACAACAAAATTGGGACCAGACAATTCCAATCCAGAACTTTATGGCTCACTGACTTGAAGAAAGTCAGTGGATGTTCTCAAAATCTAGATGGGGAATCTAATGGCTTGATTTCTCTCTCTTGATCAGTATTTCTCTGCCTTTGTAATAAAGCTGTAAAAATGATATTAGGGAACCTTAATAAACGTCAGGAATATATACTATAGCTTTATGAATTACATTCTGTTTTTGCTATAATCAGGCATGAATAGTCTTTTTTCCTTTCTTTTCTAATTATTGTTTCTCACTCACTCCATAATAAAGTAAATGTATCTGCTTGTAATGACATACACCATGTAATGACATACTGTACTCTTGTTTAGTTTTCCATCTAAGCATTCATTCACTTCTCCAGAATATGGGGATTTTTTTTGTGGGGGTGGGGGTTCCTTTCTCCCTTCCTCCCTTATATGTCTAGTGAAGACAAACCTGAACATAATCAGATTATGACATTTTTTCACCATCAAAATTTTTCACATGTCTATAGATTTAAAAAAAAAAAATAACTTGGACATTTACCACACCGGAAACAATGGTGCCATTTTCATTAAATAAGGAGGAAATCTGAAGTGTCAGAATAACAGAATGACAGAATTGGAAGGGACTTTGGAGGTCTTCTAGTCCAACCCCCTGCCCAAGCGGGAGACCCTGTATCATTTCAGACATATGGCTGTCTGGCCTCTTCTTAAAAATCCCCAGTGATGGAGCACCCATAGCTTCTGGAGGCTTTATCTCTGAATCATCTTCATCTATGTTTTTCCCTTTCAACACATAAGCTTCCTGGGATCGGGAGAAAAGGACATGGGATCCACAGGGGGATCCACCAGGTTCCCTATTGATGCATAAGGCCTGCTGACTTTGAGTAGCTGGCCTAAGATCTTTACCCTAACACCTATTGCTCACAGAGACCAAGATGCCTCCATGAATTTAACCTTCACATTTGCTTCTTTTATGTTTCTTTGAATTATAGCTTATGTTCTTTTATAAGTACAAGTTTTAGTCCCTTCTCTAGATAAGTCACCTTCCCTAGCCTCTTATGTGTTTCACATTCAAAATATTATCAAATATGAATTTCCATTAAGAGGCAAAATATCAAATCAACCCAATACATGCATAATATTTATTTAGCCCACTCTTAATTTCCCTTCACTTACTTTGGAGAATACTACACCTTTTATGTTGTTGCATATAATTTAATAGGACATTTTGTGCATACAATTGGTATCAGTCAACAAACTTAAATATTTCTAATTAGCTGGTATGGTATGACTTATTGCAATCTCAGCCTTAGAAGAGGGAGGTATAAAAATCAGTTTTAGAAAGTAATAAATGAGTAACATGCATGCATGTAACTCTCCATAGCTTTGTGATGGAGAATCTGCATGATATACAATTGCTTCTGTGCTGACCTTTTCATTCATTTGGTAGTTTGTCTTTAGTTTTTTAATGCGACACTGCTTTTTTATGACTGCATGGCATATTTCATTTTCCAACAGGACTGTGATCTAGACTGCAGACAAAACTGTTACACATAACAGCACTAGGTAGGTACTGGTTTGCTTTGACATGTTCCTTGCCTTGGAGCTTTTCAGTGGAGAAAAAAGAAAAATATGTTTTTGTTATGCCTATTTTCTAAGGTAGGGGTTTTCAATTGGTTCTTCATTAAATTCCATTGGGAAAAGTACATTTATAATCTTGCTGAAAGCCAAATTCAGAAGATAATATCACTGTAAACAGCCCTGCTCTAACTTGACAGGAACGTAAGTAGGAATTTCCCATATTACAAAGTTCATAGTTTATTTATGAAAAATTCTGTTTATATTGACACATCATCTCACTTGAGAATATGAGTAAATCCCATAATAGAAATATCCATCAGCCTTGAAGAGCAGTCAGATTGAAAAACTGTACTGGTAATGTTTTAAAAGTTTAAACTGCTGTAAAATTATAAAGATAAAAGTATTGCCCTGTTTAAGAATGGGTTAAAGCTAGAAAGCATATTAGGAAAAATGATATAAAATATTTGAATCACAAAAAAGTGGGTGAAGAATTTATTTCAGAAGGAACGAAAAAAAGAAATTGAGTTGTTTTGTGCATAACTTCTCAACTATATCCAAAGACTATACTGTCTGATCATTATGGCGGATATATTGGGTAGGACGTTAATCTATAGGGGGCTAAGTCTTTGATGTTGGGAATTTATGTCCTAAATGAAGATAAAACTGTATTTTATGAAGGATGTATTGATAAACTATTGAACTTTCTGTATGAAAATTGGCATCTCCTGGGAGATTGGGATATTTTCCTCATAAAAAGAACATCTGAAAAAAATACTAAAAGGCAAATTACCAATGGTTTTCTTTGATTTAATGGAAAATTTGAAGCTTGTTGATATTGAAGCATGGAGATATTAAAGAGGGTGATTCAAAGGAATACATGTATACTTATTTTCTGAAAGACATAAATCTTTTTCAAGAAGAGATATGATTTGGATCTCTAAGACTTTGGCTATTAATGTTCATAAAGTGAAAAGATTACCAAAGACTTTCTCAGACCATAACTCAATGACCTCAACTTTTAAAGGGAAAAATAATTATTTCAGATGGAGATTGAATGAGATTTGTTGCAAAGGAAATGGTAGGGGAGCATTGCAAAAAGAAACTAATTTTTTTTTTTGAAAATAATCTTAATAAAGTCACAGAGAGAAGAACAGTTTGGGATGCAAGCGAAGCTTTTATAAGATGATGTAAATGGTTTCAAAAGAAAAAGCAAGAGAAAATACAAAGGATTTTGGGTGAGATTTTTAAAAAAGGAAGAGTTAAATAAGTCCCCATAGAGGACAACTATCCATCAAATTAAGCTTTTACAAAGGCAATTATTTATGTTAACAATGAGAAAGATGGAAATAAAGATGAATTATGCAAAACAAATAAAATTTGAATTTGCAAATGAACTAGGGAAATGTTTGGCATATAAATTGCAGAAAGAAAAAGAAAAGAAAGTGAACCTAAAGTGACAGGAAGGAAATACTGTAATAACAGATAATGAAAATATATAACAAGTGTTTCACCAATATTATTCTACTTTATAGAAAGGTCAAGAAAGTTCCTTGGAAAAAGGGATGAATATTTTCATAAACAGAATTTACTGACAATTACAGAGAATTAGAGACAAATTTTGAATGGATCTAACAATAGAAAGTTTGTATACTTATTAAAAGGACTAAAACAGGAAAGACAACTGGTCCAGATGGTCTGCTGGCCTCTTATTATAACTGTTTTGAGGATGAACTTTTATAACCTTTATAACCATTAAAATATATGATGAATGTTACAGAATGGAAGGATTCCTGAAAGCTAGAACGAGGCCTATATAGCATGAATACATAAAGAGACCCAGGACCTGACTTTAACAATAAATTATTGACCAACATTGACTAATGACCATACGTTGTTTAAAATTATTTTGTCTGAAAGACTGAAAATAATTTTACAGGACTTTATTCATAAAGTTGAATAGGGGTTCCTACCTAAAAGACAATGATGAAATAATATTAGAAATGTACTGGATAGATTGATTTATGTGCACAGAAAGCATAAATAATTGTTAATGAAGAATTAACAAAACCTTGGGAGATTCAAAAAAGGATTTTTGAAAGTCTGGATTTAAAAATCTGGATTTTTTTTAAAAAAATATTTTTAGAAATGCTTTGTTGAGAATGTGTCTATGCCTGAAAATTCCAAGAAGCAATATACAAAAGTTCACTTTACAAAAGAGAAACAACAGCAAAAACAAGTGGTAAACATACTAGGAATTATTGGAGACTCATTAAAGGGAATATAAAATTAAAAGAAAAACTAATGGAAGAAGGACATAGTTGTTTTCCTATTTAAGGTTATCAGAAGATTTAAAATGAATAAAAAGACTTACGGTATGCAGCAAAGTAAGGTATAATTTGAAATGCAATTTAGCAACATGTAATTGTTAAAATGTATATTTTTTGTTGAAATGTGAAGGGAAAGAACAGGTTAAAAAATGTATGATAAAGAGGGCTAAAAATTGTGGTTATAATATAAGGATGAATCAATTGGAAAATATATAGTCAAAAGTGTTGAAATTTACATTACATTACATTTTCTGAAATTATCTAGAATGTATAAAGCAGTGGTGGGATTCTAACTGTTCGGACCGGTTCGGGTAAACTGTTAGCTCCGACTTTCACTCGTGAGCGAACTGGTTCGCCTCGAGTGGGCCTGCCCGCCTGCCCCTGCATTATACTCACCTATATTTCCATTTCCGAAGCCCTGCTGATCAGCGCGGCAGAGTGGATTGCCCTGCCTCATCTGTTTTCCTTGCTGGCAGCAATGCAGAAGGTGAGTTTTTTCCAAACTGCGCACATGCGTTCTTAGCGAACTGGTTGTTAAACCGGTAGGATCCTACCAGGGGTGGGTTCTATTTACCTTTACTATCGGTTCGTAATGGGATCGCGCGTGCGCGCTCGCTTTGCTTGCATGCAGGCCTTACTTCTGTGCATGACGATTGCCGATGATGACATCCGGGATGGTGGACGGAGCCTCCCACCGGTTTTACTACCGGTTCTTGTGAACCAGTCCGAACCGGGGGCAACCAACCACTGGATCCCACCCCTGATATAAAGGCATTTCAAACGTGTATTGGTGTGAACTTTGCCAGGTGAACCAGACAGGAAACACAATGAGATAATTCTATTTTATAAGTTTACGTTAATAGAATCTGGCCAGTCTGAAACTACAGTTCTCCCCATTTTCTTTACACCCCAAGAAATTAGGGAGGGTTTCTTCTAAGCCTCTTGCCGAGGCCACTATCCAGCTGCAGACTATGCTGTCTCTTATCTGACCATTCCCTAGACACTTAGTAAACAGTGTCTCTTGGCCCTGTCTTTCAAGGTCATTCCCAATACTATTACAGTTGGAAATGTGAACAACATGAAGGGACATTCATTTGCATAAAGAAATAAAATGATTTTGTGACTTATGGTTTTGATGATTAGAAAGAATAGGTTATAGAAAGAAGATGATTATAGAAAGAAGATGGTTATCTTAGAGAGAGAGAGAGAGAGATAGCTTGGATTAGAATTGTATGTATAACTGCCATCAGGAAGATCAAAAGCTGTTTCTTCATATGTTGTTTTCTTCTTTTCTGTACTTGTTCTTTTTTTACCTCATATTTATTTGTTCTGTTCTGTTCTTTTTCTTTTTTTTTCTTTTCCTTTTTCACATTTACTATATTTTTTCTTTGAATGTACAGTATTTCTATCATGCCTTAATATCTTTTTTTACCTTCTTCGAACGGTCATATTCAGAAATGCGGTAATTTTTTGGATGCAATTCATAATGTTTGTTTGATTTTTGTACCTCGGCCCCCCTTTTCCATGGTAATGATAGTCATATGATTTTCCTTAAATACCAAGCCATCCACACGAAGAGTCCCATAACCAATAGGATTAAAGCACAGTTGCTTACTCACGATAGCCTTCCTGTGAGGACAAGCCCTGATGTGTTGTCTTTTGATAACACTGGCTCCTTTAGAGCAATAATGCTGATACAGCTTCCTGTCTAATCATAAAGCAATTACTGCACCTCTAGAGGGAAAACACTTTAAAACATCTGGGTTTATTTTAGACATCATAGCCTTTCCTTGCTGGCCTCAAGTGTCATTTTAAAAGTACCCTTTTAGAAAATGTGTGAAAACTATGAAGCAGTGGGTAATGGACATAGTATTTACCGCAGTGGTGGGTTGCTACCAATTCATCCCAGTTTGCGTGAACCAGTAGCAGCAGTGGCGGGAGGCTCCGCCCACCCGCACAGACATAATCAAATATGCTTTGCACATGCGCAGAAGCGAGCAAACAGGTAGCAAAGGTAAGTAAAACCCACCACTGATTTACAGCATTTTGATAAAATAAGCCCTTCCAAAAAAGATGTAAGACTGATCAAATTTAATTGTAATTTTCATTTGGTCACATTACAGCAAGCTGAATTCTATTTTATAACCTGCTGGGGTAGAATCAGCTTCTACGGATGTTCATACTATGGAATAGACTCAAGACATCAATATGTCTTGCAGAGGGAATCTCTTTTTTAGAGTATGATCTATGTTCAAATGCTGAAAATGACAAGCGAAGTTAACCTTGACTTTTACTCAGGTGTCTCTTATTTGAAGTGAAAACTGGAAACTACATGGAAGACTCTCAAGTTCAGTATTTTTACAGATAAGATAATATTTCCATTTTATTTATTCTAAGACCGTGCTGTGCTCTTTTGGATTTGCTTTGAGCACTGTGATTTTTTTTCCAATAAAATTAACAAGGGGAAAAAAATAAACTGATATGTTTTCCCTTGGTCACTTTTATATCAGGACATTTCTTTAAACAAGAAGTTCTAATTATGCACAATTGAAAGCACTACTATATGCAACATAATCAAGTCTGCAAAAGGCAAAGTGCCCAAATAAATCTTCCTGTTACAGTCAAGTTCTCTTAAAAATGTATTAAAATAAGTCTGAAGGACATGTCTAAAGCAGATAGAAAAAACAATGAAAAAAACCCTAAAACATTTAAGATTGTTAAAGAAATCTCTGTTATTGGTGTAAATTGTATGTAGAAAAATATAATAGAAATAATTGTTTATTGGGTTTATCAGTGTTATTTTTTCATTTTGAATAATATGGAGATTGCAGGGGGAAAAAAGATAGAAGCTATACAAAGAGTCTAAGAGCAATTCTATGGTCCTTGGGAAGCTGCCTACATAATCATCACATTTTGTGGCTGTCTCCATTGGTGGAGGTCCATAATCAGATAAAGAGACCCATTATCGAGGCTTCTTTGCTAATACAACAGGAACTTCATTGTCATTGTTTAGGTACCTCACATCCCCTCCATGATTAGGAAGAAAGAAAAAGTGTTATTCCCTTATGCTCTAGAACTAGAAAGAAGCTACGTTAGTCTTTATGGCTGCTATTATGAAAAGGAAATAAAGCCAGTTTGGTGCAGTAGTTGAAGGCATTGGATTAGAAAACTGGGAAACTGTAAATGCTAGTCCTGCATTAGGCACAAAACCATCTGGGTGAATTTGGGTTGGTTACTTTCTCTGAGTCCTAGGAAGAAGACCATAGCAAACTACATCTGAAAATCTTGCCAAGAAAGGTGCAGAGATTTATCCTAGCAGTCACCATGGATCAAGGACCACAGGGAATGGGAGGGGAATTCAAGGCCCCTTATCAACACCTTTTATTCTTGCTGGCATAACTCCAAGAAGGGCTTAGAACTGGATGTGGTGGTTCCTTCATCAGGTCCTTATCACTCAGCCTCTTTAGAACTGCTCTGAATTTTTGTCTTAGACAGTTTTTAATAATGTTCTTTTGTAATTTATTTATTCTAATTTATTGTATATTCAATTTAGTTACATGTTATCTATTAAATAAAAAATATATATGACAATTTACTGAAGCAGAAGCTCAAAAGTAAGAAAGATAGCATGTAGATTTCCACAGATTGTTTCCCCATCTTCCCCTAAGATCAAAAAGTCATTCCTGATTTCTGGAACTGGTTCCATCAGCAGAATTGCCAGAGTTAACTCTATATTTTAATGTGCTATATATGATAGCACTAATAATAATTTTACAAGACATTTTTGGTAATTGATCAAACATTTATTTATCAAATGTATATGGCTTCCCATCTCACAAAAAAGTGACTCTAGATAGTGTACGATAATTAAGTAAAACAAATATATAAAAACAATCATGATTAAAAATACAAACAATCATTATTAAAATGCTTGTTAAAAAACAAACCCTGAACCCTTTAGATGGTGAACAAATCTGCATTTAGGAGAAAGAGTGGGGAACTTCTGCTCCAGAGTCGTAAACCCAACCACTGCAGATAAGGCATGAAGTTCTGAGCTGTTTACTAGGGAAGGAGAGAATGTCTGTATCATGATACAATGAGCAGCCCTGTATCACTGAAGCAGAACAGAGAAGGGAAATGACTCAATCATCAAAAGGTCCTCCTTCCTCAGGGAACTGTCTCTAATCAGTATTAGCCCCTTACAATAATACTATTTCAGAAGCTCTGCAAACCAGAGCACTCCATAGCCATGTAAACTGCTTCCTGGAATTGCCAAACAAAACAACATTCAGCAATTAATAGAATTTCACTATTAGCTGTTCTATGATAAAGCAAAATAAACTTTGCATGTTAATCATAGAGTCAATCTGACAGAAAGGCAGGTTTACCTTTCCTGTTTCTTATATTCTCTCTCTCTCTCTCTGTCATGCAAGCCTCTAAAAATCAGAGTTGCTTACATTTTGCTTGGCAAAACATGCCTCTGGAAATTGTCCTTGTTACCCTTGTAAAAGCTATTACAGTTTTCTCATGAGAGTTCCCTGATTAATCACTGCTTTACTAGATAGTTTGTAGGGCATGCCAAAGATCTAGAAAAATTCTACATTTTATACTTAATCAGAAAACTAGGCAATGCCAAAAGCTGGCAAAAGATTCTGTAGAATAAGGCAATGAGCATGCCATAGCTCTGGGACTGAGAATATCACTGAAAAGTGGTCCTTTATAATTAATGGTGATTAGCCACAGAAACAGATGTGCTGCACCTTTAAAACAAATGAGCTGTTTGTTCTTTAACCCAGAAGAAAATTATAGCATTGTAAAAAGAATGGATGCAGGCTTATACTCCCCCCCCTTTTTTTAACTTTTAACTTTTCTGTTAATTGGTACAGGTAAATGTCCCTACTGAGAAAGATGAACCACGCCTGCCCTGGAAGTTTTTTGTTTTTTTGCTGTGAATACAAAGCTCTGCTCAAATAATTGCTGTTCTGCTTGGAGGTTTATCAATATTAGCAATTACTTTTAATAACGCTGTTATGTAACTACAGTTTTCCTAGTGGAGGAAAGTTCCAATGGCAATGCTGCTATGATTTACCTTTTATTTTGAGGAGTGTCACTGAAGTCATCCAGAGCTTTTGTGACATATACTGTATTTGGCAAATACACAACTGAAAGAGGAAGAGGCAAACTATATATACCATAGTTCAGTGGTGGGTTGCTACCAGTTTGCCCCGGTTCGGCCAAACCAGTAGCGGCAGCGGTAGAAGGCTCCGCCCATCCGCCCAGATGTCTCTGCACATGTGCAGAAGCGGCACGCGCGTCTACGAGCGAACCAGTAGCAATGGGATTTGAAACCCACTACTGCCATAGTCAGGAAATAATACTTTCACTGCCCAATTTCAAATTTATTATGATGCTTGCATCAAGCATAGGTGCCACTCCTAACTTTCTAATCCACCCTCAGCCATACGATTTGACTTTGTCTTAGGGCCAATCATCTTCCTCAGTCCATCTCACTGAAAAACTGAAGGAGAAAATGTTTTGCTTTAGATATTATTCTCCAAAAGAAGAATATATACTGTAAGACGTGAAAGCTCACGTAAACTCTGCATGTCTCATTCTCCACAAACCCTCCTCCATTTTTTTGCAATTATGTGAAAGAAGGAAGTTTAGGATGCTGTACCATTTCTCAAATTCTATTCCACAATTATGGAAAAACAGGAGACAAACAATCTTATTTTCAGGAATACATCTGTCATAAGAACCACAACCCCTCCCTAAAAGAAAAATTCACATGGATTGTATCTATGCAGTAAATTGAGGTTTTAGTGTGGTGGTTTATCTGCTGTGCAACAGTCATGGGAGAACAGATATCCATCCTCCCATACCTCCAAAATTCTGGATAAGAAAACAGCAAAAGAAAGAGAAAAGGTAGTTATGCTGGGAGTAGTTATTCTATGAATTATCCACTCACTATCAACCTTAACACACAAAGAAACATTTGCAATAAAATTAAGGGTTTTCACAAATGATAGCAACTGCAATATATAAAGTAACTGTGTCATGTTGTTTTTCTTTTGCCAATCAAGCAAAATTTTGTATCATGCAGCTACAAAATGGATGATCCATAAACTTACTTCTGCAAAGATTTTGGACACTTAGGTCTCTTCCCATGGCCTCTTTCCCATGGTACTGAAGTTGCAAACTGTTTTAAATCTTTAGCCAAGCACTACAATATTCAATAATCACTTGATTTTAAAACTATCTTCATAATTTTTTTTATTTTATTTTTATTTTTTTTATTTTGTCGAGTACATATTAGGTAATATATATAAGTATAAGCATGACTTGAATACATAAAATGAATACAATTAAAGGAAACATTAGGACAGGGATGGTAGGACACTGGTGCTCTTATACACACCCCTTACAGACCTCTTAGGAATGGGGTGAGGTCAATAGTAGACAGTCTTAGGTTAAAGTTTTAGGGGCTTTGGGATGAGACCACAGAGTCTGGTAGTGCATTCCAGGCATTAACAACTCTGTTCCTGAAGTCATATTTTCTGCAATTGAGTTTGAAGCGGTTCACTTTAAGTTTGTATCTATTGTGTGTTCCTGTATTGTTGTGGTTGAAGCTGAAGTAATCATTGATAAGTAGGACATTGTAGCAGATGATTTTATGAGCTATGCTTAGGTCATACCGAAGGCGACGTAGTTCTAAATTTCTAAACACAGAATTTCAAGTCTGGTGGCATAAGGTATTTTGTTGTGAGCAGAGGAGTGGAGGACTCTTGTGAAAAATTTCTGGATGCGCTCAATTGTATTAATGTCCTATATGCAGTGCGGGTTCCAGACAGATGAGCTATATTTGAGAATTGATCTAGCAAATGTTTTGTATGCTCTGGTTAGTAGTGTAATATTACCAGAGAAGAAGCTACGAAAGATTAGGTTTACAATGTCTTTTTTTTAATGTCTTTTTGGCGATGTTACAGTGGACTTTGGCACTTAGATAATTTGATATGAGTACTCCAAGGTCCTTGACAGAGTGAGGGTCATCTACAAGGTCATGTCTACTTAGTTTGTATTTTGTGTTCTGATTCTTTTTGCCAATGTGTAATGAGCTGAAAATAATAGAAATTTAGCACATATTCTTTCTTTAGAAAACAAATATCAGTTTCCTATATATGGGATGAGGAATACCTGACTTGATAACATTATTTGCAAAAGAGAGCATGGAAAATGAAGGCTCTGAAATATGGCATCTTTAAAGAAATGTCAACAGGTGGAACTAGCACATCAACATTTTATTTGAAGCCTTCTTCTCTTGAATTCCAAATAGCTGGCCATACTAGATTTAAGTTACAGAAGGCAGCTTCGAACTGAATATTAGAAAATAATTCCTAAGAGGAAATGCAGTTTGATAGTAGGAACAATTATTAAGAGGGATGGTGGGGCCCCTTTCACAGGAGATATTCATATAGACTCTAGACAGCCAATAAACTGGGATGCTTTAATTTGAATGCCATGAGGAAGTTATACCTGATGAACATGATCTCTATCTTTGTGTGGTTTGGAGATTCTGCAGTAGATATGCTGCATGATCAGCAACGATGTTGCCAAGTAGTCTAAAGGTTTCATGAATCCAATTATAATGTAATAAGAAGAAAAATAGGAATATAATAATAGGAATTTTAGGTGCAATCCCAAAACAACTGGAGCACCACTTGAACACCATTGGCATTGACAAAATCACCCTCAGTCAATTGCAAAAGCCAGCTTGGAAGAGCTTACAGCCTGCAATGATACTGTGAACACTATCAAGTATCGGCCTCTCCTGGGTTCTTGAGAAGGACTCGATAGGTTGTTTAAATTCAAAATCCAATCTAAACATCTGGCTGACTGTGCAACCAACCATAATAATAAAACATCCCAGAAAAAATGGGTTATCTTTATAATCACAGGAATTCCATTCACCCTATATGGATTTGAACAAGAAAGTGTGTTGTGTATATTTAGAGCAAACATTATTGATATGGGATGCATTAAGACATTATCTTACCTTCCAGTTTCCTGGTTTTAACTTGACATTTTTTTTTTAAAATCACATTTTTTCTTAGTTTCCGAAAAGAAGTTAATTGCTACTGTGATACTACAGTATTTTCTCCTTAATGAATTTGAATCTGCTTTCTTGATAGCCTATTTTACAAATGAAATTAACAGTGGTAAATGTGATAAATAAACAAATAATCATGGTTCTATTATAAAATGTACCGGTTTTAAGGATTTTCAACTCAAGCAAATCAGATGGCAGCTGCGACTAGGAAGTCTTTTGTACAGTTTTATGTGCCAGTTAGGACTATTCCTTGTCTAGAAACTTGCACATATTCGCTCTTGTCCTAGTCACCTGCTCCTTGGACTACTGTGTCCCATATGTGGCTGTCCTTGAGGAACAACTAAAAGCTATGGCTGTACCAAATGTGACAGCCCAGGCAGTGATGGGTATGTCCTGATTTACTTAAATGGCTCTGCTTTGGGAGATATATATAATATATATATAATATATATACCCGACATTGGGGTAGACCAGGTGCTTTGACAGAAAAGCACTTAATATGTGTGTGTGTGTGTGTGTGTGTGTGTGTGTGTTTGTATGTATGTGTGTATATCTATCTATATCTATCTATCTATCTATCTATCTATCTATCTATCTATCTATCTATCTATCTATCTATCTATCTCTCTATTCTTTTCTTTTCGTAGGGCTTTATGTGTATTTCTCTTTAGCCAGGTTCTTCCTACGTAAACCAAGATTTTTATGCAGCCTTAGTTCAGTGAAATCCCAATCCACTAGTTTCTAGGCTTTTTTTTCCAGCAGCCAGCAAGCTCCCTGCTGCCCATTGGGAGACTAAGGAGACTAAGATAGATCTATTTCGGATTTATAAGCCCTCATCAGTTAGCCACACCTTCATCCCATGTATCCTCTCTGTAAAGGTACAGTATTTGTATTTGTACCTTTACAGGGAGGATACATGGGATGAAAGTGTGGCTAGCTGATGAGGGCTTATAAATCCGAAATAGACCTATCTTAGTCTCCTTAGTCTCCCAATGGGCAGCAGGGAGCTTGCTGGCTGCTGGAAAAAAAGCCTAGAAACTAGTGGATTGGGATTTCACTGAACTAGGACTGCATAAAAATCTTGGTTTACGTAGGAAGAACCGGGCTAAAGAGAAATACACATAAAGGCCTACGAAAAGAAAAGAAAACAAATACTGTACCTTTACAGGGAGGATACATGGGATGAAGGTGTGGCTAACTGGTTGCCTGAGTTGTTACATCTTGATTAGCTTGATTAACAACACAGGCAATCAACCCGCTCAACAAAGCCAGCACCCCACACCTCCCCGCCAGTATTTATAGAGAGACGGCAGCTCTGATCACGCTTTCCTTGCACAAGCATGAAGCCGAAAACACCAGCCTGAAGTTGACGAGTGGGACCTCGTCGAAACGTCGCAAGATACTCTCAATCTTACACGGGAAAAGACCCGAATACACCAAAACTTGCATACCTCTATCCGTGAAAATCTACGAAAACAAATATATATATATATATATATATATATACACATGTGTATGTGTGTATATATATACTGTCGTCCTATCTATTTAACTTATATGCAGAGCACATCATGAAAAAGGCGGGCTAGATGAATCAAAGTTGGAAATAAGATTGCCGGGAGAAATATCAACACCCTAAGATATGCAGATGATACCACTCTGGCAGAAAGTGAAGAGGAACTAAAGAGCCTCTTGATACGGGTGAAGAAGGAGAGTGCAAAAGTTGTCTTGAAACTCAACATCAAGAAAACTAGGATCATGGCATCCAGCCCTCTCAATTCCTGACAAATAGATGGGGAAGAAATGGAGGTAGTGACAGATTTTATTTTCCTGGGTTCCAAGATCATTACAGATGGGGACTGCAGCCAAGAAATTAAAAGACGCTTGCTCCTGGGGAGGAAAGCTATGGCAAATCTAGACAGCTTTCTAAAAAGCAGAGACATCACCCTGCCAACAAAAGTGTGTATAGTCAAGGCTTGGTTTTCCCAGTTGCAATGTATGGCTGTGAAAGTTGGACCATAAGAAAGGCTGAGTGCCAAAGAATTGAGGCCTTTGAACTATGGTGCTAGAGAAGACTCCTATGAGTCCCTTGGACTGCAAGGTGATCAAACTGTCATAGAGGAGATCAACCCTGACTGCTCTTTAGAAGGCCAGATCCTGAAGATGAAACTCAAATACTTTGGCCACCTAATGAGAAGGAAGGACTCACTGGAGAAGAGCCTAATGCTGGGAAAGATTGAGGGCAAAAGAAGAAGGGGATGACAGAGAATGAGGTGGCTGGATGGAGTCACTGAAGCAGTAGGCGTGAGCTTAAATGGACTCCAGAGGATAGTAGAGAAAAGGAAGGCCTGGAGGAACATTGTCCAGTTCCTCAGATAACCTGGACCAATGCCATGAAGGGCTTTAAAAGTCATAACCAACATTGTAAATTGGACCTGGAAGCAAATTGGCAACCAATGCAGCTCATGGAACCGTGGTGTAACTGTAAGGGCCCCATAAAGTGTCCTAACAACTGTGTTCTTCACCAGCTGTAACTCCTGGATGTTCTTTGAGGGTAGTCTCATGTAAACTGCATTGCAATAGTCCAAGCAAGAGATGACCAGGTCACCAGGACTTGAGTGATCAGGAGAAGTTTAAGATTGGCTCAAGATCTGTTTATCTGAGAGACTGTTCCTCCTCTGTTCTTCAGCCCATCCAACCAAACCAAACCAAACGGAATCCAGGTCCCATCCTTATAGCATCTTTCCCTGATGGAGTCTCAGAATCCAGGGTTTTCAGATGTCATCTCAACTATCTGGAACTTCTTCCTAGCTGAGTTTTGGTCAGCTCTATTCTCTTAGACTTTAGGAATATTATGAAGATCTACTTTGCAGCTCTTGCATAGGAAGAGGTTGTAATTGAAGATGGTTAACTGAAGGTGGAGTTTGTGAATGGCTTGGATGCCATTTTTGGTTATATTTTTGCTTCTTTTATTTTTGTATTGTTTGGGGCTTGGTGATCATTTTGATATTTTGATATCTTAGTCATCCAGGGTCTTCAGAAATGGGTGGCATTCAGAGAAAGTAAATAAATAAAAGTGCACATATCATAGAAAGTTACTGTGCCAAATGAAAACTATTATTTTTAGAAACAAATGAGCCTCTTAACTAAACCCAGATACGATTCTCTCCACCCTTTCACCCTCCAAATGAGCTTGATAAGTTTCCATCTTGATATAACAGCAAAAAAACAAAAACAAAAAAAACCCTGCAAATACCCAGAATAATAATAAGGAAGCAGCTCCACCCTTAAAGCTTTCCTGCTGTTCAACAAAGCTGCTTTTAATATACTAGTCAGACTTTCAGGCTATATATAGCTACAATATATAAATATGCAAAAGAAAGCTGTCACATTTTTAAGATCATGAATTGATTTTATCATTTAAACACTGGTGCCACCCAGAGGACACACAAAAATTGTTTTGATCAAGAACGAAAAAAATCAAGTTCCTTTCTTTTGATTAATAAGATAGAACAGTATCCTTAGGATTCTAAATTGATCACAGAACTTTATTTAACAATGAAAGGCACAAAAAATACATACATATGTACATACATGCATGCATGCATACATACATTTGCATAAACAGAGGAATAGAATCAAGATCACGTGAAATGTTAATACCACTTTATAACTCCTAGTGCTGCGTAAAGGGGTGAGCTCCCGTTACTTGTCCCAGATTCTGCCAACCTAGCAGTTCAAAAGCACGTAAAAAATGCAAGTATAAAAATAGGGACCACCTTTGGTGGGAAGGTAACAGCGTTCCGTGCACTGTTTAGTCATGCCAGCCACATGACCACGGAGACTTCTTCAGACAGCGCTGGCCAGAGGTGAAATGCTCCCGGTTTGGACTGGATCACCTGATCCAGTAGCGATGGAGGTGGGTGGTTCGGAGAACCGGTAGCAAAAATCCCTGCCACCCCCATGTCCAGCTGAGCTGCGCAATCATCAGAGGCTTTTTAAAAAAAAATTTTAAAGCATTTTTTCTACAACCTCTTCGACCAAAAAAATGCTTTTAAAAGTAAAAAAAAAAAAAAAGTCTCTGATGATCGTGTGTCTCATCTGGGATTGTCAAATGCTTTTAAAAACATTTTTTCTACAACCTCTTCAGAGGTTGTAGAAAAAATGCTTTTAAAAGCCTCTGACGATCCAAGCTGAGTTGCCTGATCGGCAGAGGCTTTTTTTCTTTTAAAAGCCTCTGGCGATCCAAGCTGAGTTGCCTGATTGGCAGAGGCTTTTTTTCTTTTAAAAGCCTCTGATGATCCCAGTTGATTTGCCTGATCGGAAGAGGCTTTTAAAAGAAAAAAAGCCTCTGCCGATCAGGCAATTCAGCTGGGATCGTCAGAGCCTTTTGAAAGCATTTTTTTACAACCTTTTCGCCAAAGAGGTTGTAGAAAAAATGGTTTTAAAAGTAAAAAAAAAAGAAATTGGCCACGCCCACCCAGTCACATTACCCCCCCAAGCCACGCCCACAGAACTGGTAGTAACAAATTTTAGATTTCACCACTGGCGCTGGCTCTTTGGCTTTGAAACGGAGATGAGCACCGCCCCCTAGAATCGGGAACGACTAGCATATATGTGCGAGGGGAACCTTTACCTTTACCTTATAATGTCTTAGTAAGGCCACACTTGGAATACTGCATTCAGTTTTGATCGCCATGATGTAAAAAAGATATTGAGTTTCTAGAAAGAGTGCAGAGAAGAGCAACAAAGATGATTGGGTGACTGGAGGCTAAAACATATGAAGAACGGTTGCAGGAACTGAGTATGTCTAGTTTAATGAAAAGAAAGACTAAGGGTGACATGATAGCAGTGTTCCAAAATCTCAGGGGCTGCCACAAAGAAGAGGGAGTCAAATATTTTCCAAAGCACCTGAGGGTAGGATAAGAAGCAATGGATGGAAACTAATCAAGGAGAGAAGCAACTAAGGAGAAAGTTAGAACAATTAATCAGTGGAACAACTTGCCTCCAGAAGTTGTGAATGCTCCAACATTGGAAGTTTTTAAGAAGATGCTGGATAACCATTTGTCTGAAGTGGTGTAGGGTTTCCTGTCTAAGCAGGGAGTTGGACTAGAAGACCTCCAAGGTCCCTTCCAACTCTGTTATTCTTTTCTGTTTCCTGCCTTTATTATTTTTATAAATAACTCATGGTGGCAAATATATCCAACACACCTTCCTTCCTATTTTCTCTACAACTGCAACCCTATTAAGCAGGTTGGGCTGAGAGAGAGACTATCTTGCTTGTGAATTAATACTGGTCAAGACTGCTTTCAGTAAAATTATATTGTGAGATGCCCAGATTTTGGACATGATGGGGGCTATATAAATGTTTAACGCAAACAAATAAAAACAAAAGGAAAGTCAGGAGATAAAGAGGAAACAATCCAATTGTCCAATAAGCAATCAACAATCTAACACCATTGTTTGGACACTGGAGAAAGTGAAACAAAACAAACAGAAATTGAATGATTCCCAAGCAACTGAAATAGGAAAACTTCAATTGCGCATTCATTAACTGCGGAATGTGTTATTTCATAAACATTGTGAGAAAATAAATACAGCCAACATATTTGGATTTGGTCTTTCCATTAGGTTAAGCTAGTTTTTGGAACTCTTTTCTTCTGTAGTTCTTTTTCTTAAAAAAAGAAAAATCTTGGAAATAGTTTCATCAGAAAATAGTGAAATAAGAGCTGAAGATAGCAATCAGTATAACAATTAGATTTGGGGAATTGCTGACGGATCTGTCAAGCTTTGGATTAATGATAAAACTGGTCAATATAAAATGAGTAAGAGGACATAGTTCAGTGGAAGACAGTGGCATAAATCAGTAGACCCTTTTCAATGTGTATTGGAAAAGAAAAGCTTAATATGACCCTGAATTTTTTCACTGGGAAGATAATTCACTATTAAAAGGGCAATTAATACTAACCAGGCTTTTTATTTTTATGATTAAGATTGCAAATATATTCTTATTCTTTCTGTTAAATCTTGCATATTGTACTTGTAATACCATGGTTTAACCATATATTTTATATATTATTCTATTTATTTATAAATATTCCAAATTTTTATAAAAGATTTAGATGAAAATATACTTGTGAAATATATTTCCACAATATTTAGCAAACACAATAATATAAGTGTTTGCTAAATACTGTTGTATATAAATAATTTTAATAGTCAATTTTTCTACTATTTAATATTAGGTTTTGGAAAAAGGTATGATAGCGTACACTTAAAAGGAAAGCGGTGCCAAATGTGACTAGGAAGGAGAATGCCCAACCCTGCCATATTTCTAATTTATAACTTGCAATTGACCCAACACATAAATTATTATACTGTACAGTAATAAAAAAACCTGTGCCATTGTAAGTGTGCAACTCTGTCCTTGCAGAGTCTAATCACCCTCTAGTGGCAAAAAGGCATAATGCATTTTAGTATTTTTCCCCAATATTCAAATTCAACAAGATACAGGCAATTAAGTTCTGTACTTAAAATTTGCTTTTAATTCCTTCTAGTTTCTAGGCATCTAATTAATACTGTTAGAAGACGTATGCTGCATGTGAATCTGGATTGTTTGAGAAGAAAAGTGTGAACTTAAAGAGTGCAAGAGATTGTTACTTGTTTAAGCCATCTAATGACCTTTTGATTTTGGCTTATATTCATATCTGACCCAATCACTAATTATACAGGCCGCTGTTATAAATCTATTAACTTGTTTATGCCCTTTTTCTCAAACAATTTTTTGAGAAGAGAGTTCTTTTTAAAAAAATCTGACTGATCTCCATTATTGTAACAGAAAGTGGTTAATTTAATTTCTGAGCAGAAAAACACTCCGAAAAAAAATAACCCACTTCTGTAAATCTGACAGCTTCAAACCAAAAAGACAGATTAAAGCTAAGAACAAGTGTAGATAGTAATAACAAATTCCCTTATTGTTTTAGGCATGATTAATAGTAGGCACATCTCTATTACTTTCCTGAGGCTTTATCCACATTTTCTAAAAAGTTAAGCAAAACCATTTCAGTGCTACATATTCTGCAAATTATTATTTTTTCCTGAAGGCAGAAACATTTTCATTTTCTGAAAGACAAATTCAGTCTGGCTTATTTCTATTAGGCTCACAGAACTAATTATATATCTAAAGCACCGATAAGGTCAGTTGAGCCCGTTTTACATTACTTATAAATGTATTTATAAATTAGGATACAATATGGCTTTCAGTCACAGTATAGATTTATAAAAGGCTCCACAGAAGATTAATGTTCATATTCAGCAACTTCTGAAGAAAATGCTCTCTTCTGAAGAAGTAACTGAAGTCATTTAAAATAATGCTGCATCAGCATTTAAATCTTGAGACAAAATAAATAATCGGTGGACTCTAGGAAAATGAATCCATTTTGGGAGTCTTGGGTTAAAATATGAATTATTATGAATTATTATCCATGGGATATGGTTATGTAATCCAATTGCAATGGTGTGATATATTACAAAGTTTAAAAAATTAAGGCAATTTTTTAAAAAATCTTTTAGAATTTTTTAAAAATAATCTGTTCTGGACATTGATATATAGAGTAACGGGAAGAGGCAACAAACAAAAAATTGTAAATAAATAGAGCTTTCCCCATTGTTGAGCTGAAGTGCTCACCTTCAATCCTTAAATTAGCCAAAAACTATGAAATTTGCTGCTCTCTGTTGTCAGTTCCTGTTCTATTTGTATTGTTCCTGTTCCAGTCACCTTTGTTCTCTCCAAGTAATGTGTACAGATTTTGTCCACCTGGTACAAGCCCTTGATAGATTTGTTGAATAAGAGAAAAATTACTAGGCAACCCGTGCCATGTTAGGTCATAATTTCAGAGGTATTTCCTTACCTAAACAGAGAAACAGAATGAACAAGGGCGGGCAAAAAACAGTGGGAGCAGGAACAACTTCTGACTTCCAGCTGGCTTCCCCATTGAGTTTCTGGCAGGGAGCATTGGAAATCTCCCTCTCCTTTCTTCTATCTTTTCCAACAAGCAGGTAAATGGGTGCTGCTGAGTGGGGGAGGGAGGGAGGGAGGGATTGTGAGACTGACTGGGAAACAGTCACAGAATATTGAATATGATCACGTGACGTAATCATAACAGCAGCCACCAGTAGCACTGAAGCAGCCACAACTTCTCCAAATTTCAATGACTTGGGAGCCATGGGTGGCTCCCAGAATTTCAAAACATTCTGTAAATTATTCCATTTGAAGGGCATTGGTTCAAAACCTGTCACCCTATGATAAGGTGACCAGATTTTAACATTGGTAAAGAGGGACATTGTGGGCGTGGCTTATTTTGTGGGCGTGGCTAGCTGGTCATGTGACTGGGTGGACGTGGCTAGCTGGTCATGTGGCCGGGTGGCCATGGCTATGTGTATAGGGACTACTCAGAGGGCTGGAAAGTCATTTCTGACAGGTCCTCACACTTTTGACTGGTCCTCACACTTATGACCATCCTCACATTTATGCTCGTGCAGCATTCTTAACAACCATGTCACTCATTTCACAACTGCTTCTCTTCACCATGATGACAAGATAGGGCAAAAATGTAAAATGTGAGGACAGTCGTAAGTTCGAGGACTGGTCAAAAGTGCGAGGACCAGTCAAAAATAACTTTTTCAGCCCTCTGAGTAGTCCATATGCACAAAAGGACTAACCAGAGGGCTGAAAAAAGTCATTTCTGACAGGTCCTCGCACTTTTGACTGGTCCTCACACTTATGACCATCCTCATATTTATGCCCATGCAGCATTCTTAACAACCATGTCACTCATTTCACAACTGCTTCTCTTCACCATGATGACAAGATAGGGCAAAAATGTAAAATGTGAGGACAGTCGTAAGTTCGAGGACTGGTCAAAAGTGCGAGGACCAGTCAAAAATAACTTTTTCAGCCCTCTGAGTAGTCCATATGCACAAAAGGACTAACCAGAGGGCTGAAAAAAGTCATTTCTGACAGGTCCTCACACTTTTGACTGGTCCTCACACTTATGACCATCCTCATATTTATGCCCATGCAGCATTCTTAACAACCATGTCACTCATTTCACAACTGCTTCTCTTCACCATGATGACAAGATAGGGCAAAAATGTAAAATGTGAGGACAGTCGTAAGTTCGAGGACTGGTCAAAAGTGCGAGGACCAGTCAAAAATAACTTTTTCAGCCCTCTGAGTAGTCCATATGCATAAAAGGATACAGTAATTGAGAGGGATGAAGGAAGGGAAGGGAAATTAGAGTAGGAGTGACGGTTAAGAGAGGGAGGAAGAGAGGAGGAGAAGGAGAAAGGAAGAGGAAGTAGGGAGGAGAAGAAGAGGGGGGGAAGAGAAAGTAAGAAGGAAAGAAAAGAGAAGTGGTAGGTTTGAGGAGAAAGATTGCTGTACAATAAAAAAGATGAAAGGGAAGAAAGCCAACCCCAAACAAATATAAAGATATTAAGATAAAGAATGAATTGTTAAACTTTAAAGAATAAAAGAGAACAAATATGAATAAATAGCAATAATTAGAAACACACATACATACAATGTATTTTCTTTGAACAGAATATTTGGCTGGTTCACAAATTTAAACAGTGTTTAGTCATTTCAATTAAATTTACAATTTCTATATTTCCTTTTTGCCATATTTATTCCTCATCTATTTTTTTAAAAAAACAATATTACCCTTCATCCTCATCTCTAATCTTAATCAAATTCAATTTTTCCCTTCTATTCTATTTTATACCCCTTCCCATTGTCATCTATTTTTATATCCATCCTCACATTGGTTAATTATGTAATTATGTAATACAGTTGTTTAATACAAATTCAACATTTTAATATAAATCAATTAGTTATATAACTATCTTTTTTGTATATTAATCAATATGAACATGAATATTCCAATTATTTCCATGCAATCCAATTTCTTACAAATCAATTAATTATACTTACCAATAATAATAAACCAAATAATTTCCCCCATATATTCCTCCAAACCACAACTTAACCATTTCTGCTTTCAACACAGTATACAATTAATAATATCTCAATTATTACAATTCCCTAGTTAAAAAGAGCTTTTTTTTCTTTTGTGTTTTAAAATCTTGAACTCTCCTCTTTTGCCCTAAATAATTTTCCATTGTTTGCACTTACCTTTTTTGGTGAGGAAAAGGAAAATAAATCTGCTGCCTAATTTTCCAACGTTGCAAGCAAACCGCAAAGCCAACAGCCTGTTTTACTTCCAGTTTCGTTTTGAGCTTGGTTTGCACAAAGAGGAAAAAAAAACTGAGCAATTTAGCAAGAGCAGAGCCCTGTGCAAATCAGCTGAGAGGGGGAAGCCGAGCTAATTAACGTAGGGCGGCCCTTTGAAGCCCCGCGGCAAGAGTTTAAACAGGTTTTTTCCCTCTAGCCATCAGCGGGGATTCAGGAGGCAGCCGGGAACCAGGAGGCAGAATGAAAAATCGGGACTTTTTTAAAACGCCGCGGGACGCGGGACAAATTGCTCAAAAGCGGGACTGTCCCGCCAAAAGCGGGACGTCTGGTCACCTTACCCTATGATGCACCATTTCACCCAGCTAAACATCATAGTAACAAGAGTTTTAGGAGTACACACCAGTGGTGAATTTCAATTTTTTTTACTAACGGTTCTGTGGGCGTGGCTTGGTGGCGTGGCTTGATGGGTGTGGCAGGGGAAGGAAACTGTAAAATCTCCATTCCCTCCCCAATCCAGGGGAAGGTTACTGCAAAATCCCCATTTCCTCCTGATCAGCTGGGACTTGGGAGGCAGAGAATAGATAGGGGCGGGGCCAGTCAGAATTTTTACTACCGGTTCTCCAAACTACTCAAAATTTCCACTACTGGTTCTCCAGAACTGGTCAGAACCTGCTGAAACCCACCTCTGGTATACACTACTATATATTACTTTAACAGGCACTAAGAATAATCTAAGCTTGATCTCTTTCATGGACTGGGGACTTCTCATTAAGGGTTTGGTTAGGTTCTATCTAGGTTCATGTACAATGCCATAATCAATCACACTGATATTCTAATCTATTCAAATAATACTGGTATTTATGCAAGACTAAAGCTGTACTGGCCTCTATCACATGATAGTTCAGAGAGATGTAGCAAGATACTGTTATTTTTCCTGGAAGTATGTATGAGATTAAACTTTAACCATGCCATTTAACTGTGTTTTTATTGAAACTTATATCTGCCTCATCTACTTATCAGAAATGATTTATTTTTATGTTTCTGTTGAAGCTCTGACATATGGAAAAGTTTACAATTGGTTGACAAATGTAAATTGCTTTGTGTGTACCATTACAGGTAGTCCTGCAATTTATGACCACAATTGAGTCCCAAATCATATTGCTAAGTGAGACATTTGTTAAAGGAGTTTTGCCCCATTTTACAATCTTTCTTGCTGCAGTTGTTAAGTGAATCTGGCTTTCCCATTGACTTTGATTGTCAGAACTTCTCAAAAGATGATCATGTGACTCTGGGACAGTGCAACCATCATAAATATGAATCAGTTGCCAAGCATCTGAATTTTGATCACCTGACCACGGGGAATGCTGCAATGGTCATAAATGTGAAAAATGGTCATAAGTCACTTTTTTCAGTGCCATCGTAGCTTTGAACAGTCACTAAATGAACTGTTGTAAGTTAAGGATTACCTGTATTATCACATTCCTGTATGTGTAATGTCATAAAATTATAAAGCCCTGGGAAAACTATTATCCAATTCTTATAATTTAAAGTTATACTTCTGAAAAAAAGTAGAGCAAATAACTTGCATTACAGAATATTTTAAAAAATGGGGTCAGTTTGAATGAAGGATCTAACAATACAGTTCAGTCATTTAAGGTAGCTAAACACATGCAATGTTTAGCTATCTAGAATAAAAATATTCTTCTAGTCTAGAGGAATTAAACATTTTTTTCTGGTGCAAAAGAAGAGAAGAAAGCAACAGAAGCAGGGGAGATTTTCATTATCTATTGTAACCACAGATATGGAATTATTTTCAAATAGACTTTGTCTTCAGTAAGTACTGAAGATCAATAGACTTGAGTATAATTCTGATAAATAGTGTGCTGCTAGTTACTGATTCACTGATCCAGAGAAAGATATACAAAAGATGACGCTTCAGATGAAAGATTTTATACTGTCCCAGGAACAATGGCTGAACAGGCTTCTTGGTGGGCCTGTTTGCAGACTGCAATATTTTATACAAGAATAATTAACCTGCCCTTTGTAACTCATGGGGGGCAATCTTTGAAAACTGTTTGAAAATAGCAATTATTATTAGCTTTTGACAGTTAAACTATCTTTCTCTAATCCAAATTTTGGAATAGTTTTCTCGTGGTTATCAGTTGTACTCCTCTATTTTTTCAGCTGATGGATGCTAAAACTTCATATATTAAATAGATTTTAAGATTAGAGTTTATTTTTTCCACTATTTTGTTGCTTCTTGAAATATTAAGAGTTTTCACTATACTATTTCCTAGAGTTCAATAATGTTTAATTGTTCATGTTTGTTTTGGCTTAGTAGATTTAATGATTTCAATGAATTTACTTATTACATAGAAATTGTAAGCCATTTTGGATATTAACTTGATTGAAACGCAGAAAATCTGATCAAGGGCCTGACCTGGTCACACACCAGACACAATCTTTTTGTCAGAGCAATGGCAACATTTGATCTGGTGGGGGATTTAACATCATCCCCATTATGGTCAGATCACACCTTTGAAACTATCTTATGCCACCCCTCAGGGAGACCAGATCAATTCATGTAATCCCTCCTTGAGGCTGATAGACCCGAATGGGTTAGGGTTAGGGATATCCCAGGGGGTTTATTGTATGGCCCTCTCAAAGCCTTGGTAACCACCAGGAATCAAAAGATGGCTGGGGCTTTGGACAGATTTTGTAAGGTCCTGCCTCACCAGTCTTCTCAAGAAAGCAGAACTCTTGAAACATGAGGCATTTTAAAAAGAGCTTTTATTGGAAGACAGTGATACCAGAGATTGTGTAGGCAGAATCTGAATTTCTCGTGCCAGAGTGTTAGGTTAAATTGCTTCTTTCGAGACCCCTCCCAATGTCCAGTTCAACTGTGAGCCAATCCCAAGATGCGAAGATGTGAGAACTTCAGGCTGAGAGGGTGATAACAGGTACCATGATCTCATTCCTCTGGTGTTGAGACAAAACAGATGGTCCCAGGCATATTCTCCCCCCCCTCCTATTTCCCAAAAGGTACATCAAAGCAGAAAAAGGAATAAAGGAAAACCCCTCCCACCAGAATGGCAGCATCCAGATAGAGATCTATGGGATCTGACAGATTTGTGCCTCTGTGGCTTTTCTTGATCCATCATTCCCAATGCTTCCTGTGGTTCACAGAGGAGTTATGGGATCCGAAAAGAGTTAAGAGATGCCTAGAGCGCCACTGAAAGGAAATGAAGGGTGACTCCAACAGGACATGACTTAGAGCCACTATTAAAGCCTACCTCATGGTGATAAACCCTGCGCATGTCCAAGATGGTGGACCTCCAAGGGGCTCGCTGGTGAGGCCGATGAGGGAACGGAGGACTTTGGGAATGTTGAAGGCTGACTTAGCGATCTTGGGCCCCACGTTCGGCATGCCGAAGGTCTGGCGGTTCGGATGAGCCATCCCTTGTCAGGATCGGCTCATGGATGACTCCGCAGCCGCGATGCCCCGGAGATCGGGCGATCTATTCTGCGGCCCGACCAAAGGAGGTGAAGGAGATAAGGGGGTTGAGAGAGCCAGATGGAGAGCTGAGGGAGCCGAGGGAACCGTCTCCAGCGACCCAAGCCCCCTATGATGCTATGGCGGCCGGAAAAGTGATCGGCTGCCGGAGGGGGGTGCGGGAAGCTGATGGCGTCGAAATCAGCACCCGGAAGCTCTTAGGCTACATCAAACGGACATTTAGCCCAGACTTGAGGATTGGGGGCTGTATGGCCCAGCTGTTAGCTGAGGCCTGAAAATCCCTCTAAACAGACCTGGACCTGGGAAGAGCGTGGCAGAGTCTTCCTGAGAAGATGGGTATGATTTCGGGGGTGAATTGGTCCAGAAAATCGAAAGGCGGGTGAAATGATAGAGGGGGATTGATGAATAGTCATCTGGTCTCCCCCTTGGATTCACTCTCCGCCTTATGAAATGGCCTTCCCCTGTTGCTGCCCGGACTCTCTGTTTGTAGTCGGGTCATTTTTTTTCCCCATCACCTCTGACTCTGGGACTTTACTACCACCCTCTTTGGACTTATTGCCGTTTGATCTTTATCTTCTCTTTGATGCTGGCTGTTCTATCCCTGCCTCCCGATTACCGCCTTTTGGCCTTGGCTCGGGGGAAGGGAGATTGCAGGTTTGGAGGGAGAAGCTGAGAGTCCTGGACAATGGCTGCTGTTCCATCTGCAGGAAAGGAGTTGAACTCTGTTGGCTTTGTGTCATCCAAACGCTGTGAGAGAACGGCTGTGGCCATCTGCCTGCACTGCAGCTATTTGATCCGGACGCCCCATCGCTGTGAGAGAGTGAGGGGCCCCAGCTTCGCTCATATCTAACCGTATTGCTATCTCCCGCCTCTAGGACCATCGCTGACACCCAGAGTTACTCTCCCCTACCTCGTCACACTTATATGGCTTACACCTTGGCAGATCTGCTTGCACTGCAAGATGCTCCCCTCTCGCGGCGGTGGCCTTCCACTCTATCGAAGGTCTACCTCAAGGATGGGCTTTGGAGCCCCGAGAGGTGGCATGTTCTAAAGCGGGGATTGAGGGGTTTTTTAATCAGGGCTTTTAATGATTTTTTAAGGGAACTGGGAGGGCGACCAAGGGGGATGGGGGGGTAATCCACCAGGGTCGGAGCCGAGCCCAGCACGGGTAACAGTTGGAGGGTGCAGGACAAGGGGCTGGGGAGGTGATGGAGGGCCATCCTAATGAGAGTTGTACTATCAGCACGGTGGATGGGAGGGGCAGATATGGCGGGAGCAGGGGGCCATATCATGTGTTGGGGGCGCGCACTCGCTGTTTGAGAGCAATTGTGCACTCCGGTCCCCAATGCTCCTCTCGGGTACTAGGTTGCACAGATATTCAGGACCTGGGCCTTGGCTGATACTGTGCAATGCCAGGTCCGTGGTAAATAAGGCCCCCCTCATTTACGATCTCATACAGGAGGGGGGAGCGGACCTGGCGGGTATTACGGAGACCTGGTTGGGCCCGGAGGGAGGGGTCCCTCTGGTTGAGATGTGCCCACCAGGCTTCAGAGCATTCCCTCAACCAAGGGCCCAGGGTAGGGGCGGGGGGGGGGTGGCAGTTATTATTAAAGAAGGTCTTGGTCTGAGGGAGACCACTGTGCCACAGATTGCCGGATGTGAGTCCCTCTTTGTGAAGTGGGGTCAGGGGGCTCAGATGGGCTTGTTGCTAACGTACCTGGCTCCCTGCTGCGTGGCAATGGCCCTACCCGAGCTACTCGACGTGATAGCCACAGTGGCAGTTGATACACCCAGGCTTATGGTCATGGGTGATTTCAACTTGCCATCCGTTGGTGAAACCTCCGAGATGGCCCTGGAGTTCATGGCTTCCATGATGGCCATGGACCTGACCCAGTTAGTTCATGGCCCCACTCACAGGGGGACACACACTCTGGACTTGATTTTTGTCTCTGGCCAGTGGTTGGGTGGTCTTCTTATAGGGGATATAGAGATGGAACCCTTGTCATGGACAGATCACTTGCTCCTTTGCCTCGACCTTCGAACCGCTATACCCCGCCGCAGGAAGGCGGAACCAATAAGGTGGGTCTGCCCCAGGCGCCTGATGGATCCGGATAGGTTCCAGACGGAGCTGGGGCCATTTCCTGAGGACCTGGCACACGACTCGGTCGATGACCTGGTAGCTGCCTGGGACCGGGTGGCTGGGGGGGGGCTTAGATCGAGTTGTGCCTTTGCAGCCTCTGACCCAGTGCCGATCCCGTGGGGCTCCATGGTTTACCGAGGAGCTGAGGGAGATGAAGCGCCAGAAGATGCCTAGAGAGCGGTTGGAGGGTCAGTCTCGCTGAATCTGACCGAGCACTGGTAAGGTTGCATATTAAGACCTACCTAGGGGCGATAAAGGTGGCAAAGTTTAATTACTTTTCCGCCCTTATTGCATCATCAGATAATCGTCCAGCCATCTGGTTCGGGGTGACCTGCTCCCTGTTACATCCGAGAGTGCGGGAGGACCCCCTGGAAGGCAGGGCCGAGAAATTCAGACAATATCTGTATGACAAAATCGCACAGATTTGGGGCGATTCGGGCAGGGTGGCGAGGACTAGTCTTGAGAATGTTATCTGGGAAGAGTTTGACTCTATGACCCCTGATGACGTGGACAGGACTTTGGGGAGACTTAGTGCGGCCACATGTTTGCTGGACCCGTGTCCCTCCTGGTTAGTACTAGCTTCCCGGGAGGTTACACGAGGTTGGCTCCAGGGAATTATCAACGCTTCATTGAGTGAGGGTTACCTCCTCACGGCCTTGAAAGAGGCGGTTGTGAGGCCTCTCCTCAAGAAGCCTTCCCTGGACCTGGCAGTATTAGCCAACTACCGTCCAGTCTCCAACCTTCGCTTCGTGGCAAAGGTTGTTAAGAGTGTGGTCGCATGACAGTTTCCGCAATACCTGGAGGAAACGTCTTATCTAGATCCATTCCAGTCAGGCTTCAGGCCCAGGTACAGCACAGAAACGGCATTGGTCGCATTGGTAGATGATCTCTGGAGGGCTCGGGACAGGGGTTGCTCCTCTGTTCTAGTCCTGTTAGATCTCTCAGTGGCTTTTGATACCATCGACCATGATATCATGCTGCGCCAGTTGGAAGAGTTGGGGATGGGGGGCACCGTGTTACGGTGGTTCTCCTCCTTTCTCTCGGACTGGTCGCAGTTTGTGTTGGCAGGGGGGCAGAGGTTGACCTTGAGACGCCTCATATGTGGGGTGCCTCAGGGGTCGGTTCTCTCGCTCCTTTTGTTCAACATCTATGTGAAGCCGCTGGGTGAGATCATCCGTGGCTTCGGGGTGAAGTACCACCAGTACGCTGACGACACCCAGCTGTACATCTCCACCCCGAGCCACCCCAATGATGCCCTTGAAGTGATGTCCTGGTGCCTGGAGGCCGTGCGGATCTGGATGGGAAGGAACAGGCTCAGGCTCAACCCATCCAAGACTGAGTGGCTGTGGTTTCCAGCATCCCGATATAGTCAGTTGACTCCATCACTGACTATTGGGAGCGAGTCTTTGGCCCCCATGGAGAGGGCTCACAATTTGGGCGTCCTCCTGGATACACAGCTGTCCTTGGAGGAACATCTGACGGCTGTAGCCAGGGGGATGTTTTATCAGGTCCGCCTGATCTACCAGTTGCGGCCCTTCCTAGATCGGGATTCCTTGTGCACAGTCACTCATGCCCTCATCACTTCTTGCCTGGACTCCGGCAATGCTCGCTACATGGGGCTCCCCTTGAAGAGCACCTGGAGATGCCAGCTGGTCCAGAATGCGGTCGCGCGGGTAGTTACGGGAGCTGCATGGCGCTCCCACATAACACCTCTCCTGTGTGAGCTGCACTGGCTCCCAGTGGTTTTCCGGGTGTGCTTCAAGGTGTTGGTTATCACCTTTAAAGCGCTCCATGGCATAGGACCTGGATATCTTCGAGACCGCCTGCTGCCACCAATGGCCTCCCACCGACCTGTGTGCTCCCATAGAGAGGGTCTCCTCAGGGTGCCATCGGCCAAGCAATGTAGACTGGTGGCTCCCAGGGGGAGAGCCTTCTCTGTGGGGGCACCTGCCCTCTGGAATCAACTGCCCGCAGAGATACGAAGAATTCAAGACCTCGGTGCCTTCCGCCGTGCCCTGAAGACCTTTCTTTTTCAGCAAACCGGGCTGGCTTAACATTTTTTAAAATGTTTTTAATAGGTTTGTCATTGTTCTTTTAATTATGGGGCCAAACATATATATATCTTTTTAATTGTTTTTAACGTTCGTATCTATGTTTTTTACTTTGGCTGTACACCGCCCTGAGTCCTTCGGGAGAAGGGCGGTATATAAATTTGATAATAAATAAAAAAGTAAAAAAAAATAAGAGTGGTGAAACATTATTTTTCCACCCTTATTGCATCTATAGTGTGTGTAGCAACTAGGAGACTTTTTGCACAACGTCATGTTGTGCACTAGTTGCAGCTTTCCCTGGATCAGTATTCCCTGCGCTCAGTCACTCAAGCCCTAATCATCTTAGGTCTGAACTAATGCAATGTGGTCTATATGGTGCTATCCTTGAAGAGCATTTGGAAGCTACAACTGGTGCAGACTGCAGTGGCGCAGTCTGGGGTCCCTAGAATGGCCCCTATTACACCAACATATTATACCACTGTTCTACATTGACTGCTGGTTTGCTTCCGGTTGCAATTCAAGGTGTTAGTTATTATTTATTTATTTATTTATTTATTTATTTATTTATTTATTTTTCAGATTTCTATACCGTCCTTCTCCTTTCGGACTCAGGGCGGTGAACAGCCAAAATAAAACATTTGTACACAAAAGTTAAAATCAATTAAAAATAATTAAATAAAGTTTGGCCCATAATTTAGAACATTTCAATTAAAATCAATATCAAATTTTAAAAACCAACCATAAAATCAGGACAGCCCGGCTAACTGAAAAAAGTAGGTTTTAAGGGCCCGACGAAAAGAGGTCTGGGATCACTCATATCTCTGGGGGTAGATTGTTCCAGAGGGTAGGTGCCACCACAGAGAAGGCTTTCCCCCTGGGGGTCGCCAGCCGGCATTGTCTGGCTGACAGCACCCTGAGGAGGCCCTCTCTGTGGGAGCGAACTGGCCGGTGAGAGGTAATTGGTGGCAGAAGGTGGTCCCGTAAGTACTCCGGCCCTAAGCCATGGAGTTCTTTAAAGGTGATCACCAACACCTTGAAGCGCACCCGGAAGTCCACCGGAAGCCAATGTAGCTCGCACAGGAGAGGAGTCACATGGGAACGCCCCATTGCTCCCATAATCCCCGGTGCGGCCGCATTCTGCACCAGTTGGAGCCTCCGGGTGCACCCCAAGGGGAGCCCCATGTGGAGAGCGTTACAATAGTCCAGACGAGAAGTGACGAGTGCTTGAATGACAGTGCGTAGGGAGTCCTGATCCAGAAAGGGGCGCAACTGGCGTATCAGGCGGAACTGATAGAAAGCCCCCCTGGCCATGGCCGTCATATGCTCTTCTAAAGACAGCCGTGCGTCCAGGAGGACGCCCAAGTTACAGGCCCTTTCCTGTAAAGGCCATGCATGTAAAGCTATAAAGCCATGCATGGCATGGGTCCAGGCTACCTGAGAAACTGTGTCATCCCAAAGGGTTCTGCTCACCCACCCATGCCAGCAGAGGCGGCATCAGGAATTTCGGTTGGCAGGATGCAGGAGAAGAGCATTCTCTGCTGTGGTTCCTGCCCTTTGCAACATCTTGCCCCCTGAAGTGATATCTGCTCCCATCCTCCTGACCTTCTGTAAGGGCCTGAAAACCTGTCCCTGACAGTTGTCTTGGGCCCAATGGAGGAGTGCCTCTCTGGAGGTGGCTGATGGACTAAGAATAGATCCCATCTCACTTTCAGCATGCTTTGTTCCATTCCTCGTTTTACCATAATTTATAATTTTTTTACCACAACACACACACACACACACACACACACACACGTACTGTATAGTTTTATTTGCTTTTAACCTTGTAAACTACCTAGAGTCACCTTGTGGTGAGATGGGCAACAAATTAATGAATAATAATAACTAAATTATCATTTATATTTCCTGCATACTTACCAAAGGTAAAAAAAGAAGTAATCTCAGGTTTAAATAATATGCAAATGAAAAATATAATTACTTAGCAAATTAAGGTGAAAGTATAAAATACTTCCCATGGTAAAAAAACTGCCGTCTTGAAATGTAAAATGTCACACATTTAATCATTATTTTGTTAACAAGCACAGTAAAGGCTACATTAGGAATTTTTCTGGATAAATTTGGGATTCTATTACCACAATGGCCTACTATTGCCAGTGGAAAGTTCATTAGAAGACATGAATAAAGAGCATCTTTTCACTCAAAAAACTCATCAGTTGAAATTGGCAGATGTACTGGTAATAATCAACCATCATGTTTTATAGGCATTGATAGCATGATTTTTCATACACAGTATTTCAAGGAATCCAAGTTAGTAGCCTTCACAGGATCTTTTGGCAATGATCAAATGCCTGTTAAAATATTTAGTTTCATTGAAAATCTTAGATTTTGAAATTTTGAAAGAAAAAAATATTCCTTGTTATAAAGCTTCTTTACAATATATATCTTAGTGAATTTTATTTGCATATATTTTATTTCACATTTATTTACATTTATATTCAAAGTGACTAATGATGTTTAAAAATAAAAACAATATAAATTAATAGATTAAAAAGCACCATAAAAAGATATTAAATCATTTCTAAATTGTAGGTTTAATGAAACATTTGCTATTAGGTATTTTCTGAGAGAGCAAGAAAAAGGGAGGGAAGGGGAGGGGGGAGAGACAGAGAGAAAAGGCTGAAAGCCGCTCTTGAGGGTCTCTCTTCTACAACCTGGGAGCTAGAAGACTATTGCATTTCAGAGATATGGGTTTCTAATGGTGAGGGCATTGCTAAAAGGTCTCTCCTGTGGATATAGAATCAGCTGGGAAACAACTTACATTATGCTTGGTAACTGGTAATCACTGGTGATCTTTTAATACAAACTTTATATGATTCCTGTACAGTGGTGGGCTTCAAAAATTTTTACTACGGTTCGGTAGTGGTGTGGGTGTGGCTTGGTGGGCATGGCAGGGAAAGGATACTGTAAAATCTCCATTCCCTCCCCAATCAGGGGAAGGTTACTGCAAAATCCCCCATTTCCTCCCAATCAGCTGGGACTTGGGAGGTAGAGAATAGATGGGGGCGGGGCCAGTCAGAATTTTTACTACCGGTTCTCCGAACTACTCAAAATTTCTGCTACCGGTTCTCCAGAACTGGTCAGAACCTGCTGAAATCCACCTCTGTTCCTGTATCTTCTCCTGAGTAGGATCTTAGCTGTTACAACATGTACCAATTATAACTTGTACATATTTTTCAAAGTTAGCTCTACAATAAGCACACTGCAGTGTTCAATGAAATAGTGAGATACAGAAAGAGAAAAGGAAGAAATAAAAAGGAGAGAAAGAAAGCTAAATCTAGTTTCTACCTACACTATTCAGCATACCTCTCAATACCTCTCATTATCATTCTAGCCTCGTAAACTATTCCATTAGCTTCTTCAAGCTCTCACTCCTTTTGGGGGATTTCATGGTCTCTATCAAACCATGATTTCTAGAACTTCTTTCTTCCATCATATTTCCTTTATATGTTTGTTTTGCAATTTTATTTTCATTCATTCTCTCATTATGACCAAATGACCTCACTGAATTTCATTCACATTGGTCACCTTTGCATTCAGTTGACATTCATTCATCACACTCTCATTCCTGATCCCATCTCATCTTTTTTTCTCCACATATAGTTGAGTAATCAATTCCTACTGCACTGAATTTCTTTTTGTATTTTTCATGTGACATATTTATCTGTATTTTTTTAGAATAAAGAACAAAATATTACAAAAGAACAAATAAAAAGGAAAAAGGGGAAAGTAAACATGATTATAAAATACAGTATATGAGCTCAATTTTTAAATCCAACATTAAACTTTGACCATGGGATAATATCTTATCTTAGAATAGTTGAAAACATATTTTAATGCTAATATTCATTCAGAATGTTTACTATCAATATTGCACAGCTAAAAATGTCTTCACTGATTTACCATCTATAATAAATCTACCAATATGCATACCTTGTCATAAATGTTTTCTCCATCAAACATAGCTATCTGGGTCTCCCACATGTAAATTTTCAATTCCACTCTTTGTTGCATCATACAATAATTTTTTTTCATTCATGCATTCTTTAATAACCTGGACACAATGATTTAATGAATTCATGGGAATTGATCCAACAGCAAATACAGAATGCTTGGGAATCCTTGGTGCTCTCTCAGCTTCGCTAGCCTTTTTGTTCTCTCAGCAAACCCCACTCCCTTCTAGCACTGAAGATGTTACCTATGAGATAACAACTGAGCTCAGAGAGCACCGAGGGCCCCTTAGTTCAACCCTGAGCTATAAATATTCTCTTCTATTGATAACAAAGTACTTTCTTGTGAATTCCCCTTTTTTATGATCAAGTTGTTTCATTTTCAAGCATGTAAAGTAATTATGGTAGTATTTAATTATAGCAGCTAGAAGAGCTGAATTCTTTTTTCCGACCTCCCTTCTGCCCTTCTGATAAGCAGTAGTGACATGGCAATAAAACAATAAACTAATTTATTTATTTGCATCTGTCCAAACATTTTAAAGTTAACTCACTTTCTCTTCTGGAGGTATGTGGAGTTAATAGTCTCATGTGCACAGCTATATCTAGATTCTGACCCACTCTCACTCCCTTTGTAGTTAAGTAATTAGATGGCTGCTAGGCTTGACTCTTTCAGGCTGGCAGGACATGGTTTTTCTCTTTTTGGCCTCTCTCTGCAGTTTCCACAGAAGCTATCTGTTTCAGGATAAAATGTACTGTTTTATATCCAGTTGCATTTTCCTTTATGTGTATTATAGCAATAAAAACAAACAAACAAAACAAACAAGAAAAATCTATGCTCGGCAACTTGTAAGGTAATTATTTCATACTATTCCAAGTAGCTTCCGTACCACAGAACAAAAACTTATCAGAATTACTATAAAAATAGAATGTTGTAAGTCTGAATGTGCTTCCTTCTTCCCTCTTTTATCTTCATGGGAATTAGGGGGTGCCTGTCTTACACTACTTCATAAATATCTACCTTCATATGGGTTTAAACCATGCTTACTGTGAATTGCCTTTCTAGGGAATCTCCCCTCCCTGTCATGGCCATCCTCTAAATTCTTTACAGTACAGTACTCCAGGAGGATACCATGGCTGATTATATCAAAAGTGTATCAAAAGTGGGGTAGATGCCACCTATATTGCTGCAATATCTGATGCTGAAAAACATACATATAATAGGAAGATATAACATGCATTGAATTGCATCCTTTGACTATCTGTTCTCATGAAATAAGTTGCCTCACAAGAGTGCTTGGTTAAAGCCTAAGTCTGTGAGGGCAAACCTATGGCACGCGTGCCGGAACTGGCATGGAGAACCATCTCTCTGAGCACGCGGGGCCATCGCCTGTTGCTCTTCTGGGTTCTGGTGTGCCAGCCAGCTGGCATGCGTGCGGGAGCGCCAGAAATCAGAAGAGCAGCTGTGGAAAAGGATCTTCCAGTTTCTGGCATGCATGTGTGCACAAAGACCAGCTCACATGCCTAAAGAGGTGGAGAGGGGATCCTGGTGGTTGCTTCCTAAGGGAGCAGAGCTGTCAGCCAGGCCGGGGCTTCCCTCCCTCCCCGCCTGAGCCGGCTTCTTGCACGGCCCCACCCCTACAGCCTGTGGCACCGATGTGCATCTGCGGTCCAGAGCGCCTGGCTGGTTCAGAAGAGCAGTAGGGTGAGGGGCAGGAGCGAACCTTGGAGTTGTCCCAAAAGGGCCCTCGGTGGCATCTCCATGCATGAAGAACTGCACTCTCCTCTGGCCCTCCTGAGGCAGCTCGCCTCCCCAACAGAGGCTTTTCCTTCTCCTCCTCTAGCATCCCGGCCAGACACAGCAACACGAGGACCGCCATCACCAACGCCCTCCACTGAGAACAAGCCAGCACAGCCCCGCCTCCCGCCACTTCTGCAAAGGGAGTGCAACCGCTTCTGGGCCGGCATGTCTCTTACCCTCCCGCTGGACAGATGTTCCTCCCATGTGGACTCAGCTCCTGCAGAGCCCCACCACCCCAGAACAGCATCAGTGGCAGCCTCAGGGTGAGGGGCAGGAGCGACCAGCCGGTGTGTGGAGAGGGGGGGGGGGCGGCAGAGATTCTCCTCCAGCATCCCGGCTGGAAACAGCAGCATGAGAACCGCCCGAGGCCCCAGCTAGCCAGTTGCTCTTGCCCCTCGTTCTGCCACTGCCGCTCTTCTGGGGCGGCGGGGCTGTACAGGAGCGGAGTCTGCGCCGGAAGAACGTCTGTCTGGTGCCATGGTAAGAGACGTGCTGGCTGGTTGCACTCCCTTGGCAGAAGTGGCGGGAGGAGGGAGGGCTGCACTGGCTCATTCTCAGTGGCGGGCTACGGGGGCACTTCATTGACACTCTTCCGGTTTCCGGCATGCACATGCACACCGGCCAGCTGGCCTTCACATGCACATACGTACTAGAAACTGGAAGACCAGGTGGCCAGCGCACATGCCACACGTGTGTTTCCATTTTGGCACTTGGTGCCGAAAAGGTTTGCCAATACTGGCCTAAGTCATTTTATGTTGCAATGCTTTTTTATTCTGAGTGACATTTTTAAAAAGGTACTGAAATTAAAAGACCTTCCCCATCCCCATTAATTAAAAGTAATATAAAAAGAATCTAATGTGGTGAAGCTTCTGGTTTGGAGAATGCCTTGAATCTTGGAAATTAAGTCTCACAGAAGTTTATTTAGGGAGCAATTGTAAGCAATTATGTTGCTTATGAGTGAGGTCTCTATTTGATACTATCTATAATTTTATTCCCACCATCTACACATTCCTCCTTGCTTTATTTTTAGTCAGCACAGCTCTTTCAACTTCAGTAAAAACCATTGGAAACATGCAGGCCATATAACTGTTAAAAGTTATTACACATAATATCCTTTTATCCTTGCAACAACCTTAGTTTTAAAGTAATCAGTTCTTGAAGACACTTGCTATCATGGTTTCAACACTGAAGAAATTTTAAAACTGATGCAGGCCTGAAAAATATAGCACTTTATTCAGAGTTTTTCCACTAATGTAACAAAATTGTTTATTGTTTCCCAAACCTATCATTTTATGGGGTGGATGGATTCGGTTACCATGGTGATGAGCGCACCATTGAGAGACCTGAAAGAACAGGTTAAGGATAAATTGTGATACAGAAAATGTATATATGTGGTTGCTAGGACTTCAAAATGATTATACCGGCACATAATCATCTTCACTGACATAGGAATAAATAAAAATAAAACGATTACCCCAAGCTCATCATTTCAAACCATACTTTCTTATAAAAATTTAAATTTTAGATTTCACCATTCTTTTCTGAAATAAGCATAGGTAAAGGTAAAGGTTGCCCTCGCAAATATGTGCTAGTTGTTCCCGACTCTAGGGGGTGGTGCTCATCTCCATTTCAGAGCCGAAGAGCCAGCGCTGTCCAAAGACGTCTCCGTGGTCATGTGGCCGGCTTGACTAAATGCCAAAGGCGCATGGAACGCCTTTGGTGTTACCTTCCCACCAAAGGTGGTCCCTATTTTTCTACTTGCATTTTTTTTACGTGCTTTCGAACTGCTAGGTTGGCAGAAGCTGGGAGGTCACCCCGTTACGCGGCACTAGGGATTCGAACCGCTGAACTGGTGACCTTTCGATCGACAAGCTCAGCGTCTTAGCCATTGAGCCACCGCGTCCCTGAAAAAAGCATACCTTTGCCCAAATTATCTGTTACTCTGAATGGTGTTTGTGACTTTATTATAAAGTGCTCAGAATGTTCAAACAGCCATAGCACTTCTTAAGACTTATATACCGCTTCACAGTGTTTAGGCGTGTTTAAATCTTTATGCTGAGGGTGCTAAAGCAATATGGAAGTTAGTATTTGCATTTCATTGCTACCAACACCAACGCGACAGCAATAGCCTTGGCGGACTAAATCTTTTTTTTTTTTTTTTTTTGCCTCACGCCCTTCTACAAGAACCACATAAAGTTTTGTAGGTTTTCAAAACCCCGGAATTACTGCCAAGAAAAAAAAAAACTTGCCCTGACCTCGAACTTTCCTGCTCCTCCACAGTCAAGAGTTAACAAATAACTTATCGGGGAAAGCAGTTCTGCTCTACGAACCTTAGAAATTTCCCAAATCCAGGAAAATGAGCTCCCCTAGACAGCCAACCAACCGCCCTTCCCACCACAACCGGGTCGCGGGCTCCCCCGCCAAAATAGCACTTTTCGACTTGGCCCACCACAGTCCCGCCTCCCGGAATCTTGGACGCCGCCTAAGTCGCTCCTCTTAACCACGGCGCCGAAGGTCTAGGTGGCCTCGGCGCGCCTGAAAAAAAACAAACAAACTCGTGCCCTAAGACTGAGGCTTTTACGAAGGCAGGCTATGAAGCTAGCACGAGGTTAGTTTGATGAAGCAATTCCGGCATTCGCTACCGCCACCTCTATGAAATGAGGACCCCCTCCACCGCTCGCCCCCTGCCGGTCCCGCGCGCGCGCGCTCTCGCGGCCTTCCTTTGGTCTTTTCCTTTCCCCCCCATAACTCGGTGCAGAGGTAGCGGTGTAAGTGGCCGGGCTCGCGCGGAAAGAGGCCGCCGTTTCCCCCTGCGTAGAGTCCACCGAGTCTTTTTCCTGGTGCCTTCCCATCTTCCATTTCTTCACACACACGCACGCGGGCGCGCGCATCTCTCACGGTGAGGGGGAGGAAGAAGAAGTAAAGAAGAGCGGTTCTGGGAAGACCGTTGATCGCCGCGGCGGCGGCGGCTGTGGGTGAGGGAGGGGTGGGGGTGGGGGTTAGGAATGTGAAAGCGAGGGATGTCCGCGCGTTGCCAATCACGTGGGTGCCGAGCACGCGCCCGCGGTGTTGCGGTCGGACCTTTAAGGATCAATCAGGTTGGTTAGGATCGTTGGGCGCGCGCTGACAGGTGCGGTCCGGGTCAGAACTGGCCGCGCGCGCGCGCGGGGAGAGAGGGTGGGGGGGGGACGGGACGTGAGATAAAAGAGGCATTGGAAGACTGAAAGGCGTTCCGGTGGGACGCGTTTTCCGTCTCCCCGCCGTCTGTCCCTTCTGCCGTCCCGTCGGCTGGGCTTCCTTTTTCTCGCTTCCTCCCTCCCTCCGAATCCCGTAACGCGTTGTTCTTCTCTCCCTCAGTAAGCGATGCCCTCGGCCACCAGCAGCGCGATGGCGAGTAGCGGCAGTAAAGCGGGCAACGAGGCAACGGTAGCGGCGGCGGCGGCGGCGGCTTCTCAGGCAGCGGTTTCGGGTGGCAGTACGAGTTCGGTGCAGACGGAGGCCATGAAGCAGATTTTGGGTGTCATCGATAAGAAGCTGCGCAATTTGGAGAAGAAAAAGGTACGGATGCTGGGTCTCTCTTTCTCTCTCTCCCCTTCCCCCCCCCATCCTCCTTCCCTCCCCCTTCCCCTTTCCCGGGAGTTGTGAGGGTGGGAATTAACGTTGATTGGAGCGAGTGGCGGTAACTGAGGTGATTCTGAAAAGACTTTCCCTTTCCTTGCGCTTCCCCGCCTGCTCTTTTGTTTCTAGTCGGAGGGGCGGAGAGGAGGCTTTTCCTTCAGGACTGAACGCGCTTTCCGCGTCCTCTTGGCCCGCCTTTCTTCCCGTCACCCTCCCTCGCCGATTCCAAACCGGCTAACCGGAGACTTGAGCTCTCGCCCCCCCCCTTTTATTTCTTTTCTCTTCGTACTCTCTTTCCCTCTCCCCCCCTCCCCCCCTCTGCACATGGAGCCGGCCCGGACCCAACATGGCGGCGGCGAGAGGCAGCCAGGCTTCCCGGGGAGGGAGTCTCATTGTGTGAAAGGCTGCTGCACAAAGGCCCGGCTGTTTGTTTGCCCGCCCGAGTCGCTTAGCCCTCGCTGTCCGTGTGGGTGCACGCGCGCGCCTCTTCCTTTCTCCCCCATTTTAGCTGGTCCTTCCTCCTCTCCGTGTGGAGAAGCGGACGCAGGATGAAAATGCGATCTCTCTCTCTCGGGCCCCGGGAAGCTGGGGGGACGCCTCTGTGGACGGAAGTGTTGAAACTTTCGGCACGTTTTATTAAAAGCTTTTTTTTTTTTTTTGGTTTAGTTTAGTTTAGTTATCGACGAACGGCGGTGGGCCGCCTCTAGACTTAGTGAAAAGAAAAGAACCGAGTTGATAACTTAAAAGAACAGCGTTATTTTATGTGTTAACTTCGAAACCTTTAGATTTAACGGTACGATGTGCCCTGAGTCCTTTTGGCAACATCCAAGGCCCTACCTTTTTAAGGACGAACAGCTAGGCTAGACCATGAGACTTGCTCCCAAGTTAGTATTTATCGGAGCAAACTTTATAATAACTCATGCTGGCTTTATGAATCTTTGGTTAAAATTTGACACTGACTGCTCTTACAGGAGCTGGTAATAGTGAAAAGGGGTTCTGCTCTCATTGAATATCCCAACCTGCTGAAGTCCTGATGTGATGTACTAACACTGATCATCCCCCCGAATTGCTATGGACATTACTCCGAAGGCGATGGGAGCAAGGTCAATATACCTAAAGGAAAGGAAATCCTCTCTTGAGTCTCTTTTTGTCTTTATTCCAAAGAATAGCGATCCTACAGAGTAGTGAATGAAGTGGTATTGACAATTGTGAAAGGAGGGGAAGGAACAAAATTCATCCTCCATCAGTTTCTGCTGGTTGAAATACTCCGAATGGAACTTTGTTCGCTACATGCTCCTACCACTAGATAGAAAAACTACAGTCTGTGCAAATGTGCATTAAACTGTTAGTAATCGATCACAATCAAAAGAACTGTACAACTAGTTTAAATATCTTGCCAGGTGTTTCTAAAATGATAGGAAATGTGAAAAGATAGCTGTGATGGAAGAGAAGCAGCAGAACACTTCTTAGTAGATTGCTGTATTATGGGGAGTGTAATGAATAACTTTAAACATTCAACTCATTGAAAGAACAGCTTTTATGTTTATGTATTAAATACTTGTTTGAGCAAGGCTTGCTTTCATCTAAATGTGCGTGGGAACACATTATTAAATACCCAGTAGATTTTTATATTAAATTTTGCCTGTAAATCCAGTAAATAAGGGAAAATGTTTAATTCACTGATGTAATATCCTTTTTGGAATTAATGAATAAGATATCCATATGTTAGGAAGTTATTTAGGCTCACTTTATGCAAGTCCTCTATTTTCTAAAAGTCACTTTTCTAATCTTTGCACCAATTCTGCCTTTTTCAAAAGATCATCATAGCTTTGGAGCTGTTTTATCCTGCCTTTGCAATAAGATTAGAGTTTAGTACACTATGGAGGCTGCTGTATTTTAATCTTAATAAATTTATCAGGGCTGCACTGCACATGGCTTTGAATTCATTTCAATAAAATTGCTTTGTAGTGCAAATGTGGCCCATGTTAGTGATTCATTGAAGCAGGTGGGATTTCTGTGGATCATACAGCTACTTTAGTTAATTGCACTTAATGTTGCTTTTATGTTGAGGTGTCCTTTTCAGAATGAAGCCCAAAGCATTATAAAATCCTAATCGTTCTCTACTTAATTTAAGAAATTTAGTTTGTGATTTAGCATTTGTAAAGGAAATTTTGTTGCATATACATTATATATTTGTTGCAATATATAAAATTATATAATGATAACTGCTAGGGTATTAAAATTTTAGATTGCAACATTCTGGTTGATATATTTACTTAAGTAATTTCTAAAAATACTGCTGATTTTGAAATTAAGGTATCTATGCTCTTTTTATGTCTAATTCGGAATGCATTCCAACAAAGATCCCAACTACAAAAGTACAGGTTTGAATGTAATGTTAAATCATACTAAGACAAGCATGGCATCTAATCTGTGCGGTGATCCAGATTTTGCTTCTATTTTTGATTAATCACAATTTACTGGGTCATTTGAACCAAAGCAGATTTCAAAATCACAATTGTAATAAAAATAAGCCAAGTTCAAACTATATTTTTATAATTCATGTAGGTTCTCATAACAATAGTAGCAAAGTAGGAATTTGCAGTCTGCAGATGATTTTGTTTGTGGAAGGGAATCTACCAAGAGCATGGCAACCTAGTTATTCAAAGTTTGTTTTTACAATGCTAAGGTAAAATTGTGTAGACTATCTGATAATCTGTCCTTCAGATTATATCTTTGAACATAATAGTGGCTCTAATGTTAGTAATCCAAAATATTGTGAATAGCCTTCGCTAGTACTTCAAAAATGCTGGAATGTCATCCAGATGAGGGATTTTGTGAATTATATTACCATTTTAAGGTGTCAGATTGCTTCTATTCAGCTTAAACTGTGGCTCACTTATGTTTGGGCAGAACCAAAGGGATCTGACATTGCTATATGTAGTCATAATATTGGAATTTTTAATCTCCACAAGAATCAAGAATTCAAGAATATCCTGTCACAGCATACAGTATGATGTAGTGATAAAATCTTGTGAGTGCTGAAATGGTAGCTAAAATGATTTTTACAAATTTTAAATGGTAAGACCATCTGACTGCACTCATACTGTCGTTAAATAGATTGCATTAGCTTTGATCTGGAAATGCCAATGATGAAACAGAACAAAAGATAGATTTGTTCTATCACTTTCTGCTCAATAACTTCCTCAAATTAAACTTATCAGTAATGCAGCAGAATTTACTTCTGAGCTTCTGGTTTTTAAAAAGCAAAATAGTAGGTCTCGCCCAGTGGAAGGAAGGCTTACATATATCAAATCAATGGTCCACGGAGTTCTTATATCTGGGTTGCATTATGCTTATGAAACATTATTAACATGCAGTAATGAACTCCTATCCCTGGTTGAGATTTGATATATGTAAGCCTTCCTTCCATTGGGTGAGAAGTACTTCAAAGAAACAGAAAATAATAAAATTATAATCTTCATTATTTTCTTGAAAATGAGAAGATAAATGCAAATCCTGGATAAAATAATTTTGCGCATAATTTTCTTGTGTAATCAAATTAATATGTGTAAAATTAATATTGCATCATATACTTGTCTTAAAGCTAAAGTTAATTTTTTATTGGATATCGTTATGCGAGTATATGCATTGTAGCTGGGTTTACTCTGATAACTTCAGTATTCCTAAGGTTTTGCAACTTGCAAAATCCTAGAAAACTTGCCTAGATGCAAGTTGTCATGCAGAAATTAGTTAAAATTTTTTATAAGTGATTTGTATCTTTAAAAGGTCATTTCTGCACATTAGTCTATTTGAGAGTTGATGTCTGATTGATTTGGGACTGAGTTGCCATGAAACAAAATATATTAGTGATAATACTGCAGATAGCTGTTGTTTGTCATTCCTATTTTGTGAACATAAGATGACGTGAACTAAATAGATATTATAAAGTAATATAATTTTAACATTTCCATGGAGTTATATCTTTATTTCTAAATTTCTGGAAAAATATGGCATTCATTCCAATTTAAAACAATATAGGGAAATAATGTAATTTATTTGCAAGGGGCTTTTTGGGCAGATGGAAATTGACAATTTTGTAGGCATGCCTGAATTACACTGTGCCTAATAGTTTCCTAGAACTATGAAAACATTGTACTGTGGTATAAAATTTACAGTAGAAATATTACAGGAAGCAAATGATGCATACTGACAGAGACTAAAGGCTTTTCTAAATACTTTGAATGTAGCAAAGTGTTGAACTTCTTAAGCAAATTTTTGTGATCTAGGAATAGCAACACCCCCCCCTTCTTCTTGCAACTCAACAATTGGCAAGACATACAAGAAAACTCTTTACAATCAGACATACTCACTGGAAACAACTAGTCGTTGCACTTCCTGATATTTAGCAATTTAGAGTTTTAAAGGTCATAATATAAACTTTGAATTATGCCCCAAAACTAGCCAAGAAATATAGCTTTTTTCTGAACGAGTAATTTTAAACTTTGTAATACTGCAATTCTCTAAAATAATAAATATATGTACCCAATGCCCTAATAAAATGAAATATATTTGGATTAATGTTTTGTGATTGTTGGGTGATTTTGACAGATAACTCAATCCATAGGTTTAGCCCTTGTGACTAAATTTCTCACCATCCACTGGGGTATTATGGCCCACACTTTAAGAATCCTTGTTCTAAAGAGTTATAACATTTGAAACACCTACAGTGATGAAAGTATGTGAATCTTATGTAACTATTTGTAACCCTGCAGTGTTGTGATTTGTAGTGTAAGGTCACAGCTTCATTTAAGTCCTATTAAAGAGAAATTCTGATTAAACAAACAGTATAATCTGCCATGTCCTTTTTGAACATGCTAAGCCAATGTTCAGTGTCTGTGGTGTGGTGTAATGTAGTGTAGTATAGTATGATACGGTATGGTATGATATAATATGGAAAGCCCTGGGATATTATCTCTCTGGCATGTATTTGTGGGTCTTTCCCTACTAAAAATACTGTGCTCCATACCATAATTTTGTAGAAGTACACCATTTCTCAATCAAAAGACATTTCTGCAGACCTTATAAAGAATTGTTGATGCATGTGAGATTAGGCAGGATTGTCTGATAATGTACAAACTTCTTCCCAGGAATGTCCACATTTTCCAAATAATAAGGCATATGTTTCTCCAGTAGAGAATACAAGGAGATCATGAACAATCTGCGCTCTCATGTCAGCATAAATAAGGAAAATTTTGAACAAGAATAGCATGCGTGGAAAGATATGAAAAATAAAATCTTTGTGATCAGGAAAGTTCTTTGCTGCCCATCTCAGATTCACCAAGGACTGCCTTGATGGTGACTTCTGGACAAAAGTTGATCTTTCTAGAGTTAAAAGGAAACAATTTATACCATTGAAAGAAAGAAACTAGTTCCATTATGAAACATGGCAACATGGAATATCATGACTGGACAGCTTGCAGTCATTAAAACAATAATGGATTCTGGATTATACAAAATTCTATAGAAAAAAGTCTTAGTCTCTGTCTATGAGCTAAAGCTTAAACAACATGCATAATGCAACGTGAAAACAGCCCTAAGCACCCAGGTAAATCTACAACATAATTGCTGGAGTAAAACAAGTATTTTGGAATGCTTAAACCAGATGAAATATGCCATGATCTAAAGTGAGCAGTTTATATGAAAAACAGTCCTAACATAGCAAGAGATTGAAGCAATTTTGTAAAGGGGACATGGGCCAAAATACCGACAGGAAACATGTGAAGTGATTACTGCTAAAGGAGGGTCCTGGGTTATTGTATCTAAAGTTTCATATACTGTACTTCACAGCCAGTTAATATTTGCTAAGTAGGTTTAGTGAAGACAGGTCACAGTACATTGCTTGGGTGGTGTTTCTTCAACCCTAATCTGTTTTTTTGAACTTGGATGAAGTTCAGTTCATACTGTAGGCTACAGTTCTGCAGTATTATAGAGTAAGGAGAAGACTAACAAAGGCTTGTTTCTCAGTAGCAGTGCTAAGTAAAGATCTAGATGTCATTCTCACTCGTAAACTTCAGAAAAGCTATCAAAATCGAGTTCAGAAGGATATTTGGAGATTGAGACCCAGTTTTGGGTTCTTAAAACTATTAGTTTTAATAACAATGTTAGCTTTGTAGTTAAAAATTTTCTGTCTTTTTTATATTGCGTTTTATGGATTTGTATTTTGTTTTCTGATTTTAATTATATACTATCATGGGTTCTTGTGTCGTGAAAGTATAAAGTAGAATGAATTAATAAAACACCTGTTTTCAGTTGCAGTCATCCATTGCAATCTATTAAACAAGGGTTGGGAAATATATTTATTCTAATAAGTCTTAAGGAACAATTATTTCAAGACGTATACAAAATTTTCAAAATTTGAAATGTTTGAGTACTCAAAATACTCTCTTATGGGCCCGTAATAACTGTTTTCAATTTAAAACAACCTGTTCTTAATAGCATTCCAACTTTACTAGTGCGCTGATTTTTAATGCTACAAAACAACATGGGAATATTGTCAGTTTAGATTGTTTCTCACACTTCTAGTAATAGTCTTAATATATATGAATACAAAATTCCAGGCCACTTAGAATTTTTCATCTAGATCCGTGATGGTGAACCTATGGCACGTGTGCCAGAAGTGGCATGCAGCGCCCTCTCTGTGGGCACACAAGCCATCACCCCAGTTTAGTTCTGCCACGCATGTGCATGCGCGCTTTGGGCACTTGATCCGGAAAAGATTAGCCATCACTGATCTAGATGCTAGTATTTGATATTTTTTTATTGGGGAATACCTACATTTTGGAGGTGCATGGGATGGTACATATTTTGAGGGCTTTTAACTTTCTGAAATCATGTTTTATGAAAAATTGTTATGTTTATCTAAATCCATACAATTATAGAAACAAAAAAGCATAGAAATGATGGAAAATAATTTTTGAAATAATTACTGATGACAAAATATTCATATATTTTATCCAGTAACTGATCTTGGGCCAGTCAGTCTTTCTTAATCCAATTCACTTTACAGGGTTCTTGTGGGGAAAATAGGAGGAGAAAGGTGTGTTGGATATGTTTTGCTGATATGTTTCAGTTATTTGTATAAATAATAAAGGCATGAAAAAAAATAAAAGGTTTGTTGTAGCTTTAAAATATTCTATGATTATAGAATTATTTAAGTAGTAATTAACAATAAAATACAGACTAATATTCAGGTAGTCCTTGATTTATAACTCTAATGGAGCCTGCCCATTAGGCAGGCTCCATTGAGCCTGCTTAATGATTGGCATAATTCTTGATGGTCATAAAACAGGCTGGTTGTGTGACTGACACAATTATATGATGTTCTTTGCAATAGTTAAGCGAATACCTGCTCATCAGTGATGGTTAATCTTTTTGGCACTGAGTGACGAAACTGGAGTGCACATGCATGCCAGAGCACCGGAACCTGGAAGAGAGCAGCTGGCCGGTGCGTATATGAATGGCGGCCAGCTGCTCTTCCAGGTTCCGTCGCACACATGCTCTCTTCTGAGTTCTGGCGTGCATGGTCGGTGCGCATGCGCCCTGGACCATCTGTCTGGCGCACATGTGCGCGCTGGAACCCAGAAGAGCATCTGGCGGCAGCGCATGTGCTCACAGGGCTCTGCATGCTACCTCAGTGCCATAGGTTCGCCATCACAGGCATGGGTCAACTTGTGCAGAAAGAATGAAATTCCTCTAAGGTTGAAATTTTGCAAAAAATTTTTTTCCTTTTTAATTTTTTTATTAAGTTTATCAAAGGATATAATAAAAAAAGGGTTAGGGAAAAAAAGGTTAAAGAAAAAAAATTGGGACTCAAAAAGGAAGAAAAAGTGAAAAAGTAACTTTCAACTTTCTTCTGTACAGATATAAAATAGATTAACCTGTTACTCTAAAATCAACAATAATGCACAGTAAATAGTTCTAATTATCAAGTCCCAAAATTAAAAATTAATTTCTTTCAGGTTCTACAAGAAGTCCAACAGTATTTTCAAAGTTGGACAAGGCCTATTAATTAATCACAGTATAGGTCTGTGGTGGCGAACCTATGGCACGCGGAGCCATATCTGTGGGCATGCGAACATTGCTTTAGCTCAGCTCCAGTACGCATGCGAGCACTGGCCAGCTGATTTTTGGGCCTTCCGGTCCCATCGGAAGTTGGGAAACGGGCCGTTTCCAGCCTCCGGGGCTGGTGGTAGGGAAGGCCATTTTCACCCTCCCCAGGCTCCAAGAAAGCCTCTGGAGCCTGGGGAGGGTGAAAACGGGCCCACCATGCCATCATGTGCCAAAAGTGGGGGGAGTGGGGGTGTCATGCGTGCATGCGCGTGGGGGCGGGGCACATTGAATTATGGGTGTGGGCACGTGCATGCATGACACCCTGCTCTCCCCCCACTTTTGGCACGCGATAGCAAAATGATTAGCCATCACTGGTATAGGTAGTCCTCAAGTACACAACCATTCGTTTAGTGACTGTTCGAAGTTACAGTAGTACTAAAAATAGTGGCTTATGACTTTTTCACACTTACAACCATTGCAGCATCCCAGTGTTTATGTGATCAAAATTTGGATCATGCTTCACAACTGGCATGTATTTATGATGATTGCGGTGTTCCAGGGTCATGTGATCAACTTTTGTGATCCTCTGACAAACAAAGTCAGTGGGGAAGCCAGATTCATTTAGCAATAAATCAGCATAGGTCAATCAAGATTGTGTAAAATTCCTATGACATGTGCAGTATTTGAAACCTCTTACAAAAACCAGTTAAACTTATATAGCATCTTCATCTAGGATTATATTTTACATGCAGGTCAAAAACATGTTAATATTGTAATGTACCTGAAGAAGCATTCTGTAAGATGCCAGTATATCTGAAATCTAGCTAATGTCCATATAATAAGGATCCGATAGAATCAGATTAGCTGTTACCTCTGTAACACGGAAAATTCTATTACAATACTTATTTTTTGGAGTTTGGCTTTAGTTGAAAAAATTGAGAAAGATGAATCTGAAAATTGGGCAGAAAAACCTTTCAGCAAATATGAATGAGACAGCAGCCCACATTGTATTCATTCATTTAGTCATCTTATATCTCACTGGCTCATATTAACCCCTCCTCCCGCCAAATCATAATAAAAGCAGAACAGTTACAATATGCCAGACCAGCCTGCTGTCAACCTCCTGGCTCATCCCCCATCGTTAGCCCTCCATGATAGACCAAACTTGGAAACAGATATGTAAATTAATACTACTTTTATTACAAAATTATGGTGACAGAACGCTGCAAGTCTAAATGCACTTCTTCCCTTCCCTTATTTTCTTTATTTTCATAGAACAGCAGAAGGTCATGTCTGATACACATTTGCAAATTACTGCTCTGACTATTATCTTAATTTATTTTGCTTCTCTTGCTTATGTTCTTCAAGGTTATTCCTTCTTCCCTTTACTCCCATCTTAGTCCAGTGTTTGGCTGTCTTCGCAACTTTCCAGACCTACTAACCTTTTATTTATCACATTTAGGAACCGCCCATCTCCCTCCCAGAGGGACTTTGAGCATTGTAAAGTAAAGTGAAAACTAAATATACAATTTAAAATACAGTCGAGGCAAGGATAGTTAAAAGTGACACTAAAAATTAATTAAAAGGCAGGAGAAGGACTATTGGGCTCATTTGTGAGTCCCAAGTGAGGTGGCAGAGTCAAGTATTTAGATACTTTCAAAAGGAAAAGAGAGTGAGGGCCTGCCTCATCTCTGGCAGGGGGGGGGGAATGTTCCAAAGGGTGGGGCAACAGCAGAGAAGGCTCTCTTCCTGGACACTGCCAATCGGAATTCTTTAACTGATAGGGTTGCTACCGGTTCAGTCCAGATCTTGAGAACTGGTAGTAATGGCGGGAGGCTCCGCCCACCCGCCCAGATGTCATCATGGACGCTCTGCGCATGCGCAGAAGCTTCTGCACACACGCGCGCACACCCCAGTTGCAAACCGATAGCGAAGGTAAGTGGAACCCACCCGTGGTCCACAACATACCTACCCTACCTGACTGGGTGAGAAGAGCTAATGTGAAGGGTTAAAGGGTAGGGGATCCTTCGAATTTCAATTGGGGCTCTATTTCACAGGGTTGAGGTGGCCACAGAAGGTATACCTCTGAAGTCCATTGCAAATGCCAATCTAAGTAAATTCGCATGATTCATTTTTACTATTTTTCTTTTTTTTTTCATTTTTAGAGATTAAACAGTCCATATATAATGGAAATAATGTAAATGCGTAGCAATATTCAGTTAAGAAAGGGTAATACTTAACTAATTTTGCCTTTCTCTTATGTTTTTATATAATTTCTTGTTCTTTCTCCTTTTAAATAGAAAATTAGAGAAAATGACTCTTATTTTCTGATGGAAGACATTTTCATCTAATTCTGTTAAACTTGCTTACAATTTTTAATTGTAAATTTTTATCTTGTTTACAGAGCAAACTTGATGATTATCAAGATCGAATGAACAGAGGAGAACGCCTTAACCAAGATCAGCTGGTAAATATTTTGATTGATAATTTCTTGTAATTTTGTAAATATTTAAAAAACTTTAGACCATATTATCTCATTTTATTTTAGCTGTTGCAGTCCTGTAAATAACTGGCCCCTACAATTGTGCTTTTTCATTATGTACAGCATCATATACCTTATTTTTCAGAGTGTAAGATGCAACTTAGTTTTGGGGAGGAAAATAGGAAAAAAAATTCTGCCTACTAGATATTCATCTGGCTAGCGTCCTTATTCTGGTCAGCTTCAGCACATTAGTTTGCTGTTTTTTATCCCCTGCTTGGGGATAAAAAAACAGCTTCTAAAGCACAACTGAACTTTGGAGAGAGAAGCAATGAGAAAAGCAGGCAAACCATGGAGATCGGTTTCACTCGTTAGGGCTGAAAAAAAGCTTCACAGCTGAGAGTTGGAGGGAGCAGGCAAAGCAGGGAAGATCCCTTCACTGAAAAAAAGCTTAGCACGCTAGTGCCTCATTAGGGCTGAAAAAAAGTTTCGAAAAAGTTACATTTGGAGTATAAGATGAACCCAAATTTTCAACCTCTTTTAGGGGGGAAAAAAGTGTATCCTATTCTCTGAAAAATACCGTATATGCTTTTCATTTTATTCCTGTTATTTGAGCTGTGGTGGCGCAGTGGTTAGAATGCAGTACTGCAGGCTACTTCTGCTGACTGCTGGCTGCCTACAATTTGGAGGTTGACTCAGCCTTCCATCCTTCCAAGGTCGGTAAAATGAGGACCCAGATTGATGGAGGCAATATGCTGACTCTATAAACCTGTTAGAGAGGGCTGTAAAGCACAGTGAAGTGGCATATGAGTCTAAGTGCTATTGCTATTTGAAAGGCAAAAAAATGTTGCAAATTAAGGGAAAGAAACTGCATGATTGAATGTGTTCAAGAAGTAGGAATCTTTTTTATTATTATTAAATTTTATTAGTTTATCAAGTATAAAATTCAAAGAAAAAAGTGGAAAACTAAGAAAAAGGGGAGAGAAGAGAAAAAAGATACAGTGTAAAGGGAGAAAAGGAAAGAAAAAGGCACCAACTTCCAACTCTCTTTAGCACAGTAGAAGACAACAACATTACAAGCACAACTTTTTGCTTTTACACAACAGTAAGTACAAGCCATTTCTATAACAACAAGCCTATCTAATTAACAAAAACAAAATCAAAGTTTCATTTTTTTTCCATTGCAAGCACAAAATCCGGATTAGAAACAGGGTTAAATGTATTCTCTTCTTTGGATAAAAAAATCACTTCAACCATCTCTGCTTCTGTTTGCTGGGGAATAATATATCATTTTTTTATACCCTAAAGGGATAAAACACTTTTTTTAGTTTTGGTATTTTACTAATTCTAAAAAGTACTCAGGTGTATTATATATAAAGGAGAAAAGAGAAAACCCTTCATTTTAAACCCAGAACCCAATCATAACACTATATTAGAACTTTCATTCAGTTATCTATATCACACCAATATAAGTCCAATTAACTCCATTTAGCTAATTAAATTCGAATCCCTCCCTCCAGTTTATCCTCATGGAATGGATCTTTTTCTTCTCTTATTTTCAAATCTAGTCAATAGTATTTTACAAACTTTGGACATTATTCAGCATTACTTAAAAAAAATGGGAGACATGCATTTACATACTCTTTTTATACATACAAAACTAATTGAAAACTTTCTTTCAATACATATATCAAACTTTTAAAAATCCATCCTAACTAATCTAGGTTGTCCCCAAAGAATAAAGTATTTTTCTTCTCAGGAGAGTCTGTCAAGCCTCTTTTCTTGAAAAAAAAAATCTCAGCTTTATTTATATCCATTTTAAAAAAGTCCCAAAGTTGTTCTGTTGGACGTTGTAATTTAGTCTGAAGCAAGTCTTCCCAGATTAAAGTTTCGCTAAAATGACTATCATATTTTTTTTCTTCAAAGAATTCTCGACTTTGTTAGTATCCATAAATCAAAAGTCCCAGACTTGACCTCTTGAGAGTTGTGCATTTACTTGATACTCTTGTTTCATTTGCACTAGGAGGGTTGTACTCAGTGGTGAAATCCAAATTTTTTTACTACCAGTTCTTGGTGACCATGGTGTGGCTTGGTGGGCGTGGCAGGGGAAGGATACTGCAAAATCTCCATTCCCACCCCACTCCAGGAGGATACTGCAAAATCCCCATTCCCTCCCCACTCCTGGGGGAAGGATATTGCAAAATCCCCATTCCCACCCCACTCTGGGGCCAGCCAGAGGTGGTATTTGCCGGTTCTCTGAACTATTCAAAATTTCCACTATCGGTTCTCCAGAACCTGTCAGAACCTGTTGGATTTCACCCCTGGTTGTACTCAAACCATCATCATACGAAAAGCTGATGTCAGATTTATATTCTGAAGGTACAGTTAGGTTATTTGCATTGTCCAGTATTTGTAAAGTTGACAGAGTGGGTTGATAATTTTCTACATTGTGTCTCTTGTTCTTTTTTAATATCTTCTGTATAATTAATATATTTTGGCTGTTTTACAAACAGGATGATCTTCTGTATTGACTGTTCAAGGATTTCCTTAATAATAGACTTCAGCTCAGAATTAAGCATCCTCATACCTCCCTCTAGTGATCAAAGACTGTTATTTCTTCCTTCCTTTCTTTCTTTTTCATTTTTCTAGCCAATCAGACTTTATAAAAATCGGCAAATTTCAACCACCCCACAACAAAACAATATAGGGCTACAAATTATTTTAAAAGTGGTAGATTAAAACCACAACTTTTATCCTTATATTTCAAGAGAAAAAATGTCCACGCATCCTTATTTTGACTGCCTCTAACAATCCTCTTCCTTGTCATCTAACAATAAAGAAAAAGTGTCAAAAATGGCATTCAGAGCTTCAAAAAGGAGTGTTAGGCTGTATATAAAGAGAGCCTCTTCTAACTAGTAAAGTCTCATAAGAAATGAAGGGCACAGCTTATTGTCTATTTGAAAAATAAATTCCAGAATGACTGTTTTGTCCAACAACATGATTTCGACCCCACTTCCCAGCTTCTGCTCACCAGTTATTTTGGAAGCCCGACTTCTAAACTGCTTGCAGGCTGTTGCTGTGATCGGAGGATCTTGAGGGATGATTCTGGGACTTTTCTTAACCTTGGAGAGTCAAGTAGACAAAAGGAAGTCTGTTCCCTCTGTTGTTGAGTTGGAAAAACGATGCTCCAGAGAGAGGAGAGAATCTCCTCTCTCTGGAGCGTCAAGAAGTAGGAATATTGAAGGTTCTTCCTAATATTGTGATACAAATGTCAGTGTGTGTTCAAAAAAACAGATGAAAGACTAGTACTGCATTAGGGTTCTGGATAACAAATGATGTTTAACAATATAAAGGTGGTCCAGTGCATCAATTGAAAATTTCCACCAATCATCTTTGGTTGCTGGAGATTTATTTTTGGACACACTTTACTTGTTTGAAGATTTAAGGAACCTGATAACTCCGCCCTGAGTCCTGCTGGAGAAGGGCGGTACACAAATCAAATCAAATAAATAAATAAATAAATAAAAGTGGAATAAATTTTGAATTCTGGACTGCTGGGAACTATTCAAGTTTAGCAATTGCTTTCAAAACTTCCTGTAAAAAGTGTATCTATTTTGCTACATTTATAGAAAGTAAAATACTTGTCAGATCTAACCAAACCTTAATAGAAACATATGCGAAATATAGATTCAAGTTTTTATACTTTTAAAGAGACCAAATTAATTTTGTCTTCTGCCTTAGGATGCTGTGTCAAAGCACCAGGAAGTCAGTAATAATCTGGAATTTGCCAAGGAACTGCAGAGGAGTTTCATGGCTCTAAGTCAAGATGTAAGTAAAGACAGTAGATGGTTCAGAATAGATTAGGTATGGAAAAATTAAGATTTATGTTAATACATGTGTGTGTAATTATGTGAGTTTTGTGTTTATGAAATCTGAATACTTCTTGTCCCGGATTCTTTGATGAATGTGCAGGTTTCCACTTCAGTTTGGAGTGGTCTGTTCCTAACTAAAACTTGTCTATCTTGTGTGTTCTTTTTTATGCATGGAAAAAGACATTATATTGATATGCGCATGGAAGAAAATAGAACTGTTTTAATCTTTTCAAGGGGAAAATTCAAGGACATTGTTAGCAGAGAAGAAAAGAGAACATTGAGAGTGTTGGTAGGATATTATGTGCTGTGGCATTGAAATGGTGTTTGAAGGGAAAGTATAGGAAAGCTTGGGAGTGGGGATATGGTGAGGTATTTCATGTTGGAACATTGATAGGGAGGAGTAAAGGTATTGGGAAGATGAAGGTTAGACATGCTGTTGAAATATGCTGTGTTGGAAATTGTATAACGAAGAGAGGGGTGCAATCCTCACCAATTTCACCCATTTGGATTTTGTTTCATTTGAAAGCTGGAACAACCAAACTTTCTGAAATTTGTTTTATTGAACTGTGTGGCTCCTAGAATCTCAGAAACACAATTCTTTGTCCTAGATTAAAAACAAAGCATTTATTCGGTTTAATGTTAAACATTTTCAAAAATAATTTTTGAATACTTCAGGCATTGTCTAAATCAGGGTTGTCAAACTCGATTTCATTGAGGGCTGCATCAGGGTTGTGCTTGACCTTGGTGGGTGCGGTGGGCATGGCCAGGTAGATGTGGCTAGCTTGACGTCACTCGTGTTGGGAGCGCTTGTGGTGGCCCAAGTGGTCTATCAGCGAAAATGGGCTCCCAAGCTCCGTTTTCGGCTACGACGGCCGCCTGCAAACCTCTGCCAGCGAAAACAGCTCGGGAGGCCCACATGGGCCAGTCCTTTGCTATTTCCAGGTCGGCCCCATGGGCCAGATTTAAGCACTCCGTGGCCCAGATGCGGCCCGTGGGTCTTGAGTTTGACTCTCCTGGTCTAAATAGAAAATATCTGTGAAACAATAACTTGATTTGAGCACCATGAAAACAATGCTAAGTAAATTAGGAAATTGAGTGATGGAAGAATTATTTCAGCCCTCAAATTCCAAAAACATAAATATCTTTCTCTGTGTAACTAATGTTTATAGTGATAATCAGCATTGACATGATGAAAGAAGATGGTATTCAAAAAGCATAATAAACATGAACAAAGATTGACTCTTCACAATTTCTCACGTGCCCAGTAGCACAAAATCACACAGATATAAACATCTATTATTTCAGGGTCTTTTTAATTTTAGATTTTGGGGAGAGGCAGGAATTTTTCAATTAATTAGAATGAGTATACACCGTGATTTTATTTAATCAAGGACTTACCTGTTTGTAGGAATTATGAAGAAAAGTCCTCTAAAGAATTATTACATCATGAACAAATGTACAGTGGAACTAGTTATCTAGAGAAATGGTGAACTCTCCTTCGCATACATATGTTCAAGTTAACGCAAAAACATATCTACTGAGGTTGTTTTATGTGGCATTGGGATTTGTTTCAGTGTTTGACATTATTGAAATTTTTTGAAAAAACGGATAATAAACTAACACTGAAAAGATCCGTTCCATATCTTTTCTTCCACCTAGCAATTCCGAATCTGACCGAACACTAGTGAGGTCACATATTAAGACCTACTTAGTGGCGATAGCAGCAGCAAAATATAACTATTTTTCCGCTATTATTGCATCGGCAGATAATCGCCCAGCCGCCTTGTTTAGGGTGACCCGCTCCCTCCTCCATCTGGAGCACGGGAAGACCCCTTGCAAGGTCGAGCTGAGGATTTTGCACAATATCTACACGATAAAATCGCTCAAATTCGGATAAGTTCAGATGAAGTGATGGAGGCGAGTTTTAAGGATGTTATTTGGGATGAGTTTGACCCTGTGACCCCTGAAGACGTGGACAGGTTACTGGGGAAGTTGAACACAACCACATGTTTATTGGACCCGTGTCCCTCCTGGTTGGTACTGGCTTCCCAAGAGGTTACACGAGGCTGGCTCCAGAGGATTATAAACGCTTCTCTGTGTGAGGGTTTCTTGCCTTCCACCTTGAAATAGGCGGTGGTGAGGCCCCTCCTCAAGAAGCCCTCTCTGGACCCGGCTATTCTAGCAAACTACCGTCCTGTCTCCAACCTTCGCTTTGTGGCAAAGGTTGTTGAGAGTGTGGTGGCACAGCAACTCCCGCTATACCTGGATGAAACTGTCTACTTAGATCTGTTCCAGTCCAGCTTCAGGCCTGGTTACAGCACTGAAACGGCATTGGTCGCATTGGTTGATGATCTCTGGAGAGCTCGAGATAGGGGTTGCTCCTTTATCCTGGTTTTATTAGATCTCTCAGCAGCTTTTGACACCATTGACCATGGTATCTTGCTGCACCGGCTGGAGGGGCTAGGAGTGGGAGGCGGTGTTTTACGGTGGTTCTCTTCCTATCTCTCTGACCGGTCGCAGTCTGTGTTGGCAGGAGGGCAGAGGTCGACTTCAAGACACCTTATTTGTGGGGTGCCTCAGGGGTCGGTCCTCTCACCTCTTTTGTTCAACATTTATGTGAAGCCGCTGGGTGAGCTCATCTGTAGTTTTGGGGTGCAATGCCATCTTTACGCTGATGATACTCAGATGATACTCTCCACCCCAGACCACCCCAATGATGCCCTTGCAGTGATGTCCCGGTGCCTCGAAGCGTGTGGATCTGGATGGGAAGAAACAGGCTCTGACTCAACCCTTCCAAGACCGAGTGGTTGTGGCTGCCGGCGTCCCGATATAGCCAGCTGATACCATCGCTGACTATTGGGGGCGAGTCATTGGCCCCCACGGGAAAGGGCTCGCAACTTAGGTGTCCTCCTGGTCACGCGGCTGTCTTTAGAAGAGCATATGACAGCCGTGGCCAGGGGAGCTTTCTATCAGGTTCGCTTGATTCGCCAGTTGCGACCCTTTCTAGATTGGGACTCCTTACGCACAGTCACTCATGCCTCATCACTTCCCGTCTGGACTACTGTAATGCTCTCTACATGGGGCTCCCCTTGAGGTGCGCGCGGAGGCTCCAACTGGTCCAGAATGCAGCTGCACAGGTGATATTAGGAGCGACATGGCGCTCACATGTAACACCTCTCCTACGCGGGCTGCACTGGCTCTCAGTGGTCTTCCGAGTGTGCTTCAAGGTGTTGGTTCTTACCTTTAAAGTGCTCCATGACTTAGGACCTGGGTACCTATGAGACCACCTTCTGCAACCAATAACCTCCCACCAACCAGCACGCTCCCACAGGGTGGGCCTCCTCAGGGTGCCATCACTAAATCAATGTCGACTGGTGGTTCGCAGAGAAAGAGCCTTTTCTGTGGGGGCACCTACTCTTGGAACAGGTTACCCCCAGGGATACGAATGATCTCAGATCTTCATACTTTCCATCGTGCACTTAAGACCTTTCTGTTTCACCAAGCTGGGCTGGCATAAATCTCTTCTAATTGTTCTAAATCTTTATGCTGAAGATTCTTAACCGATGAACCAAATTAGCTTAATCATCTTATATTCACATTTTATATGTATGTTATTTTAACTGTTCACCACCCTGAGTCCTTCGGGAGAAGGGCGGTATAAAAATTAATTAATTACATACATACATACATACATACATACATACATACATACATACATACATACCCTATTGTGCCTTGTTCAGTATTCTAACCGTAGAGAGAAATTGCTCAGATACTGAAGATAGCTGCAGGAGGACAAAGTGCATTGTGTGTAATTTCACAAATGCAATAGAAAATATAAAATCAAGAATTCTGATTTCATTTATGATGTGTGATACTGAAATGTTTCATAAAACAACAGTGAAAAAAGGGAGGTGAGAGAAGTAGCTGCTGGTGCTGGTAGAATAATGGAGAAGACTACTAGTATGGAGAAGACTAATTACAGTTAATTATGCCTTAAAGAGGGGAATGTTAGTTATCACCTTTAAAGCGCTATATGACATTGAGCCAGTTTACTTAGAGGCTTCCTGTTCCTAGTGATTTCTGCCCGTTCCTCTAGATCTGACAAAGTGGGCATGGTCAGACTTTCAGTGGTGAAGAATTATCACCTGGTGGATTCCAGGAAATGGGGTCTATCTTGTGAAATAGCCTCCTTTCCATTCCCCCACCATATTTAGACAACTCAGATCCTATTAGCTTTTCAGAAGATTGAAAATCTGGCTCTTCCCCCTAGCAGTGGGCCCAGGATATTAATGGAACTCTGATGTGCATATGGTTTGATACATTGAGATAAGTTTTAGATTCCTTGGATCAATTTCTTTTGAAATGATTAGTTTGTGTTGAAATTGTATAGTTTGATTGTTTTATTTCTGCTTGTATCCCAGAATTCCTTGTTTAGATGGGCGGTTAAATATATTTGTTAAATAAATAAATCTAGTTAAATAGTGCGGGGAGCAGGAAAATCTTTTGAAGCCTTTAGCTATTATCTCCTCAGAAATTTTTCAGGAAACACTGAAAATATTTGAAATAAGTTTTAAGTATTGGATTTCTCTTGTTAAGATGCTTAGGACAATATGTAGAAACCATTAAATTTGTCTACTATTTAAAACACTTGTTAAGCAAATGTATTTTTCACTAGATTCAAAAAACAATAAAGAAGACAGCCCGACGGGAACAGTTAATGAGAGAAGAAACTGAACAAAAACGTTTAAAGACAGTACTTGAATTGCAGTATATTTTGGACAAGTTGGGTGATGATGAAGTGCGCAGTGACCTAAAACAAGGAACAAATGGGGTATCTATATTAACAGAAACAGAACTATCTACACTTGACGAGTTTTACAAGCTGGTTGAACCTGAACGTGACATGAACATAAGGTATATGATTGAGTATAAAGCCAAAATAATTCAGAATTGTAATTGTGATCTAATTATTTTTTTTGGCAACATTAAACTTTTCAGGTAACATTACATTTCTGTTAATTTCTTCTTTTTTTTTTGAAGGTTGAATGAACAATATGAACAGGCATCCATTCATTTGTGGGATCTATTGGAAGGGAAGGAAAAACCTGTATGCGGAACAACATGTAAGTATTTTTATTCTTATGATTTTCAAATGATAACATTTATAATATTTAGGGTGATTCTTTATAATTTGCAGTACCTATGGTTTAATACCAACAAAGAAGACATAGCAGACTGCAAATTGTCATAAAATATCCTTAATTTTATATGCTAGCAAAACAGTGCTTAGGATCATCCAAAAGAAGAGAGACCAGATGTTCAAGCTGCTTTAGAAAAGGCCAAGGAGCATGAGACATTATTGCTGATGCATAGTGGATAACTGAGAAAGCCAAAGAATGCCAAAAAGAAGTCAATGTATGCTTTATTGATTATAGAAAGTCTTCTGTTTGTGTTAATCACATCAAGCTCTGGAATGTGCTCAGAAGAATGGGAATCTGAAGACACCTTATTGCCCTTATGAGAAACTTATACACAGATCAGAAAGCCACTATATAGACAGTGAAACAAATTGGCTCCAGGATGGCAACTGTACATGACAAGCCTTTGCTTTCCCCTTATTTATTCAAAATATATGCTAAGTAAATTTTAAGAGCAGCTGGATTGGAAGAATATGAGCATGGTTTTAAAACTGGAGGAATAAACCTCAATAACTTATACAATGCTGATGACAATATGATGGTAGTTAAAATTGCCAAGGATCTATGAGCTCTGGTAATAAAAGTCAAGGAGCACAGTGAAAAAATGGGACTAAAATTAAATACAAAGACCAAACTAATGACAGGTAGAACAACCAACCTTAGAATTTATAGTGAAATGGTGGATAGCTGCTGCCTTTTAAGATCAACCCATCAACAGTACAGAAACAAGCAGTGAAGAAATATATCATAGACTAATACTTGGTAGAACAAAAGCCTTGGATAAGATATTAAAATTTTGTAATGTTTCTGTATCTACAAAGAATTGTGCAAGCCACGGTATTGGCTGTGGTTGTCTATGGAAGCAAAAGTTGGAATTTGAAGAAACAGGAGAGGAAGAGTATTGACACTTTTGAGCTTTGGTGCTGGAGAAGGCTCCTGAGAATACCATGGACTGCCAAGAAATCAAAGGACCATCAAACTAATAACAGTTCTCTCTGAGGACACTAAAGTCTAGATAGACTCAAATTACCCTAGTATGGCCACATTATGAAAATATATAATTTCTTTGGAAAACCCTCTGATGCTGGGAAAGATGGAAGGAAGAATAGAGAGAAAGAGGATGACCAGCAGCAAGGTGGATGGACAATTATAGTAGTGATAGGTTCACTGTTGGAAGACCCTAAAGACCAGGTTAGAGACGCATTGTTATGAAGAAAATCTACCTATGTGGCCATTAAAAGTCAAAAACTTACAATCATTTTTTTTTGTTTCATTTATATCCCATTAACACCAGGAACAATAATGCAATTCTTGGTGACATATCTAAATTTACATTCAAAAGTGCTCTAATTTCTCTAAACACCATGTCCCATATTTTTTGTGCACTGTCATAATCCCACCACATGTGTTTATATGGTCCGACCTCTTTCTTGCACCTCCAACAAATATTTGTATATTTACCATCTATTTAGTTTACGTGGTGTTAAATACCACCTCCATATCACTTTATATCCATTTCTTTAATTATATTAAATTCAACTAAATTGTTTTGGAGGGGATAAGGGCACAATTAGAATATATTGTATATCTTTTAGCTGTTATAGAAGAAGAAATATAAGGAGGGAAAATGGTCTCAAGGGATGGGATGCACTGTATTATTTGTATTTCTTTTTTTTTTCTTTTCTTTTTTTATTTAGATGTATATGTGTATGTTCGTATTGTTTGCATTACTTGTATTTAAAATAAAAATTTAAAAAAAGTCAAAAACAACTTGATGGCCCATAATCAATGTATTAATTTGTGTATTTTATATTCATGTAATCTTACTAGGTTGTTATTACAACATTTTTTAATTGTGTTAATGGATTAATTGTGTGGAAAGTTGGTCATTTAGGAATGTCCATTAAATCACATCATGGGGATTTATATAATTTACCTTAATTTATAGCATTTCTGTAATGACATAATATGAGTGACCTACGTCATAGCACAAATTTAGTATGCTACATCCAAAGTCAATTGGATTGACATCTAGAAAAGAAGGTTTCCTTGTATTGCTGGTAGTGATTAGCAAATACCTCTTTGCAAAAACTGGATTTGCAAAAGGGATTTTCAAAGTTGCATATTATGCAGAAAAATATTAGAAATTTCATGTCTCCTACTGAAGAAGAATGAATTGATAGCCAGGTAATTTTACCAGGTAATTTTACAATACAGATAATTCTTGCTTAATGACTGTTCAGTGGCTTTGAAATTATGATGGTACTAAATGAAGAGAGTTAGTGTGCCCTAAATTATGGCCATTGCAATGCCTCTTTGATAAAAAGCAATACCTTTAAAACTGTGGCGATGCTGCAACTATCTCCTCCCAATCTATCCAGCCCAATGCACTCAGCAATGCAAGTCTGGACCTGAGTTAAAGGCCTTAGGCTTTTGGAAGATGGACTAAACTGGCAATGCTCTGGGCCTTGCTGCATTCTCTAAGTCACATGAGCCTTGGGGAACAGCACAATTGCCCTTGCCACCCAGTGCTCTAGATCTGCATGCTGCTTGCCTTTGGGCATTTTTTTTTCTGTTGAGAAACCCATGCAGTCTACCCAAGGCACCTCCATATCACATCGGGCCTTCTTTGCCAAAGCCTGTTTATATGCAACTTCGGAAGCTTCCAGAAACCCTTTGCAACATCAGAAGTCCTGAACAAATAGGCTTCATTCTTTAAAAGTCTCCTGAAACCCCACATGACCTTGAAAGCCTTTGGGAGCCCCAGGTGAACATATTCCATTCTCATAGGGCTTCTGGGCCTGGTGGGATGAGGAGCAAGCCTGGATCTCCCAGGCTGCTGCAGCTTTGCCTCTCACTGCCGTACCCCTCCAATTTCCCCTGGGGCTCTTCCATTGCCCTGAGGCATTCTCACATTCTTTACCTGATGCTCCATCTGCTTAATGACCTGCACAATCACTTTAATGGCTGCAACCAGGACAGCCAGGATTTTCATTGTCTTGCTTAATAATCACTTTGCTCAATAACTGAGATTGTGATAATAATTTGAGGCCTACTAGTATACTTTCAGAAAGATGTAAAAAATGATTCTGGGGCCTTGCTTCAGGCTAACAGAAGAGTACACAGCCTTGGGCTGGTTGGCACCCTGAAAATGCTATCCCTGCCTTTTAATTAATTTTAATATTAATTTTTAATTCATCCTTGGTTTTTTAAATTGTAAATTTCATATACTGTTTTAACATTTTAACATTTTTACTTGTACACCTCCCAGAGTCCCTCTGTGATGCAGATGGGCTGTTTTAAAAATGTAATAAATAAAAAAAATAAATACTAGATTCTAGTATGTTTAATGAAATCAATTCATACATAAATTTTTTTATGAGGAAACTTAATGGCTATATCAAATTACTACCCCAATTAGAAAATGCACAGCCTAATTAATCTCATACTGGATATTACTAGATTTTTTAAAAAATATATCTTTTCTATAAAGGAAGATTACTCTAGAATTTGTAGTAAATGCTATATTCATTGCATATTTTATATTTGAACCACTTCCACAATCATTTATCTCAATATGCTCCTTTTAGAGGACTTAAAATTGTCTGTGAAGCACTATGTGCCTTGGGCTTTGATCTTCAAGTGATTGTTTTGTATTAAATAACACAATAAGTGACATATTTACTGCTTTATTATGTCCTCTAATTAATTAATTGTTGAATTAATATGGTAACAATTCTTATTTCTTGATTTGAGAAGACCCAAATGATATGTTAACTTGAGCACCCCTGATGATTGGATTCTGGAAAGCATACTAGGCAGCAATATTGTGTAATAGTAGAATTCTAAGAAAACATTGGGCAGTTGAATCTGGGTTATAGTTAACTTGGTTCAGTTTATTTTTTTAAGGAAGTAAGATTTCTTGTTGCTCATTAATATGAAGATGGCTGCTTATTGTAGATCTAGGAATGTTGTACGCTAGTATACTCTATAGAGTAAGCCTGCTCAATAAAATGCTTTTTTGTTTTTCTTTGTTAAAAGTATCAGGTCCAAGTATTTGTTCATGTTAGGCAAATATTTTATGATTGTGTATTTTCCATTTATGCAATATTATATGTATAATATATAATCTTGAAAACAATCAGTCAAACTGCATTTCTGTTTATTTTACAACAAATATACATGTATTTTAATATACTTCTGTAAATAGAAATTTTTTTTCAAACTGAAGTACTTTTTACAATATGGAATAATTGAAACATAATGATTGTTTCTCTTCTGTAATTAATGTAAAGATATTTAGCAAATGACACAGTTAAAAAGTGATGTTTTCATGGTTACAGATAAAGCCCTAAAAGAAATTGTTGAACGCGTTCTTCAAACAAGTTATTTTGACAGTACTCACAACCATCAAAATGGACTTTGTGAAGAAGAAGAGACAGCATCTGCACCCGTAGTTGAAGATTCTGTGACAGAAGCTGGTAACTAAAATAAATAATTGAGTCTGATCCTAATGTTAATTGAAGAATCCCATTTTGCTCAATGGGAATTATTTTTGAGTTAAAATATATAATAATCATGATATATTTGTAGAACTTTTGAAACCTTGTGTGTACTTATTTGTTGAGTGCAGTTTACTTTCTATACTATATAGTATATAAAAGGCTATACTCACGCTACACACTTAGAAGTTGATTTTTAAATTCTTTTCACATTTATTTTCATGCAAAGTAAATTGGTCACATGAATGTCACACTGGCCAGCCTTTAAAAACTAGGCTAGCAAGCCATCTATTAAATCAAACCACAGAAATCCGTAGCTTTCTTGAAGTCAGGAATTGTATCTTTTAAAAAAAAGAAATGTGTTAGCTTCTGAATTTACAAGGGTATATGTTTAGTGAAGAAGTCACAAGGAGAAGCCAGAATTTTTAGACTTTTGTTTATTCAAGGGTTAATATATAAAATGGGAAGGGTTAATATATAAAATGGGAACCAAGTTTCTCAGATATGAGTTAACAATTTTGCCCTTTCCTCCAACAAGAAGAAACAGGTTTGAGAGATGTTAATGGGTGGGATGGATCCTTAACTCAAGGCATCTATTTAACTTGTTCAAATTTCCATAACCCATAAAACGAGCTGAAATGTTTTGCTTGCCAGTTCCTAGTATACTCAGTTGGGGTGGGGAATAGGGGCACAAGAGAAGATTAGTGAATTACACAGTCATGTTCCAGCGACTTAATATTTTCAGAAGGCAAAATGTTTTTTAAACATACAGTTCAAGAGAGCTATTAAATAATGAAATATCTCAGATTTTAAGGCCTATATTTTGTGGATTGAAATAAATAGTGGTTATAATTTTACTTCACAGCTAACTTATAGATGAATAAGAATATTTTTACTATTTTTTATTTAATTGTAAAATCAGGCATAGAAGTTTAATAATTAAATATTATTAATATAAAATTCATTTTAATAAAGCTTTATGTAAAGAGTGTATTTTCCTCACAGAGCCAGAACCAACAGAAGAATACACTGAACCAAGTGAAGTTGAATCAACAGAGGTACTCTTTAGTAGAAATACTGTAGTCACCTTTCTAGAATGAATGTTGTTGGTTTATTGTTATATTCTTTCATTTTTATTTTAGTATGTAAACAGACAGTTCATGGCAGAGGCTCAGTTCAGCAATAATGAAAAGGAACAAGTAGATGAATGGACAGTTGAAACTGTTGAGGTAAATTGTTACGTATCTTTTATAAAATTTCAGTAAGTTATAATTCCTTCGTAACTTATAACTGTAATTAAAGTAGAATAATTAATCTTGAACATTCTCAAAAAATCCTTTGACAGGAATGAATATTTTTTCCAAATATAGGAGTCCTTGGGTTACAACAACTTGTTCAGCAACTATTGAAAGTTGCAACAGTGCTGAACAAGTGGGTGCTTGGCAACCAACTCACACTTGGAATATTTATTTATTTATTCAAACTTCTATACCGCCCTTCTCCTTTCGGAGTCAGGTTGTTTAGTTGCCTTCCACTTGCATGATCACAATTTTGGGGCTTCCAACAAGCAAAGTCAATGGGGAAATGGCAAGGAAAGTTGCAAGTTGCTTTAGTAAGTCTCAACTGTGCAGCCTCCGCCTGATCCTCTGCAATTGTGTCATGCTAGTCACCTGCACACCTTCATGTATTATTGAGATTGGCTGTACTTGTACAGTGCTCACCAGCGCATTCTTCCTGGCAATATGTGTGCCCCTTTGCCTCCCCACTGGCTTTGGTTATTGGAAGCTGTTAGGAAGTTGTAAGGAAGTGCTTGTTTAATGATGGGGACTGAGACGATTGCCATGATTAAGTGATATGGTCATGTGACATGTTTTACAACTGCATGCTTAGTGACCAAAATTCCAGTCTTAATTATTGTTGTAACTTGAGAATTACCTGTATTTATTAGTAGCATATTATTTTATATACTGTATCTGTACTGTATTATATACTGTTATTATCTAGAAATCCTTACATATATAATTTGAGCCTTTTATCAGTATAAAACAAATGAATCAGAATTGATGAAAATGCAAAGCTTCAGCAATTGTATGGTTGTGCATAGAGTATCAACAGTAATAACAAGCACTGAATATTAGTAATAATTTTATTGATATAAAGGGCATTTGAGCATTAATATAAAATAAAAATAAGCAATCATATGGTTAGCATTGCCTTATAAATGCATACCAACTCTGTTGTTGGAATTGTGTCAGCTCATTACTTTAAGTTAAATATGTGTGTTTTAGTTAGGTTATAACATTTAAGGATCCTATCTTTTCCCCTTTATAAAGATATATCTACAGGTTGTCCTCAATTTACAAGCACAGTTAGGACTGGAATTTTGGGAATAAGTGATGCAGTCATTAAGCGAACCATCACATGACTGAACCTGATTTTGCTACCATTTTTACCATGGTTGTTAAGAGAATCTGGCTCCCCAAATTGAATTTACTTGTCAAAAGCTGGCTGACAATGTCTCAAATCACTATCATGTGACTGCAAGAGGCTGCAACAATTGTAAATATGAGCTGGTTGCCAAGCATCCAAGTTGTGATCATCTGACTGCAAGCATGGTACAATGTTTGTAACTTTTGAGGACAGGTTGTAAGTCATTACTTTCAAGTCCACTGTAACTATGAACTGTTGTTAAATGAATGGTCGTAAGTCGAGGACTATCTGAATAAAATCACTTGATTACTGTCATATTATTAAAATCCCAAGCATGCTATTATTTACAGAGATCTGCTTTCTTTCTCAGTTTTTAAATAAGCTAATAGCATATAGTGCTAGCTTTGTCCAAATCATCCTTCCCATTTTTGCACTTTTAAAAGGAAATATTTACCCAGGTTTTAAATATTTAAAGCTGAAAAACATTTATCTTTACATTCTTCCATAGGTAATATTGTCAATTTGCCATTTAATTGTGGACTGTTTGAAATTGTATTGATTATTTTTAATGTAGGTGGTAAATTCACTCCAGCAACCACAGGCTACATCTCCTCCAGTTCCAGATGCCCATACGCTTACAGCTGTAGCTCAAGCAGACCCACTTATTAGAAGACAACGGGTGCAGGATCTTATGGCACAAATGCAAGGCCCATATAACTTTATGCAGGTAATTAATAATTTAAGATTACAGTATTTTAAAAAATGAGTAGAATCCAGTTGAAGTGGGGAACTGTTTTCTTCAATTGAACTGAAACAGAATTTGGCCCTGACTGATTTTCATTGATTTTGTCTGTGGTGAAGCTGTCTTAAATCTAGTTTAATAATGTAAGAATAATGTAGTGTCTCTAGTGAAGCTGGCTTAAATTTTGGCTTAATTATCTAGGACTCTATGCTGGAATTTGAGAACCAAGCACTTGACCCTGCTATTGTTTCAGCTCAGCCTATGAATCCACAAAATTTGCAGATACCACAGATGGTTTGCCCTCCAGGTCTGTAATATAATATTTTTGTATATGAACTATGTAGCAAAGTGGCAATGAAACTCAAGTAATTAGGTATTTTTACATTTCACTCCATTTTATATTCTACCTTTCTACATTTGTAGAATGTTCAACTTTACAAGGAAAAAGTGAAGCTTAATCAAAATATTCACATGTTATGATAATTAATAGTTAAAATCTGCTGAAAAGACACATTTTAAGTGGAAAGAATGGGACTTAACACATATCCTAAGGAAATAAATAAATAAATAATAACAGGAAATAAATCCTGTTGAAATGTTTCTCCAAGTCAGTCTACCTTTGAAATTGGGGAAATCCTCAAAAGAATTTCTCCTGCAGGTCTTAATATATGAACAGGTTTATAAGGGGAGAGGCAGTCCTTCGTTTACAACTTTAGAGGTTACAATGACTGCTTATAAGCAATAGAAAATAGTTCTTCCCATACTGAATTACATATTTTAGTTTGTATAATTAGAAACTTACCTGATCCATTTTGCATCAGTTGATATTTCTGGAGATTTTTAAGGATAGTCCCATGGAGACATTATAGTAGTCAAGTGCAACATGAGGCATTCTTAAAGAAACTTCCACTGCATTAATTTCAATATTGATTGTATTATTCTATTTCTAGTTCATGCTGAATCTAGACTTGCACAAACAACCCAGGTTCCTGTACAACCTGAAGCTACACAGGTAAGAATCCTTGATAATTAATGGCTGAATATTTCTTTCTAAACCTTTCCCTCCTCCTTATTTAGGAATTGTTGAGCTAGGTTCTACAATACTTTCTTCATTATCATGTAATTAGAAGTGGATGAACTTTTTATAATGTACTTCTGGATTACCAAAACTGGGCAATTCGTTTTCCTTTGAAAACCCAAGTTTGTATCTTTCACACTATTTTGATATATCATCCAGAACTATTTAATATTTGCTTTGGAAAGGAAATATTAAAAAATGTTTCCTCAGACCCATGTAAAAGCCCTGCTCTGGTTATAGGAAAATCCATAAGCAATTAAAAATATTTATAAAAGTTCTTTTTGAAAAAAATCTGAACCCCATTGTACTCAAAATATGATACAGATAATAACTTAGCATACTGTTTAGCTTAGCATTAATTCCATTGGGGAAATTACATAGAAAGAAATCTGTAAATGCCTCTATGTACAAACACATGGAGACATCACAATGAAAAGCCAGCAATTAAAACTAGGGTTATACAAAACATTGGGTGGTCTGTGCTTAGATTGAAATATGTTTCATCTGGGTATATATTCCAAAGACATAGAGGTAGAGTGAAAGATATCAAGAAAATGAAAGGCTGAGTGGTGTGTAAAAATAGCTAAACAGAGCAGAAGAAAGGTTAGGATTACAGTGCTGGAAAAGATTGATGGGCTGGGTTTCTATAACACACTTTAATGCATGGCAGGCCACAATTTTTTTTCATGCATGAAACACAGTATATTTCATGTAGTCAGAATTCTGAAGTAATAATTATCCTTGGAAATTAACTGTGGAAGTTGGCTTTATTTTAGTATTCGAATTAGCATGTCATGTGACTTTTGTTTGCAATGTTTTTCCCAAATTAGAACCATGCCTGTAAAGTATTTAGGGTGAATTGAATCACAGCCATTATTTAATTTCATCTAGAGTTTTTCAAAATACTGTTTTCTTGCCCAGCCATTTATAGATAGTTGTTTACAGCCAGTGAGCATTGTCTGTATAGAATGTATAATTTTTCTCCATTCATATGTCCCCATCAACTCCCATCAGTTTTCATTGAGTCTAAATATGTTAGATTAGTTTAAATACCTATTAATTACTGTAGTTTTAAAAGTATTCCTTTCTAGGACTTTAAAGTGGTGTTATGACTCATTAAATAAATTTCCATAAAATTAATGGTAAATAAAGATTAGGATTAAAGATGGAGCCATGATTAAAATCACAAATGAAAATCAGAATAGAGTAAGCATTTCTTGTAACTAAAAATCTTGCTAATTTTTACTATCAGTTTCAGAATGACATCACAAATAGAGAGACTTTTGGAAAAGTAATAAAAAACTTTAAATCGGTAATGTTCATAGAAATATACAGAATGCAAAAAATCTAATTGTAATTCTCTTCAAATGCATGAAACTCATTAATCTGAAAACTCAAAAATAACTGGAATGAATGCTATATATAGTCCTCAACTTACAACTGTTCATTGGATTCAAATTTGAACTGAATGAAATAAAATGAATTCCAATTTAAAACGGTCTCAGAAAAAGTGACTTACGATCTGCTACTCACACTTACAATCATTACCACTCTGGTGATCACATGATTTCAATTAGGTTGCTTGGCAACCAGCTCATATATATGACCAGTTGCAACATTGTCTGATCATAATTTGCAACCTTCCCAGCCAGATCCCAACAACCAACATTAATTGGGGAAGCAGCAAAGTGGTACAATTGTATCACTTTACAAGAGCCTTGGTGGCGCAGCAGACTATAAAGTGCTATTAAGTAGCACCAGCTGCCTGCAATTACTGCAAGTTCAAATCTCACCAGGCTCAAGGTTGACTCAGCCTTCCATCCTTTCGAGGTAGGTAAAATGAGGACCCAGATTGTAGGGGCAATAGCTGATTTAGGGGGAGCTGAAAGCCCTACTAAGCAGGTATATACAAAAGTATGAAGGCTATTGCTTAACGCATTGTAAACCACCCTGAGAAGGGCGGCATATAAATTCAACCAACCAACCAACCAACCAATAAATAAAATATAAAATTGGGTCTGGCCATTGATGACTTGCTTAAGGACTGCTTAGTGAAATTCTGCTCCAAATTATGGTCATAAATCAAGGACTACTTATACAAAAACTGGCCAACAATTCGAAAATACTCCTCTATGATTTTTTAAGGGACAGAAAAAACTACCTTTAAAGTGATGAAGATATTCATCACAGAACCAAGAATAAACTAATAACTGGAATACCGTATTCAGCAGCCATCCTGAATAAACTATTAAAATTGGCTTCTCCTACTATGTGGCATTCTATGTACACAATTACATGCAAATGGTCAGTCACATAGAAACATAAGAGCTGGCACAAATTAAAATTGTCATTAGCTTTGTTTAAATGTGCTAGAAATAAGGAAGCATTAATATCCATTATAAAAATGTTACTTAAACAGAATGAAATGTCAGTTTAATTCCAAGTAGTGTATGTTCTTAAAACTGTCATTCTCTCCTATTTTACTGTTCATTTTTTATTTATGTCCTAATTTTTTGTTCAGTTAATACTTAAGCTAAAATACAATACAAATAGGAAATAAATATAGGAAATATAGATTTAAAATCAATGCTAAAATCATTGAGTATTAATAACTAACAGAGGTTTGGTACTAGTTTTTGCTTCTGGTTATTTTTCAGGAGCAGTGGTAAGCTATATTAGTCATGTCAAGATGGTAAACAAAATCTGGGAAACGATTGCCATACCTGAGTGGTTCATAAATAGATGCATTAAATATAAATACACAAATACGTTCCATGCTAATTTTGTATCCAGTGATGCTTGAGAAGTAGAAAACATTCATAGACTGTTTTGTAGCATCTCCTGAACCCTAGTCCTCAAGTTCACGTTTTTCATCAATTTTTACCAATTCTGTTACATCTGGATTTAATTTTACCTGTTCTAAATTACCTAGCCAATTACTGAGCTTCAGTAATGTCCAAGGATATTGACTATTTCCTAAAGAAGGAACAGTGGAATTGGGAATCACCAGAATATTTATGGTGCCAGCTATGGATAATTTTCCCTGCAGTTTAATACATATATGAGAACATAGGCAACAACATGGAGCCTTAGGGATACCATTGGTCAGTAATCTAGATGGTAGTAGTCAGTAGTGTCACAGTACTGCCTTCTATGCAGAGTCCAGAGAAATACACTAAGACCACTGCAAGGCCCATTCTCATCAGATTGTTCAGAATGATGCTATGTTGAATAGTATCAAAGCTTCCCACAATTCTAGGACAACTATTTACATTTCCATCATTTAGTTTCCAGCATAGGTTGTTCATTAGGCTGCTCATCTAATACTTGACCCTGTTCTATAGAATCTATAAGTCTGTAGATTAGAGGAGTTCTTAATTTGATGCTGTCAGAACCCTTTCCATCCCCAGCACATGAAGAGAACTAAACATACAAAGAAATAGATAAAAAGAAATAAATGTAAGTAGTCCTTGACTTAATGTCACAATAGGGACTTTAAAATTAATAATTAAATAGTGTGGTTATTGAGATGTTTTGTGACTGCACCCAGTTTGATGGCCTTTTCTTCCATAGTCAATAAATTCATTGCCATGGTTGTTAAATAAGACGTGACCACGACTTGTGACTGGCTTCCCTATTGATTTGCTTGTTAGAAGTTGACTGAAAATGTCATGAATCATGATCACGACAGTGGGACACTGTCTGTTTTAAATACACAATAGTTGCCAAGTGCCCGAGTCACAGTCACATGACTGCGGGGAAACTGCAATGGCCACGAGTCATTTTTTGCAGCATTACCATTGCTAAATGAATGGTCATAAGTTGGAGCTGTCATTAGCAAATGGCTTTGACAGGTGTCTATCCTTACAGGATTAATTATCTCTCAAAATTTGCTCGGGGCTTTCCTTCTGCTTTGCAAATCAGGGCAGACTTACCCAGGCAAAGTGCGGATGAGATGAATGTGCTCCTACTTCGCAAGTGTAAGGTTTGCCCAGGCAGAACAGCAGCAAATTTGACAGCATTCCTGCCTTACAGGCTTAAGAAATTTTTCAACCCCTCGCATTTACGTTGCTTATGACCCCCATGGGATTCATCACCCAGAAATCCTGGATTAGGCAGAAGTTAGAAGATTTGTGTAAATAATCTTTGGCAAAAAAAGGATAACATTTCTATATTTTTAGTGATAGGAACATTTACTTATTACATCAGTCATTGTTACTTAATTTGCCTTGATTCAGAGATTGGGCTTTATACTAAACTTGTGTGAAGATCTATGAACTGAATCTCCTATCCAAATTATGCAGTCCTCCAAAGCTTTTGGAGAAGTAGAAAAGACCACTGGAAAAATTGGTACAGCTAATATAATTACTAGGCTTTCTTAAAAAGATTATGAAATAAAAACTGGTCATAATCCTTAGTATATCCATCTCACAAAGCAGTGCTGTAATATTAAAAGAAATGGTATGAAAGCCTGCTAATATTAGAATTTGCAGAAATTTTAAACAATTTTAAAAACTTTTTGACCTAGCTAGAAAGTCAGGGAAAATGTCAGAATGCAGGTAGTCCTCGATTTATGACCACAATTAAGCCCACCATTTCTGTTGTTAAGTGAGACATTTGTTAAGTGAGTTTTGCCCCATTTTACGATCTTCCATGCCACAGTTGTTAAGTGAATTGGCAATTGATAAATTAGTAATCTGGTTGTTAGGCTTCCCCGTTGACTTTGCTTGTCAGAAGGTTGTAAAAGGTGATCACATAACCATGGGACACAGGAAAAGTCACAAATATGAACCTGTTGCCAAGCATCTGAATTCTGATCACATAGTCATGGGGATGCTGCAGTGGTTGTAACTATGAAAAACGGTCATAAGTCACTTTTTTCAGTGCCCTTGAAACTTTGAAGGTCACTAAATAAACAGTTGAAAGTTGAGGACTACCTGTAGCACTTTGTGAACTAGAAGAAATAAAAGTCTTCTAGAGTTTCTAAATATGAATAAATATTCAGAAGAATGTTGCTAACATAGAGAGAGCTGTAAGACTTATGAAAGGAAGGACTTACCGAGAGGCCCTGGCCGGAGTTTCTGTTAAATTTTAAAACTTTGACAGGTCCCCTTGGTTTCTTCCACAAGTGAGGGATATACAGCACCCCAGCCCACGTATCAGCCTTCTCATTCAACAGAACAGCGACCTCAGAAAGAATCAATTGACCAGATTCAGGCAAGTTATGAGACTTCATTATGCTTGGGAGGGGAAAGAGTTTTGCATATATAGATGAGTGCCCCTCTTAAAAAGTGTTGGAAACCATTTATTTTAGATATCAGGGTGGGGGGAGGTTGATAATTTTTAAACTCGAATATTTTTTTAAGCTTATCTGTTCTGATCCTGAACATTTTAGAAGCAATTTTTTAAATTTAAATTTGGGCTAGACTTCATCTAATCAAAAGGTGATTAAATATAATTGGTATTTGATTGACAGGGCAATGCCTCTGTAGGTTCACTGTCCCTGCACAGGAAACTACTTTCTGTAATCTTTTCACATTCAAGGTTAATTCAGAGTAGAATGCTAGGATCTTTCTACCCTTAATAAAGAGAGGATACTATGTAAGAGGGATTTTACACTTTCCCTTTTTCGTAGGCACACTTTGTCAGCAGCAACCTATTTCATAATTAAAAATGGTATTGATGTCTTGCTTGCTAATGTTAGGTTGAATTTTATTTGTCAGGCTTCAATAACTTTAAGTACAGATCAGACACCAACATCATCGCCACTTCCAGTTGCATCCCAGCCTCAGGTATTTCAGGCTGCCTCTAGCAAACCCTTGCATAGCAGCGGAATCAATGTTAATGCAGCTCCATTCCAGTCCATGCAGACGGTAAGCATTAAATATATTTAAAATGTAGATAACAAAATTTTGGATGTCAGCTTCATGATATTGGTCAATTTTTCTCTAAATACTATTAGTAGTTTATTTCATTTTATTGGTGTCCCACTTTTATTGTTTTATAAATGAGTCAAGATGATGAACACTAAACTGGTCTATCTTTTTGAAAAATTCAACTGATTTTTACTTACTTTCCATCTAGGTATTTAACATGAATGCACCTGTTCCTCCTGTCAATGAGCCAGAAACTCTAAAGCAACAAAATCAATACCAGACCGGTTACAGCCAGACATTCTCCAATCAGCCCCATTCAGTAGAACAATCAGAACTTCAGCAAGAACAGCAGCTTCAGACAGGTAAAACTGTGAAAAACTGAATGCTTTACACTCAAAAATGTTTTAAAGAGATATAGTCTAAATAATTCTTTACTGATGGTGTTTATGTAATACATTGTGCATATTATGAAAAAAAGCAGTTCTGCAATATTTGTATGGTTTTCCAAAGGGGAAAATCCTGTGGGATAAATATCAATGTTGATGATTTTATATACCAAACTGAACAAAACCCATATCCTAGCTGGTAAAAGGGACCCCCTCTCCCCCTAAAAAGAACTTTAGGAAACTAAATTGATGAAGTTACAGAGTGCACTCTTTAAATCATGTGAAATGTAGGGACTATTCTACATGTGTAGGGAATTCAGACTGCCATGTTGGATTTAATTCTGCAAACAATCTTTCTTTAGATAGGTAAACATTTACTGTCCTACTTGGTGGCTCTTAAGCAGAGTACATTGGTGAGTTAGCTTGATATTATTTGAGTCTTTAGGAAACTGGAGTATACATTCAAACTTCTTGTACTGTCTTGGTTTTTTTCATTTTAGTGGTTGGCACTTACCATGGTTCCCCGGACCAGTCCCATCAAGTGGCAGGTAACCACCAGCAGCCTCCACAACAGAATACTGGGTTCCCACGTAACGGTCAGCCTTATTATAACAGCCGGGGAGTGTCTCGTGGTGGATCACGCGGCACTCGAGGCTTAATGAATGGATACAGGGGACCAGCCAATGGGTTTAGAGGTAAAAACTTAAAAACCTTTTAAGATTAATTCTGAATGTTTTTCAGAAATGCAGAATATCAACAAGCTTAAGCATTAGAGTAGCATGCTTTAATTTTTTAATAACAAAAAGTGCAGCATTACATAAACTTTGTACTAGTTGCTCTGGTGTAGTATTAGTGAATAAAAAACAAAGCAGATCATACAAGGGCAAAGTATGAGAAGGAACTAATTACAAATATTTTGATAAAAGTTTAGTATGATATATATGAAACTGAAAGTGACTTTCCATCTGTAACCTGCTAAATGGCTGCATCTTTTTCAGGGCCTATTACTTCCTTGGCTTACAAAAGCAAGTCTTTCACTTATACAAACTATGACTCTTGGTGGTATTCTTTATTTTGGTGCCTGACTTTATTAATGCATTTAAATAATTTATAATAAATCTTGCATATAATGGGAAATCTTGAAGACACTGAATGGTGCACAGGAGCCCTCATGCAGTTTAAACACTTATCCGGTAATTTTATGTTAAAAGGTTTAAGTATGGTATAGATGGAAGAAGAATTTATTTTCAATCTAATACTAACCTTTTTGCCATCGCGTGCCAGGAGCAAGGGGGGTGGGTGTCGCGCGCATGTGCCCACACCCATAATTCTATGCGTCCTGCCCCTGCGCATGTGCGTGCAAATCCCCCCCCCCCCAAACTCCTGGCACTTGATGGCATGGTAGGCCTGTTTTTTGCTCTCCCCAGCATCCGGAACCTTTCTAGGAGTCTGGGGAGGGCAAAAATGGCCTTCCCCACCCCGTCGGAGGCCATCCAGAGGCCGGAAACAGCTGTTTGCCAACTTCCGGTGGGTTCCTCCTTCCTAGGAGCCGTGGTGGCACTGGTTAGAATGCAGTACTGCAGGCTACTTCTGCTGATCACCGGCTGCTAGCAGTTTGGCAGTTCAGGTCTCACTGGCTCAAGGTTTACTCAGCCTTCCATCCTTCCGAGGTCGGTAAAATGAGAACCCAGATTGTTGGGGGCAATATGACTCTGTAAACCCCATAGAGAGGGCTGTAAAGCACTGTGAAGCGGTATATAAGTCTTAAGTGCTATTGCTATTCCTTGTGATGCTTTCTCAGAATGCTTAGTAAGATTCTTTGTGCCCAGAATGCTATTTCTGGATATATTATAAATATATTCATGCATATCCCATAAGATAATCCTATCTAGTAATTGTTTTACCCTGATTTTTAGGAGGATATGATGGCTACCGTCCTTCATTTTCCAACACTCCAAATAGTGGTTACACCCAGGCACAGTTTAATGCTCCACGAGACTATCCCAACTACCAGCGAGTAAGTGTACTCAACTATGACCTTTTGAATGTAGACTATATAGGAGATAAAATATGTTTTATATCTGCTTGTGAAGATATATTGGATCTAACATTAATTAAATAAAAAATAATTTCAGATTTTAACTTTTAAAGTTGAATGTACTCTAGGATTCATTTCATCCCTGAGCTACAAATATTCTCTTTTGTTGTTACTCTGCTTTATTAGATTATAGATATACATTATTTTCTGTAAAAGGACTTTCATAGCCAACTATTTATTCACAAAACAAAATAATCCAAAATAAGTGAATTCTTGGTTGACTTTCTAAATTCATTGAAATATCAGTTTGCAAATATGTATTTTAATCCCCCTCATATCCAATTGCTTGACAAATATCTTATGAGTATACTGAATGTTAATGGCAATTAGCAAAGAGAAAAGAATCTTGAAATGAAGTTCAAAGCCTTTCTAAGTCTGACATTTTGTGTTGTTTCATTTTTGACCATTGCTTAAACATTTTTTTCTAAAACACTGGACTTTTATATTTTACTTTTTCACTACTGACTGGTCTTTTTATTTCAGGATGGATATCAACAGAATTTCAAACGTGGCTCTGGACAAAGTGGCCCTCGGGGAGCCCCTCGAGGTAATATTAAATAATGGAATTATGATTTGAATATTTATAGATTCTGGAGTTGTGTATCTTCAGATACTTCCATTCAAGTTTCTTTAATAGTTTATAATTATGGTTGTTAATTTATTTTTTCAACTGTATATTCCCCTTTCATGCTATTATTTGTTTAGAATTGTTGTTTCATTGTTGCCGTTAGTGTGGAAATGGACTACACAGAACCATAAACAAGCCGATTAGAATTGTATACCATATCATTGACTGTAGTGTTTTATCATTCCATTCAAATATTATCTGAAAAGAAGTTTAGGATAGAATTGTGTCTATGAGGTAAGGAACTTGTAGGGCATGTTTAAGATTTTGGTATGAAAATGTGCATTATTTTTGTACATTCAGGGCATTCTTCTGTACATCTAAGTCTGTTTCTTTGTTGAGAAGGCAGATAGTGGGTAATATTTTCAAGAATTAAATAAATTTAAGAGTTTATGTAGAAATAAATGTTCATCCTGAAAATCAAAAGTCTCAGTCCCAAAATAAATTATTATTTTTATTTTCTAGGTCGTGGAGGGCCCCCAAGACCCAACAGGGGAATGCCTCAAATGAATGCTCAGCAAGTGAATTAATCTAATACTCAAGATTACTTTTAAAACGCCAAAAACACTGGCCAGTGTACTATATACATGTTACCAGAAGAGTTATCTCTGTTTTCCTTTATAGGAAGTTCATAGTAAAGGGATTATTTTCATTGCCCATAAAGACAAGACTACAGTTGTCAGCTTTATATTACCCGGATATGGAAAGAAATGCCGTTTGCGCTGCATGTTCTGTCCTAAGCGTCACCTTGAGCCTTGCACATGAGATCCAGACCCTTGCTTTGATTTAAAACAAAAATGGCAGTTTCAGAGTAAAGAAAATGTCTATAGTTAATTGAACAGGCAGAAATAATCCAATTGACTTCATTGATGTCATATAGTTCTGCAGCAAATTTGGATAAGAATCTGTAAACCCATAAACGTTTTACTCAGACAGTTGGTATATTTAAACTTTTACATTAAAAAGACAGAAGAAGTGAAGTGTGGCTTAACAGAACAACAACTACATTTCAGCTTTTTCTGTTTCATTGAAGCGCCTGAATATTTACATGCATAATAAAGAGCCCTGACTAGATATTAAACTGGTGAACAGCTTAGGCAAACCCTTAGCTACAGCACTTTTTTTAAATTAGTCTGACTTGCTGTGGTAAAGGGATGCATTAATTGTTTTGTGTATCTGTTGATATAATTGTGTAAACCCAAAATTAAGCTTTGATTGGCACTTTAAAATTTTGTGTAAGAAATAGAAGGTATAATCTGGACAGCCACTTGTGTTTTCAAATGTGAAGTGTTGAAAGAGATCTCTCCTGAACACATTTCCTGGATAGCAATGCCGTTTGTAAGGATTGGTATTCCTTATCATTCCTTATGATTTGCACATTGTCTGTCATTAATACTTAAACTTGCTGTATTACCACCTTAATAACTGATGCTGGTACTGATGGAAATTAATGGGTATGCATACTACGTGTCACATGTCTTTTTTCCCCTGCAGCTTAAAGATTTTGAGAAATCTCAAATCCCTGCTGGTGCCCTTTAAATAGCTCTTTTTTTGAAAAGCACCAGTAAATGTTTTGATCCATTTCCCCTTTTAAGGGAAATTACAGCCAGCAGTTACAGATCCAAGCGAGATAAATAAACATGTTTATATTAAAAAAAAACCTGTATTCCTTAACATATCTTCAATGACTGATGAAAACTCCACAAGCACATTCTTTGAACAGTTTTTTTTTCATTCTCAACACTTAAAGATGATTCCCAACTCAGAAGCTTCTAAGATATTTATCCAGTAAGGTATTTATCCAGTAAAGACATGCATTTATCTGACTTGTTACAATCATCAGGCTCAATGTTGTCAATTTATCTTATATGGGGGGGTTGTAAAAGTTGTGAACAAGCAGTAAGAATTGCATGCATGGTACTTAATGCATCTTTTGAAACCTCCTACACAAGAATTCATGAATTAGTTCAAAGCGTAGTTAGAAGAGTGCTTCTATGGACAAAGCCAGTAGTGCTGTTAATTAATCACATTGGGATTATAGAGTTACTGCGGGTTTTTTTTAGGTTAGCAAGTACTGTTCTTTTTGTTTAGTTGACAACTTTCCCTGATTCCATATATGGTAACAAAAAGTAGACTCTTCAGTTACGATAATTAAGTTAATTCTTTAAATATTCTATATTATTAATATTTGTAGGTACTGTTAATAAAAAAGATCTTAATGGAAAATAACTTCAAATACAGTATCAGAAGCCAAAGATAAATTGGAAACCAAACAAGAAGATTATGTGATGCATTTTTTTAAAAAAAAAATCAAGATTACCCAATGTGATTTAAACAAGCTGCTGTGTGTACAAATTTGTCAATAACTTACCTGTTTATATAAAATAAGCAGCTCTTGCTATCTTTAGATTGGGAAATGAGGCATACAACAAAATTAAACTTACTCTTGGAACACTGCTTTCAAGGCAAATTTAAAGCCACAAATGTCCTTCCTTAAACTAAAACAAAAAGTATTTAGAATCACAAGAATTTGGTGTCAGAATCAAGTAATTTGTAAACAAAATTGAGATGACTTTTTAAAGGACTAGTTTATCTATTGACTTTCATGACAAGCTAGCAATATTGAATATAGTGTTTGAATTTAAACAAACCAAACTATAATTTTTAGAAAACTAGAATTAATTCCCTAAATATTAGAAGGTACATTGTGTTCTCAGGTTAATTCAGCACGGTCAATAACTTATGAGCATGAGCCCTGCTTGGTTCTGTTTTCAGTCTAATTGTAATCTACTTTATGTTCCTCAGTTCTTAGGTGACAAACTGAAACATAGAAGTAGTCATTCCACTGTTACAGTTTGGAGAAAATCCAAATATTAAAGAAAACTGCCCTGTTTCTGTTGGAAAAGCTACAGGTCAAGCCATTTATGAGTAGTGAAAAAGATTTGCCAGGGATAAGCTTCATGAGGTTTATCTCCCGTTTTCATTGGTGACAATGAAGCCTTATTTTGTGTCAGTTATTTATCTTCATGCATCCAGGAATGCAGAGTCCCATTTTAGCTTGTAACAATCCAAATCTTTTTTTTTTTTGGCCTTCCATTCATGGAGAATGTCTAAATTAGTCCCTGCAGCTTTCTTGGTAAGGGTTTTCAGAAGTGGTTTGTCATTGCTTCCTTCTTAGGGCTGAGAAAAAGTAACTGGCCCAAGGGCACCCAGTTGGCTATGTGCCCAAAGCAGGACAGAAACTCACCTCCCAGTTTTTAACTTGATGCCTTAACTACTACATCAAACTGGCTCTCAAAATCTTTATTACAAGAAGGCAAATAGTACAGTTTCTGGTCTTATGCTGTACAGCAATGGGGTTATGGGGGGTTATGTTTGTAAGTGTGTGACTAATGTGTATTGCTCATTCACCTACCTGCCATTGCTTGTCTCCTATAGGGAGAGGAGGTAGTGGTGAGCGGAAAAAAGTAGCACTGCCTCTCCACTGTGCTTCATATTGCTACTCTTCTCTTTTCTTTGGCTTTCTTACTAGTAGTGCCACCTTTACCATCTTCCTCATCTCCTACCATCTACCCATTTTTTCTCATTTTCATTGGGTGTCCTGATGCTGTCAATTATAATTTACATGTTATAAAACTGGTATAGAAAAAAAAGAAGAACTGAATGTATGTTTTGAATGTAGCTAAGCTTTCTCCAACCTAGTCTCAAGTGGAAATGAAGGACATTGCAGGATGTTGCTTCAAATCCATTTGGGCTGGCCAGTTGGAAACATTGCCATTGGGCCAAGTTCTAATTTCCTCCTACACTAATGGTAACATTTATATAAATTAGAAGTTGCCCGTTTGTACAAAATTTCACAAGAGATCAGCAGAGGCTAAATTCATATGTAAACCTGAAATCTCATCTAGTAATGCATGTAACCTAACATAACCAGATGGCAATCAGTGGAGGAAAACCTATTGAAACATAAATTTTTAATTGGGTAACAAAGTGTTTTTGTATTACTTTTTCACTACTTTATATAATCATTCAAATTTCTGTTTCAGTATTATCAGTTTATTATTCTTTTAGTCTTTTTCATAAGTAAGCCAAACAGAACATGTTGAAATTGTGGGCTTTTACTGTATATGAACAGTGTTAAATCAAGCATACCATTATAGACATTGAAGCTAATGTATTATTTTGAATGTTAGGTTGTTAGAAAAATGCATTTAAAACATGTTATATCTTCAATATATACATCAAGTATGAATAGAACAAATTTGGCTTGATGTGAAATTACATCAAATATATGAGTTTTTTAAATTCAAACTCTAAGATGTTTGAGTTGATGCCCAATGGGTTGCATCTGAGTGCATTTTAAAAAATACTGCTGATATTGATTGTTCTACTGAAGTATTAATGGTGGCAAATAGCCTTCAGACACATTCATGACTGACAGCTGAATTTTTATAAAACTGCTCCCGATAATTCAATTGTTTGTTCGCATTTGTTTTTCTTACGTAATTTATAGTTATACTTAAATAACTGTAACTATTTTTCTTGTTCTAAACATTGCTTTTGCAGTTTTCACATATTTGGGTTAGAACTGTTAAACTCATGTATTAACTACATTTAAAATATGAAAGCCTGTTTACTTATGTGAGAATGTGTTCAAAACCAAATTCATAATACAGACCTATGCAAATATTGTGAGTTTTAAAACTTACAAATTTGAAATTGGTGATTGAGGTAGATATTTCTGTCCTAAACTGGAATTAGTGCCTATACAGTTGTACTCTTTTGATTGCAGATCTAACTGGAAAACAATTGCCTTTTAGTATTCCAGTGAAATATGACATTTTTTCTATCTTTTATGGCAAAATGTGATCCCCCCCAAATTTGAGTAACATTAAGATCGTTATGTTTTATTTTTATATGGACATCACTAGCACTGGTAATTTTACATTAGGATGTTGTCAAAATACATTCTGCTTAGCATGTGTAATTTATCGTTCAAGGTAACAGAATGAATTGTGGCTGGCTTTAAATATGGTGTATATGTATAAAATCAAACATGCAGATTTCTACCTGCTTAACATAGTTAAATTGGGTTGCAATTGTGTGTACATTTTAACTGCAGAAATCTGGACTGTGAGTATGCTTTTAAATAACAAATATAAAATGGGTACCTTTTAAAAATGTGATGCTGAGATAGAATTGCACAACGTGAAGATTTTAAACTGCATTTGAAAAGGAATGATTTTAACTATCTTTATAATTGTCTTAAGGGATTTTTATCAAGCAATAGCTACTGTCTTGAATATTACAAAATGCAGTTAATGCGGTGAACTCAGAAGATTGAAGGACATTTAGCCTGATGACCCACAATGATTTTGCAGGTGAAAGAGGTTGATACAGGGTGTGGATTAACTGCTTCTCCTACAGTTTTGGATCAGCATCAGATTTTCTCCAGATTGCTTAAAAGTAGATACACATTTTTTATTCTTTCAGGGTATTTCTATCTGAAGAGAGAAGCCATGTTGTCTCCCTGAGAGAAGTTGTCAATTTACACCTTACATGAGGAAGACGCTTTGGATTCACTGTGTTCAAATAAGTTAACACTTATAGCAATGCCTTAATTAGTACCTTAGAGTAAAGTTTACTCTTCTCATATCGAGATAATCTGACTATTGAAAAATCAGGCCATTATTGCTAAATTTTGGCAAAATACTGGAAACAATATGATTTGCTTGCTCATTTATGGATTGATCTCTCTCTGCCTCCTCAAATCTGAGAATCTTATCCACGTATCACGTATTACACACTTGTAACATTGATAATTACTGTGTTAATGTGTTTTGATGTTAATTGTTGGCCTTGAAATGACATGACCGACATAATAAAACAGTTGCTGTAAAGGCAGCAGCATCAACTAAATGCCAGCTCCATCACTTAACTGTTTCAGTGCATAATGCAAACATGCAGCTTTCAGGTCATGTATTTATTTTTGGTTGTCTTAAAGATCTGATTATGATAAATTTTATCATCACATTTCTCATTAAGTGGATAAAATATTTCAAAGGCAACCAGCATGGATTTTATAATCCACATCAAAATGATATATGTGATACATGTGCTGACAATATGCTAAGAGAACTTCATATAAAACAAAATTCTGTTATTCACAGTCCAAAGTATATAGAGCAACTAACATATTTGATTGGTATTTTTTTCCAAGTACAGGTAGAATTTCTACCTACTTTGCTGAGATATCTGTCTCCATGAAAAGCCAAAGAAGGTATTGCAGACCTCCATGGTGGGATAAGGTATAAGAAGGCATTCGGGTGTATTGGGAGACAACCAATCAAATGTTGGTTTAGGGAAAAGATCTGGGTTCTGATCAAGTGCTCATCCAGTTAAAAAACATTCTACAATAACAAAAGTTGTAAGGTGTTGATTCTTTGTTACTCAATACAATGGCAAGTTAATGGCCTTGGAAATCTAGTTAAAAAGGATCCCAGATTAAGTACCGGAGTTGGTAGCCTATAAATGCTATCCTTGCACCCCTAAATTTTCACTAATACTACAAATATTTCAATATCCTTAGAACTTGAAGGACTATTGCCTATTAAGTTGTTATTAAAGTAGGTTTTGTAATAAAACTGTGAGACTTAGCCCATTACAAAACATTGCTTGCTTTTTCCTGTTACTTTGTCTACTACTTGGTTGAAACAATTGCTGCTGTTTACCTTTGTTCATTTTCTGACAGGTGTGGCCACACTTTCAAATCTCTGGGTACAATCTTATTTTTGCTTTTGAAGAAAGCTGCTCTGACAATTCAGATATTTGAAAACTGCTTCCTATCCTCAGTTGCTGTTCTGAAAGTTAAACTTTTATCTATTTTAGCCATTGGCTTCCATGCTTTCCATCTTGGTAGCCATGCTCTGAATTTGCTCCAGATTTTCATTGTCCTTGTAACTGGTGCCCACATTGAGAACAGTATTTCAAATAGGATCTGATCAGGGCAGGTAGAATAGAACATTTGCTTCCTGTTATATGGATTCAATACTCCCATTAATGCAAATAGCATTTACTTTTTATCAGCTGCATTCGCTGCAGTTTCATATTTTAATCTGACAAGAACATTCACATTCATGTTGTGTATTACTGCTAAACAAGGCCTCACCTCATCCTCTTCTTGAGGCTTCCACTTGTCCATCAGAGGCTCCCATTTATTCATTTCAGTTGTAGAATTACATTTCTCAATTTTAAAAAAATGATTAAATTAAAAAAATATCCAAGGAAGACAGTTATACAAAGAAGAAAATTAAAAGAAAAAAAAATCCATATAACTGCAAACAACTTAGTCTTTAAGCTTATAATTAAATCTAGGCTGTTACGTCATTTTAAGAAAAACAAAAAAGACTGCAAAAATATCCTGAACTTAGCCCTTATAATCAAGAGAACATGTGTTTTCTCCCAATGGACTGCGGAATGTTCCAGAAGTGGGTTGATACAGTGCAATCTGCCCAGAGACTGAGTCATAATTTTGCTGGCCAAGCCCCCACTTGTGTCCGTTGGGCCCAGTTCTCGACTCAGTCGTCTGACGTTTTACAGTTGCTCCTGTTTATCCACTTCTGGACAACCTTTTTAAAAAATATGAAATATTTCTAATGAATTTCATGTTTAAATATTAAGTGTATTGCATATTTTTAACATCTGGGCCCATTGATTCTCCAAAACTGCATATTCTAGTTCCTCACTTCACAATTCAGATATATAATTTTCATTGTTTTTTAATTGCTTAAAAAATTGGTTTTCATTCAAGTGTTGCATCTCTTAAGTATCTTTAAATTGCAGATATCTTGGAAGCTCCTAGACTCGAGCATCCTGACTACTGTTTAGTTAACATATTTCTACTGTATATACTGCCAAGTGAATATTGTAGTTAAGTTTATTAAACTTCTATACTGTCCACTGTACTTGCATGAGTCTAAGTTATAAACAAAGCAAATGTAGAAATATTAAATTATTGATATTCCTCCAGCAATATAGGAGGACCCAGTTGTGGGGGCAATAAGCTAACTTTGTATAAATATACAAAAGGATGAAGGCTATTGCTTAGCGCATTGTAAGCCGCCCTGAGTCTCCGGAGAAGGGCGGTATATAAATCAATATATATATATGTTCAATAATCCTGTTATCCAATCTCAATTCCAATCTCAATTGGAAGACACTTAAATTGGAATTTCATGTGGATCAGGGACCTTTGTTGGTTTCCTAGGTTGCAGTGCCTCTTGTGATTTCTTGTAATGCCAGTGGTTATGTCAATTAATTACCTTTGAGAAATTTTTATTTCAGTATTGCCCAGGGCTTCTCTTACATTTCATCTTACTACCTGTGGCCCATTGCTGAAGCCTGAATCAATTATTGTCCATTTTTCTCTCTAAAAAAATAGTCACATGCTTTGTGTCATTTACAAACTCCCCTCATGTTTTCGAGGGGCACAGAAGCTTAGCAAAATAACAAGAGTTGGAAGGGACCTTGGAGGTCTTCTAGTCCAACCCCCTGCTCAGGCAGGGAGCCCTATACCATTTCAGACAAATGGTTGTCCAATCTCTTAAAAACTTCCAGTGTTGGAGCATTCACAACTTCTGGAGGCAAGTTGTTTCACTGATTAGTTGTTCTAACGGGAAATTTCTCCTTAGTTATAGCTTCTCTTGATTAGTTTCCACCCATTGCTTCTTGTCTTGCTGTCAGGTACTTTGGAGAACGTTGATTCCCTCTTCTTTGTGGCAATTCCTTGTATCTTAATTAAAATAACATGTACGGGAAGTGACTGAAACATGCGTGCGATATATCGTACAGTTAGAGGGAGTCCTTATCAAATACTGCACAGAGCAAGATGAACTGCCGGGGTACAGCAAAAAGCTGTTTTATGCAAATGAAATCCGCGCATGAGAGACTGCCACAGCCTGAAACGCGCGTCTCTGCAAAGAAGCCTCGCTTAGAATCCTGACTACTGTTTAGGATTCTACCTTGATTTAGGATGCACCTTGAAATAAGCGACGCGAGGTCGGAGCCTTTGAATGGTAGACAACCACGAAGAACCTGCCAAAGAAAGGCAAGACTTTGTTACCGTTAGCTTGACCCAAAGGTCCTTTGTTCAGGAGGCAATTGAACTTTGTTCTTTTGAAGATGTTTCCCTTCTCATCCAAGAAAGCGAAACGTCCTCAAAAAAAAGACAGTCCAGTTGCCTCCTGAAAAAGCACCTTTGGGACAACCACGACCTGGATGACTTGAGAATCTCTACAGACATCAATCGGGCTTATTACTGTACGTCCTGTTCAGATGTCCCTAAATCATAACTTCACAACTCGAGCCCACCACCGCCCCAGCAGGCTGCAGTTGAGCAAAGCTCCTCCCTTTCCGGCGCCTAAGCATCTGGCGGAAGGCAGCGTCCGGGCGGAAAAGCTTTCCCCAGGCGTGGAGAGATCCTCGTTTTGTTTTCTGCAGCCCGGATCCAAAGGCAGACGAAGTTCTACTTTGATTCTGTCGCCCTCCTGCTCTCCCACCGCCGGCTTCGCCCGTAGCTAGCCCTGCTTTTTCCCTTGAGCGGACCATCCTGCAGGATCCTTCCAGTGTGTTGCGCAGCCCCACATGGTTTTGCACGTGGGAAGCTGCTCCGAGAGTTTCCATAGCCGACCGGATTCCACTCGCGCGTAGACTGGAGTGAGAAAGGCAGAATTGGGAACGGTGAGAAAACGGGTATTGGGTTTGCGACTGGATCTGAGAGTATTCAGATTAGTTGAGAGACAGATTACTGTATTTTTCCCGCTTTGGTGTCCGGGGTATATATTTTGACTTCTTTAGCCAGCAGTTATAACATCTCTGTTCGAAAATAAGATCGATTATTTTCACTGCGACCGATTTCTACGTTGCTTTGCGTAGTAACATATGTAATAGTCATAGACATATGACAGTCTGAGTTTAAGACATATAATTTGGAGGTTTAATGTTTGTGGTTTATTACAGTCGGATTTCTAATTGCAGTCATATAGATATCTTGATTTAATTTCAGAAAGTTAGTGTCAAGACTTGCAATATAATGAAATGAATTAATGTGCTATGATTCAAACATTTAGGCTTAGTAAAGGTGCTAAAGGTGCTTAGTAAAGGTGATTGAATCTCATGAGTTTCAGTTACATATCCCATTAAAATCAATGGGATTTTGTTTTAAGGAAAGATAGATGCAACAGTGGCACAGCATCAAAAGTTGGCATGTTAAAAATTGGGTGGATATTTACCTGTAAATAAATACCATGTAACATAGTAAATATGTTTAATGCAGAATAATATCAGTAGACCAATTCTTAATTCCCTTTGGGGATAAGCAACATTACAGAAAATGTAGAAAAAAATCAGCAACATAAATTAACATTAGATAAGAGAAAAGGGGAAATGCAGCTAAAATTAGTTTACATGTAACTTGATAAATACAGGTGATTCTTGCTCCTTTACAAAAGGATAGGGCAGCCTGGCATCCTGTACTATAATTTTTAATAATTCTTTCTGGATTAATTGTACAAATTTTGCTTTTACTTTCTGCCTGAGTAATTTAGATTTGTCTGGTTATAAATGCTGTATAATAAAGGTACATCTCTATAATTTCTAGGGCATGGCTACTTAACATTTTTTGTACCATGGATTTCTTTGAGAATTTGGTGAAAAAACTAGTCCTTTTTCAGAGTAGATGTATTCAAATCCATAAAGTATATAATTGTAGATTATATTACAAAGGAAACAAATTATTTTCAAATACAGTTGTCAAAATATAAATGATATGTATGAATATGTAGGTACAAACATTTTTTTGAAATACAAAGTATGTTGATTATTTTCAATTATACCCTTTTGGAGAAAAAGATACTTTAGACAATAGGTTTGTTGAAGTTAAGCATTTTTGAAGTCTAGAGGGCATAAATTACTATGTTGTCATCTTTCATGAATGAATGCATTTCAATTAAAGATTAGTAAAAATAAGATTGCATTTTTTTAACCATCCCAAGTTCACATATCCCCTGAAATCTATTAAATTATTATCTGTTAAATCCCTAAAACCCTTGTTCTAGGGCACTGATGGCTAACCTTTTTGCCATCGCATGCCAGGAGAGGGGGGTGGTGGAGGAGGTTCGCGCGAGCACATGGCCACACCCATAATTCTATGCATCCCCCTGCGCATGCATGCGCAACCCTCCCCCCCGCTCCTGGCACGTGATGGCCTGGTAAGCCCATTTTTCTTTCTTACCTGGCTCCAGATCCTCTCTATGCATCTGGGAAGGGCAAAACAGCCCTTGTTGTGAGTCTCTGGAGGCTGGAGAGAGCAAAAAACTTTCTGTCCCACCGGGAGTGGGAAATGGGTCCTTTCCTGTCCCACCGGGAGTTGGGAAATGGGTCCTTTCAGGCCTCCGGAGGGCTTCCGAGGGAGTGGGAAAGGCTGTTTTTGCCCTCAGCAGATGCATAGAGAGGATCTGGAGCCAGGTAAGAAAGAAAAACGGGCCTCCCCCTGCCCCCCCCTCCGGCCCTCTGGAGGCAGGAAACAGCCTGCTTCCCTACTTCTAGTGGGCCTAGAAAGCCTGAAAATCAGTTGGTCAGCACGCGCATGTGCGCCACAGCTGAGCTGGCATGCCCACTGATATGGCTACGTGTGCTATCTGTGGCACGCGTTCCATAGGTTTGCCATCACGGTTCTAGGATCTCATGCTCCTTTTGGTCCCAAATATTTTTTTCATCATTGCAACAGTAAGATAAATAACATTTCCTAGGAAAAAAAAACTATTAGAAATGAGAACTTCCTTGGGTGGAAATATACACAGGGAGCACATTATCCTTGCCTTAAAATGAGTCCAAAAACAATCTCCACTAGAATGCCTTTGAATTGCTCGGATGAGTAGAAATGTGTACAGCAACATTGAAAAGTGAACCCTTTGAACCAGAAGCATTTTACCATCGACATTGCCTCTTTCTCAACTGAGACAGGATGCAGACTAATTTGTTATAACTTCTACAAACTTCACAGGATCTGTCACTGAAAATGCAGCGGAAGAAAGTGGATAATCGTATTCGGATCCAAATAGAGAATGGAGTGGCTGAGCGACAAAGGACCCTCTTTGTTATAGTAGGGGACCGTGGCAAAGATCAGGTGATGTATAGCCATGAACTAGATGTACATTGTGTTTATATCAAAGGAAGTTGAGCCTGAATCAAAGATTAACCTCCCCAGCAAGAAAGAAAAAGTAGTAAAAAAAAATGATGTAGGAACCCAGATAAATAAATCCTTTAAAATGGCCAGGTTCATTGCTTTCTTCTACATATTGCCAGCTGAAATAAATTTTGGAGATCCCTCTATAGATGCTTGTGCTCATGCGTGCAGACGCAGATGCATATTTGTAAAAGAAAGAAATGAATTATTAATTTCTCAATCAGCTATAAAACAATTATCCCATTTATGCAATTAATCTATCCTCATCAGCACCTACAAACACTAATACCTGTTTAGATATTATTTAAAAAATTGACGTTCACAAGCAGCAGAAGTCTTTTCTATTTCTTCTATTCACCCCATTCCCACTTTTCAGAAGCATCTTCTGTTTTCAGTGAATGTAAAATGACCCCCTCACCCATTTATAAGTAATTTTTTTCAGTTGGTGGTGGTAGGTGGGAATCATTCCTATCGGGATAGGGTAACAAACTTGATGTGCATATAGGGCACATGGAGTTGTCCTTGCTTTCCATCATATAACAAGGCGTGGAATTAAGCTTGCAAACATTGCTAGCCATTGTTCTTTCCCCTGCTATCTTTTCTGCAAGCTGACCCAAAAGGGATAGGGAGGCTGCGTTTTGACATTGGCTCCTAATAGCAGCATTTCTACGGTATGTTTGGTGCAAAGCTTTCCGTAGTGGCCTTTTTTGATTGCTGAGCAGAGTAAAGAGAATACAGTCTCCCCTCCTGCCAGCTGCCCTTCCAGTCCTGGTCACCAGGCTACATTTAAATGCAGGGATTATTCCTAGGACTGTTTTCCACACATCACCTTTTTATGGATTTGTTCATGTAGAGGAAATATGTGCAGTGAGTTGCATCTCTGTTTATCTGTATAAGATCTAAAAGCCTTGCGAGTATTGTGATCTCTGCGTTCTGCTAATTCACTTGCTTGACAATGTTTTAGTGGCAGAAATGATTTTGAGTTGTATTACCGTATTTTTCGCAGTATAAAACGCACTGGATTATAGACTCACCTACCTTTTTTGGTGAGGAAAACAAGAAAAAGAAATCTGCCTTTGCCTCCCAGCAATTTTTGCAGCAAACAGCCTGCTTTACTTTCATTTTCATTTTCAGCATAGCTTGATTAGCACAAGAAAAAAAAAAATCTGCTCCAGCAATTTACCTCCTTGCAGCAAGCAGCAGAGAGCCACACAAAACAGCTGAGAGCAAAACAGCTGAGAGTTGGGAGGCTGATCCAATAAACTTGTGCTAATTAGGCTGTGCTTGAAGCTGAAACGGGCTGTTTCTTCTTGCTGCAAGGAGGTAACTGCTGGGAGGCAGAGGCCAAAGGGTGGGGCCAGTGGGTGGGTGGGGCTACATTCGGTATATAAGACGCACCTAAATTTTCATCCTCTTTAGGGGGGAAAAAGATGCATCTTCTACTCCGAAAGATGCAATATTTTAAATTACATGTATATCCTGCATTTCCTCTGAGAATTCAAGGCAGTATGCTGGGATAACTTAACTGTTTATCCTGAAGCAGCCACCACACAGAGTAGCTTGGGCTGAGAGATGGCATGCTGCATCGTGGTTAAATGAACCCTGATTTTCTCAAATTTTCTCAAAGTTTTGTTATTGAACCTGGCTTGTGAATAATTGGGTTATGCAGAAGATATGAAATATGAAGTCATGAACTTATCCACGGTTCTTTAAACCAGATGTGTCTTATCCTGAGATTGCATAGCTGCCCTCTGTCACACGGAGGTTAATTGCCAAGTGAAAAGATAATTAAAATCTTTGAGGTTTTCTGATTCAGTTCACAAATGCTGTACATACATTCCTACAGAAGCAATAAGCATCATTCTTGGTTTTGTCACCTGGCAGGTGGTCATACTTCATCATATGTTGTCCAAAGCAGCTGTAAAGGCTAGACCCACAGTGCTGTGGTGTTACAAGAAAGAGCTGGGCTTTAGCAGGTAAACTAGTTTATATTTCCTTCTTTCACTTTATAACGTGGTAGAGATTTAATTTATAAATCTCTGGAAAGATCCACAATGTTTCTTCATGCTCACAGTTGCATCAAGGGCATTACATTCCCATGCTTAATTTGCTTCACAGTAGCATTACTACTTGCTTAAATTATCTTGCCCTTGACTGCAGGGTCTGTATAAGGCCCTTATAAACCTTTTCGGTATATAGTTTTACAGGTGTATTGATTTCTCTTGGTACAGGTAGACCTTGACTTACCTTAAAAATTACACTTGTAAGTTGTGCTGGTCATTGAGTTGGCCACCATGTGATTTTACAACCTTTTTACAGTAGTTGTTAAGGGAATGCTGTGGTCATTAAATGAATGCCATGGTCATTAAATGAACACTGATCATTAAACAAATTCATTTAACACTGATTGTTAAATGAATGCTGTGACTGTTAAGCAAGCCCATTGTACCCAATGGATGTATTTCCTGGAAACCTGAAGTAAACAGTGATTTCCATTTTTTAAAAAATAGTAAATCGGGATGGTCTGAATAGAGAGATGAGCGATATACAAATTTAATAAATAAACAAATTGTGGTCATGTGAATGAGGGACATTGCAGATAGTTATAAATGTAGGTTGGTTGCCAAGTGCCCAAAAAGCAGTCACTTGGCCACATGGATGTAGGGGGAACTGTCAGAACTTTGAAACTGGGTTGTCAGTAGTCCTGGGGATGTTTTCTATAACTCCAGATGGTTGCTAGGCCGAAGGCTACCCGTATTCATTTATCTTGAGTGTTTTTTTCAGATAGTAAAATTTGATATATGCCATTTTGATGCATTTGTCAAATGTAATGAGTGACCCAATACTTCGACTATGTCACAGGCCTTTAAAGGTCGTCTTTTCCTTCTGTTGAGAATGAGAATGTGCATAAAACATAATTTGATAGGGTTATTGCTAAGCTTACAGTTAAAAACAATTTCATATTCTTGCAGGATGCATTAATTTAAGATGCCTTTTCTCATATACCGGTATTTTTAATGTTAATTTTCATCACTTGTTTAATTTTTGTTGGACCTAAGTAAAGTACCTAATGTGCATGTTGGATAATGTGGCCTACTTGAATTTGTTTTGCTTGTAACTCCTAATCAGAACACATATCCCACCACTTATTCATTTTTTAAAAATGCTCTTTTACAGTAAGTGCCTGTTTATTCTGCCTCTATCTTGAATCACAGTAATATTGTCATCTGTCATGCATCTTGAAATTAAAACTAAGTTGGGTAAATTTAGACTCCTTAATACTGCAATAGGGTTTACTCATTAGAGTAAGCCCTATATTACACAGTGGAACTTGCTTCTAAGTAAACATGCATAGGGTTATGCTTGTTTAAATCTAATCATTCTAAGATGTCTTTTCTCACTTTCAGCCACCGTAAAAAAAGAATGAGACAGTTACAGAAGAAAATTAAATCTGGAATGTTGGATCTAAAGCAAGATGACCCCTTTGAACTATTCATAGCAGCCACAAACATTCGGTATTGTTACTACAACGAGACACACAAAATTCTTGGGAATACTTTTGGCATGTGTGTACTCCAGGTAAGAAGAGTGTCCATGCTACAAATCATTTGGCCTGGTTACCTGTTTCTTCCATCACTTTATTCAACATTCCGAAAATATAATCCAACATCAGATGTCAGTATTTGAAAAAAAATCATTAAAACATTTCAATTAAGAGCAATTTGAAATATCTATGCATTACAGTCAGCATAAATGGATTAATTGGAGGTTTAGGGAAGATATTTATATTATATAGGATAGCTTCTCTAGGTAATCATTATTTTTGTCTGAATTTGGGAAGCACATGTGGCTTCACGTACAGCTACTGATCCTTTTTGTAGCTCCCTAAGCATCCCTAAGAATGATGAGGCCAAAATATTTAGGAGATTTGGGGTGAATGTATGGCTGTAAGACCATAAGAAAGGCTGAGCGCCAAAGAATTGAGGCCTTTGAACTATGGTGCTAGAAGACTCCTGTGAATCCCTTGGACTGCAAGGCGATCAAACCGGTCGTTCTAGAGGAGATCAACCCTGACTGCTCTTTAGAAGGCCAGATCCTGAACTCAAATATTTTGGCCGCCTAATGAGAAGGAAGGACTCACTGGAGAAGAGCCTAATGCTGGGAAAGATTGAGGGCAAAAGAAGAAGGGGACGACAGAGAATGAGGTGGCTGGATGGAGTCACTGAAGCAGTCGGTGTGAGTTTAAATGGACTCTGGGGGATGGTAGAGGACAAGAAGGCCTGGAGGAATGTTGTCCATGGGGTCGCAATGGGTCAGACACGACTTTGCAACTAATAAGTTTTGCAAACTCTTAAAAGCTTGAGGCCTCCACTTCACTCTTTAAAAATTCCTGAAGCCCTGAAAAAATGCTGATTTGTCCTGGTTTACAGAGGTACTGGTTTTGGCTTAGAAAGTGAAATATGTATATTAAATTTAACAACCTTGTTTTATTCCAAGTTCCATTTTGTAACAGTTGAAGGTCAGCCTTAAAGAGAGCCTGGTCCTTGGTCATAAAGAAGTTGCCCAATGCCCGTTCTTAATTTGAAGTGGCTTCTAAGATCCTGGAATATTGTGAAGATGGTAGGCAAAATAGAGTATGGTAGTTTATTAGGGTGTTTACATTGTAGTCAGTCATGCTGCTAAGGGAAGAGCAAAGAAAGTGAATAAGCAAGTATATTTTTCAGAGAGAAAAGATGATGGTTTGTAAAGATAATAAGGAAACACACGAGAAAAGGGTGCTTGGTTATACAGGAATTGTTCAAGAAGGGGGAAAATTCAAGTCCACATAAACACAAAGTGCTTGAATCTCTGGTTAATTCTGCTCTAGGATAGATTGCTAGTTGTAAAACTGATGGGTAGAAGCAGGGTGAAATGCTCCCAATTTGGACCGGATCACGCGATCTGGTAGCGATGGCGGCGGGTGGTTCAGAGAACCGGCAGCAAAAATCCCTGCCCCTCCCCACCCCCCCATGCACAGCTGAGCCGCATGATCATCAGAGGCTTTTTAAAAGTAAAAAAAAAAAGCCTCTGATGATCACACAGCTCAGCTGGGATTGTTAGAACCTTTTAAAAGCATTTTTTGTACAACCTCTTCGGGCCAAAGAGGTTGTTTAAAAAATGCTTTTAAAAGACTGACGATCAGGCAACTCAGCTGGGATCGTCAGAGCCTTTTAAAAGCATTTTTTTACAACCTTTGGGCGAAGAGGTTGTAAAAAATGCTTTTAAAAGTAAAAAAAAAAAAAAGTTGGCCACACCCACCCAGTCACATTAATCCCCCCCACCAAGCCATGCCCACAGAACCGGTAGTAACAAATTTTACATTTCACCACTGGGTAGAATCCTTATCTTGGTTGCAGTGGAGATGGGGCTGATAGAATCTGAGCACACCTGGAAAAAGTATGTAAATTTCATCCATCGTTTTCTTCAGGACTTTGAAGCCTTGACTCCAAATCTCCTTGCTCGAACGATTGAAACTGTGGAAGGGGGAGGTATCATCGCAATTCTTCTGAGGACAATGAATTCCCTGAAGCAGCTTTATACAATGACCATGGTACATTTTTGGTTTATGAACTGTCCTGTCGTTCTGTTAAACTGGATTAATGTAGCTGCGCAGAAAGGGAAATAAATGAACTGCCGCCAGACCTTAATTCGTTTTAATTAAAAACTTTATTCCCCAACTTCTGTTCTTTATAGGACCTCCCTGTTGTCATAAGCATTGATGCTATTGTTCACATTTCATGGCAGAGGGAAACTTTTCCAATAGAGAGTTGGTTGGTGGTGAACCATGGGGCTTATCTTGCTGGCTAGGGAATTCTGGGAGTTGAAGCCCACATATCAGAAAGTTGCTAAAGTTGAGAAACACTGGATTATAATGTCCAGCTAAAGAGATACATTCTCTTGATAGTTGCAGTTAATGGCTTTTACTCTTTCCCTCCACAGAATGCCAGTCTCAGCTGAGGAGATTTGGGTGGCCGTTTCCCTAAATCCTTGGCAATCCTGTTTGAGGAATAGCTCAATTCTCCCTCAGGGAAGTGAGCTGTTTCAAGGCAGGGCTTCTTTGAAGGGATGGAGGTGTTTTCCCTTCCCATAGGACAAGGATGTCAAACTTAAGGCCCACTCAAGGATGTGGTCGGACCTGGCCCACAGGGCTGGCCTGGAATATGTAAGGGGCTGGCCTGCATTGCTTTGGCCTGCTCTACCCAATGTGAAGAGGAAACATCAGGCCAGCATGGCTTCGGCCCGGTCTACCGAATGTGAAGAGGAAACATTGGGCCAGCAGTTTGGGGAGTGGCATCAAGTTGGTCACGCCCACCCAGTTGCTCCCCATCCCCCCAGGTCAACTACAGCCCTGATGCGGCCCTCAATGAAATCGAGTTTGACACCCCTGCCATAGGATATTTGGAAGGCCAAGTTGCTTGGGGGAGCTCTCTTTCCCTACCCCCAGGGAAGGACAGAATGGAGTACATATATATTCTTGTGAACAAGGCATATAAATTAAAATAAATCAATTCTTTACTTGATTTATTGTTTTCCCCAAAATCTTGGACAGGGCTAAACTTAAAATGTTAGGAATGTAGCTGTTAGAGAGATGTGGACCTTGGAAAGTAGTGCAGGCAACAGGAGGCTACACAGCTACACAACTCTGCTGTGTCAAATTGTATGGAAAAATACGTGGCTATTCAAGTTTCACATAAAGATTCTCTTCTTTTTCCAGGATGTTCACTCCCGCTATAGAACAGAGGCACATCAGGACGTGATTGGCAGATTTAATGAAAGGTAAATTGAGCACTTATACAAGTTAGCAAATGTGCAATTTAGGAAATTTAACCTTGCTTTATGTGTTGTTTGAACTGAACATTTTTTTCATACAAGAAGTGGTTTTACTTCATAATGTTTGCTGCCGTCTAATACATTCTTTAATACATAAAGAATGTATTAAATTCTGATTGATTGATTGAGGTTGTTTCCCTGCCCCCCCAAAACCTCCCCCCTTCCAGGTCACTATAGTCAAGAGACTTGATATTTGGAATAGAACTTTACAATAAAACATCCACAGTATGAAATCAGCATTATGCTAATAAGCAACAAAAGAAACAATCCCATCATAGGGAGAAAAAAACCCAATAGTATCATTTTTCACTTCAAAGTCTCCCTAAAATAATTCAGGATTAGAATGTCAGAAACCTGAGGGCCAATTGAATTTCCAGTGGGACGCAATTCCTTATCACAAGGGCCTTATGGAAAAGCAAGACTTGTAAGTATTGGGTCATTTTGCCCTGTGAAAATGGGGATCCATTATCAGTTTCTTTCACAATGTGAAAACCGGGCCACTTATAGAAGACATTTCTGTAAAAGTTCTGGGGCCAATCCATATAGGGTCTTACAAGTTGCAACCAATCTCTGCCACCATCCAAGTGTCAAAGAACATGAATGAAGTGTTCATGTTGAAAGGAACTCCTTATCTCTACAGCTTTCTTGGTGGTTAAATGTCTATCAGAGTTTGTTGCAGAAATCACATCCAGAAAGCGCACACAGATAACTGATTCATCAGGATTCATTAACTTCTCTTTATATACATAATAACACATACAATACCAACAGCAGATTCTTCCAACGTGGTAGAGAGTTACAGGCAAAACACAAGCTGAGGAGAGAACAGCAGAGATGAGTTTCAGTTTCAATTCAGCAGACTAGTTTCAGTTTCCAAACGGTCCCCATTGGCTGACCCAGTTGCTATGCCTATTCATTGGCTGACCTTGTTACCATGTCTCTGCCAGTCATGAATTCTCTGACAATGTCTTCTATTGAAACATTTAGCTCTTGAGCCACTTTGCCCTCAGGATGATGTTCAGACGGCCTGCAAGAGGAGAAGTGTTTTGTGCATTGAGGAAAAGCCAGCTTCTGTTGTAATATTATTTTCTCACTTGTCTCCTGCAGGTTCATTCTCTCTCTGGCCTCTTGTAAAACCTGTGTAGTTGTTGATGATCAGCTGAATATCCTCCCCATCTCTAGTCATGCTGCAAACATTTCAGCTCTGCCACCTCGATCACAGGTGCTTTTATTTATCTGATAATGATCAGTGCTTTGGGCTCTTACATGAAATATGTAATTATTTGGATTTGTATTTAATTGGCATATTTAATATACAGTAGAAATGAACGTTAAAAGGAATAGAGGTGTTCCTGTTAGCCTTCTCTCATTCTGTGTCAGGACATGCACTGCTGTTCCTTGTTCCAAACACAGGGCTTAGAATTTGAATTCCAAGAGGTATCTGGAAAAAAATGTAAGAAAAATTATAGCAAATAAAACTAAAAATGTCTGTGAGTATCCTCACCATGACTTAATTTGGAAGAAAACTATTTCAGTCTTCACAAAAGATAACTCATTCTAAAAATCTGAGTAGACATTCAATTTAACTCTAGAACTGCTTTTCAATTTTTTGTGGAAACTGATGTATTTTTTGTCATTTTGTAAAAGTATTCCTGTTTTTTCAGCCACCTTTTGTTGCTGCTTTTATTTAACTCTCATTTTATCGTTTATTCCTGTATCAAAAATGCTTTTCAGAAGGCAACTGGATTTTCTTGATTTCTTTCTTTGAAAATGTTTCATTTCTCATCCAAGAAGCTTCTTCAGAAGGGAAAAAGCTTCTTGGATGAGAAGTGAAACGTTTTCAAGGAAAAAAAAAACTCCAAGAAAGTCCAGTTGCCTTTTGAAAAGACTCTTAGGGACAACCAGGATCTGGATGATTGGGAATCTCCATATATTTTTATTCCTGTATTTCCTATAGAACTATTCTCATTTTAGGAATAGTTTTGTGAGCATTACAACCACTTGGTTACCATCTAGTCATCCTTACATCCTGCTCTGCAGGTTTGGCTGGGGGGGGAAACAAACCCACCCTCAAGAAACCACGGTCACAGTATAGTTTGATGAATATTGTCATCCTCTTTTGAAATAACATCCCAAAATTGAAATTGAAAATTCTTGGAAGCATTTGCAATAAGGTTACTTTTTCCTTTTGACTTAGCTCATATTTAACGTAACTAGGACTTCCATATGTTATTCTCATTTTTCCCTTAATGATAGCTAATTTCGATTCAGACAGCTGTTTTCCTCTTTTAGGAAGAGAGCCAAAGTCCTCGTGAGGTGGAACTGAAGGAGCTAAAGGAGAGTTTACAGGACACACAACCGGTTGGCACATTGGTTGATGTTTGTAAAACGCTGGATCAGGTAAATTTACATTCAGATTAGTATTTTATTACTATTAGATTTTTAATCCCACCTTTTAAAATACATTTTGGTCAATTCAAGGCAGCGAACATCCCGAATATCTTGCCTCCTATTTTCCTCACAACAATGAGTTTGTGAGGTGGATTGGGCTAAGAAAGAATAACTGGCCCCAGGTCAGTTTTGATGACTAAGGAAAGCCCAGCCCCTCAACTGCTACATCAAATCATCTCTTCTTATCCATATTATAAAATACATGATATAATGCAGATAAAATAACGTCCCCTTCAGTAGTGGATTCCACTTACCTTCGCTACTGGTTCGGAACTGGGAGCGCATGCGCTTGCTTTGCTCACGCACAGCGTTTCTGCGCAAGTGCAGAGCATCCATGACGACGTCCGGGGTGGGTGGGCGGAGCCTCCTGCCGCCACCACTACCGATTCGCCTGAACGGGGGCGAACCGGTAGAAACCCACCACTTGTCCCCTTTAATTTTGCAGAATTCAGACTGTTGAGAAAAGCCAAAATATGTTGGGATTAAATTAATGGTGTATAATTCCTGTTAATACTTTCTCTTTTCTGGCTTTATGTCTGTTCTCGTTGATGTCCTTCTCCATCCATGATCTCCTGCCTTGGTGGCTTCTTTCCTCCCTGACAGGCAAAAGGGGTCCTCAAATTCATCGAAGCCATTTCTGAGAAGACCCTGAGAAGCACTGTGGCTTTAACAGCTGCTAGAGGGCGTGGGAAATCGGCTGCCTTGGGATTGGCAATAGCGGGGGCAGTGGCTTTTGGGTAAGTTTTTGCTACATATTCCAAGAGGGGTTTTATCTGAAATGGTCAGACTTAAAGAAAATAGTAGGGAAACTTTTTGAGCTGGTGGGTAGGGTTGGAAAATTAAAAGCATGTTGTTAGCATGGTCACAAAGTAATGCTGAGAGGCAACTTGACTATTCATGATATATAAAGTTCAAAGCAGAAATTACTTTCAATATGCTGTATATCATTCCCTTTGGCTAAGTTTAAAAGGTAATATACCCCAATAATGTATGTGAGTGATACTATCCCTTCAGGCTTCAGGAGGTGGCAGCATCTAACCAACCTTGACTGACCTTGGCATAGTTAAGTAGTATCAGACCTAGTTAATATTTAGTGGGGACCCCCCCCCCCCCAGGAAATTCCAGGGAGATGGGGAAGCTGGCATAACATCTCAGAAGGAGGCAGTAGCAAACTCTTCAGTTTTTGTGTCAAGAAAACAACATGGATGTACCTGTATGGTCACAACTTAATTCAAACTTTTAAGGAAGTGCTTAATGGTGTCTGTTTGCTTCTTTTTGGTATCTGAATCAGAATTTTTATTGGATAATAAAATGGGTATAGTGAGGATTTTTTTTAAAAAAAATTGTTACTGCCAGCCTGGAATACAAGTGAATTTTAATAATATAAACTCTAGTTTTCACTGAGGTGGAGAATGCAATCGATGGACTATTTTACTTCAGTCTGCAAATAGTAGCTTACATTGGGTACCTTATCATTTTTTTTGACAAAGTGGTCCATCACATATACAATCTTAAATCATGTTATTATGACAGATTTACTGTGTCATTGAAAGTTTGTCCGAAGTCTAGAGCTGCTTCTGCACTATTGTACATTTTCATTCACTCACTCACTCACTCATTTGTTCATTCGAATACCACTCCAAAGATTCTGGTCAGTTTACAATGTTAACTAATTATTTTTTCTTCCTTTCAAATAAAAAAAAAAAATCCAGCCTCCAACCTGCATAGAGAATTATTGTTACAATAATTGACAGACTGTAATGTTGTTGTTTCAGTCACTAAGTTGTGTGCGTGTGTGTGCCGGCACCCATAATGCAATGCGCACCCCCGCGGATGTGCACATGACCCCCCATGACCCCCCACACACATGCACACACGACCTCCCGTGCGACCCCCACCTCCCTGCACATGTGTGCAATTTAAAAATTTTAGCAACATGCACCATGGTGAGGGGGGGATTTTCGCCCTCCCCAGGCTCCGGAGACTTTCCTCGAGCCTCGAGGAGGGCAAAAACAGCCTCCCCCAGGCTCCAGAGGCTCTCTGGAGGCTGGAAACGGGCTTGTTTCTGCACTTCCAGAATGCTGCCCCGCCTCCCACGCATGTGCGTGCGACCCCAACCCCCCACACAGGCGTGCACGTCTCCCGCATGCGCCTCAACCCCTGCGCATCCCAAAAATCAGCTGGCTGGCGGGAGGCACGCACATATATGCAGCGGAGCTGAACTTGGCGATGACTCGCGTACCTGCAGAGAGGGCTCTGAGTGCCAGCTGTGGCACACGTGCCATAGGTTTGCCATCACGGCCATGGACCATAGCACGCCAGCCCCCCCCCCCCACTGTCTCCCTGAGTGTGATCAAACTCATGCCCACTGTCTAACCATCTCATCCTCTGCTGTCCCCTTCTTTCCTTTCGCCTTCAATCTTTCGTGACCACCAGGGGGAAGGAGGAAAGAGGACTCCAATGAGTGCTCTCTTCTCATTTGGTGTCCAAAGTATTCAGCTTCAGTATCTGTCCTTCCAAAGAAAAGTCAGGGTTGACTTTCTTTAGGAGACAAACTATATATCCTTTCAAAACTTGAAACATTGTTCTGTTGTCTCTTAACAATTGGGGCATCATATCATAAGTCATATTTTTAATTGATTTGATGTTTCAAAGGTGATACGCTAAAAATTGCTTCTGACATTTTAATAGAGGGGGAAAAAAAAGTTGTAGCATCTGTTCTTGTCTTTTCTTTTTTTACAGCTATTCCAACATTTTTGTTACATCTCCAAGTCCAGATAATCTTCACACCCTGTTTGAATTTGTATTTAAAGGCTTTGATGCTCTACAGTACCAGGTAAGATGAAGCAATATTGTGGAGTCCTTGGTGCTCTCTGAGCTTGGTTGTCGGCTTGCAGATGTTTCATTATATGGTAACAAGATGTCTGTAAACAAACAAACAACTTCAAAGAGTGCCAAGGACTCCACAGTTCAACCCTGAGCTACAGATATTCTCTTCTTTTGAGGTGATAATAAAAGAGATAGATTGCTTTCATTAGATTATCTCGGTTTGCTAAAAGTTTTTCCCGCCTATGTTTCTGCCAGTTTCTCTCTTACCCTGTCTTTGTTTGGCTTTGGTTTTTTGGTGAGTGTGCCTTCGAATCAGTTTCTGACTTTTGGCAACTGCCTGGACTATAGTCCCTGCAGTTTTCTTGGCAAGTTTTGTCAGAATTGGCTTGCCCATTACCTTCGTCTTCCAAGGGTTGAGAGAGTGAGTGACTAGCCCAAGGTCAATCACCCAGTTTTCGCATCTTTAGCAAAAGGAGAAAATATTCATGCAGTAGGCAAACAAAATTTGGGCAGGTTGTGGGAGCTTGGGGGATGAGGCTTGTCAAGTTTCTGGGAGGGAATACAAACACTGCATTTAGTAAGGTAAAAAAACTTCTAAGAAGAAAGAAAACTTGATTGGTGAAAATGTCAGGAAGACTTGCTCGGAGAGATGGGAGCAGATAAGCAGAGGGAGGCAAGAGAGGAGGAGTTGGCGAAGCAAGAGACTGAGCGTGTTTGTGCATAGACAGCTTAGTAGAGGCTGAGGAGAAAGTGTAATTTGAGTCAGTAATCCAATAACACACAACAGTTTGAAAAGTACCAAGGGATGACTCAGAGATCTTGGTTAGGAAATGCAGAGGTTAAAATGAAGCAGAAGTCAAAAAGAAGAATTTGCTAATCACAAACCCAGATGCCATAATTGCTTCTAGCAATGGAAGGCAGTCCCTGCACAGATGAAATCTTCTCACTGGGCGTGCGCAGCTGAAGTATTCCCTGCTCAGCAGTTGCCAGTGATTAGGCATGAAAATGAGCTGAAGAAGCTTCTTGGATGAGAAGCGAAATGTCTTCAAAGAAAAACCAGAAAGTCCAGTTGCCTCTTGAAAAAGCACCTTTGGGGCATGATAATGAGCAATCTTTCCACTTTCTCACAAGGCACTTACTTTGCCGTGGTGTAGGATTCCCAGGCCAGCAAAGTTTGCCCATCTCCTTGGCACCCATATTAGCTCAAGAAGGATCAGTGTTGGTTGAGGAGGGACCTGAGAGGGTATTCATATTGGATTTAGTGATGTTGAATCGGTAGGTGCAGCATCCAGTGGGATCTGATCTGCCTGAATCTTGGGTCCTGACTCAGGCCCAGACACCCAGATTGCTTTGTGCATAAGGTAGAGTTTACGCTCACCCAGTGCATCCTATGACAGTACCTCTTAACACCATCAAACAACACCCATCTGCCTTTCTCAAGGATTCAAGAATCCTTTCTCAAGGATTCATTTAGGTGGATAAACATGCCAAATCCAGGCTAAACATCTGGCTGGCTGTGCGACCAACCATAATAGTAAGATATGTCAATTATTAGGAGGGATAATATTTAATTCATTTTTCATATTGCCCCATTATTATGTCTGTTTTCAGGAACATTTGGATTATGAGATCATTCAGTCTCTCAATCCTGAATTCAGCAAAGCGGTTGTGAGAGTCAATGTGTTTCGAGAACACAGACAGACAATCCAGGTATTTATCAATGTTCGGCCTAGAGAATTTGAGCGTTTGGGTGTTTTGTTCTAATGTTGCTGCTCTTCTTTGGTTCAACAATGAAAGAAGCCAGAATTTAGAACTTAAGCAGTTTCTAGCAATGCATTGAAGGGCTTCTGAACAGGTCAGGATTGGAAACCACTTTATTGATTCATTGGCCTGAATGAAAAGTAATGGTTCTATTCATTTGTTTTAAATCTGGTTTTCTACTACATGTGAACTTGGGCTGCAGAGTATTGTTAGCTGATCCATTTGATTTGCAGGTATAGGCTCATTTATTATTACTTTAGATCAGTGTTTCTCAACCTTGGTAGCTTGAAGATGGGTGGACTTCAACTCCCAGAATCCCCCAGCCAGCGCTGCTGGCTGGGGGATTCTAGGAGTTGAAGTCCACCCATCTTCAAGCTACCAAGGTTGAGAAACACTGCTTTAGATAAAGGGAACTAAGCAAAATGAGAAATTTAAGGGGCTCTAAAAGAGTTTATTTTATTTTTGTTGCCGAGACACCCTCAGAAAGGCAGTTTAGGATTTCTACTCTTTCCATTTCCCTTGTCTCCCCAGTATATCCATCCTGCTGATGCTGTGAAACTGGGGCAGGCTGAACTCGTGGTAATTGATGAAGCTGCTGCCATTCCTCTTCCTTTGGTGAAGAACCTGTTGGGTCCTTATTTGGTCTTCATGGCTTCTACAATCAATGGGTAAGCTTTACTGGCTAAAGTGACGTCCAAAACCTGTTGATCCAGTGTTTCTGAAAATTATGAAGAATACACTTTTTGTTGTTGTTTTTTGAATCTCAGATGAAAATACTATGCTTCATCTGTTAAGTTAGTGAACTCCTTCCTCTAAATGTTTTGTACTGGAATTAATATCCAGTGATATAAAACACCTGTCTCTGATGACAGTCAGTTATGGCTGAGTCACACACATGCAGTTGCCATTGGATAATAGAATCAACAAATAATAAGCATTCATGAATGTCTGGCCCATTAGTAATAAGGAATTATTTTATCTATTTGGCAGGGTTATTTTCACATTATTCCTTATTGTTGTTCAAACACACACACACACACACACACACACACACACACACACACACACACACAGAGCTTATGTAAGTAGTTGCAGTTTTAGTGTTAAGAAAAAATTACTGAATATTTGAGTTTAAAGCTTTAGAGGTGCTCTTTCAACACTCTGATTTATTTCAGAATTGGTAATGGTAAAACAGGAGGTGAAATGTTATTAGATGTTTGACAGGAGAAGAATAGAAAAAAAAACAAAAGCAAAAGAATTGACCAGTTGGCACTGCAACTTTCTAAAGTTTCTTAATTGATTAATTTATTACTGTATCCCAAGTTAGGGTCACCATTTTCTTCGATTAACACAATCGTTGTGCAAAGTTATGAACGATGCATTTTATTCTTTTCTATGTTGCAAGATAAACTGACCCTTGACTGAAAGGTTGCATCCATTCCAATGTTTTTAAGAATTTCTGTCCTTCCTTAGTCTTAAAAACAGAACAATAACAAACCTGGCATTTTGTCCCTATGACTTCAACATTTCCAGAAATATTACTTCTTTAGGACAGAATTTGGATTAATCTGCTTATATCATAAATTAAACAGCTGCTTTGCTTGTTCTTTTGCCTGTTCCCATCTGACCTGTCTGTTGTTTTGAATAGATATGAGGGCACCGGCCGTTCCTTGTCTTTGAAACTGATCCAGCAGTTACGACAGGAGAGTGCACAGGCCCAAGCCAGCATAACTGCAGAGAACAAAACAACCATCACAGCTAAATTGTCCTCAGGTATTTCTCTGAAACTAGAAACCTCCAGTACATAAGATCATGGCTGCGTTGCTTAATTGAGCTTTACATTTTTAAAAAGAATATACAGGAGAAAGTAATTGAGGAAAATCACAGAAAACTATCACTTTTCCATGAGCTGTATTTGATCTTAGATAACCTTTAAGGCAATTGAACAGATGGGTCTGCTTTCTTTGATAGGTGATGGGTTTATTTGTTCACTGTTAGATGGTAGCTCTCTTGTTTCTTCAAATCCATCAGCTATTGAGGTTAGGGTTTCACACATTAGTAATGTAATGTAGATGAGTTAGACTTTTGGCTTGTCAGATTGTGCATGTCCAGGCATTGTGGTTTGTGACCCATAGGGTTTATGGTTTAGCATGTTGTATCAAACCAATCAATTGTGGATTAGCTAAATTATCTCTTTAAAAACTGTGATTTAACCCAATATACGTGCCCAGTCATTAGGTTAAAGTATGAAAAATTATAATGTACCACTTAAGGCTAGGAATAATTCTACAGAATATAGGTAGTTCTCGACTTACGACAACAATTGAGCCCAAAATTTCTGTTGCCCTATTTTATGATCTTATGAATTTTGCCCTATTTTATGATTTTTCTTGCCAGAGTTGTTAAGTGAATCACTGCAGTTAAGCTAGTAACATGGTTGTTAAGTGAATCTGACGTTTCCATTGACTTGGTGATCATTTGACCGTGGGATATCATATATATGAGTCAGTTGTCAAGCATCCAAATTTCATTCACGTGACAGTGGGGATGCTGTAATGGTCATAAGTGTGAAAAATGGTCATAGGTCACTTTTTTCAGTGATGATGTAACTTTGAACGGTCAACTAAATGAACTGTTGTAATTCGAGGACTATCTGTACCAGCTACAGATCTTGTTTTTTGACCATCTTTTAATTTTTTTCCGACAAAAGAGATGTTTAGATCTTTTTGTATGTGACATTTTGTATATCATTTTTCCTCAGCCCGTACATTGCATGAAGTTTCGCTTCAGGAATCCATTAGATATGCTCCAGGAGATCCAGTTGAAAAGTGGCTGAATGATTTGCTATGCTTGGATTGTCTCAACATCACGAGAATTATATCTGGTTGTCCATTGCCTGAAACCTGTGATCTGTATCCTTGTGCTAATTCTCAGACTAAGTGCAGCTATTGTAGTCATATCTATATTCTATATTTTACTTCCTCTGCTTTTCACTGCCTATGAAGTGTGTTGGACATTAGTAAATATGTTTGGACAATGGCAATCTGTCAGCATCAAAGAAAATGTTGGCTTTCTTCTAGCTTTCAAAGACAAATCAGAAATTTGTCACTTAACTCATGAATGATATTCAGATATTATGTGAACAGAGACACTCTGTTCTGTTATCACAGAGCGTCAGAAACTTTTCTTCAGAGATTAATGGCCCTGTATGTGGCTTCTCACTACAAGGTTGGTGATTGTGTTATTTTCAGCTTGGACTTAGAAAAATGGTGGGGTCACTCAGTCCTCCTCCTCCTCCTCCTCCTCCTCGTCCTCCTCCCCCTCCCCTCCCCCTCCTCCTCCTCCTCCATAAGATTGGACTGAAATCACTGTCCCCTGGTTTCTCGCCTGATGCCTTAGCCACTCCTTGCGCTTACGACCATCACAGTGTCCCAAGAGCCAAATGATTAGAATTTGATCATGTATTTATGATGGTTACAGCATCCTGTGGTCATGTGATCTCCATTTGCAACCTTCCCAGGGAGCTTCTGAAAAGCAGAGTAAATGGGAGAAGCCAGATTTGCTTAAAAACAGCATGACTCACCTGGTGGCTGCATCAGTTAGCAACAGAAGTTCCAATCCCAATTGTGGTCATACATTAAAGACTACCTGTATATGATTCTAGGAAATAAAATTTGCTAAGATTTGAAAGAAGGATGCATAATAAAGATAATGTTAAATCCGGAGGCCACATTGGGTCATACAGAAACATACAGCATTCTGACCCAGGATAACTTTTGTCAGCTTCTGGCGTGTGGGAATGAATTGAGAGTAATAGAGTGTTTTAAAGTCATGGGGCTTTGAATAAAGAAAGTATTATTTCTAGAAATAACCAATAGCCTGAATTAACGAAGCATGCTTGAATGAATGAGATCTAATTCTGTAACATGGTTGCAACCTTCCAGAATTCTCCTAATGACCTCCAGATGCTTTCGGATGCTCCAGCCCATCATCTCTTTTGCCTTTTGCCACCGGTTCCACCTACTCAAAATTCCTTGCCAGAAGTCCTTGCTGTGATCCAGGTAAGAAGGATGTTTTCAAATAACCAAGGTATTTGGTTGATCAGACAAGAAGAAGCAGAACTAGAGAAATCAATAAGTAAGGACTCTGAATCTTTCCCTAGGGAATTTGTATCATTGGTCCCAGGGAAGAAATTTGTCATGTTATCCATCATGTGAGCAAAGAATTGGGAGTCTTTGGGAGATGGTAAAACCAAAGCATATGTATTACTGATTTCTGAATTAAGGTAGACTTTTAATATTAATACTTTTGGAATTGTAAAATGTGTCAGAATCAAAAAAACTGTTACTAGCAACTTCTACCTCATTTACATTACTGTTTTGGGGGAACAGAATAGATCAGGAGATTGGATTAACCCAGTCTTTCTAGTTACTAATTAGAAAATAATAGTACTTTCTGTACTATTTTAAGTAATCTATACCTTCTGGTACTTCTGTTACTCTTTTAAGTAATTTATACCTGATACACAATTTTGGTTTTAAAAAATGCTATATAATGTACCCCTGAAAAACTGAAACTTATCTTCCCTTTATTCCTGCAGGTGTGTTTGGAGGGTGAGATATCACGACAATCTATTATGAACAGCCTGTCCAGAGGGAAAAAAGCCTCAGGAGATCTCATTCCGTGGAACATCTCAGAGCAGGTAATGGATTTTGGACTTAAATCTAAATTGAATTTTTAAAAACATATTGAATATCACATAGCTTGTCTTGGTTCCTGCTAATTTATATGTTGTAAGCAGAAGTGTTAAGTTTATAGTTAAGGCAGTTGAGCTAAGAACCCGATACATTGAACAAATTGGGTTCCCTATAAAGGTGATGCATTTTATCAGATTGCTGTCTCTGTTGCCACTTCCCGTATTTTTCAGTCTATAAGACGCTCTCGACTATAAGACACACATTAGCTTTAGAGGAGGAAAACAAGAAAAAAAATCTGCCTCTGCCTCCCAGTATCCATCCGGTGTTCATCTAGCTAGCGTCCTTGCAGCAAACAGTGGGGGCTTGTGCTATCCTGATTCAGCCCTTGTCCACTGCTTTACGGGGTTCTCTTGCCGGTCACATCTACCTGACCCATCAGAACTGGAAGGCAGGGAATGTTGCAGGTCCCATCCCCGAGGGAGATACACCTGGTGGGACCCAGAAGAAGATTACTATATTAATTTATTTGATTCTTTTTGCCAGTTTTTATTGTTTTAAATGTGGTCTTATATTCTGTAAGCTGCCTTGAGTCGCCATGGGCGAAGAGGCGGCAATATAAATTCAATAAACAAGCAAACAAACAAACAAGCAGCAAACAGCTTGGTCAGCTGCAGCACATTATTGCAGCCCCAGCACATGGCTCATCAGGGCTCTGCTCCATTGAGCCCGTCACTGGTCAACTGAGCTGAACTGAGCTGCTGCTGCCGCCGCCAGGGAACAATGGAGCTCTGGTGGCTCAGCAAACTAAAGCACTGTTATTAACATCCACTTACATCTGCTGCCTGCAATTACTGCAAGTTCAAATCTCACCAGGCTCAAGGTTGACTCAGCCTTCCATCCTTTCTAAGGTAGGTAAAATGAGGACCCAGATTATGGGGGCAATAAACTGACTTTGTATAAATATAGAAAAGTATGAAGGCTATTGCTTAATGCATTGTAAGCCGCCCTGAGTCTCCGGAGAAGGGCGGCATATAAATCAATTTTTTTAAAAATGGAGCCTTCGCTGCTGAGCAGCTGATTGGTGATTGGATTTGCCTCCCGGAATACCACCGATAAGCTGTTCTAGGCTGGGATCACCGCCGCCTGTTTGCCACCGCCCATTCCCTGTGGCCCATTCACTGCTGCCCGTTTGCCTTCATCGCCACCCATTTGTTGCCGTTCGCCGGGAAATGGATGGCAGCAAACAGGCGGCAGCAGCGATCCAATCCCCCTCCCTCCCCCGCCGCAATATTTCCTCTATAAAATGCACAGACATTTCCACTCACTTTTTTGGGGGGGGGGAGTGTATTTTATAGTCCAAAAAATGTGGTATATATCTTATCACTGTATTTTTTAAAATCTATTTTGTCCTGGAATCGGATCATATATTTTCTTCTTTTTTTCTTTTATTCATATGGTTGTAAGACTAATCAATTAAGAAACCATTACTATTGAATACTTTCCCATTAAAAATCATTTATTTATTTCTTCTTCTCATTTTTATTGGTAGTTCCAAGATCCTGATTTTGGGAGCCTTTCTGGTGGAAGAATTGTTCGCATTGCAGTCCATCCTGATTACCAAGCGGTAAATTTATTTTAAATTTCACTAAAATACATCTCAGTAATAATTGATGAAACATTACCCTGGTTAAAATAATTGCAAAGTATATATAAACAACTGATTTGCAAGATTTGTTAAAACAGTTTTGGAGCTGAGGTTCATACTTAAATCTTAATTGATTTCTTTTTCTTTTATTTTTATGTTATGAATGCCATTCAGTTAATGTCAGTTTCCTTTTTTATTTTCTCTAGTTTGAGCATGATTTGCCATTCTGTTTATATCTTCAGTCAATGTACCTTTGGATGCTAGGCCTTGGCCTAAATCTCCATTGAACTACAAAAAATTGCCTTGTTTCGACAAAATAATAATCTAATCATATTTATAAATCAGTTTTAGAGCAGGATAAATGTGGACTGCCTGCATTAGTTCAGAGGGTTATTTTTCATGGTTCCTTTATTGTTAGATAAATTGACTTAAATGCTAACAATTTAATTGTGTAACATGAAATGGAAATCTACTTCTGTTTAGTCTGAAGATATATGTTTTTTTTTCTCTTTGTTTTCCTTTAATATAATTTAACAATTTAAAACTGAACTATACAAGCTACTATGCAACTCTCAACTGGCATTGGAGAGACCCAGATATATTAAGCTACTGCTTATTACTGCAAAGATTGAAAAGGTTTTATTTTAATAAGAAAAAGAAAAAAAGATAATTATTAAAGGATTTTGATTAATTGAGTATGTGTCATCAACTCAGTTTCATCTTCTGGTGACCACATAGATAGATTTTTCTCCAGAACAATTTGTCCCTAACTTGGTCCTTCAGTTTGCAAGTCTGATTGTACTGTTCTTCCTCTTCCTTCTTATAATTCAGTGAATTAGGAAGATATCAATCTGAGCTGCTTCTGAAATTATCTTGGCGTTCTGGGCTTTAAAAATGCTTTAGCCCTTATTGCCTATATCTCTCTCAAGATCATCTTACTTTCTATAACCATGCATACTCATGAAAATCTGTTTTTTAAATAATGTCACAACAATTAACCACCCTGTGCAATAACAGGTAAAATGGGAACACTTAAGCACCTTCCTCTAATGTGCTTTCTTCTTGTTCTTTCTTGATTTTGGTAGATGGGTTATGGTAGCCGAGCTTTGCGTTTGCTCCAGATGTATTATGAAGGCAAATTTCCTTGTTTGGAAGAAAAGGTTATTCGGAAGCCAAGAGAAATTGCTACTGTGAGCAGTGAGGTATGAAGTTTTCTATATGGGTAGTGGTATCAAGTTGGCCCAGAGCTTCATCAGAGTTCTTTAATTGCCTATCTGAGCAGCAGTAAATAAGCAAATTTCAAGCTATAATTTACCAATAAAAGAGAATATTTGTAGCTCGGAATTGAACTGTGGCTCTCTGAGTTTGGGAGTTGCTCGAAGAGCACCAAGGACCCCACAAGCTATTATTTGGCACTTCTTCCTCTTTTGTTAAATTGCTCTCTTTTGTTTCAGGCTGTCAGCTTACTAGAAGAAGCTGTGATGCCTCGGAAGGATTTGCCACCCCTGCTTCTCAAGCTGAGTGAGAGGCAAGCTGAGAATCTGGATTACCTTGGCGTCTCTTATGGCTTGACTCCAAGGCTTCTCAAGTAAGCATTTTGCTGTAAATGTGCATTATAGTGGAAAATGTTCATTTTAGTTATTGTGTATCAGTGTATTTTTGCCAGATAGGATTTGAATAATGGCTCTAATTTAGAGGACTGACTGTTCTTTGGGACACTTGCTATTTATGGTATCTATGGAATGTGTTCATTTTCTGTTCCATTCTACAGCTTCTGTTGAAAACCTGGTATTGCATCGATTTTCTGTGGCAATAATTCTATTTATTCAGTTTTCCACATCAAAACAATCTTTTTATTTCAGCCGACAAACTATTTAAAGCTTTTCTCATCCATTTTGGTGACATTGTCCTAACAGGCAGCTTTCCCATATCCAAAGGTGATGGCATTTCTACTTGAGAGAAGAGAACTAAAGAGGATAAAATATTTATGTTCCTGAATGTCTTGCTTGAGAAAGACAGTATTATGGAGTGTCAGTTGAAAATGTTCAGTTTTTAAAGCAGGATAGACATGTCCCACAATTGGCTTATATTTTACCATATTGCTTGAGGATGTATTTCTAATACAGAATCCAGTATTTAAATTGAAAAAATAAGGAATGAACTTTCTCTTGTTCATGGATTTTTATTGTTTTCCTTTCCTACTAGATTTTGGAAACGGAGTGGATTTGTGCCAGTCTATTTGAGGCAAACTCCAGTAAGTTTTGTTTCATAGTCCAAGATCATAACAGAACTTCTGTGATTATTTCTTGAATATCAGGGAGGAGGAGAAATTCTGTTGGCAAATAATTTGTTTTTTCTTCATCAGAAAATGGCAGAGTGACTTTTCTTTACTAGAAGGGTGGAATAAGAGCTAATGAGAGGAACAAACATGGACACTGTCACTTCTAAATATAATCATACACTTGAGTGGTAGGATTACTGTGGGTGTAGATCCATCAGGTTCAAGATGTTCCCAAGCTCCCCTGTTTATTTCATAGTTCAGAATCTCAGAGTACAGTTATTATTAAGCATTATTTACGCTTATTTATATATTTGTAGTAGCGGTAAAATCTCACATTTGTACTGATTCAAAGTCTTACATAGCCATCAGAAGCATGCTCTCAAGGTTTTATAAGGCAGATTACAAGGTTTTTTTTTGCCTTGAAATATCATCCAGCGGTATTTTAAGAAAAGAAATATAGGGGATCAACAAATTTGATCCATTTGTTGATCAAATTGTATCAACAATTTGATACAATTGTTTTTTATTTTGCTGTTTATCATGCTTTAGTCCCATAAATCTTAGCCAAAGAACTCTACATTCTTTTCCACCCACCCATTTATTGACTGGCGAGATGTAGCTAAGGGGAAGCACGTTATTCTTCTGCTTTTGAGGCAAATCTCCTACTGTAGAAATGATGATTCATTTATTTAATTAGGGCTTTAAGTGGTGGTGGGGATATAAGGCAGAGGCTGGGTAGTCATCTGCCAGAGACACTATATGGAGTTGGATGGAATGATTTCTGATGTTCCTTCCAAACCTTAGATTCAATTATAGTACATGGGACTCTTAATTTAGTTCATTTAATCAAAATGTTTGATTAACTTGGGCCAGTGATAACTCAGTTCTCATGGCAAGGAGATATTCTCTCATCTCTGCTAACTATATTTCTGTTGATAGAAAAAGACTTTAATTTAAACAGATAGTTGCCGTTTGTTGAAAACACAGTGTGCTAATAGCCCCAATGGCTTTGTTTCTAGAATGATCTGACCGGGGAACATTCCTGCATTATGCTGAAGATGCTAAACGAAGAAGAAGAGAACACAGAGGAAAGCTGGCTCACTGCTTTCTGGAAAGGTGAGTTAATTAAGACACTTTGTGATTGATTTAATCAGCCCTTACATGCTTGTGAAAGCTTGAAAAAAAAAGGAACAACCTCCGTGGTACTACTTTGAAAGTTTCAGTATAATGGGGAAAGCTATTGACTAACTTTGACAATCCCGGTTTTCACAATTGGTCAGTGAACAAAAGTTGCAAGTTATTTTTTTTTGTTACATCCATGTTTCTAATAAAGGAGAATATTTGTAGCTCAGGGTTGACATGAGGGATCCTTGGCGCTCTCTGAGTTTGCCTGTTTTTTTTTGGGTTTTTTTGCAGATGTTTTCGTTGCCCAAACTAGATAACATCATCAGTGCTAATCCTGATGCACTGATGATATTAGCTAGTTTGGGAAATGAAATGTCTGCAAGAAAACAGGCAAGCTCAGAGAGCACCAAGGAACCCTCATCCATGTTTCTCAACCACTGCTGGCTGTGGAATTCTGGGAGCTGAAATTCACACATGGTAAAATGGCTACGGTTGAGAAATATTGTGTTACATGATAGCCCCTTGTTTTTTTCTCTCATTGCTCTACAGATTTCAGGAGGAGATTCTTGTCTCTCTTGTCTTACCAGTTCAGCACTTTCTCCCCGTCATTAGCTTTGAATATATTACAAAACAAGAATGTCAAGCAACAGTCACAATCCTGTAAGTATATGCAATCTCCTGACAGGGTACTTCATAAAACAGCTTAAACAAAATCCAGGAATAAGGTGGATATTGAATGAAGGATTTTCATAGATCTTCATTCTGTTTCTAATAGGCTAAACATTTAAGCCCCACTCTTTTTTTGAATTGAGATCCACTTTTCCTTTTCTTTCTTCTTCAATTTTAAATGTACTCTTATATCCTTCTCTTTTAAAATGGATGAAATGTGGTAATATACTTTAGTAATACTGATTTTGACTATTTGATTGCATGCAAATATTTTTCAAAATAATTCATGCTCCTTAGGCATAACACACTAGTATTTTTATGTCATATTAGAGTAACTCTTTGAAATCTATTTCAAATTAGAAGTAACCATTAGTGGTTTCTACTCCTTAATTCCATGCAGGATACATTATCTTGTGTTCTCCCTGCCTAATCTAACACACAACTCAATAAGAAAAAAAGTGTATATAGATTAGCCTTGTCCAGGTTAATGTTCTTTAGGTGTGTTTCACTTTATCTCCCATAATTTCTAGATGGCATAATAATCTGCTGTGCTCTGCGAATGGGTGCAAATGCCTAAATTCTACCCAAAGGAGGCTGGTTGGAGATTATGAGAGCCAAGGATTAAGTCATGTAGAGAGATGCAGATTGATTAAAATTAGTGTACACAGTGAGCTATTTTTTGGGGGTGGTGGTGGTATGGCATGTGTTAGCCAGGGATCACCGAAGTGGCTGGCTGCCTCTGTGAAAGGAATTTTTTTGGGCGGTGTTATCTTACCCATGGGACACCTGAATGCTAGTAGGCAATCTTTCCTGTCCCTATGCGGTTTATTCGCTCACGGGAATCGAGCTGCCAAGCTGCCAACCTCAGCAGAGCACAGCTCAGCATCTTACCACATGAGCCACTGTGACCTCAAGTGAGCTACCGTTGATAAATGACTTCAGATCCTATTTTTGCAGAACCGTTTACTTTTTCTTCTATTTATCACCAATTTGCTCAGCTCTCAGCCGTAATGAACTAGAAGCGGTCTTCATCCCTTATGACCTGAAGAGACTAGAGATGTACTCAAGAAACATGGTGGACTATCACTTGATCATGGACATGATCCCAACTATTTCTAGACTGTACTTTCTCAACAAGTTTGGAGCTATGCCTCTTTCTGCTACTCAGGCTGTATGTACTACTTATCTAACTACTGTTGAATTATTTGAATTCATTTCATTTGATGGCCTGTCAATGGGCCTTCAATTGATACTTTAATTTTTTCACTAGCATCTTTTTGCCCAGGATATAAATGTTTCTAAAATGTGTGTTTCAATAAGCCCCAAATCTTTATTACACACGTCACTTGATATTCTCTGGAATCCAGTGGTAGATTTTTGATGGTTTCATAGTCAGAAACTTCTTAAGATGAAGTCTGATTAGCTTTGGAATCATAGGTACAACCAGACATTATTCTGAAGCATCATGAACTCTTCCAGATTTTATTTAGGCCCGGTCTTTAAACCAAGTAGTTACATCTGTGAGAAACCTCTGACCTTAACTATTGGCAGTAGTCACTTGGACAGTAAATTATTGTGAGTAGTGATTCCTCTAGGCAGAGAGTTGGGGAAATGACTAGTAGTTGCTGGAACCAAAAAAGCGAACACTAGACACGCCAAAAGAGTAGAAAGTTTGATTAAATTTATTCACGTCTAACTTTCAGGTCTTTGGGGACCCAGGCTTAAAACAAAAACAACCTCTTTTGAAACTTAAGTCAATCAAACTATTAACTCAGGAAGTGAGATGTCAAGCAGTAGCAGTTAATATCCTTTTGCTCTTTCTTTTCCCAAGGGACAAGATTGGTTTGCCAGCCTCAGCTGAGGAAGTCTAGGCAGTGCTTCTCCTTCACAATAACTGGCTCCCTTTCATTCCACCTGCCCTGAATGGATCAGTTCTCTTCTAAAAAGTGAGCTGGTTCAAGGCCAGGCCTTGATGAAAGGGGGAAGGGAGAGTTTTAGAATCTTGAATAGAGGAGCCCAGAAGCGGTTTGTTTTGCCCTTCGCTTCCTCTCTGTCACCAGAATGCATCCACCTTCAAACCGCCATTTCTACTTCTTCCCTCATCAGTGCAGCCTTTAAGATCAACAGGCACGAGTCAGAAAAATACTCAAGCCCATGAAAAGGCAGGTGTTGTCCCTTCACCACATTGCCCCCTTCTCAGGCCTTGGAGAGCTCTCTTTGCTGGGGCTTCGTCTGTACAATGAGGTGGGGGACATCATCTCTCTATATATTTGTAGTGTCATGGAGTAGTGAAATATCTATAGCTGTGACGAAAATAGTAGAAACACTTAAGATACAGAATCTAGATACATGTCCTTGTTAGCTATCATTAAGTATTGGAACTGCTTTGGTTTAGATCGAATTATCACGATGCATTGCTTGTCTGGTGTTTGAAGTGGAACAGTGGTGGGTTGCTCCCAGTTCGCACCGGTTCACAAGAACCGGTAGTAAAAATTTCTAGTAGGTCGGAGAACCGGTAATAACATTGGCTGGCCATGCCCCCGAACCGGTCCCCGGCCCAGTCGCCACTCGCTTACCCCGCCCACCTTATCAGAGGCTTTTTTTTTTTTACTTTTAAAAGTATTTTTTCTACAACTTCTTCGGCCGAAAAAATGCTTTTAAAAGTAAAAAAAAAAGAAGCCTCTGATGATTGGGTGGCTCAGCTGGGATTTTTTTTCCTACAGCCTCTTCAGCTGAAGAGGTAGAAAAAATGCTTTTAAAAGCCTCTGACGATCCCAGTTGAGCCACGCGATCAACTCAAAAAAAAAAAAAGCCTCATGATCGCGTGGCTCAGCTGGGATCGCTAGAGGCTTTTAAAGGCATTTTTTTTTCCTACAGCCTCTTCAGCTGAAGAGGTTGTAGAAAAAATGCTTTTAAAAGCCTCTAGCGATCCCAGCTGAGTTGCCTGATCGTCAGAGGCTTCTAAAAGCATTTTTTTCTGCAACCTCTTAAGGTTGTAGAAAAAATGCTTTAAAAAGTAAAGTAAAAAAAAAAAGTTGGCCATGCCCACCCAGTCACATTACCCCCCCCACCAAGCCACACCCAAAAAATAAGCCACGCCCACAGAACCAGTAGTAAAAAATTTTAGAACCCACCCCTGAAGTGGAAGGATGAGTAGATGAACTCTGGAACTCAAATGGAGCAAGGAGAAAACGAGGAACTGACCTGGCTAGATATGAATAGGAAATAGCAAATATGGAACATTAGAAAAAAGGGCTTACGGGGAAGACAGAGATGTGGAGAAAACTGTACCTGCTGTGTATGCAATACATGTGTTATGGGCCTTTGCAATTGGCCGCCTGAGTTATGTTCACCTATCTATAAGTTTTGCTAATACAGAAATTGCCTAGATGAGATATTCATGTAATACCATACTTGCCTAAGATAAAACTTGTCATTCTGCTGCATCAAAGCAAAGGAACCTTTTCTTTTGTCAGGCTCTTCTTCTTGGAATTGGTCTCCAGCACAAATCCGTGGACCAGTTGGAGAAAGAGATAGGGCTGCCTAGCAGCCAGTTAATGGGCCTCTTCAACAGGACCATCCGTAAAGTTGTTCAGGTAAATGCCCATTGGGGGCAGCATTTAACAGGATGAATCATATGCTGAAACACAATACTCTTAAGCTTCTATTACAGATTCTTTGTAGAGAAATGCCTTCAGTGTGTTTTGTAGTATGTGATATGCTTTTTATATCAATAGTGATTCTTAGAAATTCAGTGGAGGGAAATTAGGAAATAAACAGGAATGATGTTTTGGGGATGCATGGAATTATTATGGGCAGAAAGGCGATCCGTCCCACCATTCTTTGTTCCTTAGTTGTTCAACAGTGTCCAGGAGAAGGCTGTAGAAGAGCAAATGGCAGTAATGAAAGAAGTTGTAATGGAGCCAACCTTGAAATCTTTAAATGAAGATTTGGTAATTATTTTTATATAAGCTTTTCAGTTGTTGGTGTTAAATATTTACAGTTCCCTCCCCTTGTGATTCTTTTTTTTTTTTGGGCTATATCTAATGGAATCTCAATAAAGCCCTTCATGGCATGGGCCCGGGGTATTTGCAGGACTACCTCCTACCGGCCTCTCACCGCCCAGGGCGCTCACATAGGACTGCCCTCCGGGTCCCATCGGCCAGACAGTGTCTGCAGGATGAAGGCATTCTCTGTGGTCGCACCGACCCTCTGGAATGGTTTGCCCACTGGGCTCCGGACGGCCCCCGACCTCCGCACCTTCCGCGTCAACCTAAAGACATGGCTCTTTCAGCAAATTCCCTGATCTGCCGTGCATTTTAATTTGGGGGATTTGGGGTTTTGAAATCGGATTTTAACATTTTAATTCTATTTATTGTTGGGTTGTTTTATTCTGTGAGCTGCCCGAGTCCCTCGGGAGAGGGCGGCATATAAATATGACAATAAATAAATAAATAAATAAATAAATAAATAAATAAATAAATAAATAAATAAATAAATAAATAAATAAATAAATATTTCACTCATTCATTTGCCAATGAATACTGGAAGTTGAGCAAACAAAACTGGTGCTTTCAATAACTTGGATAATTTCTGCAATACTTATATATGTTCAGCTGACCAAATGTGTAAATGTATGATATTACCATGTGTTTAAAAGCTTGTTTTCCTGGGAATTCTACTTCCCACTTAGAATGAATAGGTGTACTATCTCATGTGAGATGCATTAAGAAACACCAGGCTCTTTAGAATTAACATAGATGATTGATTAGCTTTTGTCCTTGGTTTGAGAGTTGTACTATATTCATTTTAAATAACCATGTACACTGCCTGTTATTTATAACATGGATTTTCTGATGCAGGAAGAAGCAGCCAAAGAATTTCAAGAAAAACACAAGAACGAAATTGGAAAGCTAAAAGACTTGGATCTTTCACAGTAAATTTTTTTGTTCTTTTTCCATCCCCCTGTCCCTGTTACAAATGAACAAACTATCTCTTAAGAAAATTTAATGATTTAAGCTATTTGGCCAAAGTGTTGGCGTTAGAATTCCCCCCCCCCCCCGGTTAATGTAGTGAAACAAGGAATCCCTCCATATTTTTTTCTCTCTCAGAAAAGAGAAAGAGAAAATCTACCTTTATATGGGCTTCCAAAACACCAGGCCTCTCCTGAGGCCTCAGGAAGGTTAAAATTCAGTTTGGTTTGCTTTGAAAGGTATTTCCTTGGCTCCAATGAGCCAGAGAATCTCTCTGAAGTGTTTGGGGGTTTGGCCAAATCAGATGCATATTATTGGTTTATAACACAAAAAGTAGGTCCCCTGGGTACTAATTGTAAGGGACAAAGAGCACACCCTGGATTTATGCATTCTTTCCTTTTCCTTTTGATGCCTGACCTTCTGCTCTCCTTTCCTTTAATAATGATTATGTGTTGAGTGTGACTGCCTTCCCTAATTTTGGGGGCTGGTATAGGATGGATGGGTCGATTTCATTTTTACTTACATAAATATTTCAACCAAAGCTGAATAAATCACGCTCTTTTAAAGCGCAGGTGCAATTTTGCACTTAGGAATCTCATTTTTTTTTTTTTCAGCTGAGTCAATCAGATCGTGCTTTTGAGGGCCAGATATGATGCTTGCACAGAACTCTGATGTGTTAGTATGGCAGAGGTTACTATTTTATGATCCGGTTGCCCTTATGTTTAGAGTGCTTTTCTTTTCGTTTAGATACATTATCCGAGGGGACGATGAAGAATGGAATGAAGTGCTGAGTAAAGCAGGACAAGATGCATCTGTGGTCAGCCTGAAGAGGTTGGGGCACTCACATCTCAGAGGCTTATAGCAATAGCACTTAGACTTATATACCACTTCACAGTGCTTTTACAGCCCTCTAAGCGGTTTAGAGAGCAACATTTATGTGAAGCTGCTGGGTGAGATCATCTGTGGCTTCGAGATGGATTTCCATCAGTACGCTGATGATACTCAGCTGTACATTTCTACCCCGGGCCACCCAATGATGCCCTTGAAGTGATGACCCGGTGCCTGGAGGCCGTACGGATCTGGATGGAGAGAAACAAGCTCAGACTCAACCCCTCCAAGACCGAGTGGCTGTGGTTTCTGGCGTCCCGTCATAGTCAGTTGGTTCCATCACTGACTATAGGGGGTTAGATCTTGGCCCCCTCAGAGAGGGTTCGCAACTTGGGCATCCTCCTGGACTCACAGCTATCTTTAGAAGACCATCTGACGGCTGTGGCCAGGGGGGCTTTTTATCAGGTTCGCCTGATTCACCAGTTGCATCCCTTTCTGGACCGGGACGCCTTACACACGGTCACTCACGCCCTCATCACTTCCCGTCTGGACTACTGTAACGCTCTCTACATGGGCTCCCCTTGAAGAGCACCCGGAGGCTCCAGCTGGTCCAGAATGCAGCCACACGGGTTGATTATGGGGGCAATTCGATGCTCCCATTTAACACCGTTCCTGCGCGAGCTGCACTGGCTTTGGTGGTCTTCCGGGTGCGATTCAAGGTGTTGGTCACCACCTTTAAAGCGCTCCATGGCATAGGACCTGGGTACTTTTTTTTTATTATTATTAAAATTTTTATTGTATTTTTATTGTTAAAGAATAATAGGGAAAAAAAAGACAATACAATAGGACCTGGGTAGTTACGAGACCGCCTTCTGCCTCCGATAGCCTCCCATCGACCAGTACGCTCCCACAGAGAGGGTCTCCTCAGGGTGCCATCAGTTAGACAGTGTCGACTGGCGACCCCCAGGGGTAGAGCCTTCTCTGTGGGGGCACCTGCCCTCTGGAACGAGCTGCCCCCGGAGATTCGTCGGATTCCCGACCTCTGTACCTTTCGCCACGCCCTTAAAACACTATTATTCCATCAAGCAGGGCTGGCCTAAAATATTATTTTAATGGATTATTTTATTTTATTTTTGGCCAAACTATTTAATAATTTTAAATTGTTTTTAACTTTTATATTGTTTTTTATCTTGGCTGTACACCGCCCTGAGTTCTTTGGGAGAAGGGTGGTATAAAAATTTAATAAATGAATAAATAAATGAATAAATAAATAAATAAATAAATAAATAAATAAATAAATAAATAATAAACAAACAAACAAACAAACAAACAAATATTGCCCCCAACAATCTGGGTCCTCATTTTACTGACCTCGGAAGGATGGAAGACTGAGTCAACCTTGAGCCGGTGAGAATTGAACTGCTGAACTGCTTGCAGCCGGCAATCAGCGGAAGTAGCCTGCAGTACTGCATTCTAACCAGTGCGCCATCACGGTTCTTATCTACTACAAATAGTCCTTGACTTATGGCTATTCATTTAACAACCATGTGAAATTATGATGGTGGTGAAAAACAAGATTTGTGACTGGATCTTGTACTTACAACTGTTGTTGGATCCCCACAATTACATAAATTTGGGCACTTGGCAACCAGCCTGTATTTATGCCAGTTGCAGCATCCTGGGGTCATAGGATCACAATTTATAACCTTCCGGGGTGGGGGGGGGGCTTCTAACAAGCATATTCAATATGGGAAGCCGAATTCAGTTACTGACCATGGCAAAAAAGGTTGTAAAATTGGATGTGATTCACTTAACAACTGCTTAGCAACAGCAGTGTTGGTGCCAGTTGTGGTCATAAATCAAGGACTAGCTGTAGTATTCTTTCCAACTCTAGGAAAGTAAGAAATTAGCAAATCAATCTTACTGTTGACCGACTCTTGGCTGTTGGGAGGGATGCAGATGTTACCTCACCAGCAGAGAGAAGCTCTTGGCATAGTTTTTATTTTAGACTGGAAATCTTGGACATTTAAACTACCATCTTCACCTGTTTTTTCAAAGTTAGCTTCAGCAATACTTTGGCCCCAATGTATTTATCTTATAACCTGTGTATTATATTCTACCTCAGTGACAAGAAGAGAAAATCAGAAGTTGCCATAGAACCAAGACAGGAGAAGAAATTTAAGAAAAAACATCCAAAGCTGAAGTTGAAGAAATGATTAAAAGGAGGGAAAGCCTCCATCATATGGACTTGGACTTTCTCTTTTGTGAAATCCTGATGTCGTTTGCCAAGCAAATGAGTTGAAACTCTGAGGAAACTTTACCTTAGGAGTGGAAAAGCCACAAGGATGTTTTTTTATTGTTGTTATTGCTTAATATAAACGCAGCCTTCAAGCAACATCATTTGGAAGATATTTTTATTGCTGCCAGCTCAGCATTTGTGTTCCATTAAAAGAGACTGCAGAGCAGCAAGCTGGATAATTACCAGGAATTGTGACTTCAATATTGCTTTACAAAATCTGGTGGTTTCCTCTCTTGTTCTCTCATTCTCTCTCTCTCATACTCTTTCTCTCTCTTGTTCTCTCTCTCTCATACTCTTTCTCTCTCTTGTTCTCTCTCTCTCGTTCTCTTATTCTCTCTCTCTTTATATGGGTGCATGCGTGCCTATGAAGATCTTCCCTTTGAGTTCCTATTGGAGATTTGAAGAGAAGCTGGTATTCAATGTTAAGGTGATGTTTTTTAAAAAATCAGAGTGGGATTAAAAAGCATTCCATGTTATTTTACACTGCTGAAAGTACTTTAGATGCTTGTCACTCGTTACTGTTTATTGATGATAAAGTTACTGGTCTGAAAGGTTTTCCCTACTGTTTTAAAGCTTGTAGTCAGTTCTTTTATACCATAAATCAGAGGTCTTCAAACTTGGCAGCTTTAAGACTTGTGAACTATGCTGGCTGGAGAATTCTGGGAGTTGAAGTCCACAAGTCTTAAAGTTGCCAAGTTTGGGGACCCTTGCCATAAGTGGTTATGATGTGGGCAGGTGAGTGGAGACTTGCCAGTTAAATTGACTTTGTGATTACCTCAGGGATCAGATCTTCCACCCGTAAGAGAACAAGTAGGATTAGGTGATTGCCTGAGACTTGACTTTTCGCACACTGTGTGTTGCAGAGAGAGTGTAAGTGTGCAAACCCAAGTGGTGCTTCAGAATGTTGTGCTACTGTATAAACCTCCAGTATAGGCTTTTCATCATTATGACTCTGGACTTAGCTGGAAAGTATCTCAGTGCCATTGGATGGAATTTAGAATAGAATAGAATAACAGAGTTGGAAGGGACCTTAGAGGTCTTCTAGTCCAACCCCCTGCTTCGGCAGGAAACCCTACACCACTTCAGACAAATGACTATCCAACCTCTTCTTTTTTTTTTTAAACAAAAGTTTTTTATTTTTTATATTCAAACAACCAAACAGTACAAAATCATTTATCATACATCATTTTATCCCCACCCAACCCCCCCTCCCCAATTCCCCCCCCGACTTCCCAGAGCAAAAACAGGATATAGCATTTAACAAACATAAGCTAAAATATGCTAACCATTACAGAATTCAAAACTCTCTCACACTTGTTAACTCCCCTTTTAAAAATTATTCTTCAACCTTCCTTTTATAAATTCTCTTATCACATTTCACATTTGTAAAAAAAAAACAAAAAAAAACAACCCATAATCTTATTTTAAACATTTTAAAATCTCTTAATACATTAGCAGAACATTCTCCAAAATATAAGTTTCAAAATTTTCAAAAAGTTATCCATTAAATTTTAAGTTATCCACCTTTAAACTTCAATACTTTAAAACTACAATAAAATTCAAAAAGTTATCCAACTTTAATTAAGTCTTTTAAAATATGATCAGTCTTTCTTTCTTTCTATATTTTTTCCAGTCCTTCTTCAATAATACTTTCTTCTTTGGCATTGCTCCTCCCCCTGCTTTTGTTTTCAAAAATTTTTGGGTTTGAAATTGTAGTTGATGTGTCTTTCGAATTCGTTCTCTTCTTGGGGTTATTTCATTTAATTTGAAGCCCCCATTTCGACTCTTCCTGTATTTGTAATCCATCAGTTCGTTCCTTAAATATTGATTCTGTCTATAGAGCCAAAACTTGTCAAAATATTTATCAACCTGCAGTAAAGAGTCTTCTTGCTGTTTCTCCCATTAATTGAATGGGAGCCTCTTCCAGAACCTGTGTTTTTGGTATAATAACGTCCATTTTAGCCCCAACAGTGTCTCTTTTATCCTCCAAAGTCACATCCTGATTAATTTCTTCCTCTTTTCCAGCCAGCAAGTCATTATTATTCCCCAATTTAAAATCTTGAATAGTTCTTTTAATTATCTGTCTTATCTCAACAGTAAAAGATTTTAAAAAGTCTTTTAAATCCTTCACAGTCACCACTTGTGAGTTTGCTGACTCATATAATCCATCTTTAATTTCAGCCATTTTTCAATTGTCTCTTTATGTTTGTATTAATTCAGCTATCAGGTCATTAAATCCAATTATTTTCCATGCAAATTAAAAATGTAAGTCAGTTAAAATCAGTACCACAGTCTTTTCCATTCCACTTCCACTTTAAGTCTTTTTCTTGAATAGCCCAATAGCTTTAACAATGTTACTGATGTTAACAAGGACTTTCACTTATAAGTTTTATTTTCACGCCCTAAGGCGCCATCTTTCCCTTTTTAAACGGAGTTAACATACAATACTTGCATTTTTAGTCTCCTGGATTAACTCTGCCAGCATCCAAAATCCAGAATCCAAATTCTTTATAATTTTTCTAGTTGCTTTGCTGGTGTGGTCACGACGCTTTGGTCTGCTTATTTTTAAGCAGACTCGTCCCGGCTCCGGAGCTGTAAAGGGCTTTCAGGGAGCTCTCACCCTGCAAACCCCAGGCTTAAAAAAAAAAAGCCTGGGGGTCTAGGGGAGCTCTACCCAGACCCTTCTGCTCTTCTCTCTCCCTTTTCCCTGGGGGAGAGTTTTTAAGCCGCTAGACAGCTGATTTTCGCTGTTCTAGCGGCTATACGGAGTCGTGGGGCTGGAGCTCCTAAAAGGAGCTCCGTCGGCATTTCGCAGAGCCACTGGAAGTCCCCCAACCTCTTCTTAAAAACTTCCATTTCAAAAGTTCAAATTGAGGACATTTAATAGGCTGAGTCCGGCTGGAGACAGGGCGGCATATAAGTCTCAATAAATAAATAAATAATAGGGTGTGATTTAAGTGGTACACTCGATTTCCATGGCTCCGTTTCTTCTCCATGGATGATGTTCTCCCCTTTTCTGCAGCCTCCTTTCCCGGTAAATATTACAAACTTATATTAAACCGACTTTATATGATTTTCCTTACTGAGCTTACGGAGATCCATCTTGTGGATCGTGAGCTCTCTTGCTCTCTCTGTTTTTGTTGGCTAGCTCAATAGGAACATTGCCTTATTCCCTTACACATTTAAAGCTTACGCTGCAATTTATTTTACCTTGGATTGAGCTACTTTTGCATGGCCTTGATCATTTTGGGTTTGAGGTCTGCCTTGCCAACAGCGAACAGTTGATTTGTCAAAAGATTAGGGATGACGGAAGCCCTCAAGTGTTCCGATCCCAACCCTGAATTGGAGTTCCAACTATGCTGGAACTCCAGCGCAAAGTGGGACTTGAAAGATTATGTTGCAGCTCCTTGTGGAACTCCAGGCAGCTTGACAGGGAGGTTTTTCGCCCTGCTGGATTTTGGGGTGGGTGGGAAGTATTTGGAGAATGGGAGGAGAAATTACGTACTTTTACGGCATCTGGGAGTGCCAACAAACGGGTTACGGTGTTGCACTTTTCACCCATTCTGCATAGAGCCAGCCATGCCTTCTTCCAGATGCTCTGTTCTGTCCTCTGACTGAGTTCCTACTTCCTTGCCTCAATTTTTTTTTTTTTTTTTTGGGTTTGTACTAAATATCATCCAAAACTCATGGGCTGTTTGGAGGATTTTACTCAAAACAATTTAAAAATAAAGTTGTCTTTGGGCAAAGTCCAGGGTTTTATGGAACATGCTGATCCCTCGTTCTTGTTTCTTGTTGGCTTGTTTTGGCTCCGTCTTGTCAGGGTTCACCTGGTGAGTTTGTTGTGAAAGGAAACGAAGACAGCTTTGAATGCGGCTCAGATTCCTACTGGTTGGAAAGATTCCAGCCAGGGAGCAAGTAGGGCAGAGAGGGAGAGATGCCTGGGTGGAATTTTCAGAGCAGCTGCCAGTCACCGCAGATACAGAAAGATGGCTTAGTGATCTAATTCAGCCTTTTTATAAGGGGCTTCATTCATTCACGTCTGTCGGATCGAATCTGTGTGGTGGTGGAACAGCAACGGGAGGTAAAGGAGCTTGTGCTGAGAGCGACTCAGGCTGCCTTAATGCAATTTGAGTCCAAGGTAGCAAGAGTTTTAAATTGCTTCCAAATGCATCCATTAGCCTGTAGAGAGCATAAGGACAGACGTCCACAGATGTTCTTGTTTTAGCGACTGCGTAACTGCCTGCCTGTTCAGATCAGTAGGAGGTCTCTCTCTGGGTTACATCCTGCGTATAAAGGGTAGGTTAGAAACGTCCACAGTTACATTGATTTAATGGAAGGGAAATGTAAAATAAGGAAACACTTGGCAGTTTTAAGAACAGCTAGTATAAAATAGTTCTTAATGGTTCATAATCATTATTGGTTAAAAGTAGTAGGCAGGCAAAGAAAGACAATACGAGTCATCCTCATTTTACAGCCACAATTGAGCCCCAAATTTATGTCGCTAAACGAGACAGTTAAGTGACTTTTGCCCCATTTTATGACCTTTCTTGCCAAGTTGTTAAGTGAATCACTGCAGTTGTTAATCACACAATTGTTAAGTGAATCTGGCTTCCCCATTGACTTTGCCCACAAGGGAATCACGTGACGACCGAGACCTTTCATCCGTCATAAATATGAGTCCATTGCCAAGCATCTGAATTTTGATCATATGACTACGGGGATGCTGCAACGGTTGTAAGTCTGATAAATGGTCCCAAGTCACTTTTTTTCAGTGCCATTGTAACTTCAGTCACTAAATGAACGGTTGTCGAGGACTACCTGTATTTGTAAGATATCCAAGTAATTTCTGTTTGAGTTTAGGGTTGTCTTCTGCTTCCACCACTGCCACCTCTGGGGATGCTTTAATTCTATACTGTTGCATGACTGCTACAAAGAAGAATAGAATAGATCTGGAAGGGACCTTGGAGGTCTTCTAGTCCAGCGCCCTGCTCAAGCAGGAGAATCTATACCATTTCAGACAAGTGGCTGTCTAGTCTCTTCTTAAAAACCTCCAGTGATGGAGCACCCACGATTTCTGAAGGCAAGCTATTCCACTTGGTTAATTGTCCTCACTGTTAGGAAGTTTTTCCTTAATTCCAGGTTGCTTCTCTCTTTGATTAGTTTCTAGTCATTGTTTCTTGTCCTGCCCTCTCGTGCTTTGTAGAATAATTTGACCCCCTCTTCTTTGTGGTAGCCCCTCAAATACTGGAATACTGCTATCATGTCGCCCCTAATTCTTCTTTGAGTGAGTGAGTGAAATAGAGAAGGTATGAGTAGAAATGGGTTGATAACTTGTAGTTTTCATCTTGGATATGACCACTAAATCTATTTATTTTTAATATTTATAACCCGTTTTTTTCTCTAGGAGCTTAAGGTAACTTACATGGGGAAATCCTGTGACTTAGATGGGCTAAGACACTGACTGGCCCAAAGTCACACAGTGAGTATCCCATGGCTACAGGTGGACTTGAACTTTCGTAGTCTTCACATAGGACCTATTCTGTCACATACTGGCTTTTTCATTGCTACCTAATGAGCTGCTTCCACATTTTAAGAAACAAGCCTAGTCTTGAAGCACACAATAACAACTGATCAGCTTTCCTTTGTGCAAGGGAAAATTAGCTCATTTCAAAGAATGGAAGAAAAAAGAATTGCATAGACTTTTTTTTCCTTTTAAAGCACTTTTCAGAATCCTGCATAAATTGTCTATAGTCAAACTTAATTAGCTTTATATGCTTAATTGGCTCTTTATGCTTTGGCTCTATATTCCTTTTGCCTTTTAAACAGATAGTGTACGAAACAAATTATTATTGAAGGAGACTGTCATCTTGACATCAAGAAGTCCTATCAAGATGAACCAGAATTAATTGATCTCAGAATAGTGTTGGAAAACAGGGCATTAGAAATAAAAAAGGAACCCTGGGAACCCATTAATGAGGGGTGTCAAATCTGAACTTATAGCAGAGACGACCTTTTCAAAATTGGCCATAATTGGTAAGTGGCTCCAGCTAAATTGGGAAACCAGCTTGTATTCTTTCAAGTGCTAGAAAATTAGTCTCTAGTTAGACCCTCCGTTATACTTTGGTTTTGTCCTATACTTCCTCTAGAATGGAATAAAACGTTTGAAAAGGTAACTTAAGACTTTAGGACAAAACCATTTGAGAACAAAATTCTGGCAAAGTACAGAGACCCCTGTCATGCGAGCAGAGAAGCAGAAACAATATTGTATTTGTTTTAGCCAACAGTTTTATCAATGTTGACTAGAGGGTAATCTATTATGACAAGCCTTTACCAAATTATGGATATAAATCTATAAGCAGCGGAGCAGTGGCTACTTAATGGGTCTCTTAGTAGTGTGAGTTCGATAATTGCATTCAACATCAGGTTGCAAATACATTAGGGTCGAAGTTGTATTGTGACATCGCTGCACATGTGTCCGTTTGACATAAATTTGGTTTGCAGCGATGCTTGATTTTCAAGCACACTTCATTAGGAGTTCACCCTATTGTCTTTTTATGTCCTTATTGTGTCTGCTATAAAATAGATACCTATAGAATTTTCATGCATAATATTTAAAATCTGCCTGAAAAAACCCTTCTTTCTCCCGAATTATTGCTGGAACCATAGCACTTCATGGATTTACTATTTGGCAAGTCTCTGCCAGCAGAAGGAACTCTGATGTCCTAAAAGAGGACTCCCCAATCCCTGGGCCATGGCTCACTACTGGCCTGTTGCCTATTCAGAATTGGGCTGCATGAACTAGCTTGGAGCAGCAGGCCGGTGGGCACCTGCCAGTTATGCAACTTGACCTCTGTGTGTGCCAGCCCACCACTTGTGCAAGGGCTGCATGTGTGTATGCACACGGACCAGCCCGTCACTCACCTGGTCCACTTCCCCTATTCCCCACCCCCACCCCCAGGCGGGCCGCCCAGCCTCAAAGCTTGGAGACCACTGTCCTAAAAGGTTCCCTATATGTGCATGCTAAAGGTAAAGGTTCCCCTCGTGCTAGTTGCTCCCGACTCTAGGGGGCGGTGCTCATTCAAAGCCAAAGAGCCAGCACTGTCTGAAGATGTCTCCATGGTCATGTGGCTGGCATGACTAAACGCCAAAGGCGTACGGAACACTGTTACCTTCCTACCAAAGGTGATCCCTATTTTTCTACTTGCATCTTTTACGTGCTTTCAAACTGCTAGGTTGGCAGAAGCTGGGACAAGTAACGGGAGCTCACCCCATTAGACGGCACTAGGGATGCATGCTAAGAAGCCTTTGAAGACCTGAGTCATCCCATGGCATTTTTCCTTCTGCCATGATCGTTTCTTCAGAAAAGGTTAGCTTTTGAATATTAAAGATTGCGTGCCCAGGTAAAGCCATTATCTGCATCCAGTGCATCTTTGAAGGAAAGACCAAAGAACTGGCCAGTTCCCCTTGTGGGTCTGAGCATGCTGTGATTTGGAGGATAACGACACAGCTATGTAGGGCTGCCACAGTTCCCTGTAGGGGGAAGGAAATGGTATGACCTAGTTGTCAGGTGTGATTGTGCCTCTGTTTCAGAAATACTCGAATGGTTCTGACAGTTGGCAGCACCTATCTTGCTAGCTGGGGAAGATCTTTGTCAGAAAGAGTGGATGCCCCCTAAGTTGAAGGCTGTATAGTTGAGAAAGCCTGATCTGCAGCTGGAGCAACACATCTGTTAAAACTGAATATATGATATTCAGTCTTCCACTCTGTGTTGCAAGGCTCAGGTATTTGAAATGGAGACTGGGGAAAACCGATGCTTTTCATACCAGCTTTATATCTGGAACTTACTTCTGCTAAATTGCCCAATTGGTTGGTGCATGCCCAACTATCCTCTACCCTAACCCATAGAACGTGAGTAAGATACTGGATCTCACCCAACGAAACCTGCACAAATCCATGCATTAGTCTTTAATATGGCCAGCAGAGATGGTTTTGTTTGTGTTGCACCAACCCAGCACCCCTCTGGAAACTAAAGCAGTGGACTCGCCCAAGAGTCACTCTACACTCTACAGTCACTTGTTGGGTCCTTTAGGACAGGGGTCTCCAACCTTGGCAACTTTAAGCCTGGTGGACTTCAACTCCCAGAATTCCGAATTCTGGGAGTTGAAGTCCACCGGGCTTAAAGTTGCCAAGGTTGGAGACCCCTGATTTAGGAACCACTAAATGGAGACTTCATGCTTTTTATACCTTCCAAAAAACACATGTTTGTAGCTTTTATGTTAACTCTTACTAGTTGGGTGTGAAATAGGAAAGTCTTTTTGTTGCTTAATAGGAATCTTCTTTAATGGCAACAAGGTCGATCTGTCCGGATTAGCCTCTTTCCCTTCCACAGGTCCCAAAGCAGATCCTCCCCTGATGCTATTAGCAGCCTGATATTTGCTAGGAAGCACTAGGAAAAGTCCTAGGCTTGTAAGGATCTGGAGGAAAGGGTTGCCTAGGGGATGTGCACAGCAGTGGAAGTTCATCCGGTGCTGCCAACCGTAGTAACAGCCTAGGCCCCAGGAGGGTAAGCGGTGTATTCAGCTTGGCCGGGGAAGTGACTTCTCAGCACATGCTAGTGGCAATCTTCTTTGTTGCCTTTTTTTAAAAGAAGGCGGTTAACAGGATGGGCAATGGCTAGAGCCCAAAGAGATGATGGCTGCCTGGTCACAGAGGTCTTCTTTGTGGTCAGGTTTCTTATTGCCAGAGATCAGCATGGATTTCAGAAAACGGGGAGAGTTGTTTGCCCAAGTAAATAAATCAACAAACACTAAATACAGATTTTCTCAATGTGCTTGTGTCCACTTGTTGATGTAATTCACATGTCTGAACTCTCTTGGCATTTTTTAGCTGCAGCAGCTGTTTCCCTGGTGCAATTTTCTTGGCAGCCCTCAGTCAAGCTACAGGGGTGGGTGGGAGAGATGCATTTTTGTGGTTCTGTAACTTCATTAGAAAGGCCTAGAGTGAAATGACTGCTTAAGAATTTAGGTTTGGGGAGCTTTTTGACTAAAATAAAATAAAATAGGGAGCCCCTAAGCCCGTAGAGGTTCTCCATGGCTCAATTTCAGTCCAGTACTGAAAATGTTTGAACCTTTACAACTGCACACTTTTTAAAGGTATTCTGCCCCTGAGAAATCTTATTTGACTTGGCATAGAAAGGTTGTTTTATTCCTGTTGGTGTCTAATAGCAGTTTTGGTAAATAATCCCTGTTTGCTGCAAGTGCAAAGTTGACCACGGTTCTCCTGACTGTGATCACCTTCACTGTCCAAAGCAAAAAAAATAAAATAAAAAATTGATCCATGCACATTTGATCTATGATCAAATAAGGTTTCTCGGGTACCTTTAAAAAGTTGTAAATGTTCAGACCTTTTTTTAGTACTGCACTGAAATTGAAACTTGTAGAACCTCTATAGCAGTGTTTCTCAGCCTTGGTAGCTTGAAGATGGGTGGACTTCAACTCCCAGAATCCCCCAGCCAGCACTGCTGGCTGGGGGATTCTGGGAGTTGAAGTCCACCCATCTTCCAGCTTCCAAGGTTGAGAAACACTGCTCTATAGGCTTAGGGGCTCCTATTTTATTTTATTTCAGGCATACTGCACAGAGAAAAATAGTATTTAGCACTGAAACCATGAGCCAGGAATATATACAATACAATTTCAGAGCACCAGGTGAAGAATGCTCTGACTAGCAAACTGAACATTTTCTAATTTCACAAAAGCATTTTTTTAAAGCATGTGTAAGCAAGGCCTTTCACTGAGTTTTTGACTCCTGGAGATTGCCTGGACAGCAGTTTTCTTGACAAGTTTTTTTTTGGGAGGTGGCTTGCCATTGCCTACTTTCTAGGACTAAGACAGAGTGATTGGCCCAAGGTCACTGGGCTGCCTTCATACAGGACTAGAATTCACAGTCTCTGGTTTGTAACTGGTGCCTGGTGCTTTAACCCAGAGGTCTTCAAACTTGGCAGCTTTAAGACTTGTGGATTTCAACTCCCAGAATTCTCCAGCCAGCATAGCTACACTAAATTGACCCTCTTTTAAAGGCAGTATTTTTGCCTATATTCCTCGCAATCCAACAAGCACAGAAATTGGGGAGGGAAAAGACCATATTTATATAGCCCGTTTTGTTTTGTGTTAAATTATTAAGCTTTACACCATCTGCAAAGTTTAACCGAGGGTCATGTTGTTAATAAAATATGGGACATTTACATAAATGACAACATTAATGTACAGTTAATATAGCAGACATTATCACAATACAACAGGTTTTTTTGTACAGGTAGCTAAATCAGCTATTTAAAAATGATTTCCCCAAATGACAAATTTTGGGGTATTTTCTAACTACTCAATGACAAACCTTACACTTTTCTATGATCTGGAAAATGTGAGGAGCTCATGTTTGTTTTGCGGATCCAGATTTGAAAAAATGACAGATTTATAGCTTATCTTTTTTTTTTAAATACGTAGGGCTTATTCTGCAAAGTAAATGTGTAGGTAATTCATACAGTTCTCATGTTTTGATTCCTCTCCACCTATTCCACTTCTTTCTTGACCCATTTATAAATATTTTAGTTAGGTATTGCCTTTGTACCATGTGACTTACATGCATTATGCAAACGTACCGAACTCTTTAGGCACAGGTTGTAACCGATAAAGGAGCAAGATAATTTGAGAAAAATAATTTCCCCTCAGTTAGCTTACCTGCTCAGTCACAATTATGGCTTGTGTTATTGCTGAACTGCTCCAATCTTTATAGCCTTAAACCAAATGTAATAAGCAGTGGTGGGCTGCTGCCGGTTTGGAGCAAACTGGTCCGAACCGGTAGTTCTGACCAGGGCTGGCCCTGCCCATGCACCCTGGCGCTATCACGTCCTATATAATCGCCGGTTTTTCGATGCACACACACACGTACGCTCACATTTGCGAACCGGTTGTTACAACTGGCAGCAGCCCACCCCTAGTAATAAGTATTTCTAAACATGGTTCATTCTGTAATGAATGCTTTTCTCTCTGTTAAAAATGAAGATTTTATGGCGAGGACCTTAAACTCCCAAATAGATAATTATGGGGAAAGCCTCTCTTGCTTCTGAATCGTCTATATATTTGCATGATTTCCATTACTCCTTTCCCGGAATACCACAAAAGCTCTTGTGCCGTGCACCTAGCTCCCTTCCCATTTGACTTGACTTCTTTCCCCCTTGATTAGTTTGACGATCTATCCTTCAAAAAATATTTGATTTATGCATATTTCTCCAACTGGTAACCGTAATCCCTTTGTTAATACTCAATCATTAAAACTATATCCTAAATTACTATTTTCTAGCCCATTCAAAGATGGAAGCAAAATGTTGAGTATTGGAAAGAGGGGAAGCATGTTCCTATTTCAGCTATTTCCCATGTCAACCCTTAAATTTCAATGCAGACTGAAGTGAATGTGGAGGGATATGAAAGTAATTTGTCCCAGTCATACTGACTTTCTGACTCAAGTGGTGAGATGACATGTGCAAGAGTCCTTGTTCAATTATTTACAATGATTTAATATTCAAATGTGGACCCAGTTGGGCCTGATTCACCTACACTAGCTGAAATCCAGTTTAGTGAGTTGGCATGCTATCACATGCAGCAAATGGTGCAGTAGCAGTATTTAAATGTGGCTCTCATTCGAAATCGTACAATTCAGGTTGCATGTGTACTTTGCATGGAGCTTGATTATTGCTTGCAACTTCCAGTTCTAAAAATGATAGGCACAAATATACAGTCTTTCTATACAGAGATCCCTTTAGCTGGAATTCCCTAGTCGTATTTCTGTGTGTGATGCACATAATTCCCAGGTGGACGGTGATCCAGATCATAAGCACCAGATCAGGCATTTCAGGCAGTTTTTGCTATAATAGCATTGACAAAGCAAGCCCCACCCCATTATATACAGCTATAATGCAGAAATGAGAGAAATTCTATCTGCAACAACCAGTATCATAGATACCACAGTGTGATGGTCTTAGCAATAATAATTTGCACAAAGATGTGGGTAGCTGTAAATATTAGTGACACCAGGTTATGTTTTTTTTAAATACAAAAATGGACAGCCAGAGCTAGTTAAAAACTGAGGCCAAAATAACCTAGAATCTGTTAGGTAGCATATTATTGTATCTTCAAAACTAGCTTTTTTTTTTTTTTAAGCTTTAGCTCCTACCGAACCTGCACATCTCAGTGGACAAAGCAAAAACCAGATCTGTTTGCAGCATGGCACTCTGGTGGAATCGGCTAGCCCAATATTAGACAGTTTGAGTAGCCAAAGTCGAGAGAAATTGGAATTTCTACATTCATAGCCATTTTTTTTTTAAAAAAACAACAGTCCGTCCTCTGGCTAAATGCCAACTATGGTTTGTGCATTCTTCTAAGCCATCTTTTGGGCACTTAGAAGTGAATTTCCCCCTGAGTTCTCCTTTCTGATGCGTACCTAGCAGAATAGCAGCATCCCACCTCAGATTCTGCTCATCCGGTTTTAGCTAAAACCTTTGTGGCATGTGAACACTTTGCAGAGTTATTTTTCTTGCCTTTGGATAAGTTTGCTGAGGTGGTGGAAGAGGCACTGTCTTCAGAAGCTGGATGAAGCAGCCATGATGGGGCCAAGATCCCATTTCAGTGCAGTTCAATGAGCAGGTGCTTTCTTTAACAGCAGGGCCACGGATCTTAGCAATTACACTCTTGAAGTTACATAAATGGATTGAAGTCTGCTGGCCAAAGTGGACTGCAAATCCTGGAGAGGATCCAGGCCCTGAACCCTACTGTTCCTGCCATAGATGAGCTGCCTGAACGATTCCTGCTGCACCAGGGAGTTCATATGCTTGAGAAAAAAGCCTTCGCAAAAAGAGGCCAGCTCTGGAGCATTATGGATCTATAAAAGACAAAGGGATGCTGTGATAAAATACATATTAGGCAGCTGTCAATTATCTCCCCTCTCTCCCACCCTTCTTCCCCCCATGCAGCTTCATCCTGATAGCAAATGCCTGAGAGTATTTTCATCCTGTGGTTAAAAAGTACTATTGTTTGTGTGTGTGTGTGTGTGTGTGTGCACCCACTTTCTGTGTGGCTATTCCACAGGGATATTTTAAAATGGTTAAAATGCCCCCCCCCAAACTCTCTTTTCCTTTGCTGCTTGTTGAGCCAACGTAAAGGAAGCCTTAAAAGGGAATGAGCAACTGGTTAGTGAAACTGCCGGGCTAATACAGGCAGTCCTTGTTTACCGACTATAGGGATGAAAAAGTAACTTTACAACCAATTCTCACAATTGATGACCTTCACAGGGCCAAGGAAAGCTGAAGGAAGTTCATAAACAGAGTCACGGTTTCACTTAGCAACTGCTTTGCTTAACAAGTTGCCGGCCCCCATTGTGGTGGTTAAACGAGGATAATCTGCACCTGTTTGGTTATGGGAGACTGCAATTAATGTGGAAGAATGATGACTAGGTTCCAGAGAATGCATAGTTTTAGCAGTCAAACAAACTTGAGGCCTGTAAGATGGATCTTACGAAGAAAAGAAATTACTAAAGTAAACCCAAGTGAGAGAGGTAGTTCCCAAGCCTGGATCTTCATATTCAGCTGCCACCCATGGAATTGTGTATTATTTTGCAATACTTGGCTTCCCCATATAAATAGGGGAATCTTTCCTAAGACTGGTCTTCTATAAGATCTCTTACTGGTTTCCAGCTTCTGATGCATTTAAGGCTGTTTTTCCAATTCCTCTCCTAAGATCTGGCGTTTCTTATACATGGAAGTTGACGAGAATGTCCTCTTTACCTTGGCATATTTATAGATGTGAACACAGCTTTCAGTATTGATGGTCTGAGCACACAGTATCTCACAGTGCCGCTGGAGGCCATCCAACTGGAATAAACTTGCAGCTGAGAGCAACTGGCCGGGATGAAAGAAAAGGCATTATTTTAAAAGTCTGCTCATTCCACTGACATGCAATATCTCTAGGTCATCCCTGAGCTGAAGTCCTTTGGGTGACATGCAAAAAAAAAAAAAAACTTAAAATGTAACACACCTTAAAAATGAAAAATATCAGTGTGTATTAAAAAAATAATAAATGAATTTTTAGAACTAAAAGTATTTACTGGGAATGGAGGAAAATGCAGAATAGGCCTCACTGTCTCATTTAGTTTAATCTCACTTGAGAGGGGCCTTTCAAAAGGATGTCAATGTTCATGTATACACGGGAGGAGAAATTTTGCAGCCCTATACATTTTGGGGACTATTTCAAAAGCTGTCTTTGCAACAATAGTTTTTGTCCTGATTTATCAAATCAAATTGTTAAAGGCATCTGAGTCACAGAGATACACTAGTAATCATGAGGGATTAAGTAATGTCTCCAAACTGCATTTTTCCAGAAAATTCGGAATGCTTAATTGAGGAATAATATACCCTAATAATGCCTCTGTCCAAGGTTGCTGGGATGGGAAGTTTACTATATGATAACATATAGTTTCCTTCAGATCAAATCCTGGATATGCCCACATTTGTGTGAGCACATCTTTATGTTTGCAACAATGTGGATGTGGTTTGTCATTGTTGCCTTCTGGGATATTCGCGTGTGAACCCCCAAAACGCAATGTGAGCACCCTGTGCATGCGCCCCCCATGCATGCCCTGTCCCCTGCGCATGCACAGCAGAGACCCAAAGACCAGCTGGTTGGCGCGTGCGCATACAGCTGGGCTGGGGTGATGGCTGGCGTGCCCGCAGAGAAGGCTCTGCATGCCATAGGTTCGCCATCACGGATCTACACAAACCATCTCTTTCTTGGTGTAAAACAATTCCAATCTTCCTACAAATGTAAAAAATTTCCCATTCAAACTATATTACAAAGATATTGCAATGGTGTGATGGCTCCATTTTGTGTGTATGTGAAGCTCTGCAGTTTAACTAAGCTCTTCAAGCTGTAATTGTGTTGTTCAACCACAAGTCCCAAGGTCTTACATCTACATCTACGTGGCTGACTCAGCGGTCTCATCCTTGTTACTACCTCAGCATGATGAAGACTAACTTCCTTATCTTTTTTCTCAAGGTTATTTCTACTTGATTATTCCCAATATCTGTCATTACTTTAGCCTTGGTGCTTATCTTTAATCCCCTCTGCTTGCACTTTACATTTTATAATACTTTGTTAATCTCCAAGTTGCCAGAGGGAGCTCAGATTGTTCCTTTTTTTTCTTAACTACTACACCATTTTCTTCTTTTTGACTGTCCCACACATTGTTCAGCGCTGCAGGCTATCTCCAAACAAATCAACAGCTCCATCACTCGCAGTAATTAATGGCTTGAGATAACAATTTCAAACTTTAGTAAGTTGGGGAAAGTTGAAGTAAATCCTTCATTCATACATCAATTTATATCCTGCTTTTCTACCCAGAGAATCTCACAGGACACGCATTGAATCTGAGTTGCTTATTCAGTCTACATTTCTGAAAACCGGTCTAAAATATTTTCATCACTTTTCCATCAATCAAAGTAATTTTTGTGCTGTTTTGGTTTGCAAATGGATTGGATGAACATTTTTAACTCTAAATTCATTTGCTGTATGTGCAGACGAGTGTCCCTGCAATTAGCACCAGTTCTGTAATGAAGACACATTAGCCATAGGTCAAAAGTCAATGAGAGGCAAATGCTCACCTCTAGGATATCAGCTATGGGGATTTCCATGGCTTCCATTCCTCCATAATATAAATACTGCATCAGCATCTATAAGAAGAAAGGTAGAGCATTAGGAAGTCTGTAGTTTCACTTAAGAGGAACTTACTGAAATGAAAACAAATGCAACATGCAGCATTAACCCTCCCTTAAAAGATGAACCATAATGTTTGATGTTATGTATGTTGACGGCAACAAGAGTACTTTATGCACAAAAATGGAAGGACACTGATTCTCACAATGGATGGAATGGCTGCAAATGTTGATGGAGTTAGCAGAGATGGCTAAATTGACTGCTTTGATTAAAGAAAAAAAATTACTATTGTTTCTACTTGGAAACCACTTCTGGACTTTATGCTCGAGGTGGGGAAAAAATAAAATTTTGATTTTGGGTTTTACTGATTAGATAGGTTTGTTGTTATAGAAATGGTTAGTTTATACTATTATGTTAAAGTAAAAAGTTGAGATTTGATGCTTAGTATCTTATTCTACTGTACCAAAGGGAGTCGGAAGTCAATGTATTTTCTTTTTCCACTTTTCCCTACACTTTTCCCTTCTTTTCTCCCTCCCCTATTTTCCTACTATTTTCTTTTGTAGTTTTGTATTTTACAGTATAAACTATTTTTTTTTTAAATAAAGATCAACCCTAATAGTGGATAACCTGGCTCGCAAAGACTTGTAAAGTTAATAAACCCTGGTCAATAGAAACACTTCTATCCTCACCTAGTTCATTGCAACATAACTACAACCAAAGATGCTTCCCCCCCCCAAGAGGCAACTGGACTTGGGGAAAAAAAGTACCTTTGGGACAACAATGACTTGGATGACTGAGAAGCTCCATAGACATATAAGTAAACCCATTTAATGCAAAAAATAAATAAATAAATTGACTGTGAGTTGAGGAAAACCAACTGATTCTTTTGATAGTTCTAAATATTATCTTTTCTGGGTCTCCAGCTTTTACATATTTTCAGCTTGCTCTATAACGGGTGTCAAACTCACATTGTCACGGCAATGTCACGTGACGTATCATGACGTTTTCCCCCTTCGCTAAACTGGGTGTGGGCGTGGCCAGCGTGTGACGCATATGGCCCATGGGCCTCAAGTTTAACACCTATAAAAACACCTATAAAACCTATACTTTTTATAGGTGTTATATTAACACCTATAAAAAGTATAACACTCTATAAAAACAAAACTAGAGAGCAAAATATGCTGCTATGTATTAAGATTTTATGGATCTATTTTTTTCCAAATAAAGTCAGCTTTATTTATTCTCTTTTGACAACATTCCACATCCTAGGTTATGTATCTATTTAAAAATATTCCACATTCAAGTTTTGGGTTTTTTGGGTTTTTTTACAAGAAAGCCTCATAAGCCTTCAATTGCTTAAGTGGATTTAATACAAAGCCAGCAAGATTTTTTGCTCTATTCATATTTAATTTGTTTAACAGAGCATGAAAATTATGCCTGGGAAGTTTTGGTTACTATCCATGGAATATACTTTTGCTAAGTAAAATGACTATTCTTCAGTATGTGCTTGCATCTCGGGAACACTTACAATGGGAAAAAAAATGAACTTTGGGTGGATCTGGCCTATCTGATGAAAAAATAAACAACTGGCAGGGTTTTGACCTCATCCCATGGACATAAGCATAAACCACTATCTTTAGCCAATGTTAATCATTGCTTTCTTATTGTGCAAATGTGCTAAGCATCAGAAGATAAATGCGTTCAAAATCACAGCTCCACATTTCAGTGTTGGACAATGGAAAGAATAAACTTTGAAAGTATTCTTTGAAACCCACCTTGAAGATATTATATCTCATGTCACTAATTTCCACAATCTTACTGCCTTGGCTGTCTTGTCCTGTTTTATTGGTCATCAGTGTCTTAAATCTGTGAAAACAAGCAGAGGTGATTTCTTAGGAGGTTTTACAAGATTATTTGCTTGGATTATGTTTTAACTGATTAAGTATAAATGCTTTCCCACCACCCCACCCAACTCCATTCTTTGAATTTTTAGGATTATCAGCCTTCCTAGCAGAAGCTTCCTGCAAAAACAAAACAAAACAAAAAACCAAACCAACAAAATAAAACAAAATAAAACAAAAAAATAAAACAATCCTAACAGGTACTCTCTCAACTTATTGGACAATTCTGACTCTGTCTGTCATTGAAAACCAGTCTTTCTTCAAGCATAGGAAAGTAGTTGCAGGAATCCAGTTCAGATTTAATTTGAAACTAGGCTGAGAACAGGAACCAGGGATAATGATTGTATGATATCCCAACAGTGGGCACATGTAAAACTGGATTTGTAGTTAACTACAATAAAACAACATTGCAATTTCTCCCCTAAATATACGTGTTTTGTTACTGTAAAACTGTTTGGTGCACTATCCCAATTCTAAATGCACCAGAACAAATATTGATGTAACCTTGCCTAAATTTTGGATTGCACCATGCCATAATCCCTACGTTTTCATATTTTTGTCATCTCATAATGGTGCAGTTTATGCTTACAGTTATTGGCAGCAATCCAAGCAGGCTAGGCTAGCTGAGGTGGGATAACTACAAAAAGATTTTCTCTGCTCAAATAGCATCACAGTTATTACATCAGTCTAAGCTTAGTAAAACGACACCAAAGTCATTTGTTCCTCTAGCAATAATGGTGGATCAAATCCTACACTATGAATCTGATATTTAAGAAGAATGTAACCCTCTTCAAACCAGATTGAAATTGTTTGATGGAACACGAACAATATTCTAAGAATATCTTTGATCAGAGTCAAATCGCAATGTATTGGTCCTCATCCTATTCAGTATATTGAGTCCCCAACCCATGCACCACAGACCAGTACCAGTCTGTGGCGTGTTAGGAACTGGGCCACAAAGCTGGAAGTGAGTGGCGGGTGAATGTGTGAAAAGGAAACCATCCCTCCCCCCCCAACCCAGTCCATGGAAAGATTGTCTTCCATGAAACCATTAGACAGGACATTTGAATGAGATATACTGGTATTGCAGCAGTCCCCAACTGCTACAGTATATCTCATTCAAACATCCCGTCTACATCTTCTGAAATAAAATGGAGAGGCAGGGCTAGTCCATCTACATATTGATTTGACTTCAGTCCCCATACTCAAATACTGTAGCTCTCTCTTGGTTTATAAGAAATGGGGCACAGCATGAAAGATAGATAAGCAGAATCCTAGGAAATTCCATAGCATAACTGCAACCATCTACCAGCATCAGATAGGCTAATCTTGCACAGTCCAGGGTAATGAGATTACCAGAAAGTAACCAATCACATAATACCTCCCATTTCTTTCAGCGAGGTTCATCTCCTTGCTGTTGACCAAAGTACCCATATCCAAATTGCAAATACAATAAAATCTACAGAATCCTGATCAGCAATTACTCTATTTGTGCAGAAATCTGCAGGAACCGACTTGTAATATTACATCTTCTGTGTTGGATAGGTTTCTTTAGGAGTGACTAGAGAAATTCAAATTTCAAGGAGACAGTATCTCTTTTTGTTAGGGAGAAATTTACAAAGCCCAGGACAGAAATGAAGTTCCCCTTTCTATTAGACTTGATAAACCAAGAGGGACAAGATTAAGCAAGTGAGAGGTCACTTAGACTTGGCCAATATTTTGTTTACATTCTCAAATTTCAGCTGTTGGAGTGCTTTCAATAATAATTGAGTATATGTAGGTGGAGCTGAGCACTTCCATAAAAGGAAGAACATTTAGTGCGGACCTTAGTCAAAATGAATATAGACAAGTTGATCTTTCAAATATCTTACAGAGATATTACAGAGTATTTTAACACTTCTTGTCAAGAGCCAGAATGCAACTGGCTTCTAACTCCATGGATAATATTGATATAGTAATGCAAATAGTGGTAATAAAGAACTCTTAAAGTCAATCACATATAGTGTATTCTTATTACTATTACCAGTTTAAAATGCAAACTTTGAAATTAACATATGACCTCTAACCTTCCATGTTTTTGCCTGGAAGCAGTGGCAAAAGTTCCTTTTTATCCATTCTGGGCTTCTAAATATTGTAAATCTATTCTCCGGCCACACTTGAATGGTTTATGAGTGATATGGACTCACTCTTGTCATTTGTCTGACCTGGGTCCAAGCACAATCCCCTACTGCTTCTGCTATTTTGGAATTTGGGATTGGCGTATAATTGTTGTATGCAGTACAGAATGGTGTTAATTGCACTTGTAGATGACCTTTGGAAGGATTGGGATGGTTGTGGTGCACTTATCCTAATTTTCCTTGATCTCTCAGTGGCTTCTGCTATCATGGTTATAGTATCCTTCTAGAATGGCTTTGAGGTTTTAAAGGGAAAGACATGATGTTTGGATGGTTCACATCCTTCCTCAATGGCTGTGATGGCGACCCTATGGCACACGTGCTACTAGAGCCTTCTCTGAGGGTACGCCAGCCGTCGCCCCAGCCCAGTTGTACCACGCATGCGTGCGCGGCTCCCGTTAGCCAGCTGGTCTTTGGGTCTCTGCCGTGCATGCGAGGGGGGAGGGGCGCATGTGCGGGGGTGCTCGCATTGCATTTGGGGATTCGTGCGTGCGCCAGGAGATCCTTTGCATAATTCAGTACCAAGTACCACTCACTGAGGGAAAAACTCACTTATTTGAAGCAGTAACCAAGAGAACTTTATGAGCATAAAACAGTTTTCCTTCCACTTGAAATGTCACATCAGACATATCTTTGTTATTTAGAAAATGAGGATCTGCATAGAAGAGAAAAAAAGGGAAAGTTTAATTAGGTTTCACTGTAGAGAAACACAGTAAGAAACCAAAATCCACCGAATAACTGCTGATTGAAGGTTAACTATGTTACCTAGGCGGGCTGGCAGTGTCTTTCTGATTTCAGGAATACTGGGGATGGGGCTGCTTCCATAGCAGTGACTAAAGATAGCTGCAAGATGCTGGCTGATTGAGTCATTCTGTGAAGAGACAAGTTAAAGAAACATATTATTCTGCTTTTATTATATAGAGGAGAGCTCTATATAATAGAAATAGAAAAAATAAGACATTTGAATTAATCACTCTGCCAAGGATGAATGCAATACTTACAGAGGGAAGAATAACCATATCTGCACTGACTCCTATACCTAAATCTAAAATAAATAAAATTCCTTTCTCAACCTACAGGTGGTATCTGTTTTTACCAAAGGCCTTTGAGTTGGAGGGTTCTGCACAGTATCTCTGTTGATCTTGGTACTTCCCTCATCTGGACAGGGAGCTCTGAGGTTGTTTCTGAAATTTGTTGGAGCTACTCTCCCAGTTTAGGATTCACAGACCAAAGTGCTCCTTCCACCACTGATCTTTACTTTCCACATAATTCCACCTATAAAAGATCCGAGGATCTCTTGTACTTAAGAAATATAAAATTAACTGAGCTGAAGTGTTTGCCATTTTTGTCTCATTCCAATCTCTGGAAAGAAATAATTGCTAATACCAGAAGAGGATTGATCAACAAAACTATTTATTTTGTAAAGATATTGGTGGTATTGAGATTTACATATTTCTATAAATGGAATATACTAAATTGTAAATTGTGTGTCCAGTTGTAGGACAGAAAGGGAGAGTTTAAAATATTACTAACGTGTGGGGGTGAATTTATGAACAAATGCCTTTATTAAATATCCACTCATTACAGATACACCAAAGAGAAGCTGCCATACTTCGGTCCTGTCATGACAGCTGACTCACTTGAAAAGTCAATCATGCTGGGAGTGATCAGCAGAAAAAGGAGAAGGGACCGCCCTTGTAACCATTGGCTGAACCCTATAAAGCAGTGGCCCCCAAACTTTTAGGCACCAGGAACCAGTTCTGTGGACTAGAGTAGGCTTGGTTTTGTGTGCTGCCTGCATCCCACAGAAGAGGCTTCACTTGTTTGCACAGCCAAGTTTTATGCCATGGACCGGTGCCATTCCACGACCAGAGGTTAGGGACCCCTGCTATAAAAGATGACACTGGGATGACCATGGCACATCTGAAGGAGGTGGTGCGAGACAGAGGGGCATGGAGAGTCCTGATTCATAGAGTGGCTGAGGATTGGACATGATTGAGTGGCTGATGACGACAATGACAGATCATTTAAGTTATTATTAGAATTAGGGCTTCTACTGCAAAAGAGAGCTTTTCCTTCTGGTCCCTGTTAGTGTTGTCAGTAAACAAGCACAAATAAATATAGCTAAGGGTAAGTGAAACACCTAGAATTAATTATGGTTTTCCAATCGAGATGGTATGTTTATTCTAACTGGCTTAATTTTCCTCCAGTATGTGATTGTGAACTGTGAGATTGTTCAGCCCTTTGACTTCTTTCACGTTTCTTTTTTTTTTTTTTTGAAAAGTTTTTCAGCTTTATTTCTTACACACATAACATAAAATGTACATTTTCTTATACATAATTAATTCTACATATACATGTTTTCCTTAAAAAAAAACAGTAAAATAAGGCATTTTAATTACATTCGGAATTGCTCTTCTACCCTTTCTTCCCTCATTTTGCAACAACCCTTCTTCTTCTCCTCCTCTTTCCCTTCCCTCCCTCCTCTCCTCTCCTACTTTCTCCTTCCTCCTCTCCCACCTCATCCTACTTCCCCTTCCTTTCCCCCACTCCTCTCTTCTTTCCCCCCTTCTCACCTCCTCTCCTCCTCCTGTCCCATACCCTTCCTTCCTCTCCTTTTCCCTTTCTTCCATTCCTCTCCCTCACTCTCCTCTTCCTCCTCTTTCCTCCTCTCTATTATGATGGTAATACTGATAGATAGAATAAATCTGAAAAGAAATTGAAAGAAAGTATATACTATTAGAATACAGGAGTTGCTCGGATACCAAACAAGGAGAACATTCCACAGCAAAAAAGACTTCTTTCACATTTCTGACTGAACTATCATTTCAGTGTCAGAAATATGCAGCTCTGAAGGTTGATTAAGGAGGAGGAGGATACCTAATGGATTTCTACATCTGAGTGCTTGCAACTTCTTCTTCAGAAGAAGAAAGTCAACAAATCCAGCTGCAGAATGGATGCAAGTGAATGAATGAACGACTACTAGGAAGTGCAAGCAACCTAACAAGCAATATGAGTATGGTAGATGACTCTTGACAATTGATACCTTTGAGATCTACCCTAGTAATCCAGTGCCAGTAGATGTCTTTCTTCGTATAGTGCATTATTGGCATGTCTTGCCCAGCCCAAAGATCACCAAAATGATATAAGTGTTTGAGATCTCTGGATTTCTGCATCAAGAATGATGTTAGGAAAGGAGGATAAGGAGCTGAAGTGTTGTGTATAGTTTTAGAATAGCTTACTTTGCTGGTTCTGAGGATTTCAAACATTAGTTTCAGTCCATCATTCACTAGCTCTTCATTGTATTCTTCTTCTTTAATGGTGACAAATTCCCTTAGGAGGTTCTGTACCACTGAATAACGAGACTGATAAAAAGTTGTTCGTAGTGACTCAATCCATACATGCAGCTTCCATGGGATCCCTGGAACCATTCCAAAAGAAAGAGGAAATATAATTTTATTAATAAGGGTGGACATTCAACTCATAAGAGGCAAATAGTACTCTGTATCAAATCAAATGTTTAGTATTAATGTTCTAATACAGGAGTGGGCAACTATGGCCCTTTTGCAACCTGTGGACTTCAACTCCCAGAATTTCTGAGACAGCCAAGCTGGCTCAGGAATTCTGGTAGTTGAAGTCCACAGGTTGTAAAAAGGCCACAGTTGCCCACCCCTGTTTTAATAGCACTAGAAATTTATTCACAGAGTATGACACAGGGTGGCACAGGGCGGTATAATATTCCAAAAAGATATATAAGAGATGTGATTATCTTTTAAGGATTACTATAAAAAAATAACAGAGCTTAACAGAATTAAGAACCTGCTTTTGTTTTATCTTTATGTGCATGGATGAAATGCTTAGGATCATGGATGCATGATAACGGGTCCCACACTGCTTTCACTCTGAAACTATCTATGCAAATGATCAGGATGGATTGTATGATGATTTATCTACGTTGCCACAAATCTGCTAATGAATAGACATCTGCATTGTTGCACAAAAGTATGCAGTCTATTCTAGTTATGTAGGAAGAATCTGAAGACATTTCCAGGCATGGTACCGGAGCAACTCCAAGACTATTCTAATCCTAGCACAGAATTATCAGGAATTACTCAAGGTCAGATAACACATTAGTTCAATCAAGTAGTGAGCTGCTCTATTTCTTCTTTTCTTTTTTCTTTTTATCAATTTGGAGCCCTACATATGATTTCCTAGGAAAGTAGACCGGTAGGTTTAATCCCACTTTCTGCAACTGCTGTTTAAGTTCTCTACTGTCCATGCTTCTGAATATCCCAAATCTAGCTGGTAAATTTTACAGTACCACTGAATACTGAGAAAAAAATATTAGTAGTGCTTCTATTTTCTTATGAAAAATCAACATCAATAAGTCTCTCAGTCTTCCCCAACCCCAAGAGTCTGAACTGCACTGGACTTCATAAAAGCATATCTGGCTCGCATTTATGGAAGTTCATCACCAACATGTCTTGACTCTCAAGGGCTTAAATGAAGCAAAGCCATGTTGGATTAACTGGAGAATTATTCTAACCAGAATCTAGTTGGAATCCCTACCCCTAGCTCCAATTCTAACCATAACCCAAGAGCAGGTACATCAGCAAATAAGGTTACTACAAAACAATATGGGTGAAACAGAGAATCAAGAAAAGATTGAAAAGGAAAGAGTGCAGAGAAGAGCAACATAGATGATTAGGGGACTGGAGGCTAAAACATATGAAGAACGGTTGCACGAACTGGGTATGTCTAATTTAATGAAAAGAAGGACTAGGGGAGACATGATAGCAGTGTTCCAATATCTCAGGGGCTGCCACAAAGAAGAGGGAGTCAAGCTATTCTCCAAAGCACTTGAGGGTAGGACAAGAAGCAATGGATGGAAACTAATGAAGGAGAGAAGCAACTTAGAACTAAGGAGAAATTTCCTGACAGTTAGAACAATTAATCAGTGGAACAACTTGCCTGCAGAAGTTGTGAATGCTCCAACACTGGAAGTTTTTAAGAAGATGTTGGGTAACCATTTGTCTGAGTGGTGTAGGGTTTCTTGCCTAAGCAGGGGGTTGGACTTGAAGACCTCTAAGGTCGCTTCCAACTCTGTTATTCTAAATTCTAAATCTGCTTCTTCCAAACTAAAATGAAGTGTTTCTTTTGCTTTTTCAGCTTGTCAGCAAAAATGAAAGGTGAAGAAAGAACTCCTACTTTTAAAATGAGAAATTTGCAAGAATGCTCTGTAGTTTTTTTCATACAAGAATAAAGATTAGAATTCAGATGCTGCTGTTTCTTCTTAAACATCATTTCAGTTCTAAGGAAAGAACGCAAAGCAGGGCAGAACTTCTATCCAAGTTTGAAAGTAGAAATAAGAAATCCAATCATATATGGCTTGTTATCAAATGACCCATTTTACATAGCAGTTTAAATGACTAATCTGATCTTCATCTCTGATTAGTCCAATATTCTTAATCTAATGTTTTCAAACTTAATTTAAAAAGATCTTGCACTGGACCGCATCTCATTTAAACTGCAAAAAACATTTGAGCAGATCATGTCCCCTAATAATGAGACGGTTCTTTCATTTTAATGTTCATTTAATGCATTTTCAAAAGGTCTGATCTCCTCTTTAAAGAGGAAGATTGAAACTCTCCAAAGTTTTAAGAACCAATTTTCCAGCACTTAAGAGGATTGAAGCACATGTGGCTGTTTCTTAATAGTCAATCTTTATTTCAGGACAATATATATTTCAGGATAATGGTATCAGTGCCAAAGCTGAAGTTTATTTATTGCCAAAGTATTCCCCTATTACTGTAGTTCAGTTATTTCACCAATAATGTATATTTTGCAGCACAGTCTACAGCATTAAGTTAGCATAATAAAACTGATTCTTCAGCTTTTTCCAAACATTCTTCCTGGAATAAATTAGAATGCAACTAAATTTTTACAGGGTACATTATCTTGTATGTCAATGGATAAAAAAGCCCTGCCTTAATGTAGCTTTTCTTTGCAGCAAGAATTAGTGTAGAGGTAGGAATATAAACTACGGTATTTTTGGGAGTATAAGATGCACCAGAGTATAAGACGCACTTTAGTTTTTTGGGAGGAAAATAAGAAAAAAGCTGATTGGTGGGTGGATCGGCCTCCTGGAATACCCAGAGGTGTTTCCAGAGGTGGATTTTAGCAACAGGTTCGTTGATTGTGAGCCCTGTGCCTTGCTTTTTTTCCCTGCCTCTGAAACTTCTGAAACTCTGTTTCAAAAAAATCTTTTTTTTCTGCTTCTGAAAGCCTCCGAAACAGAGCTTCAGAAAAAAGGCTTTTTTTCTGAAGCTTCTTTCAGAGGCTTTTATTCTGAAGGACTATCTGTACTCTGTTCAATCTCCTTTTTTTTTTTTTGGTATTGGTATATAGATTAACCTCTTCCGATCTGTTGGTTATTGTGTCATTCTCCAGATTTGTTAGCATAGTTTGGTTACTGATTTACTGATTCTTCTTTTGTTGCTTGCCATATTATTTTAGATAAAAACCTTTCAAAGGCTTTTTTTCTGAAGCTCTGTTTGGAGGCTTTTTTCCTGAAACTTCTTTCAGAGGCTTCTTTCAGCCTCTGAAATCTCTGTTTGCGAGACTGGGCGAGGCTACATTCAGAGTATAAGACACAGCAGATTTTCACCTTTTTTGGGGGGGGGGGGAAGGTGTGTCTTATACTACGAAAAATACAGTACTGCTTTCTATTTCTTTTCATTTCATTTCATTCTTTTTGCACTGTCTTTTTCTTTTCTTTTTTCTTTGTTTCCTTTTTCTTTATTTTATTTTATTTATATCCCACCTTTATTGTTTTTACAAATAAGGTGGCAAACATATACAGTATACTTTCCCCTTAAAGACCAAGATGGGTCTTTAACTCTTGGTCTTTTGCTTTCTAGCATGGTGCCTTAACCACTAGACTTTCTATTTTTAATTCTTTTAAATAAAAAATTATACCAAAACAAGCCCTGCTTTGTTCATTTCCTGAACTACTGCCATAAAGTTTTTTGTGAGGGTGCCCATCAGGAAGCCACTTTGTTCGGAATGCAGTAGCAATAGCAATAGCAATAGCATTTACACATATATACTGCTTCATAGTGCTTTTACAGCCCTCTCTAAGCAGTTTAGAGTGTCAGCATATTGACCCCAACAATCCAGGTCCTCATTTTACCCACCTTGGAAGGATGGAAGACTGAGTCAGCCTTGAGCCTGGTGAGATTTGAATTACCAAATTGCAGGCAGAAGGCAGTCAGCAGAAGTAGCCTGCAGTACTGCACTCTAACCATTGCGCCACCGGGGCTCAGTAGCGCAGATAATTACCATTATTTTGCAAGATCTTGCTTGCAGAAACCCAGACAATCACTAGATGGTAGCAAAGAGATTACAGAAGCCTTCTCTTTGCTGTCATCTAGTAGTAGTCTGATTTTTTTTTAACAAAAAAAAAGCCCTTTAAAATAAATCCAGCATTACATATATATATTTAATACACACACACAGACAGACATGTACAAGTGAGTTAAGGAATTTTTTCAGGTCTTACAATGATAAGGAGAGTCAAAAACAAAATCTTACCAAGTACTCTCAGTTCCATTGTGATATCGACATAGCCATGCTCGGCACTGTAATACATGGCCTCCTGTAATGCTTTCATTCTGGTTTTGCATAACTTAACTTGGCCCTCATTAGAACTTCCTTGGCTGGAAGTATCGCTTTCCACACCTTCTGCTAAAATCTCTTCCAGGGAGAGAACATCTCCCTTCGACTGCTGTGGTTGGGTCAACAGCTTGCGCAGGACATTTCTGTAAAGTAAAAACAAAAGGATCTGTAACTATAAGGTAAAGGTTTCCCTCGCACATATGTGCTAGTCATTCTTAATTCTAGGGGGCAGTGCTCATCTCCATTTCAAAGCTGAAGAGTCAGTGCTGTCCGAAGATGTCTCCATGGTCATCTGGCCAGCATGACTAAACGCCAAAGGCGCACAGAATGCTGTTACCTTCCCACTAAAGGTGGTCCCCATTTTTCTACTTGCATTTTTTTTATGTGCTTTCGAACTGCTAGTTTGGCAGAAGCTGGGACAAGTAACAGGAGCTCACCCCTTTATGCAGCACTAGGGATTTGAACCACTGAACTGCCAACCTTTTGATCAACAAGCTCAGCATCTTAGCCACTAAGCCACCGGATCTCTTCAGATCTGGAAACTATGAGATAACTCAGTTTACTCTGGTAATTTGGTTAGTAAATGCCTATGCCCACAAAAATAATTTTAACGATGCCAAGGAATCTTTCTAGACAAGCAAGAGAAACGCAAAGGTGGAATTTAGCAACATTATCTCTTAACTATTTTTGACTTTATTTACTGAAGTATTCACTAGGCCACATATACATTTACACTATAACCATACCTTGCAATTTAAAACAATCTTATTTGTTTTAAACTGCCACTAACAGCTGCATTCTGTGAATTGAACGTAAGGATACAGTGTGTGTCAGTGTGTGTTTACATTGAGATTTTTTATACTAATAACAGTGGTGGATCAGGTGATCTAGTAGCAGCAGCGGCTGGAGGCTCCGCCCACCTGCCTGGACGCAGAAGTGCACGCACGAACGAACCAGTAGCAAACTAAATTGAAACCCACTACTGACTAATAACTAATACAAATAACTAATACAAACTAAAGTAGAATGAGAAAGTAAAAAGTAAAAAAGAGAGATTAAAAAGCACAAAGTGCAAAAAAGTAATAGGAAGATAAAAACAAAAAAAGTAGAAAAAGATATTAAAAAGTTGGTTTTTGATCTTCACAGCAGGATTAATTAGAATAATATTTTAACCTCTCTAAGATTGTATTATGGTTTTCTCTTTTCTATAGTCTATCTTGTCTAAGCATCAAAGCCAGAAATCACAACTTCATTTTTTTCTTTTTATACAGAAAAATCCATAAGAGTTAAGGTTGTATATTTTGTCAAGGACTGCAGAAGATATACATTTTTTAAAAAATTCTAAATCTCTCTTGCAGGTACTCTCCTTGTTGCTGTTTTTTTCCTACCCCAAGATGCTAAAGCCTTTGGTAATTTGGGTGTTTTCTATTATTGTTTGAAGTTTGAAGGGCCAATGGTTCTCCATAAAAAAAATAATATAACAAAAGATACCAATTTGAAAATATAAATTTTGGTCCTGATGTTAGCAAAAATATGAATAGTTGGCTGAGATTTACAAAATGATTAAAAATGCAGTGATGCTAGGATACAGAAACTTGATGAATACAAATTGTATTAGGCTACAGAAATGTCCTGGCAAAACTACTGCTTCTATCATGTGACACCTGGTAAATGAAAAAGTAAAGGAGACACCATTCTCTGAGCTTGCACTGCAGTCCATAATCCACAGTGTCCTTTGTATGTTACTGAACCATTCAGAGGCCTTTAATAATCTCCTGTGAAAGAACCCAAGTAAATCCCTTGCTCCAGGTGCTGATATAAAGCACAGAAGGAAAAAGAGGTGACATCTCTTTTCCTATCATCCGTGGGGCACAACTGACTGCACTTACCAACCTATGCCTATGATTTACCTATGTCCATGAGCAGCAGCATGGCTGAAACAGTTCATGTCTTCATGAAGCGATGAGGAGATCCCATTGGCCTCCAGCATACTCAGAAGGGGATCAGCTCCTCGGCTCAGTAGCAAACTGACCAGCTCATAGTTGCCTAGAAATGCAAACAGTTGTATTGATGTTGTTTTTTGTAAAGTTGTAAAATAGCAGTTACTTTTCCTTCCTTCCTTCCTTCCTTCCTTCCTTCCTTCCTTCCTTCCTTCCTTCCTTCCTTCCTTCCTTCCTTCCTCCCTCCCTCCCTCCCTCCCTTCCTCCCTCCCTCTAATTTTTAATAATGGTCCTGTATATTTGATAAGATGTGGGGACCAAATCTCGCTGTGCATATACAGTAATGTGCAAAGGTTTGTATGCATACCATTATTTTCTATTATAGTTTCCGTTCCCCAAAAAGGGAGCAAAAATCATGCCAAGTGGATCTATGTGCATTCACGAAGACCACATATTATCTTGTGTACATACACTAAGTACAGTTCATCATTTCATAATCCCACATAGTCTCACTGACCCACTGAAAACAGGCTGCCAGGAACTGGCACGCCTATATTAAGTACAAAATATTTGGCACCTCTGAAAATATCGTTTCTTCCAAATTTGGGGGTTTTGACACTTCATAGTCAGACTGACACCCAAAGAGATATTGGAGGCAATTGTTTTAAGATTATGTGTCCATACCAATATTTCTCAACTTCAACATCTTTAAGATATGAACATTTCAATTCTCAGAATTCCACAGTCAGCCAATACTGGGAGCTGAAGTTGCTGTGGTTGAGAAACCTCTAAATAAAGATTAAGGATGAAAATGCAACACTTGCTGAGACTTGCCTGCTGCTGAGGCCAGTTGAAGTGGTGTCTCCGCATAGTTGTCTTCTCCACTGTTGACAGCAGAACCTTCAACATGGGCCCCTGCATCCAGCAGCAACTGTGAAAAATACCCAGAGAATTTAAAGAAGAAATGCAGGCAGGGAGACTGCTTATCACAGCACCTACTTTCCTTGGTTGCGGTTGTTGTAAGACCTACAGTAAGGTTACTAGATGTGGACTGCAACATTCCAGATGATCAGTAGATGGCAGCAAATAATATTTGTAAGCCTCTGCTACTCACTAGTGGTTATCTGAAATTTTGCAGCCCAGATCTGATAGTCCTAACATACACCATTTTTGGAATTTAATTCACCAACTCTAAAAGTTTCTCTCTTTGTTTATTTTTTAAAGCTCAGGTAATTTTCAAAGAGACAGCTGTATGTCAGATGCACGAAAACATAACATTTCCAGCTATTTCTAAAAAAAAAAAAAGTGGCACCTATGGAAAATCATTTGGAAATAGGCTTAGAATTCAGAATTATTCCTAAATGTTTGTATCTATTTTTGGATTCATGGCCTCTGGCTGTTTTTGTCTTCTCCAATCTCACTAGCTGAGCACCATTCCATAAAGCTATTTGGATGGACTCTCTTCCAATCAGTCCATTATAATAAGATATGAAACTGAAAGAAAGAAGCAGCCTGCACCTGTTTTTGTCTGCCTCCATCCCAATCCCTTCTGTTTTGTGTCCCTTGTCTTTTGGACTGTCTGAGGCAGAGGCATACTTCTTATATATGTATACCACTTTGGCTTGAGAGAAGTGTTTGCAATGAGGATGTCCATGGACAGCTTTGTGTCTGTACCCACAAAATTTTCACAAGGCCTCCAGGGCAGGGGTGAAATCCAGCAGGTTCTGGAGAACTGGTAGCGGAAATTTTGAGTAGTTTGGAGAACCAGCAAATACCACCTCTGCTGGCTCCAGAGTGGGATGGGAATGGAGATTTTGCAATATCCTTCCCCCAGGAGTGGGGAGGGAATGGGGATTTTGCAGTATCCTTCCCCTGGAGTTTTTTTTTTTTTTAAATTTATTTATTTATTTATTTTTAATTTGATTTATATGCCGCCCTTCTCCGGAGACTCAGGGCGGCTTACAATGCGTTAAGCAATAGCCTTCATTCTTTTGTATATTTTATACAAAGTCAGCTTATTGCCCCCACAAAATGGGTCCTCATTTCACCTACCTTAGAAAGGATGGAAGGCTGAGTCAACCTTGAGCCTTGGAGAGATTCGAACCTGCAGTAATTGCAGGCAGCTGTGTTAATAACAGGGTGCTTTAAACCACTGTACTATCAAGGCTCTTGACAGAATGGAGTGCAGTCAGAATGGAGATTTTGCAGTACCCTTCTCCTGCCATACTCACTAAGCCACACCATGCCCTCCAAGCCACAGAACCGGTAGTAAAAAAAATTTGGATTTCACCACTGCTCCAGGGCCCTGTACCCTTTTTCCCGCTTTTCCAAGCTAAGCAGTTTCTGATTCCTTTTACCAGGAAGACAGCTTCCTATCTCCTCCCTTCTTCCTACCCAAGACTGCTTTGAGGAGGGAAGGTTGGTTTATGTACTGTATCTCTCTGCCTGTTCATCCACAACAGTGCAAGGTTGTGTCTTGCTGTCCGTGTCTATATGAAATAAGTGTCTGGAGACTGTACGTTTTGTGTGTGTGAAGATAGTTCTATATCTTTCAGTACATACACAAATGCATGCCAATAAATGTGTCCGATCAGGTGCCTTGGCACTTTATGTATCTTTCATCTTGCAAAGCATTGTCTATCCCAGTGAAAATATCCAAAAATTAATGAGTACGAAAGAAATGCTTTGTTTCTGAAATAATTGGTGGTGCTTCCTCTCTCCTAAATTTGCATTTATGAATTGTTGCCAATTTCTCTGGGAAAAAGTCGGAAAAAGGCATTTTATTTATTTATTTGTATCCACCTGATTATTTTTATAAATATCTCAAGGTGACAAACATATCCAACATACTTTCCTCTTCTTATTTTCCCCACAATGATAACTCTGGGGGTGGGTGGGTGAGGTGGCTGAAAGAGAATGGATAAAATATATGACCGGCCCCAAAATGCCCAGCTGGCTTTAATGGCTAAGGTGGGACTAGATCTCAGAGTCTCCTGGTTTCTAGATAGTTCTCTTAACCACTAGACCAAGCTGCCTCTCATTGCTAGTGAGAACATATGTGCTTCGAAATGGAGGCATATTTGGCATCAAATGCAGAATAGTGCCTCCCGTGTTCAAGCAATCTACAAAATCCCAGGCAAAATGAATTTTCATCTTGTTAGTGATGCATTATGGATCTCCAATCATATTCTTTTCAGGTTGCATGTGAAACTTTAATAACTTGTCTTTTGCTGACCTGGACAACTGAGATATGGCCATGTAATACAGCAAAAGTGAGCGCAGTCCAGTGTCGACTATCAGGATGAACTGATGGGTATCGAGATGAACTTCCAGGAACCTGAGAAAAAGGGATAAATGTTTATTGGTTGCAATTCTTCTTGTTGTTAAGATCCTAAAAAGCATTTGAGAATAGCACAACCCTGGTAAATTGCAATCCTTGGAAAATTCTGCCAACCCCAATCAGTGTGTTTAATTCTTTAGACTGGTTTGTTGGTTTAAAATGCATCTGCTAGTTTTCTTTAGAGGTTATTCTTGCAGAGGGAAAAGAATTTATTCTTTCAATTTTTGCATTCTTTTGCATTGTGACTCATTATCTCATCTACAGCAGGTATTGTTGCTTTAGAATCCATAAACCACTATCACCATCATTTCTAAAAAGAAAGAAATTTCTCTCCAAACCTATTCAGCAAATTATTATATGAACCTCAAAATATAATGTTGAATTTATATTTACTGACAAAGAAATAAAGGGAGACTAGTATAGATCTATTTCGAGCTATTTAGCTCTCGTCAGCTAGCCAATAAATAGCTAAATGCTTGAAATAGCTTGAAATAGATCTATATTAGTCTCCCTTTATTTCCTTGTTGGTAAATATAAATTCAACACACACACACACACACACACACACACAATAGTTCGGTGTGAAAACGACTGCCTGTGAAGACTTCTGGATTGGGGCTGAAAGGTGAAAGTGGAAGCAGTATGCTCCACCCCATATTTGGGTAGATTAGGTTGCCCTGATAAAAAACACTCAAAATACAATATTTCACTTGGCAATTATTAAATAAGAATCCATACCCATTTCTGGAGCTGATTTTCACTTACTGGTATATCCAGATTTGCTCCAGCATCAATCAGCATCTGCACCATGGCTTCATCTCCAGCAGAACAGGCATACATGAGTGGAGTCATACCCTTTAAGAACACAGTACACAGTCAGTTATTTTATTTCCAAAAGCAAAGCTCAGAAACAGAATGTTGGGTTCTATATATTCTACATAAGTACATTTGTTTCGTCGCACTTTATAATACATCTATGTTATCCATGTATGATATACTTTGGCATAAATATTTTTTTGTTCTGATGAACTTTGGAAGTAGAATGTTCCAATGTTCCAAAGTTCTAGGCATCGAATTAATTTCAGTGTAAGGATTTATACTGATTCTCCTGCAAAAATGCAACGTTGCAAATGATTGTTTTCCTTCTCTTTTTTTTGTCTGTGAGACATAAAATGAACACATTCACACAACACATGAAAGCATAAACACAGATTAATAACAGAAAATTGCAATGTCAACATAACACATTGGGTTATGAACTGGCTTCAGAGGTGGGCAGAAGTGAGTATCAGAAGACATGCTATGAAACACTGAAGCAACATTGGTTTACAGCTACTATATTTACTTTACAAATTTACTTTGTCTATAAATCTTTACAATGCCTTCATGATATCGGTCAGATTAATGAGGCTTCTGAAATTCTTCTATTTCCCCTTACAAATTTAGTCACTGCCTTCTATTGACTGAAGTCTCCCATAATGAGCTTTAAGGAAAAGGAAGAGAATCACACATGCACCTAGTTTTGCTAAAATAACTAGAATCAGTTAAATGCTCCTAGTGCTGAATGATGCAGACTATCAGAGTAGCCCTGAGTTAACCTGTAGTAAAAACGTTTACATGCTGGTTTGGAGAAATACTCTTTCCCCAATACTCTACATATTAGCAATAGCATTTAGATTTATGTACCTCTATATAGTGCTTTTATTCTAAGCAGTTTAGACTCAGCATATTGCCCCCCAACAATCTGGCTCCTCATTTTTATCAACTTCAGAAGGATGGAAAACTGAGTCAACCTTGAGCCTGGTGAGATTCGAACTGCCAAATTGCAGGCAGCCGGCAGTCAGCAGAAGTAGCCTGCAGTACTGTATTTTAACCACTGCGCTACCATGGCTCTTTTTCTATGTCTTTCTATGTCTATGATTGTAATAACCTAAACTTTGGATTTTGATCTTCCTCATCTATATCATGAATGTTACAGAACTGATTTTTATATACCTGATCATCCATTGTATTAACACCTTCGGGTCCTAAGGCTTCTATAGCTTGGTTAATCAGATCAGTCCTTCCACAGTTCAACATTCGAAACCCCAGATCCTGCTGGAATTTTTCAGTAGCAGCCTTTGCATCCATTCGCCGGAAGGAACTAAAGCAGCATTCTGGCCTGTGGAAGTGTTACAACCAAACAGTTCATTAATATTATTATTAATATTATTGCTACGGTCCTATATCCCAGCATATTGTAATCTTGCGTTCACTAAGGAAGAAACAGATATAAATGAAAGACATAGAATTATTTTTGCATCCTATCATTCCTGCTACAGTATTTGTCTTCCTCACTATTAATTTGAGAACTGTTTTACATTTGATATGGTAGAAATCTGAGATGGCATAAAGGATTGTATTATTTCAGACTTCAGATAAAGAGATCATGTTTCTGTTCTGACCTAGGCTTCCTTAGAAAGTATGCAGCACAATCTTAGTCCCAGCAAATCTCTTTAATTCATATGGCTGTGAATTATTGTCATTCCCAGTCTGAAGGCTTCTCAAACAGTCTTTCAGGGCAGTGTTTGCAAACACCCACCTTATCTCCCTTGGAATGTTGCCAGAGAACTAATTGCCACACGCAGGGCAAGGCCAAATTTAGCACAGAATCAAACAGAACTTTCCCAAAGCTTTTACCAACCAGATGAACTAATTGCTTCCTGCAAAAACTCATGTCCCATTCACTTCTCTTTTATGTCTTATGGGAGGGGCCAATCATCTCCAAGCCTTACTCCCAAGTCGACCCTGTTTTCTTAATTGTTCCTGTCTTCTGGCAGCTCTGCGTATGTGCACACTGGGAACAGGCTCCTGCTGTTGTTCTGTCTCGTTGATGTCAGATTCTGGAGACTCAGGAGGCAGCAAAGAACTACCAGATGGCCTTGGGCCCCTCTCTGCCTCTGACTCAGAGCCCTCATCTGAGTCTTCCCCAGACTCCAGGACTGGCCCACATTCCTCCCCAACCTCCTCACTGTCTGAATCTGCTGCCAGCTCTGCTGGCCGCTGGTGGGCCACAACAGTTTCTAAATGATGTTTCTAACTCAAATTTCCTACAAACAGGCAATAGTTTTAGCTTCCATTGTTGTTGATCATTTACAGGAAACATTCAGAAGAGGCATAATTCCTCTTGTAGGCTGAAAAGTTACAATCCTATCATTCATGCTCATCTCACTTGATCATGTGTAAATCAGACTAAGACAGATGCTTTGTTAACCATTTTGTTAACAGATGACCACTATGCAGAGAATTTATATGGCTGGCCACTCACTCTCAGCAATTCTGGCACCTTACAAAAAATAAATGCCCACTATACAAACACCCTAACCCTAATCTCCAGGCAACAAAAAAAAATCAATCTAACAAGCCACTTGATGGGCTCCTTCCCACTCTGAGTTCCCCAGGCCTGTTTCCAGGACCTTGAGAAAGAGTGTCAAAGTGGGGGCCAGTCTAATTTCCATGGGAATGTTGTTTCAAAGGGAGGAAGTCACCAGGAGAAGGGATCATCAAATGGATATTCTACAGCATCTTCAGAACGATCTTATCATGTGGATGCTATAGCACACACTACAGAAAGATTAGGGTCCTATTGTTCCCATTGCCCATTTGAAGCCACTGTGACCATATCCATCCCTTTGGTCCCTAGCCATTGTTTTTCAGTCTTTGGGTAACAGGAGGGTCTAACTGTGCCAGACACCAATCCCTCCCATTTTATTTGCCAGATTTGGCAAGTAGCTGCGCAGCTGCCAGGCTGGGTGAGATAGCAAGAGAAGTATGTATGCACTGAGTGAGTCTGTATGAGTGCATGCATGTGAGCATGGGGAAGGGCTCTTGATGCACAAGTTCTTCTATCTTTGTGTCAGGCTGAAACTACAGATCAATTAGTAGGAGTTGATCTACAGGGCTGGGTAGATGCAATTTTTACTTGTGTCCAGTAGGCTTCAGGAAGACAATGGGCATTGTTTCAATGCCCAGGCAGAATAATGGTTGCAAGTGCAGTCAGCACATTTTAATGTCAACCTACAGTTGTCTTCCATATTGTCAAATTAACTTTAGTCTTGCTGTGTGGTCATCTCCCAATAGGTCTTTTATATGGATAGATTCATTTGACACTTTCTCCTCTATGTGCAAATTGAGGTTGTTTGGTCTTTTTCTTTTTTTTTTACTGACAGACCTTGATGAAATTATCAAAGCTTTTTTCTCTCTAAACAGATGGAGTACTTACGTTTTAATTGTTAGTGTTGCATATGACTAATTTTGTTTCTGATTGCATCAGATAAAGCAGTTGAGGTTAGGAAAACAATATGGAGTGCTGATGCCAAGATAGCAGATTGGGAAATTCCAATGTGTGACTTTTGTTTATTCTAAACTTTTGACAGAAATCCATTTGTTTCTTAAAAAGCATTTACTTAGATTCAGCACTTTTGGAAATGCTAGACTGAAAGACTTGGAAGAAAGAAATTTTGCACTGTTAGCCCATTTCTGAGCAGTTAAAGAAAAATGCTAACGTTCTGTCCAATGCATTTAATTTAGCAATCTTAAAATTTGTATTTGTTGTATTTGTATTTGTTTGATGCCACCTGACTGCAACTGACCCTTCAATAAAAAACATTGTTACACTTCAATGCATTTTTCTTCTTATAATAACTACTTTTCATAGTTTTTCAGAGATTCTTGAGAGTGCTTAAATGACTTTTCAGAAGCCATACAGAATTATTAAAGAGTTAAAGATTTTAACTGAAATCTTTCATGCCTAAAATATACTAATATACGTAATACTCCAAAGTGAGTATTCATAAATATACAGTTAGCCTCATCCTCAAAATAATTTCCTATAAATATTGAGATTTTGAAGAGGGATAAATATTGAGATTTTCAAGTGGTATTTAAAGATTAATATGATAAACATATGACACCAAGACAGGAAACAATGGTGGCAAAACCAGTAGAATAGATAGCAATTGGACTGTGGAAGGAAGCAGGAAGCAACTGACTGTTTGTCATTAGTTTATACAGTCCATACTAGAACATTCCCTGCCATAATGTTAAAGGTCAAAGAACAGTAGAACACCCTAAGAAGAGCTGTACTGAATCACATGGAAGGCCCAGTTAATCCATCTTTTTGTTTCCACACTGGTCAACCACAGTGGTCAACCTAGCTACCACTAGGATGCTAGTATCCAAGTATCCTAGCCATCATGGATAATCAGGGATCTGTAATAACTCCACAGATATTATTTAAACCTTTATGGGAGAGTGGTGGAAAATTAAGGTTTTTTGGGGGAAGGAAGGACAGAAATGAATTAAAGCTTTTTTGGAGGGATAAGGGAAATTAAACCTTTTTCGATGAAATGAATTGTTACTATTTTTTTTTTTTTTTTGGAGAGAAGAGGGAAATGAAACTTTTTTTTGAGGGAGGAAGGAAATAAAAGTTTTGTCTTTTTTTGGAGGGAAGCACTCCTTTGTACACTGGAGGCTCTGGGATCTGGAGCAGATTGGCTACCATTTGCAAGGCTGTCATGGGCAAAAGGCACAATCTTGCCACCTTGGCTTGACTGCAGCCGTGAGGGTAGCTTGGCACTGCTGTAACACAGACTGAGAGGGAATGTTAATGTCCGTCATGTGGTGCTCCTGCTCTGTCCGTGCTGTGAAGGCACCGAGCAATTCTCACTGCTGCAGGTAAACTGAGGCAATAAATTTGTGCAGGATTACTTGTGAGTTGTTAGTCTGTAATTTTATGATGATTAGTGATTACATTTATTATTATTATTATCATTATCAATCATTATCATTATCATTATTACTCAATTTAAATCATTTTGTGTGCACTTGACTTTTTACCATGTGCATAGGTTTAATGAGTGCATACTTTAGAAGGAATATGTGTTTATACTGCTATTTTATCTGATTAATGCAATTCATTCGTTCGTTCATTCATTCGTTCATATAGCACCAGCTCTTTATGATACATGTAGGTATCCTGTCAAAATCATGACTGGCAGCCACCAATAGTTGACAGTGCAATTAACATTGCATTGGGAAAGAGCAACAAAGATGATTAGGGGACTGGAGGCTAAAACATATAAAGAACAGTGGCAGGGATTGGGTATGGCCAGTCGCAAAAAGAAGAACTCGGAGGAGGGGGGGACACATGATAGCAGTGTTCCAATATCTCAGGGGTTGCCACAAAGAAGATGGGGTCAAACTATTTTCCAAAGCACCAGAAGGCAAAACAAAAAACAATGGATGGAAACTAATCAAGGACAGAAGCAACCTAAAAATAAGGAGAAATTTCCTAACGGTGAGATCAATTAACCAGTGGAACAGCTTGCCTTCAGAAATTGTGGTTGCTCCATCACTGGACAACTTTTAAGAAGACTGGATAACTACTTGTCTGGAATGGTATAGGGTGTCCTGTTTGAGCAAAGGTTTGGAGTAGCAGACTTCCAAAGTCCCTTCCAACTCTGTTATTCTATTGTTCTGTTAAAGTTTTACTGTTCGTGAATTTGGCCAAACAGTTTTAAAAATCAGTAGCCGCTGATTCAATTTGTGGAAATGGATTTTATAGTTTTAATTATCCGTAAATTTCTCCTGACATTCTTACCATTCTGCTTAATATATAACCCTTGGTGAGGTACGTTGGCTGAAAGTGAGCTAAGTAAAATAAATAAGTTAAAGAAAGCGTACAGAGCATGGCTTCATGAATTGCTTACAAACTGCTTGGTCACAGAGGGCATATTTACTTTCTTCTGCTTAACAAACTAATATGCTATGTACGTGTGTTTCTGCTTTGTGTGCATGTGTGCCCTGAGAAGTATTGAGAAGGCTGCACACATTCTGCAATGGATCACGTGACCAAAAAAGTGAGGGTTTAAAGTAGAACAGCAGCATTTCTGAGTTACTGTTTCCAGCTGCTTGTAACATATAGTAATGCACTGGGGGATATATTTTTTTTCCTGGATTTCTTTTCTCTGCAGTTCCAATCAAATCCAGCCTATTAAAAAAACATGCACAATCATTGTTTTGCATGCTCCTGTCATAGATAATTTGTCCCGTTCTGTTCTGATTTGGGAGAGTTTTCCTATTGGTAGACAGTTAGCCAGAGGGCAGTTGGTATCAAACTCTTTTATATAATTTCCTTCCAATATTTTGTTGGTTTGAAAAGAATAAAAATATCGATCCTGATGCAGACTCTTCAGGATGACAGTGGTTATTTCACTTAATCCCATTCTCTGATTTCTGTTATTTAATCATTACCAATATTTTCTTATTTATGACTGCTCTGTTTGATCAAGAATTTTTTTATATTTGGTAAAAGCCTCTTCAAAATCCAAGTCAAGGTCATCCTCATTTCAAGGTCATCCCTCTGTACACTCCGAAAAAAACCTCTAGAGGCTATTGCAGCCTAATTTTACCTCACAGAAGCTATGTTAATGCTCTTTCTATGTGCCTGATCATTTCACCTTTAAAAATACTGTCCTTCAATTATTCTTGAACAAATTGTGATTTATCTTTGAGGTCACGTCTGGTCATTCACAATAACTCCAAGGAGGAGCTTGTCCCATTTTAGATGATTATTTTTTTGGTTTGGTAGTTTTGATTGCCAAGAAAAATGCTAAAACTTATAAATCAACAGATCATGTGCCTTCAGAAATAATACTGACACAGATCCCATTACAAACAAATCAGTCTTCTGGCATGTACATATAAAATATATTTAAAAACAGCAGCCTTAATTCAAATATATTGTGATTAAATGTAGGTGGACTATTACAAATACACCACCTACTTCAATTGTCGAGGTTCACAGTCCAGTCCAGGTAATAGCAGCCTAGCTGTCTGTCGGATATCATCACTGTCTACAGTTAAACTGCGCCGGTGCTCAGCATAGGTTATAGCTACTCGCATCCATTCCATCAGAGGGGGAAGAAGCATGAATGGCCTGGAGAAAAAATAAGACATCCATCACACCTCATGTTAAGATCCATTTTATCTAGGAATATTAATCATGTATCATACAACTTCTTCAAAACCCAAACTTTCTTATTTCAAAATAACTTTACTTAATTATATCAGTGGCACCTACTTTGAAGTAATCATGTCCTCTTTAGTAAATATAGTCACACAGAACACGTTGGCTAGGATATAAAGTAATTAATGGGTGCCCTACTTTTATATTTCTTTTTGCAGATAATGAATGACATGCCAAAGTGCCATAAAAACTGGAATATAGCCTCTAGGACATCTTCCAAACTTGCTATTGAAGGGAAGCAGGATAAGTAACATTGGCAAGAAAGAACGTAAAAATTCTGCTCCCTTTTGTTAGTCTTACATTCACTGTGTTTCTCGATGGGAGAAGTATATGCACATGATTCTTGATTTACAACTGTAATTGAGCCTGGAATTATAGTCCTAAACTCATGCCAGTTGTTAAGTGGGTCACCATGTGACCACACCCAATTTTGCAACCTTTTTTGGGGCATCATTAGTAAGTACAACAGTTGTTGCGCAAATCCATTGTCTGCAACAGGTGTTTCTTTGAAAGAAACAGGAACGAAACATGGTTTTTGGTAAAAAATGTTCTAAAACATGATTACGTGACCAAAGGATGCTGCAAATGGAGGTAAATGTGGACCGACTGCTGAGGGTCCAAAATGTGATCATGTGACTGTTTGGCTGGTGGTTGTGAGAATTTAGAATCTGGGTCATAAGTAACCATGTTAAGGTCCATTATTACTTCGAAGGATGACTAAGCGACCAGCCCTAACTTGAGGACCATCTGTTCTCTGGGAAACATATCAGGGAAGTCTCCTGTGGGTATGTTTAAAGTTCTTGCCCACTTCCCCATAACTTTGTCTCCATGGCCATTTCATACACTTTGCAACAATCAAATATATTTCACAACAATCAAATATATTTTTCCAGATGCAGAACAATTTTGCACATGATGTCTCATGCATCAGATTTCTGCAACTTGACAACCATTCAAATGTGTGAATTTTAACTTCCAGAATTTTAGTTTCCATGACCGTTGCTGAACATTCTGGAAGCTGAAGTTCACACATCTGGATGGTGTTCCAATTGTAGAAGGCAGAAAATCGGATATCCACTTCACAGAGAACTGAGATAGCAAGAGAATGTGCTACAAGCTGGGAGTTCACATAATCTGTTTAAAGTATTGCTTCAGCCATTAAGTTAGTAGCTAGCTAAAGGCAAGTCAACTCTTTAAAGAAGAATCTCTTTGACTCATTTTTCACAGAACTGTGGTAAACATTATTCAGTGTTGAGATTCTTCGATACCTTTGATATTTCTCTGAACTCTGAACATCCATAAAAACCCATTTGTGACAGTATGTATAAAAACGAGTGGGCTATTAAGAAAATAAGCTGATAGCATGAAAGACAAATCACATTAAAAATAATGATGAATAATAACATCTATGACTGGAGCTCTCTTTTTAAGCCTTTCAGTCTTTCAACTTTCTGCTCATCAGGAGCCTACCATTTACCATTTTGCCACAAGAAAGGCATGTTTTGTTCAAATCTGCTTTTTGAAAATAGAGTGGCTTCTGCCGGTTAGACTTTCAACTAATGAAGTTAATCTTATTGACTCATGCTTTTCCAGCACAGCTTCACCAGTCATTTTGTCCAAAGTATTGCCACTGCCATTACAACAAAAACAGTATATGTCTATTTAGTTCCATTTATTTTTCCACCATGCATCTAGGTAGCAACATCAAGATGACTTAGCATAATAATGAAAAGGTAGAATGTGAATTAGAAGTAGGTTATAATAGCACAAACACATACCATCCTGAAAGAAGATAATGGCAAGCCCCTTTTTATTTCGTTGCCAAGAAAATTGGTTTATGTATCTGATGCATAACTAGGAATCAAGTTCTATCCACAGTGAAAAAGTGTACGGTTTTCGAGGAGGAGCTGAGACAGCAACCCATAAACAGTATTGTTAAAGTGCTGTATGACTTATAACAACCTCACAAGTAACAAACCAATTGATTTAAAAACAGGTCTCCCATCCTTTAATCAAAAAAAGATTCTTGTGGTGGTTTCAAAGAACCACAAATGATTCTTTTCTTTTTTTATAAAAAGTTTCATTTTTTATTTTTCAAAATACGAACATTCCATCTTTCCTTACACAGTGTGTTGTCTGGATTCAAATATGTCTGTGTGCCAACCTTCAACATTTACAACATCATTCACTTTAATGTAATTCTCTAATTTTAAAATTATAGTGTATTAAACAATTAAACATTATAAACCTATTCGTTTTTCCTCTTAACATGTCTTCTAGTAAAAATACAACAATAATAGCATTACACATAATTATTCTCCTCATCCTAATACTAACAATTATCATCTTATTTATACCTCTATCTTAACATATTTTCTATTCTTCTTTAATCTTCTTTTATTTCCAGTTCCCCTTTTTACTCTCTAACCATTGATGTAATACTTTCCATATCATATAATATTCAGTTTGTTCTTTCTCCTTAATTGCTAGTGTTAATCTGTTCATTTCTGCACATTCTAATAGAAATCTCTTCACTTTTCCAATGTTGTGTAAATACAATTCTAGCTGCCGTTAGAACATGGATAATTAAATAAGTATTCTCTTTATTATAGCTTTCGGGTAAAATCCCCAGCAAAATTTTTCTGGTTTTAGCTCAATATGTTGCTTTGTCCTCTTTTACAACCATGTCCTTATTTTTGTCCAATATTTTTATGGTTCAACACATGTCCACCACATATGATAGTAAGATCCAGGTATTTGGTGGCTCTTCCAACATTTAGTTGACTTATCTTTAAACATCTTTGCCAACCTCGCTGGTGCAAGGTGCCATCTATAAAACATCTTATACCACAAATGATTCTTAGGGCCATTTAATCTAATTTAAGAAGTGGTGTTTAGCAAGATATGTGAACTCAGCCCTTATCTGAGGGCCATGCTCAGCAGATATGCTATTGGCAGCACCTGCCTGTGACAAATGACAGGAACCATAGGGGAGAAATTGGAAGACCATTTCTCAATGCAAATATCCATCTGAAATGCATGGGATATGCTGGAAGATCTGATTACATATAGTTCCCCCATGTATGAAAGGTAGTTGGTGTTTCAAACGTACCCTCCGAAGATTTAATAATTAGAAAGATATTAGATTGCGCCAAGATGGATAAAATGTCATTGGAACTGAAAGGACTGATGGATTCGGACTTTTACGTAATATGGGAGAAATGATATAATTGGATTGAAGATGGAAAAAAAAGGGAAATAACAGATAGTAGATTTTGTAAAATTATATAGAGTATAGAAGAACATTAATGTTCTTGGAGCCTTGGTAGTACAGTGGTTTAATGCACCCTGTTATTAACACAGCTGCCTGCAATTTCTGCAGGTTCGAATCTTACTAGGCTCAAGGTTGACTCAGCCTTCCATCCTTTCTAAGGTAGGTTAAATGAGGACCCAGTTTGTGGGGGCAATAAGCTGACTTTGTATAAATATACAAAAGTATGAAGGCTATTGCTTAACGCATTGTAAGCCGCCCTGAGTCTCCGGAGAAGGGTGGCATATAAATCAAATAAAAAAATAATAATAAAAAATAAAAAAAATAATGTGATGGTATGTAAATGGTCACAGCCATGCACAAGAGTTGAATAAGAATTGTTTAATTATTAAAACCCAATAAAAAATAAAATGTAAAAAAAAAGAAATGAAAGGTAGTTGGTGACTCAAGGAAATAAAATACAGAGGAGAGATGGCTCTAAATATGACTGAAATAGAGGTGTTTTTTTCTGACAATGCTCAAGGTGACATATTCTAGAAAGTAATTTAGCATCCACATGGTACAACAAGAGCACATATTAGAGTCTCTTGAAATTATATCAGATATTTGCACAAATGGGTCATTACTTAGGCCTGTTTCAATATCTCCCGTCTGGTCTTGTTAAGGGAAATGATTGTTGGGCTGCAACAGTCAAGAGGAAACAAACTGGCCAACTGATGGCTTTACAACAGTGATTTCGGAACTGCAGAAGCCACTTGGATCATCAGGGAGCAAAGGCCATAAAACTGTTATTGGGAATTACACAGATTGAGGGGAATTGTAGTGCTATGAAAATGGTCACCTGACAAAATGCAAAATGTAGCTGACACATGACCAGGACTGTATGCAAGAGTCATCCTAATGAGGCTTCAGGGATGGAAACAGTGCATGTGTGGCTCTTAAAAAAACTGATTGTAAAATAATATAAAGTAAGAGAAATCTCTTTCTCTTACTTTAAGTCATGCCTAGCATGCAATGACTTTGTTGGGGATAGTCTTGTATTGTGCTTTTTTTCAATGGCATAATAAAAAGTAGATGCATATATAAATCTGAACAACTGGATATATACAGTCACTGCTTGCTAAAATGTTAATTTAAAACTAGTTTGGGCTTGAAGTACTGTTGGAAGCACTACAGAAACTTGAAAACCAGTTTAACCAGAGATGCCAATGACAAAATGCAAAAAAAATGAGGGTGTATAAGTACATATTAACAGTATTAATACAAAGTCTTTGTAGTCTTAGCCTCGACGGTAAATCTACAACTCCTCTGTTTAATTCTTAAACTAAAAGTTAGGAAGGTAAATAGAAAGATAATCTGTTGGGATGATGTTTGTTGTATTTAAGAAACATGTCATTACCATTCTATAAAGATGCTGGACTTGATTCAGAAAATTAAATATCTTTGAATTGGTTTGGGGCAATTCCGTTCCTGAGAAACAGGAAAGCGTCTTATTCATCCTTCATCAGGACATATATTAGCATATGCTTGCTGCATGAAGGCTGATAGCTGCTTTGTGTCTGCCCGTTTCTTCTTGCATCAATCTATGTAAAACACATCATATATATGTCGAGCTGCGTCCGCTGCTCAACACACGAGCCGCAGACAAAAGCCGAAACTGCGGAAGTGAGGGAACCTGGGTGGGCGGCAAACAGACCTGATGCCGTGAACCGCAGCACGGGGGAGGGTGATGGGAGCAACAAGAAATGAAGACACTGATGGTGGTGGTGGCACTGGGTGATTGGGACTGGTTGAATCCAGGTGCTGTCAGATGACGTCGGGAAGAGCGGGGAGCGACGAGCAAGTGGCTCGTTTTATCCAGACCGCTGAACAGCTGAGACAGCCGACGCCGAGCACCTAGGTGGGTGTAGGGGCATGGCCTTGCCTTGAAAACGGGCACTGAGAGGCAGAAGCTCTCAGTGCTGACTTTGAATTTGTAAAGTTCAGCTTGACTTGTAGCCGGCTTGTAGTGAGAATAAACCCATATCTGACAAACATTCAACAAATGTCAAGTTATTTGTGAGGGCTCAGCACAAGTGTGGCCAAGCAGCTGAGAACATACATATGCAAGTACTTCCCCCTGTTGTGGCCCGCCAGTGGCCAGTGGATCTGGCAGCAGATTCGGACAGTGAGGAGGTTGAGGAGGAACATGGGCCAATCCTGGAGACTGGGGAAAGCTCTGATGAGGGCTCTGCGTCAGAGGCAGAGATGGGGCCAGGGCCATCTGATAAGTTGTCAGCTGCCTTTGGAGTTGGACATCAGTGAGGCAGAAGAACAGCTGGGTCCTGTTCCCAGTGTGTGCATGCACAGAACTGCCAGAAGGGAACAGGTAAGGAACAAGGGTCAACTCATGAGTAAAACCACAGGTGGATGGTGAATGGCTCTTCCCATAGGGAATAAAGAGGAGCGAAGGGGAGGGGAGTTTGCAGGAGACAATTACTTCATTTGGGTGAAGATCTGTTCCTGCATTCTTGCCAAGTATTATCAGTTACAGTGTGGAGTCTGAAAGACATCGGCCTGGCCACTCTCCAAGCCTGATAAAGGTCAGTAATTGTGAACTATCTTGAAAGACTGTGGGAGAGGAAAGACTTTGCTGAAGAGGAATTCACTGTAAATTAAATAAAAGGGGCTTATCAGGACGATGACTTGGCTTTGTGCTGCTGGGGAAGCCTAGGTCAGTACATGCCCTTCATGAAAGTAACAGGAATTTTAGCTTTAACTATTGTACCCGAAGCATTTATAACTGTACATTATGTTTGACTGGACAACCTGTAGAGTCATAACAATGTAAAAAGTCATCTGACACAAAGGTCTTATTATTCCAGCAGTTACTTTTGCCAATAATGACTTTTGCAGAATGGGATATATACTCACCCTATTAATATCTTCCTCATATTTCCCCCCAAATAAAATCATAAACATCCATCTTAGCTGGATTCATATACTTCTAGATTTAAAACAGGAGTCTGCATTTGGACATAATGCTAGATTATTATGGTTTGGCATCATAAGAATGAGCTGCAGTGAATCTTGCAATTGCTCGTAAATTCTCCTCTTCCAAAGTGAAGAAGAGTTTGGAAACTTTTGCTGCCATTTAAAAAAAAATCTTACCTGCATATTGATATAAATTCCAAGCACCAAATTGTGGAGAATCTCAGTTCAAATAAGCCAACAGCTACAATTCGCGATGACTTCAGCTAGCACTAGTTAAGATAAGCTATTGGTTAAAATTCAAATGACACCTTAAATTAGGATCAATCTAAATGGAAACTGCTAATTACCTCTGACCAATGTTAGAAAAGGAGAGGGAAAAGGAAGGATGAGTTTGAGCTCCCTTAGCCCTGCACTAAATTATAGATTGGTATTTTTTTAATAGCAGATATTCTTTCCACTGACATTTAGGAAGTGGTATGACATGCTGAAAATGGCATAAATTGGACAAAGGGGAACCTTATGGGAACGCTGTGAATCAGAAACTAAATATGCATTTGTGTCCACACTTTCCTGGAACTGGACATGAGTCCCCATGAAAACAGGGAATCTCACTTCTGAATAACCCTATAAAGAATCGTCCTTTAGACACAAATCTGGATTCAGGTTTGCTTATATTGTGCCCTTGATATTTTTATAATCCACCACGCCTTGACGTATTTCCTCCTGCTAAAAAATTAAATGACAAATTAAATGACAAATGTCCTAGCACTGTCACCCGTTCCATTACTGCGCATTATCTAAAATTAAATCTAAAGAATGCAACACAAGATAAAAACCGCTCATAAGAATGTGTGCAATTTCTAGTATCAAAATTCTCCTACCAAACACTTTTCTCCCACAAAGTGTTTATTTTAATTTTTAAAAGCTTTTTTGTTCGGGAAGAAGACGAAACGTTAAGGTGCAGATAAAGTCAAAGGAGTTAGCCTGTAAAAGATTATAGAGAGATTGAAGATTAACGTTGGCTTCCACTCACTTTTCAGCGGTTAACGTAAATGAAGCTAAGCCTTTGCAATGAAGGATATGCATAAATAATAGGATGCACAGCATAGCTTTCTAAGCTGCAGTAAATCTTGGTTTGGTATAGGAAGGTTTTATCCACCCGTCCCCCCCAAATTATGGCATCCCCTTTAAAGTAATAGAGACCATAAGGCAAACAAAGAAAAAAGAAATACAACTTTTTGTTGTTTGGGGAAAGATTAATTATATCATATTACACACTGATTCTTTTTATCCATTTTAATATTAATTTAAATGTTTTAACTTTTAAGGTCTGATGTTTTAATGTCTTAATCTTGTGACTGTTTTATTCTATTATTTGAGGTATTGTAAGCCATCCAGAGTTGCTTGGTAGAGAGATGGGCAGCATACACATTTAAGCAAGCAAGCAAGCAAGCAAGCAAGCAACCAACCAACCAACCAACCAACCCCCTTTCTAATATACAAACCCTATTACTTTAGTCAAGAAAATTGCTGAAGTTGTGGGATAGAGATGGTTCCCCAAGTTCCATTATTAAGCCTGTTCTGCCTACTCTTATTTATTGCAGTAGCTCAATGTTAAACTTGTACCGCTATGTGTAAAAGGAGCTGTACCTTGTACTGAAATGAAGCAGGCATTAATTGCATTTTTGTCATATATCACATCACATCATATCATATCATGAGTTGTGTTATATCACAACATAGTTGCTTTGAGAAAGTTTACCCAATCGCTGTTTTTAAAGAAAAAGCTGGAGAGAAACTCTTCTTCTATAACTGAAAATTTTCTTTCCAAGTAAACATGTTTAGCTTCAAGAAAGAACAAGAAAACTAAGCACCAGTAGCTGATAGAAGAGAACTGGTTCTGAAAATTCTCAGTGTATTTTACTAATTTAGCACTGTATATTTGTAGGGAATTTACATATAATTGAGCTGTAACTTTATCAACAATCTAATTTGGCCAATAATGTATTTAGGTAACCAAATGAATTTCTAGTAAGTCATAGACAGTGATGAAAAAGAAGAACTTTCAGAAAAAATGGCTGGCTATTAATGGAATTGAGTTAAATCTATTTTTTCAACCACAGTATTCGATTGAGGCCACATTTGTGCACAATCTGTTGTTGCTGTGTGTGCAGACTTTGTATATAACTCAATTCCCATTTGAAGTGGATGGCAGTGTTTTCTTAGTGAATGCTAAATTAGGATGTGTGTCTGTATGTGCATTTGAGTGTTTGTAGAGGATAATTAGCTGTTGTCTGTGAAGGGCCCCAGAGATCATTTCACTTGGAACTCGAAAAAGTCTAATATTTACAATACACAGCAAATACTTTATTTCTGAAGACCTACAGCAGGCTATGAATGTATTCAAAAAGAAAAAAAAGGAGGGCGACATTTTTCCAACAGTGATCTAGCAAATGATTAGAAGAAGGGAGAAGAAGATATAGTACCAACTGCATGGGGAGAGGAAGCAGGGAAGTGGCGAGGAATGAGATGGGTAGAATTAAGAAGATCCTCCAGAACAATATGCAACATAAAGACAAAAAGTGTATTGGGGTACTCAGGAAACAGTTCCTTAAAACAAGAAATAAGGATGTGATAGAGCACAATCAAAAGATTAACATTTACTATGTAAATGAATAATAACTTTTTTCAGAATACAGAAGTTCCTGAATGAAGAAAAGAACTGTTTGTCCAATGTGGAAAATTATTCAGAAGAAGATGGAGTTCCTATTATATTTTCCTAATTCTCTGTTATCCTTCAGAAAGACAGGAATACTTGGCTTCTTCTTTAGGCTTGGGACTGGGTTGATTGGTTTTCCCATCCTAAGGGAGGTATGAATGATATTTTTCTGGTTACTTATTTTAGTTTGGATTTTAATTGAAATTACTTACCTGTTTTGTTTTGGGAATCTATTGTTAGCCACCTGGATTTACAGTGTTTGAGTGGTGACATAAATTACTTCAAAACATATAGTACATACATACCTTCTGAGGAACATAGCAGAAACTAGGAAAAAACTTATATTCTGACAGTTAATAGATGGTTCTTGAATAATAATAATGTTAATATCAAGACTGAGATACTTGGTTTTTTAAAGGTTAGAGCTCATTTTCTAGTGAACCACAAATTTCTCCCAACTGAGATCTCTGGAGAAGATAGAAGGCAATATTATGAATCAGATTCCTTAGCTTTAGACTATTTACACTAGTAAAAGAAATTTCCTATTATTGGTGGTGGGGGAACCATAAAATATTCTATGAGAAATGCTGACGAAACAAGGATCATTCAGAGAATGAGTTGGAAAGCGTGTTGATTGCTTTGCAAATGAGCCAGATGTCACAGTACCGGCATAAAATATTAGCATAAATTGGTCTTATTCCCAATTTGGAATTGTTTGGGAACTGATCTGTATTGACCTAATGAGAAATTTTATATATTAACATTAGGCTTTATTATTAGCATTGACTTTGTTATGCTATAAGAACAATATAAATGGAAGTTAAACAATCACTTTCCACCATTGGAGCATTAACAAGGGCAGGTTCAGGGCCATATGCTTATGTTTAGTATCTCTTAGTTATATAAGAACATACCACATCATTCTTTTAGAAACCACAGATCCCTTTATCCTGGTGTCTCTAATTAACTCTAATGGAAAATTATTTTAAGCATAATGGCTTGGGGTAGGCAGTGATGACTAAAAAGTATCCCTTGTTTTATGCCAATGGTCTGAACTCTGCAGGAATGATAATTGGTAAAGTAGTCCTACTTTCAACACAGTTTAAGTAACTGTTTGCCTCTAATGTTGATGAGATGTTGTGGCCTGTTGGCTGCCAGCCCCTCCAGTACTGAATCAGAGAAGCAGGAGGCGTGGGAGTCAGGGTCAGCATCAGGGCAACCTGGGAGCTCCAAGGGGGAAGAGGGAATGGAGCTGGCAGAGAGAGACAGAGGCGGAGCCTGGGCTCCATCTCTGTCAGCCCTCAGATGGAGAGTCAACAGCCCCCAGGTCTGGAGGGGGTTGATGAAGAAGAGGAGGAACAGCTGGGTCCAGTGCCTGATGCCCGGCTGCGCAGAAGGCACAGAAGAGGAGATCAGTGGAAAGCCGTGGGCCGATCCTGGGGAAGGAAGAGCCACCGCTGCTAGCGAGGCCCCACCGTAGCTCTGGGGATAAAAGGCAGGGAACAGAGATGAATAGATGTGGCAGACAACTATTCATCTTCCGGCTGGCCGGATTGTTAGCCTGCAAGAGAAACTTTTTGCCGGGGCTGCTGGCATTCCTAATAAAAGAATCTTTTGAGTTCACGTCAGAGGGTTTGTGGTGTTTGGGGAGCTGCATCAGAACATGCGGTTTATCTAACATAACTTTTTAGCTGGCCATTTATTCAAGAAGCGGCCTGATTCAGTAAGTGAAACTTCCCATTGGGAAAACCAAATTTAATTTTGTCTTTTGTTATGGAACAACCTAGATGACTTTGAGGTAGTCACTCCCATGTGCACAAGTGCAACAAATATTAAAAACGAATTGAAAAATGAAAAATGGAATGGAAAGCAAGGGCAGTGGGGAATGTGTGAAAAAAACACATATTTCAAACAATTATATGTTACACAGTGTTATCATTTATTCATTTTAGTGCCACATCACTCTCAGAAGTGCTCTGGATTTCAATCCATTCACCTCTGGCATTTCTAGCCCAGGCCTTTCATCTCATTGGTCTGTGGATGAATTAGATCAGAGGTCTCCAAACTCTGGGCTGTGGACCAGTATCAGTCCACAGCCTGTTAGGAATCGGGCTGCACAACCAGCAGGCAAGCAAGCAAAACTTTATTTGGCATGTATGGGATCTAGGTTACATGTGAATCTCCCCCCCCGCCCCCCCGGGCCCGGTCTGTGAAAAAAATCAACTTCCATAAAACTGGTCGTTGGTGCCAGAAAGGTTGGGGACCATTGAATTAGATGGTTCAAATAAGCAGAAAGTGTGTAAACTGGCATTGTGGGGAAACAGCAAAGGCAATGGTGGGCACTCATTCCTCGCTATTATTTTTTTTCAAGGCCATGTCTTCTTCCCCAAACCATGGCTGGTATGGTTTCACTTCTTTCTTTCGGCACCTGGCTTGGCTTCTCCTCCACTTATGTGGTGCAGGCTTTCTTTCTCCCCTAGAGTGCCAACCTCTGCAGTACTGCAATTTTGGATTGTCCCCATACAAGCCAGCACTGCAGGTGAGACGTAAGGCTGGCCCTGCACAAGCCAGAACTATGGAAGAGAAACTGGTTCCATGGGAAATGAGACCATGGAAAAAGGCGCGTGGGGCTCGAAAATCTGGAATAAATGGTAAATTGGGATGAATGATCACAAACTGTTCTACGTGCCTGGCCAAATGCACATAATGGAGATGGATGAAGAAGCTGAGATAGCAGTACCTTGCAGGTAAGTCATCACGGGCCTCACAACAGACAAACCTCAGCAGGTTGCATGGGGCCTGCAGGATGTTTGTTTGAGACCCTTGTGCTAGAGCATGGTGTCAAACTGGGGGCTCATGGGCTGGATGCATCTCGCGTAGGCCATGTCTACCCCAACTCCACAAAGGGAAAAAACATTGTGAAACATCATGTGATGGCAATGTAGCGCTGCGAGTTTGACACCCATGTGCTAGAGAGTAATAATAAACAAGGGATACTGACCTCTTAACTGTATTAATCAACTTCATAGACATGCATGATTTGACTCTGTATTTAATAATAAATAAATTACATAATAAATTTTATAATGAATAATAAAAATAAATAAATCACGATTTAAATCCTAGATTTGTTTAGTTACTTCAATGACCTAAGGAAGTGAACTGTCATTTATAAAAGCTCATGCCTTTTAATAAAAAGTATTAGTCACTAATGATTCCTTTTAAAAATAAAAAAATAAGCGTCTCTGTCGCAAAACAATCATATGTTAAAACTGTCCACAGATTTTACATCTCTCTAAAGAAAAAAAATGCTAATCAAACCAATGAGATTATGTAAAGTCAAAGAATTTCTTATTCTCCCCAGTTTTGTTCATTTGTTTGGAAGGATATATCAGTAGCTTCTCGGAGCACTGAGTGCAACTTAATATACGTATCTAAAGTAAAACGACGGTTTACTAATAGGATGCCATTTAGGACAAGTAAAAAATAGACTTTTTTACAATAGCTTTACTGTATTTAGTTTAAAGCTTTTATCTCAAAGCCACTTAATATCCTGGAATATAAACTAGTGTTACTCTCCCTTGGGCTCTGTTAAGTCCTAATTCTTTAAAAATAAATTATTAATACCTATTGTATCTGTATACTGTATCTTTAAATGTTTTTTCAGTAGTTAGCAGGCCTTAAGTCAGTCATCTCCAACTTGCTTAGGCCGAGGGGCCTTTTGTGGGTCTTTTGCAAAATGGCTGCTGGAGAGCTTTGCCCAGTCATGCCCTGCCATATGAAATACTAACCATCAAAGTGTTCCAATTTGTAACTGGTTATGATCCTGTTACTGGTCCTGATTTTCTTTAGGGGTTTTTTTCTGGACACATAGACAAATTTCTAAACTGGATTGCAGCTGTTTTTTTATTAAACTTTTCAGTTTACAGAATTTTTGTTTGTGAGTAATAGACGAATGCTTTGGCAATTTTTACACTTTAAAAAAATATTTTAAAATATAAATGTTCAGGTAGGATAAGGAGCCTGGAAGATTTTTTTCAAGTTATGCTTTACCAAAGTTATAAGAATAAGAGGAAGTCTTCTCCTTCAAACAGGGAACTGTCACATCATATTAAAAAAAAGTCAGTAGCTAGGAAAGGAAAATGAGATCAATTAATCTGCACTATGTATTTGGTGCAATGATCCAGTAGCTAATCAAAATGCTTTGCAGTTTTCTCACCCATGCGCTGATTGCCACAAAATCTTACAAATACTATGCCTGAAAACTAGAACAAGATTCCTTTTGTTCAAATTAGATGCTCCCCCCCTCCTTTCCATCCTACGTTCTGTTTCCGTTAAGTTGGCATTTTCTGACTTTTGCAGTATATTTCTAGATGGTGGCACAGTTCCTCTTAGTCCTAACAGAAAATGCTTATAGTCATCAATCTATCAATCAGACCACCCAATCGAATGGGTATCAAGTCGGACAACTCCATGGTTACAATTGTTTATCTTATTTCTTTGCTGTTGAATCCCATAAAGGATTATACTACAACATAAGTTAGATACTGGCAAACTGGACAGCTCTTAAAACTCTGTCAGTATTGATTCCAAAAAGAACGGGATTTCCTTTTCTGGCATTTCCTAAAATGAATTCACATTCTCTTTGTATAGAATGGAATAATGCTAAAATGAGTGATGGAAAAGTAACAAAATTACTCAATGGTGTAACCATACCGATTTGCTTTTTGTACATTAAAATGTATCGCTATGTAATGGATCTCTGTGAAATCAAAGAGGCACTGAAGCACACATACTTATGGATTCTACCAACATATGTTCTTTGATGATGGGATCTTATAGATATTATTACCCTTAGGCAGAAGGGATTTGCTCAATATGTAAAGAACTGAGCCACATTTTAGCACACAGGTGCAGCATTCCAGCAGGTTGCAGAATACCATTCCAGATGAGTCCAAGCCACAGTGGTAGACAGACTTCTTGGTATGTACACTTAAATTAACACATGGCTATAGTCAAAAACTTTTCCATATATGTTCCAGTGACATGGGAAACAATGTGGTTGAACTGGGAATGCAAACGTTCAAATATTAATCCAGCCATGAAGCTCAGTGACTAGTATTAGTACTTATGTTAAATGAGCTCAAAGGGTAGTTGTAAGGAATGAAGGCCTATATATCTTATTTGAGTTGCTTCCCAAAATAATCCAATACATAAAAAGTCCATCTTAGCAATTAAAAGCAGAGATACTTTGCATGATTTCAGATGTACAGTATGTTTCTCAAACCATTATGGCTCATGAGAAAATCAATGATAGGTAGGAGTAAGGAGAAGTGAGTAGATATGCTACATCACTAGAGTTTGAAATTCAGGGCTGGAAGTTCAAAATTCAAATCTACCCTCACTTCTGGGAGGTATGACTCTGGATGACTATGGTCTCTTTCTGTATATATCTCATAATATAAGTTTGAAACTAAATGTGATTATACAATATTACTAAGACCTTCCAAACTAGAGGAAAGGTGAGGTATGAATGCAACAAATACGATACTTGAGATTAACAAATGTCCAGCATGATTGTGATGTTAAAAATATGTTGCCTTTTTCCCAAAGACACTTTATGTGGTTCTTTCATCATTCCAGCTCTATCTTCACAGTAACCCTGTAAGTAAAGCAGGCTGAGAGAGAGTATTTCATGGAAAGTTATTAGGTGGCTGGGTTTTCATAGTGCATTAAACAAAAAGTAGATTCTTTGTTTTGCTTATTGGATGAAGTCAGCTGAGTCATTCATCCAAACCAGAGGTGGGTTTCAGCAGGTTCTGACCAGTTCTGGAGAACTGGTAGCAGAAATTTTGAGTAGTTCAGAAAACCAGTAAATACCACCTCTGACTGGCCCCGACTGCATCTATTCTCTGCCTCCCAAGTCCCATCTGATTGGAAGGAAATGGGGATTTTGCAGTAACCTTCCCCTGGATTGGGGAGGGAATGGAGATTTTACAGTATCCTTCCCCTGCCATGCCCACCAAGCCACGCCACACCCACTAAACCACACCACAAAAATTTTGAAACCCACCACTGATACAAACCATTATTTGACATTTAGTATTACATTTGAATTCAGAAGTCTTGGCTTAGTCTGCAAAGTATTGCTTAGACCTGCAAACCAGGTCTTAGTGGGATGTGTGAAATTCATGATTAATCATGAAGCTTAATCTCGCAACTTTTATTTGGCTACTTTTATTACTATAACACACTGGCTTTTAGTGAAATTTATGAAGATTTTAACATAGAATGTCTATTTCTAATATAAAAGATAGTTAAGGAATGTCCTGTGATTCAATGTGGTAACAATTAAATAACATAATAAAGACTGGGCTTCATATATCTAGTCACATATATTTATTTTCTCACTGCACTGCACTGACACTGCATCTTTGGGCCCCAAAGGGTGTATGAGTGATATATGAGTGGCAGATAGGACAGCACTCCAGAGGGTTAACAATCAGTGGTGGGTTTCAAAATTTTTTACTGCCAGTTGTGTGGGCGTGGCTTGGTGGGCGTGGCGTGGCTTGGTGGGCGTGGCAGGGGAAGGATACTGTAAATTCTCCATTCCCTCCCCAATCCAGGGGAAGGTTACTGCAAAATCCCCATTTCCTCCCAATCAGATGGGACTCGGGAGGCAGAGAATAGATGTGGGTGGTGCCAGTCAGAAGTAGCATTTACCAGTCTCCGAACTACTTAAAATTTCCGCTACCGGTTCTCCAGAACTGGTCAGAACCTGCTGAAACCCACCTCTGGTTAACATCATTGCCCAGAGGATTTTTGGTTGCCCTCGCCCCTCCTTGGAAGAGCTTTATAACTCCTGCTGCCTTATGAAAGTTCAAAATGTTCTTAAAGATCCATCTCATCCTGGGCACCCTTTTTTTGAACTATTGCCATTTGGCAGATGGTACAGAACAATAAAAACAAGGACAAATAGGCTGAAAAACAGCTTCTATCCCAGAGCAATAACTATGTTGAATTCTATTGTATTAATGAAGTATCAGGGGTTTTCAATTCAACTGTGTAGAACGTGAAGGATGTGTGGTTTTGTTTTATTTTTTTTTATAGTTTTCTTATGTATGATGTACACTGAATATGGTATTTAATTTTGTTGAACGAGGTGCAATGACAATAAAGTAAACTTAAACTGGGCTTCATAAATCTAGTCACATATATTTATTTTCTCAAACTGACACTGCACGTTTGTGCCCCAAAGAGTGAATGAGTGTGTGCAGTGAGGAAGAGGAAAAGATAGGAGGTAAGATGTCCACAGAAATCGTTTTACAGGCAGCAAGTAAGATCTGGAATAGGGTGAAAAGGAGGAGACTAAAATAAAAAAAAAAAGACCAGAAGAAGAGAACTAAGGACTTCTTCTTCCTGCTCTCCTCAAATTTAGTAGCACAGCTATCTGAAATACTAAAAAAAAAAAGGGTTGAAGAGAATTTGATGAATAACCAGCTGAAAGAGCAACAAGCAAGCAAGTTCTCACAAAATTAATCAAAAACAGTCTTGGGCTTCTGAAAGGTTTAAGGATCTGAAATCCAATACCCTTGCAGGGTGGCAGATTGGGGAAGCTTGTTCTAATGCTCACCAGTTAACATAACGATAGGAATGGCTTTTGGCAAAAATGTGCATCACCTTTCTTACTGTTTAAAATAACTGTATTCGGCATTAATAGATTTTGCAGGCGTCAAAAAAAAAAACACAATGCAGCTGATCTTCAGTGTTATTTCCTTTGCTTTAAAACTGAGATCCCCCCCCTTAGATTTGCAATGGCTTCAAAAGCATACTTCATAAGCTCAATGAGGCACAGTGGAGTAATGCAGAATTTGCAGCTGAATTAGCACTAACAGTTAAAAAAAAAAGAGGCTTGCTCTTATAGCCTTGCCAAGAAAGGGTATGTGAATCAGTGCCTTTATGCAGCATGCTGCGGGTCTGGCATACTCAGAAATAACCTCAATTTACTTTTTCCTCTTGCTGGAAATAAACAAACAGAAATCTGTGTATATAGTATCCCCTGCAGTATATATCCCACTGGCCACATTAAATGGAAAGCACTGGATTTATTGTGAAAAAGCACAGGGTTTTTTTAAACCATTTTCAAAGGCTGGTTAGATTTTTATTCAGAAACAGCCATGTCGTTCTGAATCTGATACCTTCCAGCTTGCATTTACCTACGCGTGTATTTAAGCTTAAAAATTATATTGCATGCAGAAAGGGCTCCACGTGTAGATGAGAAATGGATCTGCATGTGAAATTCTCTGGTGTGCATCAGGAGCCAAGAACACCAGAAGAAGAAAAAAGGAACATTATTGATCCATTCCTTGGAAGTAGAACAATGGACATCCGTGGTGGTATTCTGCCAGTTCTAACCGGTTTGGGCGAACCGGTAGTGGCGGCGGGAGGCTCTGCCCACCCGCCCAGACATCATCACGTCACATTTTTGACGCTCTGCGCATGCGCAGAAGTTCTTGCGCATGCACGGAGGTAGCGCGTGCCCTCAATTTGCGAACCGGTAGCGAAGGTAAGTGAATACCGAACATACTCTATGCACTCCCATGTGCGCCTGCTCTGATCAGCATTAGTAGAATAAATGCTTTGAAACAGTGCTTTATTAAGACTCCCACAATTATATTACACTTGATCTGTTGAATCAGTGTCTATGTCTATATATTTTAAGCATTGCTTTAAAGATTTTCCACCTTAAGTTCATTAAAAACAACCAATATTTTTGCAGTATGTATGTTGATTTTGGAATATTGCAGAGACACAGTTTGAAAAAACAAACTAAGCCTTCTCCTCTTTCTGTCTCATGTCCAACTAGAAAAGGAGTTTTTCAGGGAAGCTTAAAATCTAATATTTGTATCTGAAATCTGCTTAGATCAACAACTCTCAAAAGTATGCAAGATAGGAAAATTAGAAATTAGAAGCGGCCCATGAGCAGGTATTAAAATTGTAAAAAGTACTGAATCTGCAAAAATAATCTTATTTTTTTATGATCTACAAAGTTTTCTTATAAAAATATAAGGTATTTATGTGCCTTAAAAATCTGCTAGAAACTATGGGAATTACAGTTGAACATGTCTGGAACAGAGAAACAAACATTAAAAAAAACCCTGGAACACTAGAAAATAAAACTTCAGTTCTTTCCGGCTTTTCCTCCGTAACACTCTAATTCCAATTCCAACATGTTAGCCAAGTAAAGAAAATGTCCTGGCTGTGCTACAGAAATGACTGGAGAAGGCTGTGGAATTCACGGAGCAAACTAGACTTGAAATGCTCTACAAAGTGAAGCTCTGTTAACTTGAAAAGTCATTTTGGAGCACAGACAGGAAGACCTACCGTTCATTACTCAAGGCCATCCTTGGTGGATCCAGGTTGGGGTTTTCCATAGATTCCATCTGAGGGCAGCGTAGAAAGTAGTAAAGGGTATGGAGGGCGTCGGGGGACCAGGTGATGGGTGGTTGCTGCTGTCTGGTTTGCCGAACAGGGCTCATGCCAGGACGAAGGGTAGTCAAACACTGCATGTGGTGCATTGCTCGTGATACCAAATCACCTGGAAAGGGAGTAGAGGTAGAAACCAAAACAATTGTATTTTCAAAAATCATGATATTTCACCTCTTCAAGGCCCTTCACCCTTCTTCACTAAAAGGCGAGAGGTTTATATATTCTATTTCAGTTCATTATAAGACCCTTTTGAATGCAAACCATGTTTTAAAATCTATACCTATGCCATTTACATTAATTTCAACTTCTTATTAGAATCTGGAAAGCCTGCTTTTTAATGCCAATAAGTTGGGTCAGTGTCCCAACTTACAAAATGATTTTTTTTAGTAGCATACATACTGTGTTACATACATATTCAATGTTTTCTTGAATTCTGGTTTCTGTAAATGCTTATGTTTATGTGAATGGGTTTCCCGCCCCTATTGTCTCAACAGACAATTTGGTTAGTTCTTTCTAGAACAAGCTAGAAAGAGAAGTCAGCAGTAAATGGTGTTTATTTTTTCTTTTTCAAATATGACTTTGAACCACTGTCCATAGTTTATTAAAGCAATTGAAAATATACTATATCCTCTGAACATATAATATGCTCAATGCAGGGGTGAAATCTACTTACCTTCCCTACTGGTTTGGAAGTGTGCATGCCGTGTGCGATTTTGGACCCTCTGTGCATGTCTAAAGCCTTCTGCACATGCGCAGAGGGTAAAAAACAGGTTACTTCCTGGTTAAAACTAGGAAGTAACGACATCTGGGTGGGTGGGCGGAACCTCACACTGCTGCCGCTACCGGTTTTCCGAACTACCCGCCGCCGCTACTACCGGTAGCATTTCACCCTAGCTCAATGTACCATAGTTGATATTTGTCAATTTGTATTTCTTTGATAATTGGTATGCCCAATGTAGTTTATAGAGCTAGGTATGATAAGTCAACAAGCTTCTACATTCAGAATTAAAAGAGGAGAGGATTGCTAAATTTAAGGTCTTCAAGACTGATTCCTAAAAAGTCATATAAATGTAAATGTTTATTTCTTACCATTGCAAAATGGAAATGTGGGCCTTACATCTAAATAGCAGGATGTTTAGTATTCACTGAAACATACCCCTTACTAGGGAGTAAAATGTACTGAACTCACTGATACTTACCTAAGCTTGCAAATTTACCTGTTTAGGATATGAAAAGTTTATAGATTTTTAAAAAGAAAATTGTTTGACTAAGTATTATATCTTAAAATGTGAATTACAATTTTCTGAGTCTTCTGTTAATATATATTTATAGGTACAAAAAGATGTGTATCCTGTATAAAAAGAAATGGATTTTTTTTCTGTGTAAATTTGTAAAATCGTCTATAAAAGATGTACATTTGGATTCAAATTTTCAGGCAAGAGATTATATGGGATTTCATTAAAGGCAATCAGTGGACTTGCCAAATTACAAATTGGGGAAAGGAAGCTGTGTCTAATCATGGATTGATGCCATAAGAACATTCCTGCATTGCAGAATATACTGTACATATGTGTTAAGCTTTTTTCTTTTAAATAAAACCTCAAATTAATGCAGGCCATAAAATAAATGGTGAGGCCCGTAAGGCATGGATTGATTTCTGATAGTCCCATTCAGATGATGATGACAAACAAGAGGAGATATGCTAAGACCAACATTTTCCAGAGGAAAAATAAGTCTACAAAGCATCCTTTAAGTAATAAAGTTTAAGTACACCCTAAAACATAGTTTACATTAATCAAAACATAAACAGACTTTCATAGCTTATTTTATATATAAAATTCTGTTATGTCTGTGGTTTTTTTTAAGAAAAAAAAACAGTACACATATTAGAAGTTTTATTTATTTATTTCATTAATACTAACTGGTTCTTAGGTTGGAAAGTTGCCCTTTTGGCATTTGAGTATGATTCATCCATTTGCCAAATTCATGGGCTTTAGGATGGATGTGGCATGTTAGCCAAATACTGGGGCCCACAAGTTCCTCTCTGGAATTTTCAGCAGGAGTGGAAAACAAGCTGGGCCTTCAAACATTAAGTGGGATGTAATATATGGCTGGCAAAGCAAATGCAGCATAAACAGTTGCTACTTTCAGATGTCCATTTCAACCAGTTTGCTACTTATCAAAACAATTGTAGTACTGTACTAGTGCCAAAATAGGTGGCAGGCACTCACACATATATACAATTGCAACATACAGTTGATATGAATCATTAAATGTTTTAAGTATCTCCAATTCTGTGAAATGAATAGATTCCTATCCATTGCTACACTACGTATATGCTGTGACTTTTATCTTTGGCTTCAAAATCCTTGATAGCGTTTACTCTTTTATGTCTTCTTCCCCTGGGATAATCCTTTCTCTCTGCTTGGCATGTTCTCTCTAATATCTTGATAAGGCCATTCTTTCTTACATCTCATAAAGCGTGTGTTTCCCATTAAATCTCTGAAACATTCCTGATCAAAACTACCTACAACAACCAAACTGAAAAACATGACATTGAAAGACATACTTCTCCTCATCTGTCTTGTCACCCATCTTCTTCTTGCTGAATTGCGTACTTTACCAGTTGACAGCACCCGGTCAGAACTTCAGAAATTAGGCAGGGTTGGCCCTGATTAGAACTTGGGGCACCTTGGAATTTTAGGGCTGTTAGCCACCATGTAATGTTGAAACAGCATACAGAGGAAGTGAATAGTAAATCTCTGCAGAACTGTCAAAAAACCCATATAGATGCAGACTCTAGGAGATCAGCTTCACTTGAAGGCATCCTTACCTTTACTTTCCTTCTGTCGCTTTGCACATACAGAATCTAGATTCTAAATCCCTCAGAGTAAGAAGATGTTTCATGTATAAAGTACCGTATTTATTGATAACCCTGAATAAATGACGACAGTTTTAATAATCTGATGGGGACAGAAGCTTATCTCTGTGTAACACTGTATGAAACTGAAATATCTAACGAGAGGATCTTATTTTCCTGAAAAACATCCTGAAACATATTTTCCAGTGTGAGCACATGCAAAACAAAGGTAAAATGCAAAATATTTCCCCCTAATTATCCTAGCAAAAGGTCCCATATGTTGTGTAAATTAATAACATATCAGTGCTTATGTTGCTTACTCAATTCAGAGATGCTTCCAACGCAAGTTGCCAGAAGAGATTGTTCTAAAGTCCGAAGTTCTAGCTGGGCATAAGCATCAGCTCTTCCGTTGCTGCATATCGATCCATCATTGTAAGGGCTGAAGTAGGCAGGCAGAGAAAGCACACCTTAAAAAGCCAGAGAAAAGGGGCCTATTAGGAAACACTAGTACAAAATAAATATATCTGTATTGAAAATGTAATGCAGTCCTATAGGACTTCCGTAAAATATGCAGACAATGGTCAGTCTCAACATGCAGAGCAGTGTCTCCGAAGTTTAGCAACCCTTAGCCAATGTGATACCCATGTTTATCTACCACACTCTCTGCAGCAAGCCACAATACTTGTTAATGGGAAGTAAATCCAATAGGCCAATTAATTAGCTTCCAAGTGATATATAATTATCGAAATCAAATATGACACAGTCAAATAAGTAGATCAGATCCCCTCTATCTTGTTACAATTCCCCATCACTTAAGAATGACGGGAAGAAGAGAGCTTCCAGACCTTAACGTTTGTAGCTCTGTGTCTCATGTTAACCATAAAACCATGGGTTTATGTTTATTAGGGCTGTGAGGCATATTAGCATAAGTGAAACATCCCTTTTCTAAGTTGAGAGGCAGTTGTATTCATCGAGATGCCTGGGACATCTGCAAGAGCTTTCCTGGATTACCTTTGCATTTGTGTGCATGTACTCACAAGACCTCTGCAACTGCCAGTGGATTCTGCTTCAATAATTCAGTGAAGAGTGCTTTGCTTCGCCAACACATTGCACAAAGCTCCTCTTTCAGCACTTTGCACAGTTATTGCAATGTTTAAGCTTTTACCGTACTTCTATTACAATTAAAAAGGGGGATTCTGAGTTTGCTAGGGCTTATACCACAAAACAATTCCTTTACGGAGACTTAATGGACTAGTTTGTTTCATGCTTCTGAGTTTCTTCAACTAATCGAACTAGGATACGCTTTGCACCTTTCATTTGATTTCTGCCATTATGTGATATTTATTTAATCTCACTTTCATGTGACTCTAGGTATCTTAGAATAAAGCAAATAAACATACAAAATACATAATATAAAACGAAAATAAAAATACATAGCAACTGGACATGATATAACTAACCTAACATCCATACAACCAAGAGCAGGCTCTAATCCCATGATGGCGAACCTATACACGTGTGCCACAGATGGCACACATAGCCATATTGGTGGGCACGCGAGCGTTGCCCTAGCTCAGCTCCAGCATGCATGTGTACGCTGGCCAGCTGATTTTTGGGCCTTTTGGGCCCAACAGAAGTCGGCAAATGGGCTGTTTCCAGCCTCTGGAGGGCCTCCGGGGAGGTGGGGAAGACTGTTTTTGCCCTCCCCAGCCTCCTAGAAAGCCTCTGGAGCCTGGGGAGGGCAAAAAAACGGGCCTACCGTGCCCACCATGCCATCACATGCCAAAAGCAGGGGGAGCATGGGGGGGTTGTGCACGTGCGTGAGGGGGCAGGGCACATAGAATTATGGGTGTGGGCGGGCACATGCACGACCACCCCGCACTCCCCCAGCTTTTGGCACCCGATAGCAAAAAGGTTAGCCATCACTGTTCTAATCCATACCTACAACCCCAAGTTCAAGCACAAAACCAGGTTTTGCAGGCTTTAACAAAGGCCAACAGGGAGGGGCCGATCTAATCTCAGGAGAAATGATGATGTTCCAAAGAGTGGGTGCCACAACAGAAAAGGCTCTCATTCTGGTTCCCACCAGACAATACCACCTATTTGATGGTATCAGATTGGATAAAATGGGTAGAAACAATTTTGGGACAGGGGACAGAATCCCATAAGTACATATACCCAATATGCATAACTCTATATGTAATTATTATACATTTAAAAGGCTGCCCAATTCATCAACAATTCTGGGTGCTATACATAATTAAAAACAAGGGTATCAAACATCAGAGAAAAAAAAAGTCATTCAGGCAGAGCAAACATCCATTAAAGGTAAAGGTAAAGGTTCCCCTCGCACATATGTGCTATATGTGCACACATATACGCACATATGTCCTGACTCTAGGGGGTGGTGCTCATCTCCATTTCAAAGCCGAGGAGCCAGCGCTGTCCAAAGACGTCTCTGTGGTCATGTGGCCGGCATGACTAAATGTCAAAGGCACACAGAACACTGTTACCTTCCCATCAATGGTGGTCCCTATTTTTCTGTCTGCATTTTTTACATGCTTTTGAACTGCTAGGTTGGCAAAAGTTGGGACAAGTAATGGGAGCTCACCCTGTTACGTGGCACTAGGGATTCGAACCGCCGAACTGCCGACCTTTTGATCGACAAGCTCAGCATCTTAGCCACTGAGCCACTATTTAATGGATGTTAAAACATCCATTAAAAGCCCTTAAAACCCTCACAAAGGGAGCCCAAATACCACTGTAGCCCAGAACCTTGTGGGAAAAAAAGCCAGGTCTTCAGAACTTGTTAAAAATATGTCAGAGTTAAAGTCATGAAAATCTCAAATTTACACAAGGGATGTTAACCTAATTTGTCTAACAGCACCATCTTTGTCAGATAGTTGAACTTATTGCAGGCTCAGCTGAATTCAATAGAAATTGTAAAGTATGCTTTACAATTGATGTAGTAGAGCTTCAGAGCACACTGAAGATAAGACAGAAGTGAGAAATGAACTCTGAACATCTAATTGAGTTATCATTCCTAGGTACCTATATGTGCTCTTCATAATATCTGTTCTTCATAATTAGTCCTAAATTTAGATGACACAGATTCTAACTGGACCATTTACCCCTCACACAGAAAGTTAGAAGTATTAGGTGGAACATAGATTTTGCAGATAATCTGTAAGGGGCCTGCTTCTTTTTCACTCTGTCAATATGCAGAAGAGTTGCAATGGCTCCCTATCGGATTATCAAATCACGTCCTGCAAAAATATCCCAAAGATCAAAATTACAACTGTACAAAGTTACAGGGATAACAATTCACATTTCTGGCTATTGTCTGCAATCGGATAAGAGCACTGCTGCTCTACTGCTAGTTGCCAAAATGGAGAAGATTCAATTGAAACCAGGTAAATAAAAAATGTGCTGATTTATTTATTGATTAAAACTGAAGTTCAGAACACCAAATAGGGGCAAAAAAAAAAAGTCTAGATTGTGGCTACAAGTGTGTGTTGTTGCCCCAAGTAATAGAAATTATATTAACACCAGTTAGTGGATCTCTTAAGTCAGTTTTTTTCACCACCCGATTTGTTTGGATATCTAGAGTTTGTTCTTTTTCAAGAGAAAGCCATTGAAAATTCTATCCTTAACAGCATTATCAAATTAAAAAAAAAGTACTAGTGCCAACCAGAAGTGGATTCATAAATTATGCTAAATTGTGCTGTAAAGGCATTTGTTGGCTAAAAGACAGCACAGAATGAAATGTTCCCGAGGGCTGTAAATTGTGTTAGATTGTGGTTATTTTTACTACACATTTCATATCCAGACTAATGCCAGCAGTGCTCTGTTATCTCTCACATCTCCTCTAAGGTCCACCGATTCTGGCTATAAATGCATCATTTAAATTGACAATTAACAAAGCAACATCTGTATACAGCATATTGTACATCTCTGTAATACCACCATCAAGACTACATTGAGCAAAAATACTTTCTGGCAGTTCCCAAAGCCTTTGAAATAGCAGTTGAGAATTAAGCATGTTTATTCTATCTTAATGTAAGAAACCTGTTCATGAAACTCTTTCTCCAGCACACTTAAAAGACGTGCGCACAGAGTGGAATTCCAATAACCCATTTTTAAAAAATGAAATGATTTAGCTTTTTTTGCCTACAACGTGATACTTTTTAAAACAGCCAACATGTTCCCAGTTTCCATTTTCCTAGCCAAAATCAGTTCAGCAGGAAGAAAAAAATGGGTTCCCCTTTTTTGTAACGTCCTTCCCTTTTAACAGACTATACTCGGTTATTTCAAATAAAGAGCTTGAAATATAGTTGAGAAAAAAGAAACTATTTGCTATCTTTGGGATCAGCAGTTTCATTTTAAGGGGCAAACATTAATGCATATTTGCATTTAATTTTCAGTTTTGTAAAGTGTCTCTGCATGTGTGAACTGATAATTAGAGATGCAGAAGAGATACAGAGAGTACATTTAATTTTTTCTGTTCATACTGATGAAAATCTCTTTCTTGAAGCTAATACATGGGCATGATAGAAACCCTACTGGTTATTCCTGAAAGTTATCACTATCTCCCAGAAAACAGAATACTAGAATTGGAAGGGATCTTGGAAGTCTTCTAATCCAACCTCCTGCTCAGACAGTAGACCCTATACCCATGATGGCGAACCTATGGCATCCGTGCCAGAGATGGCACGCAGTGCCCTCTCTAATGGCATGCAAGCTGTCACCCCGGTTCAGGTCTGTTGTGCATGTGCATGTGCCTCCCGCTGGCCAGCTGGTCTTTGGATTTCTGCCATGCATGCGTGTGGTGTGTGTGTGGGGTCCGTCTGCGCATGTGCAATGGGGCAGGCCACGCGTGGGGCCATGCACGCATGCACAGAGGATGGGGTGCATGTGTGGGAGATGGAACGCATGCGCGGGGCAGCACACACATTGTCTTTTGGGGGTTCTGGCGCATGTGTGCGCATTCACACACATGTGAGTGCGCTTTGGGCACTCGGTCCGGAAAAGGTTAGTCATCACTGCCCTATACCATTCTGGACAAATGACTGTCCAAACTCTTCTTTAAAAAGCTCCCGTGATGGAGCAGTCATAACTTTTGGAGGCAAGCCATTCCGCTGATTAATTATTCTCATTGTCAGGAAATTTCTCCTTAGTTCTAGGTTGGATCTCTCCTTGGTAAATTTCCATAAATCACTTCTTGTCCTTGGGTTAGATTTAGGTTTATGCTTTTGAGAAACCTCCTTCTCTGTGACAGTCCCTCAAATATTGAAAGACTGCTATCAGGACTTCTCATTGTTAGACTAGACATACTGAGTTCCTGCAACCATTCATCAGATATTTTAGCCTTCAACCCCTTAGGGCTTGGCAGGTGTTGTAAAGATGAGCTATCTCTGCCCATCTAACTGGGAATAAATGCAGAAAACCTGTGGACAATCTGTGGTCTGCAGACCACAGATTGAATACTACTGTTCATGCACAAGAATTACAAGAGTTTTCTGGACCCCAATAAGCCTTATAAACATACTTAGAAAATTAAAACCAGAAGAAAAACACCCAAAGAAAGTGCTTAATCAAGAAGTGTAATTGTCTGTTCAGAAAAAGCAAAAAGAAAAAGAAATGCAATGTTGGATGATTGAAAAGACCCAAAGGTTAGAGGGAATGTGGAGCAGTTGGCCTTTGGGGAAATGGATAAGTCTTGGAGTCATTTTATGAACAGGTAACTCTCTTGCTCACTCACACACAGCAGCCATTTTATGGGAAAATTTGCACTATTCTCAAATATATTTGCTTTATATTTGCCTGTAGTTGATGAGATGGAACACAGACTTATCCCCAACACTCTGTGCCTGTGTTCAACAGTGAAGGGACACAGGGCAGAAAGCATCCTGCAGAAAGCACAGCTCCACAACACAGTCTTTTCAGCAGTTCCATGAAGGCTCCACCACATTTGCACTACTCGGTGACCCTGAGGCAAACCTCCAAGTGGCCTCAATGACTCTCTAAAAGAATCCAAATGACCAACTGTCTGCAAAGAATATAAACCCATCCATTCCCCACCGTCTAGTCAGAACAGAAGCTTCTTGGATGAGAAGTGAAACATCTTCAAAGAAAAACCAGAAAGTCCAGTTGCCACTTGAAGAAGCACCTTTGGGATCTTTGGACAATGCTGGCTCCCTCGGCTAATAAAACAAAGATGAACACCACCTCCTAGAGTCGGTCATGACCAGACAAAGAAAATCTTTTTTTTTTGGAAACCATCTGTAGACATTAATAGTCTACAGAAGGTGAATATGCCCAGTACAAGGAACTGACCTAATTTGATCTGTGTTGTATTCTCACCCTCATAATCCATATCTTAGAGTCATATCTTTTTATGATAATGGAAGTTTTAGTCCAACATATTTTATAGAAAAATTCTATAGTCTGCTGCTTTTTTAAGCTTGTCACTCATCCTAAGAAGCCACTCCTCCTTCAGCCTCTATGAATTTAGCGCATATATAGTATTGGGATTTCGATTTAGTCTTTAGGATTATTACTTGAAGGACAGTTGATACTCCTCAGTGTGATGGCTTCACCTTCCAACTGTTTCTCTCAATGGCCTCTAAACCTGTTGATTATATTCATTTTGAAAATACGTGTTCAATATTCTGGGTGAGAAGTGAGGATGTTCATTACATGCTGGTATTTACAAGTGAGCTTTAGGTAGCGATATTTAACAGTGTGCAGGAATTTTTTTGTAGCAAATAAAACATTCTAATCCAATTGAAAATTTAACTCCATTGTGGAATTTGGCCAAACCATCAAGAATGAAACTCTTATACAAAGCGTGCCAAAATATTTTAAGAGACCACAAATGGTCAGAGCTTCCATTCATGTGCCTTTCACATCACACCAAAAGCGCATTGTCCTACTAGCTGATTCTGAAATGCTGAAATACTAATTCAGTACTGTGTCCTGAGGCAGAAACCCCACCTGCTCATCAAACCCACTTCCTGGAGCTCATTCCTTCCTCCGTGGGAATTCTCTCAAACAAATACTTATATTCTGGCAGATTTATGAACTCTGATTAAATCTCAATCATAGTTAATCAAACCTTATAAAAATCTAAAAGTCCAAGCATTTCCTTAAACATTAACAATGACACTAATAGCAGTAGAAGTAGCAATTAACAAATAATGGTATATAGTTAATTTTACTATCTAGTATAATAACAAGTAGGCATAATAATAAATTTGGTAGAATTGCCATGCAGCATCATAACTATATTTTTTTAAAATTAGGAACATATAGCTCTGCTGACTGGATAACCTTGTTCTTCTTGCTGTTATTGGTACAACTTTACAGAAGTTATATCAGCACAGCAAAGGGTGTTGGAACTGTAATTCAACTAAATATATGAGATTCTGCACATCTGCTATATGGAGAGCTCAAGTTGATTTATGTAGTACAGCTTTAGCATGGAAATTTGGAAAAAGTGATCTTTGATAAATGATATTTTGATTTTGATTCCTTTGTGTAAGTTCTTTAAATTTCTGAAAATCAAGTAATAATTACATTGATTACAACTTTTTAGTCAATTACCATTTGAATAATATCAAAGAAATGAAAATGAGGATACAAAAGATTGACAAAGAGAGGCTCCTGAATGAAATCAGATGTTTTCTGTCCATACGTTTCAGAGCAGCTGTATTGACAAAATACAGACTTTCCTGGGGAGGAAAATAGATCTAAGTGTTATAAATGGCTGTCTTGCCAGGTATGGGTCTGACTTGATTATGTAAACCATCTAAGATGGAAAAGAATGATCTTTATGTTCTTTACTATATTTATTTTATATCACTTTTTCATTTGCTGCTCCATGATTTGCAACTCTCTCTATATATCTACTCATAAAAAAATTTCACTGGCTTAGATCCTAGATTGAAGACACATCTGCTCCTTAGAAAACAGCCCTTCAATGAACCCAATCTTCTCTGTGAATAAAGGCTTCTTTATTAAATGGAGCAGAATATTAACATCTACATTAGCGATAGTTTTCAATGGCATGTATTGAGGTATACCTTTTAACCTTAAAACAGTGCTAATTTATTTGGTCCTTTCTGCATAAAGTCAAGCAAGCAAATAGTTACTTATCAGGGAATTTCCAAATATTTTGAGGGTGATATTGCTGTGTCTTTCACAAAATTTTGCAGATGTTTCCACTGTAACATTCTGATGTCTGAGGGTAAAGGTTTGTTCTCCGAGCTTGTGGGTTGGTTTCCGAATGTTTTGTTACTAGGCTAGGTAACATCTTCAGTGGAGTTTAGGGCATGTCAGTGTCAGTGTTCTTAAGGGCTTCAGGTGTAGCCCTTATATACAGAAGAACACATCCCCTAAACTCCACTGAAGATGTTATCTAGCCAAATGAAACATTCGGAAACCAACCCACAAGCTCGGAGAACGAAACTTCATCCTCATTCTACACCCGAGCTACAGATATTCGCCACTATTTTGATGTTGGCTCCTTGCTTTATCTGTCTTTACTTCTTTATTTAACTATTCAAAAGCAAATGACCAAGAAGGAAATAATTACCTGCTGTTTGTTGAGTGACAGCAATATGGGCTCTCTTCTGAAATGTCTTTGATTGTCCCAACGCTTCATATGTGTATGTAATGGCCCCTTCTGCCTTTACATGTCATGAATGTAAAACTATACTTGCAACTTCCTATTCATGTATAGATTATTTGTAAGACTACTACTTAGCTACTAAGTTAAGAGTTAAGATGTTCCTCCCAAAGTTATGTAACTCCCTCAATGCCATGAATGCTGTCATAATCTGTTGACAGAGTATGATAGAGAGCAATACAAGGATATTAAGCAATTGTTAAAGTTTTAGTGAATGAGTCAACAATTCAGACAAACTATTCAGCATAGAGTGTCTGCTTCCTTTTTATAAAAGTTATTTTTCTCCAAAAAGGTTGGTTACCAGACCTGATGTGTTCAGCTTTTTATACTCAGAAAAACATTTTAAAAATCAGTTTTGGTTTTAATTGTAGTTCAATCAAGTCAACCTACAATGAGGTCTTCCTTTATTTTATCTCCATAATAGCAAACCTCCCATAAGGTAAGTTGGATTCAGACAGAATGTCTCGTTCAGGATGCATCTATTGTGGTCAAGTAGAGATTTGAATTTGGGTTTTCCAGTTAAATTCATGAAGTTAGGCACAAAAACATTCATATACACATATATTCCTTAGAACAATTCAGCACTAAAATAGCACACGCAGCATAGCACACAGCTATAACCCTGCCTGAGCTCCTCCTGAATCTGTCCTCCTTGCTGTCATTTCCTCTAGCAATAGTAACAAATAACAGAGTTGGAAGGGACCTTTGAGGTATTCTAGCCCAACCCCCGCTCAAGCAGGAGACCCTATATCATTCCAGACAAGTGACTGTCCAGTCTCTTCTTAAAAGCCTCCCATGATGGAGCACCCACAACTTCTGCAGGCAAGCTGTTCCATTGGTTAATTGCTCTCACTGTTAGGAAATTTCTCCTTAGTTCTTACTTATATCACTATCTTACAAATAGTGATGGATTAGATTTTGGGCTGCATAGCAAGAAAGGGAACAGGATGATTTGATATTAGATTGATGGGAACAGGTAAGAGGGCAAGAAAGCTAGAATTCTGGACTGAGGAATGGTAGCTCTTGATAAAAAGTGAGGAGGACAGCCAGGACTGGCAATCAGGGTGGGGAGAGGGCAGCTAGGAAATAGAAAGAACAGGGTTGGGGAGAAGCATGATGGCTTAAAAGAAGTGGATGGACTGATAAAGTACAAAGAAATAAAAGAACAAGGATAAATATAAAGAATAAGAGAGTCAAGAGAGGTATGGGTGTTGCACAGATTCAGAAAGAGAAAGGAAGCAGGGAAAGAAGTGATAGACCTAACCATTTTGTTTACAGTGTTTATGGATTCCTGGCCTGAGGGAGAATTTTTAGTCAAAAACACGGCTTTATGTGGGCAATCCTGACATATAGTATGCCAATTCATCCTTCCTCTTCTTCTGCTTGGCAGATAAAAGCAAAGGGCAAGCCTAAACAGACAGCGAATGGTGGGGAGCCTTTGCAATTTTACACTAACAAGCTAAAGCACTGTGCATGCAGTTCTTTAGCAATCAAAGCTAAAGAAAATTACCCAAACCAGTATTAATTCTACAAACCATCATTAGTATAAAAAAACTGAATACGACTACAGTCAGTCTTATAAATCCTGCCACTTTATGTCATTTTTGCAAATATCAACTAGATAGCTTTATAACTAATAATTTTACTTTTTCAGAGTTTCATATAGCAACTTCAGGGCTAAAATTCTCCTTGAAAAATTTGTCATCCATCCATCCATCCATCCAACCAACCAACCAACCATCCATCCATCCATCTATCCAAATATACAGAAACTTAAATACTTTAAAACATTAATAAAAGCTAGGGTTCACAGCTTATTTTATTTTATTTGTATTTCATGTTTTTAATTCTGGCTGTGCACCGCCCTGAGTCCTCAGGGAGAAGGGCGGTATATAAATTGAAAATAAATAAATAAATAAATAAAAAATCCAAAGATTAAATTATTAGGTTTTCAGAGAGATAAAGTTATAGTATGCTTAGAGACCAACATATTTGTTCTGGTATAAGTTTTTGTGGAGTACCATTTGATTAATCAGATTAACAAATAAAAATGTTTGTGTTGGAAATAAAATTCATGTTATCTCCTGACAGTCTTATTTCCCCTGTTTATTATCATCTGAATAATGATGTGGCTCCATGTGAGTTTGTGCACTGGAAAAAGAAGCCATCTGCTGTTTCATTTCCATGTTCTCAGATAAGCACTTGGGACCATTTAATAGGCCGGGTTATTTGCAATGAAGCAAAATACTTTCTTCATAATGCCTGAATAATTCTGAATAATACTTCTAACTTCATGATAATAAGAAATTCCAACTGGTCAGCCGAAACTGAATTGGTATAATGTAATGGTTAAGAGTGTGAATTTTGAGCCAGGAACTCCCTGGCTTAAATCTTACTGTCAGCCTCATTATGAAGCTTTAGACATGCCTTTACATGTTAAACCTCTGTCCTCCATCTACAGCAGGGGTAAAAATATGTGTCTGTTTTAAAGATTACTAACATGATTTTGTTTAATAAAGGTTGTATATGAAAGGCATATGTAAATGTAATAGGAAAAATAAAATAAAAAAGTATAAAAGAAAAAGAAAATCATGATCTTTTTACAACCTCAGGGTCTTTTAAAGAGAAGACAATTGTTTCAGACTGCATACATGCCTACATTTGAGGCATAGCTCTGTTTAAATTATTAGCAACCAGTCAATGAAAACAGAATTCAGCTATTTCAGTATGTTGGGGTTCTCTGCCCATTTGCTGGTCCACTGATTTCAATGAACAATAACAACAAACACAAATGAAAAAACGATTACATCAACAGAGGATGCAATGAAAAGAATGGGAGGGAGTTCAAATGCCCTTCAGAATTTGAAGGTCTTGGTTTATTAACACAGCTGCCTGCAATTTCTGCTGGTTCGAATCTCTCCAAGGCTCAAGGTTGACTCAGCCTTCCATCCTTTCTAAGGTAGGTAAAATGAGGACCCAGTTTGTGGGGGCAATAAGCTGACTTTGTATAAAATATACAAAAGAATGAAGGCTATTGCTTAACGCATTGTAAGCCACACTGAGTCTCCGGAGAAGGGCGGCATATAAATCAAATTAAAAACAAAAACAAAACACACACACAAAAACAACCTTTGGTTTCACTGATAAGTAGGATCTACATTCTTAAGAAGGGAAATCCAGGATACAAACCAGCAAGATCAGTGGTTGCTCCAGTATTAAAGGAAGAGGCCTAAGGATTCAGATTTTTAAGTAAATGCTTTTTAGTATTCAGAGTTGGGTACCAAGATGTTTAAAGGTTCCGTGAAGGCTTGCTATCCCATACTGTCCAGGATATTGGTTTAGCTGGGCCAGTGGAAGAGTCCTTTGATTTATTCTGTTTATTACACATACATTCTGCCTTTCCCCTCTTCCGTGTTACAGATCTCTCATAAAATATTGCTTCCCATGGTTTACTTCTTTGCATCGTGTTCTTCCCGTTTCACAGTGAAGTCTTTCCCCATTCCATTATTGTTCTACTAGCCACAGCAGATAACTTTAGCTGTGATGTCATCTTCCTTCAAGCAACCATATTCATATGAATTCTATTACACATACTACACCACATCACATTATACATACTGAAATTATTTCTGAAAAGCAGGCTTGTTTTACAACTTTCAATAATGATCCTGTAGTCATAGGATGGGCAGTAGGTTCAGAGCCCTCCAGCTAATTGATGTTACGATTTCTTCTGTTTATACCATCCCAAACAGAAGATTGTTTTGAACTAACCGACTTGCCTTTGGCTATTTACAGAAGCACAGAAAGCATGACTTATACTCCACCACGGAAAGGCCACACTTCTTTTAGTTCTATTTTAGATTGTATAGTAGTTCAGACAACTAATATATAATTCTCTGAATGCACAATTCAGATCACAACAATATCACTGTTGAGTTTTGTTTTTAGAAGAATGTCAATGGTCATGGCCATTATTGATTTTTTTTGTGCAGAATCATTTTTAAAGACATGAGAGAAAGCTGTTTGCTTACCAATATTCTGATTGAAGTGACATAGTTCTTTGAAGAGCACAGAATCAAGATTACATGTTAATGATTTTGCATTGTGCTTTAAAAGTGAAAAATTATTCGCTTATAATGTTTTAAAGTTAATAACAGCAAGAAAGGCTTTGAGAATCTATGACCTAGAATACAAACAGGATTCTGCAATATATATTTAGCAAGGCACACCCATGTTGTAGATATTTTTAATTAACTAAAGTGCAAATTGGACCATGCAAATCACAGCCAGAAGCCTTAACCTAATTACAGCTCTATCAGATTGCCAGTTCTTTTTCTATTTTTTTAAAAATTGAGGTTCTTTTAGAAAGGACCTCCACAGACTAGGATGCTGCCAATGAAAACAACCACAACCACAATTATTCTCTATGAATGAGCAACACAGCCGTTATAGACAAATAAAAATATATGTCAAGCTCAATTTGTAGTGATCAAAGGTTTATTTCTCCAACTTCTCATAGAAGCTATCAGTAGAGTTTGAGTCTGAGGTTATAAAGTTTTATCGCAAAGTTGCTGAATTCTAACAGGGAAGTGAAAGTGTTACTTTGTTCTTGGGGTGGAAGAGAGAACCAGTAGGATGCTTGTGGGAGTTTGGCTTGGCAGACCCTAACAGGGGTCTGGTCAGAAGACATGACCCCTCAAACAAAGTCATGTGCTCAGTCATGTCACTCAAGTTTATTCTCGTGAGTCATCTGACAATTTCAAACCAATTTTCTGCATCCAACTCCCTCAAATAATACATTGTTTTGGTGTCATGTGCCTAGAACAACAACTTCCTCTTTGTCTTCATGGAAGCTAAGTAATAACTGAGATGCCAATATATTAGATTTTCCGTCTTCCCAGAATGATGATGAACAAAATATAGATGCATTTTTCTCACATTGTTTACAGTAATAAAGTGTTTTCTTTGATGCAAAAAGTTTATACAGTACAATTTATGCTAACTGTAATGAATATGTATGTGTCATAATAACTTTTTCTGTATTGCTATGCTTATTTTTGATATATTGTTTAAAGATATCCTAATGATAAGAGCATAAACAAAGCTCTAGGTTTGGCTCATGAGAGCAACAGTTCTGCCTGTACAAAATCTCATGATTAATAGTTATGCAGCATGTACTAACAATAAAAGGGAAAAATATACATAGGGCCACTAGCAATCAGGATGAATAATGAATAAACTTGGAAGATATACTGAATTCAGCTACCCAAGTTAATTCAATATATATAATTTAATACTAAAAATAATGTAACGGTTGAAACAAATAATAAGAAAGATAATCCTTGAGCTGAGTTTTCCAAAAGGCAGAGCTTGGAGCCTTGTGACTTTCCCCTAGAGTTTTGTTGGGAAGAATATAAAAGTAGTTTAATATTGCCTTCCACCAGGTTGGTTTTCTTTTTTTAACCTCTCTGATCTAGCCTACAGCCCTGATATTTTGCGATAGTCTCCCATCCAAGTACAAAACAAACCAGAACCTGCTTCGCTTTTTTGAAATCAGCTAGATGCTACTATCTGAATGAGCAAGTGAATAATAGCCTTAGGGCTCTGTGTGTGTGTGTGTGTGTGTGTGTGTGTGTGTGTGTGTGTGTGAGAGAGAGAGAGAGAGAGAGAGAGAGAGAGAGAGAGAGAGAGAGGGAGAGGGAGAGAGAGGGGTGGGTTTCAGCTGGTTCTGACCAGTTCTGGAGAACCGGTAGCGGAAATTTTGAGTAGTTCGGAGAACTGGTAGTAAAAATTCCGACTGGCCCCACCCCCACCTATTTTCTGCCTCCCAAGTCCCAGCTGATTGGGAGGAAATGGGGATTTTGCAGTTACCTTCCTCTGGATTGGGGAGGGAATGGAGATTTTACAGTATCCTTCCACTGCCACGCCCACCAAGCCATGCCACGCCCACCAAGCCACACCCACAAAATCGGTAGTAAAATTTTTTGAAACCCATCACTGGTGTGTGTGTGTGTGTGTGTGTGTGTGTGTGTGTGTGTGTGTGTGTGTGCAGGTAGTCCTTGACTTACAACAGTTCATTTAGTGACTGTTTGAAGTTACAATGGCACTGAAAAAAGTGACTTACAACCATTTATAAATATATATAAATTATACACACACACATATATAGAAACTTGTGGAGTGCTAAAACTGATACAGTAATTACTTTTGAGGGTTTGAAGAAAACTATTCCTCCCTCCATCTCTCTCAACTTCAATACTTTAATAATTAGAGAGCCTGAATGGAGTCATGTGATGTATTCTACTCCTGGAAAGGCAAAATGGGTGGGAGATGCTCACTGGCATAAAAGAGACCTAGTTAAATAACTTGTCCAACTCAAGTTTCCATCTTCTTGAACAGGAAGTTCTTTCAAAATGAAACACACAATAAGCAAAAATTACCGGTGCAGGCAGAATCTAATGAATCCAGTTTAGTTAAAAAAAAAACAGGCTTAAAAGTTATCTGGGCAATGCACTTCCCTCTTTGCATTGCCTGACACTATCTATACAATTTTTTTAATCCTTCTATCCCCTTCCCCGCACCCCAAGTTGGTTACACATCAGCACTTTCAAACTTTACTTGTCTATTTAATGCCTTTTGAATCATCCCACTATTGAGCACTTGCAGTGATTTAGATGAACCACAAAAAAATATAAAGGAGGACATTTTTTTATGATTTTGCACGACTTGTATTTTCAAGGCCAGCTTCCAGATATGAGATGATTAAAGTAGGGACTCATGGCCAGTCCCAGCAACTCTAGGAAGGGAGGGATCTGATACAGCAACAGAAACTGGGCAAACATCCATTTTCTTTACAGAAGCAAGGAAATGTGTATTAAAAGTTACTTCATGCCATAAGAAATAATTCTACAACTTGCCTATGGCAGGCAGGTTGTTAACCTCCTTGAACCCATTCACATGACCATAGGGTGTTTGATAGCCAGTTGAAAGGCCCTGCTTGTGGTTGTCCTTCCCAGCAACCTCTTAAGACCGTGATGGCGAACCTATGACACGGGTGCCACAGGTGGCACATGGAGCCATATTGGTGGGCACATGAGCTCAGCTCCGGCACGCATGCATGCGCCGGCCAGTTGATTTTCGGGCCTTCTGGGCCCACCAGAAGTCAGGAAACATGCTGTTTCCAGCCTCCAGAGACCCTCTAGAAAGGGTGGGGAAGGCTTTTTTTGCCCTCCCCAGGCTCCTAGAAAGGCTCTGGAGCCTGGGGAAAGCAAAAAAATGGGCCTACTGGGCCATCTTGCCATCACGTGCCAAAAGCAGGGGCAGCACGAGGGGACGGGGTGCATAGAATTATGGTTGTGGGCACATGTGTGTTTGTGTGTGTGTCGTCCCCCCCCACTTTTGGCACGTGATGGCAAAAAGGTTAGCCATCACTGTCTTAAGACATTCAAAGCACCAAACAGGTTCCCACCCTGTACAAAACAGCTAACAATTTAGAACTTTGGAGTCGATGCCCCAAACTAGCAAGCCAGAACAGGAACCTGACACGTGTCTCCATTTCATTCAACAAGTCCAGTGGTTCAGCAAAGTGCACCTCAATTCCTGTCACCCAAGAGAGTAAGTAAAAAGTTTCCCAGCGCTTTTGCATTACAAGCCTGAATTTCCTGTTCACTGAAAGAAGACAGGAGAATTTAGAACCAACGTGCTCAACTTGTATTCAGCCAGCACAAAAGGCAGCACAGAAAATAAACTTCAAACAATTTTGAAGGTCTCTTTTGAAAAGCAAATACAAAATAATGCAAGGCTTGGAACCTGGTCTTTCGTCTTCTTTTGCTCATTATTATATGGGGACCTGACCTTTTTTTCCCCTGTAGATTTCTTGAAAGAGATTTTATCACATCCACTGTACAGTGAATAATTATCTTCACAACAATTATCAAAAAAAGGTTACAGCCTATCATAGTTTTCCTGAGCTTTAATATTCTTACGAAAAATGGAAGATAAAACCATAGCAACCAGAAAGGAAATATCGATTCTAGAGAGACCAGGTGTACCAGGAACAAACCTATCAGTTTGATGGGAAGAACAATGAAAAATCATAGTCAGATATTGTGTTGGGCTGCATCTTCCTTCACATCCTTCTCATCTACAGATTTGTTAAATATCAAGGACAAGTTAGTTTCTCTTTTTCTCTGATTGTGACTTAACTTACTGTGGCTTTAAAGAGCCACTCTGAGCTCCTTGAAGGAAGGCTATAATAAAAACATAGAATTTGGAGCACCAGGTAGAGCAGGATACACCTGTATTGTTTCAAGATACTGCTCAGCAGCCATGTGGCTAAAATCATTTACAAAACACTGAAAGAAAGAGTCAAGAATTGCAGATGTCTTTTGGGAGTTGGCTGTTCTGGGAAGAGAGGTGATACCCGAGACTCTAAGAGTTTCCTCCCAGAAGAAAATGATTATTTTGAAAGTTGATAAGGCTGGAGAAGGCAATTTTTCACAGTGCTTTCAAAATATTTTGTTAATTGCCACAGTGTGTTTACATCTCATAATCCATACAACTCCATGCTTTTTACCCAATCATCCACAGTGCCTTATCATGTCAACCTCCTTTGTCTTTTTTCTAAGTACAATAATGGAGAAATGCAGCGAAAGATATCCACTACAATTACAACCTTAATAGTTTGCTCGTTTGGTTTTTCTATTTCTGCTTATTTTTTACAGAAGTGGTCATAAATGGTATTTTACAAATGGAGATGTCTTTGCATGAAATACGTTTTATTTTATTTCTGCCTTTTTTTTCTCTTGCAAACTATTTTTATTCATTTCTTATCTACAGCAGTTCAGTTGTCACCCTGCTGATGTACTTAGTGTAATCTTTTATAGGAAGCCAGTTATCTTCCTTTTTAAATTTAATCTCACGGCAGTATGAAAATGGAATCCAGTATTCCTTTCTTCTTTCTTCCACATTGGAAGTTTTAAGATGGTAGGTTGGGCACCACAGCTATTGATGACTCTCGGAAATCAGCTTTACTTCTTATTAGCTCCTGAGGTGCTTATTCCATCTGAGGTTTGAGGTTCAGATCAATTCATTTACCAAGGCAGGGTAAAGTCATCATTTTTGGCGATAATAACAGAAGAAAAATAGTTTATTTTATATGAGGTTATCTGGGATCCCTTTGGTATTTCCATTGCTTGATAAAATAGAGAAATAAGCTACTAATTCAACTTGAATAATTTCCATAAGCAATACAGTCTTGACAAGTGTATAGTATAGCAGATTCATTTTAGCAAGGTGCAGATGGACAAAGTTTTATTTTCCTTAAAAACCCAGCAACTTGGCTTGATTTAATGCCTCTGTAATTGCTTTTCAGTTTGTACTGTCTTTATTTGATATAGAAAGCAATGCTTGTTCCTATTGTACTTTTCAGATATTCAAAAGAAATATGTTCTTAGAATACACAACCACAATGCTTCCACAATGCACACAAAATTATTTTGGACCAACATTAACCAAATAAATTAATTAAAATTCTGTAAAAGGTTTTTCATTATAAACAACCTTATGTATTACGTATATATTACCTATTTTTTCTAATTTCTACATGTATTATACTAGAAAAAACAGATAATGTTTCTGCTCTGAGCTTTTGTATGTGAATGGGAGGTCTTAGAGAATCAGATGTGTGTATCCTTCCAGGAATATATTGAGGAGGTTAAAATAATGTTATTTTATGTCTTTGTAAATGGTTCTGAACAAAGCTAATGGCATGTTTCTTTTCCCATTGAGAAATACTCTCTGTGCTGACTGGAGAAAGGTTAACTGAATGGGCTGAGAAAACAAACACACAAAATCCTAAATCTCTGTTGTTGTATTCTGCTTCTCTAAAAGTCAAATGCAGAAGACAGCTATAATAGATTATATGAATGAATGGGAAGAAAGTTTTGCCTTTTAAAGCTGAAACTGGAACAACAATTTATGCCCTGAGTTCTCCCTGTCAGTAGCCATAATAGATATATTTGGGAAGAAAATTCAGTGCATGGTCAATAGCATGTATTTGGCACTTTTTATGCATAAACCATTCTGCGTAGTTTTTATTTTATTCTTAAATACCAACTTGAGAAAGCCCAACTACCTTAACGTAGCCTTCCCCATCCAAATGTATTGGTGTATAATCACAATTCTAGCCAAGCAAGCTAAAAAATCAGGAATTTGCAGTTCCAATCTCTCTGGAATAGCAGCTTCATGTGTCATGCTGCACATCTATAGCAATATTTTAAAAATCTTAATAATGTCCGAAGAAGCATTATTCATGAAAAGATACAAAGTCACCCTAACAAAACTGGTATAGCACGTTTGTTATCTGAAGCAAAGGTGGCAGTCTGTCACTTCCTCCACTAATTAAAAGACATTTTGCCTGGCATGGACAAATAGAAAGTCTTCATCATCATATAATATCAGCAAGGGAACAGGATACGTGTACAGCTCTTGTCTTCATCATCCTGGCACTATGTCTCTTTGGCATTCACCTGCTAAGACGCTTGGTCCATTGCCTGATGGCAAAGTAAATTCTGAATCTCTGAAAACCCACTGTTTACTTTTTTATCTAATGCTGGTATGGAGAACTGTTCGGAAATTAAAATAAGGAATAAATCGAGTAGCCCTTGTCCTATTTCTAATGCAATTTTCAGAACACACACACGTTAAATAACTACTATACTTCCAAAGGAAAAAAATATATTATTAAATCCTAACACAGGTATTTTATCGACATTAAAAAATTAAAATCCATTCATTCTTAATAAATAAGAGATCCTCATCAAAAGCCAAATTTTGCATCATACGGAAGTCGGATTCATATTAGATTCTCTTTCCATTAAAAGATAGGGCTAAATTTTCAAATCTGCACATGCCACCATTTAGAATGTACACTCAAGACTTCAAATCAGCTACAGAATTTTGGGCCTACGGAGCCACCTACTTTATGGGTAAATCTGCTTATAGTTACACATCAGACATATAGGAGACCTCTAACCTGTGTTCAGACTCCACTGAGAAAACAACAAGGAGCACTCAAACTTCCTTTGGAATATCTACAAGCAAAGAAGATAAGCCCTATTATTTAATAAATTGTACCACTGCAATTATTATTGCAGGTAGATGTTTGTTATATCATATGCTAGTATAAGCCATTATTAATCTGGAAGGTCTGAATGGCATACAAATAAAATAACGTGATTGCACTCTAAATTAATTTACAGTCATTACTATGCTTCTGAAATTCTATCAGGAAAAAGATCTTGTGCACAGGGGATCTTCAGAGGGAGACCAGATTATTGTGAAATCTAAAAAAATCCCAGGATTTTTATGGGTATCCTTTGTTACTAATGCGACTTAATGCAATTTCAGGGCAGTTAAGTGTGTTTAGGATAACAGCTTAATATGGTTTGCATTATGAGAAGAAACACGGACACATAGCAGTTTGGTCTCTAACCAGAGGGGACAATGCCATTCTATGTTTGCTTGAAGCAAAGGGAGGATGGAAAAGGAACTGAGCCAGAAACATTTGTCATTTCTGACCATGCAGGCTCTCCACAACCAACCTCCAAGACACTCATTTTTATTACAACTGAAACAAAACAACAAAAAGGGTAGTGAGTGAACCCTGTGGGTGTGAGATCGGGATACAAATGACATAAGCTATGAATGAGATATTCAGGAAGGGAGAAGTTCCTGCTCAGACAGTGTCCTCAGTGTTTGAATATAGTTGTACACTGTCATTGCTGGATGCGTGTAAACCATGTCATTGATATGGAAGGGATATGGACAAATACGAAGTGAAAATAGAATGCAAATTTCACAGTGGAGAGCTTCTGGACTTCTAAATGGGGGTTCATGGAAGTAAAGGACTACTTGTCCATATTAGAGTATTTGGTTTACTTAAAATGCACACCAATCAAAATACTCAGTGGTGGGATTCAAATAATTTAACAACCGGTTCTCTGCCCTAATGACCAGCTGGGTAGTTGTGGCTTGGTGGTCATGTGACCGTGTGGGTGTGGCCAACTCAATGTCACTCACTTCGATGGGCACTTCACCTTACTGTTACAATGTAATAAGGGTTAACCAGAGAGGCAGTTTCTATAAGCAGGGCAATAAAGATTAGGCTAGAAACACCACCAGAATGTTTCCTTCCTGCCTTCCTTACAGGATTAGCCCTGTAAAGTGGGAAAAAAAACAAAATAAGATTCTTCCAAGAACCAGTTCTCCGAACTGCTTAGAAAGTTAACAACCGGTTCTACCGAATAGGTGCGAACTGGCTGAATCCCATCACTGAAAATACTCCTCTTTTCACACAGCCCATGTGAGTAAGAATGTAATTGCAATATCAGCAAGGCACTTTTTCTGCTTCTCTGTCTCATAGCTGACTTCTGTATGCAAGTCTATATTTGGCTAAGTAAGGTAGGAAGAAGTAAAATGCTGAAATGGTAGAACAGACTGATGGAGTTGACTCTAACATCTGAAGAGAGCCAGTTTGGTCTAGTGATTAAGGCTTCAGGCTAGAAAGTGGGAGATCCATCTTCAACTCCCATCTTAATCATGAAAGCCAGCTGGGTGACTCTGGGCCAGTCACTCTCACTCTGTCCAACTCACCTGACAGAGCTGTTGTGGGAAAAATAGGGGACGAAGGAATGTTGAATATATTCGCTGACTTATTTGTGTAAAAATAATGAAACTGGAATAAATAAAAAACAATCTACTGAAGTTTTAGCAAGGTGGGAATTTCTTTTAAAAAATAGAAATCAACAACAGAAGTTAGCAATAAATATGGCTACCTGATATGACCCATATACAAATATATAGGGAGAAGCATATTTGAAGCTAGCATCAGAAGCTGGTGATTTGCAAAATCCATTTGCAAAGAAGATTCCTTTTATTTAAATTGATTCATCTTCAATGAAGTCTTTAAAAAATATCTGGACATATATATCCACAGCATTCTTCTTCCCCCTGAATGCCTCTCTAGAACTGCCATCCATTCTCCAAGGGAAACTATATATATACCAAGGTAACTTACAAAATATGCCTATCTTGAACTGTGAGGAGCTTTACAATGAAATAAATCTCATCTGCTGCAATATAATAAGAACACAGAGAGAAAAGCCTAAAGCCTAACATAATGGGTTTTGTCACTCATGACCAGTTTGCTTTGCAACATTTATTCTTCTCTTAAAATATCCCCTATAGAGTGTCGCAGTATAAATCTTACTTTAGGACCAATAAAAAGGGTCTCTATGAGAAACAAGGAAGTACTGTTGCAGGAATATAAAAATCTATGATTTGTCAAAAAGAGAAACAAAACCCAGTTTTGTAATGCCCTCTATTAGTAGCCTCAGCAGGTCTGTACTGGGAGAGGAGGTTCCTTAGGAAAACAGAACATGATGAATGTTCAAAAGAAAGCCAGAACTTTTTTTTACCTTTTAGTTCCTAATGTTAGCAAGGTGGGGGTGGGGGGATAGCAGTGGGGATATGCAAAAGGGATCAGTGATAAGTAGCAGTTTTAGAGATTTATATAATGCAAGAGAAGATGGCCCAGAGAAGAAAGAAGGAGAAAGGAGAGATTTGGTGAACTGTATTGGCTCCAGATTTCAAAAGCTTTTGGGGAAGAAAAAGTCAAACGCCCTTTCTTAATGAATTTTGTCCTACAAATCTAAAGCTGCGGGGGCTCCCCATTTTAATTTAACATTTATTGTTTTTAATCTCTGAGGCTTTGCTACATCCAAACCCACCCAAAGGCCCAACCTTTAGACCTTTATATCATTTTATTTATATACTTTATATACTTATTTGCTCTGGGCCCCTCAGAAACCGAATGAGTGTAAAAAAAACCTGAACCAATAAAAAAATACATACATCTTGACTTAGGCTTCAGGAGGTATACAAATTTAATAAACCTAAACCTAACCTAGGCTGACTATACTCTGTGACCGATGAAGCTATAACTAGTTTGCTGTGTCTACTCAGCATTAGCAATAGCACTTAGACTTACATATTGCTTCATACTACTTTACAACCCTCTCTAAGCAGTTTAAAGAATCAGCATATTGCCCCTAACAATCTGGGTCCTCATTTTAGCAACCTTGGAAAGATGGAAGGCTGAGTCAACCTTGAGCCGGTCAGGATCAAACTGCTGGCAGTCAGCAGAATTGGCCTGCAATACTGCATTCTAACCACTGCACCACCATAGCTCTTATTGTGCTCCATGTTAGCTTCTTCTCTCCTAAAAGTCTGTATCAAAAAATGAGGTAGTCAGCAGGGGTGGGTTCTACCTTTATGCATGTGCAGATCACCCGTGATGATGTCATGGTGGTGGGTGAAACCTCCCATCGGTTTTACTACCGGTTCTATAGAACTGGCCCGAACCGGGGGGCAACCCACCATTGGTAGTCAGTCGAAATCAGCATATAAAATTCAGTGGAAAACTCACTACCACTGAACCTTTGCTGTGGGCTCTGAATTAGTGATGCAGTATGAGAGTGTCTGGGCTTACACTGAAGCCGCTAAGAAGCTTTAGGGATGAGACAATGTTAACTTATTCCCATGTTTGCTTTCTGCATCCACTGCCAATGTAATCTTTCCCCCATTTTTTTTCCCTGCTGAAATCAATTACTCAGTAAGTAAAAACACTGAAGGAAACCTAAATATCGACGTAACTCTTTCAATAATGCCTTCTCTGTTATGGTCCTGCTCTATGGAATGATTTGTCCTGTGAGATTATAACAGTAACAGAGTTGGAAGGGATCTTATGTAGGCTGGTGACCCCCAGGGGGAGGGCCTTCTCTGTGGGGGCACCTACCCCAGGGATAAGGAGAATCCAAGACCTTGGTGCCTTCCGACGTGCCCTTAAAACCTTCTTTTTCCAGCAAGCCAGGCTGGCCTAACACTTTTTAAAATGTTTTTAATTGTTTGTTATTGTTTTTAATCATGGGGCCAAATTTATATATTTCTTTTTAATTGTATTTTAATGTTTGTAGTTTATGCTTTTACTTGGCTGTTCACCGCCCTGAGTCCTCAGGGAAAAGGGCGGTATACAAATTTAAAAATAAATAAATAAAATAAAATAAAATCTTGGAGGTCATCTAATCCAACCCCCTGGAAACCTGTACTAGGGATTTGAACCGCCGACCTTCCTGATCGACAAGCTCAGTGTCTAAACCAGATTGGAGAAGTCTAACTCTGTTGGCCTTTAGGAAGGCTTTGAAGACTTGGTCACTAGAGCCAGGATATTAGACTGACTCATCCTGTATGGGTGTTGGTTTGACTGTGGTTATAATTCCTGATTCATGGGGTCTATTGTATCAAAGGCAAAGAGTACTTTGGAGATGGCCCAGTCCACATTTGGATCTCAGAGCTATTGTAGCAGTTGCCACTTTCTTTTTTAAGAGTGTAATAGATTGCAAGCCATCACTACTCTAATTATCTCTTCCTTTTCCATTCATTTTGCTGGATTTGGTTTTGGATTTCAGTCCTGTCAGTATCCCTATGTAGGTTATTGATTCGTGACATGCCATACTGCAAGAAACTATACCTACCAATCAGTGGTGAAATCCAAATTTTTTTACTACCGGTTCTGTGGGCGTTGCTTGGTGGGCATAGTGTGACTTGGTGGGTATGGCAGGGGAAGGATACTGCAAAATCTCCATTCCCACCCCACTCCAGGGGAAGGATACTGCAAAATCTCCATTCCCTCCCCACTCCTGGGGGAAGGATATTGCAAAATCTCCATTCCCACCCTACTCTGGGCCAGCCAGAGGTGATATTTGCTGGTTCTCTGAACTACTCAAAATTTTCCACTACCAGTGCTCCGAACTACTCAAAATTTCTGCTACCGGTTCTCCAGAACCTGTCAGAACCTGCTGGATTTCTCCCCTGCTACCAATCTTTTTTATGAAGCTCTAAACATCTTGACAATCATACGCTGTGTGTATCACAGTGCCTGAGGTTGCACAGCTTCTTTGCCTAACAACTTTCATATAAAAACCAGAGAGCATTTATTTATTTTTAAAGTTAAAGCTATCCACAGCTTTGGAGAAACCTACCATCCTTACAAATGAAAATCAATTCATGCCCTCTCAGTAGTAAATCTCACTTTTTAATGGGCCTTACTCTCTAATAATAGCACAGAACAGGGAACCTCAGGCAGACACCTGGCTTGCCAGAGGATTAACTACAGTTTTCAAAACCTTTGAAAAACTGCTACCCGTGTTTCTTGTGAAAGAAAGGGGAAATTATTAAATACTCAGGGAGTGATTAAATTCTGTATTTAATTAATGGGATGTAAACTTAAAGGAATAAAATGCATCTCTTGCCTTGGTTTCATCCACCTATTTTGTTCAAGCATTCATTAATTCTGTCCTTTAACCTGTTTTTCCTCCGAAGAAGGGCTCTGTGTCCTGGCTGCTGTCTACTGAAGAATGCAACTCCCAGAATGACACCAATGAGAAGAACAATTTCCCCTGAAGGTGGACTCCTTTGATGTAAAAGAATACATCCAAATCATAATTCTCTTAAGGTAGTGCTGGAGCACGGAAAGGAGGAAATAAGATGTAACTAGCAGAAAAAGACCTTATTATATTTCAGGGTTTCTTTGGGATAAGAAAATGACTGGAGTAACAGCTCAAATATGTTCCTTCTGAGTTCTTTAGCTAATAAATGATACATGGCTCTGCATTGAAAACAGATGAAATTCAATAAGAGTCTCTCCTGGCATTACTAGTCAGCATGAGCTTTCACAACTAGCGCATAGAGAATTAATGTGTGCTCCCCTCTCCCCAGATCAAATGGCACTTTGAGTTTCAATGGGACAGTAGGTGACTTAGATGACATGTACCTCTTCATAAGGGGATAATATTTCTATCCAAGTTTGCTGTCTAAAGAACCTTGTATACTTGGTATGGCTGACTACATATTTATTAACAATTATAAATATAAGCTTGATTATATAATGTGTAATCCACCCATTATAGAAGGCACAATAATCAATAATCAAAAAGTGTTATTAAACATTGCTCAAATATTTTTTACCGGTATACAGTAATTGAAATTTTGAACCTGTAAAAACCCAGTGAGCCAATGACCATTTCTACAGGTCTGGATTCCTCATTTGCTTTCTTCTGCTCACCTCAGCATTAAGTCCTTCTAGGGCTGGAGAATAAGAAGGCAAGTTGTAAGGTTAGATGTCTCCCAATTTGGTTTGGAGGAACAACAGGAGTTTGGAGAAGATGGAATACTGTCTCAGAAGGGCTTATCAGCCTTAGTTATTTTTTAAAAATGTTAGTAAGTGACCCAGTTGCCCAAAGAACATTGGCATATCAGATAGACTTTTACATGAAAAATAACAAGAAAGATAGGATGCTGCGAAGCAAAGTGCAATCTTGCAGTGATATATATTTATTTATTTAGCAGAACGCTTATGGCCCTGCTAATACTTTATAGCCTTTCCTTAAAAATAAAACATGGGTGAATGGCTAAAGTTCAGAAGATTCTTTGGAAGGGTACCGACCTACTTGCCCAGAAAAAAGTCAAAGGTTAAGAGATAAAGAACACCCTAAGAGCTTAGAATGAATGGGGATGATCAGTTCCACAAAACTGTTTTCTATCAATGGATGTAATCTACCGGTCATGCCCAACATGTCCTTTTGTGACAACATACACAACTTGCTTTCAAAATGTCAATTTTGCCCATTAATTTATTGCCCACAGTCAATAAATTACTTTGTCCAAGAAAACAACAACAGGGAAAACTGTTTATTGTTGGCGTTAGTGAAGAAAGCAAGTCTGGCAATCCAGATTATGGATTTCTTTCATATATGTGCAAGGAATGGAAATAATATAAAAGGATGGGGATTTTTGTTGATTATTATATAAATTGATAGTGTATAATAACTCTCATTGCTCATCCTTGATTCCTGATTAGTCTGAGACATAAATATTTTGATCATATCAGTCCAGCTAGGGTTTTGCATTTTATACAAAAAAGTTAAGTTTATATGCACATTTTGCTTTGCAAATATCTAAAACCATCACTTATCAGTGCAGGATCCACAAATTAGACAAACATTTGCTTTTGATGTGCATTTGTGTCACATCCAAAGCTGTTTTAACAGCTAGCAATTTAACACTGTAAAGTAGCCACTGAATTCATCTCATATCTAAACGATGTATCAATAGATTCTTAATTGCTCTCAGTTATGAAAATAATTAATGAAAATTTGTATACAACTTCAAAACATACCCACAAACTGAATGATTCAGAAATGCAGTTAAGTACATTGGTTTCTGAGGTTTGAACAAATTATTGACGCACCTTTAATGAATGAATGATAGAGTACAAAGCATTACTTTAATTTTTTCAGCCTTTAAATTGAGAATGGTTAGAAATGAACTTGTAATATTTGCAATTCATTTGTTATAACTGAAAGAAATGATTTATTTAAAATCACAGAGAAACTCAATGTATACTCTAAATTTACACATATACTAACTTCATAATGCAATTTAGAATTCAGCCACTGCAGTAATTTGTATGTCAATAGCATAATGTGTCGTCCCTGTATACTAATTCTTTTTCATTCTAGATCTGATTAAGTAATAACTATTTTAAATTAATAGTCCATGAAAACCAATACTACTCTTACACCTCTTACAATACTAGACAACACAGTATCAACAGTAGAGACCTTCAAATTTCTAGGTTCTACCATATCTCAAGATCTAAAATGGACACCTAGCATCAAAAACGTCATCAAAAAAGCACAACAAAGAAGGTTTTTTCTGCGCCAACTCAGAAAGCTCAAACTGCCCAACCTGCTTTCCATTGAGGACCTGTATACTGCATGAGTCAAAAAGAGGGCTGTGAAAATATTTACAGACCCCTCACATCCTGGACATAAACTGTTTCAACTCCTACCCTCAAAACGACGCTATAGAGCACTGCACACCAGAACAACTAGACACAAGAACAGTTTTTTCTTGAATGCCATCACTCTGCTAAACAAATAATTCCCTCAACACTGTCAAACTATTTACTAAGTCTGCACTACTATTAATCTTCTCATCATCCCTATCAGCCATCTCCTCCCACTTATGACTGTATGACTGTAACCTTGTTGCTGATATCCTTACGATTTATATTGACTGTTTCCTAATATGATTTGATTGCTTATTTGTTCCCTATGACTATCATTAAGTGTTGTACCTTATGATTCTTGACGAATGTATCTTTTCTTTTATGTACACTGAGAGCGTATGAACCAAGACAAATTCCTTGTGTGTCCAATCACACTTGGCCAATAAAGAATTCTATTCTATTCTTTAAAAAATAGTATGAAGCCTCTTAGGTGTAAAGGTACCAAGGATTGATATGATCATGCTCTTGAGTTCCCAGACTTTACTGAGGATTTGGCAGTTAGTTCAACTATTTCTCATGTTGGCCAGAGTAAGTGAGCAAACCTGCCAAGAGGACTACAAATAGTTGCTTTTTGTTTCCTGTCCAAATGCATGGCAAGTGAGGAAGCAGAGTCATTGAAGGGGGCATTGATAGACTGTGCTTAACCAACGCTCAAAACTTGCTGGCTGAAACCAGCAAAACCAGAAGCCACTAATTGAGAATGCCTTCTGTGCAGAGCAAGTTATATGCTATGGTGTTGTGCCAAAGTCCTTGACATGGAAAAAATAAGAAGGTTAAGAAATTATACTAATCCAGTTCACCTAAATTATCTCAGATTTATTTTCAGCAAAATGGATTCTTAAAATGTGCTTTTTGTGTTTAGAATTGGGGATTGATTGCCGTGTTCTGGATTTCATTATCCTAGTGGACTTACTTGAAAGCTGTTAAGTGTGCTTTGTAAAATCCACTCTTAGTTGGAGAGATCACAATCTAAGCAAAGCAAGACTGATTGAATATCAATGTTTTTGAGTCAGTATTTGGATAAAAGCTCTTCTGTGTTTTTCACTTGGTCAGCTTTATGGAAAGAAGTTTCAGTCAGAAAAAACAGAAACAATACAGTTTGACCAATCCTATACACATAAATATGCATTTGGATAAAGTAATGAGTTTTAAAAATACATAAGCATACATATAGAAGTATTTTATTTGCATCAGTGGTGGGTTGCCCCTGGTCCGCACCGGTTCTATAGAACCGGTAGTAAAACCAGCGGGAGGCTCCGCCCACTGACCCCGACATCATCAAAATGCTTCTGAGCATGCGCAGAAGCTTCTGTGCTTGTGCAGAAGTCAGAGAGCATGCACGAGCAAAGCAAGCGCACGTGCGCGGCCCTGTTGCAAACTGGTAGTAAAGGTAAATAGAACCCGCCCCTGATTTGCATGTAACAGATCATTTTATAGAATTTCCCCCTGTCATGGATACTCCATATTTCATGGAAGTGTCTGTCTCTAGATAGCAGACACACAGTGAGTCAAATGTTTCTCTCTTGCTCTGGCATCCAAAACAAAGTATCAGTCATATAAAGTCATATGACAAAGTATCAGTCATACAAAGTATCAGTCATATAATTCTATGAAAGAATTAAAATTAAAGTATTAAAGAAAATGAGCAGGCAATATCAACTAGCTGGGAAATCTAGTATAAAGGAGAGCCTGAAAGGATTTCATAGATCCTTAGGAGACTTAGCAGATCGAATGCGCAGGGGTGAAATCCAGCCAGTTCTAACAGGTTCTGGAGAACCGGTAGTGGAAATTTTGAGTAGTTCAGAGAACTGGCGAATACCACCTCTGGCTGGTCAAAGTGTGGGGTGGGAATGGAGTTTTTGCAATATCCTTCCCCCAGGAGGGGAGGGAATGGTGATTTTGCAGTATCCTTCCCTTGGAGTGGGGTGAGAATGGAGATTTTGCAAATTCCTTCCCCTGCCACGCCCACCAAGCCACGCCCACAGAACCGGTAAGGAAAATTTGGATTTGGATTTCACCCCTGCTAATACGTATATACTCCACCTGCTGTACCTTTTTGTTATGTTCCTGATCACAATGTCCAAAGCTGTCTCCATTTCAAAACTAAGTCTGATGCTGAATTAAATTATATCCATTAAATTAAGTTTTAGTCAACCAGATTAAAAGAATTTACAAATTGATTTACTATCTCAACTGGTAATTACACTTGCATGAACTTTTCTCAGTTTAGTAGCTAAGAATGGGCAAGCATAGTAGATAGTTGGAGAGACGACTTCCAGTGTATCTCATGGCAGTAACATAGACTAGACCCATGATGGTGAACCTATGGCACTCATGCCACAGGTGGCACACGGAGCCATATCTGTGGGCACGTGAGCGTTGCCCTAGCACAGCTCCAGTGCACATGTGCATACCGGCCAGCTTATTTTGGGGCCTTCTGGGCCCACTGGAAGTTGGGAAATGGCCCATTTCCAGCCTCTGAAGGGGCTCTGCAGGGGTAGGGAAGGCTATTTTCACCCTCCCCAGGCTCCAAGGAAGCCTCTAGAGTCTGGGGAGGGCGAAAAACGGGTCTACCGGGCTCACCGTTAACTTTTTGCCATCACGTGCCAAAAGCGGGGTTAGCGCAGGGGGGTGGCGTGCACATGCACGGGGTGCGGGGTGTGGTGGGGCATTGAATTATGGGTGTGGACACACGTGCGCACAATTCCCCATGCTCCCCACACTTTTGGCACGCGATGGCAAAAAGGTTGGCCATCACTGGACTAGACTGTTGAAAAAAATATCCTAGAAGACGGCAATGACAAATCTCTTTTGTTCTATTGTCAGTGGAATTATGGGGATCTAGTCATAGAATTATTAGAAGTCAAGCTCAGCTTGGAAACTCTATTTGCTAACCGATGGCATGACAAATGGCCAATGGTGAATTCCAGAGAAATGAATACATATTAAAATAGTTTTTCATTGTCAGTGCCATTTCTATATTTTGTCTGCCTTTCCTGATTAAAAATTAATGCGGATAATGAAGAAACATTTTAAAAAGGTGAACGTTAATAAATCGGGAAAAAGTTTTGTTTTGCTTTCCTTGGGCATTACAGCAATTTACTTGGGCATGTATTGTTATAAATATAATTATTTTGCTAGCTAGCCGAATTCAGGTATTCCCCATTTCCTTTTCTCACAAGTAAAACATGGTTATGGATAATGTCAAATGATTCCAGCTCCTCCCTTTGCTGCAGATAGGAAAAGTCATGGGTTCTCCTCAACAGCCTTTGATTGAAGCGGAATTTCCTCCAAAAGTTGGAGCAAAGAATGATTGTTTTGGAAAGTTTCTCATCTTGGTTGAAATAGAGAACCAATCTGCCACAGAGTTGGCAGTTTGCTCAACCATGCAAACTGTATATGCATTTGCATTCACAGCCCAGGGTGTAAATGAAACAATCGTATTTTCTTTAAATGATTTTTGTAATATAATTTGGAATTTTTGATAGAATCCACTCTATAGATATCAGCTATGACTGCTGAATTTTCAGCAGATCAGCATCAGACTACAGCCTGCCTATAAGCACTGCATTTTCTTTTGTGTGTGTGTTTTTTAAGTTGCATACTGTGGTCTTTGACTTACAACAGTTCATTTAGTGACCATTCGAAGTTACAGCACTGAAAAAAGAGACTTATGACGGTATTTCACACAACATCCCCATCATCACGTGATCAAAATTCAGATGCTTGGCATCATAAATAGGATTCATATTTAACAACTGTGGCAAGGAAGGACATAAAATGGATCAAAATTCACTTAGCAAATGTCCTGCTTAGCAACAGAAATATTGGACTCAATTAAGGTCATAAGTCGAGGACTACCTGTATTGTGATCTGAACAGCTATTATTTATATTGATTATCTAAATTATAGAAGACCTCTAGCCCATGGCCCAAGCTCTCTGCTGTATCTATATATGCCACCTCCGTCTTCTCTGATTTTTTAAAAATATTCTTTTAACAAACAAACAAACAAACAAACAAACAAGTAAACAAAAAATGAGGACATAGCACACTGCAAAGCAAAGCATTAGCAGGAATACTCAGGACTCCAATTGGGTTGACTTTGATGGGAGACAGCATTGTGGGATGCTAGTTAATCTTCTGGTAAATTAATGTTTGGTGCCTAGACATGCCTCTCTAGTAGCCATCTTGTGAAAAAGCAAGTCTCCCATGGTGGTCATTCTGTGACTATGTCTACTTACGTACTCTCCAAATTTCAAACTCTGTCCCCAACTCAGAAAGATTGCTGATCTCTATTTTATTTGAAAGGGGTTAATTACCAGAGGTAGGTTTCAGCAGGTTCTGACCAGTTCTGGAGAACCAGTAGCAGAAATTTTGAGTAGTTCGGAGAACTGGTAGTAAAAATTCTGACTGGCCCCGTCCCCATCTATTCTCTGCCTCCCAAGTCCCAGCTGATCAGGAGGAATTTTGCAATAACCTTTCCCTGGATTGGGGACAGAATGGAGATTTTACAGTATCCTTCCCCTCCCATGCCCACCAAGCCACACCCACAGAACCGGTAGTAAAAGTTTTTGAAACCCACCACTGTTAATTACAACTTGTCTAGAGTCAAGTATGAAAATGAATATTTCATATCCTAGTCCCATGATGGCGAACCTATGGCACACGTGCCACAGGTGGCATGTGGAGCCATATCTGTGGGTACCCGAGCGTTGCCCTAGCTCAGCTCCAGCGTACATGTGTGCACCGGCCAGTTAATTTTCGGGCCTTCCAGGCCTACTGAAAGTCGGGAAACGGGTTGTTTCCAGCCTCCAGAGGGCCTCTGGGTGGTGGTGGTGGAGGCCGTTTTCGCCCTGCCCAGACTCCTAGAAAGCCTCTGGAGCCTGGGGAAGCGAAAAATGGGCCTACCAGACCCACTGTGCCATCATGTGCCAAAAGCGGAGGGAGCGTGGGGGGGGGGTCACGTGCGTATGTGCGGGGGGTATTGAATTATGGGTGTGGGTATGCACATGCGTGACCCTCCCGTGCTCTCCCCGCTTTTGGCACATGACGGCAAAAAGGTTAGCTGTCACTGTCCTAGTCCATGGATGGCTAGTTGATAGCTCTGTAAAGCATGAGATGCACAATGTGATTCTGTCTGGATCATATAACAGCTTCAGGGATAGTTTATTATCATACTGTGCTGATGATCTACAAAACTTTGAAAAATATACTTTCAAAGAAGCATTGGTAAAGTGTCTGGATTTCTGGTTCTGTTGTTTACAGTGCTCATTATTCCAAGCACACAAATGAATGACCAATCTTGGAAGAATGAAAATGCTTTCCAATTAAAAAAAGATGATTGGAACAAAGAAAAGATTAAGGAAAAAGAGACATGGCACTACATTTAATATATATCCCAACCAGCAATGATATCAAAGCCAAGGATGGTTTGGCCTACTTTGTAGTCTTGGAACAGAAGGCAGATCGTCTCCAGGATTCTCCATTAGTCTCTTAACTTCACATCTTGGGTTAAAACTAACAGGTACATTATTACAATTGTTCTCATGATTTCCACTTATGCACTGTGTTCCCTCAAAGTTCAATCCCTTTTCTCTATCTCCAGGCTAATTTACTGAATGCAAAATGCTACTGTACTCCTTGAAGCATTCCTTGCTGCTGGTGCTCCCTGCCCCCAAACATGTGTTAGTAGTTAGAGAATGACTGCTGAAGCACAGCACTTGGCAGTGGGGCAGAAAATGTGTTCTATGCCTGGAACATAACAAAGTATAAATTTTATTTTAATCTTGCTCTGTGGGAATTTCTTTGCTTACAATTTTATGTACAGTTACATACATTATACTGACAGAAGACAACACTAAATCCAAAAACAGTCCATCTATATCTTTGGTTGAATAACTAACTATTCCATATACCTAGAGTATTATTGTGCAATACTGTATTATTTTAATCAGCTGTTGTAATTTTGGTTTATTCCAAAGATGTTGAGCCTAAAACATTCAGAATTCACCACCAACAGGCATAGCTGTTATCTATAACTCATTGGGGGCTATTGAGAAGGGTGTTAAATTCAGAATATCTAACTTTTAAACCTGCTTGCTGTTTTTACAGAGAATATTTATAGACAGTAACCTTTCTGGAGTCATGATGAAGGTAATTTAGCTCTGGTATCAAACTGAATGCCCACACCATTTGTCTTAAATTAATGCATGTTCTTATCAGACACAGTTTTATCACCTGGAATAAATAAGGTAGTCATTTAGAGAAACTTTGAGTATTGCAAAAGAGTGAGTAGAAATTAAAGCAGGTACTCCCCTCTCAGGAAGCACATACAGACAGGAAACACATTTTGATTTGTGCTGAGATAGTGAAGGGCAAGAGGAGACTAAAGGAAAATAAAATGATGTGTGACAAGAGGGCTGGTCTAAGCACAGCTAAAACACAAATGTGTTCACATCTGCGTTACTGGAGTGGGAGGAAGGAAAATCAAGTAAAAGAGAAAATCAGAACCAAACAACGCTTCATTCACAGTTTCCCGCTCTTTGCAACCAACTCTCCCTGAAATCCTGGGAGACAAGAACTTCAAATATCAATGCATCTGGAACATTTCCAGCAGAGAGCCTCGTTTCGGAAGCTCTAACATCTAATATAAAACATTCTCATCAATAATTCCACACTGTGCACAACTTTATCATTCAGTCTGAATACAAAACAGAAGGGCTTGCATTTTAGCAGCTACATTACTGTATGTGAGAAAGGGTGAAGCAGATCATTAGTTAATGTATTGCAGAACATCTTTTGGATGGGTGCAGCAGTGAATCTTTTAGTTAAATTGGCAAAGAATTATGGCATTAGACTTGAAACATCTGAAGAGTGCCTGTTCGTCTATTCCAGTGATGGTTAACCTTTTCGACACTGGGTGCCGAAACTGGAGTGTGTGTGTGCGTGCGCGCGCTGGAGTGCCAGAATCTTGAAAATAGCAGCTGGCTGATGTGCATCTGCGCGGCGGCCATCTGCACTTTCAGGCTCCGTTGCACACATGCACGCCGGACAGCTGCTCTCTTCTGGGTTCCATCGTGTGCATGAGCGCCGGCCAGCTGAACCCAGAAGAAAGCAGCTGTCTGGCGCGCATGCGCGATGGACCAGCTGTCTGGCGCGCATGCGTGCGATGGAACCCGGAAGAGCAGCTGGTGATGGCACATGTGCCCACAGAGAGGGCTCTGCGTGCCACCTCTGGCATGTGTGCCATAGGTTCGCCATCACAGGTCTATCCTAACAGAGTCTCTTATCCTAAAGCAAGACTTGTGGACTTCAACTCCCAGAATTCCTGAGCCAGCCATGCCGGTCCACAAGTCTTAAAGGAGCCATGGTTCCCCACCTCTGCTTTAACATAATATAGCATCCCCTCTTTGCTGGAATCACAAATTTGGAAGGGGATTTTTAAACCATTGATTCATTTGTTTGCTTCAGGGAAGAGATCCACATTAAAATAGCCCTTCAGACAGTTGCTTAACTTATTCTTGGTCACACCTAGTAGAATGGAAGGATAAGTGTGCCTACTCGTGAACTGATCATAAAGTTATTGTCATAAAAGGGCCATAATTCCCTACCACTGTCCTAAAGAGTCTCTTATCTATCCTACTATCTTCTGAGGGATACAATTTAATGGTCTCCCCACCAGTTTTGTTTTGTTTTTTAATTTGTGCCATTTATCTGCCACTTGAATCCTTGCAGATTAAATTGAACTAGACATTCCTGATGGCAAAGCACTGGACCCAACACTTAAACACAGACAATATTTCTAAATAATCTGGATTCTAATGAAATATTGATTTTAATTAGAAATATCAGTATTTTAACAATACTAATATCATCAGCTTTGCATCAGATGAATTATTATAACCTACAGATAATTAGACGAATAAAGATTCCACTGCTTGGGCAGTGTATGTCGCACTAATATTAATGACAGGATCTGTACCTCTCTCTCTGGATTTCTACTCTCAAGAAGATCACTGGGTATTAATTGCATCCCAATACCTGTGCAGCCATGCCACCGCTAACATAAAGAGTTGGCATACTCATCATTGCCTAGTAGGATCACATTACTAAAAAAAGTCCAGGTCCTACAGCTATTGCTGGTCCTTACTGTTGCTTATCCTCCAATTCTAGCCAAAAAAAAAGAGGAAAGGATTAGTGATTACGCTGAGAATATGGAAGTGCAGTTGGGTGTCTTTTGCTCAGTCACCCATCAACAATCTCACTTAAACACCAGCATTCAGAACAATGATTACAAGGAAAATGAAACCCATAGAAGTAGGAAGCACTATATCTTAGAGCCAGTGCAATAGAGCCTTGGGGAGATATATATATATATATATATATATATATATATATATATATATATATATATATATATATATATATATATAGAATAGGATAGAATATTCTATTAGAGAGGGTTTCTCTCTCTCTCCCTCTGTGTTTGTGAATATATATATATATATGTGTGTGTGTGTAGGTCTTTGGTTATTCGGGTTTTCTCTCGCGTAAAATTGGAATTTTACGTCCAAAATTAAAAGTCCAATTTTACGCGGGAGAAAACCCGAATAACCAAAGACCTACATACAAACACCCGCGAAAACCTCAGAAAACATATATATATATATATATATATATATATATATATATATATATATATATATATATATATATGTGTGTGTGTGTGTGTGTGTGTGTGTGTGTGTGTGTGTGTGTGTGTGTACTGTGTTTCCCCAAAAATAAGACATCCCCTGATAATAAGCCCGATTGGGCTTTTGAGTGCATGTGCTAAAATAACCCCCACCCGAAAATAAGCCCTCCCTGAAAATATTTAAACGCATGCACAGCCGGTCCCCGCCATTTCCTCTGGTTAGGGTTAGGGAGACAGAGCTGGAAAACAGGTAAGATGGCAAGAGGAGCCCCATCTTGCTCCACGTGCCCCAAAATAATAAGACCTCCCCAAAAATAAGGCCAAGCGCTTATTTCAGGGTTCAAAAAATATGTGAAAGGGTCTTATTTTCAAGGAAACACGGTAGATAGATAGATAGATAGATAGATAGATAGATAGATAGATAGGGGGGAGGGAGGGAGCGAGAGAGAGAGAGAGAGAGAGAGAGAGAGAGAGAGAGAGAGATTCTTAACTGGTGCCACTTGGCTAACTTTCTCAGGGTTCAAAGGCTAAGCAATCTTTGAATGTTTAATATGAAGGTAATTTTTCACAAAGCTGGACTTTTGTTTACCCAAGTTCCTTGGGGTTTTCTTTATCACTAATTCCATTTTTGATGACACAACTTTGATATATTTTGCTGCAAAAAGTGGAGCTTGTGGCCAATTTTCAGAAAAAAATGAAATGAAATTACAACCCCTTGGGTTAGGATAGGGTGACATCCATCTTTTCTTGCAGTAGCAACAGAACAAAAGCTTCTTTCCAGGAAGACCCAGCAATTAATGGTAAGTCATAGAGTGTGGATGTAAGAATTCCCTTGCTCAATCCATCTCTAGAATTTCTAATTTCATGGTCAGCTAGCAGGTGATGAGAAAGACCTCCGCTGGAAGAGCTTGATCTAATCCAAGCACTTAATCCTTGGTCCAAGAAATGAACAATGTACGATAGGTAGTTTTTAGTTCAAAAATACGATTGTATCCTATTGCCATGGTAACGGTTACAGTGCATGCTTGCTGTCATGCCAAATCTTTGAACATCCAAAGACTTCCAATTGTAGGAGCTGGTCCCTATACTATCATTAATTATTTTAGTAAGTTCCATTAATCCATAGATTTTATCAATAAATTGGTTTCTAGATCAAAGAAATTATTAACAAGGATGAATTAGTTAGATTTTTCACCACCACTATTAAGGCAACGTTCACAAATATTTTATCAGAAATGGGGAAAAAAAGAATATAAAATTACTGGCCAATGCCCAATAATTGAGCAGAAACCACCAAGACAGAGTCTGTATGCTTTCAAGTACATGAGAATATAAAGAAATGGAAAAATAACAACAAAGTATGCGAATAGGATTATTAAACCAAACAGACCAGTGTGTTCAATTTGCCTCCTGAAGTTTTTGACAACTGCCATACTTTTTCTCTGAACATCTACTCTCAAAAAGGCCACCGGGTATTAAATGTATCCCAATACTGTGCAGACACTCATCTGTTGAGGTCAACACTATGCTAGGTTCCAAAGATTTTGCAGCAGCAAAAGTTGAGAAATTCACAGAAATTCGCTATAAAAATCCACAAGAACATCACATTAACAACAACAATACCATTATACAAGATCTGCCTATCCCAGGTCCTTGGGAAGGATTCAATAGATGGGATAAAATGCCAAATGCAATCCAAACATCTGGCTGACTGTGTGACAAATCATCATAACACATTGACACAATTAATTCACATGAATCACTTTTAAAAGGCACGTGGCAGATAGCTCCTGGAGGAAGGATGATAAATTGAAATCCTGGTTTCAATGTTTGGCCCTTCCAATTAAGCTTGAGAAAAGTTTCTGCTTTCTGGGATCTGCTGCCCTTGAATCAGGGGTGAAATCCAGCAGGTTCTGACAGGTTCTGGAGAACCGATAGCGGAAATTTTGAGTAGATCGGAGAACCAGTAGTGGAAATTTTGAGTAGTTCAGAGAACCGGCAAATGCCACCTCTGGCTGGCCCCAGAGTGGGGTGGGAATGGAGATTTTGCAGTATCCTTCCCCTGGAGTGGGGTGGGAATAGAGATTTTGCAGTATCCTTCCCCTGCCACTCCCACCAAGCCACACCCACCAAGCCACGCCACGCCCACCAAGCCACACCCACAGAACCGGTAGTAAAAAAAATTGGATTTCACCACTGCCTTGAAGGCAGTACCAGAGAAGGCAGAATAATATAGTTTGACTTGGTGCATCACCATTTCCTTCCCCTTGTGCACAACCTGCAATCTGCGGACCAGGTGTCAGGTGTTGTGCCTGATTTCACCTCCAGAATCTGTCACTGAGTGTTGATAGTATCAACACTCCTTCATTGTTGCCAGCCATTGTCCTTCCAAATTCTCTGCCTCATCTTGTCACTACCATCGCTCTCTGCTTTCTTGCCAGTCTCAATATCCACTGCTGCATTTTGTCTTCCTTGTCCCTTTGTTTATTGTCTTCTTTGACCCAAAGCTTACAATCGCTTAAGGTGCCCTCTCTGTCCCCTATCCAATTCCTCGCACATATGTGCTAGTCATTCTTGACTCAAGGGGGCGGTGCTCATCTCCATTTCAAAGCCGAAGAACGAGTGCTGTCCAAAGACGTCTCCGTGATCATGTGTCCGGCATGACTAAATGCCAAAGGCGCATGGAACGCTGTTACCTTCCCACCAAAGGTGGTCCCTATTTTTCTACTTGATTTTTTTACGTGCTTTCGAACTGCTAGGTTGGCAGAAGCTGGGACAAATAACAGGAGCTCACCCTGTTATGCGGCACTAGGGATTCGAACCGCTGAACTGCTGACCTTTCGATCGCAAGCTCAGCGTTAGCCACTGAGCCACCGTGTCCCTTTATACTCTCCTTCCACGCCCTAATAGCAGTTTGATTTTTCTCACACTCCAATTTTTAAAAACATATTTAACATGATCATGTCCCCGTAGTAATGCAGCCCCTGATCTACCTGCAGGAACTCTCTTTGTATACTTTTCCTATTCCTGAAAACAGGACTGAGGACTTTTAGCCCACCAAATATGGGCTGAATCATGATAACTCCCACATCCCTCGATATTGGTTGCTGACAGATGTAGTTCAATAACATGAGCAAAAGCACACCTTTCCGGACCCGACTGTATTAATGGTCTTTTGCAAGAGAGAAAAAGAGCCCTTATATTGTGGGTGCACATTGTTTCCAGATCTGGGGCTACACTCACCTTTCAGCAGCATCCCAAAAGCTAGAAAAGGCCAGGAGAAACAACAAGAACAACCTGGACCTAGACATGACTAAATCTGATTACACTGAAACCCCTTTAAATTACCATTCATTTGGGGTTAAATGAATTAAATATATTTGATTATTTCCCACGCAGTTGATACATTTGTGGCTAACTTTGCGGTGGTTTTTGAGCAACCCGGGAGTAACTCTGATTAACAAACAATTATAAGGTGAGTTTATCTTCATGAGGAATAATTGTTTAATAAAACCTAGTAAGTGAACCTAGTAAATTTACTATGCAGCAGATGCAAACAGTATCACCCTGAGCATTCCAGGTGCTTGTGTATTTTCCTAATATAAAAGACCCTTGACATGGGCATACACTTCCCAAGTGAAGCATTTTTCAGACCACAAGCAGAGTGGAGCGTAGGTATATTAAGTGGTGGAACCTGCAGCAGTTAAAATTAAGTGATTCACAAAGATATTCCAGAGAGTAAAAGTGACAGTTCTTGGCACGTCATACAATATATAGATTAATTTATTTTTGAGAGCTGAAGCTTAAGTTAAAATACTTTAGTCACCCAATGAGAAGACAGGACTCATTGGAAAAGCTCCTGATGTTGGGAAAGACTGAAGGTAAAATGAGAAAGGGATGGCAGAGGATGAGATGGTTAAATAGTGTCATCGACGCAACAAACATGAATTTGGGACTCTGGGAGATGGGGAGGACAGGGGAGCCTGGTGTGCTATGGTCCAGGGCAGTGATGAAATCCAAATTTTTTTACTACCGGTTCTGTGGGCGTGGCTTGGTGGGCATGGTGTGACTTGGTGGGTATGGCAGGGGACGGATACTGCAAAATCTCCATTCCCACCCCACTCCTGGGGCAAGGATATTGCAAAATCTCCATTCTCACCCCACTCTGGGGCGAGCCAGAGGTGGTATTTGCCAGTTCTCCAAACTACTCAAAATTTCCACTACCTGTTCTCCAGAACCTGTCAGAACCTGCTGGATTTCACCCCTGGTCCAGGGGTCACGAAGAGTCAGACATGACTTAACAACTGAATAATAACAGAATCTTTGAGTGGTTTCGAATGTAAACCACAGCAAAAGCCTTACATGATGACTTGTAAAAGTGACTTGTAAAAAATGAATTTGGAGTCTTTGTTTCATTTTTAGCCTGCTGTAAAGGCATGGGTGTGTAGTTTATTGTATTATTTGGAATTTACTCTTGCATAACATGGGAGTCATTAGTGGGAAAAATCATATTACTCTCAAATTCCAACTCAACCACTATTTTATTCACATCTCATAAACAAGAATTAGTATTTTTAAATTAGAAGAGTGAGATAATCCATATGCTTAAGATTCAAAATGTCCAATACCATACACAGTAACACTAAGCACGCTTGCTTAACAGGAAAATTTAACAAAAATCAATCTCAAAGGCATGCGTTAGGAAATGGAACCTAACCTTTATTTTGCAAATACCAAACTTTAAAGATTGTTACTTACACATCTAGCAACGTGTGTGCGCGTGCATGCACACCCCTGTGTGAATAAGTAATCACTCTATAGTTTTGTGCGATGAGATCTAATGCCATCAGAGGGTATTTCATTTATTTTGCAACCTAAGCTTTCTCAGGAGGTTCCTTTTTTAAAAAAAGAAGTTGAATACAATACTTCTATTCATACATGGCTTTTTTCTCATTAACTGACATGCTGGGGGGCTTATTCTCCCCCTCTTCCTGTCAGCTTCTCACCTTCCCACACACATCCTATAAACTTAAAGCACCATCACATTGCACTGTGTCTCTTCTCCTTCACCTGATTTTGGCTTGAGTTAGAACATGTCCTGTAATATTGAGGGATAATATTTTGCTACTGTTAAATATAACTAAAGGAAGCTCCAGTGTCTCCCTAGTGGGAATGGTCAGAACCATGTTTATTTCCTTAACCAGCAATGTGGAAAATAGCTGGAGCCCAGCTGGCCTTTCCATTCAAGCATACTGTACAGAAGTGATTATCCCTAGATGAGTCAGTCATGACTTTTCTTGCTTTCATTTATACTTAATGGACCTACCATCTCCCCCTCTGTTTGCATATGCCTTTCAATTTTTAGTTATAAGCTGATTTATGGCATTAATAGTGAAAGCAAATGGATGACCAAACTATGGTGGATGTGTAAGAAGGCTAAGCGTTATTGGGATCAAATATGTATTTTTTAATTCAGAGATAACTATTTTTAAAACCTGGACAAGAATTGAACTGTTTCAAGTTCAAGAATTGCAAGAATGTTCCCGGGAGTTCCCCCGGCATGTTGGAAGTGTGGGAATGGTAGCGGGACATACTACCACCAATGGTGGATGTGCCCCAAAGCAGGAAAATATTGGTCCAAGGTTCGGAACTGGATAGTGGAAATTACAGGATATAATATAGAGCTGAAACCAGAGATTTTTTTATTGGGAATGAAACCAGACAAAATAACGAAGGAAAAATGGTACTTGATCCTCCATATCACTACTGCAGCTAGGATATTATATGCGCAAGAATGGAAAAATGAACTATTGCCCACAGAGAATAAATTGATTTGGAAAATTACAGAATGCACAGAGGCAGACCAGTTAACGAAATTATTTAGGAATAAAAAAGATTCTGATTATTACGAATGTTGGAATTTATGGTATATTTGGGTGGAAAAAAGAAGGAAATGAAATGGACTGTATTAGTGGCATAGGCGCATATTTGTATACGTTAGTTGCAATAATTTTGTTTGTATATATGTAAAGCATTGTTTTTAAAAATAGAAATAAACTTTATATATATAAAAAAGAACTGAACTGTTTCAATGCCATTCATGGAAATAAGGTCAGCAAATGTAAGCCTTCTTTAGAAATCCCACTGATATTTCAGGAGTGTTGGGGATGCGCAAATAGCACAAGTGATTGTCCCCACTTTATTTGAAACTTATCTCATTTCCAAGAAATGATGGTTTAACGCATCAGCTTGTAACTTCATGGACAAATCCATGCCATTTTCTTGGCAATTGTGAAGCGGTGGTTTGTCACTGCCTTTTTATTGGATGTTTTCTGAGTTCCCAGGCTAAACTAGGAACATGATAATAAGCTACCCAGTATATTGAATTTCCATGTAGAAATAAGTGGCAAAAGACTATTTGGTTTCACACTATTGTTAACATCATCCTGAGGGCACAGACATTTCAGTATTTGCGTTGCTTCATAGTAACCCTCACAAAAAGCATATCTGAAGGAAAATATACTCCTGAATTGGAATGATAGTATTTTTATAGGATTAATAATAATATCAGTTGATAAAATAATAATCATTATTACTTTGTCTTTCGTTTATAGATTCTATTCAGGTATGGAAAACATAAAAAAGCAATTATTTCCCATTCTTTCAAGCAGCTCAGTATGAGCATGGGGAAAATCGATGTGCCATGAAACGTACTTTAAGAAACCCCACTGCTGTATCCTTATGCTACACGAGTTGCATCAGAAACCTTCTCCATGCACAGCTTATATTCTGCTATTAAACTATGGATCCTCCTTCTTCTTTCCCATACCCTAAATTTATCATATTAATTCTAGTTTATTTCTTTGATTTATCTCTTAGCAATGTTAAGAAAAATACTGTTGGGCATTATAACTTCTAAATACAGTAGAATTTTTTTTGCTAAGAAATATCAATCTGTTAAGATCATACAGTCTATATGGAACATTTTGGAAAAAATAGGTCAAGTCAAGCTTAACTTCTGGAGACTTTGTGACCATATCTGTGCAGTTTTTCTGGACAACACTATGGAAATGATTTTGAAATTGCCTTCCTCTGGTATGACTTTTATTTCTCAATCACTTCCATTGTAGTCTCTGCTACAAGGTGCTGCTTAGTTTCTGAGGCTGCTTAGCTTTTGACAAGGTCAGCCAGATATGGCCACCCACTGAGGCTTTGCTTGAATAAATAGGCATTTAAAACCCCAAATCAGGGCTTTCCAATCTTTCCCCTGAAGCTGACTGCCTGTGCATTGCTTTTAGCTTACCTTTGCACATCTTGCATCAGTGCTGAGAGACGTACTGGGAATAGTAATTTCTAAACACTATCCTCCTGCTTCTCTTCTGCAGCACATATACAGCACATACACTATAAGTTGGAAATCACCAATTTGGGGTAAACAAGATATATCAATGCTTTTAAGCAAATCCACACATGCATTCCAGTCATTATGGCGGATGCTTTAAATCAGGGGTGTCAAACTCAAGGCCTGGGGGCCGGATCCGGCCCACGGGGTGCTTAGATCTGGCCAGCAGGGCTGCCCTGGAAACAGCAAAGGACCAGCCTGCAGTGCCTCTGCCGTAGAAAATGGAGCTCTGGAGGGCTGCATTCAGTCCTCCCGAGCTCCATTTTTACTGGTAGAGGGTTGCAGGAAGCCATCGCAGCCGAAAATGGAGCTCGGGAGCCTGTTTTCGTTGGCAAAGCGCTCAGGCCACCACAGGCACCCCCGACACAAGTGACATCGAGCTGGCTATGCCCACCCTGACCCCCCAAGGTCAAGCACAATCCTCAATGAAATTGAGTTTGACACCCCTGCTTTAAAGCAATCCAACATTTTGTTTGTGTTTTTGTACAAGCCAAATACAAATTTTTCAAAGCACAAAGTATATCCATTTCTGATCATAATGAAATATACTAACAAATTTATAATCCAACAACCCTCCCCACACCCTCATTCCCACACCTGATGCCCTCCAAAAGTTGATTGGCCATTTTGGGGACTGAAATCTAACTCCTCTGGAAGAAACTAGGTTGGGGAAGAGTGTTAGGGCAATTGTCCTATCCACCATAATCTTTAATATTCTTTCCTTCCTTTACCCCCTTACAATATAGGAAGTGGATTCAGAATCAGTTGCACAATTAGGCAACTCCTGTCTAACCAATTTAAACAATGAAAACATCCTAAACTAAATTAAAAGAAAACTAAAAGCAGCCAGTTTGATATAGGCAGGAGGCTAGAAACTGGGAGACCCTTAGTTCTAGTCCCACGTAAGACATAAAACCAGCTGGATTACCTTAGGCCAGTCACTCTTTCTCAACCCAAGGAAGGAGGCAATGACAAACCATTTCTGTAAATCTAGCCAAGAAAACTGCAGGGACTTGTCCAGATAGTTGCCAGAAAATAAGTCTAACTTGAAGGAACAAAAAAAAAAAAAAAAGGAAACAAAACAAAGTAAAACAAAACAAAAACAGTTGGGTTTTTGTGGAAATGGTAATAGAGCGTGACAGTAACTATTTCTATTAAACCAGGGTTGTAAAGGATTTTTTTCCTCCTCATTAGGAATAAGCCTGGACATCAAATTCAAAAACTTTATTGTATTTTGTTGGGAATTGTTGCACCACCTCCTATTATATGTCTTGCAGTAACCAACTTATTTATGAATGTTCTGGTTTTTTTCTATCATTTCCATTATACCCAGTTATTTCCTTCCTAAAACAATAGTCTCATCCTTGCAGAAGTCCCAGGATAGCAGTTTGGGGGACGTCTCTGCCATCATAAAATGTCCTTCTTGCTGCTGCTTCTCCCCAGTGTTTTCCACTGTGTATCTTGTAGGCAGCTTGTAGCCAAATGTCTGGGTTGGAGAATCAGGGATAGAGACATAAGAAGGCCCTACTTATCCCATCCTGACCTCCTTTCATATATCCCATGTATACTGGGAAGAGGGGAAGACTTAAAACCCCATGAAGAAAGAATGGCAGAAGGTCAGTTGTCTCAGTCTTATTACTCTTTAGGAAGTAGTCTGCATGACATGGGATGAATTAGTTTGCGGGGGATGGATTTAGTTTAACCTTAAACAAGACTGGTTCTGTTAAGACTTATAAATGTAGCTTCCTTTTTTTGTATGGGTAAGAGAGATTGTACCATGGGCCTGTCTCCTGCCCCCATGTCTCAATTAAGCATGTTGGCTTAGCTAATGCAATTTCAAGAACTTTCACAACAGTAGGTAACTGAGTTAGGAGGAAAAAAATGGAGCAAATAAAAAGTTCATTCAGCACATATTGAATTAAAACAGTATTTTTTCCTCATAAACATTCTATCATGAAACAAGTCTTGTTCATTTTTTTTAATGAAATGAAAACTATGATTTATGTAAACTCTCTTTTATTGGATTAAAGGTTGATGCTACGACATAATGCTTAATATACTGGTCTTTTCATTCCCGTCCCCAGTCAGTTAAGTGCTTAATTTTAATAACGATCTGACAAGAAAGTTAACTTTCAGTTAGGTGGAATATGTATGATACAGGCCTAAATTAGATTGTGCAGAGAGGCAAGGCAGATTGTTCAGCCAAAATAAAGCACTTCTCATCCTGTTGATCTCACTGAAAAAGGTAAGTGTGTTAAGTTCCTGATACTACTCACTGGCTTAGAAACTGGTTTTACGTCTTTCTTCTGAGTCATTCTGTTAAGATAAGGAGCCTGATGGTTGTGGGAGGAACAATGATGGGCTATGTGTTGCTCATGTATTGCTCTAATTCATACTGAATTTGGACTTTTCACAAAATAGCGGAGGGACATGTGGCTCAGTGGCTAAGATGCTGACCTTGTCAATTAAAAGATCACCAGTTCAGCAGTTTGAATCCCTAGTGCCACGTAACAGGGTGAGCTCCCGTTACTTGTCCCAACTTCTGCCAATCTAGCAGTTTGAAAGCATGTAAAAAATGCAAGTAGAAAAATAGGGACCACCTTTGGTGGGAAGGTAACAGTGTTCTGTGCGCCTTTGGCATTTAGTCATGCCGGCCACATGACCATGGAGACATCTTCAGACAGCGCTAGCTCTTCGGCTTTGAAACAGAGATGAGCACCACCTCCTAGAGTCGGGAACGACTAGCACATATGTACAAGGGGAACTTTTACTTTTACCTTCGAAAATAGAACTCAGCACAGCCGATTCATTATACAATGGTGTCCACCACTTAAATCCTCTGGGAAGAAGCCCTTGTTATTCTTGGCTGGATTTAGGGCAATAAATTTCTCCTGCCAAAAATACTGCCTATAGATACCTGAGGTAATTTAAGGAAAATCATCCCGTTCTTTTCAAACGAAGCCAAAATGTAGTAAACTGAGACACTTGGAGAATTTTGAGCACTGCAGTTTGGTCAGAATAAAACATGAAGCTCAGGATACACATTTCAACTGGTTAGGTTGTTCACTGAAACATGGAGGAAGGAAAGGTAATCAGGAGAACATGCTGTGATCTTCTTGTTTTCAGCTTTTTGGGCTAGCAAGGACAGCATAGAAGTGACAAGATTCTCCGGAGATCTTAACATCTCTTAAAGAGCAAAATAGAATTTGAAATGGTTTTCATGCTCTTTCAAGCACTGTTTCTCTACCTATGAGTCAACCTAGTGAAAACCTTTCTATTTTCCCATGCTTCTTAATTGCCTTTTAATTGCTTGCTTTTTAATTCATATTATTTTAGTTTTGAATGACCTCCTTGCAACTTCCTAATATTTATATTGGTTTTATTTTATTGTAGATATCTCCATGCAAATTGCACTTTAGTGTAACCACTCACATTGGGCAGTTTAAAATTTTTGACCAACAAATATTTAGGCGAGCACCCAAAACTTATCTCTTTTAACAAGCTTTAACTGTTACCTGATTTTAATGAATGGGAATTTGAATGAACTTTAACTTGAGAGACAAAGGCAATGTTTTAGTTTTAGTTTGCCTTTCAGAGCCTTACCCTCATAAGACAGATTCCAATTTGCAATAATAGAATTAACAGACAGTTTAATTATGAAACACTATAAAATAGCAGTAGTGTGAATAAAATAGCAATGGAGCAAAAAATTACATGTCTTTGTTGATATAATCACCTGGAATCAAGCTTGCTGTATCTCCTTCCTTCCCTTCCCCCCTCTTCCTCCCCCACCTTCTTTGTTAAAGTTGTTGCTCCATGCACCAAGTTATTTTTTTAAAGCAATGTTTTTTTTAAAAAAACTATTAGATCATACTCTAAAATATTATTTCTTCCTTCTCCTAAAATCCCTTATATTGCATAATAGTACATCTAAAATGGATTCCATACAACCATTTATTGCTAGAAATCTGGTTAAATCAAGGAATGAATCTAACTTAAACATGACATTTTATTTAGCAACACTTTTAGTCATAATCTTGTTAAAAGCAAACTCATGAAGACGTTGCCAAGAAGAGGCTTCATAAACAGAAGGAAATCCCCTCATACTCAGGCGATCCCTGAAGATTGCAAGCACACATAATAAACTCTTCTAAAAAAGTAGACTTAATAAAGGTAAAGGTAAAGGTTCCCTTGCACATATGTGCTAGTCATTCCCGACTCTAGGAGGCAGTGCTCATGTCCGTTTCAAAACCAAAGAGCCAGTGCTATCCAAAGACATCTCTGTGGTCATCTGGCTGGCATGACTAAATGCCAAAGGCGCACGGAATGTTGTTACCTTCCCACGAAAGGTGATCCCTATTTTTCTACTTGCATTTTTATGTGCTTTCGAACTGCTAGGTTGGCAGAAGTTGAGACAAGTAATGGGAGCTCACCCCATTACATGGCACTAGGGATTCAAACCGCTGAACTGCCAACCTTTTGATCGACAAGCTTAGCATCTTAGCCACAGACTATTGCAAGTTAGTTGGGAAATCAAAACACCAGGAGGAAGAAATGACTTGCTCCGGTTGAACAGAGTGACTGATTGAAACCCTGAGCAGGCAACCTAGTTCTCTGATTAAGAAAGAAGCAATAACATTTCATTGCAATTTTTGCTTCTCCCTTTAAAATAGCCAAATTAGAATGATACTCACTCTAGAAGTTTTGCATTGTTAATAGAGTTACTATTCAAGGAGGACTAAGGCTTTGTGTGGAATGTCACTTTGACTCAGAGTAAGATTGAGAATGCTGATGTGTTAGAAAAAAGATATTTGAGTCTTGGGAAAGTAGAAAGCGTGAGAAAGAAAAGCAAAACAACTTCTCCTTGATTGTGTTAGGTATAAGCTGCAGTAGAGAGGACTTTGGCAGATCTTCAAGATTCTGCTAGAATATTGTAGCATTGTACGTTAATGCACAGTCCAAGATTTCTAGAGACTTCTGTTTTCTGATGTAGCCTAACCAGAAGGGCTGACAAGCTTGCATCTCTTTAATCACATTTAAATACTGCCCACTCTTTGAATATTCTTCCATTGTCTATTGACAGAGTCAAGTGATTCACTGAAACATTTAAAGTGGACCAGTGCAAAAATTGGCAACCTGCCTAGTTTTGAAGTAGAGATTTAATTGCCACGGCAATCTTCTTTTATAATGCTTTCGGCCCTCTTCTCTGCTGTCTATCCATAATAGTAATATGAGAGCCTTCTGATTTGGTTCTTTCATAGCAGAGATGAATATTGGGGTGGGAAAAGTTTCACAAAGGCAGATGTGAGCACCATCCCTGGAGCACAATATCTTGATCAAGCACTACTCACAAGCTATTGTAGTAAAGGATGGCAATCTTACGAAAGTTTGATTGTCATATAGTGCAAAGCTCAGCAGTTTTGGGAACAGTTAAACATTTAGTGGGCATACAGCCATCACAGTGGCAAGTCTTTATCTGGGTGGAATGAATTCAAAAAGCCTAATGAGTAAACTACTAGACCCACTGAAATCTACTGACTCATTAATTGTTATGACAAAGAGTTGACATCATAGATTACCATCTGTTTATTTAGGAGTCCAGGTGTGTGAGGTTTTTTGGAATCAGGAAAGAGAATTAACCATTCATAAAGTTTTGCCAAACAAGCAGACATGCTTATTTAAACCAGTCAGGAACAATTCCAGGGCATGAGTACATTAAATGAACACAGTCATTATAGAATATTCAAGCATAACCCCAAACAACAATATAGATGCAGCATAATTACAAATGTAGTGCTACTTCTGAGTTTATTTCTCCTATGCCTCTCGTGAGATGAAGGTGCAGCTGTATAGCAAAAGACTTTTATATCCAGAGAGGTTATACAACAATTGAAGGGAAATGTAATTACAGAATTTAAATGATAATCCAGAAGAAATGAGAATGTTTGAATATTCATCCAACGGACAGAATATTTGAGACTTTTTAGCTTAAAGCTTATAAAATAGTTGAATTTTACAAAATCAAGGGAAAATGGAAAATAGGGATTTTTTTCCTCCTGTTTTCAGAACTCTAGAAAGCCATTAGATAAATTAATATAGGAAAGGTCTATCAAGGGTTTAGAGGAATGTTGTGTTAATAAAAACTTATGCACAGTCAACTACAAATAAATCCTACCAAGTTCAATGAGGTTTGTCTAATTATTTCATTCATTAAATTGATTTATAGGACTGTCCATCTCTGGAATGTGATTCTGGGTAGCCAACTTCACATAAAAACAATAAAAAAAATATTAACAACAACAACAAAAAAAAAAAAAAAACAGCAGTGACTACTGAGAATAAACCCAGACAAAACAATCAACTTTTATTTTTGATTAGAAATCAAAATTTTTGATTTAGAAATATTATCAGATCACATTGACTCTTCTGGTGTATATTTCAGAGTACAAGTGAAAACTGCAGTTCAAAATTGCTCTGATTTTCTAAAACTTTTTTCTTAAAAATTATCCACGTATTTTACAATCTATTTTGCAAGGCACATTAAGCCAATGTTCCGTTCTAAAGGTTTGCGTGGGTGGAAGCAATTCCTAGTTAGAATAATCAATGGGAATGAATCTGGTTCAAAGATTTGTTTTTTGACAATATTTCTGGAGTTATCTTTGTCAAAGAATCTCTCCAGATAAATTTCATATTAACAAACTTCAAAATCTTATTTAAACTCACATGTCTTACAAGGAATAGTTTAACTTTATAACACAAATATGCACTCTAGGCCATTAAAATAACAATAATATTATTTCTATGCTAAGAAGATGCTTTAATGTTTTTAGCTTAAAAGGACCAGCTTTCAGATGTTGGCTGACCTCATATAGTGAACTTGTCCACATAACACATTTAATGCTAACTAGACAGATATAGTGGCAGAAAAGAAACATAACCATGCTTACTGTATATATTCCTTTGCTGAAATGAGGCAACATATTCCTTTTATCACACAGATTAGTGTATAATAAAAGAATTGTAATGATGTTTAAAAATCTAAATGATAAGCATGCAGCTTTTTGACATTCTACCAATGGAATGTGCTATGAAAATTTACAAGATTATTTAAACACTGCAGCTGCAACTTATTTAGATGCCTTAATAAAATGACGATGAGGTACATATTGGTACACCATTACAAGAAAACAAGAAAGAAAATGTTCCTCAATTAAAATTCTGTCTCCTCCTTTACTGAATTCTATTTTTTTGTAATTTGATATTCAGTTCAGTGATTTCAGTGCTGGTTAACTCCAGTAATGGAACCCTTAATTACATTTTAAGGCTTAGTCCCCATCCTGTTTGTTCAATTGCAATTCACTCTACTTTGAAGCATACTTGGAAGCTTTAACTGGTCCAGAAGACAATGATGTAGACAATTTGGAGCACACCACAGTATGCTCATGTAACATCATTGTTTTGTGAGCTGCTCTCTGGGTACAATTCAGGGTGCTCGGTATCACCCATGAAGCTCTTCATGATACACAGTTTACCAGATATCTGAACAGGCAAAGGAGGACATGGATAATTGGAGAGAAGGACAAATGGGAGAAAGGGGGAATACATTAACTGTTTAACTTTCTTGACATCTGTGACAAACTAAAGCAAAAAAAAAAACCAAAAAAACCCCCTTAAGCCTGCATGCACATAAATCTACTTTCTCCAGCATCAGAAAGATTGTTTTTTTCAATCACAATATTTTCCCAACAAATCTTTATTTTCAAGAACATATGATAATGGTAATATGGCATTAACAATGACCCAGTTTTCAAATTTCATCATAGAAACACATGACAACCCACAGACTATACTGATCATAGGTTTGAAAGGACTGGATTAAAGCCAATTGCTGGAATCATGACATACGTTAAATAACATAAATCTATGTTGTCAGATATATTGATGGACAAGGGAAGCAAAGAAGCATCGGGTACCCTAACACAACCAAGACCACCTGTTTCCAACTACATCTGCTCATCCTATCAGATCTGACTGAAAGGGCATATTTCAGGTCCTTCCTAGGAAGCAGTATCATCTAAAGGAACCCAAGAAACATGCCCCTTCTTTCACAGCATTACCCTATGGAAAGATTCATCTAAGATCCAGAAGGCCCCAACCATGTTGGCCTTCTGTAGAACATTAAAAAGACCTCCCACAATCTTGGGCTAGGATGTTTGGGGAGTTCTGAGACAAACCTTACTGGCATGGCATCCTATTGATCGTTGTTGCGTTTTACTTGTTTGTATTAATGTATTGTTCTTGTTTTAAATTGTTAACTGCTAGAGTGCTAAGATGGGCAGCCGTGAGCTTGTCGATCAGAAAGGTCGACAGTTCGGCAGTTTGAATCCCTAGTGCCGCATAACGGGTGAGCTCCTGTTACTTGTCCCAGCTTCTCCCAACCTAGCAGTTTGAAAATGCAAGTAGAAAAATAGGGATCACCTTTGGTGGGAAGGTAACAGCGTTCTGTGTGCCTTTGATGTTTAGTCATGCTGGCCACATGACCATGGAGACATCTTCGGACAGCGCTGGCTCTTCTGCTTTGAAACGGAGATGAGCACCGCCCCCTAGAGTCGGGAACGACTAGCACATATGTGGGAGGGGAACCTTTACCTAAATATAAAATACAGCTACCCACGAACCCCCATTGAGTATGGCTACATTCAGATGGGTTTTGGTTTTTTTGTATACACTGACAACAAATAATTAATTTCCTAGGATTTCAAGACTATTTACAGATTTTCCCAATCCAATCCTCTGGCTTGATTAGTCCATGTCTCTCTTCCAAAATTCCCCCCACCCCCGGCTGTGTTCAAGTGAATGAACTAGGAGAAATACTTGGGAAGGAAAGGTGGCTGGGGTACATGCGATGAATATGCAGAATTTCAAGAACATCCCACTGGAGAGAGATGTGCAGGCTGCTTTGAAAATTTAATAGGAATTAAATGTGCATACATCACAGTTCTACAAGATCCCCCTTCCAAAAAGGTAAAAGCAATAATTTGAAAGAAAATTCATTTTTGCACATAAGTGATTTGCAAACAGCAATTCCAATTGCTTTCCAATAAGGGGTAAAACACAATTTTATATACCTCAGAAAAGTTGCACTGGATTGCATTATAAACAAAATAATTAAAGTCTAAACATATTGCAGTTTAATGTGGAAACTTTCAAAATCCTTTGAAGATTAAAGACAACTATTTGGAGGACTATCAAGATAGTTAGCTGACAGATCAGGGTAGGAAGTAGGGAAGGGGAGAGTGAATGGTCCTTCTATTCCAAATACTGATTTAATTAAGAGAGATGCATTCAAAGGAACCATTCACCAAGGGAACCTTTTAAAGACAGGAAATAACTCGCTCTGCAGGTAGTATTCAGAAAAATGAAATGTGCTTTATTAAAAACCATGTTTAATTTTTCCTGGCAGTGGATTCATCTTCTTTTTCTAAAGTAAATAAATAGAAAGAAAAATCATCTTAGTGGTATGTGTAGACAAACTTTGGCCTATGACTGGGAGCATCCTCAGTCACAAAGGCTCAATGAATTGTCAATTTTTCTACCAGCTAGCTAGCTGATCATCCTTATTTGTTGAAACAGAGAACTTGGTTTCCTGCTGTTAAAAAAGAAGGTGGATTGTCCACCCTTCTCAACAATAGTGCCAAAATGTGCTGTATTTTATATTGGAAACCAGCCAATATATCTGCCCTAAGGCTGATTGGGAAAGTGAAAAGTTTCCTGTCTTTCTTCTTTGGTCCAGAAATTCCTAAAGCAGGGATTCTTCTTGGAAATGTTGGGAGACAGGGGGACTCAGTTTCCTCCTCTTTCCCAGCAACCTTATTTTAAGGTGTTATTATAACAGTAGGTAAAGAATGATCAAGGTTATCAAGTTTTTCTAGGAGTGTAAATCTGTACTTGTTTAATAAGAAGGAATTCAATTAAATTTACTTCCAATAGATTGACATGTAGAACTCTAGTTGGTTTTTATGGTATGTTTCCATGGAATCTACACAATAATTAATTCTCAGGCTAACCTCTCAGGTTTTTTGAAGTCAGTATCAACACTTGGGTATATCTTGTTTTTAAAAAGCTGATGTCTTTTAAAATAATTATTTTAATATCTACTAGTTTTCAAGGTACTAAGAAAAAGTGAGTACCAACATCATCTTAAAGTGTTCTTTCAAGCAACCCAAGCCAATCTTGAAGTCACATCTCACATAATTACTTTTCCTGCTTCCACAACATGTTTCTAAAAAATGTCTGTGTCTAATAAATGGAATCCCAATCATGTGTCTTCTCTTACACCTCTTCAGATCCAGAAGATATCACTGCAAAAATAGGCTTGACAAGGACCTCTCATGGAGATGTGAGATGGGTATCCATATAACTTAAACAAATAAACATTGTTATACTGTACACTTTCAAAGGAACTCCTTTTGCACAAAACAGCCAGGCAGAAGAAAACACTAAGTTTGTGTGTTTATCATCATTTGCTTTACAAATCTGTTATCATATTTTGTGTGATGCTAGCTGTGCTTGCCTGACTAGCCCAGCCACCAAATGATAAAGTGATGGTGGAGAATCAACACTGCCATGTGGTAAGTGCTATTTTGAGCTCTTATCTATCTTAGTTATATTCTTTAACAGAATTGTGTCACCTGGCTTTAACCATCTATTTCTTTGTTTCATAGGCAAGAACATCTGAAGGGAGGGCAAGAAGCAATGGGTGGAAACTAATCAATGAGAGAAGCAACTTAGAACTAAGAAGTAATTTCCTGATAGTTAGAACAATTAATCAGTGGAACAACTTGCCTCCAGAAGTTGTGAATGCTCCAACACTGGAAGTTTTTAAGAAGATGTTAGATAACTATTTGTCTGAAGTGGTGTAGGGTTTCCTGCCTAAGCAGGGGGTTGGACTAGAAGACCTCCAAGGTCCCTTCCAACTCTGTTATTCTATTCTATTCTATTCTATTCTATTCTATTCTATTCTATTCTATTCTATTCTATTCTATTCTATTCTATTCTATTCTATTTCTATTTCTATTTCTATTTCTATTTCTATTCTCTCTAAATCTAAAATCAGTTGACAGCATCTATCAGGACTATTACTTGCTTTCCCAGTTTTTGCATTTATTGAAGCTCACGTAGTGCTCACAGTTGTAATACCTTTGATCTAACCCACTCACTCCAGTTCTTTCTAATATTTACTGATTATAACTTATGCTGATTCTGAATGACCAACCAAACTATCAAATTACCCCAAAAATAAAATGAACATTATGACCATTAAATTTATACATATTATGCAACCCAAATGCTTCAGTCTTGATTCAGTGCAAATTACGGAAGTGCTTTGTTGAAAGAATACATTTTAATAATAATCTATCTGATCGCTGAGCCAAGATTTCTTAGCATGTCAATTTTTTCTCATTTGGCAGAGCTGCTTAAAAAGAAAAGTCTGGCAATAATCCCACCTGGGACACAATAGGGCAAGTTAGCCATTTCAAAAGCAAAAATAGCCTTGATTTTTCTGAATGTCAATGAAAGTATTCTAAGAGGCAGCTGGGAGTCACAACTGTAAATATAGACTGTCAAAAGACTCCTGAATTGAATGCCAGGATAAGGGGGGAAGGGGCCTTGGAGGAATGATACAATAAACCATTTAAGTAGTAACTAAATACACAGCCTGCTCTAAGTCATCTTTAATTCTCTTTCTATACAGGATGGCTCTTCTTCTTTCAAGTTTCCTTTGTTTGTTTTGACTTTTTTTAATTTTTTTGACTCCATTTTTAATCCATTTTAAAAAATTAGATAGATACAAGAGGATAAGATCACTGTGACTAAAAATGTTTAAAGTTAGTTCGCATAACATGGGAATAAACTTTTGCAAGAAACCTTGATCACATGTGTTTCTCCTGCCAGTGGATATGTCTTTAACTGGAGTAGGCAAACCTTTCTGAATTAGAGGGCACTCCTAAAATGCTGAGAATATGTCAAGAGTGATCTCACAACTAGTTACAGTCTTCACAAAATGTTTATCATAGTGGAGGTGATCAGTCACAGTACATTTACCAGAAATAAACTTGGTAATTTACCAGAAAGTTTCCTGCTAATGATCCAGCATTAAAAGACATGTTTTTTTCCTTGGTTTCCAATTCCTAGCTTGTTTGAAAGTAACTAGTAGAATAGAATAACAGAATTGGGAGGGACCTTGGAGGTCTTCTAGTCCAACTCCCTGCTCAAGCAGGAAACCCTATACCATTTCAGACAAATGGTTGTTCAATCTCTTCTTAAAAACTTCCAATGTTGGAAAGTTCACAACTTCTGGAGGCAAGTTGTTCCACTGGTTAATTGTTCTAACTGTCAGGAAATTTCTTCTTAGTTCTAGGTTGCTTCTTTCCTTAATTGGTTTCCATCCATTGCTTCTTGTCCTGCCCTCAGGTGCTTTGGAGAATAATAGTAAGCCTAATTCAAGCATTTTGGGTAAATAAAAATCAGAAGCTGCTTCCATACCTCGCTTAGCTGTTTCCCCTGGCAGAATAATCCATGAAGTTCATTCACAAGTTATGTTTATTGATATCAATTTGTGAGAAGCATTAATGCCTATACATCAGCGAGGAACTAGGATTCAAAATTAGAACTAAGAATATGACATGGCTCCAACATCAGGCATTTTTTTCTTACTTTCTTGGAAACTTTTTTCTAACATGCTTGTTTAATCATGACTTCTTGAAACTTAAAACCCTGCAGTGAATTTTGTGCAATTTCAGCTAGCCTCTATGGATTTTGGATTTTATCTATCACGTTACTTTGACCCCAGTTAAATACATATTCTGACATCGGCCTCAATTTCAGCTGCAATCTGTAGCATGAAAGTAACAAAACAATTGCATCAAAAATACTATGAAGTGCATAGAATACCTGTAATAATTTGTCATCTTTACTTTTCATCATGTCAAATGTTTTACTTTTTAAAAAAATGCAATACTCTTGAGCGGAGATTAACCAGTGGTTATCTTCAGTATCTAGATATTTTCAGAAACGAGCAGGAGAAATTCTCATTCTCGAAATTGTTTTTGTTAGCTTCTTATTTCTCTGATGTTTATATTCTTTAATATTAGAGTGTTATATCTTTCACCTACTATTGTTTATCTTGGAACTCTTTCTATATGTTAAAAGTCAGGACAAATCAGTTTATGGGTTTCTGTTCAATGATACCATTGCTCACTTGAAATTGAAGTATTATTCCAATAACTTTTTAATTACATTTCTGGGCAAATCTAATAAATGTACATGCAGAATTATTTAAAAACACATGTAATGTCCCCCAAAGGAAAAAAAAACCCATACGTTTCTTACTTGTAAAAGGTATCTCAGTTCAACAATTTCATAAAATCTTATGGAATTGTCTCGGTCCACTTGATGCTGTTTACTAAGAAGCTTAACTTAATTACAAGAATACATGAATTTTGGCTGCTAGCTAGAAGATTTTTAGAATAACAATTCTGGGTTATTATTGTTGTTAATTTGTCATTTTGCTTTTCAGAAATAAATATAATTCTCTATTAAAAAAAATAGCAAAATCACGGTGTTATCTAACAGCATGAAAGTAGTTTACCATTGTCTTTGGATATTTTTTGACTTCCCAGTCTAGCTTGCAATCTGGTGAATTTTCTGGTACTTTCCTATCCAAGTATTAACCAAGACTAACCAAACATTTTCAAGTTCACCCACAATGAGTTATACCGTGTTTCCCCCAAAATAAGACCCTGTCTTATATTTTTTTGAACCCTGAAATAAGTGCTTGGCTTTATTGCCATGCACTCAAAAACCCGATTGGCCTTATTATCCGGGGATGTCTTATTTTGGGGGAAATAGGGTAACATTTTATTTTATTTCATACTTTCTTAACCTAAGTAAGAATTGAAAATATTCAAAACTATTTTATTAGATTGCATCATATGGCTTGTGCACAAAAGCTATAATTCTGTTATGCCATAGCTTTCCATTTAACATATTCACATATTGCCTTAATTCTTCACAGCTTGCTTAAAAATAATGGCATGCTGCAGTTTATCTAACAGATAACTGGAAGATATCTGGCTCTCACTTCTGCAAATGAAAAATACCCTTTAAAATATATATCTTTTAAGGTCTGCAGTTAAAAAATGTCTAATGTAATTTGCTGCTACAGTTAGCGCAACCCTATAAAAAAGTTGCATTACTTCCACTTCTGTGTTGGATTTGTTTTAGAACATTTAGTAAATTTGTTTAAAATGAATTTTAAGTTAGTTTGTTGATACTAGTTTAAATATTATTTTTATTTGTGTAATATTACAAACTGTCAAGCATTAAAATGTCAATTTCTATCAGTATTCAGAATAAATAAGATTATTAAAGAACTAGTGTTAGCATCTCAAACAATATGCAGAAAAAGAACTGAAATATAATTAAAGTTACAGGTACTCTGTATACAATAGGAAAGTCAACTAACAACTTATCTGTAATAGCAGCAATTCAATATGCAATAAGATCAGAGGTGAGTTTCAGCAGGTTCTGACCAGTTCTGGAAAACCAGTAGTGGAAATTTTGAGTAGTTCGGAGAACCGGTAGTAAAAATTCTGACTGGCCCTGCCCCCATCTATTCTCTGCCTCCTGATTGGGAGGAAATTGAGATTTTACAGTATCCTTCCCATGCCACGCCCACCAAGCCATGCCACGCCCACCAAGCCACACCCACAGAACCGGTAGTAAAAAATTTTGAAACCCACCACTGAATAAGATATGTTGAACCTGAAAGCACCTTTCTGTCTTTCTGCAAATCCACCATAAGTGTACATTCTTATTCACATTTATGTTCATACCATTTCATACTGTCTGACCATTATTTTGAGATCACCATCCTGACATGAGATCAACTGGCAATAAGCAGAATTGTATTAGATTCACTTAATCATATCAATTTAAGCATCTGGATGTACAGGTACTCCTCAACTACTAACCCTAACCCTAACCCTAACCCTAACCCTTATGATCACAATTGCGGCCAAAATTTATATTGTTAAGTGAAAAATCTATTAAGCACATTTGTCCCATTTTATCACTTTTCTTCCCACATTTCTTAAGTGAATCACTGCAGTTGTTAAATTAGTAACATGGCTGTTAAATGAATCTGGGTTCTCCATTGACTTTGCTTGTCAGAAGGTCGCAAAATGACTCCCGAACTCTGCAACCATCATAAATAGGAGTCAGTTGTCCAACATCTGAATGTAAATCACATGACCATTGGGAAGTTGCAATGGTCATAAGTGTGAAAAATGGTCATGAGTCACTATTTTCGGTGCCGTTGTAACTTCGGATGGTCACTAAATGAACTGTTGTAAGTCGAGGGCTACTGTACCTTGCATTATGAGACAACATGGTTTGATGCACTTAACAGCATGGCTAACAAACAGATTGTTAAGCTTTTCTCATATCATCAAGTCTACAGGTATCATCTTTTAAGAATTAATTTTAAGAAATTAATTTCTTGCAAATTGCTCAATGCAAATGACAAATACAACAGACTGATGTGAACAGAAGGAAAATTTTAATAGCAGCAAAACCTCTACACCCTTTTACTGTATTTCACTTTCACTGCACACTTGGGGCTTTTAAAACCAAACCTACACCTGTGTTAGAGGTTTGATTTCAAGGGTGTTTTTGGTTTGATGTAGGAAGCTTATTCCACGTTACTTTAAAAAAAATCTATTGTTTCATTGTCTTCCAAGGAGAGATGGTGAGGATCAATGAATCAGCCGTTGATAGGATATCATAGTTAACGAAAATCAGAGGAAATTTTATGAGATTCAAAACTTGACACTTTGCAGCAACATCCTGGTTTAAAATCAAGATATTTAATTACATTGTTGCCTCATGTGATTTCAATAATTTCATGTTTTCTTGCAGGAAACTGTAGGAAAGTGAGATCTTCTTGCCCATGTGGCTCTATTCTAATATCATTCTGCATCTGCAGTCTGATCTGTTGACCTTGGTGACAACTCTACTCAGCTAAACGCTGACACAATTAAAAGAGAAAAACAATAGATACTATTCCCTTCCTGCACAGAAAGCATCAATAAAATGATCGGCTAAGCTTCAGAATCTATACATGACTGCCCAAAGAGTCCCCAAGGGCTTAATTAGTCAATGATAAAGTTACCCTGACACTACTAAGGGCACAGTTTAGTAGGAGAACCTGTATGATTGATACATTGGAATGAAAGAAGCAGTCATGCTTCAAAGTGGGATAGGCAGATTGAAGTTAGTAGAACAAATGTATTTTCTCTTTTAAAAATGTAATATATGCTTAGAGATATTGTTAGGAATCCTTGTCCAAATTGTTTTTTACAACGCTAAGGATTGCTTGTTTTCTTCTAGTCCAGCTCAGCAAGCCATTTTGACTTTATAGAAGGACTTTCGAACATATTTTTCTATCTTTTATGTCTGTCTGTCTGTCTGTCTGTCTACCGGTATCTGTCTGTCTGTCTACCTATCATGTTATTACAAGGAATCTCACAGCTATTTAGTAAAGATAGGTAAGTACAGGTAGTCCTCGAGCTATGACCACAATTGAGCTTAAAATGTATGTTGCTAAGCGAAACATTTGTTAAGTGAGTTTGTCCCATTTTATGACCTTTCTTGCCACAGTCGTTAAGTGAATCATTGCATTTATTAAGTTAGTAACACGGTTGTTAAGTGAATCTGAATTCCCCATTGATTTTGCTTGTCAGAAGGTCGCAAAAGCGGATCACATGACCCCAGGATACTGCCACCTACTGTCATAAATGTGAACCAGTTGCCAAGCATCTGAATTTTGATCATGTGATCATGAGGATGCTGCAATGGTCGTAAGTGTGAAAAACAGTCATAAGTCACTTTTTCAGTGCTGTTGTAACTTTGAACAGTCACTAAATGAACTGTTGTAAGGCGAGGACTACCTGTATATACCAGAATAAAGGAATTAATCACTTGGACAAGTCAACATAAAAAGGTTTTTTTAAATCAGCCCTGAAGCATGTCAGGAGGATTGACATCATTTCATAGAACAGGTGCCACCATGGAAAAGACCTGCCTTAGTATCAGTGCCAAGTGGCAATGCAGACTTTCAGGTGTGCTCTACTACTCACATATTGCTCCTGGCATAAAAGTCTTCATTAACAGACAGGTGGCTATTGAGCCAGATTCTAGATGAATGTATATATGTACACATATAACATACACAGGCACCTAGACCCAGACCCATATCTATATACCGTGTTTCCCCGAAAATAAGAGCCTGTCTTATATTTTTTTGAACCCCAAAATAAGCTCTTGGCCTTATTTTCGGGGAGGTCTTATTATTTTGGGGAGCATTGAGCAAGACTGGGCTCCTCTTGCCGTCTTACCTGATTTCCAACTCTGTCTCCCTAACCTTAACCAGAGGAAATGGCGAGGACTGCCTGTGCATGTGGTTAGATATTTTTGGGGAGGGCTTATTTTTGGGGAGGGCTTATTTTCAGGGGGGCTTATTTCAGCGCATGCGCTCAAAAGCCCAATTGGGCTTATTATCAGGGGATGTCTTATTTTCAAGGAAACAGGGTATTTATATCTATATCTAATCTCTATCTATCTATCTATCTATCTATCTATCTATCTATCTATCTATCTATCTATCTATCTATCCATCCCTATCCCTATCCCTATCCCTATCCCTATCCCTATCCCTATCCCTATCCCTATCCCTATCCCTATCTATATCTGCATATAAAGATGGCAGGTATGCTATCTATGCCATTAATATTTCATTAACTGATACAGAAGTACTATTTTCGGGCCACAAAAACCTCTTGTTGATCTATTTGGGTCATCGATTTATTACTCTGGAGATCAACATTATCATTTTCTGGCTTGCTGCTCCCTGTTATTCCAAATTCAAGCATGCCACACATATGTGCTGGAATTAACTATAGAGATCCAACTCACATCCAATTCAGTGGATGTTTTTCAGCTGGCAGACTTGCAGATTAGTACCAGTTTAATAAATAATCAGACGAGGAAGGAAGAAGGCAAGTGGGCATGTATTCGCAAAGGGAAGGAATTGCCTTCTCACTATTGGTTTGGAGTGACCCAGCTGAATCATCCCTGCTAATCCAAAACAGATGAAAACAAAATTGCTCTATTGCCAGTCTTGGTTTTGGTGCTTCTGGAAGCTGCATCACAGCTGTGCCTTTAAAACCATTCCCAACCAGAATATTTTAGGGATCTCTATAAAATAAATAATTGTCAAGAAGTTCAGTTTTTTCGTCTGCACTTATCCTATGCGCTGGTAAGAGATGGCTCTACCCTACTGACAGTAAAGAAATCCTCCAGTCTTTGCACTGATGCAAGGATTGCAGAGACCACTCTTTAACAGAATGTTTTCTACAAAGCCCAAACAAGAAGACATTTAACTATAACTTTCTTCAAATTGGACAGTTTGAAAGTAGCTTGTCTCAAGTGCCCTGGCTATTAACACAGTTATAGTACTATTATTGCTCAGACACTGTAACTGAATAGGGAGCAGAATACTGTAGCACCTTCAAGAGCAATCAACTACTAAGGCATACATTTTTGTGAGCAATCACTCACTTTAACTGTGGCTTCACTGTATAGATAGACTTTAAAAAGGAAGGAAGGAAGGAAGGAAGGAAGGAAGGAAGGAAGGAAGGAAGGAAGGAAGGAAGGAATTCATTTCAACGCTCCCTATAGCTTCCAATGAGGCAATGACACACACTACAGGGGGAAACCAACAAGAAGTTGCTCCTACTTAACAGTGACTTTTTTGTCTGCTTGTGGTTATTCTCTGTTTAGGTAAGGAATATTTCTGAAATGATGACCCAATGGGTCACAAGTTGTCTAGTAGACTTTAAATACAAATAATTAAAGGGAGTAAAGGAACAAAATGATAAGTTAATGGGTTTACACAACAGTATAGATTGTAGGCGGCCAGTCTTGTTTTTCTATGCAGCTAAAAATTAGACAAATTGGGACAGCACCTTTTGTGACTAACTCAATTTATTTAAAGGCATAAGCTTTTGTGAGCTGTAGTTCCCTTCAAAAGATCCACGGAGTGGTTAAACTGATATTGGATTTAAAAAGGAGATGAGGTCAGAGAAGACGATAGGGTAGTTGTGTGCAGTTACACATGAGACATATTACAAGTATCTCTTCAATTAGCAATTGTAATGTGTTAAAATCCCATTGTGTTAAGACCTTCTGAGATAGCATGAAACTCTTTGATATATGTGAGTTATCCTGCCTCTTGCTCTACAATGCTGGGATAATTTCATTGTTCTAAAACAGCCACCTTGAAATCTGTAACTGGGTGTCCTGGGTAGTTAACGTGCTCTGATATTAGTTTGTCCTTGTTTTGAGTGCTGATGTCAAACTTAATTCTTTTGTTTAAAGTTTGTCCCATTTGTCCTACATAGAATCCGAGGGGCGTTCCTGTTAGATGATGCCATATATCATATCAGAGGACGAGCACGTAAAGGCACCTCTAAACTTTGTGTGAAGTTATTAGAGATTGTGATGGCATTTTGTTAATGGGGGGGGGGGCAGGTAAAGTAGATATCTGAGGTTTTTACAGATTCTAACCTCCACATTAGCATCATTGTTTTATTGTTTCTTGTTCCTTGTGAGAATTTTTTTTCAGGGTGCTTGTCTATATATAATTGTGGGCCGACTTCCAGAGCCTGCTATCTCAGAGATAGCAGAGACTGAAAGATTTCACACACGAGTGGGGACTGACAGTAGCTTCCTAAATTATAATATACTAAGAACTCATTGCTGTATAAATGGATTGGAAGTCCTAACTTATTGCATCTTGATTGTCTCTCCTTGTATTGTGGTGGCAAAGTTTATATTCCACAACTGCTTCTTTGAGGTTAGGAATGGAGGGTCTTGGGAAATTGAAATGCTTATCTTGTCACTGTTTGGATTTCTGAGGCCTGTTCGTGTTCATTTATTCTTTTGCACAGAGAGATAACTGAACAATAGTTCATTAGACAATCCCAATGCATTGCAAAAGGTCTTACAGAGACAATGGGTTCTTTGCCCATTAATCAATAAGGTAATCCTCACTTATGAGATTTTCCTCTCAATATCATCTATTGCACGGGTGTCAAACTCATATCGTCACGTTGCCTTCACATGATGTTGGTGATGTTTTTTCCCTTCACGGAGCTGGCGCGTGATGCATCCGGCCCACCAGTTTGACACCCCTGATCCTATTGTACAAACCAGGGGTCAGCAACCTGCGGCTCTGGAGCCGCATGTGGCTCTTTCACCCCTCTGCTGCGGCTCCCTGTCACTCAAAATATGTGTTGCAACTGCCAATGTGTGACACCTGCCAGCACACGATTTATTAAGCTTTTCAACCCCTGGTAGACCAACCAAGGATAAATCCAAGAAAAGAAAAGTTTCAGAATAAAACATAACATTTAGTTCAACTACATATGCTAGCTTTGTGGCTGCTCAAAAAATAGTCAGGCATAGGAAGGGTTTTGTGGCTCCCGGTGTTTTCTTTTCTGTGGGAAACAGGTCCAAATGGCTCTTTGAGTGTTTAAGGTTGCAGACCCCTGGTATAAACCAGTAAACTATCTACTTGTATTTTCTTCTCCCTTCTCCCACCTTCCTCTTTTAATTCTCTATGTTAAAGTCCTCTAATAAAAAGCCATTCTATGCACCTGATGAAGTGAGCTGATGGTCACAAAAAAGGAAGCCCTAATATTCCCTGTGTACCTGTTACTTTTAAAAAATACTACCAGACTTTATGTCTTAGTGCAATATAGACTAAAACAGCTTTTCCCCTCAACTCTAGTTGAATACAGGATAATAAATTATCTTTGCCTAATTGTTTCATGTAGAGTACACTAGTTTCCCTGCAGGGATGTTGCATTAATATTTACACTGCTCTTTAACTGATGAAGTCTCAAATTATTCAGAGACTTGGGTAGATGCTACCTTGCACTGGACTGGGCATAAAATCTAATGCTGAATTGATTTAAAATTCAAGAAACAATATGCATCTACACAGATTTTCCCCCCTCACTCTGATGGTATGCCAAGAAAACTTTAGTGATCCTTTAAAACAATAAAACAATTTAATCTAATTGCATTATATGTAACAGGAAAGGAAGCAGAAAAGGGTGGAGTGGTAATATTATGGTACGTATTAGTCAGAGTATTGTGAGAATGCCACCCAAACCAAAAGAGATATGCTATCATTACCGAGGGAGAGATCATTTCCAATACAGGAAGCCACCTTGGTTTACCATCAGAAAGAAATGGCTTTGCTGTGTTGAGCAACTGTTTGTCACAGGAAGGGTTACACGGAGATTGTGGCTGGAATGGATCTGTGGTGAACTGAATGAAAATGGTTGAGATAATGACTCTCATGCATGGTGACCTGTAATCAAATACCATGAAAGCCTCACTTATGTGAAGTAATCCACATCCCGTCTTTCAAAGTTTAAATAAGGCTGAATTGAGTGGCTTCATAAATTAGGAATTCATTAGGCAAATTATTTGTGTAGATATAAATATTGTGTCTAAAACTACCTCCATTGAGAAAGCACACAAACAGAAATTTTAAAAAAATGAAGAAGGGATTGTGTCCAGCAGTTTTTTCCCCAAGATCTGATTTTTTTCATTATAAAAAAAATTAATTGCCCAAAAAAGAAGAAACTAAATTCAGGGAAGATTTTATGCTCAAAGACAATTGGGCTGGTGATTTTCATTACAATAAAATAAAGCTACACAAACAAAACACTGCTCCTATACTTTGAAATTAGAAAAGATAGGTTTTAGAATCATTGATTTCATTAGACCATTTTGAGTTTTCAGCAATAAGATTTCCATCAATATAATCCATCAATGTGCTTAATACATATATTTATATCACGGTTCAGAAAAATAATGTCTAAAACATTATTAACAACCTTGTTTCTTGACTCTTCCGTTATTTCCAGTTGGTACTTCAACAAAATCAGTTTTTAGAGAAAGATGATGAAATAAAAGCTTCATTCCTCAGTTATGTTTAGAAGCCATTTCCCTTCATTTGTCCATTTTAAGCCAGATGGATCAGCAAAAACTCTCAGTCCATTTAAGTATGAGTTGTCATAGTCTATGAGGTAAACACCTTCTCTTCTACCCTTTGGAACCGGCATGCATAGTTGGCCACCAAAAAAGGCAGATATTTACTTGCTGTTCCTTTCTTCACCAAACTAACTTATGGCACATATATATTTTCCACTGATATTACCAGGCTCCTTCGAAATCTGACTTTTGGTTACACAGAGATGACCTCTCAAAGAAAATCATTATGAGCCTTATAATGCAGCTAAAGCTAATTTGTAATTAAAGCTCCAATCCTATATACTTAATTATTATTTAGGAATAATTCTTAATTCAGTAATTCTTATTGAACACAAGAAGGGCACTTTGTTCCCAAATGAATGTTTTCTCTAAACATTGACTTATTTCATATGTCCTCCATTTTGTGGGGGTCCTTTTGTTCATTTCTTCAGAATTCAAGGGTAATCATAACAGTTATTGACACAAAAGCAAAAATAAAAATAGGTTTTATGTATATGCTATCACTGGGGTTGGTTATAAATAATTATGGGATGGACTGATAAACTGCAATTAAAGATGCATTTTAGTTGTATTCAGTTTGGTTATATTTTAATGATGCTAGATTTACTTCCTGAATAGATGTAGACTTAAAATCATTCTTCAGATAAGGAAATTTATATAAATTTACAAAAACCCTTCAAGGAAGCAGAAAAAGTAATTGTTTGTATCTATGAAGTTGGCTCTGTGTGTCTGTTCTCTTAAGTTGCTGTTGGCTATAAATTCAAATGATTATATTGTGAGTTCTAGCAGTGAATAAAATATATGTGCAGGGCCAGTAAATCAGATGACTTACATAAAGATTGCATGTTAATTCCTGCGCAGAGGTGCTTTCCAATGAAAATTGTGTACTGCGTGATGTGGCTTTAATTGGGTTTGAAATATTAGCTGGAGTACATGAATGTGTCTCCGTGGGACATCCACGTGTTAATGTTACAATGCTAATGACAAATGCCTTTCAAAACCTCAATTTCTAGCATGTTCTAATGTTTAAATCAAAACAGGGACATAAAAAAGAACTCCTAATTTACCACATTGTATGGGCTATGATTAAAGCCATCAGGACTAGGTTCCTGAATTTCGCTATATAAATATACCCAGCTCAGTCTTACAATTATTTTAGCTGAGAAGGAAGGGGAGTTAATGCCTAATCCCATGTGCATAAAGTTACCATTACCAGCTTTTAAAGTTGTGCAGTAGATATTTGTGTTTAGACAAATCCAGGATTTCACCTATGTTTTGTTCTTTCTGTTGCACTTAAGCAGCTTATTGGATTGCTTGCATTATAATGAATTCTTAAACAGGGTTAACGCCATTTCTCTTAAGGCATCTATATAAACAGTTTCCTTAAATGTTACACTGAATTAACAAACCAGCATAGTTTAACACTATCATTATTTAAAACAGAAAACCGTGAAGAATTACAATCCTTGATGCAAACAAAAACAAGTTTTGGGGGCAGATGTCAAGGATCTTACTTCCTTTACCAGGAAAGCAGCTAAATGAAATCAAGGTTGACTTACTACATTTTGAAGTAAATTAAGTATTATTACACTTTGAAGCCTCCATCATCCAGTAAGATAGTTAAATCAGAATCTATAATTATCTAAAGTAACTTAGGCACTAGTTACCAAGAAATTTTGAAACTTCTGTAAAAATATCCCTAAGACTGGATTACAAATGAGATTATTAAGGGACAATACTACTACTGATAGTAATGATGATAATAACAATGATAATGAAAAAATGGCACAGATAATAAAGAGCTCTATAAGCCTTGAAAATTGAATACAGATGTTCCTGTTTGGAAGCTCCTGAGGCCAGTGTTCTGTGTTTTTCATTTTATCGTTCTTGATAGCTTTGTATACTATCTAAAAGTCTATTTTCCCCAGCATCAAAGTAGTTGTGCAGATGGAATCAACTTCCAAAGTAACTGAATGAGCCTCACAAAATATGTGCTGATTTTAACTGCACAAAGGGGAAATGCTTTATTTGTGTGCCTGTGTATTTTGAAATATCTCAGAATGTTTTGTGCCCTGCAATCTATATACCAGGCAGACGTCTTGGTTGCTCATATGTTTTGTCAGTTTTATGTACAACTGGACAACTCTGTGACCATTGGATCATCCTTTGAGAAAAACGTGTTGCAGTCTGATACGTCCAGAATGAACATTAATTTTTTCTGAATGGTATTACTATTACTTTACTTTGAAAATTAAAGAAGAAAAGACCAGTTTATTAGCAAGAGAACTATAGCTCCCGTGGTGCCATGATCAAGATTTCTGACTTCCTGCCATCTTCCCCATTGACTTTGTTTGTTGGGAAGCTGGTAGGAAATGTCAGAAATTACAATCATGGGTCTGTGGGGATGCTGCAACAACCATAATTTAGCAAGTACAACTGATCAATTCCACTGAAATAATCTGTCCTGGATTTTTTTTTTTACACAATCTTTAAATTAGCAGATTTTAGGTACCTTATTTCAAAAACTGTTGCAGTATGAGGAATCATTTGGGCTAACTTAAAGGTAGAAACAGACAAAAACATAAACATGTTTGAAAGCACTGATCTTAAGAAAGTAATATAACAAGGAACAATAAAATACAAAGAATTCATCCAGTTCAGCATCTTCTGTTTCCACAAGCAGGATATAACACCCTTAATGTTGCTTTGCCTAATGATTTGTCCATGATTTCTACTGGGATTTCATTTATCAGCTATGTGTAATGCCATACATAGTTCATCCAGTCTGAATTCATCTACATGACGTTATCTGTATGATTCTTCACTTCTTTTAAGAAAAATACTAGCACTGAATCTTTTTCTTGGTTAATCAATGCCATCTCTGGATTGATAAATCTACTGGTAAATGTAAATCAGGACTTTGTCTCAAAAGACATTACATGGGAATTTCAGGGGAAAGTCCATCATCTTCTACTGTGCCTATGATATCTCATCCAAAGGCATCACTTTTAAGGAGCCTTTTAAATTGAACAATTGAGCATGACGTAGCTTCTCTATCCTGATGTTTAAAAAAACTACTATATTTTAACTTGCAGCTGCATTCTATGCAATCTTTGAAGCTCATGTCAACAGTCTTTCAGACTTTCATGTATTCTTAATTAATAAATCGATCCCAACATAGAAATGAGTTTTATATTTCTTTTCAGCTGAATCAATTGAAAGTAAATCGAAGAGCAGCGAGGAATCATATTTTATATCACTGGCACAGTGTTATGTGTAAATGGACTGAGGAAGTTGGGAGTTTCGCATCTATTGCTTTAATACAAAGGATTCCTATTCCAGTGTTACATATAGCCAAGACAGTTTTACAGAAGGCAAAAATAATTACGAGGCCAAGACCAGCTTGCAAGCCGGAGACTTTTCAGTAGCCAAAACAAGCAAAGCCTGACATGTTTTAGTATATGCCTGCCCAGCTAAGGAAAAACTGACACCGCCTTAAATGAAGGCATGCATAGAAATCTTGCAGGGAACAACTCATTCTATGTACAGGAATTCAGCTGGGAGAATTAGGAAAGGTATGTGAGATCAAACGTGCAGTTTTCTGCCATGGCAACTAAGCAATGTACAGATTTCAGAGATAGACTGTATGAATTTCCTGTGGTAGATTGTGTTTTGTGCATTCAGCAAGCTACCTATGAACACCTGGGTGAGAAGCAGGCAAATTGTGGGAATTCTAGGCTTATCTTAGGCATTGATCTTACTTCTCACAAATGTTTTTTCTATACTAGGAGAGTCACTTCCATTCAAAATAGAGCATATCTGTAGCTGAGAGATCTGTGTTGATTGAGAAAACCTAATAAGGCATGAGTTTTCTGTTTGACAGGAAAATGATTACTCTGTCGAATTTCAAGCTATTTCAGAAAGCCATGGAGAGCATGGGTGGTTAGTGGTGAGGATATAATATATTTCATTACTGGTTGCATTTCATTGTATATAAATATATATAAATATAAATATAAATAAAATATAAATATATTATATTTATAAATATAATAAATATTTATAAATATAAATATAATAAACTATAACTATAACTATTGTTTAGGAAATAATAAGCAGAACAAAAATACATTTAAATCATCATTCTGCGTGATACCTGTTCAACCCCTCCATGCGTATATTTGAGAGTAGCAGAGCGGCAGCTGCTTTAAAAAACTGGGGTATTGGCATTTTCAGAACCTGAATTAAGGCACCATTCCACAATTCAATTTTAATCCCACATTCTGAAGGCATAACCATATGGTATTTGAAACGACACTTCTCAAACTTTTGTGCCTTGCTAGCTTTTTATGAAGAAAGGCATAGCCTTGCTTACTATGTAAATTTATTCGCTACTTACAAATAATTTTATTAGCAATCATTGGAATGAGTGGCTCTCTTTTTAATTCCTGTGAAAAATATGCTTGCTCCACTAATATGTTGGAATTCCTCTGGAAGCATTTGACTCAATAAAACTAGGGTGGTTGGATTCCTTTCTGAGTAATATGGATCATATTAACGATAAACTACAAAATAGTTGCATACTGAGGCTTGCAGAAAGAGCAGGAAAGACAAGAACTGGATTATGTAACCCCTTTTATTTTTGTCACCCCTTATACCTCTTTTATTTATATATTTTGCTGTGCTTTAAAAGCTTTACAATAAATTTCCTGGAAAAGAAGATATATTAATAATGTAAGAATTGACCAGATTTCTCTCTTTGTGTGTATATCTGTGTGTGCTTCTCTTTGTGTCTTCTCTCTCTCTCCCTGTAATGCATATTCTGTTGCAATTGTAGAAGACTCTCAATAGATCACAATAGTAAACAAAACATGAATTAAACCAAAAGTCTTACAATTGCACACAGGTGGACCATATAACTACGATATAATAAATCATACAATAGAAAAGAATAATATATGCTAAAAACAGAAAAAGAAAACCTAGCCTAAACTGACTAGATTACTAAAGATTCTCCTTGTACTGGAAGATGTTAATGGAAGAACAGATTCATAAATGGCCATTTGCTTAAAAAAAAGCAGAATGGAACAGAACAGAACAGAACAGAACAGAACAGAACAGAACAGAATAGAATTCTTTATTGGCCAAGTATGATTGGACACACAAGGAATTTGTCTTGGTGCATACGCTCTCAGTGTACATAAAAGAAAAGATACATTCATCAAGAATCATAAGGTACAACACTTAATGATAGTCATAGGGAACAAATAAGCAATCAAATCATACTAGGAAACAGTAATTATAAATCTTAAGGATACCAGCAACAAAGTTACAGTCATACAGTCATAAGTGGGAGGAGATGGGTGATAGGAACGATGAGAAGATTAATAGTAGTGCAGACTTAGTAAATAGTTTGACAGTGTTGAGGGAATTATTTGTTTAGCAGAGTGATGGTGTTCAGAAAAAAACTGTTCTTGTGTCTAGTTGTTCTGGTGTGCAGTGCTCTATAGTGTTGTTTTGAGGGTAGGAAGGGAAACAGTTTATGTCCAGGATGCGAGGGGTCTGTAAATATTTTCACAACCCTCTTTTTGACTCGTGCAGCTCAATGGAAGGCAGGTTGGTAGCAATTGTTTTTTCTGCAGTTCTAATTATCCTCTGAAGTCTGTGTCTGCCTTGTTGGGTTGCAGAACCAAACCAGACAGTTATAGAGTTGCGGATGACAGACTCAATAAGTCCTCTGTAGAATTAGTATGTGGAATTATTATTATGTAGAATTATTATTATGTAGACTACCATAGGTAGTCCTTGACTTACAACCATTCGTTTAATGATCGTTTGAAGTTACAATGGAGCTAAAAAAAGGGGACTTGGGACCATTTTTCACATTTATAACCATTGCCGTATCCCTATGGTCACGTGATCAAAATTCAGACAGTTGGCAATTGGCTCATGTTTATGATGGTTGCAGTATTCCAGGTCATGTGATCACCTTTTACGACCTTTACTTAATGGGGAAGCCAGATTCACTTAACAACTGTGACACTAACTTAACAGCTGCAATGATTTCACTTAATAACTGTGGCAAGAAAGGTCTTAAAATAGGGCAAAACTCATTTAATAACTGTCTTGCTTAGCAACGGAAATTTTGGCCTCAATTGCAGTAGTGACTACCTGTATTCTTCTTTCCCCTGAGTGGAATTTTTTAGCAAATAGAGCAGCTGCCTTAAGTCCTTTCTAGGTCAAGAAACGTCGAGGGATTTCAAGTTATCAGGTTCTGCCCAGAACAAACTGATATATACTCATTCATATTAATAATTATGAATAATTAGCAAGTTCATATCAGGAAGCCAGTTTGGGAAATTGTCCAAAATCTGTCCTGGATGCCACTGCAGCATTGCTCCATTTGATTCACCCTGTGACTATCTTTTTTTTAAAAATGCAGTGCAATTCTATGCTATTTATTTAAATTTATGTAGTTATACAGTAACAGAGTTGGAAGCAACCTTGGAGGTCATCTAGTCCAACCCCCTGCTCACGCAGGAGACCTGTACTAGGGATTCGAACCGCCAAACTGCTGACCTTTCTGATCAACAAGCTTAGTGTCTTAGCCACTGAGCCACCTAGTCAGTCATTTTACTCCTGGAGAGCCTCACAAGTGATTTACTCCTATCTTGCAACTGAATGGACACTTTCCTCAGTGAATCCCACTGAATAGATTCAGACTTTATTTATTAGATTTTTATCCCACCTTTACTTCTGAATATATACACCCAGTGGTGGGATTCAATAATTTAACAACCAGTTCTCTGCTCTAATGACCGGCTGGGTGGGTGTGGCCATGGTGGGCATGGCCAGGGGGTATGACAGGCAGCCTCCTGCACCCCCCTGGGAGCAAAAAACAAGTTGTGGGGGGCACCGGCCTCCTGTGCCCTGTTTTGGGCCTAGTAGGCCTCCCTGCAGCCTCCTGGGAGCAAAAATGGGCCATGGGATTACTTTTGGAAGGGTCGGGAAGGTGTGGGGTGAGGCAGCCAGCAATTTTTTTTTTTTAATTTGATTTATATGCCGCCCTTCTCCGAAGACTCAGGGCGGCTTACAATGTGCTCAGCAATAGCCTTCATCCTTTTGTATATTTATACAAAGTCAGCTTATTGCCCCCACAACTGGGTCCTCAATTTACCTACCTTAGAAAGGATGGAAGGCTGAGTCAATCTTGAGCCTTGGCGAGATTCGAACCCTGCAGTAATTGCAGGCAGCTGGTCTTAATAACCAGCTTAATAACAGGGTGCCTTAAACCCCTGTACTACCAAGGCTCTTTAACAACCGATTCTGCCGAAGTGGTGCGAACTGGTTGAATCCCACCACTGTATACACCCATGGATCTGATGCAGTCCTGTAAATTTATTCTCTTTTGTTCTAAATTGAGTCTCACCATGGAATTCAATGGAGGCAACTTCTGAATAGGCATAGATAGAATTATAGTGTGTGTTTCTTTCTTCAGTCTGATCTGTTGTGATATTAATCTGAAGCATCAGATCATGGGACAGTCAGTTGTACTGAAGCAAGATACTTTGTGCTGGTTCTTGAATTTCACTGTTGAATCTGATAAGCTGCTATTTTGCAGGGCACAACTAAATATTATTTCCAATGTAAAGACAAACAAATGCCTTATCCTGAACATTTAATTCTGGTTAAATATATAAGTAACTGGGACCAACTAAATATTTATTTATTTATCAAATTTATATGCTGCCTATCTTGCCAAAACAGACTTAAACTTTCTGGCAATGACTCAAGTAAGAGCTGCATTATACTTCTATATTAGTGGGTGAATATGTGGGCTATTAAATGAAGGACCTTCCTGTTTTGTATAAAAGACGCATCTAAGTAATTCACTATTATTTATGAAAAGTACATCAAAAGGACAACAAAAAATATCCCAAAGTTTAATTAAAACGAAGCCAACTGCCTACTCCAAAAGTTTTACTTGTTAGGTAGTGATTGATTAAATTCAAATTTCCCAGCAGACTTTTGGTTTAGCAAAGTAATGTAGGGACATAATAATAGTAGAATAGGTAGAATTACTGGGACATAATAATAACTTGCTGTTTTGCTTCTGTAAGAATTGCTTTGCTAAGAATTGGAATTGTGTCTGCCATATAGTTCTACCAGTGATCTAACTTACAGAATCTATTACCTTATTTTTCTGTAAAACTCCGAGCTTGGTACCTGTGTTGTTAAGCACCCAGCCCCTCTGTTGCTAAGCACTCAATGCCCCTGTTCCTTGCTGCACTGCCAAAGGAAGGCATGGGCCAGGGGGCCAGAATTGGGTACTACGCTGATGCCTCTGAAGGTATAAAAGGACACCATACCTTCCCCAAGGTGTGGTCTTTCACTGCACGCTCTTTGTCTATAAGTAGTGGTATGGTCTACCCAGTCTTTGTACAAATTAAAGCTGATATTTTTCCAAGCCTCTTCTTAAGTCTGTCTCTTTGGCATTCTGGTGACTCAAGTACATTTTGGGACCTTACAGTAGCTGTAGTATTGCCCCCAACATGTTTATATTTGTGCTTACACACAAATAATGGACAGAGATACATTGCATTTAAAATGGAAAATATGAAGCATGTTTCCAGCCACGGGACAAATATGAGCTCACCAAGCAAATGTGATTTGGCCCAATCTTGCTTCTCATGTTCACGCCAAATGACATGTAATTTCTTGAACTGGACAGATCCTCTGAATCACTAGTTTTATTCAGCCAGAGGTGTCCGTCATAGAGATATGGTCTTGGATCTGGAATGCTTTCTAATTATATTGAGAGAAACTTCACACAGAAATGTTTATAGTTACAATTTTGGATCTAAAACATTAATCGGTTTATCAAGCAGTGAATAAAAGTGTTCCCCTTGCTTCAAACTTAAATAATATTTTAAGAAATCAACTGCAGTTCTATCTGCAGTAATCCTAAAGAAATATTGCACAGAATTAACAAAGAAAATAGTTCTTCTATTTTGTTCTTTACTAAAGGCATACTTTAGAGAGGGCAGGATCTGTGACAAATTACACCCAAAAGATTTTCAGGTTTATCAAAGTAATAAAACAGTTGTTAAAACATTGTATTTTGGCACAAACCTTTTTTTTGTTGCAATAATTTACAAAGGCAGAAATGTTTGGATTATTCCAGGAATTTTATTTGTTTACAAGATAAATGTCTATGATTAAATGTAAATGTAAATAGTAATTTTAAAAATGATCATTAATTTTATTTTTTAAAGATGTGTTTTGGAGTATTCCTCCTGTCTCATCTCTAGAAGCGTCACTAAACAGCAATGATATTAGTTTACCAGTAGTCCTTGCTTAGCGACTACCTCAAACAGCAACCATCTGCAGTTATGACTGTGCTGAGAAAGTGACTTTGTGACAATTGCCCACATTTGTCTTTGCAATGTCTCCTCTCTCTGTCTGCCATTACAGTCATTTGGTATGCATTGTTCTGTGTAAAATTATAAACATAATCACTGAGTTGCTGGTCCAAATTATTGTCCAAATGAGGACTATCTGGAAATATCATTTTGGATATAGCAGATAGCCCCTTCTACTTTTGTTTATTCAGAAACAAGTCCTATTGCTTTAAATTACCCTCAAAATAAATAATAGAAAGGCAGCCTTACTGAGAGTCTAGCTGGTGAAAAAAAAAGCCTTCCCTAAAATTCCTTCTCTAGCGTGTCATTAGACCCCCCATAAGAGAATTATTAATTAGAGTTTTGGCTAAGCCTAGTGGCTTTGCAATTGCTTGCACAAAACTCCACAATCATTTGCAGCCAAGGAGTCCCTGTTTTTTAGCTTTTACCCTGACAACTCCCAATATTTCTGGATTTACAGATGACATTCCAACAGGAGATTTTAAACTAAAATCAGGAAGCACTGTGAAATTAGGAGTTCTCAATATCCCTGTAGGAAGTCAGCAAATGAATTGGAAACTTTACTTCTCCTATTATGTCCAGATGAAAAAAAAAAAGAAATCAAGGAACTGTATGAAAATTTTTAAACCAGTTTAATGATGTCTTGTTCAAGTATCATAAATCATGAAGTTACACTAACATGTGATGTATTTCCAGACTTCTATCTTTAAAGCAGCAAAGACGAGCTCTATTCCCTCCTTTTTTCTCCACGACTACTCTGGAAAAATTTAAAAAAAAACAACAACCCAAGAAGGACATTTACATTGATTACACCCTTCCAAATGCTGAGTACTGACAGCTGTTCTGCTTGGGGGAAAATTAACTCCAGTATATTTGTTCATGGAGGTTGCAATTGTATAACTACAGAACAATGAATTCCATTAAAAAAAAAAAGCCAAGTTGCCTGCCTTAAGCATTACTGTTTCTAACTAGAAGGCAGGGGAAACAATCTTATTCACTGCAATTCAGAACAAACCCCAATCCATTCTGCCTTTGAGTGAGTCTTGACTCCTGACATCTCTGTGGACAAGCCCCTGCATTTTTCTTGGCAACCTTTTCGGAAGTGGTTTGCCATGGACTGCTTCCTAGGGCTGAGAGAAAAAAGACCATCCCCAACCCAAGTATTAGGTGAAAATGAACAAGCAAAACTGAAAGTCACATTTTACTGGATCCTTTGATCCAGGATCAAAGTTTCAGTATTAAAGGGCAAAACTCAGATGAAAACCTCGAGGACTGTATTAAGCAAGCATCTCCCTAATTTTTTCATGTCCCCTAGGATACTGCACAAAGCCAGCTTACCATTGCCACCCTTCACCTGGCCCAGCCTCCATTTGGGGCTGGGTTGCCAAGCCAGTGAATGTCGCTACTTTGGCACAAGTACCAATTTAACAGAGCATGTTCAGTATGATTCAGGCACTAAGACCCACTCGCTCTGGTGGGAAGGGTATGTTGCAGACCCTGTCGGTCAAGGAATTCCAACTGATGGGGTCTAGAAGAGTCTTTTCTGCCATGGCTCTTTGGAAATTTTGCTTCCAGAAGTGTGAGATCTGCCCCCACCATTTTGGCCTTCCAGAAGGGCTTAAAACCTGGCTCTGCCTTTGTACTGTTGGCGTGGGGCCTCAGTGGGGCATTATGCTGGAAATGGTTGGTGGAGCAATAGAGAAGCTCCCACCTCAGTACTGTTTGTGCTCTTAGTTTTATCTAATTCTCGTTAATGTTTTTATGTTTATGTTTTTACTGTATTGTGAGCTGCGCAGAGTCACTTTGGATAGTGAGATGGGCAGCATATAAATTTTGTTTATTTATTTATTTATGGAAATTTACATGGATTCCTACTCACTCATAGCGACTCTAGATGGCTTACAAGCAGTAAAAACACAGTACAGAAAATAAAAAAAAATATCCCCCCCCCCCATCAGTGGTGGAATTCATTTTTTTTTTACTACCGGTTCTGTGGGTGTGGCTTGGTGGCTGTGGTGTGGCTTGGTGGGTGTGGCAGGGGAAGGATACTGCAAAATCCCCATTCTCTCCCCACTCCTGGGGGAAGGATATTGCAAAATCTCCATTCCTACCCCACTCTGGGGCCAGCCTAGTAGTTCGGAGTAGTTCTCCGAACTACTCAAAATTTCCACTATCGGTTCTCCAGAAACTGCTGAATAGTACCACTGCCCCCCATCCCAGTTATGATCGAGATAGCCCAGGTTGCTATATAGCCTCAAAACTCTCTGTGCATTGTAAAAGCAACAGAAACTCCATTCCTCCTGATTTGTATTTTCATTTCCTATCATTAGGTTTTTGGGAACACCTATTATGCATTTGCAGCAACTCCCTTGTCGCTCTTCACTGGCTGGAAAGCTTTTAGCTTACATCAAGACTGCCAGACCTTCTTTCTCCCTAGTCATCCTGTATGGCATTGTGTGTTATGAGCAAAGAGAAAACTAGTCCCTGGATGGGCATGGATCAAAATAAATGGCGTAAAAAAAAATCCTACAAATCCTGGAGAAGGTAAGATAATAAAAACTGGTTTCCTTATTCATTTTCCCAAGCATCCAAATGTTCTTAATGACAATGTCCTGAAATTATGTAGCAACAGAGAAATTGTGCCTTAGTAAAGGAAAACCAGTGCAAATACCACATACAGTAAAAACTGTGTAAGTACTGTTCAGTGAGAAAAATATTCCAATTTTGAAAATAGAAATGTAAATATGAAGAGACCAGGAACAAGTCAGTTTCCTTTGGCATTGCTTGATTAGTAGCACTGGCAAGGCTGTTCTCTCAACTTCTTTAACTGAAGCCCTTCTACTATTTCAGTGTGTTTGGGATCTTTTTCCATCCTACCATGATTTTCTGTCCGAGTCTGCTACCCATAGCAACTGAGGGAAATTGCTTCTGCTTTGTAGATGGTGCCAGCTGAATTCCCTAAAATTGCCAGTTTAGCATCTTCTTCCACAACAAGCCCATTGCTGAGTCTTGGCTGAGCCTCAAGTGTTAGCTTTCTGCTACGAAAGTCAATCTATCTTAATTCAGAAGACGTTGTTTGCCTTAAGGCGGCTTTGACCTTTTGAGCAATGAAGGAAGGTTGAAAGACAAGACTTTGAAAGGGAGGATGTAAGTTAGCACTCTGGGTAGCCCCGACATGTCACTTGCTAGAATTAATTTTCTGAAAAGGTCTTTTACTGGTATTGGAGTTATAAATCATGCATTGCAATAATAACTTCAGATAAGCACCATTAACTAAAAACAACAGATATTTAAATTACTGTATATGCACGTACTTAGAAATTCTTAAGGGCATTCTTAAGGATCATGATCCAACCACAGGGAAGAGGTGTAGGGACAATGTCAAAAATTTTAACAGGCTCCTTTTAATTTACTTAATATAATATAGCACTATATTTTACATAAAAATAATAATAGCGCACCAACTTGGTAATTGCCAATATTTTCATTAAGGCTTGTTGGAAGAAATGTCCATATGGGTTCAGGTCCAAGTGGGGAAAAAAACATTGGAAACATGGAGACTGCTTGGAAAGATGGTTTAATGGTGGACAGGAATCACATGGTCTGAATTCCTGAACAGAATCACATGGTTTGAGTTCCTGAGTAGAAAAAAGAAGAGCAAAGATGCTGGGAGTGCCTTGGTTTTTTTTATGCCCTCTGTTGTGCTCCGCCTCAGAGTTTCTTGTTCCTGTATAAGAAATGTATCCTGATTGGTTGTGAGACTTCCAGGGGGTGGAGGGTCTTAGCTAGCCTTGCTGGCTGATGTAATCTTCCCAGGTCCCTTGTGGGGAGTTTCTGTTGCTGGATGGGTCCTTTGTGTTGCAGATGATGGTCCATTGACAAAGGTTGAGAGAATGAGTTTCTGCCTCTGGCTCATTGACAAAGGTGGGGGGAGGCAGGAAGCTGCTTTGTCTTTAAAACACGTTTCTCCATTTCTCATCCAGGGAAATATAATATTCTGCCTTTTTTAATATTTCCTAAAATATTTCATTCGTCTAGGAGAGGGTTGAGTGCTAACTTCCTACAGGCTCAAATACTTTTTTTTTGCACCACAATTATCATCAGAATCAATTCTCTATACAAGCTTTAAGTAGCCAAAGGCAGCAAAAGGTATCTCTGGAAATCAGAAAGAAAACCTGACTGCTGAATTTCAGCCATGCAATCAGAAGATGTCCTGGATGAGCCACAAAGTGATGTCAGAGGCCACGTACAGCCATCCCAGGCATTTTCACTTGCCCATTCAAGTAAAATTAATTATTGTGCTCTTTGTTTTTTGCCTTTTATCCTATTTTTTAATGTGGGAGCTGGCTAGGGATGCTGCAGCCCCTTGACCTGCTTTTGCTTCTCATATAAAGCTGCAGCGAGAAGATGTCACAAGTGGCGATGACCTTGCTCCTTTGTCCCTCTCTCTGCATCCTTCAGGTGGAAGAGAGGTCAGGTATTGGGGGAGGTGGGCATGATCTGCAAGCCTACTGCAGAGAAAGGGGGAGGGGTGCCTCTGACTGGGATTTCAGCCCTTTTGCATTGCAGTGTAATTCTCAAGGTCTCTTGTACAGAGCAAACAGCTTTTGGTCCTCTTAGCAGCTCTCCACACAAGGATGTTCTATCACGGGCCCAACTCCAATGGCAATACTAACCCAGATCCTTTGTTGTGGCCAAAGTAGAAAGCCAAGAAAGTACAGGTAGTCATTGACTTATGACCACGATTGAGTCCAACATTTCTGTTGCTAAGCGAGACAGGTGTTGTGAGTTTTGCTTCATTTTATGACCTTTCTTGCCACCGTTGTTAAGTGAAACATTGCAGTGGTTAAATCAGTAACACAGTTAAATGAACTTGGCTTCCCCATTGACTTTGTTTGTCAGAAGGTTGTAAAAGGGGACTCACATGACTCCAGGACACTGCAACTGTCATAAATTTGAGTCAGTTGTCAAGCATCCAAATTTTGATCATTTGACCATGGGGGTGCTGCAACGGTCGTAAGTGTGAAAAATGGGCATAAGTCACATTTTTAAGTGCCCTTGTAACTTTGAATGGTCAACAAATGAACTGTGGTAAGGACTACCTGTACTTTAATTTTTCAATTAAGTTGCTTATCACAATTCTCTTCCCTTTTGACTTAATATTGTATCAATATATATATATATAAAGGTTTCAGGGTTGTAACCCTCAGACTAATGAACAAAACCTCCCGTGGCCCCTATTATAATTTGAATTTAAGACCTCAGGGCTGTTCACTGTCCGTCATGATATTGCCTGCTTCTGGGTATCTAATTAAACCATCTGCACATCTAATATATTTGAATTAATCATGTGAATCAGATGTTGCTAAACTCACTGAACATTAACTCACCAGTGAATTGGCTTACTCTTAATCCGATACAGTACTGAAATAATGGCTTTGTATGCATGCTAATAGAATTATTGTTAACATATGTCTTACTAGGAAGCAAGTATAATGGCATTTGTATAGATGCCAAAATAACACGACTTTCTAACCTTCTTTATAGAGAGACCACTTCTCTGTTTTATCCTAGGTTTTAAATCTGGATAGGCAAATCTATGCAAGAAAAATGATGGGATCATTTTTTAAAAAAGCACGTAAGTAGAGTACGTCACAATTTTGAGCAACACCAGCAGGCCAACCACCCTATCATTAGTGGATTACAGGATTACAGTGCAATGTGACATACCAAAATTCACACAGTTCTGATTTTACTATAATCTAGCATTTCTTATGATGCAAGAGTAAACAGAGGCACACCCTACTAATCTTACAATATACATTACTTAGCACTGGGGATACTACTGATGCTACCGGTTCTTTCAAAATATTGTATGAGTAAAGATAGATGAAACCACCATCAAATCTTTCTTTTAGATTTGATTTTTCAAATTCTTAAGAAGTTTATGTGAAAAAATTTGTTGATTCTGATGAATTAAAAAAAAAACTTTCTTCTGATCACATTCAGTAAATGCCTCTATTCCCAAAAGTATTTCTATCAGCCTGCCATATAACTGTTATAGATAAAGAATTTGACAGGAACTTGGTTGAACACACAGGGAAATCAAATCCAGAATTTAAGAGCTACACGTTCAGTTCTGCTTCCTTCAATGTTCTTTTCATCATACCTAAAATTTAATTTTTACATGAAAAATATCTTCAAACAAAATTCTCATGGATCCTTATTACTCAATAGACTGTTAAAATTCTACAATTTGGTCAAGCAGTACTGATATACAAATTTATACAAAATTATTTTTTAATCAGGCAAATTAAAGAAGTAGTTGAATTGAAATGGGATTATCAGAAACCTCATATTGTAACGGATCTGATTATTTTCATGTTTTTTTAATAAAATAAAAATAGACATCGGACCTTATAAACATTAGTTGTTTATTTTGCATACAGAATATACAAGTTCAATGTTGGGAGCAGATATAGCATACAAAATATGCATTGTATTTCTGCACAACAGCTGTTCTTATTCTTTCTACTTGCCTTTTTTGTATAACATACTTGGTGCTCCTCTTTGCCACCTCCAGAAATCATTCTTTGGAGAATAAAAGCAAGACTGATTTAACATCTAATTGGCCTGAAATTCAACCTTTACAAAAATATAGTAAAATTGCATCCACAGTAAACATGCATCTCAGACTAGAGCTTAAACCAATGAGTAAATTATAACACTTATGAATAGGTAGCAACCCAAGTATTCACATTCAGAAATGTGTATGGTCCTGGTTGCCACAACACATCCAATTGATGAACCAAGCAACTGTGAGTGGAGGGTTCAAGTGGGGTTGATGAAGTTCATTTTGCTGCTCACCAAAATAGAGATTTTCAAACATTTGGCAAGGAATAATTAATGGCTGATGAATTGTTTTAAGATTAGTGGTTTACAGGTCATGAAGCCCTGATATAGCTATAGGCATGCAAACTCCCCTCTTCATGGATAGAAAGCAATCATTTAAGAGATTTTCTTCTGAAATATATAATATAGGTATCTGCAATGTATGATTAAAAAATAATCAGATGGCATACATGACACATAAAAAATAGATGAGTTCTGATCACATCATCATGGTACCAACTTGACTTTCTTTCTTTTTTTTTTCTATACTCAGAAGACACCCCTGGTATGAAGTGATTTTAAAACTGCAATGACCAAAGCCCACTTGTGTATATCCAATCATAAAGTTATCTTTATTATAAACATTAATATGTTTATAATATCTATAAAATATCTATAAAATCTATAATATCTATAAATATCTATAAAATATCTATAAAATATCTATAATATCTATAAAAATTATAGATTTTACATCTGATAATTCAAAACTGAGAGTTAAAAATCCATCAATTTTTTGATCTATTTTTTATTACTATATTTACAAAAGTATCCAGTTTAGTGGGCTTTTTTTTTGGTAGGCCTATGGAATTTGTTTAATTACCTGGGCAGTATTTGGGCTTGTAAATTCGGAAGAATGGAAAAGGTACTGCAACCTGTATTTTAGATCTATTTCTCTCCTGGTTAGTTAAGGCCTAGGAGATAAATTGTAATTGGGCATAAGCAATAGTGAATACTTCCTTTAGGCAAGGTTGTTGAGAAGGTGGTAGATTTAGAGAAAATGGATTATCTAGTCCCTCAGGCTGGTTTGTAATCCTGAGATTGCATTGGGGATGACCTCTGATTGGATCAGGATGAGGGAGATCTATCTCTCCAAGCCTTTAAAGATCTGTTTTGTCTCAGGGCTCAACTCTCATCCAATTCCTATTTGTCAGCATGAGATTATATACCTTTGCCTAACACTTTTCAAATCATGTCATTTAGGTTTTTCTCCCACTGCCAGGAGACTGTGAGTGTCTGAATGGGGAAGAACAGGTTGTAACTCAACTCTAGGAAAACTCAATGGACCCCCTCGATATAAAGATCTTCCATCTTTTAACTCTGGGTGGTATAGGACTCCCTCTAGATATAGTTGATGTGCTGATCTAGTGAGACCCAAGAGGCCTGCATTCTGGTTTGGCATACACACAGGTTTGAACTTCAACCAAAGACATCTTTTCCCAGGATCATGATACAAGGCATTAATTCTTTAAAGAATAAAATGTTCTAAATCCTTTGAAAAGCCCCTTGTATGCTAAACATTGCTAGGCCCTTATATATCATAATTGTGTGGACAATTGACAATATAATAGTCATCATTCACACTGTTACAGTGCTATGGAAAGCAGTTGTTGGTATAACCTTACATCTTATCCTCTGATTCTAACAGTACTGATTTTGAAAGAAACTGCAGTGCTAAGTCAAATGCAGAAGGTTTTTTTTTAAAAAAATAACATGTGTGCCTGCAAGTCAATTTTTGATTCCTAGTGACTACTTGGAGTAATACCTGCTGTTTTCTTGGCAAGATTTTCAGAAGTGGTTTGCCATTGACTTTCTCTCTAGTGCGGTGAGGGAGTGATTGACCCAAGGTTACCCATCTGGATTCATGTCCAAAGTGGGACTAGTATAGCCTCCCAGTTTCTACGCTGATGCCCTAATTTTGATCAATTCTCAATTCTAGACCACTTTATTTGATTTGATTTATATTATATTTTTCATTCTAGACCTCAAAGCAGCAAAGATGACATCCCATTTTCCAATTTTTCCCAATTCTACCACCCTGTAAATTAGGTTGGGATGAAGAGTCTGCCCCAAAAGCACTTGATGAACTTCCTGGGCTGAGGATGAACTATATCGTGGAAATTTAAGAAATCCAGCACTACACCATATTGGCTTCCAATATAAAGAGAGTTTGTCAAAATGGGGGGGGGAGGGTCTAAAATTGTGTTGAGAAACCCAGCAGGGGGAGAAAAAGGTGCCACAGTTTGGTCTGATGAGTTTCAGTTAAAGCAAATCTTACTCTAATGATAGACAACAACATAGGTCATTTTTCTCACAGAATGTAGAGGGTTCACTTATAACAACTCTTTGTCTTTTCTGATTCTGAATATTGTTACCTTGAGTCTCAAGGTTTGATTTTCAGAACATGAGGATATATTTAGCAAATTGTATCTTTTTAAGAAGTAACTCAAGTAGCTTATTTACCGTTTCTGAATTTAGTTCTGTTTGAAAAATCACTATATGCCACTATATAAACCCAACTCTTGTATAGGAAATCCCAGTGAGTTACTGAACAGCTTAGGTGTTATTCCAGGTTTAAGTCATTCCATAATGCTGACTGCCAAGAGTAATTAGTCCTGTATGTATTTCCTAAGAAGAAAATATTCCTACCTGTCTACTGGGAGAACAGAGCAGTCTTCTTAATCATTAGGCATAAAACTTAAAAACAGGATTTAGAGTTCAGCAAAGAGTTCCAGCATAGATACAGGCATTGTTCTGGCATGTTAACTCTTTCAGCAGAGTTTTATTTTTCTTTCCTTTTTTGCCAATGGGCGATAACAAGAAACATCCTTGAGGAAACATACCCAGTTACATTTTTTCTTCTGTTTCTTCTCACACGTGTAGCTGTATGGGTGAATTGGGTTTATTGTTTCTTTAGCTTCCACTCCGTAATGGTAGAGGCCCATGGTATTTTCATACAGAAAACTGAACTCATATTAAAGTGGTGTTAGTCAACCACAAACTCACTATTAAGTAAAATGATTTTAGCCTGCAGAAGCTGGGGAACAATGCATGAGAATGAAGTACTGGAGTTTTTACTATGCTTGTCTGAATAGTGAAATTCACTATTATAATATTGCTGGCACTGAAGTAACATTCAGTGGTCAGTTGCCTTATAAACAGGGAACAGGATGCACGCAAAATGTCCCCTTTAGCCTTCATTTCAAACAGTAAAAAATCTTGGGCCAATCCTACATTTCAAGATAACACAAGGCTATATAGTTAGCATTAAAAAAATAATAATTGCAAAGACCACCAATCCAGAGTATATTTATGGCACAACATAAGGAAGAAGGGGAGGGTGTGACCCCTTTTTCTTAATCTTTTCTTTTTTTATGAAAACCATCCCTAAAAGTGGCTGTGACTAAAGAAACGAAAACGCTAGGAGGCCATATATTAGACAGCCTCCTGGTCTAATAGATTTAGAAGGTATATTTTTGAAAGGGAAAACAATCTGTGTGGCAAAGGTCTAAATCTATTCCTCAGTCTGGATTCAGATCTGTCCTCCTACCAGCATTTAAAAAAAATGAAATTATGGAAATACCGTAACCTATTTCTTAGCGCTGTATACTTCAAATCCTATGTCTGTGTTATTTGAAAGGTGTTTCATTCTTATGCCTGTTTTATTTTAGAAAACTTTCTCTTTCCATGGAATCACTCCAGTTCTCAATTCAGAACAGTGTTTAAATCTAGACAAAAAGACCTCTTAGGTTCAAAGTCTGAAACTTCACACAGGCAGAGATTATCAGTCTGCCCTCGATTTGCTTGTTCCTCCATCCTCCATTCTTTTAAGAAAACACCACTTGAATGAAAATGCTCCACTTTAAATTATCCAGTCTGAGATACAATTTAGGGATGTGAAGGTCCACAGGGAAAAGTACAAATTGACAAATTTGGTGGTGGTGGGGAAGAATCCCTTACACATTTCTGTTCTCCTGTCCTAGGCCCTACATTCAAAGCACAGAAACATTCTATACCCTCCTAGAAAACTATTTTTTCCTTGTATAATCAGGCAGATCTAATTTACAAATAAGTCATTGTAGTACTATCTTGCCATACTGTAGTGGGGAAAGCAGTGGAAGGAGAATGTGAGCCTGGATCTTGGTTTCATTATAATAGCATTTAAAGTCAAGCTATTATGTACCTAATCAAAGTAACAAATGGCAAAAAATCCAGTTTTGAAATTAATTCAATGCTTATTTCACTTTTTATACCAAAAATTAAATTAAAAGTCTACTGATCTATGTTATCTTCCTTTCCTTGATGCGTTAGCTATATATTGGTTAATTTACAGTTTAGTTAAACTTAATTTAATACTATTTGCAAAAATTCTATTTGAATGCTATATTATGTACAACAAGAACAAAGAATATGATTGTCTCTTCACTTCTGATTCACATTTAATATTAATACACACACATACACACTCACGCTGACATACATAAATACACACTAGGCCATTGCTCAAAAGATTAACTGTGAAAAACTGAATGCATGAAAGACAGTTTAAAGGAATTGTTGCTTGATTTTGAATTTCCTTTCAGTTAAATTGGAATTAGAAAGATATACTGTATAGTTTTCATTACTGATTGCATAGGCAATTAAGGACAGACTGATTCACATATACTGGGTTATCTGCCATTCTTCAAGAATAGAGAATGTCCTTTGGAATACTATGTATGAAAATCTATGTATTGTCACTGTCAATGGCAGGCTGCTACATAGTTATTGGGAATGTAAACAATTGTTGCAAGTAAATGAATAACTACTGCATATTTTCTAGCATTTTGCAAAGAGTGTGTGTGTGTGTGTGTGTGTGTGTGTGTGTGTGTGTAAAAAGACTACAGTGATTGACTATTGGTGAAAAATTCTCATTTCATCAGAGAAAATAAGCCTGGTTTGATGTCATTGATTAGAATCCACACTGGACAACTTGCTAGATTCTAAATTGTCTTGTAAAAACAGTTAATATGATTTATTTTTCTCACATGACTTTTAAATTTGAAGACAGTCCATTAAATGTGAAAATGGACTTTTTTAAAAAAAACATTATGTTTTCATTATCTTCTCTTGGTATTTTTCTACCATACATCAGTAAAGGAGCACCTAAAATTGTAATCCAGTGACAGACAGTCTGTCTGTAAAGTTATCCTGACACCTTAGTTGCCACTGAAATATTAGCTTGTGTGGGAATCCAGTCAGTTATGTTTATGACGGTTGCCTATGGCATTTATGGTAAATAATTCACAGGGAAAGTCCTAAATTTTATTGGGGAGGAATCCTCCAGGCATATTAGCTTGAATCATATAGGTAGACTCTCCTACAAACAAAAGAACTAAAAGCATGATTCATTTTATTGCCAGTAACTATGCACAACTGAGTCTTCTGGCTCAACTTTTTGAGTTGTTTTATAATACTGTAATGTTGATATTCATGGAATTGTAGATGATCAATGTTCTTGCAGCCTGCTGGTTTCCTTTATCAGATTTGCAGCTATTTTCTTATGCAGATGTAATTCCACAGAACACAGCAATGAAGATAATAGCTTATTAAAATTAATGAGCTACTCTCCAAACACTTTGGCTACTACAGTTCAACTGTTTAGAGTGGTACTGTCTTTGGAATACAGAACACCCATTACAAGGTAATTCTGGTGTTCAGGACGTGCATCTCACCAAAGAATTAGAACATAGATTTGAATGATAATGAAACACACAGCTTTTCAGAGTTGTCACTGAAGTCATAAACTATACATTAAGAATATAACAAAGCTGTAATATAATCTTTGCTAATGAAGGAGAGAAGGAAAATAAATACAAGTGGGCACATAATCAAATAAACCCTTGAGTTTTTCCTGAATTATGATGCTTGGTGAATATATGCCACATTCATAGCTCAGATGCATTTATTAAATCAGTACAATGACTAGATGGCATTGTAAATGAACAGTAAAAACTCCAATTACCTTGTTCTAATCTACAATTCAGAATACTTTCAGGAGTATTGACAGTTTATGGTTAAAACAAAAGTTAAAATGGGATCATAGCCAGCTTTGGTGTGATCAAAGCTCTGTGATGAACATTCATTTTTAAAAATATAAAGATACTGTGCTTTAATGGTTAGGTAGCCTAGACATTGGTATTTGAACATAAATCTTTTTAACATTGATATTTTACTGTGTTTACTAATCTGTGTGAAATGTTAATATATATTGCTAATCCATGTATGATATGCTAGAGGTTAAAGAAATAAATAATATGCAGCACACACAGAGAGAAAAAGGGCAGAACTGACATGCTGATGTGGCTGCCATCTTCACTCTCTTAGCCACACCCCCTAAATACTCACTTATGTATTATCCATATTTCATCTTTTTTTATATAGATGTTACTTCTTAAAAATATCACCATCAATAAAATCAAAAAGGTACTGATGCTAGAGCTTGATTCCTGTGTAGCCATTATTTTCTAGTTAAAATAACTGTTGTTTTCAAGTCCCTTCCAGTAGTTTTTTAAAAGCATCTACATCCCTCGTATCAAAATACATTCAGAAAGTACACATTGATATAACACTTTAAAACTGTCCACCCCTGCAATTTTTTTTTAATTATTTGATTTATATACTGCCCTACTCCCGAAGGATTCAGGGCGGTGAACAGGCACAAGATAAAACACAGAGAATACAAAAATTTAAGAGCAGAAGTAAAACTGAATTAAATCAATTTAGCCCAAGACAAATTTAAAACCCCAGGTTAAGAACAAATTAAAATTTACATTAAAATTTACATTAAAAAGAGAATGGGAGAGGTTAGGCCAGACCAGCCTGGTGAAATAAATTGATAAATTATTATTTGTATTATTTGTATCAGTTGATTAAGCAACCAAGTTATAAGAACTTAGTTTAGGAATCATCATATGACTTTTAATGGGTAAATAATGCTGTCTTTGTTTGTGTGATGTCCATCAGACCTACAAACTTCTCTCTGTAACATTTCCTTAAAAAGCTTCTCAATGTGTAATGGTACAATTATGCTTAACAGATTCTCACAAACACAAAAGCTTGAACTTGAACACTGCTTGCTTTAGTTACTGTGCCAAATCAAGTTTTCAAAACTCTAGGTTATTTTGTAGATTTATTTATTCATCCAATATTGTGCACTGAATTTTTTGCCTTTGTCTCCATTCAAAACATTCCGAGCTTCCCCTAAAAGATTCCAATGTCTTCTATAGGGCATCTCTTTTCTTATAAATTAGAATTGTGAAATTAACAAGTACACTCTTACCAATTGTTCACAGCTTCTTTTATAAAGAGTTTAAACACAGTCAACCATTTTTTTCAACAAAAAAAATATGGAAATGATTAATTTAAACAATATGTAGCATCTCCTGTAGTCTTTACAGAAATAGTGCATCTCTTGTAAGATGTAAATGATTCAGAAATATTCAGCATCTTATACACCCAACAAGTAGCTGTTAGGTAGAATGCCAAATCCAACATTCCACAGTCTGGAATGAAGCATCCCTTTATGCAGCACTCTTGAAATAATTATGTAACCAGAACTTACATTATATAGAACATATGGAAACAAATTCTGTTTTGCAGTATTTCTGCATTCAAAGAACCAGAAGTAATCTACTAAAGTGATGATCATTAATAATTCTCTTTACTTATCACTTTTTTGCCTAATCCACAGATGAATACATCCTTATTATATACTTCCAGAAAAAATATTCTTCTTATGTCCCAAAGATGCTTTTTTCAAGAGGCAACTGGACTTTCTGGTTTTTCTTTGAAGACGTTTCGCTTCTCATCCAAGAAGCTTCTTCAGCTCTGACAGGATGGTGGGGGAATAGAAGGATTTATACTCCTTGTTTTATAAACCCTTCTATTCCACCACCATCCAGTCAGAACTGAAGAAGCTTCTTGGATGAGAAGCGAAACGTCTTCAAAGAAAAACCAGAAAGTCCAGTTGCCTCTTGAAAAAAGCATCTTTGGGACAACATGACCTGGATGACTGAGAATCTCCAGAGATATTCTTATGCTTCTTCCAGCAATGCTTTGCTGATCTTGAGAATAGTAAGCAAGACCATGAGAGATCATCACTAGGAGGTCCCAGATCTATCAACTAGATTGAGAAATTAAAAAAATATTCCCAGAAATTATCAGTTGCAAATGATTTTTGTATTGCCCAAAACTCAACACACACGCATATATCCATCTCATACTTAGGAATCAAGCAAAACTGATGTTTCTAAAGTATTCCCAACATAGCAAAGAGTGCAACAAGTATTTGTGTTACAGTCTCATGTTTGGACTGTACTATCTTTATTGATTTCATTAATTCCTCAAACAAACCATTCAGACATTTGTTTAGATTAAGGACAATTGATAAAGAAATAAATGTATGCTTCCAGTCTTCTGAGCATGCTTCTTAACAACTAAATTTATTCTTCTAAAAAAAGCCCTCATTGATCCAGATTTTAGATTCTCAAATTTTATTTTAGGAAGTTCATCTAAAGCTAGATACCAAATGCTATTTGAACATTTTAAGTGTTTCACATTCATGATTTTCTGGCAACTTATTCCCATTGGGCAAGATAAATCAGCATTATTATTCCTGGGAGATAGGAAAGAATGGCTGATGACCACCTACCTTCTGAAGTCATACCTAAATTGAATCATGACTAAAGCAACTTTAGGATATCAAGGTAATCCTCACCAAGGGTAATAAATGCAGTTGCTCTCCTGGAAACTTTTAGGCCTGTTTTTGGCCTTTAAAGTAAGGAGCGAAGCTACATCAACAGCCAGCATTTATTTTAAGATATTTACTAGATAGACTTTAGAGAAGCAGAAGGCTTGTATTAATTATTGAAGATTTCCCCAGTGATTCTAAGCAGTGATAATTAGTGCAAAGTATACAGCTTAGAAAAATGATGAGCCAGCACTCTCTTTTTTTCATCCAAAGAATAGATATCTCTACAACATCCAAAAGCAGTTTATATTTTCTAAGATAATAACTCAGTATTTTTCCACTTACACATAATTTACATTTTGAAAATCAGAAACCATGCAAAAACCACTTACTTTTATTCCTTTTACAAAACCAAGAATCTATTTTTTTCCCAAATCTATAGTAACTTTTATTGAAAACTGTCACCATTAAAAAAATGCCAGGGCCAAATTTCAGGTTGTGTAAAGTGCTATTTTCTACTATTGTTGGTCTAAAGAGTCTCCTTAGGTCAGAGTATCTTTCTGGCTAATGTTATACCCAAGATCCAGAATATTTCTCTTCAGAAGATCTGGAACTAATTAAAGAGGCAACAGGTCACTTCTAGAAATTTTATTAGAAACAATCACTCAGGTTTCAGAGACCTCTTCTTCAGCAGAATCACTATCACACATTAGTGCGGTAGTGGCGAACCTTTTATTCACCAACTCCTAAATAGGTATGCGCTTCACATGCTTTGTACGTGCACGTGCTATCCGCACTAACGCGTGGCTCCTCCCCGTGCACTGCATGCGCAACTGCACAATCTGCGCATGGCTTTCACACAGCTTTGTGTGCTGCGTGCACAACCACACCATCTGCGCATGTGTGCAACTTTCATGTGGCTCCTCATGCACTGAATGCACAACTGCACAATCTGCGCATGCATGCAGGTTTCCTGCAGCTCTCCGTGCTGCACAATTGCACCATCTGCGCATGTGTGCTGTTTTCATGCACGCAATGCATGCACATGAATGCCATCTAAGTATGTGTGCGCTGCACACAAGTACTCTCGCAAGCATGCACAAACATCACTCATGCCCTCGTCACGTCCCGTCTGGACTACTGTAATGCTCTCTACATGGGGCTCCCCTTGAAGAGCACTCGGAGGCTCCAACTGGTCCAGAATGCGGCCGTGCGGGTGATTATGGGGGCAACATGGCGCACCCAGGTAACACCTCTCCTGCGCGAGCTGCACTGGCTCCCGGTGGTCTTCCGGGTGCGATTCAAGGTGCTGGTCACCACCTTTAAAGCGCTCCATGGCTTAGGACCTGGGTATATATGAGATCGCCTTCTGCCACCGATAGCCTCCCACCAGCCAATACGCTCCCACAGAGAGGGACTCCTCAGGGTGCCATTGGCAAAACAATGTCAACTGGTGACACCCAGGAGGAGAGCCTTCTCTGTGGGGGCACCTGCCCTCTGGAATGAACTGCCCCTGGAGGTTCGCATGATCCCCGACCTACGTACCTTTGGCTGTGCCCTTAAGACTCTTTTGTTCCAACAGGCCGGGCTGGCTTTAAAAAATGTATTTTAAATTGGGTGTTTGTAGTTTTTAACATAAGGGCCAAATTTATATATTTATTTTAAATTGTTTTTTAAATTTTGTGAGTATATGTTTGTTTTAATATGGCTGTACACTGCCCTGAGTCCTTCGAGGGAAGGGCAGTATAGAAGTTTAATAAACTAACTAACTAACTAACTAACTAACTAACTAACTAACTAACTAACTAACTAACTAATATGTGTGCATGTGCAGGAGAGCTCCAAATACCAGCTGGGTCCTATGAATTGCACGTATGTGCACCGGAGACACCAACACCAGCTGTGGCGTATGCACATGCACAGCTGCAAATGAGATGGGCAACAGCTCACGTGCCTGGAAAGATGGCTCTGCGTGTCACCTCGGGCACGCGTGCCATAGGTTCACCATCATGGCACTAGTGGATATAGAAAACAAATGATAAAATCTGGGTTGGATGAAATGACTGACCATCTGAGTCTTTAATCTTCAAATTGGAAGTGCAGAATTTGTATATCTTGAAACAAATCTTATTCCTGCTATGAGAAATTGAATCAACTTAACCATCCGGTATTGTTGCTACCTTATCTCTGAAAGAATAAATTAATTTCTATTGAAAAATCAAGCTCCATTTTTTCCCAATTAAAGTAACACTTGCTCAGTTTCATTTTGCAAAGTTCAAATAATCAAGTGCACTTCACGGACTCCATGTCTTGCATTCCATGTTCCTTGTTAACACAATAAATACATTCCTAAATCTAAATTAAATGCACATGTGGGCACAGGAAGTCAGAATTTATATATAAATAAATATATTTGATAGAATGGTCTAAAAAAGCATGTACCACTGTGAAATGAAACCCATCCTTTGCATGACAAATCAAAGCTTTGTATCCAATTCATGACTGTAACACAGTTACTTCATATTTTGAATCCTGATAAATATTTCTTTTCATACCTCCTTAACTTTTCATATAATACAAGCCTCTGTCCATTCAGTTTGTTCATTTAAAAAGAAATCTTTTTCTTTGGCTGGTCTCTAAATCAGCATCATGATTAGACAGACATTCCAGATACTTTGAGCTGTGCACCTACAGTACCATGTAGCAATGGGATAATGATACTTCTGTTTATTCACTGCTTTTATTCCTAATAAAGTGGACTGTAAAAAGAAAGGAGTGATATAAAAGTTTGTGTAGATAATAAAAATGTTAAAAATGAGAATTGATTCTCAATAGATAGTTAGTTTAATTTTGAAAAGTGGCTGGCATAAACTGACCTCAGGGGGAAAAAAAATTAAGACTTGGGGAGTTTCCAATTTAGGATCAATCATTTGTAGAGAATGAGGGTGAAAATACTGCATTCCATCCATACTGGAATGTAATGGAAGCAGATTAAAACAAGAGTTCTCAACTGTTGTGACCTGTGACCACTTAAAATGAATTTGTACAACCTCCAATCAAACTAATGATTTGATTGTGGCTAGGATTGGACAAAAATCAATCCACCTCTTATTTTAATACATCTTTCTGCGTTAAATAAATCAATGATAAGAATGTGCAACTTTATAAAATAAAATTTCTGTTTCACTGGAAATAAGACAAAAAGTAACTTTTAAAAACATTTTTTTAAATGGGAAGGCTTACTTTTGCTTAATTCCTGACATCTGCTTTTGCTTTTGAATAGTCAGGAAGAAAAATTAGCTTCTCTTAAACTGTTGCAACTTGCAAAACACAGGAAAGGGTTGCTTTTGGAATTTTCTTTCCCTGCACAGCTTTAGTGAGAGAGTAACCACAGCCCATCTTTTCTTTCCCAATCCAGTCTTTTGCCTCCTCCTAGCAGCTTTTCCAGCCATGCCTTCCATTGCAATTCCCTCTGCATAGGAAGCACCAAATCACATGGTAATAGCTTTGCTGTCAAGCTTAATTTATCAAAGGCAGATTGTCAAATCCAGGACTGTCACTTCTAACTTCAAAACATACATCTTAAAAACAAGAAGTGAAACAAATTACGAAAGTTGATGGAGAAAGTAGAAAGATTAAATCTTTCAATAATATTTAGCGGCTATTGAAAACCATCACCACAACAGGAACTCAGCTAGAATTGTACTGCAGGTAAAACAAGGTCAAATTATGTCCATCGCTGTTCAGCATGGCTAAAAATGGCATCAAGAAAGCTGTTAGAGCAAAAAGGAGACTTCCTAGCTAAACAAGAATTTTAAAAAAGGGATGTAAACTTGTTTAAAGGAAAGACAGAAAGGCAGAAAGAAAACAGAAAGAGAAACATGGCCTATATTTGTGCTTTCCATAGGCATCTGATTGTCACTGTGAGACTAACAGACTCTTGTCTGATCCAGGAGGACTCTCCCATTCTTTTGGTAGTGAAGGGCAGAAGTTGATCTGGGCTAAATTCAGTCTGTAGCACTATTATTTTGTGAATGGGAATTGTCAACAGGCCGAGCTTTTTCTCACAGTCAATATATGCTGCCATATGCTGATGACAACCCAGCCTTTAAATGGAAGACCCTTAGTCATTTCCTGCTTTAAAGTTACTTATCAACTTGTGTAATCAAAACAAAACTGTAATTGACATAAAGTATCAGCACCCTTGGTGAAACTGATGCAGTACAGCTCTAGTGACATCAAGTTGAAACCAGACAGTACTCGGTTTGATTTTCACATTTTTCCTTACTATTTCCAGGAACATTTCTTTTATATTATCATTACACTCCCAGGAACTTAGACAGAATGTAACATAGGGATGGGTGAGAGAGTTTAAAGACTGACTGTGAGTCATCTAATAGACATGATATAGTGAGTTCCGTAAAGTTCAGCTAGCTACACCTTATCTACCAGCTGCATTAGAGCTGGTAGCAATATACAGCCAATCAGAATCTTCTAGAGTGGGTGGCTCTAATAAATGCAATGACATAAAGAAGTAAATATTATGAGAAAAAAAAACTCAGAAAATTGCTATTATATTCTGAGCAGGGACAAGAGGAATCCCCATTTCCAAAACTATATACAGTGTTTAGGCTTTTATCCAGCTAAATTTATTTATGTTTAAGATTTAGTACATAGAGAATGTAAATGAGATGGCAACCTATGCCTGTCCTGAATCACTTTGGATTGTAGGTTGAATATTCAGTTAAAAAATAAAGGAAAAATAATGTTGTCAAATGCTCTTGATATTTTCCAAAAGATCCCTCTGAAAAGAATTGTGTAGCTATGAGAATCTTCAGAGCCAGGAAGTGATGAGAGATTAAAGAGGACACAATTGTATCAGAACCTTTAAACTAGCTTTCAAAGATAATAGAAGATGCTGTCCAATTGCTGTAATGAAGTAAGACACAGCTGCCTGTCATCTGTACATGGAACTGAAAAGGAAATTTGTTCAGAAAATCTTGTGTTTCTTAAGAAGGCAAGATCTTCCTAAATCAAAAGAATGAATTAGCCTGACTAGCTTAAGCTCCACTATTTGTTCAACAAATAGGCTTTCCCATGAGTAACCTTGACTGAAGCAAAACCTTCGGCATGCTGGTGAAAAATGTGTGACCCATCTTGGCTTAAAAAGAAAAAGCGATTAATATGAAGTGTGAAAAATACAAAAAAAAAAAAAATCACTTTGTAGTTTGCTTTTAAAAGAAGCCAGCCTTTGCTTCTGTAATATCATCCTCATTATTTCAATCATATTCTATGATGTACTGGTAGTCCTCAACTTACAACCATTTGTTTAGTTGATCCCTCACAATTACAACGGCACTGAAAAGAACTGACAAACAACTGGTCCTTGCACCTATGATTATCATAGCGTCACCATAGTCGTGTGATCAGAATTCAGGTGCTTGGCAACCTGCATGTATTTACAATGGTTGCAGCATTCTGTGGTCACGAGATGGGCATTTGTGACCTTCCCATCCATCTTAATAACCATGAAATTCACTTAACAACTACAGTGATTCATTTAACAACCTTGGCAAGAAAGATCATAAAATTGGGTGGCAACTCACTTAACAACTGCCTCACTTAGCAACAGAGGTTCTATTCCCAATTGTGGTCATAAGTCAAGGACTACCTGTGTAATAAACATTAATTAATTACAATCACTGTTTGAACTGACTGATTCTACATAGCATTTACTTTCCTTAGTTAACCTGGTCTTATTTTATATTTTCACTCTCCATTAATTAGCACACCTCGTTCCATTTTTGGGATTCTGGCAGCAAATGCAAAGCATATACTACCTACATGGATTATCTTTGAAGACTTAAATATTCTACATAGTACATTTTGGATGTCACCACAGTTTAAATGATTTAACAGACTGCAATTCTGTCTAAATTCATCAGAATTACTCCCCAAACTTCTAAAGAAAGTGCTACTAAACTTTTAAGTGCAGTCCTGTAGGATATTGCAATTTCACTGTAAGTAGTACTTCTTTAAACCCTTCAAATCATTACTTGTGGGGTCACTGAGGCTCTCTGAACTTGGTTATTTTCTTGCAGACACTTCATTACCCAACTAGATAACATCATCAGTGCTGCACCTCACCGTTCAACCTTGAGCTACCAACATTCTCTTCTGTTGGTAGTTTGTTATTTTTTAAGCTCAACACAAAGCAGATCACTTAGAACAGTGTTTCTCAACCTTGGTAGCTTGAAGATGGGTGGACTTCAACTCCCAAAATCCCCCAGCCAGCGGTGCTGGCTGGGGGATTCTGGGAGTTGAAGTCCACCCATCTTCAAGCTTCCAAGGTTGAGAAACACTGACTTAGAACAATATTATTTTGCTTCCTCCCACCAGTCGTTACCATTTGCGTCTTTTGCACACCTGCACTCTTTTACCATCCCCAACCAAGAAGCGCGGTTCCTCTGAAACATATATGCCAGCAAGAAACTTCCCCAGGTGTTATGCTAAATCTGCAGCAGCATCCTCCGATTCTCACAACAGATGTTAAAAACACGAAAAGCGCTAAAGCCGAGTCTTCCCTCAAGAAAATCCATTTCGCCCAAAGGGCAAAGGCACTTGCCCGGCCACCGCTCCTTACCGTTGGCGTTCTTCCCGCAGATGAGATGCTCGTAGGGTTGCAGGACGCCCCAAAGCTCCGCGTCGTTGTTGATCACCGCCTCGAGAAGTTCGGAGGAGACCTCACTCCCCGCCCCGTCTCCGTCTGGGTTTTGGCTGGCCAGGACACGGCCCTTGATCTCCTCCACCAGGTTCTCCATGCAAGAGGCAAGAGCGATGGCCGCGTACTCGTGGATCCGAACCGAGATCCGGGTGTCTACCATCCACCTGAAAAAGCGCCCGACGGAGAAGGTGAGGCCACAGCGGGCCGATTTGCCTTTCCTCAAGCCGTCCCCGGCGCTCATGCTGTACAGCGAAAGAGCTTTGACGGTGGCCAGGACGCAACTCTCCGACAGGGACCAACTCTGGATCAGCTTGATGGCGCTCTGGATCTCGAAGCGGGTGCACTTGGCGTGCATCACGCTCAGGCGTTGAGCCTCCCGGGAGATCCGGATCAGCGGCCTCCGGAGGAGCATCGACAGCCTCCTGGCGGCTTCGGGGCTGAAGCCTCCCACCTTGGTCACCTCTTTCCCCTTCCGCAGGATCTTCTCCACGTCTTCCTCGCTCCAAGGGAATTCCTCGAGGTCGGGCAGTTTGGCGCATTTGGAGAAGATGTCGGCAACTTCGGGATCCTCCGGCAGGACGGTGTTGACGGTATCCCAGCTGTTGTTGCGGCTGTTCATGGAGCCCGAGTAGTACCACCAGTTGCCCCGGGCTTGAGACGAGGCCAAGGCTTGGCTGTTGGACTTGCAGGACGAGAGGCTGAGGGACCTGCAGGAGTCCCCTGCCCCATACCCGGAGTCCAAGGTTAGGTCTTCCAGGGTTTTCAAAGGCGAGCTATATATCCCAGCCATAGGGAGGAAAAGGCGGCGGTCCCCCTCCTCCGAGGCACCCGCAGCTGCCCAGTCCCGCGCGGTTCTCAAAGGCGACCGAGGACGATCGCGGGGCTTTAGACGCCGGGATGCGAGTCCGGTTGGGGCTGGAGCTCCCGCGGTGCCTTCAGGTTTTCACGCGTGCCAGCTGTCTCCATTCCACGGGCCGAGTGAGATCATTTCTTTTCCGCCTTGGGATGGAAAATCGCGGCAGAAGAAGATGCGGAGGATCCAGCAGGGCTCTGAGGAGGCGATGCCTACCCGCCTAATTGGAGCAGGAGAGAGAGTCCTCAAGCGGCGGAAGGCGGACAAGCCTTTCCCCAGCAACGATCCAGAATCAATTTCGGACTCACCCAGAAAGGAAAGGAAACCCAAAGCAACCCAGAACGGTGGCGGAGGCTGCCTGCCTGCCTGCCTGCCTGCCGGTGTTTTCCCCCCTCCGCGCCCCCCGAGAGACACTTTTGCAAGAAGCTTTTGCGCGAACTTCTCCCTTCGCTGCTCTCTTCTGGCTCGCCGAGCGGAGGAGACATGCAAATGACCCGACGGGATGCCAGCCAATCAGGAGCTCCGGGAGAACCCGTGGGGCGGGGCCATCCGTTGAAATGCGAGCTGTGGGGCAACCTCCAACTCTACGTATCCTTTCAGGGCGGGCTGGATGGGCGGAACCAGGAAGGCGGGGCGGGCTGGAAACAAGTCAGAAGTCGCGAGGGGGCGGGGCAAGCTGTCTGAGCGGAGGTGACAGAAGAGAGGAGCCATTGCGAGGGATTTTGGAGGAAAAAGAGCCTCGTGGGGACCATGAGCCGAGCCAGAGAAGTAAAGGTAACCGCGCCGAGGGAGACTTGAGATTTCCTAGGTCCGATCTCTGGCCTTTTGCAGATGCACGTCTAACCTTCCCGCCCGTGGGTGACTGCCAGCACCAACGGGGAACGAGACTTGCTTCCCAGGAAGGGGGCTGCAGATGGCTTGTGCAAACTTTTAATGGGGATTTAATAAACAGCAGCCCTCCCCCCCCACCCAAAAAAGGGGTGTCTGTGTGTATTTTATAAGGGTCCAACAAATCATTTATTGCGTTTTGGGAATATCTTTCATTATAAAGTCTATACTGCTTAAAATGCACATTTTGAATGGAAATTATTAATGCATTTCTCAAGACGATTTCAAAACACGTCTGTCTGCCTTTCCTGAGAACATTCTCACATAATGAAGGTGAAAACCGGTTGAGAGCTTTGCTATTCCCTTCTCCCATATGTAAATGAGATTGGTAAGAAAATAAAACAAAATGATAAGTGCCTGTGAATATAGATTTTATAATTGCATTATAGAGGATCCTACAAATGTGTAAGCCTTCAACAATCTTGTAATACCCTCATATTTTGGAAAGAGTGCATTATAAAGCCCTAGTTTGGGGGCAAAGAAGGGAAAGAGGAGTTTTTACAAATGTTACAATATCTTAAGTTACTGGCCATAAAATAAAGTATGGAAACTTATGGTCTGCCAGATATTGTCAAACTATTGTTCCCAGAAGCTTGGACATGGTATTCTTGCAATTTTGTTCCAAAGTGACACCAGGTGAAGTACTTTAAAGTAAGAATCACCATTTTCTGTTCACATATTTTATGGAAGGGCCTAGAAATTTATTAATTTTATTTGCCAGTCATTTCATTTCAAAATGGCTCTGATGATGTGATAAATAGGAAAACATGATTATTATTTATTTCCCAAACAACAAAAGTTCTGGCAATGGGAGAGAGAGAACAGAGCAATAGTTCAGTTTTCTAGATGTAGATGGGAAAATGCAGCATTAAGTCCATTATCCCAGTCTGTTTTGTATTGTGTGCTGGTTGTAGAGCTAGTTTTGTACATTTTCTTGTCTTCCAAGTTTTCTCTGGGTGTAGAAAGACCCAATAAACATAGTAGTGCTTATGGCTCTGTTAGATACCTCTGCGGTCCTCTTACAGACATTCTTTTGACTTTTAATTTGGAAAAAAGGAATTAATTACAATGTAATAGGAGTACTCTGAAATTGTGCCAATTTAAATTAAGGCAGATAATTTATGGCTTGTCCTCTTCTCCTTTTGAAAAAACAACATTGAGAAGAAGTGAATAAAATAATCTCATGTAGAGGATTTGAGAAGGCTAAGAAAGTTGCATTCAACAAAATTCTGCAAAGTTTTCTTCTCTGATTGTGAAATTGCAGAAATAAGGAGAGAGGCTTAGAAATTGTCTTTGACAAAATTATGTTAGTGGGAAACTTTCATAGCCTTTTGTGAAATTGATCAGCAGAAACCAAGATTTCCAGTTCTAGCAAATAAAGCTGCAGTTGGTTTGATTTACGCTGCAGATATATTTAAATAAGCATGTGTATGTCTAGACACGCCTACTTAATGGTTTAACCAAAAAAGGGGGGGATTAACTACTGTTCGGGTTCATACGTACTAAACTATGGCTTATTTTTAAACAAGATTCAATATGTTCCAATCAGGCAAAACTGAAGGACAAAAGGAAACCACTTCCAGTGTATGAATTCAGCCTATACTGAGTCCCTGAGTTTTAAAGATTTTTTTAAAAGTATCTTTTTAAAGTGGACTGGTCATTAAAAATTTCATTTCCCCGCTTGTGATTAATAGAATAATAAGAGGTAGCAGTAGAGCCAAAGAACACTTCATTATTTTATGAGGTTTAAATAATTGTTTTGAAGACTTAACAGGGTTGTATTGAATTTACAATCTACAGTGCTAAAAAGAAATCTCATTCAAAATGATTTTGTCTCCCATCAGATTGCATAAACTTTTACAAGTGAAGGCTTGCAGGTTAAAGTCTTCTTCCAGTTGAAACCATTAAGTAGGTGTGTCTAGGTGCATGCAGGCGTATTTAAGTAGATCTGCAACACTAGTCAAATCAACTGCAGGTTTATTTAGTTTACTACAGAAGTTTGTCTTTTCTTAGCAGTAGTACAGATGAGGTTTGCCTTTACTTTTTCCACATAGATTTTTCAATTTCTACTCAACTTTTCAATTTTTTTCAATTTCTACATTATTGCGACTTTTGATCCTCTCCCAGATCTTTTTATTGCTTAAGTTCAGAGTTCATCCAAGATTGGCTAGGTCCATGATGGAGAACCTATGGCACACATGCCACAGGTGGCACACAGCCATATCTGTAGACACATGAGTGTTGCCTTAACTCAGCTCCAGCGCACATGTGCGTGCCAGCCAGCTGATTTTCAGGCCATCCGGGCCCACCGAGCCGTTTCCAGCCTCTGGAGGGACTCTGAGGGGGTGGGGAAGGCTGTTTTCACCCTCCTCAGGCTCCAAGAAAGCCTCTGAAGCCTGGGGAGGGCGAAAAACAGGCCTACTAGGCTCACCGTGCCATCACGTGCCAAAAGTGGGAGGAGTGCGGGGGGATCATGTGCGCATGCGTGGGGGGTGGGTCACATTGAATTATGGGTCTGGCCACATGTGTGTGCAACCCCCTCACCGTCCCCCTACTTTTGCCACACGACTGCAAAAAGTTTAGCCATCACTGGGCTAGGTGCTGCAGGAGATGGTGAGTTCTAGTCCCACATAAGGCACAAAGTCAGCTGTGGGATCTAGGGCCAGTTGCTGAACTAGTCTAGGCAGCTACCAGAAGTCAACAAGGTCTTGATGGTGCTCCCTCCCCTCCCTTTTAAGTCTGTTTAGTTAAGATAGCACGTTGAAACCTGACAAAGGCCTTTGAATGGGAGTATATATATTTTTGATCTTGAATGGTGAACTAGATATGAAATAAAAATGCCTGGTTTCTTTGATTCTTTCTGTATGTAGGCTATTTGAAAAGAAAACACTGGCCCTCTCTGTTGTTAGTTGCGAAGTTGTGTCCGACCCATCGCGACCTCATGGACAACTTTCCTCCAGGCCTTCCTGTCCTCTACCATCTCCTAGAGTCCATTTAAGCTCATGTCTACTGCTTCAGTGACTCCACCCAGCCACCTCGTTCTCTGTTATCCCCTTCTTCTTTTGCCCTTAATCTTTCCCAGCATTAGACTCTTCTCCAGTGAATCCTTCCTTCTCATTAGGTGGCCAAAGTATTTGAGTTTCATCTTCAGGATCTGGCCTTCTAAAGAGCAGTCAGGGTTGATCTCCTCTAGGACTGACCGGTTTGATCGCCTTGCAGTCCAAGGGACTCTCAGGAGCCTTCTCCAGCACCATAGTTCAAAGGCCTCAATTCTTTGACACTGGGCTCTCTCTGTAGGTACTTTTTATTGTAACTTGCAGCAATCATTATTTATGTAACAGCGCCATCTTATGGTAAGACTGGAATCATTGAACCACAGGATAGGTTTTCAGATCTTGTAAATAAGCAGTACCACTGATGACAGTGCAACAAACTATAGTTTAAAAACTTGGTTTAGCGGGATCTGTGAACTCAACGTTGCATATCTATCTGTCTGTCTGTCTATAATCTATTGTACAGGTAGTCCTCAATGTAATGACTGGTTGTTTAATGACAGATTGAAATCATGATGTCCACATTCATAAAGCACTTCGCTGCCCTCCCTGGGTCACATGAATGCATTTAAAATGCTTGGCAACCTGCTCACATTTATGACCAGTTGTTAAGTGCCCTGCAATTATGTGATTGTGATTTGCAATCTTCTCTGCCAGCTTCCGCAGAAAGGCAATGGGTGGGTGGGGGGATTTCAGAGAAAGTTGCGAACAGAGGGGACAGAAGGTTCCCACTCTGAAGAAATGGATCTCAAATCTGTCAAAAACAGTTATGAATCCGACAGCACTTTTTAGAACATAGGCTTTACTAGTGTTTTCCTCTCCAGAGGAGAAAACACTAGCCAACACCATTGTTCTTACAATAGTTTGGAAAGAGCCTTCCAAACTATCGCAAGAATGGAGCCTGAGTTCAGAATGGAGCCAGAGGATGGAATGGTAAGTGAACCCAGGCAATGGCAGAACAGGGAGAGGGTTTATGCACTAGTGCAGGGGTCTCCAACCTTGGCAACTTTAAGACTTGTGGACTCGCTGAGGAATTCTGGGAATTGAAGTCCACAAATCTTAAAGTTGCCAAGGTTGGAGACCTCTGCACTAGTGGACCTAGCTGGCTGATGCCTACCAATCCAGGGCAAGTTTCCACCTGCCAGTTAGAGCTGGGCTTCCCAAGTTCTCCTACATCCTTTGAGGTACATTGCAGTTGTTGTAAGAGGTAGTCACATGGGTACCTTGCTTAACAACCGTAATGATTTATAACAAAAATTTTGGGCTCAATTCTGGTTGCAAATCGAGAACTACTGTGTACACATTTAAATAAGTCTCATGCCTTAATATTTGGTTAAGAAACAAGCTATATTGTAATAAAACTAATAAAAAAAAGAAATACAGTAGACAAGAGAAAGTTGCTAGCGTAAGACCCTCTACAGATTTTAGGGAAATTGACCCAGAGGCATATAATTTGTAGTTCAGATTTTCAGCTACTACCGTATGTAGAACTTAATTGGTCTTTTAAAAAAATAAGTCTGGAGTTTGAGAATATTTCTAAAACTAATTTATTTATTTACTTCGATGCATGCAGCACATACCTGGATGTCTGCTAGTAATGTCTTAAATTATAATTGGCTAGAATTGGTTTATTAATACCTATACTCCAAGATTAGAGATTTGGTCTCTCAAAATCAGTCATCAGTCAGTGAAATGGTCAAAGTCTTGTTCAGATAAAGAAGTCTTTTACCTGTGTTTGAAGATGCTAAATAATCTTCCGTGTATAATTAAAAAGTAGGCCTTAATGACTACCCTATTTAGGAACTGTTTAAATATTAGAGGTTGCTGGAAAGATAACTTTATGTCTGGTCCTCACACTTACAATTGTTGTAGCATCTCCTTGGTCACATGATTGAGATTTGGGAAGCTCAGACTAAATAGTTGTAGCCTTCCATGGTCATGTGATCGCCATTTACTTGATCCGTAGCCAGCTTCTGACAAGCAAGGTCAATGGAGAAATCAGCAGTAAAATCACAAGCTGCAGTCAGGGATTGTCTTCAGTGGTGGGTTGCTCCCGGTTCGGTCCGGTTTTTGCGAACCAGTAGTAATGGTGGCGGGAGGCTCCACCCACTTGCCACGATGTCATCACTGATGATCTGCACGTGTGAAGAAGCAAGCGCGCACGAGCGAAGCAAGTGCGCACACGTGCTCCCGTTGCGAACCGGTAGTAAAGGTAAGTGGAACCCACCCCTGGTTGTCTTACTTAATGGCTGTGGATGATTGGCTTAATGACCACGATGCAAGTGAGGCTGTAAACCTGTTGCAGTCATGTGATGTCTCCCTTAATAACCGTGTTGCTAAGCAACAAGAGTTGCGAGTTTCAATTGTGGTCATTGAACAAGGAATACCTGTACTAGTTGGTTTATGAGGGCTGCTGTAACTGGTCTGTAAAAATCTAGAAAAGATGAAGGAAATATCCTATTTGCTGCCTTCTAGTAGGTGTCCAGATGTGTGCAACTCAAGTAGTATAGCTCTAGTTTGGTTAAGAAAAAGTTTGAAAAATTTTTATTCCTGGATTGTTCTCAGCCTTTAATCTAACTACTGAGAACTTCATTTTAAATCTTCTACAAATACTCTCACCTTTAGAGATGAGAATTTTGTAAGAAAGGATGTTTTCTGGGGTGACATGGATGGTAGGCTACCACTTTCTTCCTCAGAAAAACATTTTATCATTAAAGTTATATGCTTCCCAACTACTCAAAACAGATTTACAGAGTTACAGATGGAAAACCATTATACAAGCAGTTTTTTCTTCTGATAGGCACCATTTAATGCAATTCTTGCACTTATAAAAAGCCAAGCTAATGTAAAATCTTACGTTACCCATCCATTATTTAAAGTTCTACAATGAGATCAACAAGTGCTAGAAGATCTCACCTATGTTCTGGTCATTTCTTATTTCTTTGCTTAGGGTAATAGGATGCACCAGTTCAGGACTGTGATGGCAATGCCTTAATCCTGTTACTTTGTCATTTTCTTTCTCACTGTCAACAGAACGCTCAAAATAAGATTCCAAATATAAATGCTGTCAATCAGTAGGGAAATTCCATCACAGTAGCTTCTTCATTAGAGGAAAAAATATGGCAGCAGGACTTTGATGATAACAAACAGGCTATCTTCAGTAATCAAAACAGAAAATAATTACTCTGAGCAATTAAAATATAGGGAGTGCTGGCAAACGATGATTCCTGACTACCATCATTTTGACTGAAAATAAAGGTGGCACTCAGTGAGGTAGAAGAAATGGTTTGAAGGAATAGAGGACAGAATGAACTGAAGCTTGCCTTCATTGTTTTTCCTGATCCATACAGTGGCGCCTGGAGTCACCTGGCTGAGCTTATCCTGCTGTCCAGATTTGTTTCCAAAAATGCCACACTTGAAGAATTTAAGAGCAGAGCGACACTCATCTGGATGTCATAGTGCACATCTATTAGAAGTCAGCTTCCCTAAGCTTCTGGCATTCCATAGTGTCTCTGCTTTGCCTGTCAGGAGGGTCTGTTGCAGGAGTGAAATTCAGGATCTGACAGGTTCTGGAGAACCGGTAGCGAAAATTTTGAGTAGAACCGGCAAATACCACCTCTGGCTGGCCCCAGAGTGGGAGGGGAATGGAGATTTTGCAATATCCTTCCCCCAGGAGTGGGGAGGGAATGGGGATTTTGCAGTGTTCTTCCCCTGCCACGCCCACCAAGCCACGCCCACAGAACCGGTAGTAAAAAAATTTGAATTTCACCACTGCTCTGTTGAACAGACCAAGATCAGAGGCTGATGCAGCATGGTGCAGCCTTTCACATTGCTAGAGACACCTTTCCCAGTCATGCACCACTCTGGGCTCTGTCTTGGAGTTTCTGTATAGGATGGTTATGGTGGCCAACTTCAAAGAGCATTTATGCTCGCATTGGCTATTAAGCAAGTGGGCTACCCAGCCAGCATGGAAAATCCCATCTTCAGGGGAGGGGGCTGGAGGAGAAAGGAGAAAGAGAGAGGAAAGTTGGATTAAAGAGAGCCAGTTTAGTCTAGTGGTTAAGGCACCAGGATTGAAAGTGGAAGACTCATCCCACCTTAGCCATGAGAGCCATCTGGGTGACCTTGGGCCAGTCTTTTTCTCTTAGCCCAACTCACCTTACATCTACTGGAAGTGAGCTGCCGTAGGCTTCCAGCATTCCATAGTGTCTCTGCTTTGTGGCGTAATAAGGGGCCAGGTACAGAGCAGTAAGAGACTTCAGTAACTAGTTGACTTATTGAATAACAGAGAGAGACATAGACACCAGGGGGATTTGTCTGAACATATTCCTGCTTAGATCTGAATAGGAGCCACAATTTTGGAGTTGGGGGACTTAGGCAGCAGCCCATCTTAGAGGGTTTGAGGAGTTGCCACAAATTCCATGGCAGGTTTTGATAACACCAGGAGACTGGGCTGAGATGCGGAAGGACAGATTGTATATCATTGGATTCTTGGTGTTCTCTGAGCTTGGTTGTTTTTCTGCAGACATTTTGTTATCAATCAGTGCAGAGGAGGATGAGGTTTGCGGCTTGTTTATATATCTGGCATTCATTCTGAAAAAATATTTTTTTGTTGGAAAACCTGTGTGCATTATAATTGACCTAGGAGTTCAGAGGACAATGCTACTATCATAGAAGATGGAAGAGCATGGATATCATAAAAGTGATGGACTGTGAATGTCTGTTTGGGTCATTGGATCAGCAGGATAGTCTGGGAATCTTGCATGGATAATGCCCACCTTGCTGCATAGCAAGTCCCAACCTCACCTCCTGAAATTTATCCTGGGGCAGGTAGTGCTGGCTTTAAGTGCTAAGGGATTGCAACCTTCATGCCTTGAAAGATAGTTATAAAAGAATTTAGTGGTTTATGACTTGTTTTACAATAACCTTTGGCCTGATGCATGCAGGGATCTACTTCAGATCTAATATTCAGTTCAAAGCATTGATAAGTGGTCTACAATTGGGAGGCCATAAAGCTTGCCGTGCCACATTCCTTCTTGATTTTTCTGAAACTCATTGCTACCAAAGGGCTGTGCAGGACAGAAGGGTCAATTAAGATATATGCTGCTTCTAGAGTGGGAAGTGGGAGTGCTCCTTGGTTAATTGAGAACCTGAGGAACTTCTGGAAATGAAGTAACAAAGAGATTCCTGAAAGTCACTGAAAAAGATTAGAAGTAAGTCGGACTAGACAGGGGTAAGCGTCATGTTGATGCTTGTATCATGGCAATAAGGGTATCAAAACAGGCTTATTGTGGTATTATGTCTCTACTGTTAGAGTAACACCCCCCCCCCCATTGAGATATGGGAGACAGGAAGATTTTACCAAGGTACAGGTTGAGATTTTGGGACAAAATTTTGCAAATAAAATAACTCAACTTATATGGATGGGCTCAGAGAAGGTGACTGGGCTGGCATCTTGTGATGTTTGCTAGAATTAATTTCTTCCAACTTGTGGACTTCAGGAAAGTGAATAGGATAATGTCTGTGAGACGTTTGGCCACTGGAACCCAAGCTGGTTTTGACTGGGAAGTCAAAAAGAATATAAGGGGCTGGCTCTTGGGGATTGTCAGTGCCTGTCTTTATAAGGCAGTTATGCCTACTGCTTTGAAGCAGTGATGAAATCCAAATTATTTTACTACCGGTTCTGTGGGCATGGCTTGGTGGGCGTGGCTTGTGGGCATGGCAGGGGAAGGATACTGCAAAATCTCCATTCCCACCCCACTCCAGGGGAAGGATACTGCAAAATCTCCATTCCTACTCCACTCCAGGGGAAGGATACTGCAAAATCCCCATTCCCTCCCCACTCCTGGGGCAAGGATACTGCAAAATCCCCATTCCTTCCCCACTCCTGGAGGAAGGATATTACAAAATCTCCATTCCCACCCCACTCTGGTGCCAACCAGAGGTGGTATTTGCCGGTTCTCCGAACTACTCAAAATTTCCGCTACAGGTTCTCCAGAACCTGTCAGAACCTGCTGGATTTCACCCCTGCTTTGAAGGAGGTGGTGGTGTCCCCCTCTTGAAGAGATTCTCCCTGGAACCAGTAATTATTGATAACTTTTAAAACTATTTTAAACCTTCCCTTTTTAGGAAGAATGCCCTCCAACTGAATTATGTTGTAGAAGAAGCTAATTTTTAGATATTCAATTCATATTCAATTGGTTTGAAATCTGGGCATAAGATGCAAACTATCTTGACTGCCCTAGTAGGTGACCTGAATCAAAATACAAATAGGTGGAGTAAAGCCTCAACATTATTAGCATGTTTGCTCATTCATTCATCAGTCTTAGAATCCTTCCTGTGAGTCTAGAAGTCAGAGACGCTTCATTTCACTTGATAATAGTGGGAGAGGAGAGGATGGAGAGGCAATTTATGAATCGTGGGGAGGCTGACTTTGAAGATGTCCCTTTGAAGATGTAATGGTACAGAATGCATTAGTGATGGGAGAGAGCTTCCAGTGATATATAACAGTGGTATTATGAAACTGCATTGCTTGCCATGGGCTTCTGACTGCAACTATAAAGTTCTTTATGACCAGGCATCCAAGTTTCTGCAGGATTGCCTGCTTCAGGGAAAAACTGACCTGTCCAAGCTCTGTGAATTCAAGAAAAAATTATTACTAACAGGTGAGTCCATTTTAAATCATTATTTCAACTTAACAGTTATTACAACCAGATCTTACATCAGTTTCCCCCTAAAGCATAGAAATCAGGTTTTTTGTTCACAAAATTGCTTTGACTCAGATTGCCTCAGAGCTAAGAAAGCCTTGATAACACTTTTCAACAACTGATAAGAAGGCTGTTTTGCTGTATTCTACTAATGATTTATTACAGCAGAAAAGGCATTGCAAACAATTACTCTATAAGAAGAAAAGGGAAGCAACCGAGACCCTCTGGCAACACTTGATAGCTGAAGCTCAAGCTTGGACCTCCTCACAATTTTGGCACCTTATAATATTACAGCTAACAAATCACCTTACTAGCTCATCATTTATCATTCCAGATGATGTTTGGGGTTGAGATACACTTTCATTCTTTATATGGACAAAAGGGAGCCTTGTTCCAGACAATTCAAATTGGAAGCTGATATGCTTCCATTGTGTTTCCCAGCATCATGCACAGAAATCAACCTCCTGATTAACCAACTCAAGTGAAGAAAAGGACCAGGGAATGACTCCTAAAATTATTTGTAATAACCCAGAGATCCCAATCTTACTCTCTGTTCTCAGCAATGCTGTCATGTGATGCTATGCTTTACAAACTTATTGCTTAGTGATGGAAATTCTGGTCCTAATTGTCTCGTAGTTTTAGGACTTCTATATAAAGTACAGATAAACCTAACTTTTTAGCTACTAAGATTGTTTGACGGGCAGGCACAAAAACAGTCAGGGAAGTGATTGAAGCCTGGGAAACAGGGCCCCCATCAGTCAACAGGAGTGCTGATTTACCACCAGCCCATCAAGTTCTTAGAAGGTGAGGGCTGGGCAGCACAAGCAAAGGAGAGCTCATGATTTAAAAGCCAGCCATCAACATCTAGAAAGCCACTTACAATAAATATCACACACAGAACAGCACACACTCTGCTAGAGAGAAGTTCCCTGAAGATGGGGTCCAGCACTAGTCTGAAAGTTTGGAAGACAAAATTTCTTGTCTGTGTGACCTATCTATAATGGATCCTGCAACATTATCCTGAGACATGCACATTTGCCTTCATTCATGAGAAAAATGATAAAGTTGGTGAAAAGGAATAGCATCTGCTATCACCTTTCCAAAACAAATTTAAACATTTGCTTTTCCTATCTCATGCTGGGATGAACGTTCAATATGAAGCAACCATTCCACTTTGTGACTGGGAGGTCAATTAAGGAAACTGAATGTATTAAGGGAGAAGCCCTTATGTGCTAGTACTATTTACTATCAAGTCTTGAGGGTAGTGTTTTTTAATCTCCTTTATACAGGCTGCATTCTGAATCAGTTGTGAATGTGCCTGGGTTTAAAAGATGATAAGGCAGAAATAAAAAGGATGCCTAGCACGAGACGTGCCATAAAATGAAACTGCTGTAATCAGAAGCAACCTGTTGTTGTAAAACACATATTTGTGACAGATAGCAAGAAAGTTAGCCAGGAGTCGCCTAGAGTGACCTGCAATAAACTTTGTTACTTCACCCTGGCTTCAGGCAATTTGAGAAGACCCGTGTGGAGCATCGGTGTAGGTTTGCTCTCTGATTGTGAATTGGCACACCCAAACTAGAGAATTCTCATGTTATCCTAGCATATTGTGGATGTAGTCTGACCAACTCAAAATAGGGAGGAAAAAAGACTTTTAGGACTCAATCCTAGCATCAGGAAAATAAGCAACTAAACAGAAAAGGGACAGAAGTTTATTAATGATTGAACTTTATTTTAGGATAATAATCATAGATTGTTTCCTGAAATACTAGGTATTCCAGAAAGAGACTCTCTTTCCAGATTTCTTATTTATCACCATTTGGATTTTTATTTAAGAATTAAGCAGTTTGCCCTGAAATACATGAACTGCTAGTTATTTTATCTAATATAATTCTACAAATAGTAAATCCAGGACTTGAGTGAAGCTCAAGATCTGATGACTCCATGGATATAATCCAAGGATATATTATTTATATAAATAGCACCTTCTGGCAACCAAACTGATAGTCTACTTTAAATTGAAGAATTTATGATTTTACAGTCTTCACATTAGAGGGGACTAAAGATTCCAGACATAAAGAGAAAGGGGGGGGGAGAGAAATTTGCCTTTTGTTTTTAGCCAGCATTGGGGCAAAATGACAAAAAATGGCATAAAAGTTGAAATACTCTAAGAGGTTTTTGAAGAATAGGGTCAGAAACTAGAAGCTACAGTATCATCAATGTCCTCTGCCTCTATGCATAGACTGACCAAAAATTATTTAAAAAGAAATAACATATCTTAAAGAGAATACTTTGTGAGACCTAAAATGCTGAAACAAGTCTTATCTGACGCAGAAAAGTTAGAATATAAATAAATTGTTCAAAAAACTGGAAAATTAAAAAAAAATGCCCTATGGATTATAACACAGTGTTAAAGTGAAAATACAAACAAAATACAAACAATACAGAGAATGACCTGGACAATGACTCATTACTGAATTCACAAAAGAGGTTTGTTAAAGCCTCAAAGTAGGCTCTGATGTTGGAAAAAGAAAATCTGAAGGGAAATTAAATCCTACAACACAACAAAGCACTGTTATTAACATCTGCTGCTTGCAATTACTGAAAGTTCAAATCTCACCAGGCTCAAGGTTGACTCAGCCTTCCATCCTTTCAAAGGTAGGTAAAATGAGGACCCAGATTGTGGGGGCAATAAGCTGACTTTGTATACATATACAAAAGTATGAAGGCTATTGCTTAATGCATTGTAAGCCGCCCTGAGTCTCTGGAGAAGGGTAGCATATAAATCAAATTAAAAAAAATAAACCCCCACATCTGAATGAACTAAAGTTAAGATTCCTAGAAAGAGAGAGTTTTTATGCACTATCTAATCTTGTGACATATGGTGCCTTCTCTTAAATTTGGGAGGAATTCCCGCGACATAATTCCACAAGCTTCACATATATAATGCATGTGCGAATTAATTTTAGGAGAGGCCAGTTTAAATAAGAGAAATGGTATAAATGGGAAATAAAGTCCTTCCGCCTTGTATCCTTATTGATTCAGATTTCTTTCCCTATCCCAGGCTATTTTTTAAAAATGCTGAATTTCAAATATTTTTAGGAAAATTTCCTCATTATAGGAAGCTTTTTGCATGACATATGCTTCTAAATTTGGTCTGTCTTTCAAAGATTAATTTAAAGAGGCAACTGAATTTTGTGGTATTTTAACATCATTGTTTGCCAGGCCAAAACCCATTTTATCAGGAATATGAGCAGAATAGAAAGCTTAGCTCTAACACATGTTTATTTCTATGTAATTATACAGGAATTCCATCTTTTCTCTAGAAAGCTATACTTCTTTTCACTGTTAATAGGCAATCATATTTTTATATGGATCACAGACTTAAGTAACAGGCAAGAATGATTTATGTAAAGAGATGCTCAAATGGATATTTTCTCGTGATTATCATGTGTTACTTCTCATAAAATCAACATTATCATTAAAGTGTTGACATACTTTAAAAAAGGAATTTAATCCAAATTCTGTTTACCATAAAGTAAATATATTTCTCCTATCCCATTGGTCAAACAACTTTTACATCTGTTGAAAAATATTTATTCTACAAAAATGTGATTCCAATGGTGAAAATGAGGTGTGTTTATATCATTGCTAATAAAATAATGAATCCATTGTCGAATGACCTATTCAAACAACATGAATGTTCAGATAAAATTGTAAAATAATGTTAGAAGTTAGGTAATTAATTTTCAAAGGTGGCATAGATTGAGAAGAAGCTCTTTAGCCATTGAGTTCAACCTTAATTCAGGAATGCAAAGTGAAGCATCCTGACAAATAGGTTCCCAAATCAGCTCTTAAGAATCTATCATAATGTATTAATTTCTTAGGAAATATTCTTGATGTGAAACTTGAAGAATGAGGAATTCAATGAATAATTTAATTTGTCCAGCAGATGGCATTTAATACACAAGAAAGGCACATTATATTCTACATTTACAAATATTTAGTAGCAAATTATTCAGAAGATACCATTTCCATGTCTTTCTATTAGCATTATAGGCTAATATTTGAATATAATAGTGTCCTTGTTAAAATATAGTATCTTATATATTATCTTATAGTATCTTATATAGTAAAGTATAGTATAGTGCTTTAAAAATGAATTACTATTGCTGGCTTATTACAATTAGGAACTTAGGCCAAATGCACTCCCTGGTGAAAAATGATGCTTACCTCTAGATCAGGGGTGTCAAACTTGCAGCCTGCGGGCTGGATGCATCACACTCTGGCCACACCCACACCTGGTTTAGCGAAGGGGCAAAAAATGTCACAATATGTCACGTGACGCCACCGTGATGACGTCAGTTTCACACCCTTGCTCTAGATGTGGTGCCAAATTTCAATCAGTCATCCTACATGAACAACTTGTTCCTATGATCTGATTTGGTTTAATACCTGTAAGTTTGTTAACCTGGTTTTAGAAAAAAAAATGGTTTAAAGTTATGAATGTGGTTTTGAATTACATACCAAAAGTTTGGATTTTATTGATACAGAAAGAAGGGAGGAGTTATTAAGCATGGGATACAGGAAAAAAAAGTGTCACTCAGGTTTTTCAATGTTGAATTGATTTGCTCTGCTCAGGAATATGTGTTTGTGTGTGTCTGTGTGTAGGTTTTTTCCCTTACTTATTTTTTATAGCATTCCTCATTTCTTTCTATATGCTAAAACAAAAAAAAATGTCCACCATTCTCACGTTGCTTCTCCAGATAATATAGATTGTCACTGACTTTCAAATAAGCAGTGAAGTTTTCAACTGAAACCTATTTTCTTTTTTCCTCTCCTGCTGCAAAGACTAGCTCAATTGGCTAGACTTCTAAATCAGAAAGCATTAGGTAGATCTAATTATTGGAGCATCTGTTAGAGTCATAAGTGGGAAATAATTTTGTGTATATTAAGTAGAGAATGCAAGAGAGAGAGTGTCATTCATAGTGTAGCAAGGTTTGGCCTTCCACCATAATGTACTATTGGCTTCAGTCTACAATTCATTCAAGGTAGCATTTTCCATATGCTGATAAGTCCTGGCAAAATTAATGTGGTTTTAAGTAGTGGAAGCAAGTAAGTATCTGAAGCCATGATTTCCAGTATTTTTGTAATTTGTATTTCCATGTCATTTCATTCATAATAAATAGACTATAATACCAGCCTTAAACCTGTAATGGTTTAAAAGAAAGCAGCTGGACACATACACTGTGCTAAGTTCTTATTTTCATATTAGTGCATTCCTCTCAGAGCTTCATTTTTTTGTAATTTTATTGAAAATTACAATTAGAAGATATAAAAATGAATGCAAAGTACAAAAAAGAATAAAAAGTGTAGAAAAGAAATAAAAAGAAAAGTTTATAAAAAATTAATTTCCCCCTTATCACAAGTATAAACAATTTTAGTAATTTATCACTAATTCTTAAAATATGACAAATATACTCTTCATCCCATATCTCACCTGTTAACTAAATACAAAATCCAAAAACCTCATTATTTGTTTTTTATTAGCAAAAGTTCAGAAATTACTACATGTCTATTTTAACCATGATGAAATAAACTAACTATATTTGTAAAGGAAAGTGTGGATGACAGCGGGGAAGAGATACTGCCTAGGAAACAATCAGACCAAAAAAAAAAAAAAAAAAAGGGCAGGAGTCCCTGAAGGCTTAAAAGTCAGAGAAAATTTTTTAGGAAAAAACCCTCCTAATTGACCAGACTGTTGAAACCAGTAGCAGAAAGTTTGTACTTTCACACTTGCAAAATTCTGTTAATATAGCCTTGCAATAAAGTAGAATTAGTTCATCTAATTGTATTTCCTGTATACCTGGAGGGCTGACAATATTCCTTCTATTTTTAACAATCTTGATTTTTAATCTCTTCAAATAATATCCAAAACCTTTATTTCTATTCTTTTTGACCCTTTTCAGAGAATTCTTCAAGACTTTAACAAATCTCTTTCATACGTACAAGAAGAAAAACTTATCCAAATCACTCTTCTAGTTTGATACTTGTATGACCCCTTTAAATATGAAGACATCAACTGGTTTCATTTGTGTAACCAATATATATCATGTTCCATATCCTTTTTGTAACTTGTTGTATTTAAATCCACATTCAAATCAATTTCAATCTTATCCGGTATAACTTGTTCTTCTTCTGTAACATCATTAACATACCATCTATCTATAGTATCTGACATTCTTAATTTCTGAGTCTATTGTTCAAAAATGTCCTTCAGAACATCCATTGTTACAGTATTTTGCTCCATTCTTTGTTAACGTGGAGTTTAAATATTCTTCTCTTTAATTGTAATCTTTTTTTTTTCTATTTCCCCCTATTGCCCACATTGCAAAGTCCTATCCTATCATATTTATTCCTACAAAGAACTCACATAACCAGTTTCCCACAGGAAGGACGTTTATAATTAATTTCAAACTTTTATTCCAAATCTCTCTTGTGGCGGAATGTTGTCTGTATTCCCAGGAGGGAGGGAGTGCAATCCAAAGGAGCAAAAGTCAGCAAAGTTTAGGAATCATAGGAATTCTCAGAGTATATGTTTAACGGTGTAAATAGTCTGCTTTAATTTGGCAAGATTTCTGTTTATAGGCAAGGAACAATGCAGGAAATTGCTTAGAAGAACCTCAGTGTGTGTTTCTTGTGGTTTGGAGCCTGACACCTCAGGATCTGAAAGTTAAAAAAAAAGTTTTTAACTTTCCAAAATTTGCAAAATTTTTCTTCTCAAATATAACGGTCTCAAAAAAGTATTGTCCCAGATGTATACTGCACTATTGAACCTCACTTTTAGTGATTACAAATACCAACCTTTTATGTTTATTTCCTCCTCATCTCTAGGCTGAGTTGTTCCCTTGGAATGATCATCTCCTGAAGCTCTACTACTGAGATCTCTTATTAAGCAGGCCTGCATACATATTCCTGATGTAGTTTAGAGATTGGCAGCATTGTGCTGAATGAATACCAATATGATTGTGTCTATGTCTCTAAAATTGCCCCGTCTGAGTATTTTCTTTTAGATTGCTTTAATTAAAATAAATGAATGGTCATGCCAACTACGACAGCCATTCCGTGAAAGCACATACAGCTGCTATGAAAATTCCAAATGTGTCTCTTGGCACAAAGGGGATGCCCATCTCTGGTTTATTCTGAATAGACTTCAGAAATCAATGAGTTAATAAACTTATGTGCTTGTTTAGAGATTGCTGAAGGAATATTAACAGATTTTACAAAACAAGTGTTTCATTTATTTGCAGTTTGCTTTACAGTAAGCTTACTTATTCTAAGTACTTTTTTCGCACTTACAAACTTTCAGAAGCATAAAAAGGCAATCTTTCATAATTTCTGTCACATGTATGACATGTATACCATGTAACTGCAAAAGCTTGAAGATGCTGAATAAATAGGTGAAATGTTTTTTCTCTATCTCTAATTTGCTTTTCTTCTGTTATTCCTCACATTCTGCCTACAGAGGAAATCTTTTTTTCTTATGGGATTATTATAGGTAAAAAGTTTATTATCAAAGTGCAACTCAAACTTTGTTAAGCTTAGAAGCAAGTACAGACAATTTTAAATATGTGGATTGGGAATGCAGATGAGAAAAATGTCACCCAACTGAATGTTTATCTCAGCCAATTCAAACAAAACAACTGCATAACGGAGAAGGAATGGTGAAAAATGAGAGGAACAGATGCGGCCCCAGTGAGATTCTACGGATTCCCCAAGATTCACAAAATTGGAATCTCCCTCAGACCTATTGTGGTGCTATGAGATGCCCCTACATAAAACTTGCCTAAATGGCTGTCACAATGTTTAAGCTTCCTGACCCAATCCTTGAACAGCACAGTCACATCATCCATACAATTTCTGATGAAAGTACAATGATTAAATGTGGCTCCTGATAAGATCATGATCTCCTTTGATGTAGTGTCCCTATTTATATCCATCCCTCTCCACTTGGCATATGATGTAATAGATAGAAAAAGAGTACAACACAGATCAGAACAACCTAACCAGGACACATGAAGCTACTTCAATACTGTCACCTTCTTCACATTCAGTAGCGAAATGCATGAACAAATAAAAGGGATATCCATGGGATCCCCAATATCAGGAGTCATTGCAGAAACAGTCCTGCATGAAGTAGAACACTGTGCATTTCAGAACTACACCCTTACATTCTGGTGCCACTACGTGAATGACACATTTGTCATCATCAAGAGAAATGCACTTAAAAACTTCCATACCATACTGAACTCCATCTTCCCTGACATACAGTTCACAATGGAGGAAGAAGCAGCTAGGCAATTGCCATTTTAGATGTACTTGTCAGTAGACAACTACTAGACAGTAGCCTACTACCACCAATAGCCTGCCACCGGCCGGTACGTTCTCACAGAGAGAGGCCGTCGGCCAAACAATGTCGACTGGCGGCCCCCAGGGGGAGAGCCTTCTCTGTGGGGGCACCTACTATCTGGAACGAGCTCCCCCCGGACATACGGAGGATCCCGGATCTGCGCACCTTCCGCTGTGCTCTAAAGACCTTTTTATTTCACCAGGCGGGCCTGGCCTAATTTTCTCCTTCTTTTTAAACAATTTTAAAATTTTAAAATTTTAATATTTTTAAGATTTTTAACACTCAAAGTTTAAATTGTTTTAAATTGATTGGGGTTTTAATTTGTCTGGGCCAAATTATTTAATTTGATTTTATTCTGCTTTTTAAATTTTGTATGTATGTATTTTATGTTTGGCTGTTCACTGCCCTGAGTCCTTCGGGAGTAGGGCGGTATACAAATCAAATAAAAGTAAAGTAAAGTAAAGTAGACGAGAGTAGAAGCCTAGAAATCAGTTTATCACAAGGCCACAAAAAGAGTTGCATCAGAACACTATATGGCATGGTGAGAACCCACTGTAGTACCCAGCATGTCAAACAGCAGGAGAGCAGGTACCTGCTGCTGGAGAGCAGGTACCTACATGAACAATTTAAGCAGAATAGGTACCCACAATCATTCATCACAAGATGTCTGTACTACACAGTTGGGAGAGAAAGGAAGAAACAAGATACAAGACTAACCACATGGCACACTCTACCATACATCAAAAACATTTCGGAAGTTGTAGAACGCAGCTTCCGAGATCTGCAAGTGGGCATCACACACCGCCAAGAGGCTACCATATGAAGACAAATTATGCATTGCAAAGTTCACTTGGAGGTGGGAGATACTTCCAATGTAATCTATCAAATCCTCTTGTGACTTTATAGGACAGAGGGAGAGAAAGCTAACCATCAGATTGCAAAAACACAAGCATGTGGTCAGAAGACAAGATCCAAACTCATTGGTAGCTTCACACTGCAGTGAACAAGGACACACATTCAACTTTTTAGCTACTAAGATTGTTGGATGAGCAGGCACAAAAACAGTCAGGGAAGTGATTGAAGCCTGGGAAACAGGGCCCCCATCAGTCAACAGGAGTGCTGATTTACCACCAGCCCATCAAGTTCTTAGAAGGTGAGGGCTGGGCAGCACAAGCAAATGAGAGCTCATGATTTAAAAGCCAGCCATCAACATCTAAAAAGCCACTTACAATAAATATCACACACAGAACAGCACACACTCTGCTAGAGAGAAGTTCCCTGAAGATGGGGTCCAGCACTAGTCTGAAAGTTTGGAAGACAAAACCTCTTGTCTGTGTGACCTATCTATAATGGATCCTGCAACATTATCCTGAGACATGCACATTTGCCTTCATTCATGAGAAAAATGATAAAGTTGGTGAAAAGGAATAGCATCTGCTATCACCTTTCCAAAACAAATTTAAACATTTGCTTTTCCTATCTCATGCTGGGATGAACGTTCAATATGAAGCAACCATTCCACTTTGTGACTGGGAGGTCAATTAAGGAAACTGAATGTATTAAGGGAGAAGCCCTTATGTGCTAGTACTATTTACTATCAAGTCTTGAGGGTAGTGTTTTTTAATCTCCTTTATACAGGCTGCATTCTGAGTCAGTTGTGAATATGCCTGGGTTTAACAGATGATAAGGCAGAAGTAAAATCATGCCTAGCACGAGACATGCCAAAAATGAAACTGCTGTAATCAGAAGCAACCTGTTATTGTAAAACAGATATCTGAGACAGCAAGAAAGTTGGCCAGGAGTCAGCTAGAATGACTTGCAGTAAACTTTGTTATTTCACCCTGGCTTCAGGCAATTTGAGAAGACGTGTGGAGCATAGTTGTAGGTTTGCTCTCTGATTGTGAATTGGCACATCCAAACTAGAGCATTCTCATGTTATCCTAGCATATTGTGGATGTAGTCTGACCAACTCAAAATAGGGAGGAAAAAAGACTTTTAGGACTCAATCCTAGCATCAGGAAAATAAGCAACTAAATAGAAAAGGGGCAGAAGTTTATTAATGTTTGAACTTTATTTTAAGATAATAATAATAATACAGATTGCTTCCTGAAATACTAGGTATTCCAGAAAGAGACTCTCTTTCCAGATTTCTTATTTATCACCATTTGGATTTTTATTTAAGAATTAAGCAGTTTGCCCTGAAATACATGAACTGCTAGTTATTTTATCTAATATAATTCTACAAATAGTAAATCCAGGACTTGAGTGAAGCTCACGTTCTGATGACTCCATGGATATAATCCTGTAGTTTCCTTGATAATAATTCAGTAAAAATTTATAATTGCTTTCGAGATTTCCCAATCTAGCTTACTGATAGTGACACATCAAAGTACTAACCAATCTCCCCTCCCTTCCCCTCTCCGGCTGGGTATATCTAGAGACTTGGTGTAACAAGACTTCTCTGACTCAAGCTCAATTTATGAGATTTGCAAGTATAATAGCAAATGTAATCGGCTCTCAATGCTATTAAAATAACAATAAATGAAAAATAAAAGTTGCGCCTTTTCATTCAACCCAAGAAATGGTATATATAAGCAAGCTTTTTAAAGGCCAATGTGTCAGGTACAAGTATATCTACATTTTCTATTAGCATAGTAAGTCTGTTTTTAATTATAATCTTATGAAAGAGATGATTATATAACTAGATAAAAAAAAAAACCCTATGTTTCAATAGTAGAGCATGTGCTTTATATGGAAAAGATTCCTGGTTCAATCTCTGGCATCTTCAGATAGGGATGGAGTGGTATGTAAATCTCTGATGAGGATGAAGAATTGCTGGATGATTTTTGTGAAATATTTACCACAGAAAACATATTTCAGTCTGAGACAAAAGGAAATGATAGATGTGTACTAATATTTGATTGATTGTGTGCCATCAAATCTGTGTCAAGTCTTACCAACCTCATAAACAGATCTTCTCTGAGATTATCTTTGCCCAAACTGGCCCTTCAGGTCTTCCAAGGATGTACCCATAACTACTGTAATTCAATCCATTCCCCTTACTCCTGTTCATTATCTTGTCTTTCCTTCCAGCTTTTCCAGCATTACAGACTGCTCAAGGGAGCTGGGTCTTTGCATAATGTATTCAAAATATGATAATTGGAGTCTGGTCACTTGTGCTTTGAGCTAAAACTCTGGATTGGTTTCTTCTATGATCTGATTGTTTGTTTACTTGGTTGCCCACGCTAATCCAAGGAATCTTTTCCAACCCCCAAAATTCAAGAGCATCAGTGATGTGTCTATCCTGCTTCTTCAGAGTTCAGCTTTCATTACCACAGAGTGTCACAGGGAATATAATTGTCTGCAGAGTTCTGAATTTTGTTGGTAAAACATGTTTAGGATCTCTTTAGGAAAAATCTCTCTTCTAAGGCCTTCACTGCTACCCCACCAAATTCTAAAATATGACATTTCTTCACTGCTAGTTCCTTTACTGTTGATAGTTGAATCTAAAAAGCAGCATCTATTCACCACTTCACTTCAGTATCCTTGTTCAGCTCTGATTGCTATATCCAGTGTCATTATTTTGGCTTTCTTTACATTTAAACTTAGCCCTTTTTTCCCTCCATTGTGTTTCTTGACTTCCAGTAGTATAGTTTGCAGATCATTTGCATCCACCAGATGCAACACATGGCCTTCTTACAGAGGCTACCTTGCCCCTCTCTGAGAGATCGTGAGAATGGTACCTGCTTCCAGAAGGCAATCAGTCTCTCTAGGAAGGACATGTGAAAGTAAAATGCAACTGATTAAGTATTGTAACAGTTTTATTTTGTCATGAAGAAATCAAAGTTATAAGCGGAGTTGTTCCACATTTTTTCTATATTTAAATATTTGTTTATTTATCCAATTTATATGGCTGCCCATCTATCCATGAAACTCTAAATTGCATATAAAATAAAATAAAAACCCAATGAATTCCATTAAACCCTAAGCAAACTCTTACATAAAACTGTATCAAGCTCAGAAAAACATAAAACCACTAATTGCATGCATGTTTATTGTGTTGTTTTGCACATCTCTTTATCTTTATGTAGGATGACTGATTGTAATATATAAAATAATGTTTTGTAAGTACATTTTATAACTAGCATCCAAAACAGAAAAGTCACTTTGAAACGCTTAAAGTAGAAAGCAGTTTTTTGGACAATTGTATTCATACAATTCGTAATTGTAACTTGTACCTAGTTTTTACTGTCAAGTGCAAGATATTCTATTACTATTTTAATCTATTTGCAATTGTAACACAACGCACAACGCTTATTTTAGATAAGTAGTTATCTACTAACTTTTAGTTAAGGAAAAGCTACCATGCATAGAAAGTGTATCTGTTTTTGCTCTATTTATTGTGAGACAGAGAGAAGAACAGATAGGAGCACTCTTTCTTTCTCCTTTGCAGAAAACATCAGTAGAAAGAACATAATTCATGGTTGAACTCAAACTTGTCTCTGGGATCTGAGTTTCATTTGCATTGAACTTTCATCTGCTACTAACCTTTCCTTTCTTCCTCTTCTGTGCTTGCCTGTCTAGTTTCAACTGACCCTCTAAATAAAATCATAGGTAAGATATGGTTCACAAAATAATTTGTGTTGAAGATGGGTTATATAACAAATCAGACATTTTCCTCCTGGACCACATAAAGTTCTCTGAGCTTTCCTCAGCCATATCCATGTTAATATTTAAAATCATCCTTACACTAGATAGAAATGAAATGAAAGGCATGAATCAAAGATGAAAAGATTATGAGAACATAAAATGTACTGCCTTTTTGAATTCTGACAAAAAATTATTGCACCACTATGAAAACAATCTGCCTTATTTTTTTTATCCTGGGATACATTATGTACCATGTATTTGTATTCTTGACAACTGATGGTGTAGATCAGTGGTCGGCAAACCACGGCTTGCGAGCCACATGCGGCTCTTTGGCCCCTTGAGTGTGGCTCTTCCACATTCGTGATGCCCTGGCTGGCTGTGGCTGAGCCGGGAGCGTGCGCACATGCAGGGAGACCCTCCTCAAGCGAGTGCTGAAGCTCAGGAAAGGTGTGCGCAGGGTAAGCAGCGGCTTACTTAAGGAGGGTCTCCCCACATGTGCGCATGCTTCCGGCTCAGCCACAGCCGGCCAGGGCATCACGAGAGTGGGAGGAGGAGGAGAGTGCAGGAGAGAAACTGCCTTCGCGCCACATTTGCACGTAAGGCAGCCTTTGCTTCCTGCCGCTTCAGGTTGGAGTTTGCACCCTCTGCACTCAGCCAAAGAGCTGTTGGGGGTGGGGGAGGAAACAGCAAGGCGATGGCCAGGGAGGGGGAGAGAGAGAGAGAGAGAGAGAGAGAGAGAGAGAGAGAGAGACATAGAGTGATACAGAGAGAGGGGAAGAGAGGGAGAGATACAGAGGGAGAGAGACATGGGGGAGAGAGGGGGAGATAGGAAGAGGGGAAGAGAGATAGAATGGTTTTGTGGCTGGGTAGGCGTGGCTGGGGGGTCATGTGACTGGATGAGTGAGTGACATCGAGTTGGCCACGCCCACCCAGGTTTTGTGGCTCCGGTGTGTTTTTTTTCTATGGCAAACGGGTCCAAGTGTTTGAGTGTTTAAATTTGCCGACCCATGGTGTAGATTATCTAGGAAACTATAAAGTCTCATCCAATTAGAATGAAGCAAATTTTAAAAACTGAATTCTAATTAATTAACACAGGAATATTATATGCTTAAGGAAAAGGAGATTTAATTCCCTCTTGAATTTTTTTTAATCAACTTGGAGAAGTATGTTTCAATGTCCAAAATAATTTCACTTTAAAAGTAAATCTGACATAGAATGTAATTCAAAATGAAAACATTGCTGGGCCAAACCTTAATATATTTATACCCATCCAACACTGATTCTTTTATGTAAATGTTCATATTTCAGTTTCATGTGATCTTTTTAAAAGAACTGATTCTCAGTTTTGACTCAATCTGTTTTATAATTTTATGTGGTGAATTGTACTGTGTTTGTCATGGTTCTTGATATTTATTCTTGCTTAAACCTTAATCGTGATTTTAATCATTTAAAGTAATATAAACAAGGATAACTACAACTTTTTTGACATTGTTCTGATTTTAGATAAGAAATGTATACTCATTTGTGCTTTATGTTTTTGGTTTTTAAATTTGTTTTCTATTTTCAATTTGTGTTTATATACTTTCTCTAAAAAGTCAAAGAAAAGCCAGTTTGAACTAATGCGTAAGGTGGTGGCTAAGGAGATAGCAGATTGTGATTTCTAGTCCTATTATAGGCCTGAAAGCGGGTTGGATGACTCTACTTGCTCAGTTACTTGCTCAGCTCACAGGGTTGTTGTGGAGAAAATAGGAGAAAGAATATCAGGTATGTTTACCACCTTGAGTTGTTTATAAACAATAAGAAAAAGTGGAATCCAAATCAAATAATGAAAAGAAAAAAGTCATTTGAGTTGAGCTGACCTCCTGGGGACTTCACAGATTTAAGACAGAATTAAAGTGGTGGCAGCCCAGAACAAAAATCAATTCAGTTACTGCAAAACAGTAATGTAGTAGCTGGCTTACAGGTATTGCAGATCTTTGCTGGATAGAAATGCCTTTTTCCCAAGCAAACAGACCAGTGTTCTAACTGCATACCACTACTACTATCAATAGCAAACTATTGAGGGTTGGCCTGTGCTGGCACCCCAGTGTAAGAGTAGGAATACAGCAACCTCTTGGCCTGCCTTGTATGGATATGGAGCCATGCTCTCCTTTTAGTCTATGGGAAGTTTGGTAACACCTTGATGAGATCAGCCTCTGCTATCCTACTTTCAGCTGCCTCCTCCTCAGGAACTGGGGCCTTGGTAGTACAGTAGACTAAAGCACTGTTATTAACATCTATTAACATTGCTGCTTGCAATTACTGCAAGTTCAAATCTCACCAGGCTCAAGGTTGACTCAGCCTTCCATCCTTTCAAAGGTAGGTAAAATGAGGACCCAGATTGTGGGGGCAATAAGCTGACTTTGTATAAATATACAAAACTATGAAGGCTACTGCTTAACACATTGTAAGCCGCCCTGAGTCTCTGGAGAAGGGCGGCATATAAATTAAAGGGAAAAAAAAAAACTGGCTGCATACAATCAGTGGAGGGGCATGCATTTGAGGGCCCTGCCATTATTGCTCTTTATATAGTAGTCAAGCCTACGGTACATTTGTCTGATAGTCTTCCCCAAAGCCAGGGATAGGATCTAGAAAGCACTGAAATCTGAAGCACAACCTCCTCCTCCTCTTTGAGCTGTAAGGAGCAGGAATGAAATTTCTTGCTTAGTTTCCTAATAATGCTATATATCATCTTTCGTTTTTCACCCCTTACACCTAGTTCATGAAACAAGTGGCACAGAGTATATATATTTCGAGAGAGTGAGTTGTCGGTAATTGTGCCTCTATTTCTTACCTTCTGTGGACAGCACAGCAAGGATGAGGACATCCCTACATTGCTGAAAGAGAGGGATAGAATATCCCAGAAGCAGACGGAGAGACAGAAACTTCTTTGCAAGCATATTTAGATCAGAAAATCATTAACTTCTTGTTACTGTCCTCTCAGTGGGATTCAGGTGGGAGGGAGGGAAGGAGGGAGATAGAGACAGACAGACATAGATATTGATTGGATTGATTTTGGTACTATGGGCAGTGAAGACTGAATTCCACCAAGATGGGAAACCAATACTATATGTTGGTTGGAAACATTGCAAACTAAAGTTTCAGCAAAGCAGACAAGCACCATGTTTAGGGACGCTACCGGGCACGTTTTATCTGACAAATTTAAATAATTACGTGGTCCCACCACATTGGTCTCTTTGCAGCCCCTTTCCTTCTCCATCCCTTCCGACCGCTTCTCAGGCCCACAAGCTGGCCAGCTGCCCTCTCTCCCTGTGTTGTTTTGCAAGCAGAAAAGAATATCTGTTATCCGACTGACTCTTCCACCCAATAAGCATCAGAGAAAGCGCTTTATGATGGGTGCCCCCTTAACCAATGAAGAAAGGGAGGGGCGGGACCACAGGGGCGGGTCCGTTGAACTTTGAGCAGCTGGCTTTCATAGGCAGTTGCAGCTGGGTTGCAGCCGTAGAGATTGGAACATTGCACTTTTGGGGAGTCACTCCCTTTTTTCGCAATAAAGATCTTTGACATTAGCGCTCCCCAGCCGACAGCGTCCCGTCTCTCTTTAGGGTCGGGGTCTCCGAGTCTCCCAAAATGGCCGGCAATCGAGATCACGCTAAGGAGCAGCTGAAGCGCTGGCAAGAGCAGCGGGGCTCGCAGGTACAGACTGGGGTCCCCCACCCACCCAGTCCCGACAGAGTCTTTTTCTGGAGCGCCCGGAGAAATTTGTCGGGCAGCGCATCCGGGGAAGGGGCCGAGGACATCCATCTGGAGTCACGTAATGCAATATAGTATATTGTTACTGGAGTAGAAAAACGTCTTTTGTGGTTTTTATGGATGAACGGATAGCCGGGGGGGAGAAAAACGGACTGGAGATGTGCAGTTAATAACTGGGAAGAGGGAACTGCAGAAGGTGCACTTTGGTCTCCGGGAGGAGGGTAGACTGGGCTATAAAGAATAGTTTAAGAAATAATTTCTCCTAAGTGTAATGGGGAATGTGTCCAAAATGTGATCTGGTTGCGTTATTCTACATTAGGGAGTGTCAAATTTTTGAACTTTATTGGAAATTCTTGGAAATTTAAATTTTCAAATATTAGGGGTGCTCAAAAGTTATGACACGCCTTGGGGATTGTAAAGATATTTTGGTTACTTTAATATAATTTAGATGTGCTTGATGAGTAACTACATAAACATAACTTTTTAACATTTTGCTTGTGTCGTTTACATCTCTCTCTCTCTCTTTGCAACAGCTAAGCAGTTTGTTATTTGGGTACTAAGTTCAATTTCAGCTAAAAATATCAAGTTGATAAAGATTGACCAAAGAGTAGTGTAATATTGTGGATTGTTGGGAGAACTCTGGAAAAAAGTGGCACTTTGTCCTTTTCTTGCAAACATGGTTAATGTCTATATTTGAGGAATTGGATTTACCCTGATAACAGTAATTACATTATCAGTGGTACTCATGTTGTCCTGGAGTGCAAGTTTAATGTCTTACTCTATTTTGTGACAGTAAAAGGAAGGAAAATACTTTCTCAGCATCTATCATATTCTGTCAAATATGATATGTAATATGTACCACCTTAAAAGGAGAAGCTCCTGGTACAATCCATCCATACTAAAGTTTTTTGAAGCTTATCTTCAAATCTTCAAGCTTATTTTATTGAAAGTTTTTTAAAGCTTATCTTCAATGAAATAAATTTATACTTAACTTGATCACTGGTATTTGTTGGATTGAAAGAAATACTCTTGCAGAACTGTTGACAGTTTACTAAGGTTAATTAGTAATTCAAATCAGATCATTATTTCAGTTATCAGAAAAGATCTACACAGGCTTGAATTCCCACAGGCTTACTTCTCTCCTACTCACAGTTTCTCTTACATTACTCACCTTTGTCAGGTTTCAAAACTGATATGGTGTGGGTTCACATTTTGGGCTAATAATAATAATAATAAAGCTAGTTTGTAATTTAGCATTGTGAACCAATCATAGTGGATTATATCAAGGTTTATTGCATAGTGTAATATCTGAATTTATCTTATTCCACAGATTATGGTTAATAACATGATTTATGGCATTGTCTGGCTCTACCTTGTACTTTATCCTTCACGTTCTAAGCTGATTGGAAATCTGCTCAAATTAATATGTTTGATTCTGACTTGAAATATATTTTTCAATTTTGAATTATTAGAATAGAGAAGTGGGGAATATCAATTTATTTGTGGTCCTTTGCGTCATACTTTTGAGAATTGCTAAAAGTATGAATGCAATTAGTAATTATTGTTTTAATGCAATAAACTGCAAGCATAAATATAGCTAGGGAATACTCAAGATGATAGGCAGCTGTTTTTATTGTTCTGTTTTTCTTTCTTTCTTTTTTATTTTATTAGCCAGGAAAATGACCTATTAAATAATGAAATACTAATTTTTTATTTTAGGCTATTTTGATTCTAATGTTTTTCTGTAATAGAATGAAAAGCATTAAGGTTGATTTAATCGTTTGAATGTATTTGTTTACTAAATTGAAAGTAATATTCTCTTCAGCATCTTTCAAAGAAAGCTTGATATATACCAGTAATTAACAGGTTTAACCTGGATAGCAAACAGATGTTTCTTCAGCTTAAACATTATTTAGTATTTTTTTATAATTCTAACTAAACTATATGAAAGATGGCTGTGTATAGCAGTACATGATTGATCTTCAGTTTGTATGATAGGTTTGCCTGCAACCTGCAAAGCAGATTTGGAGTATGTGCAAAAAGTGGAGTTTGGGAGGATAGTTCAGTCTGTCAAAGTTATCCTCCTAAATCAGATAAAAATAATTAGATACAGCCTAGGAAGTCATACAGTATTATTATTAAAGGTTTCAATTCAGGAAAGATTCAAATTTATTTCAAGTGTTGCTTCCATCTAGTAAAGTACAGTAATTGCTTCAGCATGTAGAATTTACTAAATATGAGTTCATTTTGAAGATTAATTTACATGTCGAGGTGAAATGCATTAATGTGACTAGCACTTTTGACCTGCTTGCTTCCACTTATCGATCCTCTGTGATAAATGATAGAAGAGGAGAATAAACAATTTGTAGGGATTAATTCCATCTCTTGGCTATCAGAAAATCTTCCACAAATCCTTTTGAAACATCAGGGAAAATCCTAGCAGTTAGAGTACAGGTAGTCCTCAAGCCCAAAATTTCTGTGGTTAAGTGAGACATTTGTTAAGTAAGTTTTGCCCCCTTTTTATGACATTTTTTACTTTTCTTGTTAAGTGAATCACTGAAGTTGATAATTTAGTAACCAGGTTGTTAAGTAAATCTGGCTTCCCCATTGATTTTGCTTGTCAGAAGGTGATCACATGACCTTGGAACACAGGGTCATAAGTATGAACCAGTTGCCAAGCATTGGAAAATTGATTACATGATCATGGGGATGCTACTTACAAGGTTAACTGTGAAAAATAGTCATAAGTCACATTTTTCAGTGCTTTTTAACTTTGAATGGTCACTAAATGAACTGTTGTAAGTTGTGGGCTACAACAGGGTGATTGATACAGATGAAGATAGCCTGCCATATCTATTCCTCTGTTGTAGCTGAATAGTTACTGTCTCTTATTCAAATTTCAAAGTTGCCTTAATCAGGATGCATAGAAATTGGATATTATTTTCAATCTTGTTTATTTTAAAACTAATTTTTTAAAAATTAATACATTCTAAAATGAAATACATTAAATGAATATTATCAAAAATATTGTACTTGATATAAAATATTTTAAAACAAATCAATTACTTCTTCTCATTTACTATTAAATTATAGTCTTAATTAAATACTGAAAGATAATGATATTGTATGCCACCTCAATCATTAGAGTAAGTGGCTTACAGAAGAAGGTTAAAACAATTCACAGGGCAGGCATGACCAATACAGAAGACATGTCTCGTAAGTCCAATGTGATGAAGTGGGAACCTGGAATAGACCAATTGTCCAGAATTTTCTAATCAGGTAGAAATATATTGAAATACCCAGAAAAAAACATTGGTAAACTGGGAGTATGAGAATAGTTCTGCCTATTAGAGGAGATAAAGAAGAGATAAAGAGATTCAGTGTTACCAGTTTATCTTCAAATATAAATATAGTCTATTTATATTTTATATAAAATATAAAAGACTATATAAATATAGTCTTTAGTTAAAAACCACTCAGTGGTGTTGTACAAATGCTACTTATGATTAATCCTCAAAGTCCTGGAGTGACATGATTGTGAACTGGACATGTGGAAACCAGCTTATACTTATGATAGTTGCAGCATCTGGCAGTTATGTCACCATTTTCAGCCTTCCCTGCTGGCTTCCCATAAGCAAAGGTTTTTTTTTTTTAAAAAAGTTTTTTATTTTATTTCTTATAAATATATTGCAAATATACATTCTCTTATCCGTAATTAATCCCACATATACATATATTTTCTAAAGAAAAAGATTTTTTAATTATATTTGGGGTTGCTCTTCTACCCTTTATTCTTTCCTTATTTTACAACAATCTTTCTTCTCCTTCTTCTCTCTTTCCCTTCCCTGTCTTCTATCCTTTTCTACTTTCTTCTTTCCTCCTGTCCTTCCTCTTTTCTCCTTGCCCTTTCACCCTTCCCCCTTCTTTCCCCCTTTCTAACCTTCTCTCCTACTCTTTTCCCCTCCCTTTCTTCCTCTCCTTTTCCCTTTCTTCTGTTTCTCTCTCTCCTCCCCTCCTATTTTATCCTCTACTCCTCTCTCCATTCTCTCTCCTTTGTTGTCCAATATTTCCCTTATTAGTATCCGAGCAGCCCCGATTTTCTATTAATATATACTTCCTTTTCATATTCTTTTCTATTTTACCAATTATATATAATCATGGTTGTACATTTATGTAGTAATATTTTTTCCTTTCCCCCCCCTCCTCCTTTTCCATTTACACAAGTGTCATCTGAGTTTCTATTTCTTTTTGTCTTCTCTCTCATTTACCATCATATTGTCTAATTTATTAATCTGTCATCTTTTATTCATATTTCTTTTCTAACCATACATAAAATCGTCCCCATGTCTTGAAATATACCGATTCCTCTTTATCTTTTACTCTTAATGTTAATCTCTGTTCATTTCTGCGCAATCCAAAATCATCTTTAATACTTCACCTTCTAACGGGATTTTTTTCTACCTTCCTATTTTGTGCAAATACAATTCTTGCTGCTATTGTTATGTGTATAATGAAATACGTATCTTCTTTACTATATCTCTCTGGTAAAATACCCAATAGAAAAATTTCTGGTTTTAATTCTATACGCTGGTGTATCATTTCCTCTAACCATGTCTGTGTTCTAATCCAATAATTTTTTACTTCTGTACATGACCACCAAATATGATAATATGATCCCGGCAAGTGCAAACATTTCCAACATTTAGCTGATTTATCCTTAAACGTTGTTGCTAACTTTTCTGGTGACATATGCCATCTATAACACATTTTATATACGTTTTCTTTATATGCAGTTGCCGTTGTTAATTTATAATTCCTGTCCCATAGTTGTTGCCATCTCTCTAATTCTATTGTATAACCAATTTTTTTTGCCCATGTTATCATTGTCTCTTTTACTTCTTTGTCTTCTAATCTAATTTGCAATAAGTAATTATAAAATGTCTTAATCATTTTTTCATCCATTGTTCCAGTCATTATTTTGTCCAGTTCTGATTTTAAAACCATACTGTTTCAAGTCTTTATTGTATCTTGATTGTATTTGCAATCTCTTGTTTTTCTAATTCTTGTTTCTGATTTAGTTCTCCCTTCTATGTTAAAATGTCCTTATATCTCACAATATTTTCCATGTTACTCATATTTGGATGTGTCAACGCTTCTATTGTTGAAAGCCACATTGGTATTTCCACATAATGTTTTTATTTCACTCTCTCCCATACTGTTAACAAACCATTCCTTACACAATGTCTCTGGAAATATCCATGTATCCTGTTTTTCCCATACCTTAGAAAAGCGTGCCAACCTAATTGCAAATCATGTTCTTCTAAAGTCAATAATCTTACATTTCTCAATAAAATCCATTCTTTCACTCAAGTTAACATCGCCACTTGATGGTAGAGTTCCTAGTTTGGTAAGCCGAACTCTCCTCTAGTTCTAAAATCTTGGAACAGTTTAAGATTCTGATGATATTCAGCTGTACATCTCCACCCCGGACCACCCCAATGATGCCCTGGAAGTGATGTCCCGATGCCTGGAGGCTGTGCGGATCTGGATGGGGAGAAACAGACTCAGGCTCAACCCATCCAAGACCGAGTGGCTGTGGTTTCCGGCGCCCCGATATAGTCAGTTGGTGCCATCACTGACTATTGGGGGCGAGTCATTGGCCCCCACAGAGAGGACTTGCAACTTGGGTGTCCTCCTGGATTCATGGCTGTCTTTAGAAGAGAATTTGACGGCTGTGGCCGGGAGGACTTTCTATCAGGTCTGCCTGATTTACCAGTTGCGTCCCTTTCTGGATCGGGACTCCTTACGCACGGTCACTCATGCCCTCGTCACCTCCTGCCTGGACTACTGTAATGCTCTCTACATGGGGCTCCCCTTGAGGAGCACCCAGAGGCTCCAACTGGTCCAGAATGCGGCCGCACGTGTGGTTATGAGAGCGACGTGGCGTTCCCATGTAACACCTCTCCTGCGCGAGCTGCATTGGCTCCCGGTGGTCTTCCGCGTGCACTTCAAGGTCTTGGTTACCACCTTTAGAGCGCTCCATGGCTTAGGACCTGGGTACTTATGAGACCGCCTTCTGCCACTAGTAGCCTCTCACCGGCCAGTACGCTCCCATAGAGAGGGGCTCCTCAGGATGCCGTCGGCCAAACAGTGTTGACTGGCGGCCCCCAGGGGGAGAGCCTTCTCTGTGGGGACACCTGCCATCTGGAATGAGCTCCCCCCGGAGATACGGAGGATCCCGGACTTACGCACTTTCCGTGTGCCGTGCCCTCAAGACCTTTTTATTTCAACAGATTGGCCTGGCCTAACCTCCTTTAAAATTGTTAATTTTAAATTTGTTTTAAAACAATAGGGGTGTTTTAAATTGTTTGGGCCAAATTATTTAATGTGCTTTTACATTGTTTTTAAATTTTGTATTATGTGTGTTTTATCTTTTGGCTGTTCACCGCCCTGAGTCCTTCAGGAGTAGGGTGGTATATAAATTCAAATAAAGTAAAGTAAAAAATTAATTCTTGCTTTTTTTTTTCCTTGCCATACGTATTTCCACATCATTTTATTCAAATTTTCAAAAAAAAATTCTCCAACTTTATCGGAATCATTTGAAAGAGAAACAAAATTCTTGGTAATATATTCATTTTAATTAACGCTATTCTTCCCATTAATGATAATTGCAAATTTTTCCAAATCTATCTTAATTTGATTTCTCAGTTTATAGTAATTATCTTCCTTCACTGTAATACACCTTGAAGTTAATTGGATGCCCAAATATTTCACTTTCTTCACTACTTGAATATCTAACTTCTCCATTAGTTGCTGCTTTTGTTTTTCTCTCATTTTTTAAACTATATTTTTTGTCTTATCTTTATTGATTTTCAGTCCCGCTGCTTCTCCATATTCTCTATTTGTTCAATTAACTTTGGACCCGTTTCTGTTTGTTCTTCGATAATAACTACTAAATCATCCACAAATGCTTGTAATTTATATTCTTTTTTTAATTTTTATTCCTTTTATTCCTTTATCTTCTCTTATTTTTCAGTTTAAGATTTCTAGAGTAAAAATAAATAATAACGGAGATAGCAGACATCCTTGTCTGGTTCCTTTTCTAATGTCCACTTTTTCTGTCATTTCACCATTTACAATTACCTTTGTCGATCAATCTTTATAGTTTTAACAATATTAATAAACCTATCCCCAAAGTCCATCTTTTGTAGTTGTATGGTCATAAATTGCCAATTTATGACCATACAACTACATTATCAAACGCTTTCTGTGCATCTAAAAATAACAATGCCATTTGTTTCTCTGAATGTGCTTCATAATATTCCAATGTATCCAATATGATTCGTATATTATCTCTAATCTGTCTTTTCGGTAAGAAACCATTCTAATCTGAATGTATAAATTCATTTAACAGCCTCTTCAATCTTTCCGCCATAATTGATGCAAATATTTTATAGTCTGCATTTAATAATGAAATTGGTCTATAATTCTTTATTTGTTGCAAATCTGATTCTTCTTTTAGTATAAGGATTATATATGCTTCCATCCATGAGTTCGGGACCCTGGCTTCTATTAATATGTCATTTTTCGGAGTATAAGATGCTCCGGAGTATAAGACGCACCTTAATTTTGGGGGAGGAAAACAAGAAAAAAAGAATTCCACCTCTGCCTACCAGGATTTAAGATGGTGCTGCTTTATGTCGCCCTCCTCCTCCTCCTGCAAGCGAGAGCTGCCTCAGAGACTCAGCTGGGAAAGAGGGCATCGATTACTGAGAAGTTCTTTTTCAGAAAACCTATCGGGGTGCTTCTGCAATCTGCAGGGACTACTCGCTTTCCCCCAAAGAGACCCCTTGCATGCTCTGGGGGAGGGTCAGAGCACAGCCTGAGAAACAAACTTCTTTGGGACGGTCGGGGGGGGGAATCTGCCTGGTGACTTTGGTAAACAAGGCCGGCCCCATGATTTTCAGCTGGTCACCCCTCTGGCCGCCCAGTGGGCAGCTCAGGGCAGACAATGGTCACAATGACTTCACTCCCCAGCAATGTGAGAGCCACAGCTGCCGCCTAAGGCCTCTCCGCGCCCAGAAGCCAAGCCAAACGGGAGCCCCTAAAGTGAAACGTCCTTCCTTTCCAGCCACCGCTGCCCGTTGGCCAGATTCCCCAATGCAATTCTCAGAGCCAATTCCAAAGGAAAGCATTTTCGGGCGGCAGACCCGTGAGCCCCTTCCCGATTCCAAACATGGGGTGTGCAGAGGCAAAAATAGTGCATCGTGTTTCAGGTAGTGGATCTGGCCAGGAGGAAGAGAAGGTGAGTCTGCTGAAAAGGAGGACAAAGGCGCGTGGCTCTGCAATGTGCAATGGGAAAAAAAGCATTTTCAGGCGGCAGCACTGCGATCTCCTCCCCAAATCCAAAATGGTTCCTGGTTCCCTGCTGCACATTGCAGGGGAATTGGCCGCCGCCTGAAACGCAGCTCTGAGAATTGCATTGGGGAATCCGGCCAACGGGCAGCGGTGACTGGAAAGGAGGAACGTTTCACTTTCCTTGCAGGATCCTTGCAAGATCCTTGCAGGAGAAAAATGAAAGATAAAACATTTATAAAGCAGTGTGGGAATATTCCTGTTTTGTACAGTCCGTTCTGAAACCTAGAATTGGATAAGTGCATTGCACAAATGCATTAATACAAAGTAAATAGGGTGTGGACAAAACTGATTTGGTTAGATTTGTTGTTTTATTCTATAAGTGTACTGTCTTTTTCTTATAAGCACATAAATTACTACTACATTAATATTTTTAAACAATTAAATTTGAAACTAGTTAATTTGATTACTCTCTAGCAATTTATATGCTATAGTTATTTTTACCAATTTTTGCATTAAAAAAATTACAATTTAATAATAGTTCTTAAAGATTTCTGATATTGAATATGGCCCTGAAGGCTTGGAATTAATGGCTTTCTTATCCAGGTAGCACAGCATTAAATAAAAGACAATTTATCAAAAGTTTTGGAAGTGTGGGAATATTTTTTGTTTTATGAAGTCTTGTGATGAAACTTCCCTGAAGCATGCAACTAGAATATGCATTAATACATAGTGATTCTCTTGCACATTTAGCTTGACACACCTTAATTTGCCACATCACTACAGTATGAGAAATATCATCCACCTGTATTGGAGAATTTTCTCACTTGGTCCTATAATCAAGCTCCCATGTTTTGAATGTTTCATAGAAGTAAATTATATTAGAGAACTACTTTTCATAACGCAGGAAAAGATTGGAAAAACTTCTTTTCCTTGCTTTATTATTTATTATGCACTCAGAACTCTTGAGTGCAGTATATCTACCAACCTTGGTTAGAAACTTTTATTATAAGACTATTTTTAAGAGTTGTTCTTATCATAAAGATTATGGATATATCCCCATGGTTTGCTCAACTTTAAATCCCAGAGAAGCATTTTTCTGCCAAAACAGATCTTGAGGGACTTTCAGTGTAATCTGATTTCAAGATTTCTGCAGCTTTTTCACATGGTTATGTGTAACGAGAATTCTGCTTACATTGAACTTCTCCCTGTGCTCCTGGCAGTGTGTGCTCAGGGGTTTTGGTTAATAAATAGATAGTAAATTGCTAAAGTTGCAGGTTGTCATCTCAGAGCCACTGACTAATCTTTGAGGGTAGAAGTGCCTGAAGTTTGGAGAAAGAGCCAGTGTTATCCTAATATTATAAAAAAGGACGAAAAGTGACTCCAGAAAACTACAGATCAGTCAACTTGGATATCTGGGAAAATACACAAGAAGTCAAGAGATCTGAGAAAGTCTACTTTTTTACATAATCACACCATAATATTTCTCAGTAAATTCTGACCAAATTCTGATCAAGTTTCCCATATTGTTGGACACAGTAAATTTTAGTCAAATGATCCTGAGAAATGTTTAAAAACTGTGTGCATGGCATTTGTTCCTGAACTGCACAAATGATGAGAATAAGAACAAGCTGTGAAAAACTGTCCCAGACAAAGATTACACCGTTCCACGACAGCTAGGCAAAGCGTGAATTTAATGATACAAGACAAGGCAACATTAATAAATTGTTTTGCACTGCTTTTCTCCTTCCTAAAGTTCAAAATCCTTAGAGAAAAAGAAAACCTAATTATATAAGGAGGATAAAACTGTGTTACTCACATGAGTCTCGTTAAAGAATTATCAGTGCTAAGAATTATTAGGACAATTGGATAGAAACAATTGAGCTTTAGTAGTCAGATCCATCACTCTGCATTAGGTCTAGAACAGGGGTCAGCAACCTGCGGCTCTGGAGCAGCATGTGGCTCTTTCACCCCTCTGCTGTGGCTCCCTGTCGCTCAAAATATGTGACACAACTGCCAATATGCGACACCGCCAGCACAAATTTATTGAGCCTTTCAACCCCCGTTAGGCCAACCATGGATAAATCCAAGAAAATAAAAGTTTCAGACGAAAACAGAACATTTAATTCAACTACGTATGCTAGTTGTGTGGCCGCTCAAGAAATAGTCAGGCATGGGAAGGGTTTTGTGGCTCCCGGTGTTTCCTTTTCTGTGGGAAATGGGTCCAAATGGCTCTTCGAGTGTTTAAGGTTGCAGACCTCTGGTCTAGAAAGACAATATCAAGCAGTGCAGATGCTTCAAAATAATTCACACTTGTTACTGAGTAGCGCAGTGCACTCTATATTACCTGAACTTCAACATTTGAAAGGGATTACAGGATGAATTGGTAAATGATCTTCTGATTGATTTTTGTCAATGGACAAGGAACAAAAGAAGAACAGCATAAACTTGTCCAAATATCATCTTTGCATTGCTATGTATTCCTTTCACAATTTTTAAATCTCCAACTGAAATAGTAACATTGAGTAACTTGTTAATGGAATCCAGCAATCTTTTTGTGCAGGGATTAACGCCAACAAATCCTCAGATTGTTGTTTCTAAAGAAAAATATCACTTCAACCTTTTTTCTCTCTGTACTCTCCATTAAAAAAAAAAAATTACTATAGTTTCTTCTTTAAAATTACCCAGAATGCTTTATCCATGTTGTTTCTAAATAGGATAATTTTTTTAATTAATTTACTCAGGTGAAAAAGTAGGTTCCAGTTTGTTAACAATTCCTACGGAATTTCATTGTGCATAATCCCTTTCTTATCTTTCTTATCTTCATTTTTGAGTGGGATGCATTGGACTATCCTGTTTAACAACTGGATGATTTGAATACCTAGATAAATCGGCACTTGCTAAATGCAACCCTAGTCAATCATGAATTATGAAGGATGTGTGAATCTTCAAATATATGAAACAAAGTGCAGAATTCCCATTTGCAATTCTCCAATGATGTTTTTTAAAGCAAGAGTGAAGCCTAGGTTGAAATCGTGTCTTTACTTGAGTAAAATGCCGAGGGCACATTCAAAAACATAATATATGAGACAACCTAAAAAGGTAATTTAATGGCTTATTTACCAGTATAGCAGAGTCATGAGATTTGTCAAGAGTTTGTGTGGGAATATTTATTTTCTGAGAACTGGTGATGAAACATCCTGAAACATGCAACTGGATATATATATAGTGCATTAATCCATGCAACCCATAGTGATTCTCTGTATACCTATCACTTGACATACCTTAATTTGTCATGTTGCTGCATATAAGAGAAGTGACAACGTTAATCCATCTCTAGTTCTATAAATAAACTTTCAGCCGTTTGAATGTTTCACAAACCTCTTTAAAAATAGCGAAGACTTCTTTTCAAAGCATGTGAAAAGGTAAGGAAAATTCAACTCCCATCCTACTGATTTTTTTTTTTTTTTTGCATGCATGTCTCAAGTCGTGCTGCTCTATCAATTGTGCTCTAGCTATTCAGAGGTCTTTTGAGTGCAACATTTCTTTTGAAATGAGGATAGACATGTGCAATACATTTCCTCCAAAGCAGGAAAAGTTACTCAAGAAAGTACTTGACATTGCAGAGGTGACAACAAGATGCAACCCTCTGTCATTGCCTTACTGCCAAGTCCTTTCAACTTTCTTAAGTGAAGCACTTACAAATGTAGGAAATGTAGTTTCCTAAATCTTGTGACATGGAAATCTAATATCCTTGAACTGAAGTCCTTTATTATAATACATCTTTGAAAAGAGTTGTCATTCTAAGAATTGTGGTTATATTCATTTGCTGACTCAGAGAAACATCTATCAAGGAAAAAACCCCACCTCTTTGGTGTCCGCATTTTTTGTTGTTGTTAGTTGCAAAGTTGTGTCCGACTCATCGCGACCTCATGGACAACGTTCCTCCAAGCCTTCCTGTCCTCTACCATCCTCTGGAGTCCATTTAAGCTCACACCGACTGCTTCAGTGACTTCATCCAGCCGCCTCTTTCTCTGTCATCCCCTTCTTCTTTTGCCCTCAATCTTTCCCAGCATTAGCTCTTCTTCAGTGAGTCCTTCCTTCTCATTAGGTGGCCAAAGTGGTCCACCTAGCTTCATTTAAATAATAGGCTCTTTTTGCTGTTGTACCGGTCTTTGAGAGCATCATCTCCTCTTGGAATTACATTTGTCCAAACTCTTCTGGCCATTTGCAAAGCACAAATCCTGGCTTTGCTATTGAGCCTGGACCCTGACACAGCTTGTGTGAGTCTGCTAAATGGTTTGTGTGAGCCATTGTATGAATGTTTTCGGCTGCTATTTTTTAAAATTCTGGTTGTTTTATATTGTTTTTTCTTCTGTTTTAATTGTGAGCGACCAAGAATCATGTATATAAGACAGATGGCCTATACATTAATTAAACATATAAATAAATTTGGTCTCGTCTCCCTTACAGAACTAGCCCTAATAATAATTTGCCTTACTTTTTAATATTTCAATCTGGAAATATATGTAACTGGGAGAATGTTTTTAAATGTTGCACTTTTCTTCTTTTGGTGTGGTGTTATTTGGAATTTTATTGAGTGCATAGCTAATCTCTTTATTCAGATTATGAAATAATAAAGTCTAAGATAAACATTTTCCTGTAGCTTTAGGAAGCAAATTTCATCAGATGTCTGTCAAATTAATCTCGGATTGCTTTCAAGTTACCATTAAAAAGTTGTGGATGCTTTTGTTGTTATAACTTGATTTTTGTTTTGAACCTAGGAAGCCGATTCCTTAACTACAGGAGCTGGAATCCCAATAGGAGACAAGCTGAATGTCCTGACCGTTGGTCCAAGAGGCCCACTCCTGGTTCAGGATGTGGTTTTCACTGATGAGATGGCACACTTTGACCGAGAAAGGATTCCTGAGAGAGTTGTCCATGCCAAAGGAGCTGGTTAGTTTTTGAATTTGCAGTGTCTTTCTTTTTAGCCTTGTTAATGGGGTAATGTTACAGTGTCCCTTACAGCAGCGGTTCCCAACCTTTCCACCTTGGCATGGTGCGGGGTGACATGTGAGTGGTAGACATATGTACGTGCGCAAAGCTCCATTGGTGTGAACAGTGGGTGCGCATGCCCTCTACTTGCATGAATGGAGCTTTGCACTTGAGCAGAGGGCACTTGTTCTTACACATGAAGCTCCACTTTTGTGAGAGCAGGCACTTGTGCTTGTGCACAAAGCTCCACTTGCGTGACTGGAGGGTGCTTGAGCTCACGCGTGAGTGGAGAGTACTCATGCATGAAGCTCTCTTTGTGCACGAGCACAAACGCCCTCCACTCCAGCGCCCCAACTCGAGCAAGTGGAGTTTTGCACATGAGTATAAGAGACTACCGCTCATGCAAGTGGAGATTTGCGCGTGCATGCTTGCCCATCACTCACATGACCCTATTTCAAACAGGCTGTGGCCCGGGAGTTGGGGATCCCTGCCTTATAGAATGTAGGTACGTTTTTGTGATTGACAACACTGAAACTGCATCTTGTATCATTCTATTCAGGAATCTATTTTTATTCTGTGATGCTGATACAATATTCTGAGGGGTAGCCAATGATAGTCCTTATAGCAGTATAGATTTCTGCTACTGATTTTCTTCATTAGGAACTTGAATTATCTGTAATCTATCCACTTGTGGGACATTTGAAGTTGTTATGTTTTGTCTTGTTTTTATTTACCTTTGCTGAATTTATTTAGCTAAATGATACAAGTAAATAACACTTTTTTCTTTAAAAACTGAAGCTTTAAAATGGTTTTAAAGTAACCAGGAAATATTAGAATCAGATTAACATTCTTTTAAGATTTGAGAAAGAGTTCTTTTTTATAACTTTTTTCACTTTGTTGTATACTCTACTGAATCTTTGCTTAATTGTGTTATACTTACCAAGCACTTATAAATATAATTTACTTGTCAACTTTTAATTGACTCATAACATTTTTTCGCAAAATTTTTAAATGAACATCCAGAAATAAGTATTCTCTAGAGAAAAATTACTTTTCATTTATTACTCCAGAAACACTTTTACGATTCAGAGCTTCTTATTGATGTAGCCATAGTTTCACTATCATGTTTTAATGTTTAATTTAGCTTTTTTTTCTTACATTTAATGCACCTTTTCTTTATACAAATCTAATAAAGAATGATAAGCTACATGTAGAAATATTCAGAAAACACCATTACTCAATCTGGAAAGTCCATTTGTGTGTAATGGCTCAGAGTCAAATAATTGGTATGCGTGATATAAGTGTGAGCCTTGCTTGGCTGCAGCTATTTTTAGCTCTCAAAGGTCGGGGTTTTGGTAAAGAATGAGCCATCCGGATTGAATGACTTTTTAAGAATAGGGACAAGAAAGCAGAGTTGTAATGTTAAACTGCTATATGATCAACAGTCCATATTGGATATGGAGAATAAAAACAGCCTTATTTTAAATGTTGGAAAAACTAAAAAGATTGTTGACAATTTCAGAAAAGGCAGGCACAGTCACACACCTCTTGAGTATTAATGATTCACCTGTGAAGGTGATTAACAGCATCAAGTTTCTGGGTGTGCAGCTAACAAGTAGGCTGGCTTGGTCATTCCACAGTGAGACACTGGTGAAGTGGGCACAGCAGCGCCTGTATTTTCTGTGTCACATGAGAGAAGTTCATCTTCCTTCCCCTGTCCTTACCACTTTCTGTAGAGGGATGATTGAGAGCATACTGTCATATTGCATTACAGTCTGGTTTGGAAGCATTACTGCTTCGGACAGGAAGGCAGTGCAGAGACTGGTAGAGACAGTGCAGGAAGGCAGTGCAGAGACGGAAGTGAACTGCCAATAATCTTTCTCTGAGAAATATTATTGGCAGTTCGCTTCCGTCTATCCAGGACATAGCATATAAGCGATTCTTGACCAGGGTCTGCAGTATTGTCTGGGACACTACACATCCTTTTCACGACCTGTTGATATCTGAAGCAGAACATCCAGATTCAGTTGCAGTTTCTTTCCATATAGTATCAACCTTCTAAACTCTCAAGCTTCCTCTTTCCGTTATGTATTCAAGTTGGACAGTGATGGATGGATGGATGGATGGATGGATGGATGGATGGATGGATGGATGGATGGATGGATGTGAATGGGTGTAGATATATGTGTGTGTGTGTTATGTATGTGTACACTTTTGAGAGCAGGCAATAGAATTTCATTTTTAATGTGTGCCAGTAAAAAATTACAATAAATGTTTGTCTGTCTGTCTGTCTTGTCTTATCTTGTCTTGTCTGTCTGTCTATATATCAGAAAGAAAAATTAATGAAAATTGTTCGTTTGATTCAATTTATATGTTGTCCATTCGCTGTTCAAAGTTGATGCCTTCCTTTTTGTTAGGAAAATCCTTTGTTGAATCAATTTCCATTAAAAGGAGCTAGTATATTTATAGTAACCATCAGCATTTCAAAAAAAAAAAAGCATAAAATGTGTACTTATAAGCTGCTGATAATAATGAAAACATTATCTTCTGCTTCATCTACCATAACTAATATTCTTTGCAAATCTGTGAACTTTGGAACAATCTTTTTAAAATTGTAATAAACTAACCTCTTTTAATTTTTCAGGAGCATTTGGCTATTTTGAAGTGACTCATGATATCACCAAATTCTGCAAAGCAAAGGTATTTGAGCACATAGGCAAAAGAACTCCAATGGCTATTCGATTTTCAACTGTTGGTAAGGATCTTGCAGATTTTCAGTGTATCTTATTTATTTATACATAAAAAGCTTTTATTGAATATATGTGCTTATTTATATATCAATTCAATATTTTAATCTATTTCAATGGATTTTTATGTGCTGTTTTTAATTGACACTGGGCAGTAAGTCATTTAATAAGTAATACCTTTAATATGAAATGTTGATTCCTTATATTTTCTTAATTTTTAGTAGAATATTAGGATTAATAGCTGTGTATTCTTGAACAGGTTTTATGAATAGCAGAAACAGGCATATTTATTGCTGCATGCATTTGAAAAAGAGTAGTGATGTATGGGTAGTCCTTGACTAATGACCACAATTGGTACAAGAAATAATTCAGCGCATTATTTAAATTTAAAAGATAATCTTCAAGTACGTTTTCCATTTCTCTAAGTCATCTCATCCAAACCTCTTGCTATCCCCCTGAAATTTAAATTACTGCTGTGCAATTCTGTTTCTGTATTTATCTTTTAAATGTCAACGTACGGATTATAGATTCCACAGTAAGTAAATACATAGACAAAGTTGGTCAAAGCATTAGACTAGGTGCATAGGATTTAATCATAGAGAATTTTTATTTTTATTTTTTTATTTTTTATTTAGCTGGAGAAGCAGGCTCAGCTGACACAGTGCGTGATCCCCGAGGCTTTGCAATGAAATTCTACGGTGAAGATGGAAATTGGGATCTTGTAGGGAACAACACTCCCATCTTCTTCATTAGAGATGCAATTCTGGTAAATTGGAACATATGTGCTCTTAATCAGGTTTCTGTCAAAGGCCTTGGAGCATATTAAATGTGGCCATTGTTTTGGAATCTGCCATTATAGGTCCTTCTGGACACCTATAGCTGTTTGATGGCATATTGTAAACGCCTACAGTTTTTTATTGCAGTGGGCATAAATCCATCAGTCAAGAAATCTTATAAAAAGGACTGTGTTGTGGTCATTGGTGAGACTAAACTAGGATTCCCAGTTTGAGCTGGGAAAGAAATCTTTATTTTAGAATGAAACCTATAAGGTTTGGGTGTTTTCTGTCTCAAAATGGGATAAAACTGTTTCATAGATTTGTAGGAATAATGGTGATAGGAAGTTCCACATGTTGCAAGAAAAAGGGATGCAGAAGTTCTAATTTGCCTATCTTGAATATGCAAGTTAAAATGGGGGAAAATGTATGGTAATACAGGTAGACCTCGATCTACAACCACAATTGAGCTCAAAATTTATGTTGCTAAGTGAAACAGTTGTTAAGTGAGTTTTGCCCATTTTTCTTGTCATAGTTGTTAAGTGAATCACTGCTATAATTAAGTTAGTAACACGGTTGTTAAGTGAAACTGGCTTCCCCATTGACCTTGCTTGTCAGAAGGTTGCAAATATGACCAGGGGACACTGCAGTCAACATAAATATGAGTCAGTTGCCAAGCATCTGAATTTTGATGTTCATTTTCAATGATACATTCACAAGAGTTTTCCTACTAAAATGAGTAACTGAAAGTAGAAGGAAGGAAGCAGAAGCAATGTGCCAGTCTTCTTCATTACAGTCTTAATGATTGTACATAAAAATTCAGTGGGTTTTGTTCATTTTATTTTCATCCTGATAATTTAGTAGTTGGCACAATAAATTCAGACAGAATGTTTTATGATTCATAAATGCATATTTTTAAAGCAAGCTCATAACCCGTGCAGGAAATCTGCAGTAGATTTAACTCTAATGCAAATGTATAACATTTTAATCCTTTCTTTTTGTACTCTTGTTAGTTTCCATCTTTTATCCATAGTCAAAAGAGGAATCCACAGACACATCTGAAAGATGCAGACATGGTATGGGACTTCTGGAGTCTTCGCCCTGAATCTTTGCATCAGGTAAGTTTTTACCTCCTTTTAATTACTTTTAGTCTGTTTCTTTTAGACCCTGTGTCCTTCATCTTTAGTTCAGAGGAAATGGCAAAGGTCAAATATATAAATTAAAAACTTGATTGTTAGGCTGCTACATAAAATTACATATCTTATTATAGAAAAAGTTGTCAAGAAAATTGGGTTGAGTTTCTATGGCATCTTTATTTTCTTAGATATTTTAAAGATATTTTTTATATAAAAGCCAAAATAGTCAAAGCTGCTCTTAGCCCTTTCTTGTTCCACTCTTGCAAACATGAAGGAAAGGAAATAAAATAGGGAAATGCCTAGGATTTCTTGAAATTCATTTGTTTGTCTTTGCCAATAAAACAGGGAACTAGAAATGTCCGTACATGTATAAAAGCCCTAAATTAAATGGGCAGAACACGTATTTTTATTTATCTGTTGATACTTTGTATTTGCAAAAAACGAAAGCAATAAAAATGTCATAACATACAAAAGAGCAGCTAAAAAGATTTTTTTTAAAAATCATGCTGGACCATCTTAAGACTTATTTTGAAATTCAAAATAATTCAAAAAATTAGATTGTTTTCAAAGTTTGTTTAAATGTAAAAGAAACTACAAAATTTCCCCATGGAAAGATTTGCAAAGTCTGTGTTGCCATTATGTGGCTAGTGCTATACTGAAAGAATGTTTAATTATGAGAATTTGTTATCAATGCTCAGCAACATAAGCTCGTATATGAAATACTAAGCTTCACACAGCCAATTCCAATTCATTTATTTCTGAGCTGGAAAATAAAATTGGGGAGATATTAGTAACACTTTTCTTTGATTAATTCCTGAGTTTTAAGTTTAACTCTTTGTTGTACACAGTTCAGAGACGTTCAAAGAAATTGTGTTTCAGTTGTAGATGTATTACTTATTTATTGTACTGCTCTTTTTCCTACAACAATTTACCAAAGGAACAGTATAAATACAAATGCAATATAAATTCCTCAAATAAAATCATCACCATAAAACCATAAGTGTTTAAGATAGTAATTACAGAAATTAAAACAATGGTTTGTTCTAAGAAATAGAGTAACAGACACTATTAAATATACTGTGATCTTGTTTTTGAATGATTATTATTTCATAAATATCTTCACTGAAGAAGTTTATCTTCAATTGATTTCTATAAAAAATTGCCATAGAATATTCCTCAAGAGTAAGAACATATATATATTCTTAAGAAGGGTTTTCTTTAGAAGTCATTTGCCATTGCCTCCTTCCTAGGGCTGAGAGAGATTGACTGGCCCAAGGTCATCCAGTTGGCTTTGTGTCTAAGGCAGGTCTCCTGATTTGTAGCCTGGTGACTTAATCACTATCCCACACTGCCTTCTTTATGTAACTTTTTATTTTTTATTTATTTATTTATTTTCAATTTATATACCGCCCTTCTCCCTGAAGACTCAGGGCGGTGCACAGCCAGAATTAAAAACATGAAACACAAATATTAAAAACAATTAAAATCTATATAAATTTGGCCCAAAATTTAAAAAAACCACAAACCAATTAAACATTTAAAAATTTTAAAAAAATTTCTTCCTAAGCCAGCCCGGCTTGCTGGAAAAAGTGAGTTTTAAGGGCACAGCGGAAGGCACTGTGGTCTTGGTTTCTCCTTATCTCTGGGGGCAGCTGATTCCAGAGGGTAGGTGCCCCCACAGAGAAGGCTCTCCCCCTGGGGGTCACCAGCCTACATTGTTTTACTTTTACTTAACAGAGTATATGATTCTTCCCTTAATATGTTGCTAACCGACACAGACACCGTTTTTCCTCTGAGTATGCTGAAAGGAAGAAAGGCATTCTCCACAAAGAGCATAATTATTCTTGTTTCTTGAATGAATGCCATGAAACTGCCATATGACATTCTAGATATTGGGTAGTGCTCGGTGGGAATATGCATGAAGTATAAAATATATCTGGAATATACCTTTCTGCGGAAAGAGACAGTTGTTCAATAGTCTCTGTGTTCTCATTAAAGATGTCTATGTATGTTGTTTTGGCTCATGTAGGTATCATTCCTGTTCAGCGATCGTGGCATTCCAGATGGGCACCGTCACATGAATGGCTATGGGTCACATACGTTTAAGCTAGTCAATGCTTACGGCAATGCAGTATACTGCAAATTTCATGCAAAGGTAATTATGGTCTATTGTTACCATTTCCTGCACAGTGTTGAGCCATCAAAAGTCTGTCCCTGACTGTGCCTAATGATTCCATGTATCTTTGGCTATGCTTTTAATTGCTAGGCAAAGCCACTTGCACTCATATCGGTTCCCATTTCTAAATAATAACAATATTATTTTTAGCAACAGGCTTTGTATATGGAAAATTTTACTCCTTCCACCCATGTCTTTTCTACATGCAATTTTACGATATATCTTTGGATCTAGATTTGTTTCTTGTATAGCAGCTTTATAAACATTCTCTCATAGTAGATTTTTAAACTGCTCTATTTTAATGCAGATTATTATCTTAGGGTTAAGAATAAGATTATTTCTACATTAATAATTATAGATAACAAGTTACTAATTAACATTCTGATTGCTTTTCAATATTTTAGACTGATCAAGGAATTAAAAACATTTGTGTCAAAGATGCAGAAAGGCTGGCTTCTGAAGATCCGGATTATGGCTTGCGTGATCTTTACAATGCAATTGCTAATGGAAACTTCCCCTCTTGGACTTTCTATATTCAAGTTATGACATTTGAACAAGCTGAGAAGTTTCCATTTAATCCTTTTGATGTAACAAAGGTGAGTATATTTTTGTGACCTTTTCTCCAGCATACAGTATACCTTGCAAGTCCAAGCTGAATGTAGTAAAATAAAATATCCCTGTTATATTTTCCAGGTTTGGCCTCACAAAGATTATCCTCTCATTCCTGTGGGAAAAATTGTCTTAAACCGAAATCCTGTCAATTATTTTGCTGAAGTGGAACAATTGGCCTTTGACCCAAGCAACATGCCTCCAGGAATTGAACCTAGCCCTGATAAAATGTTACAGGTAATCAGAATAGATTTTTTTCCTATTCATTTAATTGTGAGACTAGGCAACTCAGTCTCTCACTCAGATAACTTTTGCAATAATAAAAACAAGTTAACCTCAATCTGTTTGGTATTAGAATTTTTTTCTTTGTCCCATGCTTTTCAATTTTTGGTGTGTGGGGTTTTTTTGTTCCCATCTCTGAATATTAAGACAATTGGTAAAAAGAACACCATTCATTATTTACTCTTAAACTCTGGCAGAGGTTGACACAAGGAAGTTGTTTGGTCAGGATAAGACTCTCATTCTAGATATATTTAATTAATGAAAAGTGTAGATAGCACTAGCAATAGCACTTCTATTCTGCGCCATCGTGCTTTACAATACACGCTGAGTGGTTTACAGAGTCAACCTATTGCCCCCAACAGTCTGGGTCCTCCTTTTACTGTCTTTGGAAGGATGAAAGGCTTGAGCCTGTCAGGATTAAACTTCAGGCTGTGGGCAATTAGTTTGCAATACTGCATTCTAACCACTGCGCTGACAGGGCCCGTAAGATTTATTTGGTTTAATTACATTGTTTCAATGTATGTATGTATATAATTAGTATGTGAAACTGTTAAAAATGTCCTGTGAAAGCTGGACTTAAGTGAGCAGAGATGACTGTTTCATTGCTTCAGTTTCAGGGTTTCTGGGCTTGTCAGGTTATAAAGTACTTTAAAAAAGAGTGGGAGGGGCATTGATGAAAGCATCAAAAACATCCTTGTAATTGGGTTGCCTCTTTCTGCTATATTGAAGAGATGCCTTTGATCTGATTTTACAGGTTTGCTTCTGGGCCATGTTCCTGGGTCCTCTGAAATCAAGACTTTTCCCCCTCACGTAGGGTAGGATAAGCAATAGTCTCTCTCTCTCTCTCTCTCTCTCTCTCTCCCTCCCTCTCCCTCCCTCCCTCCCTCTCTCTCTCTCTCTCTCTCTCTCTCTCTCTCTCTCTCTCTCTCTCTCTCTTTCTCTCTCAAAAAAAAAAAAAGCAATGATGACATAGGCAGGCAGAAAGTATTGAAAAGCAGTCTGAATAAAACCTAGGAAAAAGCTGTCTGCTACCTCACTTTTATCCCTGTAATATATTTTTCTAGGGTCGTCTTTTCTCATACCCAGACACCCACAGACACCGCCTGGGACCGAATTACCTGCAAATTCCTGTAAATTGTCCATATCGAGCTAGAGTGGCCCACTACCAGAGAGATGGGTTTATGTGCATATCTGATAACCAGGGTAAATCTGAATAACATTTGGGAGCTAGGCTGTGGAGGCAATTTAAACTAACCTTGCAGGTGCTTTTTCTTCATTTACATTGACACTACAATTTAATCAACTATTCATTTTTATTTTAATTTCTCTCTTATTCTTATTATATCGATGTGTAAAAATGTTTAGATCTGGATGTTGTGTGAAGGCTCATTCAATATGCCTAGGAGCCAACCTCACACAGTAATTTCACCTTCAAGCTTTTTTCTTTAACATTGTCAAGATAATAACAGGCCCTAAACAGTTGTTTGTTTTGGGAATTGGAACCAGCTAGGAATAGACTTAGTATGAAGAAATTCAGGCATTGTAGAAATGCCATTAGCTTGCTAAAACAAATTTTTGGCTATGAGACATAGTGATGCACTTTCAGAGCTGATACTCTTGCATTCTTTGCTGCTTCTATCTGTCCCCTAATCTATTGTAATTTTTCCCCCCAGGTGGTGCTCCAAACTATTACCCAAACAGCTTTACTGGCCCTGAGGATCAACCCGCCTTGAAGGAGAGCCGTTCAGCTACTGCAGGCGATGTACAACGCTTTAATAGTTCAGTTGAGGATAACGTCTCTCAAGTAAATAAATTAGAAATGCTGTTATTTTAGAAATGAATTGTCTCTGTAAATTATTTTTCTCTCTTTTTAAGCAAGGTAAATTTATCATCAGCATTCTTTTTGTTTGTCTTCCAAGTACCTAATTTAAAACAAAAGTTTGAGAGCACTTGCTTGATATAATTCTATCCTAAATTAATTAAGCTTTGGTTTCCCGTTTGCTCTCAATTTTTGTTACTTGATTTTCTCCACAAGTGGAGCCAGGTGTAAAAGTGAGATCATTCAGCCTCGTGGAGTCAGTCCATTATTTTCCTGGTTTAGTCAAAATTACTATAAGGTACCAATCCTCTATACTGCTGATCTTTCAATATCCCCCTCCCTTTTATAAAAAAAAATTTAGAGGTAGTCCTTGAACACAATTGGAAGTGGGATTATTGTTGGAAGTTAAAGCACTCTCATCAGTGGATCTGATTTTATAACATTTTTGTGGCAGTCATTAAGCAAATCAATGGTCATTAAATGAATCTATAGTTGTTAAATGAACTCGGGGTTTTTTCAAATGGATGTTTTCACCAGAAACCAGCAAACTATATCACAAATCACAATCACATGAACATGACATGAAAGAACAATCCTACAAAGAACTTTTCACATTCTAAATTTCAGAGAGAATTCCATGATAATCATAAATAGCTATCAGTTTATTCTGATTTATGTAATAATTGAGGTTGATACTGTTGATGAAATTGGAATTATAGAAAATTTCTATTACAGGCAGAAGGTATATCGGTAATGTTTGCTTTTACTATTTATTGAAAGGTACGAGATTTCTTTGTCAAAGTACTGAATGAGGAAGAGCGTAAGAGGCTTTGCGAGAACCTTGCTAACCATCTTAAGGATGCCCAGATTTTCATCCAGAAGAAAGCTGTAAGTAATAACATAATACATGTCAAGCTGTACAGAGATTCTGGTTTGAGGGGCAACATTGGCTTTGGAGCATGCAGAGGTACATATATATCATCTGTTATAAAGCAGCTGTGTCTTTTCTTGGTCTCACATATCTGCTATCATACAAATCTGGATAAAGACTTTTAGTTTCAAGGTGTTTTGTGCAGCATGCCCTCCAAATCATATGCTGGCTTTTGAATCTGAATTGCTCTACAACCCTACCATATAAGTTAATATACAGCATAGGCTTTAATTAAGATCTGTTTGCTGTGATATCATTAAATGATAAAACTCTATAATTATCCTCAGTTGTATGATATACCGTATTTTTCGGAGTGTAAGACGCTCCTGACTATAAGACGCACCTACCTTTTTTTGGGGAGGAAAACAAGATATACGTTAGTGCATGGATATGGGAAATAATATGAAATTTTACCAGTTTGGAACTGTTTTAATTTTTTTTCTTTGCATAGATTGGTATTGTAATCAGAATCAGTAAGTTATTCAGCATGCAATCTGTTAGACGTAAAGCTTCCCCCCCTCTTTATTTTCCTTCCAATAACATTTTAATTAAGTTAGTGAAATGCTTTTTAAATTCCAGCTAATTGTTGATTCTAGACAGAAATTTTACAACAAAAGGACACAAAGAAGAAACAAAGACCAGAAAACACTCACAATAACTCTGCCCCTGCCTCCCAGTTTGCCTTGTTGCAGCAAACAGCCTGCTTTAGTTTCATTTTCATTTTCAGCACAAGAAAAAAAAAATCTGCCTCCCAGTAATTTGCCTGCTTGCAGCAAGCAGCGGAGGCCCGCATGGCAATAGGCAATGGCAATCCCTGCATCCTGAAACAGCTGAGGGTCGGGAGGCCCATCCGACAATCAACTGCTTGTGCTTATCAGGCTGTGCTGAAGCTGAAATGGGCTGTTTTGCTGTTTGTTGCTTGCTACAAGGAGGTAGATTGCTGGGAGGCAGAGGCCAAAGGGTGGGGGCTGGTGGGCTACATTCAGAGGGGGCGGGGGAAGTGTGTCTTATACTCTAAAAAATACGGTATATTGTATAAAAATATATATCTGGTTAAAGCCACATAAATTAAGAATGAAAAGTACTTCTTTACAATATGATGATAAAATTATATGAAAAATATCAATTATACAATGGAAGACCTAGCAGAAAACCTCTGTCATGTGATTTAGTTAGAGCTGTGCTCCATCTTGCCACAAAAGATAAACCTGGAACAGAATTAGATAGTCCAGAGTAATTTTAAAGTGGGATTAATGGCCCTTGCCCTATGGGATATCATCCCTCCCAAAGTAAAGTTGGTCCCAAGCCTACTGGACTTCTGAGGAGCCCTTAAAACATGATTTTGTCAAATGGCCTAGGCATGCCATGATAGAGTGAGTGCCTTTTATATGATTATATAATATTTCATTGGAATGCATGCTCTTTTCATCTTTTTAATTTAATGGTTGTAAAACCATTACAAAAAAAGATTGTACATTTTTTTCCATATATTTGTACTTTTTGTACTGGTCTCCTAGAGATGTTATGTGAGATGGACAGCTATACAAATGTGATTGATAAATGAGTAAATAGCGAATATTCTAATTGTTGGATCAAATTTTTACCCAAAATTGTATCTCCAATATGTAAGAATTCTGCCTTCTGCCTGCCACAGGATTTTTAAAGAATATATTTGGTGGTTCTTACAAATAACTTTTCTGTAATATATTCAGTAGTTAAGATCTCCGCCCTCCAGTCAAAGTCATCTTTGTCTTCAGGCTATTATATGTTATTCCAGTCACAATGCTTTGAAAGAGATGAAAATACCATGAAATTCATTAGCTGAAACATAGGCTTTCTACTGTAGTTTCAGGTTCTTACTCACAGATGTATGAAATGGCTCAGAATAGAAGTATTATATGAGTGGTTCAAAATAACGAAATTAATCTATGATATTTTTCTCTGACACAAAGTTCTAACAATTTATCACATTCAGGAAGTAACAAGCTTCCGTATTGTTCCTTATCATATGCCTTCTCTTTGTAAAAATATCTATAAATACCATAAATATGAATAAATATAAATGTATGTGTTCATATGTATTTGAATGTGTTATCAGTCAGAATATATACATGTATTTAAATGTATTACACATAACTTATTTATATATAAATATACATCTGCAAATCTCTTTTAATGTTAGTGGTATGGATTATGTATGTGTGCATTCTCTGCAATTTTTTAAAACATAGATGGTTGCTACATTTGTTCTGTTTTAAATGTTTCTTTTACTATAATGGGTATGTGTTCTGGAGCAGAGTTCCCCAACCTTTCTTAGTTGGAGGCCCGGAGGGAGGGAGGGGCAGGTGCCTTTATGTGTGCATGAGCATGTGTGAACCTGGTTGCGAGTGCGCACGTGAGTGGCACCCACATAATGCTCGTGGCGACATTCACGTCTGCACAACGCTCACGGCAATGCTATCGTGAGTGAGGGGGTATGCCACTCATGTGTCCTGGTGGCTAAGAGGCCATGGTCCAGTAGTGTGCCGTGGCCCACAGGTTGGAGACCACTATTCTGGAGGGTACAAAACTCCACAGCTGCTGACAGTTTAAAGAAAATACTTGAAAAACATGTTGCTGAAAAATTCATATTGATTTCTATGCAATTCAGCATGCTGTTTCTTCTACTCCTTATGTGATATTTTGGTCAAACGATGTATAGCACAGAGAGATTGACTCTGATTTGCGAGTTTCTTTTCTTAGAAAGATTTGTGGTAGTGAGCTTATGCTTGGTGATATCAAACTGTGTAAAGATCCTTGATCAGTGAACTTCCACTTTTTTAGTTGAAATAAATTAGTTTAGTAGTAATTGCTTTGGATTGCAATCCTAAGGTTTTTCTTAAGGTGCCTAATTAAGTTTCTTTCTGAATAATTATTTTTACAATTATTTTGTTGGAGCCTTTTCAATATTTTATGTTTGAAAACTACTGAAACTATAAGTGTTCAGTTTGCAGTCCAGACCAAGTTCGATGTTGAATATGTCTCACTTTGGGTAGAAAAGTAAACCCTTAATGATATAGCCTTTTAAAGTGAGATGTAATTATGTTTAGCATGTACTTGGTTAAATGTAACATGGAAAGGTAAATGTTTTCTTGTAAAAATTATATTTAGCGTTTTTGTCAGTTATAGCCTGATTAGTTGACCAGTTATATGTGATAAATTGAAAAATGGTACTTCTGCTATTACCAGTAGTTGAAATAAGTACAGTCCAGACGTGCTGAAATTTCAGATCTCTGTGCCAAAAGCAATTGACTTGTCCTTATAAGAACAGGTATTAGAAAAAGAGACAAATGACCTAAACTTCCTTTTTCAATCCAGGTGAAAAACTTTATGGATGTTCATCCTGATTATGGTGCATGCATTCAAGCCCATCTGGATAAACACAATGCTAAAGGGAAAAGAAAGGTAAGAAAACATTATCCATTCAGATTACTGTTGAAAGTAAGTAGAGATTAAGCAATTGAAAATGGAGTAAGGCATAGATGGCATAAATGGCTGGCTCAAAGGAGGAGTGAGAGGATCTTGAAGAACAAAGTTGAAAACAAACAACAAATATGTTACTACAAGCAGTCTTCTACTTATGACCACAATTGAGCTCAGAAATTTGGTCAATAATCATTGTGATCATATGTTGAGTCACCACATGACAGGATTTGATTTTATGGCTTTTTATGATGGTTATTAAGTGAGTCACGGGTTGTTTAATGAATTGCATAGTCATAAGTCCGAATTCAGCTTATTCAATGGGCATTTTTTGTCAGTTTTTACCAGAAAATGGTAAAAAAAATGCAAAACATATTCACATGAGATGTGACATTGCAGCCAGTCTGGTTGCCAAGCCCCGAAATGCGATCTCATGACGATATGGATGGTGTAGCAGTTGTAACTTCAAGAAAGAGTTATAAGTAACTTTTTTTTACTCCATCGTAACTTTGAACGATTGCTAAGCAACCAGGCATAAATCAAGGACTATCTGTACAATATACGGATTCCAAATTGAATTAAGTAGGTTGAAAGAAGTTCTATTTCAATGGAATTAAAAGTATCTATAAAAATCAGTAGCTGTCAGAATCCCTATGGCTGTGTGATAGTACAGGTAGTTAGTAAAGAAAGTACCAACGAGCAGGAATATGTTAGTATTTCATCATTCATTTCTCTAAAATGTAGTTAAAGAAGCATGAGTACAACTAAAATTAGTTATGAATTGTATATTAAAAAGTTATTTTTAATTATGTTGCTTCTAGGATCAAATTCATACTTATACACAAACTTCCTTCTCTGGAAAGGAGAAATCTCAACTATAAATGGCATGTGATCGCATTGGAAATCTTCATCTGAAATCCATCCAACTGGAAAATGGGCTATGAAAAGCTTTACATATAATGGAATTGCCTCCTGTGCTATTAACTGCAATATATCATCAAATGTGATTCTATTTTAACAATAAATTGAATTAACTATATAGATTATTAATTTGGAAACTATTCTGATGATATCTTTGAAATGTTATATGAAATGTACAAGAATAATAACTTTGTATTTTTGCTTATTAACATATTTTATTCTTTTGATTGATCTTTCATTTATTTACCAAAAGAACACGCATTGCTGGGATTGATATCTTTTAGTGGTAGTATGACAAATCCTTTTCAAATGGGTATTAAAAATTACAAAAAGAGTTTTAAGAACTATACGTGCATGTAAATCTTTTTAACAGCAAATCTCCACATAGTACATTAAAAAAATATTATAAAGTACTTGAGGGAGAATTATGTTTAAATGTGAAACTTACCTATGCTATGAAAACTTTATATACAATGGTATTAAGTTTTAAGCTATTAGCTGCAAATACAAAAGCATTTCAATTTGAAGACCCTTTAAGAAAAACATAACTTATGCTGAATCTGTGATGATAAATAACTATGAAATAGCATGTCTGAAATAGTGTAACAATTTTGTGTTTATTTTTGCCTATCAAACCTGATTTGTATTCTTGTAACAAATCTTGCATTTATTCTTTGAAAGAATATATATGTCTTCTTTCTTTTACTGGTAATCCTGACATTAGTACTATAAGTAAATAAAATCCTTAGTAAATAAATATTAACAATTAAAGCAATTTTAAATAAATATACATTACTGGTATATATGAATGTTTTTAACATAAAATTTGCATTCATATGGTACTCTTAAGAATTGTTACAATATTTGATGGATTATGTTAAGCGCAAATTTTACTTGTTCTTGGACTAAATGTTTCTTTCGTTGCTTCAGGATGGATCTCAACAGCAGGCTTTTGAAACAAAAATAAATGGAACATTTTTATAATGCTCATTCTACAATAAAATTCTCAAAAATATCTAATGTCTCAATTCTCTTTTAATATTCAGCATAGTCTATAATCATATACATATACATTTGCTTTTTTATTACAGTCCAGAATGGATGAGGCAAAGCCTTCATTCTTTTCCGCATCACCTTTTGAGGACCACAGGTGTATGGATGAGAGGGAGGGGGGGGCTGCAGTGCATACATGATGATAAAAAGTAGAGTTCTGTCAGAAATAAACAGGTTTCGAATTTTCCATTTCTGATAATGCATTTTTGGAGACCCATACTACAATAATGGTGAATATCTGTAGCTTGGCTGTAGGATGAGGGTGAAGGTTCATTTTCCAAGCTTGTTGGTTGGTTTCTGAATGTTTCGTTACCAGGCTAGGTAATAACATCTTCAACGGAGTGTATTTCTGTTTATAAGGACTTTGTCAGAAGGTCTTGTGATGGGTCTTCTTAATTTAGGAATGCAAACTAAAGCATCCTAACAAATGTGTTCCCACATCAGCTGTTAAGAATCTATTGCAGTGTGTTAATTTCTTAGGAAATAGTCTTGTGCATCTTGAAGAACAAGGACATGAAAAATAGTTTTACATTTGTCCAGCAGATGGCATTTAATTCACAGGAAAGACAGCAAAAGTCCATTAAAGATTACCAAAATTTCATATCTGTTTTAACCTTGCTGAAATAAATCAATTCTATATTCCTTCCCTATGTTTTATTTTTCATATTTTTATTTTTTAGTAATCTTGGTTTTTAATTCCATCAAATGTCATAGAAATTGATTTATTTCATTTTCTTTTTGTCCCTTCTCAGAAAATCATTAAAGACTTCAACATATTTCTTTTGTTGATACAATAAGAAACAGTTATCCAAATAATTCTGCTGGTTTGATACTTGTTTGTCACCTTTAAATGTTAAGACATCACCTGGTTTCATTTGTATATCGGATATATCATCTTGTTTCATATTTTTCTTGCAACTTGTGATATTTAAACCCGCATTTCAATCTTATCAGTATAGTTTTTCCTTCTGTGACATGATTAACACACCATTTATCCATAGTATCAGATATTCTTAAAATTAATTTCTCAATCTATTGTTCAAAACTGTCCCTCAAACTACCCACTGTTATTTTACTCCATTTTTTGTTATGTATTCTTTTCTTTTAATTGTAATTTTTATTTTTTTCTAGATCCCTCTAGTCTAGTGTCCAACCTTCAAAGTCCCCTGCTATCATTATTTTCCCCAAAGAACTCAAATACAGAAAATATTTTTAAAATTAATTTAATTTTTTTAATTCTAAATCCTTCTGGACCCTGTTAATCTATTTTTTAATTTTCCAAAACTTGTAAAACTTCCAATCTGCAATATAATGAAGGCTTCAGATATAGTGTTATCTCAGATGTACATTACAGTATTACATCTCATTTATAAATATTGAGTTTATAAATACTTTTTTTAAAATATTTTTTTTCTTCCTCATCTCTGGGTTGAGGTATTCCCTTGGAGTGATGTCAGTGGGAATGCAAACATTTCCTGAACCTGTTTTACTGAGCTATTATGATTATGACTTTGAAAGGGGTAAATTATGATCATATTATTCCCAAAATGTATATACATATATTGAAAATGGAAATGGAGGATCAATAAGTTAAAGATTGTATGATAAAATGGGCAAAAATAGATATAAATTGGAAACATGGGAGTGTATGTGGAAGAAAATATTGAAATTTACACTGATATGTAATCTTAAAACATTTACAATATGATGTATCATTGATATATGACATCACATAAATTGTCAAAAAAAGTAAAGGGATTTCAAATAATTGCTTGAAATGTAGTCAAACTGACAGAACACTTTTTCATTATTCCTGGACATGGAACAAAGCTAGAAAATATTAGGATAAATAAGTATTTGATATATTGCTGAAGATTGAGTCGTGGCAACTGGATTTATATTTGTTAATCTCAGTCATTTTTCTGCTCATTGAAGCAGCTTCCTCAGTCTGAGCAAGTTGGTTAGGTGGAGTCTTATGTAATTTGATGCAGAAGATTTTAAAAGTAAATATACAATTGAAATCTTTGTTGTAGACTTAATAGGCAAACAAATGGATTCATCTTATGGAATTACTTTTTTATATTTAGTAATAGCAAGATTTTTATATGCTCTTAGGTGGAAGAACTTACAAATACCTACAACAGAAGAATGGATGGTGAAACTGGTAAAATTGGCAAAGATGGAAAATGATAGCCTTGATGAAAGAAAAGAGTTTGACAAATTTTATTTCCATTTGGAAAACATTTCAGGACTTTTTGTGAAAAACTGAAATAGATGTGGTTGATATGAAAAAGAGGGTCTTACTGCAGGCCTGCATATATATTGCTGATGTAGTTCAGAGATCGGCAGTATTATCCTGATGAATATCAATACATTTGTGTATATTTCTTTAAATATTACTCCATATGACTTTAAAATAACAGAGTTAGAAGGGACCTTGGAGGTCTTCTAGTCCAACCCCCTGCTTAAGCAGGAAACCCTACACCACTTCAGACAAATGGTTATCCAACATCTTAAAAATTTCCAGTGTTGGAGCATTCACAACTTCTAGAGGCAAGTTGTTCCACTGTTTAATTGTTCTAACTGTCAGGAAATTTCTCCCTAGTTCTAAGTTGCTTCTCTCCTTGATTAGTTTCCACCCATTGCTTCTTGTCCTGCCCTCAGGTGCTTTGGAGAATAGCCTGACTCCCTCTTCTTTGTAGCAACCCCTGAGATATTGGAACACTGCTATCATGTCTCCCCTAGTCCTTCTTTTTATTAAATTAGACACACCCAGTTCCTGCAACCGTTCCTCATATGTTTTAGCCTCCAGTCCCTAATCATCTTTGTTGTTCTTCTCTGCACTCTTTCTAGAGTCTCAGCATCTTTTTTACATTGTGGCCACAAAAAACTTCATGCAGTATTCCAACTGTGGCCTTACCAAGGCATTATAAAGTGGTATTAACACTTCATGTGATCTTGATTCTATCCCTCTGTTTATGCAGCCTAGAACTGTGTTGGCTTTTTTGGCAGCTGCAGCACACTGCTAGTTCATATTTAAATGGTTGTTCACTAGGACTCCAAGATCCCTCTCACAGTTACTACTATTGAGCAAGGTACCACATATACTGTTCCTCTGCATTTTGTTTTTCTTGCCTAAATGTGGAAACTTACTTTTTTCACCATTGAATTTCATTTTGTTAGATAGCGCCCAATGTTCAAGTCTGTCAAGATCCTTCTGTATCTTGAGCTTATCTTCTGGAGTGTTGGCTATTCCTGCCAGTTTGGTGTCATCTGCAAATTTGATAAGTTCCCCATCTATCCCCTCGCCCAAGTCATTAATGAAGATGTTGAAGAGTACTGGACTTAAAACAGAGCCTTGGGATACTCCATTGCATACTTCCATCCATATAGATGCAGTTCCATTGAGGACTATACTTTGAGTGTGGTTGGTTAGCCAGTTACGGATCCATCTGGTGGTGATGCTGTCTAACCCACATTTTTCTACTTTATCTAGTAGCAGGTTATTGTCTACTTTATCAAATGCCTTACTAAAGTTCAAGTAAATTATATCAACAGTATTTCTCTGGTCCACTAATTTTGTCACTTTGTCAAATAATGTAATAAGATTTGTCTGGCATGATCTGTTTTTGACAAGCCCATGTTGGCTTTTGGTCATTACTTTGTTTGCTTCTAGGTGTTCGCTGATTCGTTGCTTGATTATCTTTTCCAGAATCTTCCCTGGTCTTGAGGTCAGGCTGATAAGTTTGTAGTTTCCTGGATCTATTTTTTTTCCCCTTTTTTGAATATGGGAAATACATCAGCTCTTTTCCAGTCCTCTGGCAGTTCCCCGGTGGTCCAGGATCTTTGAAAGATATAGTTCAATGGTTCTGAGATCTTATCTGCCATTTCTTCAGAACATTGAGGTGTAATTCATCCAGTCCTTGTGATTTGAACTCGTCTAGGGTAGACAGATGTTCACTTACCATTTTCTTCCCTATTTTAACTTGTGTTCCTAATCTGTTTTTTGTGGTGCTGTTTTTGATAGGATGGACTGTTTTTTCCCTTTGTGTAAAGACAGATGCAAAAAACGAGTTAAGCAGTTCTGCTTTCTCCCTGTTGCTTGTCACCTTGCCACTTTCTCCCAGCAATGGACCAATAATTTCCTTGACTTTTTTCTTGTTTTTAAACACGTTGGAAGAAGCTTTTTTGTTATTTGTTTACTTTTGTCGCAAGCCTTTGTTCATTGTGAGCCTTTCCTCACTTCATCTTTAGAGACTCGGGCTATTTATTGATATTCTGCCTTAGTTATTTGCCCCTCTTTCCACTTTTTATACTTGTCCTTTTTGTCTTTCAATTTGTCAGAGTTCTTTTTGCAGCCATGCTGGTTTCTTTTGAGAGCTATTATTTTTCTTCTTCATTGGTATTGTGCCAGCCTGGGCTTTTATAAACTCACTTTTCAAAATTTCCCACGCTTCTTGAGTTGTTTTCCCCTTGAGGATTCTCATCCATGGAATCCTTTCCAAGCTCTAAGTTTATTGAAATTAGCTCTCTTAAAGTCCAAGGCTCTATTTGACTTTGTTCTACTACTTGTGTTTGCATAATGTTGAATTCCAATATTGCATGATCACTTGCCCCCAAGGTTCCTATAGCTTCAACACCTATCATTTCATCTCTGTTAGTGAAAATTAAGTCCAATATGGCTGAACACCTTGTTCCCTTCTCTACTTTTTGGGAAACAATGTTGTCTGCTATGTTTGTTAGGAACCTGTTGGATCTTCCACTTGGTGCAGAGTTTGTCTCCCAGTTGATGTCTGGGTAGTTAAAATCCCACATTACTATTGTGATGTGCTTCCTACATACTTTAGTTAGCTGATTAGCAAAAAGTTCATCTACTTCCTCTGTTTGGTTGGGTGGCCTATAGTATAGACCTATGGCAATGTCATTCCCTCCCCCTTTAATATTGACCCAAATGCATTCAAGATAATTTTCATCAATGTTGTGCTCTATTTCTGTAGAGATGTAGTTATTTCTTATATATAGTGCAACTCCACCTCTTTTATTTGGTCTATTTCTTTTAAATAATTTAAATCCCTCTAGCTGTATGTTCCATTTGTGGGTTTCATCCCATCAAGTTTCCGTAATGGTAACAATATCATATTTGTCCTCATTTACTTGAATTTCTAATTCACCCTGTTTATTCATCATACTCTGTGCATTGGTGTATAGAAATTTGAGTCCATTTTGATTGACCCTGTGTTTACTGTCTACATAACCTGTGTTGTGCCTAACTGCCCCTACTTTCTTGTTTGATTAGTACACATGATATGGCACTTACAATTAAATGCTTGGTTTTGCTTGACAGCAGGTTTGATAATCTTACCTGCACAACATCTATGTTGCATGCACTGATAACCGTATTAATTTTAGATTGCTGGGGACAGAAATGTTCTGTATCAATTAATTCTCTGTCCCTGCTGTTCAGTTTAAATGTTTATCTAGAAAATCTGTGAATTTAACGCCAAGTAACTCAGTCCCTTTTTTTGATGGATACAATCCATCTCTTTTGTACAGTTTTTCATTGAACCAGTTGCAGACATCATGACTAATAAAACCAAAGCCTTCTCTTTTACACCACTCCTTTAGCCACATATTAAACTCAGCTACACGCTGGCCTTTCCTTTTATTTAGATTCTTTTAATTAAAATAAATGAATTCTCACACCATCTATGACAGGGCTGTCAAACTCATGGCCTGTGAGCAAGATGTGTCACGTGCTGGCCACGCCCACACCCAATTTAATGAAAGGGGGAAAAGTCATGATACATCATGTGACGCTGCCGTGATGACGCACATTTGACACCCCTGTTCTATGACAACATTTCATGAGAGCGCACACAAGTGGCACATTGGATTGCCTAAAATTATCCCTCGTTTATTCTGAGTAGACTTCAGAAATCAATGAGTTCATAAGCTTATGCGCTTGAATAACAGAATAACAGAGTTGGAAGGTACCTTGGAGGTCTTCTAGTCCAAACCTCTGCTCAAGCAGGAAATCCTGTGCCATTTCAGATAAATGGTGGTCCAATATCTTCTTAAAAACTGCCAATGTTGGAGCACTCAAAACTGCCAATGTTGGAGTGCTCCAATGTTGGAGCACTCAAAAATTTCTAAACAGAAATTTAAGGCAACTAATTTCACTGATTAATTGTTTCCACTGTCAGGAAATTTCTCTTTAATTCTATGTTGATTCTCTCCTTGATTACTTTCCATCCATTGCATCTTGTCCTACCTTCAGTTGCTTTGGAGAATAGATTGAACCCCACCTCTTTATGGCAACCCCTTAGATATTGGAACACTGCTTTCATGTCACCCCTAGTCCTTATTTTAATTAAACTGGACATACCCAATACTTACAGTTGTCTTCATATGTTTTAGCCTCCAGTCTTCTAATCATTTTTATTGCTGTTCCCTGCACTTTTTCCAGAGTCTCAGCATCTTTATATTGTGGCGACCAAAACTAGATGCAATATTCCAAGTGTAGTCTTACCAAGGCATTATAAAGTGGTACTAACATTTCATGTGACCTTGATTCTATCCCTCTGTTAATAAAGCCTAAAACTATGTTGCCTTTTCTGGCAGCTGCTTGTTTAGATATTGCTGAAGGAAAATAGTCAGATTTTATAGTACTTGTGTTTCCTTCATTTGCGGTTTGTCTTACAATACATCTGCTTTTTCTAAATACTTCTAATTACTTTTCTGACACTTGTAAACATCTCATGACTTTCTTCCATAGGCATATACAGTTTTTCATAAACTGTCACATGTGTACAAACCCAAATTATTGAAAAAGCTTGAAGATGCTGAGCAAACAGATGAAATACTTTTCTTTAATTTGCTTTTCTTCTGTTACTCATCAAATTCTGCCTAGAGAGGAAGTCTTTTCTTCTTTTATGGGATTATTATAGGGTGGGAAGTTTATTATCAAAGGAAAAACCCAAACCTTGTTAAGTTTAGGAGCAGTACAATTTTAATTCAGTAAATTATGTGGATTGGGAATGTAGATGAGAAACATGTGTGCCTGAATAATGAAGATGGTGAAAAAGAACAGCATCACTTTTCCTAAACAGAAATTTAAACATGTTTCTCTCACCCTATGTTGGGATGGACATTCAGTACAAAGTAACTGTTCCAGGGGTGGGTTCTAAATTTTTTTACTACCGGTTCTGTGGGCGTGGCTTATTTTGTGGGCGTGGTTTGATAGTCATGTGACAATTCTTTAGGATTCAGCAGAGGTACTGGTCTACCAGGCTTTTAACTGCTTGCGGAACTGTACCAGTCTACCCATTTATTTTTTCAGGCACTGGTCTACCCATTTATTTTTGCAGGCACTGATCTACTCATGTATTTTTGCAGGCACTGGTCTACCCATTTATTTTTGCAGGCACCAGTCTACTCATTTGTTTTCTTTTAACACTGATCAGCTGTAGGGCGGTCCTTTGAAGCCCCGCGGCAAGAGTTTAAACAGTTTTTTTCCCTCTAGCCATCAGCTGGGACTCAGGAGGCAGCAATAGATTGGGGGTGGGGCCAAATAAAAGGTAAGAATAACTCAGGGGTGGGGGGTTGGGGGTGGCAGAACCAGTTCGGTGATGTCATATCGTCACCGCTACCAGCTCGGCGGAACCACTGAACTGTTCCACTTTGTGACTGGGAGATCAGTTAAAAAAACCTGATCTATTGAGAGAAGAGCAAATAGTGCTATATACTAGCACTATTTACTATCAAGTCTTGAGAATAGTGTTTGAGTTTATCTCTTTGGGAAGAATGCATTCTGAGTCAAGGGTTGAGCAGACTTCTCCAGCACTGCATGGAAGAGAAAGCATGGTATATGCCTGTCGTTTGGGGACAGTTGCATAGCTATTCCATTTATATTTCTGCAAATGTAACATTCTGGCTAGAGGACACTCAAACAGCAAAGCACAGGACAGGAATTTGGATCAACCAACCTGCACGCAGGATGCACACCTCCACACAACGTGCAGTTGGGATTTGGAAGGTGTTTGTGTTGGCTTATCTGCAGCCATCTGCATCCTACGTTTACCCATCAGCACTTCACAGCGTATGTATGCAATGATACCTATGGGCAGTTGTGAGCAATTCTAAATCAGCCTTCAGTTGTCAGCGTCCTTGCGTTTAAAAGGTGATGAGGCAGAGGTAAAAAGATATATGCCTAACACATCATAAAAGGAAACCTCTATAATTAGAAGCAATCTGTTATTGAAGAATAGATATTTGAGATAAATAGGAAGAGATTTAGGTAGTTGGCAAGGAGTCACCTAAAATGATTTGCAGTAAACTTTGTTACTTCACCCTGGCTTCAGGCAGTTTGAGAAGACACGAGTGGGGCATAGTTATAGGTTTGCTTTCTGATTGTGAATCGGCACACCCAAACTACAGCATTCTCGTGTTATCCTAGCATATTGTGGATGTAGTCTGACCAACTCAAAATAGGGAGGAACAAAGAATTTTAGGACTCAATCCTAGCATCAGGAAAATAAGCAACTAAGCAGAAAAGCGACAGAAGTTTATTAATGATTGAGCTTTATTTTAGGGTAATAATCATACAGATTGCTTCATGAAATACTACGTATTGCAGAAAGAGACTCTCTTTCCACACTTCTTATTTGCCACCATTTGGATTTTTATTTAAGAATTAAGCATGTTGCCCTGAAATACATGAATGCCTGGTTGTTTTATCTAATATAATTCAATAAAATTATAGAGTGAGGCTTAGTTGCTTTCTGTTTGTGAATTGGCACCCCAAGCCTATAGAATTCTTATGTTATATCATATTGTGGATATAGCATGCAGTCTGTTATTAATTATAATCTCATAAAGAGATAATTATATATCTAGATGCAAGAACTATGGCTCAACAGAGCACATGTTTTATATAGAAAGGTCTCTAGAGATGAAATCTGCCTCCACCCTTCTGGCCTTCTAGAGGAGCATTAAAACCTGGCTCTGCCGGTTGGCTTAGGGCCCAGATAGGGTGCACTATATTGGAGGTGATTGATTGAATGATAAACAAAAATCCACCTCCATGCTATCTGCTCTTGATTTTAACTTTTTATTTAACCATTGTTAATCTTAACATTTTTAACGTTTTGAAATTTATGCTTTTACTCTATTGTAAGATGCCCAGAATCCCCAGGACAGTGTCCTCAGGACAGTAAGCATATAAATATGATTAAATAAATAAATAAAAACATCAAATGTATGTAAAATATTGATCAAAGGCAATGCATGTACTCTGTAGTGGGTTTCACTTACCTTCGCTACCAGTTCGGAAATGTGAGCGTGTGTGTGCGCCACTTCTGCACATGCGGAGAACCTTCTGCGCATGCGCAGAGCATCTGTGATGATGTCCGGGTGGGTGGGCGGAGCCACCCGCCACTACCGATTCGCCCGAACTGGGGCGAACCAGTAGAAACCTACCATTACTTGTACTGTATTCATATACATTAGTAAAAGATCTTAATTAGGAAATATTTACTTTACAACTGGTAAGAATTCAGGACAACAAGAAAAAGGGATATGTGAGAACATTACTCTCAAAAAGCAACCTCATACTTTTGATAAATGATTTTGGCTGCTGTTTCACTACTTATTCTAATAGGTTCATGTACAATATTTGATTATGGAACAGAAAAATATGGAAATACAGCTGGATATTACCTTGAATTTTTTCCCTTTGCTTAAAGGCATGAATTTGGTAACAAATTAGTCACTCACAAGCACAGACTGAGAGAGTAATGCAAATCCAATATTTAAAAATACTTATATAAGAAATATGAGATAATTTTATAATATTGTAATTCTATATTATACCATGTTAGAATATGCGAACATAATTTTGTTATTGGTTCACATAGTTTACTTAAGTTATTTAAGTTCTTCACATTATAATCATACAATTACATAAACTTACTTTTAAGTCACATGTTTTTAATTGCAATATATAGGATTATACAAACAGGTTTTGTTTGTTGCACCTGAAGTCTGCTAAATTGACAACTGATGAACTGAGGGTGTATTTATTTATTTTATTTACATTTATATAACTACCCATCCCATATAGTGACTCTGGTTGGTGTATATAGCAATAATGAAGACTATATAAAAATCGTTACAACAACCAATTTAAATTAAAATGAAAGTAAATGAAAAACATAATGGCAGTAAAATATGAAAAGACTTGCATTCCATGAATGTTATACAGATAGTTCTCACTTAGTGACTATTTAATGATACAATGGATCACCCACAAAGGAACTTATGACTTGATTTTAAGTTCCAAAGGCTGAACACATATACACTGCAGTCATGTTATCACATTTTGGGTTATTGGCAACCAGCTCACCTTTATGGCCATTTACAGCATCCCATAGTCATGTGACCATGATGGTTGATGTTTTTTTCCTAGTTTGTGACATTTATTTCTAATTTGCGGCAAAAAAGCCCATTAGATAAAACAGCTTAATGACAACAGTTTTCACTTAACAACTGCCTCAAAAAAGTAATAAAACTGGGAGCAGTCACATGGTGACCCGCTTAATGACTGCAATGACTTACCACTGTAACTCTGGGCTTAATTATGATTGGAAGTTGTACCTGTAAAACTTACATCTAACAGGTTCCATTCTACATTGGGATCCCCAAACTAGTTGATAAGCCATATTTTAAGGGCCTTCTGGAAGGTGTACAGCATTGGAGTAACTTCCCCTTGTGGGGAGTGATGTTCCTCAGGGCAGGGCCTATGACAGAAAAACCATTCTTCCTAGTCCCAGTTGATGACATTCCCTGCTTGTATATAAGTTAAATAAACCTGTCTATCTTAAATCTACAGCATGAAATTGGATGAATAAAAAATAGAATAATAAATGAAAATTTAGATGCAAATATAAGAAAGAACTGTATGCTTGAAGTATTAGAATGCCACCCCATCAATAAAAAAGAATTCTATACATAAGAATTCTGTCATATGAGTTGCAAATGTCCTTTAACACCCTCATAATATTAATGTTTATAAACTAACCCAAAGCTATATACAAGCAACGTAACACTTCTCAGAAAAACAAGATTATTTTAATTTTGTTTTGGCTTTGATTTATAAAGGTTTTATTATATTACAATAGTCTTTGAGTTTTGATGATAAACTAACCCAAACTACCTACAAGCTAATTAATACTTCCCAGGAAAATATGATTATTTTAATTTTGTTTCCATTTTGAATTATAGAGGTTTCATTATATTACAAGGTAGTCCTTGAATGGGGACCGGGATTGTCACTGCTAAACAATGTAGTCCTAAACTATTATGTCATCTGATCACATTGTTAATTCAGGCAATACTGGTTATCAGGATAACTCAAGATGTGTGAATCATGAAGCAGTAGGTGTCCTAGATAAGGAGTGCCAGGGTGCCACATGGGTGTGGGAGGCCCAGCTCTGGCTGAACATAAATTGGGCAAGGGATACTGCAGTATGGTGTGACCACAAGGAGACCAAGGAAGAGGAGTGTGTGTGAGCAAAGAGAGGCCTAGGAAGGAAGGCACAGAGTGCAGTTTTGAGGTGAATGCGAGTACAGGAAGGCCTAGGAAGGTATGGTGCAACCATAAAGGGACATACTATCACATGTGGTGGTCATGCCAAAAGGCAAAAAAGTTTTGGAAAAAGATCCAAAAACAATTAGAAGAAATTATTACCCAGAGAGTGCCATTGAAACCAGAAACATACCTATTAGGAATATTAACAAATCACTATGAAAAAGAAATACAATATTTGATAATCCATATCCTGACAGCAGGAAGAATCACATTCGTGCAAATGTGGAAATTAGAAGATACGCCATTGGAGGGTAAAATAATACAAAAAGTAATGGAATGTGCAGAGATGGACAGGCTTACCAAAGAAATACAAGAAAAGGAAGACACAGAGTATTACCTAGTTTGGCAACGATGGTACGACTGGTTAGAGAAAAGGAAAACGATATAAAAAATAATTAGTAAGATAGAAAGGGAATACCAACTAAGGAAACAAAAATTAAGAAATAAACCTAAAATATCGTTATATAATGAAAGAGATAGATATATATATAGAGAGAAATTTATTTATTTATTTATTTATTATATTTCTATACCGCCTTTCTCCCGTAGGACTCAAGGCGGTGTACAGTCAAGAAAAATATAGACACACAAACATCATAAAATTGCTAATTAAAATTATTACTGGTATCCTGATATGTCTTCCCCTTTCATGCATGTTGCACCATACCTTCTTTTTTATTTATTTAATTAATGATAGACTAACAAAAACATACATACAATACACAACATAAACAAACTATACATTTAAATCAAGTCTTGCAACTTGAGCCCTGAGAAAAAAGAAAGTTACTTCGGTATTCTATATTCTGGGTTTTATTTAATTGACCAAACTAAGTAATAATTTTAATTAGCAATTTTATGATGTTTGTGTGTCTATATTTTTCTTGACTACACCGCCTTGAGTCCTACTGGAGAAAGGCGGTATAGAAATATAATAAATAAATAAATAAATAAATAAATAAATAAATTTCTCTCTCTATATATATCTATCTCTTTCATTATATAACGATATTTTAGGTTTATTTCTTAATTTTTGTTTCCTTAGTTGGTATTCCCTTTCTATCTTACTAATTATTTTTTATATCGTTTTCCTTTTCTCTAACCAGTCGTACCATTGTTGCCAAACTAGGTAATACTCTGTGTCTTCCTTTTCTTGTATTTCTTTGGTAAGCCTGTCCATCTCTGCACATTCCATTACTTTTTGTATTATTTTACCCTCCAATGGCGTATCTTCTAATTTCCACATTTGCACGAATGTGATTCTTCCTGCTGTCAGGATATGGATTATCAAATATTGTATTTCTTTTTCATAGTGATTTGTTAATATTCCTAATAGGTATGTTTCTGGTTTCAATGGCACTCTCTGGGTAATAATTTCTTCTAATTGTTTTTGGATCTTTTTCCAAAACTTTTTTGCCTTTTGGCATGACCACCACATGTGATAGTATGTCCCTTTATGGTTGCACCATACCTTCCTAGGCCTTCCTGTACTCGCATTCACCTCAAAACTGCACTCTGTGCCTTCCTTCCTAGGCCTCTCTTTGCTCACACACACTCCTCTTCCTTGGTCTCCTTGTGGTCACACCATACTGCAGTATCCCTTGCCCAATTTATGTTCAGCCAGAGCTGGGCCTCCCACACCCATGTGGCACCCTGGCACTCCTTATCTAGGACACCTACTGCTTCATGATTCACACCTCTTGAGTTATCCTGATAACCAGTATTGCCTGAATTAACAATGTGATCAGATGACATAATAGTTTAGGACTACATTGCTTAGCAGTGACAATCCCGGTCCCCATTCAAGGACTACCTTGTAATATAATGAAAAATCTATAATTCAAAATGGAAACAAAATTAAAATAATCATATTTTCCTGGGAAGTATTAATTAGCTTGTAGGTAGTTTGGGTTAGCTTATCATCAAAACTCAAAGACTATTGTAATAGTCTTTGTAAAGACTGTGTGAACTGATTGGGTGGGAGCTTGGCTGTGTTCTGATTGGGTGGAGGTGTGTTCTGATTGGTTGGGGACACACACCTCCACCCAATCAGAACACAGCCAAGCTCCCACCCAATCAGTTCACACCCCCACTGGCAGTTAAAAGGAAGAAACAGCTGCGATCACACATTGCTTCTAGAAGCACGAAGCCGAAAACACCAGCCTGAAGATGACGAATGAGACTTCGTCGAAACGTTGCCAAGACACCTCCAATTTTACGCGGGAGAAAACCCAAATAACCAAAGACCTACATATAAACATCAGCGAAAACCTCAGTATATATATATATATATATATATATATATATATATATATATATATATATATATATATATATATATATATATATATATATATATATATATATATATATATATATATATATATACACATGTGTGTGTGTGTGTGTGTGTGTGTGTGTGTGTGTGTGTGTGTGTGTGTTTCTTCTAGCCAGGTTTTCCCTACGTAACCAAGGTTTTTCTGCAGCTCCAGCTCAGTAGAATCACATCCACTCGATTCTGGGCTTTTTTCTTTTCTAACAGCTAGCAAGCTCTTCCTGCTACGTGGGAGACCTTCCTAGCAGGAAGAGCTTGCTAGCTGTTAGAAAAGAAAAAAGCCCAGAATCGAGTGGATGTGATTCTACTGAGCTGGAGCTGCAGAAAAACCTTGGTTACGTAGGGAAAACCTGGCTAGAAGAAAAACACACATAAACCCTACGAAGAAGTAAGAAAATTTATATATATATATATATATAATATCAATGAATGGTGCCTATAATTAAGAGTAAGATTCAATCATTTGATTGTAATAATAGAATCTACTATACATGGGGGGAAGATTCCTATTTACATACTACTAAAACTTTCATCAGGACCTTTAACTGGGTGAAATGGTGCATCATAGGGCAACAATTTTTGAACCAAGGTGCCTCAAATGGATTAACTTAAAGAATAAAACTAAAATCTGAGACTCATGATTCCTGAGGGAATTAAATTTGGGAAAGTTGTGGCTGCTTCAGTTCAGTTCAGTTCCACTGGCTGCTGTTAGGCTGCAGCTGTGGTGATGTGATCTTTATTTTTAATGTTCTGTGATAATTTCTCATCCAGTTTCACAATCACTTGCTTGATCACTCCTCCATCTAGCAATTGGCACTTACAGTGCAAACAGTAAGGCAGTAGTTGGCATTATCTCATAGGTAGAGCAGATCTTGTGATGTAAAGAAATGACTCTTCGCCCAGGCAGATAGGTCAGTGTCCTAACCCAATGCTACTATTTCTATCAATAGTGAGCTATCGAGCTTTGGCCTGTGCTGTGATGGTATTGCAGTGTAAAAGCAAGAGTATAATTACTCTAGCCTGCCTTATATGGGTATGGAGCCATGCTCTCCATTTAGTCTAAGGCAGGGATATCAAACTCGCAGTGTCACATCGTCATGTAACGTATCGCGACTTTTTTCCTTCACTAAGCCAGGAGTAGGCATGGCCAGCGCATGATGTATCTGGCCTGTGGGCCGCAAGTTTGACACCCCTGGTCTAAGGGAAGATCTGTAATACCTGAACGAGAGCAGTATCAGTTATCCACTTTTAGTTGTCTCCTCAGAAGAACTGGCTGCATACAATCAGTTGAGTAGCATGCATGGGTACTATCAGTATTGATCCTTTGATAGTAGTCAGGCTTACATTTGTCTGATAGTGTTCCCCAAAGCCAGGAATATGACTTTCTAGAGCCTTGTTGTCTCCTGACGAGGACTCAGGAACCACTGAAATTTTTGTGCTGTAGGGAGCAGGAATAGAAGTCCTTGTTTTGTTTTACAATAGTGGTGTACAGGTAGTCCTTGACTTACGACTAATATTTCTGTTGCTAAGTGAGACAGTTGTTAAGTGAGTTTGCCCAGCGGTGAAATGCACTTATCTTTGCTACTGGTTTGGGAGTGTGAGCACGCACGCCTCTTCTGCGTATGCGCAGAGGGCCAAAAATGGGACGTAATGACATCCCGGTGGGTGGGCAGAGCCTTCCGCCACCGGTGCTACTGGTTCGCACGAGCCGGAGAGATCCAGCTGGATTTCACCGCTGGTTTTGCCCCATTTTACAAGCTTTCTTGCCACAGTTGTTAAATGAATCATTGCAGTTGTTAAGTTAGTTAACATGGTTAGTTAAATGAATCTGGCTTCCCCTTTGACTTTGCTTGTCAGAAGGTTGCAAAAGGTGATCACGTGCCCCCAGGGCATTGTAACTGTAATAAATATGAGTCAGTTGCAAACCAGATGAATTTTGATCATGTGACTATGAGAATGCTGCAATGGTCATAAGTGTGAAAAACGGTCATAAGTCACTTTTTTCAATGCCATTGTAACTTCAAATGGCCACTAAACAAACTATTGTTAAGTTGATGACTACCTCTATGTCACTTTCTATTATCCATTCCTTATACTTAGTTAATGAGACAAATAGCCCAGGGAGATAAAGATATGTCCACTATTGTGCCCATTTCTTACTTTCTGTGGATAGCACAGCAAGGATAAGGGCATCCATATACTGCTGAAAGAGAAGGATCCCAGAAGCAGAATGAGGCACAGAAATGTCTCCCTTACAAGCATATTTGGATCAGAAAATCATAACTTCTTCTTACCATTCTTCGCAGTGGGGTTCAGGCTCAGGAGGGAGGGAAGGAAGGAGGAAGATAAGTAGGTAAGTTATGGCTATTGTCTGGGCAGTAAAGACTGAATTCTATTAAGGTGAGAAATAAATATTATGTTGGTTGGGAATATAGGTAGTCCTCGACTTACAACAGTACATTTAGTGACTGTTCAAAGTTATAACGGCACTGACAAAAAGACTTACAGGCGTTTTTCACACTTACGACCATTTCAGCATCTCCATGATCATATGATCAAAATTCGGATGCTTAGCAACTGACTCATATTTATAACACTTGCAGTGTCCAGGGATCATGTGATCACCTTTTGTGACCTTTTGACAAAGTCAGGGGAAACTAGTTTCATTTAACAACCATGTTACTAACTATTTATTTATTTATCTATTTGTTTGTTTGTTTATTTATTTATATAAATAAATAAATAAATAAATAAATAAATAAATAAATAAATAAATAAATGTTACTAACTTACCAACACAGTGATTCACTTAACAACTGTGGCAGGAAAGATTATAAAATGGGACAAAACTCACTTAGCACCAGAAATTTTGGGCTCAATTGTGGTTGTAAGTTGAGGACTACCTGTATTGGGAGCTTTAATTTCAGACAACAGGCAAGCATCAAGTTCAGGGATGCTGCTGCCCACATTTACCTGCCAAATGTAAATAATAAGGTGGCCCTATCAGACCGGTCGCTTTGCAGCCCCTTCTCCGTTTTTTCTCAGGTCCGCAAGCTGGCCAGCTACCCTGCCTCCAAATGTTCCATTGCAAGCATCCAAAATATCAGTTATTCGACTCTTGAACCAATAAGCATCAGAGAAGAAACTTGGTGATGGAGCACCAAACCAATGAAGAAAAGAAGAGGCGGGGCCGCGGGGCGTTGAATTTTCAGCAGCTGGTTTATATTAACCTGTTGGAGCCGGGTGTTAACGGTGGTGGTTGCGAGCGGTGCAGCTTTGGGGACTCGTTCCCCTTTTCGCAATTAAGATCTTTGACATTAGCGCTCCCCAGCCGACAGCGTCCCGTCTCTCTTTAGAGTCGGGGTCTCATTTCTCCCAAAATGGCCTGCGATCGAGATTACGCCAAGGAGCAGCTGAAGCGCTGGCAAGAGCAGCGGGGCTCGCAGGTACAGACGGGGTCCCTCCCGCCCACACCACCAGTCCCGGCAGAGTCTCTGTTTCTGGCGCGTGTTTGCGTGCCCGGGAAAGTCTGTCAGGCAGCTCCTCCAGGGAGGGGGCCCGAGGACAACAAGCTGGAACAGCGTGATATAGTACAGTATATTGTTACTGGAGCAGAATAGAAGCGGGTGCTGCATTTTGTGATGGGGCAACAGATAGCAGCAAAACGGAGTTGGAAATGTGTGGTTAATAATTGGGAAGAGGGAACTACAATAGGTTCAGTCTCCGGGAAGAGAGTGGACTGGCTAAGGAATAGTTTCAGAAATAAGATTTGATCTACTTTGGATACTCTCTCTCTCTCTCTCTCTCTCTCTATATATATATTTTCAATAATTAAGCAGTGTGTTCTTTGCTTGTAAAGTATAATACAACTGAAAATATCAAATAGATAAAGGTTGACTAAAGAGTAATTTCTTTTCTTTTTTCCTTGTTTTAATCCTGCTTTTATTAGTTTATAAATCCTGCTTTTATTAGTTTATAAAGAGTTCAAAGGGACAAGCATACAACCTGGCTTCCAGTTGGTCTGAGGACGAAATGGGAGAGCTTCACTGTAAAGGTGGATGCTGGATTCATGGCAGTTTCCACTCTCCCCCACCCTTGTACTCTGTACCCCATCTGTCCATCTTTTGGGTTATCATATAGATGTATTCTCCTTAGTGTTTCCCCCCCCCCGTTATTTTATTGTTTTATTTTACTGTTTAGAGTCCTTTCATTTTCTTCCTTTTATTGTAAACCGCCTAGATTAGCCCCGCAGTGAGATAGGTGGTAAATTTAAATAATGATGATGATAATAATGATGATGATGATGATAATAATATAAATATAATAAAATAATAAATATAAATATAAAAAAATAAATATAATAAAATATAATAAAAAATAATAATAGGATGCTGGCAGCAACCCGTATCAACCATTAGCACCAATCAATGGTACTTGTGGTGCATTTTTGAATGTTCAGTTGACTGAGTTTCATGTTTAATGAATAAAGTAAATAATAATACTTAATACTTAATACTCCTTCCTCCTCCTATTTTCCCCACAACGACCCTGTGAGGTGAGATCAACTGATGAAAAGTCATCTGGCTGGTTTTCACGCTTAAGGAGAGACTAGAATTCCTGGCTGGTCTCCTGGTTTCTAGCATGATGCTTTAACCATTAGACCAGGGGTCTCTAAATTTGGAAACTTTAAGACTTGTTGACTTAACTGGCTGTGGAATTCTGGAATTTGATGTCCACAAGTCTTAAAGTTGCCAAGTTTGGAGACCCTTGCAATAGAGCAAACTGTTGTGGATTATTGAGGGACCTCTGGACAAAGTGACACGTTTTCCTTTTCTTACAAATTAGTCTAATGTAGCTTACTGTATTTTGGGACAAACCTTAACTGCACTTTTTATAATGACTTATTCCTTCTATCAAGAAGGAAAATACTTTCTCAACATCTGCCATATTCTGTTAAATATGGTATGTGATATTCACGGTACCATTTTACAAGGAGAAAATGCAGGTCCTGGTATAATCCATCCATACCAAGTTTTTTGAACCCTATCTTCAAGAGAAATAAATTTATACTTGACCACTGATATCTGTTGGATTGAAAGAAATCTTAAAGAAGAATTAGTATCAATCCAACAGATACCAGTGGTCAAGTATAAATTGAAATCTGCCTAAATCCATGTGCTTTATTCTGGCTTGAAATATAATTTTCAGTTTTAGCCATTAGAATAAATGAAGAAGCTGGGATAGAAGTAAGCAGTCTTAGTCCACTTATGGTCATTTTCAGGATGCTTTTGAGAATCAAATTAAGATGAAGCAAACAGTCTGTTTTCTGTCTTTGCTTAACTGGTAATTACTTTAATACAACATAATGAACTGCAAGAGAGCCAGTTTGATGTAGTGGTTAAGGCATCAGACTAGAAAATGGGAGAGTGTGAGTTCTAGTCTTGTCTTAGGCACAGAGCCAGCTGGGTGACCTTGGATTTAGGTCACTTTCGGCTATAGGAAGCAGGCAATGGCAAACTACTTCTGAAAAATCCTTGTCATGATATGACATGATTGAATGGAAGAAACAAAACTCTGCAAGCATAAATACATCTAAGTAAAAAGTCAGCACTATGATAGTCAATTTTGTTCCGTTTTTTCCCCTTTTTTATTATCCAGGAATCTCAATTATTAAATAAGGAATCTCAATTAATTAATAAGCATCATTAATTATTTTAGGCTATTTTGATTGAAGGTTCCGAAATAGAATGAAAAGCAATAAAGTTGATCTCTCTCTTTATCAATCGAATGCATTTGTTTACAGTGTAGTAAAGTTGAAATTTATATTCCCTTCAACATCTTTTAAAGGAACTTTTAAGATTTTGATATACAATTTAGCAGACTCAACCAGGATACAAGCAGGTGATTCTTCAGTTTAAACATTTTTAGTGTTTTTATAATTCTAGCTAATTGTACAAAAGATGGCTGTGTATAGCAGTACATGATTGATCGCCAGTTTGTATGATAAGTTTCTTTTGCTGTTCTCTCCTTTACTCCCTCCCTAGCTTGCAACCTGCAAAAGAGATCTGGAATATATTCAACAAGTAAGAGATTGGGAGGATTGTTCAATTCACCAAAGTTATCCTTTTAAATAGATGAAAATAATTAGATACAGTCAATTATTCTAGTCATACAGTATTATTAAAGGGTTCAATTCAATTAAGATTCAATTTGTTTTTTACTGGATGGAAGTGTTTCTTCCAGTAAAAGAACAGTAATTGTTTTAGAACATAGAACTTACTAAGTGTGAGTTCATTATGAAGATTATACATTGTGCTGAGATGCATTAATATGATTAGCACTCTTGCCCTGCTTGCACCCAGTTATCTGTCATGCCTCTGTTGGAGTCTGACTCTGAGACGGAAGATGAACAGCTGAGAGAGAGTGGGAGAGTGGCTCCATTGGCTGTGGAGGAAACTGGAGAAGGGCAAAGTCAGGCTGGGCAGAGCAGGGGAGAGGTAGAACAAGGGAGAGGGGTTTCAGATGAAGACCAAGGCCCACCCCTTTCTCATCCTAGGGCATACAGGGAAGAACACAGAAGAGAGCAATGTGGCTTGTGTGGCTTACGAGGAAGGAGACGGCCCTGATTCTCTTCACAAGGTACACCTGGAGATGGAATTTAAAGGAGAGGCAGTTGGGAGGGGCGTTTGTTGGGAACAAACACTGAATTCATCTAGTGTTGAGAGTTGTGGCCTGCCTTCCTGGCGTTCCTCTGACTGTTTAAATTAGTGTCGTGCTGCTGTGTGCTTATCTTGTCTTGCTGGAATTATTCTTTGCTTCTGGGACTCATTTTATTATTCAAATTTATTTATTTATTTATTTATTTATTATTCGAATTTCTATACCGCCCTTCTCCTTTCGGACTCAGGGCGGTGAACAGCCAAAATAAAAACATTTATACATAAATACGATTAAAAATAGATTTAAAATAATTAAATTTGGCCCATAGTTTAAAATTTATCAATTTAAAATCCATATCAAAATTTAAAACCAACCATAAAATCATAAAATCAAGAGAGACCGGCTAACTGAAAAAGATGGGTTTTTAGGGCCCGACGAAAGGTCTGGAGGTCGGAGATCACTCGTATCTCTGGGGGTAGATTGTTCCAAAGGGTAGGTGCCACCACTGAGAAGGCTCTCCTCCTGGGGGTCGCCAGCCGGCATTGTCTAGCCGATGGCACCCTGAGGAGGCCCTCTCTGTGGGAGCGAACTGGCCGGTGGGAGGCTGTTGGTGGCATTTTCTTGGCCTGTTGGAGTTATTGATTGCAGTCATTCTGCTTACAGCGTTTGGACTGGAGTATCTGCAGCCAGAAGCTGCTGCAGGTTTGTGGGACAGTTTTTATCCAGGCCGGAGAGTAAATGAGCTGTTGGGGCCAAAGTTGGTGCCAATAAAGGGACTCATACCAGTTCTCTGGCTGTGTTGCCTTCGTGCCATGCCCCAGGTCATCACATTATCTATATTCTGTGATAAATGGTAGAAAAGGTAGTTAGGCAACTTCAAGGGATTAATTCCATCTCTCATCTCTTATCAGAAAATCTGCCACAGAAACTTCAAACTCCTTTTGAAATACCAGGGAAAATGGTCGCAGCAGTTAGAGTAGGAGGGTGATATAAATGAAGAAAGCCTCGCCTATCTCTTTCTGATGTTGCAATTGATTATGTATTGCCCCAAATTCATACTTGGAATTCATCCTTTGCCTATTAGAGCAGATAATGAGATACGGTGTCGCCAGTTTGACTTCAAATATACAGATAGTTCTTAGTTAACCACTCATTCAGCAACCATTCAAACGATGGCACTGAACAAGTGGTATTTATGACGTTCTCAAAGTTCCAGCCAGCATGCACATGTACATTATCTGGGCCAGTGGCAACCAGCCCACACTTTTGATATTTATAGTGTCCTGCAGTCATATGGTTGCCATTTGTAATCTTCCCTGCCAACTTCCCACAAGCAAACTCAAACTCAATGGCAGAGAAAATTGCAAGTTGCTTCAGTAAATTGCTTGTGTACTACGCAGCACCTGGCCTGGCCATGCTTTTGCAGCGATATTGTAGTATCTGTCACACTGTTCTGCACCTGACAGCAGTTGCTCCCAGCCCAGCCACTCCAACCGCCTTCGTTCCATCCCACACCCAGCAGAAGCCACTCCCAGCCCTGCCATGCTCATGCCATGTGGGAGAAATGCACATTTTCCCCCAGCTGGCAGCAAACAACCCAGCTCTAATTCCAGCCATTTACTTGTCCATTTACTTGCAGGCCACCTGATATTTGGAACTTCCTGCCACCTTCACCATTGACTTTGCTTGTTGGAGGCAGTAGGAAGTTGTGAGGATATCATCGCTTAACAAGCTGTGTTCCTTGCATAACAAGAGCATGATTCTATGCTTAATGACTACCTTGCTTAGCATCAGAAATTTCAGTCCCAGTTACCATTGTTAAGCAAGGGCTAACAATATGGATGTTACTGATCCTGCTCACAATAGCATCCTGATTTTTCCAAGTAACATTGATGTCATGGTTTAATGAAAAATAAGTGTAAAAAGCTTTTAGAAATACCAAACTTGAGTTAATATGAAACTTGATTAATATTAATCAAATATTAAACTCGATTAATAGAATGAAGTTTACAGGATTGCACCCTGTTTAGTATCTTGGCATGAGTATGGAATGAGCAATGAGAGATGAGTTTTGTAATTACCCTGTTTCCCCCAAAATAAGACATCCCTGATAATAAGCCCAGTCGGGATTTTGAGCCATGGCAATAAGGCCAAGCACTTATTTCAGGGTTCAAAAAAATATAAAACAGGGTCTTGTTTTCAGGGAAACACGGTAATCCTTTTGATTTTATTATAAAAAATTAGCACCCAGAGTGCATACTAATGAAGTTTTGGTGGGCTTCGAAGTCTGATACGATTATTACATTTAGCTTTAAAGCAGTATGTTTTTTGTTATTATAATTAAAGAATATATTTTTAAATAAAAAAGAAAATTTAAATTTAAAATTGTACTGAATATCTTAATTGCAACTGGAATAACAAAGTGATTGCATGTAAATTAAATCCATTCTCATTGGGCTATTTCTCTGCATTATAAATGCACATTAAGTTTTCCTATCACTATTCAACCCTATTTAATTTAATTATGAGATTGAATTGCATGAGGAAGAGCTTGTAAATTATATAGATAAAAAAATCACAAACATGGTAAAATAAGAAGTTGATATTCAAGCTGTGACTGGTTGCCTGAAGCATAGACCTTTTAGAAACATTTAAAAAATACTTGTAACTTAAATGGGTGTATTCATAATGCTGTCATGTGAGTTGATATAATTAAAACTAGCATTATGATTTATCTTATACCACTCCAAAGGTATTTTGCAAGCCATTGAATTAAATATGTTGGCCATGTTCCCAAATCAAATCTTGGCTTAATAAATTAATATACATCTTTTATCCTTGGGCTCCTCTCTAAATACTTAGTTATAATTTTATATAAATGAACAAAAGCAACTAAACAACTTACCCAATGTCAAGATTTCAGTACTTCATTAGTATAAGAAATAGCCATGGTGAAGAATAATGTCTATTATTTTACTACCTTTTTTGTTTTTGGGGTTACTAGTATGAACCATTGTGTGCATTCTAGGATGATGATTTAACTGCAGATACTTCTAAGAAAGAAATGAAAGATAAAACATTTATCAAGCATTTTGCAATGTTAGAATATTCCTGTTTTGTACAGTCTGGAAATGAAACTGCTCTAAAACCCAGAATTGGATAAACGCATTAATACAAATTTAGTAACTAGGGTCTGGACAAAACAGATTTTGTTAGATTTGTTGTTTTATTGTAGAAGAGTGCTGTCTTTACTTATAAGCACATAATAAATAAAAATTAATATTGTTACATTACATTATTGTTACATTTAATATTTTAAAAACTTAATGAAATTTGAAGATAGTTAATTTGATTACTCTTCATTTATATGCTATGGTTATTTCCCCTAATTTTCATATTTAAGAATTACAATTTAAAAACAGATCTTAAGGATTTCTGATATTGTGTGGTACCGTGGGGCCACCTGGAAGATGATTTAATGGCTTTCCTATCCATGTAGCACAGCACTAAAAAAACAGATTTATCAAGAGTTTTGAAAGTGTGGGAATATTTTCTGTTTTATGAGGTCTCTTGATGAAACTTCCCTGAAGCATGCAACTAGACAAATGAAGGTCTGGACAAAACTGATTTTGTTAGATTTGTTGTTTTATTGTAGAAGAGTGCTGTCTTTTCTTATAAACACATAATAAATAAAATTACTATTGTTACATTACATTATTGTTACATTTAGCATTTTTAAACTTAATGAAATTTGAAGGTAGTTAATTTGATTATTACCTTCATTTATGTGCTATGGTTATTTCCCCTAATTTTCATATTTAAGAATTCAATTTAATAACAGATCTTAAGGATTTCTGATATTTTATGGTACCCTGGGGCCACCTGGAAGATGATTTAATGGCTTTCTTATCCATGTAGCACAGCAGTAAAAAAACAGATTTATCAAGAGTTTTGGAAGTGTGGGAATATTTTCTGTTTTATGAGGTCTCTTGATGAAACGTCCCTGAAGCAACTAGACAAATGTATTCATAGATAGTGATTCTCTTGTACATTTGACTTGACACACTTTAATTTGCACACCACTGCAGAATAACAAAACTGGGATATATCATCCCAGAATCTTGTTGCGCACAGTTATTTTATTAATGTCAAAAAATCCTCAAGTTGTTGTCAGTAAACAAAAATAAAGCATTGCTTAAAGTGATATCTGTCTTTGGCCTCCATTAAAAAAATACTACTTTAGTTTCTTACTTAAAGTTACCTGGGATGCTTTATCCGTGTTGTTTCTGAACTGAATAAACTTTTGAATAATACCTTGAGATGAAAAACTAGATCTTAATTTGTTAGTAATTCCTACAGGATTGGCATGATCCTGTTTCTTATCTTTCCTTTTGAGTGGGATGCATTGGGTTATCCTGTTTGATCCAATGGTTTGAATACCTAGATCAGTGATGGCTAACCTTTTTGCCATCGCATGCCAGGAGAGGGGGGTCCGGGGGAGGGTCACCCGCACACGTGCCCACGTGCATGTGCGCGCAACCCCCCCTGCTCCTGGCGCATGATGGCCTGGTAGGCCCGTTTTTCTTTCTTACCTGGTTTCAGATCCTCTCTATCTGGGAAGGGCGAAAACAGCATTTCCCACTTCCTTGGAGGCCCTACGGAGGCTAAAAGGGCCCATTTTCCAACTCCCGGTGGGACAGGAAGTGACATTTTTTGCTGTCCCCAGCCTCCAGAACATCTCTAGGAGTCTCTAGGAGCCTCTCTAGGAGTCTCTGAAGGCTGGGGACAGCAAAAAAGTCACTTCCTGTCCCACCGGGAGTCGGGAAATGGGCCCTTTCAGCCTCCGTAGGGCCTCCAAGGGAGTGGGAAAGGCTGTTTTCGCCTTTCCCAGATAAATAGAGAGGATCTGGAGCCAGGTAAGAGAGAAAAACGGGCCTTCCCCACCCCTCCCCAGCCCCTCCAGAGACAGGAAACAGCCTGTTTCCTACTTCTGGTGGGCCCAGAAGGCTCAAAAATCAAAATGCCAGTGCGTGCATGCGCCCCAAAGCTGAGCTGGTGTGCCCACTAATATGGCTCCGCGTGCCACCTGTGGCACACGTGCTATAGGTTCGCCATCACGGGCCTAGATACTGTAAATTAGCACTTGCTAAATGCCACCCTAGTCAACCATGAATCACCAAGGATGCATGAATGATCAACGATATGAAACCAAATGCAGAATTCGCATTTGAAATTCCACAATGTTATTTTTTAAGGCAAGAGTGAAGCCTAGATTGAAGTATTGGCTTTTGAGTGAAGAGCTGGGGGCACGTTCAAAAATATAACATATGAAATCACCTAGGAAGATAATTTAATGACTTGTTTACATCTGTAGCAGAATCCAAAGATTTGTCGAGCATTTGGATATGTGGGAATATTTTTTTCTTAATGAGAGTTGGAGATGAAACAGCCTGAAATGTACAACTGAATATATACATTAATACATTCAATCCACAGAGATTCTCTGTGTACATATTGTTTGATATATAGGGAGTCCTCAACTTATTTTTACAATTGAGCCCAAAATTTTCATTCCTAAATGAACAGTTGTTAAGTGAGCTTTGCCCCATTTTATGACCTTTCTTGCCTCAGTTGTCAAGTGAATCTTGCTTCTCCATTGATTTTGCTTATCTGAAGATCGCAAAAGGTGTTCTCATAACTCTGGGGCACCGCAAATATCATTAAATAAATACGAGCCAGTTACCAGTTTGAATTTTGATTGAGTGACCATGGGAGATGCTAAAATGGCTGTAAGTGTGAAAAATGGTCATAAGTCACTTTTTTCAATGCCGTTATAACTTCAAACCAGAGGTGGGTTTCAGCAGCTTCTGACCAGTTCTGGAGAACCAGTAGCAGAAATTTTCAGTAGTTCGGAGAACTGGTAAATACCACCTCTGATTGGCCCCGCCCCCATCTATTCACTGCCTCCCGAGTCCCAGCTGATTGGGAGGAAATGGGAATTTTGCAGTAATCTTCCCCTGGATTGGAGAGGGAATGGAGATTTTACAGTATCCTTCCCCTGCCATGTCCACTAAGCCATGCCACGCCCACCAAGCCATACTTGCAGAACGGGTAGTAAAAAATTTGAAACCCACCACTGCTTCAAACGGTTGCTAAAGGAATGGTTTGAAGTGTTGGACTACTTGTACCTTAATTATATCATTACATGTATGTTAATCCACTTTCTGGGGCACTGGGGGAGCATTTTGTCCTATAAACAACTTTCAGTTTTTTTGAATGTTTCACAAAACTCTTAAAAATAGCGAAGATTTATTTTCAAAGTATGTGATGAAAATATTAAGAAAATTCAGCTTCCATCCTACTTAATTTTTCTGCATGCAAGTTTCAAGTCATGTGCTGCTCTATCAAGTGTGCTTTAGCTAAATCAGACCACTTTGGAGAATAGCATTTGTTCTGTGACGAATGATTCTTTGATGAGTGATAGCCATGTACAATAGTTTTCATCCAAAGCAGGAAAGTAGTTGTTTGCATTCAAGAAACATTGCAGAGGTGGCAACAAGATGCAACCCTCTCTCATGTCCTTTAAACATCTTACCTGAAACATGTACCGTATTTTTCAGAGTATAAGACGCACCTGAGTATAAGACGCACCTTAGTTTTTGGGGAGGGAAATAAGAAAAAAGCTGATTGGCAGGTGGATCGGCCTCCCAGAATACTCCCAATCAGCTGTTCCCAGAGGTGAATTTTGGCAACAGGTTCCTTGGTTATGAGCTCTGTACCTTGCTTTTTTTTTTTTTACTTTGTTTTCTGCCTCTGAAACTACTGAAACTCTGTTTCAGAAAAAAAAAACTTTTTTTCCTGCTTCTGAAAGCCTCTGAAACAGAGCTTCAGAAAAAAAGCCTCTGAAGCTCTGTTTTGGGGCTTCTTTTCTGAAGCTTCGTTTCTGATGCTTTTTTCAGCCTCTGAAACCTCCGTTTGAGAAGCCGGGTGGGGCTACATTCGGAGTATAAGACACACCCAGATTGTACCCTCTTTTTTGGAAGGAGAAAGGTGAGTCTTATACACTGAAAAATATGGTATATTCCTGAGCCTGAACAGCACCTATGTAAGCAGAAAATTATGAGGTTCTATTATGAGAAACATATCCTAGATCTTGTGACATAGAAATCTAATACCCCTGGGCTGAAAACCTTTATTATGAAATGCTTTTGAAGAAGTTGTCATCCTTATAATTCCGGTTATTTCATTTGCTGACTTTAAAATTGAGAGGAACTTCTCTCTATGGAGGGGAAAAAAACTTTTGATGTCAGCATAGCTTAATTTAAAGAATAGCCTTTTCTTTTTAAAGATTCTTTTACTGATTTAAAATAACAGATTAAAAAAAACCCACAAATATAAAAATGCATACATTGTCAAAAAAAGGAAAACACAGTAACAACATTAAGGATATATATATATCATTTTATATGTAAATAATTACAGCTCTATATTAATATATCTATGAATTATCTAATGCAATTAGTAGAAGCTGTTGCACAGGGCTTGTTCTTCCTCCCTTCCCACACAGCCATTGCTCAATTCTTGGATGGATTAGCTTTGGTGAGAGGGAGGACTGGTAGGATATATGTTTATCTCCTGCTTGTTTTTAACTTTTATCCTAGTTTAATTCTGTTTTTCACTTCCTCAATACATCTACAAGGAGTTCTAAATGTTTGATGTTTATTATTTAATGTCCTCAGCCTCCTATTCTTATAACCGGCTAGCTATCTTCCCTTTTTTGCTTTCGCTAGCAACTTTGTTTAACTATCCTCAGATAACATTATTTGTTAGGCCTAACTGCCGGGCCTTGCTGACTGTTTTTCACTGCCTTACTCCTCCGGCAAATAATTTAGCAACCTGATCTGCTTTGAGCTGACTTGAAGGGGGCCCGCTGGTTTAATATACAGTGCAAACAAGCCAGGAACCGAATGAGATCCTTATATATCCTTTGTAAAAATTCTGATTCGTCGAGAGCCCCTCCTGCTTACTTTATGGTTAAGAAGACATATAAGTCTGCTCTTTTAAGAGCCAAACAAAATTGGCAACGACTAAGATGGAACACCTTATTAGATGCTGTGCAATCCTGTAATCCTCGTGATTTTTGAAGTTTCTTGAATAGAAGGCCAACTAGTAGGTTTATTTACTCTATATCTGCCCCCACATGGGAACTCTTCCTATGCCAAATCTTCCGAAAAACTCCCTAGATGGTCCCCTGTGAACCCCTCCACCAGACTTCCAGACTATTATTTAGGCCAGTGCTTATGGCGGGACGACTTCCACAGTTCTTGGGCCCGCAATATTCACACCAAATTTATGAAGATAGGTATTCCCCCTATTGAAGCCTTTATGCTTGGCCCAGATGCAGCCAGATCACTGATATTCCAGCGATTGGATGATATTGAAAGACAACAGAATCTGGCACTTGGTGCGGGAGTATGTTCTCCATTTTCTCTTGGTATTACTCCCCGAATGCACCCCCCCAATACCTCTCTACACTATCCTTTGTTAAATACAGATTGGTCTTTCTAAAGGCACGTTTTAATGTGATCCCCTTGAATGTCCTAGATAGCAGGTGCTCAGGGGGTGTCAAATCTACTCACTGTTCATGTGACGGTCGATCTCCGGAATCGTTGGCTCACATCGTATTTACATGCCCCCATTATCGGGAGATAAGATAAGAACTTATCTCTCCCATCTGCCAAAGATTTTCTGGTTTATCTGAAAATCTTAGTCTTCGCTTCTTACTCCAAGATACTGATTCTAAGATTACACTAAAGGTAGCAAAATTGTTTGCTGCAGTCTTGGGATGTAAGAGCTGGGGGAAGGGATGGGCTGGACCCATTGACTGAGGTCAGCTTTATTGATCGTCGCGGTTGAATTAGCTGGTGGTTGTATAAAGTGCCGATGTGTGGATTTTATGTAAATTGCAATATAGTATTTCCTACCTATGTACAATTTTAATCGACTATAGTCCATATAGATTGGAGCAAAAAAATTTAAAATACATGAACTGTGAGTTTGACGGAGTGGTTTTCACCACTGATCTTGTCGCTATTTTGCACTTTAGTCTGGTCGTGTGCCAGCTATGTGTCTTGGATGTTTTGTTTTTTTTGGTCTATGACCGCAATAAAGTATGTTGCTGCTAATGCAATTAGTCAAGTCTTCTTCTTCTTCTTCTGCCATGTCCGTCATCGGACGTGGGCGATCATGTTGGCAATCCAACATTAGTCAAGTAGATATATTTTTATAATACATTTATATAATTATCATTTTTAACATATTTTAAATAAATGAGTTCCATATCTCATTATAGGACTCATTTGTTTGTCCATACAGAGTCTACATATATATGAAATAGGCTCATAAGTGGCAAGTGCAATCAGGTCTTCAATTTATTACGTGTAAAAGAACCAGTGGTGGGTTGCCCCCGGTTCAGACCAGTTCTATAGAATTGGTAGTAAAACTGGCGGGAGGCTCCACCCACCGACCCCAACGTCATCAGGAAGCATCTGCGCATGCGCAGAAGTGCACACGCGCAGCCCCGTTACAAACCAGTAGTGAAGTAAGTAGAACCCATCCCTGTAAAGAACCATACATTTATTTTTTCAATGCTGCAACACCAGTCTTTTGAACGTAACAAGAAATTCCATTTACATTAGAGGAGAAAATTGGTAGCTCAGGGTTAAAATTAGGAGTCCTTGTTACTTTCTAAACTTGGTTGTTTTCTTGCATTACCAAAACTAGGTGGCATCATCAATGTTGGTGCAGAATGGGATTTGCTCTCATTTTACTTGCCCTGCCAGTATTGTTGGGAGTGGTCTTGGTGGTTAAATTGGGCTGTTTACTGTTTACTGTTGTGGTTAAATTGGACTGTTTACTGTTTACTGTTAGCTTGTTTGATAGTTCCTTTATTGGGGTATTGTTTGTTTCTTGATTGTTAGTCTATGTCCATGATGGTGAATCTATGGCACATGTGCCCGAAGTGGCACACAGAGCCATGTTGCCTCGCATGCATGGCATCGTCCGTTCCTCTTCCTAAATTCTGGTGCATATGCGCACACGACGATCAGTTGGCCTTTGTGCAAGCAGCAATGCTGGAAACTGGAAAAACTGGTCTGTGAGCTGGGAATGGGGCTTCTTCGAACTTCAGAATTGGGAGTGTCCAGAAAGAAGGAGGACCAATGGAAATTCTCCCTTCTGAAGTGCTCCCTTTTCTACACTTGGTGCCACTCTCACATGTACTACCTTTTCGGCACTTGGTGGTCTATCACTGGTCTATGTTAAACTTGGTTTTATTTATTTATTTATTTATTTATTTATTTATTTATTTATTTATTTATTTATTTATTCATATTTGTATACCGCCCTACTCCCGAAGGACTCAGGGCGGTGAACAGCCATAATAAATACAAATACATATAGAAGTTAAAAACTATTAAAAAACAGATTAAGTAATTTGGCTCAAAGATTAAAACATCCAGATTTATCTAAAAGAGGTCTAAAACCCGATTTAAAAGCCAATTTAAAAAGGGAGAGTGAGGCCAGACCAGCTTGTTGGAATAGAAATGTTTTCAGGGCACGGCGGAAAATGCGTAAGTCTTGGATGTTTCGTAACTCCGGGGGAAGCCCGTTCCAGATGGTAGGTGCCCCCACAGAAAAGGCTCTCCCCCTGGGGGCCATCAGTCGACATTGTTTGGCCGACGGCACCCTGAGGAGTCCCTCTCTATGGGAGCGAACTGGTCGGTGAGAGGCTATTGGTGGCAGGAGGCGGTCTCATAAGTACCCTGGTCCTGAGCCATGGAGCGCTCTAAAGATAGTAACCAAAACCTTGAAGCGCACCCGGAAGACCACCGGGAGCCAGTGCAGCTCGCGCAGGAGGGGGGTTACATGAGAGCGCCACATTGCTCCCATCACCACCCGCGCGGCCGCATTCTGGACCAGCTGGAGGCTCCGGGTGCTTCTCAAGGGGAGCCCCATGTAGAGAGCATTACAGTAATCCAGGCGTGAGGTGACAAGGGCGTGAGTGACCATGCGTAACGAGTCCCGATCCAGAAAGGGACGCAATTGGCGAATCAGGCGAGCCTGATAAAAAGTCCTCCTGGCCACGGCCGTCATATGCTCTTCTAAAGACAGCAGCGAGTCCAGGAGGATGCCCAAGTTGCGAACCCTATCTGTGGGGGCCAACGACTCGCCCCCAATAGTCAGAGATGGCGCCAACTGACTATATCGGGACGACGGAAACCACAGCCACTCGGTCTTGGATGGGTTGAGTCTGAGTTGTTCCTCCCCATCCAGATCCGTACGGCCTCCAGGCACCGGGACATCACCTCGAGGGCATCATTGGGGTGGTCTGGGGTGGAGATGTACAGCTGGGTGTCATCAGCGTACTGATGGTACTTCACCCCAAAACCACGGATGATCTCACCCAGTGGCGTCACATAAATGTTGAATAGAAGGGGCGAGAGGACCGATCCTTGTGGCACCCCACATATAAGGGGCCTCGGGGTCGACCTCTGCCCCCCTGTCAACACAGACTGCGACCGGTCAGAGAGAAAGGAGGAGAACTACTGTAGAACAGTGCCCCCCACCCCCAACCCTTCCAACCGGTGCAGCATGATATCATGATCGATGGTATCAAAAGCTGCTGAGAGGTCTAATAGGACCAGGACAGAGGAGCAACCCCTGTCCCGAGCCCTCCAGAGATCATCAACCAATGCGACCAATGCTGTCTCTGTGCTGTACCCGGGCCTGAAGCCCAACTGGAATGGATCTAGATAATTCGATTCATCCAGGTACTGAGGCAGTTGTCGTGCAACCACACTCTCAACAACCTTCGCAACAAAGCGAAGGTTGGAGACAGGACGATAATTTGCTAACACAGCTGGGTCCAGGGAGGGCTTCTTGAGGAGGGGCCTCACCACCGTTCTTTCAAGACGGTGGGAAAGACACCCTCACTCAAAGAAGCATTTATAATCTGGAGCCAGCCTTGCGTCACCTCCCGGGAGGCCAGTACCAACCAGGAGGGACACGGGTCCAATAAACATGTGGTCGCATTTAGTCTCTTCAGTATCCTGTCCACGCTTTCGGGAGTCACAGGATCAAACTCTTCCCAAATAATATTCTCAGGACCTGCCCTTGTCATCTCCTCTGGATCAATCCAGTCAGAGTCCAGCTGTTCCCGAATCTGAGCAATTTTGTCATACAGATATTGTACAAAATCCTCAGCTCTATCCTCCAAGGGGTCTTCCCGCGTCTCTTGATGGAGCAGAGAGCGGGTCACCCTAAACAGGGCGGCTGGGCAATTATCTGATGACGCAATAAGAGTAGAAAAGTAGTTACTCTTCTCTACTCTTATCGCCACTAGGTAATTCTTAATATGAGATCTTACCAGTGTTCGGTCGGATTCAGAACGACTAGCCCTCCAACTGCTCTCTAGGCGTCTTTTCCGGCGCTTCATCTCCCTCAGCTCCTCAGTATACCAAGGAGCCAAGTGAGACCGGCGCCGGGTCAGAGGCCGCAAAGGCACGACTCGGTCTAAAGCCTCAGCCGCTGCCCTATCCCAGGCGGCCACTAAATCCTCAGCCGAGTCCTGTGCCAGAACCTCAGGAAATGGCCCAAGCTCCATCTGGAATCTCTCAGGATCCATCAGGCGCCTGGGGCGGAACCACCTGGTCGGTTCCGCCTCCCTGCGGCGGGGTGTGGCAGTTCGAAGGTCCAGGCGAAGGAGGGAGTGATCTGACCATGACAAGGGTTCAATCACTATATCCCCTATCTCGAGATCACTCAACCACTGTCCAGAGACAAAAACAAGGTCCAGTGTGTGTCCCCCCATGTGAGTATAGCCATAAATTAACTGGGTCAGGTCCATAGCCGTCATGGAAGCCATGAACTCCCGAGCCACCTCAGACGTCTCGCCAACTGATGACAGGTTAAAATCCCCCATGACCATAAGCCTGGGAGTGTCAACAGCCACCGCGGCTATAACATCAAGTAGCTCAGGCAGGGCTGCTGCCACGTGGCAGGGAGCCAGGTACGTGACCAGCAAGCCCAACTGCACCCTATGACCCCACTTCACAAGGAGGGACTCACATCCAGCCGTCTGAGGAATAGTGGCCGCCCTCGGTCCAAGACCATTAATCTCTGCTCATCTTGGTATATAGATGTTGTTTAATCTATGTGCCTGTTAATGGCAGGTTTGTTAGAATGCCAGGTTCCAGGAATTGTCTAGGATTTAACAAGCTGTTCTAATACTTTAGGTGTCTCAAGCTGAAATTGCGGCTGATTCTAAAAGTGTTTTTAACAATTGTTGTAACTATGAATTTTGCCTTTGAGTAACATCTGGTAGATGATAGATGTCTCTTAATACAGAATATGTTAGAAATTCAGCTTCATTTATCAATTGATAAGGGTGGGGTCAAACGTATCAGTCTGGAGTCCATATGCCCCCAAAAGAGACCTATGTCCATCTCCCCACTCCAGCCCCGAAGTCTGTTGACTCTTATCTAGCACCAATTTGCCTTGACCATTAGTAGATCAGATTGTTGTGTATAGATTGCATGGAATAAACTCTCAGTGCTTTCAAACTCTATCCTGGCTCATGCTTTCCTGCGCTGGACACTTCTGTGTTTTACCACTAGCCATCTTTAAAATTAAAATTATATTTTATTGGCTGCATAGCTAATCTCTTAATTCATATTATGAAATAATAATATCTCCAATTTTTCTGAAATTACAGAAAACAATTTCAGAACAAAATTTCCTCAGTTTTTTCTGTCAAATTAATCTCGGGTTGCTTTCAAGTTACAATTAAAAAATTGTGGATACTTTTATTGTTATAACTGTTTTTGTTTTGAACCTAGGAAGCCGATTCCTTAACTACAGGAGCAGGAATCCCAATAGGAGACAAGCTGAATGTCCTGACCGTTGGTCCAAGAGGCCCACTCCTGGTTCAGGATGTGGTTTTCAGTGATGAGATGGCACACTTTGACCGGGAAAGGATTCCTGAGAGAGTTGTCCATGCCAAAGGAGCCGGTTAGTTTTTGAATTTGCATTGTGTCTCTGCCTCTTATGCTTTTAATCAATCTATTCAAGAATCTTTTTTTTATTCTCTGATGTTTACACAGGTAGTCCTTAACTTACAACAGTTCATGTACTGACTGTTTAAAGTTACAACAGCACTGAAAAAAGTGACTTATAACCAGTTTTCACACTTATGACCAGGGGTGAAATGCTCCTGGTTCGGACCGGATCGCCCGATCCGATAGCGATGGAGGTGGGTGGTTTGGAGCACCAGTAGCAAAAGTCCCTGCCCCTCCCCCCATGCCCAGCTGAGCCGCAAAATCATCAGAGGCTTTTTTTTTACTTTTAAAAGCCTTTTTTCTACAACCTCTTTGGCCGAAAAAATGCTTTTAAAAGTAAAAAAAAAAAAAAGCCTCTGATGATCGTGCGGCTCAGCTGGGATCATCAAAGGCTTTTAAAAGAAAAAAAACCCTTTTTTCTTTTAAATGCCTCTGATGATCCAAGCTGAGTTGCCTGATCGTCAGAGGCATTTAAAAGAAAAAAAGCCTCTGCCGATCAGGCATCTCAGCTGGGATCGTCAGAGCCTTTTGAAAGCATTTTTTTACAACCTCTTCGCCGAAGAGGTTGCAGAAAAAATGGTTTTAAAAGTAAAAAAAAAAAAATTGGCCACGCCCACACACCAAGCCACGCCCACAGAACCGGTAGTAACAAATTTTAGATTTCACCACTGCTTATGACCATTGTAGCATCCCTATGGTCATATGATCAAAATTCAGACACTTGGCAGTTGACTCATATTTATGACAGTTGCAGTGTCCTGGGATCATGTGATCCCCTTTTGTGAGTTTCTAACAAGCAAAGTCAATGGGGAAGCCAGATTCACTTCACAACTGTTTGTCTAATTTAAAAACTATCGTGATTCACTTAACAACTCTGGCAAGAAAGGTCATAAAATGGAGCCAACTCATTTAACAAATGTTTCACTTACCCTGTTTCCCCCAAAATAAGACATCCCCTGATAATAAATCCAATCTGGCTTTTGAGCGCATAGCAATAAGGCCAAGCGCTTATTTCAGGGTTCAAAAAAATATAAGACAGAGTCTTATTTTCTTGGAAACACGATAGTAACAGAAATTTTGGGCTCAATTGTGGTCATAAGTAATGAACTACCTGTATAGTAGTCTGAGAGGCAACTAATGATAATTAGTCATTGCAATATTTATTTTTGCTACTGATTTTCTTCTGAGTTTGAATTATCTATAATCTATCCATTTGTGAGAGTTTAAAGTTACGTTTTTATCTTGTTTTAATTTATGTTTGCTGGTTTTATTTTGCTAATTGATACAATTTAATAACATTTAGCTTCTTTTGTTTAAAAGATTGAAACATTAAAATTGTGGTTAATTAATCTTGTATGGCTCATAGATTTGTGAATAGAAATAACCAGAAAATATTAGAATCAGATTAAGCCTCTTTAATGTTGGAAAAAGAGATCTTGTTCTAACTTTTTTTCACTTTGTTTGTAATAGCACATTATTCATAAATCATGATTTATTCTGCTGAGTCCTTGCTTAATTGTATCATATGTACTATCATATAACATATATAAGAGCATATGTAATAAGCTGTTATTAACCTGCCGTAGTTTACTTGTCAACTTTCAGTTGACTCATAATATTTTCTCAGAATTTTTCAAGAAAATCAAGAAATATTGTATTGTCCAGAGGAAAAATTCTTTCATTTATTGCTCCAGAAATGTATTTATGATTCTGAGGTTCATATTGAGATAAGCATAGTTTCACTATGCATTTTTTAATATTTAATTTAGGTTCTGGGGTTTTTTTTTTGGCATGTAATACACTCTTTCTAAGTACATATCTAATCAAGAATGATAGGCTATAGGTAGAAATATTTAGAAATTACCATTGCTCAGTCTGTAAAAACCATTTGTATGCAATGGCTAAAATTTCATTTGCTTTACATTAGTGTGTGTGTGGGGGAAACAAGAAAAAAATAGTGAAAGTTGATTTATTCCTTTTTGTTAGCAGAATCCTTTGTTGAATCAGAGATTCTTCATTAAAAGGAGATGCTACATTTATAGTAACGATCAACATTTTTAAAAAAATCATAAGAATGTGTACATGTAAGTTCCTGAAATAATGCTTCTTCTACCATAAGTGAGATTCTTTCCAAATCTATCTACCTTGGAATAATCTTTTTAATTTTTAACAGGGTAACTCCTTTTTATTTTTCAGGAGCATTTGGCTTTTTTGAAGTGACACATGATATCACCACATATTGCAAGGCAAAAGTATTTGAGCACATAGGCAAAAGAACTCCAATGGTTATTCGATTTTCAACTGTTGGTAAGGTAACCATTTTGCAGACTTTCAGTGCATCATATTTAGTGTATTTGCTTCATATATAAAGGAGTTTCATTGTGTGTGTGTCTGTGTGTGTCTGTGTGGCATTTTAATCTATTTCAGTGGATGTTTATATGCTGTTTTTAATTGAAACTGGGCAATGTCATTTAATAAATAACACCTTGAGTATAGAATGTTATTAAATAGGCTACCGCAGGAAAGGAACAACACATGTATTGTTGAGCAAGTTTTATGAATACCCAAAATACAGGTACAGTATATTCTTTCTCTAAAGGATATTTATGTCTGCATGTATCTGAAAGACTAATTACATATAATTTATAACATTATTTGAAACAGTTTGTTTGAAATGGTTGTTTTTTAAATTTGTATAGCCCCTTGTTTTGTTTTATGTTTTTAATTGTTTTAATTTAGCATTATATTTTGTAAGCTGTCCAGAATCTGCTGAATGGGCATCTTATTTAAATTTAAATTTAAAAGAATGAAACCAAAGGTGTAAAATTAAAAAGTATTTCATCAGTGATTTTTCTGCATGTAGTTGGTGAACGTATTCTGTAAATTATTTGTGTTTAAAAGATAATTTGTAAATAATATTTCCATTTATTTAAGTCACTTCTTCCTAGCTTTCTGCTATTCCTCTGAACTTTATATTACTTCTGTGCAATTCTGTTTCTGCTCTTTATCTCTTAAATGTAAACCTTCTGTATTATAGATTCCTCAGTAAATCATTGAATTGACAATGTCGTTCAGGGTATTAGACTATGAGCATAGGATTTAATCATAGGATTTTTTTTTTAGCTGGAGAATCAGGCTCAGCTGATACAGTTCGTGACCCTCGAGGCTTTGCAATGAAGTTCTACACTGAAGATGGAAATTGGGATCTTGTAGGGAACAACACTCCCATTTTCTTCATTAGAGATGCAATGCTGGTAAATTGAAACATTATTAATATTTATGATTTGTGGGAGTCTAAAAAGTAAATAAAAAGAAGATTGTGTGTATCTAAAGCAACATCTTCTAACAAGAGCCGAGGTGGCGCAGTGGTTAGAGTGCAGTACTGCAGCTACTTCAGCTGACTGCTAGTTCAGCAGATCAGCGGATCAAATCTCACCGGCTCAAGGTTGACTCAGCCTTCCATCCTTCCGAGGTGGGTAAAATGAGGACCCAGATTGTTGGGGGCAATATGCTATTTAATATACTGTCTTTGGTGTAAGCCGCCCAGAGTCCTCGGAGAGTGGGCGGTATAGAAATATGACTAATAATAATAAGTGTCTTTTATGTTTCATAGGTTCTCTGTTGTTATCTTGATGGGTCTTCTATGCCATTTGAAAGTGTATAATAATAAAAATAAATATTCTATCTCAAATGTTCCAATTGCAGTGATGCCACATATGTGAGCACATTCAAACCATTAATTTAATGGCTCTGAAATTAACTCTAAATAAATATTCCTAACTTGGATTATTTCCCATTTAGATTCCTCTTGACGATTGTTCTACATTCAAAATGTTATTACATGGATTTTAAAGCTTCTAGACAGTGTTTAATGTCAGCCAAAATAGAAAATTGTCTATTGTTAAACTACTTGTTGCTGGATCAGTAGTATTCTCAAATTATAGATGTGATTCTTCAAAACATTTAATGGGGTGGTATGATACAATAGTATTTATTTTGCTAGGACCAAGCTTCATTTTAACTAATATTTTCACAAGAGTTCTATTAAAATGAGTATCTGACAGTAGAAGTTAACAAGCAGAAGCAATATTACAATCTTAATTATTGTACCTAAAAATGCAGTGGTTTGGTTCATTTTATTTTCATTTCTGATAATTTAATAATTGGAAGGAAATCCATAATATAGGTAATCCTCACTTAATGCCCACAATTGGAATGGGAATCTTGGTTGTGAAACAAAGTGATTGTTAAGCAATATGTGACCTGCCCATTGGGAGTGCTGCAATCTCAGCATCCCAATTGCAGACATTAAGCCATCTCTCAGGAGTTCCAGGTAAGGAGAGTGGAATGTTTTTTACAGACTCTGGGGTGGGCGGGGGCTAGTGTAGACTGCATACAAGTGTGGCTCCCCTTAGATACAAGCAGCATTTTCAGCCCCTGAATGAATAGATATTCGCAATCTGTTCCAGGCCTCCCCCACCCTGTAAGGCAGTCCACATTCTTTACTGCACCTTATTCCGTTGCTTCTCCATTCAGGAGTTGAACAATACTAGCAGGATTTTCAGTCCCTGAGCAGAGAGACATTGTTATGCAGTCTGCACCGGTCCTCCCAAGGCCTCCCCCACAGTCCTTCTTGCCTACTGTGCTACCTCTCTGTTCTGTGGCTATAAATCATCTGGGCTGAAAATCCTGCTTCAATTTTGGGTTGGATCTTTTTCAACAAGCCCTCAGAAACGAGAGGACATCCTCTTGTCTCTGATGGCTGGTTATAAACATTCCATGTTGCAAACGCTCCATGCCGAAATCCTTACATTTCAAGATATAAATTTTTCAGGAAGCCCCAAGAAAATAAAGGAAGTTCTCTTGACAGGTAGCAGCAGTGGCTTGCAACCTTCTCTACTAGCTTCCCCATTGTAATTCTGGGGAAGCTGACAGGGAACACTGCAAATGGCGATCACATGGTGTAGGGCAACCAATCATAAGTACAAACAGGTACCATATTACTATCAAGATCATGGGAGCACCGCAACAATCATAACTTTGGGCACGAGTCATAAGCCCTTTGTCAGTGAAGTTATAATTTCAAATGGTCACTATGCAAATGGTTGTTAAGCAAGGACTACCTGTAGATTTAACTTTAAGTGTATAACATTTTAATTCTTTGTTTTTGTACTCTGTTAGTTTCCATCTTTTATCCATACTCAAAAGAGGAATCCACAGACACATCTGAAAGACCCAAACATGGCATGGGACTTCTGGAGTCTTTGCCCTGAATCTTTGCACCAGGTAAGATTTTACCCCCTTTTAGTCTGTTTCTTTTTTTAAAAATAATTTTTATTAAACATTTTTTAAAAAAACAAAAAAGAATCTTTATTATTATTATTAATTATTATTATTATTATTAATGAGATTTATATGCCTCCCTATCTCCAGCCGGACTCAGGGCGGCTCACAACAGTTAAGAAACATCTAATAAAAAGTTAAAAAATTGAATCCAAATCTCATAATTTAATAGTTAAAAGTACAATTAAGACTAACAAGTTAAAATTAATCTAGAATTAATTTTTTTTAATTTTAAAATTAACAATTTTTTCTTTCCAACAATTTCACATCGGTAAAACATTTCTTACTTATCCATTTTTTCTCCCTTATTTCAATGTATCCTTTATACATATAATTCTAATAATAATTTATTTACATATATACATATAAATAACAGTGTACACAATTTCACTTCCACAATCTGCAATTTTTCTGTTTCCTCTTATTTGTTATTACATTTCTACTCCTATATCTTCCTTATTTGATCTTTCCTTGCCTTCTATCTCTCTCCTCTAACCATAAATACCATTTCTCCCACACTATATAATATTATGTTTCCTCTTTTTCTTGTATCTCCTTTGTAAGTTTGTTCATTTCTGCACATTCCAAAACTTTTCTTATCAAATTATCTTTGGTTGGTATAATATTGTCCCTTTTAATCCCTCTATTCTTCATCTTGAGCTCAGAGGAAATGACACAGACTAGGAGATACAAATTAAAAACTTGATTCTTATTATGCTTCTATATTAAATTATATTTTTAATCATAGAAAAAGTTCTAAAGAGAGAAGAGAATGGGGTTTAGTTTCTATGGTATCTTCATTTTTTAAGATAAAAGCCCAAAAGCTGCACTCAGCCATTTCTTGTTCTAGTTCCACTCTTGTAAACATAAAGGGAAGGAGAGAAAAATAGGGTAGTGTCTAGAATTTCTTGAATTCATATATTTGTTTTTGCCAGTAGAAATATGAATATAGAAATATGCATACAGTGTGTATAAAAGCCATAAATTATGGTGCAGAACAATGTTATTTATCTGTTGTTACCTTATATTTGCAAAATCAATAAAAATTTCATAACATATAATGAGCAACTAAAAATATTAAATAATAATAATAATGCTAACCCAGTTTAAGACTAATTTTTTAAAGAAAAACTCCAGACTGCTTTCAAAACTTGCTTTAGACTTATAAGAAACTATCCATCTTTCCCCATGGAAAGATTTGCAGAATCTGTGTTACCTTTATATTGTTGTAGTTAGAATGTTTAATTATGGGAATTTGTAATAGAATAGCAGTAGCTCTTAGACTTATACTGCTCCAAAGTGCTTTACAGCATTCTCTGAGCATTTTACAAATGTCAGCATATTGCTCCAACAACCTGGATCCTCATTTTACTACATACTACGGTCAGGATAGAACTCCTGGCAGAGTTAGCCTGCAGTACTGTATTCTCACCTGTATTCTAACCACTGTGTTACCACACAGTGTTAGAATGCAGTACTGCAGTAGTAAATGCTCAGTAACATAAGCTAATATTTGAAATACTGAGTTTCACACAGGCAACTCCAATTCTTTTATTTCCAGGCTGGAAAATAATTTTGGATGTTCTGAGACAGCATTAGATTTATTGGGAAGATATTGGAGATGTTTTTATTTGATTGTTGTTGTTGTTGTTAGTCGCAAAGTTGTGTTTGACCCATTGCGACCCTATGGACAACGTTCCTCTAGGCCTTCTGTCCTCTACCATCCTCTGAAGTCCATTTAAGCTCACGCCAACTGCTTCAGTGATTCCATCCAGCCGCCTCATTCTCTGTTGTCCCCTTCTTCTTTTGCCCTCAATCTTTCCCAGCATTAGGCTCTTCTCCATTGAGTCCTTCCTTCTCATTAGGTGGCCAGAGTATTTGAGCTTCATCTTCAGGATCTGGCCGCCTAAAGAGCAGTCAGGGTTGATCTCCTCTAGGACTGACCGGTTTGATCGCCTTGCAGTCCAAGGGATTCACAGGAGTTTTCTCCAGCACCATAATTCAAAGGCCTCAATTCTTTTCCTACTCTTTTTATTTGATTAATTCCTAAATTAAGTTTAATCATTTGTTGCACACAGTCCAGAGATGTTCCTTAGAAATTGTTCTTCAATTGTAGATATATTACTTATTGTGTAGCTCTTTCTCCTACACCAATTTACCAAAAGAACAATATAAATACAAAGACAGTACAAATACATCAAATAAAATTATCATGATAAAACCAACAATTTTTAAAATCAGTAATTACAGAAATTAAAATGATGGTTTGTTTTAAGAAAAAAAAAAGACTGAGAAACAGTGTTATTAAAAACACTGTTGGACTTGTTCTGAGTAGTTATTCCATAAATATTTTCAGTGAAGTGAAGTGGTATATCTTCAATTGATTTCTATAAAAAGCTTGCAACTGAACACTCCTCAGGAGTAAGAACCATGTTTTATATTTATATTTGTTTTTAAATCTCACCTTTATTATTTTTATAAATACCTCAAGGTGACAACCATACCAAATAGTCCTTCTTCCTACTTTCCTCACAACAACAGCCCTTGTTTGCTGTTGCCTCTTTCCTAGGGCTGAGAAATAGTGACTGGCCCAAGGTTACCTAGCTGGCTTTGTGCATAAGGTACGGCAAGAACTCACATTCTCCTGGTGACTTAATCATTATACCACACTGCATCCTGTGTGTAACTTTTACTTAACAGTATAACAGCCTAACTTTCTCCCTCTTTTTAAACATTTTTAATATTTTTAAAATTTTTTTTAATATTTTTAATATTCAAAGTTTAAATTTGTTTTAAATTGATTGGGGTTTTAAATCTGTCTGGGCCAAACTATTTAATTCGATTTTATCTCTGCTTTTTAAATTTTGTATGTATGTATTTTATTGTTGGCTGTTCACCGCCCTGAGTCCTTCGGGAGTAGGGCGGTATATAAATCAAATAAAAGTAAAGTAAAGTAAAGTATATATGATTGTTTCTTCCCTTAATATGTTGCTAACTGGCCCAGACACCATTTTTTCTCTGAAACATGAGTGTATGAAAGGAAGCATTCTCTACACGGAGCATAATTATTCTTGTTTCTCGAATGAATGTCCTGAAACTGCAATACAACATTATAGATATTGAGTAGGGCTGGATGAGAATATGCATGAAATACAATTGGAAAATACCTTTGTGCGGAAGGAGACAGTTGTTCAATGGAATCTGTCCTCGATGTTCTCATTAAAGATGTCTATGTATGTTGTTTTGGCTCATGTAGGTATCATTCATGTTCAGCGATCGTGGCATTCCAGATGGGCACCGTCACATGAATGGCTATGGGTCACATACTTTTAAGCTAGTCAATGCTTACGGCAATGCAGTATACTGCAAATTTCATGCAAAGGTAATTATGGCCTACTGTTACTATTTTCTCTTCTATGTTGAGCCGTCAAACGTCTGCCCTGACTGCTCCTTCTGATAATGTATCTTATTTCTTTCTATCTGTATTGACTACTATACACTACTAGCACTAAATTGCTAGGCAAAGCCACTTGCATTCATATCCATTCCTATTTTTAAATAATAACAATATTACTTTTAGCAAAAATCTTTTATTTTCCTTCAAAGCTCATGATTTAATTAGGGCATCGGTCGGAACCCTGACAGTTGGAAAATTTTACTCCTTCCATCCATAATACTGTTTTCCCTGCATATAATTTCACAATATATCCTTGGGCCTAGGTTTGTTTCTTGTATAGCAACTTTATAAACTTTCTCTTACAGCACATTTACATTTTTAATGCAGATTGCTGTTACTGGGTTGAGGCGTGCATTTTTAAAAAATAATCTTGTAGTTCCTTAATTCGGAATAGAGTCTGGGTGACTGGATGGAGCTAAGCATTTACTGATTGGATGCCCTTCCTGATTCCTATTTGAAGTTGGCAGCAGATTTATTTTTTTTATATGCTAAGAGAGAGACATCTGCCATTACCCAGGATTGTCACTGAACTCTCAACATTCTGAGTGGTGGGTGAGAATCTTCACCACTAGGCCATCACCTCGTTTGTGATGACCTAGTGGGTAACGCAGTGGTGAAATGTAAAATTTGTTACTACCGGTTCTGTGGGCGTGGCTTGGTGGGGGATAATGTGACTGGGTGGGCGTGGCCAACTTTTTTTTTTACTTTTAAAGGCATTTTTTCTACAACCTTAAGAGGTTGCAGAAAAAATGCTTTTAGAAGCCTCTGATGATCAGGCAACTCAGCTGGGATCGCCAGAGGCTTTTAAAGGCATTTTTTTTCTACAATCTTGGGCCGAAGAGGTTGCAGAAAAAAATGCTTTTAGAAGCCTCTGATGATCAGGCAACTGAGCTGGGATCACCAGAGGTTTTTAAAGGCATTTTTAAAGGCAGAAAAAAATGCTTTTAGAAGCCTCTGATGATCCCAGCTGAGCTGCGCGATCATCAGAGGCTTTTTTTTTTTACTTTTAAAAGCTTTTTTTCGGCCAAAGAGGTTGCAGAAAAAAATGCTTTTAAAAGTAAAAAAAAAAACAGCCTCTGATACTCGCGTGGCTCAGCTGGGCATGGGGGGGGGGAAGGGATTTTTGCTACCAGTTCTCCAAACCACCCGCCGCCATCACTACCAGATTGGACGATCCGGGCCAAACCGGGAGCATTTCACCCCCGGGGTAACGGTATATATTAAGAAAAACTATTTATATATTTAGTAATTGTTGGTAGCTAATTTTTCTCTTTCCATCCATAGTGTTGTATACATAATTTCACAATATATATTTGTACATAGATTTATAATTACATTTAGTAATTTTTGGTAACAAATTGCTAATTAACATAGCATTTCAATATTTTTAGACTGATCAAGGAATTAAAAACCTTTCTGTCAAAGATGCAGAAAGACTGGCTTCTGAAGATCCGGATTATGGCCTGCGTGATCTTTACAATGCAATTGCTAATGGAAACTTCCCCTCTTGGACTTTCTACATTCAAGTTATGACATTTGAACAAGCTGAATGGTTTCCATTTAATCCTTTTGATGTAACAAAGGTGAGTATATTTTTGTGACCTTTTGTCCAGTGTACAGCACAGAGTAGAAAAGGTACATTTCTATATCTTGCAAACTTAAGCTGGATATAGTAAAACATCTTGGTCATATATTCTAGGTTTGGCCTCACAAAGATTATCCTCTCATTCCTGTGGGAAGAATTATATTAAACCAAAATCCTGTCAATTATTTTACTGAAGTGGAACAATTGGCCTTTGATCCAAGCAACATGCCTCCAGGAATTGAACCTAGCCCTGATAAAATGTTACAGGTAACCAGAATAGATTTTTTTTCCTATTAGTTGCATTGTGAGACTAGGCAACTCGGTCTCTTAATCAGGTAACTTTTACAATAATGAAAACATGTTAACATCAATCTGTTTGGTATTAGAATTTTTTTCTTTGTTCCATGCTTTTCAGTTCTCACCTCTGAATGTTAAAACAATTGTAAAAAGTACACCATTCATTATTTATGTCTTAAGCTCTGGAAGAAGTTGACACAAGGAAGTTATAAGTTATATTTGGTTATAAGACGCCCATTCTAGATATAGTTATGAAAGATTGTAAATTTGTTATTTAATTACATCATTAATTTGAGGACTTCTTAGATTATAAATTACTTAAGAAAGAAAAGAAAGAGTCTGAGGGATACTAAGAAAGCATCAAAGTCATCGTTCTACTTTTGTTGCCACTTTCTGCTATATTTAACAGATATCTTTGATCTGAATCTACAGGTTTGTTTCTGGGCCATGTTCTTGGGTCCTCTGAAATCAAGACTTTTCCCTCCTGTGGAGTAGGACCAGCAATAGTCTTTCAAAAGCAGTGATGATACAGGCAGTGATGAGAAAAACCTAGGGAAAAGCTGCCTGCTTCTTCACTTTTACCCCCATGATATATTTTTCTAGGGTCGTCTTTTCTCGTATCGAGATACCCACGGACATCGTCTGGGACCCAACTACCTTCAAATTCCTGTAAATTGTCCATACCGAACTAGGGTGGCCAATTACCAGAGAGATGGATTTATGTGCATTTCTGATAACCAGGGTAAATCTGAAAATAACATTTGGGAGCTAGGTTATGCCAGTAATTTAGAGTAACTTTTGCAAGTGCCTTTTCTTCATTGACAACTCGGCTTAACTATTTAAACCATATAAACTGATAGCTATTTTCTTCTTTTCTATTTTATGTTATCTTATCAATTTCTCCCTCATTTTTATGATATGGGCTTGTAAAGAGGTTTAGATTCGGATGTGGTATTATGCCTCATTCAATATGTCCAGCAGACTAACTCTCTGCTCTACACATATATACATAGCTATAACACTTAGACTTGAATACCATTGTCCTTTCAGCACTCTCTGAACAGTTTATAGAGTCAGCATATTATCCCCAACAATCTGGGTTCTCATTTTACTGGCTTTGGAAGGATGGAAGGCTGAGTCAACCTTGAGCCGATCAGGATCAAACTCCAGGCTATCGGCAGAGTTTGCTTGCAATACTGCATACTAATCACTGTGCCACCAGAGCTCTTTGTGTATATACACAAAGCACATATTGTCATGGCCCCTTCGGAGCCTGGTTCAGAGTAATAGTAGTTGGAACTGGGATTGTTTGATAGGGATGGCACATCTCCCTTGGCATGTTTGGGGGGGCCAGGGGCTGAGAACAATGTTGTCCCAGCCCCTCAAACATTGGGGGAAATGGTCGACCAGAGAGAGAGCTGCCTGCCTGCTTGCACAGACATGGGAAGATCGGCTGCTGACAGGCAGTCATGCTGATAGGCAGCAGATCTCATCTGATGAGGAACATTTGCCTCCTCCACTTGATCCAAGGGCAAGGAGAGCGGAGTGCAGGCAAGTCCAGAGATGGACTGCAAGGTTTTTTAAATTTAATTTAAAAGTGCAAGGTTACTTGGGAGGAAATTGCCCCACCCCACCTCACAAGGAACACTTGGAGTGGAGTAACTGAAGGAGAAGCCATGGGGAGTTTGCTTTGGTGCATCAACTCGTGCATGTTGTGGTTTGCCTTGTCTTGCTTGGAAGATTGCTCTTTGCCTTTTGTTTTGGATCTAGCCCTTCTCTTGTGGACTGCTTTTGGCCTTTGCTTCACTGTGCCTTTGGAACTGCTTCTTGCCTTGGATTTTTTCTTTGCTCTGAGGACTGCCATTGTCTTGTGCCTGGACTCTACCTTATGGACTGGATTTGGAACCCTGGACCTTGCCCTGTGAGCATGCTCCTACTCTCTGGGCTTTATTTATACTATAGGGGCTGTTGTTTGTGGGATTGAGAGTGGCTGCCTTCGGGGTAGCGTGGGGGTGGAGACTTAGTAGTCATTGGAGGGCCATTTGCTGGAACATTTGAGAGAAATAAAGGACTCTCAAGAGGCCTGCTTTGCCTTGACCACCAGGGTCATAACATATATTTTGTGTACACACAAATAACAGTTCATGGAAAGCTAGTATGCTGCAAAGAAAACAGTGTTGGGTTTTTTCCCAACACTGCTTTTACACTCTATATAGGCTCTTGAAACATGTTTTGTGATCATCCTTAAGACAACCATTTTGCCAAATTTCTGAGTTATGCTCTCAAAATTTCAAATGTGTCTATTGTTTCAAGAAGGTTGGGGACTTCTGAAGTATACTAGAATATAGATAGTTTGGTTAAGCATATTATATAAACTTCAGAATCTGATTTCTGCACTCTGCCAAAGGGAGTCCTGCAGATGGCAGCAGCTTGCAAACTTCCCTGCTGGTTTCCCCATTGACCTTCTGGGGAAACCAGCAGAGTATTGCAAATGGTGATCACATGATTGGCAACTATTTATTAGCTTGGCCACTATTTGTTAGGGTGAACAGGTTGCCAAGCACCCAGATCGAGATAACAGGATGGTGCAGGTGGCACAACATTTTACAGTGGTTGAAAGTCTTCGTAGGCTGTAAAACACCAGTTCCAAAGCCGTTGTAATTTTAACAGATGTTAAAATTTAACAGATGTTAAACAACCAGTTGTAAATTGAGGGCTGACTATCAAAGCAGTAACTTTTTAAAAGAAAGTTCTGAGATGTCAAGCTTATCCTAGAGTTGAAATACAAGAATGTGATCTCAGGCAATAATTCAAAAATTACATGATGAAAAAGCTTTTGGCAGGTTACAGTCCAGGGTTGGTAGGGCAGTGACCCAAAATAGGTAAGTGTGGATATGTGTAATGCAATGATGGTGAAAAAAATTCTCTCTCTCTCTCTCTCTCTCCCTCCCTCCCTCCCTCCCTCCCTCCCTCCCTCCCTCTCATCCATCCATCCACATGTGAACGGACTCACACATATAGACACATGCACATTCTGGGTGAGCAGAGTCTGTGGGTACTGAAGTTTACAAACTATAGGCTTTCACTGCAATTATTATGTGCTTTTCATCTCAAGTGTTATATAACTGAAACGAGGTTGTATATCAAAGGCAAAGAACTTTAGAAATGGTTTCAGGGCCTACAGCCTCCCCACCTCTGATTAGCACAATATGTGTCCATTGATGTTTACCCCACAAATGATTCCAAAAACAAGCCAAAAGTTAGCATAATAAATGAATGCATTATTTTTATTACTACTGAAGCAAATTAATAGACCCACAATACTACAATTTTTACAATACAGTCATTGCAATATAGCTGTGAATCAATTAACGTTGCAAATATATGTGGGTTAATTTCACCTTCAGGGTTTTTTTCTTACGTTGTCAAGATAATTACAGGAACAGAGAATCAAAGCCCTAAATAGTTTTTTTGTTTGTTTGTTTTGGGAATTGGAAGCAACTAAGAATAGACTTAGCCCGAAGGAATTCAAGTCTCTGAAAAGGGATTGTAGAAATGCCATTAGCTTGCAAAAACAAATTTTTGGTTGTAAGACATAGTGGTGTGCTTGCAGAGCTGATACTCTTTGCTGCTTCTGTCCTGTTTCTAATGCATTGTAATTTTTTTCCGTAGGTGGTGCTCCAAACTATTACCCAAACAGCTTTACTGGCCCTGAGGAACAACCCGCTCTGAAGGAGAGCTGCGTATTTATCTCAGGCGATGTACAACGTTTTAATAGTTCAGTTGAGGATAACGTCTCTCAAGTAAATAAAGTAGAAATGCCCTGTTACAACTTACAACTATTCATTTAGTGACAATTCAAAGTTACTTTTGACCATTTTGCATACTTATGTTAAGGTTGCAGCATCATCATAACCATGTAATCAACATTTGGATGCTTGACAACTGGTTCATAATTACAGCTGCGGTGTCCCTGGATCATGTGATCAGCTGCAGTGTCCCTGGGTCATGTGATCAACTTTTGCAACCTTCAGACAGACAAAGACAATGGGGAAGGCAGATTCCCTTAACAACTTTGTTCCTAGCTTAACAAGTGCAGTGATTCGTTTAACAAATATGGCAAGAAAGGTCATAAAATGGGGCAAAACTCACTTAACAACTGTCTCACTTAGCAACATAAATTTTGGGCTCAACTGTGGTCATAAATTGAGGACTACTTGTGTTCTGGAAATAAACTGTTGGAAATGAACTGTCTCTGTAAGGGCACTTTATTTTTCTCTCTTTTTGTTAGCAAGGTAAATTTATCATCAACATTCCCTTTGTACGTCTTCCAAGCATCTAATTTAAAACAAAAAATTGAGAGCAGTTGCTTGATATAATTCTATCCTCAAGTAATTAAGCTTTGGCTTCCTATTTGCTCTCAACTTTTGTTACTCAATTTTCTCCACATGTATAAAAGGGACATTATTCGGTCTCTTGGAGTCAGTCCTCTATTTTCCTGGTTTGGCCAAAATTACTATAAGGTGCCAGTCCTCTATACTGCAGATCATTCAAAAATATTCCCTTCCCCCTTTTTATAAAAAAAATAATATTTGGAAGTAGTCCTTGACTTATAAACACAATTGGGACTGGATTTACAGTCGTAAGTCAAGGCACTCTCATGAATGGACCAGATTTTACAGCATTTTGGTGGCAGTCATTAAGCAAATCACTGTGGTCATTAAATGAATTCACACTTAAGTAAACCCATTTTTTTAAATGAGTGGATTTTTTGCCAGTAACTAGGAAACACTGTCACAAATCACGACCGTGAGATGACGTAACCAGTCATAAAGGCAAGATGGTTGCCAACAGTGGTGGGTTGCTACTGGTTTGCACTGGATCGGGAGAACCGGTAGCAGCGGTGGCGGGAGGCTCCGCCCACCCACCCAGATGCTTCTGCATATGCACAGAAGCTTCTGCGCATGTGCAGAAGCACCACACGCGCATGCGTGAACCGGTAGTGATGGGATTTGGAACCCGCCCATGGTTGCCAAGATTCTAAGATGCAGTCATGTGATTGTGGTGGAGATGCGGTATGACACTTCCTGATACGGGCTCAAAGCACCTGTTCTGTGCCTGATATAATTTTAAAAGATTGTTAAATGACCGCTTGTACATTGACTACTATTTGTTCTGTCAATAATGCCTTGAAGGAAAATTAGGGAATATCTGAGGAGGTAGGAGGTTAAGCTGCTTGATCCAGATGTGGCTCTGAGAGCTGCTTTGGCTAAAGAGGCAGTCAGTTGTTAGTGCATTGTTTATAACATATGAATGGGGGTGGGGGTGCGGAGTTAAAAGAAGGAAGAACTTTTCACATTTTAAACAGCAGAGAGAATTCCATGATAATTGTAAATAGCCATCAGTTTATTCTCATTTATTTAATAGCTGAGGTTGATACAATTCATGAAATTGGAATTGTAGAAGATTTCTATTAGGTCTGCAGAAGATATATGTATAACGATTGCTTTCACTATTTATTGAAAGGTACGGGATTTCTTTGTCAAAGTATTGAATGAGGAAGAGCGCATGAGGCTTTGTGAGAACATTGCCAACCATCTTAAGAATGCTCAGCTTTTCATCCAGAGGAGAACTGTAAGTACCAATGTAATACATCACAAGGTTGTGCAGAGATTCCAATTTGAGACGCTTTGGATTTTGGAGCATGCAGGACACACAGATATCATCTGTTGATAATTCTTTAAAGCAGCTGTGTCTTTTCTTGGTCTCACACATCTGCCGGCATACAATTCTGGATAAAGGCTTTTGATAGTCCTTGCTTAATGGATGAAGGCTTTTGATAGTCCTTGCTTAACGGATAGAAGCTTTTGATAATGACCACTCGTTTAATTATTGTTCAAAGTTATACAGTGCAGAAAAAAGTGACATATGACTTGTCTTCAGACTTATGACACCTCAGCATCCCTGGAATCACATGACTAGGATCTGGGACCTTGGCAGGTGCAGCATCCTACAGTCATATGATCACCATTTGCAATCTTCTCCGATGTTCTGACAAACAGAGTCAGCAGAGAAGCTGGCAGGAGGTCATAAATCATGGTTGTGTGATGTCTTGCTTAATGAGCATAGATAATTTGCTGAACAACCATGGAAAAAAGATTGTAAAATTGAGTGCCGTCATATGAAAACTCAGTTAACATCTGTACTGTTTTATGATGAATTTTCTGGTCCCATTATTGTGATCATAAGTCAAGGACACTCTTTCACTCTCACTCTCATTCTGTCTCTGTCGTCTCTGTCTCATTCTCTCTCTCTCTCTCTCTCTTCACACACGTGTGTTTATAGTATTAGTTAACTATATATAACTATATATAACTTATAACTAAGTTATATCTTTTCAGTTTAGTGTTATGGATTATGGAGTTATGCATGCTCTATAGCAGGGGTGTCAAACTCGCAGTCCACAGCCTTGATGCATCATGCACTGGCCACGCCCATGCCCGGTTTAGCAAAGGGGGAAAAAAGTCATGATACATCATGTGACAACACTGTGACAACACATTTTACACCCCTGCTCTACAGTATCATATTTCTTTAAATACGGATAGTTGTTGAGTTCATTTTCTTTTAAGTATAGATATTTCTTGTACTCTGTTAGATATTGTGTGTTCCAGAAGGAAAATACTTGGAAAGCATGTTGTTGAAAAATCTATGTTGATTTTTATGAAATCCAGTGTGCTTTTTCCACTTAAGTCTTGGGTCAGGCAATCCATGAGTAGCCCAGAGAATGCCTCTGATTTGCCAGTTTCTTTTCCTAGAAAAATTTGTGGTAGTGAACCTTATGCTTGGTGATACCAAACTGTAAAGATCCTTAATTTGTGAACTGCAGATAATCGGTCAGCGATTTTTTAAGGTGAACCTTCTTGTCCTGGGGAAGGAGATACAAAGGTCCCCCTGAAAGGGTGTGCTGAGGAATTTGCTGATTTTTTGGAATACAAAATTTATCGGCTTTATTTCCAGTTAGATGCTGGTGTGGTTGCCGGTCTAGTAGGGACACCTGAGGCAGGTTCTTGCCCTGGGAACAGTTTAACCCTACTACTCCTGAGGGAGTGCACAGGAACCTAGGGAGTATGAGTGCAAGTATCTGTATTTTAGACCCATCCTGGCTTGTGAAAGTTTCTCGGGAATTGACATGCGGGTGGGTTCTGGTGGTGATTAATACTTCCCTGGGGGGGGGGGGGTTGTGCCCCAGCATTTTAAGGAGGCTGTGGTCTGCCCTCTTTTTAAGAAGCCATCACTAAATTCCACTGTGTTGGATAATTTCCAACCTGTCTCCAAGCATCCCTTTTCAGGAAAGGTCTAGAGATTCCTGGATGAAATGGAATGTCTAGATCCTTTCCAATCAGGGTTCAGGCCTGGATATGGGATGGAAATGGCATTGGTCATGTTTTTTGATGATTTCTGGTGGGAGCAGGATGGGGATAATGTAAGGTGCATTGTGCTCAATTAAAGTTTTCTTCTGAATAATCCTTACAATTGTTCTGTTGGAGCCTTTTCAACATTTTAATTTGAAAATTAATAAAAATGTAAGTTGTTAAGTTTCCAGTCAAGATTAATGTTAGTGTTGAATATATTTCATTTTGTAGAAGAATAAAGACCTTATGATAAATAATTTTAAAATTAGATTTAGATATGTTTAGTTTTTACAAGTCTATGCGTATTTATCCATATAGTATGGCTGTAATATCATTATTATTCTTATTATCTCCTTCACTACCCCCTATTATTGGTATGATGATGATGACAATTCTGTTGCTTTGCATGTACACTGAGAACTTCATTGGAGACAAATTCCTTGTGTGTCTAATCTCACACAAATAAAATTCTATTCTATTCTATTCTATTCTATTCTATTCTATTCTATTCTATTCTATTCTATATAACTTTCAGCTTTTCAATTGAAAAATAGTACTTTTGTCATATCAGTAGTTTAGTAAGTACACTCCTGGTGTGTTGAAATTTCAGATATCGGTGCCTATAGCAATTGACTTGTCCTCATCAGTACAGGAATTATAAAAGTTGACCTCAACTTTTTTTTTTTGCCAATTTAGGTGAAAAACTTTACTGATGTTCATCCTGATTATGGTGCAGGCATTCAAGCCTATCTGGATAAACACAATGCTGAAGGAAAAATAAAGGTAAGAAAACATTATCAATTCAGATTGCTGTAGAAAGTAAGTAAAGAATAAGCAATTTGAAAATAGATTAAGGCAGAGATGCCACAAATGGCTGTGGACAGGCTTAGAGGAGGAATGAGAAGAGCTTGAAAAACTCTTATGTTTTTCTATATAACATACAATATCTGGAATTCAATTTTAACAAGGGATATTAAAATATTCCATTTCAGTGGAATTACAATAGTATCTATAAATATTAGTATCACTATGGTTTTTGTCCTTATACAGATATACAAGTATAAAGGAGTAGTAAAGAAAGGAATCTGTTAGTATTTCATGTATATAACTGTATATAAAGAAAGGTGTGCATATATAACTGTCTTTAAAATAAATTATGTATTTTATATTAAGACATACTAATTGTTTTTTTAATTATGGTTTCTAGGATTAAGTTCATACATAATACACAAACTTCATTCACTGGAAAGGAGAAATCTTATCTGTAAATGGCATGATCTATCATTAGCAGTCACATTGCAACTGTTTATCTGAAATCCCTCAATCTGGAAAATGAGCTATGAAAAGCTTTACATGTAATGGAATTACCTGCTGTTATTCTGTTAACTGCAGTACATAACCAAGTGTGATTCTGACTATAAAAACAATTTGAATTCACCATATAGATTGTTAATGCTGAATACAACCTGGCAATACATTTGAAATACATTAGAATAATAACTTTTGGTTTATTTTTGTGTATTAACATGTTTTATTATTGTAATCCTGCATTTATTTAGCAAAAGAATATACATTGTTATGATTGATACCTTTTATTGGCAGTGCTGGCTTTTGTATTGCATATAACAAATATTTTTCAAATCTCCACGTAGTACATTTAAAAACTATTGTAACATATTTGAAGGAGAATTATGTTTAAATGTGAAACTTACTTGTACTATGAAAGCTTTATATATAATGGTATTATGTTCTTATCTGTTAGCAGCAATACAAAAGCATTCCAATTTGAAGATCTTTTTTTAAAAAAAACTATAGATAATTTAGGCTGAATGTGTGTTGACAATAATTCTGAAATGGCATGGTTGAAATATTAGTGCAACAATTGTGTTATTTTTGCGTAATACTCAAAACATGATTTCTATTCATGTAAAAAATCTCCATTTATAAAAGTAAGACCACACCTGGAATTTACTATGACCAATTTTGGTCACCATACTACAAAAAAGATGTTGAGATTTGGAAAAAGTTCAGAGAAGTGCAACTAAGATGATCAAAGGCCTGGAGACTAAAACATATGAAGAACGGCTGCAGGATTTGAGTTTGGTTAGTCTAAAGAAAAGAAGAATTAGGGGTAACATGATAAGCAGTATTTCAGTACATGAGGGGCTGCCACAAAGAAGAGAGGGTCAAATTATTCTCCAAAGCACCGATAGACAGGACAAAAAACAATGGTTGGAAACTAATCAAAGAGAGAAGCAACCTAGAATTAAGGAGAAACTTCCTAACAGTGAAGACACTTAACCAGTGGAACAGCTTGCCTCCAAAAATTGTGAGCGCTCCATCACTCGAGGTTTTTAAGAAGAGTCTAGAGTCTATTATCTGAAATAGTATAGGTTCTTCTGCCTGAGCAGGTGCTGGACTAGAAGACTTCCAAGATCCCTTCCAGTTCATTCATTTTTCATTTATTCACTGACAGAATATATATGCATACACACACCCATACATGCTGTATATACATACACACATTTATATCTGTTGTTGGTAATGCTGATATTTTTTTTATTTAATTAATCAAATTTATATAGCTACCCATCTCACCAAAGATGCTTTTGGATGTCACACCATAAATGGGTAAAACCACATTATAAAAGCCACAGATGCAAAAATATATAAATGGTAGATAATATAAAAACAGGCATACAAACCCTAGACAAAGAGAGAGTAAAATAAAACTAGCTACCTCAGGAATGGAGCAATTTTAGCAAGTCTTTAATTCCCTGAGAACCCCAGACCTGATACTATAAAAGGTTGCGAGAGCCTTGTGGAATATCAAAAGGATGAAAGTAACAATTTTGCAGTAAAGAATATTCCATAAAATGAAGGAAACGCCCCTCCCCCCATGCTGATGGTACCTGTAGCATGCCTACTCTGGCAAAATGGGAAAGACTAGGGAAAGGCATTGTCTGAATAGCCCAGTTACATGCCATGAAGGGCTTTATAGGTCAAAAACAGCATCTGCAGTTGAATTGGACTGGAAGCAATCTGACAACCAATGCAACTCACAGAGCAAAGATATAACATGCACTATTCTAAGAGCACACATAACTGCTCACGCCACTATTTTTTGTACAAGCTGAAACTTTTGATATTCTTCAAGAGCAGCCCCATATAGAATTCATTGCAGTAATCCAATCTGTAGGTGAGTTGAGCATAAGTGACTAACTGTGAGCAGTGTCTGCTGATCCAGGAACAGGTGCAATTGGCACACAACACAAAGCTGTGCAAAGTTTCTCCCAGCCAAGACTGCCACCTGCTCATTGAGGAAGAGTTGTGAGTCTAGGAGGACCTCCAAGTTGTGTACTGGGTCTTTCTTTGGACAGTTAATCCCATCCAGCACTAAAGATGGCATTGTCCTGGAAACCATTGGGCCCCAAAATCCAGAGCCATTGAGAGTCAAAATCAGCCACTCAGACATTTTAGTAGTGTAACAAGTAAATGAAATAATATTATATAATTACTACAATTAGAGCAATTTTAAATAAAGATACACTGTGTATGAATCTGTGAATGAAAACCTCCATTCATACTGTACACTTAAGAATGATTAAACAATGGATTATGCTAATTGCAAATTCTCCTTGTTCTTGGGTTTCTTTTGTTGGTTCAAGATGGATGACAACAGCAGACTTTTGAAACAATAAAACTGGAATGTTTTTACAATGCTTATTCTACAATAAAATTCTCATAAATGTCTTAATGCCTCAATTCTCTTTTAATATTCTGCTAATCTACTAATCATATATTTGCTTTTCTGTTATACTCTAAAATGGATGAGAGTGTTCACTCATGTTCTCAATGCATCACTTTTTGAGAGCCACAAGAGTGTGTGAGTGAGAGATAGATAGATAGAGAAATGAATATCGGTCTATAGTGAGGATAAAAAATAAATTGAGTTCTGTTACAAATGAGCAGGTTTGGAATGTTCTTTTTCTGATAATGCATTTTTGGAGACCCATATAACTCCTACCCTAACCCTCTATAATTTTATCATTTTAGAATGGAGTTTTGGCAATTATATGACTAAAACTCAGCAGTATATTCCGAGAGGGCTCCATGGGATTCAGATCCAGCATATAGGAGCTCCATGTAACTCTGGGGTTGCAGCCTGCCCATTCATCTTGGTCAAACTAAATGTGGCTTATTTGACTTGGCTTAATGAATTATGTAAATTCAAGCATTGTTTATTCAGGAAAGTATACAGTAGTTAAAAAATTATTTATAGTTAAAATTATTCCTGAGAATAATTCACACAAGAATATACAACAGAATTGAAGAGTATCTAAGTAACACACAATCTTGATACACTAGATGCACTATTCAGCATTCAAGTTCTTGTACAGCGCTGTAAAGATGTCAATCACAGTGTTTACATGTGCTTCATCGATTTTGAAAAAGCATTTGATAAAATAAGACACAGCAAACTATTACAAATCCTGAACAAGTAGGACTAGATGACAAAGACATCCGAATCATAAAGAATCTATATTGGCATCAGATAGCAATTGTGAGACTAGGTCAAAAATTCTCAGATGATGCAGAAATACAAAGAGAGGTCAGATAGGGCTGTATTCTGTCTCCGCTGTTGTTTAATATCTACTCTGAGTCAATTTTCAACGAAGCACTGGAAAACATTGATGCTGGCCTCAAAGTAAACAGTGTTCAGATCAACAATTTAAGATATGCTGATGATACAGTTCTGCTTGCCAGTAAGCATGAAGACCTTCAGCTCCTCATCAACAGTCTCAGAAATATCTGAAAAATATGGCTTGAAGCTTAACACCACAAAAACCAAAGATCATGGTTGTCAGCAAACAATTTACCACTGATAAATTTGGAAGGAATACCACTAGAAAAAGTTGAAAGGATCATGTACTTCGTTTTTAATTTACATGAAAACTGGGACATGATCAGTGAAGTAAAGATGAGGATAGAGAAAGCTCGAACGGCATTCTTCAAAATGAAAAAGGTCGTCTGCAGTCATGACATAAGCCTAAGACTGAAAATCAGGCTTGTCAGATGTTACATCTTTTCTATCCTGCTCTACAGAGTAGAGAGTTGGTCTCTGACAGAAAACCACTTGAAGAAATTAGAAGCATTATAAATGTGGATTTACAGATGGCTGTTATGTATAAACTGATTAACAAAATCACAAATGAGATGATAAGCTGCCTGGGAAAGCAAAGGGAAATCATCAGAACCATTAAAAAGTGAAAGTTAGAATATTTTGGACATGTGATGTGACACCCAGAAAAATACTGCATCCTTCACTTATTCCTCCAGGGAAAGATTGAAGGCAAACAAGGTCCAGGCAGAAGAACATTGTGGCTTCAAAACCTAAGGGACTGGTTTGGACAAAACTCAGCAGCACTTTTTCATGCGGCTGTTGACAAAAATAGGACTGCCAATATGATCGCCAACGTCCGATGACTGATATGGCACAACAAGAAGAAGAAGAATTAAAAAACCGTAGTGTATGACTGATTTACAGATTCTCATAAACCAAATTTTCTATAACCTGTTCACCTTGGTTAATCAATTATATAAACATAGCATAACACAAGCAAAAGTGGCTATGGTTAACAGTGCAGCATCCATTAGAAGGTACTGAAGTCTTGCCTCATTTAACTTAAACTTCTTACAATCGCCATGATTTTTCTTTCTTATTGTTACTAATAATGGAAATGACTTGGAAATGGAGAGAAGCAGCTGAAGCAGTAGACTAATATATGTCAAAGCAATATTGGAATGAATTCATCATGCAAATAATTTCAAATCTGCACACATACTACTATTCTGTTTTAGTGTTACACGGTAGAATTCTCTGCATGGATAAAAACAGTCATTTCATTGATAGCGTAGATTCCACTAATTTTTTCATCTTGAAAATGACAAAAGTGTCCAGTTCCTTTTATGTAAGTACCGTGTTTCCCCGAAAATAAGATCCTGTCTTATATTTTTTTGAACCCTGAAATAAGCGCTTGGCCTTATTGTCATGTGCTCAAAAACCCAGTTGGGCTTATTATCAGGGGATGTCTTATTTTGGGGAAAACAGTGTATCAATTACTGGACTTCAAATCTTTAATTCAAATCCTTTAGCAAAATAAGCATTGAATCTTAACACTACAGTGTTGAGCTGCTGATTTGAATCTGGTTCCATCTGCTGGTGACAAAAGTAAGTACTTGAGAAAAAAAAAACCTCAAATGAAAACTTATGAGTAGTTCTCAATTTACAGCCAATTCTGTTGCTAAGGAAGACAGTTGTTAATTAAGCTTTCCCCCATTTTATGACCTTTCTTGCCACACTTGTTAAGTGAATCACTGCAGTTGCTAAATGAGTAACATGGTTGTTAAGTGAATCTGGCATTTCCTTTGATTTTGCTTGTCAGGTCACAAAAGATGATCATATGACCCTGGGACATTCCTAAGTCATTTTTTTCCAGTGCCATTGTAACTTGAATGGTCACTAAATGAACTGTTGAAAGTTGAGGACTATCTGTATATTCAATACTAAAAGCAAGCCATAGCTAAAATATACTTTTCAGTATTTGCATGTGTGCTTATTAATAGCAATAGCAATAGCACTTAGACTTATATACTGCTTCATAGTGCTTTACAGCTCTCTCTAAGTGGTTTACAGTCAGTATATTGCCCCTAACAATCTGGGTCCTCATTTTAATAACCTCGGAAGAATGGAAGGCTTAGTCAACTTTGAGCCTGGTGAGATTTGAACTGCCAAATTGCAGGCAGCCGGCAGGCAGGAGAAGTAGCCTGCAGTACTGCACTCTAATCACTGCGCCACCGTGGCTCAATAATACTGAATAATACTCAACTAATACTTTAGTTTTGCACATTTGAAATATTCAAAGGTATAAAAATATAAAATATTGTTCCAAGAACTAGATATTTGGTTAGTGTCTGTGATATAAGATCGATGAGGGGAGGAATATATATCACAAATTTGGAGAATGAACTTAAAATGAACACTCACACCTTTGATGAATTATGACACTTTTAGTATGAGTAGGGAATGCATTTATGAATCAGGTTAGTGAACTATGTAAAATTTTATCAATTTTACTTAAAATTGAAGTTTATTGTAGCACTATTACTGATTGATTTTAAGTGATTTATAGTGTTCAGAGATATTGCTGTATGCAGTTTAGAGTTGAGCGATTGAAATGGTTTAAAATGATTGGTTCTGTAATGAAAAAGGTTGCCATTTTCCACACAATACTTACATCTACTGTACATCTGAACATGTGGAATTTGAAAATTTGTACTAAGAGAGGCCAGACCTCTCTTTCTGAACTTCCAATAATTTCTAGCATATTTAAGCAAAGTAAATTAATAATTAAAAGTCAAAGAAAATTTCAGAAAAGTATCTATCTGAAATAATATTTCGGGGAGATTTCTAAACTCATCAGATTGTTCTGTTTCTTTGAATACCTTCAAAACCACAGTACATTTTCTGATAGCATACTTCGTTGCTCCCAAGCAAACCTAGGGATGAAATAATTATATAACTTCAAGCCAGTGTTGTTAGTTCAAATGTACCTTAGATGTCTAATCAAATCTCTAATTCTGCTGTTCCCAAGACCATTGACAATTGGTTATCAATTGTATATACAAAGAACTGTTATTTAGATTGTGGCAACTGTGCGTGGCCTCTCTTTAGTAATGTAGAATTTGTTTACATGCATGTTACTGTACATTCCTGTATGGGATGTTGGTTACTCTTCCTAAGTCTAATGTCATTCAGATGTATAACTCTCTGAAATTCTTGTACGTATATCCTGACACATCTAGAGGGGACCAGCTGGGGAAGTCATGTTGAACAGTAGAAATCTGTAAGCATTTGCAGTGCTATGCTGTCTGTCAGTGAAGGACAGAATTGTTGGAGGTATATGTTTGATGGAGTTGAACCATAACTTTATAAAACATTTAAAAAAGAGACAGTGAAGCAGTATTTGGGGTTCATATAGTAGAGTCTAGTGTTCATGAATTTGGGAAATCACATTGTTCTACAATAGCTGGGATTTGGGAGTGATTTGAGCAGCTATATACAGAAAATATTTTTAAAAAAAATATGGAAGAAGGTAATAGCAAGCCAGTTTTGTATTCCTGCCAAAAACCCCAACATAGATAATCAGAACTCAATCTGAACTCAAGTTCAGATTGAAGGACACTCTATTTTCTTTTACTGGAAAAGCAACCCCAAGCTATTTTTGAGAGTTTAAAAATCACTCAGTCTGCCCAACCAAGCCAAGCCAATTTTGAATTGATCATGATTTTAGATTTGTTATTATCATCCCTTCAGTTACAATAAAATCTTATTTCTAATTGGTTCACCCAGTGAAGCATTTTAAAAGAAAAAGAGAGTAACAGATAATTTTTCTGACAGTTTTCTTTCCCAAATTAAGCTGATTAATTTCTCCCTGTGTGGCTTTTAAACGAATGTTTTGCCTTTCTAAACTGCACTGAGAATTTGGTAGTTGGATGGATCTGGAGTACATAAAGTTGGAAGGGAAAAGTTTAAGGAGGCACCACCCAACTATTTAAAATGTTAAAATATTTATAGTTGACTCTTTTCAACAGTTATTCTTCATTTTCAAGAAGTAAAAAAATAAGCAATTTTGCTAAATACATACATAATAATCATAATAAGCATTGCGATTATGTAGCAATTGAATAATCATTAGATCAAATGTTCTTATGAAAATAACAATTCTTATAGAAAACAAGCAAGAAATATTGAAGATTTCCAACTGTGTGGGCTATAAACAGAAAATATATCATGTAAATTCTCAGCATGCCATCATTTGTAAAGCTTTAAAATTTGTAGCTGCTGCTAATTTGAGTTATCAAAACAAATTCAAAATAAAGGATGCTGTTTAGAATTAAACATTTTATATACACTCTCTACAAACTGTAATGAACCAAAAATGCATGATTACAATATAAGAATTTACATTTGCTCACAAACGTATTTAATAAAACATCACATTTATTCTAGATCATGCACAGGGTGTGTTTTCCACTACTTCAGAGGTATAACACAGTAAAATCATGCTACATTTTGAAAAAAAGAACAGTTAAAAAAATTTAGGCCTATTGGCTGACTGCTACAAACTCAATTTAGATATTAACCATGTAGTTTTGCAATGGTATTCTAGAAACTACATTCTATGGAAGTCATTAAGTTGTCATATTCTGCATTTAGTTGTCAAAATAAATGCAATAATAAAGTAGCTCCAGGAACAAATGACAAAAAGTTATGCGGGGAGATCAAGTTAATTAAGATAATGTACAAGTTTGTATGTACAAGAGAGTGGAATCCAACTGTTTACCTATAATTTGGTAATCCCCAAAAAGCAGCACAAAGCTCTTACACTAAATATGTCTCCTAGTAGGTTGACTTTTTTGTACTTCCCCCTCTCCACACTTCTTAAGCTCAGTCTCCCAGCCTTTTCTTTCTTGAAACGAATTTACTGAAGTTCAAAAGGAAACCTTCCTTATAATGAAAACCAATACTTCATGAGGCTTGTTCTTGATCTTGAAAAATGAATAGTGAAGAATACTTTTTAAATACCTTTTTCACAAAGAATACTTTTTAACTTTGAATCTTAGAATCTTATTTTTGTAATTAATAAGCCTTCTTGCTTGTTCATTACAATGTTCATTGACATAAACGCCTTGAAAGTATTGATAGCTATTTACTTATGTTGTAGAAGGTTGGGTGGGTCTAAGAATTACAGTAAACTGCACAGTTTTGGCCTATAGTTTTTTTTTTTAAGCAAACAAATAAACAATGACCAGTTTAGGGACATCTGCTGGGAGTTCAAAGAAGTCAAAATGATAAGATTGATCACACAAAGTACTGTCCTTTTTACATGGTAGCTCTTGAAAAAAAAAAAGGGTAGGGAGACAGAGATTCAGTTGCAGGTTGCCATCTTGATCTTTTTTTTTAAATGCAATTTTTGTATTTTATTTCCAAAGTTAAAATAAAATCTTGACCTTTTGATGCATGCATCCTACTGTGGATAATGCTGGAGCAATACCAGTCTGTTTGCCAAGTCTAGCCTTTATTGACCAAGGAAGAAAGAGAGACTTTAATAGGAAAAAGAAACATTGCAGAAGCCAAAATGAAATACGTAAACTGAGAAAAAAATGTGAATAGGATCTCTGTGTTAATTAGAACAGTGAACTTGCTTTACTTTTGGTCTTATGGACTTAGTTTAGTGACATGTCATGTGGGATCAGTCAGATGTTTTAATCTATAATTCCTAGACGTTTTATTCAGAATGGGCAATAATAAGGGAATTGTAATTCTAATTGGCATTAGATTTGATTTCCCATGTGTAGCTGACAAGATTCTATTCTGAGCATAACAAAACTGAATTTAAAACAACAGCATTGCTGTTGGAAGGCTTTAGAATGTGTAACTTTTTTTGAACATTACGAATAAATGTTCGAAAAAAGTTGCATATTCTAAAGCCTTCAATTTGTTAGGATTCACAATTGCTATGATATAAAATAATAAGACTGAGTTATAAAAGTGCAAGTGAGATCTATGAAGTTTGCAGAGGACCTCCTAATTTATGACTGTAGCATCCCCAATTATTCCTATCAAGATTCATCTGAGGTAGAATATATTAATGCACAATACAAATATATTGCTTCAAAAATAATTATGCATTTCTTCTAATGTCAATATCAAACTTCTGAGTTAAGTAAATCTACTTAGAAGTATGTTCTGCTAAGTTCATTAGGACTTGCTAAGAGTTCATAGAGTCGTCTTCTCTTTTAGAAGACTGCAGCATAAAGTTTAGCAATTTCCACAAAATAATATTTTATGACTTTTTTTTTTTAAAAAATTTGATTTATATGCCACCCTTCTCCGGAGACTCAGGGCGGCTTACAATACAACTTCTCTAATAAAGCACAAGATTTTGTTTTCAGAAAGGTCTGCAAAATGTAAATTATTTAAATTATGGTCTATGTATACACAGGCAGTTAACTCATGTAGTTTCATTTATTTCAAATATGTTCTAACTGGCAGGCTTGATATGTTTCACTCCACCAAGCATCAGTATCTATCTACCATATTTTTCAGACTAATAGATGCACCTAAATTTGGAAGCGGAAACCAACAACAAAAAAAAGTTTTTGGCCTCCACGTGCCCCATTTTTGGGCCTTTTGGGCGGCCTTTTGCAGCCTTTTTTTGGCCGATTTTCAAGGCTTTTTTCTACCCGTTTTCTAGGCTTTTTCGACCCATTTTTTTTGGCTTTTTACGGCCCATTTTTGAGCCTTTTTTAGCCCATTTTTTTGCTTTTTTGGCCCGTTTTTGAGGCTTTTTGGGCCATTTTCGAGGCTTTTTTGGCTTGTTTTTGAGGGTTTTTTTCGGCCCATTTTCGAGGCTTTTTTTGGACTGTTTTTGAGGCTTTTTTCAGCCCATTTTCGAGGCTCTTTTTGGCCCATTTTTGAAGGTTTTTTCGGCTCATTTTTTCGGCTTTTTTTCAGGCTGTTTTTTCTGAAAAAAATGGCCAAAAAAGCTTCAAAAATGGGCTGAAAAAAGCCTCGAAAACAGGCCAAAAAAAGGCCCGGAAATGGGGTGTGCGGAGGCAAAAAAAACAGCCGGCTGGTGGGTGGGGCTTCGGCAATATTTGGTCTATAAGAAACACAGACATTTTCATCCTCTTTTGTGAGACAAAAAAGTGTGTCTTATAGTCCAAAAAATATGGTATCTATCTATCTATCTATCTATCTATCTATCTATCTATCTATCTATCTATCTATCTATCTATCTATCTATCCATCTATCTACCTACCTACCTACCTACACAGACAGACCCACTCACCCAGCCAATATTACATGAACAAATAAAAAAGTGTGTGCTAAAGAATATATAATGTGAAGGAATTATCATTAATTAAAAATATTAATAATAAAGATGGTTAAAGTTACACTGTTACAATTTTGTAGAAATCTAGTAAATCAGTCAATGAACTAACTTTATTCCCAGGAAGAGAAACAACAGTCCTAAGAAGCCAACTTATTCAACCACATTCTTGATGTACAACCTTGCTTTGAGTGAGGGAGTGTAAATCATAGCTAAAGTCTTTTCATGTTTTATAGATTACAAAAGTGGCATTATGAACACAGAACACAGTGCCTTTCTTCCTGAAGAAAGAAAAAAAAAACTTCTTCACAAATTCTGAAGCAGAAATATTGGTTTCGGTTCCTTTCGCATGTGTAAAAAGTGAATAGTAGCACCAAATCCTTATCCAGCTGGAATCAGAACCAGTCTTTCCCAAGTCTGTTTGGACTCAAGTGTAACCTTCATATATAGTACCACAAATAATTTTTTTTATTCATGCTGTGACAAATATTGTTGTGACTACCAGCATAACCACACTAAGAATGTTGCTGCAGGCAAGATGAAACTTTGAATGCAAGAGGACAGGCAGAGGAACTTGTTGGCCTCCCAAAGTTGGTGAATTAGATCCATGTGCCATTTTCATTGGTTATATTGGCTGAGTCTGTTGGGAGTTCCAATTCAACTATATCTAGAAGAGCACATATCCACATTCAGGTTGATAGGATAGAGAAAAATGATCATTCTACGTTACCTATTGGAGTATGATGGTAGACATGGACTATCTTTTACTAAATAAAGCAGATCTTTTTTTGCATTTGAGTACTTTTTAATATTATTTAAACACATCATTTTAAAAAACACACATTATTTTCCATTCAAGCAATAGGAAATTGCACCCGTTTCTTGGACTCTACTGCTGAGTATTAGAGGCACTACTTCTATGGTTCTTTGAGCCTGTAAAAAATATTACAGAGACTCGTACAGACCACATGACAATCAGTTGCTCACCCATTGGTAGAAGATGATATCAAGAAAATGCTATTCAAAATTCCATCAAACTCAAAATGGAAGTACTATAAACCTGGGATTTAGGTTTAAGTACTGATGACAAACTCTTATTGGCTTTCAGAGCAAAATCGCACCAGATTACTGGAAAGATTGAAACCATATTATGGGTGCTTATGCCATGCAGGTTGTGTGGTAGATAAAAAGTGCAAAGGCAGTACATTTCCTAATCCAGACTGTCTATTAATGGTTATTTTATCCAGTTATCCAGAGTATATGGCCATTTCGATCTAGAAAAGCTGGCAGAGAACTTCCATCTGTGGGAATTGACCTTCACATTGTTTATTAGATAATGAGTCCAAAGATATGGGTATTTCATGAGTTGCTTTCTTGCCATCCATGTGCATTTTTTCCAAATTTATACACTAATCTCCTGTCAACTCGTTCTAAAATTCCAGTTTTATAATAATACCTGCAAACAATAACAGTGAAATGGAAATTAGAAGCATCTAAACACCAGATTTGAATGACAACTAGTTACATGGAACATTTGGTTTTGACAAAGCAGGGGCTTCCACACACACACAGGCAAAAGTCAAGTTAATTGTCTCAGAACTTAAAATTTTCCTAGATATGAAATGAAATGAAGTGTAGGAGTATTAAATTGTTGTTGCATTTGTTTTACACCAAAGTCAAAACAAAATTACCCCCTCCTCCATAAAAATGGATGCCCACCCTTCCATGTTTTGAAGTGTTAAACCTGTCCCTCATTAACCACTCAGGAAGATGGCTGACTTGACAATCCAGAAAAGTGCCTTCAATTTACAAACAAGGGAACTAAATTCCCTAAGTATATATGACTCTCCTGGGTTAGTAGGAGTCTCAGAATTACCCCAGAAGAGACGGGACTACAATTACTTCCTTGCTGAAAATTTACAATATAGCCATTTTGAAATTTATGTTTTAAACAGACAATAAGTTGTTCCTTTTACTTCTTAAATTTATTTGATTATTATTTTATTTGATTATTAAAATTTATTTTACTAACTAAGAGGCTCTTTCTTCTCTTCTCACAACCTGTAAACTCCTTTTTGAAGAAATAGAAATATAAGGATTTAAAAAGTTGCAGTTTTCTTTGGCCATTTTCATGAATTTGCCACCTTTATTTGGGTTTATTTGGGCACTTTTGGGTTGTTTATTGTGGGAGGCTGAAATATTTTAATTTTAAGGGATTTGGACTGTGATTAAAAAAAATATTTGTAGCTCAGGATTGAAATGAGGGGTCCTTGGTGCTCTCTGAGCTTGGTTGTTTTCTTGCAGACATTTTATTACCCAAACTAGGTAACAGCATCACTAGCATGTTACCTACCTACCAAGGATTCTGATTGGCCAGGATATACCTGCTGATCTGTAAAAAGCTTTTTTTTTTAAAAAAATATTTTTTTCTTGACCATAAGAGGGAGCTAGAGCACAGAAGATGAAGCAACATAGAAGGTATCTAAACCAGATAGGGATTGCAAAAATTATTTTGGAAGAGTATTTAAACCAAACAATTCACTTTATAGATCAACTTCAAGTAGTCCTTGATTTACAACAGTTCATTTAGTGACCATTCAAAGATACAATGGTACTGAAAAATGTAACTTATGACATTTTCAGCATTATGACAGTTATGACCTTTGCAGCATCCCGGTGATCATGTGATCAAAATGCAGATATTTGGCAACTGATTCACATTTATGACCATTGCTATGTCCAAGGATCATGAGATTACCTTTTGCAATCTTCTGACAAGCAAAACCAATAGGAAGCCAGATTCACCTAACAACCAGGTTACTATCTTATCAACTGCAGTTATTCACTTAACATCTGTGGCCAGAAAGGTCATAAAATGGGGCAAAACTCACTTAACAAATGTCGTACTTAAGAATAGAAATGTTGGGTTCAATTGTGGTTGCAACTCAAGGTCTACTTGTATATTCTAAAGATGTCATGTGAGGACCAAGACGAACAAATTACTCAAATAATTAGAAGAAAGATGAGTAATCCAGAGTTGCAACTATGTGCAGAAAGTTATCAACCAACTAAGGTTATTGCATGCATATTTGACAATACTGCAATTTTGGAATATAAATCTGCTACCAACAGTGCTCCTATGAAGATGGTTTAATTATAAGTCCCCAAGTGCAACTGAATGAAGAAGAGTAAAGTAAAGTGTAAGTAAATCTATAATCCTAAGGAGAACAAGTTTGGGATCTTTACTTCAAAATTGAAATAGGAATTGACAATGCTGACATTTGATATTGGAGAATCTCTTGAGAAAAAGAGAAGTGTATATATTTAATAGACATTCTAAAAAAGAAAAAGATTTTATTTTATGAGACAAGCTGTAGGGAATGACTTTAAAATTTTAATTGATTAAATTAATTGCTTTTATTCATGAAGATGAATGTTTTTAAAAATTAGAGTTTTAAAATGAATGTAAAAGAACTTCTTTTAAGATCAAAGAATTGAGAGAGTATAGTTATTTTTGTTAAAATAAATGATGATAGTTTAGAAATATAAGTGTAAATAGAAATAACAGGTAGTCTTCAACTTACATTGTTCATTTAGTGACCATTCAAAGTTACAAGGGTTCTGAAAACAGTGACTTATGACTGTTTTTCACACTTACTTATGACCATTGCAGCATCGACATGGTCATGTGATCAAAATTTAGATGCTTGGCAACTGACTTGTATTTATGACAGTTGCAGTGTGCAGGGTCAATTGAGAAGCCAGATTCACTTAACAACCATGTTACTAACAACTGCAATGATTCACTTTACAACTGTGGCAAGAAAGGTCATAAAAACTCACTTAACAAATATCTCGCTTAGCAACAGAAATTTTTGGCTCAATTGTGGTTGTAAGTCGATGGCTACTTGTATGTGTCACTTCCCACAACCAGAGGGGAAAAAAAGAAAAAAATGGATTTGGTTAAAATGGCAATGTAAAATGTTTTAAACAAAGAAGTTTGATTTGGTCTTGCTTCTATTGGAATATTGCTTGCGGTTTTTATGCTTGAAATAGAAAGAAAACTAAATCAGAATTTAGTTTGATGATTTAATAATTGTGTAGTTTTAGAACCGGCTTATAATAATTATTGATAAAGTAAAAAGTTGAATTAGTATTTTACTGTGTTGGAAAGAGTCAGAAGTCACCTTTTTTCTTCTTTTTTTCCCTCATTGACTTCCCCCCCTTTTAATTTTTATTTTCATTATATTTCATGCTATTTATTTATTTATTTATTTATCCAATTTATATGCCGCCCTTCTCTGTAGACTCAGGGCAGCTTACAATGCATTATAGCAATAGCCTGCATACTTTTTTGTATATACCTGCTTATTAGGGCTTTCGGCCTCCCCTAAGCGGTATTGTTCTATGCAAAGTTGGCTTATTGCCCCCACAATCCGGGTCCTCAATTTACCTACCTTGAAAGGATGGAAGGCTGAGTCAACCTTGAGCCTGGTGAGATTCTTGCACTAATTGCAGGCAGCTGGCAGCTAAGTGCTAGCATTTAACAGCACTTTAGTCCGCTGCACCACCGAGGCTAAATAATAAACCTTAATAATTTTTTTTAAAAAAAACCCTTAGGAGGACACTAAGAACAGAGTCTCTAAAGATGATTTTAGTGTACAATAAAAAAAAAATTGGAAGAGCGGTTCTTTAGATACGGTGAAAGCTCCTTATAGGCTAATATATCTGAGGGAGATGGGCAGTTAAGAAATATGTAATATAAACAAACAAACAAACAATGAAGGTGCTCGAATTGGGTCTGGAAATGACTAGAAACCAAAGAAGGTTGCATAAATCTATTATACCATATTCAAAATGCCCAGTTTTTACCTGCATTAGATATATCTTCTTAAAATATTAACTTACCGGAGTGCTCTGCTTAGTTTTTCATATGTCATTCTGTCATTTTTTTTCCTTTGTCCCCACATCTTTGCCAGAGCATCAGATTTGATAACACGAAAGACGCCTTGGTCTCTGTCTTCCCATTCAAGGATACCGGAATTCTCTTCAGGGGACAAGAGAAGATCTCGTACAAACTCCCACAAGTGAGAACTCTGCAGACCTTCAAGAATGAAAGTGAATAGAGGCAAGAAAAGCTTTTCTATGATGAATTATCAGATGCTAAGAAAATGCTATCTGGATTGTAGAACAATGATGTACCGAAGACGAAAGTAATGGTAGTAAAGCAGTCCAGCATAGGCTGCCACCAATGGTTATGCATAGTCAGGAAACAAAACCAATTGGATGACACTGATATCAAATTCCTTTGCTTTACAATATAGGAAAGTATCAAGCATCCAAACTTTGAAAGAAAAAGCCACTACATGTGCAATGAAGTTTTCATCAGTGTATAAACATAGCAGTCATAACTAGGACCAGGGTAGTCAATCACCTGCCATTTTTAAATCATGTCAAACCCCCTGGATGGATTTCTTTTTTTAAAAAAGTTATCTTCCTGCCATCTCAAATGAAGACAGTCAAGAGAATTAATGTGTGACCTCCTGATTGGCAAAACTGAAAGGCCTAATGTCTATGTGTCTAAAAAGAGTAGAAATGGCTTTAGATAATAAGCTGCTTTCTCTTTCAAAAAAAATATCTCTTGTTCTGGAAGACATTTTTGGTGGTAGACTGATATAATGATGTTTCTCCAGATTATGAGAGACCCATCCAATAATTCTTGTTTCAGGAAATTTAATTCCATCCCTTTCCAAAATTGAGCATGATTATCTTTTCATTGTGTTTTGTAAGGATCTTCTTGTTTCCTGAAGCTTTTTTCCATCCTAACTTTCCTTCCTTCCTTCCTTCCTTCCTTCCTTCCTTCCTTCCTTCCTTCCTTCCTTCCTTCCTTCCTTCCTTCCTTCCTCCCTCCCTCCCTCCCTCCCTCCCTCCCTCCCTCCCTTCCCCATTGGGTTTCACTTCTTGTTCCTCAATAGGTAAAGGTAAAGGTTCCCCTTGCACATATGTGCTAGTCGTTCCCAACTTTAGGGGGCGGTGCTCATCTCCGTTTCAAAGCCGAAGAGCCAGCGCTGTCTGAAAATGTCTCCATGGTCATGTGACTGGCATAACTAAATGCCAAAGGTGCACGGAACGCTGTTACCTTCCCACCAAAGGTGGTCCCTATTTTTCTACTTGCATTTTTTACATGCTTTCAAACTGCTAGGTTGGCAGAAGCTGGAACAAGTAACAGGAGCTCACCCCATTATGCAGCACTAGGGATTCGAACCACTGAACTGCCAACCTTTTGATTGACAAGCTCAGTGTCTTAGCCACTGAGCCACCACGTCCCTCTTTGTTTCTCAATAGTTCTATTTTATTTATTTATTTATTTATTTAACTAACTTATTTTACTTTATTTACTTACTTATTTGTTTATTTGTTTATTTATTTATTTATATTTCATATTTCTAAACTACCCATCTTCCTCAGATGTTCGTTACATATAACAGTTTGACTAATTCCCATAGCACCTAGGATTCAGATAGTTTGGGCATTTCTTGTATAGGAATTCTGCATATCATCCTGCATTGTACCAGAAAACAAACAATTAAAAAAGAAGACAAACTATGAGTGTATTTGAATCATCTTTGCTGACATCACACAAGTTGGGGTAGCAGGAAGTTAAGGATGATGTGGTAATCTAAGGAGCAAATACTGTCTGACCTCTTTTTACTTTCCAGACTTGCTTAAAAATCTGATCAGAAATGCAGAGTCATTACTTGAGGTTATAATGAGGTGAGGAATCTACCGACCTTAGACATGTTTGAGGCTAAATTGCAAAATTAATTTTAAAAATAGCACATTTGACAAGTAGCATAATCCACAAAGCTCCAAGCAGGATATATTATTGATGAGCTTCCTGAACTTTAGTCACTTTTGTGAGTAAAGAGATTTCTTGGTAATATGTATATATTGTATATGTATGTTTGCTTGTGTGTATTAATAATTCTATGATACTTATACATAAGATTTTAGATGTCAGAAATATACCTACTTGTTCTACTGTGACCTTGAAAATCTTGACTCTTGATGCCACCTGTTCTCAAACATGCCTTATCATTATCTGAAAGATATATTTTTTAAAAAAATAAATGTAAATAATTCTAATGAATTTTAGTGATATTTAAAGAAGTCTTCATGTTCTCTGAATGAAACTCTATGGAACACTAAACCAGTATAGGTCTGAGGCTTTTCTTAGAATTAAAAACCCAACTTTATCATAAAAGATAATGATTAACTCCAAATTGGATAATTAGCTGAAATGGCATCAATAACCACTGGAAGTCCTCAAAAGATCATAATTGGTCAAGTGTGAATGATCTAAAAGATGATTACCAGAAAACTCAGTGTGCCCTGATATCATCTCTAGGTAAATAGTACTTCATGTTATAACTTGCTCCAGAATGATAGTCATGGACCATAATCATCTGAGAAAAAAACTATGATCAAAGAGCATAATAAATATGAGGCAAAGGAGCTCACTGAACGAGGGCAAAATTGGCTGGTTAATCAGTGATCTTATTGCTGCTAAGTGCCCAAGCTAAGTTAAACAATGATACAGCCTTGATTTCCTTGCATTTCTTGGTCTTGCAGGATGCACATAGCCAACTGTTTAGTAAAGATACACATCTGACCTCTGGGAGACTTACACAACCTGAAACTATCAAAATGGACTTATAATTACACTGAGTTTGGAGTTGAGTCAGACTTGCATGTTACCAAATCCATGCAAATCACATGCAAGAATTGTCCCATTTACTTATTGAATATCATTTCCTGCTGAAAACAAATGACAAAGATAGCAAAGAAATAAACTTTCAAAAAGCAATAACAGCAGAATTTTTTAAAAAAACCCTTAAAAATGCTACCAATCACTCTCAAAAAAACAATCATTCTGTGGAGAATCTCTACAAGGAATATATTCTTATCAGTCCACCACCTCTTAAGACTGGAATATCTGCTTCAGTTTCACCAGGAAATACTTCTATAACTTCCAAAATGGGTTATATCTCTTGCTTTTAGTATCAAATGTCTTGTATAATTAATGGCAGATAATTAGGACCTTGATAGAGGCTGAATGTAGAAAAAAGATAAAAGGGAACTAGTGCGCATTTTAAAAAATGAAACAGCAGAAATCAGAAAGAGGAAGGTGACAATTATTTAGATCAGGGGTCTCCAACCTTGGCAACTTTAAGACTTGTGGACTTCAGCAAAGCTGGCTGACGAATTCTGGGAGTTGAAGTCCACAAATCTTAAAGTTGCCAAGTTGGAGACCCCTGATTTAGATGACAGCCAATGGAAGTAAGAAGAAGCAACACTTAAAATTTACAGTGGAATTTTTCTTCCAATGCAAATTCCATGTCTGGAGGAATTAATTTTCATTAGGACCATAGTGGGGACTGAAAGATTAAATTCCCACTTGAATAATGATAATCTATTGCTATTAACATTTAATTTGCAGCTTTTAAATGCAAAGAAGTATTCAAAATAGTACCTATATTTAGTCAATAGGCTTCTGTGTAAACCATGTAAAAGTTTCACCATAAAACATGTATTACAGTAATCTAATATGGAAAATGCACTTAGAATCACAAAAGTTCAAGGAGGATAAATCTTTGAATATAGGACTTAATTGTAAGAAAAGTGTTATTTTTTTACCACACTATCTACTGATTTAAAAGTAAGGCAGAATCTAACATAAGAACAATACTGTAAACTTGTGTGGATGGCTTTTTCTTGCATTTTATTAATCATTAGAAAAGTCATAATGTGTGTTGAGGGCAGAAACTTGCTAAAACAATCGATTATGTAATGGGATTTCCAATTAAAATCACATCTAACTTTTTTTTTTATTTCAACTGTCTGTTTATCTTAGATTATTTGATCACAGCTTCCAAACATTGCTTAAATTCTAATCTGTCAGGCTTAGATCTTTAATTTATGAGATATAGATCTAAATTCTTTGGCACTGTGACAGTACTCCTCTCTAAAGCTCCACTTATGGATATTTAATGTAGATATTAAAAAACTTTGGTGAGAATTCTAAGCCTACCTGACACTATTTTGACAATTTTGTGCCCTATCAAGGGAAAATATATTTATCTGAGGATACGAGTTAACATTCTTTCTAATTTTTCAGTGGATAGGAGGAATGACACAGTCAGAAGTACTGGGAGCTAATGAATTCAATCAGGTGATTGAGGAAACGCTTCCCATTTCAGTTTCATTCAGTTTCCTTTCCTTGTAGAAATCTCCTACCTACCACTATCAACTGTGCTTCCATTCCAAAATCAGTTACAAGCCAAACTGAAAATGATTAAGGAGGAACATAGCACTTAATCATACTTGATGTTGCTCTGCTACCAACTGGTCCAAAACAAAAATCTCATACTCAGAACAAAAGCTCTAAGGTTAGATGGTTGATGGGAGGCTAGATCTTATTTAGAGATGGCTTTTTATTATTATTATTTTGGTAAAAAGCTATCAAGGCTCTTCATTCTACAATGATTTTGAATAGGAATTTTGGTCGAAGAATGCAGAAGATGGCTCATGATTCAATAATTGTTTCCTCTGAAAGGAAACAAAGAAACATGTCACTAATTATGACCATGGGTGTCTTTGGGGCAAATTTTGATATGTATGTCATGACATTTCCACATAAATCTGTAATTTATACAGCCATAGCATTGCTTGGTGACATCATTGGTGGGGTATGTTGCTCTCACTGTTCTTGTGCAGCCGGAACAAATGAGAGTAAACTACTACTAATGCTACTGCTGAGAGAACCCTAACCCTAACCCCAGCTAAAATATTCATTTATGATAACAATTTTATTACAAACTTTAGAACTTTCCCTTACAGTCTTTTTCAGATGACTTTGTATCTTCATTGTCCTGAAAGAAGGAGATGCCTATAAAAACAAGCAAAAATGGATTACAGTATTATTGTATATAATAAAAATACCTTACTGTACCATTGCAATATATTTAAAAAAAAAAAACAAATTTCTGATGTGAACAGATTGTTCTGTGCTACAATTTCTTCTTAAAAATGGTGCAAAAGGCTGAGACACACCTACAGATGCTCCAGCTTGTATTTATTAAAATCACAGCTCTTGCTAGAGAAGAGATCTAAGATTCTGAGGAGGGACCTAGTCTCTCAGTCTGGATTAGTCTAAGGGCTGCCCCTAGATGGGGTCAAAAGAATCAATTTTAACTTTTTAAACGTTCCCCTTCTCCCACGAACATTTCTGGTTAGACCCATGAGTCAGAATTTACTCTTTTCTACATTTCTTCCTTGTTTTAATCTCATCTTGCTTTTGGGTGCCTTTTTTGGTTCTTCATTTCTCTTTCACCCTATCTTATCTCTTGGTCTAGTTTTGCAAAGATTAATTTGATTTAATGAGTTTCTAAATTGTTTCAGTCTTATTTTTAATCTTGGTCTGTCTTTCTTTGGATATGTCTGTTGGATTGTGATATAGCATCATATGGCAGTCTCGCTGGCTGCCAATTCAATACTTTGCATAAGGCTGAGCGTTACACCCAAAAAGAAATAGTAATATTCTGAGTAAATGTTTGGCACACTGACCACGAGTCTTGATGTTTTGGAGTATGAAGTAGAGGTATTCACCACAAATTCCAGCAGCATTTAAAAAATCTTCTTGGGTCATACAACAGAGCTGGTGACCATTTATGTTGAAGTGGGAAAAGGAAATGCAATTAGCATCCAGTTTGTATTGATCACAGCAAAACTGTAGCCACTCACAGACGTTGTGTCTTGTCCAGTATTCTGGATGCATAGAAGTCCAGGACGAATCACAAGCTGTCACAATATGATGAGAGAAAATAAATCCAGTAGTTAAAGTTTGAACAACTTAATTGTTTACTTTAATGAAGAACTTCAGATCAACTTCTGAAGCCATAAATGTCTGCAAGGATGTGGGCAACAGAACAAAAAGCATGCATAACAACAAAATGTCATGATGCAAAGCATACTCAATATTTGCATTAACATTGCAATATGAGAATGAAAGGATAGAGCTTGCATGGTGACTTCACATTGCACTTTTAATCATTTTGCCATCATTATAGTTAGGAATGGAAGCCACGCTACCAAATGTTATTTAATGTCAGTTCAAGCTTTCAATGCCATCTATTACATTATTGTATAATATTAGTGACAATATACCAATTTATGAGATAGAAGGATGATTGTTCCTAAACTGGGAATTTCTCTTTGGGTTGATATGAAGTGGAAGATGAAGACTGTACAAAAAGTTACGAGACATAGAATGGAGGAAATGCAACAAGATAGAAAGGAGTTAACACTGGCACAGTTATATATTTTCAGACTATTTTATTAGTATAACCTTCAATCTTTTGTAATAATGGATAGTTCACGCTTTAAAAATTATTTGCTGAGTTGTACAGCTCATAAGACAGCCCACAAAAACATAAAAAGGTAAACATGAAAATTTAGCAAATGGACACTAGATCTCTGATAAAAATATTTAAATGAAATGTTGGAAGCAATCAAATAATTGCCTTAATTTTTGGATGTATAATTAAGGCAAGAGACTGGTTTCCATCACATTCTACACATGAGCTTCTTTCAAAGCTCTGTCCAGATGATAACATTGGTCTTCTTCTTTCCTTCTTTCTCCTGACTTCTATGTTTTGATCAAAACTTCTGTTGAAAGACTAAGCACATTCCTGTTTCTTAAGTCATGAGTTATTTATCCAGTATCAGAGCTGGAGACAAAATAACAAACAAAATAATCTGTGTTTGAATCTACCAGTGCAATCTTTGTGGCCTTATGTAACAACATTTATTAACCCAGTAATATTTACCAATAGAAACGAGAAAGTTTGTGTGTGTGTTTGTGTGTGTGTGTGAGAGAGAGAAAGGGACGGAGAGAGAGAGAGGGACGGACTCCATGTTCTTTAGTTTCTAAACTAATTTTGGCAGTCATGAGGGACAAAATTGATAGGTGCTTTTTTGTTTTTCTTTTCTTTTTGTTGTTGCTGGATTTTTAAATTCTTCCTCTCCTCACAAGAATCTATACAAAAATATAGTAATGGGTTAAATTAATGGTATACAAACAGACTTGATTTGCACAATGAATTTTTTTTCTTCCATTCCTTTACACTTCTCTTGAACATACCTTCAGTGTGTTGTGAAAATGTCTTCTCTGGGATGAAGTTGTACAATATAGATGGACTATTTTTTCGGGTTGGATAAGACTTCAAAGTTGGAACAGCTGGGATTTTTGGATTGTCAGTTTGTTTGTTTAAGGGATAGTATATTATTAGGTGTGCAAGAAATGCTCTACACACTTGTTTCCTGTCAAAATAATGTATTTATAGTTTGCTACTGAAATTCAGTGGAAGTTCTGTGAGCAGTGTAAGGGCTGTAAAGGATGATCACTCTTGTGTTGCAAAGAAATAATGAGAATAAATTCTATTGCATTATTTTTATCATCTGCACAATGGTTTAATATCTGAGTCTAATGGAATGTGTACATGCCCAAACTAAGATTTTCAACAGAATCTGCTACCCAAGTATTATCAACTGGATGATCATATTTCTACTATTTATTAATTTTGAGGAACATTGGATACTGCTGCCAAAACTAAGTGTTAGAAATTGGTCTGAACCTTTGTTTTTTAAACTGCAACCCATAAACTATGTTGGGGAATCATACCCCAGAGAACAATATTTGCCATATTTAAATTTTAGAAATACTGTTTTGGGTTTCTTTATTATGACGCAAAATGACATGCTATAAACCCTTGGTTTTTGGTAGAGTCTATGGATATTTTAATGACTTATAGCTAATCAGATTAACTTTTTTTTACACAGATATCTTTATTTTCCTAAATAGCAGGAAGTTAGGCAACTAAACAAATATCTTCCCCATCCTTAGAAGAAGCATTCAAGTCATAGAAATTGAAAAACATATCCAAAAGAGTTCTTTATTCCTGAATTGGCCTGAAATATTTTAGTACACTCTGGGGCTGTTTTATATTCACAAATGGCAATGGAATTGTAAAGGTGACAGATATTAAGTGGCAAACAAAAAATGTTTAGGAAGCAAGAAACTAATTGTGTAACGAATCTGATAATACCTTTCTGAGAATATCATAAGATGAAGGCATTTATTTTATTAGTTTTCATTAATTTTTAATTTTTATAAGATGTCTAGTCTACCCACCTGTTTGATGTTCAAATAGTGAGTACTGTTCATCCACTATTCCAAATACATCTGACCATGATGTCAAGGATTCACACATCATTGTGTTTGGCAGGAAGGTATTATGGCTAACGGAGTCCAGCATCATTCTAAAATATTATATGATTATTCATATCATTTGTTCATCTTTAATTATTTGTTTTAATATCATAACACAATAACACATATCATGTTAACAATAGTGACAGAAACAGAAACTCCCAAATATAGTATTTACATTTAACAATTATACTGTAAGTAGCGTTGAGCAAAGAAGTCATGCACTGATCCATTCTTAGTAAGATTGGACTAGACGTTTGTCAATTCTTTTTGTTGCTTTGATCAACCTGCAGTGGACAGTTGATGGCACTATAGAAACAATCCAAAATTTGATTGATGGCAACAAAAGAGGGAACTGTTTTCTCCCAGAGGCATTCTTCCTCAAAATAGCTACTTTCTCTGCTCTGATACTTCTCCAAATGTTTTCTTATTTAAAATGAAATGTTAAATTCACTTTGTGGAGATTTTTGTCTCTCAGATTAATATTTAATTAAAAACCTCAGTTTAATAATCATAATTGTTACCTTCCAACTATCTGAAAGAATCTAAGTGTCTTTTCAAGGTGACTTTATCAAGTCCTGTTTAGCAAAAAATGCTCACCAATGGCATAAGTTATTATGCTATTCTTTGTAGAGTTGGCATTTTGTTGTAATTAAAGGATTAACACATCTCTGTATTCCATAAATTAAGATTTGAAAATAACACCTTGTGCAGAAAACAAGGTGAACCAAAATAAATCCACAAAACCTAGCTAATACTTCCCGGCTGAATAGGACAAAGGTGACACCTTTTTCTTTCCTTTCCCACAAATTCTCTGTTTTGCTAGCATCTAATACTTACATTTTAAAGGTTTGCAGTCATCAGAATAGAATTTTCACTACTAAATTGTATGCGGCAATGTGTATTTTATCATTATCCTCACCATCCTAATCAATTTAGTTACTACTACTACTACTACTACTACTACTACTACTACTACTACTACTAATAATAATAATAATTATTATTATTTTATTTCTATATCGCCCTTCTCCCGAAGGACTCAGGGCGGTGTACAGCCTATTAAAACACAAAAATATACAGATATCAATTAAAAAATAATTAAAATTATTAAATAATTTCGGCCTAAATTAAAACCCAGAAATTTAAAACACCCAATTTAAAATCATTTACTTTGATAGCCCGGCCTGGCGGAACAGCAGGGTCTTGAGGGCACAGCGAAATACATGGAGGTTGGAGATCTTGCGCAATTCCGGGGGCACTTCATTCCATAGGGCAGGAGTTCCCACAGAGAAGGCCCTCCCCCTGGGTGTTGCCAGTCAACATATCTTCGCCGATGGCACCCTGAGGAGCCCCTCTCTGTGGGAGCAGACTGGCCGGTGGGAGGCTACTGGTGGCAGAAGTCGGTCTCGAAGGTACCCGAGTCCTACGCCATGGAGCACTTTAAAGGTGGTAACCACATGGGCATAACGAGTCACGCCCATAACCACCCGCGCGGTCGCATTCTGGACCAGTTGGAGCCTCCAAGTGCTCTTCAAGAGGAGCCCCATGTAGAGAGCATTACAATAGTCCAGCCGGGAGGTGACCAGGGCGTGAGTGACCGTGCGCAAGGCGTCCCGGTCCAGAAAGGGCCACAACTTGCTAATCAGGTGAACCTGATAAAAAGCCCTCCTGGCCATGGCCGTCATATGCTCTTAGTCACACTGTGGTTGATTTATTTATTTATTTATTTACAAATAATTCGGGACAATGAATATTTTCAATTCACCTTCTTTCCCTTATTTCCCCCACAATAACAACCTCAAGAGAGAATGAATCAAAGCCAGTTGGCTTTGAGGCCTAACACAGGACTAGAACTCCACTTTCCCATTTTCTAGCCTGGTCCTTTAACCACTAGACCAGTGATGGCTAACCTTTTCTGGATCGAGTCCCAAAATGTGCACACGAATGTGTGCATGTGCGCCCGAACCCCCAAAATGCAATGCGTGCACAGCCCCTGTGCAAGCACCACATACCCCCATGCATGCACACGCGCCCTCCCTGCATGGACCCTGCCCTCCCGTGAATGCACGTCAGAGACCTGACGACCAATTGGCCAGTGGGAAATTTGCGCACATGCGCCATGGCTTGCATGCCCACAGAGAGCACATGTGCCATAGGTTCGCCCTCACAGCACTAGACCAAACTGCTCCTCAGTTTAATTAAGTGATTAATTAAGTGATCTGTAGAACTGAAGTGGTCTAAGTGATCAAAATGTCAATGGTATTCTGATCTACTGAATTCTTAGGCTTGACCGAATATATGGATAGTCCATAGTGATGTATCTAAAAGCATCTCCCAATGATGGAATGGCATCGATCAGTCCTTTCTTTCCTATGGTTGACCACAGGCTTTTACCCAATATGTAATAATAGCTGGGGAACATCCCAGAACCAATTTGTGGGATTGACTGGCCACAGGAAATAGGAAAACAATAGAATCATAAAATTATATATTTGGAAGGGATGAATGGAGCATCTAATCTCAACCTCTGCAAAGTGCAGGAAAACCAACTATGAACTATCCATGATGAAAGATCTGTCCATTTTCTTTAAAATAAAAATTGAGAGAGGGAGAACCTCCATAGTTGAATACCATTGGTAGAAAGTGAAAATTCTACTGCATGAGTAGAAATCAACACATAAAATGTAAGACAAAAAGTTCTAATAAGTTAAACAAATAAATAAAATGATACATGTGTGTGTATTATGTATGTGGATAAAATGAATTTAAACCTGAATCTCTAATTCTATTACATGCTAATAAGGAAGGTGGGGAGAAGAAAAATTAGAAACACTTAACAGCGATATAATTTTCATTTATAGATAAATTTTGGATAAAGTCAAAAAGAAATTAATTTTAATAAGAGCAGAAAATGTGCTGATACCCACATTTGTATTGTTGGATCCCAATCTTTCTCTACATCAAAATCACACACACACACTTACATATACATATATACATACAGATTTTCCCTCTTGACTCCCAACATTTTCTAAAAAGATAGTTGTTGGAAAAAAGTTAATGATGACAACTGTGTAAAAGTATTCAGAGTAAAAGGGACAAAATAGGTTTACTGATCGTGAACTAAAGAAGCATAAAGTTTCCTACATTATTTTTTTTTTTTTGCCTCACACTCAGTATTTATTTAAATTCATTGCTTGGAAAACCACTCAGAAAGAAGACAATGAATCAGATGAGAAGTGAAACCAATTACTTACATACATACAGAGTTAATTTATATGAAACGAAGTCATATTCTCTGTAGCTATAGTTATATCTATCTGATCACATTTTTTTTTCCTTTTGTGGGAATTTGTTTAGCAGAATTTTAGAAACTAATTTTGAAAGAGTTATAAAAGAAATTAGAATTTTAAAAGAGGGGGTATAATAATATATTATTCGATATTAGAAAAAATGACTACGTGGAATTAACAGATGTTAACTGTTAACTTAATTCAGTCACAGTATTGCAATGACTTACTGATTTTAATAAATCAATCATATCTTTTAAATATAGCCCATTACATTAATCAGAAATGATATATATTTATGTACAATTACCAAATGATTAATTCTATTAACTTGGCTAATAAAATGTCTTCCAATTTAGTAGGTGGCAATAATTTTGTAAGAAAGATTTAAAGATTTTTAAGTAAGATTTCTTAATACTAACAGCCACTAGGGGCCCCAGAAGTACAACATATATTATACAAAAATGTCCTCTATGCATACTAATCTGATAACTGTTATATTATTCCTTAAAAGTGCCCATATGGATATATTTATTTATAATTTCAGTTTTTTAAAACTTTACTAGGGTTATATATCACTCCAGTAATAAACAATTCTGAGCAGTGTACATCTCAAATCTCCATAAATTGGGTTAAAAAATAGAAAACAAATTAATAATAATATACAACATGTCTATAGCCCCAGAAGCTTTTCTTCATATAACCAAATTTTTTTTAAAAATACTACTAGAATCAATAGTGGGAATAGAGGATTATTTTACAGTTTTGGCATTGATGACATTCTTTATCTTACTGATTTTTGAGAAGTACAAAGAACAAAAACCAAAGCCAGTAACAAACAGTTTTGGGAACCAATGTCAAGAGGTCAATGTCAATGTTTATAGTCTAAAGGCACCGACACATTTTTGGTAGAAAAATCTCACTATATTCCATGGAACCTAATAGCTAGAAAGTGGACATAAATTACAATTCTCTAAACATTAGATTGAGTGTCACACTCACATTTGCAAGCTGTGTTTTTCCCGTGAGAGAGAGCAATGTTAAGGACTAATACAAAACCATGCCAATATACTTCTACAACATACATCATTCAGCATTGGGAGCACGGGACTTTCCTTAAGAGCCCTTATGAAGAAGTAAATGAAGCTTACGTGCAGCTGGGAGCACTTGTTTTCTTCTCAAGGAAAGGTTAGATCCGAAAGTAATCTTCAAAGCCAAAAGGTTTTCCGGCTCAGTGAGGTGTAAACTGTGAGAAGGGCCACCTGCAGTTCTCCGATATATGGAACACTTTCCAGACAGGTCTGTTTGGTTTTTCAGGTTCTTATACACACCCCCTTTTGATGACAATGATAATACAGACTGTGACACAGCTGAAAAGAGAAGTCACTCTTAAAATTGAGAAGAGTCCAGTTTTGAACATTCACCCATTTGCTTAAAAAATTCCCTCTTTCCTTCCCTGTGTAACTTGGATACAATTGGGGGTTCCAAATAGGCATAATTGCCTTCATCTGATACTTGTTTTGTGTTTTCCTACAGAAAATGGAATTATTGGGTACATAAAAGTAGGTTTTATCTTTTGGGTATAGTCTATAGATCAAATCCTAGCAAATTCTTTTAAATACGAGGAATGATGAAAATGGATCTATAACTGAACTGGAAGACATAATTGGGGTATTTATAGAACATTGTAGAACATTCTCTGGTGTTCAGTTTTAAAAGCAGCAGGAGTGATATGAGTAGGATCTGAACTGCTTTAACTATTAGACTATTAGCAAATGTAAATGATGATGTATGGATTATACCTTTGTGGTCAAAATTGATATAGGTTTGCAACGGGGTGACACAAGTAACATTATAACTCCATTCATAAGATAATGTTATTTTTGTACTCTTGTTAACACTTACCAAGACTGCTGATAAAACTGAATTGATGTTGTTATTGACTGAGATCAGGACCTCCACTTTGCCTAAAAATCAAAAACTTAGAATAGCACTCAAAATCTGAGGTTTATACTTGCTGTCCTCTAAGTTAATTAATTCATGAGGAGCACAATTAATTGTCATGCAAAGCGGAGCCTCTTCAGAGTCCAAAGAATCTCTCTAACTGCTGAATCACATATCCAAGATACCTCCTGATCCTGAATTGATTCATCCAAAACACAAATCAGAATATATCAATTAGACATATTTACCAGCCATCAAAAAGCCTTCAAACAGTGTTGTTATATGATTTTTTAAAAATAATATATATATATATATATATATATATATATATATATATATATATATATATGTATGTATGTATGTATGTATGTATGTATGTATGTATGTATGTATATATATTTGTTTTTTTTGGTTTGATTTATATGCCGCCCTTCTCTGGAGACTCAGGCCGGCTTACAATGCGTTAAGCAATAGCCTTCATACTTTTGTATATTTTTATACAAAGTCAGCTTATTGCCCCCACAGTCTGGGTCCTCATTTTACCTACCTTAGAAAGGATGGAAGGCTGAATCAACCTTGAGCCTGGTGAGATTTGAACTTGCAGTAATTGCAGGCAGCTGATGCTAATAACTGTACTTTAGTCTGCTGCGCCACCAGGGCTCTATTATATATTATAGGAGAATATATATATTATAGGAAAATAATTGGATGAAGCATGGATTGCAGACTATAAACTGCATAACATTAGGTTAATTTTTTTAAACCTAATGTTATGCAGTTTATAGTCTGCAATCCATGCTAAAGGTTAAAAAAAATTAAAAAGCCATTAGATGCCTTACAATATGAATTTGCTCCTGAATATTAGAAAGATACCTGCCTTAAACAAAAAATGAAACCAAACTTTAAACCGTTGAACTGTTGAAATTAGCAGTATGATGAGGAGTAAAAGAGGTCATGTCGTAGTGGACGTCACACATGCAGGCTGGAGATTGCCATCCATGCTCCTCCCAGTGCAGAAGACCAATTAAGTTTAGCTACCTATTCAGTTTTGCACTTCATATCAAAAGCCATGATCAATATGAAACACTTTTCCTTCTTTGAAAACATGCTGGGTTTATAAATACTTTCTCAACCTAGAACAAAACAGTGCTTTGGTTGGGCTTAAAAATACTCTGGGAAAGCCCTGCTGAGACTATATTCTACATATTTTATTCTCATGGTGGTCAAAAACAGGTTTGTAGGAAGCCATAAATAGGAAATGAGGTCATCCTTCCATTTGTATTCCCCAATATGTTTACTGAGAGTTATATTACTACTGGACTTAATAAGTACGTACTAAATATTAGAGGAATATAGCAGTGGTGAGTTGCCCCTGGTTTGCACCGGTTCTATAGAACCGGTAGTAAAACCAGCAGGAGGCTCTGCCCACCGACCCCGATGTCATCAGAACGCTTCTGTGCATGTGCAGAAGCTTCTGCGCATCCACACGCAAGGCCCTGTTGCGAACTGGTAGAAAAGGTAAGTAGAACCCACCCCTGGAATATAGTAGTTCAAATTAGAGGAACAAATTACTCATACTGGGTGGTTGGTGCACAGTTACAAAGAGCCCAAGATGAAGTGAATTATTTGGACCTTGTTCAGTCTGGGGCATTGTATTGGAACAGCATTAGTTGCACTTGTCAGTGTCCTTTGGAGAGCTCAGAATGGCAGTGATGCAACTATTCTGATCCTCCTGGACCTCTCAGTGGCTTTTGATATCGTCAACCATGTTATGCTTCAGGACCAGCTTTGGGAATTGGGAGTGGGAGGCACTGCATTATGAAAGATCTCTTCCTTCCTCTGCAGCCAATTCTAATCAGGTTAGTGAGGGAACAGATGCTAAGCCCTAGGTTCCTGCAATACGGGGTGCTCAGGGATCGAACCTTTCCCTTTCTTTTTAAATATCTATATGAGGGAGATTGCCTGTTTGTATTATGCTGATGACATACAGTTATATAACTGGTGATGCTGTGGCGGCTCTGGCCAACAGCCTTGAAGCTGTAAGGGTCTGGATGGGATGGAGCTGGCTTTGGATCAATCCCGGCAAGCCAGACAAGCTCTTGGGTTTTGCCTACCCCCAACCCAGACAAGATGATATTTCATCTCTGACTCTGCACAGGGTGGCACTCCCTGGACTGAATTGGTGCACCATTTGGGAATCCACCTAGATTCCTTGAGGAGCAGGTGGCATCCATGGCTGGGCCACCTTTGCATAGATTCCTATAGTACGTCACACTGCACCCCTTCCTGGACTGGGAGGCCTTGTTCATGGTTGCTCATGTCTTGGTCACTTCCTGTTTGGCTTACTGCAATGTGTTCTACATGAGACCGGCCTTAAAGACCATCTAGAAGTAATAGTTGGTCCAGAATGTGACAGTGTGCCCAGTGATGGATGTCCCTAGCTTTAGCCATTTAACACTTCTGTTACATAACTTCCCCACCCCAAGCTCTGGGATAGAGTGAGGAGGATTTAACAATGAATTGGTTATGGAAGCTTAACATTGGTGCCAGGTTTTAAATATTTATGGTTTTAATAATGAGCCAGTGGTTAGAGTGCAATACTGCAGGCTACTTCTGCTGATTGCCAGCTGCAATTTGGCAATTCAAATCTCACCAAGCTCAAGGTTGACTCAACCTTCCATCCTTCCGAGGTCAGTAAAATGAGGACCCAAATTGTTGCGGGCAATATGCTGACTCTGTAAACCCTCTCTGTTAGAGGGCTGTAAATCACTGTGAAGCGGCATATAAATCTAAGTGCTATTGCTATTGCTACATCCAAGGTAATGGTGGTACAACAGGACTTTCCTTTCTCCACTCTGCTTTGCATTCTGTGTGAGTTCCTCGAATCTACTATGGATGATCCTTCAAAACTCTGGAGCAAGGCTGGAAGATGTGTAGAAGACACAAAGTCCATTCTGCTTAAAGAGGAAAGTGAGATCTGATTGGCATATAGACAGCTTTAAATCATTTATTGTAAATTTAAAACTAAAAAAAGAAAAAGTATACACCTGGTCCTGAGTCTAAGAACCTGCTCATTTTACATGACATTCTTTCAAATTGAACCTAGTTTATGAGTTCATAGATTAATTCACTACTTGCTCACAGCTAAACTATTCTTGGAAGAGAGATATCATCATTTCAACTGACTTATATGATTATACAGTAAATTTAGATAAAACTGTAAAGTCACTGTCAGTCAAGATTTAACTCCTAGTAACTGACATCAACACACCCATGCAATTTTCATAATGGCTGCAGTATTTTTTATTTACGCACAAACCCCCTAGAGGAGTGTTTGTCAATTTTTTGTAATCATGGATTCTTAAATAAATGTTAGGAAAATGCAGGAATACTCCAATTAAACTCCATCGCCTCCCATATTTTTGCCTTAAAGAGGACAATACCTTAGGATCTTTTCCTCAGCAAATAATAATATGGATATAGTTGCATTTGTTTATGCTTTCACATCCCTTGCTTTTTCAAAGACATTTAACTAAATATGGTACCCCAAAAATGGATTCAGAATTGAGTATCTCTTTAGGTCCTGAATTATTTTAGTAATAATAACATTTTTTTTGCTGATTACAAGTGATCGCAGTCTCATATAGCACAGTTTATATGGATTAAAGTGTGAGTTTTCTGAAATTTAATATTCACATTGCTATCTGTCCTTGTATGCTTCAATGAACCAATTTCAGTAACCAATATATTTTTATAAGTCCACTGGCAGTGAGCTTGGGAAGGCTGCAATGAATCACTGTTAAAACACAATTTCATTATCACTATCTATATCTATCGATACAAGAAATGCCTGATTGACTGAGTCTTCGTAGAGGGGCGGCATACAAATTGAATAAATAAATAAACAAATAAATAAATAAATAAATAAATAAGACTGCTATTTAAATCAAAATAAAGTCCTTTTGATTTCGATATCTAAGAAGTATAAACTTACTCCATGAGTTTGAATACTGCTGAGCTGAAGCACTCTTACCTAAGAGAAGGAAATTAAGGTAGGTTAAAATATAATTTCAATACATTGAAAACCAAGGAAGAACTATAACCAGTTCTCTGTATTTATATTTTAGTCAATTTCTCTCCACCTAAAATACAGCTCAGATTCCAGATGACTCAACTTGATCTTCCAAGCATTGTGTGCATCCAGCTCATCTGTTATTTTCTTGTTTTATGACCCCTTATTATTTTTTATCTGGCAAGTCATCTAAGTAGCTCCAGGGGGCAGTGATTTGTATTATATGGGCTAGGATGACAGAGTGGCGAAACAACAGTAAAATCAGAAATGGCAGAGGAGGTTCTAACATACTCAGAAGGTAGAAATTGTGCATAATTGTACATAATTACGATGGGCAAAGCAAAATAACTTTTATTGCCTAGCAAATTCATTCATGAAATAAGTCTAGGAAAACCTCTTGTCTCCACTGCAGGTTTATGGTGAAATCCAACATCCTCATAAAAGAAATCGCTTTCCATGGAAAGATCTGCTGAAGAGATTGTTCTGCAGGGGAAAACCCAGTTCATGCAGATGAGGGGCTAGGCAGGCCTTGAAAAGATTCAGAAGAAATGTTTCTTGTGTAAACTGATTGCCTCTCTGCTAATATTTTCAGCACCATCCCCTTTGTTGGACTGTCCCACAAGCCTGAAAAAAGGCTGGTGCTTCTATAAGAAAAATGCAATTCCTAAAAGAGTATCAAATCCTTAAAAATAGTGGGTAGTTCTAAGGAATTACAGGATAGTGCTTTGCTCAAGCAGCGTCTAAAGCAGTGGTGAAATCCAATTTTTTTTACTACCGGTGCTGTGGGCGTGGCTTGGTGGGTGTGGCTTGGTGGGCGTGGCAGGGGAAGGATACTACAAAATCCCCATTCCCACCCCACTCCTGAGGAAAGAATATTGCAAAATCTCCATTCCCACCCCACTCTGGGGCCAGGCAGAGGTGGTATTTGCTGGTTCTCCGAACTGCTCAAAATTTCCGCTACCGGTTCTCCAGAACCTGTCAGAACCTGCTGGATTTCACCCCTGGTCTAAAGCACGTCTTCCACGCACTGGTGTTCCAGCTGTATTCGTCCAAATAACTCTCCCAGTTATTCTATTGTGCAGAAATCTGGTAATTGTTTTAAAATGAATTAAGATCTCCAGAAGGTAAAACAGTCTGCCTCAATGACCAGATCCTCAGGAGATACTGAAGGCTATCAGTATCCAGCAGATCTTGCAAGATCTCAACATGTATGCAGAAAGCTCTGTCTATTTGGCTGAATGAGTATAAATTTCTTCTTCAGATCTTCTGCCCAGCACACAATGATTTCTAGAAACTGGATCAGCAGTAAAGGGGTTGCTGGGAGTGAGGCTAGAAAACAAAACAAAACAAAAGAACCACTCTTTGCTTCTACATTAAGACTATAAATCTAAACATATTAATTACAATATGTACTTATTTTTATATTATGATGTTATACATCTTGAAACACGGATTTTAATATCTATCCTACAGCTACAGCAGTACAGAATCTTAAGGAGATTTTTTTTTACAACCAGACTAGACATGCATTTCTCATTTTAGTATAATTACTACTATTATCCCCCCAATCTCACATACACCCACACAAATAACATTTATGCTCCCATTTTTATTAAACCTCATGTGTACACACAAACAGAAGCACACAGCCTTATTAGTGCCTGGAGACACGGTACATGCTGACAAACAGGGCCGGATTTTCCTATAGGCTAACTAGGCTTCAGCCTAGGGCCTCAAGATCAAGAGGGGCCTACATTCCCTACATTCAAATTATTAGCAAAATTAAAATTACACTTTCACTATAGGTGAAAGGGCCTCATAAGTGGAATAGCCTAGGGCCTCTTTTCATCTAAATCCGGTCCTGCTGACAAACATACATATAAGAACAACACATTACTGTGTCATACAAATAAATGTCCAGATGTCCTTTATAGCCACTTCAGTAATAGCACTGGAAAGAATGTGACCAGCGATGCTCTGCAGGTTTTCCCTACATTTCCCTACATCAGGGGTGTCAAACTAGCAGCCCGCGGGCTGGATGCATCATGTGCAGGCCACGCCCACCCCAGGTCCGCGAATGGGAAAAATCGCGAAACGTCACCTGTTGGCAATGTGATGTAGTAAGTTTGACACCCGTGCCCTACATTGAGCCATGGTGGCACAGTGGTTATTTTTATTTATTTTATTTTATTTCCAATTTATATACTGCCCTTCTCCCTGAGGACTCAGGGTGGTGTACAGCCAGAATTAAAAAACATGAAATACAAATATTAAAAACAATTAAAATATATATAAATTTGGCCCAAAATTAAAAATACAAACCAATTAAAACATTTAAAAAATTTCTTCTTAAGCCAGCCCGGCTTGCTGGAAAAAATGGGTTTTAAGGGCACGGCGGAAGGCACTGAGGTCTTGGATTCTCCTTATCTCTGGGGGCAACTGATTCCAGAGGGTAGGTGCCCCAACAGAGAAGGCCCTCCCCCTGGGGGTCACCAGCCTACATTGATTGGCTGATGGCACCCTGAGGAGGCCCTCTCTGTGGGAGCGCACAGGACGATGGGAGGTTGTCGGTAGCAGCAGGCCGTCTCGAAGATAGCTAGGCCCGATGCCATGGAGCGCTTTAAAGGTGATAACCAACACCTTGAAGCGCACCCGGAAGACCACTGGGAGCCAGTGCAGTTCGCGCAGGAGCGGTGTTACATGGGAGCGCCATGGTGCTCCCGTCACTACCTGCGCTGCTGCATTCTGGACCAGTTGGAGCCTCTGGGTGCTCTTCAAGGGAGCCCCATGTAGAGAGCGTTGCAGTAGTCAAGGCGAGAGATGACGAGGGCGTGAGTGACTGTGCACAGGGAATCCCGATCAAGAAAGGGCCGCAACTGGTGAATCAGGCAGACCTGACAAAAAGTCTCCCTGGTTACAGCCATCAGATGTTCCTCCAAGGACAGCTACATATCCAGGAGGGCTCCCAGATTGTGAGCCCTTTCTGTGGGAGCTAAAGACTTGCCCCTAACAGTCAGTGATGGAGTCAACTGACTATATCGGGATGCCGGGAGCCACAGCCACAGCCACTCAGTCTTGGAAGGGTTGAGCTTGAGCCTGTTCCTCCCCATCCAGATCCGCACAGCCTCCAGGCACTGGGACATCACTTCAAGGGCATCGTTGGGGTGGCCTGGGATGGAGATGTACAGCTGGGTGTCATCAGCGTACTGGTGGTATCTCACCCCGAAGCCATGGATGATCTCGCCCAGCGGCTTCACATAAATGTTGAACAGAAGGGGCGAGACGACCGATCCCTGCGGCACTCCACAAATGAGAGGCCTCGAGGTCGACCTCTGCCCCCCTGCCAACACAAACTGCGACCGGTCGGAGAGAAAGGAGGAGAACCACCGCAACACGGTGCCTCCCACCCCCAACTCTTCCAGCCGGTGCAGCATGATACCATGGTCGATAGTATCAAAAGCCGCTGAGAGATCTAACAAGACCAGAACAGAGGAGCAACCCCTGTCCCGAGCCCTCCAGAGATCATCAACCAACGCGACCAATGCCGTTTCCGTGCTGTGCCCAGACCTGAAACCTGACTGGAATGGATCTAGATAAGATGTTTCCTCCAGGAATTGTGGGAACTGTCACGCGACCACACTCTCAACAACCTTCGCCATGAAGTGAAGGTTGGAGACAGGACGGTAGTTGGCCAATATTGCCGGATCCAGGGACGGCTTCTTGAGGAGAGGCCTCACCACCACCTCTTTCAAGGCAGCAGGGAAGTGACCCTCACTCAGCGAAGCGTTGATAACACCCTGGAGCCAGCCTCATGTAACCTCCTGGGAAGCCAGTACCAACCAGGAGGGACACGGGTCCAGTAAACATGTGACCGCACTAAGTCTCCCCAAAATCCTGTCCACATCATCGGGAGTCACAGCATCAAACTCCACCCAGGTAACATTAGAATGTACTATTGCAGGCTAACTCACTGCTCACTGCAATTACAATTTCTAGACAGATAGCCATGTACGCCTTTGAAGCAGAGAATGCAACATTAAATTAACATAATTAGTTTTGGAGATTACAATCCACTTTAGCAAATGTATGAAATAAATTCCTTAGAGAAGACTACATGGGGGGGGAGGGGAGAGAGAAGGAGGGAGGGAGGAAGATTGTGAAATAAGAGAATTACTTTGGTGAGTGGCCAAAGTCAAAGCAACTATTGGGGTAACAGACATTTTTGCATTCATCAGTCAAAACATGGAGCAATGAGAAATTATAGGACTGACAGTTGGCATTCAGTCTTGATGATTTTCTACTCAGCTGTTTCAGGATAACATTTATCATTGTGATTCCTTTTCTGCTGGCCAACTTGAAGGTAATAATAAAAGGGTCTATGCGTTGAAATGTTGCTCTTATTGTATGTGTTGGAAATGGCAGCAGGATACTTACATTCATTTTCTCTTTAGGAAGCTATTTCTAACTCAAAAAGCTATTCATTTCAACCGTTGCATAACTTATGTAAGAGTGAAAGGGAACAAGAGTACTACGGAAATACTAAATCACACATAGTTTCAAAGGCCAATCTGCTGTCACTTGTGCATTATCAGTCATTAGAGTTACAACATTAATTTTGCTACTAAAGTTGGAGAAGTTTGTTTCCGACTTCAAGCACTCCCTAGTCCTGGGATAATTGCCTAGATTCATATGGTTGTGGTATAATAATAATAATAGACTTTTCAAGCCTTCATGGAGATGTACCACTGCTGTAAAGAGGAGCTTAATTATGATTTATATATTTACTTATCAAACAAATTTATTTAGCTGCCCAACTCACACATAGGTGACTTGCTGTAACATTCTATCAGTAGTAAGTATGGAGATTGGCAAAAGATACATGATATTACTATTATAAGTGCTATGCAGTATTCTATTCATATGAATTATTAAAGTTATGAAGTTTGCTATAAGTATTGATGGCATCACTTCTTGGCCCTGATACTTAATGCTCAGTTATTTTCTTCTTTTTAAATATACATATATGAATGTTGCGTGTGTATCAACCCTCATGATCTGATTTTATTTTCGTAAAATGATATGATGTAAATTGTATATGCAATCTATTCACACTTTCTGTAACAAAATACAGGTAGTCCTTGACTTACAACAGTTCGTTTCTGTTGTAAGTTCAAAGTTACAATGGCACTGAAAAATGTGTCTTATGACTTATGAACTGTTTTTCACAGTTATGACCTTTGCAGCATCCCCATGACCATATGATCAAAATTCAGATACCGTATTTCCCCGAAAATAAGATCCTGTCTTATATTTTTTTGAACCCTGAAATAAGCGCTTGGCCTTATTGCCATGTGCTCAAAAGCCCAATTGGGCTTATTATCAGGGGATGTCTTATTTTGGGGGAAACATGGTACTTGCAACTGTTGCTTTATCCCAAGGTCATGTGATCCCCTTTTGAGACCTTCTGACAAGCAAAGTCAACAGGGAAGCCGGATTCACTTAACAACTGGGTTACTAACTTTATCAACTGCAGTGATTCACTTAACAACTGTGGCAAATGAAGCAAACTCACTTAATAAATGTTTCACTTAACAAGACAGATCTTGGGCTCAATTGTGATCATAAGTCGAGGACTACCTATAGATGTTTATATTAATTACAAACAGGGTGGATGAAAATCATTGATTTTTTAAAAAAAATTAAAAAATGGATTTTAAAAAATTAAAATCGGATTTTTTAATTTAAATTAGATTTTTTTTTATTTTTATCAAATTTATTTTAACAAAATGCCTTTATACTAAAAATCTATCTAAAATAGTTTTCTATTTAAGATACATTAATAATTTAGTTTATTATTTGGGAAGAGTTTGATCCTGTGACTCCCGAAAGCGTGGACAGGATACTGAACAGACTAAATGCGACCACATGTTTATTGGACCCGTGTCCATCCTGGTTGGTACTGGCCTCCCGGGAGGTGACACGAGGCTGGCTCCAGGAGATTATAAATGCTTCTTTGAGTGAGGGTGTCTTTCCCACCGTCTTGAAAGAGGCGGTGGTGAGGCCCCTCCTCAAGAAGCCCTCCCTGGATCCAGCTGTATTAGCAAATTATCGTCCTGTCTCCAACCTTCGCTTTATTGCAAAGATTGTTGAGAGTGTGGTTGCACGACAACTGCCTCAGTACCTGGATGAATCGAATTATCTAGATCCGTTCCAGTCGGGATTCAGGCCCGGGTACAGCACAGAGACAGCATTGGTTGCATTGGTTGATGATCTCTGGAGGGCTTGAGACAGGGGTTGCTCCTCAGTCCTGGTCCTATTAGACCTCTCAGCGGCTTTTGATACCATCGATCATGATATCATGTTGCACCGGTTGGAAGGGTTGGGGGTGGGAGGCACTGTTCTACAGTGGTTCTCCTCCTTTCTCTCTGACCGGTTGCAGTCTGTGTTGACAGGGGGACAGAGGTCGACCCCGAGGCCCCTCATATGTGGGGTGCCGCAGGGGTTGGTCCTCTCGCCTCTCCTGTTCAACATTTATGTGAAGCCGCTGGGCGAGATCATCCGTGGTTTCGGGGTGGAGTACCATCAGTACGCTGATGACACCCAGCTGTACATCTCCACCCCGGATCACCCCAACGATGCCCTTGAAGTGATGTCCCGGTGCCTGGAGGCCGTACGGATCTGGATGGGGAGGAACAGGCTCAGGCTCAACCCATCCAAGACCGAGTGGCTGTGGTTTCCGACGCCCGATATAGTCAATTGATGCCATCACTGACTATTGGGGGCGAATCACTGGCCCCCACGGAGAGGGCTCGCAACTTGGGCGTCCTCCTGGATTCACGGCTGTCTTTAGAAGAGCACCTGACGGCCGTGACCGGGAGGATTTTTTATCAGGTTCGCCTGATTCGCCAGTTGCGTCCCTTTCTGGATCGGGACTCGTTACACACGGTCACTCATGCCCTCGTCACCTCCCGCCTGGACTATTGTAATGCTCTCTACATGGGGCTCCCCTTGTGGAGCACCCGGAGGCTCCAACTAGCGCAGAGTGCGGCCGCGCATGTGGTAATGGGAGCATCATGGCGCTCACATGTGACACCTCTCCTGCGCGAGCTGCACTGGCTCCCGGTGGTCTTCCGGGTGCGCTTCAAGGTTTTGGTTACCACCTTCAAAGTGCTCCATGGCTTAGGACCTGGTTATGTACGGGACCGCCTACTACCACCAATAGCCTCCCACCGGCCAGTACGCTCTCATAGAGAGGGACTCCTCCGGGTGCCGTCAGCCAAACAGTGTCGGCTGGTGACCCCTAGGGGGAGAGCCTTCTCTGTGGGGGCACCTACCGTCTGGAATGAGCTCCCCCCAGAGATACGGAGGATTCTGGATCTGCGCACCTTCTGCCGCGCTGTGAAGACTTTTTTATTCCATCAAGCGGGCTTGGCCTAATCTCCTCCCTCTTTTAATATGTAAATTTTAATCTGTTTTTAAATTATTGGGGTGTTTTAATCTGTCTGGGCCAAAATGATTTAATTTGATTTTATCTGGTTTTAAATTTTGTGTATTTATGTATTTTATTGCTTGGCTGTTCACCGCCCTGAGTCCTTCGGGAGTAAGGCGGTATACAAATCAAATAAACTAAACTAACTAAACTAAACTAGTTTACTCAGCATGAAATGGAACTTACTTATATAGCATGAGGCTTTATACTCTGCAATATTTACATTATTGGTAAACTCATTCAGTGAATCTAAGCTCTGCAAGCTGAGATAACATGCATTGCATTGATGCATTCACACCAATGCACAGTAATTCACACCAATTCACACCAATTTCACAGTAACCATGAGATAAATCATAAAACAAAGTTCAAGAATATTCCTTTATCCCATTGTTTTGCAACTCTATGTACACTACAAACTGTATGATTGTTTGAAAAGAAATGCATCTGTACCACCAGACTCTAACTGTGAGGAGGAAGGGCAAGCAGTAAAAATGAAAGTGAAACCTTCTAAGCAGTTTATAAATATAATATTAAAGAGCACCTGTCATTTCAGATCCATCATGGCAGCGCCTGTTATCGGGCATCCACTCACCTGCTGCCTGCCACATCCCTCACCTTGTTGTGTCACTGCCGCATCACCAGCCATCCCATTAGAGTGAATGGGACTCTCAGTGAGTCAACAGCGGGTCAGAGGAGGAGCCACTGTGGGACAGAGATGACAGTTGCTCTTTAAAAATTATGATTTAAATTGAGTTGATTTAAATCAAACCTTTTTACTAGTGATTTAAATCATGATTTAAATCGTGATTTAAATCAGCTTGATTTAAATCAAATCCACCCGGTTTACAAAATGTCCAATTTATAGCACAAATTATCAGAAGTAGACAGAAAGATTGACCTTTCAGCTGTGAATGATTGTTTCTCAGAACAGTGTTGTATTTTCCTTCTTGAATAAGTTACGTAAGAATTTAATTATATTTTGACATACTTGGAATAAAATGCCCACAACATTGCCAGGTCAATACTAAACTAATTGAAGTTCTTGAGTCTCTATATCTTAAGAGGCAGGAATGATTACAATGACATCTGAAATCTATTTTGTTTATTGTAATAGACATAAACAAGAAACATCAAACTCATGTGATCAACATGTGCTAAGATCCATTTCAAGCTCTTCCGTAATGAGAAAAATAATGCTGAAAGCAGCAACTGTACGCTTAAATAATTTTAAGCGTTTTATAAGGAGTCTGGGATTAAATCCTGAATTTCTCATTGAATGGAAGCTTAAACAGATTTGCAGGTCCTAGACTGAAGATTATTTAGCTAACCTGCTAGATGAAATAGAAGATTATTTGTAAGCTTAAAGATAAAAGTACACAGTACTACATGATGATCTTACATTTCTTTAACCTTCCTCATATTAAGTTGAGGGTTGGTTGGTACAGAAAGAATGATTACTACACAATTAACTAGAAAACATTTAGAGCAGCAAAACCAATTGTGCAGAATAAGAATCTTAGAGATCAAGTCCTACATATGTCTACTATAATGTAGATCTTATTGAGTTTAGGAGGGCTATTCCCAAGAAAGCTTTTGAGAATGGAGCAGGAGTTTATCAGTAGTTTATTAGGTCTTGCTGATAAAGATGAATACAATGGCAGAGGCCTTTCGGCAAACTACTCTTTGCAGCATCTACGGCAATTCTCAGTCATTCAGGTCATGGGTGTCCCAAAGGGGCTTTTTCAAAAGGCAACTGGACTTTGTTTTTCCTTGAAGACATTTCACTTCTAATCCAAGAAGCTTCTTCAGTTCAGGGGAAGGGATATGACATCACCTATGTCCTGTTTACAATAGTCTTTTCAGCAGTTCCAAGAAGGTTCCACATCCAATTTCACTATTCAGGTGACCCTGAGGACAGAGATAAACCTTCAAGTGACCTCCACAACTCTCAGAAAGAGTGTTAACGACCAGATGTCTGCAAGGAATATGCAACCTTCCATCCTCCACCATTCAGTAAGAACTGAAGAAGCTTGTTGGATGAGAAATGAAACGTCTTCAAGGAAAAACAAAGTCCAGTTGCCTTTTGAAAAGCAGCTTTGGGATACAGTGTAAAAGCTGATTAGAGAAGTGGTTCTGTTTGCATTTTAGACTAGGACTCTCAATCCCTGGGCTGTGGCCCAATACTAGGCCGTGTCGTATTTGGGTTGTGTGAATGGTGGGCTGGTATACTTGCCCTCCTGTGCAGTTCAACTTGCATGTACGTGTGCACTGGCCTACTGCACTACAGTACTGAGGTAATAAAACATTCAGTAATCAACATCAGATGAATGTCCGAAAGATTTTAAAATATTAAGAACCACAAAATAATTTTAAAAAGCTGGGAAACTAAGAAAAAAATGTTATTTTCTTTTTAAATTTATTTTTGTAAATAAATTTACTGTATTTTAATGCAATAAAATATGTCAGTACACTGCACTGGCTAGCTATTTATATCTGTGGATGTGATTCTGGCCACAACATCCTTACAAGATAATGATTGCAAGCTTGAGCAATATGTTAGAATGCATTAGAGAATCATTTGTTTCATGCAGACACTTCTACCAAATTTTCAAGGATTTCATCCCAGCAAATAAGTAACAAAGAGATCTGTGCCAGTAAACCATTTGTTTATTACATTTATCTCCCTTTTCTTTCACAACTCATATTATGAAATAAAATTCCGAGACGTTCTTAGAGACTGCACAGAATCATCCCAAACCAGCTTAACTTCTACCAATAGCTTCATCAAATACTTTCTGAAAAGCTGAGCATATCAGCAGAATAATGTTTTAGGTTGGCCGCAATTTTTCTTTACTGTACAAATTTTTAATCGGCTCAGAAGATTCCTGGAATAGTCATAAAAAGGTGATTATCTGCTTGCTTAAGGAAAAAATCTGTATATATATTTAAAATGAATGTTTTAAATACAAGTTGTTGCAAGGAACTTTGAATATTAAACTACTTTTTTGAACATTTCTACTCGATTACTTAACTGTGTACCAAATTACAAATAATTTGTAATTATTTCCTAAAAGTGGGTATCTAATTAAAGCCATCTGTATTTTAAAAAAAGTAACCAAAACATAGTGGGCATTGAGCAACAATTTTGCTCTATTGAGCTATTTACAAACTGGATATAAACAAGCAAATCCACTGAACAAGTCAGCAATCTCCAATCTGGTGCCTTCCAGATCTTTTGGAAATTTCCAGTCAGCATGACCTGCAGCATGGATTCTAGGATTTGTAAGATTAACATATTTTGAGCATACCAGATTGAGGAATAAAGGAATAAGTCAACCAAATATGAGGTGGCTCCAGTATAAGTTTTAACATGAGATCTGTTTCCTACTCTGAAATTACAACATGATGTCAATTTTCAGAGGAATAATAACAGTGCTGAGTGAGACTTCAACTTCCATACCAGCTGTAGATCAAAAAGAATTTCAAGTAATTAATGCTTGAGATATACTTATGCACCCTTCACAAGACAAGAGCTGTGTATCATCTCTTCTTTATCTCCTTATCCCAGTTGAAGACCGTCATCTTGAACTAAAACCTATAAAAGACGATGAGGCTAATAACATGTTTAAACAAGGTTGGTGGCATGCTTTACATTTCTGTCTTCATTTCTCTTGAAGCTGATGTAGGTCTTCATAATGACCTACCGATCCTAAATGGCAGTTCTGGATTGGGTGGCGTCAGGCAGTGATTAAGGCAAGAATGATGTCAGTCTGGATCAGCATTTAAATCCCAGTCACTTATTTGCATATTCTTATATGGTGCCATATGTTTTCTCGACAAGAGATTTATCTGAGAAGCAGATGGCACAGTACCAGTGATTTAAACTGCAATGCTATACATGCACTCATCAGAGAGTTAAGCCCATTGAAATCTGAATTGTTTACTGCTGAGATGAGCATAAGAGGGAGTTATTAGGGAGTTACCATTACCATCCAGCATACTGGAATGGGCAATTCAATTATTCGTTGTTAACCTATATAACACATCTTTCTATAAATTATATCTAAGATGATTTTACATTCAGGGTAACAACATGCAAAAATAAATAAATAAATAAACAAACAAAATTTCCTATATAAACCATAGCAATAGACTGTAGTTGGACAGAATTCCATAAAAGCTTGCCAGTTTTTTTTTTTTTCCCCATTGCAGGTCTAAACACTGAACACAGTAGGATTAAAAAGATCCTTGGAAAATCTGATCAACTATGAAAAATACACAGAAGCTACAACAGATCCAAAATGCAGTGACCTGCCTGTGGTTGGTAAGGTGAGCTATAACCCTGAAATATCAGTTCTCTGGCCACTGTCAGTAGGTTTCTAAATACAATTTAAAATTCTGGATTTTTAAAAAAAATCTATAAATTCCTTTATGGGTTGGTTTTCAGTTATTTCCAGGACTGACTTCTGATAGAATTGATTTCATCTCAAGTAGGAAAATTTCAGGCTATATGTGAGATTTGGACTGAAATACTTAAGATTCCATTCCATTAGAGCAATCTTCTTCCAAAGCTTTGAAGGACTGCTTCTCTGTGGACCTTCAGAAATTGCTTAACTGAAGCTTTTCATGGAGTTTTTAATTTATGAGAACTATTTCTTGGATTGTAGTTGCCAGAGTAGGTTATGCCTTTATTAGTTTAATTGGTTTTATATATTTGTTTTTATTAATATTTTACTTTGATTTTTGTAAAACTAGGCAGCATTTTCAGAGTTCGATGAAAAAAAAGGATTGTAAATCAAGATCACACCTGGAAAGGATGAAAGACCATTACCACAAGCAAAAATTCCCAAATAATTTCCTGATAAGGAAATTGCATCTGCCCTGTTATTGTTTTAGTTCTTGTGTTTTTGCATCTTATATCATTATATTGTATCTTTCTTAAGATTCAATGACCAGAACTACACACATTGTTTCCAACCTATCACATTATTCCAAGTGTGATTGTAAGAGAAATGTATAAATCAGCTGACATTTTCATCCAACTAGTCACCATTATTCAAATATTTGTTCCTGTTCAATTACTACTAGTTCAAACTGCTATTCATGTAAACCAAATCTGGATATATTTTTTTAGTCCAAAGGACTTAACATTTTTGCTTCTTTACATTGATGAACCATAAGCACCATTTTAATCATTTCCCCTAAATTGGAGGAATTCTTCCAGAGTTTTGGATTATCCCTTTTTAACCACCTTTAATAATGTATTTCTATCAGCTAATTTTGCTCAGATCTAGATAGAACTACTATAAATTGTAAAATTAGGTTTCATGTGCCAATCTATGGAAAGGGTTATGCATAGTGGGCAACACTAAACGGCAGACCTGCTCAGTTTTATTTTCAGATCCCACTTAAAGTTCAGGTATTATCACTTAACAGGGCCTGAACAGGGCCCGGGGCTAATTTGGATGTGGGTCAGAAATTATCTACTAAAAACATGGAAACATGAACAAACCTGTTGATTTAGAATCAGGCAATTGCAATGATTTAGGTCTGGTTTGAGCAGAATATTTTACTAGGTTTATTGTTTGAACAGAACCCTTTCAAGTTTATCAGTCAAGTTTATCTGCCAAGTCACATAGATCCTGTCACCTAATCTTTTGTAAACTCATTTGCTTCACTGTATAGAGTGGAAAGCAAAGTTCACTGATTTCAATATACATTGAAATAAATATTGGTTTTAGTGTAGATTAGGGTAGTTTTCAGTATTAGGGTAGTTTTTTCAGCTGGGGTAAAAAAATGTTTGGTCTTTCTAACTTCGTTGCATTATATGAAATGTGCATAAGTAAAAAAAGGAATGGAAGAAAAAAAATGGTAATCTCAGATGACTAAATGTAAAATGTAAAATGTGGTCTCTGCAGAAGACATCTGCATCTATACAATTATCCCCAAACTTTGTGTCTGTGTTAGAGACAGAAAATGAAAGAACTATTGATACTTCTTCACATGAATGTAATATTGTACTTTTCTTAAATTTCCTCCCAAAAATGATATTCATAAGAGAAGTGTAATAATGGTAATAGAAGTTGCTTAGCTACTTTATTAGGGAATATTAAAAATAAAATCTATAGAGTTTGATGGCTATTGGCAGCGATATACAAACAGTTGTGATAATCAGTGTTCTGTGAGCCTCTGCTTTATATCAACAGGTCAATGGGAAAAGATGCAGAATATAATGCTAAAATACACTGAATAAAATATTAGCATCTTATTAAACAAAAAGGGCAATTATGAGTTACTTTGAATCTAGTGCAAGTTTTAAAAAAGATTATCACATTATGTATAGATGTATGAAATTTGACTTGACAAACAATCATCTTCTAGCACAGTGTTTCTTTAGCTTTCTGCATGCATCACTAAACAAATGTTTAGGGACCACCCATTTAAGCAAACACCTCTTCCTGCATTTTTGTCTTCAAGAGCATGAGTGTTCATGTTTTTTTAGCAAATAAAATAATGATTATAGATAAATCTGTGCATACCTCCTATCCCTTCCACTTAGAAAAACAAATCAAGTATTAACCTGCTTGAATTGTTTTATATTCTCAGTGCCATGTAACAAAAGCTCTTAGCATCAACTTGCCAGCCACAAGAGATGACAATTCTATATAGCATGTGCATCCAGAGGCTGTAACTTCATCCAATGCCTGTTTTTCTATACATTATTATTTACATTACCCCTTGTATACTGCAATGGAAGATTTTTCAGTCACTGGTACATGTTTGTGAACCAATAATAACAACCTAAATTTGGGCCCGACCAACTGACTAGATGTGTGTGTGTGTGTGTGTGTGTGTGTGTTTGAAGTGGTGACTAGGATTTGGCCAGTGACTATTGATAACAACAGACCTTTTGACTGACCTTCCCAGAATCACCATCATGTGTGAATCACGCATCTGGAGGCTGAATTTATGTTTGTCTTCTAGTCCCTTTTTCATCTGTGACAAGGTTTTCGGATTGTGAAATCTAAGGGCAATGGCTCAACTTTGTCTTACCATTTTTGCCTGGTGTCTTGAGGCTGAAGACAAGAATCTAGACACAAAGGCTCAACTGGACATAAATCTATACCATAGCTTTGGTTTGGTTGAGTGTTTTTAAACATGAGTCACAGTAAGGGGGAACTGTGCAGTGGTGGGATTCAAGTAATTTAACAACCGGTTCTCTGCCCTAATGATTTATTTATTTATTTATTTATTTATTTATTTATTTATTTATTTATTTATTTATTTATTTATTTATTTATTTATTTATTTATTTATTTATTTAAATTTAATTTATATGCCGCCCCTCTCCGGAAATTCAGGATGGATTTCTTCCAACAACCAGTTTGTCAAACTGCTCAGAAAGTTAACAACTGGTTCTCCCGAAATGGTGCGAACTGGCTGAATCCCACCACTGGAACTGTGTCAATTTAGATGAGGTCTCCAATATAAAGGGGAGACTTTCATTTTTTAAAAAAAGAAACAAAACTTATAGTCATGCCATTATTTTTGTGAGGGAGATAACTTAAAGATACATGTGAAGTTTGGGGCCTGGAACAAAAATCTGTTCCAAAGAACTGGATTGGATAGCAAAGCACATGGGAAAAGAATTAAGGTCTCCTAATCCAGAACTGAAAAACTAGTTTCTAAATTTAAATTGCCATGATATATGTGCTATTAAATCCTGCTCTAAAAAAAACTGATAAAGGTAAAAAGTACCTGATTATAAATATTTAGTTGCTACATTTTGAAAAATGCTAAAATAAATTTAGACCAGCAGTGTTTATGACACACCATGGTGATGCCAAAACGGCATGTACTTGGTGATATCATCAACCACATGCTAGTTTATATACTTGCACTCTTCTGCATGATGCGTATATGTTACATTATTATATTTTTATGATGATGTTTTGATGCATATTCCACTATTTAGCTGTAACTTAAAGGCTGAAGCCTGCATTACCAATTATTTGTTAATATCATATTCTTTACCTTGATATTGATTTTATCATGCTATTCACACTTCAGCAGTGCAGAGGAATATCCTCTGTCCCTAGCCCTCCAGAGATCATCCACCAGTGCGACCAATGCCGTCTCCGTGCTGTACCCAGGCCTGAAGCCTGACTGTTACAGGTCTAGGTATGATGCTTCATCCAGGACCAGCGGGAGCTGACGTGCCACCACGCTCTCAACAACCTTCGCAATAAAGCGAAGGTTGGAGACAGGACGAAAATTGTTTAAAATAACTGGATCCAAGGTGGGCTTCTTGAGGAGGGGCCTCACCACTGCCTCCTTCAAGGCGGCGGGAAACTCCCCTCAGCCAATGACACAGTGACCACTGCCTGGATCCAGCTACGTGTAACCTCCCTGGCCGAATAAACAAGCCAGGAGGGACACGGGTCCAACAAACACGTGGTGGTGCTCAGCTTCCCCATGATCCTGTCCATTTCCTCAGGAGTAACAGGATTGAACTCGTCCCAAACAACCAGACCCATCGCCACCTCTCCGATCGACCCCGCACGGTCGGAGTCCAGCCCGTCCAGAATCTGAGCGATCTTGTCCAACAGATATTGACTATACTTCTCGGCCTGTCCCTGCATAGGGTCCTCCCCTTCCCTCCGATTCAAAAGAGAGTGGGAGATCCTAAACAGGGCGGCTGGGCGATTATCTGCAGACGCGATGAGGGCAGCGAAGTAAGAGCGCTTCGCTGCCTCCATTGCCACCAGATAAGACCGTGAAAAGGATCTCAACTGGGCTCGGTCAGACTCGGAACAGCTGGACCTCCAACAGCTCTCTAGGCCTCTCCTCCGGTGTTTCATCTCCCAGAGCTCCTCCGTAAACCAAGGAGCCAGCTGGTTATAGATCTGCAATATTGGGATGCAAGAATTTCCTTATCCTTGAATTATACCAACTAGTCAAATGAGTAATGTTCCAACAACATGGAACTCAAATGTCAAAGCGAGTGTGGGAAGATCCTTTTGGGTCCAGTTTTGAGGTCTATGCTCTCTTCTTTTTCTATTCTTTCTGACCTCTGTCTTCTTTTCATGAATGACATACCTTGCAGTTCTTGTTAGTTCAGTGGCTCACATATTTCAAAATATGTGAGCAGTTATTTATATTACATATTTATTTTTGGGTCTGTTCTAGTTCAGTAGATTCAATTGTCTGGCAGGCATTTTGCTAGATCTGCAAAATGTTTGATCCCATGTGTTATCTTTGCAAATTTAAATTTTTCATTAAAATTTAATTTTAATTTCACAGAATGTAAAATCCACCAGTTCATTTCCTACCTAAACCATAACTAAATAAATAAAGAGATGCTTCGTTTAATTTATGTTTCATCTGAGATCATCCCAATGATTGGGATTTTAATTGCATTTCATTACTAAATATGAAAAGATATGAAGAAATGTTCCACAAAGTTGATTTTTTTTACAAACTCTTTTGATTTGATTTGATTTGATTTGATTTGATTTGATTTGATTTGATTTGATTTGATTTGATTTTATTTTATTTTATTTTATTTTATTTTATTTTATTTTATTTTATTTTATTTTATTTTATTTTAACACGTGCAATGCAAGTGTTATCATCTTTAAAGCCCTTCATGACATAGAATTAGGTTGAGAGGCTGCCTTACTCCAAGATATCTGCTTACCTCATATACTCTGAGAGGGAGGGTACATACTCCTTCATTGAGCAGTAGCTTCTTGTGAGAGGCACCAAGTATTTCTCTTGGTGACAGCCCCTGTTTTATGGAGCAATCTTCCTCTAAAAGTGCTGTCAAGACCTAGCATTTTCCCTGGGTCTTTGGGTTGTGAGGTGTCAAAGTCCTGATTGAATGGTGGTGATGTTACTGCTGTTTGGCTTACTATTTTATTGTTTTATTGTTGTCACTTGGAGTGCGCATTGCGGCTTTATATCCTTTTTAAAAAGATTTTGCTCCATTTTCTTTTTGAAAGCCACTGAGAGTCACCTGAGTTGAGTTTGGGGGGGGGGAGGCTGTATAAATGTTTTAAATAAATGGATAAAATAGGCTTAAAAAGATAAAAGTAAAGGTTCCCCTCGTACATATATGCTAGTTGTTCTCGACTCTAGGGGGTGGTACTCATCTCCGTTTCAAAGCCCAAGAGCCAGCACTGTCCGAAGACATCTCCGTGGACATGTGGCCGGCATGACTAAATGGCAAAGGTGCACGGAATGCTGTTACCGTCCCACCAAAGGTGGTCCCTATTTTTCTATTTGCATTTTTTATGTGCTTTCAAACTGTTAGGTTGGCAGAAGCTGGGACAAATAATGGGAGCTCACCCCGTTATGTGGCACTAGGGATTCAAACCACTGAACTGCTGACCTTTTGATCAACAAGTTCAGCATCTTAGCCACTGAGCCATAATTTTCATTGTAGCAGTGAAAGTTTTTGCTTCTTTCAAAAAGAATTATCTGGGTTATGAATTGAAGGCTTGTATTTCCTTTTTCAACTGTTTTTCCCTGAAAAACTCTCAACAACCCATCTCCCTGGTCTGACTTTAAGCTTAAGGGGTTTAATATTAACGGGTGGGGGATGGGGGGAAATCTACCACTGAACCTCAGAATTCAGGGAACTGATTCAGAGCTTTGGCTCCCTGGATCCTGTCTGTCCTTCAAATTAATCCAGATCAGGAAACCAAAACCAAGAACAAGTGTTTTTTATCAGGGCAACCTGGTCTATCCAACTATGGGACAGAGCATATTGCTTCTGTTTTCGCCTTTCAGCCCCAATCCAGGAGCCTTCTCAGGCAGTCACTTTTGCAACAAACTATTTTTGTGTTAAATTTATATTTTATTGACAAAGAAAGAAAGGGAGACTAGTATAGATCTATTTCAAGCTATTTAGCTCTCGTCAGCTAGCCATACCCTTTTGGGATCCATACAGGGGTGGGATTCAGCCGGTTCAGACCCGTTCGGGCCAACCGGATGCTAATTTTAAGTCTGATTTGCCAAACTGGACTGGCAAGGACTGGCTGGCACCACCCACCCCACCCGTCCCAGGAGTCTCCACTGTTTTGGGTGCCAGGTAAGTGCAGGGCTCACACGGAGGATCTGGGAGGGTGAAAAACAGGCCTCCTGGAAGTTCTGGAAGTCCAGAAATGGCCTGTTTCTGGACACCAGAGGACTTCCGGAGCCCAGGGAAGACTGTTTTTGCCCTCCTGGAGACTCGAGGAAAGCCTCCGGAGCTGGGGAGGGTGAAAATGCCCCCTCCCTGCCATGGTACAGGAGGCTGAGTAGGCCACGCCCACCATGGCAACACCTACCCAGCAACTGGGCACAGAATCATTTGCTAAATTTTTTGAATCCCACCCCTGGATCCATACCCTCCGGGGTTCAAGTCCCAAAAGGGTATGGCTAGCTGACGAGAGCTAAATAGCTTGAAATAGATCTATACTAGTCTCCCTTTATTTCTTTGTTGATAAAATATAAACTTAACAAAACCAACACTAACACTATCTTTATGATAAGATTACAATGCAGAATCTTGCAAGTCTGAAAGCATTCCTTCCCTCCTTGCCTTTATGATCCAGAGAACTAGGAAGGATCCCTTCTGAGATACTTCTCAAATTACATTGCTGACTCAAATTTTTGACTCAAATTTTTTTTTAGACTCAAATTTTATTTGTTAGCTATTGTCTAGGCTGGGGGGGGGGCGGTCTTCCTTCTGTCTCTCAAGGTTATTCTCACTGTCCATTGCAGATCCTAACTAACTTTTCTGTTTTCCTGGTAGAGATTTGGGGAAGTCTATATTCAAGAGGGATTTATTAACAGGCATTAGGGGCCAGTGAAGCGGAGTCTCTTTCTGGTAGTTTTGTTATTGTGCTTAGTTATTGTGCCATTTTATATTTTGTATCTTAAATTTATATATTGTGTACGTCTTCCTGGTATTTATGTTTGTTTACTGTTTGAATTTTTTTGTTGTACTCTATCATATTGTTTGAGTGGGGGGCCCTATAAATCTCGTAAATAAATAAATGACAGGAGAAATCTCTCTTTATAAAAATGCAAAAAATAAAACTTTAGAAAATGAAGAGGGAAATCAGATCTGTGGTGCAAAGAAGTTTATTATAGTCTATTGGAATGGACAAGTCATATGACAATCTGTTGTTAAGCTCTTTTCAAAAGCTCTTTTCAAGTAACAGTAACAGAGTTGGAAGGGACCTTGGAGGTCATCTAGTCCAACCCCCTGCTCACGCAGGAGGCCTATACTAGGGATTCGAACCACCAAACTGCCGACCTTTCTGATCGACAAGCTCAGCATCTTAGCCACTGAGCCAAGGATATTTTCGAGAAGAAGAGACAGCTTGAGAGAATTACATTTAAAGCCCTGTTCACACATCTTTAGACCTTATCTATGGATTTTGTTCTTGAGGCTATGATTAACTCCTTGTATAACCTTGTATTGTAGTTGAAGTAATCCTATTGAATGCAATGGCTTTACTGTTAAACAGACTTGAATAATATTGTGCTATTAGTTATAATAACTCTCTAACATCTTGTCCCATTAACTTTAGAGCAGAAGAAAATGAATTTATATTTTTAATTTCCAATATATCATTAACCATTGTTCTTTGGTAAAAATAAGTGTCTTGAAATCAAAGATGGGAAACTTTTTACAGCCAAAGGCTGTACAGATAGCCCTCAACTTACAACAGTTCATTTAGTGACCGTTTAAAGTTACAACAGCACTGAAAAAAGTAACTTGTGACAGTTTTTCACACTTACAACCATTGCGGCATACCCATGGTCACATGGTCAAAATTCAGCCACTTGACAACTGACTGATATTTATGATGGTTGCAGTGTCCTGGGTCATGTGATCACATTTTGTAACGTTCTGACAACCCAAGTCAATGGAAAAACCAGATATACTTAATGACTGCAGTGATTCACTTAACAACTGTGGCAAGAAGGGTTGTAAAATGGGTCAAAACACACTTAACAAATGTCTCAGCAATAGAAATTTTGGACTCAATTGTGGTCATAAGTTGAGGACTACCTGTATTCATTCCTGCAGTAAAATTCCCCCTCTCCATTTTACAGAACACTCCAGCATCTGAGGGGAAATTACTTTGAGCTTGTTCTGCCCCAGCTATGGACCCCAAAGAACGCAGCACACACAAAGTCCATTCAAACCTTAGTTTACTGAATAAACCAGTCTTTTACAACAATGGCTTTTAATTAATTGCATTAACAGCCACTAAGAATTCAAAGAATAATAACTGAAAGCTTACTATGGCAGAATGCCCAGAAGCAATTTGCAGGAAGCTGATAAGATAAGCAAGGCAAAACACAAAGGTATGTGAACTAAGTTGTTCCCTGCAAATTGCTTCAGTCGGCGTTCCTCCTTAAATAGGCTAAGGGAGTGGCCAATTAGCCCCAAGCCTTACTCTCGAGGAGACCTCCTCCTGGGGAACCACTCCTGCCTTTTGGCAGCTCTGGGCACCCGTGCATCGAGAAGAGGCTTCTCCTCTTCGTCCTCTTCACTTAAGGGAGCTTCTGGAGGTTCAGAAGGCCCTGGCTGAATCCCCGCCTCTGACACCACATCTTCTCCAGCCTCCTCATTGTCCGACTCGAGTGCCAGTTGCACAGGCTGCTGGCGCAGCACCACACCAGCCTCCTTGCTGTCTGAATCAGCTACTAACTGCACAGGCCATGTACGGGCCACAACAGAGCTATTGAAATCACCACATAGGTGTGTTGCTCAAATTTGAATGACAACATCAGTTGGAGTTATAAAAACTTGGTATATTGCTCAGGGTTGTCCATCCTTGATTTAGGTTGTAGGACTGCCTAGGTTCTTTAAGGTATTTCTGGGTTTCTCCATGGACTAATTGTGACCATTGATAGAAGAAACTGGATTACAGTATTCTGTTTTTGGTCATAGGTGAACCTAATACAGTATCCCTGAGGCTTCAGAAGATGGGAAACTCCCCAAAAGGCACCTGGATTTTTATGAAATTCTGTTCATGGGGGGAAAAAACCCCCAAAGCCCTCACACAACAACTGTCTTCTCATTCTGCTTCAGGCAATCAATTGAAGTTATGAAAAATGACATTTGATTACTATGTCATTAGTCCAGGTTGCATAACTGTAAAGGTTATTGTTTCTGCTGTTCCAGTCTTTAAGACTCGCTCTCTTATTTGCCTTTGCGATAACCTCTTGGGGCAGCAAATTCCTAAACTTTACTAGATTTTGGATAGAAACATTTCCTTTTAAGGGCAGGCTCACATGACTAAAAATGCAGCTCTAGGCACACTTACTACTACTTTCTGGGAGAGCAAAGAAGATAGCTCACTGATTCTGACTGTATTTTTTCCCCTCTGGTAAGAAAGTAGAGCTATAATCATAGTCAAATCCTTGGTTTCAAATTATAACCAACAAATGGATTTGGAAATATCACAATTAGGTTATAAATTTGATAGAAATTATTGGTATGGTCTTGCATCATCCTGTAACCAGGAACAGACCACCACTGCATTAGATTTTAAGGTGCTGAATTTTATTTTTACATTTACTGCATTTTCAATTTTAATATATTGAATTGAACTATTTTAGCTTAATAGATTTTACATATAATATGAATTGCTATGGATTCCAAACTGAGGTCGGGAGACTGATCATCAAACCAATTTGATGGTTCCTTACTTTGTTAGAAAAAGTTGTAAAATAGGATAGTTAAAAAAATGAAATGAGCAGTCCCCATTAATAACTAATCTGAAACTGTGATGAAATCACTTTTCAGTCATTGTGTGATAACAATGACGTCCTTGATTAGTGGATGCATGGATTCCGATTTGTTTCTCTTCCTCCTCCTTGTTCATGATTTCCTAACGAATACCTAAGCAAACCCAAGTTTCATTTTGCAGATGAATGTGAAAAGCTATCCTTTTATCAAAACGTTAGCCTATATCCAAATGAAGATTGAAGCATAGGTTGAACAAATCATAATTTGCTCTTCAATTATTATATTTCTAAGCCATCCACAGTTGCTGTATCAGTGAGATTGGCAGCATAGAAATTTAATAAACAAACAAATATCAGACTACGACTTGCAGAGAAATTATACAACTTTTAGGAAATCATACAGAGAAGATTTGTGTGTCAAAATAAACTGGAGCTTGGGTGAACTATCTTTTATCGAACAAGCTAAAGTAGCCTTGTTCCTCTAGAATCCTATTCAACAAACCACAGTTTACAAACCACACTGAAATCCTCCTCCTCATCAGCTAAAACTAAAGATAATATCCCAGAACACAACCCACATTATGATTTCAAGACCTGTAAGAATTCAGTTAGTGTTTGAAGAAAAGTAGAATAAACAGATGGAAAAAGAAACACACACGGTCTAAACTGGTGTCTGCTGTTTTTTATTAGGCCAAACCATTGTTTGATGTTCCTTTGGAACGCGATTATAGTTCAGCATGATGTTCATAACCAGGAACATGTTGCAGTTAACTTTAGATTTCTGTGCTCCTCCATCTCAATTCTCCTATCTTTTACTTGGAAGAAGCAGTTTGTAAAGTGTCCCTAAATACGGGTGTCAAACGCAAGGCCCATGGGGCTGCCCTGGAAACAGCTAAGGCAGTGCCTCTGCCAGCAAAAACGGAGCTTGAGAGGGTCACCTCCCGAGCTCCGTTTTCGCTGACAGAGGGTTGCAGAAATCCGTTGTAGCCAAAAAAAGAGCTCGGAAACACATTTTCTCTGGCAGAGCGCTCAGGCCACCACAGGAGCCCCAACACGAATGACGTCAAGCTGGCCATGCCCACTTTGACCCTTCCCCCAAGGTCAAAAACAACCCTGATGCAGCCTTCAATGAAATCAAGTTTGGCACCCCTGCCCTAAATGAATTAATATGTTCAGATAGGACTGAGGTAGTCTGGAGCTTATACTTTAAATTAAGTATGAACGTAGAAGCTCTGGGTAGTGGTAGTGGTTTGTTAGAGGTTTAGATTTCTGAAAGAGAAATAAACAGTCATTTAAAATGGACGCACCCATCCTAAATGTATTTTCTTTGGGGAAAAAAGTCTTAGGATATTTTAATAGACCTAATTTTCAAGCACTGCGTTAAAGTGGGCATGTACAACTTCTGCCATCTTGAGGGCCACTTCAGGCTTTGTATAACATGTGACATTTCACATTGTAAAAGTGTGGCGAGGGGGAGGCAGCTGAAGCTTTTAAGGGGTGAAACGGATGCTTTAAGCGTGTCCATTTGCTTCCTAACCCCCAGAACCCCTGCAAAACTGCAAATGTTTGGACTCTACTCTTTTAGGGGAAGCCTCTGAGGGACTCAGAAATAATGCAACTCTTGGTGAAATTATATATACTTGCCTTGGGTTAGAGATTTATTTTTGTTCCTTGACATTTCAAATGGTGCATACTAGGTGAAAGAAGTTACGTGTCTAGAAGTTGGGTATTTCTCATTCCACCTAAGGGTTGCATTTATCAGATTAAGGATATTCATGTCACTTGGTATTTAATCATTTTAGTTAACTTGTCTATGCTTGATGTATTGTTTCCTGGGAATGACATTAACGTAAATATGACCACTAGTAATAATATAACTAGGCCTGACCAAATAAAAAGGGGCATTTGTTTCATGATTCTTTTGTCACAGAGGCAGCTGGGTACCTTCATGATACCCACAAGTAGGGGTAGCAGTTCAATAGCCTACCTTTATTCATTTCCCCAAACTCCAATAGTCTAAAGGATGCTGCCTCTCTCCATAGGGATAATATTTCATCCATATGATTAAAATCTATTGATAGGCTTATCCGCTTGAATTTGCTTTATTGCTTTCAAATTGCTCAAGCTGAAGACCACCATAATATCTTCAGATTTTAATTGTCCACTGTTTAATTCTGCAATTTGTGAAGAAGTACTTATTTTTATTACTCTGAATTTTTTTTCATTCAGCTTTACTATTTACATTGTGTTCAAAAACACTGTAAGAAATTCAATTCTTAAGTTGCATTGGAATTTTTATAAAGTAAAGGGTTCAATTGACCATTCTTATAACATAGTTTAGAGCACTACACAAGATGTAATAGAAAATAATTAACTTTCATTGAGTTACACTAGAACTTTTAATATTTGTCATGATAGTTGAATATTAGCAAATATTAGTGAGTTTCATATTAAGAAATCAAGATCAAGCATTCACAGTCCTAATTTTAAAAACTGTGATTTTCTGAGATTTCAGTCTGCTACAAAACCCATGCTCCCTGCTTCTAGAAAGTGGCTCGGAGATCATGGGAAGCAGCCTGAAATTTGTAACCAGAACTCCAGCATTTGTAAATCAGGTGTCAGATATCCAACCTTGCCTTTTAGTAGAAGGTCAATGTGACTGTCAGGTAGGAAATTCTAGAATGAAAGCATGAAGAAAAAATGGTGAGAAATGGTGCCAAGATTTGAAGGGATTAAGGGATTCAGTGAAAAAGGAGACCTAAAATGATTTGGAATCTCAGTTTCTTAATCTCTGAGGTTTAAAGGAAAAAGAAAAGTAACCTTTATCTTATATAGCCCTGAATATGTTTTGGTTCAACTCTTGGTTAAGGATTTGCCTTTCACAACTGAGAAGAGATGAGAAAAAATAGGTTTATATATTGCCTAGATTTTTAATTAATCTGATTTATTCGTATACATTATGAATTCAAACAGACATTTTCTTTCTCTCTCCTGCCCCCCAACACTTTCTGTTTTGAAGGATTTTAATTGAAAGGAATTGTTTAACAAATCTTTTTCTGAATAGAATTAAAAGATTCTTATTAGACCCTCTGCCAAACAATTGAGGTTAGTGTAGAAACATTGTGATGCAAATTCTGTTTTACATACTTTGTTATCCACTGCTCAATTTTTAAATCTCACCTTTAAGGGTTTTTTTTTTGCTATTACTTTCAACCTCAAGGCAGACCAATGTTGTCGGGTTAAAAAAAGGAACAATTGCTGAAGAACATTTTTTTGCTCAGGGTTGAAAAAATATCTTCCAATCTTTCTCTTGATAGTTTTCTCATTCAAAATTGCATAACCCACATCAGTTGGTTATTCACTGGAACTATGAGGCCAGTTGTCTAAGCCAGGTGCAAAAGAGTGACTCAGAAAGGCGGACACAGAATTATGGAACAAAGGGCTACTAAGAAATTGCTCAACCCAAGAATTTGTTTTCTGTGCCAGAACTGGAGTTTACATATTAAAACCTTTAGCTACACTAAAAATAAAATAGTGGTACAGCAGAAGTCCTGGATCCAGCATCGCACATGTCCTGTTCTTTTACTGACTTCATAACCTTTCCTTAACTGGAAAGGTTGGCTGTGCATCAGGATAACCAGTTAGAAGCGTGAATCATTTTACATGTCAGCTTATCAACTGCTATTATGGGTGGGAGAGGCATATCTTCAAACCTCTGAGCTGAGGTGAGCTATTATAACTTACCCAAACTTTGCCTCTTTCCAGGGTCCCTCTATGAATTTAATTTATATACTATTGAATGTTGTGATTTATTTATTTATTTAATAAAATTTATATGGCTGCCCAAGTCACTCTCAGTGCTTCTGGGTGGCTTACAAAGATAAAAACCCATAATAAATAAAAATATAAAAACAATAGAAAGCAAGAACCCCCTTCCATGATGACAACAATCGATCAATCAAAGAAACCACATGATTGGCTTCATCCCACTCTGAGTTTTCCAGACCCGTTGGCAAAACTAATCTTCTGGTCTTGTGAAAGAGTTTCAAAATGATGGCCAATCTTATTTTCATGGGGATGAGTTCCACAGGGAGGGAACTATCTTGGAGAGGGCCCTTCTTCTTGGTCCTGCTAGATGTACCTACTCAGGAGAGGGAACCATGGTGACATGCATTCCCAGACAATACAGTACAATACAATATTAAGGCTTCTACTTTTTGCCTTCACTCTTCTTCACTATACCAGGCAATAGTGGACCTTCTAGGAAGATAGGAGACCACAGCTTACACACAGAAAAGGCTCATCCTCATGATTGCCCTCAACTGTCTTGATTTCAGAGACCTCATTTATAGGAGAAGTAAGGTTTAATAATTGCTAATATTACAGAAGTAGTAATGTTATGCCAGCATCAACACATCACTGTGGACTATCATGTAAATTATGGGTCTTATAGTTCAATTGGGGAACTATTTTGTAGGCTAGACTCTTTCGTTAAACAGGGCAGCCTTGCATCAGTCAGGGAGGGAGAGAAAAAAAGCTTGGATGAAGGTATTAATTCTTCCTTTTCCAAAGAAACTGGAGCAAGCTGGAACAACAGCCCTTGGTACATATAAGGATAGAGGTCTATTTATGCAAGTATTTGCTTTTGCAAACTAATAAAAGTTTAAACTAGGGAGGAGATATGGGCATGCATATAAACCCCACACCAACATAACTGCATATCACAAATCATTTTAAATTTCTGAGGAAAGGTTTGATGGAATTTATAAGCACCTTTAGTTTGGAAAGGGATGCAAAAAAATTACACCCACCAAACCCTTGTAAATCCCTTCTAAAATTTGGTTCTAAATGTGCAAATTCTGGCACATTAGAAATGGGACAGATACACCCATACTAAATGATCTGCTTATTTTCAATCTGCAAGATATAAACAAATGTTTTCATGAGCTTGGGTTTTGCTTTCCTTTCCTTTGCTTAGTGTGGAATGGCAATAGCTAATTATATATGTATGTATGTATGTACGTATTGGAAATGAATGTTTTAAGGAGATAACAAAGAGAACAATTGTATTTTTCAAAGAGGGAAAAGTTTCTTTCCAAATTTTCAGATATGTATGCTAACATTTTTTCTAAGGAGGAGATAAAGCTATGGGAAGCAGTATTTAGGTATAATATGGAATTAATTAATCATAAAGTTAACATTTACTGCAACCTTAAATCCCCATTCAGAGAGGAAGTTCTGTCATATTTATTGTTTTTCCAATTAGATATACTATTGGATGCAGATGCTTTTCAAAGATCGACATATAAATTCTTTTAAGAATGCCATGTCTACCTTAAATTTGGGCATAAAAATATTGTATTATGGATCCATGTCTTGATTTAACCAGAGTCCTAGAAGATCCAGATTAACGATGTAAATCTATTTCATATTTTATGTTGGCGAAAGATCAGTTCAGTTTTCTTGCAGGACAAATACCAAATTTGGACAAAACACCAGGAGGCACTGTGGCTGCATTCATGCTCTTAATTCAAAGGCATTCCCATGTCTTATACCTGTGTTTTGTTTTTGAAATTTTCACTCTTTGTGTAGGTGTTGCTTTTGAGGGGTCCCTTCAAATATTATCCCAAAGAGTGTCAGACTTTTTTCCTAGGTAATTCTTAACTCCAAAGTTGCTAGGTACATTCTTTCAGCCGTTATTTTATCCTCCCTTGAATTTACTTGCCCCAAGTGTTGAAGAAATAGAAAATGATGATGTCATATTGTCTCTACCCAAAAATTTTGTGGAACCTCCAAAGCAGCACACCCATAAATCTGACAGCTAGAATATAGGAAACTTTATTTACAGTGCAACTTAACAAGTACCAACTGGTAAGTCCTAACTTGGAGCAAAGCTATGATGGATCAACAGGATAAGATCATACAAAATAAAAGACAGTCAAACATTTCCTTCTTTTATTATTGTTTTATGCAAATAATTATTCCCACTTCCTGAATAGCTTTGTCCCCAAAATCCAGTGTAAAAAAACCTGCATTATGGTGGGCATTCTATAAGTCGGACCCATAGTTTAGACAGCAGTGGAGAACTCTAATGCTCCAGAACCACATCTGGAATACTGCATAAATACTGAATAACACTCCTGGAATACTGCATCCAGTTTTGGTCACCATATTACAAAAAACATGTTGAGACTTTGGAAAAATTGCAAAGAAGAGCAACTAAGATAATTAAAGGTCTGGAAACTAAATCATATGAAGAATGGTTGCAGGAATTGGGTATAGAGAAAAGAAGGATTAGGAGGTGATATGATAACAGTATTCCAGTACCTGAGGGACTGCCAGAAAGAGGAGGGGGCTCAACTTATTTTTCAAAGTACCAGAAAGACAAGAAACAATGGATGGAAACTAATCAAGGAGAGAAGCAACCTGGAATTAAGGAGAAACTTCCTAACAGTGAGAATAATTAACCAGTGGAACAGTTTGCCTTCAGAAGTTGTGGGTGCTTCATCACTGGAGGTTTTTTTTTAAAAAGACTGGAGAGTCAGTTGTCTGAAATGATGTAGGGGCTCCTGCTTGAGCAGGACATTGGACTAAAAGACCTCCAAGGTCCCTTCCAATTCTATTCTGGTTTGAAACTGAGAGGTTGCAATTCCTGTCATTTCTTATCATTGGCTAAGCCAACAAGTATTGATGGGCATTGGAGTTCAGTGTTTGGAAAGCTACCTTAGGGCCTCATCTTCATGTTCTCCAGATGGTAGCATGAATCTGCCTCAGAATGGTTTTTCTATTACATTTCATCACGATGTTTAGTTAGGCTACTGTAGACATGTTTCCTTCTCTCCAGTTGCTGGGCCTGACCTTTGTTGCTTTATTAACTTGGGCTGCAGGAAAGACCAGCTTCTCTAGAGGCATCTATCCATGTAGCATTTGACCAGTTCATTTCTTTCTCGAGCTCTTTACATATAAGGGTTTGGCACTCTTTTAAAAGAATGCTTGGCATTTATTTAAGGACTAGCACTCTCTTGGGGCCACATATACTATTTCTGGTTGCATAGAAGGTCTATTCAAACCAGGATTCTGTCAGTTATGTCTTCAAGGTTCTGTCACCACCAAGTGAGTGTGTTAAAAGTTTTCATTTGCTTTTTGCCAACAAGGATTTTTGTATGATCATAAGTATCATTTTGCCTACCGCCGGCTATTTCTCAGCACAGATTCTCACTGCCGGCACTGCCATCCCTTTGCAGTATTAGTCAAGGATCGAGTCCACTCATTACTCATTATTTCTTTGTCCCACTTCATCTTTTGTCCACATGTATGACCCATCAAGTGGGTTATTTTTAGACACGGTTTTAGCATTCTTTCAGGAGAATGCTAGATCAATGTTCCAAAATAGTCCAGCTGACAATAACAGGCATGGACCATCTCTGTGCATATAACCAATTAATTAACAGGTGGCTACTCACCATTCTAAGCACCATTCCTACACTTGCCCAATTAAGGATGATGGTTGTTTTTCTGCCAGCAGCTGATGTTTGATGGAAGGAAAATTAAGCCAGGGAAATCATCATTCACATTCCTTAGCGTGTCCAAATATTAAGACAATAAGAAACATGACACTGACTGACCTGACTGAGACAGAATAAGGATTGGCTTTATGGGCAGCACAAAGGCTACCAACATAAATTTGCTATTTCATGAACTAGGAAAAACAGTGACTGGTTGAAAATGGACACCTGTCTGTGCTCTAAGACCTTAGTAAGAAACCATACATTTCGTTAGCGTTATCTGAATCTAATAAATGATTCTTAGAATGGTCTTAGAACAGTGTTCCTCAGGCTCAAGAAAAAGCAGAACAAGGGACTTGAGCCTAGATAGTACTTAAGAGGGAGTATAATGGGTGGTCTCTATAAGGGGTTAAAAATCCACAAGATGGCAGGCCAGCATCATGATGTCACACATACAAAAGTGACAGGACTTGGATTATGATCATGTACTTGCCATTTTACAGATTTTGACCTTCTCCGAGGATATCTTAAATGCAGTTAAAGTTTGCTATGCTTGAATGCTGGTAAGTAACATAGCTAAGAAATTAAGGTGAAAAACTGGTACTAAACCAGGGGTGAAATGCTCCCGGTTCAGACCGGTTCGGGCAAGTAGGTAGCGATGGTGGTGGGCAGTTCGGAGAACCGGTAGCAAAAATCCCTGCCCCCGCCCCCCATGCCCAGCTGAGCTGCTCAATCATCAAAGGCTTTTTTTCTTTTAAATGCCTCTGACGAGCCAAGCTCTGACCATCCAAGCTCTGACCATCCCAGCTGAGTTGCCTGCAGGCAACTCATCTTGGATCGTCAGAGCCATTTAAAACTTTTTTTCTTTTAAATGGCTCTGACGATTCAAGCTCTGCCGATCCCAGTTGAGTTGCCTAATTGGCAGAGGGTTTTTAAAAAACCCTCTGACGATCAGGCAACTCAGCTGGGATCGTCAGAGCCTTTTGAAAGCATTTTTTTATATGGTTTTACATGTAAAAAATGGTTTTAAAAGTAAAAAAAAAAAATGGCCATGCCCACCCAGTCACATTACCCACCACCACCACCACCACCACGCCACGCCTGCAGAACCGGTAGTAACAAATTTTAGATTTCACCACTGTACTAAACTATTCATTATATACTTATAAGTGCAGGAAATCAGGAGTCTAGGCAGTTCAAATGAATATATACGTTTATTGTATACTAAAGCTCTTTACAAGAATCTGAACCACTACTGGTCAAAGTGAGCTGGTGGTAGATAAGAGTCAATCTGGATTTAGATCTTTTGCAAGTGCAAAGTATCTTGAGACTGATGATGCATTTGACCCCTCCCTCAGGCTTAGCCTGATCATCTCCTACATCATTAAAAAAAAATATCTTTATTTACATTTGTCATTAAAAAAGAAGACAACACACCAGATAAATGACAAACAAAACAACAAAACAAATAACATACATGCCTATAAATAGTACCTTAATAACTTAATATTCGGTACAATATACCTATGTTACATTCCGGGGGAGGCAGAACAACTTAATTTACATTTATAAATCAATTAGGTCTATCCGACCTCACTTTACTTGTATAATATAAATTCTTCAATAAATATGACTCCTAATCTAGTTTGGGATTACAGTTTTCTCTTTGATAGCCAAATATATAGTTTTTCCCAAGATAAACATGTTTGTGTTTGGTCTCTATCTTTTAGTTTTTTAGTCAATTTATCTGCTTCCGCACAATCCAAAATCTTCTTTATAATTGCTTCCTCTGATGGGGTATTTTTATCTTTCCAGAATTGAGCATATGTTAATCTCGCTGCTGTGATAATATATAATGCAAGGTACCATGAATCTTTTTAAATATTTTCCGGTTTGGAGCCGAGCAAGCATGTCTCTGGTCGCCAATCTCTTGGTTTAAGATCTCGTTGAGCCACTTCTTTATTTTTCCCCAAAATTTTACTGCTTCTGGGCACGCCCACCATTGGTGATCTCCTACATCTTTTTTATTACTATTCAGGAAGTATTCAGAAAAACATTTTAAAAGCTCAGATGAATTTTAATACAATATATATAAAGTTTACAGTGAACTTTCTATCTTTTTCTCTGTAAGGTTAATTTGTTGAGTAGACAGTGTCTCCCCTAGAATCGTAGTCATTCAAGGAATACAATAGAATTATTGATGAGTTCTTAATTTCTATATCAAATTCAGAGAATCAATTAATGGCAGAAAGCTCCATGATGCAATTTCTTCTTCAACATCTCCTATAGTCAACAATTCACAATACATACATAAATGAAATTAAGAATGTAACTCACTTATAACTTCAGTTGTCTGAATTCTGAGTTCATTCAGTGAGAGTATGGCTTTATGTATACAGCAAGATTTGATATGGAATAAATATGAATAGGATGGTAGTGAAATATTTTTCATACTCCTCTTAATGTAGCTGACTCCAATCTTTTGGCTGAACTATTTATTCCCAGTATCAATATGGTGATTTGAGATTATGAAAAATCAAATGGAACCCAATTTTATGAAAGCGTTAAAAAAACATCCCTCAAAAGCACGACTACTACCATGATTTTGGAAAATTATCCTGTGCAGTGATCAGGAAATCCAATATGCATGAAGTAATAGAGTTGTGCATGTCTAAAAAGCAATTTGTAAGAAGTGTTCAGACTTTGCACAAATGCAAGACTTCTCTGGTCTTCATTAGAAGAATTTTTTAGGCTTCCAAGTGAGGCTACTTTAAGAGTCACCTTAACTTTAATCATTTTCAGGCAACAAAACCCTATTAGGTAACCTTCTTCACTAAGTAATCACGAGAATTGATCCATATTGTGGAAGGCACAATTTAGGAATAAAGATATTTGCAAGACTCAAATTGATTCACAGAGTAATTTATCATAGGGCCAATATGGTAAAAAACCATGAATCATTCAAGCACTCCTTATGTATAAACCATACTGTGTGTTTAGGTGTGGATACTTTCAATAAGCAGTTTAAAAAGAAATATTATTTGAGCAAAATACACACACATACTGTGTTTCCCCGAAAATAAGACATATCCTGATAATAAGCCCAACTGGGCTTTTGAGCGCACTTGCTATAATAAGCCCCCCTGAAAATAAGCCCCCCCGAAAACCTTATACGCATGCACAGCTGCTGTGCAAACATCATGAGGTGAGGCAGCGAGGCAGGGGGGTGAATGGTGGGGGAACATGCCCCACGCGCACCTACCATTCACCCGGAATGGCCTCGTGGAGGCCACTCCCGCAAATCGCAGCTTGCGTGCCCCTTCTCTTAGTGGCGGCTGCAAAGAGTGGCCACAAACAAACTCTTGCCAGCCCTAGCCCTGTCAACCTGGGGAGAGGGGTACTAGTGCCGGAGCTCCAAGCAGTGTCCGGTGTGTGCGGTCCTGTTGCGAACCGGTAGTAAAGGTAAGTAGAATACACCCCTGGCATGCAAGCTACGATTTGCGGGAACAGCCTCCGTGAGGCTGTTCCGGGTGGATGGCAGGTGTGCATGGGGCATGTTCCCCCACCATTTGCCCCCCCGGCTCACCTCACCTCATGCTGTTTGCACAGGAAGCAAATTAAAAACTGCCATGATTGCTGGAAGCAGCGGCCTGAACAGAACCGGCAAAGCAGCTGGTCGGCGCTCTGGCACAAGTCCCCCTGCAGCGGGCCTATGTTTACAGGCCTCCTGCACCTGAAAAATAATAAGACCCACCCTGATAATAAGGCCAAGGCCATATTTCAGGAGTCAAAAGAAAATAAGACTCTGTCTTATTTTCGGGGAAACATGGTATATACAGGGATGCAGTATGTTCTACATAAAGTAGAATAAAACATATTAGCTTATGCCTTTCTCTTCTATTTTATCCATGTACAGCCTACATCAGATTTCTCTAGTTTGGTTTCTTTCAGATATTTGAACTTGCAGATCCCAGAATTTCCAACCAGGTCGTCTAATAATTCTAATGTGTATTGCAAAATGTAGGATCTGCAGCTTCAATCCATTTCATTCACTTGACTAATGCTGACTTCACATTGAGAGGACATTATTTGGCTTTTGGATTGAAACATCATGGGTTGTTTTGATTTAGGCAATCAAAACACATTATTTTATAATCAGCCACATAATAACCTTCACATTTCCTTACATGTGATTAGAATGAACGATAGAAAAGAAAGTTCTTGCATTCTGCATTCTGTAAATAGTTTGTGGAGACCTTATGAGAAGTTGGGGATGATAGATTACTAAAATGGACTGGAATTAATTATTAAGAACTATTATTAATAATAATTATTATAATTATTATAATATTATAAATATAATTATTATTAATTATTATTAATAACAGTGGTGGGATTCAAGTAATTTAACAACCGGTTCTCTGCCCTAATGATTTCTTCCAACAACCAGTTTGCCAAACTGCTCAGAAAGTTAACAACCGGTTCTCCCGAAGTGGTGCGAACTGGCTGAATTCCACCACTGGATTGGACCCAGATTCTGTCCTGCAGATGGAAAGAGATATTCATTAATTGCTTCTACCTCTCACAGTTCCTTACCATCCCTAAAATTGGCTTGGAAGCATTGGGAAATTCTCTGGAACAAAGAAGAATAGAGAATCAACAAAGTATTTTTTGTCTCCTTTCACTTATTACAGTGTCCTGAACAGATTTCTGCCTAGGGAGTGTTCCCACTGGTGGGTGGAAATTCTGAATCCAGGCCCTTATTCCATGTGACTTAGAAAAGCCAAAAGTATTTAATTATTCATCTTCAAAGTCCCTTCCTGTTCTATGCACTGTACATTCATATCTGAAAATGTAAGTTCTTAGTTCATTTCCAAATCCTCATCAAATGTTGACAGGCATTAACATGCACGTACTGTTCCAGAGTCCGAGCCAGGCAGCTATCAGTTGTCAAAGTTTAAGAACTTGTCTACTTATATTTATGTTTTTTTTTTCATGTCTAGAAAGGAGTGGCATTCTCATTATTTTACTTGAAGTTCTAAGGAGTGTTTTGCTTTTCTGGGGATAGGACAGGGCAGGGATAAAATGGAAAAAAAATGCTCTGTCTTTGATTTGAACGTTTGCAGAACATTGGCCAAATAAAATGGTTACTGGATGTTCTGGATTAATTTTGTCACAGTAAAAATGACAGGCTTCCAACTGGCAAGGAGATCAGACATATTTGATCCTTTTATGGGAAATTACTTATTTTGCAAATGTAGTTGTGTAAGACATATAGATTCAGTTTTAAAACTGGATTAACAAACGACATCCATTTTTGGTAGAACAAAATAGTGTGAAATTGACATAAAAAGAAGGAATTGATAGCATATTGTTTATTAATATGCAGGACTCTGTAGTTATGCTGAACTATGGTAAATATATTTAATACAGTTCTAAACAGGCTATAATATTAAACATTATGACATGGAAAGCTCTTGGTTAGTATTGGATCTAGCCGTGCCTCTATTACTATTATTTTTCTCTTTCTTTTTATGTTTCCTCATCCCTTAAAATTAGCTTCTTGAATTTTTACAAGCTTATTGTCAGCTCCATTTTGTACTTGGAATTTGAGCTCATAGGAGCTGGCTGAGGTGACCAAGCATTTATTTACCAAGGCTTCTGCAATCCCATCATAATATTGACTTACCCCTTGTATTCTAAACCAGCATTACATCATGAGTCAGTTTCTACCAACCTTTTGACCTGACTATAGTTTGTGTCATATATGAACAGTGGTTATGCTAGTAGTTGGAGCTGATGGGCTTATAGACACTGAAATGGTGTGCAGCACTTCAGATCTGAATGGAAAAAAAAATTCTTCAGAGCACCTCCTTAAACCCATTTCTCAGGATTGTATCCAGCTAGCTGCTTTAAGAAATTGCCAACAGGCGTTATGTGAGGTGATGATGATACCACCTTTCACTTGGGTTTCAAACCAGCAACATTTAATTTACAAGACAATTATGGCAATCGTGTTATTGCAACAGTCAGGTTAAAGGAAAAATCTTAAATATACTAGAGCTATTAGTAAGTTGAACGGATAGTCTTTCCTCTGCAAAATAGTCAACAAATTGCAACAAACTGAAGCACTCTAGCCTAAAAGGCAGGAATGCTCATTGGAGACAGGGAAATGTGTGTTTCAGAAACGGAGCACAGAAACGTATCTTGTGGTTGCACTGAAGGTGAGTGAAGAATTAATAGAGGACAACATCATTTGTTTCTGTTTCCAAAAAAAGTTGCTTTCTCTTCTGGAGACAAGGAAACTGGGCGGTACATAGAAACCTGTAGTCTAAAATATATGGAAATTAATTGAATGTTGGAGAAAATTAATATAGGCTATAATGTTGGCTTATAAAATAGAGTATAAGTAAATATATAAATGGTAGATTGCAGAAGTCTCACAAAAGCCATTCCTAGTCATCTTTATCTTTAAATCCAAGAAGACGTCCAAAGTCCCAAGTGCACCATTCCGAAGGACTGGTACTTCATGTAGAACAGATTGAACCTCTGCCACATTTTTTAGTTTGTTCAAACTTATTCACTTTAAATAAATTTTTGGACATTTGTTGAGTCAATCCTTGGTCCTTTTCCAGATCATCGCTAGAAATAAAACATTTTGCTAGACGGCTTCCTAAAGTCATTTGTTTGACTACTGTATGAAATACTGTAGGTGGCTAGTGGCTTGATAGCTAATCTGCAAGATTTTTGTATGTTTGAAGTGCAAACTTTGACTTAATTCCATTTTAATTCTTAAAATCCATTGGGTTTCCAACTGAAAGATATACTTATCTAGAAATGCTCACTCAGTTTAAATTGTTTCCTGTATAATCCTCTGGTCAAATATTCAGATAAATTTCTTTGTATCAGAAAGACTGAGTAGGTATAATTTCTGTCTTACACTGTATTTGTTAGTGCGGTCCATACTTTCCCAACAGTTTAAAAGGGTTTTTAAAAAAAGTTTTGCTTTTGCAACTTTTCATACATTCCATGTTATGTATGCAATTTTATCTTATGTATGTTACTTATCACATAAATTGCCCGAGATACCTTTTTCAATGCTAATTATCTTGATGTAATTTATCAAGTGTAATATCTCTGCATGAGGTTTGTCGTTTTAACGTAAGCACAAATGCCCACACACACTCCTTTGTATACACAACTTTCAAAAGTGTTCTTTCTTAACCTCCCATGTCTGTGCATTGTTGCACAGAATATAGATAACAAACAAGGGATGAGAAATTCTGATGCAGGAGAGCAAATATAATCTCTATCATAGAATCTTGGTAGATAAAGGTCATGATTGGAACATAGAATATGAAGAGTATACAGTATTTATTCAACAGAAATAGACCCATGAAAAAGTGTAGCAAGTTTGATAATTAAAAAAAAAAATCACATGGTTGTGACCAGTCAATCTCTCAATTGAAAAGTTCTGTTGTGGCACCTGGAAACAACAGGCTAATAACCATTAGCCATGTTTTTATAACTTGTTGTGAGCTGCCAGGAATCTTTGTATGAAATAGGCAGCCATGTAAGTCCTGTAATTATTGCAAGCATGCAGCTGGGTCACATCAAAGTAATATGGAACAAAAGTGATATCATTCTTTAAGGCCTTAATGAATTTTTAAATTTTATGTTATTTTATTTGACATTGTTGATACTGTGGGGTAGGGATGGGGAATTAAACAATAACTATGGATATGTTTTTTTACTTTACTGCAATGATGGCTGGGTAGTACCTTGAATCTTTCCTTGCTTTCTAAAAAATTCATTTCCTAGCTAATGTGGCATTACGGGATTCAAATAAATTTTGCCCCATGTACTTTGAAGGTAGTAGTTTGCTACCAATTTTAGGCTATAATAAAAAAAGACCATGCAACTTTTAACAAAATGGTATAGCACTTTTTTAAGTATGAAAGAAATTCAGAAGCATGCGGGTGATTCTAAACATCCTTGGGATAAACATGTATCTATATTCCAACAGAAATTAATAAATAAAAATAATAATAATATATAAATAAATTAAAAAGAAAACAAAAACCAAAATTCAAAGGGCAGATCTGATGGACCACTGGGTCTTTTTCTATCATCCGTGTTCTATGTTTCTATGTCAAAAGTCTAAGCTGGATTTTTCCTTTTACCTGACATTTACTTTTTGCTCCTCTATGTTCAATTTTCAAAATTCAATTTTGGCCAGTCATTTGAAATTTCATAATTCAAGTCCAGGTGTTCAGCAATTCTTTGAAGATAAGCCTGAACTTCATTTGCAGCACAATGGAGATATCCGTGCAAGGGCAAAGGCTGAATTTGGGTGAAGTTGTTTTAACAGAAACAATGGGAGTGCACAAGGTCCTTGTAGTCTAATGTAGTAGTATTGACTTTAATCAAGTCCAGGATTAAAAGAATGTTCAAAAACAAGTGAGCTGACAGGATCAAGTATGCATTACATGCAAATGTTTGAATATCTTTTCTTTAAAAAGCAAAAATCTGAAAGTCTTCCTTCTTTCTCCACACAGCCATTATAGTCTTCTTGGCTATAGTTTGCTCTCTTGTAGGGTAACCTGGATATCTGGAATTCCTTGGAGCTTTCCTAAGTAAGTATTAATTTTACATTCACACATTTTTAGTCCCAAAGAAAAAACACTGTCCAGTGTCATTCTAAAGCTATTGTCCATTGATGGTTGACCACCAAGTGGTGCTATTTCTTGTCTCTATGGATTTTGTAGCTACACATATTCCCTTAGATTCATTTAGAGGAATCTTGTGGATGTTTGGAGATTGTTGGGGAAGGAAAGGATTGGTGGCTTGGACAAACCCATCAAGAGCATAAACTCTTTGGATTAATGCAGTGGTGAAATCCAAATTTTTTTACTACCGGTTCTGTGGGCGTGGCTTGGTGGGCGTGGTGTAGCAGGGGAAGGATATTGCAAAATCTCCATTCCCACTCCACTCTGGGGCCAGCTAGTGGTGGTATTTGCCGGTTCTCTGAACTACTCAAAATTTCTGCTACTGGTTCTCCAGAACCTGTCAGAACCTGCTGGATTTCACCCCTGGATTAATGCTATAACAAGTAGATGCAGCTATCAAAATAGTATCAGTGTGATTGATTTAAGTGGATTGGCTGTGGCTGGGAGACTTTGATGAATAGAATCAGAAACTCGTTGCATCCCGTAATATTCCAAGCAAATAATCAAGTATGTGAGAAATGGGAATAAATTCAGAATTTTGGCCTCTATGTGCCTCTTTTCTAACTAGCAGCAGCATGAAATTTATTGCAAAATCAACTCCTGAGTTCAGTAGTTCAGAATACACAGTTACTTGGCTGTTTCAGCTTTGTTCTCCACAAATGAAATCTAATATTGTTTGAAGTTCCTGAAAATAAGGAATAACTATTACATTGAAACAAGTGTCCCAAAGATGCTTTTTTCCAAAAGGCAACTGGACTTGGGTTTTTTTCCCTGTTTCCTTTGAAAACATTTTGCTTCTCATCCAAGCTTTTTCAGCTCAGATTCTTTGCTTCTTGGATTAGGAGTGAAATGTTTTCAAAGAAAAAAAGAAAGAAAGAAAGAAAGTCCACCTTTGGGACAACCATGACCTGAATGATTGAGAATCTCCATTAACATTGAAAGAAATGCAACAGTATGTTCTAATTTCTCAATTTTCCTTACTTGGGGATCTCTGTTGGAGACATTGGTAGCTGTCCCATAAAACTTACAGTACAACTCTATTAAGGAAAAGAATCCCACAGAGCTCAATAGGAATAACTCTTAAGTAAGAATAGGATTCTTACTAAAGTACCACTTTAAGCAACCTTAGTATTACATTTAGGAACTGATCATATACAAAAGCAAGAAATGCTTTTGTGCTTACTGAAGACAATCCTGTAATGACTTGGCCGATTGGACAATTTAAATAATTAATAATATACTAATAGATCATCTATAATTTTTGATATGAAAACAACTGTCCAGTTTAGTACTTCAGTCGACAGATATTTCTACAAGCCTTCTGTAAATTCTGTGCTATTGCTGTAGTTGCACTTGCTTCTAGATGACTATGTGTTCATGTCCATGTAAACATCCTGGCAACCAGTAGTGGGTTTCACTTACCTACGCTATTGGTTTGGAACTGTGAGCGCATGCCCGCGTGCTTGCTTTGCTCGCACACAGTGCTTCTGCACACGCGCAGAACCTTCTGTGCATGCGCAGAGCATCCATGATGACCTCTGGGTGGGTGGGCGGAGCCTCCTGCCACCTCCACTACCGGTTTGCCCAGTTCGCTACCGGTTTGAATCAGGGCGAACCGGTAGAAATCCACCACTGCTGGCAACACAGAGAAATAGTTTGCCATTATTTTATTCCAGGATATGGTTTTTTTAAAAAAATTCCCACTTTAGAAGTGACAACTATACAGTATCTTGTGGTAAAACTCTGAAATTTTTTTGTGCTTTACAATCCAAGTACTAAGTGTGACCCTGATTAGCCCTTTTAAAGGTTAGCTAACATCTAATTGCAAATTCAGTTTGAATTGTATTGCCTTTTTTAAAAAAAAAAAAAGATTTAAAAGAAGGTTTTAACCAGCGATATAAAATACCCCCTTTTTAAAGTTACACGTGCAGTGAAATGATTCTAACCCAAGTCTGAATTAGCTACTTTGTGTGTGTGCCAAAACAGCAGCAAGCTGCTCAGGTTGTTATATCATAAATCCACCACAGAACCTCCTTCTGACCTTACGGTTTCTGACCTGGGAAATTCTGACCTCGTGAATCAGCAGGAGAGAGAAATGGATTGCTCCAGCAGAGCAACTGACATGGCTGCAGGAAATATTGCTGCACCCTAGAATTCCTTGTCTTGGATATAGGATTAAAGGGCAGTTCCACATAACGTATATCTTCCAGGTGGTGGCTTCTTGATATTTTCCCCTAGGCAGTTGTGTCATAGAACAAGTTATTAAAATGTGCATTGTTCATGTTATGACACAGACTGTCTCCTCTTGCTTGATTAGTATTAATAGCTTATGTTTCCCTGGACCTTTAAGATAAAGCCTATAGAAGAACTCACGTAGTCCAGTAATGCACAATCTGCTTACAACATGGTTGTAACTGGACATAGTTGTCCAGTGGTACCTTCTACATGGTAGCTCAAAGGTTCATAAGACTTGGAATTATACTGTGGTTTTCTGAGATTTGGGGAAGACTTACTACTATCCACTAGAGAAATGATACATTTGTGGTTGCCTTGGTCCATTTGTAATACAGTAGTCCATTGTGGAGCTTGTAGCCAGTTTGGTCTAGTAGTTAAGGCACCAGGTTAGAAATCAGGTGACTGTGAATTTTAGTCCTGCCTTAGGCATGAAAACCAGCTGGCTCTCAGCCCAATTCAAAATACAGAGTTCTTCTTGTGGGGATAATAGGAGGAGGAAGGAGTATTAAATATGTTTGCCACCTTGAGTTGTTTATAAAATTAACAAAGGTGGGGCTATAAATAAATAAATTAAAATCTGAATCCTAGCAATAGTAGAATCAGGTCTATGCTGTTTTCTTGTAACATTTTTAGTTCTTCCTTGTTTTATTCCTAGGCAATAAGAGATAATAAATGGTCTGGCATCACCCAGTTGGTTTTATGCCAAAGCAGAACTAGAACTCACAGCTCCTAATTCAACCACTTTAACCACCAGACCCAAATAATTATCATTTATGGTACTGTTGGTCAAATGACAATTTATGCCGATATTAAGCATAAGCCGAGTGAAGAACTCAAGAGAATGGAAGCTGGCATAGATTGCTCAGAGTAGGACCACCAAACTGTACTTTTGTGAACAAATTTTCCCAAGATGGTTCTCTCAAAATCTATCAAGACTAAGCTTTAGAGGATTTCTAACCAGCATGATATCTGTGAAACTAGAAAAAAGAAAAAAACAATAACAAAATTTGCACTATTTCAATGTACTCCTCTTTGAATGAACAGAGTAGGAAATTAAAATAATCTGTTGGTCAACCAAATGTTAATTCCAAATGTTACCAATGAGATTAAAAGATGTTTTCTCAAGATCACATAGAGCAGGCAAGAAAAATGTCAGAGAGAACTCTTAATTTGCAAACTTTAATCAAGCAGTTATCAAGTTGGGGACTCGGATTCTCTCGCTGCACCACCATATCACCTTGAAGCCAGCACTGGTTAAGAATATTTATATATTAGATGTTTATATTTAAATGAGCTAATTGGTATAAATGGTATTTTAATCTTTCCTGATGAGTAGAAATTTTGTACAGATAAGCCATTCAAGTGTAGCAATGTATTGTTAAATCATGTTATGTTATATTATTAACCATCATTACAAGAACAGTAAATGAAATAAAAAAGGTATAATTTCAGGAATCTATCTACATTTACAAAGATTGATTTTTTGGAAGCTAAAGTAATATTTGTCCTTAATTCAAGTAAGCAACATTTAACGCACAGCATATTGTTGCTGATGGCAGCATATATGTATGTTGAACAGTTATAGTCACCAATTCTTTCTTTTTTCTTTTACAACCTTGTAAATTTGCTCTAGGGAACTGGGAGATCTTCCTCCTTTCTCAAGAATAGCAAGTGAAATAAAAAACAAAACCCAAAATTGAGTTGGTTTTAAAAAAGCCAACAACCAATTCAACTTTTAGTTTCCTATATTATTATTTACCCTTCCCCATATATGGCAATAGGAGCTTCCATTGGATCAAAGGATCATCTGTGAAATGAAGAAACTTTTCTTGATTATGAAGTCAATTTAGGATCCTAGCTGGATGCTTCATTTGTATGAAGAAGGTATTTTCATCCTCTTACATGGGGAAAAGATGAAAAAGATTTTCCGTGTCACATGCTAGACAGCTAGTTCAGGAAAGAAGAGCCACAGAGGAGAAAGTGCAAAGAATCCTTGGTGACAGAAATCAAAAAATGATTTCTGATTTCTTGTTCCAACACTGGAACAAAAAGCCACACAATTGCTAGGCCTCTTAGATCTTTTTAAAAACTCTTTTTAAGCTATGCAGTATTGTAAAGCAACATCTTGGTTGCTGTTTTTGCTACTGAGTATTCATTTGACCTGATTTCTTAGATGATTGATGCAGCTGATATGCAAAATCTAGAGATGATGATGCAACCTTTATATTTGGTTCATTCAAGGTGTCAAACATATCGGGGAGCCCAAGGATTTGAGGGGAGGGGAAGGGAAAAATAAGAGAGAGAGAGAGGGGGGGGAGGGAGGGAGGGAGAGAGGGAGAGAGAGAGGGAGAGAACAAAGGAAGATGGGGAGACCTAATTTGGGATAAGTCTCATCTGATTTTCATGCCCCCCCTCCTTTGAGAGGTGCATTTTCCCATTTTCCCAGGACAACAATCCTCTGAGGATGTTTGGGCTGGGGAAGAGTGACTGCCTCAAAGCAACTCAGTTGGTTTTCATTCCTAAGGGTGGCCTAGAACTCCCAGTCTCCTAGTTTCTGAGCCAGAATCTTCACCACAATGCCAAATTGGCTCTCCTCCTTTATAATGTGGCAACATAAGACACATAGATATACCATCTTCTCAAGGAGGATCAATTACGGAGAAAGACATCGTTCAAACTTGCTTGAAATTTGTTGGCAAAACAAGGTACATGAAGTTGCAAAAGCTGAACTTGTAATAATTTGCAACATCCCAAAACTGTACTTTGAAGTTCTCTGCAGCTCATTTATGGATATAGCATTTTTCTGCTTAAAATTTTTGTCCTTGTGTGCAATTTTTTTTTCAAGGTATCATGAATATTTTATCTAGCAAATGCATGTTAAAACTTGCAATGGTTGTCTGACTCTTGTCCTATATTTCACTGGATCATTTTATCATCTAGAAGTACATCTTGCCCTGAGTTGCACCTAGATAAAATCTATTCCCTTTCTAGGGTTTGGCTTTTATTAGTAAGTTAAAGCAACTGCCAAGAATGTAAGAGATTGAAGGAGAAACATACCTCCCAGAATTTAATTCAAAACTTGATTTGATGAGAGGAAATCAAAAGGGTGTTACTCAGTTTCTTAATGCTAAAGAAGTCCCAAAACTGATGAGCGTTGCAATTCAAAGATAAAAGATTCTCAGTTTTGAAACCATTAGATCATTTTGTTAGTGCTCCTGAGTGTAAATAAATTTCAAGAGGCTTGAAGTTTTGGGCTTGGACAGTCTGGAACTGTGCTGCCTGTGGTCTGATCTAAGTATAGTACACAAAGTTGTCTGCTACAACGTCTTACCTGTCAATGACTTCTTCAGCTTCAATCCAGTGGTGAAATCTGAACCAGTTTCCCACCGGTTCGCTGGCAGTGCACACCAAATGTGCCAGTGGTGGGTTGCCCCCGGTTCACACCAGTTCTATAGAACTGGTAGTAAAACCAGCGGGAGGCCCTATCCATCGACCCTGATGTCATCAAAACGCTTCTGCGCATGCACATGGCCCTGCTGTGAACTGGTAGTAAAGGTAAGTAGAACCCACCCCTGGTGTGTGCGCATGCACAGTGTGTGCCAAATGCACACTGCACACACATGCTCAGTATACGCCAAAAGGAGGCTTGTGAAGTTAAGTAGAACAGTGAGGTGGGGTCAGCTGTGCTGCATGATTTAGATTCACTAGAAAGCAGAATTTCCTGCTTTCTAGCAATTTTAAATCACACGGCACAGCTGATCATTGGAAATACTGGTCCGGAGGAACTGGTAGCTTTTTTTTTACTACCGGTTCGCCCAAACTGGTAGTTTTTATCACTACTGGTTCTCCCGAACCGGTGCGAACCAGTAGCATTTCACCACTGCTTCAACCTCAATAATACATGCGCAAACAATCGATACAAACTCAAGGTAAACCGCTCCAAACTTGACTGCAGAAAATACGACTTCAGCAACAGAGTGGTCAACACCTAGAATGCTCTACCCGGCTCTGTTGTTACATCCTCAAACCCTCACAGATTCAACCTTAGACTGTCTACCGTGGACCTCACCCCATTCTTAAGAGGTCCATAAAGGGGGCGTGCATAAGTGCACCAGCGTGCCTTTATGTCCTACAGTTCTCATTTATTTGTATTCATTTCCTTCGTTCATGTCCATATTCATATTCATACCTGCTATCTTGTACATGTCTGAGAAATAATGAATGAATGAATGGATGGATGAATGAATGAATGTGGGGAAAACAAGTTTCATATGTGCTATGTACCACAAGTAACAGCTCTGTACCACTAGCAAATGGCTTTTGTAACCATTTCATCATTGGACCCTTTTTTTTTCCTGTACCTTCCATTCCATTCTCCTATTCTTTCTATTTCTGTCCTTACTCTTGCCCCTGATTTTCTGCTGCTACCTGTTCTATCATTGTTATAGTATTAAAGTATTTTCCTATGAAGTTTATCAGCACTAAGCTTGCCCATCAATCTACCTTTAGTGCATTTGTGCAGGAAATGATCAAGAAATGGCACCCTAAGGCCATAAGAGGATTAAATAGACAACCTTTTTTGTTTCTTAGAAGGCAGGTTCAAGATTCAAGACTTACCACATCACAAGCATGCATTGAACTTGGATAGGTCACAATCCAACCATGTGCCAATGGTCCTCAGTTCAGACAGTTAAAAAGGGATTGCATAGATTCATTCCAATTGATGAGCCAACTGGATACTCCTGTTACATAGAGACTAGGTATCAAACAATAAGTCATGAATATAGTTATGTCTAGATTGGAAATTACATTGCCTGCTCTTGACTCATGAATTAAAATGATTTTGGAATCAGGATATTCTAAGGTGTGTTACACTTTTCACCCACTTCTACTACTGACTGTGGATGGAGGAAGTACTATGGACTAAAGTAGGTAAGAAATGTGTGTCTATTCTTTATGATGTTTCTCTTCTCTTCTCTTCTCTTCTCTTCTCTTCTCTTCTCTTCTCTTCTCTTCTCTTCTCTTCTCCTCTCTTCTCTCCTCTTCTCCCCTCCCCTCCCCTCTTCCCTTCCCTTGCCTTCTATCCTCTCCTCCCCTCCCCTCTCCTTTTCTCCTCTCCTGCCCTCCCCTCCCCTCTCTTCCTTTTTTTTCTCCTGATCCTCTCCCCTCCCCTCCTCTCTTATTTTCTTTCTTTTAATCCTGACTGAGTTTATGATGAGGGGGCAAAATCATGCTCTTTTTTTTAGCCCATTCCTGATTTCCCAGGCAAAAACCTTCCTCAGAACTGCATAGTTGAAAGTGAAAGACAGAAGCTCAAGTTCATTTTCAAGTATGTTTCAAATTTATTCTGGGATAGGTTTTGGTGCCAAGAAAGAACTGTGGGGTTTTCTCTTATGCTCATCTGATAAGCTGTACCAATGCATTGAACTACAAGCCTTTCCTAACACTATGGCTGAAATGAAACGACCACAGTGAAATCTGAAAACCCCTATAAATCTCTCTTGGTAGCAATACGACAATGATTTCCGTTGCCTTTACATGGGCCACAGTGTGTATCTCTTTCTCTTTTCCTATGACAAAATAGGAAACTATATTATTTTATTGCCCTTCGGTTTACTTAAATATCTAGCTGTAAACTACTGCCAATCTCTCTGTTCAAGCTTAACCCTAATGTCTGAGTCACAAGTAATTCTGATTCACAAATAATGCAGAAAGCAATGATGCTCTACCTAATACTCTAAAGTCCATTTGCTCGTCTTACTCTTGTTTGCTGAAGAAATATGTTTTTGCAAAAAGATGGTGACTCTTGCTAATTTCCAAAATGGGAAAATTAGCCTCCCCCCCCCTTAACCTTGCAGTGTTAGCGAGAAGCTTAGGTATAACTTGACCTAATTTAAACACATTTATTTATTTATTTATTTATTTATTTATTTATTTATTTATTTATTTGTTTATTTAATTAATTGGATTTATATGCCACCCTATCTTTGCAGGACTCAGGGCAGCTCACAACAATAAACAAAAACAAACAGACCATTAAAAACAAAGTCCATGATAAAAATGACAAAAAATCCAATAAAACCCCATTAAATTCTATTAAAAACCCCATCAGTGTAGGGCGGCTAGATGGAATAGCCACGTTTTCAGCCCACGGCGGAAGGAGCGAAGGTCGGGGGCCACCTGGAGCTCCAGAGGGAGTTGATTCCAAAGGGTGGGTGTGCCTACAGAGAAAACTCTCTTCCTGGGGGTCGCCAGCCGACATTGTCTGGCCAACGGCACCCTCCCTGTGAGTAGGCCCTCCCTGTGAGAGCACACTGAGCGATGGGAAGCTGTTGCTGGCTGCAGATGGTCCGCCAAATATCCCGGGCCTAAGCCATGTAGGGCTTTATAGGTGATCACCAGTACCTTGAATCTCACCCAGAGGGCAACTGGCAACCAATGCAGGTCGTGCAGGAGGGGTGTAAGATGGGAGTGTCGGGACACTCCCATCACTACCTGCACGGCCGCATTCTGCACCAGCTGAAGCCTCCGAGTGGTCTTCAAGGGCAGCCCCATGTAGAGAGCATTGCAGTAGTCAATACGGGAGGTGACGAGTGCATGAGTGACCGTGCGTAGGGCATTTCGGTCCAAATAAGGGCAACTGGCGTACCAGGCGAACCTGAGCAAATGCCCCCCTGGTCACGGTCATAACATGATCTTCCAAATTTAACCGTGAATCCAGGAGGACGCCCAGGTTACGCCCAGGTTAAACACATGCAATTTCTTCCTCTATTGCATCTCATCATTGTCATTAGAGGACAATCTCTTTTGCCCCTAACTTTGGCCTTGGATTTAAAATGATACATGGTGTTCTTCACAGAGTGTTAATCCAGTTTATTCTCAGATGTTGACATTCCTTATTTGCAGCGGTATAAATGTCTTTTATCTTTTTTGCCTGCATGATGCTACCTAGAAACCATGAACACTAAACAGTCTAGGACTTGATGGGGATTAATATTATCAGCCTGTACTACATGTTTTCCCGGGTAATAAGATTAAATTCTCTAAAAATAACTTAGAAGACTTCAAAAATTGCAAGCCAATGAATTAAAGCTGAAGGTAAATGTCACAAAGGTAGCAGGTCAGCCACCACACCTCCCCCCCCCCCAATATTTGGTTTTTTCCTTATTGCAATGCTTAGGAAATTTTGGTGATATGAAGTGTGGACTGATCAGGTTATAAACATCTCCACCCTTGAAAGGAGTAACTATCATAATAGAGCAGAGATAGAAAGGCTTGTTATGTAATGATGTCACTCACAGGTTGAGTGTCCCTAGATGTACAAACAAAATGAGAAAAAGAGATCCTAAGTTGCAAGTAATGGAGAAACTTCTTTTCCATTACATTCACAAAAATGGAAATGTGCTTACAGTGTATATGAATGTCCTTTCTAAACTCATATTGGTGGATCCACAGTATTTTAAGTATGCATCTTGATCCATTCATTAGTTTATCCTTCCACTTTGTAAGAAAATAGAAACATGGGAAAACAGAGAGGAGTCTATCTGAATCAATTATTTGACATCTATACCAGTAGATATTTTTTGGAGCTAGTTCTAAGAATGTCATAGGGTGATCAGGAAGCAGAAACTTTTCATTTGTTTCCAGAATCTGAAAAACTTTTTGGCAAAGTGACAAAATCAGTGGACCAGAGGAATGCTGTCGATATAATTTACGTGGACTTCAGTAAGGCATTTGGTAAAGTAGACCATAACGTACTACTTGATAAAATAAAAAAATGTGGGTTAGACAGAATCACCACCAGATGGATTCATAACTGGCTGACCAACCACATTCAATGTATAGTCTTCAATGGAACTGCATCTATATGGAGGGAAGTATGCAATGGGGTACCCCAAGGCTCTGTTTTAGGCCCAGTATTCTTCAACATCTTCATCAATGATTTGGATGAGGGGATAGATGGGGAACTCATCAAATTTGCAGACGACATCAAGCTGGCAGGAATAGCCAACATTTCAGAAGATAGGCTTAAGATACAGAAGAATCTTGACAGACTTGAACACTGGGTGCTATCTAACAAAATGAAATTCAATGGTGAAAAAAGTAAGGTTCTACATTTAGGCAAGGAAAACAAAATGCACAGGTACAGTATATGTGGTACCTTGCTCAATAGTGGTGACTGTGAGAGGGATCTTGGAGTCCTAGTGGACAATCACTTAAATATGAGCCAGCAGTGTGAAGCAATTGCCAAAAAAGCCAACATAGTTCTAGGCTGCATAAACAGAGGGATAGAATCAAGATTACGTGAAGTGTTAATACTACTTTATAATGCCTTGGTAAGGCCACACTTGGAATACTGCATTCAGTTTTGGTCGCCATGATGTAAAAAAGATGTGGAGACTCTAGAAAGAGTGCAGAGAAGAGAAAGATGATAAGGGGATTGGAGGCTAAAACATATAAAGAATACCCAGTTGCTGCAACTGGGTATTCTAATTTGAGGAAAAGAAAGACTAAGGGTGACATGATAGCAGTGTTCCAATATCTGTGGGGCTGCCACAAAGAAGAGGGAGTCAAGCTATTCTCCAAAAGTACCTGAGAGCAGGAAAAGAAGCAATGGATGGAAACTAATCAAGGAGAGAAGCAATCTAGAAGTAAGGAGAAATTTCCTGACAGAACAATCAATCAGTGGAACAACTTGCCTCCAGAAGTTGTGAATGTTCTAACATTGGATGTTTTTAAGAGGAGATGGTTTCTTGCCTCCCGCCTTGAAAGAGGCGGTGGTGAGGCCCCTCCTCAAGAAGCCTTCTCTGGACCCGGCCGTTTTGGCAAACTATCGTCCGGTCTCCAACCTTCGCTTTGTTGCGAAGGTTGTGGAGAGTGTGGTTGCGCGACAGCTCCCACAGTTCCTGGATGAAACCGTCTATCTAGATCCGTGCCAGTCCGGCTTCAGGCCTGGGTACAGCACGGAGACGGCATTGGTCGCATTGGTGGATGATCTCTGGAGGGCTCGGGACAGGGGTTGTTCCTCTGTTCTGGTCCTGTTAGACCTCTCAGTGGCTTTTGATACCATCGACCATGGTATCATGCTGCGCCGGCTGGAGGGACTGGGGATGGGAGGCACCGTGTTGCGGTGGTTCTCCTCCTATCTCTCTGACCGGTCGCAGTCTGTGTTGGCAGGGGGGCAGAGGTCGACCTCGAGGCGCCTTGCTTGCGGGGTGCCGCAAGGGTCGGTCCTCTCGCCGCTCCTGTTCAATATTTATGTGAAGCCGCTGGGTGAGATCATCCGTGGTTTTGGAGTGCGATGCCATCTGTACGCTGATGACACTCAGCTGTACATTTCCACCCCAGACCACCCCAATGATGCCCTCGAAGTGATGTCCCAGTGTCTGGAGGCCGTGCGGGTCTGGATGGGGAGGAACAGGCTTCGGCTCAACCCTTCGAAGACCGAGTGGCTGTGGATGCCGGCGTCCCGGTATAGCCAGCTGGTGCCATCGCTGGCTATTGGGGGTGAGTCACTGACCCCCACAGAGGGGGCTCGCAACTTGGGCGTCCTCCTGGACACACGGCTGTCTTTAGAAGAGCATATGACGGCCGTGGCCAGGGGGGCTTTTTATCAGGTTCGCCTGATACGCCAGTTGCGCCCCTTTCTGGATCGGGACTCCTTGTGCACAGTCACTCATGCCTTGGTTACGTCACGCCTGGACTACTGTAACGCTCTCTACATGGGGCTCCCCCTGAGGAGCACCCGGAGGCTCCAGCTGGTGCAGAATGCGGCCGCGCGGGTGATTATGGGAGCGACGTGGCGCTCCCACGTAACACCTCTCCTGCGCGAGCTGCATTGGCTCCCGGTGGTCTTCCGGGTGCGCTTTAAGGTGTTGGTTCTCATCTTTAAAGCACTCCATGGCTTAGGGCCAGGGTATTTGCGAGACCGCCTGCTGCTACCGATAATCTCCCACCGGCCAATACGCTCTCACAGAGAGGGCCTCCTTGGGGTGCTGTCGGTCAGGCAATGTCGGCTGGCGGCCCCCAGGGGGCGAGCCTTCTCTGTGGGGGCACCCGCCCTGTGGAATGAGCTGCCTCCTGGAATACGATTGATCCCGGACCTCCGGACCTTCCGTAAAGCCCTGAAGACATTTTTATTTCATCAAGCCGGCCTAGCCTAAATGGTTTTTAATTGGGATTTTAAATTTTATGGATTTGGGGTTTTAAATTTGGGTAGCCAATGATTTAATTCTTTTAATTATCTTAACTTTTGCATTTGTATGTTTTTTAATTTTGGCTGTTCACCGCCCTGAGTCCCTTCTGGGAGAAGGGCGGTATACAAATTAAATAAATAAATAAATAAATAAAACCACTTGTCTGAAGTGGTGTAGGGTTTCCTGCCTAAGCAGGGGGTTGGACTAGAAGACCTCCAAGGTCCCTTCCAACTCTGTTATTCTGTTCTGATCTGCTTCCAAATAGTCAACACTGTGTCCCTTCATAGAATCTAATAGCATACTAAGCTTCTTTTATGATACCTTTCAATGCCTTTTAAAAAGAATTAATCTGGATATTTTAGCACCAGAAAGAATCTAGACATTTTTTCATTATATCAAAATATATTTGTTGTTCACAAATATAGTGTAGTGCCTTAAAAGCCTGCCAAACCTGTTTAACCAGAGATGATGGGAAAAGAGGAAGTAAAAACTATGTACTCCACCAGCCATCGACTTGTTTTAAAAATTGTCCATGATTTTAGATCTTGACATGGAATGATATTGTGCTCATGCTGCTATGTCAGTCCTGAGCTTTTCAATATACAACCTTACAATATGATCTAGAAATATAATACCCTGAGAATGTGGGAAGGATGTAATCATAGGATTAATCCTTATCATTAGCATTTCCTTTATTTCTTACTTATTATGTTTTTAATTCCCTAATTCTTATTCTGAAAGTAAGCAAATTTGAATCTCTCTGTTGCTCAGACAACATACGCACAGAGACAGACACGTCATGACTTCTACATTCGATTTTACATTACAATTATGTCACAGACAGATTAATTTGATGACAACAGTAAAGTTACAGAAATCATTGTGTTTAAAAAAATAAGACTGGGCAAGATGCTCTTATTAGGGAGAAACTAACTGATGGATTCAGTATTATTTGAATCAATTAAGGAGTCTTTTTGCCACTGCTGATGCCATGATGACTGACACTATAGTTTGTGTGAATGGAGTAGATATTTAGACCCTAAAATTTTTACATTTCTTTCTCCCATCCAGTGCTTTGAATCACTTTTTATTGAAATCTTTTTTTGGTCTTCATAATTCTAACAGGGCTTTTCAACCATGAAAAGAGATATTATCAGAGACATTATTTTGAAGTATGAATTAACTTTGTGACTGGTTCTGCCATAACATACATATATTACTATGGCAGGTTATTCTCATTAATGTAATTTACTCTGAGAAAGGAGGATATCACATCATAAAAAGAGATCCATTGTCTTTTTAAAGAATCCAGAAAGTGAAAATGACACTGATCACCATGTTCAGACTTCACGTTACCTCAACTTTGTTTGAGAACACTTGAAGGATCAATTGTATCAGCTTGGCTTAATATAAAGCAGCAAAATAAATAAATAAATAAACAAACAAACAAACAAACAAACAAACAAATAAATAAATAAATAAATAAATAAATCAAACAATAAACTACGACTTTTGTTGTGCTCAGTACAAGCAGGATCCAAATTTACTGAAGGTGATTGCTGAGAAATGCAGTAAACCGGATCCTTGCTTATCAATGCACAAATGGGAAGAAAAGCTTAAGAGCAAGAATTAATCTTCTCCATAAGAATTCATCTTCTCCACATTTTTATTCCTTATGGGATAAAAATGAAAAGAGTGGATACCCAGTGAATACTGTTCCATGATGTTTGCACTATTCATATATTAATGACCTGAAATAAGATTGGATTTATTTATTTATCAATTTATAGCTGTCCATCTCCATACAAAGACTCTGTGCGGCTCACAATTAAAAAAACTGTGTGGCTCACAATTAAATTTTTTTTGTAAAAAGAGCAAACTAATACAATAAGACAAACTATTAAAAAGAAAAAAAAACAAACCATATCAAAACAAAATTCATAGCTAAAGTAATCATCTCTGTACATAACAGTCAGTATAGCCACTACACTGACCATCATACTCCGAGAACCATTTTTTTAAAAGCCTAACAAGGCTTTCATTAAAAGTCAATTGTTTTGAGGCCTTGATTTCAATCACTATGCATGATTATTGCATGCCATTCTTAGCTTATGCCATTCTTAGCAAAAATTGATATAAAGTCATGTTCCAAATCCTGTCCATTTTAGCCCAATTTGCTAATTATAGAAAAAGTTGAAACCATGTGGCTAATTGTTCAAATTCTGAATTGCAACTAAACATTATTAAAAATTCTCTGGGCTGTCTAATATTCAATAAAAATCTTTTTCCCCTCTTGTATTTCATAGTCTCATTTGGAAAGCAAAATACATTTTAAAGCTATTTTTTTTTTTAAAAAAAAGAACAGGATGCTTTAGTTATTCCAAAGGCTTTGCAAATAGTACACGTTTAATAAAATTCCTTCAGGTTTTTATAAAATATATTAATGTCTTAGGAATCCCAACAAATATACTTTTGAGCCTTTTATCCATTAAACGCTTAGATTATGTAACAATACTGGTTATGAATGGAAATGGCAACTGGAAAATATCTGTTTAGAAGAGTGTTTGATTCCAATAGCTAGTTTAAACAAAAGTCTATCCATGTGTACACATGAGAAAGGAACGTATGAGGAAACAATTTATGATAAAAGCTTAGGGAATTAGTGAAGGTTACAAAAGGAATAAGATGTGACATAGGACAAATCATTATTGTAGACCCTGGGAAAAAGAGGCATTGAAGAGAAGGGAAGTGAAAAAAAGCTAGTGAAATTAGGCTGCAAGAAGAGAAAATACAACATAAATCCTATACAGGGATGGGTTCTAAATTTTTTTACTACCAATTCTGTGGGCGTGGCTTATTTTGTGGACATGGCTTGATGGTCATGTGACAATTATTTAGGATTTAGCAGAGGTACTGGTCTACCAGGCTTTTAACTGCTTGCAGAGATGTACTGATCTACCCATTTATTTTTGCAGGCACTGATCTACTCATGTATTTTTGCAGACACTGATCTACTCATGTATTTTTGCAGGCACCAGTCTACTCATTTGTTTTCTTTTAACACTGATCAGCTGTAGGGCGGCCCTTTGAAGCCCTGAGGCAAGAGTTTAAACAGTTTTTTCCCTCTAGCCATCAGCTGGGACTCAGGAGGCAGCAATAGATTGGGGGTGGGGCCAAATAAAAGATAAGAATAAAGCGGGGAGTGGGGGTGGGGTGGGGCAGAACTGGTTCGGTGACGTCATATCGTCACCGCTACCGGCTTGGTGGAACCAGGCCAAACCGGGAGGAACCCACCACTGATCCTATATTTAAAAAGTATTGGTATTTAGAGTAATCTCCCCAAATAGATGTGTAAATTTGGAACAGACTGAAAAATATTATGTAAAGTGATGAGAAAGTGTGTGTAGTTGTGTGAATGGGGTATGAAAAGGAATGTTTGGTGAAATGATGAAGTGGTAAGAGAATGTACAAACAATGAAGATAACAAAAAATGTAATGTTTATATAGATAAAAGAATGTATTGAGAGAAAAGAACAGTTAATATTCAACAGATGGAGGAAATGCAGAGAGATTTTGATGGAAATAAATGACTCTTTTTGATGTATATGAAAAGGGCTAAAAGACTGTGTAGCAGAAGTGAAAGAATGCTGAAAATTTGCATTGGAGTAATAGTGTTATAGGTAACAATAGAACAAAATGAGTATTTTGTTAATTATAAAGATAAGTTACAAATGCTTCAAGAAATGTTATAGGCCCTTGGAACTCAAGGATAAATGTGAAACACAGTACTATATAATCTGGAATTTTTTTTATGAATGGCTAGACAAAAGGAGGATAGCCGAGACAAGGGTGTAGTGTTGGATGAGAAATATATACGTTATGATGGATAAATATGTATATAAATTGCATAAATAGGTACAGGTATAGATTAATAGACAAGTATGTATAATTATGTAGAAATATGATATAGATTGTTAGCATGATGTTATATATAAATAACGTATAAGGTTAAAGAATTATATTATAATATTAACTTTAACATAATTTGTATGTTTAAAGTGTTGAAAGATATTTAGAACCAGTGATGTCATATCTATGTCGGATGTTTTTAATTTTGAATGATTAATAAAAAAACTTTTTTTTTTAAAAAAAGAAATGTTATAGGTATATACTGTATCTGGTATCACTGGAGAAATATTAGAATAGGGATGCGATTGTGGGTTGCATAGAAACAATCTAATCTGGGTTTGGAGGGGGGGCATTCAAATTGTGGGTCTCCAAATCAGCCTTCCTAAATTATTCTGGGGATAATCTGTCTCAATCTGTTTCTGATATGAGAAAATAAAAGTTCCATTCTTCCTGGGAGAATTCATCTTATAGCACTAGAAGAAGAAAATTTCCCTGAGCTATGTGTGTTTCTTTCTTTTTCGTAAGATGAGAAAGTTGTTGTGGCCCAATTGCTCAGATACACAAACTAAACAATTTTGTCCTAGCCTAGATTTCCTACAGGATCCTTCCAACGCTCATATAACATGGTTCTATATATTTTGCACAGAATGCCAATTTCTAATCTTCTTCATATACAATATGAAAAATAGAATTGCATCTCTTATGAAATCTGTTAAGGCAGCTAGGTATGAGAATGGCCTTACAGTAAATTCCTATAGGACTTTGATCTTTTGAGTCATGACTTGACAAATAAAAAGCCTTTTGCTTTCAAACCACATTCAACTCTTATTATCAGTCTCAAAAATCACTTTATTGAGTGGATTCTCTTTTGTTTTTCCAACTAACTCATGACTCATAAAGGCTCCCTATTTATTAGACTTGCTTTGCTTGTGAGGGCTTATCTGAGCAGTTTATTTTCAAGGTCTTGGGTGTTGATACAACTGCCTTATGAAAAAATTGCTGATTGTAATGCCATTGAAGAGGCAATTCACTTTTTCCTCCAAAGCATCCCTCTAAAAAAAGTAGACGGAAACAGAAGGAATTAAAGATTACAATTAAAGGAGAACATTTAGATTTACAAATAAAGAATAGAGCAAAATACTGTAACAGTATTGAAAGATATTTGTAGACAATGGACCCAGAAGTTAACTTTAAGAATGTCTGACATAACAGGTAGATCGAATTTAAAGATTCTAGGGAAGAGCAACTAGTTTTACAAGACTGAGATGGATTTGAAACTGGATTTAAAAATGACAGGCTAAAAAAATAATATGAAAAAAGATGGTACACTATTTTCTATTAAACATCTTGATGCATGGAACATCACCTTCCCTTTCTCCCCTGTCATAAACACAGGACACTGACCACTTAAAACTGCAACCACATTTTAGATGTGTTCAGAATCAGATCCTATGCTGGTTGAGAATCAATAATATTGAAATTAGGACATTTGGAGAGCACCTGGTTGAATGAAATCTGATTCAAAAGCCACTTATTTTTGTAACACAGTAGAATTAATATACACAGGATTAGTTTATTATTCTGTCATAATCTTTTTGGTATCAGAATTAGCCTGACAAATTGCTTCTTTAGATTAAGAATATTATATTCTTCTGTACTTTAGAAACTCAAGACAACTTTTAAAAATGTATTTAAAATATAATAATTAAAAGAAAAGAAGGGGAAAATATAAGAATAAAAAGCATGGCTCTTCACTAGCAGCTACAGAATAGCTAAAAATAATTTCAGTTGCTTGCACTTTTATATGTCCCTCTTCGGCTGAACTCAACAAAATATTGGGCCTTTTATTGGGCCTTTTTACAACTCATCTCAAGTACTCTTGCTTTCTACTCTATTTTTGATCTTTATCTGGAGTGCAAAGCTGCTTCATTTGCAGTGACATTTACTTTGAAATTAAGTGGCAGCAATGACTCTTAAACCATCACCCAACCATCAGAAATACATGCCCAGTCCAACCTGCCCTCCTTATATAAAAGATATACTGTCAATCAAATTTAATTCAAACCAAAAATCTTATGAAAAACTCTGCTGTTGCTTTTTAGGCAAGGGCTCAGTGGCTGGATATGTTGATGGTTTTTTTTTCACTTGCCCACCTCTATGGTTTGTTCACCTCAGCATGTAATTGGATCTTCTTGGCAGAAGGGAAGGTGAAAGCTTATGCTTAAATCGCAATCTGGAGTGAGCTCAAGCTCTCCAGCTGAGGTTCTCTGAGATAACCATCTTGAACTGGATTAGCAGGTACCTGAACCGCAATGTGCAGGAGGTTCTGTTCTGTTAGCCAGGCAAAGGCAGGAAGCCAAGCTCTTGGCATTTATACCATGCCAGAATAATTCATGGGCATCAAACTCCCTGCCAGGTAGAGATATAATCCTTTCTCTTTGAGCTTTGGAAAGACCTGGAAGGCACAAGTGTTCACACCAGAACAGGCTCCACTCTCTGTTTCTGCTTTTTAATATTCCCCAAATATTAAGCAAAGCCATTAGTCTGTTAAGGATTTCCACCCATTGCTAAAGACTGTGAAACTGAATATAGGTCCAGGGAAAAGGCAACATATAATGTGTTCATACAACCAATTCTTTGTCTACTGTGGGTGAGAAAGATGGTAGAGTGACCTGCAGCACTGCAACAGTTTCCAAGCTGTATAACATAAAGCCATGTGCAAGTTCTGCTACTTCATAGGACTCAGAGAGACATAGGTTCAAGTCAGTTTCCTAGATTGAGGCATCTCCATTTTTTTTTTTTTTGTTCCAGCAGCAAATTTTCTGATTTCAGGGAATTGATTGAGGCAGTTTATACTGAAGAAAGAAATAAACTGAGCAACTAAATTACTAAGAAGGTTCAAAAGTCAGGGGAAATGTAAGAGAGTGGCAAAAGATACACAAAAGAATAGAGTGACTATGTGTATGTATGCATTGAGAAAATGAAGACTTGTATACATCTTCTTCTCCATAGCCTCACATTTCATCAATAAGTTTGGATGGTCTTAAAAAATAGTTTCCAATTTATACAGCTATATCATTCCAAATTTGCAAGGTTTTGCAACAAAAGATGGCCTTTCAATCTAACAGAACTGACCCAGGATATGCGTAAAGAAAGATATAAGATATAATCACAGAGCACAAATGTAATGGTTAAAAATTCTGATTGCCTTTTATTTGAAAAGTTTAGATGAATATAAATCTGGTAAAAAAGCTGTCAAATGCCAGCTGCCCTAAAACCGGGTACTAGTACTGAGAACATTATCTCTTTTGTGTTTAATCTATTTAAAAATAGATAATCTATACACTACTTAAATTCCTGTGTCTATAACCTTTAACTGAATAAAACAATGCATCACAGAGCAACAATTTTTTAATCAAGTGGTCTAATTTATCAGATGTATCCAAAATCTGTGACCCATAACTCCTGTGGGATTGGAATTTGGCAAATTTGTGGTCACTTCAGTGCTGCCACAGTAGTGTGCCATTGCCTTGAGGTTCAGTAGGCAGATCCTGCCTTAGACCCTCTTGTGGTGGATTAGACAGTCCCTCATTCAACTAGAAGTAGACCAATCCCAACCTAGCCCTTGGGAGACCAAGTCCCACTATTGGCTGCCAGAGGGTGGTTATCCATAGTTAAGCTGACAGCAGTAAGGAATTATTACTGATATGACAATCCAATGGATCATCACCTATATCACCTATATTTCTGTTGCAGGTCCTGCTCTATGGAATACTGTAGTACCTAAAATTAGGATGGCTTTTCAGCAGGTTTTGAATATGTATTCCTAAACGTAAGGGTCAGGTGCCCACTGTGAGCCCGTATTATGTTTACTATAGAATGGTTTTTAACTCTGCTGTTTTAGAGTGTAAAGAGTAAAGGATATGACCTTCACAGAAACCCACAGCAAAGAGAGCTGAATGCTCTTTAAGTCTTGGAAAGCAAGATGATATTTGGAAGTAGCTGAGACAAATGCTTCCTTGATCCATTTGGGATATAAAAAAGAGGGAAGCTAAAGCACAGTTTTATCTCAATAAAAGGATAATTCTAGTCTTCCCCTGGAGTTGATTTTCTGGTCTGTTCCACCAACGGAGCTGACATATAAGTTGTACGTTTTGCTTTTTTGCATTGCTTTTATATAATGTTAGCTCTAATGTTAGCTGGCTAAAGCACAACAGCAAAATGGACAGCTATATTATAAACTGAATAAATAATAGCAATGTTCATGATATCATTTGCATCTGGAAGGGACAGTCTCCTTGGCTATGCTGAAGGACTTCTTGTGTTGTTCTTTGAGAAAGTAAACCAACACTCCTTTGTTCTAAACCATTAAGAAATATTTTTTTGCATGAGATATATAATGTGTGCATGATTTCTTTTTAAATCCATGAATTCATATTAAATAATGGATAAACATCAGATATAGCTTAAGCTCTTGAGCAGATATGCAAAAGCTTACTCATTTAGACCATAGGTGTCAAGCTTCATCGCATCACGTGATGTCACGTGATGCATCATGAGGTTTTTTTACCTTTGCAGAGCTGAGGTGGGCATGGCCTGCACCTGATGCATCCGGGCTGTGGGCCGCCAGTTTGACACCCTTGATTTAGACTGAATAACAATGTTCAATTAGATTATAATCTGATCTAATATTAATTTCAATGAGTTATAGCACAGATGATCTCACCCAGTGGCTTCACATAAATGTTGAACAGAAGGGGCGAGAGGACCGATCCCTGTGGCACCCCACATACAAGGGGCCTCAGGGTCGACCTCTGCCCCCCTGCCAACACAGACTGCGACTGGTTGGAGAGAAAGGAGGAGAACCACCACAGCACGGTGCCCCCCACCCCTAACTCTTCCAACCAGTGCAGCATGATACCATAGTTGATGGTATCAAAAGCCGCTGAGAGGTCTAATAGGACCAGGACAGAGGAGCAACCCCTGTCCCGAACCCTCCAGAGATCATCAACCAATGCGACCAATGCCGTTTCCGTGCTGTACCCAGGCCTGAAACCCAACTGGAACGGATCTAGATAAGCCGATTCATCCAGGTACTGAGGAAGCTGTCACGCTACCACTCTCTCAACAACCTTCGCAATAAAGCGAAGGTTGGAGACTGGACAATAATTAGCCAACATTGCCGGGTCCAGGGAAGGCTTCTTGAGGAGAGGCCTCACCACCGCCTGGTCAAGGCGACGAGGAAGACACCCTCACTGAAGGAAGCATTAATAATCCCCTGGAGCCAGCCTTGTGTAACCTCCCGAGAGTCCAGCACCAACCAGGAGGGACACAATAAACATGTGGCCACACTCAGTCTGCCCAGTATCCTGTCCACATCTTCAGGAGTCACAGGATCAAACTCTTCCCAGATAATATTCTCAAGACCTGCCTCCATCACCCCTCCTGGATCTACCCAGTCAGAGTCCAGGTGTTCCCGAATTTAAGCGATTTTGTCATACAGATACTGTACAAAATCCTTGGCCCTACCCTCCAAGGGGTCCTCCCGTGCTCCCTGGTGGAGCAGGGAGTGGTTCACCCTAAACAGGCGATTATCTGATGATGCAATAAGAACGGAAAAATAATTTTGCCGCTTTTATCGCCACCAGGTAGGTCTTAATATGAGATCTTACCAGTGTTTGGTCGGATTCAGAACAGCTGGCCCTCCAACTGCTCTCCAGGCATCTTTTCTGGTGCTTTATCTCCCTCAGCTCCTCGGTAAACCAAGGAGCCAGGTGAGACCGGTGCCGGATCAGAGGCCACAAAGGCACGACCTGGTCCAAAGCTCCAGCAGCCGCTCTATCCCAGGCGGCCACTAGGTCTTCAGTTGAGCTGTGAGCCAGAGCCTCAGGGAATGGCCCAAGCTCTGTCTGGAACCTATCCAGATCCATCAGGCATCTGGGGCGGAACCACCTCATCGGTTCCACCTCCCTGCGGCGGGATGTGGCGGTTCGAAGGTCAAAGCGAAGGAGGGAGTGATCAGACCATGACAAGGGCTAGATCCCTATATCCCCTATCTCAAGATCACTCAACCACTGACCAGAGACAAAAAACATGTCCAGTGTGTTTCCCCCCATGTGAGTAGGGCCATGAACTAACTGGGTCAGGTCCATGGCCGTCATGGAAGCCATGAACTCCCAGGCCACCTCAGATGCCTCACCGACGGATGGCAGGTTAAAATCCCCCATGACCATAAGCCTGGGGGTATCAACCACCACTGCGGCTATAACATTGAGCAGCTCGGGCAGGGCCACTGCCACGTGGCAGAAAGCCAGCAGGCTCATCTGCACCCTATGACCCCACTTCACAAGGAGGGACTCACATCCGGCCGTCTGACGAACAGTGGCCTCCCTCGGACCAAGACCTTCTTTAATGAAAACCGCTACCCCCCGCCCCTCCCCTGTGACCTCGGCTGATGAAATGCACGAAAACCGGGTGGGCACATCTCAACGAGGGGAACCCCCCTTCCTGGCCCAATCAGGTCTCCGTAATACCCGCCAGATCCACGCCCCCCTCCTGAACAAGATCGCAAATGAGGGGGGCTTTATTTACACAGACCTGGCATTGCATAGCATCAGCCAAAAGTCCAGGGCCTGAGGGTCTGTGCAACCTGAGGAATGAGAGGAGCATTGGAGGCTGGAGCGTGCCACCGCTTGAAGACAGCGAGTGCACTCCCACAACATGATATGGCCCCCTGCTCCCACCATATCTGCCCCTCCCACCCACAGTACTGATGTAATGTCCATCAACAACACAAGCTCTAACCCCCTCCTCGACCCCGAGTCCTGCACTTCCTGTGCTGTGCTCTTCAGCTGGACCAGGCCCCCTCCCCCGCGGGTTCTCCCCCAAACCCACACAACCCATCCCCTCCCAGAACCCTTTAAAATCTTGTTTAAAAACTTCCCCAAAAAACCTCACAGCCCCCTCCTTGCGACATGCCATCTCTCAGGATTCCAAAATCCATCATCAAGATAGGCCCTCGATGATCAACTCTGGATTTTGATCATCTCCAAAGATGGGTTTCTTTTCTCTCCCCACCTAACATTCAAATGCATAATGCCTGACACCACCCGTCTCCCTCCCAGCAAGCTCTGGAAAGCAGTTGCAAGTAAGATGATTCTGTAGGAAAAGTGAGCATACTTCCCATCCCCTGCAATGGCTTCTCAATCCACTGGAACATATCCGAGATCAGTGAAAGCAACAGGAGATTTCAATTAGTTGTACTCTACTGGTTGATCATTCATTAACAAATCACTTCTAAGAAATGGATTTGGATGGCTGATAAGTTTTCTTCTTTAATTTTAAGCATTTTTTTTCTTTGCAACATATAGATAGACCCTCCAAATATAACAACAGAAAAATTCAACCAGTCTCTTAAATTCTAATTAACAATGAAAGTTCTGTACTACATATAAAAATATATTCACTATATTTGAAAATATATTACTGTGGTTAAAATCTATTTTAATTCAGAAAATAATAAACAAGGGTGCCTGCCTGGGTCACTAAAGCTGAACCCATAATGATATGCTGATTAGGTATATAAAGTTATTAGACGTAAGTACCTTTGCCTAGACAGGTCCTTCAGCAACATCTGATTTCAACAGGTTTGATATTATGTAGAAGTGCAAAGGAATTTGATATAGTAGTTTAAAATGTGCAACCATGAAAGCATGGGGTATGTTTATTTCTAGGAGAGAGTGGGAAATTATATATGACAGTAAAGCACTTCTGCTAACCTTCCTCAATCGTCAATATGTGTTGGACTATAACTTCCATCATCCCTAGCCAACTCTAACAGAGATTTCTATTGTCTCATGACTTTATGCTCCTGACACCTAGGAGAGGATTTTTTGTATCTCTACATTGTTGACAAGATTTCTTTGTTAAGGGTTCATACTGAGCTGCAGTCAATATATTTATAAAAAGACACCTTCATGGAATTTTAAAGCAGTTAAACATAAGCCAGATATTTGCATATTCATACCACTGTACTTTGTGTTGATATTGGATATAGGATGAACTGGCTCCAAAAGTATTTGCCTGTGGTAGCTACAAACAAAGGGGTATTCACAAGTGTGGGAGGACTGAGCAATTTGGAGTACAAATGTATTTAGTTAAAGAATGAAACAAACACATATGCCTGAAATCATTTAAATATGAGCCAGCAGTGTGCAGCAGCTGCCAAAAAAGCCAACACACTTCTAGGCTGCATAAACAGAGGGATAGAATCAAGATCACATGAAGTGTTAATACCACTTTATAATACCTTGGTAAGACCACACGTGGAATATTGCATTCAGTTTTGGTCACCATGATGTAAAAAAGATGTTGAGACTCTAGAAAGAGTGCAGAGAAGAGCAATAAGCATGATTAAGGGGACTGGAGGCTAAAACACATAAAGAATGGTTGATGAAATAGGGTATGTCTAGTTAAATGAAAAGAAGGACTAAGGGTGTCATGATAGCAGTGTTCCAATATCTGTGGGGCTGCCACATAGAAGAGAGAGTCAAGTTATTCTCCAAAAGCACCTGAGGGCAGGAAAAGAAGCAATGGATGGAAACTAATCAAGGAGAGAAGCAACATAGAACTAAGGAGAAATTTCCTGACAGAACAATTAATCAGTAGAACAACTTGCCTCCCGACATTATGAATGTTCCAACACTGGAAGTTTTTAATAAGCGGTTGGACAACCATTTGTCTGAAATGGTATAAGGTTTCCCGCCTGAGCAGGGGGTTGGACTAGAAGACCTCCAAGGTCCCTTCCAACTCTGTTATTCTATTCTATAAATTAGAACAGTTATTTTTAACCCTAGAATCCTCTCTTGCTTGTAAAGTCTTCCCCTTTAAAGTTACATGCTTTTCAAACATTTTGATAAAGGTGCAAGTGAAATAAATGTCAGACCATAGTACTGGATCCACATACCTGATTCTACTTCATGTCAATAATGCATGTTTTGACAGTGATATAAGACAGATATTTAGATACAGATATATAGAGAGAGTGTGTACTTTTTCTGGTAAACTGCACTTTTCAGGTAAAAGTAAACAGTAATCCAGCTTCTGTTCAGGTCAATACAGGTAGTCCTTGGCTTACAATCATTCTTTTAGTGACTGTTCAAAGTTACAATTGCACTGAAAAACAGTGACTTACGACCATTTTCACACAACCATTACAGCATCCCTGTGGTCACGTGATCAAAATAGACCCTTGGCAACTGGCATGTGTTTAGGCTGGTTGCAGTATCCCAAGATCATGTGCACACCTTTTGTGACAAGCAAAGTCAATGGGAAAGCCAGATTCACCTAACAACCATGTTGTTGAATTAACAACTGCAGTGATTCTGCAGTGTAAAGTAGGTCGAAACTCACTTAACAACGTTCTTGATGAGCAATGGGAATTTTGGACTCAATTGTGGTCATAAGTTGAGGACTACCTGTATGGTACAACGACCAATCAGAGTTCCTTTTGGTAGCTGGGTGACCACATAAATTTATTTAATAAATAAGTAAGTAAATAAATAAACTAAAATGCATTGTTTTCCCACAGTCCAAAATTTAGAATCCTTTGCCCAATGCTATTGTCAGGCCTGGAAGTCATCTTTTTTGTTGGATCTTCAGGCTTGCCACATTTATTACTGTGGGAAACTGGGAGGGGGGATTGTATGGAGCCAGGGTGATATATAGTCATAATAATATTCCTTTCTCAGAAAGTCAAGGACATCTTGCCCTATACCTGGACGGCTGCACCTGGACGGCTGGAACTGGGAGGCATCTCCAGTTGGGACGGTGCTTTGATTGGACCATGTGATGGACTTGTGGGTGTTGGGCAGGGACTTGAACTTTCCTTTGGGTGGGGAAAACCTGAAAGCTTTCAGTTTTGGGTTTTCCCAGATGTGCCAATATGACATCTCTAATAGCTCCCAGCGACCGGTAAGATCCCACAGAGTTGGTCTCCTCCGGGTCCTGTCAGCTAAACAATGCCGGCTGGCGGGCCCGCGGGGGAGGGCCTTCTCTGTGGCTGTCCCAGCTCTCTGGAACCAGTTAACTCCTGAGGTCCGGACCATCCCCACCCTACTGGCCTTCCGAAAAGCTGTGAAGACCTGGCTTTTCTGGCAGGCCTGGGGCCGTTGATCTCGCTTTGCGATCTGGCGAGATCCGGCCATGAATGGTGTGAATGCGTTCTAAGGTTTTTAATGTTTTTTAATCTTTTAAATGTTTTTAGAATGGTTTTTTTTAAAATGTATTGTGAGCCGCCCTGAGTCTCCGGAGAGGGGCGGCATATAAATTTAATAAATAAATAAATAATAAAATGGAACTTTGAGGAAACTCAAGTCTCAGAGTTTTCGTTCGTTGGGGGTGTTACTTGGAATCCTGACAGCTATTATATTATCCTGCAGTGATATCCTGCCTCAATATTAGTATTAGTCAATAGATTTCTGTATATCTGCAGGTACCCTTGTGCTGAGTTTGAACATGAAGTTTCTGGGATATATAGTTATCATGAGTATTGAGATATAATAAAATAATCCTTTTCAGATTCATATAATGGGTGTATTTAAGGAGGGGTTCACGTGTAAACATCCACATTTCTGTGTTTTCAATGGTATCTTACTAAATCATTAATGGTCCATGCAAATACACATTTAAAGGGACACTATTCTTGTGTGGTTGATTTACCAGTATATAATTTAGTGAACTTAACCCAGGTTAAGTTAAAAGCTTATGGTAGAATATTCAATTATAGTTAGCTTGCATGATCATGTTTGTCTATGTGTGCAATATTATTATTTCATTCTCATGTGTATACTGTTCTCCACCATGTTCATACGTCTGGTACCCGGAAGCCAATACGGGGCCTAACCATTTCTTTGATCATATTTACTGGCATGGATGAATCAGAATGTTATTGCTTTCTGTTAAGGTATGGGTACTGGGGTTTTTGACCTACTTCTAGAAGCAGAACTGGTTCCAAATCACACTGTTAAACCTGAGGGTGAAACTGGAGCAAATGACATCATAATTTACCTTCTTTTTATTTGTTACAGTTTCCTAGAACAGGGGTTTTCAAACTTTTCCAGCCTACAGAACCGGTTAGTTTCCTTTAATTAATTAATTTCTGGAATCCTTGAAGGAAAGCAATGTGTCATCATGAGCACAAACACCCTTAAGTGATGGAGCTTATGAATGTCATCTGCCAAGTCGTGTGGCCTATCAGCTGTGCCTTAGAAAAATTGCTATAATGCCCCTGGCTGCTTTTGAGTTAAACTTTCTTCTTCTTCTTCTGATTTTTTTTTCTTTTAACTCTGTAGTCCCAAGATTCCATGCAACAGAGTTTGAAAAACTCCATCTTGGATGTCTGGGAATTAGGATTATATGTACAATTATAGATCGGCAAATGTGGGATAATCCATAGTTGAAATATTCTTTTTTTTCTAGCATATTATGGTCTCCTTATTGTATCACTCTAATACTGGTAAAAATACTAGTCAGAGAATCCTTTTTGAATGCTTGCATAATGTAAACATACAGTCGTTCAATGTGATATTTTGTAGGGGGAATTCTGTAAGTTTATGGTGGATAGATTTCATTCCTTCTGGGAACACGGCAGAGCCAGGAGTTGTCCTGTCCACTCTCAACATTTGCTCTAGAGAGCTGCAGGTTAAGAAGACAAAGTCTTAAAATCCAGTGATATAAATGGACTTGTATTCACCAGATTTTTCAATTTCAACAACAGTCCATCAGAAAGGAAAAAGATTCTGTAATAACAGATTAAGAATAAATGAATAATGGAAACTAGCTAACTTTAGGATACATTATTATTATTATTAGAGTATAGCATTACTACATTGCTAATCCAGAATAGTAGTATGGCTGTCAGTTTACTAGCTCTGTTATATACATTTGTGATATACATTTATGGGCTCCCCAAGATGTACCACAGGAGGGCGAGCTGGCTTCGCATCAGAAAGAAAGATGAGTGGCTCTTCCTGAAGCATCATTAAAGGCCCCCTCCCACCATTGGAGCCACCTTGCAAACAGATATCACAACTGGGAAGGTTCAGAGCCAGTAGAAATCTGACCGTCTGCACAAAGCACCAGCTCGTCTCCCCACCAAAGTGATACCTATTTATCTACTCACAGTAGATAAACTATAGTCTTCTAGTAAGACTCCATTCATGCTAATGTCATTGAGATGTTCTATCGTTTTCTTTGACAATAGTATTGAATTAGCTTGCCACTTTGTTCTTACAATGGTTGTTTAGATTTTTATTTTTTATTTTATTTTGTTTGTCAAACATGTACGAGAAAACAGGTATAAGTATAAACATGGACATGAACACCGGTAATGAGTACGAATAAATGGGGATAGTAGGACAGGGACGGTAGGCACGCTGGTGCTCTTTTTTTTTTATTGAAAAGTTTTGTAGAAAATACAAACATTTTCACCCCCCCACACCCTTCCTTCCCCCCCACCGCCCTCCCTAGACTTCCCAGAACAAGCACAGGGTATAGCATTCACAAATCAAAAGCTAGAATATGCTAACAAATTGTTACATTTCATATTCTCCCTAGATCCTTAACTCCTTATAATTAAAAAAACAAACATAAACTATTTAAAGTTACTTCATTCATATGCTATATGAATCTTCTTATTCGGATTCTTCTTCTGTATGTAATCGATCCATCTTCTAGGCACACTGGTGCTCTTATGCACGCCCCCTTACAGACCTCTTAGGAATGGGATGAGGTCCACGATAGCTAGTTTAAGGTTAAAGTTTTGGGGGTTTGAAGATGTAACAACAGAGTCAGGTAGTGCATTCTAGGCATTGACCACTCTGTTGCTGAAGTTGTATTTTCTGCAATTGAGTTTGGAGTGGTTTACCTTGAGTTTGTATTTACTGTTTGCCCGTGTATTATTGCGGTTGAAGCTGAAGTAGTCATTGACAGGTAGGACGTTGTAGCAGACAATTTTTGCACCCTATATAATCTTATTCATCTGTAGATCTTTTTTGTTGGCTTTTCACTTTAGTCTATATCCCCATTCTTGGGCTAACTAGGACAAATCATGCTCAGCCCAGAGAAGACTTGCTTGATGCTGCTCTATAGTGGCTTCTATTCGATCTGGAAATTATACTTCAAAATAACAACCAAAGATTCTTTCTCTGATTGCTGCTGCACTTCATTTATCTTCCAGCCACTGACTTGTCTGTGGCAATATTTCATAGTAATTGGAGTAGAGATGCTCCATGGAAATCTTAGCTACTTGTTTGAAGGGGAAAACTTTGTGTCTACAAGGAAAAAAATGTTTTTAATATCATTTTAATTCTTAACTCAATAGAGCCACTCAGAGTTTGACATAAGCTGGGCTGCTATATAAATACTATACATAAAGAAAGAAAGAAATCATGATATATGATTTGAAGAATGCTATAGCTACCTTTGTTTGCAAGAAACAATATCAATACTTTATAAAAATGATGCATGATTTTGTAGCACAAATGGCAAATCCTTGTGGCAACTGAAGTAGCACAGCAATCAAAAGGCTGAGTATGAATGAACAAGTACTTGTGATTTTGAAATGTGCCTCTCTCTGAATTTCTGTGTGAAATTCACCTGATTCCTTCATATTTATCTCCTATAACCAAGGGCAGTTCCAGAATTGTTAGTCTCCCTAGTGTGTTCCCCTTCCTGCATTCAATTTGGCAGCATTGTCTGCTGGCTATGCAGTGCAGCAGAAGTTTCTCTTGTTGCTTTCTGTTGTCATTATTGCATTGAATGGGAAATGGTTACTTCTCTAGCCAGCATGTTGCTGCCTGTGGTTGGTATTTATTATCTTAATTCTGGCCGCTATATATTAATTCAGATGAAAAAAAAGGTGGTCCTGAGACAAGTGCAAGGATCAAGAAGCTGTGGCTACCAATGCGAGTGATCATTAGGAGTGATTGTGATATTATGCTACCAAATGTAGTATGCAATTTTTGGGTGCCAATTTAAGAAAAAGTCCCATGTTTAAAGGAATATTATGATTTTTCTTTCTTTCTTTCATCTAGCACTTAAATGTAACCTGCCTAAAAGTTAGATGAAAGCAGTGGTGGAATTCCAATTTTTTTTACTACCAGTTCTGTGGGCATGGCTTGGTGGGCGTGGTATGGCTTTGTGGGCATGGCAGGGGAAGGATACTGCAAAATCTCCATTCCCACCCCACTCCAGGGGAAGGATACTGCAAAATCCCCATTCCCTCCCCACTCCTGGGGGAAGGATATTGCAAAATCTCCATTCCCACCGCACTCTGGGACCAGCCAGAGATGGAATTCTCCGATTCTCCGAACTACTCAAAATTTTCGCTACCGGTTCTCCAGAACCTGTCAGAACTGCTGAATAGCACCCCTGAATGAAAGCTATATAATGCTGTTACAATTTCATCTGGGGGCACATTTGACATAATGGAACAGACATACTGATATAAATAAATCAAGAAACAAGAACTGGGAAATCACTGAAACAGTTTTACTGTGTTAAGTCTAGAAGCAAATCTGAATTATGGTCTGTATTAGAAGGAAAATAAATTCTTAATAGGTTGTGGGAATGCTGCAGACTTGATATATCTAGATTTCAACCAAGTGTGTTTGACAAATTATCTGATGACATTCTGATTGGCAAGTGTCAGCTACATAAAATGTAATTAATGAAAGATGGAAAAATGAACATGAAATTCAACAGAGACCATATTCCTATTCACATAGGTAATAAAATTCAAACATGAGATATGGGTTGCAGGATACCTGGTGTTATAATATAAAAGATGTAAAAGATATTGAAATAGTACTGATTATAAATTGAATCTGATTTAGAAGTGTGACATATTTTTAGGCTGCATTCAACTGAACTACAGTCTCCAAATCACGGATTCCACTTTGTTCTGCTACCCTATAGTATATCTAGTTGAAGGACCTATCTTTAAGAAAGAGGAACAGAAACAGGTTCAGAAAAGGACAACACGGATGTTCAAGAAAAGGGAAGTCAAATTCTATGAAGAGAAATTCAAGAAACTGGATATGACTGATCTTTAGAAGAGGAGATTGAAGAATGTTCTCATATTAATCATTTCTAAAAGGATGTCATACACCATTACATGTTCTGAGACTGCAGAACTTGGAATAATGGATTTAAGGTACAGAAGATAGATTCTGATTGATAGAAAAAGCACTTACCCAGTATAATGGTAGTCACTTTCATTGGACCTGATCAAGTAGAAAAAGACACCAGCTGTCAAAGATGATTTAATTTGAATTTCTGCATTAAGCATTTTACATCTCAACTGAGATGTAAAAAAAGAAAGACTTAGAAATAATATAATATCATCTTATTCAAATTCCTGAAAGGGATGTCACTCAAATGAAAGTCAAGCACTATCCTCAGTTGTCTGAGTACAGGAAAGACTGGATTTAAATTGAAAAGGCAGATTCCAACTCAATTAGAAAAATATTATTATCATTAAGTATATTGTTATTAACATTTGACAACCAAATATCCAGAAAGCTCTGGGCCTCCTTATCATATATTTACAAATGGAGATCAGATAAACATTTATTGGAATAGTTTAATTTAGATTTCTGTATTGAGCCAAGCCTGGATTCCTTAGTTTAAACTGTCTCTTCTAAATCTATAGTTTCTGATTTGTAACCAAAATGGGGTTCAGTTTCCATGTTGAGACTGATAGTCAATAATAGAAAGATTGTGCTTGGTCTTTGTGAGATAATTTGACTTCTTGTACAGCAAATCCCATATTTCTAGATGTCGCCAGGAGGAAATAAACGTAGGTCACTTGAATGCAAGTGATCCTGAACTAGGCTCCATAGTTAATATTATGGTCACCTTTTTGCACACCCTTTCAATACCAACGGTCTCAAATTCATGGTTCGTGGACTATAGGACAATCCTTCATGTCATTTTCTGTAGTCTACCTAAATCCAGAATTGCCTACTTGCCTACAAGGCCCAGTGAAGTGATATCAGAAAAGTCTGATGGGCTCACCAGCTTCTGCACCACCTACTGTTGTCTGGTGAGCAGTGAGGATTGTTCTGTTGACATTGAGTTGTTTGGTCCATGTCCCACCTCTGAATTCTGTTAATGAAGCCAAACTGAAAGATTTTTTTAAAAAAATTAGCATTTATAAATTACAGGAACAGTTTGTTACACAAACTAAAGGAGTTTCAGGTCCTTGAACAATCCTTTCAGCTTCTTTCCACCCCATTTGCTACAGAACCCGACGGAGTTGCAGAGGAAACACAGGTGGAGTTAATGGAAGTTCATTGTGACACCATTTTGAAGCAGAAAAGAAAGAGTGATTTTTTAAATTTAATAAACTTATGTTAATAGCACATTCTTTTTCCTTATTCTTGATTTACTATTAATGGATTGAAAAAGCTTTCACGTTGAAGCACTTGGAACAATTTGGGTTCAATATGCCAGTCAAACCAAATTAATCAAATAAATCTTTTAAAAGGACTGCCCTAAAAGAAAAATAGATCAGCTTGCTGATTTATATCCATTGCTGTTCCAGGTATTCAAGTGACATCATTGTCATGTTCTTCCTTTTGGTCCAGGAGGGTTTTAGATACAGAGAAATAAGATTTTTTTTCCACCTGTGTTTAGTAAAGCAAGAGTCAGCATCCTTTATCTGTTCTTCTTTATGCTGCTGAAAGCAGTTGGGGTGGTAAACATAGTTGAAGGGCACAATCCATGTGCAGTTCCATCTGGACTGTATGTTATGGCCACAATTCAACAAACCTCAAGGGTCTTGTTATCCCATCTACCAAATTGGCTTGAAATTTTCCTGAATATATAGCACTTATTTATTCATAGAATATAAAAAGGCACCCTCAATATTGAACTGAATGAAGCAAATACTTTCTACTTGTCCCCTTTGATACGGATTGCCACATCCATAGTCACACCTTAGGCAGGTATGCTGCTTTCAGTTTGTGCCAAGTTTTTGTATTGTTTTGTGTGCGTGTGCAGGAATAATATGTGGAAAGGATAGTTTTAGACACAAACACTCTTACACTGACTTACTGTGGGTAAATGAATACCGGGCAGGGACATTTGCTTGAACTTGCTGCCGGTGAAAATCTGTTGCATACAATTTGCTTTGTAGTTGAACTTTTTTTCCCATCGTGTTGATTTCAAATGATCTGAATTTACAAATACGTTTCTGGAGCATAATTTCCTTTCTTCTAATTACATACATTAATTCCCTGAAATAACCTGTCTTGTGGGGGTGGTGGGAGTGGGGATAGATTGGCCTTTTAAAGAAAAGCACAGGCACACACACGCACAAACAACACACAAACACTCTCAGAGGGAAACCAATGTCTCATCTATTAAAAAGATTCTCTTTTGTTCTCAGGACACAAATGTAACCTGGTTAGACTTGTTTTGTTTGTGCGTGAAGGTGTGAGTTGGCTGGCTGTATGCAAATATTTGCAAGCACTGTTTTTTTTTTAAGTTTAATTTTAGAAGATCCAATCAGAATAACAGGAAGTGACCTAAGGGATTCCACAATTGGACAGGTAAGCATTCTAAAAGAAGTTTTAAAATTAATAACACATCCATTTATCTTCACTGCTACGAGTGAAGTGATAGCCTGCCACCTATGTTTACTTAATAGCTGACATATCTTGGCCACTCTTTTTTACTTTTTGCTCTAACTAAAGGATTTCCTCAACAGAATCAGCAGCTAAATGAGGTAAGAGCTTTTTAACTTGGTCTCTCCTTCAGTTTTTTTTTTCTTTCTTAAAAAAACACTAGGATTGGAATTTTTAAAAATGCTTAAGTTCATGCACCATTTAGCTATGATGATAAACTTTCTACTCTGAAAATGCAGGTGGAATTCTTTGATCAAAAGCTGTTGAGCTTGTTAAAGAGTTTGGCTGCCATCCTGCTCTTTGGCAGCTTGAAGTTCAGTGAAATCAGTGAATTTAAAGTGTCATAGCTATGTGCAAGCTGCAGCAATTTGTTCTGCCAGTAGAAAAGTAGAGCACATATGGAGTAAAAATGCTAATAATAATACTTCAATTTATTTATCTTGACTTTTGTATGCTCAGCTCTGATACAGTCACTAACCTGAAGTAAAACAATCAAAGGTGTGTGTGTGTGTGACAATTCTTAAGAGTTTGCACCTACTTACTTTTAGATAGACTGAATTCTTGGATGTTCCTTGATGGTATATTTTTGAACTATGAGCAGACCAGAAGTCAGATCTGTTGAGTGTAACATTGCTCTGAGTTTTCTGAAACATATGAGATGCTAGTTTTATTAATATAAGAAACTTACATAACTATGGATCAGCACCAAATGGTATGTTTGCTATTCCAATGAAATCTTTGGCAAGGGAGTTTATGGCTAGCATCGCCAACTCTGGAATTACTAATAGCTGTGTATCATGAAATTGTACCAAAATGTTTCTTATTCTGGTCTGATCTCAGTCAAAGAAAAAATTCCCGATGATCTTGCCCAGTCTCCAGAAAAATACCTCTGGCTGCTTTCCCATCAATTTCATGCTCTTAATTTTTTCTACAGCTTTATATACTTCAAGTTTAGGAACTTTAGCAGAATGGAATAACAGCAAAATAGGGACTAGGGTTTAATTGTGGTATACTGTAAAATGTGCCCATTTCCAATGGCTTTCACTGCTCTTTTTGCCTGACTAACTCCAAAACATTAGAGATGATTTAAATGAACTTAACAGTATGTTGTAGTATTTTAGGAACAAACTGTGCACTTAAATTCCTAGTCATTTTAGAAGGTTTGTCACGATGATTGTCTAATATCTATTTGTATAAGTGCAATTTTAGTTTTTACCTTTGTTCTTGGGTTATTTATGAAAAGAGATTGAACGTATATTCTGTGTCTGCCTGAACAACCTGGATATGCAGTATAACAGGCAATGTTTAACATTTTCATTTGAAGTTTAATATTAACCAGAATTCTGAGGCTGATAATTTTTATTGATAGTTGGGAAATAATTTCTATCAAAGAGATAGCAAAGGGAATGTTGCTTTTAATGCTACATAAATTCAGGATAGATAAATGTCTTTGGCAATAATATCAAACTGAAGGCAATATATTCCGTTTCTGAATAGTTTTTTTTTACACGTAATTATGAAAAACAGTCAGCTACCAGTTATTTTTATTTTGTGCTAAAAATGCTTATTGTATTTTCACCCATATCCAAACGCAGATCCTATATGCGCTTAGTTGGAAGTTAGTTCACTCACTACAATCAGATTCACTTCTGAGACAAACTAAAAGAAAAACACTGCAATAAATTAGTATTTGCTTTTTAAAATTTTTAAATATAATGTATATATATAAGTTGTTATTTCTTCTTTCTATCCTCTCTACAGTTCCCTTTTTACATTTTTCTATTAATTATAAGCACAAAAAGATAAACATTTTATGTTGAGAAATGTTCTACAAGTACACAATACAATTGCATATAATAGATATGCTTCCATTATATTTTGTATATTGCCCAAAGTAGCGTTCAAATATTAAAATATTTTACTATGTTATTGTCATTGCAAAGGATGGCTGATACTAAAGTGAGGTAGAAATATAAAATTGTTTACAAACATGAGTTCACATCATCTAGAAATGTGACACACACACACACACACACACACACACACACACACTCCTTGGGAGTATAATTTTCTTTATATATGATCAAAAGTATATGATTAAGAAAACCAGATTTTTCTAATAAGATATGGAAAAATGCTAAGGAATATTAGAAAACTGGGACAGAGAGCTTTCCTTGTGTGCTACAACACAGTTATAATAGCTGGATTTAGGAAGCTGATCAGATGGTGATAGTCTACCTAATTTTCTTGCATATGCTATAATTTTTATATACAGAAAGTGGCAGTATAATATTGTGACATGAGAAATCCATTTAGTTGTTTGTAAAATGTTGCAATTGAGGACATGCAGTGAGGTTTTCTATTTTTGCAATTTACTTAGTCCAAGGGATTATACAAATCTGTAAAAAGGCCATTAATACAGACAGACAGACAGACAGACAGACAGACAGACAGACGACAGATGACAGACAGATACAGACAGAGTAATTGTCCTTCTTGCATTAATTCATCATTCCTTCAAAGAGATTCAGAGGGTATCTAAGCTATGTTTGTATACAAATCCCTTAAAAGAACTTCAATTTGAGATCTTCCAAGTGAACTAGAATTTGAATTTTCCATACACAGATGTAATCTGTTATCTATTAACCTATTAGAATTTATTTCAATTGACTGAGCACGGTAGATGAAAATAACTTACGGTAGATGACAATAATTTAGGTTCAGTGGAAGAATTGAGTCCTATTATAGATTTTTCTTCTGAGTAATCATTTCTAGCATTGCACTGAAAAACAATATTCTCAATTATTATGAAAACCAATGTGATTAAACTGATTTGTAGCGTTGAGACTTAACCTATGATATCTGTGTATCTCGATAGTCTTACCAATGCACAAAAATTTGGTTAAATTAGTTTTCTTATTCTTTGTAATTGAGGATGAACTCCACCTGAACTTTCTTTTTTACAAAGAATTGACTTCTCTGTGGGAATTCACACAGGGTACTGGATCATAGAACACATAATTATTTTAAGATGAATTATATCTCTACTTCCCAACAAACATAGCTTTCTCTAACTAGTCAATTTGTGTAGTCAGCATTTAAAGGCACAAAGTAAACAACATTAAATTAGATATAGAAGTTGACATTATACACCAACAGATGTTAACTATGCTAATAATAGCTTCATTACCAACTAGAATTCTTTTAAAATGAAAGCACTTGCCTATATGAATACAAGACATGTCTTAAAACTCCTTATTTTATCAAGTTTGTATTGAATTCTATCCTCCTGGAATATGAAACAGCATAGTTACAATAAATATGGATTGGAGATTTTTTCACTTCCAAAACTTCCAGTCTAGCTTAATGTCAATGTATCCCACTCTTTGTGCAAACCTCTCTCTTTTGATTTTATCCATGAAATGAATACAGTCACTATTTTGTAGGAATGGAAGGGATTTATATTTTGGGGTCAAGAGTATGGCAGCATTTGAAGATCTAAAGGCTACAATGATGAAATATATCATAGGCATACATCTGTCATGGGTGGGGGGAATCCAACATATAGTAGCTTCATATACATAGAAAAAAAGATATGTAATTTAACAACTTTTCAATCTGAATTGGAATACTTGGGACCTCATTTCAGTCTTAGAGTATTCTATTAAACTAGAAATCCTATGGAAAGATAAAGAGATACACAACTAGGCACTATAAAATGAAACTGATTAATACATTAAAACATGGCAGGTGTTTTCCCAGTTCGCTGAATATCATGGGGTTTTGGTCATTTTACTTCTGAAATGTTATAGGAAGCTGTTATAATCTCATGAAATTTCATGGGAAAACACTGAAATCTCACAGGATTTTATGCGAACATCAAAAAAACTGATGGGATTTTGTGATTCACAAATTATTGTGGCTATTTATTAATTACTAAATTGAACTCTTGATTGTACTGATGTTTGGCACCTGTGGAAAAATATCTGTCTGTTGTAGTCTACAGTGCACACTACATGTGTTGATATGTGTTGATGGTCTGATTCAACATATAGCAATTTGTTTTCTGAAATGTATGATTTTCCTAGATAATTCTCAGTCGTTGTTTTATTACAGCATTTAAATAAGACATCTATTGTCTTACCCTATGTTTGTCTGATTTGACATAAAAATTAAACAATAGTTCAGTTATAGCTCTTAATATGTCATAATAGTGATACATACTCTAGTTTGAAGAAAGAAGAGGAATCTTAACTATATTATTAAGTATTTTGTAAAAGTACTGGAAGCCCTAATGAAGTAAAATTTGATAATAATTAATAGCTATAAAAGAAACCTAGGCAAACCTGGTATATGTATGAATATAATTGAAATAATACTGTGATATATTATACTAAGTACAGTAAGTAAATGATCCCATAACTAAATCCCAATATCGTACAAAATATAGAACACTTAGGTTACATATTTGTTTATCAGTCTTACTAGACAGAACATATTAAAAATAAAATTAGCAAATGTAGACAACTTGGGTTCTCTATATTAATATTCTATAATATCATAAAGACAGAGCATTTTCACATGACAGAGCATTCAATGTGCTATTTAGGAACTATTTAAGAGTTGCCTGACAAACAAGGGTGGGTTCTACTTACCTTTACTACCGGTTCGCAATGGGACTGCGCACACGTGCGTACTTTTGCGCATGCACAGAAACTTCCAGATGATGTCCAGGTCAGTGGGCGGAGCCTCCCGCCGGTTTTACTACTGGTTCTTGCAAACTGGTCTGAACCGGGGACAACCCACTACTGCTGCCAAATTATGCAAGTACCAAGTTCCCAACTCATATGTAACAAGGCTTCTTGTTGGTTCTGCACAGTATCCAGATCTACAGAGCATGCTGTTGAAGAACAAAGGAAAAATCTGTTCCATTGATTAATGCCATTCTACTAAGGGAATGACACCACTGGTTTTATATATAGCCTAAAAATGTGTTTTTAATATAAGCATAGGAGTACTGCAACTTAATTTATGTGTAATCTCTAGCTACAACAAAGTTATAACTAAGAACTTTTCAAAGTTACATTATCAATGATAATGTATGTGTCTCAATATAATAGCAGAAGCTTATCATAACATACTTACAATTAGAACTTTCTATTTGGGAAAATAAGTACATGAAAGCTACTGATAACATAAGAAAATTCATAGGCACAAACCTCGTTAACCAGAAAGAAACATTTAAATTGAAAAACGTTTGTAAGACATAAGACAATGATAATAGCAATATATATATAATAAAATTAGGATTAACACTGTAGACTACAGTATTAATTATAAAGTGGAAATAAAGTTTATAATAAGGTGGAAATACAGCTATAATCTGTAAAATGCTCAGAGATGGGCAGTATCTAAATTGGATAGATAGATAAATGGATAGATAGATAGATGGATAGAGATAGATAGATAGATAGATAGATAGATAGATAGATAGATAGATAGATAGATGATAGATAGATAGATAGATAGATAGATAGATAGATAGATAGATAGAGATAGATAGATAGATAGATAGATAGATAGATAGATAGATAGATAGATAGATAGATAATTAGGTTCTAAATAACTCTTCTACTATAAGCTAGAAGACATTCCCAAATTCTGTTCTATCTGTAGTGCAAGAGACAAGAAATATTCTCCAGGTTTAGTGTTTGGGCCGTTTAACATTTTAGTGAGAAATTATTTCAGTTATTAGGAAAACATTATTACTCATGATAGGATAGTTGATAGATAGACTGGTTTCTCAGTAATCCAACAAAGAAACCAAGAAATCTGGGTAAAGGATGGCCTGTGAGATTTGTTCCCCAGCAGAGAATTCAAATTGTATGCTTATATGGTCAAGTATCAACTTGTTTTATTTTTTCTTTTGTTTTAGCAAATTTTCATCAGTTTAATTCAAACATTCTTTTATGTTAGGGTTTCATTTCATTGCCTTTGAGGGAGTATCTAATTTAGAACACTGTAGCATTACTCTTTCGTGTTATGGAAAAATCAGCCAAGATGTTGTGGTTAGAAGAGCTGGTACACCCAACATAATTATCTCCAAATTTGTCTTAATGGGTTTTGACCAAATATATTATTATTATACATATTATTGTGGTACAATTGCACAAAATTTCATTAATAAAAGCAGGTGGACAGATGTAGTACTGCCTAATTGATATTTTAATACTTTCTCTTCTTCTTAAGTTTTCTTTGCAATGATAAGTTTTTAATTACGTTAAAAATGACTGCTGTTTGGCAGAATTGCAATGTAACATATAAAATACCTGAGGAACAGAATTTGGTGAGAAAATCAAAGGATTTTGGTGTGTGCCTGTTGTGCAATCTTTGAAAGTTTTATTTATTTTTTTTGTCTCTGCTAGGAGAGTATTTTCTTCTGCTGTTTAGGCTGGTTATAATTATTATAGTGCGAATGTGGTGGGTTTTGTTATAATTATACATTCTGGATGTATAGAATGTTGTCATCAATGCAATGACATACTGTAGCTGCAGTCATAGCCTGTTTCAGACACTGACCTCCTGTCAAATGAATTTTATGGAAAGGATGCTATTATGGGCATGTTCTCTTTATTTGTAGCTGTATCTAAAGCAAGAATGGATAGTTGAAACGAAGAGCACTTCTTTTTAAAGCATATTTATTCTGTGTATGGCAATTGTATTCCAAGACAGATCAGGGTGAGGCATTTTCTGGATTTCCTATGGCAATGGCTTTGAATCTGTAATTGTTGCTGTTTCCTTTCTTGTACTCAGACATGTTTGTTATCTGTCACATAACAAAAGAATCTTTGGTATGATCCATAAATTTACTGCTGGTGCTCCTGGATTTGCTTGATAATGATATAGCTGGGGTTTGAACCTACACAACTAGTGATACCAGAATTTTGGAATTTAAACTCACAGGTGCTTTTGGTAGTAACAACTTTAGCCCTGGAAGCTAAAATGTGCAACTGCCATTTTGGTTCCTTATTTATATAATTTAAGGAAATAAGGATGAAGGGTTGGTTCTGATTTCTTCTCTAATTATTCCTTGATGCATTTTCATGCCGAGATATGTAAGATGAGAACATCGAGAAGGTTGATGTTTTGAAAATATTTTTAAGTGGAAATGTGTTTGTTATTTATTCTAACTTCATATGAACTCATGAAAGCCCGTTAAACTGTTATACATCAGCAACCAAAAAGCAGGCTGACATATTGAAAAATTAGCTATGTGATTCCATGTCCCTATGATCTTTTAATAGTGGGAATTTAATAATTAATCTTATTCTGAGTTATAAGGGAGACCAACGAATGCAAAATAGACATAAGTCTCTGTAGTTTTAACCTAGCTTACTCCTGATTCAGTGCATATTTGATTGTATTCTTAAGGTCTGAATTCAAACATTGAGATAGACCCATTTGTGAATTCTGACCTGAAAGTGAAACCACTTTATTTTCTCATGTTCTGCTTCATTTATTTTTCAGCGCCAATACTCATTGTTAAAGATCTGTAGACACAACTATTTAAGGCAAATGCTTTTTTGTAGCTGGGGAATTGGGGAGGTGATTTAAAATGCCACAATTAACTTACATTGTCATCACTTTTGTCATGTCCTTCCTAATGATTCTGCAAAATTGTTATACAGCAAAAGAGAAATTGTAAAGAAAATTTGCTTACATTTGTTTTATAATACAATCCCTCTTTAGAGATACTAAATATTGTATTTGTTCTGTCATAAACTGCTTCTTCATTTTTTGGTTGTATGGAAAAGTACATCAAGTACTACGATCTCACAGGGCCCTCATCTTCCAAAAGCAATGAAATTTTGCTACTGATGTAAAAACATTCCTATGAGCATTTAAAAGGAAAAACATCAGTGACGGAATGAGTACAGTTTTAGATATGCATCCTTTTCTTTGCTTTTTTGACTTTCAAATAATTTAGCAAGTCAAAAGTGGGTCTAAGCTCAACTCTGATAAGATGAATATATCAAATTTAAACAGCAGGTGCAATAATGATGATAATGATAATGATAATGATAATGATAATGATAATAATAATAATAATAATAATAATAATAATAATAATAATAATAATAATGATAATGTTGCCAACTCAAATAAAATTACTTGGAAGATACTAACAAGGTAAAAGAAAGCCATGCCAACAATCAAATTAACATTTCTGTTTATGGTACGTTTTTCTTGACAACTTGTTTCCAGTCTTTTGATATATAAATGCTCTATTGTACTGCTGAATCCATCTTACTTTTGGTAAGCCTGCCAACAGCTTTACACAATAGGCAGGGGAGCTGTTTTCTGCTGCTACAGCAGCAAGAGAAAAGCAATTTAGGTTGAGAAACGTTGCTTTCAGCAGCTGATTAAGCAATCCATTTTTCCTTTGGCTGCTAAGAGAAAAAGGCATTCACTTAACTCCTATTAATTTCTGAATTTCCTTTGGATCAAACCTGTGGCTTTTAAGGATCCTTTTCTTTAGGATGGTGTTTCCCTGGCCATTCACATGAGAACAAGTGAATAAAGATTACTAATTGGAATAGAACTGGAAGGGATCTTAGAGATCTTCTAGTCCAACCCCCCCCCCCCCCCCCCGTTCAAGCAGGAGTTCCTATACCCTTTCAGATACGTAGCTGTCCAGTCTTTTCTTTAAAACCTCCAGTGCTGAAGCACCTACAACTTCAGAAGGCAAGCTGTTCCATTGCTTAATTGTTCTCTCACTGTTAAGACATTTCTCCTTAGTTTTAGGTTGCTTCTCTCTTTGATTAGTTTTTATTCATTGTTTCTTGTCTTGCCTTCTTTGTGGCAGCCCTTCAAATACTGAAATAGTACTATCATGTCACTCCTAGTCCTCCTTTTGTCTAGAGTGATCATACCCAATTCCTGCAACAGTTCTTCATATGTTTTTGTCTCCAGGCCCTTAATCATCTTAGTTGCTCTTCTTTGCACTTTTTCCAAGGTCTCAACATCTTTTTCTTAATGTGGTGACCAAAACTGGACGCAGTATTCCAGGTGTGGTCTTACTAAGGATTTATAAAGTGGTACTAATACTTCATGTGATTTTGATTCTATGGTTGTTTATACAACCAAGGATTGTATTAGCTTTTTTTGGCTGTTGCCACACACTGCTGGCTCATGTTTAAGTGATCGTTCACTAGGACTCCAAGGTTCCTCTCACAGTTATTCTCTTCCTATCACCTGGCTGGGAAGCATTGAATTAATGTTCTCAGAAATTTTATTTCATGTACACTTTTGGTTGTCTGGTATATTTCCAATATACCTTGCTCTTCAGAAGAGCACCATGTACTGCACTTAAGATAGGATGATAGGTTTCTCTGGTGCCTGTACTAATTTGTAAGGTAGGGCTGGGTTTTCATCCAACAAAAGAAAGCCATAAAGAGCATATTGCAATTGCACTTTTCCATTTTAAAATATTTGAATGCTATTTTCAAAAGCATTATATTTTGTCCTGAATTCTATATAATATTTGTGGCAGACAAGGAAAAACATTGCCATTATCTTCAAGTTATCTAACTCCAGCCATCTGAAATAAGATAACTAATTCACAGTCTGCTTTCGAAGTTCTTTGGTGGATTACCAGATTAAGTGGGAAAGGACGAGTTTAATACCAGAGAGATCAGCACCATTAACTTCTATGGAGCTTCTTCCTTGTTCAAAATAGGTTCAGAATACATCAAGGCAGCACAGCAAGTCAAACAAAAATCAAACAAAATAGGAGTTCAGAATCATGAATTTGAATATATTACTATTTGAATTGGAAGGAAACCTCCCTATAGGGCAAAATTTTAGTCAAGAGCAGGCAAGTGTATATACTTTTATAAATGTGATCTGGATCAGAATCTCAATGGGGGACAAAGGGCTGAAACCTCCTTACCACCTTGATCCTAATCCACATCATGCTTCCCATGACTTGTCTTTTTCTTAGAAAAATGCAGGCCTTTGCTAATTGCAAGAGTGGTAACATGTATAGGCCCGGCTCAAGACTTCTCTGACCATTCCATTATACTACACTGCTCATTAAGTAGAGAAAACTCCCTGCAAATTATTGCTAATTCTAAGCCTAAATGTCTTTTAGTGGACATCAAGTGGGATTAAGTATCTTTTAGTGGCCATCAAGTTCAACAGCCAAGTTCATCCTCAGTAATTAACTTGATGAAATCTTTTGGGGTGTTTGTCTCTGTTGGCTATCAGTTCACTAAAAAGGATGATCCCAAAAAAGCTTTTAACAGAAAGAGTAAGTCCTTTTCCTTTGTTATCCCCATCACTTCAAAAATCTCCATACAGGTGCCTAAACTGTTTTGTTTTTGAGTTAAAAGTAGCTAAGAGAGTAACTGAAGGTGGGAACTCCCTAAATTTATAAATGGGCATTATGAACTAAACTGTGTAATTGTCTTTGTTTTTCTTACAATTATTAACAAAGAGTAGATCATTTCCATTCATACTTGGGTTTTTTTAAATTTTTAAATTAATTTCTACTTCCTGCTGCAACTTTCCACCTATGCAGCTTCCCATCTATGCCACATTGTCTGCCCTTCTGGTGTGACATAAGGATGGGTGGGACAGCTCATAGAAATTAAGATCTGTCCCATCAAGTGTTACAGTTAAAATTATAGGATTTAAAGAAAATTAAACATGAAAAGGTGAAAATTACTGCAAGCTATAGAAGACAGAAATATTTTCAGGATGACAGGTAAATTTAATTAGAATATTGATGTTCTGTATATCTTCCCATGATTCCACCTTTATTATCTAATCTTTATGATTAAAGTAGATTTTTCAGCCCTTATTTCTACCTCTTATAGCTCTTTCCAAGCCAAAAAGAACACACTGATTCCTTTCCAATCTTTTGCTTCCTATTTGCTATGTCTGCTTTGGCTTTTTTCTCCCTATGAATTACATCTCACAGCACTGAGCAGTGGCTCAGTGGCTAAGATGCTGAGCTTGTCGATCGAAAGGTTGGCAGTTCAGCAGTTCGAATCCCTAGTGCTGCGTAACAGGGTGAGCTCCTGTTACTTGTTCCAGCTTCTGCCAACCTAGCATTCAAAAGCACGTCAAAAATGCAAGTAGAAAAATAGGGACCACCTTTGGTGGGAAGGTAACAGCGTTCCATGCGCCTTTGGAGTTGAGTCATGCCAGCCACATGACCACGGAGACGTCTTCGGACAGCTCTGGCTTTTTGGCTTTGAAACGGAGATGAGCACTGCCCCCTAGAGTCGGGAATGGCTAGCATATATGTGTGAGGGGAACCTTTACCTTTACTTACATCTCACAATTCTTTTCTTAGTTACTGTCCATAATGTTTTCTTTTATGCTGAGCTCTCATAAGCTCCAAGTGCAAGAGCTTGTGTTTCTGCATGAAAAGGACTGAGAATCAGGAAATGAATCTCCCGTTCATTGATCTTAATAGTCTAGAACAAAATAGTCAGAGATTCTATCATCATTCTTAAGCATTCTGTGACCTATGTACTTCATCTTTTGCTTAATTAATGAAACTTTGAGTCTGACCGATACCTATTTAGGAGTAGCCTCTTCAGTTTTCAGACTTTGTTTTATTTAGGAATTGTAATTCTAATCATCACCACCAATATCTAAGTGAGTTGAATCAATTTATTTTCAACATATTTTTTATATATTAAGCCTGTTATGTTGAAATCTGCCATCCTTTTTTTCTGAGATGTTCATCTTTGGGTAATAATGTTCTCCCTAGGATTTTTAAGAATTTGTTTAAAATTCACTTAGTGTTTTTAAACTTATTTTACTATTGGAGATTTCAAAATGTTCATCTGCAGCCATTTATGGTTTCTGTTGTGCATGTTTTTTGTTATTCTAAAACTTTTATGGCTACCCATGAAAGTTTGAAGAAGCCAAAGGAAAGAATCTCATGGGAAACTGGAAGCTAGGGAAGATAAGTCTTCTGAAGAGATGATTATAGTGTACTTTGAAAAAAAAAAACAGGACATTCAGATACATTGCTCTTGTGAATGTGCCAATCTCCTCCCATTTTGCTTTTTTTTTTTATTGGCATGGTACTAGGAGTATTTATTTTTACATGGAACTATTCAAATGTTTGAATTAGTTTTAAGTATCCAGGATGCATTTAGTATAAGCAGAAGTTGCAGGAAGCCAACATTATAAATATTATTTATATTTTAGAACTTACTCTATTTTATTATAAAATGTTGCTTTATTTATTTGTTGCAATTACTTTCGTTGTATTGCCCATCTACTAACCCAAGAAAAATAAGTTTAAAATGCTATGTTAGATGCTATGTGCTAAATTGGGATATGTAATGTGACCACAGGCAAACCTCCTTCGCACCTGCCCAGCTGCTACCCCACCCTCCTGTATTTATATTTTAATTAAAATACTTATAAATTGAAATGACATTATTTATAATTTATTAATTTAAATGAAGTCAAAGGGCAAGCCAACTTCAGCACGATCTTTATTTACAAGAACAATTCTGAGACTTACTCTTAGGCATGCTTAGAAAAAATAATGCCAGGCATCTTCAGGTATTTTGCTGGTAAAACTTTTTGCTGGTAAAAAAAGTTGGACTGCAATAGTGGAGAGCTGGAGAACCAAAGGGGAATTGGGTAACAAGGTCACCAGTTTGTATTCCAGTAAACAAGTGTTATGAGTAATCATCCCCACTACCATGGCAGCCATTTCTGTGCATTTACTTGCAGCCCAAAGGAATGTCTGAAAGAAATTATACATCCCTATGGGAGAGGTGGATAGGAAACACCTACCTGCTGTATTGTTGACTGCTCCATTTTAAACCTTCCTTTCTTTTCTCCTGGGCACATCACCCAGAGGAGACCACCTCAATCGTTCTCAGTCTGCACATAGGTGTATGCCACACATTGCATCCAGATGGCCCCATTGCTAAGAGGCTGGAAAAAATTCCAAAGCCATGCTTAGCATGCTTTCTCTACGTTGAGAGACTAGAAAATCCCTGTCTCTCAGAGAAACTACAGTGTCATGTAAGAATTCCAAACATGTAAAGATTGCCAGGGATGCTTAATTAGTAGCACAGGTCAGGAATAGTAGAGAGCTCTTGGAAGATTCAAGATCCTACAGATTCAAGAAAGCTAGTCTTTCAGGATAATTATTTTTATCCATGTTTACATTTTTAATTCTACTTTCTTCGTCTTCTTCTGTTGTTTTATTGGGTACAGGTATACACATTGCTACATGAGCTGCACTAGATGCCAGTTTGCTTTCGGGTTTAATTCAAGGTGTGGTTATCATCTTTAAAGCCCTTCATGGCATGGAACCAGATTATCTGAGGAATCATCTCATCCTGAGTGCACTGACTTTCCCCACCCCATCAAGTAGAAAGGGCAATGGATTCTGCTAGTTAAAGTATTTTGACTAGCAGGAGCTAGGAAGAGAGCTTCCCCTGCTCTTTGGAATATTTTACCCCCACAGATGAAGTGAGCCATTAATCTTCTGGGCTTTCAGAAAACTCTTAAGACCTGGTGGCTCAGCAGACTGATAGCATTGTGATTAACACTAGCTGTCTGCAATTACTGTAAGTTCGAATCTCACCAGGCTCAAGTTTGACTCAGCCTTCCATCCTTTCTAAGGTAGGTAAATTGAGGACCCAGTTTGTGGGGGCAATAAGCTGACTTTGTATAAATATACAAAAGTATGAAGCCTATTGCTTAACACATTGTAAGCCGCCCTGAGTCTCCAGAGAAGGGCGGCATATAAATCAAATTAAAAAAAAAAAAAGACCTGGCTCTGCTAATTAGAATGGGAGTCTAAGAACGTTAGGTAACCTGGAGGGGGCTGATGGCTTGAGGACACTGTTTCGGTTTTAACTCTTTAGCCTCGTTAACTTCTTAAATTTGGTGGGTTTTTTTACTTTTAACTTGTACATTTTAACCTTGCTTTTTAACTCTGTTTTTATTTGTGCTTTTAGTCTTGTTTTTGTATTATTTTACGATGTTGTTTTTAAGCCACCCTGAGTCAGTTTGGTGAGAATAACAGTGTAAAAATTTGATAAGTAAACAATTAAATGAATGAACAAATAAATAAACATTTTTTTGTTAAGTGCCATGCTTCTGTTTCCTCTAAACAACCCTAGGAACATTTATTTCAGACAAAAATCTAACGAAAAGCTAAATCAGAGCCCGAAGGTTATATTTTACAGTTTATATAAAACTGTTTCTATATTAAAAAAAGCAGATTTTATAAAAGCTAAAGTCAAACTAAGCAAAGGAGGGCCAACCCTACAGCGCAAAGTTATGAAATTCATGGCCTGAAAACTGCTTGTGGCATGCATAACAATGTGTTATATCTATGTATGTGTTTTTGTGTGTACTCTGTATTTGTGTGTATGAATTCAATTTTTTGAGTAAATTAAAATTATACAGGAAGATGGCATAGCACATGCATCTTGACTCAACAACATCTTCACTTCAGCATGCTAACAACAACTAGGGACAAGTGGTGAAGATCCTAGCATTCTATCAGAAATTACAGGATTATGATCTAATGAAAGGAAGTATTAGACTAGATGCTTTTCTAGACAAAGGTCAAGGGAACAATTATCCCAGCCTTGTCGATTCCATGATTCGATATTATAATATATTCCTTCAATAAGCATGATGATAAATTGCGCCAGAGTAAAGGAAACTAAGATTAACCAGGAATATGGCAAAGGGACAAGGATTTCCAACCCTGATTTTTTCCCCATAACTCAGTGTATATAGATTCAGAGAAGAATTTTAGAAATGGATTTATCCATTGCCTAGCTATACAAATTTTCCTTTGCCAGAAAGGATTTGTTTACGTTTTCCGCAGAGACAGGCACTTATTAATAAAACATTAAATCTGGCACTGGGACAAGGGCCCTATATTGTCAACAGCACTGAACACTATAAATATTCCCGTGTTGATTTATTTGACTTATAGTCTGCATTTATACCTCTAAGATGTGTTCTTCTGCTTTGTAAGCTAAAGACATCCTCCCTCTCCTAAACAAAATAAAACCTGAGCTGAATAAGTCATTTCAAACATTTTTGTCTCACTTCCAATGAGTCTTGTATTGCATGTTTTCCTAATTTGGTGATCTTTTGTTCAAAGGGAAAAGAAATATAAATGTTTATTTTGCATGCCGAAGTTTTGAAAAAAAAAACCCTACCCTCATCTTTAGGGTAGAGCAGGGGTGTCAAACATGTGTCGTCATGGTGGCATCATGTGACGTATCGGGACTTTTTCCCCCTTTACTAAACCCGGCGTGGGCATGGCCAGCACATGACACATCCAGCTTGCAGGCCGTGACTTTGACAGCTCTGGGGTAGAGTGTGTGCTAAACTAGTAAATGCTATAATTTTTTCATAAGAGCCACGATGGTGCAGTGGTTAGAATGTAGTATTTCAGGCTACTTCTGCTGACTGCCAGTTGCCTGCAATTTAGCAGTTTGAATCTCACCAGGCTCTAGGTTTACTCAGTCTTCCATCCTTCAGAGGTGGGTAAAATGAGGAGCCATATCGTTGAGGGCAATATGCCAACTCTGTAAACCGCTTAGAGAGGGCTGTAAAGCACTGTGAAGCCAGTGGTGGGTTGCTCCTGGTTCTGTCTGGTTCTTTAGAACCGGTAGCAAAAGCAGCGGGAGGCTCGTCCTGCCCGGACGTCATAATTGACGATCTGCACATGCGCGCTCCCATTGTGAACCGGTAGTAAAGGTAAGTAGAACCCACCCCTGTGTGAAGCAGTATATAAGTCTAAGTGCCTTGGTAGTACAGTGGTCTAAAGCACCCTGTTATTAAGACCAGCTGCCTGCAATTACTGCAGGTTCGAATCTCACCAGGCTCAAGGTTGACTCAGCCTTCCAACCTTTCTAAGGTAGGTAAATTGAGGACCCAGTTGTGGGGGCAATAAGCTGACTTTGTATAAATATACAAAAAGAATGAAGGCTATTGCTTAGCACATTGTAAGCCGCCCTGAGTCTCCGGAGAAGGGCGGCATATAAATCAAATTTTTTTTAAAAAGTGCTATTGCTATATGGTTTGATAGTTGCCCCACACCTTTATAACAGGATCCATAAAGTCAAAGACATTTAGTGCTGTTCCTTGTGTTCAGCAAAACTCAGTGTGAATCCAGGCCACTGACTATTTGTCAAAGATATAAATATAAAATCCTGGCTCTTACCTACAATCAGCCTATTAGGAAGTCAACCTTGATGTGTTTTTTTCCCCTTCCATGTCTCAGAAGTCATGTTTTCTCACCTGTGTCAATTCAAGGAGTGCTGTCTAGTTTCCCTGCTTTCCCTCTGGTTTCATTGTAGACAAATTTGCCTCATCCTCCCATTCTTCACAGCTTTTTTTTTTTTTAAGTTCATCCTTGGAGGGGGAAAACCTGTTTTGGGTTGTTTGCTTTTGTTGTTTTTTAACAAGTTTACTGATAGAACAAGAAAACAATGGACATGTCATATTTTTTTCACTGAGATAAAAGGAAAGGGTGAACCGCTCTTGCCTTGACTTTTTAATATTTTCATTGATTGCTACCAACTACCTTCCATTGAAGACCTGTATAAAGAGGGCTGTGAAAATATTTACAGACCCCTCACATCCTGGGCATAAACTGTTTCAACTCCTACCCTCAAAACGATGCTATAGAGCACTGCACTCCAGAACAACTAGACACAAGAACATTTTTTCCCGAACGCCATCACTATGCTAAACAAATAATTCCCTCAACACTGTCAAACTATGTACTAAGTCTGCACTACTATTAATCTTCTCATCTTCTCATGTTCCCATCAGCTATCTCTTTCCACATAAGACTGTAACTTTGTTGCTTGTATCCATACGATTTATATTGATATTGTTTCCTGATTGCTTATTTGTACCCTATGACTATCATTAAGTGTTGTACCTTATGATTCTTGATGAACGTATCTTTTCTTTATGTACACTGAGAGCATATGCAGCAAGACAAATTCCTTGTGTGTCCAATCACACTTGCCAATAAAAAATTCTATTCTATTCTATTGATAGAATAATGGGACCATGAAATGATGAGCTGTCTTTTCTTCATTTTAATCATGGGAAGTGGTTCTGCCACTTTCCCCTTCTACACCAAATAACAAGAAAAAAGGATAAAACCAGGGCATTTTCTTGATCATTAAAGGCCAGGTCAAGAAAGATCCATTGAGGCTCTTATGAAAAAATTATAGCATTTGCTAGTTTAGCACATACTCTACCCCAGAGCTGTCAAAATCGCGGTCTACTACTACTTTTTATTGTAGTAAAAGAGAATATCAAAATTGTGAAAGCTGGTGCAAATTTCTCTCTATCCCATCTGATATTAAATAAAATCAAGGTGGGGTTATTTTTAGGTTCTTTCTCATGCTGTTTTCTTTTAAGATGGCTACATTTCCAGCTGGTTTAAACATTGCAGTCCAGGAACTTAGGGCTTAGCTAATGACAAGATCTTAGTTAAAAGACCTTTCATTTGGTGGTGCAAAAAGATAAACTGAGACAATCCTTCTTTTAAAGTTTCTTGGAATGATTTCTGCTTTAAGAAAAAGTTTCAGTATAATAAAGCTAGGAATCCTGGCGTGGCAAGCTAAGCTGAATATCTTTTATCAAAATAAGAGCTCTGGTTTCAGATAAACAGACTTTTTGATAAGTATGCCAATATGTTCCGGAGTTCTAACTTTCTGTAACTTTTGTAGTGGGAGAGGGGTAATAGTTATCTGCTGGGAAAATTATTTTCAAGCTTCAGTGATAATTTGATATTTCTTAACGTCAAATGTTATTTTTAATAGCAGTACAATTTCATACAAAGTATTAAAGCCAGGGCTTGCCCAAGAAATTTTGCTGCTTGAAATACCAACTTAAATCATTGTGCAGAATGTGCTAAAGGAATGTGACATATGGAATAGAAAAAATCGCAAAGCATCTTTCTCAATCTCTGTTGGCAATAATTTGTTGGCCTTTCATTTTACTGGCTGTCTAAGGCAGCAATTTTACATTACTTAATGGGAGGATTAGTAGTGACTAAAGGAAATAGTCATATTTTAGGAAGCTGATTGAAATGGCATGGAAAAATATGGAGCCATAGCATCTTGAATGCACGTGCATGCACATGAATATACATGCATGTGCACGCACACATTACATAGGTAGTGTCTAGTGATTACAAAATCCCATTTCAGCCCATTCATTGACTTGGAAAATAGTCTAACCTTCCAATCAACCTTGGGTTTGAACCAGGAAGTTTATCTTCAACTTGAGAGCAAATTCAAGTCTTAACTCAGAAATCATAATCTTTTTTTGATTGTAATTGGGAAGAAATAGCAGTATCTTCATTTTTTTTCATACAATTGGATGAATGATAGTTCTTTTTTAGAGGATGAAGTATGATAATGCTTACACCCTTAAAATGGTTACATACATTTTTAAACCATGATTGCTGACAATGGTGTCTTTATTTCTTGTTGGAATGAGATGAAATGTTTAACTTTTTCCCTTTTATGACAATGAAAGTTATTAGATTTAAAACAAACCTTGCTTTTTGTTCAGGGCCAACCAAATATGTAATTTATTTTTTATTCTTTATTTTGGTAGGAAATTGTTGTAGAACATATTATAGTTGTTAAATAAGGAAACTGCATCTTTTGAGAAAAATAGCAGCAGTAAGAGAAATCAATTTTTTGGGGAAGGAAAAAAGTGATTTAGTTCCCTGTCCAATGTTGCATGTGTAAGTTGCAGGTTCTGAGTAATTTGAAAATATTCAGGAGATTTGATGAAGTGAGTTAGTTGTGATAAATTACAACTCAAACCTTCAAAATGTCTCGTGTTGGCAAGGGAAAATCACTTTAGGTAGAATGTTCTGGAAAATTAAATGGCAGAAGCCTGGGAACATCCAGCATTTTTCTAGCCCTGTAACTTCCCATGGACTCCAATAAAATTAATCCTGGATGAGCAAATTAGGAAGCAGAACGGAGTTTTGGATTAAACCTTCACAAAACTGACAGTGATCAGAAATAGACATTATCCTGGATATAGACTTCTTGAAAGTGGAACATAACTTGTGGGATGATGGGCCTATCTAGAACAATGCAAAGGATGAAACTACAAAGGGATGGGAGAAAATGGCAAATGTTAGCTTTCTCTCCTTCTCCAGAGGGTGATTCAAATTTTGTCTGAGCTTACTTTTTATTTCTTGTTTTGATAATATGACAATATTAAGAACTTATATTCAAGAGCTTCAACTAATGAATACCGTCTGCTGGCCAAATGCAACATAGTCCCAATATTTCTCAAGCGGCATATAAATCCATGGAAGTATTTTATGTAAATTATATATTTCTTAAAATTATTTTTGTATCATTTGCCTTAATGGGAATGTCCAATAACATTACTTGTGTTTTACCATTCACCATTATGTTTTATACTTTTATATGTTGTTTTTTACTTTCGGGAAGCAAACAAAAAAAGAAGCACATTTCCTCTGCTATTTGTTTTTGATTCATTCCTTCATTCTTTATGGGTGTGTGTGTGTTGTAATAACTTGTCTTGTGTCTGTGAAAATGAAATGTAACCATGTTTTGCTATCCACTGGGGGTGGGGTGGGGGTGTTCATCCATAAAGGAATTTTAATAATGTGTAACTTTAATAAAGGGTAACTTTTGACAGATATTTGGCTTTGCTTGTTTTGATGGGATATTCTTGGCAATTGTGGGGTGAAAAAAGTTCAAGTTAAGTGAGCTGTTTGGTGCATTTACAGATCATGATTTTAGAAGGAACTGGCAGAATGAGTCTTAATACCGTCACAAGTCTTCTTCATGAACAGTCGACCTGGACAGAAGGATATCCCACATGTAATGGTAGGAAGTATTCACCAGTGGTGATCTATGAATAGGTTTGAGAACTATACAACTTTCTCTTGTCCTTGTGCTATTTGCAAAGCATGCATTTTATTTTGATAAAAGTGAAACTCATTATATGATTGCAATCTTATGTTATCAACATGGAATACAGTCCAATTACTGTAAACTAAAATTTGAGTGAATGCAATGAATAATTGAATGCAATTATTTTCCCATTCTTCCATATTTTTTTCCCATTTAAAGTATTAAAGCAAAAGAGCAATTGCTTTCTGCAAAGTGTAATATTATCAGTAGCATCTATGAGGCAACTCCACCCAAATAGACAACACATTCTAATCTAAGTTTGAAATCTGGAAAGCGCATCATTTCAACTTGAAATTCTCGATCCCAATTCTTGCTGTGCTGAGCTAATGTTAACTGCTTCTCATTGGCAATGAAACTAACATTGCCACCGATGGCCAGAAGTAATTTTGGGTGAGGTAGAAACCTTTTCATTTGGCACTTGACTGAAGTACCCATTAAACTTGCTTTTAAATAAATCACAGTCATATAACTAGCTCATCAAAAATGTTTTTCTCATTACTGAATTTAAAATAAGCACTTATTTCTGAATATGGAAATAGAGTAATGGAGGTGTTCTGAGTCCATAAAGGTGATATAATTTAAAGCACTAAAATATAGATAATTGTAAATCCCAAGATTAGAATTCTGTATGCTGATGCACATGCTGACTTCATTTTGCCCACCAACTGCATTCTTTTAAATATAGGAATAAACATATCATAGTCATAGCTAATTTTCTTAATGAACTCTTAATGAGATTATTGTAATGTGATCTACATGAGGCTGCTTTTTGAGGATGCCTCCAAATTGTAATTACTTCTGAATTCATAATCATAGTCAATATCATTAAATATTACCTAGGTTGGTGTTAGACTGCATGAATTTCTGATTTTGATATCATGTCATTGGTTTCCATTTATTTTCTGGAAACTAAGATTACTAATCTGAACATAGACTGCATAAAGACTATTTAACTATTCATACCTGATATTTTTTCCTTGAAAATCCTGCTATGGGTTTTCCATTGAGTATATAAAAGTAGTCTAATCCTCTTCATCAGTGTCAATGAGGGTTTTTCCCCAAAAAATTAGTTTTCTATTCTGTTATAGAATTTAGCTGCTGTTTGGAAGGGTAGGAGCCAAAGTTCTAGATTTACATTTTAATTCCTAAAGATGTTTGCTTTTTATTGGCTCTGCTTTCTGCTGCTTAATTTATTGTAACACCTTTACATTGATTACATTGATATCACTTTGATTATTTTCATTATTTATCATTGTCTGTATTATGACTTTTTAAGTGTTGAGGATTTTTTTCAATAATTTAATCCATCAATAAAAATGAAGCATTATTCACTTTTACCAATATTATTCATGGATAGTGAAATGTTTTCTTTAGTGATTAATGCATCTTTCCCTGCAGCAGCATCAAGCAGTTTTTTTGGAACACAGTGGCATGAAATACATCCTCAGTATTGGACAAAGTATCAGGTCTGGGAATGGCTCCAACATCTTTTGGACACCAACCAGCTTGATGCCAACTGTATCCCATTCCAGGAATTTGACATCAGTGGAGATCATCTGTGTAGCATGACTTTGCAAGATTTCACCCGGGCAGCTGGCTCTGCTGGACAACTTCTTTACAACAACCTCCATCATCTAAAGTGGAATGGTAAATCCTTTCACTAAAATATTATAGTATTATAGTATTATAATATTATAATATTATAGTACTAATAGATTACAATTCTGATCAAATTTGGCCAACGGGATCAATAATAAAAGATGATGCAAATTGATTTAGTTATGAATAGAAGCTTAGGCTGGGAAAACAAGATTTAGACACAATATATAAAATTTGTTCAAAATGTATTCCTTGCATTCAGAAATCATTAAGAGGTAAAAGGAAAGAGAAACTTCATAATAAATATCCTGCTCAACTCATTTGTCACTGAACAAATCTGAATCTACTATATAAAACCTTGATCTAAAAATTTGAACATTATCTTCTACGTATGGTGAAATAGAAATAATATTTCTGGTGGCATCTCTTTCTTTTTGTGATTAAAGATATCTATTTCTTAATATGGCTGAGGATCAAAACAGTTTGTTCCAAGGCTTAATGCAACTAATTAAGCATTGCTATGCAGCATATCCAGGTCTCAGATACCATACAGACAATGTCTCTGAAAAATAATTTACTTCCAGTAATTTACAAAATGTTCCCATAGTCCAATAGGAAGTTTTGAAAAATATCATACAGAACATTTCAATCAGGCTTTCAGGATCAGATCTTTATGCCAGATATATAATATTCAAATCATATAGTATACAAACACTTTGGGATTGAAGTGCAAACCTATATCAGTATATTTTTCTTAATTAAACTCCAGAGAGAATGGGACTGCAAGTTTTTTTTAAAAAAATAGATTTAGTTCAGTGCAAAAATTTGGAATCCCGAGAACATAGGTACTCTCACAAAATGGCTGCAATGCTTATTAAATCCACAAGCACTAAATAATACATGAGTAGGGCATTCAGGGGTCTTTAATCTGTATTATCTCAAGTCAACTTTTCCCCCTGGTTTTAGCGGTGTCTCAAGCAATCTTAGAAGCATATTATAAATATGAACTTTTTAAAAACTTAAAAATACTTTAATTTTTTTTCAGTCAGGACAAGATACTTGGCACACACTAAAGACTGTCTGTAATGCATTATTGTTAGCGAACACTATGTTATCGTCACCATTATTGTTGATTAATACCAAAGTATGCCTTCCCTATATTAAAACTGTGTGGCTTCTTTGCTTCAGTCAACCTGATTCTTTAAATAATATTTAATAAGAAGAAAATCTGCTAGTGTTGCTTGTGAATTGCTACTTCATATAATCAGAAGCAAGGCTAGCATGAGAATACCTATTTTTTTTTGTTATTCTGATATATTATTTATGTAGCTCTAAATGGCATTGCGTCCTATTGTTAATATGATCCAGCTGTTCTGGGGATGTATGATTGAAATTCCACCTTTTTTTAATAATTGTATTGCATATTACATTCATTTCTGTCAGGTCAGTGTGGAAGTGAAGTGTATCCATCACACAATGTCATTGTCAAAACAGAACAAACAGGTGGGTGATATCTACATTATTTCTGTTCTGAACAATTGCAAACCAGGCAAGAACAAGAAGAATGATTATTTAGAACCAAATAACTCATATTCTAACCATAAACTAACAGGCAATTCTAGGAAGAGGGATGGTAGATAAGCCCATGTACATGTTAAAAGAATTATTTTTTAATAATTATAACATTACTAACATTACATTAGCCATTTAAATTCATTGATTTCATAGGTAATGTTTTAGGTCAATATAACCTATATAATCTAATATTGGGTGAAATATTATTTTCAATATTAAACTGAAAAGTATTTTTTTTTAAAAAAATATGATCCATAGCTATTGAGCTATTTGGAAATTCCTAACAATACAGTGTGTAACATCAGTTTATTTTACAAGTCTTTTTCCCCATTTCATAGTAATTCAGATTTTTCACAAGTGACCACAAGGGAATCTCCTTCTTTCCTTCCTTCTCAAGCTAGAGGTCTTGAGTTTCATTTCAGATGTCAACCTTCAAAGAATTAAATAATACCTGATGAAAGAGATTTTTCTCCACTTGTGACCCCTGAGAGCTACTACATCAAAATAGGCACTGTTCTATTACACTATAATATTAATAAATAATATTAATAATATTGTTATAATATTATAATAACTATAATATTAATAATATTATATGCAGAAAGCTATAAGAAATTTCCGGGGATTCATGTTGATAAATAAAGATAATATGGTATTGGCAACCTAGAAAATAAGGTTTCTCAATTGCCAATGTAATATAATAGAACCAACAATAGAAGATATATACTTTTAAAATATGTTCAAGTAGACAGATCCAAACCTAACCATCAAGAAATATTTCTTAATTATCCGACTCTTCTGTTTTTAATGGGATTGCTCTGGTAATAAGAGGTAAATTAATGGAGAAATATAGAAAGATTCTAAGTAAAAGGTCACACCATCCAGATCCCCACATATTATATAAAGAACCTACAATAATTTCTAAGTAATTGCAGATTATTTCCCATATCCCTTAAAAAATATTTTTTCCCAGTATAGGGGAATTTTTTTTTTAGCATTTGTTGATTTCAGTTCCACGAATCTGAGATTATTTTATTCATTCATCCATTAGATTTATATCCCACTTTTTTTCCAAGAGGTCAAATGATCCCCACTTTTATCTCACAGAATTATCCCCACAACAATAATTCTGTGAGATAGATTAAGGATCTATTGGGGAGAAATTAATGACTGATCCAAAATCACCCACTTAGCTTCCATGGCTGAAGCCTAACTTGAATGACACACCTGACTTTGAATTTCCTCAGTGTCTTGCCCAGTGGTGGGTTGCTACCGGTTCACCCTGGATTCAGATGAACCAGTAGCGGCAGCTGCGGGAGGCTCCACCCACCCACCTGGACGCTTCTGTGCATGCGCGAACCGGTAGCAAACTAAATTGAAACCCACTACTGGTCTTGCCCCTCAAATTATTTTTTTGCATTATCAAATAAAATGGTCTAAAATGGTCTAAAGCACCCTGTTATTAAGACCAGCTGCCTGTAATTACTGCAGGTTCAAATCTCGCCAGGCTCAAGGTTGACTCAGCCTTCCATCCTTTCTAAGGTGGGTAAATTGAGGACCCAGTTGTGGGGGCAATAAGCTGACTTTGTATAAAATATACAAAAGGATGAAGGCTATTGCTTAGCGCATTGTAAGCCGCCCTGAGTTTCCGGAGAAGGGCGGCATATAAATCAAATTTAAAAAAAAAAACACCATGTAACAGTGTGAATCCTTTGGAGGTGTCTTACACTAAGCTGAATGCTACTGCAATATTTTTGTACCATGCAGAATAGCAACAACATTTCTCCCCAATCCAACCTGGGTGAGTCTTTTTTATTTTTAGAAAGAAAAGAAAACAAACAAAGAGTGGGCCAGGCATCTAAACTACAAGAGGGTATGTTGCAAGGACATAGGTTTGGGATGCCCAAACACGTAGCTAGTAAGCAGAAGATTGACTAAATTCCTATTTCATAAGTTTTAAGCTGGCAAAGCACAAAGGTTTAGCATTCATGATTCATTTCCAGGTGTAATCACATATTCAATACTTTAAAAGATAAATAGATCCCCAAACTTGCACTTGGAAATGGAAACAAAAACAAGGTTAACATCTTCTAAAAAAGGGACAAGTGTTTGTACAGAAGGACTAATCTCTGGCAACAATACCCAGATGTTGCTCATCTGTGTGTTCTATAGGTCAAAAGATAAATTTAGAACAATTGTGAAACCTTTATTTTTGTTTCCCGTTTCCTACAATAATATGTTTATTCCTTGCTAGACTCGAAGATTATCAGGTTATGATTTTAGAAAAAAAAAGGAGCAAATTTATACCATGTGATTGCAGTTTAATATAGCCATAGTTATCTATGTCCCTCTCTGTCTTCCCAATGACTACAAAAGTTAGATGCAGAATTGAAGAAATGTGTTTAAACAGAAATAACAAAAACAGGGTAGTTCGCCGCATACAGGATTCCTTGCTGCCTTACCAAGGTAGCAATTACAAAATCAGAACTTTTTAGAGATCCAAGAGCAGTTTCCAACTTTTGAGGCTTGTAGCCACAGTAAAAATAATAATAATAAAAAAAACAATAACACATGAACAGAAGTATGAGGCATCCAAAGAAAGAAGGAAAGGCTTTATGAAAATATTGTTTAAATGACAATTGTTGAAACTTGAGAAGCTGCAGGAGCTTAAAGGATGGAGTGCAGGCTTAAAAATGGGGTCAGGTGAGTGCCATGTTTGGAGCAGGACCAACGAAGAGTGAGCCAAACAATGACTCATCAGCCTTTTGCCGTCTTACTCACCCACAACAGAGGCAACCTCAGCATACACCAGCTGTAAATGCAGCCCTTATCTTGGTGCAGCCCTTACAGCAAATTCAAAATTCCCAAGATACTGGCAGCTTTAAAGCTTGATACCATTCTTAGCAGGTTGGAAGCTATGCTAACAGTGAAGACCGCAATGGGCTTACTTTCAACCTGCTCAGGAATGGTGCCATGCTTTAAAGGTGTTAGCACCTCTGCTCCTGAAAAAAGCAAAACAGTTTCCAATGTCCCATTGCACATCCTTGGAGATGAAAATGTCCAATTTTTGGACCATGAAGACTATTCAGTATGCCTTCTTGTACTTAGTAAAATAATCTGGTACTTTTGTATGCATTATCTCTCTTGGAAATTTAATTTTTCTGTTCTGAATATGGAATATTTTTTGTAGCTAACTAGGAGTATTATCAGTATTGATTTTTGCTCTGTTCTTTTTTTGTGCATAAGATCCATCTCTAATGACATCTTGGAAAGAAGACAATTATTTCTACGAGAGTGGATATGGTGGCACAGTAGGTAACTACCTTAAGAACTTCATATATTTTTAAGCAACTCTGGAAATTACTTTGAAAAAAAATATTTTCTTACATTAATTTTTTTCTTCCTAAATCCTCAGAACTAGTGGACAGCAAAGCCTACTGTCGAGCACAGATTTCTGTCAACGCTAGTGGTCACCAACCTATAGGTAAGTAGGTTTAACATTTCATAATCTAGGCCTGATGTCAAGGTTAGGTCAAATATCTAAACCATATTCTATGTTACTATACACTTTGGGTGGTCTCTTTACTATAGACGTGCAGGCACTTATAGATTTTGTTTGTATAGATACACATGATTGGACATGCTTAGCAAGTGCTTTCGTACTTATTGAACCACATCATGTCTGTGCTAGCTGTTACCACATAAACTCAAGGTTGAAAAATGATGCAGTTCCTTTAATTTACTAATTAGCAGCTCAGAAATGCTGCTCTTATGCAAATCCTGAAGTACGTTATTGAAGTGTACTCTGTGTACATATATATTTTGCTTTGATCCAAGGAATAGAATCAGCTAAATAACAAAATTAGAACTTCTAGATCAGGGGTGTCAAACTCAAGGCCCGGGGCCCAGATCTGACCCACGGGGGCTTAGATCTGGCCCATGGGGACGCCCTGGAAACAATGAAGGATTGGCTCACAGTGCCTCTACCAGTGAAAATGGAACTCGGAAGGGCTGCATGCAGCCCTCCCAAGCTCCGATTTTGCTGACAGAGGGTTGCAGGAGGCCATCACAGCTGAAAAGAGAGCTCAGGAGGCCATTTTCTCTGGCATAGTGCTCAGGCCACCACAGGTGCCCCCGACATGAGTGACGTTAAGCTGGCCACACCCATCCTGGCCATGCCTGCTCTGGCCCCCCAAGGTCAAACACAACCCTGATGTGGCCCTCAATGAAATCGAGTTTGACACCCCTGTTCTAGATCAATTCATCTTACCTAACAGTAAGTCTCTAAACACTTAGCTGTAAGTCAGCAAGTACTGAAGAATTTGTTAGACTATTGGACTAAAGCTTTTCTTTCTTTCCCTCTGATACAAAGAAATTTGCAAGAAACTCATGCTGATGGCACATAAGACAATCAAGCTGTTCTCCTTCTGGCTACTCTGCAGCCTTGACTACTTGTTTTCAGTCTGTAAAGATATGAATCAACCACCACATGCTTTGGCTGAGACCTGTGGTGCCAAGTTGAGACACAATAGAGCTGAGACAGGTGGTAAATTGAGCTCCATGAATAACACTCATCTTTGCATAACACAATGAACCACAAACCTGCCCATTACTGCTGTGTAAACTCAATATATTGGGTAAACTCTGAAAATTGTGTTTCTTAAAATAATCAGGACATGCAAATACTATTTGTGCAGAAGGTAGAAAATGTCAGTTCAAGCAGCTTTCTTCCTGCTGTCTTACTTCCCATTCTTGTAAAGCAGCTGCTACCTTTTCAAACCGGTAGAACTGTAGCGAAATTTGATCATTGTCCCCTGTTGTGATCTATTTATCCTCCAACTGGTGATCCTACTGGATGGGGAGCATGCCGGGGTCATAGCATGTCCTAATTTGTGTATTTTGCAAAAAGAAGCCGGGTGCTTCTGAATCATATGCAAATTCTGTGCATTTTTCTTTCTCGCTTGATAACTTTTGCAAGATACCTTTGTTGAAACATCTTTTCTTTTTTCCATTTATCAAGGCACAGTCTTCAAAAACTCCTCATGCTTGAAACTTTTCTCCCTGTAAAATGATCAGCTTTTGTTTTTGCAGCTGTGAAAGAATTAGTTATTAACTCTGCGGTATGTGAAAAGCCATGCACGCCTCTATTGACACTATGGTGCGATGAGGAGAGGAAAACAAGCATTACACGACAGACAGGGAAATGACAGGCAATGGCTTTTTTTTTTTTTAGAGCTGTTGAACTGTACTTGATCGTACCACACCATGCTGCATGCTATCTTATGCTGCTCTTCTTACAAAAAACTACTTTGCTTTTGTTTTACCCTCCCTCTGAAAACAGCCAAACAGAAATTTCCCATGCCAGTTTCACTGGAGCAGCAAAAGAGGCTTGGCCATAGATTGAAGGAGAGGGACAAATTGTAGTCTGAATCAGCTTTTTCTGGTTGCTGACATTTCTTACCTTCAACTTTGCTTTCTTTCAATCATTTTGATGATATTTCTTTGCTGATAAAACATTCTGCTGTGACATCAGTCACAACAAGAAAGCATCAGACCAGCAAGGATTCCATCCCCTTATTCTTTAAAATAAGATGTTACAGCAGGCTATTGCATTATATTAATTTATTTATGTGCTTGCTTGCTTGTATGTTGCTTCAGTTAAAAACTAATATAAGTTTTTTTAGGATTCTCACACTCAGAGCAAATTTCACAAAGGTTTCTGCTGTAGTGGAAATAGCAATGGTACAACAAATTCAAGATCAATGTGGATTTTAAAAGCCATTATGTTAGACATATTGAGACTATGGAATAGATACAAACCATGGGTAAAATTCAAAAATTTTCCCTACCGCTTGGTGGGCGTGGCAGGGGAAGGATACTGCAAAATCCCCATTTCCTCCTCACTCCTGGGGAAAGGATATTGCAAAATCTCCATTCCCACCCCACTCTGGGTCAGCCAGAGGTGATATTTGCCGGTTCTCCAAACTACTCAAAATTTCCGCTACCGGTTCTCCAGAACCTGTTAGAACCTGCTGGATTTCACCCCTGATGCAAACCTAGGTTATGCCCAAAGATATCTCTGTAACTCTCAGCCCAAGTAGCATATTATATACGATAAATAATAAGGAAACACAAATGTCTAACTTCTTGTGAGATACTAGAACATTTTTCAAGGGGCATATAAAATAAAAAATTTTAAAAACTGGTGGCAGAGGGATATAACTGTCAATGCTCCTCTTATTTACAATTATTAGAAAAAAATAAAGTACTAAAATTATGGATTTAAATATTCTAAAACTGAGTTTGAATTCTATACAAATCATGAACATGTAATTGCTAAAATGAATATACTTTTCAGGAAATTTGAAACAGAAGAATAAGTGAAAGGTTGTACGAAAAGTGGGTCAAAACTTTTGGTTATAATTTACAGATAAAACAAGGGAAAATATAGGATTGAAAAGGTTGAAATGTATATTATGTTATAATCTTAAAGAATTTTTTAATAAATTGATGTACCATTGGCATATGTCACCAGAAAAAAATCTATACAATATATGAAGACACTTTAAATTTATGTTGGAAATGTGAACAAAAAGAAGGGACATTTTATCATATTTAGTGGACATTTTAAAACTAGAAAATTCTGGATCCAAGTACTGTACGTGCATTAATTAAGAGGATATTTAATATTAATATGCAATTAAAACCAGTGTTTTTTCTTTTGGGACTGATGGACAGACAGCTGAAAAGAATCATGGAATAACTATAAAGCTGTAGTGAGGTTACGATGGAAAGATTCAGCATTACCCACAATGCAGAATGGTTGCTGAGATAGCCAAATTAACTTTTTTGATCAGAGAAAAAACAATATTGCTGACTCGAATCTTACAGATTTTGTGTGAACTAGGGGGGAAAAAAAGAACTAGTGATTTATGGTTTTGATAATTAAACAAAACAGATTATAGAAAGAAGAGAAACAGTGTGGCCCAGTGGTTAAGGCACCAGGCTAGAAAGCGGGAGACTAAGTTGTAGTCTAGCAGGAAAGCCCGCGGATTGACTTTTGGCTACTCATGCTCTCTCAGTCCAGCTCACCTCACAGGGTTGAAGAAAATAGGAGGAAGGTGTGCTGGATAGGTTTGCCACCTTATTTCAATAAACAAACAAACAAACAAACACATTATAACCATAGAGTAAGAGGCAAATTTATAACTGATGTAAAAAAAAATCAAAAATTACTTCTCTGTATCTTTTCCCTTTCCTTTCCTTTTTTCCTTCCCCTGCCTTTTCTGCACTTCTCTTTGATTTCTTTCTCTTTCCTTTCTCTTTCCTACTTTATATTGGTTTGTGTTATTTTTTATGATCTTTTAATGAAATCTTTAATTTGATATATATATATACACATTAATAAAAGAGGGTGGAAACAACAATCCTTAATTGGGCTTTGTTGCTTTCCCACAAAGTCAGCAGTTTGTATAAGAGGATGGTGCTCTCAGGTTGCCAGTGCAGAAAAGACATGAATGCAATTAGCTGAGGTTTTTGTTCTGGTGGTTTTTTTTTTTAAGCTCTGAGCAAAAGGACTTGCCATTTTCTTCTGTAATGGTAGTTTATATCCATTTCCCTAGTATGCTTATCAGCATCGCAACAAAATAATTCAAACAAGTTGGTACAGAAGCTGGGGCTGGTATTTACTGTAAGTCATTTGCACATGCAAATAGTTAATTTCCACTGAAAGCTGTGGTGACAGCTTATGCATGAATGTAGGTGGAAGAATGCATGTGGGCTCTATGCTTTCTGACACTATATAATGGTTGTGCTCTGATGCAGGTATAACTTGAGTTCCTGGCAAATTTCTCTGGCTAATATTTTCTTTTAGAGTGGGTTGGGTGATCACCTTAAACAGATGTTCATTTTGGCAAATACAATAAATAGAAATTATCTACTTCTCGCTATACATGTTCTATTATATGTTTATAACATGTAAATTATCAACATAGTAAACTGATTATCATTTTGGCAAATATGGTAAATCAAAACCAACTACCAGCTTTAGATTAGTACGTAAACTGTTAGGGTTCAGAGAGTAGAAGCTACTCCTTCCTGTCACATGAGAAAATACATATCAATGGTGAGAAAAAAATAGGCCTCTATAAATTTGTTGGTTTGACAAAAAAGCCAACAATACTGGCTTTTCTTCCTCTGGATTTGGCTTTTTTCATTACCTCAGAAACAGCTCTTTGCCAGATCATTACATCTGTTGATATTAGATGTTTCCTTGCTATGAAAGAAATCAAAGATACAGGTAATCCTTGTTTAACAATCAGAACTGAGACCAGCAACTTGGTCATTAAGCTTCACTAATTGAAATTCATTTTTTTAAACTTCAGCTTTCCTTTGCCTTAAACACTAGCAAAGATCATAAATATGAGAATTGGTCAAGTTATTTTTGATCACGATTGTAACTGTAAATGGTCACTAACTGAGGACTATCTATATATCCTGTTATAAGAAATAACAAATAAAGGTTTAGAACTTTTGCTGAATTTCATTTTAATCTTGTCTGAGGAAATATTTTGTCATTATTTTTCATAATATGAGAGCCTAAATGAAGCTGGTTGGATTCCAAACTGAGAAAATAAAGTATTGTTTATTAGTGATTGATAAACAACACAGTGTTAAATGTGCCTATTTAGAAATCAGCCCCACTGATTTAAATGGGAATAGGACTGTAGCCTAACTTTATGAGTGAGCCCACAGCTCAATAATATAGTACATATTATTCACGAGGAAGTTTTTAATTATTTATAAAGAATATATAAATAGATGGTTTATGACTATTAGCAGTAATAGGATTTAAGATGACAGATGTAAAGAATATGCACTGAAAATGTTGAATCTATTCAGCAGATTGTTAGAAAACTTTGAATTATTTAGTAGATTGTGGAAATGTTGTTGAGGTAATGTATCTCAATTTCAACAAAGTATATGTCAAAATAGCCCATGCTATTCTGTTTAGCAATTTAGTTAAGTATAGTCTAGATCACATGACAATTACACAGATAAATAGCTGGCTCAAATGTTTTACTCAAAGAATATTCATCAACTATTTCTCATAAAACTTAACCATAGTGTTTGATGCTAAGCCCTGTAGTTTTTAATTATTTAGATGAAGAGATAGGGGGACTGCTTGTCAAATATGCCAATGACACAACATTGAATCATGATAGGTTAAAAAAATGTGCTGAAAATAACAAAATTAAATTAAATGGAAGCAAATGAAATGGCTTTCATTTAGGAAACAGAAATCAAATGGTAGGTATCTGGCTACCTACGGTAGTTTGAGAATAAGATTTGTAGAAAAGTAATTATTTACACATTATACATGACACTTGATATGGCTACAAAGAAAGGAAATATGAATTTATATCAACAGAAGTGTAGTTCTCTAAATTATAGGAAGTAATAGTTCTAATAGTTATTCTGCACACAGATCCTTCCTAGAGTATTATGTTGACTTCTAGCTAACAACTTAAAGAAGGATTCAAATGAACTGGGATAAGTTACAAAAAAGCAGAAACTTGGATATTTTTAGCTTTCAGAAGAGAACACTAAGAGAAGGGGTGAAATCCAGCAGGTTCTGACAGGTTTTGGAGAACCGGTAGTGGAAATTTTGAGTAGTTCGGAGAGCCGGTAGCAGAAATTTTGAGTAGTTCGGAGAACCAGCAAATGTCACTCCTGGCTGGCCCCAGAGTGGGATGGGAATGGAGGTTTTGCAATATCCTTCCCCCAGGAGTGGCAAGTGAATGGAGATTTTGCAGTATCCTTCCCCTGGTGTGGGGTGGGAATGGAGATTTTGCAGTATCTTTCCCCTGCCATGGCCACCAAGCCACACCACACCCACCAAGCCACGCTCACAGAACCGGTAGAAAAAAATTTGGATTTCACCACTGACTAAGAGTGACAACACTCTTCAAATACCTGCAAAAATGTTACACAAAAGAAAATTAAGAACATAGGATATGAAATAATAGATTAAAGTTGCAGAAGGAACCCAGCGACCGGTAAGATCCCACAGAGTTGGTCTCCTCCTGGTCCCGTCAGCTAAAAAATGCTGGCTGGCGGACCTGCGGGGGAGGGCCTTCTCTGTGGCTGCCCCAGCTCTCTGGAACCAGTTACCTCCTGAGATCCGGACTACCCCCACCCTATTGGCCTTCCGGAAAGCAGTGAAAACCTGGCTTTTCTGGCAGGCCTGGAGCCATTGATCTCGCTGTTGCAATCTTGCGAGATCCGGCCATGAATGGCGTGCATGGGCTTTTAATGTTTTTAAAAATGTTTTTATAATGTTTTTTAATAATTTTCCTATGTTCTTTGTTGTATTATTTTTGCTGTAAGCCGCCCAGAGTCCCTTGGGAGTTGGGCGGCATAGAAATTCGATAAATTAAATTAAACATTCTGATTGAATGCCAGAACCATTCAATTACCAAGAGTGGTCTCCCATTCATTACATATTGAATATATTCAGGTGGATTTAGATTTAATTTGAATTCCTGCACTAAGGAGGAAATTGAACTCAAGGTGTCTATGATTCTGTGAAGTTTGGATGGGCTGTTGTTGTGAAGACAGGGTTTCATCTTTTCCATGACTTACAGATATTTTCAATGTTGGCTGCTCTGTGAAAGTTGCAATTTTTTGAGGTAGGGGCAATTGACTTACTCCTAATTGCTTTGAAAACTTTTTCTGAAATGAATGAAGACCATTTTGTTTTATGGTGCTTCCAATTGAGGCCTTGAGGACTGCATGGCTGAAGAATGGGACATATTTTTAAGTACATTTGTTGTATCATCATTTCTAGAACAGATTCAGATATGTAGAGGCAAGAACTGATTCCCTTTTTGTTGTTGTTGTTGCAGAGGATTCTTCGGAAGGGAAGAAAATTTCACAAGATCACCCTCCAAAGCCACACAACAAGAAACACAGTAAGACAGCTATTCTTGGATTTCTACCCTATGAGGGGGACATTAAAGACATATGGAATATATACTGAACAAAAATCTAAATTTTAATATCAGAGATATTAAATTTTCAATGAAATGCAATAGAATAAGAATATTAGCGAAATAGGTTTTGAGATAAATGAATAAATTTGAGTTAAGAATACGAGCTTATTACATTAACTAAGATTTAAGTGCAGCTAGCAGTAGGCATGAGCTTAAATGGACTCCAGAGGATGGTAGAGGACAGGAAAGCCTGGAGGAACGTTGTCCATGGGGTCGCGATGGGTTGGACACAACTTTGCAACTAACAACAACAACAAGATGTGCAGGAGGATTAAAAGCGACAAGGTAGGGATTGTAATGCTGAGATCCAAACTCTGTCTTTTGTATGTGTGTTGCCATTATGTGGGTGTACAATGCGGTGAGACTGCAATTGTGATATCAATTTCCTGCTTCCCCCCACCCCCCAAATTCTAATGATTAACTCTAGAGTTTGGAACCAGCCTAAGAAAGTATAGGAAGGACTTTTTAAAAAAGAAATATTAGGAATTCCTAAAATGTATACCCATCATCCTTTGTTTTTCAACACAAATAATATTTCCTCTGAACATTATTTCATTATAGCTCCTCGAGGAACTCACTTGTGGGAGTTTATCAGAGACATTCTCCTTCATCCAGAGAAGAATCCTGGGTTGATAAAATGGGAGGATCGGTCAGAAGGCATCTTCCGATTCTTAAAATCAGAGGCAGTGGCTCAGCTATGGGGAAAGAAGAAGAACAACAGTAGCATGACATATGAGAAACTCAGCCGTGCCATGAGGTAACAAGGGGAACATTTTGCTTAAAAAAAATAACTGCCTTTAATCCCAGTGGCAATGACAAGCAAAGAGCCAGAGTATGCTGAAATCGCAGGGGAGTTTTTAAAATGTAAAATAGTGTGAAGCACAAGCTATTTTCCTATGGCATAATTTCCTCCTGAATTTTTTTTCCTGATCCAAAGATATTGGTTGAATTGATGTGGCAAGATGGGAAATCTAAGATCCTTGTTCTGAGGGCTCCTCCCCCCTCCCCTGGAAAACCACATTATATAGCTAGAAAGACTGCCGAATTGTCTTCACATGAACACAGAGATTTTGTCAGTTATGAGAAAGTGTCGACTCCTTGACTAAACAATGACTCACCATTTGTCTTTAAGTCCCACAAAATTGGCAAGTACAGACTCTGCGAGTCCTCCTGAATCATCAGAAACATTCGCATTTCTTCTCAAACTAATAATCTGCTTACCGTACTTCAGATATTAATCATATGATTTTCCCTTAATACAGAAACAGCATCAGTTCATTGATCAGTTTCAGTTCCTGCTCAAAGTTCCTTAGATAAAGAGAAACTTGCATAGCCTATCGCATTCAAGGGATTTTGCATTCAATGGGTGCAATTTGTAACTGTAGGTTTTAGGTACAGTTGTTCTATAGGTTTCTTTCAATCAATGGGATTTTTTAAAAAAATATTTAATTTATTTAAAAAATTTATATAGCCGCCTACTTGCTCACAGCGACTCTAGGCGGCTTACAAACAATAAAAAACACACTGTATAAAAAAAACAATAAAAATAAAAAAAACAGTAAGTCCTCACCCACCCACCTGGTGACAACACATGGTCAAATAAGCCATTTGATGAATTCATCCCACTTTGGATTCTCTAGGCCCACTGGCAAAACCCAGTCTTCAGGGTTTTATGATAGAGTGTCAAAGTGGGGACCAGTTTAATTTCTGAAGGGTTGATCTTACAAAGGAAGGGAGCCACCATGGAGAAGTCCCTTCTTCTGGGTCCTGCTGGATGTACTTCCTTAGGGGATGGGACCTGCAACATTCCTTGCCTCCCTGCTTTAGTGTGTAAGGTGGATGTAAGGAGAGACACGCTCCCTCAAATAACTTGGTCCCAAGCCATGAAGGGCTTTAAAAGTGATAACCAGCATCTTGAATTGCACCTGGAAGCAAATCAGCAACCAATGCAGCTTCCACAGGAGCAGTGACAAATGTGCACACTGAGGTCTGCACAAAACCATTCTGGCCATTGCATTTTGAACCAACTGGAGCTTTTGGATGCTTTTCAAGAGCAGTCACATGTATAGCATGTTGCAATAGTCAAGATGGAAAGTGATTAGGGCAAGGATGAAATGCTACTGGTTCGGACCGGTTCGCCTGAACCGGTAGTAAAAAAATGCTACTGATTCGCCAAACTGGTAGTAAAAATATGTAAAAGAAAAGTTCTGACAATCAGCAGAGCAACGCACAATCGTTGGAACTTTTTTAAAAAAACTTTTTAAGCATTTTTTTTACTACTGGTTCTGGCAAATGGGTAGTAAAAAAATGCTTTAAAAAAGTAAAAAAAGGTTCGGACGATTGCGCAGCACAGCTGTGATCGTCTGAGCCTTTTTTTAAAAAAAACTTTTTTAAAGCATTTTTTAACTACCTACTCACCCGAACCGGTAATAAAAAAATGCTTTAAAAAGATTTTTTTAAAAAAAGGTTCTCCGGCGATCGTCAGAACCTTTTTTTTTTTTAACTTTTTAAAAGCATTTTTACTACCTATTCGCCCGAACTGGTAGTAAAAAATGCTTTTAAAAAGTTTTTAAAATGGTTCCCAAGATCGTGCGCTGCAGCTGATTCTCTCCCCACCCCCCGCTGTTCTACTTACCTCTCCAAGCTTCCTTTCGGTGCCTATTTTGCATGGGCATGCAGTGCACGTTTGGTGTGAACTGCACATGCACAGCGCACGCTTGGTGACAGCGCGCATGCATGGCCAGTGAACCGGTAGCAAACTGGTTCAGATTTCACCACTGGATTAGGGCATGAGTGACAATGAATAAAGATTGTTGGTCCAGGAAAAGATATAACTGGCACACAACCCATAGTTGTGCAACTGACCACAACTGATACCTGCTCTTTGAGCAAGAGTCACAATACAGGAGAACCCCCAGATTACGCACTGGGTCTGTTTGGGGCAATTCCACCCCATCCAAAGCCAAAGGTGGCAATTCTATTAGAATCAATATAAAGTGTATGGATATGTTCTATCTTATATGCAATGGGCTTATGCAAAGGTTGTGATTTGGTAGTAACTCAACACCTGATGAGATACTGGATTATTTTCTGATTTCATGAGAAAATATCTTAAATGCTAAGTCCAATTACAAATAAAATTAAAAGGGGAAATGGTCAGAAAATGAGTTTTTATGTATCTGATTTCATCATCTCCTTTTAACAGATACTATTATAAAAGAGAAATTCTTGAACGTGTAGATGGCCGGAGACTGGTATATAAATTTGGGAAGAATGCTCGTGGCTGGAGAGAAAATGAAAACTAAGTACAACTTTAAAAACAGCTGTAGAAATCTTCACTGACAAGAAATCCTAGCAGATGTAAATATCCCAAAGACTGTTTTCTTCTATTTATGTACAAAAATTGAGGGCTGCAGAAATCTACGTCTAATGGGAAGAAGGAACACTATTGTTTATTGATGTTATGACTATTTTATTTGAAATATGTCCTTTTATGGAGAGTATGTACACAGTTTTCTGTGACCTATGATAATACTGTATGTAAATGTATAAGGATGACTTGCCATTCTTGTAAAGATTTTAAAGAAAATGAATTCCAAAAGAAATGTGATTTAGCATAATGCTGCGAGAGGCATTTGCTGTAGTGGGAGCAAATTACAGGGCATTACTTTATACTTAGGTATATCACTGCATTTTAGAGAACTAGGGATTTATAATATCTGTCTCAGAATTATATGAGATAGGTCTTTCCATTCAAAATATACAACTTTTTTCAAAGGCTGTCGACTAGTGACACACCAATGGTTAATTAAATCAAAGGCTGTTGAGTTATGGCTTAATTTTTTTCTTGGGGTTCCCCACCCCCCACCCCGCTTCTTCTATACAATATAATATGGCCATTTACAGTAGCCTGGATCCATTTAGAGTTGGATTTATCAGCTCATTCCATTCCCAAATAATTCTCTGTTGAAATAAGTCTTAGAACATGAAGAATTAGGAATAGTGGATGCTTTATTTGTAGACCTCAATAACTTTAGCTGAGCTTCATAACCAATCTTGAATGTTTGTGACTCATCATGAAATCTTAGGTGTCAGCAGCATAAAGCTGCCTTTCCTAACCTGGAATCACTCGGGTTTTTGGAACTACAAACAACTATGCAAACTGGACATTCTGACAACTGAATTCTAGTTCATCTGCCATGTTGAAGAATGCGTAATGACTAGCAGCAAATATCCACATTTTTGACAGAAGTGACCTACAAGGTCTCTTCCAACTGTGTTAATCTGTATCTGTATCTGTACCAAACTGAACTGGAGATTTTCTGCATCCTAAGCATTTGTTTAGTCGCTAACCTAGTATATATTTGGATATGAATATAGATTTCGGTGTGAGGGGTGTTTGTTGCTCTCTGAGTTTGCTTGTTTTCTTGCAGATGATGCATTACCATAACTAGGTAACTAGCATTGATGATGTTACCTAGTTAGGGTAATGAAATGTCTACAAGAAAACAAGCAAGCTCAGAGAGCAACAATGGACCCTTCATTTCAACCCTGAGCTACAAATATTCTCCTTTATTGATAGATGTCTATGTGATAATGAAATTGTACTTTGATATTAAGATTTTATGTTACATAAACCATGCCCCTCCATTCAGAAAGCTAATAATCTAAGATTCTGTTTCAGTCTTTCTTCTCTTTCTCCCAGTGCCTAGTTTTTACTTGCTGGGTTGGTGTAGCATATAGAAGAATATTCAGTCGTGTAAGTTCCTTTGTGTAAGAAAATGATTCAGTACAAGCATCTACCAGCCCAAGAGCTACAATTAAAAATGGTTTCTTTGAGCAAATTAAATTTCAGCTGTGAGACTTAAATCCAAACTTGTCTGAAACTTAAAGTTTCTGTGTTCTCAGAAATGCCAGTTGAGTGTTTTTTCATAAATATATAAAAATCACTTGTGGAATAGAGAGTCTATGCTTTTTGCTATAGTAAGAATTGGTAGCTGCTCCTTCAACATTTGATGAAAAATACTCCTAAACAAGGCAGCTAAAAAATACCTTTGCAGCCACATTTCCTGCCAAAACTTTTAGCTAGCATACATTCATTATAGCTATGTGATATTTGAACTTTGCTTAAGGTGAGTGGGGGCAGTTAATCTTATTTACAGAAGAAGCTGGTAACCAGGACAGCAGGTTTCAGAGTAAGTCCTTTCTGTTGACTGAATATTTACTGACTCGCTGGATGAGATTTTTCTTCAGTTTCTCCTGTTCTTTATTTTTAAATCAATCGGTCTCCATAATCCAATGATCTTTTTGTGCAGAAATATCACATCTAATAAGTTGGATTTGATACTGTCTTGTGTTGTTGAATCAAAGCAATGTTATTGTAGGGTATCTATAAGGATATATCTACTTTTTTCACAATGCAATATATATACTCATAAATAAGTTCTGTTGTCTTATGTGTAAGAATCTGGGTGAAAAATTATAGTCTTAATATCACTGTGTGTGTGTGTGTGTGAAATTTAAAAAAAATGGCATTGTTCTTCAACAATATGAGAATTAAAATTGCATTTCAGCTGCACACAAAATAAAGAATACAGATAGCAGTGTAAATACAGATTTCTCGAAATTGTTGGCCTTCAGTGTATCAATGAGCAAATAAAGTCAAGAGGATGGCCATGAACACGTGTTCAAAACCCCACCCCCTTTTTTATTTGCATTGTGATATACATAAAAAAGTGCCAGGACTTCAATTGGAAATCAGAGCAACCTCTTCATTTATTGACTCTTCTTTTACTAGCATTCCCTGGTGTCCTTCATGCATATTGCATTTTTCTGTGTTATTGAAAGACCTCTGGGACTTGCAATTCAATTTAGCTGGATATATTAGTCTTTCATGTACTGTAATCATGGAGTCTAATAGAAACCTCAGTCCATATTAACTTCTGGTTGCCATTTTAATTTTTATTTATTTGCCAAGCGTGTTCTTGTTTTTAAGATTTTGGAAACTATCCATATTTATGGATGCTGCTATTTTACTATCTCTCAGACAGCAGAGTACCTGCTTATAGGCATTCATCATCCAAAATACATTTTCCTCTTAGAATTCATGAGTACTACTATAGCAATACATATCTAACTCCTCCTTATTTTGATGTGGTATATCGTACTAAGTTATCTTTGTGCAATATGTTCTTTGATGTAGTATATAGCTTATATTTATATTTCATTAGTAAACTGCTGGCCCTTCTTTCTTCCCAGAAAACCTTGGGAATTAGAATTAGTGAATAGATTTAAAAATCTATAATTAGAGCTTTTTGGAATTGAAAACATGTTTGAAAAAATACTTTTCTAAAAAAGTTTCCCCGTATTAAGCTTGTTCTCTTTAACTTTGGTTCTATGAATCATAATACCCTGTTTCCCCAAAAATAAGTCATCCCCTGATAATAAGCCCAATCAGGCTTTTGAGTGTATGGCAATAAGGCCAAGCGCTTATTTCAGGGTTCAAAAAAATATAAGACAGGGTCTTATTTTGGGGGAAACATGGTATAAATTAAAAGTGATATTTCAGCATAGTCTGGATATTAATAAAATAAATTTGAAGCATAAGTGTGTGATTAAACCAAATAGGTTAATAATATGAATTACATTTAGAGTACAATTTTCCAACATTCCCGGGTGTATTTATTAACCCCTTGGTATTAACAGAGTTAGATTTCCCCACTGTTGGCACTTTAAAAATTCAGTTTGTCATTTGGTTCTGAAACTTAATTAACTTTGAAAGGAGACATGGTATAACATTGACCTAGCTAGAAAAAGGACCATAAATATATAAAATGATACCAGCTTGCCAAGCATATGCAATCACAGCCAACCATAGCGAATCTTTTACAAAGTCTAATTAAAGGATACAATAAAGATATGAATGTAGCAAATTGATGTTTAAATATAAAGGCATTGATGTGATTGCTTTTTTAATGTTTGCAAAGAACAGTTTTAGAAGAGCATTTCACATGAATAAGATTTGTACAAATTTTTACAGTGGCATAATTTTTCAAATGTATAAATGTGAATACATTTTAACTCAGATGTATAAAGATCTACAAATGCATTGCAGTATTTATATAGATGAATGCCAATCACCTGGACAAAGAATTTGCTGGTGTATTGTGCAGCTTTGATTAAGAAGTAGTTTGTGCATCATACTGCCTAGTTCTATGGCTTCCTATTCATAACTAATAGTATGAATATTTAGCTACTACAAGGTAAGTATCTCTGAAATTGCAGCCACTGTGTACTTGGAAAAGTCTATGCAGAAACACATATACTTATCATTATAGCTTTCTTGTTGCTGGAAAACAACCCAAATCTTTCTAGCTTCACCATTTGTAAGTTTTCTAGAAGTGCATTTTTGTATGTCAGATTTAATGACTCTCACAGAAATGCCATACCATTCCTAATATTTCTATCCACAAAAATGTTAATCAAAACAATGTGCTTGTTTCTTAAAATAATAGTTGTTTGGTTTTTTTACAAGATACATATATATTAATACAAATGACAATACATAAAAAGAAAAAGTGACTTTGGTCACACGTCCTTTATCTTATTAACAGTGCATATTTGTTAATTATTATCATACAAAATTTTTCATTTACTCTCATTTCTGCGAGTTATCCAATCATACCACCTATTCCACGCTATATAACATTTTGAGTCTACCTTGTCTTTCATTTCAAATGTTAGTTTGTCCATTTCCGCGCAATTATAGATTTTTTGGATTATCAATTGATGTGTTGGCAGTTGGTCAGTTTTCCAATATTGGGCGAGCGTCAATCTGGCTGCAGTGACTATGTGTAATATTAAATACTTTATTTCTTTCCTATAGTTTTCTTTAATCGTCCCTAATAGGCAAATCTCTGGTTTAAGTTCTATTTTTTCTGATGTTATTTCTATTAGCCAAATTCTTACTTTTTCCCAATACTTCCTAATTTTTTGGCAAAGCCCCCAGACATGGAAGAAAGTACCCTGTGCCTGTTTGCACTTCCAACAGGTTGGACTTAAATTTGAATACATTTCTGCTAATCTTGAAGGGGCCAGATACCATCTATACCACATTTTGTATTGATTCTCTTTATAAACTACTGACTTTGTTATAATATAGTTATTTTCCCACACTTTTTCCCAGTCCTCCAATTCTAAATTATGCCCAATATTTCTTGCCCATGCTATCATTTGCCCCTTTACTAATTCCTCTGCTAGATCAAATTCCAATAGATATTTGTAAATTTTTGAAATCAAATTTTCCTCCGTGGCTTAAGTTCAAACTTCCCTCCACAGAAATTGCTTTCGAATGAAATTGTATGTGGTCATCAATGTGATTAGATTTAATGAAAAGTGGGAAATTTAATGGTATCATAGTGCAGGGGTCTTTCATCAGAACACTTTTTTAAAAAGTTACTTGTATCAGTCAATTGTATGTGTGTGTGTGCTTGTGTGTGTGTTTATGATATAATATTTATTGTTAATTTATGGGCTTGCAATTTAAATGAAGCTTGTAATTTATAATAATATGTGCATCTAAGGCATAAAATAAGCCAAGCACTCGGGCAACTCTGATCAGATGTAAAAGGAGGCAATAATGGTACTTGAATTAAATTGGGCGAGGGATACATCTAGTAATCATTCTTCCTTACATTATTTTCCCATTTTTAAATGGCCTCTGCAAAAGCAGCTATTTGCTATAATAAATAGTACAGTACTGGTACATTTTCCAGGACTGGAAATTAAAAGGTCAAGGAAAGAATAATGGAGAAACTCATGAAGAAGAAAAAGACTGAATGTTAAATATGTTGTTTTCTTGTCCCATTGTGGGATTCTATTGAATAGAAGGGTGAAATTGAAGTGGATCTGCTTATAGATCTTGCATTTACTGCCTCCTTTATATTGTTTAATTTTATTGTATTTTTAAACTTTCTATGCTCTCATTAACATTTATGACTGTGTCCTGGGGTTATGTGATCACCTTTTGTGACCTTCTGACAAGCAAAGTCAATGAAGAATCCAGATTCACTTAAAATCCGTGATACTAAGTTAACAATTGCAGTGATTCATTTAACAACTATGGCAAGAAAGATCATAAAATGGGTGCAAACCTTAATAACTGTCTTGCTTGGCAACAGAAATTTTGCTCTGAATTGTCATAAGTCAAGGACTACCTGTAATGTGAGTTATTACATTTTTAAAAAACATTCATGGCACACGGAAATTGTTACAAGATTATGCAGGTATTGAGAAGAATGGAAGGATTTTACAAAAGGAAATAAATAAAAAGAATATGGCATTCTCAGCAACTCTACAAGTCTGTCAATATTTTATCTTTTTTCCATGGGTATTTGTGGTTCAGTTTCCAGAATGAGCATTCCCTTGCCAAAAAGCAATCTGAAAACACTGGAAGAACTTGAAACCTCTGTTCAAAAGGTTCAGTGACTGGGAGCTTTGATAGCTTTATTTCATTGACAGAAATCTCAGTTGTCAAACACAAAGTTATTGTGGTGAGCCTGGGAAAGAGTCAGAGATAAAATATGTAGATTACTCCACTTAATTTCTGCCTCCATTGGACAAAAGACAAGACCTTCTTTGAAGGAACTATAGTACTAGGGTTCAGTATTAAGCCTTGTCATAAGTGGATAGCCTCTCCTTGTATAAATCAAAATGTTCATAGATTCCATCCTGAGAAGGCTAAAAAGGAGTTATATTAAAAGCTTACATTTAGCCCTTTCATCTCCTGCTCTCGCCTTGTGAAATTCCATTCCCATCCATTCCAAATCTGCTGTTTCGCTTCAGTAGCAATGTTGGTGGAATAGCAGGAGTTTCTCTCTTTTCTACATCTGAACTAAGAGCAGCTTAAGGGAAGTCGGGGTAAAAAAAACATTTCCAGAACAATGTCAGCACTGTACTTCTTCATGGAACTGCTAATTAGCCAAACAAACGCTGGAGAAATTTGTGATTTCTGTCCTAAGTAGAATGTTCTGTTGCACATAGGCAATCTTTCAAACTGATCCTGAGCACATGATTTGAGAAGGGTTCTACTTTATATCAGAGCATTACATATGGTATGTAATAGCATGTAATATGTATATATGTAATAGTATGTAATATGTGTGTAAAAATTAGCTGTGCATACTCTACAGCGGATAACAGTACATTAAAAGTTGTGCTTTACACCGTAACATAAAGAGGAGTTCTGCCTTTTAATATTTCTCCACATAAACAGATGTTATGTAATAAAAAAAAAAGGCTAGCTGTTGTTAAGCCTAGGACAAAACTTTCAGTCAAACCTTTTGCCTGATGACTATTGTCATTATGCACAGAGATCTTTTTTCTCCTTGTGATGTAAAGCTTAAATATGAAATCTACAAATTGCATTTCATGTTAACATTTCTACATAATCTAAGAGAAGACCATACTCTTTAATTGTCCATTAAAAAAACCTTTAATCTACCAGAAAGAATAGTCATTTTTTAAATTTACAGTAATCAATTTTCTGCAAATTCCCAGCATATAGTCATTCTTTCATCACTATGATTTTTTCATCACCATACTTCTTTAACAGTACTATTCCTTAGCACAAAGAAAGACAATAAAAATTAATATTTCATCAGATTAAGCATCCAGATCTGACCAATTTGTCTGTTATACATATCAGTTAATAGCTTTACAGTGAATATTTAAAATTCAACCAGATTTCCACCTTGTAAACTATTACGGGGCTTCCATGCTGAGTCCCCCTCAGGACAGAAGGCACCTAAAATAACTATAGATTGCTTCTATTAAGAAAATGACACAATCCATTGCAGAATTATGTATACCAAAGTGAGTAGCACAAACAATATTTAGAGATAATATGAAGGAAAAGAAAGAGAAGGGGAAGAAAAGGAAAGGAAAAGTCTCCAATGGAGATCATCCTTAATAGTCAAAAGAAGGTTGGCTTACTGTTGAGGAACCTGGAATAAAATGACTGGTATTCCACAGTGCAAAATTTACTTACACATTTTCACAATCTAATTCAAAAATTATTTCCACATTTTTTTAGAACTGTATAATTTGTAAAAATGAATTTTGAATAACTTCAAATTTATTTTCCCTGACATCTGCAGAATCTTCAATTGGCTAAATAGGGTCCTACAAAATGAAAGGCAAATAGAATGGACTTTTTTTCCTTGACAGCTACAGTAAGGTGAGTGCAGATATTCATTTCTCATCAGCAAGAAATCAAAATGTGGTAGAGGTACTTGGCAAGTCAGATGAAAATAATATCTTGCAAACAATAACCAAATTTTGCCTATACTTCCATATCTTCTAAAAATGGTTATACTTCCCAATTACTTTAATTCCAATAAATTTGTTTTATGACATAGCTTATATACATAATGTCAAGAAACAAAATCAAATATTGATGAAGAAAGTATATTATGCTCTTATATATAAAAAGAAAATCATAACTGATTATTTAAATGTAATGTGTTGATTTTGTATGGAATATCATTGGCCTTGAAGTTTTATGTCTCAGTTGCATAATTCTAACCACCATAAATAATAAGCAAAACTTTGTAATAAACACATTATTTTAAATGTTCCTTATTTGTGATTCTTATATATGAAACATCAGCTTAAAAGCTGACATACATAAATAGTTTTAGTGTAAAAACAGTTGAATAAAATATCAAACTTCTCTTTTTAAAAAAATTATATACATTGTATACCTCTTACATACTCAAACTACTCTAATATAGAATAACTTTTTATTCAGTATATTCTTTGTTGGATTATGGGTAATGGATTAACTAAGCAATTCACTATTATAGTCCTCACAAATTTTCTATTTTTACAAGATTATGAAGCAATTCCGAGTTTTTTGCTAGCATGTCATCAAAGTGGATCTTGAAGTCACTGTGCGTATATACTACACCTTTCTTCTCTGACAGTTATCATTTGTACTTTGTTTACAATACTAGATTAACACAGATCCTGAGTGGATACAAGAGGACATGACAGGAAAGATAAATAATTAGAAGCAGTGACAAAAATCGCTGCTTGTCATGGTATTGAATAGGACAGTGATGGCTAACCTTTTCCGGACCGAGTGCCCAAAGCGTGCCCAAACCCCCAAAATGCAATGTCCGTACGTTCCCCCTTGCATGCACCCCAGCCCACATGCATGCATGCGTGCCCCCTGCACGCACCCCCCACATGTGCATATGCCCCCCTGAATGTGCCCCCCCACGCATGCATGACAGAGACCCAAAGACCAGCTGGCTGGCGGGAGGCGTGCGCGTATGCACGGTGGAACTGAACTGGGGCAACGGCTTGTGTGCCATCAGAGAGGGTTCTGCGTGCCACCTCTGGCACGCGTGCCATAGGTTCGCCATCACGGGAATAGGATAATCAGAGAAGAGAAGCAGTTGGGCTTTATATTCTCAGCATGCAAACCACATGAGAATGGAATATAAGTTAATTTGCATTACTTTTTTAAAAAAAATGTTTGCTGGGTCTTGGGATTTGTTATACCTTAGAATAATTAAATTTCACAAGCATGACTAGTTTTTAGGACTATTCTTTTCTTTCTGAAATAGAATCCCAAAAGCATTTGCCATTTCTACATAAGGACTCTTTAGGAATGTAAAGAGATAGGTATTTGCCACTAGTTGCACATAAACATGTAATTGTGATTCTAATATACACCAAATATGCTAATTCCAATCCAAGATGGATTTTCCTTGAGATATCCCTGTGCATCACTGGTTAGATAGCTTAGACATTGGTATATGAATATACTGGTAGATCTTTTTAACAGATCTATGTTTTTAATTTAGGTAAAATGTTAATGTACATTGTAAGTCCATGTTTGTTATGCCATACATTATGCCATGTTTGTTATGCCATCATTGAGATACAGATTGATTTATTATCATGCCTGTGTCTTGCTGAGGAGAATGAACTTCTTATTCTGCTTTTTCTCCAAAATCTGCTGTTCAATGGGAGAACAATGAGGGAAGAACACAACAGGATGATGAGGATGTTAAGGAGCAAATTCTCATCCATGAGCAACTGTATAGCAGAATTTGGTACCACTTGGAAAGTGATAATTTAAATAGACTTCTAAAATTAATTATTTTAAGGGGCTGTTTTCATCTTGCATTATGGCAGCCTTCTCTGATATCGTGCCCTTTAGATATATAGGAGCTACAACTTGTAAAAATCTCAGATAGCTTGTATTTGTTGGAAGATTCTTCACTACAAAATAATATTAGCCACTGTTTCCAAGGTGAAAGAGCCTTTGCAATTTTTCTTGACAGATGAGAAAAAGGGGCAAGAGCAATTGTTTATTTATCTATTGATTTGATCTTCTGGTTTTTAAAATTGGAAAGGAACTGTATTCATTCTGAGTAGCCTATTTCCCCACCAGTCACTCAAAGGGCTTAGTTAACAATGAAAAGAAACCACAAAGAAAAGGGATAATTATAAGACTTGCAACATCTTGGCTAGGATAGGTCAAAACATTGACTGTTTTGGCATTTCTTCTCTACTGTAAAGATCAACTAAAGAAGATGGAAAACGTGATTTTTAGAAGAGCTCATAACTGCTTTCGTAAAGCTGGAAAGATTTTCCCATGATAGAAATAACAACTGACTTCAAGTAACTTTAATGCTATGTTGAATTTTTGAAAGGAACTATTTTCTTTTTCCACTATTTGTAGCAAATCCATAGTAGAACATGCTATAAAAATAGATCATTAAAGTATTTCAGAAAGCTATTATAACCAAGGTGCAAACAAGAACTCTTTTGTTGCTTAATTTTATAAATAGGGGTCAAAGGTAGGGAGGGGGCATATAATGCTCTCATCTGGACAGAGTCAATGGCATGGATTACTGGTTCAGTGAGAAAGGAACCAGAAAGCTGGTGATCTCCTTTTCATTGGGTAAATTCATGCAGAAACTGGACAAAGCATCTCCTTTGAGTTCATGACTATCTGATGAAGTACTTGGTTAATTATATAATCTGAGATTAAATTATGCATCAATTTTTTAATGCTGAGGGCTGCAGTTAGCACTGCATTGTTACCATCTGTAATCACAGATGGCACATCTCTATGGTACCACAGATTTGGCAGCACACTATGTTCTACCAACAGAGATTGTTAGTCCATGTGGTTGAGTACTGTATGCACTTCTTAAAGGAGCTTTCCCAGACATACATGGAATTACTATGTAGTCACAAAATCCCACTAAATAGACAACTCCTGCCATCTTCTAGATTCTGAAGATGCTCCAGGCAATTTCAAATTACATTTGCTGGTGAGGATAAATAAAACTTTAGGCTTCAGGAAACACTGATATTTATTTTCTAAGTATCACTATGGGGTCAGAGTAATCTTTTATAAAAAAATAATACTTTACACAATATATTTTCCTATGTTTTAAATTGGAAGTTAAATGGTAAAAAGGCCATGTCTGATGGGATACGAAGATTATTGGGAATGAATGAATGAATGAATGAATGAATGAATGAATGAATGAATGAATGAAGGTATCTGTGGGTCTAGTGGTGATCATAGGCATCACATAGCCTGCCTCCAACATAATGCATTATGTCCAACATAATGCATAATGCAAATTTATTTTACTTTTGACTTGCTTTATGTTAAAGTAATTACTACCTCCTTTGTCTATCAAATAATATTATTTATATTTAATTTTTTTTTGCTCAGGTAATGATGAAGCTTAACTTCTTTGAAAGTATAAACATAAACAAAATATTAGATTATTTAACCTTAATGAACTATTAAACTATCACTTAAGAGTCATTTGATTTTAGCATGGAAAAAGTTGATAATGACAATCATTATTATGCTGCAACTTATGAAAAGCCTTAATATTCATTTGAGCCGTGGTGGTGCATAAGAGCTGTGAAGGCGCAATGGTTAGAATGCAGTACTGCAAGCTAATTCTACTCACTGCTGATTGCCAGCAGTTTGTCAGCAGTTTGGCAGTTCGATTCTCACTGGCTCAAGGTTGACCCAGCCTTCCATCCTTCAGAGATGGGTAAAATGAGGACCCAGATTGCAATATGCTGATCTGTAAACCACTTAGAGAGGGCTGTAAAGCATTGTGAAGCAGTATATAAATCTAAGTGCTATTGCTATTAATACTCACTTTTCCAACTTTTAATATGGGAAACCCAACCCCTCCCAACCCATCTATAAAGGAAGAAGGGATCAAATTTATGAAAGCCTTGAAGGGCTAGAAAGAAACAAAAGGAGAACCCATAGATTTTGTTTCTGTATATTACTGTTCCTAAAATTTTAGGAGTTTTAGGTTATGCTTCAGATAGTTTTGTTTTTGTCACCACTTTTGATTCTTATTAAGAACTTCAATTTTCAGCGTAGAAAAATATAAATTGCAGAGACTGAAGAAATAGTTTTCATTTTTATAAAAAAAATTATATTTTGGAGTAACAGATTCTGATTTAGATAAGATTTGATTCAGATTTAGATATTGGCATGTGATTGCCTGTTATTTAGTGAGCTTCATTCATTATTTGTGAGGGTTGAATTTAAATCTTTAACCTTCTTTATCCAGGTTGTTCCACCTCTCTCCTACTTCTCTTTAGTCTCCAATATGTTCAAATTTTCTAATTCATATTGAAAATCACTGTCCGCATTTTGAATATCCATTTCTAACAACAGTAATAATAATGAATAAACGAGAGTCACACTTCTCCCCCCCCATTTAAATACCAAGCCTTTTCCCTTTAAAGCTGAAGCATAATTACATTGATATGAAGTCTGATTTGTCTAAGCCTCTTTAAAGTGCTTTGTAGAAAGACAAAGAATGAGAGATGGGAAAACAAGAACAAGAAACACCCTCCTTGAAAAAAAGCTGAAGTTGCAGTTTATGCATTAATAGGATTAGGTTATTCTCTGCCAAAATCTTCAACTGATCTTTAAATTGGGGCACAACTCTGGGAAGAAAAACTGGGACTACAGTACCCCCTTCTCTGTCCACTCCCTAAGTTCTTGTTTTCATTTCACATAACTATTATGAGGAAATCCACAGAGAAAGACGCTGTTAATATAAGGCTGTCAACAGAAATTTCCAGCAGTGAAGGGTGAAGAAGCCTTTTTAAAGAAAGAGAGAGAGAGAGAGTATACGTGCACGCGTAGAGAAAACAGTGGAAAGCCAAATAGGATTAAGAGGCAAATAAGAAAAAAGTAAAAAACAAAAACAAAAAACCAACCGTCTAAGCCATTATTTTACCCTTTCACAGTTAATTTGATTTTTTTCCCCCTATGCCAATTTTATAGAAGTACCAAGATAGAATACAAAAAGAAAGAAAACAAATATGGGTGGCACATACAAAAAAATCAGCCCTGGAGTTTACACAAAAACATTCTGTTCAAGAACATTTCATTTAAAAATTGACAAATTGATAATGCAGGGCTTAATTAGAAACCCAAGAATGTATGTCCCTAAAACTTTATCATGCCTTTGTGGATAGTTATACATTTAGTTTTAAGAGTGAGAATTTCCTGATAGTAATGTTTATTTTTGAGATATATTTTAGTTTTTCAGTGCCCATTTGAGAAATCATAGGAAATAGGAATTAAATGCATACCTCCACGGATTGATTGCTAATGGCAAACTTCCATTCTGGTACTTTCTCTGAAAAGTACACATGGCATTAATGTTTTGGATAAAACAGGATGTTCCTATAGTTTGACATTTTGGATCTGATATCACTGTTCATTCATGATCACAGAGAGGAACAGTCTAAACTTGACATTCTCAAGGTGTTCAAGGCAGCCCTGCCATAACATCTGCGTATACATAAATTGTATTAGGGAAACCAGGAATAAAAGAAGCAAAACAGGAAAAACAGTGATATGCCACAATCCATAATGTTGCAGTTTCAAGAGTGGCCATCCACAGTGTCTACATTTAGTTACTACAGCTAACTGTAGTATTTTTCACCAAAAGCACAAGTGGATTCACCTTCTTTAGTCCTAGCTGGAAATTTGTCCAATGTTAACGCCATTTAACGTCTGCCACAAAAGAAGTAACAACATAAATAGATCAGTGATACAACATCAAAGAGCCATTGGGACTTTATTATTATCTGTAACTCAGCTTCTACTGCATTGTTGCCTTGCTTTCCTAGGAGGTAAAGTTACAGGTATCTTATCGATGGGCATCCCTGTGCCATAAAAAAAACAATACCTCAAAATATGGTAGGTAGAACTATGGCTTTCAAAATTCTTTTTAATTTTTTACCAAAGGCCATAGTCCATTTTTTATTTGAAGGTACATAGGTGTTTTACTATTCCATGCTGACAAATCAGCAGCCAGAAGACACAACTTTTTCCTTCATACCGCAGTGCAGCTCATTCAAAGAAAAAGAGATAAGACTAACAACTGTTCGATCATGCCATATCATATGACTGATTCAAAGTTCTGATGTGATGAATGAAAACAAAGATGTATAAGCGATACCAATTCTTGGAACCCATGCATATTTATGTGAGATAATCTTCGAGTCTAATCAGACTTTGTTCCCCATTTAATCTTACAAAAGTATCTTATAAAATAAGGCCCATGGTCTCTTCACTTAATGATAATATGGTTTGTCCTCCCAAACCATTTAATGATAAGTTTAATGGGGGAAAATGTCTAGAGTCTGAAATGATAGTGCAAATGAACTTTTCCTGCAGATCAGGGTTTGGGACTGATTAACTAAGAATTAATAGGCAGGATAAGTATAATTGCTAGGTCTATTTATTGGAAAAAGATATGTTATACCCTCACTTTTTGATTTGCATTGGCCTTATCAGTTCAAAATCTGAAGAAACCGATATATTTGCAAGGGTCCTGTGTGCATTGTTATGCTGCATGGTTTAGATAAAATGTACTATTGTACTTGATGTTCTTTAGCTACGTCAAACCTTGCTTCACAGCTAATATATGGCATCAGTCCATACCACAAATTGTGCAAGTTTCCCTTGCAAAAATATTGCTGCTTCTTAGGGATTAAGATCACTATTTCAATATGAACCCTGTGGACATAAAAGGCTAGAGGTAAAGACAATCTATTCATGACACACTGAAGATTTAGAAATGAACTCAACTATTACTTCCACGCTCCACTTTTTTCATTCTGTTTTTTGTACTTAAAATTAAATATCCTCCCTAAACTTGATGTAAAAAAGCAGAGAAATATGAATAAAACATATCCCCTGTGATATCCCACTTTCAACAAAAATAGTAAAGTTCCTGAGCATCAAAAACACCTAATTCCTAATTCCTATTAACATACACCTGAGACAGAAGAGCTGGAAGCAGAATACTTCCCGCTGGTTTGACAAAAAGGGCTCAGCACGGTGACACCTTCTAGCCAACTTTGACCTCACAGCTGACCTCAAGAAATCAAACCGGGTGTGTATCTGCTGAATATCTGGAAGAAGGAAATTCTAGTGCTGTAGCTAAATAAGACAAGTTGAAAAAGTTTGCAGTGGCAAACTTTCTGAAATTTTGCCAAGAAAATTATACAGATATGTCCATGGAATGACTAGAAGACAAACTTAGCTTAGAGGACATTTTATCGTCATGAAAAATGTGAAGTTAATTAATTGATATACCCAGTTAATTTTACAATCTACACTCAACTACATATATACATATAGCCTGCTTTATTTTGCTGAGTTTATATTGCCTCCTCCTCTTCTTCCCCCCCTCCTCCTCCCTCCACATTATGCCAAGTATTCTTAGTCTGGACTAAAGTCATAATATGTTGATGAAGATTTTAAAAACTTTATCCCTGATCCATACTTTTCTGTCAGTCTGTCTGTCTGTCTATCATCTAGATGATAGATAGATAGATTAGATAGATAGATAGATAGATAGATAGATAGATAGATAGATAGATAGATAGATAGATAGATAGATAGATAGATAATCATTATGTCATCTATCAATCATCTATCATCTACCTCTTGGCAATTCCAACATTTTGACTTGAAGTCACTGAGATGTATTTCAGAGTAAATATAGATAACCTTTCATTTTCAGTCTTGATTTGCAAAAAGGGGATAGCTGTCAAAGTATTATTTGGGGACATGCCAATTTTTCCTTTAGACAATATTTATAAAACAAAAAGTTTATAAGGGTAGTCTCTTGTTTGAAGAAAAAAGCAGTGCAGGATGGCAGAAGAGAAAATAATTTTTATAAAAATTAAAAAACATATTAATTTTATATTTTTATTACATATACATACATACATACATACATACATACATACATACATACATACATATATATATATATGTAGGTCTTTGGTTATTCAGGTTTTCTCCCGCGTAAAATTGGAGGTTTCTTGGCAACGTTTCGACGAAGTCTCATTCGTCATCTTCAGGCTGGTGTCTTCGGCTTCGTGCTTCTAGGAGCAATGTGTGTATCGTAAAATACAACCTTCTTCCTTCCTCAGTGGCACAAAGGTATGCACATGCACACACCCATTATGTCACTATTTATTATTTATTTATTTAGGATATATACATGGCCCATCTTAAGTTAATGACTCTGGGCAGCTAACATTGCTTTAAATATATAACATAAAAAACAGAAAGAAAGAAAAACAAAAACAAAAACAAAACACATACAAAACAAAATCTTTCTCAGGAGAAAAAGTTCCCCTCATCAGAACTTGATTCGCAGAGAGAGGAGGAGTGATTTGTCTGCATGTGTGAACCAATTCCTAGTAACTCTAGTTGAAAAAAGAATTTGATACCATGACTGCTTTTCTTGCCATATCCTCAGGCACTTTGGGTTTATTCCATTTTCTCATCATGAAAACCTATGTGACAAAAAAAAAAAATACTGTCAAAAGTTTCATTTACGATGATCTGACAAGGGCAACACTTGGATGTTTATTTTACCAGTGTGAATAGGGATAGTTGTCATTTCTACAGAAATGTGGAAAAATTATCACTTTATTTTAGAGAAAAAACACACACACACAAACACACACAAACACACACACACACACGTACATTTTTGGCTTGCTAACAAACTGTGTGTGTGTGTTTCTTCTCCAGGTTTTTTTCTATTTATTTTCAGCCTGAAGATTCCCAAAGCAATGCTGAAAAATGAAAATAAACTGTACTACTATTCATCTTCTCATCGTTCCTATCACCCATCTCCTCCCACTTATGACTATATGACTGAAACCTTGTTGCTGGTATCCCTAAGATTTATATTGACAGTTTCCTAATATGATTTGATTGCTTATTTGTTCCCTATGACTATCATTAAGTGTTGTACCTTATGATTCTTGATGAATATATCTTTTCTTTTATGTACAGAGAGCATCTGCACCAAGACAAATTCCTTGTGTGTTCAATCACACTTGGCCAATACAAAATTCTATTCTATTCTATTCTATTCTATTCTATTCTATTCTATTCTATTCTATTCTATTCTATTCTATTCTATTCTATTCTATTCTATTCTATTCTAATTCAACATTTTCATTTAATCCAAATTAAATTGAAGTAATGAAACATGTGCAGTTGAAAATGCAGACTAAAACTTCAACTCAAAAACAACAGATTAAAAAAAATATGAACTGGAATTGTCAAATGACCATCTGAATGCATGGATGAATTTCAGAGAGCAGGAGTCTGGTTAATGTAAACTCTATCACAATGTCTGCAACATAAATTTATTCCCAGGCAAGCTTGGTGACTCTTTGTGGTTACCCTTTCACTTATTTGATTATTATTCATCTCTCTCCCAAATCAAAGTGATTGAAGCAAGACCTTCTGTTCTATGTACTTCATCAGTACCAAGTGTACCAATCTGTGTTACCCCAAAACAATCAGTACTTTTCTTTAATGTCATTTTCCAGGCATTTGGAGAATATTGCTTTATGCTCCTTTTTGGGGCTAGAATGAGTTCCTGCGTGAATTAATTAGCTGTTTGAGTACACTGAATTATATATGTGTGCATATCAGTATTGAGGTTGTATACTTACAGATGGGTGTATTAACACTTGACACACACACACACACACACACACACACACACACACACACAGAGAGAGAGAGAGAGAGAGAGAGAGAGAGAGAGAGAGAGAGAAAGAGAGAGAGAGAGAGAGAGAGAGAGAGAGGAGGAGAGGGAGAGAGACAGACAGAGAGACAGAGAAAACGTGGAAACCTCAATACAATTGTCTTTTTAGGTATGGTATATTAAGATACACTGTATCTCACTGTACCATAGTGAACAGGTAACATAGAGAACTGGGACATGGTGGCTCAGTGGCTAAAACAGTCTTGTCGATCAAAAGGTCGGCAATTCAGTGATTCGAATCCCTAGTGCCACATAATGGGGTGAGCTCCCGTTACTTGTCCCAGCTTCTGCCAACCTAGCAGTTTGAAAGCACGTCAAAAATGCAAGTAGAAAAATAGGGACCACCTTTGGTGGGAAGGTAACAGAGTTCCATGCACCTTTGGCATTTAGTCATGCCGGCCACATGACCATGGAGACATCTTCGGACAGCGCTGGCTCTTTGGCTTTGAAACGGAGATGAGCACCGACCCCTAGAGTTGGGAACAACTAGCACATATGTGCAAGGGGAACCTTTACCTTACAGTGAGATAACTCATAATTTCATATGTGCCACTGATTAATGAATGACTTGAGCAGTACTGTGTCAAAGATCTCTTTTCTCTCACCAAACTCCATGCCCCACCAGATTTTATTTCATTATTTTTCTATGACGTTGATGAGACATCTAACACAGAACAAAGCAAAGTGCAAACCCTCTAGCATAATTTGTATTCCTAGAGCATCTGCCCGCAGTGGGAACTTCTTTAATTCTTAATGGAATGAAGAGAGGCACAAATCACTGTCTGTTCTGTCACAAGTATGAGTGTTGAGCACAAGGTCTGAAAAGATGAAGCCACATTTCCCCCACATCTCAGTCATGCTGGGGGAGCAGGGGGATTATGCGTGATGCCAGATTTCACCTCTTCCAACCTTTTCCTAACTCAAGGACAATGGAAAAGGGCTCTCCTTTGTTTATTTAAAGCTTGCTTAAAATGTAAAAGTGCAGTGTTTAATTCTACTTTAAAGTTCATAGGGCTGAACATAGTTTTACTCATATTTCCAGAATTTCTCTCTCACAAATATTCTCAAAAAATTTATTTTATTTTTATTTTATTATTCATATTTTTATGCCGCTCACTCTCTGACGACTCTGGGCGGCTTACACCAAAGACAGTATACTAAATAGCATATTGTCCCCAACAATCTGGGTCCTCATTTTACCCACCTCGGAAGGATGGAAGGCTGAGTCAACCTTGAGCTGGTGAGATTTAATCCGCTGATCTGCTGAACTAGCAGTCAGCTGAAGTAGCTGCAGTACTGCACCCTAACCACTGCGCCACCTCATAGACTGAAATGGTAGGATGTAGCATTTACTGCTCCTTTGGAGTATATGAAATATGTTCTCTCTCTCTCTCTCTCTCTCTCTCTCTCTCTCTCTCTCTCTGTGTGTGTGTGTGTGTGTGTGTGTGTGTGTGTGTGTGTGTGTGTGTGTGTGCCTTTGACTCCTGGCAGTGGCCTGGACAAATTCCCTGCAGTTCTCTTGGTAAGATTTTAAAAGTGGTTTGCCCTTGCCTTCTTCCTCAGGCTAGGTGAGTATGACTGGCGCAAGGTTATCCAGCCCAGCTTTGTGCCTTAGTTGGGATTAGAACTCATGATTTCCTACACCTTAACCACTACAACAACCGGTCTCTCGTACCTCTCTGAAACTCTGTAAATCAAATATACCTTTCCCCAGGAACATGTTGCAGCTGCGGAGGGCAGCCGTGCAACTATGGGAAAGTACCCAGTTGCTTTAAGGAATTGGAAGTGTTGTATGCTCCAAGTCTATATATATTTTTTTTTTTTTAAAAATAAAACTAAGGGACTTCACAGACCTTGTAAAGTGTGCCCGGGAAGTTTAGCTTGAGTGATGGGGAATGACTTCACCAGTCTGCTATGAATAAACAAATATTTTAAAACTGTCCATGCCATAGCATGTTTCAGAATTCCAAGTGCACCCAATGCCCCGAAAGATGAAATCTATTTGTCTGAACAAAGGCAGCTTTTATTTCCCTTGTCTTTCTCCCTATGATGATGACTTAATTTGCAACTGTCCTCCTTTGCATTAATTGATTTGCTAAGTTGCTGAATCAACCATACAATATCTTTAAGTAGAGTGTAATGGATGGGCCTTTAGCCAGCCTTTGAAAGCTAAAGCATAAAGTGGACAATTGCTTCACCAACTCACTTTTATCTATTATCACTCTAAGACAAAGCAAATGAGAGAGGAATTTGCCATTAATTCATTTTTTGGTCTTCAACAAAGCAATAAGCTTTGCTTCCCCCAAATACGTGAACTAAAGGAGACAAACGAAAGAGTCTTTGCTGCTTACTGTATATGATAATAATCAGGCAGGAAGAAGGAATTTGGTGATCTTACCCAGTAAAGTGTGGGTTTTGGTAAGAGTCTGAGAAAGTTCACTATATGCCAAAGTTAATTTTTTCATCCTGATGTTAGCCAACCATATAAATATAAATATATTTATATTTATAAATATAAAACCAATTTATATATGTAGGCAGCTATGTATATAAATAGAATAAATAATAAATTAATAAGTTGGCTGGCTAATGGTTAGCATGGTGTTGTGTTTCAGTTATTGTATTAGTCTATTGAGTGAACTAAAGTTTTGTGGTAAATTATAATGTGGTTCATTTATTGGGGCATATCATATTATGTAAATGCTGCAGTTACATCTAATTAGCCAGCATGCACATTGTTGGATTGACAGTATGTATGTGTGTGTGTGTGTGTGTGTGTATCTGTGTCTGTGTGTGTGTATACATACACACACACACATACACACACACAAAATGTATATATCTCTATCATCTCTATCTCTATCTATCTATCTATCTATCTATCTATCTATCTATCTATCTATCTATCTATCTATCTATCTAACTATATCTAGAAATTGTAGTAGTTTTTACTTTAATCTGGGATTCACTTTACTTTACTTTAATCTGGGATTCACTTCTAATGGCTAGTCTTTCTCTCATGAACACTGAGACTTTGAGGAGAAACTTCCCAGCATAACTAATATAGATCCTACAATATGGTCACATCTGCTTATTTTGTTTTGCTTATTGCAGCTTATCAGTCACTCGTTGCTATCAATAAGAGACACAGTAACTTATTTTGAACCAAGAAGAATTCTGAATGATTACACACCTATATGCATGGCCAAATTCTTACTTTCAGAGAAGGTTTTGTGGCTCATTATATCATCAGAATAACTAGGAGGGCTGATTATCATAATTCATAAAACATTTAAAGACCTTTAGAGATGCTAAAATGGAAAGCTCTGCTAGTACTAGTATAATATATATAATTTCTATATATATTCTATATTACAAAAGATACTAAATCAACCTAAAGTATCCATTTGCTCACTAATGCATGAGAAATAGAAACATGTACAGATTGCAAATCACCTCAAACATCTAACTCTAGCTTGCTCGGATACCATCCTCCTGTTTAGAACAGAAAGTCTGAAAATACTTTATGTTTGTTTGAACATGATGCTGAGGAAAGGTAGATGGTAAGATGGTAAGATGGTTTTCCAAAGCATCATTTGGCCCTGGATAACTTTACTGTTCCACATAGTATTTTGCTGATGCTGGTGATATTTTAGAACAAGATAATTTTCATTAGTGTAGAGTTTTAAGGAGGCAGCTAGGATTGGGGTGAAAGCTGGGGAAAGCAACCAGATATGCTACAGGAAGCATGAGGAAGACAAAGCAAAACGATTCTCCTGCTATAGTATTTGTGGGATGATAGACAGGCTGGGGTTATCTCTGGGGGAATAAAGAGAGATTGGAGAATTGAATCTTGCAGGTAGGAATTTTGATGAGAATGAGAAAGTTACTCCTGATTGAAGGAAAAAGATTTATATTGTTTACACATTCAAGTCCTAGACCCATTCATTTCTCCTCTTTATTCAAATTGTCTTTGAGATCCTCTGTCATCTAGGTCATGGTTGTTCCAAAGGTGCTTTTTCAAGAGGCAACTGGAGTTTCTGGTTTATCTTTGACAACGTTGCGCTTCTTATCCAAGAAGCTTCTTCAGCAATCCTTCCATTCCCCACAATCCAATCAGAGCTGAAAAAGCTTCTTGGATGAAAAGCGAAACATCTTTAAAGAAAAAAAAACCAGAAAGTCCAGTTGCCTCTTGAAAAAGCACCTTTGGGACTTTATCCAGGTTCTTAATCCAATTATTTATTTCCCAATGTTTCCCCATTGCTTGAAACTTTCTTAAGGACTAGCCACACCATGCTTATATAGGACTGTTGTTCACACTTGAAACTATCATTAGGGATTCAAAAGTAGCAGTTAAGCTAATGCATAGATGGAAAAGTTTATAATTAACAAACATGGGCGCAAAAAGTAAATCCCCTTTTGGAGGTTCTGAAGGCCCTGGCTGAATCCCTGCCTCTGGCACCACATCTTCTCCAGCCCCCTCATTGTCCAACTAGAGTGCCAGCTGCACAGACTACTGGCGCAACACCACACCAGCCTCCTCGCTGTCAGAGTCAGCTACAATCCGCACAGGCCACTGATGGGCCACAACACTATGGAAGCTTCTTAGGTCACAGAGCTAGGAAGCTTTTTCTGAAAAAATAGATTTTGTAGGTGGCAGGATATGAGCCAGGAATGAAGGAGATAAGGGAAGATCAAAATGGCAGTGGCCAAGCAAATAGATCTAAGCACTCGTAAAAGTCAACAAAAAACATTGTAGTAAGGAAGGCCAGAGTAATCATCATCAAAAGACAGTGAAAAATAAATTAAAGTTTGGTGCTTTGGGGCACATTATTATTTTTGCCTCTTGCAAAGGATTGTACCAGATGGGTGGAGAATTTAATATACTTGTCAATTACATTTGACAGGCAATTATATAATCTTCTTAATCCTATGCTTGTTTGTCAGCATGTCTGGCCTATTTATTCCAAGGAACTTGATTTGCAAATATGATTGGTAGATGAGAGTAAGGCTTGACTGACAAGCATGGTGGGAAAAGAAAGAAAGAAATAACCAACTTCAATTACCTCGAATAAAAAAGCAATAGAACCAGTATTTATCTTCTTAAAAGTATTTTGCATTTCTGTTGAAGTAGCATCCAGGAACCACAATCAGACATAAGATTTATTGCACAAAGCAGCCTTTATTAATCTTCAGGCTTCCACAAATCAATAGACATACATTTCGGATTTACTTCCTCTCTTTCTGTTTACAAGGAAGATCAGTAGAGTGGAAGATTCTAAATTCTGGTCTAAGAGGCCTTGGTTTGTATGGTAAGAAGAAAGAAATTCTAGAAATATAACTGGGAGTGGGAAAACATGATCACATATCAGTCAAAGAAGAATAGTGTGGAAGAAGACTCCGGAAAGCCATTCTTCATAGTTATAAAAGGAATGTCTTGTTTGTGATGAAGATCAAAAGAGCAAGATAAACATTTAAAAGTGTATCGCTTTCAAAATAAGACTTTCACTATTTTCAAAATGCAGTTTACTAAATATATTGAGAATATATGTCTTCAGCTGATTTTGCTTTCCAGTTGTTTAGAAAAGGTTAATGATGAGCATGGGAGGAAACAAAACAAATATGACCGATTAGTTAATTAGTTAATTAACACTGCTTGCAATATAGAGAGGTACAGATCCACAAATTGCTATTTGCACTGTTCCATGCTTGTCAAATATACAAGTGTTTGGGGGAAAGTGTGAAAAATTTAATCTGCTATTTCCTCTCTGGTAGCTGGGAGCAAGGAAACTACTTATGATAAATAGATTCCTCCTTTTCCAATATATGAACAATGGAAACAGGATATGGCATGTTTTGGATTGTTTGTTTAACATTGGATTTAAAATGTGAAAATCCAAAGAGTAGTTCTATTTTAAAATTCATAGGGCTGGTCATAAATTTCCTAATACCCAGAATAATTATTGAAATTAATGGCACTACATTTTAAGATCTCTAGATAGTAATGGGAGGCCAGCTGGTGTACTAGTTAAAGTCATTGGAATAGAAGCGGGAAAACTACAGCTGGAAAACTACAGGTTCTAGCCCTGCCTTAGACCTACAATCCAGTTGAATGACTTTGGGCCAGTCATGTTTTTCAGCTCTAGGAGGAAAGCAATGGCAAACGACGTCTGAAAATAGTGCCAAGAAAAGTGTATGGACTTGTTCATATAGTTTCCAGAAGACTTGAAAACACACACACATTCATGTAAATATTAATGAGCTGTCAGCCCTTGGACTGTAGTTCAGACAAGAATTCCATACCATGAGTACTAACGTTACCATTATTATAACAGAGTCTTGCAAGTCTGAAATCACATCTTCCCTGCTTGCCTTTATTTTCCAGGGAATTAGGGGGTGGGTCCCTTCTGAGATGCTTTCTGTGAGCTGAGATGTCTCTTACCTGACCATTGCCCTGGCTGTGGTTCCTCTACCTCCTGTCTCCAAAGGTTATTGGGAGACCAATGTATGAGTTTACTGACCCATCCATCTATATCAAGGGTGTAAAACTCAAGGCCTGGGGGCTGGATCTGACCTACGGGGTACTTAGATCTGGCCAGTGGGGCCGCCCTGGAAACAGCAAAGGAACAGCAAAGGACCACTGGTTCTGCCAGTGAAAACAGGTCCCGAGCTCCGTTTTCAGCTGCCACAGCCTCCTGCAACCCTCTGCCAGTGAAAACGGAGCCCAGGAGGGCAGCAGGCGGCCTTCCTGAGCTCTGTTTTCACTGGCAGAAGGTTGCAGGAGGCCGTGGCAGCTGAAAACAAAGCACGGGAACCTGGTTTCATTGGCAGAGCACTGGGGCCCCCACAGGCACCCCCAACAAGAGTGATGTTGAGCTGGCCACCCAGTCCCCCAAGGTAAAACACAATCCTGATGCAGCTCTCAATGGAATTGAGTTTGAGTCTGGTCTATATGATCTTCTAATCATTGATTGCATGCTTCAGTTCCTGGCAGAAATCACTAGAATTTCACTCTTGCCATAGTAGTTTATTCAAGAAACTGTTTATTTCCTGGGAAGTTATCCATGTAGCTGAGCTACATAAGTAAATGGAGTTTTCCAGGTAATGTTCAGGTAGGGTGGGCCTATGACCTGTTTTCAATTTGGGAAATGTTTCCCTAAACAATGATCAGAAGGACATTTCCAGTGCACAAATTCCGAGGAAGTAGTTTATTATCTTCTATGTATGTTAAAAGAACATTTTATCATGAGTAAGTTTTTAAACTAATAAGTATCTGCAGTGTAACATGTTTTATCTTTTTGTAGCTATATTATTACTAGAGATTTTTTAACTAGTCCTGTCCCACCCCGAGCATCCAGGATAAACGTTTCCTGTTCGATTCATGAATCCAAACAATCAAGCAATTAGTATTCAATGAACTGTACAGCTTTGATACTAAAACAGTTGCATTTTGGAAAGTTCTAATTAATCACAATTCAAAAATTAGTACTCGATAATAGTGAAGGTCAAACTGACTTCCTGGAATTTAAATACTGTGAGTCATTGTTCCCACAGTTGTGATTTCAAAGTAAGTCTGGTTTAATATATCATGCCCAAAATGTTTCCTATTGTGTATTATTTCTATTTATATCAAAATGTCAGAATCCTAGCTAAAGAAACCACTTCATTCACAATTTAGTTTCTGTTAGGAAAAAAAATTGTGAATGAAGTTCTTTCTTTCTTTCTTTCTTTCTTTCTTTCTTTCTTTCTTTCTTTCTTTCTTTCTTTCTTTCTCTCTCTCTCTCTCTCTCTCTCTCTCTCTCTCTCTCTCTCTCTCTCTCTCTCTCTCTCTCTCTCTCTGTTTCTCTCTCTCTTTCTTTCTTTCTTTCTCTTTTCTGTTAGGAAAAAATCCCTCAGCTATGTGGTATCAGTTCTATAAAGCTACTAAATTATCTATAATGCATTTTGAAAAAGAAGTTTGCTAAATCAGACTAAAGATAATGTCTTCTGAAGTGGCCGACCAGATGAAGATAAGGAGGAGGTTATATATCCTGCCTTAATTATCTGTCATTTCATCTCATAGTCTTGGTTGTAGGGATCCTTGAGGTGAAAAGTTATGGCATGGATGTCATAAATGTAGCAGATTGAAGCCTGAAACTTCAATCTTTCTGTTGCTAGCAACACAAGAAACTATCAACATAGACTACAGATTTTCACAGACATAGACTACAGAAGACAAGAGAAGAGGAATAAGGAGATCATTGATTGGCAGAAACAGGGTGAATTTTTAGCAGGCTGTCCTCATCTGGTTCATTTTTTCAGGCAGTAGAATTGGATTTACAATCTGTAGTATAGATGTACAGATTTCCTTGAATTTGAAATTGCAAGTGGGGAATTATATCTTAATTGATTTTGACTCAATCAATTATTGTATTGCATCTCCAATACATTTTACATTGTAGAAGGGTGAAATCTGAGTATCCTTTTCAGCAGGAACATAATCTAAATTTAATATATAATGCCTAGTTATTTTATAACAAATCAGATGAACTTCCTACACACAAAGTTGGCAAGTCAGATAAATAGTTGTTGTCCTTATCACTGATCTGACAGCTCTTGGTGCTCGTGAAGATTTTCCCATGTAGGGGAGGGGAAGCATTTATTTATTTATTTCATCAGTTCAACGTGATGGATAGATTCATAGACTGTTAGATTGGATACTAGACAAACTTTTATTTTGCAAATTTCTCACTGTGTCAATAACATTCTATCATGGAATATTTGAGCAACATGGCATATCACACATAACTTTTTTTAAAAAAAAATCTTCATTTTAACTTGAAACTCATTATTTCAATCTTGGATGAGATCAGACAGTAAAAGACAGTTCAGCTACAGCTTCTATCTTTTTTTTTTTAAGTACCTTTGCCAAAATTAGATATAGTAAACAAAGACATACAGGATGATGAGAACAGGCTGCCTTTTGCGACCTGTGTGCAATTCACCAACTGGTTGTGCCAGTTTTGAACTGCGTACATTCTGTTAGAAGCACAGCAAGAGACAGGCCACGCTCCACTATCTCGTCATAATAAATGACACTTGGAGTTAATAATTACTTTGTAATTCTTTATTTAAACTTTGTACCAAAATTCATTTGCAATCTATCCTTTCATGCAGAACATGAAAAGGTTTTATTGTATGCAGTCTGGGTGTGGCAGGATCCCAGGTCAAGTAAGGAATAATTTTGTTTACATGCTTGAGTTGTTCTGTGAATATTGTACACGTTGCATGAATATTCTCTTGATTTATACAACTGATTATTTATATTAGCTTGCTTGCACAAAGATGTTTTTAAATTTAGCTGGATTCTCTGGGTCAATTCAAAGCATTATATGCCCAATGCTTAAATAATTGCACTCACTCTACCAGATAAAGAAAACATAATCTGAAGTCCTTGTGCTTGTTCTTCACTGAATTGCAGAATATTCTCCCCAAAACAAAAGAAGTCTAGGTTAAGAATGCATTATAAACTCTACATCTTTGTGTTTCCATTTTTTTTTTATCCTAGACAATTCAACTTTTTTCAAATGTCTGCAATGGGGGAGAGAGGGATCTCAGGTTGAAACCAACAGATATCCCAAAGGTGCTATTTCAAGATGCAACTGGACTTTCTGGTCCAGTTGCCTCTTGAAAAAACACCTTTGGGACAACCATGACCTGGATGACTGAGAATTTCCATAGACAAAATTACAGATGAATTAGAGCACTGAAATATGCCCAGTATCCTGTTTCTGTAAATCTGCCCACTATCCTGAAGGTGTAATCATTTCCAGCAATGGCTAGCCTTGCCGCCAGAAAGCATCTGATTCTAAAGATATAGAAATTGACTTATTAGTTCTAATTATTGTTGGCTTTTATGAACTTAACTAATTGCCCTTCAAAGATATCAGGGTTAATGCCCTCAACACATACAGCAGCATACAGTAAATTTGCAAGTTGGCAGTAATGTATAGCTCAATTTAACCTTTTGTCAACGAAGGAGTTTCTGTGACAGAAAGATAAACATATATCTGTATTATTTGTGTTTTTTTTAACAGGATCATGTCCTGGTAGGGGACTTAGGGGACTTTTTGCAAAGGTTCTCTTATGGGACTTCTCTCATCTATTGGTTGACCTGGGTGATCTACTAGGTAGTAACCAAATATATTAACAAGATTCCAAGCATTATTGGATGTCTAGTTCCTACTTAAATATTCTGCAGTGCCCAGTTGTAACATCATTCCAATGCATTAGCATGAATTAAAATGCTATATGGATCCAATGTGGCCTAGCATATGCATCCAAGGATTCTTGTGGGATCCTTGGCACAATGCTGGAAATCTTGTATCTGCATAACGATATAAGGTATAATTTTATCATCTGTTCCTCATCCCTTTCTTGATATAAACTGATTTTGCTTTTCCTAACTCAAAAGTTGCAATTATCAGTGTTGACTGTTAGTAGCCACACAGGTACACTTTCTCCAAGATAACCTGCCTCAACCTGACTTTTTAAGATTCTTAATGGTGCAGTAATTGCTATTGTAACTGAGTCCTTCAACCTTGTTGGCTGTCCCCTTTTTCTCATTTCTTCCACTTTTTCTAGCATTATGGACTACTCAATTGTCTTTGCATCATGTGTCCAGAATATGATAGTTAGAGCCTGGTCAAACACAGAATTCTGTGTTTATTTCTTCTATGAACCATTTGTTTATTTGTTTACCTCTGTTTATTTGATTTATTTGACTAAATAAATAAATAAACAAGCAAGCAAGCAAGCAAATAGATTTTTAAGTTATCCATAGTATTCTGAAAGGCTTTTCCAATGCCAAAGTTCAAAAGTGTTGATACTTTTTCTATCCTGTTTCTTCAAAGTTCAACTTTTGCATTTATAGAGTATCAGAGGGAAAATTAAAATGGGCACGATTCATATCTTTGTAGGTAATTTATCTATCTATCTATCATCTATCTATCTATCTATCTATCTATCTATCTATCTATCTATCTATCATCTATCTATCTATCTATCTATCATCTATCTATCTATCTATCTATCTATCTATCTATCTATCTATCTATCTATCTATCTATCTATCTATCTATCTATCACATTTAGAATCCACCTATCTCCCTCACAGAGTGACTCTGGGTGGTGTATAAATAAAACTTTCATTATCGGACTTGCAAATAAGGTATAGGCAGATTTAAATACATTTTCCAAGACCACCATTTGTAGTCTACCAAATGCTAATCTGTGGTTATTTCTTGACCTCTGGTTCCTTTTCTAAAGACAGTGAATCCTAAAAGGCAGAAACTATCCACCGTTTCAGTTATCTTTTTTGCAGTTCTAAGGCTGGTTCTTATACCTATTGTCATTAGATTAGTTGTTATATTTAATCTTGATATAATTTGTGTTCCTTGTCTATCATTATTGCAGCCTGCAAATTTTTGTCTATCACAGTAGTATCATCAGAATATTTCAGGTTACTGATGTTTCTTTTTCCAGTTTTAAAGCCAAGTCTCGGCTTGTCGTTCGTTCAGAACTGCGATAGGAAATAATCAATGATAAGCTTGCAGTCAAAAGTAAAGTACAAGTCGGTGTTTTGGTTCAAAGTCAGCGCTGGGTGTAATCACACCACAGCGCTATTTAACAAAAACTCAGCCCCTTAAACATACATCTGGTGATTATCAATCAAGCACCCCCCATTCCCTTAACAGTAACAGCTGCGAGCACCAGAGCAGCGAGGACAGCAGAATCGGAGAAGCCCGGCAACGTCATCAATCATCACCCTGAATGCTGCTGTCCAGGAACTGTTTGTGTGTTCGCTGCGGCTGCTTATCTCCACTCCTTCGTCTCCCACACCCCCCATCGATGGCGAGCTCCGGTAGGACTCGACACCAAGCTTATCTTATTCCAATCCAGCTTCTGTGTCCTCCTATCAATGAAGTCAGTGTCATCTTCTGGGATTGCCTGGTTTTTAAGAGGTATAAGCAACCAATTCAAATTCTGGATGGCATACAGCATAAATAAATAAATAAATACCCCCCCCCAATGTGACACTAAAAGAACATACATAAATACAAAATGTAAAACATAGCATCTAAAATGGATTCCCATTTACAGTACTAACTTAGTTTTGATATTTTTTTGCCTTTCTCGGTTATCTGGAATGCATCACAATATGGTCTCTTGTTCTTTAGCCTTTTTAAAAACCAGCTTGAATATTTGGCATTTGTTTTTCCATGTAGGATTCTAATCTGTATTGGATGAGTCTAAGCATTATTTTGCTAATATGTAAAGTTAAGAATCTTATGTGGTAGTCTTCACAATCTATTCTGCTAGGTTAGAATATTTACCGATTCTTCTGTTGCTTGTCTTATCTTAATACAGTGGTTCTCAACCTGTGGGTCATGACCCCTTTGGGGGTTGAATGACCCTTTCACAGGGGTCACCTAAGACCATCAGAAAACACATATTTTCTTTTCTTTTTTTTAATAATTTTTATTAATATATTCTATACACCAATACACAAATAAAATATACAATCCTGCCACCATGGTATAATGTGATTACATTGTCCATAAATATAAAGTCATTCCTTTATACATACATATTTGCCATCATATATATACATCATCATATATTTATTCTATCCCACCTTTTCTGGACCCAATCATACCATAATTTCCAACTGTTATAAAATTCTGAATCTTTTTTACCATTGATCAATCTAGTTAATCTATCTGATTCTGCACATTCATTAATTTTATATATTATTTTCAAATCTATCGGTAAGTATTGTTTTTTCCACTCCTGCGCATACGCTAATCTTGCTGCAGTAATAATGTGAGTCAACAAGAACCATATATCTGATTTAACATTCAAAGGTTTTGCCCCCAATAGGAAAATCTCGGGCCTTAATTCCAAATTAATCTGTGTAATTTCCAAAGTCCATTGCCTTATTTTTTTCCAATATTTAACCACCTGCGGGCAGGTCCACCATTGGTGAAAATAAGTTCCATTACTGTAACCGCACTTCCAACAGCAGGCAGATGTCCCGGGAAACATTTTAGCTAATCTCGCCGGGGGGAGATGCCACCGGTAGACCATTTTATATATGTTTTCTTTGTATGAAGAAGCCATAGTTAATTTCATATTTTTCAACCAAATCTGTTCCCATTGCTGGAAGTCAAGGGGATATCCAAAATTTCGCCCCCATGCTATCATACAATCCTTCACTACATCCTGTCCTATCTGCAGAGACAATAAATATGCGTAACATTTAGATAGTATCCCTTTCCCTCCTTCTAATAAGATCTTATCCAATTCTTGTCTTTTACGGTAGATTCCTTCACTATATAAATCTTTTTTATACCTGGAATACACTTGAGAATAAGACCACCAATCTATCTTGAAGAGTTAATAATTCTCGTGACTTCGGATTACCCTGAACATCCAAAAAAACTTCATACGTCAAGGTTTTCTCCCCTTTATACAATGTCGGGTAAATCTGAGCTTCCTGCGCCAAAATCCAACATGGAAATTTTGAATATACTCTTCTTCTAACCTTTTCCCAAGTGTACCCAAGCGTCCTACGTAAATAGTGATCATCAAAGTGTCTAGGGTGGCCGGATGCTCCCGGCCATAGAAAATAGTGCCAGCCATGTTGAAGACCGGCTCCCTCAAATGTCAAAAGTCATCTCTTTTGTAGGACCATCCATTCTTTCACCCAAATCAAGTTTGCTGCTTGGTGATAGAGCTCCCAATTTGGGAGTCCAAATCCTCCTCTATTTTTGGGTTCTTGTAACATTTTAGGTCTAATCCGCAGCCTCTTTCCCTGCCAGATAAATTTAGATATACTCTTATCCAGATTTGTAAAAAACTCTTTATTCAACCTTACCGGGGCTGTTTGGAATAGAAATAACCATTTGGGTAACACACACATCTTAATGGTTGCCACCCTTCCCAAAATTGATAGCTGGAGATTTTTCCATCTTTCTAGGTCTCTGAGCATCTGGCTGTAAAGAGGAAGATAGTTATCCTCCTTTATGGAGGAGCATCTGGCAGTCAACCATATACCCAGATACTTAATTTTATTTGTTATTCTTAAACCCATTAATTGCTCCAGCTGTTGCCTTTGCATCTGAGTGATATTTTTCACAAGGATTTTAGTTTTTTCTTCATTCATCAGTAATCCCGCTACCTTCCCATACTCTCTAATCAAGCATAATAATTTCAGGCCCGAGTCCAGTGGTTGATCCAAAATAAATACAAGATCATCTGCGTAAGCCTGGACTTTAACTTCCTCCTGCCTAATCTTCATTCCTCTTACTTCCGTGTTTCCTCTCACTTCTCTAAGCAGGGGCTCTAAAGTTAATACAAATAGCAATGGGGAAAGGGGACATCCCTGTCTTGTACCTCTACGAATTTGAATTCTCTCCGTCTCCTCTCCATCTATGAGAACTCTTGCAGTCTGCTCCCGGTAGATAGCTCGAATTGCCCGAATAAAATTCCCACCAAACTCCATATATTCCAATTGAGAAATCATAAATTCCCAACTGATTCTGTCAAATGCCTTTTGGGCGTCAACAAAAATTAAAGCTAATTGTTTATCCAGGCGTTTTTCGATTTTTCGATTTTTGAAAAATGCTAGTGTATTCATTATAATTCTAAGATTATCTCGTAGATATCTATTAGGAAGGAAGCCGTTTTGGTCTGAATGAATGAATTGGTTAAGGAAGCAGCTAAGCCTGGCTGCAAGAACCCCCGCAAATATCTTATAATCGGAATTTAATAATGATATAGGTCTATAGTTCTTAATAAGAGATAGATCAGTTCCTTCTTTTGGGATAATAGAAATATAAGCCTCAGTCCAAGATACTGGAACCTGAGCCTCTTTCATAACCACATTGAATAAATCCGTCATGTGTCTTCCTACCACGTCAAACAGTATTTTGTATAATTCAACTGGAAGGCCATCTCTACCCCGGGTTTTGCCATTCGCCTGTGCTTTCATAACTGTTTCTACTTCTTCCATTGTAAATTCCGCATTAAGAAATTCCTTCATTGTTTCCGAGACTTTAGGCAAGTCTGTCTTTTCCAAATATTTCCGAATTTCGCAAATATTTTCCTCTCCTTTCTGATAAAGCTGTGTGAAAAAATCCTGAGCTACCATTCTCTTGCCTTCCTTAGTACAATGAAGATTCCCAATTATATCTTTCAGCCCTTCTATTCTCCGTTGTTCCTGCTCCTTCCTAAGCCGGTAAGCCAACCATCTTCCTGTTTTATTCGCCCTTTCAAAAAAATTTTGTTTAGTCCACTTTATTTTATTTGCTAATTCCTCTTGATCTAATAATTTAATCTGGTGTTGCCAGTACTCCCTTTCCTCTATCAATGTTGTCTGGGTTAAACCATTTTGCATCCTTTCTTCCACCCGTTGTAATTTATTCAAGAGGTTGTCTCGGTGTTTCTTACCCGCCCTACGTTTATCAATCATATATTTGATTAACCATCCCCTCATCACTGCCTTAACCGTATCCCATGTATTGTATATTGAAGTATCCTCTTTCTTATTTTCCTGGAAAAAAAGATATAACTCCTTCTTAAATTTACTCATAAATTCTTCATCTTTCAGAATACCTATATTCATTCTCCATCTACCCTTCCTACAATGTGGGATCTTCCAAGTTACCATTAGCGGGTTATGGTCTGCCCATATTTTCAATGGTTTTAGGGATAATTTTATGGTTGGGGGTTACCACAACATGAGGAACTGTATTAAAGGGTCGCTGCATTAGGAAGGTTGAGAACCACTGTCTTAATAGATATGCCATCAATTATTGTAGCCTGTCATCTTGGTAATGACTAGAATGGTCACATAATTTCATCTAGTAGTAGAGGTTCTTGTAAATAGGGAAAAGAAGATGATAGATAGATAGATGATAGATAGATAGGTAGGTAGGTAGATAGATAGATAGATAGATAGATAGATAGATAGATAGATAGATAGATAGATAGATAGATATAGACAGACAGACAGATAGACAGACAGACAGACAGGCAGATAGGATATATGTTTTGATGTCCCTGGTGTACAAAATTTCACTATATTCCATCATCTCTGATCTAGGTACTATCTGTCCATTGGCATCCTTTAGTATACCAATTTGAAGTTGGAACCTCCATTGGAGTATGGAACTCTTCTGGAAAAAATTATTTGTATTTCTCTGCCTTCAATTTATCATAGTTGCAGTTGTAACATTATTCTGTCTCCTTTAACAGATCTCTGAAATCCTTATGTTCCTTCCTAAGATTTTTATCTTTTTTGGCTTTGGCATGACCATATCAAGTATATCTTTTTGTATGCTCCCTGTGTGTCCCATTCTAACTCCCACATTGAGGCAATATTGTTCATTTTTCTATTATGTAATCCTTCTTCATCTAACCTGAATCTGAAACTGTAATTTCAATCCATTCATTCCTTTGTTTGTATGCCAATCCTTTAGACAGCTGAAGGCTACTAATACATTTCTCCTCAGTCTTCTATTCTGCAGGCCAAATATACTATTTCTTTAACCATTTCTTATAGGATTTTGTTTCCAGTCTTCTAACCATCCTCTAAACTCACTCCAGTTGTTGAACTACAATTTCAGGAATGCTCAGCAGCATCATTAGTGACCAGTGATCACAGATTCATAATATCTGAGGGGAAGGCACAATTTTCTTTTTTTTCTTTTTCCTTACTATTTAGAGTCACTTATGCCAGATGGACCAGTTATTTAGTTTTCCACTAAGCCAGCTGTACAGGCTTCATTCAATGCTACAAAAGCAGACTTTTATTTATACTATAGATTTTCCCTGTCCAATCTTCTTTGGGGATTTTTTACTACTTGCTCAACCAGATTTTGGAATAATGTAGAGAGCAGAAGATAGAAAATGGGCAATCCCTTCAGTTAATGGATGCCATTCAGTTAGCAGACAACTGGATACAGTTATATCCCAACTGTTTTCTTGGAATTCAAGGTAGCATGCTTGGAAGTCTGATCTCCATTTTTCTCCACAACATCTCTCAAGGTAGTTGGGGCATATAGTCATCCAATATGCTCTCATGGCTGAAGCGGAGCAAGTCTAAATCTTCTTGGTTCTAAATCAGCATTTAACCCAGAATTAAATGGTGATTCTCTAATATATAGAGAGGGGGGTGGTTTAACTTGTTTGATGGGAGCAATCTTCAAAACGTGTATTGATGTTGCACATCTGGCAACCAGGTTTTCACCACAGCTCATAAATTACAATCTGTTCATCAAGGCATTTAGATAAAAGATACAATGAAATTTATTGTTTAATTGATTTACAATGCTATAATTGCCATCCTGTCAAAGATGCTGTTGACATCTTTGAAACAGCAGGTCCACACATGAAGGTTCAATTATTAAACTGATTTATTACTAAAAGCCTATGCAAAGGAGTCTTTTTAACTAATGATTGGCACCTTCTTAGAATCAGATAAGAGTCAATGGTACCCAAAGGGGATTGCACTTAGTTTTCTTGTGACTATGTAGGGATTCTAGGCTGAACCCTGTTTTCACTCTGCTCTCAAGTTCTGCCATCCCTTCTCCTATGGATGCAGATCTCATGAACACTAAAAAAAAACCTGGGTAATATACAAACCATGAGTACTTTCTTAGAATGCCTATTGCTTTGATAAGCTAGCCATTTTGTCTGTAAAGGCAAAATTATGTTCTGTACTGCAAACCACATTGTCTCCTACCCCATTCCCAGGCGGAGTTTCTGACAAAGATCTGTATGTCTTCCTTATTATAGGTATCATTGGGTATTAAAAGTTTATTTTTTGCAATCTTACACAAAACAATAATGAACCAAGATGCTCTTCAACAAAACAATCATCCTATTTCTGTCCATTGCAAAAAGTCTCCATTTTGGATTGTCCAATTTACATTGATTTAATTCTAAATATGTACAGACCAGTTTTATAATTCTAACAACCCGGTTGTAGGCCTGTTAACCTGAGAATAAGCCTGACTGAATTCAATGGAGCTTATTTTCTGTGTGTAGGAATGCAATCTAAAAGCCATTCCTTCATCACGTACGTATCCTTGCATAATTTCTGCTCTCCTGAATTAGACACAGCCTTTCAGCCATCTGTTTGGATTTGACAGCTTTTTCATTGCTTTTGCAATCCTAAACAGGCAATTAAATCAGGAAGAGTGTCTTACAGATTACAAATGGATTGCATTTATTTTACAGATGGATTCCCTTCACTTTAGCGCAGGCTTGCAGCAATTTCAATGAACCAGTTCCCAGTCTACAAATCTCTTAGAAGTTTAACATTCTAGCTCTTCTCAAAACTATATTGTCTAACTTCACAATCCTCAAATGTCATATTGTCCATATTGATTGTTTTAGATAGGAGCCTTTTGTTTCATTGTTTAAATTGTAACACCTGCAAAATTTAAAGTTGTTGGATGTATGGGTTTTTTTTATTTAAATTCTTATTGCTGGCTTGTGCCACATGCTTCTCATGGAGTGATATTAATTTTCTATGAAGCACAATCTTCTCAAGAATGTCATTACTTAGACAATTATTCCTTAGCTTCTCATTATTCATGCATAATTATAGCTATATTCCTCATGCATATATATTAGATTTTTCATCTGTCATTATTTATTATTAGTGTAAACACCCCACCTGTTTTCATTCCCACAATTGCATTTTGAATGTTTTGGTTTCTTTCTCTTTTACATCATCTATACAAATTGCCAAACGTAAATTCTGATCCTCCTCCCCCACCCCATCAAAATGGTTAACTTAGAATAGAATAGAATAACAGAGTTGGAAGGGACCTTGGAGGTCTTACAGTCCAACCCCCTGCCCAGGCAGGAAACCTTACACCACTTAAGATAAATGGTTATCCAACATCTTCTTAAAAATTTCCAGTGTTGAGGCTTATACTTATACCAAGCTTTGCTTGTTCTGGATTCAGTTCCCCTTTTAAGGCAATGCTTTATTTGCTGCGTGTTTTACTTTGTGAAGGCACATTTACTTCAGTTATCTTATGGCATTTCCTGTTCTATTGCCAATAACTCCTGGACCACCATTTCTCCATGACATGTATAATGCTTGTCAAAAGAATGGGTACCTTACTAAGGGCTTTACAGAAATAATTATACAGGATACTTTTTCTGCTTCTTCCTCTAGTGATCAGAATCTGCATATATTTTTATTAATGAACAGCTTCTACAAGATACTTCTCTTCCAAAATCCCATTTAAGTTTTGTTTTATCTCCTTTCTTTGCTGTTTCTTCACTGCCCTTGTTCCCTCCTTTCATACCCCTTTAATTTATTCTGTATGCCAAATATTCATCATTGCTGAGATGGCTAATCAGAGCGCCTTTCTGTCTACCTTAAGTTTTGCAATCCTTCTGAAATGCACAATGTTAGCACCAGCTGTTACGTAACCCAGCATGGCATACCAAACAGGGCCTTTTAAAATAATGCTGCTGGATTATGAATTAATTGTAAAGCTATTGAGAAATAATATAAATTACGGCTTAAGTGATCAGTAATACCATTTGGAATTATATTCATTAGAAATCTGCCTATGATGTGTTATTTATGTTTTTAAAGAAGCATCATTTATGATCTGTGTACGTGCCATCAAGTCAGTGTTGACTCCTGGCGATTGACTATATTAGTCCCTGCAGTTTTCCTGACACGGTTTTTGAGAAGAGGCTTTCCATTGGCCCCTTCCCAAAGTGGTTGGTTCAAGGTCACCCAGTTGGCTTCATGCCTAAGGCAGGACTAGAACCCATGGCCTACTTTGTTCACTACACCAAACTGATTCTCCTATTTCTCCATTTACTACATGCCCTTAAAAGGAAGATGATAACCAGGTATATTGAATAAATATACAACTTGTGCAATAGATTCCATATTCAATTAGTGGAAAATATGGCTGAAAATGTTGGACAAATATATGAATAAGTATATGAATACTTATATTTAGGACTGGCACAGTGATCTAGAGGTAAAGATGCTCACTTCATATTCAGGAGGCTGAAAGTTCAATCCTAGGCAGCAGCAGATGTTTCTCTATCAGTGGGCAAAGATTAAATATCTTCTACAAACTCCATGTCAGGATGTCAGGAAGGGCATTGGGCCAGTAAAATGTTCAGTTCCATTCAGTTGCCCCGACTCCACCCCAATAAAATGGATTATAGAGCCGTAAAAAGAAAAATAAAGAATAATATTTGAGGATTAGTTATTTCTGAGTAAAAGAACTTGGCTATGTAAGATGTTCAAATTTTAAAAATAACACTATAGAATATTGACAGGAGGAAGGAGATTAGATGAGAGCAAAAAACTAGGATGATAATGATCGTTGTTCGTCTTTGGATATTCTCAGTTTAAATCTAAAGCCTCATATAAGAGTGAAGGTGAAACATGTAGTTTGACAAGTAAATAAAAAAACAGATAATTCTTAGGCGAAATAAATTCTCCTTATAGATATGAGCACAGCTATCACATTGCTACTGGGAAGCCCACAGCATACAGTATTTTTGTTGTTGTTGTTAGTTGTGAAGTTGTGTCCAACCTATCATGACCCCATGGACAATGTTCCTCCAGGCCTTCCTGTCCTCTACCATCCTCTGGAGTCCATTTAAGCTCACGCCTTCTGCTTCAGTGACTCCATCCAGCCACCTTGTTCTCTGTCGTCCCCTTCTTCTTTCGCCCTCAATCTTTCCTAGCATTATATGTATATATAAATCCTTTGCATAAGATTCAGGCAAATTTTAGATTTTTAAGGCCAATTTGTACATTCATTCACACTGCTAGATTGATTAACACTTCAGAGGAAATGATGCCATAGAAATGATTCCCTTGACAAAATAAGCTGTTTTTGCAATGCCACAGGTTATTAGCCTAAAAATAATTTATTATCATTTATTTCTATGGCACTTATTGAAAGATAAACCTACATGGGCTGAGTTAGCTTTTAAAATATGCCTAAAGCAGTCAATAGGCAGCTTTGTGGATACCAAAAATATTTCCCAGAAATATTTTCCCGAGACATAGTTAATTTTCGATCAAATTCTGTTGAAGTAAAACTCATGTCAAGATAGGAAAAAAAATGAGTTTTTATGTCTTGTGGGGAAGGGAGAGGAAGAAATCTTGCATTTGCCTTTATAGACCTGCCTCTAAGCAATCAAAAAGCCATCGTTAATGGTTAATAATATAATTAAAACCATGCATCAGGAGATATATAACAGGGATTTAGTACTGAAGTTTCATTCATTGTAATAGCACTTTTATTATAAATTCTAAGCAGTGGAAAAACACTCTGTAAGACATTTCTGCAGTAACTATTTCATTTAATAAAAGCATTATTGCAAGTGCAAGCAATAGGTCTGGGAATTAGTGTAAAATAAAGGAAATAAATAAGGGATGAATTTATGTGCCAGTTTTCTCCTCAATCGATTACAATCAGGTTTTAAGTTCTGGCTTATTTTCCACATAATTGAAAATATATATTCTACATTTCCTAAAGGAATAAATTATTTTTGCATCCCGGAATGTGTGTCAAATTCATTTATTCATACATGAATCAGGAAATACATATTTGTATTTTCAAGAAACTCTTTTCTGTAATTTCTATTTGCTAGTTAAAATGTCTTCCATGTCTTAACACATCAGACAGTACTTTGTTGTCTGCCAAATATAGGACTAGCTTTTCGAATTGTTTGCTTCCAAATCAAAGCTCAGTGTGACAGTATCATATTCGGTTTCTAAATGAGTTTATAAGGATTTATGTGAAGTCGTTAATTACTAATGTACTTTTTCCTGAGTTGTTCTTTGTTACACTCCTACACTGGCACTCCTGTCTTTATAGACAAACTGAATAAAACACACCTAGTCATATTGTGAAATTTTATTGTTTGGTTTTTGGCTAGATCTTTCCTAGGTGTAGACTGGAATTCTTTATTTTTGTAACATGATAGGTGTATCAAAAGTCAAGGTAACCTGGTGACTGATACACATAATAGAGCTTTGACCCAAGAAAATATGTCAGCACAAATTATGGCATTTGATATAAGTAACACCCCAAAGGATTGAAATTATACTACTTTGGTTTAATTAAAACATATCCATTGTGGCAGCAAGGTCATAATCTTCCAAGTTGTCTTTGTGGACAATGATCTACCTGAGAATGTGACCCTATGTTATAAAAATAATCTAAAATTCTGAGAAACTGAGTAATAAAAAGCTTCCACATAAATACATTATATTTTGGGTTTGGTAATCTTTCAGGTTTTCCCTTGCTCTTCCCTGATATGCTTATGCAAATCTTTAACTGGAAATTACACTTGATTGTGGATGCTTTCATGCAAACCACCAGAGTTGTTGCAATAAAAAGTCTGTGAGCAATAAAAATCTCATGATTTGTTGGAAATATGTCCTTGGCTAATAAAATAGCAATACAGTCTGGTAGCCTTAGCAAGGCAGTCCCTTGCCTTCAATGAATTACGATAATCACTTTTTTTCCCATAACAATCATTTTGTTGACCTGGCTTCTAAATTAGCAACAGCTAGTCAGTTTGATGTGATGGTTGAAGGTGGTTGACTAGAAGTAGGAAAATCTGAGTTCTAGTCCTCAAATAGACACAGAAACTAGGTTACTGATTTGGGGCCAGTTTTCTCCTAATAAAGAGTTGATTGTCAAGTAACTGAAAATGTTGCCAATATTAGTATATTAACTTGCCAATGTGGTCACCAGAAATACTGATTGACTCAAAGGACCATAACAACAGTTCTTCCTTAGACAATCAAAGTGCCTTGAAGAGTCCACTTGTTGATCCCTCTTCTAAAGTGTAAATTGCAGAATTGTTTTTCTAGATTTCTCTTGCAATATTGTGCAAGGGACAGATCATAGAAACTACCCTAGACAGCTTAGCTCATGAATCACTGACATGGCACCTGAAGGCACTAACATCCATACAGAAAACAATCTGTATGTTTACCATGTTCTTAACATCCCTGATTTTTAATTGATTCTTTTTTGTTGCTGTTGTTGTTAGTTGCAAAGTCGTGTCCGACCCATCACGACCTCATGGACAACATTCCTCCAGGCCTTCCTGTCCTTTACCATCCTCTGGAGTCCATTTAAGCTCACGCCTACTACTTCAGTGACTCCATCCATCCACCTTATTCTCTGATGTCTCCTTCTTCTTTTCCCCTCAATCTTTCCCAGCATTAGGCTCTTTTCCAGTGAGTCCTTCTTTCTCATTAGGTGGCCAAAGTATTTTAATTGATTCTTTTAATTAAAATTAAATAGGATCCCAACATGCAATAAAGCAAAATGATCGCCCAGACATGATTTTTTCTAAGAATATATATGTAGGGAAGGGAAGATTTCCGATGCTTCCAGATTCCAAGGAAATTCAATGGAGAAGCCGGAAGGAAGTCAGAAGTTGCTCCTGCTCCTATTATTTTTTTGCCCACCCTTGGCGATTCTGTTTTTGTTTGGTAAAGTAATAGTAGTAATAGTAATACCAAAACAGAAACAGAATCACCAAAGTAGACGTGGGTTTCAGCAGGTTCTGACCAGTTCTGGAGAACCAGTAGCAGAAATTTTGAGTAATTTGGAGGACTGGTAAATACCACCTCTGACTGGCCCCGCCTCCATCTATTCTCTGTCTCCGGAGTCCCAGCTGATTGGGAGGAAATGGGGATTTTGCAGTAACCTTCCCCTGGAGTGGGGAGGGAATGGAGATTTTACAGTATCCTTCCCCTGCACGCCCACTAAGCCATGCCCACCAAGCCATACCACGCCCACCGAGCCACCCTCACAGAACTGGTATTAAAAATTTTTGAAACCCATCACTGCACCAAAGGTGGGCAAAAATGGAGAGTGAATGGAGAGGATCAGTTAGCCTTTGACTTTATATCAGCCATCTTGTTTGTCCAAATGATTCTTCATTTGAATCATTTGTTAGCAGCCCAATACAGTTAGAGATCCTGGAATTATCATTAAAATTTCCTCCTCCTTCTCCTCTGGTCAAAGGACGTAAATTCATCATAAACTACTTTACAGAATGCTTAACATATCTAGCTCAGTATCACCCTCATTAACACCAGGATTTCAGGGAAAGGCTGTTAGAAAAGTTTTTAGTTTAGGTTGTAGAGGTCAATAAGATCTTGGAAGGTCCCAGCAGCTACAATTAAGACAGATTTCTTTTATCAAGAAAAACTTTGTTTATTTAAAATCAATAAACTATTTACATTTTAAATCACAGAACATTGTATCTTGGTCTTTATTTATTTCTGAGGTAAATGTGCCTAGAGCATAATCCCTTCTTCTCTCTTTCTGTCTCCCATGTGTCTCCCCTGTGTCGCCCATGTGTGTGTGGGTAAAGGAGGTCATATTTATAGAGTGGCTAAGCCATTCCCCCTTCAGTCCCTTAGACAAAATGGAGGGAAAGTATAAACAGAAAACCATCCTTCCAGTATAGACAGTGTGGTTCAGTGGCACTGTTTTAGATAATTATCTGACAGAGGCTTTATGCAGATCTAAGGATTACATCTGACTGGGACTTTATCTGCACAAAACATGCTATCTCTGAACATGAGTAGCCTTTTTTTTTTTTTTTTGTATAGTAGAATGCAAATTACTGGCGCTTTCTATCTTTCCCTTCTATCTTTTCACTACATCATCATATTAGAACTGCTAGCAAATGATTCATTGAAATCTGAGCTTACCAGAAAACCCACATTGACAATGCTGATGCAACAGATGACCTAGCCCAGCCCTTTACTGTATTGACATGCTGATTACAAGGAAGTTAATTGAAAATATTAACTATAAAAGTTGAAAATAGAGGTTGCCTCTGATAGTTTATTCTTTAGCATAATGTTATAAATGCTGAAAAACAAACAATTGTTTCCAAAAGCCATCTACCTCAACCCTGCAATGAGGGATAATTTTAATTTCTGTTCAAGGAACTAATGGTAAACTGGATGAATTGTGAATTGTATTGGGTTTACATATTGTACTATGCAACATGGTTTAATTGGTTTGGTATTAAATTTATGTTTATTTTGATCACAAACTTCACTCTTCTCTTCACTGAAATAGGCTTTATTTTTAATTAACTGAGTACCTTGCTGAGGTCTAAAAAGCCTACATATTCAATAGAAGTAATTCATTTTATGGATTACATTCTTGTTAAGCAGGTTTCTGAAGATTAAAAGCTTTACCATTATATTTCAATGTCTGCTCCTAAAAAATTCTCAGAAGAGAAAAACAATGAGATTGTCTATAGTTCTTCCTACAGTACTTTTGAATGATGCCATTCACCATCATCTCTGTAATGGACAGAGATATAAAAACTTAATACGGGATAAATACATCTTCCTCTTATATAATGCCTCTATGTAAGATTCAACATGGCAATTAAGGTCTTCCATGTTTGATCAAGTTAACTCTGATATAACTCACTACCGATTGTATCCCACCAATGGGAAATTTTGTGTGTGAATTCTTATAAATGTTAAATACAAAGTCTTTTCTGCAATTATGATCATTGTCCTAACTATAACCCATACTGTACTGTGGATAAGTTGTAAAATATTTATTAAAAATAATTTGCATGATGAAATACTAATTTAAAAATGGTAATATTCTTTAAACGTTTAAAGCACCAAGCTACAAACCAGAAGATTTTGAGTTCTAGTCTTTCTTAAGCATGAAAGCCAGCTGGGTGACTTTGAGCCAGTCATTGTCTCTCAGGTCAATTCACCTCACACACTTGTTGTTCTGGGGGAAATAGGAGGAGGAAGGAGTGTTAAGATATGTTTATTGCCTTCAGTTATTTATAAAAATAATAAAAGTAGGATTTTAAAAAAGCCTTTAAAAAGACTAAGGTAATTTTTAGCTCTGGAGACCTCCTCCAGCTTATGAAGCAGATTTGGGTAAGTATGTTCTCATTCATTCAGTGGTTGAATGCCAAATGGAACAGGCATGGGAAAATTGTAAGTAGGAAGTGAAAACAAGCCAGGGTGTCAAAATCTGGAATAGTGTAGAACAAAACATCTTCAAACTAATTCTGATCAACTGTAAATTCTTTAGAACTTGTTACATTAGCTCATTACATTAGCTCAAACTATTAATTTGATAATGTGTTAGACAATGAGCTATGTTATATATATAAAAGGGTTTGCTTTAGCTGTGAATGGCTAAAAACTTCATGTGCTTTTTCTTCCTAATTGCAGTCGCATAACATTTTTGAAAAATTATCCTAAAAGCTATATGTTCAAGGAAAATGAAAATATTTAGATGCATACTATGTAGTTACTTCCCCCCCCCCAACAAAATTGGGATATTTTATTTCATTGATTGACTGGCCATGTACCATCAAGGTGGTATTGACTCTTGGCAATATAGATTTTCTCCCAGATGACCTGTCCTCAACCTGGTTCTTTCAAGTCTTTCAGTAATGCTCCCATCACTGCTGTAAGTGAACCCATGCACCAGATTTGCTCTATTCTAGAGCAACCTGAAATCAAACTATTGACAATAGCTTTGTAGTCTACAGTTGGAGGATAATCTATGCCTTTATAATACATCAGCAGCTTCAACATGGAAATATTCATGGAAGATGCCACCAGAATAGCCATTAGTTTAGGGAAATGTCAAATACAGAATATAGCTGTTTTGACTGCTATAACATTTCACACAATCAAAACCAGATTGCCATAAATATCAGCATTAGGGTTCATAATGGAAAAGAACAGTCATGTTCCTCCAGCTTCTCAAATGTATTTATTTGAACACTGTGTGACAGAACACTGGACCAGATAGACCTTTGCCTTGATGATGTAGTGCTCTTATGACCAGGAGCTATAATGTTCCAATATGATCTTTCAAAAGGAGCTAAAAGAGCTAGAACATTGTGTGATTCCCTTCTGTTCCAAAGTTAAAACCAAATGTGTTGAAATGGAAATCTTTTTTTAATGGAGGGAGTCCATTTGTGTCGGAGTCATGTGTCATGCAGAATATAAAAAGAAAATATTTTATTATTTCTGCTATCACTTCAACTTTGGAAATTAAGAGCCAGTTTAGATACTAAGCTTGTGCCACACATCTGGAAGATCCTCAGATGCCTCTCATGATATTTCTAACATATTTCAGCCTCAATTCTACCAATAGCTGTAACTATCAAAAATTCCAAAGCAAACTTCTAGTTTGCAAAGAACCACGATATCCTGTGCTTCCATTAAGCTTATGAAATGGTTTGATCTAGTGAAACCTTTTGTCTGCCTACTTTAGTTGAACTAAACATCACCTCACCATTGCTTATCACCTTTCATGCTGTTCGCCAAAGAACATATTTCTATGCCCCACTGTGGCTGCAGGGGAATAGCTGAAAACTGGCTGCCCTGATAGTGACAGAAATGCTTACTTGATGAAAAACCATTCTGCAAGCATACTAAAAGCTTAATTATTCTTACCAAAATACCTTTTATATACAGTATGCATATGCACATATGCATTTGTGTATATCTGTCTGCATGTATATATGTATCATAGAATAAAATCTGACACTGGAATTGGGAGAGAATTCAACCTCTTCTTCAATGCAGGAATCCAAGCGAAATAACTTCCAGAGACGACTGTCTAACTTTAACCTTTCACTGCACATATCAAAGAAAGGGGAGCCTACCACATCTCTAGATAACTGGTCCCCTTGTTGATCTGCTTTTCCTAACTGGAATATTTTCCCCCCAACAGTCAGAATCTGCCTTTCTGTAATTTAAATCCATTAGTCCATATTGTGCACTGTGGAATGTGAAAAAACAGGACCTGACTTTCTACTCCAACATCCTGTTAGGTATTTGGAGAGTGCTATATTTCCCTGTAGCTCTTTTTGCAGGCTAAACATGCTCAGCTCTTTAAAAATCCTCTTCATGGGGTTTAGTTTCTAGTCCCTGATCACTTTTAAATTTTCCTAAATCCACTTTCTCTGACTCAAGTTCAATATCCAGAGCTGGACACGCGACTTGGGGTGGGGTCTGCTCAAAGCAGAATAAACTGGCACGATTACGCCCCTTGAAGTGGCATTACTTCCATTCATGCATCCCGAAATGACATGTGCCTGTTGTGTAGACAATCCACCTGGCTAACTCATAGTAGTTTCCAATCAATTACTTTTCCAATATTATTTTCACAACTGCCATTACCAGGCCAGCGGTATTGCATTCTGTACTTGTGTACAAGGATCTTTATTTTTTAATGGTATAGTAAAATCTGAACATTGGAGGCTTCATGCAGCTTTCCCTGTACTTTCTTTTTAGTGGTTATGGAGCTGTGTTGAAGTTAATGTTAGTAACTAGAGTCAACATAAAATCACCTTTGTGTATCAAATGCTCATACAATTGGAACGTACAGTTCTCTTTTCAACATAACTTGTTTTTATTTCTGTAGATTATGTGATATATGTAATTGACAAATAAATATTTAGTTAATACTAGACAGTGTTTGCATAAAGTGTCACCAGGACTAAAGAGGTTTGTTCTTTCTATTGCACAGTGTTATATATTTTAACGGCAGGGATAAGTGGTTCATATCATTTTGCATTTTAATAGTATTTTAATAGGAGGGATGCAGTGGCTCAGTGGCTAAGACGCTGAGCTTGTTGATCGAAAGGTCGGCAGTTCAACGGTTCGAATCCCTAGTGCCGCGTAATGTGGTGAGCTCCCGTTACTTGTCCCAGCTTCTGCCAACCTAGCAGTTTGAAAGCACATAAAAAATGCAAGTAGAAAAATAAGGACCACCTTTAGTGGGAAGGTAACTGTTCCATGCGCCTTTGGCGTTTAGTCATGCCGGCCACATTACCACGGAGACGTCTTCGGACAGCGCTGGCTCTTAGGCTTTGAAACGGAGATGAGCACCGTCCCCTAGAGTCGGGAACAACTAGCATGTATGTGCGAGGGGAACCTTTACCTTTACCTTAGTATTTTAATATTTGTCTGGAGGACCTTTTAATAAATACTTTTGATATCATTTCATCTATGGCAAGATTCAACTCTTTAGTTACTAGTCATCTTCACAAATGTCTGCCTTTCAAACTTTGTTCCTGGCATCATATGCCCACAGAGCAAGTAACGCTGAAGTGTAAATTACAGCAATATATTCCCATTTTACATTTTTTAAACATATCAAATTATAAGATGATATATGGAACTTTTATAATGTTATTAAATACATTGGCACCATCTAAAACATTTTGATATAATAAATATACCATTCATTTCTGCATACTTTTTTTTTCAGGCTGCTTTCATTACTTTTCAAATACCTAAAATTTTGGAATGGTTTCTGTTCTGAATGTATACTGAATTATCCAAAGAAAACAGCATGTAGGAGAAATCTGCTCACTTTCTTAAGGTGTCATTTTTCAAAAGTAAAAGCTAATGTCTTATTTTGGCATACTTTTATTCATGGTAGTCTTTCAACACCTATATGAAATTATTTTGAACATTTCCCCTGCTGGATATCATGATGTGCTTCTTTGGTAAAAAAAATAAATTAAAAAAAAATCCTGAATTTAAAGGTTGTAAGGCCACCATGTTTTAGTGATATATTGTTCAACTCTAGAATATAAATTACAAAGAAGATTCTAAAACAAGAAGTTATCACATAAATTAAATGGGGTATCCTTCAGACTTTTAATAAACAATGTTGAATGGTTAGTGCTTAATAATCAGACACGTCCTAGAAATCCAGTAATATTGTACTGAAAGGTAGTTTTTAGGGAAAAAGTTACTAAACAATTCCATTTTCTCCACTAGGAATTATAGAAGGATCAATTCCATGCTGTTTCATTTGTACTGCAATGTCAAAAAGGTAGTCGTAACATTCACACCTGAAGAATACACAAAGGAAAAATAAATTAGGTTATATATTTTGGTTATATACACTTTGTTTTCAAATCTGTTATATAAATATAAATCAACTAATTTACTATTATAGCAGAAATAAAAGTGAAAGTTTTCACAATGTACAATACTGCATTCACAGTAAAAGAAGAAAATTCTGAATTTAAGATAGATACAGACAGAAAAATAACAGGTCTACCTCAAATTTCAATAGCATTTAGACTTATATACCACTTCACAGTGCTTTGAAGGCCTCTCTAAGTGGTTTATAGAGTCTGCATATTGCCCCCAATAATCTGGGTCTTCATTTTACTGAGTTCAGAAGGCTGAGTTAACCTTGAGCCTGATGACATTCGAACTGCCAAATTGCCAGCAGTCAGCAGAAGTAGCCGGCAGTACTGCATTCTAACCACTGCGCCACCACTCTCAACCAAACTAAGGCAACCTTTCCCTTGTAGAACAATGTACTTGAGGGGAAAAAAAACCCTAATATTTTGTTAAGGTGAATATAGTATTATCTAGTATCAATTTAAAAATATTTCTCACTATGGAAAAAAAGAATTTTGACATACCAGTATTTTCCTCACACAATTGGTAAAGCTTTGCTGTATTTTCCTTATCATTAGTCAAAATCTTTTTTAAATTTTGTTGTTGTTATAACAATAGAAGCTCTGCAAGTGTAAAAATAGAATGGTACAGTGGATAATATTTTTACACTTGGTAATTGGAATAATTCCCAATTCTCAAAAATAAAAACAGAAAAATCAGGTGAAGTAGAAGCAAACACAATCTAGCTATACTTATATGTTAAGAAGTTCTAGAAGAGATAGGCCCACCAATATATTGGTTTATTTCCTCATTCTACTCACATTGTCTTGGCTTTTTCCCATGTTTCACCCCAAACGTAAACCCCATGACGCCTGACCAGCACAGCACAAGTGTCTGGATATGTGTTCATTGCATGTGCCATTCTCTCCTTCAAGTCCTTCTCTTCAGGTGTATTCTCAACAATAGGGACTACTAACATGTCATCGTATCTGAAAAAAACGAGGTACTGTTGACATGAAAAACATGGTCATTTTAGCCTCTTATACAGTACCTAGTTATCATTGGATTGCTTGTTTCAATTTGTTTAAAACATTCATGTCCATGTTTTCTCTTTAATGTATCCAAATGTGGCTAACAATTAAAGCAAGAAATAACATACCCCCATTTCAAAACCAGGAATCTATGAAATCATTACATCAAAGATAACTGCAGTACTGTGCTATCATAATAGACTATCATCAAGTATACAACTGCCTGTTTAATTTTGACAAAGGAAGTAAATGAGCAAAAATGTAATAAGCATTACAGCCTATTCACAATGGGAATCTTTAAAGACTTATTTTAAAACATTGTTTTTTCATCTATTTCAAGATATTGATCATCACATAGGGGAAAAGTAATTGGATACATACATTCAGTGGGCGTAACCCAAACAAGAATTAATATAGCAATGACAAAATTACTTAGAAAGAAATTTGATTGAACTCAGTGATGTTTGCTTGTGTCTTTAGTGAAAAAAAATCAGTCTATACCCTCAGTAGTTTCAAAGATATTGACAGTCTAGTTTTGACTGGATAATACCAACAATACAATTATGTGTAATTTATCTTATATATAACAGTGAAAGATATTGCACTTTTTTTTACCAACAGTTGATTGTATTCTTGTTTTCAAAAAGTAGCAAAATGTACCAAATCATTACTTGTTACCACTTGTTATTTTTTACCAAAAAGGAAGGTGAGTTTAAATGTAAAAGTCTTCTTTTACATTTTACAAGGTACATCATACACATCATTCTCCCTTGCATAATAGAAAAAGCTCTACCAATTCAGGAAAAACATCAGATAGAGATGGGATATAGGAAAGAAAAGGAAGTAAATATATAAGAATGGGCTGTTTTCGGGAAGTGATAGAAAGCAATTCATGCTAGTTTCAGCAAGCATAAATCCATCCATGTTTATACCGCATTCAACTCTTCAACTATGAACTGAATGGCTTATTCCCAGAAAAGTATTTGCAGACCATGGCTTTGCTAGGAATAGATCTCTTTAACATGGTTTACTCCATGTGGTAGTTGGAGGATATGCTTGAAGGGTTGGAGAAAACTGAGTTGGGGATAGCTTATTTCTTTGGGAAATAAAGAAACTATCAACAGACATTTGTGCTGGGCTGCAAAGCAAATGAAGGTTAGAGCATGTTTACTTGGTAGCAAGCTGCACTGAGTGGCTCTTACTAGGAGGTATGTTTAGTCCAATTCAGCTGTTATGAAATCTGGCAACAGCTTACTTATGTTCAAGGAATGCAAATAAATATTCTAGCCCTGATCTCTTATTACCTTCCCTATGGAAAGGCTGAACGTCAGTAATGGCATATTTATCTGGTGGCTTTCTGAATGATTGAGCATTCTGATCTTTAAACATCTTAACCCAAGCCTGGTATTCTGCTAAACAGAAATAACAGTTTCAGTATATTGACATTTTCATTAATATCAGATGTGCAGTGTTTTTAACTATATACAGAATATATTTCTGGTGATATTTCAAGTTACTTTTTACTTTTATTTAACGCACCTTTTTCTCTTTCTTTCATTTTATCATGTCAATATACTTATGTCTTTTAAACTCAATAAAGTTTTTTTTAAAAAAAAAAGAAATAACAGTTTCAAACTGGCACCAGACTGATAGGGAAATTTGAGGAGTATGGAGAAGTTGCAGGATTGAAAATAATAATTAAAAAAAAACTAAAATAATAGTTTAAAATCTTACAGAAAAGCAGAGAAATGAATTGGCAAAGAAGGTAGACCTTCAGATAGTAAAGAAAGTGAAATATTTAGGAATCTAACAGCAAGATGTATAACAATTAAAGAGGATAACTATACAAAGTTAATGAAACAAATTAAGTCGGACCTGGAGAAATGGAAGAATGTACAACTCTCAATGATAGGGAGAATAGCTATTATAAAAATGAACATACTACTGAAGTTGCTTTCCTATTTCAAACAATACTGATAAAACTAGAGAAAAAATATTTTGAAGAAATAAATAACATGATTTTGAAATATATTTGGCAAGGGAAAAAAGCAAAAATAAAATTGAAAATGTTACAGGAGTTAAAGGACATGGAGGCTTTGGGGACCTGGACTGGAAGCTATAGTATCGGGCATCTATACTTACCTGGGTAAAAAAATGGATAAATTTGAGGCACTGAAGATTACTATTACTGGAGGGACATGATATATGTGGGGTGCCACAAGGATCGGTCCTCTCGCCCCTTCTATTCAACATTTATGTGAAGCCGCTGGGTGAGATCATCCGTGGTTTTGGCGTGAAGTACCATCAGTACGCTGATGACACCCAGCTGTACATTTCCACTCCAGACCACCCCAATGATGCCCTCGAGGTGATGTCCCGGTGCCTGGAGGCTGTACGGATCTGGATGGGGAGGAACAAACTCAGACTCAACCCATCCAAGACCGAGTGGCTGTGGTTTCCGTCGTCCCAATATAGTCAGTTGGCGCCATCTCTGACTATTGGGGGCGAGTCGTTGGCCCCCACAGATGGGGTTCGCAACTTGGGCATCCTCCTGGACTTACGGCTGTCTTTTGAAGAGCATATGACGGCCATAGCCAGGAGGACTTTTTATCAGGTTCGCCTGATTCGCCAGTTGCATCCCTTTCTGGATCGGGACTCGTTACGCACGGTCACTCATGCCCTTGTCACCTCACGCCTGGATTATTGTAATGCTCTCTACATGGGGCTCCCCTTGAGAAGCACCCGAAGGCTCCAACTGGTCCAGAATGCGGCCGCGCGGGTGGTAATGGGAGCAATGTGGCGCTCTCATGTAACCCCCCTCCTGCGCGAGCTGCACTGGCTCCCAGTGGTCTTCCGGGTGCGCTTCAAGGTTTTGGTTACTATCTTTAGAGCGCTCCATGGCTCAGGACCAGGGTACTTACGAGACCGCCTCCTGCCACCAATAGCCTCTCACCGACCAGTTCGCTCCCATAGAGAGGGACTCCTCAGGGTGCCGTCGGCCAAACAATGTCGACTGACGGCCCCCAGGTGGAGAGCCTTTTCTGTAGGGGCACCTACCATCTGGAACGGGCTTCCCCCGGAGTTACGAAACATCCAAGACTTACGCATATTCCGCCGTGCCCTGAAAACATTTCTATTCCAACAAGCTGGTCTGGCCTAACTCTCCCTTTTTAATTGGCTTTTAAACTGGCTTTTAAATTGGGTTTTAAACCTCTTTAGATAAATTTGGATGTTTTTAATCTTTGAGCCTAAATTACTTAATCTGTTTCTTAATAGTTTTTAACTTCTATACGTATTTGTATTTATTATGGCTGTTCACCGCCCTGAGTCCTTCGGGAGTAGGGCGGTATACAAATATGAAAAATAAATAAATAAATAAATAAATGATCTCCAATTACGATGGCATTCCTTTTTATGGTACGGAAGGAGCACGGCACACAGATATTTTCAAAGACACTATGTGAGGAATGCTTTATTTTTACCATGTTTCCCAAAAATAAGACCCTGTCTTATATTTTTTTGAACCCTGAACTAAGCCCTTGGCCTTATTTTCGGGGAGGTCTTATTATTTGGGGGCGCGTGGAGCAAGACGGGGCTCTTCTTACTGTCTTACCTGATTTCCAGCTCTTTCTCCCTAACCCTAGCCAGAGGAAATGGCGGGAACTGGCTGTGCATGTGTTTAAATATTTTCGGGGATGGCTTATTTTCAGGGGAAGGGCTTCTTTTGGGGGGAGGTCTTATTTTTGGGGAGGTATTATTTTTGGGAAAACACGGTAGTATGGAAAAAAATCAAATCACAAAATTATATGAAAATACCAGTCTGGCTCTCTACAATGGAAGCACTGATACATCCAAATGTTGTTAATTTGGAAAAAACTATAACCTATAAAGACATTTTAAATGAGAACAGGGAACTTAAAACAAGACAGGGGTGGATTTAGCTTGGTGGCCATACCTGCAAATACATTGAGATATGAGAAAGATGCGAAAACATGGTGTTTTTATAAAGAACCAACAATACGCGACAAGGCATTATTAGCGACAGATGAAAAATTGATAAGGAAAATATATACTTATTAAATTTTAAAATGGAAGATGAACAAGTAAAAGAAACAATGATAGTATGGGCAGAAAACTTTGGCTATACAATAGAATTAGACAAATGGCAAAAACTTTGGAATAGAAACTATAAACTGACAACTACTGCATATAAAGAAAATCTTTACAAAATGTTTTATAGGTGGCATTTGCCACCGGCTAGGTTAGCAAAAATGTTTAACAACATGGCCGCCAAATGTTGGAAATGTAATCAGACTGCAGGTACTTATTATCATATGTGGTGGACATGTGTGAAGGTAAGAAAATATTGGACAAAAATACATACATGGTTGGAGAAGATGATTAAGCAACACATAGATTTTAAACCAGAAATATTTTTTAGATATAATACCAGAAAATTATGACAAAGGGACTAGATACTTAATGTTACATGTTCTGACAGCAACAAGAATGGTATTTGCACAATATTGGAAAAATGAGAACACCCCACCAGATGAAAATATAATCCAGAAAAGATTGGACTGTGCAGAGATGGATAGATTGACACTGAAAATAAATGGAGACAAAGAATACTATTTAAAATGGAATAGGTTTTATCAATGGTTAGAGATAAGAGGTAGAAATTAGATGAAGAAAGAATATTGTTATGTTTAAGTAAAATATGAATATTGCTTATAATTAATTATATGTAAGCCAATATATTTAATAGAAATATAAGTAAGCTAATATTTATAAATATGATTTGAATTATTTTGTTATATTATTATTATTGCTATCAGTATATGTGTTATCTTTTTTTTTCTTTCCTTTTTGTAAAATGTTATCCCTGGACAATACACTGTATTCAAAATACTTATATATAAATAAAAAAAATTGACCTAAAAAAAAAGAAATAACAGTTTCAACTGTTTCCTTCTTCTGCCTCTGTACCAGTTTTCTGCTTTATTTGCGCCATCTCCTTGCTTTCAACAGTGTTGACCAGTAGGACTATATAAAATACCCAGAATATCTGGGGTCCTAAAAGCCCAGTATTATTATCCATTGGAAAAGCAGCAGAGAGATCACTGCTCAGAAGTCAGATCCCTACTATCAAATTACATATCTATCTGCAGGTTACTAGAAAAAAATCCCATGTTTTCCTAGTAGCTTTGGAGTCCTGCATTAAGAGCACCCACTGTAAACTTGGTAGCTAGTTTTTAAATAGAAGTAATAATGATGATACATAACATGTTTACAGCATTACCCAATTGTTACAACACATCCCCAGTTTCATGAAGGACATGTGGAAACATCTCCTTTCATACTGCTGTATTTTTCAGGGTGTCTAGAATTCTATGTTCCAAACTTAAGCTTTCTAGATAAAATGTTAGCATACCACAGTGTAACAGAAGCTGCAGCATCTTTTATTTATGGTAGTGATATATTATCCTAAAATCAAATAAGTATAAAGTATATAGGTAGCAGTCTGACAATTTGAATTAAATTGGTTTGAACAGTGCCAGGATAACTTAATCCCACTTTATTATTCATCGTGCAAATTCCAGTGAGTAATCTGCTGAATCTTGTTCATAGCTGAGATTTTTAGCATGCTATGTTGGATAATATCAATCCACTGAAATGTCCAAGTCATTTTACTTAGGGATTTGAGATACGTTTTACTTGTTTTCTCTCTCAAACTCATAATTGAAAAACACAGGTTCATTCCTGGAATTGTTAGGTGGCATAATCTTCACAAAATTAAAACTTGCTTTTTAATGAATAGTTAAAGCATAACAGTGACTGCTAGACTAAATAATATTTTATAATGGGTGAAAGTGCTAGGTAGTTTAACCTTCCTGCTGATAAAATATTTTGCCCTTCTCATTTTATCCCTCATACGTTCTCCAAATTTCCAAAGTACTAAGTGATTAACCAATTTTTTATGATACACAGAATAAAAGAAATTTGTTGTGATCTTAAAAGTTATTTCTTTTCTTGAATAGCTACTCCAATAGAGGGGGGTGGGAGTTTGAGCCCATGGAACTATAAATATAAACAATTCTTGATTGTATCAAGATAAATTTATGAAGAACAGGATAAAAAGCTTGTCTTTACCTTTCTGGAAAAGGTTTCTGGGTATTCACATAATTGGGAGCATGTGTTTGGGATGGATTCATTTTAGATTCTGGGAGTTTGGGATAAAAGTTGAATACAAAAACTATAAAAGTTTTTCTAGCACATCAAAGACTAGCAATTATCACAGATGCTTTTGTGGGTCATAGACCCTTTCATCCAATGCATAATGTGATAATTTAAGGATTCTACGGGTAGTCCTCGATTTACGACAATTGAGCCCAAAATTTATGTTGCTAAACATAAATTAACTAAATTTGTTAAGTGAGTTTTGCCCCATTTTAAGACCTTTCTTGCTAGAGTTAAGTGAATCATTGCAGTTGTTAAATTAGTAAACACGATTGTTAAGTGAATCTGGCTTCCACACTGTCAGAAAGTTGCAAAAGGGCATGACCCCGGGATACTGCGACCATCATAAATATGAGTCAGTTGTCAAGAGTCAGAATTTTGATCATGTGACCAAGGGGATGCTGTGTCAATCATAAGTGTGAAAAATGGTCATAAGTCATAAGTCATTTTTCAGTGCCGTTGTAAGTTTGAACGGTCACTAAATGAACTGTTGTAAGTCGAAGACTACCTATATTGTTTTGCTACAAAAGACAAAAACTGACTGTCAAAAACAGCATGTATGAAGGAGTACTCCATATTACTCCAATGTTATTTATTATTGTAAATTACCTGAAATATCCCCCTGTAGTACATTTCTTGATTCCTTTTATCATCTCCTGATGAGTGATTTTAAACTCTTTTCCTGGATACAAAAGTGTGGCCATCACAGCAGCTTTGGAATGAGTATGAATCACTGCTCCTGCTCCTAAAACAATATTTTTAAAGAAGATATAAATTCAAAAATTCAGTATTTGTTCTCTAAATTGGCCCTTGGTTTTAGGTACCTTGGTTCAAAGATTGTTTCCCTATGTTTCACTATTTTGCCCAGTTAAAGGTTACAGACACAAGAGTTTGTAGTGTATGAGTAATCCTTGATTTACAATCACAATTGAGCTCAAAATTTCCATTGCTAAGGAAGACAGTTGTTAAGTGAGTTTTGCCCATTTTACAACCTTTCTTGTCACAGTTGTTAAGTGAATCACTGCTAAGTTGGTAACACGTTTATTAAACAAACCTGGCTTCCCCCGCTAACTTTGCTTGTCAGAAGGTCGCAAAAAGGGATCACACGAATTGGAGCATTACAACTGTCATAACAGCATCTGAACTTTGATGACATGACCATAGGGATGCTGCAACCGTTGTAAGTGTGAAAAATGGCAGTATGTCACTTTTCACTGCTGTTGTAACTTCGAATGGTCACTAAATGAATGGTTATCTATTGAGGATAGATATCTATATAGATAAGTCCTAATTCTTTTGTGCCTTAATAAATTGTTCCATGTAATTGATTGATGTTTAAATATGTGTATGTGAAGTGGGGGAGGGGGAGGGGAAAGGACAAAATATATGTCATAATGTCACAATGCAAATCTCATAGCTTAAGTCTTACCGTGCATCTGTCATTATGTCCTGACCTTTGTAAGTTACCTGAGAACAATTATGTATGCATTCAGCAGTACATATTGCAAGACAGCCCTCCTCAATTTGGTACCTACCAAAATGTCTGCCATACAGTAAGGCAGGGCTGTCAAACTCCCGGCCCGGGGGCCAGATGCATCATGTGGTGGCTACGCCCAAGCTCGGGTTTAGCGAAGGGGGGAAAAAGTCCCGATACATCACATGACACCGCTGTGACGACATGAGTTTGACACCCCTGCAGTAAGGAGTGTAACATGGACAGCACATTATGGAAGTTACTGGTCTCAATACATCTTTACAGTAGGTTTAGGAAAAGATGCAAGATAGTGCTTATTGTCAGATCTATTAGAATTATGACTATGCAAGGAAATTATGTCTGCATCACTATTGCCTATTATAATAGTCTTAAACTAGTTTCTTCCAAATCACTTTTTAACACTGGGATGCTGCCACCAACAGATTAGAAGTAGAATTGTTTCAATATTCATAATTTCCTGTCTTTAAAACTTGAAAGTCTGAGAATAAAAAGGATGGATGTAATCTTCTGTTGTTATAATTCTCGATGTGGGAAGACAAGAAGATACACTGACTTCGACTGGAGTTCTTCTAAATCAAAAACTCCCTCTATTTCGATTTTTTAATCAGCGTCATCCTCTATTTCAGGATATACATTTAAAATCTACATATTCTTAATATAAGGTATGAATTACAAGAAGCAGAGGAAGAGCTTTCTTTGCACTCCTTCCAGCTTTCATTTTCCTTCTTTTTCTTTTTACTACAACTAACAGGACTCAGACCAGCTAGTAACATGGGAAGCATACACATTAATTAGGTTTTTTTAAAAAAAGTAACTGCTACGGTAAGAATTCCATTGTAACTGTAAACATCCTATTTATAAAATAAGGGCTGTTGTCAATGAATTTGCTGTAGTTTTGTAATATTCCAATAAGACATTACTGGGATCTTTCTAGGATGCTCAGGGCTACAGGCTAGATTGGGAGGTTTAAAAAAAAACCCTCAGGAACTAACTACATCCTTTAATTCCATAAATTGGTTTAAGGCTCTTTTAAGGCTTGATAATTCTCAAAAATGAATAGAAGGAGACCAAATTTGGTATGGGGTAAGAAATTGGTAAAAGAAAATAGAGTTTAAAAGTGGGCTGAATTAAGCTGGAGGTTGTGGAGCAAAACAAAAATCCAGAAAAAAATGTCTGCTGTGGGAGAGGCCAATGACTCAGAATATTGCCAGTTTCTGGGGTTCCCTCCCTTGGCCATGTTTTCTACATCCAGCCTATTATTAAGGGATTGGAAATAATTCCAGAAGCCACAGTTAATGCCCTTTCCTACGTTTTCTTTTTTTGGGGGAAAAAAAGGACTGTACTGTAATATATCTTCACCCAGGCCTTGGTTGAAGATGAACAAGGCGTCCTTTTAACTTAGGTTGTTTTGTTTATACCCAGTTCGTTATCCATGTCATTGCTATCCTTCTTTTGTTTCTCGTTTTTATTGTCTTGTTTTTCATGTTTGAAATCATTTGTAAATCATCCAGAATTGCTGGGAGTCTGGTGGCCTCTAAATCATATTCATCATTTGCCTTTCAGTCATGTTACAGGAAAAAATCACTCTATTATCAACGGCATCTACCACCAAGAATATTTAGGCCATACCTCTTATGATGTAAGCATTCATGAACAGAGGTGTGCATTGACTCTTCCTGAGTTTCTTGTAAGATGGAGGGCCACTGATGTCTTTTTCTTTGATATCACACACAAACATGTCTTCAGGCTATAATGAAAGAACAGCCAGCTGGGATAACCATCACTTTTCAACAACACTTTTCAACAACAACAACAAAAATGCTTTAGAAAAGTTTGACAAACCATGGAAATCTTATTTTTGACAAGGGTATTTCAAATTGAGAAACTACTAGAACAAAAGCATATTGGGGGCAGAGGTCGACCTCAAGGCCTCTTATATGTGGAGTGCCTCAGGGGTCGGTCCTCTCGCCCCTCCTGTTCAACATTTATGTGAAGCCGCTGGGCGAGATCATCCGTGGCTTTGGGGTGAGATACCACCAGTACGCTGATGATACTCAGCTGTACATCTCCACCCCAGGCCACCCCAATGATGCCCTTGTCCCAGTGCCTGGAGGCTGTACGGATCTGGATGGGGAGGAACAGGCTCAAGCTCAACCCTTCCAAGACTGAGTGGCTGTGGTTCCCGGCATCCCGATATAGTCAGTTGACTCCATCACTGACTATTGGGGGCGAGTCTTTGGCCCCCACAGAGAGGGCTCGCAATCTGGGAGTCCTCCTGGATACGCAGCTGTCCTTGGAGGAACATCTGACGGCTGTAACCAGGGGGACCTTTTATCAGGTTCGCCTGATCCGCCAGTTGCGGCCCTTTCTTGATCGGGATTCCCTGTGCACAGTCACTCATGCCCTCGTGACCTCTCGCCTTGATTACTGTAACGCTCTCTACATGGGGCTCCCCTTGAAGAGCACCCGGAGGCTCCAACTGGTCCAGAACGCAGCAGCGCGGGTAGTGACGGGAGCAGCATGGCGCTCCCATGTAACACCGCTCCTGCGCGAGCTGCACTGGCTACCAGTGGTCTTCCGGGTGCGCTTCAAGGTGTTGGTTATCACCTTTAAAGCGCTCCATGGCATAGGGCCTAGCTATCTCCGAGACCGCCTGCTGCCATCGACGACCTCCCATCGACCCGTGCGCTCCCACAGAGAGGGCCTCCTCGGGGTGCCATCAGCCAAACAATGCAGGCTGGTGACCCCCAGGGGGAGGGCCTTCTCTGTGGGGGCTCCCACCCTCTGGAATCAGTTGCCCCCTGAGATAAGGAGAATCCATGACCTCAGTGCCTTCCGCCGTGCCCTTAAAACCTTCCTTTTCCAACAAGCCGGGCTGGCCTAATTCTTTTTAAGTGTTTTTAATTGTTTTGTTTATTGTTTTAATTAATGGGGCCAAATTTATATATATATATATTTTAACTGTATTTTAATATTTGTATTTGATGTTTTTATTTGGCTGTTCACCGCCCTGAGTCCTCAGGGAGAAGGGCGGTATACAAATTCAAAAATAAAATAAATAAATAAATAAAAATATTGATACAATTGATTGGAGTTTTGAGAAAATTTATTTTATGAGGCAGCCAAGCACCTATGCAAGTACACACTACATTACAGACAGTCCAAAAATATCCTTTGCAGTTCAAGCTCAATAGAAACTGGTTTTTCGACTGTGCAGGAGAAGCTGGCTAAAAGCAGCATTGACTGGCTATAATGCTTGTGCCGTTGGAATCTCAGCTCACCCTATATCTGCAGCATTTTACACGTCTTTAAAATGTATCTTCCATTCAAAGGTAAAATGAAGTGAAAATCTTCTGAACAGAGAGCCTAGCAATACATCTAATCATGTTAGTTTTGTATATAATATAACTTCTATGGTTTTAGAACTATTTTTGCACATAGTATAACGTTTTGTCCCCACTTCAATACAATACAGATGTAACACTGATACGCATACAACCTGCTGAATTTATATATCACAGTACAATGGGAAGGGGCACTGACTTCACTAAGATTCCATGTAAGTAAGACAGTATGACTGTCAATTTAATTATTCCCAATATTTATACCCAATGCACTTGCTTGATTTTAATGGACTGAAATTATTAAGCACTAGTATTTGCAATCATCACAGCCTTGGTGATCAGTTTTCAATACTTCTCCTTGAAAAGATTAAACAAACAAATGAAAACTGAGACTGCAATTACCCACAATCCATCTTCTAAATCTGGCACATTCAAATGAATAAGTAAACACAGCTCTATTTAATTATGCACAATGTAATCAAACCCATTTAATTCAGTGGAACGTACATCCAAATAAATTGGGATAAGGTTCCAGTCTTAAATCAGAAAATATGCATTAATAGCAACGAAGATTAATACAATCTTAGAGGCCATAAATTAGTTCTAACTAATAATACTGCTTTTTATAATAGTATCATAAAATCTGTGAATTATAACTTTTCATATTTGCAAGACATCTAATTTAAAATCCAGGGATTCATTACACTATAATGTTTCTCATACAGGACTGGTATTTTTCATTGTTTGAAAAATGTTGACAACATTCTAGAATTATAAAAGGGGAACCTCTTCCCACCTAGCTTCCAAACTGAGAGGAAGTATTCACTGATAGTTAGATAATAGATAGAACACCCTAAAGCCAAAAAGTAAAATAGATAATTTGTATTTGCTCTTGCCCAGTAAGACTCAAGATAGTTGGAAACTGCTACCCTGAATATGGTTCTTTTGTCATACCTTGAAAATAAATTCCCTATGTAAAAGTCACTTTAGTGGAGGAACAAGAAGTAGGACAGAAAACGCTTTCCCTTTTTTGTTGCCTGTCACTCTCCCTCAACCAGATTCCGCTTGGAGGAAAGAGAGGGAAGCAGGAGAGGAATGATGTTCTTTAATCCTATTGACTAGCTGACTTGCTGCCTCAATCAGGGCTGGCAAGGGTCCCCTCCAGCAAGCCCAGAGGTCATGGTAGAGGTCATGGAGAGAAGAAGCCAGGGATTTCTACTTGGAGTGGATAGGCAGGGAAGAAAGTAGACATATAGCCCCATGGCTGAATGGAGCAGGATAGTATGAGAATGGGCCAAATGGAGTTCTCCAGATACCCAACCTGCCTTAAGTTTCTCCCCATGCAAATGTTTACCCAGAGGAACTGGGCATTTTCTACTGGAAAACATTCCTTTCTTACTAGATACTTTTGATTCATCTTCAATATGTCCTACCAGCAGGCTCATACAGAGATGGAGGCTCCTGTGTGAGGACATGTCCTCAATAACAAGAGAACAGGCCATCTGTAGAGAGCCAAGGGAATCTCTTGAAGAACAAGAGGAAGAACTATTATCAAGGCAACTGTCAGATAAATGGGGCCTGAGCCCAGGTCAAGAAAGGAAGCTAAATAAATAGATGAACCCCTCCTTAGTTTACTGGAAGATAAAGGGAAGGAGAAGGAAGCATATTCAGACTTGCAAGATTATGTTACTATAGCTTTACAATAAAAATAGAAGTGACCTCTTTGGCATTGGTTTCCTAGTCTGGTCTACCTTGAAGGGATGACATCATCTCAGGTGATCCATATATTTCTTCACTGGTAATTGCCAAATAGTTATAAAAGCAAACTTGGCTAGTCTCTGGTTTTTCATATAGGAATATAAAACAGTAGAGATGTAAGAGGGTTACATTTCTTTTATGATTTCTAACAAGCTTCCTACTATGGCCTGACAAAGTGATTGCCTTTTGACCATCTTACAGGAAGAGACTGTCCTTCTACATATTAATAAAATGTCCTAATTAGATAGTATGCAAAAGAAAAGATCCCTATAGTATACTTCACTTTTGCTGCTCCACTCATTCATACTGCCTCCTAGAGTTCAACTTTAAAATCTCATATAGTCCAGAGGAAGCAAATAAGAAAAATGAAAATTCTTTTTAAAAATACATGCGGTAACAATTCTACATGTGTTCATCTAGAAAGAATTCCGGAAGACTTTCTCATGTATAAGTATGGATAGGCTGTGGATTTATTTTCAAGGCTACAATCCAGATAGAAATACTACTCATATTTACTTACCTGTATTCTTTCTTTTTGGACACCAGACGGAGCAATATATATTTCACTGCTGAGAGGGAAGGAGAAATCAGACTTGTAATTGCAGACAGAAGACAACAGGAAAAACTAAGCTTCATTTACAGACATAAGGGGATATACAATACTTGCTTCCGCTATTACATTTTGGCAACTGTGCTTAACAAATTGCCATAGGTTTGGCTAGCTCGAGAACAATCAGCATTTTTTCGTCGGGCCCTAAAAACTCATTTTTTTCAGCTAGCCGGTCTGTCCTGATTTTAGGGTTAGTTTTAAAATTTTAATATTTATTTTAATTGACAAGTTTTAAATTATGGGCCAAATTTATAAATTATTTTAACTTTATTTTTAACTGTGATGTTTGTATAGATGTTTTTTATCTGGCTGTTCACCCTGAGTCCGAAAGGAGAAGGGCGGTATAGAAATTCAAATAAATGAAAATGAAATGAAATTAATGCAATGGAGTTTCATTTATAGTCCCTGACATTTTATCTCACCAGTACAATCAATGTGATTATATAGAACAAGCTTCAAATATGGTCACTGTAAATTGTACCAGTGAAAAATATATGCAGTTATTGCATAGACACAATCAACTTAATTAAAAGCTACAGGAAGGAAGGCAAAATGGAAACAAAAAGCTTTATGGCTAATGACTGTTAAAAGGGAAAAATCAGGGGTGAAATCTACTTACCTTTCTTACTGGTTCAGAAGTGCACGTGCCGCGTGCGCACATACCTTCTGCATGTACGCACACCTTCTGCGCATGCGCAGAAGGTTAAAAAAAACATTATTTCCTGGTTAAAACCAGGAAGTAATGACATCTGGGCGGCGATCACTACCGGATCGCCGAACCACAGGGAAAAATCGCTACCAGATCGGGGTTTCCGGTCCGATCTGGGAGCATTTCAACCCTGGGAAAAATATTTCACACATCTCTATATAAAATCTGTGGGACAGGATAAAATACCCTCCTTTAAGAACTACTATTTTAATCATCCTTACTTTTAGAAGCATGAAGAACAGGGACATCTAGTGGTTAATTAGTCAGGTAAAACCAGATTTACTACAGTTGAAGGCAAAGTTAGCATTATTTTTACATCAGAAAGAAGCGGCAGAGATTCTATCTTCATGAGTCAGATCTCATTGGATCCCTAATTTGTCAAGTATTCGCAAACAGCAAAAAGCCTACAGCACAGTTATTGGCAACGTTATGAATTTAACCATTTGTAATCTGTTTGTTAATGCTAATGCTATTCTCCAAGTCACTTATGGCAATATGCTTGCTCTAACTAACCCATTGCATTTTTTTTGGCTTTAGTATGTATAACTTTTGGCTGTGATGGCAGATAACTGATGATGGAAAAATGAAAAAGTATTTTTGTTCCCTGAGAAAAAAGTGATTTTGTAATTTTCCTGCCTCCCTTAAGACAGATCATTATAAAAACAGTTTCAGCAGATATATATGAGCAACTGACACAAACAGAGCTGTAATAATACTGGACACCTTTTAAAACCCCTTATAACTAGGAAGGACAATATATTGTATTCTGAGATGTAAAGCTGCTTATGCACAAAACTATTACTTTCAATCTACTATTTGAAATTATTGAGAAATATAAACCCATGAATTTATTATGTGACTAAATTTTTTTTAACTCTGAAGTGAAACATGTAAATAGCTACATTTGCTCATCAGAAAACATCTTAAACAAAATTAAAAATATTTCTATTAGGAATACTTTGAAGAGTCGTGGTGATGCTGTGGTTAGAATGTAGTATTGCAGGCTAATTCTGCCAAATGCCAGCAGTTTGATTCTCACCAGTTCAAGGTTGACTTACCCTTCCATCCTTCTGAGGTCGGTAAAATGAGGACCCAGATTGTTGGGGGCAATTTGCTGAAACCGCTTAGAGAGGGCTGTAAAGCACTGGGAAGGAGGATATGTCTAAGTGCCATTGCTATTGCCAATACCCAAAAATCTAACAATTAAGCTGTCCTAAAAGTTTCTTTATACAAAATTCATCATTATTCCCAGTAAGGTCTTCCCTAAGTGTTGTGCTTCTACATTTTCAACCCTGGTGCTCTGGATCCAACTATTGCCATAACTCTTTGGATTCCAAGAGTGCTTGATGGAATCCTGATTGGAATCTGGGAATACAGGAACATCAGTAGCAGAAAACTCTTCCCTGCTTTTTCTGATAAATTCTAGCTCTTAACTCTCAATAGTCAGAAAGGCCATTACTCAGAGGGGATCAAAGGGACAGAGGATTTTACTATCATTTGAAGCAGAGTTTAGTACTTACTTAACAAACATTGTTTTTCTATGACTTTTCTATTTTAAAAAATCCCACAATGAGGTTAGTTGAGAGTACATGAATCAAAGATTTTGGATAAAAAGAAGTATGACAGGGTCCTGTGTTTTTACCTAAGGATTCTCTTTCGGTATGTGAATAAACATTTCCTTTATCATGAACCAATAAATCTTTCTTGTTCCTAAGATTGAGATTGAAAAAACCTTGAGATAAAAACATTAGAACAACTTCATTTGAAGAAGCAGAACTTACATTAGGAAGTTATTTTATGTAGACAGATTACATGATTTTCCTTTTATTACCACTATGTGGAGCTAACAACCTGCAAAGTAAAGTACTGACATGATTTCTTTCAAGTAGAAATGATTTTCCAGAAGTTTCCAAGACACCAGTAAAGCAGTTTCAGGTTGATAACATTTGTATACATGTATACAGATTAAACAAAATGTGTATGCAATCGTAAAGTTTATTCAGCAAGAACGGAATTTGAATTTTTAAAAGGCATTGTGGTATTATTGCTGAGATTTTTTCCCCATTTTGAGGGAGATTTCCAAACTTCCACATGTTAGGAACAAAGGAAATCTCCTATTTTATCAGGTTGAATGACTGTTCTTATCTAACTAGACAATCCATGCCCTGTTGGATCATCATTGCAGAAATATGAGAAATCTTACCTAAATAGAGAAACAGAATGACCAAGGATGAGCAAAAAAGCAGTGGGAGTGGGAGCAATTTCCAACTTCCTGCCAGCTTGCCTATTGTGTTCACTTATTTATAAAATTTACTGGGCACCCATCTTACCACTGGGTAACTCCTTCCTAGAGTTTCCTTCTTTCTTTCCTCCCTTCCTCTTTCTTCCACCTTTCTTCCCTCCCCCCTTTACTCTTCATTCCCTTCTTTCTCCTAAACTTCCTCCCTTCTTTCTTCTCTAGAATTCCTGCTGACTTTTCCATGTGAGAAGACAATAATCAGTTGCAAGTCCAAGGCCAACAGGCAGATAAGTAACTGCTGTTGAATGGCTGTTGAATGGAGCAAGGAGGTGCGTGGAGATATTGGTCAGGAAAGGTATGTGAGGGTGCACAACAGGTACCTTGCTGGTCGGGAAAGGTGTAGTGGTGGTGGATCATAAAGGGTGCATCGGGATGCGTAAGAGGTGCTGTGTGGGTCAGGGAAGGTACGGGAATGTGTGTGTCATGGGTCAGGGAGGGTGCGTAAAAGAAGCTGTGCATGTTGGAGATGACAATTGGGGTAGGGTGGATTGAGGGGCAAATGGGGAGCTTGCCTGTTCCTCCCAATTCCTTCCACTCCTCCCCTTCCCTTTCCAGTTGGAAGATAAGTATGGCTGCTGTAGGATGTAGAAGTGACTAAAGCAGCAGCCCCGAACCATTTTGGCACCAGGGACCTGTTTTGTAGGAGACAATTTTTCCATGGACCGTGGGGGGGGGGGGGATGCTTTCAGTTTCGCTTGATCATCACTGTGCAGCCTGGTTCCTAACAGACTGGTACTGGTCGGTGGCTCAGGATTGGGGACTCCAGAACTAAAGGATTGTGAGAATGGCTGGGAAACTATAACAGAACATTGAAAATGATCATGTGATTGCTATATCAACCCTGGAGCTCTAAAGCAGTCACAACCTTCCCACATTTCATTCCCTCAGGAGTCATGAGTCCTGGAATTTGGAAACTTTCTGTAAATCAGCCCATTTGAGGAAACTTGATTCAAAATTATTGCTCTATGATGCACTGTTTTGCCCAGTTAAAGATCATGAAGTTTTTGTAATACCCTGTTTTCCCGAAAATAAGACCTCCCCAGATAATAAGCCCAATCGGGCTTTTGAGCGATGCGCTAAAATAAGACCTTCCCCCAAAAGTAAGTCCTCCCCGAAAATATTTAAACGCATGTGCAGCCAGTCCCCGCCATTTCCTCTGGTTAGGATTAGGGAGACAGAACTAGAAATCAGGTAAGATGGCAAGAGGAGCCCCGTCTTGCTCCACGCCTCCCAAAATAATAAGACCTCCTTGAAAATAAGGCCAAGCGCTTATTTCAGGGTTCAAAAAAATATAAGACAGGATCTTATTTTCAGGGAAACATGGTATATAGACAGACTTATTTGTGATCTAGTAAATATTTCAGTTCATGCAGAATTTTATTTCTTTCATGATTTTGTACCAATAATGTGTGTTGTCATTGCGAACAATTCATGTGTACATTTTTTAGAAATACTAAAGAGATGTCCCTACTCAGAATTGTCTGTTTTGTGTTCTACATTCAATCAATAGATTTGTGAATTATGCTAAAACCATTTGAATTATTTAAGCATCAAAATCTTTATCATATTCCACAACATTTTTGAGTTATTAAACTGTATGTAGTTTTCTTCTACATCAGGAGATAAATAATATCTAATTAGTTTTGAGTTGCCTGAAGAATGTCATGCACCTCAATACATGTTGTGTTTTATTTTTCACAGTTATTTTTCAAAAACTGGCATGAGTTAAAACAATTTTAAAACTTCTCATATTATTTACCCATGTTTCATGCTGATTCCACCACCAGTTCCTGTAACCCATCCTAAATGATAAAACTGCCGACAAAGTTCTGGAATCAAATTCCTTGGGTGTACATTTTCCTATAGGAGAAACATAAAATATCTGATCATTTAATATATTTTTTAAACACATCTGTAGTGGTTAGTTTATTATTTGGGCTAAAAATATGCATTACAGTATTTATATATCCTGTAGAAAATCTCTGCCCCCCCAAATCACATATTGAGATGAGCCGCTATATAAATCAATAAATGATTATTGAGAGTCAACATTGTAGAGTCAACATTGACTCTACAACAGGGTGGTATCTGCCCTGTAAGGTAAATCATATTAAGAATCCAATGCCATATAGATCAACTACTAGTTTTATTATAAATCTATAATAATAGAATCTTGCAAATTTGAATGCGCCTCTCCCCTCCTCCCTTCATCTTTGGGAGAACTAGGGATAATCTTATCCAGGACATTTACTCAAATTACATTCCTGTAGCTCTTTCTGTTATCCTTCAATAGCATTTCTTTTTCCTTCTACAGATGGTGATAATGGCATGAATTATTCTAGCTAGGTCCTCTTACCCCATAGGTTTGCAACAATGCACTAACTACAGCTAGTTATAGATCTCTCTGGCTTGGTTTCTACCTGCTATTCCAGCCAAAGCCATGAATCGAAGTTTTGAGCCTGCTCTCTGATGGCTAATGCTTACCCCTCAAGGAACAACTCTACTGGCGACTGAGAACTTTAATGAATCTACAAAAGCTCATCTTATTAGGATTCAATTTCAGACTATTCTCTTATCCAAACCCTGATAGCATCTAAGGCATCAGGAAAAGACATTGACAGTATTTCCCTCAGAACTCACAGTAGCAATTTACAATTGGGTATTATCCACATATTGGTAATATGACAACCGAAACTGTGGGATGATCTCTCCCAGCAGCTTCATACAGATGCTAATGGCATTAAAAGCCACTGAGAGGTCCAATTAGACCAAGGTGCACTATGTCCTTCAGGTCTTGACAAGTTATTTAGGAGAGGTTTTGAATATACCTTCTTAAGATGTGTAACAGATGTTTCAATTTAAATCTCTCATTATGATTGGATAGCCATACGTTTTCTTAGAAAAGAACCACTTCCTTTTTCAGATAAAAAGGACAATTTAAGTTTCTCAAACTCATTCCATTTGTTTGAGTAAAGCTGTCAGCATAATCAACTTTAAAAATGGCTTTTTAATGGAGTTTTCCCTGAAATTACCACTAACATCTGCTGTTTGACATCCTTCACTTACCACATTTCAACAGATGCAAAATAACAACCCAGAACAATTAATGCAAAAGGACGTTGACAGAATGCAGCTTTGTACAAACTCTTCACCACTAATATGGATTTGGTTATAGTAACAAAACGTCCTTTGTAATTGTTCATATTACTATATATAATCTAGCCTTTATACATGTACCCTTGCAAAATATGAGACATACTTCCATAAGCTGAAAGGTTTTTCTCATTCAGTATTTTTTAAGATAAGCTGCAGCTTATGTTACATATGGAAGTAATGGCAGACATTTGTGAAAGGATTCACCAAGGATTTATAAAATTACTGTTAAGCCATAGGGCTGAAATACATTTGAGAAAAAACATTCCCAACTTTCTTTAACTGCATTTCTAAGAAAGGTTAGATATTTATTGTGTTTCCTATTAAATTGTACAAGGGCTACGAACTACGTTTTATTTTATTTGTTAAATGCAGATACATCGGAGTTGCAGTTCATCTCTTGTAGACTTTTTTCATTCAATTCTGATCAATTATTGGAAAATGTCTGGAATCATTTCTTGGCATCATTTTTCAAAAGAAGGTTGCCATTGCCACTTTCTTAGGCTGAAAGAAAGTGACTGGTCCAAGATCACTCCGCTGGTTTTGTGATTTGTGCAGAACTAGAACTCACTTCTTCCAGTTTCTAGCCTGATACCTTAATCACTACACCAAATTGGCTCACACATTCTTTCTAATCTCACACTAAATCAAGGCTGTCTTGTGTATGAAAGACAGCTACCTTTAGATAAACCTGAATTTTCTCCTAAATTGTAAAAGAATCTTGGATCAAACATGTTATCAATATATAATTCCCCAAGTTAGATTTATGTTAAGTAAAACAATACTTTCAGGAATATTTGTGCAGTACCTTTTTTTTTTTAATTCTGTTGCTTTCCATAGTCTGGCTAATATTCAAACAATTTATGGCTCTGACATATTTTATGGTCATTCCTATGTGTAAGTTTCTCTGACATAGTGCCACCAAAATTGCCAGATTTAAAATTAAGAGTAAGGTATGCGAGATGTTTTCTATTAAATTGTTTATTAATTTCTTTTTTCCCAGAATTCTTTTCTTTTCACTGGCTTGTTATAAATGGTTTTTTTTCTTGGAGATTTTTAATAACTAACTCACAAAAATTAAACTGTACAAGTGGAACTACTCTTCTGGCAGTACCAAGCAAATGTTATCCCAAACAGCAAGTAGCCAATACTTATTCTACTTTTAAAATCCATACTAGATGTTTTCTTATCGTTCAAGCTGCACTTGTGTGATAGTGAGTTGATACAAAAATCTTCCCAAAAATGTTAAGCGCAGCTGACAGTCTCTAAAATTGGCCATCTTTAATTTAGTGTTCTATGAATATTGAGCATGTGTTCTCATTGTTCTCATTTTTCCTCTACACTGGCTATTACTTTCTCATTAATGGGAAACTAATAATTTGCTAACATAGTTGGACTGACTTTCTTCAACAGTTTTCTCATTGTACAGCAAATTATAGAAAAGTCCCAATCAGGTCAATCTGATCAAGGCTTGCAATTCTATTTCTGATATAAATTGACAAATTATAGCTCAGACCCAATGGCAAACTACGTTTTGGCACAAAAAGGATGGAACTGATGGTTATATTTCCGTGATTTCCATGTCACACAATTTTAATTAAATTTATATGCCGCCCATCTCAGTCTGCAAAGCGACTCTATATATGAGGATTGTGACGAATTCTTCTTTACAAATTGATAATTCCTGCTAAGCAAGTCTTGTAAACAAGAACAATCAAATTGGGAAAGGTTTTTCTATGTTTAGTGCAAAGGGCAGACCAAGGACTCTCCACTGGAGTAATTTATAGACTTGAAAATCAGGAATAAAACAAGTTTTCCTTCTCTGGCCTGTTAAAAACCAGACATGATTAGTTTATAATGCCACAAAGTTGCCATTTGTTTTGGTTTCTTGGTTTTATTGAATAAACTTCAAACCAGAAGCTTTAAAACAAAATGGCTATGTTTACAGGTATTCCTGCCATTATTTTATAAACCAGTGTTTGTTGAATAGAGCAACATTGACTGGTTTCATACAAATGAAACAAGAGAAGCATGGATCGGTGCAGTATGATACACATATACCAGCCAAACCTAGGCACTATAAGGATTGTTGACATCCATGTTACAGAACTCCCCAACTTCCCAACAAGCATAGAGGTGAAATATAAGAGTAGGTGTCACATATAAAAAGGGTGAAAACTGGAAAAGATTGAGTGGCCATCATGTAGGAACCTAAACAATTATCAAATTTGGCATGGACATGCAGTGGGTCATAGTGAAGATGTGAAATTGATGTAGGCTAACTTGGGATTTTCTGTTGTCAACCTCTTCCCGTAGGTCCTTTTCTTTAAAAAACAAAAAAACAAACAGAAAAAAAAACCTGTGTTAAATTCATTTTAGAATTTATACTGCAGTTTGCTGCACTTTCCATCTTAACATGTGGCATCATCTGACCAATCTTATCTGGCTTGGAAACTAAACAGAGTTAGACATGATTAGTACCTTAATAGGAGACCACAAGGTTTATCTAGGCTGCAAGTTAAACTGTAAACTCAAAAAATATCCTGAAGGAACTGGCTACCAAAAAAACCTACGTTTGGTTCTTTGAAATGATTAGAGGTTGAGTCTGAGGTCATCATTTTATTTTATTTTTTATTGATTGATTATAGGAAAATAACCTTATACATAATGTCAACTACATGCTAGTTTTTGGTCAAACGAGTTGTCCATGCTTGCTTTGTTATATCTATATATGGAGTATATATGGAGTAATGGCTGATGAAAATGATGGAACTTGATGGAAATGATGGAATTTGGCTAAATTGACTTCTTCGGAGAAAAAAATAATATTTATATTTATGGCTGATTGGAAGCTGCCTATAGATTTTTTTCAAGTTTAGAAGAAAACTGCACCTATGATTTCTGGATTGATGAGTAGAAAAACTGGATAATAAAAAAAGTGTGCTTTTTTCCTTTGTAATCATAAAGAGTTAATTTTGTCAACATACTTAATTTTGGGACATATAAAATTAGAAGCTTCCCCTTTTTCTGTTCTCTCCTTTTGCACTTTTTTCTTTCTTTTTTCTCCCTTTACTCTTCATTAGTTTGTGTTATTTTTTAATGTGCTTTGTAAAACATTTAATTTTTTTTTAAAGGAAAACAGTATGACGAGATCAATCTTTGCACTTGGTGGAATACTACCGGGCTCACAATTAACATTAGAGTCCCTATGACTCTACTATATCTGCTGCATTAATCTTACCTAATAAGGTAAAGGTTCCCCTCGCACATATGTGCTAGTCGTCCAGACTCTAGGGGGTGGTGCTCATCTCCATTTCAAAGCTGAACAGCCAGTGCTGTCCGAATATGTCTCCCTGGTCATGTGCCCGGCATGACTAAACGCCAAAGGTGCACAGAACACTGTTACTTTCCCACCAAAGGTGGTCCCTATTTTTCTACTTGCATTTTTTACCTGCTTTCGAACTGCTAGGTTGGCAGAAGCTGGGACAAGTAACAGGAGCTCACCCCGTTATGCAGCATTAGGGATTCAAACCGCTGAACTGCCGACCTTTAGATCGACAAGCTCAGCATCTTTAGCCACTGAGCCACTGCACCCCTTAATCTACTACTATTTACCTAATAGTAAATCCAAAAATCGAATGTTTACATCAGAAAGGTCAACTCCACAGTCCATTCTCAGTTCATTACTGTACCCAAGCACCCATCTGGCATCTTCCTTGCCTACAGTTACTAACAGTCTGCATTAATTCTTCCTGACACATTAAATTTAAATAAACATGTCATAGGCAGAAAGTCGACACAAGCGAAGACTACTTTCCTGTTGCATTTTTGGCTGCTAACGGATGCTATTCCTACTATAAGGGACGCAGTGGCTCAGTGGCTAAGATGCTGAGCTCGTCGATCTAAAGGTCGGCAGTTCAGCGGTTCGAATCCCTAATGCTGCATAACGGGGTGAGCTCGTGTTACTTGTCCCAGCTTCTGCCAACCTAGCAGTTCAAAAGCAGGTAAAAAATGCAAGTAGAAAAATAGGGACCACCTTTGGTGGGAAGGTAACAGCGTTCCATGCGGCTTTGGCGTTTAGCCATGCCGGACACATGACCGCAGAGACGTCTTGGGAGAGCTCTGGCTCTTCGGCTTTGAAACGGAGATGAGCACCGCCCCCTAGAGTAGGGAACGACTAGCACATACGTACGAGGGGAACCTTTACTTTTATTCCTACTATAAATTAATGGAAGCTCCTTTGATGTGTCGAATTTTTACCCGTTGTCATTTTCGTCTCCTAGCGATGGTTTTTGTTAGCCACACCTTTAAACAAAAATCAAGTTTGCCAGCCACACCTTAATCAGAGGGTGCAGGAACCCTCCCGTTAGGGGAGCGATCGAATTCTAAAACTCGACCTGGCTAGCCAGAGAGCAATTGACACATGCTCGCCACCTTTGGTTTCTGCGCGCCTTCTCCCTCTCCCTCACCTCTTTTGGGTGAGAACTGAATCGGCGGGTGCCGCTGAGCGCACCCCGTTACCTTTGCTTCCTCGAAGCCGTTCCTGTACGGGCAAGCGCAGTCCCCAAAGGGCTCCGCCATAGCGCTTACAGCCACTAGAGAGTCTTCTTAGGGCCGGAGGAGCTCCTTTCGGAGAAAGACCCGAGCCCTTCCGACTCCGCCGCGGGGAGGAGCCTCCTCGCGAATCTCGAAAAGTAGCGGCGCAAAGAGCAATGGGTGGGTGGAAGGTCGTAGTTTTGGGTCACCGACCGGGAATAAAGTTGCCTTGGTCGAGCGCCCGTGAATTTGATCCGTTGCACCGTTACTAAACGAGCCGTAGCCGATTTTTTTTAAAAAAGGGCGTATATGCCCGAGATGAGTCGCACAATTGCAAACATGGCTCCAAATGCTTCTCTACAAGGATAGCTTTTTTTTCCAGCGTCCATTCCTAGCATGTCACTTTTCGTTTATTTATTTTTTTCCAGGTCGCGCTTCGGTTTGGTTAGATTGTGTGAAAACGGGCGAGGCCTTTACAACCGGGTAACGTGCTTATTAGGTAATTGAGACAGTAGGATATACACATGTAGATTCATCAAATACCTCCTTGTCCCTCCTTTCCTCGCCACCTGATCGTTTAATAGTCTATTTTACAAGTGGTTGGATCGCTTGTGTTTTCTTCCTGAACGTATCAAATGATATTTCCTTCTTTATTTCAAAATTGTTTTTAACCCCACCAAAGCATGTTAAACATCAGATTACTGGTGCCGAACTCTGCATTAAACACATGTAAATTGCGATTGCCTTTACCCGATATGTTCTGCTCGATAACCGAATGGACTTCTAAAGAAAGTTTTAGTCTGCAACAACTGACTAGATCGAACCGATCAGGCAGTTAATAATTTCCTCCCATAATTTGCTTCGATGTTTACTATTCTGCTGATATGCAGTATAGAAAGTGACAGAGATGCTATTATAGTATATTCCATTTATATGCCTTTCGTGAAGTGGCAATAAAGAAACGAGGCTGGGAAGATGTTTGTTTCTCACAAAGACACCCCGTTTTACTCTTAAAAATACTGGGAGGAAGTGAACTGTGACACACCGGTACACACACATATAAGAAAATGGGTAAAGTTGTGCCCATATTAACTTTTTTAAAAAAACTTGAAATAGAAAATATGTAGTGAAAGAAATCGGAATCTGCATTCTATTTAAGGCAAATTGCGCTTTAATAGTGCAAATTACACTTTCACAAAAATCAGAATGGCTTCTTTAATAGTACAAATCACTCATTCACAGAAGTCCACCCCCCCTCTCTTCAGCGAATGCGTGGCTGGTTTACGACTACCGAGTTCGTGCGCGAATTCAGGCAGAAAAGACACCTTGCCGTGGGGGAGGAATACTCTTTTTCAGGCAATGCGATAGACAGCCTGCCTGTCGGAAGGGGAGGGAAAGGGGGGAAAGATGGCAGCCTCCTTGTGGCTGATCCACCGCTGCAGAGGGGCGATCAATCGCTTGCTGGGCAGGAATTTAATGCCAGCGCCCTTCGGTTCCTTGTCCCAGGCGATGGGTTGCAAATTCCTACATACGACCTCGGAAACCTTGGGTGAGCACCTGACTATTCCCGGGGAAATTGCTGTCCTAGTCATTTGTTGTTAAACCGGGGGTTCGGCTGGGTGAACCGGTGAAGGGAACAAGGATGGGGCTGTGCTTCTGTAGGCGTGGTGGATTCAAGAAACTAGCAAGGAATAGGAGCGGGTGCCAAATAAGCCGGGAGGATGTGGAGCTGAATGCAAAGTTTGTATTGCTTTGCTTCCATGGTATAAAGAAGGATCTTGCAAGTGGTTCAGGCTGCTTGGATGAGCTTTAGGCTTTCTGTTAATGTAGATCCATTTCTTTTCAGTCCCTTGAACGTTTCCTTTCAGAACTAATTTTAGAATTTTGGCTTTCTGATATAACGTAGGCCAAAGGGAGAACTATTTATAATAGGGTTAAATCAAGCATCCCAAGAGCGGGCCGATTGCCTTTTGTGAAATGAATCAATATCAATAAGCATATTTTACATTCTCCTCTAGAATATGTCCTCAAAGAGTTAATCGTATAGGGTAAATATTAAATATAGAGAAGCAAAGCATTGCTGCCATATTTTGCTCCATGTTACATATTAAGGGGAAGATTTGCAAAATAGTGGGAAGAAACACTGCTAAGTTCAGGCAGAATGCTAAAGGTTAAAAAGTGTTTTGATGATGCATTATATTTATAGTACAGCCATATTCCATACTTACAGCATTCTTCATGCATATGTTAGATTTAATAAGATCACAATATTGTATATTGATTCATATTAAGAATATGTGTTCAGTATAAAAAAATATCCTGGCAAATAGATGGGGAAGAAATGGAAGTAGTGACAGATTTTATTTTTCTGGGCTCCAAAATCACTGCAGATGGGGATTGCAGCCAAGAAATTAAAAGGAAAGCTAGCTTACTAAAAAACAGAGTCATCACCCTGCCAACAAAAGTGTATATAGTAAAGGCTAAGGTTTTGCCAGTTGCAATGTATGGCTGTGAAAGTTGGACCATAGGAAAGGCTGAGCGCCAAAGAATTGAGGCCTTTGAACTATGGTGCTGGAGAAGATTCCTGCCAGTCCCTTGCACTGCAAGGTGATCAAACCAGTCAGTCCTAGAGGAGATCAACCCTGACTGCTTTTAGAAGGCCAGATTCTGAAGATGAAACTCAAATACTTTGGCCACCTAATGAGAAGGAAGGACTCACTGGAGAAGAGCCTAATGCTGGGAAAGATTGAGGGCAAAAGAAGAAGGGGACGACAGAGAATGAGGTGGCTGGATAAATTCACTGAAGCAGTAGGTGTGAGCTTAAATGGACTCCAGAGGATGGTAGAGGACAGGAAGGCCTGGAGGAACGTTGTCCATGTGGTCGCAATGGGTCACGACTTCACAACTAACAACAACAGCAACAAAATAAAAAGATAAAATGGCAGATGATTAATAGGAAGTATATCTGACTATGATGATTGAGGCTTATTTCCAGATACATTCTAAAGTGAGGATTTAATAGTCTTACATACTTGAGCCAATCTCTCTGTGCATGCAAATGTTTAATTGGTATATTAGTTTTTAATAAATTCACATACAGATTTTGTTTCAAAATGAACTGTAGGTAATCCTCAACATACAATCAATTGTTTTACAACCATTTAAAGTTGCAACAGCTTTGAAAATGACTTGCAGCCATTGTAAAACATCATCCCCCATCACTCTGGTCATATTATGGGTTTTGGCGTAGCTGACAGCTGGCTCACATTTATAACCAGTTACCAAGTGCCTTGCAATCATGTAATTGCCATTTGTAATCTCTGCCACTTTCCCTAGAAAGTCAGTGAGGAAGCTTGCAGGGAAAGTTGGAAGCAGAGGGAATGGGGAGCTACAGATTTTAATCAGTGTGAGTCTCTCATTGATGATAGCATAAGCAGTTAAGCATTAAATAAAGGATTAATGCAAATATCTAAAATATCTATCCTAATTTGGTTCCAGGGAAAAATTGTTGCTTTGCAATTATTAGTTTTTGCTCCTTAAGATTCCTGGGTATTCATTCATTCAGTGGAATGATATTGTATGTTGTGCATAAAGGCTAAAATAGGTGTGTTGAACCAAGAGCCCTGGACAGCTGGAGTCTCACAAGATCATAAACTTTTAACATTATTATATACATTAATATATAGATTATATTAATGTGTGTACACATAAACATACATGCACATTATATGTATATATTTTATATTTATATGCTGCCCAAGGCAATTCCTCTTCCCTCTTCACTCAGTGCGGCTGAGGCAAGCCAAAAGGTTAAACACCCAAAGGCTAAAGTGTCATTGAATTGCTGAATCTAGCTTGTCAATCATGCAGCATTCTTGGCAACATAGCCTTTTTCTGAAATGTTTTTTTCAGTGTACTTTTGTCTACAGTTATGGAGTTTCCTGATCTCTTTTTTTCAAGCTTTAACAAGTCTTCTCTCATGGCTATATCTGTTATGAGACTTAAGGGAAGGTGGACTATACCATTCTGATATCACTTCAAGTAAAAGATTATCTTTGAATCAAAGCCTATGCCTCAAAAATTTAAGGAACACCTTTCAAGAATAAAGTATTTACTTCAATTACAAGTTATTCAGATTGCAGTAGGCTATGAAAAATTCCATACAGGTTGATGAATGTGTTTGAGAAGGATGATCTACATGGTTGCAAAAGAAGAGAGGTTTCTTCTTCAGACCTGCTTTTTCCCTGTCAATCCATTAGGCAGAAATGGGCTCTTTGTGGTGGGCTTGCTCGGTGAGGAGGAGTGGGTTTCTGACCCTCTTCTAGCATAGAATTTCAATATTTTTGGGGGGGACGGGGACGGAGGATAGGTAAATCATTTGCAGTCTCTTATAAGAACTGAAAATAAAGCCCTTGGCAGGTAAGTCTCTGTAGATTATATCCATTCATAGTCTTATTACCCATCTAAAATGAAATCACATTTCACAATACGAACTGCAACTTTGTGTCAAACTACCTTTCTTGCTTAATCTACACCTATAATTTCTTTGCTACTTCTAACGCTACTAAATAATATCACAGGTCAGTTACAGGTAGTACTTATGATTGATTGCTTTAGTGATCATTTTAAGTTTTGAGGGCCTCTCGGGGGTACTTATGACCAGGATTCAAACTCTGACGGCCCTCCCTCCTCAGGGAAAACATGATCACACTTTGGGTGCTCAGCAATTGGCCCACATTTATGGTCATTTGCAGCATCCCACGGTTAAGTGATCACATTTTATAATGCAGAAAAGATTGCAAAATTGAGTCAGTCACATGGGTCATCCGATTTACAACCATCATGACTTACAATTTAGGAAGACCAGACTCCATTACGGTCGTAATTCAAGGACTACTAAGTTTTTCTTTATAGATTTGTATAATTTGGATTTGTTATACATTGCTTTAGCCTAATGTGGGATCAATATACAATATTACACTAAAAACTAATGTCCTACAAACTCCAAAGTCAATTAGACCATCAGCAGTGTTTTTGGAAACACCAAAGACAGACTGAGAATGTTTTGCTTTCCTTTCTCGCGTCAGATATGACATAGTTAAATGTAATTTTTGAACACTGGTGGAATAGATTTTGTTTTTCAGAATTTAGCTTTGTATTTCTCTACTCCACTTTTTAGTACATGGTACCCAATCTACCTTTTCCATTGTCAATAAGTAGCTGTTAAGGATATGATATTAGGTCAACTAAGTTAGCTTATGGGCCAACTTTCTTCACAGCCTCTAGTTACTCTTCCTTCACTTAAGATTGTCCTCATAATAGCTCCTTGTAGAATCGCTATACCATGAATTGCATGTAGCACACATGGTTCTTTCTATGAATTTGGTACTGTGAATTTGTTGGCTGTTCTCATGAAACTGAAACAATATGATGATGATACATTTTTTCTCCTTCTAGGTATCCCTGCTATTAAAATCACTATGCCTGCTTTATCACCTACAATGGAAGAAGGAAATATAGTGAAATGGTTGAAAACAGAAGGTAAGTCTGAGCTATTAAAATACTGTCTTGAACATTGAAATATTTTATCTTTTCCAGTATAATTTACTCCTGTTTCCTTTTTCTATAAAAAATAAATTATCATTATGCTGCTATTCCCTTATGACTGATATTTGTTGTAGATTTAGCATGCATAATTTTATCAGTTTTACAGAGTATTGAAGATGTCATTAATTCATATGTTTATTAAATTTGCATTGTCCCATTATAGGTTTGGTTGGATGTATGGTTTAAACAATTTATGATTATGGTATAAATGAAGGTAATTAAATTGTGTAAAAGAGAAACTTATTAATTCATTTTCTATTTATACATAAGCAGTATTCTAAGGAAAACTTGAAAAGTATTTAAGGTCGCTGATCTCATGGTGCAATTATAGTAATGGTTTATTTATAATTTTATTTATTTATAATTTAATTTATATACCGCCCTTCTCCCGAAGGACTCAGGGCGGTGTACTGCCAATTAAAAACACAAGGTACAAACAACAGTTTTAAAATAGAGAATAGAGAATAGAGAATAGAGCCTTGATAGTACAGTGGTTTAGTGCACCCTGTTATTAACACAGCTGCCTGCAATTTCTGCTGGTTCGAATCTCTCCGAGGCTCAAGGTTGACTCAGCCTTCCATCCTTTCTAAGGTAGGTGAAATGAGGACCCAGTTTGTGGGGGCAATAAGCTGACTTTGTATAAAATATACAAAAGAATGAAGGCTATTGCTTAACGCATTGTAAGCCGCCCTGAGTCTCCGGAGAAGGGCGGCATATAAATCAAATTAAAAAAAAAAAAAAAAAAAAAAAAAATAGTTAAAAGTATTAAACAATTTCAGCCCGAATTTAAAACCCAAAATTTAAAACACCCAATTTAAAATCATTTACATAGATAGCCCTACCTGGCGGAACAGCAGGGTCTTAAGGGCACAGCGAAACACATGGAGGTCGGAGATCTTGCGTATTTCCGGGGGCAGTTCGTTCCACAGGGCAGGAGCTCCCACAGAGAAGGCCCTTCTCCTGGGTGTCGCCAGCCGACATAGCTTGACCGATGGCACCCTGAGGAGTCCCTCTCTGTGGGAGCGAATTGGCCGGTGGGAGGCTATTGGTGGCAGAAGTCGGTCTCGAAGGTACCCAGGTCCTAAGCCATGGAGCACTTTAAAGGTGGTAACCAACACCTTGAATCGCACCCAGAAGACCACTGGGAGCCAGTGCAGCTCACGCAGGAGAGGTGTCACGTGGGTGCAACGAGTCGCACCCATAACCACCCGCACAGCCGCATTCTGGACCAGTTGGATCTTCCGAGTGCTCTTCAAGGGGAGCCCCATGTAGAGAGCATTACAGTAGTCCATCCGGGAGGTGACAAGGGCGTGAGTGACTGTGCGTAAGGTGTCCCGGTCCAAAAAGGGCCGCAACTGGCAGATCAGGCGAACCTGATAAAATTTGTTTGTATTATAGCAAAAGGAACAAATTGCATTTTTGAATTTACTAAATAGATAAGTACCTGATTATTTCCTTGTCCTCCTTTTCCCTTTTTTCTTCTTCAGATTTATTATAGACTCTTCTAAATGAAATGTCTGCAGAGATCTAATACTGATTTTGAAACATTTCCCAGTGGCTGTTGTTTACAATTGCCATTTCAAAGGAACATGATCTACTTACATCATTACCCTTCAATATTCTCTGTATTTTGTTTTTACATAAATATAACAGAGGAAGTAGATGTCAAAATTGTACATGTCATTTCAGTGACCTGGCTGTTAAAATTCTGAACATAATTGTGCAATATTTAAGTCTTTGACGTGGAAAATTATGAGAAATCAAATTTAGGGCTTAGGCAGGTCAGTTTGCTTTCTTTCAGTAAGACAATTAAATGACCTTTTCCTTTTCTAATAAAATCATCACTGTACACAATGTCAGTCAAATGACAGAGAATCAAACCTTTGTTAGTATAATTTTCCAGAGGAAGTACTGAATATATTAGATGTTTTGACTCCAGAACCATTTAGGAACTTATCCAGTTTAGTTCGTTTTAAATGGAAAGTGTCTTACCAACTTTTAGTTAAAGAAGAATTCTGGATCAATTAACTCATTAACACAGAAGTCAGTCAAATGACAGAGAATCAAACCTTTGTTAGTATAATTTTCCAGAGGAAGTACTGAATATATTAGATGTTTTGACTCCAGAACCATTTAGGAACTTATCCAGTTTAGTTCATTTTAAATGGAAAGTGTCTTACCAACTTTTAGTTAAATGAAGAATTCTGGATCAATTAACTCATTAACACAGAAATCAAATGGCAAATGTTATTGAATTTAGGACAAAATGCTAGCTAAGTTATTCCATTTTAAAAATAGTATTTTTTTTAATTTATTTTTTTGCTTTAATTTATATGCCGCCCTTCTCCGGAGACTCAGGGCGGCTTACAATGCATTATTAAGCAATAGCCTTCATACTTTTATATAGAAATTCATATTTAGTTCTTTCTTTTAAGTTCTGAAATTAAGTATATAAATTAAATCTAATAGGATTTTTTCTCCCTTTACGAACTTCCAAAGCAATTTCAGATTACTTCTTAAATTTGTTTTGTGTGAGTGCATTAAAAAAAGAGAAATGGGACAGTACTGTTTATTTAGAGAGATTTTTAATACTAAAATATCAGATTGCATGAAATTTCTGTTTGCAGGCTCATTGCAATTTATTACTTAGGATAATTTTGTTTATTCTTAACTACCTGGCATCCTTTATTGATACAAGGTGGTAATCCCTGTCTTAATTTTTTTTTCTTTATTCTTAGATAGTTTTGGTTTTCTTCTCTTCTTGGGAACATTGCGTTATTTCATATAGTTATTTATTTATTTATTTATTTATTTTATTTTTAAATTTATATACCGCCCTTCTCCCTGAGGACTCAGGGCGGTGTACAGCCAGAATGAAAAAAACATGGAATACAAATATTAAAAAACAATTAAAATATATATAAATTTGGCCCAAGATTAAAAATACAAACCAATTAAAACATTTAAAATTTCTTCTTAAGCCAGCCCGGCTTGCTGGAAAAAGTGAGTTTTAAGGGCACGGCGGAAGGCACTAAGGTCTTGGATTCTCCTTATCTCTGGGGGCAACTGATTCCAGAGGGTAGGTGCCCCCACAGAGAAGGCCCTCCCCCTGGGGGTCACCAGCCTACATTGATTGGCTGATGGCACCCTGAGGAGGCCCTCTCTGTGGGAGCGCACGGGACGATGGGAGGTTGTCGGTAGCAGCAGGCGGTCTCGAAGATAACTAGGCCCGATGCCATGGAGCGCTTTAAAGGTGATAACCAACACCTTGAAGCGCACCCGGAAGACCACTGGGAGCCAGTGCAGCTCGCGCAGGAGCGGTGTTACATGGGAGCGCCATGTTGCTCCCATCACTACCTGCGCTGCTGCATTCTGGACCAGTTGGAGCCTCCGGGTGCTCTTCAAGGGGAGCCCCATGTAGAGAGTGTTGCAGTAGTCAAGCCGAGAGGTGACAAGGGCATGAGTGACTGTGCACAGGGAATCCTGATCAAGAAAGGGCCGCAACTGGCAAATCAGGCGAATCTGACAAAAGGTCCCCCTGGTTACAGCTGTCAGATGTTCCTCCAAGGACAGCTGCATATCCAGGAGGACTCCCAGATTGCGAACCCTTTCTGTGGGGGCCAAAGACTCGCCCCCAATAGTCAGTGATGGAGTCAACTGACTATATCGGGATGCCGGGAGTCACAGCCACTCAGTCTTGGAAGAGTTGAGCTTGAGCCTGTTCCTCCAGATCCGCACAGCCTCCAGGCACTATATAGTTGCCCTGTTAGTACTTTTTCCTTTTAATCCTGGGTATTGCTATGAATTTCTTTCTGTAAACTTACTTTGACTTAGTCTCATTCTTCATTTCTGTTGCTGATTTGTACAATTCCCATAATTACTAATTAGCCTCCTGAGAGTTGCAGTCTTAACAGGTATGGAAAGAAATACATTGGAGAAGGGTTGATACAGATCAATTAATCTGTAATTCTTTCTATACTGAATTTTATTTGCAAGCAATTCTAATACAGCTGGTTGTACATCAGCCAATGGTCAGTATCACTTTTCCTATTTTTTACATATGGGCACAATTGATAAAGGTAAGGACGCCATATGGATTTTCACTCAGTGCCACAAGCCATATTAATTTCATCCTTAATTTACCTTATTCATATCATTTATTTTGTATTTGTACTGAAATGCACTTTCTTTATCTAAAAGCAAATTATTTAGTATCTATTCATTACAGTTTTTAACAAAACTTGTGTTTTAAGTTAAATGATTTTATTTTTAAATTACAAACTATAATTTAGTTTATAAACTTAATATAAACTATGAAAGAAAACATGAAATTTGTTGAAAAGATTGAATTTTATTTTTATTTTACAGGAGAAACAGTGAATGTAGGAGATGCCCTATGTGAAATTGAAACAGATAAAGCAGTGGTTACAATGGAATCAAGTGAAGATGGCATATTAGCTAAAATAATGGTAGGAGTAATTTAAGTTATTATAAATTATGATCTTTAGAATATATACTTAAGTTTCACTAGACTTAGATTTATTTTTCCTGATTTTAAGTATCTAATTAAAATTTCTTGACCTAGTATTCCAGATTAGGATACAATTCCCAGAATCTGAAACCACAATGATTGAGTTATTTTTATTGCAATTTATACAAATAGGAAGGATGCTAAATTGGAAGGGGAGGAGAAGTACAGAAAAAAATGCAATTGGTTGTGTGTGTGCTTGCATATAATTGGTCTTATTTTACCTTTTGTGAAACTACTGAATTATTAGTATTCACCTGAATAAATGTTTAGATCTTTCATGACATTTATTTTACTTACTTACTTAATTAATTAAATTGATATGGGTACTGGCTCACTCTCAGTGACTCCAGGCGGCTTACCAAGTAATAAATAAAATACCCAAATAAAAACCCAATAATTTTTCTTACTATCTTCTTTTCTATGACATCAAAAGTTGCTTTTTGAATATTTGCTATTTTAAAACCAATATTGGCAGAATTCAAAAAAGATACAATATTGAAATAGATTTACAGATTTCTGAAACAATGATCCAACTGAAGTCCCACAAGTCTGCTCAGATGGACTACAATCCTAGAAAGTATTTTATTTCTTCGCTTTCAAGTTATGTTTATTGAATTTTTATTTATGATCATTCATTTTAGGAGGACTTATTATTTTAAAATTGTGGATATAAGGAATTATAATAAGCATGAATCATATGGCTAGAAATCTAAACTCTGTAAACTGTGAAGAAATCAAAAAAATTATCCTAAGAAAGAGCATGTGAATAAAGCCATTTCAAATTGAAAATATTGTTCGTGGAAAATTGTCAAATCAATAAGGAAATAAAGTTTTAATGTGGACTAACATGATTGCAGTAAGCAGGCATATATTATTTAGTTAGCATATATTATTTAATCTGTGGGTATACTACCAAATCAGTACAGACTTATGGCAATTTACAAAATGACTAACAGAACGTTTAGTCTTTCCCTTCTACAATAGATTGAAAAATATTGTTTGCTATTGACTTGTTAACAATACATTTTCATTGAAGTGTAACATTTTTGAAATGTTAACTTTTTTATTAGTTTAAAACAGGGTGGATTTGATTTAAATCGAGTTGATTTAAATCACAATTTAAATCATGATTTAAATCACTAGTAAAAAGGCTTGATTTAAATCAACTCGATTTAAATCATAATTTTTAAAGACCAACTGTCATCTCTGCTACTCATATACAACCTCATGCTACATAACTAAGCTCCATTTCATGCTGAATAAACTAAATTATTTATGTATCTTAAATAGAAAACTATCTTACGATAGATTTTTACCCCAAAAGTTTTTTATTAAAATAAATTTGATAAAAATAAAAAAAAATCCGATTTAAATTTTAAAAAATCTGATTTTTTTGATTTTTTTTAAAAAATCATTGATTTTTATCCACCCTGGTTTAAAATATACATAAAATATATTTTGGTAAAACAGTTTATTTTTCATATGACTCTGTATAGGCTTGTTTTGGTTTCAGAAAATGATTGCTAGCTGAATCTGACAAATACCTGCTTTTGAAATCATGTGATTATACAATGTTGCCTAACACCATGCTTTGGTTTGAGAGAAACATGTTGCGCATTACATAACTCTTAGGTTGAGTAAATATCTTTTTTGCAATGCCAATATGATGAGTAGTTGTAAAAATAGTAGGGACTCAAATATTTGTAGATTAAAAATACTGCCAATGAAGGAGATATGACAGAAAATATCACTAGCTAGTACAAAGTCTTAATTGTACACACTATTATATGCATGTTAAAATTCGATTATAGCAATATCATACTGTAAAGTTACTGTATACAAATTCAGATCACTTCACTGTTTGTGGTATGAAACCTCCAGTTGAAACTTTCTGCTTCAATATGCTATGCAAATGAGTATCAAAGATAATCTTGATACATGAATGGATTGTAAAATACCTTCCTGGGCAGTTAAGAAGAAATCAAGCAAGAAAATGCCTGTCTGGAGTTTAACATAATAGGGCTGCATCTAAGATAATGGTACCTATCTTTCACAACGTAGCTTCATCACAATTAGTTTTAGACCTTTTTCTTGAAAGGTCTTTTATTCTACTTTTTTGTAATTTCATTGAAACAATAATATGTTAATGACTTTTAGAATGGGCAAGTGGTTATTATTTTTCTCAAAATCAAGGAAAAATTGATATATTTAGTTTTAGCTATCTCATCTGTTCTATCTTTCAGTTTAGTTACAGATAGACAAATGTAAACATTTCTTACTATATTTATGAATTCTTTCAATCACTAACAGTATTTGAAAAATGAGATGGTAATGAGAGGAAGTGTAATTGGACAGGGGAGAAAAAGGAGAAGAAGGAAGTCATGCAAGTGCCAACAAGGACTAAATTTACCAGGCAGACATTTACACGTTCCAGAGGTCTGCAGCTAGTTGTAATTCCTGCTCCTTAGCTGTCAATTTTCTGTTTAATAGCAAATATAAGGCTCCCCCAAACCTTAATCACATACAGTTCCCCGAAGATGGGCTCCAGCATGAGTCCAAAAGCTCAGAAGACAAAAATCTCTGGTCCCAATGACCAACCCAGATTGGATCCTGTTAGTATCTTAGTTTAATAGTATGTTTGCAGACTGGGATTGATTTAATTTTTAAAAGTGGTTGTTCACTAAATGATGCAAAAACATGGTAATTTCATAAGTCTTCAGCATTCTGTTTTCTATTCCATTTCAGAAGGAAGAAGGAAGTAAAAATGTGCGCTTGGGTGCACTAATTGGTTTGCTAGTAGAAGAAGGACAAGACTGGAAGCAAGTTGATATACCAAGTGATGCACCCTCTGAGCCTGTGACATCATCAGCATCAACAGCCTCTTTCCCAACTCTCCCATTAGCTCCTAAAATAGAAGACCACCATGGAAAAGGACAGTAAGTCTCTGGGTACCTCATCAACTGATGTATTTCAGTACATATTTCTACTGAGTCTTCTGTAGAATTTTGTATTCGTGTGAGAAACTAGATTGCTCCTGATGCATAAAAATCCATATCTTAATATCCTATTCTAAAAGTTGCAGAATAATCAGGAAATAGTCAAAGTTTATATCTTAGCCTAACCTCTCACAGCAATTTGTACTTTGTATTCTAATAATAGAGTTTATGCGTATGCACCAAGACAAATTCCTTGTGTGTCCAAACACACTTGGCCAATAAAGAATTCTATTCTATTCTATAATAGAATTTATGGAAACCTCAAAAATTCTAATTTCAGTCCATTTATTCTTAGTGATACTAGCAGCGCTATAGTAGTAACTACAGCTCTGAAAATTACACTTCTCTGTGCATTATCCATGGTATAGAAATAGTAAATGAAATAAGTGGAAATACAAGCCTTTACATCAGTACATTTTTGGTGGAAAACTATTTATTTACAGTGTTTGTAGAACACTGACTCCAAGAAACTAACCGCCGAAACGACTGCTATATCAATAATCAATTTGATGTATCCATACAAATCCATACAATCCCCAAAACAACAATAAAATATTCCAGCAGCACAGATCTAACCCCTAGTGTGTCAGTTTTATTGTTGTGTGTTAGATATCAAAGGCCTCAAAATGTTCAGTCATGACTGCCATACAAAATTCAGCAAGCGGTAGCATCATTTTCATCTCCAAGGCACGATGTTCCATATCAGGGGCATAGATGCAATAAATCTTTTCCTATATAATTTACTATTGATGTATTGGTTGTCTTAACATTTCAGTGAATGGCAATATAAGAATGGTATTTTTTAAAAAACTAAATAGACCAGGCTGTGGACAAGGTAAATTAAAACATGGCTAATATGATGACTCCAGATAGTTTTTAAAAAAGTACCTAATATTTTATCCTACACACTTCTGATCCACATTGCTTGATTCTTTCTTAATTTTAACATATAGGATGTCTCTAATATATCCCAATTTAATATTTTTCCATTTAGTTAAAAATGTTAATAGGTTTCAGCTTTTGGCTAAAGTAGTATCTTTTTTTTAAGTTGCCAGAGAACATTATAGTTTATTAAAGGGTGAAATGGATAAAGTTTTTTATCATTTGTAAGTAATTCCTTTTGAAAATGTAAAGGAGGAAACAATAATTGGAGCAAATTGTTACCAGTTCAAGAATCATTACTTTAAAAGCAAATATAACATACTTACAATAAAGCATCATTTTCTTTGAAGATGTGTTAAACTGTCTTAGCATCCTGATAATTATCATGCTGACTAGAGCTAATGGATGTGTTGTATACTAACACATCTGGAAAGTACCAGATTTTGAGGGGGGGGAGGGTTAGTTTGTGTCAGCAAAGTGTTGTTAAATATGTTTCTTGTTGGCTACTGTTTCTCTAGATAAATTATTTTTACTTTTTAGAGGTTATTGTGGAAGACTTTAGTATCACTTTAATAATCAGAATTGTTTCGTCATTTAAATTTAAAAAAAAAATATGGTATATATATATATAATAAATGCTGTGTTACTTTTTTGTATGTACCCTTTTAATACAGTTGTACCTTTGTTTTTTAGGTTTCGCTTAAGTCCTGCTGCCCGTAATATTTTGGAAACACATGGACTTGATGCAAGTCATTGCACACCCTCGGGACCTCGAGGAATTTTCACAAAAGAGTATGTGAAATGTGAACTTTTTCTTTATATATCATATTCTATAAAATTTATTCCTTCTAATTTTTGTAAGACTCAACTATACCAGTTGATATCTTACTTTCCTTGCAAATGGAACTGTGTATTAGTTGTAATAAGGTCAAAAACAGAAAGGAATATGGGGGTGAAGGAATTAGTTTTTCAGTTGAAACTATGAAGACAGGGATATAGAAGCGCCATGACAGTATTTTAAGTTACACACTGAGTAAAATCTTATGGTGAATCACATGGGTACAGAAATAATAGAATCTAGATGGAAAAGAAAGGGGAAGAAAGAGAAAGGGAGAACCAGTGTTTTTCAAACTTGACATCTTTAAGATGCAAGAGTAAGACTTAAACAGTTTACAGAGTTGAGCAACTACTGTACCATGCCAAAATTAAGTTTAACCAGTGGTGGGTTCCTATGGGTTCGCCCCAGTTCGGGTGAACCAGTAGTAGCGGCGGTGGGAGGTTCCGCCCACCCACTCGGACATCATCAAATATGCTCTGCACATGTGCAGAAGTTTCTGCGCAAGTGAAGCGAGTGTGTGTGCGCGAGTGAACCGGTAGCAAAGGTAAGTGAAACCCACCACTGAGTTTAACAGAGGTTTGGCAGAATTCAGAGAACAGAAGAAAAAGATCATCAAAGAGATGGATGTTCTTTGTGGACTGTTCAAGTCCACAAATCAAGTGGACTGTTGCAATGTATTTGGAAGAGCAAGAGTTATTACCAGGGACAAGCAGGCATCTTCCAATACAGTCACCAAAGGTCAGGTCTGAATCAGTGACATCAGACTAAAGTTATACAGAATAAAGAAATTACGCAAACATTTGAAGCAGCTGATTTTTGTTGGAAAATGGAAATTTCAAGATTGAACCATATAGACTTCTCTTTCGCAAGGACCAAAAGTTTTTCTTCCATCCAGCTCCTCAATGGCTGCCACAATTGTGAAAATGCTATGCTTTGAAAGGTGTTGTTAAATCAGTTCAGTTTCTGATTCTATTTATAGAATGGTGGGGCCATTTACACAACCAAGTGATCCTACTAGGATTGCGTTGCTCCTACTTGCACTGAAATTAATTGAAAGATACTTTGGAATGATGGAGCTTGTATGGAGCTGTGTATCATACAGACTGCTTGGTAATAAAAGGTTTTAGATCTTAAGCAAGAATCCTTATCCAGCATTTTCTAAATCAGTTATAGTAGTTGAGATTGCTATGCTTAGATTTATGAGTGATTGTTTCATAACTGTGGGCTTTTTCTTTCTATTAATAAATGAACTGCCTTTCGTAACAGAGCACTTAAATATTGCTAACTTCTCAGAGATAATGGGAAGCCATCCACTAAGACAGCGCCAATACTGAAATGGCATAATAGATCTTTGTATTAAAAATGAATAAACACAACCTCTATTTTGTTATTGTGACCCGATTTAGACAGAAGAGTAAACTGAATACATAATACCCCACATGTAACAATAATTATGAGGAATCTTAGTAATTGTAAAAAAGTAAATGTAATTTATAATATATAATTAATTCATGGCAGATGGAAAACTTCTAAAGATTACTAAGATGCCTACAGTAATTAATTTTCCCTAGTAGCTATGGACATTTAACACAGGTTTTTGTACAAGGACAAAAAATAATGTTTTTCACCCTTAGACATGTCTTTAACTACTCATCCATATAATGAGTTAAGATAAGAGCAAGTCATATTTTCATTATATGTTACCTGATGAAGGAGGTATCATATAGCAGATAATTCTTACTACCTACCCTCAATTGTTTATTATAGCCAATATGCTAATTAAAATAAAACAATAAGCAATGGACTATTTGATGTTGTAGATTCCCCCCCACGAGTCTGAGAACTGCAGGTGGCAGCAAAACACAGTTTTCAGTAAAATTTACAGTAAAGGGCACACTACAGGGAATGAAGCTAAATTTCTTGTGCTGAATGTCACAAATTACAATTTTTCATAAAAGTTACATTTTATACAGAGCACATTATTTCAACGAATCTGTGATATTGGATTTTATACATTCTGGTGTTTTATTTTGGGAGAGAGATCTCTGTTGTAAAATGGTGTTTTAAAAAGCCTCCTAGAAGCAAAATTGGTAAATAGGTTTGCATTTATTTTGTTCATCATCGTGAACCTTATCTACTCCACTGATAATGGCATGTCCTGAGAATGTAGAAGACTGTGTTTTGTATTTTTCAGAATTGGCAAAATGAATTGAGGAATTACTGATGGTGAAATTCATACTTAATTGAAGTCATTAGCAAAATCCTCATTGATTTTAATAGTGCAGTTGTGTTACAGTAATTTATAACTAAAGTCCTAGATATCACAAATAGATTCATTCATAATAGATATATTGACTATGTGCTATCAAATCAATGTTAACTCTTAGTGACTACGTGGAGCTTTTCCTAGATTATCTATCACCAACCTGGTCCTCCAAGTCTTTCACTCTTCACCACTGTAATTGAATCCATTTACCTTGCAGTTAATTGTCCTTTTTCTCTCCACCTTTCCCATCATAATAAATTTCTCAGAGGAGCCACATCTTTGTATAATGTCTCCAAAGTTTGTTTTGAACCTGTAATTTATGTTAAAGAGAGAACTCTGGATTGATTCTTTCTATGATCCATTTTTTGTTTTCCTTGGCTATCCATGATATTCTGAGGAACCAATTTTCAAAATCACGAACATTCCTTCTAGCCTCCTCCTTCAAAGCCCAACTCTCAGTTCCATAGTCAAAGGAGAAAGTATTGTCTACACAATTCTGGTATTTGTAGGTATCTTGACATTTCCTAATGTCCCACCAAATGCCAATCTGATGTGTATTTCTTGACTGCTGGTTCCTTACCATTGAAAGTTAATCCTATAAGGCAGGAACTACCCAGTAATTAAATTTATTTATTTATATTTCATATTTCTAAATATCTTTTTGATTAGTTCTAAGAGTTGTCATTAGCTTGATCCTCTTTATATTTAATCCTTTCCCCGTTTTCCCTATGATCCTTGACTTTCATTACTAAAGCTTATAAATAATTTGTATTTTCTGCTGACAGTGTAGTATCATGAAATAGCACAAGTTCTTCCTCCAATTTAAAACCATACTCCTCTCCCTCCAATCTAGCCATCCTAAATATATATTCTGCAAATAGTTTGAATAAATAAGAAAAGAACATACAACCTTATCTTACTCTTTTTGCTGATCTGGAGCCAGACTTTTTTTTCATATTCTGTCCAGATTGGAACTTCCTGATCTATCTATTTATCTATATCTATATCTATATCTATATCTATATCTACATCTATATCTATATCTATATCTATATCTATCTATCTATCTATCTATCTATCTATCTATCTATCTATCTATCTATCTATTTATATATATATACAGTGTGTGTGTGTGTGTGTGTGTGTGTGTATGTGTGTGTATAGAAGGCATGTGGGTAATATTTAGTAATTTAAAGATTTCTATAAGTAATGCATTACTTTTTAAAACTCTGTAAGTATATTTTTAACTCTGTTTTCATATTGTTGAACATATTAATTATTCTGCAGTAGCATGAAAAAAATTGTGTTTTGCAGATTAAAAATTAGGATTTCAAATCTGTATAAATTAAAACAAATAATGAAGTTGATGGTATAAACTTTCTACTAGATACTTTAAATTGCTCATTATTTCTGATTATCTCTGCACATAATAGTAATTGCTTTTTCAGTTAAGAAAATTGTTTTCCATAAAATGTTACTGCTTTATTAAATAAGCAATTAAAATAGCAATTGTTCCATAATATGGATGTTCTTATAATCCCTTTGAATTCTTTTTCTTTTCTTTCTTTTCTTTTATTAAATTTATATACCGCCCTACTCCCGAAGGACTCAGGGCGGCGAACAGCCAAAAAATAAAACACATAGATTACAAAATTTAAAAGAACAATATAAAACCACATTAAATAAATTTTGCCCGGAACAAATTAAAACCCCAATACTTAAAACAGATTTAAAATTTACAATTAAAAAATTTAAAAGGGAGGAGTTAGGCCAGGCCAGCCTGTTGAAATAAGAAAGTCTTGAGGGTGCGGCAGAAGGTGCATAGATCCGGGATCCTCTGTATCTCCAGGGGGAGTGCATTCCAAATAGTAGGTGCTATTTTTATATATAGTTCATCAGGCACATGTACTTCCATTACCAGTGATGTCGAAGTATAGTGTAATTTTAAAAAGTTTTATTTATCATATTTTTGTTAAACATATTTCAAAACAGTGCATATAGTTAGACATGGCAAAATAGTGGAGTTGTTTATCACTGTTTTGGAGCCAGTGTGAAGGGTTGCTGGACTGAGAGAGCTCAGCTCAAGTCTACCCTCAGCAGTGGAATCTTAAAAGATGATTTCACACCAATTACTGTTTCTCAGCAAATTTCAGGGTTACTTTGAGAATCAAATAGGACGGCCTGGTAGATATACAGTGTTCCTAGATAATCAGAAATAACAAGCAGTTTAAAGTATTTAGTAGAAAGGGGTGAAATGCTCCTGGTTCGGACTGGATTGCCCGATCTGGTAGCGATGGCCATGGGTAGTTCAGAGAACTGGTAGCAAAAATCCTGCCCCCTATGCCCAGCTGAACCGCACAATCAACAGAGGCTTTTTTTTTAATTTTTAAAAGCATTTTTTCCTCTTCAGCCGAAGAGGTTGTAGAAAAAATGCTTCTAAAAGTAAAAAAAAAAAAAAAAAAAAAAAAAAGTTTGCCCCCCCCCATCAAGCCACGCCCACAGAACCGGTAGTAACAAATTTTACATTTCACCACTGGTTTATACCATCAACTTCATTATTTGTTTTAATTTATTTTTAATTTAAGTTCCTAGAGGCAAGGCAAGATAAAGTTCTGACAAATAAACAAACATCATTAGAGCAGACGAAAGATCCTACCATCTTGAGAACTGTTCCTAGCTGTACTTAATTCCTCTTTGCCTGGAGGATGTACCACTGTGAGTTATATTATCAGTGGCCATTGATGTCCCATTTAATTGGCTTTTCCAAAGAGGCATATTCTCCACAAAACTTAATTTTGTGGAGAATAAACTTTAGTTTAATAAGCCATCAAAGTTAGCGGTCATCACCATACAATATCTGTGGATGAATTTCTTCTGCATATTTCATCCATAGTCACAAGTCAAATTAAGAATTAATTAAGAAAACAATGTGATTTTTAAATTATTATTACCACAGTTAAGAAGACAGAATCCAAATTCAGGAAGAGGGGAGATTTTTCTCTCTCCTGCTTAACCAGCATTAATCATTGTTAGATTATTGTTAGATTCTGATGTTTGCTTAAAGCGTACAGTAGCTGATAAGGCATTCCACTTCAGAGGGGGATGGGAGAACCAGATTTCTGAAGAAATCAGCAAAGCATCTACTATGGGTTAAGCTTGTTCTAAAAAGAAGCTGTCAGAAATTGCCTTTATTGTTTCCCAATGTGCTTAAATAAATTGGAGTAATGGTTTGAAAAGATATAATCCATTAGATCAAAGAGAGGGAAAAGAAATGAGGACACATATCTTGGCAGACTAGATGATGTAAATGAATGAACCCCTCAACAAAGAAAATCCCATTCCTGCATAGAGCAGCTTTCTGTTTTCTATACAGTTGTGTTGAAAATGCAAGACAGCGAATGCAGATGAATAAATTATGCTAATCTCCAAAGTGAAACAAAAATTAAACTGACTGGAAAAAATATTCCTCATCTCTTTTCTTTCCTTCTTTGTTACCAGAAATGCTGTTGTAAATTGAGATTTTGCTTAGTGGGTTCCACATTTGAAGCGTTTGTAGAAGAATTGATTATTATGTCTGAGTATTAGTCTGATCTCTTCGTTTTCCTCCTCATGATCAGCTGAGTGGCAGAAGATTACAGTACTGTCAGTGCCACCTTTCCCCAAATTATTTATGGCACTGGTTGCACTTAAACCAAATACTTAGGAAGAATTTGGTTCACTTCCTCAAAATTTAAGAGCTTGACCTGTGTCTATTACCAAAGTCTGAATTTGGAAAGAAGTGGGAAGCATATAATAGCTCCCTTTTTTAGTAGTTTTAGGAATTTCACCAACTTCATCCCACACATTTTTGTGGCCGAAGTATAGAGTTCAGTCAGAATATAGCTAGGAGGCACCTTGGAGGTTTTCTAGTCCAACCCCCTGCTCAAGCTGGAGACCCTATACCAGTGATGGCTAATGTTTTTTCCCTCAGGTGCCAAAAGCGTGTGCGTGCGTGCAATAGCACATGCGTGCATGCGAACACCCATAATGCACTGCCCCTCCCGCATGCCCCGCCCCCTGCACATGCAGCCCCCCACGTTCTCCTCCCCCGCACATGCTCATGTGACCCCGTGCTCCCCTCCCCCCACGCATGCGCACACAACACCCCCTTTTGGCCTCACATCCCATGACAGCGCTGGGGAGGAAAAAAAGCCTCACCTCCCAAAACAGGGCTGGGAGTGGGGAAAAGCCTCACTTCCCAAAACAGGGCTGGGAGCAGGATCTCCAGAGATTTGGGAAGGCATGGGCAGCAGAAAGTGAGGAGAAAGGTAGCGCCCCCCCCGCGCATCCGCACACATCCCCTGCTTGCAAGGCAGAGACCCAAAAATCAGCTGGCTGGGGGGAAAGTGTGCATGCATACGCAGTGGAGCTGAGCTGGGCAACGGCTCGCGTGCCCACAGAGAGGGCTCCGCGTGCCACCTGTGGCACGCATGCCATAGGTTTCCCATTATGGCCCTATACCATTTCAGATAGGTGGCTGTCCGGTCTTTCTTTTCTCCAGTGAGGAATCCCCTACAACTTCTGTACTTCCTTCCAGCATTCTTGCCTTATTTTGTGGCAATACAGACTTCCAAATGCATCAATCAAATTATTGAATATCTAGTTCTAGAAACTGCTAATAAATACAAAGTTACCCTCATTATACCTTAGTGCAGAGTTCCCCAACCTTTCTGACTTTGTGAACTGATGGGAGGGGAAGAGTGGATGGTTCCACGCAAGCAACCAACAAGTGCATGCAACTCCATTTGCTTGAGCAGCAGGCAGGCACGCACACTGCTCATACAAATGAAGCACGTATACATGAGCTCACCCTCTGCTCACACAAGTGGGGATGCACGTGCTTGCCTGTTACTTCCACGGCCCAGATCCAAATGGCTTATGGCCAAGTAGTGGGCCGCAGCCTGGGGGTTGGGGACTCCTGCCTTCGTGTATAATATATGTATCCAGTTTATGAGTTTCATTCAGCCTAAAAAGGTTACTTTTAATGGGATAATTTAAAGTGTAGTTTATTTTTGAAAAGATTTCCTTAGAATCTAAGCACAACAAATGTAGTCTGTGTCTGGTCCATTCTTCCAATATTCAAAAATTCATCAATAATTGGCCATTACCTTTCTAAATATTACCAAGACCAAATGGCTGTGAGTGTTTCAGCTATCCAGATCTGGCAATATTTCATCATCGACCTTGGATGTGGTTGCACTTACCCTTCAAGGTTGGTGTGCAATCTGGAAATCTTCCTGGATTAGCAACTTCTCTTAAAGAGTTGCACTTTTTTCTAGATTGGGGCTGGATTGGTGGGCTTTAGGTAGTCTCTCATGCCCTAGTCCCCTCATAGCTTGATTACTGCCACACACTCAACATGGAGCTGCCCTTGAAACTTCAACTGGTACATAGTGCAGCAGTTGCAAGCAGTGATGTGCATTTCTTAGTGTGCCATGTAACATCTCTGCTTCACAAGTTGTACTGTTTGCCAGTTTGTTTCTGGGTGTGATGGTTACCTGTAAAAGCCTTCATGGCATAAGACCTGGCTTCTTCTTGAACTGCCTGTCTCCCATAGTATCTATCATAGTATCTGCCTAGCCAACTTGATCTTCAAGCATTGGCACAATTCAGGTTTGCTCAATTAAACAACACCATTTCTCCAGAACCTCAGAAACATGCCTTCTCTGTAGCAATGCCTTTCTCTCTAGAACAAAGAGGAACAAAGTTCCCTTCAAGATCCAGATGGCCCACGCTCTGCTGCTACCGTGTTTCCCTGAAAATAAGACCCTGTCTTATATTTTTTGAACCCCGAAATAAGGGCTTGGTTTTATTTTCGGGGAGATCTCATATTTTGGGGACACATGGAGCAAGACAGGGCTCCTCTTCCTCTCCCCTGGTGAGAAAGAATGAGACTCTTGCTTTGTTCCATCCAGTCTGTCATTCTTGCCATCTTTTATTGAGTTACTGTAATTTCTTTGTCATAACCTCCTCAGAATCATTGGGAGTTGAGCTGCATACATGTTTAATATATAATAATCAATGGTCAATAAACAACAATAATAAAGTATTCATTTTTATGAATAAATAATACAATAATATAAATGTAATATAACTATTTATTAAACTTGTATGCTATCTGACTACCAATGACTTTCAATAATATAATTTATTGTATAATATATCTAGGTGCTCGTCTGTCAACCAGGAGACTGTAAGTTATAGTTCCATTTTAGGCATGAGAGCCTGCTGGGTGGCCTTGGGCAGTCATTCTGTCTCGACTCAATCCACCTCACAATGTTGTTGTTGGGTGTTGGGAGTCAAATAAGAATATTAAGTATGTTGAGTTATATATAAAAATAATAAAGGTGGATTATAAATAAATATTGTAAACTTGAAATGCACAGGAAATTACTCTTCTTTTCAAAATATAGTACGATGAAATGTCACTGCAATCCTAATAGCTATGTTCTATTTTCAATTTTATCTTCCTAGACAGCACCATAAACCCAATTCTAATTTCAGACATGGTAAAGTCTGCAGTCTGCGACTGTGTACTGTGTTGACATGGGAGAGGATTTAAGAATAGTCCTGACAGGGAAATTTTGGCATTTCATATAGTGAAATAGTATGTATTGTCCAGTATTTTTCAAACTTGGCAAATTTACAATGCATGAACTTCAACTTTCAGAATTCTGCAGCCAGCATACTATCTCTGAAATTCTGTGAGCTGAAGTCTACATATCTTAAAGTTGCCAAGTTTGAAAAACACTACTGTAGTCCAAATGGTTTGGTTTACAACTTAAATCTATTGTCCTATAAATGAATGCCTAATAATGAGACCTATAAATTGCTTGGTAAATAATCTCCAGTAACAGGACTGATTTTGGAGTGGATTTTTGTTGTGCTTTGTTATTGGTCCTGTCGTTCAGGCGCTAAGTCATGTCTGACTGTTTACGACCCCATGGACCAGAGCACACCAGGCCTTTGTGCTTTGTAGAGGTTGTTTTATAGATTTATTTGCACTTCATTAGATTTGAAGTGTGTCTTAAACCTTTCCACTTGTGTCTTTGAATTGACAGGGATGCCCTCAAGCTTTTAGAGCAGAAGCAGAAGCCTGTGGAAGCAAAACCCATGGTTTCTTCGCTTCCCCTACACCAAGCTGGAATGCCTTTGTCTGCACCATCAGCAAGCGTGCCCATTAGTGCTTCACGTCCTCCAGTTATCCCTGTGTCTGTTCCTGGCCGGCCAGCTTCTATGGTATTAACTTTCTCAGATTTATAGCTACGCTAAGATCACTGCATCACATTATGTAAAAATAAATGATAGAATTATACCAGGAGGGTTTTAGAATTCAATTTAGAGTTTTATTTATTTATGCAACTTAAGGACACACCGATCTGTTATGATTCTGGGTGGACTTCAGTGGGAATTGTAATGAATATTTATACATGCCTTGTAGTTTATATGCCTATGTAGAATGTTCATTTTGATTTAAGAAAGCTATAATTGGCATCATAGTTATTTAGAAAACATTATACATTAAAACCCAGTTTTTCCACCACAAAACGTTATGATTTAAAGGATGTCCTTTATTGTCATGATCTATTCCATGGAAATCATCTTTCTTCCTTTAATTTAATATGTAAAATGTGTTTTTATTGCAAGAGTCCGTTCACTGAAATCCCTGCTAGCGACACAAGAAGAGTTATTGCTAAGAAACTAACAGAATCAAAGACCACGGTACCTCATGCATATGCATCGGCTGATTGTGACCTTGGTGCTATACTAAATCTAAGGCAAGAGTTGGCAAAAGGTAAAACTCTTTCCTATTTTTTAAAACCAAGTATTAAAATTCTGATCTGTCTACTCAGCTATGCAGCATTTACTGCAGGGCGTCTCGAGCTTTTCTGAAAAGAATCAAAATGCCTGTCAAAATTCTGCCTTTGATCTTATATGCAGATGAGTATTTTGTTTGCATGTGTGACATCTCTTGCAATCCAACATTTAGCATGGATAGTTGTTAATTGGTTTTGATGACAACTGTCCCGCTGTTATTGTCGCAGAGGATTTCTACTTAATTTATTATTTTTTGCTTAAGAGTTAAGCAATTATACACCTACCCAAAAAAGAATCTGCAAATTCCACTATAAACCTATTCACTTGAATGGTTTTACATTTTGAATGAAGCATTTGAAGGTTACCGCTTAATTAGCAGCCTTAGGAGGTGCAGAGGGCAAATTCTTTCATTAGTATTCTAAACAGGTAGGATTATTTAAATGATGATGTTTTTCCACTTCAGCCAGCCCTGGTGAGCTTTATGTTGTTTTTTTGAATACTTTTTACACAGTAACGCTGCAACTGATGGAGGTGAGGGTATGTGGGGAAGATAGAATTCCAGCTTTTAGTTTTGCCAACAAGCAATTTCTGTTGTTGCGTATTGCTTTGCATAGAGTTTTGAATATGTGTGCCATATTTTTTCCTTAATCCTGGTAAGCTATACTCATTACAGCAATTTGGAAGAAAGATACCAAAATTCAGGGTTAATTGTTGGTTATATTTTTCTAGAATTTAGATTTTTCCTTAAACATATATGGAAAAGTTCATACATAATGAACTTATACAGTATCTTATAGAACAGACACTGTTCTCAGTTCAATTATTGGTTTGGAGGAATTTTAACTGGTTTCAAAATATTATTGATTTAAATTTAGAACCAGAGAAACCACAGACTATCCACTGTTTTCCAAACAGTTAACTCTGCTTCTTTCCACATCATATTCTTTGCCTAAGTATGATAGGTCAGCATAAAAAAAGGTGATAATCATTCATTAAGATATACTGCAAGTATTGTCATGTATATTTATTTTTAAAGATATCTATTTTTCTTTATATGATATGGTATCGTGTTCTAAAATAAAATTTTCCCTCAGTTTCAAAAGTATTTTACCATGCTGATGTGACATTTAAAAGGGAGAGTTTGTTTAAACCTACTTTCTTATATTGGACAAATCAACAACAAAAGCAGAATAAAAACGGTATTAGCAATATAATAATGCAAAAGAAAAATAGAAAGCTAAGTGATTAAGTTATAAAGAGAACATTCAGAATGCTTGCTATATTGCTCAAAAATTTCCTTGCCTCTTTCAAAGATTGACAGCCAACAATCTACATCTGCATTTCACAGATATAATTCTTTTATCCAGCCCCTATGCCCCAAATATATATAGTACATCTTGAAACCTTGATAATGTCCAAGCACTGGGGAAAAGCCAGGACAAACATATGCCTCTTTAATGCATAGCTGTCATCCAAAGTCAAATTCACAACAGAAATTGGTTTAAATCCAAAATGTGACAGTAATGGGATAGTCCAAACCCTACTAGTTAATATTCCAACTCATGAGTTTCAACTTAGCCAGGCAGTTGCTCTGTTATTTATTATTCTCTGAGGTCTGAATAATATTTTTATTGTTGAAATGACCTCATTTAAGATCACAGGGAATTGAATATTGTAGTATTTAAAGCAACCTTCCACTGGTTTCAGTGGAAAGGAAATTAATCTCATTTGATGAAATGAACTGTGGCTCACAAAAGTGCTTTTTAATAACATTTCTTAGTTGTACTGCCAGAATCCTTCTTACAGGTTGCATTGGTAACTAGTAAATTCGTAGGGTCAAGTTGGAGTCAGGTGGGACTGAAATCAAATCAAATAATATCAGTTTCATCAATTTCCTATTAAGAGAAAGGCTGTTGCCTTAGGAGCCATGATTGATTCTTCCATAATTTCCATCCATTATGGAATTTCCAGAAGTAGCAATAACATCTGGACCTGATAGACTGTATAACAAATGCTTGCGCTGAATAAAATGCCAAGAAGCACTCCACAGATTTATTTTTTCATTCTGCAAAAGTTGTTTAAAGGCCCAGTTAAATCTAAAATAATAGTACTATCAAAGGCCCAGTTTACCCAAAAGATAGATTTGCCTGCATTTTCAAAATTGGGAAAAATCCCAAAATATAATATTTTAGTGATTATTGAGGCTAGGCTGTTTCGTAGGATTTCACTATGGTCAAATAATAATTTTTTTGCTGAGAAAAGGTGAATATGTAAGTTCTTGATTTCATCTAGTGATCAAAGCTTGGATAACTGTCTAGCGATAAGCATGAAAGTGAACTTAAAACCACTTTCTATATCTGTCTATAAAGCAAAACATATTATCTGCATGTGGTAGAATACAATTCTCCAATTCTTTCATAGTTTCACTTTTTAGTTTTTCAAACAGTAACAAGCAAAAGGGAAAAAAGAAAAAAATCTGAACAAACTAGGCATATCAACTGTTTATCAAGTAATGATATATGAAACTTTTCAATTTAAGTATCATTAATTGAGTGTCAGTTCCATTTGATTGGTGTGCCTTATCTGTTTGTTGCATATAGTTTGGATCATGTGCTTGACTGGGTGATAGATCACGGTGCCTTCCGCCGTGCCCTTAAAACCCTCTTTTTTCAGCAAGCCGGGTTGGCTTAACTTTTTTTCTTAATTTTTAAATGTTTTAAATGGGTTTGTTATTGTTCTTAAATTACGGGGCCAAATTTATATATATTCTTTTAATACTATTTTAATGTTTGTAATTTATGTTTTTATTCGGCTGTACACCGCCCTGAGTCTTCAGGGAGAAGGGTGGTATATAAATTGGATATAAAATAAAATAAAATAAATAAAATATAAAGATCCATTGATCTGTTAAAGGGACTGTTAATGTTCAAAGTCACTAAAAAGTTTATTGGTCATGAGAGACCTTCAATCACCAACCAACTCCTGGGTTCAAAACTTATGCAGACTACAAATACAACCAGGCAATTCCTCTTCTGAATTTTTCACCAAAGAAGGCTTGATGGGACATGGGGTCAAATATCTGCAAAACAACCCTGATCAATATATTGGCATTGATCTCCCAAAGCCCAGAGAATCCAACCAACAAGATGTATAGTTTTAATTCAATCAACAATTTCTGGTTTTTAAAACAGAAATAACATTCACCCAGTTTTTCTTGTAAAGATACTGATTTGTTTGAACCTAGCCATTACACTGAGCACCAAAGAATTGAGGCCTTTGAACTATGGTGCTGAAGAAGACTCCTGTGAGTCCCTTGGACTGCAAGGCGATCAAACCGGTCAGTCCTAGAGGAGATCAACCCTGACTGCTCTTTAGAAGACCAGATTCTGAAGATGAAACTCAAATACTTTGGCCACCTAATGAGAAGGAAGGACTCACTGGAGAAGAGCCTAATGACGGGAACGATTGAGGGCAAAAGAAGAAGGGGACGGCAGAGAATGAGGTGGCTGGATGGAGTCACTGAAGCAGTCAGTGTGAGCTTAAATGGACTCCAGAGGATGGTAGAGGACAGGAAGGCCTGGAGGAACGTTGTCTATGTGGTTGCGATGGGTCGGGACACGACTTGGCAACTAACAACAAGCCATTAAACTGAATTGTTGACTTTTGTACATTCAGATACTAACCACCTGTATTTGTGGTTGCAGCATCATTTTAAGATGGTAAAAGTTTCTATAGTGAAGAAGTATGTTAACAATAAAACAATATCACATTCTGTAAAATGATGGTGTAATATAGAAAAAGGAATCAGTGACTGATCTCTATTCAGCTAAAGAAAACAAACTTATGTCTCAAAATGTAGAACTACCACGAATCAGTGTGCATCATCAAGCTAACTATTAACCAAGAAGAAATGGTTTTATGATAGTTAAATCTTTTAGATTTTGCAGCTTGCGGTAAAGTTCCTTTCTACTCTCTGTTACTGTTAACCGGATTTTAAGGATTTGTGGATGGCTTTATGTCATTTAAATAGCAGTAGCCCCAAGGGCATCACAGACTGAGATGTCACCTACTTATGACTGAACAGATATAAAACAATCATTTTGATTCTTCCACTTCATGCCTGACAGGATTTATAGTGCCTCCTTTGGAGCTTATTTTCAGACGTAAGAATAGATTTGGAAATAATGGAAGATTGATACATGAACGTTACAAATTATAAAATGTTATAATGCATATTTTTCATTCACTGATTACTTTCTTGCTTTGTTTCTCTTCTTAAAATTATGAATTATAACAATAATTTATGAATGAGTGTATGAATCATATCCTAATGTTACTAAAAATAACAACTTCAGCTTCATTATGCAGATCTGCACACAATATAGTTATATTAATTTCTGTTCAATTAGGTCTAATTATTATAAAGTTTCAATATTATGTGCTCACAAAATTATGTTTGCACATCAGCTATGTTTCAGTACATAACATTCAAAGGGATTTTATGTTCTATTTTGGTAGTATTCTTTGCTTCCATTATGTTTAATTTCATTTATATGCTGTCATGCTCTGGGTGGTTTACAAAGAGTAAGAGTGGGTATTTAAAATATTAAAAACAATAAAAAGAAGAAGTATCAGATTGTTATATTTTTTAAAAAAATCACACAACACACACACATGTATGTATGCATATAGATTTTTATTTCATTTTTATTTCATCCTACAGTAATGATATTCCTCAAAAAAAAAAAAGTGAGTTTAAGCCAGGGTTGCTTGCATGAAAATAGATGTTAAGATTGATTCTTGGAGGCTTGACATGTTATTAACCATGGCTTGAAGAAACATTATTTGAAATGAAATAGATAATCTATAAATTCCACAAAAATGTACATCGACATGAATATGATTTTGCATTTAATGTGGGAGATTGGATCCCCCTGCCTTGGATAGTCTACTAATTCAAAGTTTTACTTTATGTGATTTAATTCTGTAATGAAATTTTCTACAGTATGCTTGGACAATCTCACAGAGATTACTTGGTCCTCGCATGGGAAAATACCAGATATCAAGTAAAGTGGAAAGTTAAAAAAACCTATTGAAGCAGGTAATAACAGGCTCTTTGCATTGTTCATAGGTGTAGATATAAAGAGGCTGGCCTTGTTAGAGGGAAGATAATTACAAAGCAATGAACAAATAAGCATGGCTCAGTGGCTAAGACGCTGAGCTTGTCAATCGAAAAGTCAGCAGTTCAGCAGTTGGAATCCCTAGTGCCGCGTAACAGGTTGAGCTGCCGTTACTTGTCCCAGCTTCTGCCAACCTAGCAGTTCAAAAGCACGTAAAAAATGCAAGTAGAAAAATAGGGATCACCTTTGGTGGGAAGGTAACAGCGCCTTTAGTGTTTAGTCATGCCGGCCACATGACCACGGAGACGTCTTCGGACAGTCTTCGGCTTTGAAACGGAGATAAGCACTGCCCCCTAGAGTCAGGAACGACTAGCAAATATGTGCGAGGGAAACTTTTACCTTTAAGCCCATATAAAGGTACAGATTTACAAAAGCTATCACCTCCCTAACTGAGATGAAAATAAAAGGAGGAGGAGGGGGGATATATTCAGATTTGCAAAACTCTGTTACTAGAGTCATTCTGATAAAAGTAATTTTAGGCCTTTGTAGTGTCTGTTTCCTGATCCAGTCTACCTTGTAGGGCTCATGAAATCACGATGAGTGGGACTCAGCCCCAAAGGAAACTTGTGTGGGGGCACAAATACCTTTTGAATTTCAAATTTGTGGTACTGTGAAAATGCTGCTGTGAAGATAAATAATTTTAATTTTTTAAACATATGATTTTCCATGTCTAGAATTCTAGTTTTCCTATTTAATTATTCCTTATAATTTATTTTTCTTTCACACAGATGATGTTAAAGTATCTATAAATGACTTTATTATCAAGGCAACTGCAGTGACCTTGAAAGTAAGTAAATCAGTCCTTCAAAATATACACACCTGATTCCTGCCACCTTAACTATTTCTTATATCTGTATTTTTCTGGGATTGTGTTCCAGACCAGGAAAAGATGTTTCTTAAAGATGCTGTAACAGATACAGTGAATGCCAAGCCAAATACAAAGCACCTTTAAACAACTCTTGCCTTGGAGAAAAATTGAACAAAATATGTTACGCAAATACATTTATAAGGCTTTTCTTTTTTGTGCATTTACCATTACATTACAAGATGATTTTCAACAATATTTTATAAAATATAATGCGATTTGAGATTATTGTTGTAATTCCTCTTATTAAATATTATCGATTATGGACACTGATATTGGTGATCTCTGGCACTGTATTATCTTTTCTACAATATCCTTCAAGTAACAGCAAGTTTAAGTTAAATAGATAATTCATTTTATTGTTTTCCAACTATTGTACTGTATAATATCTACCTATAAAGATTTATATCCTTTGGTTCAATGAATTTGTTTCTACTGATAAGGGATTATGGTCCCCAGAGAAAGAAACAAATATTTCTTCCAAAATTTCATTTTAATATTAAATTAGTTAATATTAATTAGTTAATATTCTAGGATTTCCAAGCCATTTTGTTGTTGTTAGCTGCAAAGTCGTGTCTGACCCATCGCAACCCCATGGACAACTTTCCTCCAGGCCTTCCTGCCCTCTACCATCCTCCGGAGATCATTTAAGCTCATGCCTACTGCTTCAGTGATTCCATCCAGACATCTCATTCTCTGTCGTCCCCTTCTTCTTTTGCCCTCAATTGTTCCCAACATTAGGCTCTTCTTTGAGTCCTTCTCATTAAGTGGCCAAAGTATTTCAGTTTCTTCTTCAGGATCTGGCCTTCTAAAGAGCAATTAGGGTTGATCTCCTCTAGGACTGACCGGTTTGATCACCTTGCAGTCCAAGGGACTCTTAAGGAGTCTTCTTCAGCACCATAGTTCAAATGCCTCAATTCTTTGGTGCTCAGCCTTCCTTATGGTCCAACTTTCACAACCATACATTGCAACTGGGAAAACCGTAGCTGTGACTATACACTTTTTTGTTGGCAGGGTGATGTCTCTGCTTTTTAGTATGCTGTCTAACTTTGCCATAGCTTTCCTCCCTAGGAGCAAGCGTCTTTTAATTTCTTGGCTGTAGTGTACTCCCCATGTGCAGTGATCTTGGAGCCCAGGAAAATAAAATCTGTCACTACCTTCATTTCTTCCCCATCTATTTGCCAGGCTTTGAGAGGTCCGGGAGCCATGCTCTTAGATCCAAGCCATTACATCTATATTAGTATTTAGTGTATATATTTGTTTGATATTCACTTGTATCTAAGTTCACTTCAAGATGCAATGTGTTTAGTTGGCGTTTATGGAGAAAATAGGCTAAATCCTTAAAAGGATTTGTTTCCATAAGTATAATAAAAAAAAACTTAATACTGACTTTCCACTAATTCCCATTTTTTCTAACCCATCATTGATATTGATTTTTATAGTTTATTTTAGAATTTCCTAGTTCATAAGGATCTTTCAGTAGTGTACCATTTATGTTGAATTTGATCTTTTATGTGGATAGTAGAAAATACTATTTATAACTAAGATACAATATGTAATCATAAGATAAGATACAATGTTTCAAGTTTTCAATTAGTAGTGTGGGGGTTTGCTTGCTTTTTCCACAGCTGCTCATAGACTGTGAAAATCAATTCTGAATATTGTGGGAGACTTCTATGCAGCATACATTATGTGGTGTGAAAAATTGCAACCGAAAAGAGAAATTGGCAGTGGCAGTTTGTCAGTGCATACATTGGTGTGATTAAGGCCTGTGTGGCTCTCATGTAATCAGTGTAGGCTAACGCTTATTAGGAGAATTCTACAAATTGAATTGAAGAGTCAGATCTGCTTGTTTTTAAAATTAGCTGCTTATTTCACTATTCCAGTGAAAGCTCAGAATATTAAAGGGGAAAACCTTTAAAAAACCCAAACTGAATTTTAAAATGTTAAGAGTTGACTTCTGAAATTAAGTTTTCAAATTAAACAGGTCTAATTGGTTCGCCTTTCAATATGGTTATGTGACTTCCCCACACACACATGCCTTTTAACTTTTAAAAAATATTTAGCTCTTTTCTCTTCTCCTTCTGATTTAAATGGGAACAGAAATTCTATAAACCTTCTGTTATGTTTTTGGGCAGAATGTCACAGTTCTTTACTAGCAAGGAACAAAATGAGAGTTGCCCTCCAACAAGTTTGAATTCTGTTAATAATGTAACCCAGAAACTGCATAAGCCCATCTATCGTGTGGTTGCCTACAGCTGTAATTGCCTGTGACCATAATTTGCATTCATCTTTTGTGACAAAATTGATATACACTAATAAGATAAGTCTATTTTTAGAGTCATTTGGCCTTTTTCTTGCTATTATTAACTTGATCTTGCTTAAGGCAAATCATTTCCCATATGTTATTGCTTCTATCACCACAATTCTAAAAGGCTTTTTAAAACTTCATAATTGGTTTCAATGCTATTTTTTCACATCTGTGTCTCTCTCTGTTTCTGTTTCTTCCAGCAAATGCCAGATGTGAACGTGACCTGGAATGGAGAAGGCCCCCAGCAGCTGCAATCAATAGACATTTCTATAGTAACGGCAACTGACCAAGGTTTTATTACACCTATCATAAAGGATGCTGCATCCAAGGGAATTCAAGAAATTGCTGCTTCTGCAGAGGTGTGTCTTCAAATATCCAGGCCTCTTTTAGACCAAAAATTGAATTATATGGTTTCTAAGAAAACATCCGCTGTTCCTTTGATTATGTCTTTTTGGCTGGCTTTAAAATAGAGAACAAGATTGATTTACAAAGATCACAAATCTTGAATAGAAGGCAATAACCTCTGTATACTGTTGTGGCACAGTAACCTATCAATAACTCATTTATGATTCAAGAGGCATTGATCTAGTGCATGTTAGTACATGGATATTAGAGACCATTAATAGCTCAATCATCCCTAAACCATCATCTCTCTCCCTATTTGTTATCTCTGCCATCCATTTTAATATTTTTATTTTAGTTTTAACTAAACATCCTATATTGTCAGATATTAGCATAATAAGTTCATTACCATTGTCTTTAAAATTAATAAGGTTAATTTTCTCAATATAGATATGAATATTCCTTTTAATATTGTGTGAGAGGTTTTTGGAGATTTTCCTAAAACTTATAATCAAGGAATATAACCTAGGAAAATGTCTATGGAGATTCTCAATCATCCAGGTTAAGGTTGTCCCAAAGGTGCTTTTTCAAGAGGCAACTGGACTTTCTTGTTTTTCTTTGAAGACATTTCGCTTCTCATCCAAGAAACTTCTTCAGCTCTGACAGGATGTTGGGGAATGGAATCAGAGCTGAAGAAGCTACTTGGATGAGAAGTGAAACATCTTCAAAGAAAAACAAGAAAGTCCAGTTGCCTTTTGAAAAAGCACCTTTGGGACAACCTAGGAACACTGGGCTTTGCATTTTCAAAATACCTATTGGGTTCTTGCTAGGCTGAAGAGCATTTGTAGTCTTATGAAATTAAAAATTACAGTGGATACTTTTTGGAAGCATATTTTGTGGAATTTGGCAAAATGTCTGTAAACTTGCCGATTTCACAAAAGACCTTAGAAGATTTAATATTGAAAAATGGATCAGTCATAATAATTTCCTCCTTTTGAAATGAAAAATTGTGGCGTTGCATCTTTATACCTCTAATTTCATGAGGCAAAGGTGATGAGACTGTTCCATTAATTCACATATACAGCTTCTGTATTTTGGACAAAATATTTCAGAAATGAAAAGTTGTTTTATCGTGTGATTGATTGATTGAGTCCTTTTACTTTAATTGATATTTAAAAACAATTACAAAGTGCATAATGTTTTGTTCTCTCTGTCTATTGTGGCACTAAATTGATTTTGGAACAGATCAGTAAAAGAGCATTTGGATAAAATTGTAAAATCACAATAATGCCTACATCACAAACATGCGGATCAGTGTTTCTTAAAGTGTGGCCCTAGGATCCCTGGGGGTCTCCTTAGACCCATCCAGAGATCCACAAATTCAAAATTATTTGCCAGCCTATGTTGAAAACTACTACAATATTAAAATTCCATCAAACAATAGTAAGAAGTGGTACTGCAATTAATGTAATAAAATTTTTAACATTGATGAATGTATCTTATACAAACAAAAGTTCTTAGCAGCCATATTTTTCTAAAGTGGGAAATGGTCCTGAGAGAAAAAAGTTCAAGAAACACTTATCTAGATAATTTTTAATTGCCATTTATTTGAATCTTTAAAATATCTCCTATAACTATTCTATTTTTAAGCATTCAGAAGGCAAGTTCTATTGTTTAATTCTGAAGCATCTAAATATGGTGTATAAAAATATAACACATCATGAGTTTTATGAGTTTTATTGCCTCCTGGGAGAAATGAATTAACACTGAATTATTCTCACCTGTCTGTTCTGAATCCTGCAGCATGGCTTACATTTTCGATGACATTTGCTATGATTTCTGTTGACATTTGGTGGGATTTCCTGTTAATATAAAAATGTTAATTTATAGTTATAGCAAAGTAATTGCTTTTGAATTTTTGGATTCTGTAAACAAGACAATGATGGATTTTGGATAACCACATATGCTCTCCATAAGGCAACATATGTGGAAGAGCCTTGGTGGCGCAGCAGACTAAAGCACTGTTAAGTAACACCAGCTGCCTGCAATTACTGCAAGTTCAAATCTCACCAGGCTCAAGGTTGACTCAGCCTTCCATCCTTTCGGGGTAGGTAAAATGAGGACCCGGTTTGTGGGGGCAATAAGCTGACTTTGTATGAAAAAGAACACCACTGGGGGGGGAGCCCTACTAAGCAGGTAGATACAAAAGTATGAAAGCTATTGCTTAACGCATTGTAAGCCACCCTGAGTCTCCGGAAAAGGGCAGCATATAAATCGAACCAATAAATAAATAATATATGACTTCTTCTAACTGCCTCTCATAGATTGTAGCAACTGTCTGAATCTATCAGAATTTTCTCATAAAATTAGCAAGCCAATCAAATGTGCATAAAAGCATGTACTTTGTTGAAAGTCATGATAACTTAAAATAATTTATATTTGGATCTTGCTTCCTTAGGCTTTAGCAAAGAAAGCAAGAGATGGGAAGTTACTTCCAGAAGAATACCAAGGAGGATCTTTGAGGTAATTTAAATACATTTCGGAACAGAATGGCGGGGGCAGGGTGGAGATGTTTGAGATAGTCTTTGTAAATCTCTTACATCTGTGTTTTCCACCTCCATTATAAGGTCCGTGAACAGAACAATGAATGGGGGTTACTTATTTATAAATAAGTACTGCTATATTCACTTCTGTTTTTCCTGCTGTATTTTGAGACTGCTGTCGAGTTGTTTCTTGAATTTAATTCTGCAGCCTTTCAGTGGATAATCAGCCACTTTAATAATGCTCTATCTAGGTGTATTACGAAATCATAATATCTGCTATTTTATAAAATTTGGAATCTGTTACGGTATTTGGATTATTAGGATTGTTACATTCATGAAAATGATTGACTCATAGTAAGCAAGCAAGTCAAAACACTTTTAAGGCTGAGCCTAAAAAGAGGCCAAAAGACTTGGCATTTTCATTTATCAATCCCGTGAATCTGAAATAACACTATGTAGAAATTAGTATAACTTGGAGGAATGACATTTATGCTAGATCACTGAATTGGAAACCGGTTAGCTTCAAACTGGAGATAGTTTGAGTAAATTTAATGAATTTAATTAACCCTTAATTCTTCAGGGCCCTTATACAGCACTTATAGTTGAAGTGGTAAAGGGAAATACATTTCTACAGATCTAATCTTGCAAGAATGGAAAACTGCATCCAGCCCATACTTTCGTTACCTCTCATGCTTGGTAGGTTTGTTGAGAATGGGATCTTAAGGAGAGCAGACATTTTCCCCACCCCCACCCCGTTTGCCCTTCAACGGTTATTTTCTTGAATAAGATAGAAGCTGCAAGCTTTCAAGTGACCAGGAATAACAGGAAGAACTGCTTAGAGGTACAAGGAAAGTAACAAAACGAGAAACTCCTCTTTTGTCAGCATCAACCACATCTTACCTTTCCTAAGAGATAAATTGTGTTGGACTGTTGCTAAAATGAAACAAGGTGTATGTGGCAGTTTTCCTCCCTTTAGAAAGGAAGGCAGCCCTTTCTAATGGCATCTGATTTCCTTTCCAAACTGACTCAAAATCAGAAATTAGTGTGAGTGTAGTGTTAAGAAGAAAAACGTTCCTCTAAAGGAGATCTTCTGTACATATGGACTTTTTGGGGAATGGAATGCTGTTTTGTTTCATATCTTCATATTCTCTAAATCTTGATGGCAAGAATACTGCATATTTGGAAAAATGTCCAAAAAAAAAAAAAAAAGTAACAGCATTTTTATTAGAGTTGCCATGTACAATTTACAGAAGAGAAGATGGACCTTACCTGGCAAGGGGAAGATCATAAAACAGATTTGCAGAATGCTTTCATAAAAACAATGAAACGTATTTCATTGGTTCACTATATTTTAGTGCCAATACCATTTTATCAGATTCCCTAGTATTGATTCTGTTGCAATGGAACAAGCAAGGCTGCTTCCAGACACCTTGAAATCCTCCTGATAGATATTGTATTTTTCGGAGTATAAGACGCACCTTTTTACCCCCCAAAAGGAGGTGAAAATTTAGGTGCGTCTTATACACCAAATGTAGCCTTGCCCACCCACTGGCCCCCACCCTTTGGCCTCTGCCTCACAGCAGTTACCTCCTTGCAAGAAAGCAGCAAGAAAAAATAGCCCCTTTCAGCTTCAGCATAGGTTAATTAGCACAAGTTGATTAGATCAGCTTCCCGATTCTCAGCTGTTTTGTGCAGGACTCTGCTGCTGCAAAGAGTGCTGGAGCAGATTTTTTTTCCCTAGCTATGCTGAAAAAGCGAAACTGAAAGTAAAGCAGGCTCTGCTGTAACGTGACAAAATGAAGCAGGGAGAGATTTCTTTTTATTTTTGCTCACCAAAAAAGGTAGGTGCAAACAATGGGAAATTTAGGGCAAAAGAGGAAAGTTCAAGATTTTAAAACACAAAAGAAAAAAAGCTCTATTTAACTAGGCAATTGTAATAATTGAGATACTATTAATTGTATATTGTGTTGAAAGCAGAAATGGTTAAGTTGTGGTTTGGAGGAATATATGGGGGAAATTATTTGGTTTATTATTATTGGTAAATATAATTAATTGATTTGTAAGAAATTTGATTGCATGGAAATAATTGGAATATTCATATTCATATTGATTAATATACAAAAAAGATAGTTATAACTAATTGATTTATATAAAAATGTTGAATTTGTATTAAACAATTGTAATATTAAATAATTAACCAATGTGAGGATGGATATAAAAATAGATGACAATGGGAAGGGGTATAATATAGAATAGAAGGGAAAAATTGAATTTGATTAAGATTAGAGATGAGAATGAAGGGTAATATTGGTTTTTTTTAAAAAAAATAGATGAGGAATAAATATGGCAAAAAGGAAATATAGAAATTGTAAATTTAATTGAAATGACTAAACACTGTTTAAATTTCTGAACTAGTCAGATACTCTGTTCAAAGAAAATGCATTGTATGTTTGTATGTGTGTTTGTCTAAAAAATAAAAAAAAAACTTTTTTAAAAAAGAACAACCAAAAAAGGTAGGTGTGTCTTATACTCCGGTGCGTCTTATACTCCAAAAAATACAGTATTTTTCCTTACCTCATTAGACACAGGTATTGTAAAACCACAGTGCAACATTGTATCCTTGTAAACAAAAGAATCCTTTTTGCTCAAGCTGCAAAGAGACAGTATAAAACAGTATTAAACTCCCATGCCAGAGTTTAAATCAGATGCATTCAAAATAACTTAGTTTTCAGTGAGTTCAAGATCATATCCAATATTGGTGAGCTGTATACTATCTGTGCATTTCAAAACCTTTAAAGGATTGTGTGGGAGATGATTGCTTGATTTGCATTCTGGTGTTAGTACTAGTGGGTTATTTTTTCAAGTGAATATTTTGTGTTGCGTCATTTAATCAGTACTTCCCAGTCTACTAGATGGAAGCATGTTTAGAATTCATGCATAGTTAACTTCAAAACATCTATTTCCTAGAAGATATGCTACTGAGTGTTTGCCATTATCCCTTCATTATCCCTTCCTATCACCTTGGCTTATTTAAGCTGCAGTCACCATTTTGTTCTCTGAGAAAGACTGTGTTTTTATGTGGCCCTGGGATATTGTTGAAAAAAATAGGTTGTTTTCTTTTTATGTCTGGCCATTTGCCATGTTTTCATTAAAATAATCTCTAAAAATCAGCAGAGCACCTGTGGCCCATTGATGTTCATGGGTCCCAGATTGAGCAGCCAAACAATAGGCGTGAATGGGTAAGCCTTTGCCAATAAAAGTTTGACACTTAACACCTTTAACCTGTTTCCACATCAGCCAAAATGTATAAGATCTATCATATTATCTATCACCATTCTGTTTAGGTACTCACATTTATTTCTACTTAAGCCTTCTATGTTTAGTTCCAAAATATGGATCCGGTGTTCAATATATTTTTTCAGTGAGTCCTTAAAGGACAGCTGTAATCTAATTGCTGCTTCCATAGTTTTGGACCATGAGGGATGCAATATCCAGTTCGGTCACTGTGTGTATAGACCTTTAGCTGCTCCGTTAAGACAGAATGTTGTCTAGGACATAACATTGTGGAGGTAGTCTACACTTCATATCCCTGGGATCCTGATCTGCGAGATCCCTGATCTCATCGCAGCCACACCAGAAACAGTTAGATGGTTAGCTTCCTTTGATATCTATCCCATTGCAATTCTATGGCCCCATATTATGGTGATCATCTTATGGTTTTATCTTAATTTAATATTTTATCTCCTATAGAATGTGAATATTGTTCACATTCTCTTCCTCTCCCTCTCCCTCCGTCCCTGTCTCTCTCTCTCTCTGTGCTGATGCTTTATTTAAACTAAAATCATTGTATTCAATGATTGCATGGCTTCTGTAGATGCCATACATTAAATAAATAAAACAGCTAATGACTCAATAACCATATTTCGTCACATGGAATTTTGAACCAGTTCTTACCCCCAAGTACCCCTACTCTCATGTTGATGAAGAGTGAGACTACTTGACTGTTCTGTTCAAAACCAAATTCAAAATCCAGACTTAATCATCACAACGTATTTATTTCTACCTATCTATACTAAACGGTTTCTGAATTATTTTTCCAAAGTGTCTTATTTTTCTATTTCTTGTCCTTTTTCCAACAAAAGCATCTCAGATCTTGGAATGTTCGGTATCAACAGTTTCATTGGTCTCGTAATGCCTCCTCAAGCCTGCATCTTAGCGGTGGGAGGATCTCGGACAGAACTCACTGTTGTGGAGGATGAAGATGGGAATGAGAAGCTTCGACAACACCAGCTCCTAACGATAACGCTGTCAAGTGATGGTCGGGTGATAAATGATGAACTAGCTTCTAAATTTTTAGACACACTCAAGGCAAACTTGGAGAATCCAATGCGTCTTGCTATGTGTTAAAAGATCAAGATTTCATCCTGTGTTTGACAAAATATTTAAACTGAATTCCAGAAGAAGATAAAAGTCAACTAGGCACAGAAGTTAGGAAAGTATGTATAGTGTGACATGGACAACTTAAACTGCTTATTTATTTAAATAAACTTTAAAGGATGTTTAATGATTTCTATCTCTTGACTTTTATATGTTGAAGTACTATTGTGCATGTTACATCTACAAAACTGGTTCAGAGTAATGTTAGAGTTTATTCTAATATAAATGGATGTTGCCTGTATACCATATAGAACTCTTGGATAAGATTGAATAGATGTATAAAAATACTAAAAGGAAAGAAGACTATCTTTCCTTCGAGCTAAACTTTTATCTACGCTGCATACAAACCGTCTTTTAAGTCTAACCAGACTGAGATGGCAAAATGTAATTGATCTGAGTCAACAGTGTTGCTGTTTAATTTAGCAGTTAAACAGTTCTATTCTAGCAGTTAGAATAGGATTCAGCTATAAAAATCTGACTATATGAAGAATTCTCTGCATACAATAAATACAATGACTAATAGTGATAAATAGTTGAGAAGAAAATGCAAGGTGCCAAAATTCAATTACCTAACAATATTAATCATTAGACTTAAAGTACATTCTACATTCTATTCCTGTTAAACATGTTTTCTACCTATGGTTCTTGGTAATATATATTGTTGTGAGTTTTGAAAACAATGGTTTCAGAATAAAATCTGAACTTAGATATTTGCAGTGGAACTGGTGGTATTGGATTTTTCTCATAGCAGTGCTTCCAGCCATAACCTTGGGACATCATATAAAGAAAGTTTGCCCAAATTTCATGGATCCATTCTTCTTCTATATACAGTAGGCTATAACTTTCAGGCTAACTGGATTGCTGCTGCTTGTATGTAAATCTCAATGTATTTGTATACTTTCAAGTGCAAAAGAGTTCCAATTAGTTCCAATTACCAATAGTTCCAATTACCCTTGCATATATGTGCTAGTCGTTCCCGACTCTAGGGGGCGGTGCTCATCTCCATTTCAAAGCCGAAGAGCCATTGCTGTCCGAAAACGTCTCCATGGTCATGTGCCCGGCATGACTAAATGCGAAAGGCGCATGGAACACTGTTACAGGTGAAACTCGAAAAATTAGAATATCGTGCAAAAGTTCATTTATTTCAGTAATGCAACTTAAAAGGTGAAACTAATATATGAGATAGACTCATTACATGCAAAGTGAGATAGTTCAAGCCTTGATTTGTCATAATTTTGATGATTATGGCTTACAGCTCATGAAAACCCCAAATTCACAATCTCAGAAAATTAGAATATTACATGAAATCAATAAAACAAGGATTGTACATAGAACAATATCGGATCTCTGAAAAGTATAAGCATGCATATGTACTCAGTACTTGATTTGGGCCCCTTTTGCATCAATTACTGCCTCAATGCAGCGTGGCATGGATGCTATCAGCCTGTGGCACTGCTGAGGTGTTATGGAAGACCAGGATGCTTCAATAGCGGCCTTCAGCTCTTCTGCATTGTTCGGTCTCATGTCTCTCATCTTTCTCTTGGCAATGCCCCATAGATTCTCTATGGGGTTCAGGTCAGGCGAGTTTGCTGGCCAATCAAGCATAGTAATCCCATGGTCATTGAACCAGGTTTTGGTACTTTTGGCAGTGTGGGCAGGTGCCAAGTCCTGCTGGACAATGAAGTCAGCATCCCCATAAAGCTCGTCTGTGGAAGGAAGCATGAAGTGCTCCAAAATCTCGTGGTAGACGGCTGTGTTGACCCTGGACTTAATGAAGCAAAGTGGAACACCAGCAGATTACAAGGCTCCCCAAATCAACATAGACTGTGGAAACTTCACACTGGACTTCAAGCATCTTGCCTCTCCATTCTCCCTTTAGACTCTGGGTCCTTGGTTTCCAAATGAGATGCAAAAGTTGCTCTCATCAGAAAAGGGGACTTTGGATCATTGAACAACAGACCAGTTCTTTTTTTCTTTAGCCCTGGTAAAACGCTTCTGACATTGTTTGTTGTTCAGGAGCGGCTTCACGAAGAATATGATATTTGAAGCCCATGTCCAGGATCCGTCTGTGTGTAGTCGCTCTTGATGCACTGACTCCAGTCTCTGTCCACTCCTTGTGAAAGTCCCCAACACTTTTGAATGGCCTTTTCCTGACAACCCTCTCCAGGCTGCGGTCATCCCTGCTGCTTGTGCATCTTTTTCTTCCACACTTTTCCTTTCCACATAACTTTCTATTAATGTGCTTTGATACAGCACTTTGGGAACATCCAACTTCTTTTGCAATTACCTTTTGAGGCTTTCTCTCCTTATGGAGGGTGTCAATGATGGTTTTCTGCACAACTGTCACAGCAGTCTTTCCCATGATTGTGATTCCTATTGAACCAGACTGAGAGACCATTTAAAGGCTCAGGAACCCTTTGCAGGTGTTATGGCTTATTTAGCTGATTAGAGTGGGACACTTTGAGCCTAGAATATCGAACCTTTTCACAATATTCTAATTTTCTGAGATTGTGAATTTGGGGTTTTCATGAGCGGTAAGCCATAATCATCAAAAGTATGACAAATCAAGGCTTGAACTATCTCGCTTTGCATGTAATGAGTCTATCTCATATATTAGTTTCACCTTTTAAGTTGCATTACTGAAATAAATGAACTTTTGCACGGTATTCTAATTTTTCGAGTTTCACCTGTACCTTCCCATCAAACGTGGTCCCTATTTTTCTACTTGCATTTTTTACGTGTTTTCGAATTGCTGGGTACATATTACTTAAACCATCTTTCAACTGTATTTGAACATTTAAATATAAGTGATTGTTGTTATATTTTGTTTGAATACACAGAATTAAATTTCAGCTAGGCAGTTCAGTATGGAAAATACTTTTGCTGTTCCAAATGTAACTTGTCAGAATGTTCACTGTCCATATTTCAAAAGGTGTATTCTTGATATTCAAGGCACTCCATATGGAATTCAAAATTTAATTAAACTTTAAGGGTTAAATGACTTTTAACCCTCACCCCACCCTCAGTCTAGTATGAAATATATACCACTCAACTTCTGTATCTGCTGAATTTGGAATTGAGACTCATTAACCTTAATGGGATTCTCTTCTGGATAGGTATATACAAGATTGCTTTGCTATTCACAATTGCCAGATTTACTGAAACAATTTCCTCATAAATCTTTTCAGTGAATAGCCATGAGGGTTTTTTCAGCTTTATAATTACATAGTTACTAATGAAATACAATATGTCCTTGCATATTTGCTGCTAAATTTAAACATTCAAGCTCTAATTGAAGTAGCTTCATCTTGGCTACATTGAAATAATATAGTACATCCTGCCTTAAAACTGTACTCTTGTTAAAATTCATCTTGGGAAGGTTTCTGATTCATGGTAGAATAAAAGAAAGTTCACATTACAATAGTTTCTTATGGGCTTAATTAGTTGGCACGCTACAGTTGCCACTAGGAGTATTCAGTGCTTCTAGCAAGATTTCATTCAGCATAGTTATGGTTCGCAAATAGGCTCCCAAAGGAGAGAGAATCATCCCTGTTTCGGAGAAAAATTATCAAGCTTAAAATAATAACTCTTTAGTAAAGTAGCTTTGCTTTGCCATTGAAAATGTTTTCAATATTTTAAAAAGATCTTTTTAACATTTATTTTTAATAGGTGTATCCTCTTTTCTCTTTATTGTTTGAAAAAGACTTCCTGTGTCCTAGTTCCATAACAACTGGGCCTATGCAAAATATATTTGTGACCAAGGCAGATCCTTTGAATAATCAAGTTAAATCTCTCCTCACTAGTTGATACAGCCTCAGACTGTACCAATTTGTCCTGACTGTAAAGCTAACAAACTACTTTTAGAAATATAATTTATACATTTATAGACATTTGTATACATATCTTCCCTGTACTAGCCCATTTATAGGAATGTTGGGAATTTCAAACATACTGTATCTCTGGCATCTTTCTTTTTACATGAAACTATTGTCTGGTTTATAAAGCATACCTAAGATATAGTGTGGTTACACTGAATGCATTATTAAAACTAGGCGCATGGGCAAGATTGTAAGCAAGTGAGAGAGTGGCACTTGCAATCAGATCTTCCTCAAGGACCATCAGGACACTGGTGACTTCTTTAGATTATTTGGACTAATGGCTAGTATAGTTGAGCAGCCATCAAAAGAACAATGAAGGTTTCTGGTTTCAGGGCAATTGGTTTGTTTTCCTTTTACTCTCAGCTCCTGTTTAATCAGGCAGTAGTTTCTTCATACTTCCATTATCATTCATTTTCGGTAGAGGATGAATCAGTGCAGTCATTACTGTGTCTGCTTCCAGTCATGGACTCATCTGGTTTTCTAGACTCTGTTGCTAGTCATTCACTGTTTATTTTACCAAGAGCCGGGATCTTACAACACAGTGCTGGGATTTCTCTCTTTATCTTCCTGCTCTTGAAATTGATAAGAGTGCCTATTGTGTCAATGATTTAAAACTTTTTCATAGCCTTATTGCAGTTAAAATGTTTCTCATTTCTGCTCCCTGTTGCGTCACTCTGTTTTGAGTAGAATTTAACACAGAACTGAGTAACTTCTAGTTACTTTTTAAAACTGAGAAACAGTCTTTTTTGTGTAATTAAATATGCTTCACCGGTACAAGCAAAACAAATGTTTGAAAATAGCAGATCAACGGTAGAAAGCGACATTATCATTGTTCACTATTATATGTTAATCAGGCCACCTACAAATTGGGCATGATATTTTAAGAACAACAGACAAATGAGAAGCAAGTCCCAGAAGACCAAGATCATAATGGACCTGGAAGATACAATTTAGGAGAATTGGTTAATATTACTGAATATGTTTAGCTTGGAAAAGAGAAGATTGTGGGGAAGCATATTAATTATTTCCAAGAATCTGAAGGGCTGATTTATCTGTTTACTGGGCTGAGAGGAGGAAGAAGAATGATAAAATTATTTAGCATGGACATGCACTGCAACTTATTGATAGTGAGGAACAGAGGCTTTCTATGATAATCCTTATAGTATTCAGAGTGAACAATTATCTCATGGTCTCAAACTTTGGATATTTCTTTCCAGTTCAAATTCCATATAATATTACAGTTAAAAAATACAAAAAGTTGTCTATGCATCTATGTATACCTAATAAAATAACCTATATGTCAGACTTCGATGGACATTATAATTGTTATAATCAGTACACAATATCATTTGGTAACTGTTTCTTGATAGTTGCCTTCAAGCAAAGTCTCAAGTTACATAAGTTATATAAGGAGCAGTGGAAAAGAGCCCACCAAAGATGCGTGCAAAAGTTTGGAAATATTAGAGCTGTGCAGAGATTAGCCTGGGCATGTATGTAGCACCTGTAGGGAGCTCTTTGGAACAGCTGTAGCAACTAATGTGCAATCCTGGGAAAAAATTATTTTCTTTGAGCTGTTTCCAAGAGGTGCCATTTGCATATCCCCATGGCCGTCCAATGTGGATCTCTGCCCACAGGGCTCTATTACCATTTTATTAACAAGGCACTGTCTATGTCAAGGGTGGGAGTGGGAGTGTTATGGCTGGAAATAGTGATACAGCTGCTTGGATGAACTGACATGGGTTTGCTCACACTGAGCTGGCTCCCCTGGTAGAAGGAGGCTGTGGAATAAGAGTGATGATCTAATTTGGAAGATGCCCAGTGGGAAAAATTAAGTCAGAAGGTTATCTTCCATTGCAGCTTCATAATAAGCTTGAGCTGCAAGTATGGGCTGGCATTATGTCGAAACCAAACAAGAAGTTTGATTGGTCAGACTTACTCAAAAAATTTGGCATCCAATCACTTCAAGGGGGCAGGGGGTAGACTCAGCATGAGAAGAACTAATTATTTAACTAATTAGTTTAAATAAGGTCCCTCGCCCAATTAGCAAGCATTTCCCTGCCCCTCCACCACATCCTTGTAGCACAGTCCTAATGTACGTCTGGTCTTTCACTGCAATATGTTAAGTTTTGGTTTCAGTAATGGAGGGATTAACCCTGCTGCTTTGAAAATGGAATCTCTTCATTTCAGTCTAACAAAAGTTTTCTAATAAATGCAGATGTTTTATGCAAGAAGTATAAGTTTTAGAAGTTTTCTAATAAATGCAGAATGATTTATACAAGAAAACATGATGGTAAGGTGGAAGACTCCTGAGATATTAGAGCTAGCTTTTATTTTAAATGGGCCGTTGATCATATTTTTGAATGATTTCTATATTTTAAAAATGCCCTTGCATTCCTTAAAGAGTATGAGAAATACGAACAGAATAAGAATAGGGCAGAACTATTTGTATTTCATCTTGATGATTTGCAAGCAACATAGCCCATATGAAACCTGTAAAATGAAGTTACTTTCCTGGAGTCTGGAGTTGTGTCTTTCAAATTCATTCAAGAATTTATCATTCTGTTCTGCCTGTTTTGCCCAGGCTTAAATAGCAATTATGAATGTGATTGTGTGTGTTAACTAGGGAATTTTTCTACATAATGGCTGTATTATTTCAGGAAGGCCAGTAGGTTTTGATGCAACCAGTAATCATAAATTCCTACATTTCAGCTTAATTTACATTATACATTTATTGTAACCTTGAAAAATGGTTATGAGTTGCAGGCATATTTGCACTTCCAACAATATATCAATAGAAATTGTATTACTGAATAACGGAAAGTCTTCTGAGAAAAACAGAAATCAAAGATACATTTTAAATTTGACAGTCTCATTTTTGAATGTTCTATATTCTTCTTAATCATGCTAAATTCTAGCATATGGCGCTCATGAACAAACATTGCCTATATTTTATTCCCATCTTGGTGATTGCAAGAGCTATTCAGAAAAAGCATCATGTGATTGCAACTAATAAATAAGATAATTAGCCCAGTATCTCTTAGACTCTCAGAGAGAAAAGCACCTCAGCAATATTGAAGGCAGTTTCTTTTAAAACTTGCTAATGAACAGAATATTTTCTTGTTGACTGATTTTAAATAATTGAATTTAAGCTCTACCAAACATTGAAGTTATACTTTGACATATTCTAAAAATACAATTACTGTAGGGTACCATTTTAAATGGTTGTTGTGCTTCATTAAAATACCTGCTACTTAAACCTTTGCCCAATTTTGAAAACTGTCGAATTCCCAATGTAATGACATACAATGTATTAATAACATAATATTTTTAAAAAAGAAAGAAAAAAATTCATTTGCTATTGTTATTAGATTAAACTCTATATACAATCAAAGCAGCAGTGGGATTCAAATCCCGTCGCTACCGGTTCACTTATGGGCTCACTCACGCGTATGCATGACACTTCTACGCATGCGCAGAGACATCTGGGGTGGGCGGAGCTTCCCGCCACCACTGCTACCGGTTCGCCTGATCTGGGGCAAACTGGTAGCAATCACCACTGAATCAAAGACCGAAATACATATGCCAATGCCAGTGCAAATCTGAACAACAAGGAAACCCTGATAATATACTGAGGAATGAGGTGTTAATTTTGCCTGGCAGACGGCAGTGGCAACATAGCAGAATGTTGTGATCTGTCTAGAAATGTCCATTTCCTGTGAGCAAACAGAAAATAATCTTTTGAGTATCTAAAAATAAGGCTGGGAGATTATATATTGTAATTTGAAGAGCAAAGATATATAAGAATTTTAGACTACAAACAGGACCAGAATTTCCATTGTTAAGTAAGATAGTTGGTGAGTGAGTTTCATTCAATTTTATCACCTTTTTTGCCAGTATGCTGTATGCTCTGCATGATACTATGTTCTTTTAGAAGTTCCATCTGTATTTATTCATCTTTTGATTCAGTGGGCGTTTTGTAAATGTGGACACAAACATTTAAAATCTCAATAATCAAACGAGGATACGTAACAGCAATTTATAGAAATACTCCAAAAAGTATCTTTATTATAAAGCCATACTTCGCATCTTCCAAAGAACTTTCATTACTTTAAATTCTCAGAAGCTTGCTAAATTCCAAGGTATATTATAATAATAAGCATTAAAAAAATCCAAAGAAATCCTCAGGCATTAGGAGATTTCAACACAGCGTTATCTTCAATAGATCTGAATAAATTAATAAATAAATTAATTTTATGGTGATTTAGATTAGTATGGCTTGCAATCTTTCAGATTAGATTCTAAAAAGGTGCTTTGGAACCCTCTTGGCATATATGTAGCAGCTGATTGCAATTCTTCAAAGCAGCCATGTCATTTCCAGGGTTCATGTAGCAACAAAAGAAGGGAGATGTGCAATCCTGAAAAAAAGATGCAGCTGCTTTAAAGAGTTGCAGAGAGGTGCTACGTTCATGCTCCAAAATGCTATACAGTATCTGTCTGAATTATTTCCTCAGCATGCCGCACAAGCCTATTATGGTAAGTAACAATTGATCAAGGTAACAATTGCAGAACTATTAACAGGCAAAATAGAATTAGACCAGCAGAGGGCAATCTGAGCAACTAAATTATTTTTTTGTGGATTTTTTTTTTCTCTTTGACTATTTCAATGCAACCTTGATCTTTGCTTCCTATTGAATAGATTTTTCTGGGTAGGAATTTTAGATACATATATTTCAAATATTCATAATTGGTTACTGGATGCATGCCATCAAAAATAGTATTAATAAACACTCTTTTTCTAGGCTATTTGAATAATAACAATCCATCAACTCCCTAAAATATGTCCTTTCTCTATAACTATATCTGCATTCTTGAAATTGCAATCAAGCCTCTTTCAAGATCAACCATTGGCTTCATGAGGACATTCATGTTGGCTTCTTAGCAAAAAATATGGAAGCAGTGTAGCATTGCCTCCCCCCCTCCCCAATCTTCCAGTTAAGCCTTAGTCTCCCATCTAAGCTCAAGCTATCCTTAACCAGGATACCACTTGAGATCAGCCAAGATTGGCTAGATAGTGCCAACTCCTGACACAATACTTCAATAAAAAATAAAGTCTCCATTGAGTCAAGCTCAGTTCTCTATGACTTCATTAGCATATCCATGTAGTTTTTCTTGGCAAGGCTACAGAGATAGTATGGAATTGCCTTGTTCTGAGTGTGCCTTTCACTTCATAGTCTAACCCGTGATTTCCTAAAGCTCCTAACTAGTCCTGATGTTGCTGAGTTTCCAAGCAAAACAAAAAGCTCTTCCTGCCCTGACCTAGGTTTCCTGAGTCAGTAAAACGCACAAGTAGTCCCAAAAACCTGTTTTATTTTAACAGCTGTGAATTCTGTTCATTCACAGATGAGTCCCAAATAGTTGTAAAGAGTCCTTCGCAGTGGTGGGTTTCAAAACTTTTTATTACCGGTTCTGTGGGTGTGGCTTGGTGGGTGGGATATGGTTTGGTGGGCGTGGCAGGGGAAGGATACTGTAAAATGTCCATTCCCTCCCCAATCCAGGGGAAGGTTACTGCAAAATCCCCATTTCCTCCCAATCAGCTGGGACTTGGAAGGCAGAGAATAAATGGGGGTGGGGCCAGTCAGAATTTTTACTACCGGTTCTCCGAACTACTCAAAATTCCCGCTACCAGTTTTCCAGAATTTGTCAGAACCTGCTGAAACCCACCTCTGGTCCTTCTGGATAAGGCTGATAATCACCCACTTTTATCTGCCTTGACATGCTGCCAAAGACCTAATTGGCAAAGCCATATGGAGTCCAGAATCAAACAGAGCTTCAGACTTTAAACTGCACAGAATTAACAATGTTGCTTCCTGCAAAGGCCCACGTGCCTTTGCTCCTCTTTTAAGTCTTATGGGAGGGGCCAATCATCTCCAAGCCCTACTCCCAAGTCATCCCTTTTGTTTTAACTGTTCTTGCCTTCTGACAGCTCTGCGCATACGCACACTGGGAACAGGCTCCCCCTGTTCCTCTGCCTCACTGAAGTCTGACTCTGGGGACTTTGGAGGCAGCACATACCTCCCAGATGGCCCTTTCTCTGCCTCCAATGCAGAGTCCTCGTCCGAGCCTTCTCAGACTCCAGGACTGGCCCATGTTCCTCCCCAGCCTCCTCACTGTCCGACTCTGCTGCCAACTTTGCAGGCTGCTGGTGGATCACAACACTTCCCTAAACTGTCATCATCGACCAGACCTTGAGCCAAAATAAAATATATCGGTATAAGACGTGAGGCTTCCAGAACGGCCAGTTTCTACCCTGCTGTTTTGCTACACTAAGTAGAGACGGGAGATTTGTGGAATCAAAAACAACAGATGCAGACATTTTTGTTAAGGAAAGCATGGCAAAAGTACAACTTTTAAGTGAAAAATATAATACAGAGAGGAAATATCCACAGACAATAAAACAAAACATAGCAGCCTTTATAAAGACAGGTAAATACAGAATATCACATCACTTCAGTAGCTATGAACCCTGTCAAAGGCAGCCCTGGGCATTCCCCCAGATTGTTCTAAGTGATGTACAGTATCTTTCCTGGGTGTGTCTACACTGAGGCTCATCTCTTAGGAGTAATTTAAAGAACATCAATAATCACTTCTGTTGTTCTGAGAAATTAATCTTCTCAATCATTGTGATATAAGCTGTGGAGAGATAAAGAAAACATGCCTGTCCTCGACAATCTGACTACATCAAGTGATTCTGAAATCATGCTATCTGACATCATGTTCTAAAATCAAAGGACGTAAGATTCCAGTTAAGCTATTAGTTACTGGTTGACATTAAAAAAGAAAATCCAGGCTCGTTGGAAAATGCATTCCACTACATACTTGCTCTTCTTCCACAATTCCACTACTATTCTACTACTATGAGCTGTGGTGGCGCAGTGGTTAGAATGCAATACTGCAAGCTCCTTCTGCTGACTGCCGACTGACTGCAGTTCAGTAGTTCGTTTCTCACCGGCTGAAGGTTGATTCAGCCTTCTATCTTTCCAAGGTGGGTAAAATGAGGACCCAGATTGTTGGGGGCAATAGGCTGACTCTGTAAACCATTTAGAGAGAGCTGTAAAGCACTGTGAAGCGGTATATACATCTAAGTGTTATTGCTATTATCACATGCTGACAATGACTTGATGCTCAGTTACTGTATGCGGCACATGTTAAGTAAAGAAATTGATGGATTCTCCAGTTTTAATGCACAACCAGGTAATTGCATCAAAGTGCCACCTACCGGTCAGTGAAACAATCTGCTGATTAAATAACACTGCCCCAATAATCAGATCAGAAACTGGTGCTATCCTAACAATTATAATGTGAAAAGGGATTTAGTTAAAGAAAGTGATTGTTGGATTCCTCTGGCTTCCCCCCACCCACCCCACTGAACATCACCTGATGGCAGGAAAAGCCAATTCTTCTGCTTTATAGTGAGTGGAACTGAGCTGTTTGATTAGTTGGTTCAGCTATCTGTTAACCTGACTAATAAGGGGCAGAGGTGGAAGCCAATTCAGCTACCTGATCAAGCAGCTTTTTGAAATAACGTCTCCCTAAATTCATACAGATGGTCCCCAATGTACGATCACAATTGAGCTCAAAATTTCTGTTGCTAAGTGAGACAGTTAAGTGACTTTTGCCCCACTTTATGACCTTTCTTGCCACAGTTGTTAACTGAATCACTGCCATTATTAAGTTAGTAACATGGTTAAGTGAATCTGGCGTCACTATGTCACCCCGTTGACTTTGCTTGTCAAGAGGTCGTGAAAGATGATTGTGTGACTCCAGAACACTGCAACGGTCATAAATATAAATTAGTTATCAAGGCATCTGAATTTTGATCAGGTGATCACGGGGATGCTGCAACAGTCATAAGTGTGAAAAACAGTGAAAAGTCACTTTTTTTAGTGCCGTTGTAACTTTGAACAGTCTGTCAGCGTTCCAGAAAGTCCCCAACTCCAAGTAAAAACCAGAAACTTCCACGCTGCCACAGTCACTAAACAAATAGTTGTAAATCAAGGACTACCTGTATTCCAAAAAACCCAGCTTGGCTGATGGGTTTTGGGTCAAAGTAGGACCTTTTGGCATCCATTACGTTCCCAGTACATTCCTTCTCCCAACCTAGCAATCAGTTTGCAGGCCTTAGAGAGGTGATGAGAGGGGCGAATGAGATAGATCCAAGAACTGACAGATCCAGGGGAAGGGATTGTGAAGTGTAGCAGGGGAACTTCCTCCCACTTCTTCACCACACAGCACTTTCATAATGCCTGCCGGTTCTTCATTCTGATCATGAAATCAAAGTGATCCCACTTTCAAAGACATTGGTTTGGAAGTCTGGCAGGTATAAAAATGTTCTGTTGCCCAATCCCAAATAACCTTTAACTGGGATATATTAACCCATAGCGATCATGGAAAACTATAGGAGATCTATCAGACTTTCCTTCATACATTAAACCATCTTACTTTCATTATTTATTCCTGAGTGTTCTGAAAACTCACTGTCTGCAGGATGTATTTTTCCCAGTGTTGGTAATATTCAATATTTGTATGAAAAGACTTTTATCTGGTGAATTGCTAATTCATTTTAGGGAAATGATATCACTGAATAGCAATCTTAACTTTGCATGTAAAAAGAATATTTTTATTATTAAGCAAGGCAGTCTGTCTGAAGTAGTTTTTCAATTGTAAAAAAATAGCATTACAAATTGTGACTCAGGGAAAAATGAACTCTGTGATGTGCCCATTTTTTTAAACATGGTTGACTAAAGATCACACCCCTGTTCCATCCCTTCTGATTCCACCCTGAGCTCTGATTCACTTTTTCAATTTATTGTTAATGTACACTTCAAATCCATGTAATTGGTTGCGGCTAACCAAGTTATTTTAATTGCACCAAAAGCAAGTACAGTCTCTTCTTTGGTGCACTTAATACTTATATTACCAAAAGAAAACTCTTAAGAGACAGAGACTACCGATATAAACTACTGAGAAGAAAGAAAGAAAAATTATATTGTGTGATAGACTTAAAACATCTCGCAAACGGCTTAAACAGATTTTGCTTCTCCAGTTACACTCTTTAGTGTATCAGGACAATTTAGTTGAACAGAGTGAAACTGTTAAAGCAAGGAAAGAAGTATGAAATATTGGAGTTTAGAAGGCAAATGAAACCTTGATTGCAAAGTGTCCTTAATACATTGCTGTTTTTTAGTTATTTTGATATTTAATACCGGTAGTAAAAAAAAACAACAACACAGAATTGTAGGGCCATGCAGCAAAGAAGCTAAGAAGAACACAAGCACATAACGCATCACATCATACATGAATTATAATACTCAGCAAATGATTCAACGAGCAGGAAATAAGACAAAGAGATATGATGTCTCCTTGGCTACTTAATTCATGTATAGTTAAATGTATGATGAATGTTTCTGGTAATACTAAAGGTGTGGTCATAGATATGCAGCAAATGCTGGACTGAATGATGCAAGCAAAGAAAATATATCTGGAAATTATATTCTTCAAGGAGTGTCTGTCTCTCATAATATTTGCCCAACCGATTCGATCCTGTAGGGTTGGCACGCTCCAGGTTCCTCTTAGGACTTCAAAAGTCTACCATGTTTGTAGCAGTACCTGCACTCTGGAACGAGAGCCCTTTCCCCAAAAATCTAAAAGCTCTCATTCTGCTGTTTATAAGAAGTGCCATGAAGACTTGATCCTTCACCCAGGCCTTTGATGAGAGAGAGCAAGACCACTTGCTTCAATGCTCTTGCCATCTTTTAACTTTTTTAAAGTTTTATTGGTGTTATTCTTTTGTTGTTGTAAGCCATCCAGAGTAATTGACAGTCAGATGACATAGAAGTTTAATAAATTATTAATATTTATTCTTATTATTCAAAGGTCAGGGTAGTTAAATCTAATGGAGAATGGAGCGAATACTGTACTGTCATTGCAAGTTGGTATGGAGAGCCACAAAGATGTCCTTGCAGAAACTAGAAAGTGACAATTAAAAAAAAAACATGCTTTAAGTCCAGGAAACTAAGAAAATTGTAGGAAAACAAACTGCCCTGACTTCCTAGGGAATAAGGAGGGGGGAAAACACAGACAGATTTTCCAAATGTTGTTACTATAGCTTAAACCAATAAAGTAAAGTTATTCTTATTTTATCCTGCCCTTTTTAAATATAAATATAACTGAAGGAGATTAATATATCCAATACTGGTGTCTTAACCACTAAATTGGCTCTCGGGTTCTAGCATTTTTGTCTCTTTCCTGACTTGAACCAGCTCAAAGGGCTGTTATTATACAGAAATGGTGAAAACTAGAGCAGGTAGATAAATTTGTGTACCTTAGTCAATTATTTACTAAGGGTGAGAAAATAGATGAAGAAATAATCAAATATGTAAAAATTGTAGATAGCACGTGATCTATTACAAAGAATGGATGTTTATTGAAAGAAGTAAAAAATGTAAAAGAGTGGAAGAACAGATGATTTTTAAGGCTAGAAAGACATGGAGAGGGAAATATGACATAAACTAGCTGTAGCTATGTCCCTTTTCTTTCTTGTAATCATATCCTATTTTATTCTTATTGTCTCTGGCTTAGTGTTCTCATCTCTTCTTCGTGCTCTGCATACACTTCTTAGTCTGAAAGGGAATAACAAAATGAATACTATGTTCTTGACTGAGGAGGACTTCAACTACATCTGCACCAGATACAAATTCATTTTGCTGTAAGAGAAAGTAGAGGAGCTGAAGGCACATTGGGCCACAGTGAGACTCATTAGGGAAGACAAGACATTTCTGGATATAGCAGAGGAATTTCTCTAAAATGGTCAGGAAGGAAGAGACCACCATAAAGAAAGCAGGTGTCCCAGGCCAGAACCTTAAGTAGTCCTTATCATTGAAGCTACGCTATCAGTGTCAGTGGATGGTAACTTGCAGACTTCTGGAGAAAAGTTTTCATCCAGCAGTTTGGAACTGCAAAGGGAGATGCTCAGATTCCCACAGAGGGAAGGAACTTGCCATCTGCCCTGAAGAGGAAAAAGTGTGTGTTGAAAATGAATGACTCACTACTGAGAGGAATGGAGGTGGCAATTTGCAAATCAGGCAAGGAAAGTGTGTTGCCTCCCAGGTTCCAAGATCCAAGACATGATAGACAGAGTGAATAATTAAAGTCACTAACCTCTGTCTCTCTCGTCTCCTTCATGGAATGAATGATGCTGCTAGAAAGAGGTTGAATAGTTTAGCAGGAAGTTAAGTAAGAAAGAAAAAAGGGCTTGAGCACAGGTAGTGTTTCCACATATTTCCAACTGAATGACATGGCCTGAGAGTAAAATTCAGGATTCTGAAGGGGAACTGCTGGTTCTAGGGATGATGCCATCAAGAAAACAGATTAGTATTCTAGATTTCAAGACGTCAGTAAGAGAAAAACACCTTTAAAGCGCTCCATGGCTTAGGACCTGGTTATCTACGGGACCGCCTACTACCACCAATAGCCTCCCACCGGCCAGTATGCTCTCATAGAGAGGGACTCCTCCGGGTGCCGTCAGCCAAACAGTGTCGACTGGCGGCCCCTAGGGGGAGAGCCTTGTCTGTAGGGGCACCTACCGTCTGGAATGAGCTACCCCCGGAGATACGGAGGATCCCGGATCTGTGCACCTTCCGCCGCGCTGTGAAGACCTTTTTATTCCATCAGGCGGGCTTGGCCTAATCTCTTCCCTCTTCTTAATATGTAAATTTTAATCTGTTTTTAAATTATTGGGGTGTTTTAATCTGTCTGGGCCAAAATGATTTAATTTGATTTTATCTGGTTTTTAAATTTTTTGTATCTATGTATTTTATTGTTTGGCTGTTCACCGCCCTGAGTCCTTTGGGAATAGGGCGATATACAAATCAAATAAACAAACAAACAAACAAAGAAAAAGTAAGAACTCCTCCATGGAAGGAGGGAGGGAGGGAAGGAGGGACAGAAGGAGAGAGAGAGAGACAGAGACAGAGAGAAAGAAAGAGATTGTTTAATTCCAGTAGTGCGCTTGTCTTTTACTAAAAGGAAAAAGTGGTCCAACCTTCCAGAAACCAGATCACAGAGGGTGGCTGAGACTGGAGTTTTTCAAAAGGAGATCCAGCTCAAAATAAGGATGAATTTATTGATGATGAAAGCTACAGTATTAAGTAATGGAACAGCCTGTCTTTTAGAGTCATGGATGCTCCATCATTGGAGATTTTCCAGGCAATCAGGGTGGGTTTTCAAGAAAAATTAAAAACCATGTTTCAGGGATGGGTTGATATTTGTCCTGGCAGGGGTTGGACGAAAGGACTTCCTAGGACCATCTAACCCTAACCCTCAATTGATTCTTTGATATGTATATTTGCAATTTTATTTGATTGGTGCTTTTCCAGTCTAGTTTACTGTATTTTTTTTTTTTTTTTGCTTTGCATTTTTGAGAATTAATTACTCATGCTCACTGGGTGTGTGAGCCAGCGCAGACTGCCTGACATGTGGAAATTTTCCACTCCAACATATTTTCTTGTAGCAACAGAGACAGAACAGAAGGTTTCCAAAATAGAGAAAAGATAAATGGGATAATAACATTGATGCTGATCTATTCTACAAACGGATACTTTACAGACATAAATGAGAACCAAAGTATAATGCTCAGCAGAACTGAGAAAGTAAAAGACAATGCTGATTAGGGGTAGAGAGCGTTGAAAAACTAATATGTGCAGATTAAATTCTTTGATTTAAAAGAAAGAATTAAAGGAACATGCATGTTGCTTTACAAGTTGTCTATGGATTACTAAAACAAAGCATTTCTGAACTACTAAGAGAAGACACTTTTGATAAGAATGGCTGAGTAGGTAGCAATATTCATATTATCTGGACAGGCAATAATAAATATAAAAAGAAAACGGGCTTTATAGAAATTCTTTTAAAAATATCTGTTCTGTGATACTGGGGAGAGCCAAAAAGGGAATAGCAAGTGAAATTTGATGATTCTTTTATTAGAAGAAATTCAGTTTCTAAACTTTGGAAAGCCCTTTAAGTATGGAATAGAATTCTTATAACATTGTGGTTAACATAACAAAGCAGATTAAACAGCGGTAGCTGGAGTTGAATAGCACATAACTCCATTTGAACTGATTAACCAATTCCTTACTTTCAATTTTCTACTTTAAAATTTATCTAGACCAGTGATGGCTAACCTTTTTGCCATTGCGTGCCAAAAGCATGGGGAATGCGGGGGGGTGGTTACGCATGCCTGTGCCCACACCCATAATTCAATGCCCCCGTGCCCCGCCCCCCACGCATGCACACGTGAATCCCTGTGAATCCCCGTGCTTTTGGCACACGATGGCAAAAAGGTTACCGGTGGGCCCGGTAGGCCTGTTTTTCACTCTCCCCAGGCTCCAGAGGCTTTCTAGGAGCCTGGGGAGGGCAAAAACGGCCTCCCCACCCACCCAGAGCACCCCCCCCAGAGGCTGGAAACAGCCCGTTTCCCAACTTCCGGTGGGACCGGAAGGCCCAAAAATCAGCTGGCCAGCACGCGCATGCACACTGGAGCTCAGCTACAGCAACACTCATGTGCCCACAAATATGGCTCCGTGTGCCACCTGTGGCACGTGTGCCATAGGTTCGCCATCACAGATCTAGACTGATCATCTGCAAAGAATCAAAATAAAATTAACATCTAATTCTCCTATCCAGTAATTTTAGTTTTTTGGAATTCATAGTATCCAGTTTTAATACAATCTGGAGCTTCCTGTAAACTATTCTGAAAACCAGGTACCTATTTATTTATTTATTTGAATTATATCCCACTTCTTATTACTTTATAAGTAACTCAAAGTGTCGAACATACATAATACTCTTTGCTCTTCCTATTTTTCCCAAATCAACAACCCTGTGACATGAGTTGGGCTATTACACTTCCTGGATTGCTAGTTTGAGGAACATGATTGGGTACATCATTCCAAAGTGGAGAACTTACGAAATTGTCCTTTATTTATTCTTGTTATAATTTCACACCTTAATGCTTTTTATGATGTAATACATAGGCGAGGGAATTCTCTATACTAAAATATACCATTTACTGAATCAGGCACAATCCGTCCAAAATCAAGCATGTCTTCAGTGCTGTTTCCTGCACTAGCCTGATTTCCATATGTTTCAGAGATTGTATGGTGCATGAATACTTAACTATTTTCATTTACTAAAATAGCCTTACAAGATGTCTCCATTGTTTATGAATACAAAATTCATGATATATGCAAATGAAAACTGCATTTTCCTATAGTACCAAATAAAGGGAAAAAATTCTTTTTTCAGTGCAGGATGTTTCAGTTTGCACATGCTTTAGACAAAAGGGAAATGAAAGGATCATGCGCTTTGGAATTCATTAGTTCTCAGATTAGTTTTATGCAACTGGGACTGATTTCCACTACGTAGAATCAGGAAATCCATATTTAATAAATCCATACTGAAGTTGTTTCCATGCTGGATCAGCACATCTAATCTTTGGTATCAAGGATTTTAAGCATGCAGTTTAAATAAAAATGCTGACCACCCATAACAAACATATTAGATAGAACAGTTCTGAAACTATTATAGAAAGATATTCTCAAGTGTGATTTTAAGGAGCTGCCTTTCAATTATTAGTACAGCCTTACAGGCCTATCAACTTAATATAAGATTGAGCCACTGAGACACATATGTAAGTTATATGTTTGTTTCTCCTAACTTGGAAAACATGTGGTTGCTAGAAACATTGGACATGATTTATATAGCAGTATCACGGAATAGCAGAGTTGGAAGGGACTTGGAGGTCTTCTAGTCCAACCCCCTGCTCAGGCAGGAAACCCTATACCATTTCAGAAAAATGCTTGTCCAATCTCTTCTTAAAAACTTCCAGTGTTGGAGCATTCATAACTCCTGGTGGCAAATTGTTCCACTGATTAATTGTTCTAACTGTCAGGAAATTTCTTCTTAGTTCTAGCTTGCTTCTCTTCTTGATTAGTTTCCATCCATTGCTTCTTTTCCTCCCTTCGGGACCTTTGTAGAATAGCTTGATTCCCTCTTCTTTGTGGCAATCCCTTAGATATTGGAAAGCTGCTATCATCCCTAGTCCTTCTTTCCAGTGGTGGAATTCAGACAGTTCGCACCACTTCAGGAGAACCGATTGTTAACTTTCTGAGCAGTCTGGTGAACTGGTTGTTGGAAGAAATCATTAGGGCAGAGAACCGGTTGTTAAATTACTTGAATCCCACCACTGCTTCTTTCTATTAAACTAGACATACCCAATTCCAGTAACCTTTTTTTATATGTTTTAGCCTCCAGTCCCCTATTCATATTTGTTGCTCTTCTCTGCACTTTTTCCAGGGTCCCAACTTCTTTTTTATACAGTGGCAACCAAAACTGGAATATAATTCTGTTTCAGAAGGCTTCAAACTCAAATATGTTTCAAATAGGCTTCAAACCACTAATATATTACAACCTGTCTTTATATTCCAAGTATTAGACAATATTAGAAAACGCTGATGAATAACTTCATGCAGAAAAGAGCATATAGTTGCACTGAAGCTGCAAATAATAATAGTGGCTTCAAAGTATTTAGCTCAGATTTTTTGCCTCAAGAACAGCAATAGAAGATTTTTTTCTAGTTGCCCAATAACTGAATGATTGAAAAATTTAAGCCAGACTTTTACGCATATAAACTACCCATTCCCAAACTGAGCTGAGTGTACAAGCAATTTTGCTTTTCCCCATCAAGCAGATGTTAAGTCATTGTTGTGACAAAGTGGTCAGCGGATAGAGGCAACCTACCTTCACCATTTTGTTTTCTACCCTCAAAAGCTCCATTAAGACTTTTTGGCTTGCGGTTCATCCATGATTTTGCTTTCTGAAATATGACTCTGACAGTTTATTGGAACAGTTTTCACCTTACACTTCATTATTCCAGGCTATACCATAAAAGAAGAATATGGCAGCAGCAAATTACACTAACAGAACAGTTTTTGGTGTTTAGTTATTTAAAAAATATTACCCCCATTATTTTCGGAAGGAAAATGGAGTAAAACCAGCTAAGTGAAAATGATCTCTGTAAAGTACTTCCAGTGTTCCATACTGGAATCATTAGCAATGTGAGACCAATTTTGCAAAATATCTGGAAGGATTATAAACCGGCCAAACTGCTACAGCTCTAATCCTCTTCCAGTAAGAAACAACATTTTGCAACAATTAGAAGAAGCAGGTTTGCTCTCTGGAAGAAGCAGCTCCACTCTGAAAGAAGTGATAAATGAAAATAGAAGAAACTCTTCATAAATGGGAGTGCATAATAGGAAATCGGACATGGACTTACTACAATGTCCTTACCAAATTTAATTCTAAATCTAATTTTACAACATTGCCCTCCATGTTAGTTAAAGTCCAAATGTGTCCTTTTGGTTCATAAAAAGGTGTGTCCCTTTCATTTCTTTCAAAGTATCATTTATTAGATAATTAGTACTGTGACTTTTTAAAATTAAGCAATTTTTATTTTTCACCACATTGAAGGGAGTGGCAGGCAAGGATTTCATATATAATCAGGGGTGGGTTCTACTTACCTTTACTACCGGTTTGCAGCGGGGCCGCACACGCACGCTCTTCTGTGCATGCGCAGGAGCGTTTTGATGACGTCGGGGTCGGTGGGCGGAGCATCCCGCCGGTTTTACTACCGGTTCTATAGAACCGGTGCAAACCGGGGACAACCCACCACTGTATATAATCAATATGGAAATTCTAGTGATTGTCCTCTTAAATTTCTTCTGATATCCGGGATTGACAAAGGAACACTTTTTAAATCAGAAAACTGCACTAGTTTTCAGCTGTGAGTTCATTAAAACTACTTAATAATATTGCCCTTTCATTGGTTGAAACCTTATGTTAATTTTTATTTACTTATTTCATTAGACTGTATTGGTAGTTTATAGGACAAATAAAATAAAAAAAAATACAAACACCATTCAAACATAAAATCAACAAAGCAACAAACAATGTTGACAGGTTAATAAAATAACAGTGATGGTAATTCTGGTCTTGACCCTATGCTATATAATTTGAAACATCCTCCGGAAAAACTGTTTTAGCTTCCTGCAGATGGATGCTGAAGCAAAATGGCAGTCAACAGCTGGAGTCAAGTTGGTCTACAGAGCAAGAGTCGCTATACAAAAGCATATGGATGGCATATGAAATTGCAGTATTTCACAGTACTATTAACAGTCTTTTTACATCCACAGGTTCTCCATGCTTGGGCATAACACCAAAAATGTGACTATTATATGATGCTACTTATACAAGATGTATCTTTCTGTCCACTAGTCTATCCATTATTCTCAACAGATGGTTCTAATATTGTTTTCAGAAAGGTTCAGCATTGTTTCTCATCATAACTGTGATAAATCCAGAAAGGGGGAAGCAAGATGTTCTTTCTCCCTCCCCTTTTCCCCTGCCTTCTGTCCCATCTCTGTATTTCTCTACAAAATATATAATTGGATCAACACCAATGCCATTTACAGAACCCTGTGGTTCCAGGGAACAGTTTGAATACTGTGGCTTTAAAGTATATTTCCCAACCTGGCCATTTCCCAAATGTGCAGACTATATCCTGCAATTTCCCAGGTTAGATAATCATTGTTGAAAATCTCTGGAGTTGAAGTCCATATCAAGAAGACTTGGAAAGGCTACTTATGCAGTTTAAACAAGGTGGGTTTAATCACCAGGTACAAACTCTCTTATCCCTTAGTGTTCTCATACATTCCCACATATGCATTCACTTGCATACAAAAGAAGATTTCCATCTTCTCCCCATGGTGCAACTGTACGAGGGAGACCTGAATCAAACCTTGTACAGTCTTTTAAAAAGAGTTTTCAAATGAAATCACCATATAACCTGGTAGTTTTTCTTCTCCCAGCTCCAACTCTGTAAGGTAGACCTTCGCACCTTTCCGCCACTTACAAGAAGAATGAAAATGAAATGAAAATGGTGATAAGGAATTTATTTATTGTTGGGGACAAGATTGAAGAAGGGGGTTTACCTATACAAATATTTATAAAATATGGTTTATTTATTTATTTAGTGTATGGTTGGTCACACACAGTATTAAAACACTTCATTTTTACAGGTTAAAAACAATAAAAACAATAAAAAAAAACAGTAAGAAAACCTAAAAGGAAAACAGAAATAACATTTCAAAGTTTAATGTCGAGTTTGGAGATCCAGTCAGTAGCTGCCGTTGTTATGCAGAGGAAGTCCCTAGAATCTCCTGGATACCTTCTGTTAGGGCATTTCCTCACTATATGCTGGATAGTCTGTCGAGGGGCCCCGCAATCACATTGTGCTGAAGATCTCTTTCCCCATTTATACAGGGAGTCAGCACACACCCCATGAGTTGTTCTAATTCTATTATATGTCACCCATATGTGTCATAACCATAAAATATGGTTAACAGTAAGCATAAGGCCTCATATTTAAATGCAGGTTCTCAGAAAATACCATCCAACACCAGTAGAAGCTGGTGAGTGACTGTACAAGCTAACTTATAAAACATCCCACACAATTACTGAAGCTGAAGTTTTGGCACTTTGTCTATTTAGTTTGCTAATCTTTTCTTCTCTGCAAGTAAGTCAGATTTAGAGATAACTCCGAACTACAATTGTAATGGCTAACTTGGCGGAAGTCTTTTTCAGCTTTATGCCCTTTTCCTCAATTTGAGATACCTTGTTAACGTAATTCTGGCCCCATGCAAAGGTGACTGTAAATGACTTCCATCCTATATGAATCTTTCAGAAAGGTCTGTTTTTTTATTGCATTTAAAATGCAATTATGCAACAGACCTAAACACTCAACTAAAAAGTTAGCAGGTATGCATACTTCCAGCATTTAGAGCAATGCCTGATCATTCATATATAGATCCAAGTATATGCTCTATTTTATTTTTATTTTTCCACAAAAGAATGAACAGAAACAAGTTTTGCCTCCAGCACCCTTAACATTTAAATGTTCGTTAACTGGAGTAGATATCTAGAGCAGACAGTTTCAGTGAAATTTCTTGGAAGTATGAGCTTTTATGCCTCTATATTCTTAGTGCCTTAACTGATAAACTACATTCAAACTTTTGCTAGTTAAGACCAAATAACAAGCAAACAAAAATACATCTCGGCCAGAACTGCTGAAGAAGCAAAGCTCTGGTTGACCGCATTTCTATAAACTTTTTTAGTCTTTCATGGATCCCCATCAAGTTTTTGTCGAGCACAGTCTAAAAAACCCTAAGATGGATCATGTTGTTGGTTTTCTTTTTTCAAATGGTTGTATAATTTTCTGGGGAGAATGGTGAGTGTTATAAGCATCAATGCTTTAGCCAGCTGAATATAATCATTCCAGGGAGGGTGGTGAGAGAGAGAGAGATTCAAAGTAGCATAGCTGTCTTCATTTGAGAGGCCAAATTTAATTCCTACCGCTTCCTAAAGCAAGCATGCCATGAGATGAAGGGCATCCATAATTTTTAAAGGCTGTTTCATTTTTCTAAAGGTTAAAGGTCCTTCCATAGCCTTGGTTGTTACTCTGGGTGGTTTTTAATAATATTCCCACAATGAAGTCTTTGGATGGGCTCTTTGACTGTATTTTCGGTTAGAGAGCAACAGGGCAGGGCAGAGATAAAAGAATTTGGTGCCAGGGCTGGCATCATTCATGTAGCCAGCCCAGAAAGCTTGTGTCTGGGATTTCAGCCAGGAGTTATTCAGCCTGACTTGATGGAAAACAACGAAGCCTTTAATGCTAAAACATTTAATTAAAAAAGGAAACCCTTTCAGCACTATAGCAAAATAAAATTTCCCCTCCTCTGCCGCCTCTTCCCTTTCTTTGCAATGTGTCATCTTCCTATAGCTGCTGCATGGCCCTCTAGCAAAAAGTAGCAACGAGACATTTTTGATGTGGTCAAAGCAAAAGGAAGTCACAAGATGGTAGAATCTTTGTTTTAATCTGATTTTAAGACCTCATGTTAACAGTACTGTGATTAAAGAAAGCCTTTTTACCTTGGTCAATTGCTAGTTTCACCAAATATTTACAGATATAAATTGAAATTGACAATGATCATAGTTCATGACTATTCTTCTCATGTTTTGCTGGATACAGACACTGACAAAACCTGATTAGCCAAGCAGTGATGCTGCTTTCTGCAGGAAAGGAAAGGAAGATAAATTGGAATCCATATCAGAGGATAGATTTGTTATGGAATAGCACCTTCTGGTGGTCTTGCAAAAGCTGGAAGATGCACATGTACTCAAACCTTTCATTTTAAGGAAGATTTTTCCATTGATAATCATATCATTTACCAGTGGTAAAGAACCACTGTCCATGGTCCAAATATGGTCCATAGTTGCTTAGTTTTAGACAATGGCCTTTTCAACTGAGTTATATTCTTCATGCATCAAACTGTTGATGCAGGAAGAGACCAATCTTTCTCTGGTGATTTCTATACTATATTTTCAAAAAAAAAAAAAGCTTCTTGATTTCCATCTTGCTAGCTTCCTCTTTGCTGGAGGAAGATTGCTGACTTCCTTCGTTTGTAGCTGTAGCTGTTGCTATCTGCTGAAACAGGGAAACCACTTCCAAGCTGACGATGTAAGAAGAGAGAGACATGTTCCACTTCTTCTCCAATTAGCCTAACTAATTATGGAGCGGGGAAGTTCACATAACTTTGAAGGAGGATTTATGTATGAATGTAATTGGGGATATTATTTGGATGGGGGTATGTCAAAATGTATGAATGGGATGTCCTTATTTGTTTTGGTTTTCAGGCCATCCTCCTAAAATGCAACTGTCAAACTCTTCATTAATACTTTCAATATTTAGAAACAGGAAAAATAAAAAATAAATTAACCTGTGCTGGGCATAGGCAACCTGAAACCCCAGAGTTATATTTGGTTTGATCTAGTTTCAAAACATGGTTCAGTTCAGACCTTTGCCAAGAAGTAGCTATCATTTCCTTGAAGGAAGAATCATAAGGAGAGGCAAGTGAATATCAACAATTGTTGCCCCCATCCACTGTTAATTCTGGTGATGTGATAGAATGAAATGAGCACATGGATCTTCAGGAGGGTGAAAAATAAATTTCAGAGCATAAGAAATCATGTGTGAAAGAAAGAAGGTTAAAACAATATCTCCCACATAATTCATAGAGCATATTGTAGATGAAAAGACTAGAGTCCTCAATCTGTCAAGATTTTGTCTGTAGGTATGAAACAAGAACTCAGCATGGAAGAATTGCCACATGTCAGTCTTAGTTTTGGGCCTGACAGGTGCCATCTTCTGTTCTTTAAACTATGGTACTCAACAGCATAAGTGTTGTTGATCCCTGGATATAATAATATAGTTAGTCCAACATTTTAAATGAATTTCTTTATATGATATTCTGCTGAACAATGGCTAAAATCTAAGCTAAATCTACTATCATCAGCCTTATTTGGAGCATAATGCAGTAATCAAGACACACAGTACTTCAATGCTATCAAATTTACACTGGGTAAAGTTGTTAAATGCGTCCAATTCTATCCAAGCACCAACAACTACTATAGATTGAGTTTCAGGAAGTCTTTGAATGACAATCCTCATGGAGCCACTGTTATGTAATTTTGCCATTGCATAGATACTGCTGAGTTTGGGTTCTGTTGTATAACATTCTTGGCATAATCCAACTGTGAGGGAAATATCATAGGAACTTGCTAGACATTCCCTTGTGACTAATACTGATGCAACTCTTGTGGTAAAAACTGCTCTTCTGTTGCAAATCATATTGACTTTGTTTACTTCAATAAGGCCATTCACTGTTATTGTTACCATGAGAACATGGTGAACAGATCTTTTTAAAAAGCCTTTCTCCACTATACCCTGAGGCAGAAAGGAGCAGGGTACCTATGGAAGGAGCCATATTTCAAATATGTATGATTAAGATCAGACAGGTAATCGGATCATGAATTAAAGATTTATATACCCAGCAGCAGTTGCTATGTTGCAAATCAGGTACATTTTTAAACACTCAAAAGTAATCCCACATGGAAGACATTGTGCGGGTATGCATTGCCCGCACAATTCTCCTCTCTGTGGGTCTCTGAGGGCATCCAAATGAAATGGTGCTATTGCTATCTGCAGACAATGAAATTCCTGATTCCTGGAAGTTGTGCATTAATCAGAATCCTGCCTGAGAATGGCTGGGCTAAGCAGGAGAAGGCAGATATAAGGTGTCTCTTTACTTCCCAGGAGACAAATGCTCAGGCAAGAATTGATTTAGAGTTATGGCAAAGGAACCATTAAGGTGATATATTTCATTCTGATTCTTCTCTTTCCTTTTTGTTTTAATGTTGCTTCGGTCAATAATCTCACCAATCAATTCACCCTAAAGCCCTGACTTTTATCACTCATTTTTTTTAATGCAGATTTTAAGACCCATATTCATACATTGGGGTTTGTGACCCCACTATTGTCACTCCTTATGAATGCTTATCAGAAAGAACACATAAGCAACACCACAGTAATGGTTTTTAAAATTGCAGATTGCCTTTGAGTAAAATCTCTGACCTGGATTTTAATTAGATACCCTTCCTGGCTCTAAAATAGCAATGTTCTTTATATTTTAAGTTGCTGTTTGCGGAGTTTTATGCTGCTTTTTAAATCTGATTATTTTAGCTACTGAAAACAATGTCATAATGTTAGGCCACCTTAAGAAAATGAAATTCTGGGGAAAAAAGCATAGAAAGCTATTACATAAATGATAAATAATTTTATTTTAAATAGTCACCTCATGATGACTAGGATGACAAACAAATTTAATGAACTTACAAATATTTTACATCAATAATTACTAGTCTGTTATTTAGGTTATGCTTTCAATATGCTGTTCATGTTGTGATTCCCTCATAATGGCAGTAAATAGAACAAGAAAGGTAAGGATGCTAGGATTTAGTGTCCTAGTAGTTCAGTATCATCTGGGGTAGAGTAAGAAAATAGGGATGCTTAAATGGCTATTGAGCTCTACTGTCAACTGGTATATTTGCAAAGTTCCACATGCATTCATTGTAGAGCAAGGGTCCCCAACCCCTGCGCCTGGCCTACTAACAGGCCATGGCCTATTCGGAACCAGCCCACCACTCATGCAAGTTGAGCTGCGTGTGCCCATGTGTGCACACCAGTTTACTGCTTGCATGGCCTGGTTTCCCTCCCTCTCCTGCCGGGCCACCAAGCCACAAAGGGTGGGGACCGTTGTTGTAGAGGGAGCTATGTAGGAGAGGGTTTATTTATTTATCAAAATTCTATGGACACCCATCTTTCTATGGATAATCTTACAACCATCAAGTCAAACAACAAATATATCAAAACAATTGTTATAAAAGTATAAAACAATTGTTACTAAAAACTAAAAATATGTAGAGCAGAAATCATGGAGAGAGTGAAGTATCAGCAAAAATAATGAAGCCATTTTAGGATGTTATTGGTTCCCTGGAACAACCCCCCATGCCTGATAACATAATCAGGTCTTGAGGGATTTTTGAAACATTAACAGGGATGGAGCTAATTTGACTTTGAGGGTAGGGTAGAATATTCCATAAGGAGGGTGCCATAGAAGAGGCGGCCTGCTCTTTGGAACCATCAAATGTAAGTATATCTTACACAGGGGTGAAATCCAGCAGGTTCTGACAGGTTCTGGAGAACCGGTAGCGGAAATTTTGAGTAGTTCAGAGAACCGGCAAATACCACCTCTGGCTGGCCCCAGAGTGGGATGGGAATGGAGATTTTGCAATATCCTTCCCCCAGGAGTGGGGAAGCAATGGGGATTTTGCAGTATCCTTCCTGTGCCACGCCCACCAAGCCACACCACACCCACCAAGCCACACCCACAGAACCGGTAGTAAAAAAATTTGGATTTCACCACTGATCTTACATTTATACTGATTTTACATTTATATTTACATGTATATCTCAGGGGTAGAGCACTAGTTTTATATAAACAAGATTATCAGTGGACATAGGAAAGATTGTTTTCCCAATCGATATATGCCATGCTGAGTATTTAGGTCTGACTTGTTATGATACAATTTCCTACCACTATTTTTAATCCATTCTTTCCATTACTTCACTTTACGTTTACAGTTTGCTGTATTTTTAGTTTTGTAACGTCCCTCTTTTTGTGAGAGGGTGTGTTGGAATGTCTTCAGATATAAAAACAGGATTGGTTGGGATCTTTATTGTTCAGGGCTGCTTTGTACATTTGAGCAGTGATCTGCAGCCAGAACTATAATTGACGCCACAATTAAATGATTCCATTCTCGGGTGGCCTCTTTGAGTCGTACACTGTAGCGGGAACACAACCCGTTATGGAGCACAGCTGCAGTCTTACAAACAAACCCCAAAGGGAGGGGAGTGTGGGAGTTCTCTTTCCTTACTCAAGTGGGGAGTGAAACTGGACAAACTTTCTACTGTATCAAGATCAAAGCTTGAAGGTCCAAGAGAATTGGGCTGCAACTGCCAGAACTTTAGGAACAATTGTTCGCTTGGCACAGCACATTTCTGCTGTTCATGTCACTGTTTATAATTAATCTCCCAGACTTTGAAACCAAGTCATTCTTTTGGTATTAAGCTGAATTATGCTGCTGCTTTCGGCTTCCCTCAAATATACACAGTTAAGTTTACTGTAGACTAAGCTCAGGTTTCCGAGAGATGCATGGCAATTTACAGAGAGGCCTGTGATAAAATTAGCTTGGCCTGAATGCAAACGAGAAGTGGGAGATTGTAGAGTGTTTTGACAGAGGTGAAAAAGAATTAAAGAATTAAATAAACTAAGTAAAAACATAAAGAACATAAAGAAAATTGTGTTATTCTGAGAATGATGGGCAATCACTACTAATAATATTTCTAGTTTTACAGCACTAATTTTAGAAGTTATATTATAAACAAAATAATAAAGTATACATTTTGGCTAGCTTGCTAAACTTATTGAAAATTAGTATGACTAAACACCAAGAAAATAGGGTTCCTGTTCCTTTAATAATATGGAACGGTGACAAAAAAGCTGTCCGTTAAGATTATTTCTTTAACAATGTTATTAAAATTAAAGGAATCTGTTTGTGTTTCCCTTATTGGAAAAAAGATAAAACCAATTACTCTTAAATTATTTTCCATTGTACTCATTAACTCATTTTATTACAGTATTTATAACAGGAAATTGGGAAGAAAGGTATGGGTAGGTGGGAGAAAGGTGAATAAAAGGTTGTATGATCATCTAAAATAATATATAACCATTTATCCCGTTTATTCACATTCCTTGGCATACTAAGTGTTAATCCTATTTGCAATAATCAGTGGCAGGAGGACAATGGTTACTTATGCTAATTATGCTAATTAGAGTCCAGGCTGGAAAAAATAATCAATAAGCTTGATTATTGCCCATAAAACTTCAAGACACAAAACAGAAAAAAAGTGTATTACTGAAGATACAAGCTTTGCTTTTTTCCCCCAAAGGTATAGTTTCATCCTCAATTGATTTTGCTTTGGTCTTTTGTTCCCATGTATATCTCTTTTACATATTTATTGTTGCAGATACTAACTTTACCATTCTCCCACCATCCCAAATTCAATTTCTTACCCCTTTCATTCTCCAGTTTCTTTCCTTTAAAAAGTGTTTTTGCCTTTTTCTGTTAGTAGAATTTGGGACAGAGTTGAAGGCTGCAATCTTTCATTTTTTGATGCCTCTAATTACATTCTCACCATGTTTTTCCTCCAAGTTAATGATGACATTTTCTTTCCCTAGAGAATCAACAGTATATTTTCCTTATTCCTTGAGAAACATCTAAACTATTTTTTTTCATTTGAAGGGAGTTTCCAGATTTGTATAGTCTGGACAGCAGAGTTCAAGCAGTAGCCAGAAGGCCTTCCAAGTCTCCACAAAATATTCCCCTCCTGAAAGAAATAAAATTGGCATCAAATTTTGTCCCAAGATCTAGCCAGAAACAGACTGTCCCATTCAGGGTAAAGTATAATAGCTGAATAGGGATGAGAAGACAAAGTTGGCCCAGTAGTAGAGAAATATCAGTCAGACAATTTTTTTTAAAAAAAAGAGTTTATGTGTGATCACTAAAGCAATAAACTCTGGTAAGTATTGGAGAGTAGAATCAGGAAACACGGTTTAGATTGAATACTTTTGCAGCCAACACATCTGGAGCTACTTCTCCACAACATCTGTAAGGGATAGTCCTAGGAAGCAGAAGGCTTTAACTCATGCTTGGCAAATGTGTGCCATTTGGGTTTGTCTATTCTTTTTCTGTCAGTGTGCATTGATGGAATTGCTGTACTTTAGAGGGTATGTGGTTTTGTTCCAGTTAAACTGGAGTCAGTGGGTGAACACTTGTCACTCTCAAAGGACTTTTATGTAAACCCATCAAGATTAAATACCAGGGTGGTTCAGATACTGCTAGTTCAGTTGCTGATAAGATCTCTTTTGAAAAGTTAGGGATAACTATGTCTTCCTAGGACTGTGGTGGCGAAACTGTGGCACCTGTAACACGTGGAGCCATATCTGTGAGCACGCGAGCATTGCCCTAGCTCAGCTCCAGCACACATGCACATGCCGGCCAGCTAATTTTCTGGCCTTCTGGGCCTACAGGAAGTCAGGAAACAGGCCATTTCCAGCATCTGGAGGGCCTCTGGGGGGCTGGGGAAGGCTGTTTTCTCCCTCCCCAGGCTCCAAGAAAGCCTCTGGAGCCTGGGGAGGGCAAAAAACAGGCCTACTGGGCCCACCGTGCCATTGCGTGCCAAAAGCAGGGGGAGCGTGGGGGGTGGGGCACATTGAATTATGGGTGTGGGCATGCGTGCGCACAATCCCCCCACACTCTCTCTATTTTTGGCACACGATGGCAAAAAGGTTAGTCATCACTGTCCTAGGATATGTTGGGGACAGTGGTGGTATTCAGCCGTTTCGTACTGGTTCACACGAACCAGTAGTAGAGATCGGTAGCGGAGCTCGTGGGTGGGCCTGCTCCACCGGTCCCCCCCCCCCCCGCCCTGGTGCTATGCCATCCTATTTAGCCACATTTTTGAGGCTGGGCGCATGCGTGGAAGGCACACCTGCGAACAAAGCCCATGCGTGGAAGACCAGGCGCATGCGCGGAAGACACACATGCAGCGAACCAGTGATAACAATATGTGAAACCCACCTCTGGTTGGGGAGTTTGTTGATTTATTAAAATATTTTATTACAAATAGTCTTAAAATAATGGCTGACATGATAAGGATCCCAGAATAAATCAAGCTGATGTCTGAAATGATAGAAAGTTGCAAAAAATAAATACATTTGAAATACAAATTGCAACTTTTACAGTTGTAAATATAGTAAAATGTAGTGTTTATTGCTGTATAACAATCAATCAAATATAGGGCTGATCTGTACATCCAGTTTCTCCGGCACAAGCGTGGGCCAGAAGTGTGGGCTTACTCATCCAAAAATGTCATCTACTTGCTCCTGGACCACCAAAAAGGCAGCCTCTGCCTGTCTTTTTTGCTATGCCTAAAAACAGTATTTTATGAGTTATGCTGGAAGAAGCGGTTTAAAAAAGTCCATAGATTTATTTTAAAAATAAGCTGAATGGTGATGTTTAATTCTGAAATATACCAACTAACTTTTTAAATCTTTTTTAAGAAGAACTGACCATGGTTTTTTGACATGACACAAAGTAAAATATATTGTGATTATTAGGATTACTGGTTGAAATGACAAGCATTTTTATACTTTTTGGTTCTCGGTAGTCATTAAATTATTTTAGAGTGATGTGTTATATAACAATCCACAGATAATGGACTACCAGTTACCGCTGAGTCGTAATTTTCTCCAAGTGCTGTTTCAAAGCAATGATTTAACCTGTGTATTTAAGATTTGTATTAATGCTACAATAGCCAAAGAAATAGGAACCAAAAATATGGACTTCTTAGACACTTCTGATGTGCGTTGTCTGGCAGTTGTATGAAAAAAAGAATGAAGCAAATGCTGTTATAATAGTCATAATAATCCTACACTCAAGTTCAGGAGAAGCTGATCTACCCAGGCATGCTTTGACTAATCTGTAGTACAAATTTTAATTAGGTAGACATTTTATAAGATAACGTGGCTCTGGAGAAGCTATTGGAATGGTTAATCATGTTTAACTACATTACAGCCCTAAAATTAGATATAATTTCACAGAACAACATCAACCTGAAATATTTGAAATTTCTAGCAATGAGGAAAGATATTGTTACCTACATTATCAAAATTTTATCACCTAGACAAGATTGAAATACAACATGCCAGCTTGGATCACCTTATAAAAGCACCAATTGCTGCTTAATGACAATTAATCATTCCACTGATTAATTGTTCTGTCAGGAAACTTCTCCTTAGTTCAGAATCTAGGCTGATCTACTCATGTATTTTTCCAGGCACCGGTCTACTCATTTGTTTTCTTTTAACACTGATCAGCTGTAGGGTGGCCGTTTGAAGCCCCATGGCAAGAATTTAAACAGTTTTTTTTCCCTCTAGCCATCAGCTGGGCCTCAGGAGGCAGCAATAGATTGGGGGTGGGGCCAAATAAAAGGTAAGAATAATGCGGGGGCAGGGGGGAGAACCAGTTCGGTGACATCATATCATCACCGCTACCGGCTCGGTGGAACCAGGAGGAACCCACCACTGGTTCTCTCCTTCATTAGTTTCCATCTATTGCTTCTTGTCCTGCCTTCAGGTGCTTTGAGGAATATGTGCTATTCTCCTATGCTTAATCTTAGGTGAGAGTAAGGGGAACAAAGAAATTTGGCTGAATTAAGGACAACTTCTCAATAGATCAAAATTAAGGGCAAACCCATTTGTGTTTGTTGCCTTTTGCTTGTAAATTAAATTGATGGTGTCATATGATGAGAAGAATGAGGATGGAGCAGCATTTAATATAGAGTAGGTGATCACAAAGAGGGTCAAGGGTGAGAGTAAATGATGAAAAGTAGTGTCACATCATACCAACCTAGACAAAAAACGTATAGTTAAAGATTTCTTTCAAAGTCTCTACAAGGGAGAAGAGATTCGGGAGGAAGACATTAAGGAATACCTATGTAAAACAAACATCACAAAATTAGAGAAGTCCCACAGAGAAGCATTAAATAGACCAATTACGATGTCCGAGCTGGTGGAAGCAAGGAAAAAGCAAAAAAACAACAAAGTTCCAGGCCCGGATGGTATACCAACGGAGTTTTATAAGAACTGTCAAAATGCAATGGATGAACTGTTACTCCTGGTTTTCAACGATGCATTATTAGAGGCAGAAATTCCCAAATCCTGGACTGAAACCATCATTACACTTATCCCTAAAGAAGACACAGACCCCACACAAATTAAAAATTATAGGCCGATTTCACTGCTTAATGTAGATTACAAACTCTTCATGTTGGTCATAACGCAAAGACTGAAAACAATTATTCATAAATACATACATACGGATCAGAACGGTTTTGTTCCAAGAAGACAGATCAAAAATAACATAAGAACAATTATTAATGTCCTGGAATATTACGAGAAAAGAAACGATAAACAAGCAGCCTTACTCTTCTTAGACGCACAAAAGGCCTTTGATAATTTAAACTGGAACTTCCTCATATCGCAATTAGAAATTATGGACTTTGGTGCTAAATTTTTACAAATGATTAGAAGAGTATATTCCCTCCAAACGGCCAAAATTATGATCAATGGAGATATGACTGAAAACTTAGATATACAAAAAGGAGTGAGACAAGGCTGCCCCTTATCCCCACTATTGTTCATAATCTCTTTGGAAATATTATTAAATGAAGTCAGGAAAGACCCCGAAATAAAAGGTTTGAGAACACGGAAAGAGGAGTACAAATTGCAAGCCTTTGCTGATGACGTGGTGTTTATAATGGAGCAACCGGAAACAACAGGAGCCAAACTTTTAGCGAGGATAGAGGAATATGGAAGAGTCGCAGGGCTTAAAATTAACAAACAAAAAACTAAAGTGTTAACAAAGAACTTGACAAAAGTACAAGAGATACAACTAGAAGACAAATTAGGAATACAAATTGTAAAGAGAATAAAGTATTTAGGAATCTGGCTTACTGCCAAAGCAATAACAATCAGAGAAGACAATTACAATAAATTAATGAAACAAATTAGAAAAGACCTGGAAACGTGGAATAAATTACAACTGTCATTCCTAGGGAAAATTGCATCCATAAAAATGAATATACTCCCTAGATTACTTTACCTTTTTCAAGTAGCCCCAATCTGGCCAGGAAAGAATTTCTTTAAGGACCTTACTAAAATAACAACAAAATTTATTTGGAATGGGAAAAGGGCCAGAATTAAAATAAAATGTATGCAAGATACCCGGGAAAAAGGAGGCCTAGGCCTACCCGACTGGGAGCTATATTATAAAGCAGCGTCGCTAAACTGGATAAGGGACTGGATAGATCTTAAGAATAAAAGAATGTTATCACTAGAAGGCTTTGATCTACATCGCGGATGGCATGCCTTTCTCTGGGAGGGAAAGGATAAGCACCATGGGTATTTTCAGCAACATATCATTAGAGAAGCATTGTACAAATCATGGCAAGAGGTTAGGAAACATTACACCAAGATCCCACGATGGCTATCGACAATGGAAGCACAAATATATCCCAATGCTATGGACATAGCGAAAATGAGGACTTATAAAGAACTACTGAACAGTGAAGGAGAATTACAAACAAGACAAGAATTACAAAATCAGGGTATAGACATTGATTGGTGGCCATACATGCAAATAGAATCAAGATACAAAACTGATCGGGCACAATTCGGATTCCAAAATGAACCAAATGAATTGGATAAAATATTACAAAGTGCAGATGAGAAAATGATTACCAAAATTTATAAGTACCTATTACAATACAAATTGGAAGAGGAGGTTGTCAAAGAAAGTATGATAACATGGGCCAAAAACATAGGATATACTATTGAATTGGATAAATGGGAGAATTTGTGGAAGATAAATTATAAGATGATATTGTCCATACCCTACAAAGAAAACCTTTACAAAATGTTCTACCGATGGCACCTCCCACCGGCGCGTCTAGCCAAGATGTTCCCAAATACATCTCCGATGTGCTGGAAATGTAAATCACAGAAAGGGACATATTACCATCTCTGGTGGCTATGCCGAAGGGCAAAACAATACTGGCAACAAATCAAAACAATGATTGAAGAAATTACGAAACAAAAACTTGAAATGAGACCGGAAACCTTTTTATTGGGAATCATCACAGCAAATTATACCAAAGAAATAAAATATCTAATCATTCATATCCTCACAACAGCACGTATACTCTTTGCCCAACATTGGAAATCTGAACAGTTACCTACAGAAGACAAAATAATAGCTAAAATTACAGAATGCGCAGAATTGGATAAGCTTACAAAAGAAATACAAGAGAAAGATGATACTGATTACTATTTAGTATGGCAAAGATGGTACGGCTGGCTGGAGGCAAAAATAGGAATACAAAGATAATTTATGACTAATCAATAGAAATGTATAGTAGTAAATAAGGAATCAATTATATATATATATATAACCATGTAAACAGATGATTATAGACATTGACATAAATAGAAAAATGGAAAATACCCCACCGTTATAGTAACTTCTAAGAGTCAGTCATTGGACTGAATCGATGTTTGTTAGTTTTGTATGTCAATTTATGTATTTATGTTGGTTTTGTTTTTTCTTTTTATTATTAATAAAAATTTATAAAAAAAAAAAAAAAGAAAAGTAGTGTCACAATGATGTGATTAAAACATTGCCCCCTTTGCATGTGTGATGTAACATTGCATGCACAAAGAAGCAGGTCACTGGATCCTGGAGATATTGCTATCTACATCTTAGGAAATAATTTGGACCTGGTGGCTAAGAAAAGAATATCATCTGAAGTAGAAACTGAATGTGTGTGTGAAATGGCTTTTACCAAGGAGCTGAGACAGTGCTGTGAAGACATTCAGTTCCTCATAAGTTAATTATCACACATCCTTAAGGAATATCCAAACTCACAAGTTAATTTGCATGTTAAACTGGGTAACTGAACAGCATATTTTAGACTATTTTATTACCCTGGATACTGTTCAAGGCTGTTACGTTTACTTAAACAATTTGTATGTTTTATGACTCGTTCAGAAATTGAGCAATACATTATTCTATAAACTCTTAAGATTTTTGTTACTATTGTCATTGAAAAACTATTTACTGGAAACCCCCAAGGCCAATGATTCAGTAATAGCTCTTTTCTGGAACTGCGATAGTCCTACCTCTGTCATAGTTGTAACCAAAACACAAGTTGTACGCAGTAGAATGTCTATAGGATTAAATTTCTTTTATGAAGTAAGCAGTAGAACATATTAAACAAATGAATGACAATGCAATAAATATCCTCTCTCATAGAATAAAAACTATTTGGGAAATGGTTTCTACGTAATCTGTTTTCATCATTTCCTATGAATGATAGATCATAAATCATCTATGAATTTAAATTTTCAAAAAAAAATCTTGCTTTGTTTATTTGTATGGATTTTTGTTCATTTTTGCAGCAAGCCATTCTATTACATGACCTTTTACTACCATTTTAATGTTAGGATATTGAGACAATTCAAACTTGGGATGACCTTCTTCTCTACTGTAACGTAAGAACTGGCATGTGATGGAAACTATAAAACACCAGTGGTGAAATCCAAAATTTTTTACTACTGGTTCTGTGGGTGTGGCTTGGTGGGCGTGGTGTGGCTTTACCCCACTCCAGGGTAAAGATATTTCAAAATCTCCATTCCCACCCCACTCTGGGGCCAGCCAGAGATGTTTTTTTTTTAATTTATATGCCGCCCTTCTCCGGAGACTCAGGGCGGCTTACAATGCGTTAAGCAATAGCCTTCATACTTTTGTATATTTATACAAAGTCAGCTTATTGCCCCCACAAACTGGGTCCTCATTTCACCTACCTTAGAAAGGATGGAAGGCTGAGTCAACCTTGAGCCTTGGAGAGATTCGAACCAGCAGTAATTGCAGGCATCTGTGTTAATAACAGGGTGCTTAGATCACTGTACTATCAAGCCTATTATTTGCGGGCTTGTTTGTTTGTTTGTTTGTTTGTTTAATTTAATTTATATGCCGCCCCTCTCCGGAGACTAAGGGCGGTTCACAATACATTTAAAAAAAACCATTCTAAAAACATTTAAAAGATTAAAAAACATTAAAAACCTTAGAACGCATTCACACCATTCATGGCCGGATCTTGCCAGATCGCAAAGCGAGATCAACGGCCCCAGGCCTGCCGGAAAAGCCAGGTCTTCACAGCTTTTCGGAAGGCCAATAGGGTGGGGATGGTCCGGACCTCAGGAGGTAACTGGTTCCAGAGAGCTGGGGCAGCCACAGAGAACGCCCTCCCCCGCGGGCCCGCCAGCCGGCATTGTTTAGCTGACGGGACTCAGAGGAGGCCAACTCTGTGGGATCTTATCAGTCGCTGGGAGCTATGTGATACAATTTCCGGTAGGTTCTCCAGAACCTGTCAGAACCTGCTGGATTTCACCACGTAAAAGACCAATGCTAATTCCTAGAAGAGATTACCTCAGAAACTGTAGAGTGGTTGGTGCTCTCTGAGCTTGGCTGTTTCCTTGCAGACATTTCGTTACCAAACTAAATAACATCACCAGTACAATGCATATCTCAGACATACAGTACATGTCATGGTCTTTCACAAACCTGCATAATGATGTAAATATTACATAAATATGATAATAATGATAAAAGCCACCCAAATTGTTGAGACATATATTTAATAAATTATTATTATTATGGTAGATAGCATACTCAGAAAGAGTTAACATTTTTATCCACCTATTATTATTATTATTATTTGTTCACAACAATGTGAAATCACAGCTGCCAATTCTTTAGAATTTAATTTAATTTAATTTAATTTAATTTATCGCATTTCTATGCTGCCAAACTCCCGAGGGACTCTGGGCAGCTTACAGCAAAATAATGCGAACATAGAAAAATTGTTTAAAAACATTGTAAAAACATTTTAAAACATTAAAAGCCCATGCACACCATTCATGGCCGGATCTCGCAAGATTGCAACAGTGAGATTAACGGCCCCAGACCTGCCGGAAAAGCCAGAATTGTTTTTTGTCTTCATATACATCAAGGTCTTCCCAAGAACCAAGGATATCATAATGTATCAACATAGTATATGTGCTGATCCAAGCAGTGTAGCCTTTTGCAATTACTGCTTGTTGCATAGCCAATCACATATCCAGACTGGATTTGGCATTTCTATCCATCTAGCAAGTTGTTTCTAAGGAATTAGGTAGGTGTGGATGTTTGAGGATGTTAAAGGTATTGTCGCAGGATATAAGCTGTTCCAACTTCTGTAGTTGACTGGTGGTAATTTTGTCAATGCCGATGGTGTTCAAGTGGTGCTCCAGTTGTTTTGGGATTGCACTCAAGGCATCTATTAGCATTGGTACTACCTTTGCTTTCTTTCCCACAGTTCTATTTCTATTTGCAGGTCTTGTATTTTGTGATTTTCTTCGATTCTTTCTCTTCTCTTCTGCTGTCTCCAGGTACTGAAACATCCACTATCCAGACCAGGGGTGAAATCAAGCAGATTCTGACAGGTTCTGGAGAACCAGTAGCGGAAATTTTGAGTAGTTCAGAGAACTGGTGAATACCACCTCTGGCTGGTCAAAGTGTGGGGTGGGAATGGAGATTTTGCAGTATCCTTCCCTTGGAGTGGGGTGGAAATGGAGATTTTGCAGTATCCTTCCCCTGCCATGCTCACCAAGCCACACCACTAAGCCACACCCACCAAGCCACACCACGCCCCCCAAGCCATGCCCACAGAACCAGTAGTAAAAAAAATTGAATTTCACCACTGATCCAGACTTTTTGGTCTTTCTTATTGACAGTTGTTAAGTCTGGAGAATTTTGTGGCAGGGAGCTTGTCTGTTTGACTTCTAAAGTCCAGAGCATTTTAGCATCTTCGTTATCCATTATTTTGTCTATTTTGCACTCCCATGAGTTCTTCCTTGCAGGCAAATAGTATTTCTTGCAGATCTTCCAGTGCACCACTGTAGCTTCATTATCATGCTGCTGTGTGTATCTGTGAGATCTTTTTGCAGCAGCAAGAAGTCCACTGTTTGTTCAGCTTCTTTGCAGAGGCAGAATTAGCTAGTTGTTGTCATCATCTTTATTCTGACTTTGTATGCATTTCTTCTTCTCCTTACTATCATTATTAAGCTTGCTACCTGACCTCATAACATAGCCTAAGAAGGCAACAGGACAACTAGACTGATTCTGGGGCAGAGGTGGGTTTCAGCAGGTTCTGACCAGTTCTGGAGAACCGGTAACGGAAATTTTGAGTAGTTTGGAGAACCGGTAGTAAAAATTCTGACTGGCCCCGCCCCCATCTATTCTCTGCCTCCCAAGTCCCAACTGATTAAGAGGAAATGGAGACTTTACAGTATCCTTCCCCTGCCACGCTCACCAAGCCACGCCCACCAAGCCACGCCCACCAAGCCACACCCACAGAACCGGTAGTAAAAATTTTTGAAACCCACCACTGTTCTAGGGGTTGAATGGAGTGTTCATGGTTCAAGCTTCAGGATTACAGATTTCCAAACTAAGAAATCTGATCTCAAAATGGCCACTATAGGAGCCAATATGGATTGAAAATGGCCTGCTCTGAGATTGGACCATTCCTGGTTGATTCAGAATTCAGAGGAGGAGAGTTCATTCAAAGACTGAGTGTTGAATGACATTTCAATCTCACAATATTTTGTCTACATGGCAGGCTAACTCTGCCCACTGCCAGCAGTTCAATCCTGACCGACTCAAGATTGACTCACCCTTCCCTACTTCTGAAGCGGACAAAACGAGGACCCAGATTGTTGGGGGCAATATGCTGACTCTGTAAACCACTTATGAAATATATAAGTCTAGGTGCCATTGCTATTGCTATCTATTAAGGCTTTGCAGTGCTTCAGGTTTGATTCCAAAATGATATTTTCATAGCTGTGTCCACACACATACACATACATACACACAGAGAGACATATATCCCAGTAGCTAAAACAGCTGGCCACGATTCTGTTACTGAATTTATTATGATGATTTGTAAATATATAGTCATAATTTTTTATTACAGGAAATGTTTTCAAATAAAAACATTTAGTACTCAGGCAACAGAAGTAACTTTTAATGTATAAAACAGCACAAGTTCATTTCACTTGTTTTTTTATTAGCATTAAATCTAGAATTACTTAGTTGCATAATACATAAGGCAGCAGATTGATGTGGTAGAAGTTCTCTAATCTAAAGCAAGCAAAGAATGAAGAAAGAGGAAGTGTGAGTAAACAGGAAAGCAATACGTCTTATCGCTAGGGAGGGCAGTTTGAGGTTATGCTTTAATAGACAAAGTAACTACAAATTGATCCAATTCTTTTTTTTTTAAAGATGTTTGAAGGCGATTTGATGGAGAGAGAAAAGAAACATCATGCAATGAGTTTCAGAAAACAAGTTTCAAAACTACTAGGCATTAAAGGGCAAAGGGTAGAGGGAAGATTTTAGCAGACTAGCAGAAGATGAGCAATGTCTAACCCTTTCAAGAAAGAATCAAAAGAGCAATGTTGTTGCACAGAGAAGAAGGGAGAACTTCTTCTTGGAGTAAGGTTAGCGATAGGTCTTTCCTCTTTCTCTGGAACTATGAGTCATGCACGAACCTACTTGCATAGAATTCTCATTAAGGTCATGTTCAATAACTGTAGAAGTAAAAGTTGTCATGTTGACTCTGGGATCATTAGCTCCAGGATGTTATCTCGGGCTAGGCAACCCTCCCTTCTACGAGTCAGTCAGTCATATAACTTTACTCACTATTGTGAGGTTGCTCATAGGTTATTTGTGTTTCCAGATAATTCTTACTCCAAAGGTCAGATTTTTTTTTCTCCTTTTATTTCAGCTTCTGAAAAGGTGTCGAATGTTTTAATTAAAATGTTATGTGAAATTAAGTTAGAAACTGTTATTATTTGATCAGTGCTACACAGTTGATAATCTTGATTTCACAGAGAAATGTTATCACAACCAGTATCTGTTGTGGTCATGTTACTTGCAGCATTAAAGTGAGCCATACAGCCAGCTCTCCTACATTAATCTAGACTGATCTTGCTTTCCGTTGGGGTGGACAATCTCTTGTCAAAAAAAAATTGACTAACAAGAATGCAGTTGTATGGATGATGAAAATAACTACATATTGCTTCTACCCATCTGATCCAATTTGGCAGGATGGGCATGCTGAGTCCCATTGCCTAAGAAATGCCATTTGGTGGACCCAGGAGGCACACCTTTTCTGTCATAATGGCCACCCTACAGAATATTCTCCACCTAGAGATTAGGATGGCTGAGTCCTTGCTGCTTTTTGCACTAAAGGCTTGGTTTTGTACCAGTGGTGGGTTCCAAATTTTTTTACTACCGGTTCTGTGGGTGTGGCTTGATGGGCATGGCAGGGGAAGGATCGGGGTGAAATGCTCACGGTTCAGACCAGATTGCCTGATCCGGTAGTGATGGAGGTGGGTGGTTTGGAGAACCGGTAGCAAAAATCCCTGCCCCCCTATGCCCAGCTGAGCCGAACAATCGTCAGAGGCTTTTTTTTTACTTTTAAAAGCATTTTTTCTACAACCTCTTTGGCCGAAAAAATGCTTTTAAAAGAAAAAAAAAAAGGGTGTGATGATCGCGCTGAGTTGCCTGATCGTCAGAGACATTTAAAAGAAAAAAAGTCTCTGCTGATCAGGCAACTCAGGGATCGTCAGAGCCTTTTGAAAGCATTTTTTACAACCTCTTCGCCGAAGAGGTTGTAGAAAAAATGGTTTTAAAAGTTAAAAAAAAAAATTGGCCACGCCCACCCAGTCACATTACCCTTCCCACCTAGCCACGCCCACAGAACCGGTAATAACGAATTATAGATTTCACCACTGGAAAAGATACTGTAAAATCTCCATTCCCTCCCCAATCCAGGGGAAGATTACTGCAAAATCCCCATTTCCTCCTGATCAGCTGGGACTTGGGAGGCAGAGAATAGATGGGGGCGGGGCCAGTCAGAATTTTTAGTACCAGTTCTCTGAACTACTCAAAATTTCTGCTACTGTTCTCCAGAACGGATCAGAACCTGCTAAAACCCACCTCTGTTTTGTACCCAGGCTTGGGTCCCCAGATGTGTGAAGATTCTAATCTCTCAGCTGTATTAGTGATTGCGGATTGTAGCAGTTCCTCAGCAGCGATATATTTTAATTTTTTCATTTGTTGGAATTGTTTTTATCCTTACTTTGCTAATTGTTCACCTACCAGAGTCACTTTTTGAGCTGCTTTAGCATCTTTCTAGATATCGATGTCAAATGGCTTTTGTATTTTGCTGGATCATCCTTTTCCCATTTTTGGAGTTATGGATATCTGTTAAATAAATAAATATTAAGTAGACACAGAGTTCATCATCAGTTTAGATTTAAAAAATATTGTTTTAGTTTATAAAATATCTCACACATGTGCTTGGGTTTACTTTTGTAATGTCTGATAATTGGGATAAAGATTGTAATTCCCATTCTGCATGTGGTGAACAATCGCTGGCAGATTTTTTTGCTCTGCAGAACATCTCAGCATTAATGCTCAGAAATTCTGTACTGAGTCTAGCAGCTAAAATGTTGGGCATTTTTATTTTTTCTTTTACCTACAGTCAAGAAACTGCTGTGGGACCTATAATTATTTAGGGAATAAGTAATTATATAATAAATAATTAGAAATTTTTCCTTAGTATCTGCTGAAGAGTGAAACAGTTAAAGAATGTGGAATGTTGTGTATATGGCTGTCCAAATGCAAATTTATGGGAACAGGAAATTAATAAATTTTACAAAGAATCTGAAAGTTAGTATTTCTTAATGAGATCCTTTGTGCTCTAATTTTTGGAATACACGATGGCCGAGTATAGGAGATGAACTTGAGCTGAACAATTGGTTTAGGAAAAAGGATTACTTCTGAAGACCAAAATCATAGCACTGTTAAGCTTGTCACAGGTGTGAATGTAGTATGTGCAAATTGAAGTTCTATAGACAAATTCTAGGCATTGTTCCATTTAGCTATGTGTCTGAGATTTTACTTGACACATCATATTTTGGTGGCCTTGGGATATGCTACAGGTATTAGAATTATTCGTTTAGTGACTGAAGTTACAACAGCACTGAAAAAAGCGACTTACAACTGGTTCTCACACTAATCATCATCACAGTGTCCCCAGAGTCACATGACTGCAATTTGGGTGCTTGGCAACCATCACACATTCATGATGGTCATATCATCCATGATCATATCATCACTACTTATGACCTCCCTAGCCCTAGCTTCCCACAAGCAAGTTATAGTATTGTGAGGTTTTGCTTAACTATGGTGATTCACTTAATTACAACAACCAGAAGCTACAATTGCCATCACTGAGTGGGCCAGACACATGATGCTTTGATTAACAAGCATTTAACTTAATGACCGAGTTTCTGTTCCACTTAGGGTCGTTCAGCAAGAACTATAGTATTTTGTGGAGTATAAGATGCACTCCCCCCTCCAAAGTAGGTGGAAATGTCTGTGCGTCTATACAGCAAATGTTGCTGAAGCCCCACCCACCTGCTGGCCCCCACTGTTCGGCAGTTCTCGGCCTCCACGCATCACGTTTTCAGCCTCCGCACACCCCGTTTTTGGCCTCCCCACGTCGCGTTTTCAGCCGGTTCCAGGCGGCAGGGATTGGCAGTGGTGGCGATTCCCTCTGCCTGGAATGGGCCAAAAACACAACGGACAAGCAGAAGGCAAAAACGTGGCATGTGGAGGCCGAAAACATGACACGGGGAGGCCAAAAATGCAATGGGCTGTGGTAATCCCCACAGCCTGGAACAGCTGTTTGGCAGTATTCCGGTAGGCTGATCCAACTGCCAATCAGCTGCTCATGCTGAATCAGTTTCCAATAACGTGCTGAAGCTGACCAGATTGTTGACTGTTTGCTGCAAGGACGCTAGCCAGATGAATACCAATGGATGCTGGTAGGCAGAGGCAGAATTTTTTTTCTTGTTTTCCTCCCCAAAAACTAATGTGTGTCTTATACTCCGGAGTGTCTTATACTCCGAAAAATAAGGTACCGTTATGTAAAAAACACATAGCTAAGTGAAGATTCAGAATGAATGCATGTGCTTTTGAGTTACTTTTGATTACTGGTGACTACCTGGGCATACAGTTTTCTTGGGCAGATGTTTGGAAGTGGTTTCCTCTTGCCTTCTTCTTCCTAGGGCTGAGTGACAGTGACTGACCCAAGGTCACTCAACTAGAACTTATGGGGTCCCAATTTCTAGTCTGGTGCTTTACTTTTTACTTTTACTTTACTTTTATTTGATTTATATACCTCCCTATTCCCGAAGGACTCAGGGCGGTGAACAGCCAACAATAAAAAACATATATACAAAATTTAAAAAGCAGAAATAAAATCGAATTAAATAGTTTGGCCCAGACAAATTAAAACCCCAATCAATTTAAAACAAATTTAAACTTTGAGTATTAAAAATATTAAAATTATTAAAATTGTTTAAAAAGAGGGAGAAAGTTAGCCCAGGCCTGCCTGGTGGAATAAAAAGGTCTTTAGAGCGCGGCAGAAGGTGCGCAGATCCGGGATCCTCCGTATCTCCGGGGGGAGCTTGTTCCAGATAGTAGGTGCCCCCCCAGAGAAGGCTCTCCCCCTGGGGGCTGCCAGTTGACATTGTTTGGCCGACGGCACCCAGAGGAGCCCCTCTCTATGAGAGCGTACCGGCCGGTGGGAGGCTATTGGTGGTAGTAGGCGGTCCCACAAGTACCCAGGTCCTGAGCCATGGAGCGCTTTAAAGGTGATAACCAAAATGTTGAAGCGCACCCGGAAGACCACCAGGAGCCAGTGCAGCTCGTTCAGGAGGGGTGTTACATGGGAGGGCCATGTCGCTTTAACCACTACAACAAACTGTGTCTCTTCAAAATGTATCTGCCCGAGTATGAAATGGCTTATTGAATTTGGACACTTTGAAGTATGTTTAAGTTTGATGCTAAAATACTTTTTCTGTACAGTTTGTGAAGAGGGTTGGACATTATTGTAGTAGTTTATCATAGATAACCATAATCCTAATATAATTTTTCTGTAGAGATAAAAGTCCTGCTGCATTTATGGGGAATTTACTACTTCTTTCCATGGCAGAGAACATCTGAATGGGTTCATTTCTTTGGATGAATTACCTCAGCTTAACTGTCTCCACGCACAGCTGGTTCTGGAAAATGAATTCCATATGCAGGCAATATAGTCTTGTCTTTTGTTACAAACTTCAGAATATTGTATCCAAGATGGAGGATAATTGGCCTTTTCCCAGTATATACTCTATGCATGTTATCAGCTTACATTTCACGTGTATGTAATTATCCTTCTGAAAATAGAAGGTCTTCCAGTGAGTGATATTTTATACTGTTGTGTTTAACTTTAGAATTAATTTTTATAAATGTTTGGTCATTAATGAGGCAGAAACAGCATAATAGTTGTTTGAGGTGTAAGAGATAGAAAACTTCATAGATGAATTGTCTTCCCTGTTGACAAACATTAATGCACAAAGGTGGTTTTTTTCATTATTAATTAAAATACAATTCTGAATTTTCTATTCTGGATGAGCTGACTTCTAAACTGCTTTCCGTAAAAGGCGATTGTCTGTGCTTTAATAATAGCTTATTAGCAACAATTTACAATGCAAAATTTTTTTTTTAATTTACAATATGTTAAAATTTTATATTGCCATTAAGTGAAAATATTTACTTGGGTCAATGCTGATTAATGGATGACACTCAACTTGACGTGCTTTGCTATCACCAGATGTTCAGCACTGGATAGTATACCCACATAAAGCACTGACAAGCACAAAAAACTGTGATTTTATTGATGTCATCTATTCCGGAAATGGTTATGTAGTTAGAATTTACATACTTTAATGTAGTATTGCCAGGTGTGAACAACCAGACCTACCTGTGTAGAGTACAAATTAGCTATTTTATTGCTCAGTGGCTATTTCACAGGAATCTTCATAGACTGACAGCTTGCCCCTGAAAAGGACTAGATAAAGTCCAATGGCATTCAACAGGGCTCAGACCTTGACTTCTTCTGCTTATGTAATCACTCCAGACTAATTTCCCATTTGACCCCTCCTTCCCAGCTTGGATGGTTGCTCTCCAGTAAGTATGCACTTATCCTGTAAAGTAATTGGGCTAATTTGTGAACCAAACTCCAAAGTGAGACAGATGATTAGATCTGTGCTTGCTGCTTATAGGGTCAACAAACTTAGAGCCAAAATTCAATGCTGATTCAGTCCGACTAGCACTCTCAAATATGACATAATGCCATATTTACAGATATTCAGTTTTAAGACATTTGTACAGGCACTAATCTTTTAAAAATGAAATAACTGTAATAAAATAAACACATCCATTAGCATGGAGTTAGATATCATCAGTACACTGATGGTACCTAGTTATATATCTCAAGTAATGCTATGCGGTTTTTGTCTTAGTGTCTTAGTGTTTGGAGGCTGTGTGTGAAAATGTAAAAAGGGGAAGTGAGCAGAAAAGATTACTCAGTCCTAGAAAAGAAGAGAATGTGAGAAAGAAACTCAAAACATCCCTGCCTTGATTATGTTTGATGGTACAGGCTTTTGAGAATCTTATTCTTACAACTATTTAAAAAAAACATTTTTGAAATTACGCTGCTTTTTTGACCTTGCTTTTCTGAAAAGTCTGATACTGTGGGAGTCTGGATGGAGATGAATAAACGGAAACTCAACCTTAGCAAAATATAGTTTCTATGAATTTGGGGGCATTTGGCTCCAGAGAGCTTCCACTGTTAGTTCTTGATTGGATTACATTTCCTCAGACAGAACTGAGTTGGGAGTTCTTCTAGAGCTCTGGTTCCTGCCTAAGGAACAGCTGGCAACTATGGCATATAGGACTTTTGCATCTTATGTCCCAATTGTGCTTGTTTCTTCACTGCAACACCCTATTTTCTGCTTACATCTCATTTGAATTATTGCAATGCACTCTATGTTGCACTATTCTTAAAACCAGAAACTTCTGCTAGTCAAGAATACATCAGTACAAGTCAAACCTATACCAATTGTGAATATATATATATTCATTGACATTGCTCCACTAAAGATCAAGAAAGAAGATGCTGAGAAAACTAAGCAAGAGAATGATTCTCAGTATCCTCTGAATGGGCAAGTGCCCCAAGCCTGCCGACTCAGATCTAGGAACAGCTTTATGGCAAGAACAAACATTCTTGAGGATATCTAAGAACAAAATTGAATTAAAAGATGGAAGAAGAAGACCATTGAGCAAGGAATAACATTAAAGGAGGATATGGCTGAAGGATCCGATACAGCTTATACTTTTTGTAGGACACTGAATAGGTTGAGGGTTGGAATGCATGAGTGTAAAATCAATATGCTCACGTGGAGGCTCTTAGCAGATGACAACATACTATGTGAATGTTGACAGACACAGAGCCCGGACCATCACTTGGTATGTCAGTTACTACCAGACATGTGTACCAATAATGACTTATTTTTGGTCAGAGATAAAGCCAAGAAGAAGAAGAAGAAGAAGAAGAAGAGGAGGAGGAGGAGGAGGAGGAGGAGGAGGAGGAGGAGGAGGAGGAAGTAATAGTAATAGTAATAGTAGTAGTAGTATTTATGGGCACACTTTAGTACACCCATGTAACACCGAGACATATTGTGGTATACTTGTGGGCACAATTCAAGGTGGTGCTGGTGGTTCATTAAATGACTTAGGACCTGGATATTTGAGGAGCCATCTGTCTCCAACTATCTCAGGCCATCCTATATGATAAGAGTTGCGGTGCGCAGTGATCACAATGCAGTACTGCAGGCTACTTCTGCTGACTGCCTGCAATTTGGCAGTTCGACTCTCACCAAGCTCAAGGTTGACGCAGCCTTCCATCCTCCCGGTAAAATGAGGACCCAGATTGTTGGCGGCAATATGCTGACTCTGTAAACTGCTTAGAGAGGGCTGTAAAGCACTATGAAGTGGTATATAAGTCTAAGTTGGATTGCTTCATGTCCCATCAATTAAACAGGCATCTGATGGGATCTAGAAAGTCACCTTCTCATTTTCAAAGCCTGCAATAAGGGGCAGTATTTCCTACCAACCCCAAATTCCACCATGAAATTTGGCTGGCCCAAATTCTGTCAGCCTTAAAAAAAAAAGTTTGAAAACCTGGATCTTCCCCCAGGCATTGGACCATGTTGACATATGGACCTGCTGTAAATATAAATATGTTCTGCTCTGTTACCGATGCAGTGTATGTTTTATTGTGGCTTTTTGTTACTTTTAAAAATATCCTGTTAGTTGCCCAGAGTTGCTTTGCAAATGGGTAACCATATAAATCAAACTGATTCATAAATAAATAGAGAAATCATAATTTACTTATGTGGTTATGAGTTCATGTAGTATAACTGCACTTTTAAAAGTATTAACTTCTTGAGATTACTTCATTTTAGGCTAGTTTTCATTTGAAGCATTACAAATGTTCGTAAACTATTAAAGCAAGGTGAGTGTTAAGTATCTGTAGATTTTAAGAGAATTTAAAGCTAAATTTCCGTTGCTGATCTGTGAGCTGGCAACAGAAATAGTTTAGCATACTGTATTATGATTTTATATTTTTTTGCCCCCAAAGAGTTAACAGAGAGAAACCAAATACTAACCAGAGCTGTGTTTACATAGTAGCTTTTCAAAGTAGAGGTCTGGCGCCTATACAGGACAAAGCAGAAAATGAAGGTGAATCAAATAAAAAACCACAAGTCCTCAGAGCCCACAGCAAAAGAAAGCATACAGCTAAATATTTTCCATCCTCCAATTTCTTTCATTTAAATAAATTGTTTGAAATGATGACAGGAATGCTAAGCTATTTTGCGTTAATATTAAAGGTGACTTCTTTGGCAATATATATATATATAAATTCACAGCAGCCAAGCCTGCGGCAGTTCAAATAAGCAATCCTCCAGTTTTTTTTTATGCTGATGAATCACAAATCTATGGATTGTTATCTGCAACTCCAGTTTGTTGTTGTTAGTTGCGAAGTTGTATCTGACCTATCGCAACCCCATGGACAATGTTCCTCCAGGCCTTCCTGTCCTCTACCATCCTTTGGAGTCCATTTAAGCTCACTGAAGCCTATTGCTTCAGTGACTCCATCCAGCCACCTCGTTCTCTGTCATCCCATTGTTCTTTTGCCCTCAATCTTTCCCAGCATTAGGCTCTTCTCCAGTGAGTCCTTCCTTCTCATTAGGTGGCCAAAGTATTTGAGTTTCATCTTCAGGATTTGGCCTTCTAAAGAGCAGTCAGGATTGATCTCCTCTAGGATTGACTGGTTTGTTCGCCTTGCAGTCCAAGAGACTCGCAGGAGTCTTCTCCAGCACCATAGTTCAAAGGCCTCAATTCTTTGGTGCTCAGCCTTTCTTATGGTCCAACTTTCACAGCCATACATTGCAACTGGGATAACCATAGCCTTGACTATACGCACTTTTGTTGGCAGGGTGTTCTTACTAAACATTCAAATGACCAGGCACAAAATATCTTACTTCAGAAAGAAATAAATAAAAGATTTTGAATATTTGGATACTAGTTCCAATAGAGGAGAATATTTGTAGATTAGGGTTGAAATGACAAGTCCTTGATGCTCTCTGAGCTTGGTTGTTTTCTTGCAGATGTTTCATTATTCAAACTGATGATAATGACGATGATGATAATGATGTTATCTAGTTTGTGTAATGAAGTGTCTGCAAGAAAACAAGCAAGCAAGCTCAGAGAGCACCAAGATCATAACCTCAATACTAATTCCCTTGTGCAAGTTAATGATGGCAATCTCTCTCTCTCTCTCTCTCTCTCTCTCCCTCCCTCCCTCCCTCCCTCCCTCCCTCCCTCCCTCTCTCATATGCTGTGGAAGAAAAGAAGAGTACAATCAACAGTAAGGTACATGGATTCAATTACAATGGCAATGGATGTACCATTGGAAGACCTGAAAGATCATGAACTTGATACGATATCATCATATCACATCAACAAAATCAACTCAAAGGCAATACATCAAAAATCAATCTATAGATTCTACGGCTTTAGAATATATGGCGGTTGATAAAAGGTTTTTGAAAAATATGCCATAATTTCTGGCTTTAAGAAATCAGTGTGTGGAGCAAGTCTACGAGGTCTATATAAAGAGTGGAATTTTGTTTTCACTTGTGTTTTGTCTTGGCATTAAATGTCCTAGTTGCATTCATCTCTAGTTTCTACAAGTAAAACAAAACAAAAGAGAAGGAACCCACTTGCCATGTGTTTCATTCTTCAACTGTATTCAAAGATGTTAACCCGACTCCAATGAATTATATCAATTCAATTCTTATTTCAGTATTCTGCAGCACTTAAGCAGACCCTTTAGAAAAGAATAATGCCCTTGCTTTGAACAAGCCTTCACTTGCAGCTTTAGTTTCCTCTATTCTTTTGTGCTGTTTTCGTGTTTCTTACATTGTTCGTTATTCTTAATTGTTTTAATAATTGCAAACACCCAGAGTAACTGGGAGTCAGGCAGCATATAGTTTTAATATGTTGTTGTTTCTTGTTGTTGTTTTCAGCTAGGAGCAATGGTCGACACGTTCCACTTTATCAGGTTGGTTACCTATTTCTTTGTGCTGTTTACTTCTTTAGCCACTGTTTTGACAGAGTTGCCAACAATCTACAACAATGTGACCTGATTCATTCTTATGCTGGCAGAAGCACAATATTTTTAAGTTGTTATTTTTCTTTTCAAGAGCACAGCATGCCCTGGCTATCTGCTTTCTTGTTTGGTGGTGCTCCAAAATACAAGATGGATTAAGAAACATGGCCAATAATTCAATTAAGTTGTTAACAATGCTGGCTTTTATTTTTTACAATTCATCTGCCTTTATGAATTTTTTGAAACTTTCAGTTCCTTCAGATTACTTGACTTTTTAGAGACTGCACCGGCTGGAGGACAGATATCTGCATCTCCAAAAATGGGAAAAACAATGATCCAGCATAGTACAAACCTATCTGGCACAAAGTCCTAGTTTGCTGCTGTATGGGGCACAAACCACTATTTCAGATTTTACGGCAAGTAGATGAGCAAAAAAATAATAATTATAAAATATCTTTAAAATATTTGTTGATTATTCATTAGCTATAACTTTTTTGTGCACCTCAGTTGGAGACCTTTCTCCAATTGAGGGGCGCCAAAGAACTGGTATAGATTTATGGCTAAAAAGCAAAGAATAAAAAGTTCTTCTTGGGATCGGAAACAACTGAAAATAAAACCAGCCTTAAGTCGAGTTCTATTCTGCTGTAGATCTTATGGAAGAAAAATTCTCTTGAAAATGTTCCAGATTGCTTAGGACTTCAGTTTTCTGCCAATATTCCCTTTCATACTGCATGGAATTTCAACAGTCACATACTTTTTAAAACTGGGAAAGTTCACTTGACAGTAGAATGAAAAATGTAGTGTTTATTCCCACCAAATGGTCGTTTGAAAGTCTTTTGTCTTTCTGTTTTCCCAATGTCCAGTATTTTTCTCATTTTCCAAAACAACATCATGTTAAACAATCAATCACATTTATTACAATACTTAGAGAACTTCTTAGATATTTGAAGGTCTTTTGTCTTTCTGTTTTTTCAACGTCCATTTCTTTTTTTCATTTTCCAAAACAACATCATGTTAAACAATCAATGTCATTTATTACAATATTTAGAACTTCGTATATATATATATATATATATATATATATATATATATATATATATATATATATATATATATATATATATATATATATATATATATATATATATAATATGATTTTTTTTCTTTTTAGAGAGGATAGAATTGCATTCATCCTCAGAATCAAATGCCAAGTCTCTTACTTATGAATGAACAAGTGGATTTGTGGGCACCAGACCAAAGTTAGATGCATGTTTTCACAGCTGATCACCACATGTGTTACAAAGACCATCTCAAGTTTTGTTTTTTCATGGCCAAGCAGGCAGTAGTAAAACCATAAGAAATTGTAAACGTTCAAGCACTAGAAGAGAAACTAAAATCCACAGGTGTCATTTTGAAGCTATTTCATTTAGCAAGCCATAGAAAGAAAGAAAAGAGGTCTAAAGTTTCAGAGTGGTGAGAAAATGTGGAACCCATGGCTTGCAACATATTTAAAAGGATTATTTTACAAACTAGTCTTTGATCAGGTAGATCTGTTTCTCAAGAAGATTATGTAAAGAATATGGATATTTGATCAAAGTGAGAAATAAAGAATTTAATAATCTATTTTCTGTAACTGGTTAACTGTAGTAAAAGAGCATCAGGAAGGTTTAGGAAGAAATGCATAACCCATCCAGAATGAATATGCTATTTAATCCCTGATGCTAAGTCCTTTGAACAAATAATAATAATAACTTAGAAATAACAGGAATCGCTAGAAACATCAGAATTTTTATTCAAAGATCAATGGACTATGAAGACATGCATACTGGTCAATGGTGATAGATCGAGAGAAGTTACTATCAAGAGATGAATCTTTCAAAGAGACTTTTAAGGAAAATCACTATTGCCACTACTGTTTTTGTTATTGAACTGATTCTTCTGTCAACATTACTGAAACAGTCAGTCCATCACTATCAAGCATTAAAAGCAGTGGTGAAATCTAAAAATTATTGCTACTGGTTCTGTGGGCATGGCTTGGTGGGCATGTGACCAGGTGAGCATGGTCAAGTTACATCACGTACGTCACTCACCATTAGAGCCAGGAGCTGCACATTCTGAAGCACACTCTGCCCTTCTGAAGCCCCCAACGCTTCAGGAGAGTTTCCTTCTGCCATCTGGCTTGACTGCCCAAGTGAATTTAGGAACCTTCTCTTGCCCTGCTCCGCATCCCAGAGGGCCACACATCCCCTCTGCCCACCCTGTTTCTCTAAAGGCAGAGGCCCCCCTGCAGGGCGATCCAGAGCGATCCCCACAGGACGATCCAAAAAGGGGAGGGGGATGCTGCAGAAAAGGCCACCTTCAACCTGTGCTTCCCCTGCCGGCTTCACGGGGCTTGGGGCTTTGAAGCAGCCAACTGGATTCCCACCCTGCCACCTGCCTGATCTCTTTGACTGCCGGCACCACTCTAGGAATTCGGCCTGCAAAGTCTAGCACTCCGGGGGAAGGAGGCTCAGCCGTGCCGCCACTTGCCAGTGGCAGGAAGAGGGGCAGAAGCCCCCTGCGCAGGGAAAGGGCCAGGGCCAGCTGCACCACCGCAGAGCATGCAGCGCTTTCCCTTCGACCTGAGTGGCAGCGCTTACCCGGGTGGGCCAGTGCAGGTACCCCTTCATCTTGGTGTTCCCTTGCCTGCCGCCATTCTTGATGTCCTCCCTCCCTGCCTGGCTGCAGACATCTGCCTTCCTGAAGAAACCTCCTGAAGCAACCCCACCACCGTTCGCTTTCATTTCGTGGTGGGAGAAGGAAGAAAGCGAACAGAGGCAGTGCGGCGGTGCTCCAGGATGGCTGGCAGGACCCAAGGCAGAGGGGAAGGCAAGCGGGTGGCAGTCGGCCAAAGGCCCTGCGGAAGCGGAGTGCGCCAGGCGCAAAGGCGAGCAAGCCTTGCCATGTCCCTCCAAGAAGCCGAGTGCAGTGATTCTCCCTCCCCCGCCGCCGCCAGCGTCAGCCTTACATTCTAGATCCTCTGCCGGCATATTCAGCATTCCCAATGGAGCCAACACATTGGTAAGGCTGACAGCAGGTGGCCCTTGGTAAAGATGCAGCCGCTGCTCTGGGGCTGAGAGGGCCACTGCCACCAAAGTGGTGCTCTGGGAGGACAAGTGGATGTCCTGGCCCTGGGGCTGCTGCACATGTCCTGGGGCAGCGCAGCAGTAGCGTCTCCACCAATGGCTGCCCGCCCAGCCACTGACCGAGCCAGGCTGGATGCCAACCTTGGAAGGCAAGTGGGCCAGGGGGTCCATCAGGAAGGCAGCGTTGAAGGCAGGCAAGCATGGCAGGGCTGCAGGGAAGGAAGTAGGCTGCTAGCTCCCTTCCCCATAGGCCAACCATGCTTGCCTGCCTTCTACATGGCCTTCCGCTTGCCTGCCTTCGCAAGCTGGCCACAGGGATGCCAGAAAGACCACATGGAATGCAAGCAAGCATGGCAGGGCCATGGACCGGTTTGGGGGCATGGCCAGCCAGGGATTGCTACCGTTTGGCCAACCAGCCCCAATATCCACTACCGGTTTGCCCGAACTGGTCCAAACCAGTAGCATTTCACCCCTGATTAAAAGCATTTGCCAGGCTATCCCATCTCCTTTACATTGATGATCTGAATCCATATGGAAAATATCCTTAGAAATAGAATTGTGGCTCAACACTGTCTGATTATACAGCAAATATATTGCAGTGCTCTTGGGCTGGATAATGTGGTGCATTCACCAGCAATGGGGGAAAATAGTAAAAACTGAAGGAATCAAATTGCCCTATGGAAATAACTTCAAAATTTTGGATGAAGAAGATACTACAAATATTTGGGCATCCTTCAAGCACACTGAAGTGAAGAAGGTTAGAAGTGAACACATCATGAGAGTGAAGAAGATCTTAAAGTCCAAACTCAATGGAGAAAATAACATCAAGGCAATTAACACCTGGGCAATTTCAGTCATTAGATACACAGTTGGAATAGTGGCTTGGACTCAAGGAGAAGTAAAACAAAACAACTGGATAGGAAGATAAGAAAAATCATGACAATGAAGCATGGCATTCACCCATGCAGTGATGTTGACATACTCTATTTATCAAGTGACATAGATGGGTGTGGAATATTGCAAGTACACCACACGGTTAAGGAAGAAGAAGAAAAAAAGGCATCTGAAGATTATTTGAAGGACAGTGAAGAGGATGCACTAAATCTAGTACGATGGATGAATACCCGAAAGGCCAAAATGGCCTGCAAGAAAGACCAAATAAAGAATAGAAAAGAGTTCTCATAAAGTAAAGTACCACAAAATAGACAAAGTAATAGAAAATGAAGAGGCTAACATGCTCTGGGACTTTAGAATTCAAACAGACTAACATTTTCCAACAACATCCAGACTTAACAATGATTGATAAGAATTTTTTTAAAAAAAGTCTGGATAGTGGATATTGCAGTATCTGGAGACAGCAGAAGAGAAGAGGAAGAGCTGTCTCTGTCTCTCTGGGTCTATCTTTCTGTCTTTCTATCTGTCTGTCTGTCTTTCTTTCTTTCTCTCCCCCTCTCCCTCTCTCTGTGTTTGTGTGTGTGTGTGTATCATCTAAATCAGAATAGATAGTTCAGGACCAGAGCCAGTATCTGGATGAAGTGAAAGTGGACCAGTAAACTGAATTCCCAAACTATTGGGAATATCCTTATTCCATCATCGCCAACACAGCTGAATGTAACAACGAATGTTTTCTGCTATTTCCTCACCAACTATAGTAGTTCCTGGACAGGTGCAGCTTAGCCATTATACTTCAACCTATGATCTATACAGGTCTATACAGGTCTGTTTTAGAATACTGCATTTAATTGATCATCTTCTGTTTTGCATAGCAACTTGATGACTAAACTCTGGTGGTAATGTCTTTTTGATATTACCACATTTGCTACTAATTTATCGTGTAGGAACACAACAGCAGACATTTCAGATAAATGAGACTTTCTTTTCCATTTGTGGGTGGCACTGGTTCATGAAAGGAGTTGTTACCAATTAAAGAGATTTTAAGTTTGTCAACTGAGCATTTTGTTCATTCCTTGTAAAATTGTTATAATGTGTTGAGATTATAAAGCTTTGTTTTAATTTTTTAGGGAAAGGGCAATTTGATGGTGTTTGTTTGTTTCATCTTCTTATACTTCTACTCTGGAATTATTTTTCCTGAAATGAAAAAAAAGGATCGAAGGCATTCTAAATCAATCAATAGCTGAGAAGTAACTGAAATGTGTATATGATTAAAAGAATATGGTTGGAGATGCCAATAAGTTTGACTATGAACTGAAATAGAAACAAAATCAGCAGTGTGGTTTGTAGTCATCCTACAAGTTGGAGAAAAATTTCCCAGAATTAACCCACCCTTTCTCTAACTTCATCAAGCTTGTAACTATTAAGTTCCTTAATTAGCCTAGACTTCAGAAAATGGGATACTTGACATAAAAAATGTTGCACCTGGAGGCCGCACACGTGACAAGGACGGAGCAGCCGATTGGCCCGATCGACGGCTATCAGCCGGCAGGAAATGGGCGCGTCCTGATTGGCCCAGCTGCTGACAGCTCTGCTTATTTAAGAGCTGTCAGTGCCTCAGAAGCTGCCCCGCTCTCCAAGGTCCTCAGCACTGAATGGGTCTAATGTTAGCTGTTGTTGTTAATAAAAGTTATTATTAATTCGCCTTGTCTCCGCTCTCATACTGTACTGCTCAGCACAGAACAAAAAACTGCCTTATATATGTAGCCAAGTGTTTAAGCATAATCACATGGGGACCACAATGAGCTGGCAAGGAAGACAGAAATATCCAAGTACCTCCAAAGCAGGGGTGAAATTCACTTATCTTCGCTACCGGATCGCAAATGTTAGCGCACACGTGCCTCCTCCACACATGCGCAGAGCCTTCTGCGCATGCACAGAGGATCAAAAATGGGACCTGATAACGTCCGAGCAGGGGGCAGAGCCTCTTGCCACCGACCCTACCGGATTGCATGATCCGGATAGATCCGGCTGGATTTCACCACTGATCCAAAGGATAAGACAGGTCCTGAAGAGTCATAAAAATGGGAAGAACATATTTCATTGACAAACTATTTCAAAATGCAGTTTCAGAAAACTGTTTGCACCTAGGAAGACTATAGTGCCAGAAAATGTGGACAAATTGAAAGGCATTACACTGGTCCAGGAAATTGGAAGTTTTGACTAATGGGAAGATAAAGGTATAGACAGCTAATAAATGACTAAGATGGAGTCATCCTTTTTTGTGTGTGTTAACGTTTAACTGGATAAATAATACATTCTGAAATCAATCTGTATTATTAGAAATTAGTAAATAAGTTTAATTACTAAGAAAACATTAAGTGGATCCTAAGAAATCCTTCTAACCATTTGGATATATTAAGATAAAATATATTATTTTGCAAAGTAATTAAAAATGTTGTTGCAAATTCGGAAGTCATTGGTTGAATGTCTAGATAAGTTTATTCATCTGAGGAAGTAGTAACATCTCATCCTAACATTACATTTTATTTACTTCATTATATATTTATTGTGTATACCAAGATTTAGATTTTAATGCCACTATTACCTGATGTTTTAAGAGGACATCAAATGAAAAGAAACAGAAAGGCAGAATAGAAAATAGAGGCAGGAGAAATGCATCTAAATTGAGAAGAACAGAAGGATGCTCAGAGACAAAGATGAGCTTTGGCAGCATTTGCAGGCCATTTTTAAGTTTAACAAATTGCAGCGAAATTACTGGATGGAGAATACTTGAACTTTCTCTTACCCATAAGTAAACCAAGCAAAACCAAATAAACAGGAAATTAGTAACAAGAGAGAAAAATTATATAAACAGGATGCCCATAATATGTGCCTTCTTTTTTCTTCCATGATGGAAGAGCAATTCTTTATGAAGTCATATGAAATTCTTGCAGTATTTATATTATACTCTTAGAGTATGATGTGGATTGAACTAGACTGTTCTTATACTATAATTTAATGGATGTAACAACAGAAGGGAAGAAGAAAAGGACAAGCTACAGGGAAGAAGGGGAAAATGACCTAAAGTAGAACATATCTGAGTTGAGTTTCTAAAAAGCCGTTATTGTGGCTGAATAGCTGCATGACTTTCAAGTCATATGACTTTCACTTACAAGACAAGATCAAAGTCATGTGTGATACTAATTGCCTAGACCTTTTTTAGTTAAACATAACCAGATACAACCACAGCATATTATTAATAACATTAGTAAGAAATTATTTATTCATTGGAATAGAATGTACACTTAAAGCTGTTTAGAGGCATCCCTTTGGTTGATTTTGATTTAAACCATTGACATTCTTCTTCTTTTTTTACAATTACAGTTTTTTTTATAACAACTGTTTATGAAAAGGTTTATGGAAAAAGAAGAAAAATGTTTCCCCTCAGCTCCAGCTTTCAGCACATTTTACTGTATGTGCTGCAAATTTGTTGGTATTAAAAGCACCCATCCATCAAGAAAGCATTCTTCCAGCATATCAATCCACTGATTGTTGTGAAAGAATTTAGCTAGTCCTTGTTTAACAACCATTCATTCAGTGACTGTCCAAAATTACAATGGCAATGAATGAATGAATAGTTACAGCAGGTCCTCAAACTTTTGGCTGCTGTGTCCTTCAACTTGTCCCATCCCATTTCTGCCCTCTTTGGTCATCATGCTCTCTGGCACATACCTCTGCCACACCCATGTCAACCCTAGCTGACCATTTCTATCTTCTTCCCACTGCTGAAAAGGAACACCTGGTTAAGGTAGCTGGTGGCTCTTTGTGAGGCCCTTGTGCAGTCTCCCTGAAGCTTGTAGGTGCTTCATCACCAGAGGTTTTTAAGAAAAGACTGCACAACCACTTCTCTGAAATGGTATAATGTCTCCTGCTTGAGCAGGGGATCAGACTAGAAGACTCCAAGATCTATTCTGAATGATTGATTGATTCTGATTGAAGCCTTGTTTTGCACATCCACCAAGCATGATAAAATTATCCTTCTTGTTGTCCATATTTCCAGCATAAATTTGAAGTACCTTTATACATTCTAGATCATTTTTCTTTGTTTGATTGGCTAAGGAAGATGATGTGACATCCTTATGTGTAAATGCTCTCAGATAATTTGGGAAGAAATCCATGGTATACTACAAAAACAAGTAAGACAGATTTCTGGAAGCAGCATAGCATTTTTACATTCCATACTGGAGAACTGTAAGTAAATAACCTTGGACCAAGTATTTCTTGTCTGGGAGGTTCAAAACTATAAAAACAACTTAAAAGCAATGGGAACATATCTAAATAATCAGCAGATTTGGACTGCTGATATAATTTTGTCTCATTGGCTTAGGATTTTAAGTAGTTATTAATATCCACCATGGTTGTTAATCATCTATTCTTATATTACTTTAAAGTGGCCATGTCTTCAAACTCTTAAATCTGACTGATCTTGATTAACCATACCTGCATACTCTCCCATCTGTAAATTTTATTTCTTCTAGCTTTTCCATTTTTAAAAATTGAAGTAAGGAATATCTGTTCATTTATTCAAGCCAGGCACTATTTTGTTTCCACCAAAAATATTAAGTCTCTTTGCAGGTTAATGATTTGAGTTTCAATTTTTATTTTGTAATTCCTTATTAATATTCTGCCTTTATTCCAGGACATGAAGCTCAATTACCTTCAGTTTTACTATCCCACAAGAGCCAGCCTAGATGTTAAGCTAAGCTGAGAAATAGTGGCCAACCACAATTACTAAATAACTTTGGAACTTGTACTGTGTGTTCCTGGTTGTAGTCCAACCCTAGTCACTAAACCACACGTCTTTGATAATCTAAGTTCCCCTTATCTTACACACTGTACATTTTTCTAAAGGACATTTGTGATTTGTTATAATTCTTGTGAAAACAACTGCAGAAAATAAGTAATTGTCCTTAAATGAGATATTTACATTTTTATATTAGATTTGTCTTAAAGATGGCCATTTGTTTGGTTCAGACTTTCCTCCGATCAAGAGTTGGTATTCTGCTGTTCAACTAATAGCAATAGACTTACATACAACTTCATAATGCTTTATAGCACTCTCTGAGTGGTTTACAATGTCAGCATATTGCCCCCAATAATCCTCATTTTACTGACCTCAGAAGGATGGAAGGCAGAGTCAACCTTGAGTCGGTCAGGATCAAATTCCTGGCAGTGGGCAGAGTTAGCATGCAATACTGCATTCTAACCATTGCGCTACCATGGCTAATGTCAAAGGTAAAGAATGGCCACTGCAACTCTTAGTTTGGAGGCAAGGCCCATTTCAGTCCTTTTAGTCTACTTGAAATGGTTTCTTTAAAAAGGGAAATGAGGGGGGAAAATACCATTTGAACTCAGGCAGAAGTGCCAGGTTTGGTTTCTATATCACAGGCTCTTCTGGATGAGCCAAGTGACCAAACCAAAAAAGAAACCAACCAAACCAAAGAAGAAACCAAAACAAACCAAAGAAGAAACCAAACCAAAACAAACCCTTCTCTTGAATAACCATCTGTTCATTCACCTTACAAGCTACCCAGAGAGCTGTTGGAGACACATGGCTACCAGATCTTACATTTTAAAATCACACCTGATTTTTAAAAGGATCCCTTGCAGAGGTGGGTTTCAGCAGGTTCTGACCAGTTCTGGAGAACTGGTAGCGGAAATTTTGAGTAGTTCGGAGAACCGGTAGTGAAAATCCTGACTGGTCCGATCCCCATCTATTCTCTGCCTCCCAAGTCCCAGCTGATCGGGAGGAAATGGGGATTTTGCAGTAGCCTTCTCCTGGAGTGGGGTGGGAATGGAGATTTTACAGTATCATTCCCCTGCCATGCCCACCATGCCATGTCCACCAAGCCACACCCACAGAACTGGTAGTAAAAAAATTTGAAACCCACCACTGATCCCTTGGAATGGAAAGGGAAAAATACATGTAAACTCAATTAGTGCTAGCATTTGGTTCCTATAACACTGGCTCCTCTGGGTGAGGCCAAATGACAAAGCTATGAGAGAAGAAATAATGCAACAATTACTTAGGTGGAATCTGATGAGTTGTGATCCAGTCCTGGCAAAACTGCCTACTCTGCTTCCAGCGCTTGAACCATTTGGTTTTACAGGTTGGATCAGCGTCTGGGGCAAATGTGGGAAGGAATCACTAATGTTTTCTCAATTGCAGAGAGCATTAATGGGAATGTCACATAGAAAAAAAGTAAAATTTATGCTTAATTTGTTTGTATTTACACTAATATAATATGAAAAAAACTCATAAAGATTAAAAAAATATGAAGAAGTGAAAATATTGAGAAACTCTTGTATCTTTCAGGATGAGCCCCAATTACATTACACAATTACACTAAAAATATAATTACACATGTCCAGATTGCTTTTAAGTTGCTCCAGATATATCTCATTACAATCCTTTGCTTTCAAGTAGAAATCAGCCGATGAAATCTAGAGATGTAATGAAGTCAGGAAGGAAAGTATGGCTATAGTTTAATTTTAAACTCTATGCAAGCCTTTAGTAAACTTGCATGACAGCCTTAAAACCAGCTGGACTGAAGCATAGTATTAGACTATCTGTTAGGTCTATACAGTAGTTTGCAACTGATCTCCCAAGAGTACAGAGGTATAGCACATGCCTATGATGCTTTAAGTAGCTGCACCTTTTCCTGGGATTGGATAGGCAGCCACAACATAGTTTTGAGAAAAGGTATTGCTACTTTAACCTGTGGCAGGCTGCTGTTCATTTTTCCACATTCTATGACAGCTTCCCAGTCTTCAATCCCTCACTTCCTCTCCCACCCAGTAGTAGCCATTCACCTGCTGTTGAGAAGGAAAGGAAGGAAGGAAGGAAGGAAGGAAGGAAGGAAGGAAGGAAGGAAGGAAGGAAGGAAGGAAGGAAGGAAAGAAGGAAGACTTCCAACGTTCCCTGCCAGATTCCCATAAAGAAACTTAATGGGGAAGTTGGCAGGAAGTTGGAACTAATTCCTGTTCCCACTGCTTTTTTGCTCACCCTCGATCATTCTATTTTCTGTTTAAGTAAGGAAATATATCTGAAACAATGACCCAATGGGGCACATGTTGTCTAGAATACAAATATACATACATACATACATACATACATACATACATACATAATGTCATTAGAGCATTATGCTTGAATGCAAGCAGGCTAACATTTCTGTCATAGAAAGATTTCAGGCAGGATTGGAATAAAGCAGGCATTTGATTTTAGCTGTACACATTCATAGAAGAGTCAATGTAAGCTTTAGCTTTCTGCCTTTCTGTTATAGGTAAAAATAATTTTTATTCCAATCCAGAGAAAATGAATAAAATGCTGTGCAGGCATACTTAATTTCATTTCTTTTGGGTAAAGATCCTAGAATTTTTTTTAATAAAAAAGATGGACTTGTTATCTGTAATTAAAGCCTGTTTGAACATGCTTAATATTTGTTTAATGACAGAAAGAAAAAAAATCACTGGTGGCTTCGAGGCAGAGCTAAATCTCTCCTAACTAACCAACTCTTCATTGACCTTATAAGCACTCCTGGGGGCTTTGGATGCTATATTGCGTCCAGAGCCTAGATCTCAAAATCCAATAAAATGTTTTTAAAGGGGCTCTTACAATTAGTGTATCTGATTTGTTTCCAGCCTTCTTAAAAATGAAAATGTTACAGAACTGTATGCAACTGTTTTCCACTGAAAAAAAGGCTACATGTGAAATTTGATAACCATTCAAGAATCTTTTAAATATGTCAAAATGCTTCCTGTTCTCTTAATCATCACTAAAAACTTCCTTTTTCAGGCACAGATGTTTGTTGTTCTCAAGAAATAAGTGTCTCAACTTGAAAAGGCAAAGTTTGGGCAGCATTGTCTATTGTTATGTCATTTTTTGGTTTGGGTAAGGGTTTTTTGGGGGGGGGGTAGGTTGTTTTATGCAATTTTCTGTTCAGAATTCTGAAGAAATAAACAACTTGGCAATATGCTGCAAGTTTTGATTAAATTAGATGTGTATAATATATGTAGGATTATAGGATTATCTCATACAGGGTACCTGTATGAGAAAATATAGGATGTTACTAAGAATGAAGCAATTTGTCTGTTCCCACTTTGGAAAATAGACACATCTTCTATTTCTTACAATACAAATATAGATTCAAGAAACACAGGAGGCAAAATCATAAAGTAAAGCCTTAAAATGAGAAAGTGTGAACATGGAGCCTTAGAGCCTTTGATTGTTGTGACCCATCTGGAGTCATTGAGATTCAGGCGGTATAAAGTATAACAAAATTGTTGTTGTTGTTATTTCTTACTTTGTTTTCAACATACCCTAATTAATGGGGCTTGTGGCAGAGCCTTTTTAGCTGTCCCCAGATCCACCCAAGAAAGATGAAGAGGGCTCCCACTTTTTGAGGGAAGCAGCATGGCAGGCAAGTCCTACCTGTGAAGGAATCCACCCAAGGTGAAAACTGCAGAGAGGGCTGAGATCAAGAGGCTATGGAGTGCCCAGAAGAAGATAACTTGGAGAACAGTTCCTGAGAGGAAGAACAGATGAATAGCCACCTGGAATTAAATTGAGGCCAGTGAGGTAGAGGTGCCAGAGCAATTCAGAAAAGCCAAGATAAGGGAAGAGAAGAAACGAGACTTTTGCAAGACAACTCAGGTTGCTGAATTGTATGAATAGCTGTAAGGATTTAACTTGTGTTGTGGTTCAAAGAAGAGCCTACATGGTTGTTGGGTGATTGAGAGAGAGGAGATACTGCCTTCCACAAGCAGGTTCCTCGGGACTAGGGGAGATATAGAGTCATTCCCACTGAATTAAGTAGTTACTTGTAAAGTTATTGTTATATCTATGTAAAACTGATTGTATATCTGTACCAAGGTTGCTTAATACAAGTAGAATTGTTCACAATCTTTAATTTTGAAAGCAAGAATTGAGGAGCCTTGGTGGAGCAGCGGACTAAAGCGCTGTTAAATAGCACTTAGCTGCCAGCTGCCTGCAATTACTGCGAGTTCAAATCTCACCAGGCTCAAGGTTGACTCAGCCTTCCATCCTTCCGAGGTAGGTAAAATGAGGACCCAGATTGTGGGGGCAATAAGCTGACTTTGTATAAAAAAGAACACCGCTTAGTGGGGGCCGAAAGCCCTACTAAGCAGGTATATACAAAAGTATATACGCATTGTAAGCCACCCTGAGTCTCCGGAAAGGACGGCATATAAATCGAACCAATCAATCAATCAATCAATCAATCAATAAGAAAGTAAGATATATTCTTTGTAGATAACCAGAAGATCCAGGGGTTTTACTTGATCTGAAGTGGATCTGGGGGAATGCTGTCTTTGTAAGTGACAGCAAATTGATGAAAATACAAATGATGGGAACTAGAAGAGATTTTGTTAGCCAGAACTGGCTTCCATGTACCAGCATACTGTATTAAGTATAGAATAAAATGAATATGGGAAATAGTAAATTGAGAGCATGACTTATACTATCAGCAAACAAGCAATAAATAAATAGAAAAGAACAAAGCAGCTGCATGGTGTGACATTTCCTGGTTTAAGGTGATCAAACAAGTAAGGGTTATATCACTTGAAGCTATCTCTGGTATCACTTATTTCTTATATGTAGGGCTTAGTGTCACTTTAGTTTAGTGATTTCAGTGCTGAATAGTTAATAGCCTCTGAAGCTAATGCCTTCTGCTTTCTACTGCATTTGTATATTGTCAGCGGTTGTCTATAAATGTCTAGAGAAATCTTGGCATCTAAACTGCTTGGGAATTCCAGGACCATGAAGGGAATAACTCTGTGTGGTGCCCTAGATCCAAAATGTAATTTTATAGGATAGGATCAGCAACAGCAATTGAGAAAAACCAAATTTTGCCATCTACACATGTGACTCAGCATTGCATTTACTTTGAACCAATTAGCTGGCAGTTGTCAGACCAACAGGTTGACTCAGCAAATGACTAATATTGCTCAACTCGGGTTGTCCTGAATTAACTGGTAAAGATGATATTTCATGCATTTTTTTTTAAAGTTAAAATTAAATGCAAGGAAATATTTGAAGACTTACAAAACAGAGTATGGAAATCAGCATAGGTCAAAGAGCTTTAGCTGCCAAAAAATAACTTACACACTACCTTTCTATACAATGCCTTGTGCAGAAAAATATAATTTTATTTGGTTTAATATTGATTTTATATCTCACCTTTGTCTTTATTCAAACTTTCAAAGTAGCTTACAGTAAACATTTTAGAACATAAAACAAAACAAAATCAATACAAGCAAAACCCAAATCAAACAGTCATCAAAGCCATCAACAGTTCAAAGCTTGAGAAAGCAAACATGTTTTTAGCATATTCATAAATCCTAAAGAATGGGGAAATAAATCTAATTCCTTAGAAAATGCTTTAATACCACTAGAGGAAAATGGCCATTCTATGCCATTCTATGTTCTTATATATAGTACCTGCCAATTTACACACTATTTTTACAGTATGCAAATAATTCATTGGTCTGTGAGGTGTTCTGCTTTTTTCCCCTTTATTTGAAACTGGTATGTGAGAGTTAAACTCAAATGTAAAATGGACGTGTTGAATTGTTCCAAAGCCATGTAAGACACCTTCCATTTCGTTCATGGGATGGCTATCTAGCCCAGTGGTGGGTTCCTCCCGGTTCGGCCCAGTTCGTGAGGACCGGTAGCGGTGACAATACCGAACCAGTTCTCTGTCTTCAGGACCTGGGCCCTCCCGCCCGCCCCTGAATTATTCTGACCTTATATTTCTTCTTTTTTCGCCCAGCTGAGAGGTGCAGCAGAGCAGATTGCCGCACCTCAGCTGGCAGATTTGCAACGCGCTTGCGCGAAGCGTTCGTTTGGTGTGCCTGTGAGCAAACCGAGCATGCGTGTGGCGATCGCACACAAAGCATGCACACAAAGAGAACCAGTAGTAAAGCCGGTTAGAACCTACCCCTGATCTAGCTACATAGAGAAGACAATCCAATCATGACCTTCAGGATACAATGTCAGGCATAACTTGTTTCCATGGGAAAGAGTTAATCACTTTATTTCTCCCTCTGGGCTAATGAGAGAATTTGTTGGATGCACTGTTCTTTTAAAAAGAACAACTTTGGTATAAAGAACAGGAATCAGATGAGGTACAAGTCTGAAGTATTGCTTGGCAAAATTTATTTGTATATTTAAACTGTTAAATAACTACTAATTAATACCAGTTCTCAGTAACAATACAATATACATTAATATACATTAATACAATATACATAAATACATAAATTTAATTAAAATTAATTAATTAAATGTATTAACCTGCTGCCAACCAAAAACATTTTTTTCTGTTTGAACTGGAATTAAACTTCTCCTTTCTATCCCATTATAACCAAGGCATTTAAAGTCTTTTTGTGTTGTTTCAGTGCCTGACTTACTGTAGATACCATTCCTCTCAATGTCATCCTTCTAAAATAGGTCACTTCATCCTGTTGCCTAACTGGGCTTGTCCTCTTTGTTTCCTTACACAATGATTTTCACCATGGCGCTTATTTTGGATAATAAAAACAATATATTATTGTAATTATATTGTTATATCTTTCACAACCTGTTTGCAATCTTCACATCAGTTGGAAGTTAAAATTGTGTAATAAGACTTGTCAGAGGCAAAAGCAAGCAACTGAACAAAAAAATTAAGGTTTATAGTTATTTACACATCCTTACTACCTATCTGGGCAAAAAATTACTTTATAGATCTGATTCCAAAGTGATCCAATTGAATTAACTTCATGAATTGGATTGTTGATTCAGATTGATTGATCAATCAAGATGGTTGCCTCCAAATTAAATCAAAGCCTTTTGCTCATATTTCAAAAGTCCTATTCTCCGCCCCTAATTCAGCTTTCTAATTAGTTTGGCTTTATTAAACTATTTAGACTCAAAATTCAAATTGTATTGATGAGTTGAATAAAATCATTTTTAACAATCCAAACTGAATTGATGATTCAAATTAGAGCTGATCCAATTTGTACATCCATACTTTGAACAGCCTGCTAGTAGGTCTTTTTGTCATCAGGATTACTGTAGCAATTATATCAACTGGTTCTATGAGTTGCAACTGGTAACACTCTTGTCCTATCTGTAAGATTTTCCAAATAAGCTATTATAATATATATAGAGCTGCTACCTATGCATAAACACCAGAGAAACTGCTGAGTATAATTAAATGTACCTCTAATAGAAGAAAGGCAGTGTTTGGATTGTTTTGTATGAAGATTCCCGTAACTGTACAGCATCTTGTATGACAAGATCATGCAAATTAGATAAGTTACTACAGCTTTATAGAAGGAAGCTCAGAAAGTTACACCTACAGAAATCTCACCATTCCCCCACTCACCCACTATTGAGGTTGGAGCTTATGATGATGATGATGATGATGATGATGATGATTGATCACAGATGATTGGCCAGTCAGATGTTTAGTCTGGGTTTCACATTTTTATACATCTTTGAGTCCTTCCTAAGTATGTGGGATAGGTAGATTTTGTTATTTTGATGATGTTAAGTTATTGTTGTTGTTGTTGTTGTTGTTGTTGTTGTTGTTGTTGTTGTTATTATTATTATTATTATTATTATTATTATTATATACACAAAAATGTAAAATGACATCATTTATTTATTTATTTATTTATTTATTTATTTTATTTCTATACCGTCCTTCTCCTGCGGGATTCAGGGCGGTGTACAGCCAAGATAAAACATTGCATATAAAATTTAAAAACAATTTAAAAAACAATTAAATAATTTCGGCCCAAGATTTAAAAACAACCCAATTAAAACCGAATTCAATTAAAACTGAGAGGATGGGATCAAGCCAGCCCGGCTAGATGGAATAGGTATGTTTTCAGGGCCTGACGAAAAGTCCGGAGGTCTGATATTGTGCGTATCTCAGGGGGTAGGTCATTCCAGAGGGCGGGTGCTGCCACAGAGAAGGCTCTCCCCCTGGGGGTCGCCAGCCGGCACTGTCTGGCCGACGGCACCCTGAGGACATACCAGTTAAAGAACATCTACCAGTTCTTTAACTGGTATTGGCCTAGGTTGTTGTAATTTATTGACATAATATATGTATGGATTCAAGCAATGTGGACTTTTGTAATTGACAGATAAAAATGTTGTCAATGCATATATTTTTTAAGGTCTGTGAAATATTTTTTGTTATGGCACCAGTGTGCTGATAACCATTGAGACTACCAAGCCAGGTGATGCCTTAATTTTTTAATTTTGCTCTTGATCTTTGTGATTTTCTCAATTTTTAATTCCAATTCTTAATTGTTCTTATTAATTATTTCTATCCAATCTACCATCATCATCATTATGGTTGGTTGCACAGACAGCCAAATATTTAGATTGGATTTGGCACTTCTACTCATCTTTTGAGTCTTTCTCAAGAGCCTGGGATAGGCAGATGTTGCTGTTTGATGGTGTTAAAATTATCTTGCAGGATGTATGTTGATGGTGATTTTGGGGGATTGCATCCCAAGTGCCTATTACTATTGGTACTATTTTTGCTTTTCTTTGCCACAGTCATTCTATTTCTATTTGCAGATCCTTATATTTTGTGATTTTCTCTAGTTCTTTCTCTTCTCTTCTGCTTTCTCCAGGTAATGCCAAATCCCCTATTCAGATTACTGTGTCTTTCTTATTGATATTAAGCCTGATGTGTTATGTGGCAGGTATTTGTTTATTGAATTCTAAAATTCCAAAGAATTTCAGCTTTTTCTAATATTTGGTCATTATTATTATTATTATTATTATTATTATTATTATTATTATTATTATTATTTCTAGTTACAGTAGAAAATCTATGGTTTGGACATGGAAATCCTAATTTCAAAGCCTTGCTTCACTTTGCAGGAAAATTAGTTGTGGATCTTTCTGTCTATTATTTTTACAGAGCTTGATGATAACATGCTTCAAATGGGGAGGGGGGGAATACATATGGAACAAACTAGGATATATTAGTTTAAGAGAAACCATTACAAATTTCTATTGAATAACCAAGTATGACTTCCTATTTTGTATATTGTGTTAAATCTTCACTGTGATTTTAGCCATAAATGTTGATTTTTCTAGCAATTTACAGTATGTTTATCCTCACAAATATTCCTTTCTTCCTCATAAATTAATTTAAGACAAAGTGAATTTCAAATTACCCACAGAAATTAAGCAACCTACATGTTGCTACTTTAATTTTGCCTGTTCTATTAAACATTGCTTACAACAAAATGGTAGCTCGTTTGTTAACAGATGCATTTAGAACAGCCATTTGTTATTGTGGGGTGGAGGAAGTTTTCTGATGTCTATATATACCACACATACACCCACATAAAATGTGTACTTTAATGTTCTTAATATGCACAGCAAATAGTAGGAACATTGATAGATACTGATAGCAAATAAGTTAGCAAGTAAGATACTGATCGGAAGTAAGATAGTAAGTTAGAGATTCCTTTAGAGCCCAGGTGTCAAACTCAAGGCCGGGAGCCAGAGCTGGCCTGCAAGGATGCTTAGATCTCGTCCGCAGGGCCACCTTGGAAACAACAAAGGACTGGTCCGCGGTGCCTCTGCCACAGAAAATGGAGCTTGGTAGGGCTGCAAGCGGACCTCCTGAGGTCCGTTTTTGCTGGCAGAAGGTTGCAGGAAGGCATTGCAGCTGAAAAGAGCTTGGACGCCCATTTTTGCTGGCAGAGCACTTCAGCCACCACAGATGCCCCCGACATGAGTGACCACACCCACCCTGGCCATGCCCACCCCACTAGGGGTGGGTTCTACTCACCTTTACTACTGGTTCGCAACGGGTCCGTGCTTGCTTGCTTCGCTCGCACACGCTTGCACTCTTCTGCACATGCGCAGAAGCGTTCTGATGATGTCGGGGTCGGTGGGGGGGAGCCTCCCTCTGGTTTTACTACCAGTTCTATAGAACCAGTCCAAACCAGGAGCAACCCACCACTGCACCCCATCCCCCCAAAATCAAACACAACTCTGATGCGGCCCTCAATGAAATTGAGTTTGACATCTCTGCTTTAGAGGCTATTTGAAGCCACACAGAAAGGAAAAGGAGATTAAATTCCTACTGAACAAGCAGATATTATTTTGCTCATTTTGTCCATATACAATCATTGGTTTTATACAATCATTTCTAATACTAAACAATAATGCTAGCTTCTTTTGGTAACAATAAGAAAGGAAACTAGAGATGTTTAATGGACCACACTTGGAATATTGCATCCAGTTTTGGTCGCCATGATATAAAAAAGATATTGAGACTCTAGAAAGAGTGCAGAGAAGAGATAATTAGGGGACTGGAGTTTAAAACATACGAAGAATGATTGCACGAATTGGGTATGTCTAGTTTAATGAAAAGAAAGACTAGGGTGACATGATAGCAGTGTTCCAACATTTAAGGGGTTGCCACAAAGAAGAGGGGATCTTTTATTCTCCAAAGCACCTAAAGGCAGAAGAAACCAATCTAGACCTAAGGATAAATTTTCTGACAATTAAACAATGGAACAACTTGCCTCCAGAAGTTATGGGTGCTTGAACACTAGAGGTTTTTCAAGAAGAGATTGGACATCCATTTGTCTGAAATGGTTTCCTGCCTGAGCAGAGGGTTGGACTAAAAGATCTCCAAAGTCCCTTCCAACTTTGTTATTCTGATATGACTTGGGATGACTTAGGCATGCCTTTCTTTTTAAGTAGGTTTGAGTGCTGGCTTGTAGTTTAAAAACAAAATACATTATATTCAATGGTGGGATTCAGCCAATTCGCACCTATTCGGGAGAACCGGTTGTTAACTTTCTAAGCAGTTCGGAGAACTGGTTGTTGGAAGAAATATATATATTTTCCCCCACTTTACAGGGCTAATCCTGTTAGGAAGGCAGGAAGGAAACATTCTGGTGTTGTTTCTAGCCTAATCTTTATTGCCCCGCTTACAGAAACTGCCTCTTTGGTTAACCCTTATTACATTGTAACAGCTAAGGCAAAGCGCCTATCGATGTGAGTAATGTTGAGTTGGCCACGCCCACACAGTCACATAACCACCAAGCCATGCCTACCCAGCTGGCCATTAGAGCAGAAAACTGGTTGTTAAATGATTTGAATCCCACCACTGATTATATTGTAAATACAATCCCACCATATCAGCAAGCTGAACACAGATGACTTAATGAAATTTGCTACTTTATTTTGATTAATTCGGGGCATTTAAAATTGCAGATTGGTTCCTTAAAACTATAGTTTGCATCTCAGCACTCCTTAGTCATATTGAACTATAATTTCCATTGCCCTGCCAGGCTTGCCCCAGTATTCCAGCATATCTAAAGAGTGGTAAAATGGGCAAAACTGCCTTATGGCATATTTTATTATACCAGAATTATCTTTATAATAACAAAAGATTATTCCCAGTGAAGTCAATGAGATTTAATTCTGAATAAGCATGCCTATAATTGCCACACAGAGCCATTCTAAAAATATTTATTGGGTATTTCATATCACATATTTATAACTTGAACATAAAAGCTGTATTTTAGCATGCAGAATTGATTTTAAAATGTTTTTCCTTTCATGAATAATATTTTATATTAACCATATTTACAAAGTCATTTTGCTGTCTTAGATATGAATACAGTAAATTTAATTTTTTAAAACTTCTTGGAATTTTACATAGCCCAGGCACTCTTATTCACTTGAAATTGATGTCTTTCAACTTTATACAATTAATACAATTGTATACAAGTTTGTAAATACAAACTTTAAACTTTATACAATTAATACAATTGCAACTTTCCCTTCTCTTTGTTTGTATTTAATTAAAGCACTGCTGTTCTCATCTGATGTGCAATAAGTTGACTATAATAGAATACATCAACTTCCAAACTCTTGGCAAGGTTATTTATTTCCTTCCCGGACTTGTCATGTAATTACATGCACCTGAAAGACAGGATTGAGCTAGGAGGAGATTTGAAATGTGTGCTGTTCATCTTGAAAATCAGATTGCTGCTTGTAATCCCCAAAGCAAATTTAAGTTAAATTTTCAAAGGATATACATATATACACATATACATTCTGTGTGTATGTGTGTGTGTGTGTGTGTGTGTGTGTGTGTGTGTGTGTGTGTGTATGTTTTTCTTCTAGCCAGGTTTTCCCTACGTAGCCAAGGTTTTTTTGTAGCTCCAGCTCAGTAGAATCACATCTACTCGGTTCTGGGCTTTTTTCCTTTCTGACACCTAGCAAGCTCTAACTGCTAGGTGGGAGACCTAAATAGATCCATTTCTAGCTCGTTAGCTGTCATCAGTAGGCCACACCCATGTCTTATGTATCCTCCCTGTAAAGGTACAGTATCAATTTTCTTACTTCTTCGTAGGGTTTATGTGTGTTTTTCTTCTAGCCAGGTTTTCCCTACGTAGCCAAGGTTTTTTTTTTGTAGCTCCAGCTCAGTAGAATCACATCTACTCGGTTCTGGGCTTTTTTCCTTTCTGACACCTAGCAAGCTCTAACTGCTAGGTGGGAGACCTAAATAGATCCATTTCTAGCTCGTTAGCTGTCATCAGTAGGCCACAGACCCTTGACAGCTATCCAAAACAAATATAACCCCCCCAAGCACATCCTAGATCTGACCAACCACTGCCTATCCAACACATACTTCATCTATAATGGACAAAAATACATACAAATAGAAGGAGCACCCATGGGATCACCCCTCTCACCCGTCATTGCTAACCTCTACATGGAACACTTTGAAACCCAAGCTCTAGAAAAATCTGATCACAAACCCAAACTCTGGCTCAGATACGTAGACGACACCTTCATAATCTGGCCACACGGGAAAGAAAAACTGGACAACTTCCTCACACACCTCAACAGCCTACACCCCAAAATACAGTTCACCATGGAAACAGAAGCTAACAACCAACTTCCTTCCTGGATGTCTTAGTCTACAAGAAATCCAATGGCTCCCTAGGACACACCATCTACCAGAAGAAAACACACACAAACCGCTATCTGCATGCACTCTCACACCACCACCCAGCACAGATCAACTCCGTAGCCAAGACACTCATCTCCAGAACAAAACGCTTAGCTGACGAACAACACCTAAAAACCAAACTACACACTCTCACTAATGTACTAACATCCAATGGATTCCAAAGAAATAAGATTACCAACCTAATCCAAAAAGAAACCCCCACTAAAATCCAAGACAGAGAACAAGAAAACGGCAAAGCCCTCCTCCCATACATAAAAGGCACCACAGACAGAATCAGCAAGATCCTCCACAAACACAACATCAAGACAGCATTCTGCACAAACCAAAAAATATCCACCATCCTAAGAAACCCCAAAGACAAAATTGAGTTAGAAAATCAAGGAGTATATGAAATCCCATGCACCGCCTGCCCCACCACATACATCGGACAAATCAACAGAAGAATACGTGCACGCATTGAAGAACACAAGAACTCAGTCAGAAAAGAGGAACCAACTTCTTCCCTGGTCCAACACCTTAAAGCCACAGGACATGATATTGACTTTAAAAAGACCAGAACTATTGCCAAAACTGAACACTTTAACAACAGAATAATCAGAGAAGCCATTGAGATAGAAAAATGCCCACACAGCAGGAATAAATGAGATGATACCTCCCGCCTACCAGCCATTTGGAAACCTGCCCTCATTGACAAACGAATCCCTAACACAAAGAATGACACCAGACCCACACTCACGAAAACCACACAGGATGTCACCACCACACATCCACACAAAAAGCAAACCCACACCGATGAGGCACGACCACAAACCAGAAGCCAGACCACAGCTGCATCATTAGCCACTTTAAACCCCTCCAATCCATACATGAAGCAAACTGACACCCACCATGAAGATGTGGCATGACCACGAATGCGAAGCCAAACAACAGCAACGCAGCTCACCAGCTCAAATCCCCCTGCAACTCAGACTAACCCGAGCACAACCAAGCCCCCACCTAAACAGAACACCCCCCATCCAATCAGAGCACAGCCAAACCCCCAACCAATCAGAACACACCTCCACCCAATCAGAACTCAGCCAAGCTCCCACCCAATCAGTTCACACCCCCACTGGCAGTTAAAAGGAAGAAACAGCTACGATCACACATTGCTCCTAGAAGCACGAAGCCAAAAACACCAGCCTGAAGATGACGAATGAGACTTTGTCGAAACGTCACCAAGACACTTCCAATTTTACGCGGGAGAAAACCTGAATAACCAAAGACCTACATATATGTATGTATATATATTTCAACATTTCAACCATAACCCAGTCATTTCCTGGAGCTTTGCCATTTTTCATTGACTTTATGGCACTTGATACTTTCTCCACTAGGATATCTGGCATTTTTTCTTTTGTGGGTGTTGTTACTTTTGAGTGATCTTGATCTTTGTACTAGCATTGTGAGCCCAATCGGCAAAAGAAAGCTCAGGATCATATTGGTTGGAAACATGTGGAAAGTGCCTTCATCTTGCAGTTGATAGACAATGGCTGAAATGGATAGATAGATAGATAGATAATAGATAGATAGACAGACAGACAGACAGACAGACAGACAGACAGACAGATGATAGATAGTCAATTTGAGGAACTGCAGTCAACATTGAGCCCTATTGGTACTTTGGAGCATTTCAGGTATGTAGCTATGCAGTTTTAGGATAAAGACTCATTTAAGCAACTACTGTTTTAGAAAGCTTTGACCCACTCCTATTACTGGTAGTTCCATTAACTTATTTGCAAGGTGAGCATGTGTGCATATGATAGGAGGGACTGATAATAAGATATTAAGAATCAAGAAGGCCATAATTTCATTCACCAGCTAAAATAATGATTTCCTATGTTCCTATTTGCACAAGGCATTTCATTTGGAATATTGCATCCATTTTTGGTTGCCAAGACAGATGTTGAAACCAGGGGTGGGTTCTACTTACCTTTACTACCAGTTCACAACAGGGCTGCGCGCACGCCCTTCTGTGTATGCGCAGAAGCATTTTGATGACGTCAGGGTTGATAGATGGAGCCTCCCACTGATTTTACTACCGGTTCTATAGAACCAGTGTGAACCAGGAGCAACCCACCACTGGTTGAGGCTCTAGAAAAAGGGACTAATTTCTTATTACAAGAGTCAAATGTTTTCCCATGATTTTACAAATAAAATTTATATAAATGCTACCAAAACTCTTTGAAAATATGCTAAGTATCACCTTTTGCAAAGCACATCTTTATGTGGTGTATTATGAATCTCAAATAGCAGACATAAAACTACTTAAATCCTAAATGTGAATTTTAAGTATCCATCAAACACAGGAACAAGATATTCTATTTGGGAAAGCGTATTATAATTTTTGTTTTTTGTTTTATAAAACTAATCTTACAGAAATAATTTCATATATAAAGGACTTAAATAAATACGGACTTAAGAATAAGTTATCACTAGCTAGTTTTTTGGTTTGTTCCTGGAATTAAATAGGCAAACCAAAGAAGAAACTGCAGAAGTAAGCTATGACGTATTTTTTATTATAAAATTCTGACAGCTGAGTTTTGGGCAGCTGCAGTTCTAAATTATAACATTGGATCTAGTTTAGCCAAGTCTAATTTTTCAAGGGCATAGTCATAGGAAGGAAGGAAGCACAACCCAGAATCCAGAACTATCCCAACCTACATAATCTATGGTATTTTTTCTGTTTGTTTTTGAAAGCACTAACACCATCAATTCATCCACAGTGCTTTATTTTTTGTGTGTAAATGAAACTCTGGTTTGGATAATTGCTTGCTTCTTTTTCACAAATGGTAATATGACAGATTGGCCATGAACTTCATGCTTTTTCTAGCTACATTTGGAAAAATGAAATACAAGAATGCCAGTTATCTGTCAATTGAATGACTTTGACCTCAAAAATGTAAAGGGTTAGGTGCATCACAATAATATTTTTGTATAAACTGTCTGAGAATTGTGGGTATAGAGTTCACCTTTCAGCTTGGAATTTTTACCTGGAGATTCCATGAAGTACCTCTAAAGGGTTCAAAACATTTCTTTTTCACTTTATATTCTGAAAAACATTTATTTCTGCCAGTAGGGATCACCTACTAACTATTGAAATAGGGAGACTTGCAATCATGTTGAAATTATTTAGTTCTATAATAAAATCTCTTAATTTTTTAAGGTAAGAACAAAAATGCAATTAGCCAAACTGACAAAGAGCCACTATTCTGGCATTAATAAATACACTACCTCATTCCTTACAAATGTTGCACTTATTTAAGAAGCAGAACAGTTTGATGGATAGGATGCCAATTTTTAACAAGTGATACCTGCAGCTAGGGTTTATACCAGTGGTGGGTTGCCCCCGGTTCGCACCGGTTCTATAGAACCGGTGGTAAAACTGGTGGGGGCCCCGCCCACTGATCCCAACATCACAAAATGCTTCTGTACATGCGCAGAAGAGCGCATGAGTAAACAAAGCGAGCACGTGTGCACCGGTACGCGAACCGGTAGTAAAGGTCAGTAGAACCCACCCCTAGTTTATACTGTTTGGGGATCCACAGACAAGTATATAGATCACTTAAAAATACTATAGCTTGAATTGGCTTAGTGAAAGGCCAGCTATGCATGACATAAGAAAATATTTCACTGTTGAAGAATTGCATTTATCTTCTATTTAAATGGACTCTGAGGCAGCTCTTCTGAATGATTTTTTATTTAGAGATCTACAAGCAAGGATATTTTACGTGCTTTGGATCCTTTACAGGTGTTTTATGGAATCTCCAGGTAGCAATTCCAAGCGAAAAGATGAACTTCTACACCCACAATTTTCAGAAAGTTTATACAAAAATAATATTGCGGTGCACCCAACCCTTTATATTTTTGAGGTCAAAGTCATTCCATTCCAACCTAATTGAGCCCATTTTTTAACTCAATCTTTCTTTTGCTGACTTCTTCCTCCCTCATACCAGATCTGGCTCATAGGGGCTCTTGCATATTGTTAGATTAAAACGGATGTAAAATATAAGCAACTTGTTTGTTGCAGAAAGCAATGAACAAATCTTTCCAAAACTGGAAGGATTTTCTTAGGCCTCCAAAATTTAGGCCTCTTATGACAAGTCAAGGTCACAATAATAAAACTGTTCCTTTGTGATAAGTGAAAGTGTTTTGCTTTGATCTTTGAAAGTGATCTATGCAGATGTTATCACAGGTGAGAATAGAGAACACATATACATATACCTTTATAGCACTGTATCTTCAGTTGCATCCCAGTCCCTTTTTACTTTCCACATGCTTTTTCACTTTCCACATTTAATTACTTGTTTTACTTTTGTATTGGACCGTAACCCCCACATAACTTCTTGATATAATGTAAGTTTTATTTATTCACATAGGTATTTGCTTTTTCCCCCTGAACACCTGCTGCCGTCTCTGACTCAACCTGACCTTTAGTCAGCCTTGCCTATACAATTTGTTTTGACGTTAGACATCCCTGTAAAAATGTAGAACTAGGCTTGGGCCTAAGGTGATCTTTCCATGTCAGTATGAAATCAATAAGCTGGTGATATTTTTGGACCTTTATGAATATTTATTTCAGATAATTATTTATACATTAATTATCTAACGGCTTCAATCTAACAATATACAAGAGAATCTATGAGCCAGATCTGGTATGAGGGAGGAAGATGCTGATGAAAGAAAGACTGAATTCAAAATTGGGCTGGATCAAGTAGGTGGTTATGGAGAAAAACTTTATTGAAGAAGAAATTCCCAATGTATTCCAATGGGATAGACAGTTGGATAGAGGACTGGAATGTTTTCAACTATTAAATTCTAAGCCCCATCCTCTCCTGATCAAATAACTCAGAGCAGAATACATGTGCTTAACCATGTACCCATATACACAAACTTGAGAGGAAAACACAAACGTGTGTTTGTATAAATAAATCCAATATGTTAGTACCCTTTTGGATGCTGTTGGTAAAGGCTTAGAAAAAAAATTCAAATGTCATGCTCTTGTCTGTTTTTCTCTCTCTAATCCTAACCCAATTCTAACCCTAACCCTTGTCTAGCAAAATCAATGAAATTAGCCAACCCAAATATTATATATCCTGTTTCCTCCAAAATAAGACATCCCCTGATAATAGGCCCAATCGGGCTTTTGAGTGCATGGCAATAAGGCTAAGCGCTTATTCCAGGGTTCAAAAAAATATAAGACGGGTCTTATTTTCAGGGAAACACAGTATATATATTATATTATATAACAATGATTATATTTTAACTGATTATTTTCACTGCCTTGGGTGAAAAATATAATATTGTTCCATGCGATAATTTCAAATATTGAAGGCTGCTTTGGATGGGTTTCCCTCCATGTATAGGTTTGGGAAAAGCTAAGAAAAGCCTTGAATATAAATAGCAGCCTTTATTCATATGCACGGTGCACAGTGCTTCCCTGAGTCACTGACTCTATCATTCCAATGTTATAAAATCCTTTCTGATTGCAAAAAAGGCCTGTTCTATCTTCTTCCCTCAAAAATGGAAAAGAAAAAGAAACTGCCAAAAGTATTTTCAGCTAAGGGATGGAGCTGAAAGAAAACAGACATTTGCCCTGTCCCTGGAAATTAGGTATCATTTGACACCAGTTACATCTACCACTAATTCTAAATTCATTCCACAAATTCCATTTTGGACCCACTTTAGGAGATGATGTCATTTTTAAAAAAAAAATGTTTTCCCCAAACCAAAACAGTTACAATTGCTTTTTTACACGGCTGGATATTTTCAAGTTATATTTTGTACTATTTTAATGAGAACTGAAAAAGGAAACTATAGAAAGAAGAGAATTATGATATAACTTTAGATAGAGAGGTTAAAATATATTTATAGAGTCATTCGTTCTGTAAGATGGGTGGCTATATAAATTGGATAAATGAATAAATGTACTTTTAACTGCTGCGAAGAATATTAGAGTCTACTACTTTGTATCTTTTTTCTTTCTTTTCTATTTTTCTTTTACTTTTTTTCACTCTTAGCTTTCTTCCTGATTTCCTTTTTTCTCTCGTTTTACTATATCTTAGTTTATCTTAGTTTTTAATCTTCCTTTTTTAAAGATATGTATTGTATATATGTATAATATAGCATATACTGTATGTATAGTATATATATAATATATGTATAAATATACATAATACATAGCATTACCAAGGTAATCTATTTTTTTCAGCCCATTCTGAAGCTATAGCCTTACAACCTTCTTAACAACCTTCCCAAAAAACGGAGTTTGGTGAGCTGGACAAATGTTTTCCAGAACTTTTCAGTTCAGGGATAACTTCTTAAAGAGGGACTGTGTCCTCCGTCTTCCTTAATGGCGTAAAAAGCCAAGATCATGAGGCTGGAGTTCAGTAGTTCTTTTCACCCTTGATGCCTGTCATTCATTTTTAAAATTTGAAATCAGGGACTTAGCACTCCAGAGTTAGTGCTGTTTCTCTCCAATTTAAACATAGTTATTTGGTTATTATGGAAATGAAGCATTCCTTTCTTTCCTATATTTTAGAACAAAATTGCTCCAGAGTGCTTGATGACATCCCCCAAATTTCATGGGAGGTGGAGCTGGGAACTGGAAAGGAAGTTGGAAATGGAGAAAAAAAAAACCTTGCATCACCTTCCAATAAAACCACACAAGCATAGCTTGAGTCAGAAGAAATGTGGACTGCACCCTGAATGTTTTTAAAGCAGCTACCTAATCATTTCATCTAAAAAGTTTCTATCATTAAAAAGTTGCACACGCATCTATATTTTCCCACATCACTTTGCTAGTTTGTTTGGAATATATGAGGAAAAATACAACTCACGTCTGACTTAAATTTCACGTTAGCTTGAAATCTGGCAAAGAAAGGAATTTTAAAATTATATACAGTCCAGTATGAAAATGTTGATTTCTATTTTTAGTTGAAGTGAATGAGGAGCATAGGGTTTTTATAGCAATGACACAGGATCTTAAACATGTTCACAGAGAAAGTTTCAATCATATATTTGTCTCTTGCTGTTATTCCAGTTGTAATAGGTTATACAGTTCCTCATCCCATTTTTCCCTGAAAACAACTGTCAGTTAAAACTATACTGCTCAAAAAAATAAAGGGAACACAAGCAGAAGACATCCGAGATCTGAATGAATGAAATAGCCTTATTAAATACTTTGTTCTTTACATACAGTAGTTTATACACTGCTCAAACAATTAAAGGAAACACAAAACTACTGTATGTAACGAACAAAGTATTTAATAAGGCTATTTCATTCATTCAGATCTCGGATGTCTTCTGCTTGTGTTCCCTTTATTTTTTTGAGCAGTGTGTAATAAAGTAAAAAGTTTAAAGTAAGTCCAAGAAGTCAGCTATACCACTATCCTTTACCGATTCTTACTTCATCAATGAGCATGAAAGAAAAAAAGTGTAAGAAGAGGTTTTTTTAAAATCAACATTTTGAATTAAAAACTAAAATCTTTAAAGTCTCTTTTTAACTCTTATTATATCCCTCATATGAGTCACTGGAATATGTTTTTAGTCAGCACTGCACATAACCAGTTATTACCTGAGTCAGTGGAAGCAAATGAATGCTTATTATTTTCCCTAAACATATAACACAGTTTTTTCCCCCTTTTTCTTTCTGCACTAGATCACACACTGAAGATCAAATGCCAGCCACAGTGGCTGTTTATATATAACCTGTGAATGGTCTAATGAAAACAAAAGGCTTCAATTCTCAATTCCATATATTTTTTGGTTGTTAATATAAACGAGCTGTATGGATTGGCTAGTAGAGGAACACAGAGTTTTCTTCTTTATAAACGTCACTTGAATCAGTTGAAACTGGCTTTTCCCCAGCAATGTGGGATGACAGTTGCAGTAGCTATGCTGTGTTTCTTTTCTTTTTTTAATAAGTACACACAGGTAAAAAAAAGTTAGAATCTGACCACCATCTTATCTGTTTTGAAAACACTGAATTGATATTGCTTGGGATTTGGGCAGGTGAACAATGTTCATTTTAACTCCTCTACCTCTAAATGACAGAAATAGGGAGGGTCTTTCTTAAGCAATGACCTTTACATTTTTCAATCCTTGAAGGGGGCCTACTACAGAGAAGGACAGTATTCCTTTGTGGTTTCTTATAGAATCTTCCTTTTTGTCTATTCAGAATGCCCCATTGCCTTGTAGCATTGTAGAGGGGAATTATACAATATTGCATGTGAGACAAAAAGCTTGAGAATTGTGGGGTGAAATGCTCCCGGTTCAGATCGGATTGCCCGGTCCGGTAGCGATGGCGGCGGGTGGTTCGGAGAACTGGTAGCAAAAATCCCTGCATCCCCCGCCCCACCATGCCCAGTTGAGCCGCACAATCATCAGAGACTTTTTTTTACTTTTAAAAGCATTTTTTCTACTTCTTCCAACGAAAAAATGCTTTTAAAAGTAAAAAAAAAAGCCTCTGATGATTGCGCGGCTCAGCTGGGATCGTCAGAGGCTTTTCAAAGCATTTTTTTTCTGCAACCTCTTGGCCAAAGAGGTGGTAAAAAAATGCTTTGAAAAGTCTCTGACGATCCCAGCTGAGTTGCCTAATGGTCAGAGAGGCTTTTCAAAGCATTTTTTTAAAAGCCGCTCTGATGATCAGGTAACTCAGCTGGGATCGTCAGCGAGGCTTTTTAAAAAATGCCTCTCTGACAATGATCGACAGAGGCTTTTCAAAAATGGCATTAGAAAAAATGCATTGAAAAGTTAAAAAAAAAGTTGGCCATGCCCACCCAGTCACATTACCCCCCCCCCACCAAGCCATGCCCACAGAACCGGTAGTAACAAATTTTACATTTCACCCCTGGGGAAAGCGTCCTGATTCAGTTCTCCATTCTCTTCTTAATCATGAAGAATAATGTAATAACAAATAGAATAGAATAGAATAGAATAGAATAGAATAGAATAGAATAGAATAGAATAGAATAGAATAGAATAGAATAAAAACTTTGTCACTTTAAATGTACATTAATCAGCATACATTAAAATGAAATTTCATTGCATTCAGATCTTAAAAGATAACCATTATGAATATATCCACATACACACACATATATGACAGAGAGAAACATCAGAGTCTAGTTCAGATGTATACATATACATGGTGAAAAAAAAGAATCCTGCGAGTTTACAAGACGGATGGCATACGGAACAAAGCTGTTACAGAGTCTAGTAGTCCTTGTCACATGTAAATGCCTTATTCTCTAATGTGTAAATAGTATATGAACGGGGTATCAGGGGTTAATTTATTCTTCACTTCTTAATGTATTCATAATTCACCACTCCCACACCTAGCTCCACCCATTGTATATATAAGGAGCTGTATGCATCCATTTCCTTGCTTCTATCTGTGAATATTCAGTGAATATAGAATGCCTTGTGTAAATAAAGAGAGATATATTTGAACTCTTAACTCTTACTAGATTTATTGAGTCTGATCCTGAAAATATTGCAACAAGCTGGTAGCAGAGGATGGTTAATTGACTCAATAAAAAATTTAAAAAGAATGTCTAAGAGAGATAGGCCCAACACCAGGGCATACAGCAAAGAAATGGAAACGGATCAAGAAATAATAGACGAATCAACAAACGCGATTTCGAGAGAATCCGAAGAATACACCACTGAAGACGAAGAAATAATAGATGAAAATGATGATCAGGAGGAAATCAAAATAGAAAACAACGAACTCAGGTCAGAGATATTAAAACTATTAAAGAGCCAGAAAAATGATGAAAGCCTCATCGCGAACCTCCAAGATATGCTGAAAAACAGCGGAGCAGCGAGAGAGAAGCACATCACTACTGGAAAAACAAAAGACCCAAAAATAGTGAGTGATATGACTGCAGAAAAAATTACTATGAAGAAGAAAAACGGTGATCCCGCGCAAAATTTTGAATGGCAGCCATCTTGGTTTCAACAGACCTCCAGGGTGAGCGAAGCAGAGCCAATCAGAAAACTCGATTCAAAATTTCTGGCGCGAAAAACATTACCAGACAACGAAAACGAAAAAGAAAATTCAAACACCTCAGAAGAATCAGAATCGGAAAGTGAAGGTGATTCAACAAATAATCAGATAAAATCAGCAATGAAAACGCTTTTTGCTGCATTTGGACCAAAACTAAAAATTACCAAAAAGCTAACTAAGAAGCAAGCGAGCAAGCCAATGCCTCAAAATCTACCCGCTCCCATCCTGACTACGAGAGCGCCGACGCCAGAACCCAGAGAGCCCTGCCGATACCGCCCCACGCCACAGACCGATGCAAGCACCAACGCTCTCAAAAGAAGAAAAAGAACAGCCAACATCGTCAGGACTCCCAAGATCGAGCCAGAGACCGATTCGTCTGAGGAGGAGCAGAACGAGCGAGCTGCAACGACGAGAACCTCTCACGACGACTTCAGGGACGAAATGGACAACGCGCATGCGCAAGACTACGCAGACGGCCCAGGAAGACATGAATTGCTGAGAAGACCGTGCAGGCTCGTTGCAAGCATCCCCACGCCGTTTTGTAACTTTCTGCATTTACAAGACCACGGACTACCTCAGGTTGTAAGTAATGGACCTAATAATGTCGGAAATTTGCCCAGTGACTTCCCAAAGCTGAGGATAGATGGCATTAATTTACAAGAATGGTATCAGCAGCTCCAGGTTGTCTTTATGAAAGAAAACTTACTGTTTTTTATCACTAGTCCCCCCAAAAGACCTTGGACTCTAAAATTAGACTGTTTACACCATAGAGCATTTTTCTTATTAATTTCTAGTGTATCTCCTGCTATGTATCACAGCATTAAGCAAAATCTGACTGTTTCAGAAATTATTCAATGCATGTTCAATCTATTTCACAGTGACAGTGTAGCTACTACCACAAGGATGTCTAAAGATTTCTTTTCATCTAGGATAAAACCAGGGGTTTCCATAAGTGAGCACTTGATATCTTTAAACAAAATAAGAGCTGAACTGCATTTAAGGGGGGAGGTGATTTCAGATCAAACAATGAAAAGTGTTATCATCAACTCACTTGACCCATCATGGGATAATTATATGTCACATTTAGACACAATCAATCTAGGATACTTATCCATAGAAAGTCTATCCAATAAGTTAATAGCTGAAGACAATTCAAGGAGGAGTCGCTCTAACAATCACATAGAACACAAACCATATAGAAAAGTAGCTTTTCAAGAAAAATATAATGAAGCATTTAGATGCCACAACTGTGGATCTAGGGAACACAATAGAAGAGATTGCCCCAAAATTTCAAAAGAAAGACATAGGTCAGAATACAGAAACAAATACAACTATAGACAGTCTTCCATTGATAGACATAGATATAGAAGCCCGCCAAATTACAAAGAGAATAGAGGGGGCAGAGATAATTCAAAGGATAGAAAATCTGGTTCACTGAATGGATTAAATAAACAAGACAACACTAACATACAGCAAACAGAGAACAATAATTGGCTTATTGATTCTGGAGCAACTAATCACACCACCAATAACAAAAATATACTATCTTCATTTGTAGAAGATAAATTTGTAATAAAGGTAGCTAACCAAGAAAAGGTTCAAGTATTAGGTAGAGGGAATGTAACCTTACCTGGCCTAGGAAAAATAGAGGGGGTATTACTAATACCCGAAATACCTCATAACATACTAAGTGCCATAAAACTAAGCAGGGATTCTGATATTAACATTGTCTTTTCAAAAGGAAAAGCGACCTTGGAGAAAAATAAAATAGATATAGGTACAGTGATGATTAAAGGGGGCCTACCTTATTTAATAACAAAAGAAAAATGTTTGCATAACATTGATTCAAATATGGAAGATTGTATTGAAGTAGATGATGAAAACATTAGCAATAGTGACAATGATGAATGTAAAATAGCTCATGATCACAAAGATGCACATAATGAAAAAAAACCAAAAATAGGTAAGCCAATTCATGATGAGTGTGCTCATATTTTACATAGGAAGTTAGGACATGCCAGTTTTCCTGTAGTAAAAAAAATGCCTGAACACGCAGAAGGTGTTAAAATAAAAAATTGTGAAAACTATTTGGAATGCTCAGTATGTAAATCTACAAAACTAAAAACTAGCCCCAGGCCAAGGAAATCAACTAGGTCAACCAACAAAATTTTTGATTTAGTACACATGGACTTAGTTGGTCCACTAACTCCATCAATCAATTATAGAAAACGTTACTTCTTGACCATAGTGGACGATTACAGTCGCTATGGATTTGTTTATACATTAAAACACAAAGATGAAACTTTTCAGAAATTTAAAGAATTTTATAAGCGCGTAGAAACACAACACAATACCAAAATAAAACAAATTATGACAGATAGGGGATGTGAATTCATGTCTAAAGAATTCTCCCAATGGCTGAAGGACAAAGGAATGTTACATTACACATCTAGCCCATTTTCTGCGTTTCAGAACGGAATTGCAGAGAGGAAGAACTCAACGTTACAAACCATGATTAGATGCACATTGGAAGATACTGGCTTAAGCAAACAATTCTGGTCAGAAGCCCTACATTATTCCAATTACACACAGAATAGAACCTGGTCCAGCATTGTAAATAAGACACCATATGAAGTGATGTATAATAGGAAACCAAAATTAGCACACATGCACATATTTGGAGTCACTGCAGACGTACACATACCTAAACAATTAAGAAGAAAGGGAGAAAATGTGTCCAGAAGACTCAGATTTATGGGATATGAGGCACTAAAGGATACAGATTCATTGATAATAATAACAAATTTATAGTTTCCAGAACAGCTGTGTTCCATGAGCAGGCCAACTGGTCTAAAATACATCTTAATGAAATATTTCCAAGTAACAACAAAGATACAAAATCCCAAGAAAAAGGAATTATAGAAAAGCAAAATGACAACAAACATAGAAACAAAACCAAAACATGGACAAATAGCCAACACAAAATAAAGACAGACACACTAACAAAAAAGGAAGCAAGATATTTGCATGATAATAATAGTAAACCTGAAAAAACAATTAGAAACACCAGAAATCAAATGCCAAATAAATACAAGGATTACATAATGCATATGGATAGTGAATCAATGACACCTAATACATATGAAGAAGTGTTAAAACTTCCTCGTAAAGAAAAAGAAAAATGGGAATTAGCAATGAAAAAACAGATGGAAAGTTTACAAGGATTAAACGTATTTACACCTGCAATTGCATCAAAAGACAAAACAATTATTGGTACTAGGTGGATATATAAAATTAAAAACTTAGAGGGAGGCAATACTTTATACAAAGCCAGACTAGTCGCACAAGGTTATGCACAGAAATATCCGGAGGACTATACTGACACATATTCCCCCACAGTAAGAACTGAGAGTGTCAAAACAGCTCTAGTAGTAGCATCAGCACTCAATCTCGATGTATTCCAATATGACATACAGACTGCGTATCTACACGCAAAACTAGATAAGGAAATATATGTAAGAGCACCTCACAGTCAATACACAAACAAGAATGAGACTTGGTTGTTAAACAAGAGTTTATACGGGTTAAAACAATCTGGTAAACGATGGTATGATTGTTTAGTAAAAGTACTTAAAACTATGGATTTCAATGCTACTACTGCTGATAACTGTTTCTTTGTGAAAAAAGGTGATGATTATATAGAATTTGTATTGATCTATGTGGATGACATTTTATACATAGGTAAACATAAAGAGAGAAGAGAAACATTTGTAACTAAGCTAAATGAACATTTCTCATTGAAATCTTTAGGCAAAGTAAATAAGTATCTTGGTGTTCAAATTAATAAGACTAAAAGAGGATTCAAACTTACTCAGAGAGATAAGATCATAGAACTCTTAAACAAATGTAATCTAAGTGATGCCAAGCCTTGTGACACTCCTATGCAGACTGACTTCCTAAGAAATGCTGATGAATCATCCCCTGAATTCAAAGATAACACGTTTTATAGATCAGTCATAGGTTCACTTCTTTATATTTCCAATTGGACAAGACCTGATATCGCTTTACCCCTCAATTTATTATCCAGACATGTCAGCAAACCAACAATGTACCATTGGGAAGCTGTTAAAAGGATATTAAGATATTTGAAAAATACATTAGACTTTTGTTTGATGTTAGAACCTAATAATATTAAGGAACCAAACCTCACATGTTACGCAGATGCGGATTGGGCTGGAGACACCTCATGTAGAAAAAGTACATCCGGTTATGTATTCCTCCTAAATGATTGTCCAGTTTACTGGTACACTGGCAAACAAGAATTAGTGGCCACTTCAACGACAGAAGCAGAATACGTTTGTTTATCTAAAGCTGCAAATAACCTTGTATGGTTTAATGATTTAATTTCAGATGTTTGGAAAAAACCTGCTTTACTTTTTGTTATGCATGAAGACAATAAAGCAGCTATTGAAATATCTAGATCTGACGCCATTGGACAAAGGTCCAGACATATAGATATAAAATTTAAGCATGTGAGGCAATTATCTCAGGATGGATTTATCAGAGCAATACATTGTGAAACATCAGAACAATTAGCTGACATACTGACAAAGCCTCTACCTTCTAAGCAGCATAAGTACTTGACTTCCAAGTTATATGTCTTGTATTGTCCTGAATCTGAATGTAATTGGTGTAGCTTAACGAATCGGCATTTAGAGGGGGATTTGTCACATGTAAATGCCTTATTCTCTAATGTGTAAATAGTATATGAACGGGGTATCAGGGGTTAATTTATTCTTCACTTCTTAATGTATTCATAATTCACCACTCCCACACCTAGCTCCACCCATTGTATATATAAGGAGCTGTATGCATCCATTTCCTTGCTTCTATCTGTGAATATTCAGTGAATATAGAATGCCTTGTGTAAATAAAGAGAGATATATTTGAACTCTTAACTCTTACTAGATTTATTGAGTCTGATCCTGAAAATATTGCAACAGTCCTGTTATAGATATTTCGAAACCAGCTCCCAGAGGGGAGCAACAGAAACAGACCGTGAAGTGGGTGTGTTGGGTCTCTAACAATACTTCAAGCTCTAAACCCATAGCACTTATAAGAAGTAACCTGAATAACGGGAAGTGAGTTTCCTATAATCTTCTCAGTTGTCCTTACCACTCTCTGTATGGACTTCCTATCTAAGGCACTGCTACCACAAACCAAACCGTGATGTAGTTTGTTAAAATGCTCTCAATCGTGCCTCTGTAAAAAGTGGCCAGGACAGAAGGAGAAATATGTGCTCTCCTCATACAATGCAGGAAATGCAAACGCTAGTTTGATATTTCACTAAAGATAACGTATGAAGAGACGAAGTCAGATTGTTAGGACAAAGGTGTTGGGACCTCAAATATAGTGGTTGTTTGATAGGATACCAAAAAAGATTAAATACGGACTGTACAAAAACTTTGTGAAAAATAAATCTCTTATCATTTTGAGTTGAACTTTGGTTATTTTCCAATTATTGTAAAATGTGACCCTTGTAGAGTTGAAGATAATCCATTCAATTTGCCATTTCATTTACATTCATCCACACAATGCTTAGTCGCAAATGTAGTAAGTTCAGCAAGTTTTGCAACTGAGAAATTAGCTTTTTATTTAAAATTCTGTAGACCAGCTTTCAATTCAATATCATTTATCTTTGGATTTTATAACTTATTAAAATCCAAAGATAAATGATATCTTTGTCCATTTAAAACAGCTTGAAGGCCTGCATTTATTAAAATGTCTCATTAAGCCTTACCCCCTGTGGTGTCCTCAAAGGGGCACACATTCACCAGTGGAATGAGAAAGACTCTGAAATGCATTTTGGCTAACTAAATGAAGATATGTAAGCGTAGAAACCATTCCATCCAAATTTAAATTTGCTTAAGCCCACCAATACTAAACTGCCACACTGTACATAGCTGAATTCACTAGAAATGAAAGGATTAGGAATATCATTTCAGACTGTGGACTGGTTTTTTTAAAAAATTCCCAATCTAAACTTGCCATTACCTTTTTCATCACATTTTGTTTAATATAAAAGCAATAAAAACAGCAATGTCATTTCAAGTAATGTATAACTAGGACGATGTCCCTCAACATATATTAAGTAGCAAATTCATTATTCACTGTCCCATAGGAATGACTTCCTATTGACAGGCATGGCAGACAACAGATTGTGTAAAGTTGTATAGAATAAGCAGCCTCCAAATGCAATTTCCTTGATCTGCAAATATTTACCTATATGAGTTTAACTAACTTAGTATTTGCACACCCATGCTTGGTCTTAGTAAAACTTTAATGGAAGACACTTTCTTTACATGGCAACTGTGAATAGATAAGGACATGCACAAACCACTTTGTGCTTCACAGGCCTAACACGGTAAGCAACAGAATCTAAAGGTGACGATGACAGTTCTATTCTTCCTTCTCAAAAGAGAAGTAGTAAGAAAGAAGAATTTATGATGTAGCAAATTTACTTATTGCTTAGTTACATAACACATTATTTTCCTGTCTACCCCAATAAAACCCATGGCCTCTGTGAAACTTTTCAGATTTTATCCGCTTGTCTTAATCAGCAACTGAAACAATGCAGAACAGTGTACATTGAACTCAGTGACCGTGTATAATTGTGATTGTCTCCTTTCACAGCTTATTACCCTTGTACTCTTTCCACTCTTTCTTTGAATCATTGGTAATATCCAAATAATCCAAAAATCAAAAGTGTCTGGGTGGCTATCAGTAAAAATAAAATGGCATAGAAATGACTAAAACCTTTAGTCGAGAATATGTGTCATATATGAGTTGAAATACTGGAATTCTGTGTACTACGACCCCAACTTTAACAAAACCTTAGGAAAAATAAAGTACAAAATGGGATGAATGCAGCAGAATTCACACTGGTATTAAGATCCTTGTTTCTGTGTTGCTTAAGTGTACATGGCCAATTCTTTTTTAAAAAGCTAATGTTTCCTTTTGAAATGTTATATACATGTTGTTGTTAGTTGTGAAGTCATGTCCGACCCATCGTGACCCCATGGACAACTTTCTTCTGGCCTTCCTGTCTTCTACCATCTCCCGGAGATCATTTACGTTCACGCCGACTGCTTCAGTGACTCCATTCAGCCACCTCATTCTCTGTCATCCCGTTCTTCTTTTACCCTCAATCTTTCCCAGCATTAAGCTCTTCTCCAGTAAATCCTTCCTTCTCATTAGGTGGCCAAAGTTTCATCTTCAGGATCTGGCCTCTTAAAAAGCAGTCAGGGTTGATCTCCTCTAAGACTGACCGGTTTGATCGTCTTGCAATCCAAGGGACTCACAGGAGTCTTCTCCAGCACTATAGTTCAAAGGCCTCAATTATGTAACGCTCAGACTTCCTTATGGTTATGTACATAGATGGTGTCATTTATCAATTAAAAATCTCTTTTAAATTGAACTCAACTACCCATTCATATGTGGGATATTTATTGGCAGCACTGTAGCAATGATTATTATATTTTACAATATTCTGTTAAATAGGCTAGACTGGAAAGTCAAACAACTTCCTGGAAAATGATCACTTTTGCACTCAGTGCCAAGAAAACTATATGGATATATTTATGTAGTTACCAGTATAAGAGGTCAATTTAAGGGCATCTTTATCTTAATCTCTATAACTTTTACTGGAGGTATTTAGGATTGAATCAGGAATCTTGTACAGTTAAGATTCATTGCTCTATCATGGAGCTTTCTTAAAGTAATGCTGTATCCAAATACAGTAACAGGTAGGAAGGCTTCCTCCTCCAATGCAATTGATAGAGGAAAATTTTGATTTATGCTGCAATTTAATCCATGTTTTCTTAATAATGAATCTTGCTGCATTGGGAAGCACTTATGTTCAAATCAGTTAATTAGTACGAACATTAGAACTTAAGACTTATAAATGCCATTCTTTAATTCCACTTGTTTACATTCTGTAACATTTACAAGTATGAAATGGTCCTTCATTGGGACTATAATTGTAGATAACTGAAGAGAATGATATAACTTTTTCCCTTCTAAACTGTGACATAAACTTAATAAAATGGTCAGAGCTGCAACTCTTTTGAAATCTTGATTATGTTGACAAATTATAATGGTGCAATTATCTTTGAAATATTTTCTCTGTATCATTTGGTGAACAGGAACTCTGTACAAATGTAGACTGGAAGAGAAGGACATCTGAGGTTACTGCTGGTTTTCCCTTTTGAACATAAACTACTAGAAGCCACTGTTCATCTCCTTATTGCTCTGCAGGACTCAGGCCATAACTTACATGTCCGAACAAAGCAGCTGGCAGGAAAAGAAAAGGGCATCCAGCATTCCAGCAGACTGTTTTCTTCTCAAACCAAGAAAATAGTTTCTGGCACTAACTAGATTGTAGATCTTGTTATAGAAAGTGTTTGGCGCCACAAAAAAAAAAAAAAAAAAGAGAGAGAGATACTTTTGCACTGTCATAAAAAAACTCTGTTCTTGTAAAAAAAACAGAAGTCTAAGTCAATATCTCATCCTAATGTGTCCAGCATCTATCTCCATAAAGGATAGAAAAGATGGCATTGAGTAGCACGATAATTTGTCCATAATTTAGTTATATAGATGTAAATTCTTATCATAATATTGATATTAGTGACCTGTGTCCCAAAAGTGCTTTTTCAAAAGGCAATTAATTGGACTTTCTTGTTATTTTTTTCCTCTTGAATACATTTCACTTCTCATCTAAGAAGCTTCTTAAATTCTGGCTAAATGGTTGGTTGTTAGCTCTCCGAGACTCCTTGAGGCCACTTGGGCGCGTATCTGTACCCTCAGGGTCACCTGAATCGGAATGTAAATGGGAGTGGAACCTTTTTGGGATTGCTGAAAAGACTGTGTTGTAGACAGAAAATAGGTGATGTTCTATTCCACACCCCTCTGTGGAGAGAAGGCTGTTCAATTTTAATATAGATGGCCTCTTTGACTAGATTTTAGAGGTCCTCAAAGAGGACCACTGGTTTGAAAGAGGTCATGTATATTAAAATTGAAAAGCCTTCTCTCAATAGAATCGGAGGGATATGACACCACCCATCTCCTGCATACAACATACAGTCCTTTCAGCAGCCCCAAGAAGGTTTCACTCCTATTTACATTCCGATTTAGGTGACCCCCAAGGGTACGGATAAACCCCATGTGGCCTCAAGGACTCTCAGAGAGCTAAGGGCTGATCTTCAGAGTGCTGACAGCCAGATGACTGCTAAGGAATGATTTCTCCGTCATTCAGCCAGAACTAAACGAGTTTCTTGGATAAGAAGTGAACCATTTTTAAGGAAAAAAACCAACCAACCAAGAAAGTCCAATTGCCTTTTGAAAAACATCTTTGGGACAACTATGACCTGGATGATCGAGAATCTCCATAGAATTCTGGTACAGATACTAACGGTGGAGTATCTAGCTTCCCTTCTCCCCCTAAGATTACTTTTTCTTTGAAAACTACTTAAACATTATTTAAAATAGGGGGCAGCTTAACTATAGGTCTATTCCCCGTAAATGAAAATCCTCAGGCACCCTCTTCTAATAAAGGGATATTTTTAGATGTTAAAGCTTACAAGAGTCCATGTCATAGTAACAAGGAAGTACTCTCAGAATGATGAATGTCTTCTGCTCAGTAGTTTTTGAGAACTTATCCTCAACAGCTTTCAGGCAACATGTTAGGGAAGTTGTACACATCAGTGACAAAAACGCCAGTTTCCATCTTGTAGAATTGTTGTTCTTGTTTTTTTTTTTCAAATTTCAGACAGTCTTTTGTTATTTAAAATGTGATTGCAGTCAGTTTTAGTTTTTGACTGAGCTGTCCTTGTTCTTGAAATGTACATGAGCTACATATTATCATTCAAAATTGTTATAATCCTTTAGAAATATGGACTTTATACCTAAATCAAACAAATAATATTTTCTTTCTCATTGAGAGAATATAACTGGACACCTGGGAAAGATGCAGAGTGGGAAAGCTAGAAGGTGGCTCTGGATTGAGGCTATTTTAAATGGTATTTAGAATAACACTGGACAAATACTATTTAAAGTTGCAGGTTCAGAAAGGATGCGGTTAGGGAATGAAGTGTGTAATTTAGGGACACCAGATAACAATAGTAAAGAAGCAGAGAGAAGACAAGGAGAAGGGTCGAAAAGCAACACTTGTGGTTACAGAAAGAAGAAATTCAACCGTGTTTCCTGCTTTCTTCCGCCTTAACAGTCTGTTTTGAAATGAGTTTGGGGGAGGTAAATTCTGAGGGCAAACCAGGGCAGAAAATACCAGGCCAAGGTTTCTTTTCTTTGCACTCTCGGTGTAATGTTTAAGGTTCATAATGGCACACGCAGAAGTTTCTCATTTATTAATCTAGGATTATAGCAAGAAAACTCTGAAAGAAAAAAACCACACACCCTAAAGGCCCTCTCCTTGCCTTTATGAAAAGCGCAAGCACCTCTCAGCGGATGTTACAGTAAAATTAAAAAAAAAAAAAAGCAACCTAAATTTAATCGGTTTATAAGGTCTGGTGACAGAAAAGACGGGGAGAACCCGGGAGGGAGGGGGGACATTCCTTGCTTAAACTCTTTGCCTTTCCAATGAATGCACAAAAAGAGGGAGGAAAGCCGGGATTAGGAACCCTTGCTAAAACTCAACAGTTGCAGGCCAGCCGCTTGCGCTCGTTTTTCGGGAGGGCCGCGTGCCGCGCAGAGCAACTCTTTCCACCCCGCCCCCAGCCACGAGGTGCTTTCCAGCCCCGGCTGCCTCGGGGAGAGCGCGCAGCGTTGAGTCAAAGCCGTTTGGAGCCTGGGTGAAATATTAGCGGCAATTGTGCTTACTCATAAGTAGTAGCCCTTTATCTCCTCCTCCACCTCCTCCTCCTCCTTTCTTTTTCTTTTTTTAAATGCCGTGTTATTTGTGTTCCAACAGGGGTGTGACTTCGGATTCTGCTCCCCTCCCCGTTTAGGTCACTCATTACTTCAGGCGCGCTTCACATTGGAATAGAAGTGGTAGCAAAACTTCAGACGCCGGCTTTCTGGACAGGTTTATTTGTGTAAGCTGCGAGAGGAAACTCCTTCGTCTTTGGGTGCAAGATTTGGAAGCGGGAGCAATGGCCAAGTTCTGGTTGTGTGCAGCCGTTGGATTTTACGCGTTGCTGCATGTTTGCGCAGCCCGAATGGGTAAGTGACGGGTGAATGGAACTCTTATCAGGAACTGAGCTGGGTTAGAAGAAAATGGGTTATTAGGAGAAGAAGACTTCTTCTGCTTGCCAGTGAATCGAGTCGTTAACATTGCTTAATCCCAGTGGCGTTTTATTGTTGGGTTGTCCATGTATGGTTTGTCCATGTGCGTTTTTCCCCCTTTGGAGAGCTGTGTCGGTTGTTGGGCGCGCGTACAGAGACATCCGAAAAGTTAGCCCCGAACGGCAGAAACAAGGGAACGGTAAAGTTTGACAGAAGTTTTGCGCATCTGGTGTACATTCAGCTGTGGCTAAGGCACTTAGGGATTCATTTTCTCTCCCTTCGTTATGCAAAGCAGATGGGAGAGGGAGAAGGAGAGGGAGAGAGAGCGCACAAACCCTCCTAGTTTGGACTTGGGTCTCTGCAGTGATGGGAAGCCAATTGTTCACATAGTAGATGCACAAAGCATTGTACCTCCAACGTAATGAAAACCGAACAGGGTTCGTTTGCTTCCAGACTAGACTGCTGCGATCTGGAAGCAGATTTTTTAAGCCCAGTTGGCAGGAAAAGAGTAGTTTTTTTCAACTTCATCCTACTCTCTCTAGTACCCCCCCCCCTTCGCCCTTTCTAGTCGTTCCGTGAATAATAAAATGAAATGCTTGTTTGGGAATGAAAGTGGTTTATGTGTTTTTTTAAAAATCACATGCCCCAAATGTCAAAATGCTCTTAAAGTTTGATGTGATACAGAGCCATAAAAAGTTGCAGTGAAATAACTGTGCCTTTAACAGAGACTCATTGTTAATAGTAATTGCCCAGAGCTGTTTTGAAGGGAATCTATTATCCTTTCACCCTTATTTCTTCTCCCTTTACTCAGCACCCCATATCTGTTCCTGGGGGCTGACAAAACACTTTTAACAACTGTGGCCTCCTCACTACCCTTATATTATTTGAACAAGAAGAAATGAATTAGGGAATAGTTGCTTGGCGGATTTGTAAATGGGTGTGTCAAACTGCACATTTCTCAATAAATTTTGGAATCATCAGGATAAAATATCCAGGAACGCATGCACAAATATTTCTCTAATGATTGTTATGAGTTTAATTAAACTATGAGTTTAATTGAAATAAAATCAAGATGTTGAGTATGTCTTTTTAAGGCAGTGGGAGGTGATCCTTATCTGTGTATATTATGTTTTACAATACATGTAACATGTAAATAACATATTTCCAGTTTACTATCCACTCTCAACTAATACCTTATTTTATGAACTGCCAAATCTTTGGTTGATAAGGACAGCTTGCTATTAGTCTTGGTGCAATCTTTTGTAAGAAAGATGGAAGGGCAGCTCCCATCCCCCATGTATATTCCATTTCTTGGTAAGGTTAAGGGAGAAAAAGATTTCATGTACATCATAAAAAAACTTTATATAACGTTTTAAGCTGGTAGGCAGTGCAGTACATTCCAGGGCAGTTTTTTGGGTGGAAATGGCTGCGTAACTATGGATTATTCTTTCCCTATGTTCTGAGATGGCAATAGACTAGGAAATAGGCAATAGAATCCCTTCACTGGGAAGTAAGGCTGAATAAAGTATAGTATGATTTGTGATGCACAAATCATGTTCATTGACTAGTGAATAATTTTGTAGGTTTCAAAATCCTACAAAACTTTCTATTCAGAAGCCAACATAGTACCAGAAATTCTTGTATAACAATTGCAAGACATGCCTCTCCCAAGCCACTCTCAACCTACTGGTAGTGGGAAGTAAATAAAAGGATTTTCCAGAGGCTAGATGACATATTTTCAGCATTTATATTGCTTCCTTGATAGGCACATAAATGGTTTATAGAATTCTAATCCCGATGTTGTTTGTTATGGGCCAATAAAATTTCACTAAGAAATCCTGCTTACCCAAAAAGCTTTACTAAGTAGCCTTGGGCACATTACTTTCTGTAAATCTAATCTATGCTATAGGAGGCTGTTGTAGATTCACCACCCCTATATTTACATGAGTTATCCTAAAATGAATGGATTATAATGTGACAATCATACTGTAAAAAAACTATATACATTTATATCATTAAATCAGAATTTTAGAAATATTTGAAGATGCCAGTGATTGCAAAGCTCTTGCCCTGTCATAGAGGATAATAGCTATATGATGTAGGTAATACTGTATTGTCCAAATTTCAGAAAGTCAGTCTAGTAAAGTATAGCCACACGGATCATATCTTCCAGTCCTCCATTCTCAGTATTTGTTGGAACATAATGTGGTGAATTCAGGTCCATGTATGATGATGAATCTCCAATACTTACTTTAAGATCTTTTCCGATAAGCTATTTAAGTTGACAGTTGAAGTTGACGTTGCCTCAATTTCCGTGAATGTTGGTCGGGTAGGGGCATAACATGTTTCTTAGCTTCTCTTTCACTTTATTTCTCTATGAAGTTATGTCTTCCATTTCCTGAAATGTTTGATGTGTTTGAGCCAGAACTCAACAAAACTTAATTTTACATTTTCCTTTAGATTTTTATGTGCAATTACTTGATCCACTTTGTACTGTTAGCGTATAATTTAAAGGTCTTAAGGTCTTTCACAACTTGGGACAAGGTATCTAAGGGACTGCATATATATATATTATTATTAATGGGATTAACCCATTAGGTGACAGTGATAGCTAGCTAATGGCAAAAAGACCTTCTGGTGGTAGTAGTGCACTTACAAAGCACTTTCTCCAAAGCAATTACTCTCAATCATATCTCCTATCATTTTATACCAGAAGATCTACTTTTATTTCTCCTTCAATACATAGTTTTTTGCAGTGGTGAAATCTAAAATTTGTTACTAATGGTTCTGTGGGCGTGGCTTGGTGAGGGTAATATGATGGGTGTGGCCAATTTTTTTTTTTAACTTTTAAAATCATTTTTTCTACAACCTCTTCGGCGAAGAGGTTGTAAAAAAATGCTTTCAAAAGGCTCTGACAATCCCAGGTGAGTTGCCTGATCGTCAGAGTGTTTTTTTCTTTTAAAAGCCTTTGACGATCCCAGCTGAGCCGCACGATCATCAGAGGCTTTTTTTTTTATTTTTAAAAGCATTTTTTTCGGCCAAAGAGGTTGTAGAAAAAATGCTTTTAAAAGAAAAAAAAAAGCCTCTGATGATTGTTTGGCTCAGCTGGGCATGGGGGGGCAGGGATTTTTGCTACCGGTTCTCCGAACCACCCGCCTCCATCGCTACTGGATCGGGTGATCCGGTCCGAACTGGGAGCATTTCACCCCTGTTTTTTTGTTCTCTGGTTGTAGTTGTGTTTCTATGATAGGTAAAGTTGAAATCCCTTTTCAGATGAAATCAGGGGTCCTGACAGAGGTAGAAGAAATGAGAACATCTAGGTCAGTTTGTGCTCAGTGAACAATAGGTAATGAGGAAGCCCCTTCAGCATCTTCAACAGAGGTCTGAGGCTAGTTTGCTTAAAGGCCTCCAGCAAAGTAGAATTTGTCAATTTCCGTGGCATTTTGTTCAATTACATTTCACAGATGTAGGAATTTTTCTGTAATGTTTAACCAGAATTTATTCTTGCAATTTCTACCTAGTGTTTTGAGCTCTGTTTTAGGAACAATAGAACAATTCTGTTGCATCTTTTGCATGTCATGTTTTTAGTTATATAAATACAACTATTGACCTTCTGGCATTCATCTGAATGCATTAAGGCTTGAAACAGATTTGACCTCCAAGTGTTTTAAAGCAGGTTTCAAAACACCTACAAGCAGATGTGAGCACAACCCTTCTTCAGACTTTATGGCTGAATGTATGCAGTTTGCAGAGCTGCCTTCATGGCACCATTTTACAAGCCCTCACGTGTTCAGGCTATAATCCAGCAGGCTAAATTTACTGGCTTTTTCAAGTGTTTCCGTTAGAACTTGTTATCCAGCCCCCACACCTTCCTGGTTGCTTTTCTGTGATGTGCTTCAGTATGTTTAGTATTCTTAAAACATGTTGTCTAGGCTGAGCTTTTTATTTGCAAAAAATAAGTGTGAAAATACACTGAAATGCAATATTTTTCATTTTATTTCAGTTGAATATTGTTTTGGTTTTGGCCTACCTTCTCAGAAATCCTCAGAAATTTAATACAACTCAAATCCAAAGATAAAGTGTGAGACTGTTATAGAAGTTAACTGTGGGTTCTGAAAAGGAAGGCAGGATGTGATAAATGTTTCTGAAGCAGAGTCAAGAAATACGAGAAAAACATGGAAAGTGAATGAAGAAAGGAGTAAAGATCCTCAGAGAGCAATGTAACATATGAGCTTGATTATTTATCATAAACAAATGGAAAAGAGAAAATAACAGAATAAAATGTATCATCACGTCACTTTATCAGTAAAATATATAGCATACACAAGAATAGAAATCCAGATCAGATATAGCTTTCAAGTTAGCAGTTCCAGAGTTGGATAATAGCAGAAGAAAAATACTTGAATTTTAGAAATTTAAAATACTAGGATTATGAGTCCAATATAGTGAATAAATGAGAAGGGTTAATGTTCCCATTATCAAGGAATAGAGATCCAATAGTCATTCTGAACAATTGCAAACGACATTTCAAAGTCACAGCCATTTGAATACTGATTTAAATGAAAAAGAAAATTAGGATATGTTCCATTATTTTCTATAAGATAGTATAAACCTCAGATTCAAACATTTAATCAATTTATCTTTTGAATTAGTTCTAACAAAACATAATATATGTTAAATTATAGTCTTTGGGGTTTTTCTCCCCATTTCTGAATATATTTCATAAATCATCATATCAAAATATAAAGGAAACAAATGTGAAGATTTCAAATCTCTTACTCATTAATATTTGTCTTTTTTTCCTAATGAGTTCTAGTTCAATAAAGAATGTGGCAAGAAAAATAGTTGCTTTAAGTTGGAAAACAATATATTGTCAGGATAGATGAGCTCTATGAGATATTTTAAATACCAAGTATCAGGGTAACTGGTAAATAGAAAAACGAAGCAAAGAGGTGCTTAGAGCAAGGGTGTCAAACTTGCGGCCCGTGGACCAGATGCATAATGCACTGGCCACGCCCACCCCTGGTTTAGGGAAGAGAAAAAAAGTCATAATATGTCACGTGATGACAACATGACACCACGAGTTTGACATCCCTGGTTTAGAGGGATGAATTGTAATATAATTCTGAAATATGTGAGGATATTTATTTTACTAAGGCCAATTTATTTCCAGTGGATTCATTTTTGACATTTTGATTATACACTACTATATCCAGAATCCAGTAGAAGACAAACATTTTCAAAGTTACAGCTCATGCAAAGAATGTAATAGCAGGATTAAGCATAGTTTTCACAGTTTATAAATACTATAAATAGAATTTCTTAAGCATCATTCTATAATATTTCTTGTCTCAGATCTTTCTCTCTTGAGGGAGGTGGGGCAAAGGTTGCTGTACTTCTCGTGCAACGTTTTCTATGTGGTATTAACATTTTCTGTTATAAAGGTAGTTAAATAACTTTAAAAACCAAATGTTTTTAAACAATTACAAATTACACCTGTTCTTTAGATTGTTTCATCTGTTTCAAAAGAGAGAAAATGTTGAGAAGCAAAGAAGAAATTTAAGCATTCATTTGAAACAATAATATAGTTGTACATGTTTTAAAAGAAGAGCCAGCCTATTTTTAGGCTTTTTCATGAGCCTGAAAGAATGAGAGATTGCATTAAGATTCGCATCAATCCCTAAGGGACCCCGCAAAGCAGGGGCCGAGGGTCAGACCTCTTGTTCTCAATCAACAAGAAGGCCTTAGGCCGAGGGAGGCCACTGTTCCTCAGACGGCCGGTTGTGAGACCCTCCTTGTGAAGTGGGGTCATGGGGTTCAGAGGGGTTTGCTGATCACGTACCTGGCTCCCTGCCACGTGGCAGCAGCCCTGCCCGAGCTACTCAACGTTATCGCCGCGGTGGCGGTTGATACCCCCAGACTAATGGTCATGGGGGATTTCAACCTGCCGTCCGTGGGTGAGATGTCTGAGGTGGCTCGGGAGTTCATGGCTTCCATGACGGCTATGGATCTGACCCAACTAATTCATGGCCCTACGCACATGGGGGGAAACACACTGGACCTGATTTTTGTCTCTGGACAGTGGCTGAGTGATCTCGAGATAGGGGACATAGTCATCGAGCCCTTGTCATGGTCAGATCACTCTCTCCTTCGCCTTGACCTTCGAACCGCTGCACCCCGCCGCAGGGAGGCGGAACCGATGAGATGGTACCGCCCCAGGCGCCTGATGGAACCTGATAGGTTCCAGACGGAGCTTGGGCCAATTCCTGAGGTTCTGGCTCACGCCTCGACTGGAGACCTAGTGGCCGCCTGGGATAGGGCGGCCGCTGGAGCTCTGGACCGAGTCGTGCCTTTGCGGCCTCTGACCCGGCGTCGATCTCACCTGGCTCCTTGGTTTACTGAGGAGCTGAGGGAGATGAAGCGCCGGAAAAGACGCCTAGAGAGTAGTTGGAGGGCCAGTCGTACTGAATCTGACCGGACACTGGTAAGATCTCATATTAAGAATTACCTAGTGGCAATAAAAGCAGCAAAATGCACTTATCTTGCTGCTCTTATTGCGTCATCAGATAACCGCCCGGCCGCCCTGTTTAGGGTGACCCGCTCCCTGCTCCACCAGGAAGCGAGGGAGGACCCCTTGGAGGGAAGAGCCGAGGATTTTGTTCAGTATCTGTATGATAAAATCACTCAGATTCGGGAAGATCTGGACTCTGACTGGGTAGATCCAGTGGGGATGACGGGGGCAGGTCCTGAGAACGTTATCTGGGATGAGTTTGATTCTGTGACCCCTGAGGACGTGGACAGGATTCTGGGTAGACTGAATGCGACCACATGTTTGTTGGACCCGTGCCCCTCCTGGTTAGTGCTGGCTTCCCGGGAGGTGACGCGAGGCTGGCTCCAGGGGATTATAAATGCTTCATTGGGTGAGGGTGTCTTTCCCGCCGCCTTGAAAGAGGCGGTGGTGAGACCTCTCCTCAAGAAGCCTTCCCTGGACCCGGCAACATTGGCTAACTATCGTCCAGTCTCCAACCTTCGCTTCGTGGCGAAGGTTGTTGAGAGTGTGGTTGCACGACAGCTTCCCCAGTACCTGGATGAAACGACGTATCTAGATCCGTTCCAGTCGGGTTTCAGGCCCGGGTACAGCACGGAAACGGCATTGGTCGCGTTGGTGGATGATCTCTGGAGGGCTCGGGACAGAGGTTGTTCCTCTATCCTGGTCCTATTAGATCTCTCAGCGGCTTTTGATACCATCGACCATGGTATCATGCTGCACCGGTTGGAAGAGTTGGGGGTGGGAGGCACCGTATTACGGTGGTTCTCCTCCTTTCTCTCCGACCGGTCGCAGTCTGTGTTGACAGGGGGGCAGAGGTCGACCCCGAGGCCCCTTATATGTGGGGTGCCACAAGGATCGGTCCTCTCGCCCCTTCTGTTCAACATTTATGTGAAGCCGCTGGGCGAGATCATCCGTGGTTTTGGGGTGGAGTACCATCAGTACGCTGATGACACCCAGCTGTACATCTCCACCCCAGACCACCCCAACGATGCCCTTGAAGTGATGTCCCGGTGCCTGGAGGCCGTACGGATCTGGATGGGGAGAAACAGGCTCAGGCTCAACCCATCCAAGACCGAGTGGCTGTGGTTTCCGACGTCCCGATATAGTCAGCTGGTGCCATCGCTGACTATTGGGGGCGAAGCATTGGCCCCCACGGAGAGGGTTCGCAACTTGGGTGTCCTCCTGGATTCACGGCTGTCTTTAGAAGAGCACTTGACGGCCGTGACCGGGAGGATTTTTCATCAGGTTCGCCTGATTCGCCAGTTGCGTCCCTTTCTGGATCGGGACTCGTTACGCACGGTCACTCATGCCCTCGTCACCTCCCGTCTGGACTATTGTAACGCTCTCTACATGGGGCTCCCCTTGAGGAGCACTCGGAGGCTCCAACTGGCGCAGAGTGCGGCCGCGCGGGTGGTGATGGGAGCAACGTGGCGCTCCCATGTAACGCCTCTCCTGCGCGAGCTGCACTGGCTCCCGGTGGTCTTCCGAGTGCACTTCAAGGTCTTGGTTATCACCTTCAAAGCGCTCCATGGCTTAGGACCTGGCTATTTACGGGACCGCCTGCTGCCACCAATAGCCTCCCACCGACCAGTACGCTCCCATAGAGAGGGGCTCCTCCGGGTGCCGTCGGCCAAACAATGTCGACTGGCGGCCCCCAGGGGGAGAGCCTTCTCTGTGGGGGCACCTACGATCTGGAACGAGCTCCCCCCGGAGATACGGAGGATTCCGGATCTGCGTACCTTCCGTCGCGCACTTAAGACGTTTTTATTCCATCAAGCTGGCCTGACCTAAACTTTTCCTCTTTTAAATGGAATTTTAAATTTGGTTTTAATTTATTGGGGTTTTAAAATGTCTCAGCCAAATTTATTTAATTAGTTTTATCTTTATTTTAAATTTTGTATCTACATGTTTTATTTTATGGCTGTTCACCGCCCTGAGTCCTTAAGGAGTAGGGCGGTATACAAATTTAATAAAAAATAAAAAAAAATAAAATAAAAACAATGACTGGAAATGGCTTTGAAAAAAAGGAGACAAACCAGGACAATACTGTGCCTCCCACCTCCAGTTCCCAAAGCTCTTCCAGGATACCGTGATCAATGGTATAGAAAGCCACTGAGAAGTTAACCAGATCAAGGATGGGAACACCCCTCCCCATGTCCTTTCCACCAGAGATCATCAAAATCAATGCCATTTCCATTTCATATCCAGACTTGAATCCCAACTGAAAGGGATCCAGATAATCTGTTTTCTTCAGGATCCTCTGGAGCTGCAGCACAACCACCTTCTCAACAACCTTTCCCAGAAAGGGAAGATTGGAGATCGGATGTAAACTGTCTGTCAGAGTGGGATCTAGGAATGGTTTCTTAAGAAGGGGACAAACCAGGGGTGAAATGTAAAATTTGTTACTACCGGTTCTGTGGGCGTGGCTTGGTAGTGGTGGGTAATGTGACTGGGTGGGCGTGGCCAACTTTTTTAAAAAAAACTTTCAAATGAAAAGTTTTTTTAAAAGCATTTTTAAAACATTTTTAAAAGCATTTTTAAAGCATTTTTTCTAATGCTTTGAAAAGCCTCTGCCGATCAGGCAACTCAGCTGGGATCGTCAGAGAGGCTTTTTAAAGCATTTTTTTTTACCACCTCTTCGGCCAAGAGGTTGCAGAAAAAAATGCTTTGAAAAGCCTCTGACGATCCCAGCTGAGCCACACGATTATCAGAGGCTTTTTTTTTACTTTTAAAAGCATTTTTTCGTCAGAAGAAGTAGAAAAAATGCTTTGAAAAGCCTCAAAAGCCTCTGATGATAGTGCGGCTCAGCTGGGCATGGTGGGGGGGGGCGAAGGGATTTTTGCTACCGGTTCTCTGAACCACCCGCTGCCATCGCTACTGGATCGGGCAATCCGGTCTGAACCGGGAGCATTTCACCCCACAATTCTCAAGCTTTTTGTCTCACATGCAATATTGTATAATTCCCCTCTACAATGCTACAAGGCAATGGGGCATTCTGAATAGACAAAAAGGAAGATTCCATAAGAAACCACAAAGGAATACTGTCCTTCTCTGTAGTAGGCCCCCTTCAAGGATTGAAAAATGTAAAGGTCATTGCTTAAGAAAGACCCTCCCTATTTCTGTCATTTAGAGGTAGAGGAGTTAAAATTATAAACCAGAGGGGAATGCAGATCTAAAACACATGGCTGAGCTCACATTCCTTAGGATCCTGTCCTTTTCCTCAGGACCAACAGGGTCAAACCATTCCCAAATAACTGACCAAACACCTGTCCCAGGTGTTTCTACCAGACCAATGGCCCCACTGACATTCAACTGGAAATGAATCTGAAAGATTTTGTCTGCTGGAAAGTTAGTAAATTCCTCCAGTGCGTTCCTGAAGGTAGACTTCCAAGTCCTCCTTTCCCAGAAAGAATTGGGTCGGTTACCCTGAAGAGGGCCACCAAGCGATTGTCAGTAGATACAGTTTATGCAGAGAAGTACAACATGAGCATTTAAGAAGTACAACACAAGCATTTAAGAAATTCAACACAAGCATTTTAAAGCAACGTAAGTTTACCACTAGAGAATGTGGAACATAGGTTTAAACTTTAAAATGTCTGAAGCATTAACAAGTAGGCCCACTGATATGAATGAAGTTTACTCCCTTAAAAGAGGAGACAATTAGGGAGACAATTAGGGCAAATTAACTAGAACAATGAATCTTGAGCCTATTTAAAAGGCCTCAAACATGGAAGTTTCATCAAACTCCTAGTATTTTCCTATTCCAGATGAATGTCAGGAAAATACCCTTTCCAGTCTTAATGTTTCATTAGAAACATAATAATAGGGTTGTGCATGCTTCAAAACGAGCCTGCTTGAACTGGCAGTTGGACTTTTTGCTAACACTGATGATGGACAGTATCCTTCAGCCACTGTGTCTGAAGTATAGCTGGCAAGTGTGGTCGGGTGACATGACACACAACTCTTTCTCCCAATACTTGAGTGTTCTTCCCTTCATCTGCCTTGTCTTGAGAGTCATCACTGAGAGGACTACTTATAATATCCAAAACAATATCTTAACTAAATATAGAAAGAAAAGCAAATTATGAGAAATTATGTCATTTGAAAAGTTTGTCTAATTCCCACTATCGCCCTCTATAATAATTGAAGTTTTAAAACTATCTTTAAAATCAGCCTACAGGTAGTCTTCGATTTACAACCATTTGTTTATGGCTGTTTGAAGTTACAATGGCACTGAAAAAAGCGAATTATTTTTCACATAACTATTGTAGTATCCCCATGGTCACATATCAAAATACAGATGCATGGCAACTGGTATGTATTTATGATAGTTGCAGTGGCTCAGGGTTATGTGATCGCCTTTTGTGACCTTCTGATAAGCAAAGTCAGTGGGGAAGCCAGATTTATCCAACAACCATATTACTATGTTAATTACAGTGATTCGCTTAAGAACTGTGACAAGAAGGGCATAAAATGGGGCAAAATTCAGTTAACTGTCTTGCTTAGCAACAGAAATGTTTGGCTCAATTGTGGTCATAAGTCAAGGTTAACTTCTGTGCATTTAGCAATATCCTTATCTGAATTTAACCAGTGGTGAAACAATTTAGGGTAATCTGCCTTCTCAGGTAGGATCAAAACTGGCTTTTTTGCCTAAACTCATAAAAGACAGTCCTTATCAGTGCTACCTGCACTACCTCCTATGCCAATTTATTATATCAAACCAGGATATCTTCCTGTTCCAGTATTAAGCAGAACTTTTGTCTTTTGGAGAATTCTTTATCCAGTTAATCACCTAATCAAGTAGCAGTAACTAACCAATTTGAGAATAAGAGAGCATCTAAAACACAGGTCCCCAACCCCTCCACGCCGCAGCCTACTACTCGGCCTTAAGCAGTTTGGAACTGGTCCGCAGAAGTAGTGGATGAGTGTGTGCGTCTTGTGCCCACCGTTCACGCAGAACCATCCCCCTCCCCCCGCCTTGCCAGAAAGTTTGGGAAACTGATCTAGAAGTTCTAGAGCTACATTATTATTGCCAACTAAATAGATACATGGATTCATTTTCAGAAGTTGTATTCAACTCAAGGAAGTCATTTTCCCTTTTATTTATTTGGATCTGAATTGTTTATTTGAGCATAAGGTAGTAATAAACCAGAGATCAAAGAATACTATCATGTCTGTACAATGGATCCCAGCGACCTTTTTCTTTTAATTTCACATCTTTTTGTTTTCCTGGCAACCATTATTGGGAGAGGTTTTAGCAGTGTAGTGCTAAGTTCACAGTTTAAAAGGCAATTAGGAAAGTTCAAGGTACTATGGATTGTTTGGTCATTGGCTCTTAGAAAGATAATGTATTACAGCCTGCAAAATTTCCATAACGGCTTACATCCTCTGCTGTAATAGAACTTCTGTGCAGAAACAGAAAAGGTGTGTATTTCACAAGCCATACAGATAGTCTTTGACTTACAATCATTTGTTTAGTGACCATTAGAAGCTAAAGCAGTGCTGAATGAAGGGACTTGCAACCTGAAGTTGCAAGCCATTGCAACGTCTCTGGGGTCACATGAGCAAAGTTCAGGCTCTTGGCAGCCCATCCACATTTAAACTGTATGACTGAAGGGGTGCTTCAACTTCTCCCACACAGGGTTCTGGTTCTGCAAGGCAAATACTCTGGTGAAAATACCATAAAAAAACAGCAGTGGTTCAGCTTCTCCAGCGAAATGCTTAGTGCATGTGACTCCCCAGCCCAGTAGGACAACACAAATAAGAATGCCAACAAATGGGGAGGGCTGGAAGCAGTTTTGCCCTGTGGGAAAATGCCGGAGGCTGGCTCACGGAGCACTATAGGAGTCAAATCTGCACTCAAGTGCAGCCTTTTAGGGACAGGTGCTCTTCCATTGGACCATGAAACAAAGAAGATGGGAGATCCCCTTGCTCTGCTATCCTGGAAAAAAAATCTAACAGGCAACTGGGAAGAGAGATGATGAAGCACAGGAAGGGCTGGGATGAAAAAATCAAATCAAATTTGCTCAATGGATTCTTTCATTGCAATTCCTAGACAATGCAGCTTTTGGCATACCAAGGCTCTGGGGCTGCCTGCCGCCCCACAATGCATGGTGATTGATCAAAAGGGCAGAAATGGGTAGTGGGGGGACATAGGCAGATGGAGACAGCTGGAGGCAGCTGTGGCCCGCCAGCTGCCAGCAGAGCTGGTGGCAGACTGGGACGATTAGGAGGTTGGGGACGAACTTGGGCCAGTTCTGGAGTCTGGGTTAGCATATGCCCAGAGCTGTTAGGAGAGAAGAACAATTGAGGATAAGGAGTTGACTCGGGAAGAAAGGCACACGTTTATTTATTTATTTATTTATTTGTTTAAATTTCTATACCGCCCTTCTCCAATATAGGACTCAGGGCGGTGAACAGCCGAAAATAAAAACAAGACATACATACAAAACATACAAAATCTAAAAACTGATTAAAATAATTAAATCTTTTGGCCGTGATTAAAACAATTCCAATTTAAAATCAGTTTAAAATTTGACTCAAGCCAGCCCAGCTAGTTGAAATAAATGGGTTTTCAGGGCCCGACGAAAAATCTGGAGGTCTGTTATTGTACGTAACTCTGGGGGGAGGTTGTTCCAGAGGGTGGGCGCCACCACAGAGAAGGCTCTCCCCCTGGGGGTCGCCAGCCGACATTGTCTGGCGGACGGCACCCTGAGGAGGCCGACTGTGTGAGCGCACTGGCCGGTGGGAGGCTATTGGTGGCAGAAGGCGGTCTCGTAAGTACCCCGGCCCTAAGCCATGGAGCGCTTTAAAGGTGGTCACCAACACCTTGAAGCGCACCCGGAAGACCACCGGGAGCCAGTGCAGCTCGCGCAGGAGAGGTGTCACATGGGAGCGCCTCGTCGCCCCCATAATCCCCCGCGCGGCCGCGTTCTGGACCAGCTGGAGCCTCCGGGTGCACCCCAGGGGGAGCCCCATGTAGAGAGCGTTACAGTAGTCCAGGCGGGAAATGACGAGTGCCTGAGTGACTGTGCATAGGGAGTCCCGATCTAGAAAGGGGCGCAACTGGCGTATCAGGCGAACCTGATAGAAAGCCCCCCTGGCCACGGCCATCAAATGATCTTCCAAAGACAGCCGTGTATCCAGGAGGACGCCCAAGTTACGAGCCCTCTCCGTGGGGGCGAGTGATTCACCCCCAATAGCCAGCGATGGCATCAGCTGGCTATATCGGGACGCCGGAAGCCACAGCCACTCGGTCTTGGAGGGGTTGAGTCGGAGCCTGTTTCTCCCCATCCAGGCCCGCACGGCCTCCAGGCACTGGGACATCACTTCAAGGGCATCATTGGGGTGGCCTGGGGTGGAGATGTACAGCTGGGTGTCATCAGCGTACTGATGGAACTCCACCCCGAAGCCACGGATGATCTCACCCAGTGGCTTTACATAAATGTTGAACAGAAGGGGCGAGAGGACCGACCCTTGTGGCACGTGGATGCTGAATGGCTCCTCCCTGGCTAGGGAATAAATAGAAGGAAAGGGGAGTGGTGGTCGTAGGAGACAACAGTTTGGATTTCTGTAGATTTGACTCATCATGTTTTGTGCCACAGAAACTGCTTGCCAGAACTTAATTTGCAGCTTTTTGGCTCAGAACTCACGGCCTAGCAATTATCTTAAGGAACTGATAATGTCTGTTAATGCAGTTAACTCTTTGAAGGACTATTGCCTGGACTTTTCTGTGTGTGAATGCTATTAATTCACAGGAGATAAATAAAGAGGCTTTTCCTGATGAGTCTGTTTTTTGTTTCTGCTAAGGCTCGGTCAGAACAGCTCTTTACCTTACTGAAGCTTTGAGGCTGGGAGAGACTAAACCCAGAATGGCTTCGGTTTGGGTGGGCACTCACTGAATGGGGTCTATGACAATTCGCCATGGCCATCTTGCTATGACAAACTTGCCACGGCCAATTTACCACGGCCAACTCGCCTTGGCCATCTCGCCACAGGACAATTCACTGCTGGACAAGAGTTACACTAATATCAAAGAAATGGTGGAATAAAATAATTAAAGAAAGGATAGCAATCACACTTATACTGCTTCACAGTGCTTTATAGCCCTCTCTAAGCGGTTTACAGAGTCAGCATATTGCTCCCAACAATTTGGGCCCTCATTTTACCCACTTCGGAAGAATGGAAGGCTGAGTCAACCTTGAGCCTGCTGAGATTTGAACTGCCAAATTGCAGGCAGTCAGCAGAAGTAGCATGCAGTACTGCACTCTAACCACCGTGCCACCATGGCTCAAGGATGCAAAAGGAGAGACAGAATAAAATGTGAATGGCAAAAATTAAAATTTTTATTTATTTTAAATAATTAAATATAATTGTTAAATTGTCCCACAATGAGTTGTCTAACAGTGAGTTGGCCGTGGTGAGTTGTCCCATTCCCCACTGAATGTCCCATGATTCTTAATTGACAATTGAAATGAGAAGTGCTGAAATAGATGCTGTAAATAATTATGGTCACGTGACATCTTGCTTTACAGCATCAATGACTTACAACAGCAGTCCCATTTTCAATTGTAGTTGTAAGTCAAGGTTACCTGTATTCATTTACTTACCATATGTACACCCTCTTAGGAAAAGGTTTATTAGGAGGCCAAAAGTGGTTGTGGCTACTCTGTGTGATTTTTTTTTAAATTTGATTTATATGCCGCCCTTCTCCGGAGACTCAGGGCGGCTTACAATGTGTTAAGCAATAGCCTTCATACTTTTGTATATTTATACAAAGTCAGCTTATTGCCCCCACAAACCGGGTCCTCATTTAACCTACCTTAGAAAGGATGGAAGGGTGAGTCAACCTTGAGCCTGGTGAGATTCGAACTTACAGTAATTGCAGACAGCTGGTGTTAATCACAATTCTTTTAGTTTGCTGAGCTACCAGGCCCGTCTTTTCACACACCATATGAAATAATAATTGTAAATAGCCATCTATATGCAGGTTTAGTCTTTTTCTGATTCAGAAATGCTTTTTGTTACTCTTTTTGTTATGAATATGAATAGTCTTTTACATTTCCTTAACCAACATCTTGCTCTATAGAGAATTTTTAAAAAAAACTTTATTGAGCATAGGTCACCTTCTATAGTATTTCATTTGAAACCATATGACCTTTCTTACAAGATTCCACTATAAATTTCCAACAAACATCCTCTGGGCTGTAAAAACTTGGCAAACAGCCTGTGTTTTTTCAGTTGATTTGCACATAGAATCCCAGTTGCAAAGAACAGAATGCCAAATCTGACGGCTTGTCTTCCCTGATTGTCAAACCACAATCAAGCTTTCTTGTAGTGATGAGTTAGTTGGCTGTACCATCAGTAGCAGTTGGCTGTGAATTCCTTGCTTCTGCTTTTGATGACCCCACCCTCAGCATGAAAGGAATGTTTGGAAGTCAATTAAATGGAGTAGAACAAAAGGAATGAAAAGATCAGAGAAAAGGAAAAAGGGGAACAAGCAAAGTAGTGTCTTAAAATGCTTTCTTCATCGCATGGATATTCCAATTAATTATAAGTACATTTATACAACTTTTTTTAAAACTCATATTTGGTGTTAACTTTTATTCAGAAGGGAACACTTTTCCAAAACATGTAAAAGCAAATAGGATTTGGTTGTGTTTCATAAGTTTAAGCATGTTGCAGTGCTTACCTCAACCCACAACACAATGGAACTTCTATTGCTTTGGTCGAATACTTTACCATTGCCAGCTTATTTTATATTTTCTTCTGTTTTGTTTGTTAAGATGCTTAATTCTAAATAGTACTGTGGTGCTATGCAACCAAAGAGAAATCCCTTAAGATGTCATTGATTTGGGTGAGAAAAGTTAGTTCATATTTAAATTTAAACAACTGAAATCCAATGGACTTTAAACCTGCTTAATATTGTCTGAATCATGTTCAGTAGCAATAGCAATAGAACTTTGACTTATATACCCTGTTGCCCCGAAAATAAGACCTCCCTGGATAATAAGCCCAATTGGGCTTTTGAACGCATGTGTTAAAATAAGCCCCCCCTGAAAATAAGCCCTCCCTGAAAATATTTAAACGCATGAGCAGCTGGTCCCCACCATTTCCTCTAGTTAGGGTTAGAGAGACAGAGCTGGAAATCAGGTAAGATGGCAAGAGAAGCCTTGTCTTGCTCCACGCGCCCCCAAATAATAAGACCTCGAAAATAAGGCCAAGCACTTATTTCGGGGTTCAAAAAAATATAAGGGTCTTATTTTTGGGGAAACACAGTACCACTTCACGGTGCTTTACAAGCCTCTCTAAGCAGTTTACAAAGTCAGCATACTACCCACAACAATCTGGATCCTCATTTTACTGACCTCACCTTGAGTCAGTGAGGTTTGAACTGCCATCAGCCGGCAGTCAGCAGAAGTATATTTGATAATGTCTGTAGCATAAACATTTCAAATGAAATGTATCAGACTGGGCTACCCTTCCTCCCTCAAAACAATATGCAAGATCTTACATAGATTTCCTTTCATTCAACTTTGCCTAGGATTTCTGTAATGTAGTTTAATATAAAATAAATAGCAAATGGGTTTAAAACTAACATTGAAAAATATAAATACCAATATATTTGAAATAATTGTTTTGCCATGCAAAGTTTATGATGAAAGCTCACCTTTAATATTGGTCACAATACTTTTTTCTAGCATCAACTCTAATTTGGAGCAGAACATGATAAAATGTTTATAGTTTTTGTGTCAATGCATGGCTTAGTAATTAAAAATTCCCAAGAAAGGAAATGATTAACAGTGAGTTGCCTGGTTTTATTTTGGAAATAGCATTTGCTTTTGATTTAGGTGAATTGCAGCACGGGTGGAGAAAGAAGCCCTTCCTCCTGATTTTCCATCTCCAGTTTTGTTTTTCCATTTGTTTGCTACTGGTGATACTCTGAAAAAAAAGGGTGTGGTATGCAGTGTCAGACATGTTAAGCATTAAAAGTGAATTTTTATTACTCATTTTGCCATGCAGAGAGTTCTTTTTTCTACAAAGTTTTCCATATGGGCAGAGGAAGCTTGTGTGTGAGAGAGACAGACAGACAGAGACCGTCTTCCAATACTGCCAAGCAGCTTCTGTGCAAATATGTATATATTTCGAGTTGTTGGAAGACAGTTCAAGATCCCAGCACAGAATCTTTTATGACAGCTGAATAAATAATTTGAAAATGGTTAACTTAACAATTTCCCAATTCTATTTTCAAATAATACCTACTTACACAAAACTTACCCAAGTATTATAACTGTCATCTATTCCTGTTCTGAATTTCTATTTACAATTAGGTAAATAGTGAATGGTGAAGGGTACACTTTAATGTCTTTGCATATAAAGTGAACACTTTTTATTAAGAATTTCAGCATATTGGATAGTAGGTTGGATTGGTAGGGTCTACTGTCTGTTATAAATTATAGTGACATTGATAGTAAATTCACAGTACTCATCTAATGACTGCCCATGCACTGCTATACCCATAAGCTTCAACATCAGTTGAAAAATGATAATGATACATTTCTGCAACAAGGAAATACTTCCTCTAAAAATCTTTGCAAGAGATTCTACAACCAATGGCTAAAACAACATTGTGTACTGATTAGATGATACCTGAAGCAGTAAAAGAGAAAGTAAAGAAGAAAAAGACTGATTAGATGTTCTACTAGAACTAGGGAATCACCACTCAGCCATGAGACTTACTAAGTAATTTTGGTCTACTCCCTGTCTCTTAACATAACCTATCTCCGTGATGGCGAACCTATGGTACACGTGCCACAGGTGGCACATGTAGCCATATCAGTGGGCACACCAGCTGAGCTCTGGTGCGCATGCGCGCACCAGTCAGCTGATTTTCGGGCCTTCTGGGCCCACCAGGAGTAGGCAAACAGGCTGTTTCCTGCCTCCGGAGGGCCTGGTGGTGGGTGGGGAAGGCCCATTTTTCTTTCTCACCTGGCTCCAGATCCTCTCTATGCATCTGGGAAGAACAAAAACAGCCTTTCCCACTCCCTTGGAGGCCCTCCGAAGGCCTGAAATGGCCCATTTCCCAACTCCTGGTGGGATAGGAAGTGATGTTTTTTGCTGTCCTAGAGAGGCTCTGGAGGCTGGGGACAGCAAAAAAGTCACTTCCTGTCCCACTGGGAGTTGGGAAATGGGCTGTTTCAGGCCTTTGGAGGGCCTCCGAGGGAGTGGGAAAGGCTGTTTTCGCCCTTCCCAGATGCATAGGGAGGATCTGGAGCCAGGTGAGAAAGAAAAACAGGCCTACCGGGCCATCGCATGCCAGGAGGGGAGGGGGCTGGTTTGCGCGTGCAAATTATGGATGTGGGAACGTGCATGCGTGAACCTCCCACACATCCCTCTCCTGGCACGCAATGGCAAAAAAGTTAGCCATCACTGGCTATGCCATTAGTTAGCCATGACATATCTTTTAAAGCTGTTGTGGAGACAAAAGATGATGGCAGGCACTATCTATGCTGCTCTGAGTTAATATAATATAAATAAGTAAATAAGAATATTTGTGCTGAATAACAAAAAGAATAACAATAAAAGGCCTGAAAATAATCCTCCAACTACAGGTAGTCCTTGACCTACAACAGTTTGTTTAGTGACTGTTCAAAGTTACAGTGGCATTGAAAAAGCTGACTCATGACTGTTTTTTTACAGTTAAGAGCTTTGCAGCATCCCCTTCTTCATGGGATCAAAATTCAGATGCTTGGCAACAGGTTCATATTTATGACTGTTGGCTGTGTCCCAATATCATGTGATCAGCTTTTTTGACCTCCTTGACAAGCAAAATCAACGGGGAACCCAGATTGACTTAACAACCGGGTTACTAATGTATCAAGTGCAGTGATTCATTTAACAACTGGGGCAAGAAAGGTTGCAAAATGAGGCAAAACTCACTTAACAAATGTCTCTCTTAACAACAGAAATTTTGGACTCAATTGTGATTGTAAATTGAGGACTACCTGTAATCCCTTTCATTAGACTATGTCAGCATTTTCCTTCCTTTTCCAACCCAATAACTTCTATAATATTTATGTAATATTTTTAATGTTTGGTGGCATCCATTATTAACAAGAAGAATTAAGGAGAAATTGTTTCTTTGAAAATGATAAAAATAATGATAATATTAAAAAAGACAAGTTTGAATGATGTTTGCATCTTCTTTAATTTCTTTCTTCTGGCTGCTCTTTGGCAAATGACTCAAATTAATTTCTTTACTTTTCTGCCCTGACTCTAGACTATAGATTTTGTAGTTAAGACTTTCCATTTTGCCTGGTTATTGTAATAACTTCTATAAATATGTTCCTTTTTTTGACGCTAAGGTTTCTTGAGTACACAATAAACTGGACCCTGATCATGTCAATAAACTGGGCCCTGATTTTCATTTTTAACATTTCTGAATTAAGAAATTTCTAAACTGTTTTCAAGAATTATAGAATAGTGCCAGCCTATATGACTAAGTGGAACACCACATAAAACAGCAATATTAGCTGAATGCTAAAGATTTAAAAAAAAGTTGGCATGGGACAACAAAAAGCTTTCCTATCTTCCTTACATGCAGTTTGAATTTCAAAACTTTAGCATTACTCTACAGGAAACTCCTGGTGGAAAACCTCGTAATAGCTACTTCCGTAAAAAGATAAATAATTTAGCAATGACCATTTGTTTCTTTTAACTCTCACTCTTTAATGACTTTTGGACTTCAGAATTTCCCTATGTCTGGAAACCAGATTTTTCTCCTGCTGCATCCAGATACATACAAGTAGTCCTTGGTTAACAATGATAATGGGGATCAGCAACTTTGTTACTAGGAGATATAGTCATAAGGCACAATGTCCTGTGAGAAAATCGATTTACAATGGCAATTTTGGCTGCAGTTAGATTAATCCTGCATGGTTGTTAAGCGTGAGACACGCAATTGCCATTTGCAACCTTCTGCTTGTTTCCTCATTGCTTTTCCTTGTTAAAAGCCAGCAGAGAAGTTAACAAATGGCAATCACAGAATGCTGCAACCGTCATAATTCTGAACTGGTTGCCAAGCAGCTGAATCCAACCATGTGACTGGGGATGCTGTAGTGCAGGGGTGTCAAACTCGTGGCCGGATGCATACGTTGGCCATGCCCATCCCTGTTTCAGTGAAAGAGAAAAAAGTTGCGATACATCACATGACAACAACATGTCATCATGAGTTTGACCCCTGCTGTAGTGGCTGCAACTATGAAGCTCATAAGTCTCCTTGAATAGCACCATTTTATAACTTTGAACGGTCACTGAAGAAGTGATTGTTAACTGAGGATTACCTGGAATAATTTTTCTTGCATTATATATTATTTATTTTGTTTAGCGTATGGCAGTTACAGAGGTCATGCAGTCACTGATATATGAACCCCAGTGATATGACAAACAATGATCTTGCTGATCTTGTTATAGTCCAGTACATTCAGTGAGTCATATAGTATGAGTTAAGACTATTTTCTTGAAAATAATTGGTTTTTCATTGTTTTCAATGGGATGGAATAGTTTCTTTAATATAAAGGGAATTCAGCGGTGTGACTCATGAAGAAATTTCGTCTTGCCCATTGAATATTTTTAGAGTTTGCTTGGCAGAAATACTTATTTCTCAACTGCATGGATTTACTTGTCTCTACAAATAAATACTACCAAAGGTATTTTCCGAGAGATATGAAGGATTTGCAATGTCTTCATTAACGTCACTAATTAATTTACAATTCAGTGAAAGAAATGTATGGCTGCTGATTTACTTTTTTTTGCCTCATGTCCCAGTTTTTCCAGATTAGGAATAAGGTGTAGATCATTTGCATTAGCACTGTCTTTAATGCTGCTGATTTAGCTAGCTTACTAGACTACTGCCGGGAATGGACCCAAGTATTTGAATTCATCTTTCTTGCTTATGAAAATCAAATTAATTCAACATGTGAAATTGAATTATTAATTTGACTTGAATTTAAAAGGTTTCTGCCAGGGTGGATGTGATTTAAATCGAGTTGATTTAAATCACAATTTAAATCATGATTTAAATCACTAGTAAAAAGGCTTGATTTAAATCAACTCGATTTAAATCATAATTTTTAAAGAGCAATTGTCATCTCTGCTACTCCTTTGACCCACTGTTGACTCACCGATAGTCCCAGTGTTGCAGAATATACAGCCTCATGCTACATAACTAAACTCCATTTCATGCTGAATAAATTATTTATGTATCTTAAATAGAAAACCATCTTACGATAGATTTTTACCCCAAAAGTTTTTTATTAAAATAAATTCGATAAAAATCAAAAAAATCCAATTTAAATAAAAAAAATCTGATTTTTTTTGATTTTTTTTAAAAAAAATCATTGATTTTTATCCACCCTGGTTTCTGCACATGTTTAGAAACTTTTTTGAATTTTCAAATCAATTTGGTTTTAAATAAGCTCAGCTCATTCATTCTAAGTTGTCAGTCTGACTTTGAATGTCACTTCACCTTTGAGGTTGAATTCAATCATCTTTGGAAAAAAAATCCAAATTGAAACTTCCAACATACTTGCTGTATGTTTCTGTTCTACGTTGTAAGATGGGATCTTTCTTTGGGTAGGGAAGAGTATCTGCGTTGGCTTCTGCATTGCTACAGTTGCAGGCAAACTCAAAGATATTGCAGTTTGATTTAGTCCGTTGCAAACAAACCAATAAATGTAATAAAGTGAGTTCCACACATATTTTGGCTTCCTAATATACATAAACACTATGTGCATTATGTTTATATTATACTGTAGTCTATTAAGTCTGCAATATCTAATTTTTTTATGTTTAAAATATGTAGCTACCTTAATTAAAAAATACTTCATTGCTAAAAAGTGCTAATCATCATCTGAGCCTTCAGCGAGTCATAATGTTTTTGCAGGAATATCTGCGAAGTGCATTAAAGTGCAGCACAATAAAACGAGGCATATCTGTACAAGTATGATTAGTACATGTAACTGAGTCCCTAAAGACAAATATATTCATATGTTATGCCCCAGTTATGTAGCAATTACCTTTCCTTTCTGACCCACTTTAAAATGTTGATTTTAGTCTTTAATATTGAAGGAATAGAATGGTCGTTGCTTACCTGAATGACCCTTTTGTACACGCTGCGAGGACACTCCTCAGACTGGGAAACGATCACCCTATTTGCACAGCTGAGTGTCAATCAAATCCCTCTGGAGCTGGATCCACCTCACTTCCTGCTTCTTCCCCAGACTTTTCACGAAGACAACTTGGTCCAATAGCAGCGGGATCGACAGTTAGAAACTCCACCAGGTAGTCATACAGGAAGCAGACAGCTACAGAGGGAGAGAAAGCAGACCTCCACCAAAGCCAGGCACGGCGAAGAAAAAGGGAGGGACGGAGTGTCCTCGCAGTGTGTACAAAAGGGTCGTTCAGGTAAGCAACGACCATTTTCCTACACGCTGCTCAGACACTCCTCAGACTGGGACATACCCAAGGTAGAGAAAGAAGGGGGGGAACTAAGCCGTAGACTGGTCTTGGGGAGAGATTACAGCCTGTAATACCCTCCTGCCAAAGGCAGCATCTGCAGAAGCAAACTTATCCAGCCTATAGTGACTTACAAAGGATGAAAGGGATGACCATGTGGCCGCCCGGCAAATATCATCTACTGAAGCCTGAGTAGCCCAAGCCGCTGAAGTTGCGGCGCTACGAGTAGAATGGGGCAGTATACCACCCGGGACAGGGGCCTCCCTCAAGTCATATGCCTTAGCTATACAGGCTTTGAGCCACCTGCCTACTGTAGTTGAGGAAACCTTCTGACCCAAGGAGGAGGGAAGGAAAGACACCAGCAGCGCCTCAGTCTTGCAAAAGGAGGAAGTCCTTTTAAGATATCTTCTCAATGCCCGTCGGACATCCAATGTATGCCATCGCCTCTCAGCAGGGTGACGAGGGTTCGGGCAGAAATTAGGCAAGACGAGTTCTTGGGCTCGATGAAAATTAGTGTTCACTTTGGGCACAAAGGCTGGGTCTAGGCGTAACACGACCCGGTCTGGATAGAAAATGCAGAGATCACTCCTCATGGACAAAGCTGCAATTTCAGACACCCTGCGAGCCGAAGTAATTGCCAACAAAAAGGCCATCTTTAAAGACAAGAAGCGCAGGCTGGACGAAGCAATGGGTTCGAATGGAGGACCCGTTAAGGCCTGCAACACTAAGGTAAGGTCCCAAGTGGGGTAGCGGTGAATCGGCGGCGGCCGTAAGTTTGAGATCCCTTGGAGAAAGGAACGGATTCTGGGGTCCTGAGACAAAGGAACACGAGCTTCTCCTGACAGGACAGTCGCCAGAGCCGCCACCTGTCGGCGTAGAGTCACGGGAGCCAAGCCCTTGGAGAATCCCGCATGCAGAAAACACAGAATGTCCGGAACAGAAGCCGTTGTGGGATCCACGTGATGATCCCCGCACCATCTCGCGAAGGCAGTCCATGAGGCGTTATAAATACGAATTGTTGATGGTCTTCGAGCTGCCTGAATAATGGAGATAACGTCGTCAGACAAATTGTCCTTGATGAGCTTTATGCGCTCAAATGCCACACGGCTAATCGAAGCCATTCTGGTTCCGGATGACGGATGGCTCCTTGAGTTAGTACTATCTTGTTGGGTGGAATCCTCCACGGTGGTTCGACCGATAAGTTCTTGAGGTCTGCGAACCACTCTCGACGGGGCCAATACGGTGCTACCAGTAGAAGGTTCGCCCGTTCGTGAATGACCTTCCGCACGACCTTGGAGATGACAGGAAGGGGAGGGAAGGCATAAAGAAGGCCCCGGGGCCACTGACTCCGAAGAGCATCCATCCCCTCCGCTGCTGGACATGGATAGCGGGAGAAGAATCTCGGCAATTGGGTGTTCTGAGCCGTCGCAAACAGGTCCACTAGGGGAAGGCCGAACCTCCCGGACAGGTCCTGGAATAAGCCGGGGTCCAACCTCCACTCGGCGTGATCTATTTGGTCTCTGCTGAGCCAATCTGCTTCTCGATTGAGAGTCCCCGAGATGTGTTTGGCTTTTATCGACGAGAGGTGGAGCTCCGCCCATGACAGAAGACGCTCCGTCTCCTGCATTAGTGTCCAGGAGCGGGTCCCCCCTTGTTTGTTGATATGGGCCTTGGTGGCCACATTGTCCATTAGAATCAGAAGGTCCTGGCGATATACAAGGCGTTTGAAGTGTATCAGGGCGAGTCGGACCGCTCTGAGCTCTAGCCAATTTATATTGTGCAGCTTTTCCGCTGATGACCAGGCTCCTTGGGCTAGCTGACGGTCGAGGTGAGCTCCCCAGCCTCGCAGACTTGCGTCCGTGGTCAACACCATCCGAGCCGGTTCCAGAAAGGGGGAACCCTTGTTGAGGGCCGGAGACAGCCACCACCTCAGGGAAAGGCGAACGGGAGCTGGAACCTTTACCTTGAGAAGAGACTCCGCTCGACCTTGTCTCTGGTAAGGGAGCAGGAACCATTGGAGGCGACGAAGATGGAAACGCGCCCACGGAACAATGTCTATGCAAGATATCAACTTTCCCAGAAGCTGGGAGAGAGACAGTAAGGTCACAGTCAGGTGTAGTAAGACTTGAGATGTCAGTTCCCGAATGCTGGCTTGTCTGTCGGGAGATAGGGAGACCACACACAGTGTCGAATCTATTGTTGCTCCGAGATGTAGGATACTCGATGTGGGAACAAGATGGCTTTTGGCAAGATTCAAAGTGAACCCGTGGTCTTGAAGGGACTGAAGTACTAGTTCCCGGTCCTGGGTCGCCTGTTCGGGAGACGACGACAGGATCAAAATGTCGTCGAGGTAACATGCCAGACGAACAGGAACCTCTCTGAGCGACGCCGCTACTGCCGCTAGCAACTTTGTAAACGTCCTCGGAGCAGACGAAAGGCCGAATGGCATAGCCCGATATTGAAAGTGGTGGTCTCCAAGCGCAAACCGGAGGAACTTCCTGTGCGACTGATGAATGGGAACGTGCAAGTACGCTTCCTTTAGATCTACAGATTGCATCAGATCTCCCCGACGACTGCAGCCCAGCAGAGACTTGAGGGAATGCATTTTGAACCGACGGTACAAGATGTGTTGATTGAGACGTCGAAGGTTCAAAATGCCTCTCCAGTCGCCCGAGGATTTCGGTACCAGGAATAGTGTTGAATAAAAGCCGGTTTTGAGTTGATCCAATGGAACCTGTTCTATGGCCTGGATTTGCAACAGATGGTGAATTTCGAGTAACAGAAGAGATCGCTTCTCCGGCTGAAGTGGCCAAGGGCATTGAAGGTAAAAGTCCCGTGGCATGGTGGTGAATTCCAAACGTAACCCTTCGGTGACAGTTTGGACAATCCAGGCATCCGAGGTGGTAGTTGGCCACAGGTGAGAGAATGCCTGGAGCCTGCCCCCGATTGGGACCAGAGGCGGTGAGTCACTTACCGCGCCTGGAAAAACGGCCCGCCGACTGTCTGAAAGGTTGCCTGAAGTTGGATTGTCGGCGACCGCGGTCACGAAAGGGCGCCCTGTCCGAAGTTGACTGGTACTGAGACTGCGAAGATCTGTAGTAAGAGGCGCCCCCGGCGCCTTGCTCTTGTCGAAAGGGCTGTCGATTATAAGGTACATAGCGCCTATCCTGACGTCGGAAGGATGTGGGTAACACCTTCTTCTTATCCCTATTCTCGACCAACACAGAGTCCAGGGATGAGCCAAATAAGGCAGGGCCCTTGTAAGGGGCAGCAGTCAAGCGCCATTTGGACTTGGCGTCAGCTCTCCAGTTACGGAGCCACAAGAGACGTCTTGAAGATACAGTCGCAGCTAAGGCCCGGGAAGCGAACTTAGCTGCGTCCAAAGACGCGTCAGCCGAATATTCAGCAGCTGCGACCAGTTTGGCCAGGTCCTGCTGTAATCGTGCGTCCTCCGGGGGAAGTCTGTCCTTCAACTGACGCAACCACACCAGCGATGCCCGATTAAAGAATGATGAGGTTGCAGCACGAATGGCCCAAGCCGCCGCTTGGTGTGTTTTACGAAACCCCATTTCGGCTCGTTTGTCCTCAAACTTGAGACCATCCCCAGCCTCACCTACCAGGATGGAAGACGATGTGAGACTCGCCACCGGATCATCAATTGTAGGTAACTGCAGGAGGGCATCCAGCGCAGGGGCCGAGGCATAGAGCTTTCGATCAAATGAATTCGGACCCGACAACGAGGCGGGGCGGTCCCAAGGCTTTTGAACAACCTGGCAGAAAAGATCCGGACAGGGAACAAAGTCCTCATCAGGTTGAGGTAGATTGAACAAGTTACTATTGGGGCCAGATGGAGTAGAAGAAGAGGAGCCCTGAAGAGGCGTGGAATCCATATTAGTGGCAGCTTTTGCCTTGCGTAGGAGAGAGCGAAACAAAGAAGGCTTAAATAGACCCGGAAATGCCGGCTTGTCCTGAATCTCTTCTTCATCCTCTGACATCTCAAAGTCATCTAGGAAATCGTCCTCCCGGGCTGATTCAGGCACAAGGCTACAGGCAACAGATTGCTGTTGATGTTGTGCCCCAGGGGGATGCATGGAAAAGGCAGAAGTAGTAGGGCACGTAGGAGCAGGGAAGGCACCAGTGGCTTGTTGTAACCCCATTTGATACATATGGGACATGGCCTGAGAAAAAAAGGACTGAAAATCCACAGGCTGAGGGAACCCTGGGGCCGCTTCAGGACGGAGGCCGGCTGCAGTGGGTGTAAAGGTAGCTTCAGGTCCTGACCTAGAAGCTTGAGAAAAATGGCTTGCAAAACTAGATGAGCGGGACCTGACACTAGCCCTTGACTGATTAGTTGCAGAAATTGGAACCTCCTGAGAGGTCAATGGACCATCCTCCCTCAGACCACTGGCCAATAAATCTACATTATGAGAGGCCGAGGGCTCACAGGTCACCTCGTGGCTCAAGCCTTCAGGAATTGGTCCTTGACCAGGGTCCTGGGCCCGTTGCCTAGCCTTAGCAAACTGCTTTTCAAATGCCTTATGCCTCCTTTGGGCATCTTTATCTGCTGTGGCAGATTTGGAGGCCTTCACCTGTCTGGAAGCCTTAGATTTCTTCCCCCTAAGCTGTCTAGGGGAAGGCACTGGGGAGGGAGAGGGACTCCTGTCCATATCAGAAGAAAGAGCAACTTCCTCCCTGTCATCCATGATCGATCACCCCAATGAATTAGTATTTATTGATTAATTAATTGTAAATAGAAACTTATCAATTGTATATATATAATTGAATATTAGTAATATGAATTTTAATATATGTATATCTGATATTGGTTTTGGTTTTTTTTTTTTTTTTATAAATTCAAATAACTATGTACAAGAAAAACAGGGCTATCAATTATAACGAGGCAACGGCCTTTTCTTCTTTGTTTTTTTTTTTTTTTAATAATAAATGTAAATAAAATTAAGCAATATGTACTTCCCTGGGACTTTCAGGCACCCTTCTGCGGTAGTTGTAAATTGCAGGTACGATCAGGACAGCGTCCCCACCTGCCGGCAACCTAGCGACCCTGGAAACCAAAGCCCAGGTCGCTATGCCCATGTAGCAGTGAAAAACAGCGGTGATGGTCAGGGCCCAAAATGGCGGCCCACGAGGCGAATTTCCACAAGTCCTAAGCCAGGCGAAACACAGCGCCTACGGCCGGACTGAAGCTGCAGCAGAACGAAGCAGTCTCAATCTCCCAAAACGGCTGATGAGTATGCCAGCCGGCAGGGACTCAAGCCGAAATATCCGATGGCCGCTAAATCAATCCACGGCCTCGCACAGTGACTGGCAGCAAAATGGCTGCAAATGGCTGCAAATGGCAGTAACAATGATTAGCAATAAACCGCCAGTCAAACCAAGCCGCTAGCGGCGGCCGGAGCCCCGGACCGCTGAATACGCTTTAAACCTCACCCAGTGAAGGCAGTCGAAGCGCAGCACTTTAAAGTAATAAATAAAAGATATTAAGCCAAATCACTAAATGGAAAGGTAAAATTAAGAATAAATTTAAACAGAAATACAGACACTCGATGCTATTGCAATGGCTGAGTGAAAAAGTCTGGGGAAGAAGCAGGAAGTGAGGTGGATCCAGCTCCAGAGGGATTTGATTGACACTCAGCTGTGCAAATAGGGTGATCGTTTCCCAGTCTGAGGAGTGTCTGAGCAGCGTGTAGGAAAAAGGAAGCCCATCTTTGGAAACCCAGAGAGAAGGAGGCACCAATTAGGCAATGCTGGCAGATTATTTGCCTTCTTATCAGGACATTGGTACTGTACAGTGGTGGGATCTCCTGGTTTAACAACCAATTCGGTGATTGCGTGCTTGACGTGTGCTGTGCACACGTTCACAGTTTGAAGAAATCTTCACTTTTGCATTTCTTCGGAGGAGAAACACAGCTAAGGCATGATAATCTACTCTGCCGCACCAATCAATTGAGAAGATAAAGGTAGGAAAATAGCGTGGGCGGATTGGTGGGCCCATCTGATCATCAGGGTGAACCGGTTCGTTCCCAGCTGATCGCCAGAGCTACTCGTTCGCCTGAACCGGTAGAATCCCACCCCTGATACTGTAACTGGAGGTTGTATATTTATTATGAGAGCCAGTTTGACATAGTGTTTAAGGCATCCAGTTAGAAATAAGGAATTCTGCCTTAAAAGCCACCTGACTGACCTTGGTCCAATTACTAGGGAGGAGGCAAGAACAAACCACTTCGGTAAATTGTAGCTGAGAAAATTGCAGGCTAGTCCAAGCAGTGGCCGAGAGTCAAAACTGACTTGAAAGTACACTCATGGGAGTGGACACTTCACACAAAAGCTGCAGTTATTTGGAAGGAATGCCCATCCCTACTATACCCCCCAAATATTTCATAACTATTTTATCTGAAGGCTCAATTCCATGCAGTTGGGTCAGTTTCTGAGGCTTTTGCTGTTTGGTGCTTTAAACAGTACCAAAGCATTCTTTGCCCAAGAAGTCCATAAGAATAAGTGTAACTTTTTATCGGTGCTTGCTGACTTCTGAATGATCATAGGATTCTATTTATTCTTCTCTTATTTTATATTCTTGTTTGGTGCCCTTAGAGTTTTAATCATTTGTCCCTACCAGTGGGAATTGTATATCACCTTGCAAGTGATAGCCATTCCAATTGTTTAATCAATCTGTAAATCAAATTAGACCTGTGAAATAAATATGTTTCTTATAAAAACATCAGATTAATATTTCTTCTTTTTGGCGCAATTATTAACTTGACTGCTGACCATTCATGAAATAGCTATTTTGGCAGCTACAACGAGTATTACATCAGGACTTTTCCCTCAAGTGATGTAATACAATTATATCTGTGGAATACAGTTACGGCCCTTTAGCAGAAGTTGGCATTCAGTTGTTGCACTGTAATAATATAGGTTTGATGCAAACAAGCTTTTCATTTCAAGTTGCTATTCCATATAATATCACTTTCCCTTCTTACTGACTTTTATTTTTGTGTCTTGTGTTTTTCAGTTCAAGAGCAGATATTATCTCATTTTTATTATACTGTAGCTTCTTGTAAAGACTTTTGGGAGATAGATATGAATAAAAAAAATATCTGAGACAAATATAATAAAACAAATGCTAGTGGTTGAACATTTCAGATTCTAGATGTGGAATAGAATTATGTTTCTTCTACATCAAAGAATTCAAACATAAAATAAAGTCAATAGGGGAGAAAAGCTATCAGATAAAAATATTTTTAGTTAGTAAAAATGATTAGGAATTATTTATTTGAGAAAGGAAACATTCATAAATAATAAATATATATTTATATTAGATATATAAATATCTAATACAGAAATAAGCAGAAGAGAAAATTTAATAGATCTCCAGATAATTTCAGTAAATGGGTAGTATAGCCCTGAGCAGATTGCAAATGTCTGATTTTCACATCTTCCTTATAAGAGAAAAACCTCATTTCTGATGATTCTACACATGCTGCTTTTTTCAGTTCTAAGAATATTTATTTACTTGTTAAATTTATTTGCCACCTATTTCACTGTGGGGCTACTCTAAGCAGCTTTCAGCAATAAAAAGAAAGAAATTAAAGGAGTTTAAATAAAACAAAAGGAAAAATAATAAAACAATAAAATAAACAATGAAAAAGAAAACAGCAAGAATACATCAATTTGATAACAAAAAGATGGACAGGTAGAAAGCAGAGAGCAAAGGGAGGAAGTGGATCCTCCCAACCACCTCCAGCATGGAACTCCCCCATTTGGTACCCAGATCTTCAGGCTCTTGCGGAAAAATAGGAGGGTGTTGGTGGCAGATCTCACCCTAGAGAGTAGGATGTTCCAAAGGGTGGACGCTGTGGCAGAGAAGGCTCTTCTTCTGTAACCCCGATAATCAAAGATCTTTGACTGATGGGATCTGCAGTAGGCTCTCTCTGCTAGCACAAATAACATGGGCTTATTCTAGCATGATGAGATGGTTCATCAGATAGCCTGGACCTATGCCAATGAAGTCTTTTAAGTCTTAACCAACATCTTGAACTGTACTGAGAAGCAGACCAGTAGCTAATGAAATTTGCAGAGCATAACAGCATCCTAGGTATTCCCAAAACTGCTCTTACTGCTGCACTTTGGACCAACTGAACCTTCTGTATAGATTTCAATATAGACCACATTCCAATAGTCCAGACAAGAGATAACTAGGACTTGAATAACTGAGTGCAGGAAATCATGATCCAGAAAAAGTCACAACTGATGCACAAACCGAAGCTGTGCAAAAGCTCTTCTAGTCATGCCCATCACTTACTTCTTGAGCAGGAGATGTGAATCCAGGAATACCCCTAAGCTGTGAACTAGGTCTGAAGGGGTAGTGCAACCCTGTCCAGAACTAAGGATGACAAAAGGCTCCAGGCATCGAAAGCCACTCAGTCTTGCCAGGGCTCAGTAGAAATCCCATGTACGCCAGCCAGGTCCCTACAGCTTCTAGGAATCATGAGACAGCTGAGATAGCATCACTCAAGTCACCAGGTGTAGAGATGAAGAGCAGAATATCATCAGCATATTGATGATACCTCAATCCATGGTGATAGATGATCTCACCCAATGGCTTCATGTAGATGTTAAACAGAAGAGGAGCAAGTACTGAGTGCTGTGGGATACTGCAAGTGAATGGTCAGGTGCTAGATTTCTCACTCCCTGTCAACATTGATTTGGCCCAACCTTGGAGAAAGGAGTTGAACCTGTGTAGACCTGTCACCCAATTCCAATTCCCATAGCCAGCCCAAAAGGATACCAGGGGCAAAAATATTGTCCTCCAAGAATGGTTGCACTATCTTCATCCCACTTCCACTCGAGATCGTCCATGAGTGTGATCACATCTGTCCCATAGCCAGGCCTGAATCTTGACCAAAGAGGGTCAGGAAACCTGCTTCATCCAGGACCCCTGGAGTTGTTAAGCAATCAGTTTTTTCCACTACCTTCCCCCAAAAAGGAAGATGAAAGGGTAGACGAAAGTTGTCCAGGCAGGTGTGGTCAAGTGATGGTTTTTTAAGGAAAGGACAAACCAGGACCTTGTTAAAAGATCCTAGGAATGTTCCTTCTTGCATTGAGGAATTTATCTCTGCATGAACCCACCTGCTAGTCACCATCCTGGAGGCTTTCACCAGCCAGGAAAGACAAGGATCTAATTGACAGGTAGTTGCATTGACAATGCAGAGGATCCTGTCGATTTCCTTAGGTTCAACAGATAATGGTTCAGAATGCTTGGTTGTCTTATACCAAAAAGTCATAAGATTGTTTTGCATAAATGCTGTGCTCCTTGTTATGCTATGTTAAGTATCAATGGGAAAAAGAAAATGGAAAACAAATTTTGATGGGGATGAGTGGATTTGTGTGAGATCCTAAATATTCGGTCTAGCGCCTTGTAAAGTACTTTAATGAAGCTAATGAGTTGAACAAGTACATTCCTGTTTTGTTGTGGACTGGTTGTATTTTTCTGCATTTTGTTTTAGATTTCATTTGTAATTTAATTGTTGTAGACTTTTCATGCATTTTAATTATTTGTAATTTCACAACGTTTAGCTCTCCTTTTGGCAAAACTTAGTCGTTTAGAAAGACTTGCCATCTCAGTTTGTTTATTGCCCTCTTCTTGGGGACTTACAATAGATTTAATCGCCAGATAGAATCTTCCAGGTGAAATGAATGTGTACAAAAGTGTGCACTTGGCTGTGCATTGCTTCAGATTACAAATGTGCACAGGGGTGCAAAGTAGCACCTGTTTGCAATTCTTTAAAACAGCTCTGTAAACACCTTTGTAAAGGGATGGCTACTTTATAGAATGATAGGGTGGTGCTAGATTTGTGCTCCCACACAATTCAAAGCATCCTTTTAGACAAGAGTTTGGCCTTGTCCCAGTTATATATAAGTTGAACGTTATGTTATTTGAATTTTCTTTCTGGACATTCTCTGGTTACATGCTTGGTTTAAATTGTTTAAAAAGGCATTAGGAGCAAACAGATGACTACTATGTAAGAATAATCTTCACACACACATACACAATAAATAGCATTGAATTTTATAAGAATTACACCCCTAGTTTTGAGATGTGATTGGAACTTAAACATCTTACACAGCCTCAGTAGGGCTTAAAGTTTACACAAAATATAATTTGTCTCATTTAGCTCTCCTAATAAATTACAATTTATGGTAATAGGGGAATGCAAAGGAAGGACACAATGTGGCTTCAAGGCTTGTTCACGACAGCCAAGCCTGCAGTTGGTAATTATATGTAAAGCAAATGTACATGTCTATGATTTGTTCTACTATTTACTTGTTCACCCTTCATTTTCTTAATCTCTACTCTCAATGCTCTTCCTCTTTTTTGTGTCCGCTGGCAATAGAAGAAGAACTGGATATACTGAGCTTTATAGAAAGGCTGCAAGAAAGTTATGGAGTTAGAAAGTTATTGAGACAGACCGAGCTTTGTATTTCATATAATTAAATCTAGCCTATCCAATCCCCCACTTTATTTTCAAAGATTGGCTTACTTTATCTCTTTCATGAATGCCTCAATTTTTATATTCTTTTTGCCTAATTTGCTCCTGTTCAGACAATGCTGGCTTCCTTGACCAAGAAACAGCCAAGATGAGCACTATGCCCTAGAAAAGCCTTTACCTTTAACAGAAGGGGAGGGATATGACATCATCTATCTCTAGTCTACAACACAGTCCTTTCAACAGTTCCAGGAAAGCTCAACACCCATTTGACACCCTGATGATGCTGATGAACCTCCAGGTGGCCTCAATGCCTCTCTAAAGGAATGCAAGGAGTATAAACCTTTCCATTCCACCAGCCAGCCAGAGCTGAAGAAGTTTCTTGGATGAGAAGTGAAACGTCTTCAAAGAAAAACCAGAAAGTCCAGTTGCCTCTTGAAAAAGCACCTTTGGGACAATCTGGTACCTGAGAATCTCCAAAGACACCTTTAACTTTTTGCTCCAATGTACTTGGATTGTCTGGCTGGAGTTCATGATGTTTTTAAAAGGCAGCTCATCTTCCTGCTCCCTGCCACTTCGTTCTTTTGTTTCGGTTCTCTTGAAAAAGAAATGTTTATTTAACAACCGAAAAAGTCAGCAGATGTTTTTAACATTTGGTTTTTTAAAGTATTTGTCTACTGTCTGTTCCTCGTCCTCTTCCTCCGTAGCAAACTTTCCATGTGTGAGTTTAGAATTAAAAGAACTAATATTTACATGGTTTTGTGTAATAACTTTGGGATAAAACCAAAAGATCTGTGTTCAGGCTGCATTACTTTCCAGTAAGAATGCTAGTAGGCTAGTAGGGTAGGCTTTTAATGATAGGATTTTTTCCCCCTCAAGGGGCCATGTTTAATCACTGTCAAAATCAATCACGATGATTTCACAGCCTAAACATTTCAGTTTTATTTTGCAGAAACTGCACAGCTGCCCTGTATTCTCATGCAATCTGAAAACTCTTTAAATTCTATTTTTGGAGCTATTGTATGGAACATTAGCCAGGAAGAAAGTTTAGCTATCATTTTGACATTGTGGAGACCATCTCGGTATGTGTTTACCAGAGCAACGGTTGTCATACACATGAAGCATATTTAAAATCCCATTAGTAGCAGTTTTAACACAGAAATGGACTCCATTAGCAATGATTTTAACAAAGCAGCTGTACTTGAGGAAATGAAAGAAACATCTTGTTCTTACTTGTAGCTTCACAATGCGCCTAATTTTGTCTGGCTCAATCTTTTTCATTTGTCTTCATACGCAATAAGGTTGATGTAATGATATACAGTGCCAGCTTATATGTCTGTAGTTACTTGTTAATTCATATATATATACATACACACACACACACACACACACACACACACAGACAGACAGACTTACCTGCTTATGAAGTGTTTGTGGAAAAAAAATTGTGAAATTTGCTGTTGAAAGTCAGCTAATTTACTTTCTATGCATTGCATCTCTTTCTGTATGTTAGGCAAAATCTAACACCATGTGGCTTGTATGGTAGGTCCTTATTCTCCCCATGCAACTCCACATTTTATCTAAAAATCTGATATATCAAATAAAGCTCCGGCTTTATGAACTTTATGCAATGAACAGGGTTCATTGGTGACAACTGAGCGAAGTCAGGAGAGTGGTTGTTTTCACACTGAGTCACAGGGAGCTTCAGGTTCTTAAAGCATTTGTTAGAAGGAACCAAAATTAAAATTAACGATACCTTGGAAAAAAGTCATTTTCCTAGTCACATTATTCAGTATACAGCAACATGCACCAACTGAATTGGGTTTGTATTGGGAGATATTTGGGTTTGCCAGCTGCTAGACAGTGGACATTTAGAAAACTTACACAACCTATGAAAGCCCTAGGAAAGTTTTTCTTAATTTGCTATTGAGCAATATTAATAAATTGAGTAACCTATAAGTAACATGCAGGTGCATACCGTCTAATTGTTTGCCTTGCAAGATAGAAAATAAGTGACATGCAGAAAGGATCCATATAATAATCACTAACCATGCAACTTTTTATGAAGGTGGGTCATTTAGCATTTTGGGGAGTGTGTTGGCAAATGATAAAAATAAAGGCGCTAGTTGTTGGGAGACATTAGTCCAATTCAGTAATTTAGTAGATAGATTAAAATACAAACTTGCTTTGACAAAATACAGTATTTTTTTCATTGAAAGCATTAATCTTAGATGTGGGTCTGTTCATCCGTGCTCTTAGTCAGTTAACCGATGTGTGATAGGAAGAAATTCAGCTGGCGCAGGGTGGGAATTTGACGATGACAGGAATTTCACTTGATTATTCGCAGCCACCATACTCATCTTTCAAAGCGAGTAATCTTTCCAGGAAAAAGGACATTAATATTATGTGTAAGGGGCTGTATTACATCATTCTGTGATTCAGTGCAATGGAAATGTAGGGCTAATCCAAACATTTATTTCATTCACTTATTTCATTTCAATTATATATAAATTCCTTTTTTTTCCTTCTAAAGAGTTCAAGATGGCATTTCCTCCCCTTTTATCCTCACAACAATTGCTTTGTCTGACAGAGAATTGAATGGCTCCTAGTGATTCCATGAGGGGATTGAATCAAACCTCTTCATTTTTTTAACAGTTATACCACAAGTTCATCCCAGAGTGGCGTGGTTCATATCCTCCCTTAAATTCCTAGTAGAATTTAGTGAACACATAATTAATCTCGATCTGTAGAAAACTAGATTCAAATCTTACAGCATCTGTGCACAACTGGGATTTTTGCATGAATCAGCCTCTTGATCTCAGCCCACCAAATGAAAGTATTAATGACATGATTATTTTCAATTCACTTTTTATGGTAAAAGCCCTATATATCTCAATCTTGTGAATACCCTTCAACATTTCTATAGGCATAAAGTAAAAGTGTAGGCTTTATAGAAAAGTATAGGAAAGACAGTTTGCTATAGTAGTTAAGGTTTGGGCTTAGAAATCAGGAGACTGAGTTCTAGTTAATTTTTAGGCATGAAAGACATCTGAATGACTTTAGGTCAGTCTCTCAGCACAACCCACTTCACAGGGTGCAGAAAATAGGAGTTAGGAATATTACATATTGAGGTACTTATAAAATAAAGATGAAATACAAAAAAAGTACCAGGTTATGTTAAACCAGAGTATATTAATTGCTACATGGTGGCATAAACAAAATAGCAATAGCATTTAGATTTATATACTGCTTCACAGTGCTTTACAGCTCTGTCTAACCGGTTTACAGAATCAGCCTATTGCCCCCCAAAATTTGGGTCCTCATTTTACCCACCTTGGAAGGATGGAAGTCAATCTTGAGCCTGGTGTGATTCGAACTGCCAAATTGCAGGCAGCCGGCAGGCAGCAGAAATTCCTGCAGTACTGCATTCTAACCACTGCACCACCACTGCACCAAATAAATAATGTTATTGTAACTTCAGTATGTTTAGATATTCTAGCAATCCCATTACATCTGTATGGTATAGGGATCCTCTCCCCCGTCGTAGAAGTAATGGTGTCTTTGAAAATATATTTTTATAAGCAAAATATGTGCCAGTTAAATAGAGAAGAACAATTCAGAACTTTAGAATAATCTGATTGTCTTAATGTTTCTATAAGAACATTGGGAAACCTTGACTTTGCAGTGACTTCCATTCACATTTAGTCATTTAAAATTGACCTACAGCCAAAATAGAGCATGTCCATTAAGGTCACAAATAGTGACAACTGTTAAATGAGACAGCCTTGCTTAATGACCCATTCCCTCCTCTCCCTGATGCCACCGTTAAACAATCTTACAGGTTATTAAGCAAGCAAGGGGTAGCTTATGGGTGGGGAGGCCCACCACCCAACTGGATCCATAAAAGAGGCAGAGTAACAGCAAAAGGCTTCCAAAACCAAAAAGAACCCAGCTAGATTAAAGCCCATTACCTCATTCCAATGCCAAGGAGGCTTCCAAACAAGCCTCTGTGCTTGCCAATGAAGCTGAGGTTCTGAATTGGGCCTCTGCTGGCTGTTGGAAAACTGCAAATCTCTCCTGGTTCTTGCTAGACTTTGGGGAAGCCAGCCATCTGCATGCAAAGTGCCTACTTCAGGATAGGCTGGCAACTAAGTGAAAGCAAATCCATCGCACATTCCTCTGCATGATCCTGTAAGTAAACCTCCAAGTCCCTCTTACACAGGAAAGCTTGGCTCGTAGGGACACCAGATAGGCATCTGGTGTCTATCTGTGAATGCAATAAGGGCAGAGAGGGGGTGGATGGGAGTGGGTAATTGTCATCAACTGAGAGTTTGTGCTAGCTTCTCTGTTTTAATAAAAGCAGCTATAGTGAAGCTCATTTAATTGGGCGAGACTCCTTTCATTGCAAGCAGTCTCACAGAGCACCTTTGATTTACTCTGTTTGCATCCTACCAAGCTGTTGTGTTGAGAGAAGTGTTAATTCCACACACTCATCTTCAGAGAACGATGGCAGCTGTGTCTGCTGTTTGCTCTTTTGCCTTACCTCCTTTCCCTACTCAGACAGCAATCCATCTGGTGGAACTGGAGCTAGTTGCTCATTATTTGTCAGCATTTCTGAAGCTGGCTGTGGGGCCAGATGGATATTCATCATTGGTTCCCTTTTGTGATTCCAAATCTATGTCCACCATGACACAGATCATTAGAGACAATCCCAGGCTCCCTCTGGAACTTATTGGGATCCATTAGTCTCCTGGGGCAGATCAGCCAAATAGGTCATGCCTCTCCACCATGAACTTCATAGTACCAAAGACCTTCATAGCAACCATTGACTTGTGTTTGGCCCTGGATGACCTGGGATGGGCCATGGACTGTCATGGAGGCCATGAATTCCTGAGCTATTCCAGACCCTAGTCCCAGAAAAAGGAAACTGGAGTTCCACAGAATCCTAAGCCTGGGACATCAATGCCAGTCTACTTATGGAGTCTAGGAGCTTAGGCAGGTTGCTACATAACAAGGAGGTTGATATTATAGTAGTAATTCTAACTGAGTAATCTTGAAGGGATTTTGCTATTTGAGTTAGGCAGTGTCTCCCTATATTGTGTTTTTTCATATTTGTAGAGAAACTCACACATTATAAATCCCTTAACAGTGCTGTACTTTGCAGATCTATTCAGAAATAAATCCCATTAGATTAAGTAGCTCTTACCAAAAGGTCATTGATTATAGGACTGCAGTCTAAAAAGCATTTTCATTTTCCAAGAAAAGCCTAGCCTAGGGAAGAGTGCCTCTGAAATTCCAGTTTCCAGCAAAAAAAAAAAAAGTGCATGTAACTGTAGAACACTGCAAACCAGCCATAAAGGTGAACTGCTTACCAAGTACCCAAAATGCAGTCATATGACTTTGAGTCTGTGTGTGCCCCTTTTGGAACTCCACAACTGGGTTAGGTACCTTTTGGGATGTCTGTGGTAACTGAATGGTTGCTAAGCGATGTTTATCTGTAATTCACAATTACCCTTGATTTGGTATAGGCATTAAAATAACCTATGAAATCCATTTCCATTTATACGGAACTGGAATGCTTCTGTATCCACAGTGTTCTATAAAAATAAAATAATATGTGATATACAAAGTATCCGGGTCAAATGAAAGGTAATGGAGTCCTTGCTTGGCAATGTAGAATAGTAAGTAAACTTCAATGTGATCTTCATTGATGAAATATCTGCTTCTCCATAAAGGAGGGAACAGCAGTCAGGAATGGGTTAACTGTCTGTTAGCTTCTTGGACTGAGTCTGCAAAACTGTTAAGCCATGCCTCTTCCTGGTGCTTCCCAGCTTTTTAGACTCAGTCTAGCTGAACAGACGTGTTTCTTCGAGCTGTCCATTCCTGACTGTTTTTTCATAGTGAACAATTTTTTAAATTTTATTTTAACTAAGGTTCTCAATTATAGTAGAGGGGGACCTTAGTTTCTCACTAGCGTGAAGGGCGATTCAGCCTGAGCCCGCTGAAGGCATCAGAGGCGGTGAGAGGTCTGTTGGCTGGTAGACCTCTGGACAGCATTCATGGGCTTTTGCCCTGAAATGCTGAGCCGCAGGGGACTCGAGGACTCGGCCCCTTTCGTGCAGCTAAAGCAGCGCCCACGAGCCTGGTTCCGTAGCACTTGCCTGGAGGGTGTTTGGGACGGCACCTTTGAACAACGCCGCAGGCAGCACCCATGAGCCTGGCTCTGTAGCGCTGACCTGATTGTGTGAGAGAGTGGCATGGAGTAGCGGTGGCCATTTTGGAGCCTCAAAGAGGAGGTCTGATGGCCATTTTGGAGCCTCAGTGAGGAGGTTCGGTGGCCATTTTGGAGCTTCAGCGAGGAGGTCTGTCGGCCATTTTGGAACCTCCAGGAGGTTCGGAAGGGATCTTCTACGCAAACTGTGGTCTGGGTAAGACCGATCCGAACGGAAGCTTTGTGAGGCGGAGGGTGCATAGACCCTCACAAGCTCCCTATTGATTGGCTATCGGGCCAGCATTCACGAGCAGAGCTCCACGACACTGGGCCTGGAGGTCTGCAGGACTGAGTTCTCGGGGGAAAGAGCTGCTGGGCCTTCTCAAGTTTTCCTGTTTCTCTTCCAGAACTTGGGGGCCTTGCCTGCATTACTAGCGCTTCTCTCTTAGCGCCTTTGTCATCTAGCCTAGATCCCAGGCCAGGGCCCCGCAATGGCCTCTTCAGCTCCAGGGTTTTCCGGGCCCAGCTCGGAAGCAGGCATTTCTGCCCAGGACAGTGATCCCAGAGAGGGGCCTTTGGGCTCTAGATCTCCTGGGTGAGGTAAGGCTCATTCTCAAGCGAAGAAGCCTCATTCTCAATCTTCTAAGTCGTTGGACAGGTTGGCTCAACAGAGGCACAAGGCCATTGAGAAGACAATATTGAAGCCCCAAAAGGAGGCAGAGAAACAGGGGAAGGCCCTACAGGGCAAGATCTTTCAGGGCCCCAGATTTCTTCTACTGGGCAACCAGAGCTGCCAGATATTCCGGAAGAGGGTCCTTCAGCTGCTTGGTCCCCAGATGGTGACACAGAGCAGGCTTCTGTTTTACCCAATGACAGTGAGTTGCTTTTTGGCGTTATGCTGACCTTAGAGCCTTCTGGTACCCCCTGGGAGTAGCCAGTGGAACATAGGATGGCTTTAGCCCTGAGGATAAGAGATTGGAGCAGTCGCTGGTCAAGGCCCATCAGGCCTCAGCCTGGGCAGTCAAGGCAGCTTCAGCAGCATCCTTTTTCAACAGGGCTTCATTGCTCTGGTTAAGACAATTACAGGGCTGCCTGCCAGTCACGGATACTCGCTCCCACCAAGATCTCAATAAGATCATGGTGGCAGTGGAATTTTCCATGGACACAACGCTTAATGTGTCTAGATTCACGGCCAAAGCCATTGGGTCTTCTATTGCAACACGTCATCTCCTGTGGCTTCGCCAGTGGCCGGCAGATGCTAGAAACAAGAGGAGACTGGCTTCTTCCCCGTATGCGGGGGGTAAATTGTTTGGTGAATCCCTTAACCCTATTCTTATAGAGGCTAGGGACAATCATGCCTAACATGACCAGGCGGGAGGACTCGCGTCCAGTGCCGTATTTTCGTCCATCTTCCTTCCGGGGTTCAGATGGTGGTTTTGGGACTCAGCGGTCGCAAAGACCTTTTCCCTTCAGGAAAGGTCAGAGTCAGGACAGGCAAGGCCGACAGGGGCAACATTACCCTCCTAAACAGTCCTTTTGTGGTGGGAGGGTATTGACTGCCCTTACCCGGGGTCCTTTCAAGCCCCTTTGGAAGATCAGCTTGCGCTTTCTGTCATATAAAGTGGCATTCCTAGTGGCTATTACTTCCGCTAGGAGAATATCTGAGCTGGTGGCCCTGTCAACCAGGGAGGACCTATGCGTCTTCCATGCCAACAGGGTTATTTTACACCTTGACCCAACCTTTCTTCCTAAGGTCAACACTTTGTTCCATAGGGCTCAGGAGCTTGTATTGCCCAATTTTTGTCCTGAGCCGTCCCACCATTTGGAACGTACTTGGCATACACTAGATGTGCGGAGGGATCTCCGTATCTACCTCAAAAGGACCTTGTCCCTTAGGAGGACAGAAGCCCTTTTCATCTCCTTTCAGCCGGCAATGTTCGGTTGCAAGGTTATGTCATCCACTTTGGGGAGATGGATTCGGGCTTGTATTGTATTGTATGAAGTTCAGGCCTTACCGGTCCCTAGGCGCATCACTGCCCACTCTACCAGGAATACAGCGACTTCGGCAGCTTGGGCTACCCAAGCTTTGCTGGAGGAGGCCTACGTTTGGCAGGCGGGTGCTCCAGAGAGTTGTTTTAGAGCAGGGGACTTTCTCAGAGTGGAGGGAACAGCAGTCAGTCCCACCCAGTTTTTCCGTCCGGCCCTGAAGTTTTCGGGAGGGATGTGCACTGTTTTGTTTTGTTTTGTTTTGTTTGTCTTCACACTCAACACGTCAGTCTGCATTGACGCCTTTGTCAAAAAACTGGGGAACAACAGGAAGAGGTGTGGCTTAACAGTTTTGCAGACTCAGTCCAAGCAGCTAACAGACAGAGTTAACCCATTCCTGATTGCTGTTCCCTCCACTCTGAGAAAGGGCATGTCAGGTAAGACCAATGGCCCTTCTGTTCAGAATCAGGAAAAAATAACATGGCACTTCAACTCAGATGTGAATTCATGACAAATTAAAATATGTTTTCATTTCTTCAAGATGTCTTAGAATAGTTCCCACATCATTGGCCATAATAGTAGTAGTATGAGAGATGTAATCCTAACACAACTAGATGACACCAAGTTGTTCTATACAGGACCAGATTGTTGGGGACAATATGCTGACTGTAAATGGCATAGAGAGGGCTGAAAAGTACTCAAAAGTGATATATAAGTCTAAGTGCTATTGCTATACAGTGAAAAAGCCGAGCTTGGTTTCCTACATCCTGTCACTTTCTCAGCTATTCTGTTCTTAACCACACAAACCAGAAAGGAAAATCCCAAGTAGATGAGCACTTCCTGGTCTCCTTGACAACAAACTGCAGTTGTTCATGTTTAAATACCAGTTCACTTTGCTTTTTTTCTATAAACAAAGCACTATTTCTTCAAACTCATTTTTGGTGCAGAAATTTTGCCTGGCCTCTGAATCTTCAAATTATATGATACCCGTTTTCAATTTTAAAACATCAACTAGTACCCTGCCTGAGTGTGAAGCCTGCAGATGAATACTTAAACAGTAAAGGAATAACTCCCATTATTATTAACATTTTACCCTAACTTTATGGAACAGCTCTTCTAGCAACTGTGAATGATTAGTTCTGCATGATTGTGTTTGAACATAAACCCTTTAGCTGCTACCTTTGCCTTTATAGTCTCTGAAAACCATGTGATTATTTCCTAAATAAATGCTTCAAGGAATAAAACTAGATCTGTTTTATCTTCTCTCTGAACTACACTAATTCAGAGTTTTTCATGTTTATACTTCGGTAATCGCAAGGACCTCGCCCGTGCACAAAGAAGGTTTTACTACTATTGAGATGCTCAGAAATTGTTTTGCAGACATTAAAAAAGTGGAAGGGGGAAGCATAATCTAATAATGAACTGTCTAAGAGTTCTTCTGCACAAGGATGCAATTGCAACATTAAATTGAAATAAGATCCTGCTGATTAAAAGAAACTGACACCCACCCAGCATCTTCCTGCTGGAGTTTTGAGGTTTCAAATTTCAAAGGTAACTTCAAAGTACAGAATGCTGGTAATGAGTCATAGCATAGCTAGCCTAGCTCTCAATTTTTGGTATCCTGCTATGATGGGGAGATGGCACGATTGCATAAAGAATTCAAATACAAAACCATCATAACAAGGAGTATGCTACTATAGTTAGATGAAATTTAAATTTTAGTATGAAATAGGGTGAAGATGAGAAATTCCTCTCTTTTTTAAAAAAATCAGGTTTATTAGATTTGTATCACACATTTCTTCCAGGAGCTCAAGCAGGGGTGAAATGCTCACGATTCGGATCCCGGTAGCGATGGAGGCGGGTGATTCGGAGAACCGGTAGGAAAAATCTCTGCCCCCCCCACCTATGCCCAGCTGAGCCACACAATCATCAGAGGCTTTTTTTTTTTACTTTTAAAAGCATTTTTTCTACAACCTCTCCGGCCGAAAAAATGCTTTAAAAGTAAAAAAAAAAGCCTCTGATGATCGCGCGGCTCAGCTGGGATCCTCAAAAGCTTTTAAAAGAAAAAAACCCTTTTTTTCTTTTAAATGCCTCTAGCGATCAGGCAACTCAGCTTGGATCGTCAGAGGCATTTAAAAGAAAAAAAGTCTCTGACAATCAGGCAACTCAGCTGGGATCGTCAGAGCCTTTTGAAAGCATTTTTTTACAACCTCTTCACCAAAGAGGTTGTAGAAAAAATGGTTTTAAAAGTAAAAAAAAAAATTGGCCATGCCCACCCAGTCACATTACCCTCCCCAAGCCACGCCCACAGAACGATAGTAACAAATTTTAAATTTCACCACTGAACTCAAGCGACACATATGTGCTTCCTCCCCCTCCTCCCCCCATTTTTCTCCACAACCAACAATCCTATGAGTTTGGTTGTACGGAAGTAGTGGCTAGTTGAAAGAAGCTTCCATGGCTGAGGAGGAGTTGAATCTGATCCTTACTAACTGGCGGTTGAACAGTGACTAGTTGAGTGCTGTCTGCTTATCGGTTGGGAAAAGCAAGCTCTAGTTGATTGTGATTTCTTTGTGAGCAATATAGATTCATGAAGGAAAATTTCATGTATCTTTATGTCCTAATAACCTTAAGTAGTGAAACAACTTATTCAAACTCTGCTTCATTCAAACTTCATTCAGAGGACTTGAAGGATGGAAAGGTCTGGCCATCAGTATGTATCATTAACTAGAACAAATATCAGGAAGTGTACTATGCATATATGGTGCAGTGCAGAGGTGGGTTTCAGCAGGATCTGACTAGTTCTGGAGAACTGATAGCGGAAATTTTGAGTAGTTTGGAGAACCAGTAAATACCATCCCTGACTGGCCCCGCCCCCATCTATTCTCTGCCTCCTGAGTCCCAGCTGATAGGGAGGAAATGGGGATTTTGCAGTAACCTTCCCCTGGAGTGGGGAGGGAATGGAGATTTTACAGTATCCTTCCCCTGCCACACCCACCAAGCCACACCCACAGAACCGGTAGTAAAAATTTTTGAAACCCACCACTGGTGCACTGTCTGTGTGCATATAGTAAATGTACACTGCTCAAAAAAATAAAGGGAACACAAACAGAAGACATCCGATATCTGAATGAATGAAATAGCCTTATTAAATACTTTGTTCATTACATACAGTAGTTTTGTGTTCCTTTTAGTAGTTTGAGCAGTGTATAAACTACTGTATATAAAGAACAAAGTATTTAATAAGGCTATTTCATTCATTCAGATCTCGGATGTCTTCTGCTTGTGTTCCCTTTATTTTTTTGAGCAGTATATATAAGTATACATGCTTATACTGTATGTCTATGTGAGATTGGAGAAAACACCAATTTATGAAGGAGAACAACTACACGAATGACGGTTAAAATATACATGTCCCAGGATAATGTTGTAGGATCTAATCTGGGTTGGTCACCGGGACTAGAGGTTTAGTGTTCTGAGATTTTGGATTTGTGGTGGAGCCGTCGGAAAACTAAACCTCTGGTCCCAATGATCAATCCAGATTGGATGCTGCAGAACAACTACAACTCAGTAAGTATGCAGTATGCCTAAACACTTAGAATTTTGATGAATAGAAGAGAGAAGCAAAGTAGCTGGAACATGGAGGGTCAGGACTAAGATATCATTTGAGTGCAACAATGGGTCAGAATGCATGACGAGGGTGAGACTTTGTAAAAAAATTTGTCATTCAGCAGCATTAGTGATTAAGAAATAGCAATAGCAGGGAAACTTAACAAATTCAAATTTGCTTTATCCTCCCGTTGACTTTATTTCTAGTCAACTCACCCACAATAGTATTACAGTCTTTAAAGCAATAGGAATAAGGAACCAAAGACAGGAAAAGGGAAGTGACTTGTACTGGTGGGTTAAACATTTCTTTGTTCATTAAAATTTAAACAGGCTTAGGGGCATTTCATGACTTCACATTGACTCACTAAAATCTCATGCTCTGGGTGAGATTAATGATTAGGACAATTACGAAAGTTATGCAAGTATTGCCCTTTCTTAGGAGCCATTATTAAAAAAAAATGGCTTTCAGTTTTGGAACATCACATGGTGTCAGGGAGTAACTATCCTGTCAGTGCTTGCCAATTCTATGAAGGGCAGACTAAAAAAATTGAAGTCCAGTTTTGATCTCAGTGTGTAAATGGGATAGAATCAGTACTTTAGAATTGCCTCTTAAGCATACTGTACTCAATGGAGCTGTTGTTACCGAGGTTACTATATAAATGAGGCGGATGAGAGAAAAAGTCACCATATATTCTTCTTTATCAACAGCACCAGAACTAGAGATCATTGCAAGGTAAAAAATTAAAAGTGTACTTAAATTGTTTTGCAGTTTTGTTTTGAACACACACAGGAAACTAGGCAGTATTAATTCTTGTTTGGATTGTTTCCATCCCTATTTCTGAAATTTCTCCATAACCAATTGTAGACTGTTGCTTTTTTAAGCTTTACCATCTTCATCCTTCACCTCTTCTTATAATGGATTGCAGTCTTTGTAATTCAATTCGAAATACATTTTTGTTTTTTAATTCTATAAATCTAATTGTTTTTCTGGTATACCTGTGAGCAAAGTTCTGTCAGCGCGTACATTTTAATACACTGTAGTGATCCTGTAGTATGAAAATCATATATCCTAGTCAGATCCCCATTAGCTAATTTGATTATTCTGTCAAACAGACTTATTCATTCATTTACTTGGATTTGTACAGTATACTGTGGATTGTTGAAGTCTCTAACAGTTTACAATATGAGATAAAATCAAGTTAAAACATAGATTGCTGAAATTGCTGAAAGACTCTTTGAAGAATTGTGTATCTACATATTAATTTCTGTTGGCAGAAATCATAAATTCAAGTCCCAAGTATAGCAATAATTCTGCAGAGTGCTTCATTGGAATTTATAAGAGTTCCATTGCTCTATGGTACAAAATCCTTTGCATAAATTAAATTTAAGGTAGTTTTCCTTCCTGTTGTCATTCAGATAAGCAGTTAACTTTATTAGGGAATCACTGCAGTATACTGCATTGTACATTGTGTAGTGTGCAGTATAATATCAGCTGGTAACAACATTGGGTACTTCAAGCTGGCAATCATTTAATCTAATTCCCAGAATTTTACTTGGAAGATTTTCAGATGTGTCGTATTCTAGTTATAAACCCATTATACTCTTCCAGTGATTTTTTTAGAACATGAGTCAACATATGTGTCTTCTACTAAGTCACATTACTCCTGTTTCAACATTATTGACATTATCAATGATTGACTATCCAGGCTTGGAGATGGGTGAAATGCTCCTGGTTTGGACTGGATCACCTGATCTGGTAGCGATGGTGGCGGGTGGTTCGGAGAACCGGTAACAAAAATCCCTGGCCCCCCCGCTCCCATGCCCAACTGAGCCGCGCGATCATCAGAGGGTTTTGGTTTTTTTTTTAACTTTTAAAAGCTGAAGAGGTTGTAGAAAAAATGCTTTTAAAAGTAAAAAAAAAAAAGTTGGAGACGCCCACACAGTCACATTACCACCCAAGCCATGCCCACAGAACCGGTAGTAACAAATTTTACATTTTACCACTGCTTGGAGATCAATCTTCTGCTTCAAAGTTTTTATTTTGCCACTCAGATCTATTCCCCCTGATTTTGAGATACAGGGAAGAAAAAGGTTCACAGTAATGTGAATATATTTTCCCTAGTAATAACAATTGTCATTTTATGGAAATACAGTTCTTAAAGTAGAAGTACAAATTAAATAAATGTTTTAGCAGATTAATTTTGAAATTTTTGTGTACTTATATCCAAAAACCAATATTATGGAAAAGAACTAATTTCTTGCAAGACCTGAAGAAGAAACTGGCAATAAGATTTTTAATTATTTTATCACATACTGTACCTCTTTTTGTTCCACAGAGCCACAGTGATCTGGTTGGATGTCATACTAATAAGCCAAATTTGTTAGGGTTTAATTACTTTTACTGTTAATGGAGCAGCTTAATAATAAGCCAGAGAGCCTCCATCATTTAGATGTAGTGCTAAACAAGCAATCTTTTTTTGGGCTTGTTTCCATTTTAAGTTTAAGAGAGAAACAAAATAATGTCCAACAACAGTTTTCAAAATCAAAGAATAGCAATAGCACTTAGACTTATATACCACTTCACAGTGCTTTACAGCCCTCTCTAAGCGATTTACAGAGTCAGTATATTGCCCCTAACAATGTGAAATATTAATTTGGAAAGAACGATCAATTTGTATCTAACCTTACAGCAGTGATTAGTGACAAATTCTATAGGCAAATATACAAAAATATTAGTCTGGTAAGCATGTCCTTGTTATTACAAAGGTAGAGAAATTTATCTTCAAAGGATAGTATGCAAATATCTTTTAACTGAGTAAGGGTCAGTCAGATATTTGTTTTGCTTTTTTAGAAAATCTTTTTACCTAGTAGCTTGTAGAGAAGGGTTGGAGTAATTAGTCCCTTTTCCACCAGGCCATTATAATAGTTATGTGGTACAAATGTTTATTTTCTTTTAGCATAGGAATAAGTTGAATGCCTTTTTCCACCTTTGCCAGTTACTCATTCAGCTGCATAGAGTTCCTTATCATTTGTTGGCAATAGCTAAAATTCATATATTTATATCTGACTTACTAAAAGGATGCTCATGGTAGCTAACAGTAAAGCCAAATAAATAAATGAATAAGCAAGTTACAATAAACATCTTAAAATTCATTAACTATGTTAGAAACAAATAACAGTGCCTGCCAAGATTAAAACCTAATTCCACTTCATGTTTTTGTGACTGTGTAAATCAGCTATTCTGGGATTATTTCAGATTACATGTGCCTCGGCTTTATTCACCAGCTTTTTGCTTAGTACAGTACTTGCTGTCAGTTTCCGAATCAGGATAAGAAAATAAATTGCAGACAACAGGGTGAATGTTGTTCTAAAGTTTTATCTTCCTAAATTCAGCACGCTCCGACAATCACCCAGTGCAATTACAGTGAAATATTGTCAGCTCTAACCTTATCGTGCTTTCCTTTCCCGTTTTAAACCTAGTGCTACTCCTCCCCCAGATTCTACCCCAAATCCCTGTGCTGATTGGAGGGCTCCAGCTGCCTTCCTCTGGCCAGTAATTCAGTGCAATTAGTCCTGGTTCATTGGGGCCATTCCAATTGGGATAGGTCTGGAAAGCCTCCATTAATGCTGGCTAACGCAGCCGGCACCTCATCCACGCAAGTGCAGTCCTATCCGCCCTCAGCTGGAGGCTCTGTGAACAGCTGAAGGAAGAGGATTCCATCGTCTGTATGCAGGAGGAGGCAAGTGACAGCAAGGCAAGATATCCAGTCAGGAACGTGTGCTGCATACTCTGTTTTCCTCCGTTCCCACTGGAATGACAGCCCTGACGACGTGGGCTGACATGCGGCCCCCCTACCATGTGGGTGTCTGGAAGATAAGCAGAGAGGGTTACGGAACCTGTCCATCCCCCCCCGGCTTTCCTGGGTTTTTCCTATAAAATCTAGCCACCAGTCGGTCCGCTGCTACATCATGGTGCAGAACCCAGTATGCAGGACGAGGCAAGTGACAGCAGGCAACATATCCGGAATGACAGCCCCGACGATGTGGGCTGACACTTGCTGTGTCTCAAAAAGAAATATTGTGGAACTGAAGTAATAATATATTTGGATCTAAAAGCCAATTACAACTCAAGAAAGAAACCCAGTGATACTATATATAATGATCCATTTCAAAGGTCTGCCTTTTTGTCACACTGAGCCATCGAAATGCCCAAATCTGAGGAGTAAAAAAAAGTCATGGAAAGTATTTTGAGAAGATTGGGCAGTAATTATTTCCATGTCATTAGTCAACTAAAAGTGACTAGATCTTGTGGGACCTACTAAGTGTTCTTCCTCTGTCAGTGCCCCACCCTCTAGAATAGCATCTGCCCAGAGATATGAACAGTGTCCACTCTCCTGGGGTTCCAGAAAGTTCTTAAGACCTGGCTCTGTTTCCATGCCTGGGATTCATGTTTTTTTTTTTTTTATTGTTATGGTTGCTTTTAGTCCAGGCTGTCAGGTTTTAACTCTTTTAATTATATATTTGGATGTTGTAAGCCACCCAGAGTTATTTAGAATAGGGGGCCATAGTAAAATTGAATAATAATAATGACATATAATGAGTGGAGCTTTCTTTTAGGTATCATGCTTTTAAAGTAACCATATCTTTGCTCAGTGATGTTAATATGCATATTAGTAATATTCATGTTTCTGTGTTATGAAAACCCCCACTGTTACGTGTGGTTCGAACTGTGGTTAATGGCACAAGGCTGTTTTGTTTTGTTTTTGCTTCTGGGAGTGACTAGCTTTTCTTCCTTTCTTTTGTTTTGTTTCAGTTAAGCAGTAAAGTACTTTTAGAATAAATAATCAAAGACTTAGTTAATCTCCCTTAGATGGCGGCATGTATTAAAAAAGTTAAACTTAGTTCTTTCCATTTTTACTTGGTTGTTTTACATATCTGGCATCCTATTACAGGAGGAAAGCCATATTAAAAATTAGAATCTGGTAGCACCTTTCCAACAAATTTTATTATAAGGTATGCACACCATCAGATTCAGAGATGCAGGACTTATGTAGGAATTAAATTGGGAGGAAGAGAAGATAGGTTGGCTATGCAAATGTGGGTGACACATGAGGTCTTCACAATTAACAACTGTAATATGTTAAAAAAAAAAGACTACTGTTTGTTGAGATCTGAGATTGCCTGAAACATTTTGATGTATGTGAGTGCATCAGTTTCTCACTGAATAGCTTTCTGATTTTTTTCAAAACAATGACCTTGAGGTCTGCTATAGAGTATTGAGGAAAATTGAAATACTCTGATATGACTTTGTCCTTGTTTTGAGTCCTGATGTCAAATGTGTCTATTCTTTTGTGAAAAGTTTGTCCTATTTCTTCTGTGTAGAACCTCTATTGAGGGATATTGCTAGTTGATAATGACATATTTCACATTGGAGGAAAAACATGTGAAGGTGCCTATCTTGTGTGTGTACTTATTGGGGCCCAGGTTGAAGCTGTTGGTGTGGGGGTGACATGATACTCTTGAACTGATATAATTTTATTATATAGCAGTGATAGAATCACTGCTAGATATCTGTTTATATCACATACTATGATTGACTCATGCCTAAAATCTCTATAAATTTTTTAATTCATATACAGGCAAAAGAAATAGAAATCTGTAATTTCCAACTAATGGAATGTTTTTCAATATTTTGACCACAGTCTGAGCCTTCTATTCCATAAATAGAAATTTCTGCTTCTCTGGTTACATAGTCAGCAAGTCATTATCATTTGTTCCAATGTTGCAAATCAAATGTAGTTTAATTCTGCTTGCTCCAAAGGTTTGTTTTGTTCATTAGAAAAGAGCCTTGGTTAAAATACATTAATGAGTTTAAAGCAGAACTAGTAGAAGACTTACACTAATGGGAATTATTTAGAAGATACATATAAAGACGGCCACAAGTGAAATGGGTTGATAGCAGTGGTGGGTTGCTACTGGTTCACCCCGGATTGGGTAAACCGGTAGCAGCAGTGGGAGGCTCCGCCCACCCACTCAGATGTCTCTGTGCATGCGCAGAAGCATCGCGCATGCACATGCAAACAGGTAGCGACTGAAATTGAAACCCACTACTGGTTGATAGCCTTAGTAAAGACATGGAAATCTTTATTATGGCATAAAAGATCATTTCTACAACACCTTTGTGCATTGCAGTCCATCTTGTGGCAGAGATAAATTGCATTGTATAAAATGCAGACTTTCATTGTTAAAAAAAATAAAAGCCATGTCAGAGCAGTTGCTTTTCTTCTGATACGTGGAATTGGTTAAAACTGGTTTCCTTCAAGGATTTAATAATAAATAAATAATTTATTTTTATTTAAATAATGTATTTAAATAAATAAATAAAAATTTAATAATCTTACAAAACAATAGTTCTGAAGCAGCCATTTCTGAAAACGTTTGTTGCATTGCTTTTTGCTACCTTTATCATGACAATGCTCTTTTCTTCCTGTCCCCCCCTCCCCACCCCCATGTACAGATTTGAATATAAGTTGTAGATATGCAGGTGTTTTCCATGTAGAGAAGAATCAACGCTACAGTCTTACCAGAGAAGAGGCTGTTCAGCTTTGTGAAGCGCTTAATAGTACCATCCCAACAGCGGAACAAATGGAAAAAGCCTTTACCCTTGGTTTTGAAACTTGCAGGTATGAAACCTTTCCAAATATACAATGTACACAGATGTACTGTCAAAGAATAGATACAGATATTTTTTCCACCTGTTGTTTCTCTTACTTATTCTTTGCAGCTTGTTCAGTTTTTCTCCCCAAATGTGCAATATATTTATCTTTTCTCATTTTCTCTAGTGCTTTCTCTTGGATTGAGTTTACCAATGAACTATTATAACAAACATATAGTCCTTCAGGCCAGCTTACTTTTTGAAAATGTTCAGAGTCAGAACCTAACTTTTTAAGTTAAACATAGCCTGAAGTATTATCTATTTTTAACTATGCAGCTGCAATTTCTCTTGGAAGATTTACATATGGAAAATCTTAGCAGTCAGATGGCTCTGTGTAATTATTATACTCTTAATGACTGATTTTGGAAGCCTTTGTTATTTATTTTTCTCTCTCTTCCTTGTGCTGGTCTTTTTTGTAATTTCAGTCTTGTCTACCTAGTTTTTCTTTTTTACAAAAATAAAACAATGAGACACCTCAAGATCTTTCTCTCATTCAACCCTATCACTAATGTGAGGTATTCACAAACTTCGAACTAAAGAGCAGTGTGTTTAAAGCACATGTTTGAAATCATTACTAAAGTAACTATTAGTGCAAGCCTGCAAAGTAGATTGATATAATTATCTCAGTGGCTGAATTGTGGAGGCTAAAAGAATAGTGGTTTCTCTAAAGGCCACCCAGGTCAAGGTTTGAGCCTGAAACTTCCCAGCTTCTATGGCTAAGTACAATATTAGTCATTGTGCAATTGTAGCTTTCATCACCAGCCTTGCAAATATTTCTGTGTCTTCCTGCCCACCTGCATAGATATCTGTGCCAGAGGGCAGGTTGAACACTGGTCTAGCAAAGTCAACCCTGTAAAGACTACTGCTTATTACTAGCATTTGGCAATTGCTGAAGTAAAATTATAGCATAAAATAAAGTATGGCTAAATCCATTGGTATATTCTAATCATTCATCTCTCTAACAACGATGATAGAGAAATGATATAATGTAGAAAATATTCCTACTCCATGTTCTGATGGAAAGTTGCCGAGCTATTGCTTCTGAATTTTTAAACTATAATTTCATGCGTTGTTCAGACTTGTATGAGAGTACTTTCAAAGTATTAATAATAAATACAAATCTAGTGGTGTGTAAGGTAATTACCCTTATTAGCATAAAAAGTAGTTTGATTAGCAAGTTGCTGTTAATGCAGTTATTCAAAAATACTTAGCTCCACTGGAAGAAATTAAAACCAGTATGTCCATTATGATCAGTATGTCAGAAAATCTTGCCCAGCAACAGTTGACCTTTGGGCTGACTTATATCACTTACATCACTGTTCCATTTTCAAAAGGAATCAAAATAATATGCAATATGGAAGAAAGAGAAAATTTAACATTTTAAAATGCATGATCATTTAGGTGATTATTCATTCTTGGGTAATGATTCACTGTTTTCCAACTCACAATACATATTTATATATTGAATGGAGAAACTTCCTCCTACATATACTTCGTTTTCTTTTGAGCTATGAAAATACTGTAAGGTTAAATGAATGCAGACATATAGAAAATTAGTATTTCAGCACCAATGCTTTTCAGAAAACTTTCATACATGGTACATGCCATGTGAAGATTTGATATAATTTGATATAATGAACCAATGTAATGTAAATGTTTCTGTTGTGATGTAATAGCCTACTATACTTTTCTCTGACTTTTTTTTTAAAAAAACTGAAAGCTTTAAAAAGTTGCCAGTATATGCTGGCTTTACATAAAGGCCTAGGTTTGGTCAATATGTGTGCAAAGCTTTTGATCTCCATCCCAACTGTGAACACACCAGATTAAAAAAGAATACCCAGTCCATAAGCCAAGACAAAAGTTGAGCAGCCTGTTTCTTCCCTAATTTATGGGGCTTCTACTTGTACAGTTAGTCCTTAATTTATGACCACAATTGAGCCCCTCATTTTTGTTGCGAAGTGAAACATTTGTTAAGTGAATTTTGCTCCATTTTACGACCTAAGAGTTGTGGTGGTGCAATGGTTAGAGTGCAGTATTTCAGGCTAACTCACTGCTCACTCCAAGAGTTCAGTTCTGACCGGCTCAAAGTTGACTCAGCCTTCCATCCTCCTGAGGTCGGTAAAATGAGGATCCAGATTGTTGGGGGTAATATGCTGACCCTGTAAAGCGCTTAGAGAGGGCTGTAAAGCACTGTGAATCAGTATATAAATTTAAGTGCTATTGCTATTGCTTTCACAGTTTTATAATTTGATAATTATTGTAATTATATTATATATTTTATTATAATTATCATTATTAAGTAATCTGGTTGTTAAGTGAACCTGGCTTCCCGTTTGACTTTGCATGTCAAAAGGTTGCAAAAGGTGATCACATGACTTCATAAGTATGAACCAGTTGCCAAATATCTGAATTTTGATCCCATGATCCTGGGGATGCTACAAGAGTTGTAACTGTGAAAAATTGTTGTAAATCCCTTTTTTCAGTACTGTTGTAAGGTGTGTATGTGTTTATGTGTTTAGCCAAATGCATAAGAATATCTTCATGTGAGTTAACAACTTTTGCCCCGCTACCAGCATACAAACATGTTGGTTTTTTTCATCAATAGGCACTGAATTTCCAAGTTTAATTGAAATATGTTTTCATTATAAATGCCCTTTATCTTTTGGAATCAGATTAGTTTACCTGTATCAACTTGCCCATATTAGAAGAATGCTTTTTCATGCACTGCTCACTTGGTTGTTATTTAGCTCCACTGGGCATGAAAAAAACATCCCTTTCAATGATGACTCCTTGCCTAATTCTGTAACAAAAATAGAAAGAGCAGTGTTCTGTAGATCATCATAACATTTTTAAATTAGAAAACAATACATTGAAATTCTATGTGTGTCCAGAATTCATTGTGACTTACTCCCATGTAAATGTTGTTAGGATTCTAGCCTTTGTAATATTTAAAGTACACAAATGGCAAAGAAGATGAACATGAAAACTGTGTGAATAAAATCCACTGTCCCTAGTATGGGACATTTTAATATGAGGTGACCATAAGTATTACTTAATTACTTAAGTATTTAACTGTATGTAAAATTAATATTTCTGCTTGATTTATGAGATTCCATAGATGCTTACATTCAGTTGAGAACAACAAGAAGGATATTACATCTTTTACAAAATCACAATGTTTAGAGAGGCGTGTGTTTTTCCTCATTCAGCAGATAAACTAGAATCTGGTTCTGTCTCCTGCATCAGGGGAAACAGGGGTTCTAGATTCATGGAATCATAGAGCTGAAAGAGATAAAACTTCTTAAAGCTGCCTAATAGTATCTCTTCGTATAAGAAGAGATAGTGTATTATTTAATAGCAGAAAAGAGTTCTTATCGTTTCCTGAATGTGTGACCAGAATGTTTTTCTTCACTTAATGAATATAAAAAGTTGTCCAATTTCAAAGAAACTAATGGCTCTTTAACATTTATTCACTAACTAATATGTGGGGAAATTTATCATATACTCTTTGAGAAGAACCTGAGGTTATAACATTCAGAATGGTGAGAGGGGTTGAAACAATATATGACTATCATTATGAGCCTGAGAGTATGGTTGGCACTTAAGAGTAAAGGCCACTTCTGGCTATCCTGACTCATCTCATGACTCAGTGCTATCCAAACTGCTGTGGTTCTTTACAGTTTCAGTTAGAAATTCTCTCCCAAAAGTTACTTAAAAAAAGAGAGAGAGATTATCAGATAATCAGCTAATTATGGTTCCCTTGGTTATGGTATACTAAGCGAATAATGCATAAAATTATATAATTTATGCTAGATTGATAAATAGGATACAAAAGGAGCATTTTGCAAAGCTGCTTGGTACTAAGTACCGTTCATTTTTTTAGGCATCTTCCCTGTTCTAGTAGGTTTGTTGTAGCTCCTTCAACTTTTCTCAGAGTCTTGGCATGTGCATGCCCAAACAGCACTTCCACTGAGACTTTTTGCTGAAGAAAATGTCCATGCATGTATACTAGATGCATTTATTTATTATTTGTTAAACACATGTAATTTAAATGATGATGATGATGATGATGCTTGCAGAAATAATCTGGGAAAAGCCTCAAAGCAACCTTGGATGCCTTCAATAGGGGCAACTGTTTCAGTGCTTTGAAGATGGCTGCTTCGTTTTTGCAGATATTTTGCTCAATACTAATTTGGAGTTCTATGCTTAAATTTAAGGAAGATCAGTCGAGTAAATTGTTGTAGATCTTTTTTATATCCAATCCTCTTTCATTTTCTTGTTTACATTCTACTAAGATGTGAAATCATTTAGAATACAAAAATCTTATAAATTAAAACTGTAGTTTTACAATTCCGTATCATGCATTCCTGTCCAATGCTAACATAACAGGGAAAATTACTTGTAATTCCTCACCTGTAAAATCTGGGAGAGTAGAGACTTAAGAGAAGGTGGCCTCCATGTTTTTGTTTTTGTTTTAAATTTGATTTATATGCTGTGAAAGACTTGCCATGATCTTGTTGACCTTTCAGATTACTTAAAGTAGAATACTTTAAGACACTTTTTGAATTAGTTAGACCACAGCATGGGAATGCTCTTCCATTTCTTTAAGCTTTGTTTTTCTTATTCTTATTGTTGCATTCTGTTCTGTATTAATTTTGTATAACATTCAATAGAATGCCCTGCATTTTACATTTTCTGTATCACTGAGCGTTATACTTTGTCATAATTTTGTGTTGCCACATTTCTGTATTGCTTTAAGCCATATAGTTGCGGCAATATAAAAATAAAATGAATAATAAATGAATAAAGAAAGAAGTATGGAACAAATACATTAGCAAATGTATGGAATCAGAACAGTTATCAATTGTTGGCTATATAATTCCGTACATTAATTCAATGCTGATTTTCCCTTTTTTTCTAGATATGGTTATATAGAAGACAAAATCGTACTTCCCCGGCATACTCCTTATTATCTCTGTGCGGCAAACAACACAGGAATTTATGTACTTGCCTCAAATATTTCTGACCGATATGATACATATTGCTTCAATTCATCAGGTGTGTTTTGGGTTGGTCACATATTTTCTATTGCTGGGAAATTTTTCTGTTTTGACACAGAAACACAGTAGAATAAAGATAAGAGAGAACAATGTGTACTAAGAAACCATTTGTTCCTGGTCAGCATACCTCATGATCCATAAAATTGAATAAATTCAACAAAATGTATTTTTCGGAGTATAAGATGCACCAGAGTATAAGACGCAGCTTAGTTTTTGGGGAGGAAAATAGGGGGAAAAAATCTGCCTACCAGGTATTCATCTGGCTAGCGTCCTTAGTCTGGGCAGCTTCAGCACATTAATTTGCTGGTTTTTTATCCCCTGCTTGGCAATAAAAAACAGCTTGTAAGGCACAGCTGAGAGGAAGCAGCAATGAGAAAAGCAGGCAAAGCACGGGGGAGGGGGGGGAGATTGCTTCACTCAGCTAGCACCTATTTAGGGCTAAAAAAAAGCTTCTAAAGAACAGCTGAGAGTCGGAGCAAAGCATGGAGATTGCTTAACTTGCTAGTGCCTCATTAAAGCACAGCAGAGAGTCGAGGGAGCAGGCAAAGTTAGGAAGATTGCTTCACTCACTAGCGCTTCATTAGGGCTGAAAAAAAGCTTCGAAAAAGCTACATTCGGAGTATAAAGCGCACCCAAATTTTCAGCCTCTTTTAGGGGGGAAAAGGTGTGTCTTATACTCTGAAAAATACGGTACATTGTGATCTGATGGCTGCTAGGTAGCAAGCACTCTTGGTATTATGGTCTTCAGCAAGCAAAAAGGAGAGTTAAAAACAGAATATGGTATTGAAGTCTGCAGATCTCTTGATTCTGAAGCTGGCTTGTTTTCTCACATGCTGTTTCAGTCCTGTTGCAGACTTTTGATAGCAGACATTTGCAGAGGATAAAGACTATGGAGATGTAAGTGACAGGTGCAACTCAGATTCACCCCCCATATGCTGCTTTTGTTCCAAAACATGAACTTTACTTGATGTTTATATGGAGTTAGGGAAGGTCTTGATTAATGGTTCTGTTATTGTTGTCTCTAAAAGTAAAAGTCCAATGTAGTTAAGCAGCTGGAGAAGTGAAAGAAACAAATCATAATCCACATGAATTTTATGGTATGTGTGTGTATTAATTAATTATATGTGTGTGTGTAATATGCACACACACACACACATATCCATATATATACTATAATGATAGTATCTTTGTAGACTTCATCTTTGTAGTCCTGCAGCCTTCGCCATCTTTTGTTTCTTTTACAAAAGTTAGCCAATATATTGTTGATTTTTTTGTTTCCCATTTTGTCTCCTATTTTTTAGAATCAAGAGATGTGGTTTGTGAGCCAGTGAAAAAGTTATATTCTGCTTTGCCTAATAATAACAGCAGTATTGGTAAGGATTGAATTTCATTTTTTAAAATATATAAAGCCTTCCTCTGGTGAAACTGAAGTGCACGAACAATGTGGAATGTGTCGCTAAACTTGGAGTGAGACTTAGCCTGGCTTTAAGTGATAACATAGTCTATTTAGACTAATTTATAATCAGAAAACAGTTGCAAAATTTTTAAAAAATGAGATATATTTTTCTCTGGGAGTCTTTAGTGAGGATTTATCACAGATAGTTTGATGTTACAGTTGCAGGTATTCTGCATGGGGTAGGATTGTAAATTCAGCAAGTGTTGCTAAAAAGGTATTGAATAGATTTCTTTTCTAATCCAACAATTTTGCAAGTCTCACAAAAATCAAGCATTCCAGAGACCTCAATACATAATGGTTTGTGGCATGTTATTTTCTGTAGTGCTATGTTGGCATAGTTTTTCCAGTAGGTAATGCCATTTTGTGTGTTACATACACAAAATATATTATGTGCCACTTTTCAAAGAAAAGTATTTCTTGAAAATACACATGCAAAGTGCACAATCATTATTGTATGACAGAGATAATGGTTTATTAAGGAATTATTTCATAATTGGCCATAATAGTGGCCAAAAGAATTTACCCTTAAATATGCTGTTATGGGGAAAAAATTCTCATGTCAACACATTTCTAGATTGGCTTCTGCAGCCTCCATCCCAAAATTTATAAAGCAGAATTGCTTTCCCTGAAATACTGTTCACTCTTAATCAAAATTTTGGCTCATTGAAACAAGCTAGGACCAAATTATATATTTTTGAAGTACTTTATAAATGAATAATTGTGTAGATTTAATCAGAATGTCACATGTAATAACACCAGAAAAAGACATGTTTTGATTCTGACCATGTAAAAGGAAGAGAGAGGAACTTAATAGCTTGAAGCTTTCTACCACTTAGGTTCATACTATTCAGTCATAATCCCAATTTGAGCAAACATTTGCATATTGTTTATGTTTCAGTAAGGATTTTAGTAAGTTTTCACATTGCACTATATAACCATTTCCTGCTTCATTTGTCTAGTTTCAGTCAACAGGGTAATGTTAAATTCTGTATATCCTTTTTCATTCAGAAATTTTCAACGCTGATGGATCACGGTATGTTGAAGGAAAGAAGGTCACAGAAAGGCCACAAGTTACTGAAGATGACAGCAGTGTGGGCAGTGGTTCTGCATTTGGCAGAGGAACTGCAGATCCCAGTGATTTCACATCAGGTATTTGCATTGATCAGTCTTCTACAGAATGACATTTAAATAGTACCTTGGAAAGGTCACAGATATCCATCAGAATTTGTGTAGACCTTCTCAACTCAGATGGTCTCCAGATGAGTGGACTTCAGTTCTCAGAATTGCTCAGCAAGCATCAACATTTTTGAGGCTTCTGGGAGCTGAAGTACATTGGGGGAAATTCTGCATTAGAGATAGTCTTCAATTTACAACAGTTCATTTAGTGACCATTCGAAGTTACAACAACACTGAAAAAAGTGGGTTATAACCATTTATGACCATTGCAGCATCCCCGTGGTCACATCATTTACATTTGGATGCTTGACATCTGGTTCATATTTATGATGGTCGCAGTGACCTGGGATCATGGGATCATCTTTTGCTTATATATATATAAGCATAGTTCATGTCTAAAGGGTATTCTTCCAATGAACAGAACTCACTTCGGGAATTAGCAAAAAGAAAAACCAAGACATAATTTATTTTGTCTCCCATGCTACATATAAAGTATTTTAATGATATATATTACAGAAAAAGACATCACTAAAAAGCATACAAAATTGTATCTAATTGATGTTGCTTTGCCGATAGTTGGTTCTTTTTGCTAGCAGAGGCATTTATCAATAAAACAAGGAAAAATATGGTTTTCGACAATTCTTTCTCCTCTTAGTCACCCATGTTTTTCACATTTCAGAGACCTTGCCATTAACTAATCTTCAGAATTTTTTGATAATTTTGCTGTTTGACAACAAAGTAATACTGTAATAATGAAAATTAAATTATTTTTTACAATAAAACCAAACCTTAATAGTTTATTTCATTGACTATTAGTTGTAAAAACACAACCATATGACAATTAAATAATGATGGTTGACCACAGTCTCTTACCTATCTTCCAAAGGAATAAGGGGGAAAAGATCTCTAGCTATGGGTTTTTTGGAAAGTATTGAAGCCTGAAGATGCACTTCAGACTCGACTCTAAATTATGCATGTTAAATGATGTTGCCCCCTAGCTGGACCCCTTAAAACTATTTTTACTAATTCAGAGTTCTCCCACCCAGACTGGTATATCAGTGGCAAATAAAACATGATGCTGTAAACCTATCTGGAGTTTACAATACAGTGCAGTATATGTGATGCAATACATTTTCTCTAGCTATCCCACTTCAAACTAAAACACAATAAAGCAGCCAGAAAATCTTTCCATTATCCATGTGACTGTTTCTGTGCCATCACCTCACCCAGTACAAAAAGAAACTTCTTCTGAATATTACCTATTTATTTTTATAGCTGTTATTGTTAGCTTGTCCTGCCTGCCTTATAGTATATATGGACCTAATAAAATGAAGGGCTTAAGAGAAAATGTGGCTCCAGTAGGATTCTTGCTGATCTGGCCTGGCTTCACAAGGATTTCTGAAACTTGGAAGTGCAACATTTATTGTTGGAAAAAGAAAATGAGACTTTCTTTCAAGTGTTAGGGAAACTGCACTTACCGTAATTGAATAACACATTAGTAAAAGTACATATAATAATTGTGCATAATAGTCAACGGAAAGTATACAGTACAAACTTTTTCTAACTAAAATAACATTTACGCTAAGAGAAAATGCCATACAATATTTTGTCCCCACAAAATCATGAATACAAAAGATAGTCATATGATTGAAGATTGTGTTGTTGGTTGGTCATTAAGTGAAAAGAGTACAGCTCATTCATATTTTATGACACAGAGGACGATATCACAGCATTTACACCAGAATACGGAACGGATGACCATCGTCATCAGCATCCAAGAAATCCTGAAGATCAGAATCCTAGTAAGTATAATAATTGTAGTAGTATCTGTTGTAACTTGGTTTTAACAATGACAATGTACTCCTTCATCCTTTTGACACTGACTCAGCGGTGAAATTTGGCCGGATCTATCCGGCTCATGTGAACCGGTAGTGCTGGCGGCGGGAGGCTCTGCCCACACACCGGGACTTCATTACGTTCCTTTTTTTACCCTCTGCACATGTGCAGAAGACGTGCGTGCGCTCACATTCCCGAACCGGTAGCGAAGGTAAGTGCATTTCACCGCTGCATTGACTGTATACTCTATATATAGAGACTATATGAAAGAATATATATTCATTCATATTCCTCTGGTTTAGAATCATACATTTAAGCTCTTGTATCTTCTAAAGTAAAGAGTACCTCGAATAACAAGAAATTAAAATTCTAGTATATGACAGGAACATTTAGGTTCAGTGTATCCAGGTTTTATACTTTGTAATTGCTAAAGATGTATGTTATAGTAATGAGCTAATAGGATTTTATATCTCTGTTGTAGAGCCATTAGATATTTGCTTTAAAAAAGTGGGGAGGATGAGTCTCATGGGTAAGGGCAGATGATTTTATATGGTCTAGTGATTGGCTCCATTTGTGCCCAGGCTTCGCTCTATGAAATATTTCTGAATGCATATAATTATCTAATAGACTCTTTACATCTGTGACTAAAATTAAAATCTGTGGCATTCATTAAGCAATAGACATCCCCCCCAAAACCTGTTAAATTGTGATGGAATGTGCACTTGGAGAAACAGTGGAAGGGAGTCTTGGCAGCATAGAGCTTTCTCAAGGAGGAAGCAGTACATTCCAGAGAAAAGCCCAAATTAACAGACTGTGGTTCCAGGTGTAAAGGAAAGGGAAAGAGGCTTAGGATAGCCTGTAGAATATATCCGTGTGTATTATTAGTGTAGAGCAGGGATGTTAAACTGGCAGCCCGCTGGCTGGATGCGTCACATGCAGGCCACGCCCACCACAGTTCTGCAAATGGGAAAAAGGTCGTGAAACATCATGTGACAACAACGTGACACTGTGAGTTTGACACCTGTGGTGTAGAGGATTAGAGTGTCAGTAGGCAAGATTCTTCCCATTAGGTGTAAGCAAATAAAAGATTGGACTCAGTTGGATTTGTTGTCTTTGGGGTTGGGCCTGATATAAATGTGGAGACATATCCTTTGTCTAAGTCTTCTTGGAAGAAGTAATTTTTTTCTTAGTATTTCTAGCAATTATATTGGAAATATATGTCATTGTGGATCCTTCAGCCAAAACGCTCATTAAAAACCCTTACGGATGGTTTTATGACTATGTATACAAAGCAAAGAAAGTGTTTATTTGGTTATGATAACATTTCATATTTAGAGGAAGAACTTCAGTTTGAGATTTTGTCATCCAGCCTTGTGATGTGCAGTTGATTTCACCTTGCATTTCTTCATATACTGGGTTTTTTAATGTTTTTCTGCTAATATATTTGGATTCTCAGAAGTGAAGCCGAAGAGAATTTCATATTACCAAATGACAGTTTTATGTGAATTGTTCTAATCTAATGGATCATTTCCTTCTTATTTATCATTTTACATACATGCTAACTATTAACATGACTTTGGTATTGCAACAGTCTCTGTTTTCTCAGCATTGATTTTAGATTTCTTAAAGAAGTTGTGAGTTATACAACAGCCTAACTAATGGAAGATATTCTCAAGGTGATATTAATATAAACTTGTTTTCATTGTCTTCATAGAACTGATTGATCAATAATCTCCAGTTTCCTAATGATTTTTTCCCCAATTCCTGATGTTTAAAAACATACAAATAGGCACAAGACTATCTACTGGAGATCCACCCATTAGAAAAACTTTTCGTAGATTTTTTTTCCTTCCAAGATATCTAATTGTTCATAAGTGTGCATCTTTTTTTCTATTTTGAATCATATTTAGCTATATATATATATATGCGCAATGGTCTTTTCTATAGAGAAAGATGGTTTAATTTATGCAATAGCCTTCATTTTTTCACAGATCCTGCAGTTATAATGGAAACCTTTGTTATTACTTTGGATATTTACCTGCAATTGCAAATTTTCAGGATTTGCTTTTGGCAATGCTTACTTTGAATGCAGCTTTTTTTGTTTCAATAATTTTCAGAGATTAGAAGCATAAATTTCTTTCTGGTGAAACTTGGCAAACTCAGAAGCCAATTTTCATCAGTTCATGAAAAGGTAAGCTGGAAACAGGTCTCAAAGTTCTGGCCAATAATGCCATTTAAACTAGTGTGTGAGTTTTGTTAAAAAAAATCTGGAGCCATTCCTTGATTTTTGATTTCTCAAATACCCATGGATAAAGCAATTTTTATATGCTAAATTGTTGCAGCTATATGATTCAAAACCTATAAAAAGACTTTGTCTCTGTGCTTGTTGCCTATTCTGTAGTAAATAATATTAAGATAGAATTGACAAACACTTATTATTTCAAGTTATTCCAAACATTGCAGGTGGTGGTTGTGAATGGGAATGATTCTTCTGTACTCTCCTGCTCTGTGCCTAGATAAAGGATTAATGTAATCCTATTGATCTGTGTCGGTTGCAATGTTATACTCTGAGTTCCTTCCTCCCTCTCTGATGATTCATTCTGTCAGAAGTATCTCTCAATAGCTTGTATGTGTTTTTCTGCATTTGGGTGAATGCATGGGTGATATGATGGAATTTCCCTGGTTTAAGATTTCTATTTTGCAATTGACTTTTTGTTAGCTGTAAATTATAATTGCACTGAATATTCTGTTGTGCACAGAATGTATATTCATGCAAAATATGTTTGTATCATATAAAGTATTTTACACAAGAAACTTTGGTTAGGGGAGGGAACTTTGCTTATATTAATACTGCTACATTGATGTTGCTTTTTAGGAAGGGATAGACTTGAACTTTAGCTTTGATGTTTCCACGTAAATACAATATATGTATATTGTATATTAAACAGAGGAAAGTTACAGTTCTAAAACAACCTTATACAATTATGATTATATGAACTTCAGATTATGCAATTGACTGGCAGATAATGAAGATTACATTGAATAATAGACAGTCCAGAAAAATGTTTTACAGTTCAATCCCTATACCAAATAAGTTTCATTCCTGGTTTTGTTTGGAACCTCAAAATTGAAAACTAAGAGTTTCCATTCTTAGACTGTGCATAAAAATAACGTATCACTTGTTGGGGAAAATATATGATGAAATTCCAGCATATATTTCTTAACCATCCTCTCTTCTCTTCCCATTGTGTTGAAATGGAAAGTTGCTATGTTGTTCTTTACTTCAATGGGCTCTTCCTCTTCTTCCTGATATCTTCATCTGCTCAAGGGCTTCTGTTCTTTGTATTGTTGTTGCTTTCTCTTTTATCATTGAAACTGATCTCCATTAGATTTACTTCTCTGTATTCTACAATGGTGGAGATTATAATATGGTTCTCTATCTCTGCATTGCCATAAGAAAATACCTTTTGAACAAAAATAACTGAAAATGTGATCCTTGAACTAGCTTCCTATTTGAAAATCCCATTACAGCAAATTAAGGAGCTTTAGTTCAAGGATGCTGGGTATCCCATTTTATATTCAAACTGACAATAGAAATGCAAATTCTTATCATCCTTTAATATAACCATGATAAAACTAGATTTGTTTGAGGAACAAAACATCTGGATTTAAAGAGTTCAACTTTCTACTACTATCAGTAATATTTTTTTTCTTGGAGTGCTTCAGAAGTAACCTCATTGTTATTTTCTGGATGTGACACTGTTTATTACTTGGATTCCCTCTCCAAACCCCCACATCTTTACTTTGTGTTCATAATGTTTGTGTTGTTAGTGTGTAATCCATCTTGCCTTAGAGTATTCCCCAAATAAAACACATATCAGTATATTTAAAAACCAACAACAGGACTATTTAAGGACACAGGAAGTGACCCTTTATCATCTTCTATGAGGAAGTTCTATTGATCAAAGAAACAACACATATTCAACACTGTAGTTATTCTGCCATCATTACAGCTGAAGAAAATTCAAATCATGGAAAGCATCATGGAAATTCTAGTCAAGATCAGCAAATCACTGAAGATTTTCCATTATGGTGGCCACCTGAAGAACATAAAGGAATGCAGAATAAAACCTCCAGGAAGGGTAAACTCTTGTAATGTTTTAGTCAATCATAGTCTTTTGCCTGTGCTTTTTTTCAAAATCTCTGGCCAAAAGTTTGGTTTCATTGGGAAAAAAATTGTTGCATATATTCTTCATGAGTGCTGCTTGAACAGTTCTGGTATTGGTACACTGTATGTCATACAGAAATCTGTTGTTTGGACTTAAGTGAAACTGTTGCTTTAAGAGCATACTGCAAGTATGCTTTAAGGACATGCTATTTTAGGAATTAATCTATGTGCTAATCTATGTAGAAAAGCTAATGGGCATATCTCTTGCATATATAGTATGGAAAGACATATGATTGCTTCAACTAAAATTCTAGTGCAGGGGCATTGCTTGTTAATAAACTGACCCAATTACTAAACAGTTAATTGTTTTAGATGAATTTAAATCTTCCTTTCAGTTTACTTTTAAAAATAAAATGTGCCCCATAATTTACATGCAGATAAGACCTGCAAGCATTTCCTTTTAATATGTATTGTAAGTCAAATGCCCATATCCTTAGGTTCTACACCAATATTGTTTATCTAAGTGCCTTGTAAATCGTAACTATTTAAAAGCAGCCCATTTCTATAAGAGTTACAATTTAAAGAAAAAAAAATGACGATATGACAAAGAAAAGACGTATATGAGCTGGTTCCTTAATGGATTTAAACTGGGCTGTGTGATTGGAGAAGAACAAAATATTTCTAAAGACCTGCATGTGTTTCTCTCCATTCATTTTGCCATAAATTTTCCATAGTCATGCTGAGGTTCCACTTACACCTCCATAGTCCTATACTCCTGAGCCTTGATATATAAACTTATTTTCTTGACAAATATTTACTGATTCAATTCTCTGTTGAATCCCGAAAATTGTCATTTTGATTTCCTTTTTACTCTATTCATGTGGTTCCTTCAAATCGTATTGTTAAGCTTGGAGAGTTTTTCTCCAGATTTTATCAGCTGAATAGCCACTGTGCCATCAGTAAATTGGTGTTGAATGTGTCCTCTGGATCATAGTCACATCAATTCATCCAGTATAGGTATGGATCTACAGTTTCCACAAGATGCAACCATTTGTCATGCTCTGGATATGGTCCAGAAGGACCAGACCCTTTTCAGAAAGATTCACTTTGGAAAAACTACCAGGCCATGCCTAGATTAGCTGGATCAGCATTATCTGGAAGAAGAAATGTACATTTCCTTCAACTACTCTTATCTTGACAAAAAGAACAGTTTGTTCATACTTAACTCCCTGATATAAAGTCTTTAGAAACACAGTTAAGTTCTGACTCCTTCCCCAGGCCTTTGAATCTAGATGACCTTATTATAGAGTTGTAGTATATTTTAATCTGGTTTCCATTTTATGATTTTAGCTGACTTTCAGTGTATTGTGAGGAGTTTTGGAGGGGGGGGATTGTATTTATACTTGATTTTTTGTATGCTGCCCATTTTGCTTGAGTTAAGCAGCCATATAAATGTTATAAATACCTACCTACCAGAAAAGAATTGAAATACATTTTAAAAGGCAACATATGGGGGCTTTAGCAAGAGAAAGTTGGCTGCAAGTGAGCCTTTTTATACTCTGATATGAATACCTGGTTGCATGAGCATGTACATACATGATACATGATGCCAAAGACGAAGTGTTTGCTTTTCATGTTGTCCTATTTCTTCTTGAAATATGTACTCAGAAAGCCAAATTACACTTGCATCTCTTAAGTTGCATCATTCATAACTGATACACAACATGGAAACTCATTGAAATAAAAAGTAAGAATAAATATAGGCACCAGAATATAGATAAAGGAAAAGGAAAGAACTTGCACTTTTGACCATTTCCCAATTTATATTAGTTATGAGGAAGATAATTTTTAGTTTATATTATTATGAGCATCAATTTTCTGATCTTCTGTCCATGACTTAATGTAACTTTGCTCTGGCATGTAAATATAGGCTGTGCATACTTGCACTTGAAGTGCAAATGCCAGGTTGGTGATTACTTGAAATGAACTGCAAAGACTTTATCGTTCCTTTCTGCAGTTTAATCGGGTATTGTTACTTTACTTAATAAAAATACTGCAAACTCATTTACCTGTTTTCCAACCAGGTATCAGTGACAATATTTCCACAGTTAACATGTCAATTCAGCATTGGTTGACTCCTTTTGTATCTTTGATTCAATACTGATTTTTAAGGATTTGTATCGTAAGCTTTAGGACAATTATGTAATCTTAAAAGATGTACATAATACTAACTTTCATAGTAGTAACAGAGGGAATCTTTGATTGCTAAGACTATTATTCTGATTTTATTATCATAGCTTATTATCAGTTTAAGAGTAAAAGGTTGTTCAATTTCATTCAAACTCATTCAGAAAATTCAATTAAATCACCTCTTAGTATTTGGAATAAAATTATATTCCATATTATCAAATTAGTGCATTTAATTTAGTCATGGCTTTTTAATAACTTGCTAGTACATTGTCCTGATTGGATTTGTTGCAAGAAATTTTTGTTCTTTGGCTATACATAAATTTTACTCCTTGCTCTTTGATTTTGTATAATTTTAGCAAGCCCAGTAAATCTGGGAGAAGTGTGTTCACTGAATATTGTCTTCAGTCAGCTCAGAATGTAATATAGTTCCTATTGTGCTCTCATTTCTATATGTAAGAATACTATTATTCCATTCCATTCCATTCTTTCCAAATAAATTCATATTCAGATCCCACTTGTGTTCTTCCAAAGAACTCTCTCCCCCACCCCATTTTATGGGGGAGATTCTTTTAAGAGTTAGGATTAGAATTAGGTTTGTAATTAGAATCAATCTTTCAAGTACCACATATCTCATTGAAATGTTGCAGTTGCTGAAGTAAAAATGATTTGGTATGTGTTTACTAGCAATATGTGTTTTGCCTGCCTTAAATCACAATCAGAGGGCACAATCCAGATTCTATCATTTGTTTAAAGTGAACTTGATTTTTTTTTACATTTAGTCACACACACACACACACACACACACACACACAGAGAGAGAGAGAGAGAGAGAGAGAGAGAGAGAGAGAGAGAGAGAGATGGAACTGAAATTAGATAATCCATTCTTCATCTCTTATTGACTATTCCAATCAGTGAAGCAAGAACATATTAATGATGTAAGCAACAGAAAAATGGATAACTGGATGAAAATATAAAAATCTTACCATAAGTTTACATCAATAAATCAATAGATCAGAGTTTTGAAGATGATGATGATGGTGGTGGTGATGATGAAGAAGAAGGGTCTGGGGAAAAAAATCCTGAAACTGTTCTTGAGTGGGACAACAGTGGTGATAAGGAACTTCAGACGTCAAATACCAGTAAGAACTAATTCCTATTGTGCATTGTAATAATTAAGGTATGATAGTGCCTTTTAGATGTAGGCTTAGATCTTCAGTAGTATAGTATTTGTATCGATCTACAAAATATTATTTTATCTGAGATAGATAATAGTAAATAATAGAAGAATTTCAGTTGAAACTGGTGGATGATTTTGTGCTGTATTTCTCTGCATGGTCTATTTTGCATAGCTGGCATTGGCTTTTGCATTGGAAAATGTCTGTCTTAGCTAATGCTGGAAATGGAAACCCAGCAATGCTCTCAAGATGAAAGGCTTGTGTCTAAAATCTGTGCTTAATTTGAATGGGAAATGGCCAAAATCTGCTTTATCTGCTTTCCATTGGTGTCTGTTTTATACTTTCACTTGGCAAATCCAAAATTAAATGTCAAATTGATAAACATCTATGACGGATTTAGCTTTGGTTTTGGTGGTGGTTATTATGATGCTGCAGAGTTCTCTACGCATAAATCTGAATAAGTTTCTTTCTTGTTAATAGCCAAGTTGGTTAGTTAACAAGTGTGTTCAATTAATACCATTTCTACTATCTTTTTCTATTTTAATTTATTTTGTTGTACTTACGCTACTGTTGGGGAGCAGATGGTGTTGGTGAAAGGAACTATATGGTTAATGCACATTCTCATTAAATGAAGTTAATTTAAAAAAATGATCACATATTGAAAAGGTGTTACCTTTTATTCTTTTTATTCTACGTTTGCCAACGTGATTGATTCTGTTCCTATAGTACCCATGTTTCCCCGAAAATAAGGCCCTGTCTTATATTTTTTTGAACCCTGAAATAAGCGCTTGGCCTTGCGCTCAAAAGCCCGATTGGGCTTATTATCAGGAGATGTCTTATTTTGGGGAAAACAGAGTAACAAACTATTTGCCAGATGAAAACTTTCCTCTTATGTAGTTCCATGCCAAAAAAATCTTTACCTATATAGATGTTATGGGCCATGAAGCTATTCAAGGTTCAGAAGCTTTTTTTAATGTTAGTGTTACACTTATATGCTTGGGATTGTTGATTCAAACCTAACTTCCTTTAATGTAGAACCAGTTTGATGTAGTGGTTAAGGCATCAGACCCTCAGTGAATGCTTTCAACTAAGGAAGAAGATATTGCTTGTTCTTTTACATCTGATTATTTCATCTGTCTATACCAAGAATAGTGCATTTCTCATGAGATAGTCATGCTCACGTATGCAAATTTTTTGAGTACATGAAAGTACATGTGTGATCTGTGCTTTTAAAAACCTTTGCCTTAACATATACATATACATTATTCTCTAAAATAACTTAAGCCCAAGTGCTAGTTGATAGTGGGATTCCAAATATTCAAGCCATTGTCATTTGAACCATTGTCACAACAGCTGTGAATTCCAGCAAAGATGTCAAACAAGAAGAATCAGCTTATAATATATTGCTACCTGCTGTACATTCTGGAAGGGACAGTGAAGTCAGATACTCAACAAATGACACAAGTGCGGATGTCCTACCTGGAATTGTTGAACAATATTCAACTACTACCGGTATGAGGAATTAAACATGCTACTGAACACATTTTTCATTTATGTTGATTTGAAGTAGAATTTCTTTCCACAATATCAAAACTCAGAATGTAGTTAGTCGTTAGAAGTATTGATAATTTTAACTGGAGTATTGTGATGACTTCAAACAGGAAAATAGATTCAAACATAGAGCCATTTTCCAAATGTGTTTGCTTTTATCCACCAAAACCATGATATTGAAGACTTTTGCTAAGTGGTTTTGTATAATAAAGGAAAATGTTTTGGAAGCACTGGCTTAAACCATTTCATAAACAAATACTTTGGTAATAATAGTTGCTTTTTATCTAAAGGCATTCTTTTGCCAACATTAGAACAAGAGAAATAGATTGCATTTGTATGTTGATAGACAAATTTGGTTGTACAGTTGCAGCTTTATTTCTTATGAAAAGTATTGCCATCTTCTCTTGAAGATGGGAAAATGTCTCTTACTGCACTGGGCTTTTTGTGGGCTTTCTCTTTTGAGTTTTCAATTACAATTTTTCTCACTATCTAAAGCTTTTTCTCTTAGATTTAGTGATCATAATGTGTAACGCATTATGTTTTCTGCTAAATTATTTAATAAGTTGATAATGAAGGATAAATCTGGTATTTTAGCTTCAATATTTCATAGTGTTTCTACTTCAATTTCCTTGGATTTATACAGCAGCACCTTTAGAACTGAATAAGCTTTATTGTCTGAACTTCATTCTGACAATGAATACCATCCAAAATAAGACTTTGGATTGACAATATAAATCTGGACTATATATCTGAAGTGAGTCTCCAAAATATTTCAAGAAAGAAAACATCCAAATAAAAGAAGAAAAGGAAGAAAAAGGAGAGTGTTCTTGGACTTAAGATGCTACTGTGAATCCAGATGGTACAAAGCCTTTTGCATCTATCAAACACATTTGATAGATCAGATAAGGGTGCAAGCTGCTGTCACATCTTTTCTGCCTCTACTGCTGTTATAGTCCTTCTACTATTGTTCCTGGTGTCTGGGGCATCTCTGGAAAATCAACCATTTCTGAAAATTGTGGTGCTGATTATGGGGCCTGTGAATTCAACAATACTTTTCAAAATTTTATCTACTTTCCTCTTCCTCTGCCTAACGCACATAATGAAAGTGCAAGCCATATATATATATTAACAAGATAAACTGGAGGGTTATTCAGCAAACATAATAATGGAATTGATTCAAAACATCATCATAACAGCTGTGTCCTCCAGTGATGATTTCTTCAAGCAGGAAGACTCAAAGCAGCCTCAACTGGAGGGTGCATCTCCTGAACTGGAAATTGAAGACACAGTATCCCCTGCAATCAACACTTCAGACGTGTTACATCCAGAATTTTCCCCTTCCGATGAAAAAGAAAGTACCCTGGAAAAAGAATCTTTTCATCATCCAGGTAACAATATGAATACATTACAGAGCCAACTTCCTCTTTAAATTAGCTGCATTTGTTTTTTCATCAAATTTCTAAACAAAATACCGTTCTAAACTCGATTGCTGAAAATATGACTTCAGTAACAGAGTGGTCAATGCCTGGAAGGCACTACCTGACTCTGTAGTTTCTTCCCCAAACCCCCAAAACTTTAACCTTAAACTGTCTACTGTTGACCTCACCCCATTCCTAAGAGGTCTGTAAGGGGCATGCATAAATGCACCAGCGTGCCTACCGTCCCTGTCCTAATATTTCTTTTTTACTTACTCTTTTCATGTATTCCAATTATGTTTATACTTTTACCTGTTATCTCATATAAGCTTGACAAATAAACTTATGATTTTATGATGGTTATGATAAAGTGTAAATTGTAAAAAAGAACTGTGTTTTGCTTTCCCTCCCCCAATTCACTCTTAATTATATAAGAGTTGATTTAGATAGCAGTTTACAGATTTAAATAATGACTCTTCAGCAAGACATTATGTGAAACAATATTTATATACCGGTAGTTACTTTGCAAAGCCATTATGTCTAGAGATATACTAGAGATGTGAAGTCCGTTTCCAAACAGAATTACTCTCTCAGAATCTATATTCTTTATTTCTCTGTAAATTCACCTGTGAATTTTATAGATACCTTAGAACAGATTTTCAGCTCTAATTTATAAGTAATAAGGCTCATTCCAGGTAACAAGGCTCTTCCTTTGATATCTGACATATTCTTGTCTGACATGGAGAGTCACAGGGTAGATGAGCCAGTGGTTTGATGTAATAAAAGGTTTCAGATGTAAGAATAGAAGTTTATAGCCTTTTTAGTGTCTGAACAAACCAGGGGTCTCTGCTGCATCTATCGGGCAGTGCAATGACTCATGTCCATTTGCAATTATTTGTTATTGCATACTGTATACAATTTGATTAAAGTAAAATCTTGGATTTCAGGTGATTTGAACCTCCTGAAATTAGTTCATTGCCTAAATTTGATTAATAGAAAAAGCAGGTATTTTGGCTTAGTTCGGTTTCCATATAACCTGGGGAATTAATTATACTTCATGCGGTTACCTACTTTAATACTGGCAGTAAATTTGTGAACTACGCTGAACCCAAAACACCTAATAACTGTAACAGCCTGTTGATATTAAGAGATCTAACATGCAAGGAACCTTTTTATATGCTCCTTTTAAACTAAGCCAGAAAGCCTAAATACATATCTGTTTGCCAAAGCACCCTCAGATCTTTGAATCTGAGACACCATCAACTGAATACACAAATAGTTAAAATTTATTACTGCCTTATTTATCATAACTGCAACAGTTACTTTCTCCAATGGAAGCTTTGAACATGAAGAAGAAAATCAACATCAGCCATCAGCTGTTGATACAGTTGCACAAAGGAGTCAAAGTTCTGTCGCAAACAGGACAATCCATGATATCCTACAAGTACTTGTATCTCCAAGGGACAGCTATTATGAAAATGCATCTTCTCAGTCAGGTATTGGCAGTATGACTGTTGAATATAAAATGTATTGTGTTGAATATAACATTATTTCTAGCAGTGTGGCAATACTTTCCTTTTTGTTATTGCTGTTATTGAAAGTTTATCATACTTTCCCAAATGTATAGGTATTCTTTGTTTAATGACCACATTTGGGAATAGCAAGCCAGTCACTAAGCAATGCAGTTGTTACATGAATCACCTGTGATTGTTAAGTAGACATTACATGACTGAATTGTGTCTTTACTTCTGGCTTCTCTGTTGACTGCTTGTTGGAAGCTGGCTGTGAAGTGCGCAAATGGCACTCATGCAATCATTGAACACAATGACAATTGTTAATGCCTCCCAGTTGTGAAGTGCCCAAAAGGCGATCCCATGATTGTAGGTATAAGAACAGGTCAAAAAGTTAGTTTTTCAACACCGTCATAATTTCAAACAGTCATTAAATAGCGAAGATATTAATTGAGGACTATAATATTCCTCTTTAATTCTAGCAGAAAAGGATTTATTCCACAGCAGTATTTGTTCTTTGTAAAAGAAAATGCATTTATTTTGCACTATTTTTTCAGCTGAATTAGGCTCTGTAGATATAGATATAATATACTTCACTAGATAAGTGTTGGACATGACTAAATGATGACAAAAACGCTTCCTATTGAGAGCCAGTTTTATCTAGTGGTTAACGTTTCAGGCTAGAAAACAGGAAACTCTTGACTTCTAGTCCCATATTAGTCACAAAGCCAGGTCTATATTAGTCACAAAGCCAGGACCACAAAGTGGTCCAGTCACTTTTTCTGAGCCCTAGGAAGTAGTTAATGGCAAAACACTTCTGAAAGACCTTATCAAGAAAACTACAGAAGCTTGTTCAATCAGTTTCCAGGAATCGGACATGATTGAATGGAAGGAAGAAAAAACTTATTTCATATGGAGTGTAAACTTTGACTCCGCTAAAACAGTTTTAAGATATTCTTGGTTTTCTCTTTCTATTTATAACTATGTAAAAGTGCAACTGGAAAAGTAGCTCTGAAAAGTGTTTAAAACTGACCCAGACATCTTTGTAACAGCAGTAGTTTCCAGTGTTAACACTCACTCTGAAGTTCCTACTCGTGATTCATTATTGCACCTAAAGAATAGTGAAGAAAAATATCACACAAACACATCTAGAGAGCAATTGCTGCCTGGAATTCTTCATACAACTGCAAGTAAGCATGAAAATAATATTTCACATATAGGTATTAGCAATTTTTTTTAAAAAAAATTGTTTTCTATTATTTTTCTAGTTGAATCGTGTTATAGCTTTAAATACATAGAATATGAGGCCATTAACCATTGTGCCATATGAATTGGAAATTGTTACCAATAAAACCTTCTCATATGTGATTAATATATAATGTGACAATAAATCTTATTTGTATAGGAATAGGTTTTGTTTCATCCATAAAGATTGTATTTGTACATCAGTATATAATATATTATTGTATTGACTTTAGATATATTCATAAATAAAATTTAGAAAAAATCACAGAATCAATTTACTCTCTGGGGAATTTCTCCAAAGAAATTTTAGTTGATATTAGGCAAATAAATTTTTACTCATTTTCATATTTCTGAACTAGGAATGATATTACTTAATCTATTACTCTAAATAATAAGTAATATGCTATATGCAATCTTTTGAAATTAATTGTTGCAGCAACTGTAGTCTCCAAGGAGAAAGGCAAAGGCAACGAAACCACACAAAATCCATCATTTTATGAGATCCATCCAGGACTGGACAATAAAAATGATCTCCCTGAGAACAAAACTAGGGAAGATGTTCAGTCTGAAATTATTCAGCTTGAGAGAAAACCTGAATTGGAAACAACTCAGACAGGTATTTCTCAGAAGATACAATTATAACCAGCTTATTCTGCTATGTTTGGGGTCTTTCTCAAAAAAGAAAAAAAATCCATGCATATATTATATGGTATTTTAACATGTAATCTGTATAAAAGTACAGCCAGAAAGTATGTGGAAAATGATGTTGAATAGCTGTTAAACTGATGGCTTAGCAGCAATTCCTCAAGGTTTACGAGAGTACAAATAATTTACTTATCAGTTTATGGAAGAATATTGATTCACTTCATTTGTTTAGGTGATGAAAATAGTCAGTTGAAAATGAACGCTGTGAATGCTTCACTAGCAATGTTCCATCATCACAATCCCAAATTAGGGAAATATTTATACTTTTAAATTAAAATATGTCTGCCAAATGAAAAATACCTATATTTATCAAACCAGTACAATGATTTGCAGGTCAGAAAGATAGAAGCCATACATTATATATATGTTTTAGAAATTTATTTAGTGAAAGTCACTCCTATTTTGTTTCAAATCAATTGATCAATACTGTAATAGCTGTGATTTCCACTGAAGCTGATGGTTATGAGGATTCTACCCAAGATCCATTGATTAAGGAAGATCCTGATTTGAATGAAAAACTTCATCACTCTACAAATTCATCAATAAATGATTTCATACCTGGAATTAGTAATCTCACAGACAATGTGCAAGAAAACAAAACATCGCATACAGGTACTAGGGGAAAAAATAATTAATTTTTTCTATTGCTATTTTAGATCAATCAATATAATAGCCTAATTTAATTCTGAAATCCTTCAGGACTTGGAAGACACTTATTCAGTGGGTGGAAACAAGTAGTTTTAAGTGGCATCACATTTAGACAAAACTCTATTATTGAAACAGCTGTAGTCTTTAATAATTACTACATGAACCATTTATACATGTAAAATTGGCATGAGGTTTTGAAAATAATCTACATGCTTTTGTTGTAATGGTATATGAGTTTAAATAGAAAGGGAATTTACAGGTCTACTGCTATATATCAAATTAGTACACTACCATTTTGTAGTTCTCATTTTCCCTGTAACCTTGCTTTAGTCAAGGATTAAATTCATACTGCTGCATTTTTACAGTACTTATCTAGCCAGATATTAATACAATACCAAAAAAAAGTACTGACTACTGTAAAAAATGTAGGAAGTGATTGTCCAGCTGTTGCGGGATATTTAAAAACATTACAACAATTGTGAGAATCTAGCACAGGAGCACTAAATGTTATTCCATCAACTGGACAGAGTATTGCAGCAAAACCTTTCATATAGGTAATAATGGTTAATATGCTTCCAATTACAGTGGTCCTTGGGGATATATTACATGAGTGAATCATTAGATTATTTTTAGTCAGTGAATATAGTTGACCAGATGGTAAACATGCTCAAAAGCCCATTTTTTAAAAAATACAGAAAATATAAATGAAGTAGAAATTTTGGGCAGTGATTATTTGGATGGAAATTCATTTGGACAATGCACAGATTAAAATTTTAAATATCCAAATCTAAGTTCATCGTTGGTTCATCAAACAGTTGCCATACTCAAGGATCTTGAAGATTCAGCTCAATCACCATTGCCTCCTATTTACCAGCCAGACTGGATCAGTGAAGAAAAACCTACTAATACTTCCAGTAGTGGCACGGAAATCAGTAAACAGCATGAAAATGAACGTGATTTTTATGAAGGTATTGCTGTGAATAATATTGTCCTTTCATAGTGATGCATGGATGAAGTATGGTTTCATAGTACCTACAGTATATATATTTTTCACTCTTACAAACCTGAAAAGGTTTTCATATTAGACTAGTATTCATATCATAATTCAAATAATATATAACAACTTACAAAATATTTCTATGCTGATTCATTTTGTTCTTAAGCTGATTTAATATGGTATGGTTTCATTGTGATTCTGTATAAATCCTCATTCTGTATAAGCCTTGAATCATAAAAAATACATTCTGAATCTTAGTCTTATAATCTACTTTTTGATATTATCTTATTCAGTATATGGTGATCTTTTTTTTTTCTAATTCTCCAAAGGCATCCAGTGATTATTTATGTGATCACAAATTGATTGGAAACTTGCAGTAAGTGTATGTAAAATGATGATTAGATTTAGGATATAATGTTACCAGAGCAAGAATGTATATAGTGATGGGGAAGGGAGAAAAAAACCCTTAAAAAGCCCAATCTTAAGCAGCAACCATTGTCCTTATTTGTGAATTATTTTGTTGTCCGTTAAAAGTGCATAACAATAGATATGGAAAACCTATATACCAAATTTACTACCGGTAACCACTAATAATCTTTGGTGGACACAGGAAAGAAAACAGGACTCAACAGGAGTTAATTAGGAAGGGACTTGCTGTTGGAATTATAGTGTGCTTTTTTGTATGCCTGAATTATATAACCAGTATTATATTGTTTTGTGAGAAAAAAAATATTGGGCCGATGCTGCCAAGGGAATGCAGCTAATAGTTTTGTTTCATTCTCCATTGCTTTATCGCTGCCATAGATGTGGGCTTTTATGGGACCAAAGAAGATCCAACCTCAGAACCAGTGAGGCAATGGGTTAGTGAAGACAAGTATACTACAAAACCCACAATGGATGTCTTATTTCCTGGAATTGTTCCTCGAAGAGGAATAAATCAAAAAAATAAAACTGATCATACAGGTATCCACTAGAATGGTGGTGGGATCTTTTTTACCCCTCTTTAGGTGAGATATTCTTCTGTTTTTAATTTCCGTGTCTATTTTAGGCATGTAAAAAAAAAATGCGCCTAAGAACACTTTATGAGGTATGTCACTTTCCATTGGATAGAATGAGAGTCTGGAAAGGAAAACTTTTCTTCATCTCAGGTTCCCTCATAGTCCCCATGATTCTATTTATTTCTGTCTATTATGCAGCCAGCAATCTTATGTGTTTCTAGTGCTCAAATACATAAATGAAACCTGATTCTTATATCCTCTTGATTTGTAAATTTCAGCCTACTGTATCATTAATGTTTTACAGGTTACTCATGAAAATAATTGGTTGAGGGGTCCTTGGTGGTCTCTGCTAGCACTGATGATGCTACTTGGTTTGGGTAATGAAATATCTGCAAGAAAGCAACCAAGCTCAGAGAGCACCAAGGTCCCTCATTTCAACCCTGAGCTACAAATTTTCTTCTTTATTAGTAATTAATTGGTTGCCTGATGATGATGATGATGATGATGATGATGATGATGATAAGAAAAATAACTATGAAATCAACATTTGAAACTAGTGAACTAATGGTCCTTTTTTACTGTAATTAGGATTTGAAATTACTAACTCAAGATCTTCAATAATATATTGAATATGTTTATATAATTAATGTTTCATTGAAACTATTTTCTTGGATATGTGTGGAAGAATAGTGGATGAATAGGTATGCTCACACCAGAATGCATGTGACTGCTATGAATGCCATAGGCATGATAATTTTGGTGGCTTTTGGCCAGTAAGATCATAAGATTCACATGTCTGAGGCATTCAAAGTTCAGTGCTCATTCTGGATTAAAATAACTTTACATTTGGCATCATGAGGAAATGAGCTATATTTTCCTGATGTACACATTTTGAAAAGCATGTATTGTATGTACTTAAAACTAGTTTTTAAAATGATTTAGATTATTTTTATGCAGTATTGTATAGATCTGCATTTAATATTAGAATCTATAAATTTCATTTTCTAAGTCATTTATTTTGCTCTCAAGTTATGCCGTGTAGGTCTGTTTAGGTTTACAAATTCATCTTTGTTTTCAATTCTTTCTGCCTAGTGATATCTTTACATGTTTTTTTAAATTAGCATGACTAGCAGATTACATGTACCAGAGAATAATTGTTGATAATGTAATAATAAGATGGTAATTTTTTGCAATCCTGTTTATAATTGGGTTGCTTCCTACTATCATTACAGTACTTTTTAAAAAATGGTATTTAGGTAATTACAGTATGTATAACTTTGCTAATATATTTATTGATCATTCTACTATTGTTCCAATTATAAGTCAGGGACTCCTCCAACAACTAGTAGTGGTGATCTGTGGAGATAAAACGTTGAATGAAATATTGTGTACCTTTTTTTTAAAAAAAAAAATATGAAAATACAGTGTACTGCAATAGCTGTCAGCATCAATTACTATAGTCTGGCGTTGGTATATTTATTACAAGTAAAAATATATGAACTTTCTTAATATATTTTCATGTCTGTGCACGCATAAAAGTGACTTTGCTTGCTAGTGTAAGGTAGGAGAAGGACCTCATGCTGAGAGTTATTGGAGGCATTTCTTTCTTTTTTCCTCTTGCCCCTCATTTGCTTCTTAGTCTACCACTACAGATAGTCCTTGATTTACATTTCATGTAAATCATTACATTACATTTCATTTACAGTTCATTTAGTGACCTTCAAAGTTAAAATGGCACTGAAAAAAGTGAGCCGTGACTGTTTTTCACACTTATAACCATTACAGCATCCTCATGGTCTTGTGAACAAAATTCACAAGCAGCTGATTCATATGTATGACGCTCACAGTGTCCAGGAGTCATGTGATCAGCTTTTGCAACCTTCTGACAAGCAAAGTCAATGGGGAAACCAAATTCACTTAACAATTGTGTTACTAATTTAAAACTGTAAAGATTCACTTAACAAGTGGGGCAAAAAAGGTCGTAAAATGTTGCAAAGCTCACTGAATCAATGTTTCAGTTAGCAACATAAATTTTGGACTCAATTGTGGTCATAAGTTTAGGACTACCTGTATTGTACACATTGCAATAGGCCATAATATTTGGCAATAAGAAAGAGAGAATATCTCTTATATTTCATCTCTGTTTTTCCACTTTTTAAACTTAAGAGTAAGAATTTGGTGGGAAAAGTTTTGATCCTGCATATATCCTGCTCATAATTGATTTAACTATTGTTACCTCAGTTGTGGCCTCCAGTGATGGAGACAAAAATGAAAAATCAGATCTTGGTCCAGAGTGGCATCCTAAATGGACCAGTAATGATGAAAAACTTATAAATAACAGTCAAGATCCTATAAACAGACATCCACCTTCCACTGACAGTAAGACCTATAGTATATATTCCTACAACTTTAATATTTAGTTTTGCAATTCATAAGACTTCCTGTCTCGTAATTTATGAATTTGGATGACCTATCCATAAAAACAAAAAGAGTAATATTTATGAGGAAAGCAGTGCAGAACTCTTGACTTTCAAGGGAAATCTTACTATAAACAAAACCTGTCTCTGGTCTATAACTTCATATAAAGATATATATGGTTCGAATGTTGCCCACCAGGATGTGCGTGATTCTCTGTGGCTAGAGCGATAATTTTTCTATCTTTTCTCATTGTGTGAAGTATTCTTTTCTGATTTCTAAAGAATAAATAATTACTGTCATCTCTTTGCAACATAATGACATGCATGACACTAATTTCTAATGTATTGCAATTGTCTACCGTTTGTAAATCTGATTATATATTATTGATTTTGGCTGAAATTGGGGAATTTTCATATTCTCACTTAAATTAATAAAATACTGTAATTTGTCAAAATACTGTTTTGACAGTCTTGCACGAGAACACCAAAATCTCATTAAAATTTTGCTATTGCTCCTTGAGCTCTGAGAAGAAGTAATAAAATTGCATGATATTTCATACATTTTTTTGATTTTGGGAAATGGGACATTAAGGGTTAGAAAGATATCAATTTTTAGTCTAAAAGCTGAAGAAGAGAATAATTTGAAAAAGTGGGCAGATAGTTTAAATATATTTGCTACCTTAACTTTAAATGAACTGTCTGTTATTGTTTTACCAGTCTTTAGATTATGGCATGTTAATATATGAAATTCGTTGAAATCAAATAGGCCAGTCTTGATATCAGCAAAAGGGGTTGCAAATTGATAGCAGCATCTACATCTGATACCCCTCTGAGCATCACCTGAGTCTTGTTCTGCTCCTGGCTAAAGAGGAACTGGGGCTTTCCAGATATTCCAGTTTAACACTTTAAAAATCTGGGCTTTTCATAAATACTTCAGATAGCTGCTGTAGTATTTGCTCTGCTATTTATTCTAGAACAAGTACCAGTAGTTTCTCCTGTAGAATTATTTTTCTATCAGAAATTTTGATTAGAGTTAAAGCACTACACCTCCTAGTAAAATTCCACAGCAGATCAGCACTAAAAAGGTCTCCTTTTCCATCATCTTTTGATGTGCCTGTCTCAGATGTCAGTGCAAGGAAGTGTTAGATCCCTTCAGTACAAAGGAGGCTTTTCTGAGATATCCATTGTGGCTCCTAAGACCAAGAGCCATAAAAGGAGTGTGAACTGGTTCGAATCCTGAATGTTTATAATACCGGTAGTATAAACATTAAAAGGCGCTACCCTGTATATCTCATTTTGTTCTTTCCATTAGCCCAAAATACTTAAACTATTTTTGTTATAATAGTTATAGTATATACCGGTAGTATATATTACATATATATATTATATTATATATAATAATATAAAATAATTTACATAATTTTAATTTGATAGGTTTCTAGCAATATGCTTTAGAATGTCAACTATCGATGTAGAAATAAACAGAATTTATTATAGGCCTGTTTTTCAGAATGTAGCTATTGTGAACTGTAGATGAATTTGTAATCATGTATTCTAGAGCAGACACTGTACTGTTTTCTTAATCTGATGTAGATTTTATTTTGCTGGATAAATTATTTCAGATTCACGAATCAGTTAGAGTATGTTGTTTCTAACCTTTCTAATCAGTGCCCTGTATACTCTCTGTTGATTTAATTTGATTTGCTCATCATCTGGTAGCCATTCGGAATTGTCTTGAATTAGGTATATTGCAACATATGCTCACTGTCACAGTTACACTGTATTGTACCCTTCAGTTCAAATGCCAAAACTTTGTTTTTTATCCTTGGTATTAATTTAAATCACGAATTTTTATTGTTCCTAATACAAACCAGTGGGACTTAGTGGAAAAGTGTGGAAAATATTATGGTAGAACTATCAATTTTTGAAAGAAGTGTCTTTTACTTATTTGCACCTGGCATTTAGCTATGCTTTCCTATTCAAATCAGTTTGGATATTTCTGCCTGCAAAAGACTTGCTCAAGTAAACTGAAACATTATTATGCTTATTAAGTTTCCCTGGCACGGCACAGCTCTCCCGCATCTTCTGAAAGAAAAGCAACCTTTTAGTGGTGTGTGTGAAATAAAGATTTCTGTTTGTGTAAAAAAAAAAAAAAAGCCTAGAGATCAATCTATCTCCATAAGTAGTCACAGCTCATCAATACTTATGGGAATTAAAGCTTTATGAATGAAACACATCGGTCCACAGAGGCTGATTAAATAATATTTTTCCTCTGCAAATACAAAAGCTGAAATTCCAGATATTGATAATGCAGAGAGTAATGCATGCCTTTTCTCTAGGTCCTGATCCAAACAAACACTCCAGTGTAGTGAGAGACAAAAATGTGACACCTTTGCCGGAAGAGTCAGGAAAAAGTCAACCACGAATGGCTCATATACCAGGTTTGTTTCTATGCTTTTATCATTGGTATTTATCATGAAGTCATACTGTGATGTTCCTGTATTTTTTGTTGTCATCTTTTGTGTCTAAAACATGCAAATGCCACCATTAGGTATATACCTTCCAATGATGTCATGTTTTTGCACACTTCTCATTTCTCCCTGACTCCATGGGTATATGCCCATGTCTTAGGATATATGGGAATTAAAGGTTCTCTGACACTAAAACCAGTGGCTTAAATCAGGAAAAGTATTGCCAACAGAAAAAAAATAGCTCAATTATGTAGGGAAAGGGAAAGTTCTGTTGAACTTCATTATTTGGATTATAGAATGCCACAATTTACCCGGCATATAGGAACATAGTGTAATTTGGTAGAATGTGGCATGGAATGGGTGACAGCTGTAATCCAGATATATCTTCATGGCTAAGAAACAAGATTTTATGGGTTCAAATACATAATTGCTTTATTGCTTACACAGTTTTTATCTGTGATATATGCAGTACCAAATAAGTGTTATCCTATCTCTCATAGAAAATGAATAGCAATTCCAAAACTGTTTAACATAGTAACGTAGCAATATTGATGCTAATCTGAATATTCAAAACTTTTTTTATTGAAATCATACCTTCATTTATAATTTCAGATCTCTAATTTGTAAACCATGTAATTTGATTTCTGGCTTTGAGGTCAGATTAAAATAAATTCTGTAGTTAATTCTTAGAATATTATCCTTCTAATAGTTATTTTTCCCCCATGCCATTTGACTATACAACTTTCTGGAAACTCTTACTGTGGCTTTTTAAAAAATCAGAGTTACATTTTGTTTCACTCTTCACGATTGTGGAAGTAACAGCAGCTATCATTGTCTCCTACTTTACACAGGACAATAGAATAATGGATACAAATTATCAGCACAAATATTGCTTTTATATAATTGTTGTTAAGAGTAGCTGGGACATAATTTTCACATGTGAAAACCAAATCATGAAGAACAGTTTTCTGACAACTAAAAATAACATTTCATGGGTATTATTCTGAAGGAAGTAAAATTAGATATTAAAGAGAATATGTCAATTCTTTAGTCAGATGACAAAAGAATGTTGTTTTTTTCCTATCCACAGATTGGCTTATTGTAGTTGCTTCTCTTTTGGCTCTGGCATTGATTCTTGGTGTTTGCATTGCTGTAAACAGTCGAAGGAGGTAAGAAATGATTTGTAGTTTTCCATTTCTCAGTGCCAAAACTGTCTATTGCTGAAATATTTTTAGGACTGACAATTTTAGAGCATTCAAAAGAGACAGTAGCAATGTCAATGTTATTGGCTCTAAAATTAGTGAAGAAATACTTCATTTGGTGAACTGATCATAACATGCTACTGAGTTTTCCAAAATTTTCAACAAAATTGGATGGGTGGAGGGAGAATATAAAGAGTTTTCTTTTAAAGAAATTGGGATGGATGTATTGAAACATTTTCCCCCCAAAATACATTGGACACATCCCTATCATAGAAAGCCAAAGTTAATTCTTAATTCTCTTTTTAATATGTGAAGCACATATCAATGTTTCTTTAATGTTTGTTATCCTAGCCTGAGAGGTTTTTTTAAACCAAACATTTCAGTTTAATGAAGGGGCATTTGCTTTTTGAGCACTGGTATATGAACTGTGTCATTCTTCGAAATATACAGTTTCATTATAAGCCTGCATCAAATTCCAGGGCTTTATACCAGGCTCCCCCAAAATTTTAATAATTTCAGTTGTCTTCTGTTTCTGCAATATTCAAAATTGGATAACACAAATAAAAGAGAGTCGAGTCACAGGTCAGTATTCGCATCTCTGAAAGTTACATGAACCAACCCACAGTATTAACAAAAAGTTTTCAACTGATATATTTGAAAATTTTGATGACATTTTGATATCCCCTTCCTCTTGTTTTTCTTAAGAACCATTGTAATAGACAGTAAGAACTGCTGTTAATAAATGTACATTGCTGCTATTGGGTAAGAACATTTTGGTGAGGAGTGCTGGCAAAAAATATTTGCCCATTCCTTCCAGAACCACGTGGATGAATGAAAAGTTGAAAAGGCATTTGCTTTTTGAGCACAGGTATATGAACCGTGTCATTCTTTGAAATATATGACATGGTGCATTTGAGTTGTGTTTTTAATGTAAATGTAGGCATTACTAGCTGTGGGCTTTCCTTCCTTCCTTCCTTCCTTCCTTCCTTCCTTCCTTCCTTCCTTCCTTCCTTCCTTCCTTCCTTCCTTGATCAATTACTTCAATCCATGTGCAACTCGAGATCCATAGACATAGCCTTACCCTTAAGCCATCCAATCTAAGATTATTGGGTCAACTGAGTCAAAGAAACTACCATACGAAGGAAAAGAACCACTGCAGCTGTTCTTCCAGGAATAATTTTTATCTGCCTTTTATCACTTTCTGAAGAATCCAAAGATGTGCTCCATTCAAAATAAGGAATAAGGAACTTCTAACAGTCTATTTTGATAGGCTATGCCTCATTCCAATTATGTCAAAGCACCAGAACCAGAAAAATCTAAAAAGTAAAGATTAATCTGCTGTAATTAAAGTTCTTACCTAAGAAATAAGCAAGGAATGAATGTTTTTAATGTAGTCTGCTGCTCCAGACAAAATGAAGGCAGTATATAACATCTTGTCTTTAAATATTTTGATTTTACAATCTTTTCCTTTTCTGTTAGATGTGGGCAGAAGAAGAAGCTTGTGATTAACAACGGTAAAGGAGGCATAGATGAGAAAAAGAAAGATGGGTTAAATGGAGAAGCTAGCAAATCTCAGGAAATGGTACACTTGGTACACAAAGAGAAGCCAGAAGACCAAAAGGGCTCACATGATGAATTCCAGGCAATCGATGAAACACAGAACCAACAAGATGTGCCCTTGAAGAGTGGCATGTAGGAAGGCTGGCCGATCAATTTGAATCAGAGTTGGGGGAAACAAAAAGCATCATACTGAACTGGGACTAGAACTCAGAAATGCAATGAGCTACTGATATCTTTAAAGCATAATTAAGCATACATTTTCTTGGTTTTTTTTTTTCTTTTGTAATGGTCAGCTACAAAAAATAACATGTCATTTTTGGTTTTGTCCAACATTGCATCATTTTGTCCAGTTTTAATTAGTGACCATCATCTTATTGGTAACATTTGTTCCCCATTTACAATGTTTGGCAAGGCAAAACACCAACATTTATTTTGCCTGACCTACAGAATTTTTGAACTTTCCAGAATCGGTAGCTATTAAGGCATTATAGTAAAATGCATTCCCAGGGAATTCACAATGATAGGCTATCTTGAAGTTTGACACATAGATTTTGGAATTGAATTTTTATTGGTCAGTTACGAAATTGTCAGATTTATTAAACCTCATTAATGTTTTAATATTTTGGAATTACATGTTGTAATAGTTGAATATGAAAAGCATGTTTTTACACATTCCACAGATCTCCACCATGTTAAAATTACACTCACTAAAAAGGGTGGAAAGACCAAAAAAACAACAACCCCCAAACCCAAACCTGATTTATAGCAAATAAATTTTTATTCTCTATAATCTAAATAATGTGGTGATGTTATCTTTAAATTTCAGTGTTCATCTTCCTTGCTGTTATACTTCTGGTGTATTGTATTCAATTTATTAGGGATCCCATTCATTAAGCTATGGGCTGTGAACTGACCCTAGAATATTTGGATGGAACCAAACCAAGATACATTCCTTTCTTCTTGTCCCACTATCTCTCAGTTTTTATCTTCCCTTGAAATACCCATTTCCTATTTGAATCTGCAGCAATAGATTTAGTCTAATGAGAATTAGAGAATTAAACAATCTTAAGAATAAAACAGGGGACCTCTTTTCCTACACAATTCCCATTCTAGCAAAGTAAGTTTATGTGAAATCTTTTCTATGCAGTCATGAATTACAATGGAAGAACACATGAAACATATTTGAAATAAATAATTTCAGGAGTTCTGTTCCCTTGAAAACATGCCACTGGCTGAAATCCAGCTCATCTATACACAGAACAAGTTCCTTTAGTAGAATATACTGTATCTGCCTCCCGATTTTTCAGAAATATTATATGGAATGTTGGAGAAAATTTTGGAAAATATTTGTGTTGTGTGTGTGTGCATTACTGAGTGTTTTCAGTTGTTATGCTTTTTAGTAATAAGTTAGATATAGAAAGTATAGACTAATTATCTTATTTTGGACTCTACTCTGATAAATTAGCTGATCAGATATAAGAAACAATTGTTTAAACTTTTATTGGATTGTTTTTCAGTCTGAAAGAATGCATGGAGTATAATCGTCACCCCATATGTGATTAAGTTAAAGAAACAATTGTCAGCTACCATACATTCCATTAAATTACAATATAATAATTGATGCCATATAGGTCTTTGCCAAAGATGTTGAATAAAACTTAGAACCCTACTTTCATCCAGTTTACATGGCAAACTAAATTTAATCAGAAATACTACTACTGATTCCTAGCAACATATTCTTCTGTAGGTTTTTGATATTTGAACCAGCTTCTCTTGTAAATTACCTGGCTAGATAACATCAGAACTGCATGGGGAAATGAACTTCATTGGGTTTTTTTATACTTCATTTTATATTTCAGAAAGAGATTTGAAAAACTTGACCATAAGCTTGATAAACTGGACCAATATGAAGTGGATCATCCCACTACAAAATGGATTTGCAGCTGGCTGAACAACTAACACATGGTCCTTAATGGGTTTACATTCACATGAAAGGAAGCATGCAGAGGGTAGCTCAGAGTTCTGCCTAGGACCCAGTTGTCTAGATCAGGGGTCCCCAACCATCAGTCAGTGGACCAGGACCGGTCTGTGGCATGCCAAAAACTGGTCTGTGCAAACAAGTGAAGTTTCATCCGTAGGATGCAGGCAGCATGCGAAACCACGCCCCCTCTGGTGCCCAAAAGGTTGGGGGCCACTGCTCTAGATGACTTCGATGAGGGACTAAAAGGATTGCTCATACAATTTGCAGATGACAAAATGCTGGAAGACTTTCTAATACCCTAGATGACAGGCTGAAGCTTCAAAAGGATTTCGATAGGCTTGAACATTGATCCTATCCAATAGAATGTTATTCAATAATTAAAAATGTAAGTTTCTGTATTTGGCAGGAAAAAAATAGATACACAAGTACAACTTAGGTACAGGTAGACCTTGATTTACAAGAGTTCATTTAGTGACTGTTCCAAGTTACAATATCACTGAAAAAACTGACTTCTGACCATTTTTCACACTTGCAACCATTGCAGTATCCCCATGGCCATGTAATCAAAATTTGGATGCTTAGTGTACTAATTCAGTTTTACAAAATGAACAAGACTGATTAATATAAGCAATTTCTACCATGAACCATTTTCTATAGGTGTAACTATTTTCCCATTTTTAGATGCTATGGCCAATGTTGGTTTACTAGACAAGGGCAGGGTACATTTTTATTTCATGGGCAGCTTTTCTGCATTAAAGACATACACACACAGACACACACTAACATTTTAGTAGCATAACTCAAATTATCAGAAAAAGAAGCTTCACTGTTTAAAGAAGTGCATGGATGAACAGAAATCTATAGAAACTGCAGATCTAACACAAATGTGAAAGTAGCTCTGTTGGTTTGATATGTCAATCATTAGCAAATTAGCATATATATATCAAATAAACATTTGTTACTGGACTGTAGCTCTTCATACATCCTTCCATCACATATTCTCTCTACAGCTTACAAGTAAATAGATGTACTCGCATTGATTCTATCCATGAAAATTATGAATTCACATTTATTGATGATATGTACATAAAAAATCCAACATTTAGTGAAATATTGTTTTTGCTGATTATTTCCAGTATATAAAGAATGTCCAGTTTTGTTTTATATACAAGTTACAGAAATCAGTTCACACAGGAAAAGAAAAGAATTGTTAAAGGTATAGATAAAGGAGATAAGAACTATGAAAAGTGCTTAGTAAACAAGTCATTGCTATTGTAGTAAATAAAAGTAAACATTAATAGAAAGATTTAGCATTTCCATGTATTAGATTTTACACAAAATGGCATAGATATTATATAATACACCATTTCATTTTTCAGATGAATATTTTTAATTACAGTCAAAGCCAAGTTTGTGCTTTCTTTTGTATGTAGGGTGACCCAGCAACAATGCAGTCTAAGATCTGTGCACAAGATCCATGATCTCAAGAGACCATAACCACAATAATTCTCCTTAGCTGAATATATCTGCAGAGCTTGGAATTGAGTGGATCTCCCCTTTCTATGCATAATTATATGGTATCCATGCATTCAAGGCCTACAGAAGCAAAATAATATAACTTATGTTTGGGCAATAACTAGATTCAGTTTACAACTGGAAAACTGTTCCTTGTTCTGTTAAGAAAGAGGAATAGTTATAACCTAGTTCTTCAGTCTTGCTTGCCAATCTTAGCAACTTTAAGATATGTGGCGTTCAACTCCCATAATCTCCCAGCCATGGTGACCATTATCAGGAATTCAAGAAATTGAAGTCCATACATCTCAAGCTTCTGAGATGAGGAACACTGCTCTAGAGAATTTAAGACAGGCAGTAATTAATTTGATTCAGGGTTATCATAAATTATGTTTAATTTTTTGTATTATATGTAAAGATTCATGAAATGAATCTTGACTGCAACTGCATTGCAGTACCTTTGTTCTGGGATTTATAACTAATATGAGATCAATTATGTGTTTGTCCACCCCAAATGTTCATAATTGAAATTTGGGGACCTTTTGCTCCTTTTCCTGAATCTCTTGACTTCATCTGATTTCAACTTTATATAAACACTCCTTTTTTTCAAATAACAGTCTCTAAGATAGCATATTTTATACCATATTTTTATCTCAATCATTTATTTTCACATAATTTATTAACACTGGAATATGAACAAGTAAAAGAATACACTTCAAAAAGAAGTCTGTCTTTTCTTACACTGCCTTAATTTTGGATTTGTTACTGTGGTCAGCGAAGAAGTGAAAAACGAAAACTTGAGGAATCTTGAGGGGTTAGACCATCACCATGTCCTGGTTGAGAAGCAAAAGCTGAGACTGCAGTTTCAAAAGGTAAACACAGCTTTCAAAATAAAAGATATTTTTTTTTACAAGGGATCAACATGTTGATAGTTGCAACGATTTATTAACATTATCTTTATATCTCCAATCGTATACAGAAAAATACATAATCAACTCAATATAATACTGTGCTTATATTTACTCATTAAAGTAGCAGTGCTATTGCAATCACAGTGCGACATCAGACAGTCACTCACATTCACTAAGTGCCAGGGATTGGTATACATACACTCACATGCATGCTGCTTGTTTAGATATATAAAGACAAGTACTAACATATTTACAATAACCTGGCTGGAACACAAGGGTTATAACGATTATTTAAACACAATTATACTGCTTATACCACCATATAGCAATGGGTAGCAGATTATGGAAATTTTGCTGTTAAACATCTGGAAATGGAAATGCCAATATAGCAGCCAAAGCCAGCCAACTTAATCCAATCTATTTTCAAACATATTACTATAAATTTCTATTCCAGCAGAGTTGAAGTTAAATTAAATTAAAATACCAACTATTAATACCGTATACACAATTTCACTGAAATTACACCAAGATAAACTACATTATCTACAGAAAGTGCGGGGAGGCACTGTTCTTCATGCGGAAAACAACGCATCAAAACTTTATAAGAGCATCATGCTTTGATAGGTAATACTAGCGTTTTACGACTTGATTGTGTTTAGTTCTAATTACGAGAATATTTGAAAACTCTGCTTTAAAATAGGAGTATTACAAAATAAGATCACAATAATGTACTGCCCCTACCTACTGTACAGTTTATTTATCCATTTGGAGGTCATACATGACAGTTGCACAAGTTAAATATACCTGTTTCATAGAGTCAATTGTTACTGTAGGTTTTGCCTCTTCAATTTTGTGCAGCCGTATGCCAAAAGGGGCAGAGTCTGACTCATATTCAAACTATAATTTGGGTTTTAAAAATTTATTTGCTCTCTCAATGTGCTTGGATAATAACAAGGCATTAGCAATATAGGTATTTTGTAATTAACTGTTAATAAAGGAAGAAAAACAGATTTCGATCATTATGGTGAAAAAATATATTGCTTGCTTTTTTATTTTATAAATGTTTTAAAAATCAGGAGGTATTTATATATGTGCTATTCAGTTGACATAATCCCCTAAAGAATGTAGTTTGGTCCTTTTGTAGAAAGGCAAAGATGTGAGATCAAATGCTGCAGTTCCTTACACATTTTGAATTTATATAGCTTTCATTTTTGTCTTTGTATATCTCAACCAAACGCATCTAAAATCTAGAACAGTTTGAACCAACAGAGTTCATTAGTAGCTAAAACAAATAATTCCTGGTGTCAGTAATCTTTTGTCATTCAATTGTTAGGCAAATACTATATCTTAATACTGTTTTTGAGAAGATAACATTTCTCTCTGTCAGCATGGGATGAGATGTGTGTCACATTACTGAAGAAATGTAACCTGGGAATTTGGTATATAAACAAAAGCAGACACTTCATTCTGTCTGCATCATTTCCATGGAAGGCCTACCAAACTCATGAAATGCTATTTGATGCAAATCTTGGACACCAAATTGAGCCTTACTGACTCTGGGCATAAATAGATTAGTTTTTTTTTTCTTCAAAAACTGTAATCCTAAAGTATATGGATTTTGTAAATTAATTCCATTGAAAATAATGGCAAGTAAGTACATTAAAAACAAAATATATTCTGAATCAGAATATTTATCTGTAGGGTAGAGACATTCTGGAATTATCCTGGTAAAAAAACAAGCTAAGTATAAAAAAAAGGCTCAATCTCAAATCTATATTAATACTGTAATAGTGTTCCATAATGAACTGTAGCATAAAGACACCTTTAACTTCCATTTGTGCTTTGCTTAAAGTTATAAAGTTTAAAGAGTTATGTTAATTTAACATAACATAACAGTGGCTGGTTTCATATGTCACACAAGTCATAGTTTATTTTAACCATGGTTTGTGGAACAAGCTGTAGTGGCCTGCTTTATATAATGCTCAGCTATAAATCATGGTTTGCAAGCCACAAGAGCTGAGTTTGTATGTTGTGCTAGGTCAAAACCAACCCACTGATACAATGGCTTAATGTGTTGCATGAACCCAGTCACAAATTTCATTTATCAGAGTTCGTTACAAAAGAATCTTCCTTAAAAGGATTATAGCTTATTTTTTTCTTGCTTGCTTATATGGTTGTATAATAAAATAACTGTTTGCAACTGGTATAAGAAAATAACCTCTGCAAATGTCTGTAAATTACAGATGCCAGAAATAAGTTAATTCATTCTACAGTGTATATCATGGTTGCAGAAGAATAAATGGCTAAATTAGAATAAGTAGAAATACACCTCATGCATTCCATAAATTACCATTCATGCATTAGGAAGGAAGGAAGATTTTGTTAAAGTAGTCAACAGAAAATTGAAGAAGCAGCTTTGAAATAAAGATAATGGAATATTGAGATCTATAGCAGTGATTAAACCCACCCCACTAGGTCTGAAAACAAGGTGTCAAAGTTATAGCAAACTAAAATATAATTTTCAGAAGAAATATTTAAGTTACATTGTTTTCTAATGTGAAAGATTGGCATATTCTAAAATAAGATTTATAGGCCTTGCTTGAGGCAATCAGTGCTATAAATTGAATATAATTTCAAGTAGCTTTCTTTTTTTCAAAAGAGCTCATCTTAAAAGATGGGAGTTTCCACAAAGCTAAATATTGCGGTTCTTCTGATTTTTAAAATTATTTTTAATAAAATATTACTCTAGCAGCCTGTGAATTGCAATATTAAACATGTGGATAAAGTTGGTAAAAATGAGTTCAGTAATAAACTTTCCTATTGTTTGGGGATGAGGGGAAAGGGAATAAAAAATGGAAAAGCCATGTTTTTTAGATGTTGGGATGGCATTTACAGGCGTCATAGTTAATGGGGTACTGGCATGGGTCATTTTTCTTTAATTTGGTTCTCTATTCCACCCTAAATGTTCAGAGAATGAGAGAGATCTCGATTCTGTAAATCCACAACATACAAGTTCTCTAATATATAACTTCAGGATTCTAATGATTCTGATTCTGATTCTGACCAGCGATTGCCTTTTCTACATTTTCTTGGGTAAAACTCTATGGTATGAGATTTTCTTCTGTTAGTGTTAACAAATGTTAGGGTCTCTGGGGCCAAATTCTTCAGTATTGCTGTAAAAAAGACAGCAAGTGCATGTATGATTTTGTTTAGTTAAAACGTAATACCGGTAGGATAATCCCTATCATGAAGAGTTCTGTGAGCATCGAAGTATGAAAGCTTGTTACAGATTAAGAATAATTTCATGGAGTTATTAACTCAATTTAGAAACATACAATCAAAGGAATGTGAATATGTGAACAGATTAACCACCAATTAGCATTAGGCTTGGTGGAACAACAGATATATAAAAAATGCAACCCTAGATGTAAGGTACATATTCTTACTAGTTTGAATTCAGATTTGTCAATGTTGCAGTGTCCATCTTCTCTGACTTTACAGAATCAGTCTCACTAAGCAGGAGATAAAATTTTGAAAAGTAAAGAGGATGCATGTAAAAGAGAATTCCTGACATCCCAAGAGCCAGGTTTTTTGGGGTTTGATAAAGATTTTTATATTAATCTTTTGGAGCAATGTTGAGAGAAATATATGTGAAAAATAAGTGAAAAATATTCCCCCTGTTAACTGTTAAAAGATACTTTTAAAAGCTGAAGAGTATCTAGAGATTTGATCAAGTATCTACAAGTGAGACAAAAGGCAATTCAGCTTGCTAAAAAGAGATTTTGTTGATAAAAAAGGGGGCTAAAAACAAATGTTTTCTCATGTACGCAAATATATATATAGGTCTTTGGTTATTCGGGTCTTCTCCCACGTAAAATTGGAAGCACGAAGCCGAGAACACCAGCCTGAAGATGACGAATGAGACGAATGAGACTTCGTCGAAACGTCGCCAAGACACTTCCAATTTTACGTGGGAGAAGACCCGAATAACCAAAGACCTACATACAAACACCCGCGAAAACCTGAGAAAACAAATATATATATATATATATATATATATATTTGTTAGCACTGCTGTAAATTACTTCAGGTGTCTTATGAATATACACTTAAGCCTGTTTATAAAAAGTGGGGAGCATTAGCACCACAGAGAAAACAAATGAAAATTCTGTTGAACTCCATGAATCAAACCATACCAAGAGTGGGATCATGGGAAGATTTTATCTTCAAAGTGGCCAGAATTTCTCAGGTTTCCAATGCTATATCAAATAAATGGAATTTTGCTTGTTCAGAAACCCCTTTCTATCTAATCAAGAAATTGCTTATAAGCCCGGCTGGGTTTATAATGCAAATTAACAAACTGGATCTGAATGAAGTGCAAAGTGCTGGTGCAAAATTGTTTTCCTACAGATGAAATTCCTAATTGTTTCTTTTGCTGAGTCTCTAGGTAGCTATCACACGTCTTGGTTACACAGGCAAGAAATAAATTATTGCACATCAGGGATTAAATTGTAAAAATGCTTAAGTATTATATTAATAGTTAATTATTAATCATTAATGAATGTTACCAACAATGGAGGCATTAATATGGAGGAAAACTTTGACTACTGATTAAAAAAAAATATAGAATGCAATTGTTACTATATTTTGCATTTGCAAATGAAAAGCATGTTCACACAAACGGGCAAGGCTTATAAACTAACATTGCAGAATCCTTCTGCATCTTTCTTTTTGGAAATTCAGAAACTACAGTAGTTACCCTGGATAAAGAAGGTGGGATAATTGTTAAGGTTCTGTTTTGTACTGTCAAATGGAAAGACTGTGGATGGTTAAATTTGTTGGTTACCACAGCAGAATACAGAGCATTAGAATTCATTTAGGAAGCAAATGCTGAGCATGGTCACCTCTTCTCCCTGTTATATTTTTGGTAAACCATGCACATAAAAACATGTAGGGCTTTAATTACAAGGCCAAATTGACTTTTTTGACCCCTCCCCATTTATATCCCTGATTGTAAGTAAAATGTGGCTTTGTTTTTAAGAACCAGAAATTCCCTGAGTTATGAAACATCCAAAAATGTTTTCCCAAATCCCACACAGGGCTTTTTTCCCCCTTCCTGTGTAAATATCAGAAATCTCTAATTGCAAAAATTACAATTTCTTCTTATTTTAATTTGAGAGCTTCCTTCTCAGTGTGGTTTGAAAGGAACCCATGACTTATTTTCAATTAGCATTTCAGAAATTGTCCCCATATAAAGGAACCTACGCTTCCATTAATGGTCAGTGCTTCGCTTCTTCAAAGTGAAGGGAAAATATAATGTGACACTGAGCACAAGCATATTGGTTTTTAGGGACAGTAAGAAAATCCTAAAAGGCGCTTCAGTGTGAATTGCCCATGAAAAAAATGGCGCCAACATGTGATAGCCACAAATGCACTTCTTCTTCATAAGGATAGTGTGCTCATCTGTGTAAAATTTAAGAGTTCTCTTTTTTTCCTGTTAATGCACGCAAAGATGATGTGCCAGACCTGACTTGAAAAGGAGATGTGAGAGGTGTGATTTCCTTATATCCTGTGTTTTTCTGAGTTAAATTATACTGCCTGCAGAGTTTACCAAAAGTAAAAGAAAGAGAAATATGAATGTGGATGTGGGAGTTACATCCAAATCTCTGCTCTCACCAGGGCCAATTATTTAATACACTGGAACAAAAAGAAGAAACATTGCTCTGTCTGATCTTTTCATATTTCTAAAGAGAACAACACTAGCTTGAAAAGACGTTCAGATATTAGATTGGCATCACTTTGCAGTATTTGTCGTTCTACAATATTGTGGCAAAGAAATAATCACGTTGAATGCCATAGCAAATAAAACTTAATATTCTAGAGAAGCGAATTGATATTTGCCCAAACTAATTATACTTAATATAATTAAGGTTCAACAGATTGGGTGGGAAGATATCTAGTACTTACAGGAAAATATCTTAGCCCTGATTAAATAACTGATGTTAGACTCATGCTAAATATAACTTATTTCTTCTTAGGAAAAGGAATGACAAAAGAGAATTTACTAGCAGATGATATCTTCCCTAAAAAGAAGCACTCTCAAATCTCAACGAAGAAGCAGTAAGATATGATTGGAGAGAGCAGAAGGGTATATGCTGAGCAATTGGCACTGGGTTAGTTTTAGTATGATAAACTACTGCATTAGAATTCCTTGATTTCTTGATGCTTCTGGATCCATACAAATATGACTATTTTCTGCTTTTATAGATTTATTAAGATTCTGCTAATTGTTGAATATCTTCCCAGGTCAGTATGTATACTTCCTGGCGTGGATTGTTAGCTGTGCTAACATGTCATTTATTTAATTCCAGTGTCACAAATCTGCCTACTGGAAGGACATTCCACTGGGATTACAGGGAAATGAACCCACAATCATAAATGTATCCAATTCAGTTGTGTAAAAACTGTATTCTGCCTTCTGATCTCAAAAAGGTTGACTGTTTATAGAACTAGAATGGAGAGATGAGGAATTTATCATTAAAATACTTAGTTATTTTGAATGTATTGGCATTCACTGGAGTTCGGAACTGGATTTTTTTTTTTTAAGGTAGATCACTTATTTTAAGACAGCTCGAAGAAAAGGGAACTGAAAAAAACATATGCAAAGGAAAGCACATGAAAAGCATTTAAGAAATAATGTCTTAGATTACATGCTCACTGTATTCAGTATGCACCAAGATACAGATTCGCATATTCAGCAGGAGGGAGATTCTGCATGATGTACACTATACTTAATGCTAAATATTTAGTCCCTGAAGCAAATCAGCTATATTGTGCCTTTAAAAATCTTCTTTAAATGCCTACATTTTCTCTGTTTTGAACAGAAGGAGGAAACCCAACCAAATATTTCTCTTACATCCAAACAAATAATAAAATAAAATGAATTATTTGGCCAAGAAACCAAAAGAGCAAAGACTTCACAAGACCATTGCTAAGTTTCAGTTAACAGCATTAAGTAAGCACATTTCTATGCTAAATAAAAACAGTGGAAAATCTTGGATCTTGATATCTGCTTTACCAAAAGACAACTTCAGGGACTTATTCAAGATGGACCTGGAGGGTTTCCATCTTATTTCTCATGTTTCCAAAGTTCTTCTTCGACAGCATTGAAGTCTGCAGATTTGCCATTGGTTGCCAAGGTTACCTGAAAGTAATTACCATCAACACCTAGCTTAAAATCAAGGCACTTTGATAGGAAACATAATGAATTATACAAATCTCAATAGTTACAGAACTGACTGAGTACATTCGTACTTTAATTTTTTGGGGGTTGTGATTCAGTTCTGCCATTTCAATTTTTTTAAAAAAATAATCTATTGAAAATACTAAAATTTACAGCACAAAATACAACAATGCAGAGAAAAACTGATAGCAGACTGATAGGTTATTTTTTTTTTGTACACAGTCTATAAAAAAATAGCAAAACAATAAATGGAAGAATTAATTTGCCACAAAAGAGTGACATATTTCATTACTGGTGCATGTTAAAGGTACAGTTACAGTCAAGTCAAACAAGTATCAACAAGAGTGCATTTAATTTATTTCTGTTACATTTTTAAATTTAATAAAAATGATGGAAAGCAAAGAATGATGAAAACATTCTAGGGGAAACACTGATTAGTAAGCAATAGCCAGGTAGTTAATTGAAAAAATACTCTGGCCATTGATACCTTTTTACAGTTGTAATATCATAAACACAGCCAGAAAACCCAAAGAGTTAATGTACTTATTGGACTGATTAGAACTGAACTGGACCTTTACATCATAATTGTCTTTTATCTACTTGTACTTCCAACCTTACCTTCCATGTTCTGGTCCTCAGCTTCAAAAAAGAACCTTACAAAACAAGATTAATATTCCACATGATGGACAAATTAGATGCACAGAAGCATTGAGCATGAAAACATGAGGAATGCATTCACATTTGAAACAGTTGCAACCCTTCCTTCTGATTACAAAGAGGGAAATACATGCATTAAAAACAAAGTTCACTTCATATTTGAAGTTGAAATTGTAGGTAAGGTCAGAAAGAAATATAAAATGTGACAATAAATAAAATACAAGGAAAAAACTGTCATGCAACTCATAAGCCAATATTGCTTGTCAATAAACTTATATTAGTCATACCGCACTACCAAAATAGGAAACCAGTTAAATATTAAAAAGCCAAGACAACAAATAATTGTATTAGTAAGTCAAGCATCAATAACAAAAACTGCTGACCAAATAATAAACTTGGATCCTGTTACAAATTTTCAAATTCACGCACTCATTTTAGTCCTATTTCCTAACTTTTATGATGATACAGTTAAACATTTTATCATATTTGTATCCCATTCATTTCAACATGAACATCTTAAATGTGTGCTCCACTGTCTGAATGACTGAAAGTTAAAACTGATTAATTTTGATGTAGTAGTGTTCCTTTATATCCATAACTAATAATATTTTATAGAAGAAGTAGTTTAATGCCTATACCTGAGAAAATTCTGCTTAAACTGAGAACCAAATAATAGCGCTGTCATAATTTTTCTGTCATGGAAATTAATATGGATAAAATCTTCTGATCATAATAAATTTTTGGATTGAAAATGTTTTTGGATTGAAGCATCTTTTTATTGTGTTTAAATGATGAAGTTTTAGAAACTTAATATGACACAAAGCCTTCTGCGGCCATTCCGTCCAACTCAGCTTTGAAACTGAAAACTAACCCATGTGGATAAAAAAACTTAATGATTATGTAATTAAAACCATGGTTATATGTCAGCTTGGATGGGGGGAAAGGCAAAATCTGCTTTGGGTCATCACAACTCAAACTATGTGAGTTACATAGAATAGTTGTCTCTACCATTAGGGTACAAGTATGACAGTACATAGTTTGCATTGTGATTTCATAATGCACATTTTGCCATTTTCACATCATTTTGGTTAGTCGTCGACATCTATGGCTGATAAGATATTAATAACAGAATCAGCTATTATCAGCATAAATATATAAAGATGAAGCTGTAGACCCTCTAAAGAAAACACTGAATTCAGTTCTCCAGTCAAACCTTGAGTTGTTAGTAGTGACAACTCTGCTTTATTGTGCTTTGAACAATCTAAGGAAATTACTAATTTATTCACCGACTTCCCTCTTTCTTCCCACCGTGACTGGAAGCATTCTCTTCCATTTTTCACTGCTCACAATTTATTGTTTCATCTGATCCTAAGTAACTAATCCTAATTACTTGGGATTGAGAAAAAGACAGTTTGGAATCTATGTTTTAAAGCTAGCTTGTTGCAAACAAAACTTAGTTCATATTCTCTAATATTTTACCAGATTCAATTGCCATCTCAAATTGTGATTAATAAAATAAGATATAAGAATTATTCCAAGAATCTTTGAGACCCTATGGTTTCTTGAAACTCAGTTCAATCTTGGTCAGGATAATTCTTGTTATAGCTTTCTTTTAACTCATGTTATTACTGACAGGATCAAACATAAACCACAAAATTGACATGGTAATGATGACCAAAAATAACTCTGAAAGCAAGAACAAACATGCCTGGATTAGTGAGTTTCCACATAATAAGAAGTCCAACACATGTGCCTGTATGGTGTAATATGGAAAGCATTAATCTAAAATAATATTGGCTTTACATTTTGCTTGAGGCTCATTATTTCTCAACAGTTAACTGTCTTTCACATTAATCATCATACAACTTCTTAAATCATTTTTTTCAGTTAATTCCGTTGTTTATTGCATTGTATGTATGGTATGGTATTTTAAAATTTGTTTTGTGATGTTTTATGGCTGTGTATTGTTAAGTACTCAGATTCATTAGGTTAAGATGGGTTATAAATTATAAATTCTACAAATAAATAAATTTTGAAGCCGAAAAACAAATATTTTTTGGAAGGAATCATAATTTGCAACAAATTCATTATTTCATATCAATTAAATCAAAGTGCTTTTTAAAAATCAAATGAATATTGAAATAGAAAATGAAGCCATATTCTTTCAGCATGGTGCTGCTTTCCATAACACATAGTGAAACATGCTCTTGGTTGCAAACATTACATGCATCTTTCAGTTTAAACAAAATTGCAATAAATTAAACAAAATTAAAAGCAAATATACACATATTGAACATTTTTAATGGGTGCCAGTTGTCTCATTATTACATTTTTTTAAAAAAAAAGATAATTTATTATTTTTTAAGAAAAAGTTTGTACTGTGACTTGCTAGATGCAAGTCTCAATATCCATAAATGTGAAAGGTACCTTGCATTCATCTATTATGACAGAGTTGTGAGCTGTGTAAACGCATTGGTTTGAGTTGTTTTCCCTGTGAGTTTTCAGATCATCATAAATTGACTGAGTCTTGGTCATTTCAATATCTTCATGTATCTTGTGATGGGCATCAATGTTTTCCAGTTCTGCCTTGGATAGATGATAAACAATGCCAGCTCCAAACGAGTCTCCTACTACATTGACAGATGTTCTCATTCGATCTCTACAAAGAAAACAATACCAAAAGATGGAAGACTTGAAGCACCAAGAATCAATTGACAAGAGACTTCAGGGATCTTCCAAGTGTGATGTTGGTCAGAGCCAATCTTGACCAATGGCCAAGCTCTAACTTTGTTGCAATCCAATACAACTTAAGGATATTAGGCCGATTTGCAGTGTGAATCCCCAATGTAAGAACATTTACGTAACAAGAGAAAAGGAGCAATATAAAGTCGATTCCTATATTTTCTCAAAAAGCATTCCAGAAGTTGCAGTTAGTAATTAGTTAATTACAAAATTCCTTCATTTCAATTTCTCCCATTTTGGAAAAGAATACATTTTTATCTCTCTTGAACTTGGTTAATGTTAATGGTGAAGCCTCTGATTAAGAAGGTAGTGAATAAAAAAGATATTCATCTTAAAAGGAGCTAATTACTGGACAGCCAAGAAAAGATTTTAAAAAACCCTGAATATTTATACATTTGCATTTATACTTTCCAAAACCTCTCTAAAATGCTAGCTTCTGCTGTAACGTTTACTTCAACATCAGTCACTGTGAAACCCATTATTTCTTTATTATTTTCCTAGTAAGAGTGGCAATTTTGTTATGTCTCCATTTCTGTAAGAAAAGTCTTATCCATAGACTGAACACTGCACAAACACTGTTCAGAGCTGATCCATGGGAATCCAACTAGGACTCGGTACAGAACCTATGTAGAGCATATTTTCTCTACAGCCAATTCATTTCTTGAATGCATTTGTGATGGCACTTTCTAATGTTATTGTTTGTGAAGGAAATTATTTGAGAAGGAGATCACAGCACATCTGTTTTTCTGAAAATGAACATTAATCATCAGACCACTTTTAGTTGTAGATTAGGTAGAAATATTTTAGATCCCAGGAAATACAGTAGATTAAATGGAAAAACCTTCTTCAGAAAAAGAAAGCGAAATGCTATCATAATTAAATATACCTTAAAAAACGACTAGCCAAATATAACTCTCCAATACGTTTTTGATTTTTGCCGTCTTAAGATTTTTCCAAATTCGTTCTTTCTTTATAACCCATCTGTTGGGCTACATTCAGTGGTGGGTTTCAATTTTTTTTTCCCTACCAGTTATGTGGGCGTGGCTTGCTGGGCATGGCAGGGGAAGGATGCTGTAAAATCTCCATTCCCACCTCACTCCAGGGGCAGGATACTGTAAACTCTCCATTCCCACCCCACTCCAGGGGAAGGTTACTGCAAAATCCATTTCCTCCGATCAGCTGGGACTTGGGAGGCAGAATATAAATGGGGATGGGGCCAGTCAGAATTTTTACTACCGGTTCTCTGAACTACTCAAAATTTTCGCTACCGGTTCTCCAGAACTGGTCAGAACCTGCTGAAACCCACCTCTGGCTACGTTTTCTGGCTGAACTTCATCTTGTTTTATGATTTGTACACTAACATTATAATGCCATTTTACCAGGTATTCTCACAAATTTAGATTTTACATGGCGATAAATGGAAAAACGAAACAGATATCCATACTAAATATAATAATTCATTTTCTCAGGCATTTCAGAAGCAAAAACTGAACAATCAAGACTGTACAAGACTATTCTGAGTTTCCTGTTTGTCAAAATATAAAATCCCTGTGCCTGCAGTACTCTTATGATGTTTGCTTTGCTTTGTAAAATTCAGTTGTTGACCACACTAAAATAATGGATTAATTCTTTTGTGAAAAAATAGCAAAGGCTGCATTTTAAAATAGGAATAGTGTAATTTGCTAATACTAGAAAGATATTCTTGTAAGTGTGTGTGTGTGTGCGTAGTCTATTTTTACATTTTTAGATCTCTTTTGCAATATGATTCCGCAGCAATTTTGAAAAAGGTATTTGCATATTAAAATCTAAGAATTAAGCATGAAGTGGCCAGTGCTACAGAAGTGAGTTTCAGCAGTTTCTGACCAGTTCTGGAGAACTGGTAGTGGAAATTTTGAGTAGTTCGGAGAACCGGTAGTAAAAATTCTTACTGGCCCCACCCCCATCTATTCTCTGCCTCCCAAGTCCCAGCTGATCGGGAGGAAATGAGGATTTTGCAGTAACTTTCTCCTGGATTGGGGAGGGAATGGAGATTTTACAGTATCCTTCCCCTGGAGTGGGCTAGGAGTGGAGATTGTACATTACGCTTCCCCTGCCACGCCCACTAAGCCATGCCACGCCCACCAAGCCACACCCACAGAACCGGTAGTAAAAAATTTTGAAACCCACCACTGCAGTGCTACATATCACATTATATTTAGGTGTATAATTCAAACCAGGCTGATAACATTCACTAATCAATTTAAATTAGCTCATGATTATTGGTCAAAGGCTTTTGTTTGCTAGTACTAAAAGGCTATCGAATACAGATTATTCACTGCATAAATACAAATATTGGGTAATTCAAACCAACTAGAAAACCAACTAGGAAAAAAAAAAAGAAACTTCAGTCAGGTTTTATGCTGTTGGTTTTTTAAAAAGTGAGAGAATCAGTAGCTTCATTTGTAGCCACTCAGGTTTACTAGTACAAACATGGCTTTTTCATGTGAGATTCATTGAAATATGAATTTGTCCCTTCCAGTAAAAAGGAATTTAAAAAACTATGTGCCATCTCTGAATGTAAAGTCAGTCTAAAAAGGTGTATAAATCATCTTGAAGTTTCTCTCAATAACAGATCAGCCCTCCTGTCACTAAAACCTTTAAGCCTGTTCAAGATCCCAAGCTTCCTTTGCTCTACCTGATCTTTTCTATAAAGATGATATCACAGAACTGCTTCAGGGGACGCTTAGGTTAAACCACAGCATTACTCAATCTTTGAGAAAGATCAGGCATCACAATGTAAACTCCAGCCTTTTCTGCCCAGTGTGCTTGGTTGGCTCCATTGGTGAATTATGGCTACGATTTAGGAGAGGACTGTTTTAACAAGTGACACTGCTTCAAATGACATTTCCTTGAACAAGAAAGCAAACAATCACCAACATCAGTTTAACATCCTCTAACCGCCTGTCAGGCTTTGTTCTTTTCTGCTTCAATATAAACATGCCCTTAAAATATAAATCCAGTACCTGTTTATTGATATAACAACCTATCTACATCAATTTCCCTTTGGGCTGCTTTCTATTAACTATTAAATTGCCTGTACTTTTTCCTATCTACAGCAATATTTTACTTAATTTCATTTATTTAAATACTACCTTTATTATTTTTTATAAATAATCCAAGGCACCAACATACCTACTATTCTATTTTCTCCACAGGAACAACCTTGTGAGGTGGATTGGACTGAGAAAGAATGTCTGACCTGAAATCACCCAGCTGGCTTTTATACCAAGGCAGGACTATTTTCTTACCTTTTAACCCAGAAGATAGGAATGAGGCTGAAATTTGATATAAACATATAAAGATGTTAGAGCATCTTTTTTCTATAGCATTACAGGTAGGTCTTGTTTAGTTCTTGTTTAGCAACTGGAACCAGCAACTTGGTTGTTAAAGAAAGCAGTCACTAAATGAAACTCAGGTGACTGTGAATGTGTTTACAATTTTATTTCATACTTTGCTTTATAAACTCAGGATTTAACTCTAAACAGCCTGGTGAAACCAAACAATGGGGGTTTCTGAAACTCAACTCACAAGGACGTTGGGTAAAAAGGACAAATTTTATAGCAGTTCCCCCCCCCACTTCCCTAATCTTTGGAATGCTCACCCCAGCACTGGGATAATTAGCAGGAAGAGAATTGATGTTTGTATTAGATTCATTGGAGAGAAAAGGATGAGAAGAGAGTAATCAGGCACACAATGTACACTAAAAGAAATGCATTATTGCTGGCTATTTGCCTAGCACACTCAGTTTATGAGTCAGGCCCTGCTTAGGTAGCAAAAAAGCTTCAGTGGGAAATTGAATAGGATCTTATCAGTCATGCAGCAGCCCACTTAATGGATGGGCCTCAAGCTGTCACAGCATCCCTGAGACCACATGATTTCAATTCTAGAGAGCCAGAGGCTCTAATCAACTAATTAAGGTCACAGAGCTGAGCTTGTTAATTTGTGGGTAGCACTTTGGGGGAATCCACTTCAGGGGGAGAAAAGCAGCTCTTGAAGAGATAGCTTATTTATGCAATCTCTCCATCTATGAGGGGTGGGGAATTTTTAAACAGGTCTGGCTCACCAAAATATGTACTGGCATGTTATTGAGACAGAGATAGTGCAAAGGTCATCAATGAGCACATTCATCACAAAGTTACTTTTTCATCATCATCATAACTACAAGCAGCTGATGTCCAAGGCAATTGCTATACAATGACCTTCTGTACATGAGCTACAGGACTTTTTGTGATAGAGCTCATCCTACTTTCTTAACTTTTAATATCTAGGGTATGGAATTTTTTTTTCTTTTCCTCCCAGGAGAACTGCACAGCATCAATACTAACGTCTTCTGGTGTCAGATGAATATCTCACATGCTCAACTGCAATAGATTGTTAATCAAATGACTGTTTTATTGTCCCACTGGCTGATATTATTCTGTCCTCTCTTGCTGCCTCTGCAGTTTTAACATTTTAGCACTGTGTTTTAATTATCAGCTTGTCTTGTTTATTGCTACAATACGTAAGTCATTTTCAGCATTTTTAAATGGTGTATGTGTTGGGGTGAGAAGAAATATGCTAAGATCAAATCCTTCAGGACCACTAAATATATAGTAAGTGTCCATAGAAGTTTCTAATCAGAAGTTGATGAGATTAGAAGCTTGCTCAAAAAGTGAACAGCAAATGCTGCATCATTGTCCTGACTTTTGGAAAAAACAACAACTCTGTAAGGCAAAAATGGAGATGATCCAATGACAGGACAGTGTTGTGTCAACAACTGAAGAAGGTCTACAAACATATATGTAGTTTTAGTGTCCTAAGCAATCCTGACAGTCTTTCTGTACATTATAGTCCTTAAAATAGAATTGCAAAAGAGCCAGCATCCATCTCATTTTCTACATATTATATCTGTACATATATGTATCTACATATATGTAATTTTTACATATTTTTCTACATATTACATATTTCTACATATTATAGCTCATGGCCAGGGCCACGATTGAATATTTGTCTACCTACTATTCCAGAATTTAAAAAAGGATTGGCTCCCCCAATCACAAATGAATATTATTACATATAGTCCTTGTTAATGACCTTTTATTTGACAACTGTTTGAAGTTATGAAGGCACTGAATGAGAAGACTTAATGGCCAGTCATCTAAATTTCAGCTGTTGCAACATCCCTGCAGTCACATGATTGCAATTCAGGTGCTTGGCAACCAGCTTGCAATTATGACAGTCAGAGTGTCCTGAAGTCACCATCTATAAACTTTACTGTCAGCATCAAACTAAGTCAATGGGAAAACCATCAGGTCACAAATGGCAATCACATGATGTCACATCTAATGACCATGTAGGATCTGCCTAATGATTGCAACTGGAAAAGCTATTGTAAATGAGCACAGGAGTTCGAACCTAACCAGCTCAAGATTGACTCAGTCTTCCATCCTTCTGAAGTTGGTACTATGAGGACCAGAGGTGGTATTCAGCAGGTTCTGACCAGTTCTGGAGAACCAGTAGTGGAAATGTTGAGTAGTTTGGACAACTGGTAAATACCACCTCTGACTGGCCCCGCCCCCATCTATTCTCTGCCTCCTGAGTCACAGCTGATCAGGAGGAAATGGGGATTTTCCACCCCACTTCCCCTGGAGTGGTGTGGGGATGGAGATTTTACAGTATCCTTCCCCTGCCACGCCCACCAAGCCACACCCACGAAGCCACGCCCACAGAACCAGTAGTAAAAAAATTTGAATCCCACCACTGATGAGGACCCAGATTGTTGAAAGCAATATGCTGCCTCCATAAACTCAGAAAGTGCTGTAAAGCAGCACCAGGGACCAGTTCCACGGAGAGACGTTTCTCTGCAGACCAAAGGGGACATGGTGTCACATGCTGCCTGCATCCCATAGATGTGCCTTTGCTTGTTTGTGGCAGCCCTGTTTCTGGCATGCCACAGCCCAATGCTAGTCCATTGGGGACCCCTGTTATAAAGCACTATGAACTGGTGTATAATGTAAGTCTAAGTGCCATTGCTATTGCTACAAGACATTCTATTTTTATAATAATTAGTAGTAGTAATAGCACGCAACGTGTGCATATTACCTACAATTGGATATCACAAACAATTCACAGACATGACATTAACCCCTTTATATCATAAACATTTTGCTTTTTCTTGGAGTGCTGAAAATCAAATTCTGTGAAGCGGGTTGAGCTAAGACAAAGTGTACGGCTCTTCCAAAGCCATGTAGGATATTCCATGATCAACAGGAGCTTGGCCTTGGATATCTCTATTACCAGTCTGAGATCTTAATCACTAGTTTGCAGTTTATCACGAGGAGGTGACTTAAGGCTGAAGTTAATATCCTATCAGCTGGATAATCAATCACTATTTTGACATATATCCTAAAAGCAGCCTTACTTACAAGAGCCAATCTACCGCCACAAGTAAGCTTATATCCTGGGTGGGAAGTCCTACTGCAGTGAGGATAAGAAGCATGGTCACCAGTCCCGCACTAGGTATACTTGCAGCTCCAACACTGGCAAGAGTGGCTGTCAAACTGTAAAACAAAACATGTCAGCTTATTTAATACAGGAATTGTGCAAACATGGACTCGGGTTATTATCTTCTCAAAAATAATGTAGGTACTCGTTGACTCACAGAAGTTCATTTAGTGACCATTTGAAGTTACAGTGAAAAATGTGATTTATGACTGTTTTTAACGCGAGCCTTACAGCATCCCTATGGTCACATGATCAAAATTCAGATGCTTGGCAACTGGTTCATATTTATGATGACTGCAGTGTCCCAGGGTTATGGGATCACCTTTTATGGCCTTCTGACAAGCAAAGTTAATGGGAAAGCCAGGTTTACTTAACAAGCATGTTACTAACTTAACAACTGCAGTGGAAAGAAAAGTCATAAAATGGGGGCAAAGCTCGCTTAACAAATGTCTCGCTTAACAAGCGAGAAATTTTAGGTTCAATTGTGGTCATACGTCAAGGACTACCTGTACTGTCCTACTTGCATGGGAAATATTTCACTTGTTTCTCCTGAACCATCAACACATTGCACACTCCACAACTCTGCTCTGCAATGTTCCTCAAATTTCCAGAGGATTGCTTTCTACTGGCATATGGATAGACTTGGACCCAATCCATTTTTCTTATAAATTCATAACATCTATTAATTTTATATTAAAGACAGTTGGTTGAGTTTAGAACAGGTGAGGCACTATAGATGTTGTTGAAGAATTCAAGTCAGCATTTGCTAATGTTTAGAGAGGGTGGGAAGTACAATCCAACACAGTTACAGGCCAACATCAGAACCAAAATATTTTCAGGTGCTTTTATTACAAGGGCCCTCATTTAATGAGCACTTGTTCAGCAACCAGATTAACTTGTCATAGTGGCGTGGTTGTGAAGCTATGGCACGTGTGTCACAGGTGGCACACAGACCCCTCTCTGTGGGCATGCAGAGCCATTGCCCCGGCTCAGCTGTGCCAAGCATGTGCCTCACACTGGCCACCTGGTCTTCGGGTCTCTGCACATGCATGCGTGGGGGTGAGGCGCATCTGCATGCATGGGGGTGGGGGCATGCAGGGGCATGTGCGCATGTGTGTGGGCTGCACGCGTATTGCATTTTGGCCACGTGCGCTTTGGGCACTCGGTCCAGAAAAAGTTAGCCATTACTATCATACTGAACGAGTGGTACTTACAATCAGTCCTCAAATTTCTGGTCATTGCTACACCCCTGTAGTCATGTGATCATAACTCACCAAGCAGCCCAGATTTCTGAGCATGACAGTGATCACAATTTGCAAGGTATGTATGTGGTATGTGGATCACAATTTGCAACCTTCCCTGTTGGCTTCCCACAACTACAGTCAATGGGGAAGCCAACAGGAAATCAAAACCCATGATAACGTAAGAACCTCACTTAATGACAGTAACTGGGGACTGCTGGATGCAGTCACATGACATTGCGCTTTAGGAACACATCACTTAGTAATAGAAATTCTGGTCCCAGATACCATCATTAAGCATGGATTACTGATAACGTGCCCATCTGTTCATTTTCAAAACCATTTTTCCCAATTATATTCTTGTTAATTGTTCTGATATTAAAACAACATGCGATTCATTTAAGTTTAGCCAATTGGACCCGCACTGTTTTTTTTTCTATTCACTATCCATACGGTGAAAAATCATGCTTACTGTTTAACATCATATAAACGATGGCTATCAGACTGCTTGTATTTGTATATAAATGTTATGATGGAAATGGAAACTTTTTATAGATTCTGAGCATGAGTAAAGGCTAGCAGGTACTTCCAAATGTAAATAATTTTGCAATATTTAACGTTGGGATATCAATTTTTTTTTACCAACCCCAATAGATTACCTGACAGTGACTATCTGTCCGGCATCCAAAATAATGCCATTCATCTGTGCTATGAAGATGGCAGCCACTGCTTCATAAAGGGCAGTTCCATCCATATTAATCGTGGCTCCAACAGGCAAGACAAACCTTGTCACACGCTTATCAATGCCCAAATTTTCTTCAAGGCAGCGAAAAGTAACAGGCAAGGTACCAGCACTGAAGGACGAAGGAAAATAAATTATTTTATTTTGTTATTTTAAACATGTGAATAATTGCTTAATTCAACCTGATTCTGGGCAGCATACAAAAAACAGTAATCAAAATACAAAAGGAAAATAAATTCTACAACTGAACCAATAAGCAATTAAATAGTGGCACAGTGGTTAGAATGCAGTACTGCAGGCTACTTCTGCGGACTGTTGGCTGCCAGCAGTTCCAATCTCAACAGGCTCAAGGTTGACTCACCCTTCCATTCTTCCAAAGTTGGTAAAATGGGGACCCAGATTGTTGGGACAATATGCTGACTCTGTAAACCACTTAGAGAGAGAGCTGTGAAGTACTGTGAAGCAGTATATAAGTCTAAGTGCTATTGCTATCTCCACCAAATGGGAGCTCTGCCCTTCCTGATCCAACCATCTGAGGGAAGAATCAACTATTGATTATCTTTCCGAAAGCTTGCAAAGTTGGAACCAATGATTATGTCAGCAAGGAGACATTATTCCAAACAGCAACATTGCCACAGAGAAAGTATGCTTCCTGGATTCCACAAGATGACTGATGAAGTGTGACATAGTTGAGGAATGTTCATAACAATCTATACTGTTGCATTCTATAATCTTTGGATCAAGGGCTGTCCCATGTAGAGTATAGTACAATAATCAAACCAGGAGGTGACTAAGAGAAGTAGGACGGAAAGAAGGACCCTCCAATATAAGAACAGTCACAAGTTGGCATCCAACATTAAGTTATTCAAAAGCCCCATGACCACAACTGTCATCTGTTCAACAAGAAAGAAGACCCCCAAATTGCACCCTGAATCTGAGCAGAACAGTGATTCATCCAGAATCAATAATGAAGTATCTCGGGTTCCAGGTCTCAAAACTTGATCTTGGTATGACTGAGCAGAAGCTTGTTCTTCTCCATCCAGACCTCATAGCTTCTAGATACTGGGACAGAACCTTGATCATTTTACTTGGTTGGCTGGGGGATCAATATACAACTGAGATATACAATTGAGAATCAGCAGCATACTGATGATACTACACCAAATGTATCTTCACATAATTAGAAAAATTAATTCTGATTCAAAGGTATTATCTGAGAGTGCATTATCAGCCAGGGCTCTCCCAATGCACAAGTGAACTCTGTTCATCTATTCTAGAAACATACACAGTTTGAGTGAAGCTTTTCAGTGATGGGACAAAACTTGAACATTAAGGCTTCATAACTCAAGGATGGTTGAACCAGGATTTCTTGGAACTATTCCAACAACTTAACTGGTTCCCAGGCTGTCCAAACAATTCAGCCTCAGGTACCAGCAATGAATATTCTTTCTCTAAGTATAGAATTCAACTGAGCGAAACACAAAAAGATCTGGCTAGATCTTTTTACATATTACCCTTAAAATGTGGCTATTATTAAAGGAACAGGTTTTCACTTCTTGATGACAAAATGAAAATGTCCATCCATCGATAATCTCCATCCAAAAATTTTCAGGTCCAATCTTGCTTAGCTTTTTTGTGAACAGTTAACCTCAACTAGATAGAGCTGTACAAAACGTTTGAAGTGTTTGTTGGTGCAAGTGAAGTTCCTCTTTTTGTAATATAGAAACAATTATGTCCTCCAGAAAGCTTGGGGTGTCTTTCCCAGCTTGTCTGTGCATGTCTATATACATGTATGTATATACATGTATGTGCATGTATATAGAACAATGTACTTGGAACTCTAGTGAAGTGGATATGAAGACATGCACATATTATGCAAAGTGAATTTCAGAGGTTCCTTTGGAACATGGGTGCTTCAACATTTCAAAGAGAGACACTTCACTCATGCCAAAACCTTTTGTGAAGCACTTTGTGAAGCAATCCTTCCAATGCCTCCACATTCCAGTTTAAGTTGTAATTGTTAGATAAGCAAAAATGCCAATCAGGAGTCAGGGTTGATAGCAGCTACATTCAGTATCTAGTGTTCAGTTTATTTGGCACCATTTCAACAAATCATCATGGATTTTGGTATCCAGTTTTTCCTCCAGTTACCCACACATTCTTTTTACAGGGGACAGAAACGAAATAAGAAGTAACTTGCTGACAATTAGCTTCACTTCTAAAACAAGAACAGTTATAAATGGATTGATCAATCTAATATTTATCCCATAGGTATTCCTTCCTCCATGTTCTCTATCTCTTCTGATTATATTGGAAAGGAAAAAATTCATAGCGAACATTATGGAGATTCAAATAACTCGTAAATATGCTCATAATCAAGAAATAACCCCCTCCACTGCCTAAAAGAAATACTTTGCTTTGATAATAACAGTATTTTCCAATGATGTAGCTAAAGAAGATGGAAAAATGTCTCTATTCACTCAATTGGATAAGTTTTTACATGTTTAGGACAACAGGTGAACCAAAACATAGTTCTGATTCAATATTCATAGCTTTTAAATTGGTGCATGGAGTTTACGTATTTTAAAAATTAGGGAAAGCACCTGTCTACATTGATGCGTGTTTGTCACACATGAAAGAACTTGAAAATAACATAAATGTGTTTTTATTATATTTGGAAGAAATGTGCACTTAACTATCCATCTTCTGAAAAATATTTTCCAGTCTGATGAACCAAGCCTGGCAGATTTGCAGAAATGAAGAACTCTGAGAAACCAAAACAGTCACATTTCCTATCTGTATTGTAGCTACCTAAGTAATTATACATGAGACAGAATAGAAAATAGGACTCAGTGTAAGGGAAAACATAGAATACAGAATAGAGTTGAAAGGGACCGTAGAAGTGTTCACTCCAATACCCTGGTCAAGTGAACATATACCATTCCAGACAAATGGCCATCCAATCTCTTCTTAAAAAGCTCTAGTGATGGAGCACTTATAAACTCTGAAAGCAAGCTGTTCTAATGATCTATTGTTTTCACTGATAGGGAATTTCTCCTTAATTCTAGGTTGGATTGCTGTTTGATAATTCCATCTGTTACTTCTTGTCCTGCTCTCAGGTGCTTTGGAAAATAGATCAGTCCCTTCTTCTCTGTGACAGCCCCTCAAATATTGGAAGGCTACTATCATGTCATCCCCAGTCCTTGACTTCATTTAACTAGCCATTCCCAGTTAGAATAGAGTAGAACAGACTAGAATTAGTCACAAAGGAAAAGAAATAATACACCAAGAATAAAGATAGGGGCCAAGTATTATTTTCTGGAGCCAGTACAAACTAGTAGCTCCTATCTACATACACACTGTAATACGAACCCCTGGAGACAGTTATGAAATAGTTTGTTTTATTTCTGCATTTCTAATTTTGTCCCTATATGCCACTCTCTAGGCATGTTAATATACAACATTCAGTCCAAAGGAGGAGATGATTGGCAGTTTTATGTTTTTGAACTGATACAAAAAAGTGTGCCCTGCAATACTTTGATGTTGTTAACCCCGTTGTCATTATTCTGCACGTATGTAGGCATGAGCTTAAATGGACTCCAGAGGATGGTAGAGGACAGGAAGGCCTGGAGGAAAGTTGTCCATGGGGTCGCGATGGGTCGGACATGACTTCGCAACTAACAACAACAAATGTATGTATGCATATGTATTTATATGCTTATTTGTTTGTTTGCACAGTTTTTGTATCACCCAGTCAATGGACTCTGGACACTTAAAAAAATAAAACGTAACTATGTAAAAATGACAATCCAGTCACCAGTCATCAACTTAAAAGAAAAAGAAGAGTTTTCAGAGCAACCTAGATCAAAGTGAAACAGGTCCAGCCCAATCTCTTTTATCAATGTAAGTCAGACTGAACCCAGTTTTGGTGGTGAAATTCTTTGACCTTCTACTTTTGGGACACTTTTTACACTAACAAAGCTTTCTGATAGCCTCAGCCTGCAATCGTGCAGTTGGCAAGCAATAGCCTTGGAGAAAAATGATTCAGGACACAATTTTTTATCACGATATTGAATTTCCTGCCCATTTTGGTTAAAAGGTAGTCCCGTGAAAGGAGAGATACATCTCTAGCAAACATCATCATTTTCTATTAAATACCTTGAAGCTGTGCCTAGAGCAGTGATCCATGCTTGAAAGATCCCAGCAAAAAATGAGAAGGGATTTTTTCTCGTAATTACAAAATACAACAGAGGCAAAAAAATGCCTCCATGGATGAGAAGACCTACAATCACGGTTACCATGTACATGCCAAGCTGTCGAGCAACTACTTCCAAATCCTTGATTGCAATGATTTTTCCACAAATGAGGCACGCAATGCCCAATGGAGAATACCTAGAAGAAAGTAATAAAAAATGTGGAATAGAATTACAGGTATCAATCTAGTAATAATCAAATGCACTAAAAGCAAAATCCAGGAAATTTTCCCTCTTATTATTAGAATTTTATTTCACTTTCAGAAATCTTGAACTTACACATTCTACTTCAATGTTGTTTATATGTTTGCTAAGAATAAAGTCTGTATAATTTTGCCTAATATAATGCTGCGAATGAGAAAATTAAACTCAAAATTTTCAATCTACTTATCTGTTTATATATCCTTTTTGCCCACTTGCATTCTTCTGCTAGTATTAGTAGGGAAATAGCCAATCAGATCTTTATAACTAATTATAGAAGAGTAGCTGTGACAGTTTTTGATGGCAATAAAATATTTGTCATTTAGAGACTAATGCTTTTATTACAACTTAAGCCAGTCTTCTGGAAACTGGAATTTCAAGAATGCCCTTACACATCACATCCTCACTATTTTATCATGAACTAAGCTGAAACTGTGGGTTTACATCTGATCCTTCAATGAAGAATCCTAGTAATCTATAAGTTTCTGAACCATGTTGTTTGAAGCACTGTTTCCAAAGATGCCAGATACTCTCCTTCCTGAAATATCCACTGAGGCTAATCCTTACAATCTGGTTTCAAGGAATCTTTACTGAATGTTCAACATTGTTTTATGTTTTTATGGTGTTTATGAGAGTTTTACAAATCACTGAAGCTGTTGGTATTGACCATTTCCTCAGATAACAGTCATAAATAACTGGACAGCAAGTATCTTTCAGATATGAAAACAAAGAACTTTATCTCCATACAATAAATGTTTTGCCTATATAAATAAAGCAGATTCATGAGTAAAATCCCTATAACTGTGACAGTAGAAGCTATGGAATCACTATTAGCAGCTTAGAATGGATCCTAAACAGTATGTGAGAATAACTGTGATGCAAAGATCCAGTTTCAATACAGGAAAAAACTGGAGCATCACACAGTAAATTAAGTGTTAGATTTTGCTGGACTATGACATCAATCAACTGCTGTGGACCATTTCTACAGCTCCCCAAAGATGAAGAAGGGCCTCCAAAGGGATCAGAGCTGAAAAACAACAACCCCAGAGATTCTGTACAATTCAATGCTTCAAAAGGCTGCCATAAGCAGACACTGTTATGTAACTCAGTTCAAATGCAAATAAATGTAATAAAACCTAGCTACAAAATCCTTGAAACTACTCCTTTGTTCTGAGGAGGAAGAGGTGGTGCTACAACACAGCAGTTACCAGATGTGGGTTTTCCATGCCCCTCAGTAAGAGGTACAGCATATGACTTCCTGAATCATTCTTTGAATTGGAACCAAGTCAAATTGGAAAGATTTTAAATGAAAAGTAGACTGATTTTTTCCGCCCAATTTATAAACCAAGCTCACAGCTACTAATCATCTTCCAAGATGCTGCTAATCAAGAATGAAGTGAGGAAGAATGAAACAATAGTCTACTGGGATTCTATGAGCTAAGATGTTGTATAGTGTGTATAGATGATGTAGCAGATAGAAATATTCTCTATAGCCCATGTTCACCTTTTAATGAACCCAATCCACCCTCGCACAGACTTCTGTCTGCTTTACTTATTGTAAAAAGAAACCATAATTCCTCTCTGTGTTGTTCTTTACAAAGTGCTTTGTACTATGAAAGAGAAACAAAATTGGAAAGCTGAAACAAAAAAAAAAGACAGAAAGACTGTAATTTCAATCCAATATAATAAAATACATCAATGCAAACATTTTGGCAGGCTTACAGTAACTGGGTCTCCATGACCTCCAAAATCAAAGGCAACATGATTTCATCATCATTAGCTAGGAAGCACAAATGGAAGATGTTATCATCATCATATCCTGCTTGTGAAATTCCTGGATATATTTGTAGTCCAGACTCCTGGATTACATATACTTTTGGCTTGATCCAACAAAGTTCTCGGTATAATTACTAATCAAATTCCAAATGATTTCCAAAATAGAAAAGGGTTTGGAGCATCTAGTAGATGATGACTTTAACTTACCACATTATCATAATTACTAATTTCATTACGATCTCATTCAAGATATTGAAGAAATCCACCATCATCTTGGCTTGTTCTCCCATCTTGCCCATTGTGATACCAAAAGCAATGAAAAACCCGATGAGGCCTGTCGAAAGAATACTACCGTCAGACTCTTTTATGAAACTTTTCTTAAAATTGCGAAATTTTCTGAAGGGGAATTTTTCACATTCTTCTACCTCAATTAACCACTAAGAAACAAATGTGATTTTGTAGGGGAGGTGGCACAATTAAAAAGGAGAATTAGGGACAAAACCAAGATAGCAATAGCTCAAACAAGTAAGAAGTCTTTTGATTTTGCATTATCATTGTAATTCCATCTCTTCCTAAATCCCTAGGCTTTCTTGAACGTTCCCTGACCCCCATGAGAGACTTCCTAGGATCATAAAGGAGAGTCAGATGATCAGTTTCCATGGCATGGAAGCTCATATGGGTTCCAATAACTGTTATTATTCCCTTGCTTTAATCTTAAGCAACGGTGTTTTTTTTAAAAAAAATGAAACTTCACACTGCAGAATTCTGTACACTTTTGTTATTTTCCATCTGGAATATTCCTACGTATATTCCAGCACAATCATTTTGTCTTTTTTTTCTTAGACAAGTCATATCTTAATAAGATTTGTTATTGTTATTGTTATTTATCTGTTTAAAAACACAGCTATAATTAGGGAATGCCTTTTAATGGATGGTGACAAGAACATTTCATCTCAAAGCATTCATTGACTATCCTTAGATAAATTCTGACATATTTTGTGTGTGTGTGTGTGTGTGTGTGTGTGTGTGTGTGTGTGTGTGTGTATGTTTTCTTGGCAAGCTTTTTCAGAAATGGTTTGCCACTGCCTCCTTCGTAGGACTGATAGAAAGTTACTGGCCCAAGGTAACCCAGCTGGCTTCAGGCCAAGGCTGGAATAGAACTCACAGTCCCCCAATTTACAGATTGATGGCTTAATCACTCCCCAAAACTAAAACATATATCATATAATTCAATAAACATGGTGCACCTCCGTTGATTTTGCTTAACCACTCACTAGCATCCTGTACTTCTGATCTTGGCTATGGGAGGTTTGGATGATGTAAAATTTGAGATACTATTTTGAAGAAAGTCGGTTCTAATTGTCCAAGCATTCACAGATTATGGAGTTGAGGGAGTAGCTTTGCTCTGTGGCTCTTAGTCAAGAATCTTTTTAGTTTCTTATCTCATTAACATCCTTATGAATCTGATGCAGGAGCTCATAAGCTTTTGGAGCAGGGCTACAAGAAATTGTCTATGAAACTAATTATTTTCAAACGATACCAAGGTGTCTACAAAATTCTTAAACAATACAAAAACTAATAATGGAACTGGTTCAGTCCTTCCACTGCTCTCCCTGCATTCCTAAATATACTCCAGAAAAATGGGATATTTCTAGGGCAGATTTGGAAATACAGAGAGTTGCAAAGACATTCTATTTTAGGTTTGTTTAAGTTCCTTGCTTAATCTTCATTCTGATGTAACTGAACTGAGTCGTGGTTTCAGAGACTTGCAGAATTATTAGCAGAAAAAATTGTGTAAGAAAGAACATTCTTGGCCTCTGGTAAGATATTAGGAGGATCAAAGCTCGAAAATAAACCTAATCTATTTAGATGCTTGAAAATAAGTGAAATCCCTTAAGTGGAAACTAGCTGATGTTTTGTCCAGTGGGATAAAGTTCCATTTCTGACGTCAGCAACCAAATATCCAATCAGTAGCCTCAATCTTCTTAAAAACATCAGCGTTGTCTCTTAGATGCTAGTTAGAAAAAAATGATTGGAGCCCAAAGATAACATTTATCCTATTCAGATTCCCCTTGGCAGGATTTCACAATGCCTGGCCTTTAATAGATACATTAGAATATACATGTTACACTTCTAAAAAAATAACATATTAAGTATAGCTTTGATTCAAATGCCTTCTCGTTAATGGATTTGTGTGATTTACCCAGTTCAGAAGGACTTTGGGTGTTCCTTCTAAAACCCTCCCCTTTAATAGCACACTTGATAACTGTCTGTTATTATTCAACACTGTTACTTCTCAGCAGCAATTCCGTTTTTGTCTGCAGATGTGCCTGAACATATTTACAGAAATGGCATCACAACTGGTGTTCTGATATAAAAATAACATTAAAAATCCAATTTTCATTTAACTGCACGCTTATACATGCAAAACTAATTTCCAGAAATGAATAGGATGTCTTTCCCTCTATACCAGGGGTGTCAAACTGGCACACCCATGGGCCGGATGCTTCACACGCATGCCACACCTACCCCAGCTCCACGAATAGGAAAAATGTCACAAAATGTCATATGACAGCAATGTGATGCTGCAAGTTTGATACCCGTGCTCTATACATCTCCACAGGTAACTGTAACAGGTGCCGTCTGTCAGGCAATGTCGGCTGGCAACCCCCCGGGGAAGAGCCTTCTCTGTGGGGGCACCCGCCCTCTGGAATGAGCTACCCCCAGGGATACGACTAATCCCGGACCTCCGGACCTTCCGCCGGGCCCTGAAGACTTTTTTATTTTAGCAAGCCGGGCTGGGTTAAATTTTTAATTGGGTAAATTTTATGGGTAAGGGGTTTTAAATTGGAGAAGCCAAAAATAGTTTAATTTTGTTTTAATGTATTTTAATATTTGTATTGTGTGTTTTTAATTCTGGCTGTTCACTGCCCCAAGTCCTTCGGGAGAGGGGGCGGTATAAAAATTTAATAAATACTAATAAATACTAATAAACTAGTGTGAAGTACCTGTAACTGCAACTGTTCATATGCAATTGGGCATTTCTCGAAAATTGAGTGAAACCAATGTGTTTCCTTCCGTGAATATACATCTGAAGGAAGCTTCAAATTTAACCTAAACTGCCTAGAATTCAAACTGGCATAAGAATAGACTGGAATAGATCAAGAATCTATTAGGTTTATAAACAAATAATTTCAGTTTTTCTAAATGACAGAACATCCCTATGAAATAAATTTAATAGGTGTCTGAAGAGAGAGAGAATACCTAAGACATTCATTCCATCCTTAAACTCAAGACCCTTCTTAACAATTAATTGAGGCTCTGGAGTAACTTCTGTTTCATTCACGATGGTAAAGATGGAATCTGTAACATTAGATGGTTCTTCCATTTCTTGCGGCATGAGGACTTTTTTGGTAACTGTTTGAATCTGAAAGAATAAAATGCAGAATGAAAATGCAACGGGGAAATTGCCTTTTAGGTACTGTTTTTCCAACTTCATACCAGGGCTTACTCTTAAAACATATTCCTGGATCTATCATTGCAAAACACCAATAATTGTCTGTTCCATATGCATTTTTAAAGACTCTTGAATACAGCCGCTTTATGGTGAGATCTAGAAAATTAAATAAAATAAAGATACATGATTTCTACAGATATTGGAGATATTTCTTCAAACATGAAGATGCTACTTTAGAAGAAAATAATACTCATTCCCAAATCAGGTTGGAATTGTGTAGTAACAAATCCGGGTAAAAGAACAACCACCTCCATATTTGTTTATAGGGACATCACCCCACAAAAAGTTATTTGGATAGCTTGCAGAATAAAAGGATCAATATTTTAAGTTTATATTAAAAGTAAAAAAAAAATTAAAAAGGTAGACAATTTTATATCTAATATATCTTTGTGTCAATATGGGCATGGAGGTTCTATCAATGGAAGCTTTCCAAAATTGTCCAATCTCTATTTTCTAGGTTCTTCATTGTATAGAAAAACTTCCACTGGATAGATCTTCAGAAGTATTCTCTTTATACGAGAAGAATAGTAAGCACAAAGAGAGAATAGAACTATTGTGTAGCAATTCTTTTCTCTTCCTCTCCTGGTTATTTTAGAGTGAGTGAAAGCTAAAATGTCAGTAACATCTTCAATGTGCTTGTTTTTGTTCACTATACATTTTATACCCCAAATTCTAGCTAGTACTCCTTGAAATGTTTTAGGACAATATTCAATTTACAGACACTGGAGTGTTTAGTCCCTTTAGCTGAACTAATACAACATATCTGGCAGGTCCCAGGAGGTGTATCTTCTATTCCACAATGCCTGACATGTGAAGTCCCAGAAGTGAGATTAGCTCCATCCCTCTCAACATTCTACAACTCTTTCAATCCAGATTTTTTTAACTTCTGGGCCCACCATACATGGAAGTAGGTATCTTGTACTTATTTGCATTTCCAACAGTTAGGTTTTTGGTTGGGCTACATTTTTGCGAGTTTTGTTGGGGCTAAATGCCACTGATAGAACATTTTATACTGGTTTTCTTTATATGCAGCAGATTTTGTTAATGTATAGATTTTCTCCCAATTTTTTTCCCAATCTTCTAACTCAATATTTTGTGCTCAATATTTTTATCCCATGCTATCATTGATCCCTTTACAATTTCTTCTTCCAAATCAAAATTTAATAAATAATTATGTATTTTAGATAGTAATTTCTTTTCTGGGCCTGTTATTAATTTATCTAATTGTGTAAATTTCGGTTCAAATCCAAATTCCTCTAAATCTTTTTTGTATCTAGATTGCAACTGAAGATACGGCCACCAATCTATGATTATTTCTACAACTCTTTCAAGACCTGGCTATGTTATCAGGCCTCAAGGGACCAGTGTTCTGACCCAGGGAGATTTTGCTATGGCTCCCTGATTGTGGTAAATATCACTCTCTCCTGACTTATATGCATTTTTATAGTTATTTGATCATTGTAACTGCTTTTATGTATCCATTGGTTTTTTAAAAAATGTAGTGCTGCATGCCACCCAGCATCACTTTCATGTGAGGTGGACAGGTATACAAATATGATAAATAAATAAATAAAGCAAGGGTACATCTGTGTTTAGTTTGCATTACTTTTCAAGAAACTCCAAAAGTTTCTCGATACTGTTTATATAATTTATGATGATAGGATGGCAACTATTTTTGCCGACTTTTATGAATCAGAACATAAACACCATTTTGAGGGCTTCTGAAGACTATGACACTGATTGAAAACTTCTGTTATTGAAGTTTTTCTTTAAGTCTAGTTAAACCTACAAGTATGGTCATCCCAAAGTTGCTTTTTCAGGAGGCAACTGGACTTTCTTGTTGTTGTTGTTTCTTTTGAAGACGTTTCGCTTCTCATTCAAGAAGCTTCTTCAGCCCTGCCAGGATAGTGGGGAATGGAAGCTTCTTCAGCTCTGACACTATCCTGAAGAAGCTTATTGGGTGAGAAGCGAAATGTCTTCAAAAGAAAAAAGTCCAGTTGCCTCCTGAAAAAGCACCTTTGGGACAACCATGGTCTGGATGACTGAGAATCTCTACAGACTACAAGTATGGTCAAATTGAAAGTGAAAAATCAGCTTCAAGTTACTCTTGACCTCTTATCATGGGCATAACTGTGAGAGATGGTGCCTACAGAAGAGGAGCTGACCTGATGGGCTATAGTGAAATGACAAGTTTCCCAGGAAGGAGGGAGCACATCCCAGAAAGGGGAGGAGACAAGATAGCCCAGCCCAGAGGTGGATAGGAGACAGAAGAAAAGAGTAAAGATAGCCACTTCCTAGTATCTTCCAGAGCATTATCTATATGCTGGGAGAACTAAGGGTTTAGATTCTGACTGTTGAGTGTAAACAAGTACAGGTAGTTCTCAACTTACGACCATATAAATGTATGTTGTTATGTGAGAAATTTGTTAAATGAGTTTTGTCTCATTTTATGACTTTTCTTGCCACATTTGTTAAGTGAATCACTGCAGTTGTTAAATTAGTAACATGGTCGTTAAATGAATATGTCTTCCCCATCGACTTTGCTTGTCGGAAGGTTGCAAAAGGTGAACACCAGGACACTGCAACTGTCATAAATGTGAACCAGTTGCCAAGCATCTGAATTTTGATCATGTGACTGGCTGCAATGGTCATAACTGTGAAAAATGGTCATAAGCCTCCTTTTTCAGTGCCGTTGTGACTTTGGACAGTCACTAAATGAACTGTTTAGTTGTTGAGGACTACTTGTAAAGTTTAGTAGTTGAGAACTACTTGTAAAGCACTGGCTGAATTGTCTCACCTTGTTCTTGGACTTAGCTTGGCAATAAGTATTTTCCTGATAACATAGTATAAGCAACTTATAGCTGCTTTCTTTTAGATTGGCTTTCAATTCCCCACTTTGGCCTATAACTCTGATATTCTTTGAAGGTGTCCCATCCAATATCCCAAGACACCTTCCAGGGCCAGCCAGGCGTTGTTATCTGCTGATACCATAACTAGATTACACCTTCACAAATAAATAGGTCAACGAGCGGCATCTGTCCAACCTATTTAAAACGTACCAGAAAAGAAGCAAGCAAGCTACTGTAGTAACTAAAATGCAAAAGCACATTTGATATGATATTCATCACAAATGATTTTACTTCTGTAATATTTAAATAATTAAAATTCTGGAGCTAACTGGAGATCGAGCTGCAACTCTGTTTCTAAGATATTACTTCTTCATTATTTGCTCTCCTGAAAACAATGAATAAGGCTAACTTTTCAGTACAAGAAATAATCTGGCTGGGCATTGGAATAAACTATCACAGATTTTGATTAAGGACCAACATTCAATGAGAATGACTCAAGTCTGGATCCAAAAATATTTCTAAATCACAAGCAGACCTGGTTAAAAACATGGAATAGGGATAGTGGTAGAATGACCTATATGTAAATGGCACCTCGGGAAATACACAACTATAATGAAGGACACAGTGGTGGGATGCAACTGGTTTAACAACCGGTTTGGTAAGCACATGCTTTGCACGCACATGCGCGCAGCGTTCAAAATACAGCAGTTTGAAGCTTAGCTGCTTACCTTCTAAGGCAGCGCCAGTAAGTAGAACAGTGGAGGCACGGAAATCAGCTGTGCCGCACGAATCAGTTGAGCCAGAAAAAAGGAAATATAGGACAGGATAGGGCAGGGGTGGGGTCAGCCGATCGTCGGAATTACCGGTTCGCCCGAATGGATCCGAACAAGCTGAATACCACCCCTGGAAGGACACTCATACATGTGGTTATTTGTGCCTTGAATTGATCTTTGCTTCAGCATATGCTCCCTCATTCCAAATCTTCTACAGCATTTAAAAGAGCAAAGGAGAATCTTCTTTGTCATGTATTACTCAATGCTCTATTTTCTCAAAAATTTAATTAGCTTTCTTTCTGTTGCCAGTTTCTGTTCCTCTGCAGATTTAAAACATTTATCTTATGTCATGCAAATCAAACTCCTCTTTCCTTTGCAAAAACACTTTTAGTTCCTTAAAATGTGGTCTCTTCTTTTGGATTGACTCATATTGTTTTTTGGTAGGATTTGTTTTGCTTTCTGTATTACTGTCACTCTTAAGTGACAGTAATACAGATATTACTTATACAATAATAAGTGTTAAGTGTTTGTGCAATTCATTTATTGTTTCCATTTTAATTGTTTGACGCTTAGAGAATTTATTGTGTGAATACAGATCCATCAATCAAAGCTGGTGTGCTAGTGGGTTAAAATATCAATAACAGGAATCTGAATAAATAGGAATAGGATACATAGGAATCTGAATAGTGAAGCAAAGAAAGAGTTGAAATGAATTGTTTGGAAGAATAATATAACATTATGAGTAGCAAACAATTTAAAAAAGAAGTGATAATGCTAATACAGTATAAAGAGCAGCTTGCCTTGCCTCCCACTCAGCCTATTATCTCATTATGCAGCTTTTCAGGAGCCCAATGGTTTACTCACTTCGTGTCAAATGCAATTAGTTAGAAAGGAGGAGACCAGTTTAGCATTTTAAATGGATACCACTCCTACCTTTTCCCTATACTTCTTTTTTGCGCTCATTCTATGAATATGAAAATTGTGCTCCTTAATATTAGAATTGCTCAAATTTAAAAAAGAAACTTGTGTAGTTGATGTTTAACTTCCAGCTCGGCCTATTAACCCCATTTTTTTTTCAGCATCAAATAAAATATAATGTACTGAAAGGAAAAAAAAAATTTTTAAATATATGGGCACACATAAATACCAGACAGAGTTTTGATTGCCCCGTTGCAGCTGTCCTCTTGATTTTGGCATCCCTGTCTGGATTTGTGTGTCTTCTGCTCCTTCCCTACCCTCTAGGCAGAAAGGATAAGCTTAGCGCTACAAGTCAGATAATACACTGTTTTAATTCTATAAGCAACGCCTTTAGAGACAACTCAAAAAAGGTTGACAACAGGTCTTGTCCATTTCATTATAAAATAATCCATGTTACCACTAAACAAATTAACAGGAGAGAAGTGGGAGAAAAGAGCTCAAGGGCATCTCCTGGTGTGTATGGCACAAAGCATAGATAATAAAAAACCAGTTCATATAACCTTTAGAAAGTCATACTGATGTATTTTTCTCAGGAAAAGTCACCCCAGCCTAAAGTATTAATTCATTTGTAAGAGTAGAGTAGACAACAGTAGAGAATTCTCACCATCCTTCTAATCCAAAAACATTTCAGATCTTACTTGGGTAGATACATTCATCAAAGACCATTCAATCTTCAGAAACCAATCACTTGGCTCTTTATTGTTTCTGGCACTTCCTAGAATTCATCTAACACTTCTAAACTCATTCACTTTTTGCAGCTATGGTGACCCTGACCTTGTTAACAGTTTCAGAATACTAAAATGAGTAGCCTATAGCTTTCCAGATTTTTCTAAATATCATTGTTCAAATAATCACAAGGTATCCCAATTCCTGATTAAAAACAGGGGGGGGGGAATCTATATTTTTATGAAATCCAATATACAGCATATTAAGGTTAAGCAGTTTTGGTTGCATTTGGGCAAACACATTTATGTCTATTGAATCTTTGAATGAAGTAAATATTTGGCACTTATTCAAAATGTTTCTCTATTTTTTTGCCCAAATAGTGGGCTCTGGTTATAGTCTGTAGAGATTCTCAGTCATTCAGATCATGGTTGTCCGAAAGGTACTTTTTCAGATGGCAATTGAATTTTTAGCTATACATTTTGGGATGAACACCCTTTGAATGGTGTGGGAATAGGAATGGCTTTCCAGAGGAAAAAAAATTGCAGGAGCACTACTCAAGTTACCCTGAGGACACAAATAAACCTCCAAGTGCTTCAATGACCCTCTAAAAGGATGCAAATAACCAGCTGTCTGCAAGGAATATAAATCCTTCCATTCTCCACTATCCTGTCAGAGCTGAAACAGCTTCTTGGATGGGAAGCGAAACATCTTCAAAAGGAAAAAGAAAAACCAAAAAAGTCCAGTTGCCTCCTGAAAAAGCAACTTTGGGACTCCAATGAAATAAACAAATAAAACAAATTAGAATCCAGAGGGAAATTGCACAGTTTTCACTACAAATGAAGGCATCAATTTAAAAGAAGATGATTTTTGCAGACTGAGCAGCTCATCCAATAAAGTTTCAAACAGAAGCTTTGTCAGTTATCATTCAAATATGTTTTAAGTATAAAGACATCAAATTGGTAAAGCAAATGACAGTGATTATTCTGTTTAACTTATTTCACTTAATGATATTTTCATAGTTATCATGCATGAAACACACAGGTTTTACCTGTTGAAAACATGCTTGCACAAGATTTTCAGGGAACAAATTTCGAATAAGGTCCAAGAAAGCATCAAGACTGGATACTTCGTCATTCTTCTTTCCTTCTCCCAGCTGCTTCTTGAGTTTTGGATTGCCAGGATGAATGGCTAACACCAAGATCACTCCCAGGATAGCAGCAATAATTGTTGTGGACATATAATATACCATAGCTCTCGTCCCTAATCGACCACTGGCCTTAGCATCTAGTCCTGACAGCCCTGTAACCAGAATTGAATTGGGAAGAATTCAGACACAAATGATATCTTCTTGATTATTGAGAACCTGTATAATGACCAAGCATGTTTCTTATGATTAGCATTTTGCAAATAAATATACCCTCTTGCTGTTGCATTTTGGACATTTTCACTGGTCTGTATACTTCATAAGCTAATATAATAGTATGTATTTTCTCTATTTTTCCTATATATAATTTTGATATAGAAAGTTCTATGTAACAGTTTCAATAGAAAAAAAATCATGGATAAATATGTATAATAATTCATTTTAGATACCTATAAATCTCTAAGGTATCTTAAATGATTGATGTATATTAATGGGCATATAGATTGATCAGTTAAATTAAAATAAAAGTAACAGAATAACAGAGTTGGAAAGGACTTGGGAGGTCTTCTAGTCCAACTCCCTGCTCAAGCAGGAGACCCTATACCATTTCAGACAAATGGTTGTCCTCTCTTCTTGAAAGCCTCCAATGTTGGAGCACCCACAACTTCTGGAGACAAGTTGTTCCATTGATTAATTGATCTTCCATGGTTTCTAAAAATCCTATGTATGTTCATCAGAAATCAATCTCACTGTATTTAGTGAGGAAATACTTCTAAATAAATGCATATAGGTCTGTGGACTTTTTTTTTTATTTATATACCTGGAACATTGTTTCATACAAATTCTTTTTGTACAATGTGATATTTTCCATTCAAGGTGTTTGTTTGATATTAGCCCTGAAGTAGGCCTACTATAGTAGCCTACTATATATGCATTACAAATATTCAGAAGATCACTAGATGTCAGCAAGGAGACATAAAAACTGCAAACTTTTTGCTCCTATCTAGTGGTCATCCAGATGTTTGTGGCCTAGATATGGTAGTCTTCCTGAGGTCATGATACCTTCTGACAATCTCAGATTAATAGAGGCAATTTCACTTTTAATTCTGTGTCATTAGAATCATCAATAATTGGACTCAAAAGGAATCTCTATGTTTGAACAGACAGAAGAACATCAGAAAAGGGAATAAACAACACCACTCAATGGTATTAAAAATTAATAACTGTAACATTCTAATCCTTATTCATGAATTACCATTCACTGACTCAGAATTCTACAAAGTACAGATCATTAGAAATAAAGTATCATCTGTTTTTGATAAACGTAAGTATAAAGTACTGATTAACAGCATTGATTCCCCTACCCCAAGGATATGCTAGTGCTGAATTATGGAGAAAAATTATTAAACTCTGAAGAGCAGTCAGCATGACCCCAAAGGTCTTTATTTCTCACAGGATATGAAATTCCAGTTGTTCATAATATATCTCACCTGTGATTAGACTTGAGATAATTAAAGGGAGGATCAACATTTTCAACATCCGCATCAAAATATCCCCGGGGAAGGCTATCAACATGACGACATCAGGATTAATAGGAGCTGCCATGCGAAGGAGCATTCCACATAAGGCTCCCATTATGACACCTGAATGTACCAAAACAAATAATAGGAAGGAAGGTTTAGGAGAAAATAATCTGAATAATTATGAGTCTTCATCCGTCGTTTTGTGGAATTATCTTGGCAAATTGCCAAGTTTTCCAACAAGGAAAATAAGGAATACCATAACTTGTTGTGCCCACGTGACACCCCTCCTGCGTTAGCTGCACTGGCTCCCAGTGGTCTTCCGAGTGCGATTCAAGGTGTTGGTCACCACCTTTAAAGCGCTCCATGGCATAGGACCCGGGTATCTTTGAGACCGACTTCTGCCACCAATGGCCAGTTCGCTCCCACTGGCCAGTTCGCTCTCACAGAGAGGGTCTCCTCAGGGTGCCATCGGCCAAGTTATGTCGGCTGGCGACACCCAGCGGGAGGGCCTTCTCTGTGGGAGCCCCAGTCCTGTGGAATGAACTGCCCCCGGAAATGCGTAAGATCTCCGACCTCCGGGTATTTCGCTGTGCACTCAAGACCCTGTTGTTCCGCCAGGCCGGACTATCAACATAATAATTTTAAATTGGGTGTTTAAAATTTCTGGGGTTTTAAATTGAGCCAAATTATTTAATAATTTTAAATTATTTTAATTGATGTTTGTCTGTGCTTTTAATAGGCTGTACACCGCCCTGAGTCCTTCGGGAGAAGGGCGGTATAGAAATAAAATAATAATAATAATAATAATAATAATAATAATAACAACAACAACAACAACAACAACAACAACAACAACAACAACAACAACAACCAGTCAACAGTTCTCAATTTTGGTAAGTAAGGTTGGGGCCTTACTGATGAGCTCAGCAAGATACAAAAACTTATATCTTGCACTTTTCTGATTCTGAGAGGGGGATGAGTTGAACACTGCTGCTCAAATAGCTTAGGATGCCTACAAAGATATAATGCCTGCTTCCCACCTATTCTCACGAAAGGCAGTGCTAATTGGTCAGAGCCAATGAACGTGTCTTCTCACTAAAGCCAGCTGCTGCAATTTGATAATGAAGTATATTGCTTACTGTGTGTACAAGAATGATACAACTCTGCTGTAAGCATTTTTAATTGATGACAATCAGAAGTCATTTACTAATTAATGCTTTTTAAAGGAATTTGGGGTAGATATCACGGTATTGCTGCATAAACATTTCAAGATGGATCTAACAGACTTCATATCTGATGGCCCTGTGATTTTGAAAAGGCTGTCTTACAATGGACAAACATATTAGGCATATTCCTAATCACTGGGTCAATTAGCTTACTGGTAGAATCTCTCAAGAGACGGTTGCTAACTATTCTGAAGGACAGTTTTCCTAGCTCACTAAGAAACTCAGAAGCTGAACTTGGAATTTTGTCAGTTTGTGCCGGAAGCAGGTTTGAAAAGGGAGCAAGAGAATAGGTCTCTACAGGAAACCAGTTTACCAGTAATGTGTTAGGAAACAAAAATCTATTGGAATATTAGAATTGTAAATTCACATGCTATGCCCTATCATCCATCCATCCATCCATCCATCCATCTATCATCTATCTCTATCTATCTATCTATCTATCTATCTATCTATCTATCTATCTATCTATCTATCTATCTATCTATCTATCTATCTACAGTATCTATCATCTATCTAAAAATAAATCTTAAATCACAAGGTCTTAAGCCTTCTGTCCTTTAAAGAAATCTGATCCTGTATGAATACTAAGATTTAATAAAACCCTACAAATTCTTAGTACTTGAAAGAGTGAAACTCTCTCACAACAATATTTAATGTCTGTTTTGAATTTAAAGTGAGAAATATTAGGCAAATAATTTTTGCAACAACATAATGGGGCTGATAAATCCTATTTACTAAGTAAATAAGAATGTTTGATTTAATACATTGTGGATCTCTCTCTGTCTTTCTCTTTTATTCTCTCTCTCTCTTCAGACATGGCGAGATTTTGGAAAAGTTGCTTAAAGTATATGGACCAGATGTGCAATATATGAATGAAGCACTCTAGGGGAATTTAGCTCCTTGAGAAAGAGGAAGGAGAAAGACAACAATTGTTCAGGCCTGGGAAAATAGAAAGTGTGAGAAAGAACAACTCTGCCTTCATCCTGTTTCTCTTAAAGGGGGAGGGGCAACAATTCTAGTAAAACACATTCCTGGAATCGTTACTATGCCAGTTTCTTAATCAGGCTGAACTCAAAGGCTTGACAAACATATATTTAGAAATAGGGGACACATACAAGAACAGTATTTCCCATTAATAGCTAACTGCCAATCTCTATTAACTGTCTCTTTGTGGAAATGGAAAAAAAGTACTGTGACCTATAGACCCCTGTCATTTGGCTGTCACAATTAGTCATATTTAAAAAGGAAAAAGAAAACATCCTGAAAACACACTTAGGAAAAAAAAATTGCACCTGCAATCTTTCTTCCTTTGGCAATACAGCAACTGCTGCAATAAAATCTACTGAATGATGTCCCATGCTTTATTGTAACTCAACATACTTGCTGGAGATCAACCTAGGAAAGGCTCCCAATCATCTTGCAACAGTCAATCAGAGCCAAATGCCCATGTATAAATAAACTCAGTTTCAAAATCTTTAATAGCAGGGAGACATTAAAAGTATTTGCATAGCTTTTTCAACGAACAGCACAGCTATCCATTCAGGCTGAAGTGAATAAAGAAAGACTTTGTGAAGGCTACATATTTGGCTCTTCCTCTCACAGTACTGTAATATTTTTTTTAGTTAAGTCTGGGCAGGAAGCCAAGGAACGACACTAAAATGTCAAAACTATTCCATATTTGGAAGCTGCTATACCCAGAAGGCAACTGAGAAAAGTAGATCACTGTATCGCTTGGTCTAGCCTCTGAAAGTGCACAGCAAAAGAGAAAGCTAAAAACTATCAGCCTTCTGGCAGGAAACACAAGGGACATGAATCGCCACTTCCTTGTCTAACTTGGGAAAAAGCAAGCAACACTCTGCTAATATGATATGTATTTATACGTTTCTATTTTTATGTTGTGATTTGATCCTGAATCATGGGCTGAGTGAGCTGTATATGAATTGAATAAACAAATAAAGTAAGTAACTAAATGATGACTCTTGGTGACTACATGAAATTGGATGGTTTTAGTATGATTTATATAAGGGTATTTTGTATTTTGAGTCACTTGTGATCATGCCTTTGGAACAATTGCATGCTCTGGTTGAAATCATCTTTCTCTTTCTTATCTAGATACATGTATTCCTCATTTAGCAAGTACTTCACATAGCAAACATTTGCAAATATGATGGAAATGAACAATATCAATAGTACAGGCAATCTTTGGTTAAATACAGTAATTAGGACTGGAATTTCAGTGCATTTAGATTCGCAAGATTCTATTATGATAACTTTATAATACAAGCAGTATTGGTCTGCATGACTTTACTTTCTTAGTCTGGTCTACTTTGAATGGCTGACAAAGAGAGAAAGGGGAAGCAGAAGTAAAATAGGGAAGCTTACTGAACCTAAAATATCTGTTCTTAGGCTTAGTAACAATATGCAAGAAAATTAAGGGTGTCTCAAAGGAGACATGAGAAAGATGGGGAGAAAGATGAGAGAAGCACCAGAAGTGTTTTGGGTAGAGTTCTAAGCCTAGTGAAGAAAAAGAGAGAAATTAGAAGGAGTAGATAGGGGACATCTTAGAATACCAGAACATGCTATATTAATCCATTAATTAATTTGGTCAATATATTCTTTCTCAGGTTGACTTACCAAATACAGTAAGTGAAAGGAGCATATTTTTTCTGAGTGAAAGGCAGAGTCGTACACAGAGGTTCTTCGGTTGATGTTCCACTGGACTCATATGGCTTTCATGCATTCGTACTTCTACCTGCTTTGGCATATTGTTGGCACTAGAAGAAAAATAAAATTAAGATATTTTAATGTGAAAACCTGCAAGATATTCTACTAAGAAAAAAATGGAAGAAGTTGATTTACTATGTTGTACAAAAGGTGATTTCACTATTCCTGGAAAAGTCTGAAACTACAGTCAGAGGTCTCCTTTTTCAAGAATAATAGGAATGTTGTAATAGATATAGTATTATATTCATGTCAGGAGCACCAAAACATTTCTGGGTTGAAAGGATTGAACAGTGACATCACCATTTCCCAGGGGGCACAGAGTTGGGGCTCCTTTCATGTCCCCATTAAGTTGGCCACCAAAGTGGTACCCATCTATTTATTTGAGGTCACCCACTTTTGAACTGCTGACTCAGCAGGAGCTAGAGCATGTGATGGGAGCTCATCCCATCTTGCAGCAGCAACTGGGTCTCAAACATGAGCCTACCAATCGTCAGCACAGTGTCCTATCCTCGTGGGCCACTGCATTCCTTTTAATGGATGAAGTAGTAATAATTGATAATGTGCCTAACATGACTAGATTCTATACAGAAATATACAGTTTGGTCCTACTCACACATTTACAACATTGTTGTCTAATACAAGAAATCAGCAGAATAAAAATAAAAAGAAATGAAGAAATTAGAGATTAGTATAATGAAATGAAATGAAATGCTGATTGAAACATGATTAGAAATGCCAATTGAAAAGATAGATTCTTAGAGTGGGAAAGGGCCTTATTAACACAAGTCCAACACTCTGATTAATGCCATCCAATTAATGGAATCCAAATCTAGAAAAATCCCAGAGAAATAAATGTTAAACCTCTGCTTGTTATCAGATTTCTGCAGGCAATACATAAAGGGCATGAATATGCACCTTCTTTAGCATTGGTGAGGAAAGTTTAAAACAATTAACAGAGAAAAATGCAAAGGCTGGTGCAGTCTACAATGGCACTCTCAGTTTTCCCACCTTCTTAGCAGTTTTAATTTAGCCATCATACTGAAGGAAAATCTTCATGCACGAGGGATCCAGAAACTAGCTTTAAAGTTTAGCCGTTTCCTTGACAATCTGATCTGCAGTTTTCTTTTTCCTTCCCCTCTCTTCTCTTGGCTTGAATGCCATCTGCTTCATAACAGCTGTTGTCCCAAAACAGTAATGAGGGCAAAAACTCACTAATGAGCTTCAAAACTTTTTAATGAGCCTCAAAATAGAGATTCTATGTGCATGCCAGATATATTGCTTCATGACAGGTCAGCTCAAACATTTTGCTCCCTGCAGTGAAGTCGCAAATGATGCCCTCCTTCTTCATTCCCCAAGTCAAGGGACACATTATCCTTGGCCAACCAAAATACAGGTTATCCTTGATTTACAGCCATAATGAAGCCTGCCCAGTTTGGTCGTTAAGTCATGACATTAATAAAACAGGTTGTCATTAAGTGAGTCACCATGCTTGTTAAGTGACTCCATCATCATTAAGCAAACCCATTATTGTCTATTAGATATTTTTGCCAAAACCAAAAGTAAATGCCCACTATTGGAAAAACATCATAAATCATGGTTGTGTGAATGACCATAAATACCGGCTGGTTGCAAGTATTTAAAATTCAGTCACATGACAGCGTTGGTGGAGACAGCTATCAGAACTTAGAAATCGGGTCACAAATCCTTTTTAATGGTTGCTAAGCAACCTGTCATAAGTCAAGGAATACCTATATTTTGGTGCCTAAAGCAGGAAAGGGAACTGACTGAAGCACCCACTTCATTGTGCCTAGTGCTATAGCTAGTTAACTACTTCATGGGATAATGCCAGCATTAATTTTATTAAGAGGTAAAGTTTTATTTTATTATTATAATACTATATTCCTATTAACTCTACTTCTAAACAAATATGTTTTCATTTTTTTTTAAAAATTGTAAGTGCAATTAACAAACATAAAAAATGCAATAATGATAATACGACATAAGTTATAATAATAAATGGAAAAGAACAGAAAATGCAATGCTCCATTTTCCTATTTCTCCAATTTAAGAATACCTCAAGATCAACAGAGAGCACATCTCTTGAATATACTCTTTAACATCTACTTTCTTCCATCTATATTATTTTCTTAGCTGATCTCCAGGGCTTGGAAGAACCAGAGATATTAAAATTATATTAAAAAGTGATTAAATCTTTCATATAATAGGTTTTCTGCAGCCAGTATCCAAAATATTTTTTCTGGTAGGAGCCATTCATTCTTACAAAATTTGTAGCCTCTGTGTTTATATGAGTATATATATTAAAAATATGCCCTATATAGCTTCATAACATGAAAGAGAGCCCAGAAGCAGTGATACTGAGGCCATATTTTATAGAGAACTAAGAAGATTTCATTATAGAATAACCACTGATCCAAATTTGGACATGCTAACTATGTTTTAAGTAAGCAAAATAAAACCAAATCAGATACAATTTAAGATATATTCCTTAACCACACTCTATGTTTGGATGACATACGAATCCAATTACAAAGGGGCTTAATACGTCATGCGAATTAGCTCAGTTCTTGACACAGAAATCTGAGTGATGAAAACCAAATCTACACAAACTGTCTCTGTCATTAAAGAGAAAATGAATCTGGACTTTTCCAGATTCTCCATAAGAAAACTTTAGTCTAAACAAAACTGCATGATGCTTCAAATGAACAGCCCAGTTTAGAGAGCACCAACGAATAACCAATCTCAGACAGTGATTCCACGTATTCCACTGAAATTAGTGGCATTTTTAAAAATTTTGCTAATATAATTTACAACAAAACCCTTCCCTCATGCCAATACTCTGCTAAATGACTAATTCCCACAACACTGTCAAACTACCTAGTAGGGGGTATATTACTATTATCCTTCTCATCTTTCCTATTACCTAGTTCCTTATCTTCTTATGACTATAATTTTGTTGCTTAAATCTTACAATTTATATTAATTGTTTTATTTAGTATCCTAGTACAATTTGTGTTGATTGGTTATTTAGTATCCTATGACTATGACTATCATTAAGAGTTGTATCTTATGATTTATGATGAATGTGTTATGATTATAATCATGATTTATTACTTGAGAGCTTTTGCACTGGAGATAAATTCCTTGTGTGTCCAATCACACTTGGCCAATAAAGAATTCTCTTCTCTTCTCTTCTCTTCTCTTCTCTTCTCTTCTCTTCTCTTCTCTTCTCTTCTCTTCTCTTCTCTTCTCTTCTCTTCTCTTCTCTATTAAATAATTGAATCAGCCAGCATTATACTTCCAAGTGAAGTAAACTTTCATGGCTAATAGCATTTACTCAGGGTACATGCTTTTTGGAAGCAGATGTGGAGGCTTTCTTTACCCTTGGAAGCCAAATGTGCACTTGAGTAGCCCCTTCCTACTCTCTTGCTTCATATGTCATGTAATTTTTGCTGTATTAAAATTAATGCCCTGCCTCACCCAGTGAGAACTATGGAAAAATTCAAAGTACTGAAATAGGTATTGACCTATTATTTCAGCTAATTTATAATAAGTTAAATAAACAGTAATAAATAAAGTTATATTATTATAGCCGTGGTGGCACAATGGTTAGAATGCAGTATTGCAGGCAAACTCTGCCCACAGCTAAGAGTTTGATCCTGACCGGCTCAAGGTTGACTCAGCCTTCCATCCTTCTGAGGTCCCTAAAATGAGGACCCAGATTGTTGGGGGCAATATGCTACCTCTGTAAACTGCTTAGAGAGGTCTGTAAAGCACTAAAGCACTGTAAAGCGGTGTATAAGTCTAAGTGCTATTGCTATTGTTACATTTCCTGGGATGAAACATTTTCATTCATCTGATCATTTAAGTACCAATTAATATCTTATATAATTTCTTTCCATTCATGGGGCCTAGGATTATCACTTAAACAGAAGTGATCTAAAAGTAGGACCTGACTCCCTTACCCAAAAATCCTACAGGTGGTCTTCGCTTAATAATCACTGATTTAGCAACCTTCAAAATTATGAGTAGTGCTTATGACTGGTCCTTATTCTTATGACAGTCACAGCATCCTGCAGTCACATGATAACCATTTGCAAGCTTCTTTGCTGGCTTCCTACAAGCAAATTCAATGGGAAAGCCAGTAGCCATACAAATGGCTATCATATGATATTGCACTGAACGATGTCACTAGTTGAATGGCAACTGGAAATGCCAGAATTTAATGGTCATGTGACATTGCACTTTATGATTGCTTAGCAACAAAAATTTTGGTAATCAGCTACTATCCTTATGTGCAGACTACCTGTAGGAGAGAGCAGAACAGAATTTGAGAAGGAAGGCCACCAAGGTCAAGGAACTTTGTCAAGGATCTTAACAAAATATTACACAGCATCTACGAGTGAGGCAGCTTCTGAGAAGCTTGGGCTTAGAAAACAAACTAAATAATATTTTGCATTAATTAGTTCTCTTTCATCTGTATTTTGTCTTAAATGACGTCTGCTTCCAAAACAGCAAACATTGTTGCAACCCTAGTTAGCTCTCACTTATTATACATGTATAGCAATATTTTTTACAGTTTTTAACAATATTTTAATCTAGGTAGTTTTTAATATTTTAATTATTTTTTTACTTGTGTTATAACTTGTAAAATGCCCAGAGTAACCTTGAGTAACCCTCAGGGTAGGTGAGCGGCACAAATATTTAAGAAATAATGAATAAATTTTGCCAATAAATTTTGTTGGACTTTTAAACTGTACAAAATGAATCATACTGAATAATGAATATAACAGAATGTTTAATATATCCAACATGAAAAGTAGACTTTTCACTTTTATGTTATTGGGGCTCAGTTTCTTTGACAAAGTGATTGGTGGGATTGAAGCACTGGTCTAATATCAGTCCAAACCAAGAGTTGACCCAGTAAAATACAATCAAGTTTAATCCTTTATTTGCTTACACCTAAAAGTTATAACCTGGCTTATAACTAGATATATCCTGAGAGATTTTAGGGTATGGCTTCCCTGAATCTCTTCCCTATCCCCATTCAGTCAGGACTGTGCCGTCCCTTAATTCACGCCTCTCTCTGTGTTGCCAAATTCTCCCATACTGCTGCTACAGGTGCATATTCCATCACACCTAGCTTATTACTGCAACACATAAATTGTACTCTCTTGCTTCCCTAGAGAGATCCAGGTATTGTTACTATCTATGGGTCTCATCATCCTAATTTAGGGACATGGCAAGGCAACCTTCCTAAGAGACCCGAAGTTTCACTTCTGAGCACATAAAACCATTATATAAGAGTGAAAGTATTTCAGTTTTGTTTTTCATCTCATAAATTACAGTACTTTAATTTATTTTTCTGTTGTCCTTTTGTCTTCCCCTCTGTATATATGTTGCCAAGTCTGCTGAAAAGGGAGGAAGACAACAGAGAAATCTAACTCATTTTCTCAATGACAGGGATGAGATAGGAAATAATTTGCCATCATACAATTGATTCTAGAATGACCAGAGGACTCTGAATAAAGATTATCTAAATCTCAGGAAAGTCCACCTGTCTAGTTTATTATCAAGGAATTGATAACATAGCTTTATCATTTTTTTGAAATAGAAACACTAGGTCCTTTTCAAAAATATATAAAATAAAATGATTTACATGTTAGAGCCTTTCTCTCAGAAATATCTGTATTTTGCATTTTGTATGCTCCATTCATCCTTTTGCTTCCATCTATTTTTTCCAAAGTACAGCGTACGCTTTGAAAAAAAAATACACTCTATTTGAAGCTACAATATTCATATTTATTATGTACCATGCCCAACTGCACACGGCTCAAGGCTCGCAGCTATAACAAACATCTATATTAAGACCATGATTTGCAGAATGGTTGATAGAGAAAGACAGTGGATGCACTACAGCATTTAGGCTACAGTAATATGCCTCGGAAGACTAAGCAGACCTCTTTCAAGCAAAGATAGCCAGTATACCTTTGGGGAAAAAAGATCTGAACATTTGACAGTTCATAATTAAAACAACATTAATTTGCTTTCATAATTTGTCTCCTAGCATCGTTTCCCTTCCTCATGCAAAAAAACCCCCTCTTTCTTTGATGCCAAACTTAGGGATATCTGATTAACCGCTATTAGCATTCAACTTGAATCTGAAATAATTAAAACCAGAAATCCCTAAATTCAGCCACAATAAACATATTTATAAGAATATTGAAAATCCCTACTATATTTTGGAAAATATTGGGGTCCACTGCTTCACTTCTGATTTCAATTGATTTACCTTCTCTGTTCCAGAGGACATGTTTCTTTCTAGATCTCAACCAACTATAGGTTGAATCTAGATCTGAATCAACAATAGTTTCCATTCCATTTGCTCATGATTCTAACCAACATTGAAGAGCACTGTTTGGGCCTAGTTTGAATCTTGAGGTTGGGGATAAAATATTCCTTGTAATTTATTGGTTTCACATACCTGCAAACTTAGTTTTGTAGAAAATCAAAAACGAATTACATTTGATCCCACAATGAAAGGGAAGAAGAATGTGCAGGCCCCCAATAGTTATCTACGAAATCCTTTTTGTTTACAGCAAGAAGAAACTGAACAAGCCTGATAGTCTCTTAATTGGATCCATTTGGAAAAATTCACAAAAAGGGAATAAAGAAAAAGAAGAAGCCTGTGAATTAGTGCCTTGTTTTTCTCCTGACAGAAGAAATTGAGGAAACCATAATTTCACCCTGTCCCTAATGAAGGGTGGAAAGAGAGAAGTACAGTAAATGTAAAACTAGCATTCCCTTGATAGGATCTGGCAAGATGGCTGATGCAGTTAAGAGAAGGAGGGATCAATCAATACCCCTCTGCTTTGAGAAGCAGCATATTCCCAAAATATGCAGAATGACAGCATTTCCAGCTGAAAACTGATTTCAGAGTAGAAGTAAAGTAAATCAACCCAGTTTCTGAAAAGAAGCAATAATATGAGGCCACAGGAATGGAGCTAATCCAGTATTGGCACAAGTGGCTCTTATTTATGCCGAACTTTCACAATAAAAGAATGAAAACCAGGAGTTCTACAAAAAAAGTCCAGATTCATTATGAATAACATGTGAAAGCTCATAAATATGAATTATCCTGGTTTGTTGATAGGATAGTTAATTTTTAGTTTGTTCACTGCTTTTTTTCTACCCTCATTTGTACTTATTACTTCTGGGTGAGGCCAGAATGCAAAAAACATGGTCTCACTATCACATAAGAACATCAGCCTCCCAATTATTGACTGATCCAGTGAATTCAAAACATTTTGCCTATTTTTGTTTTTGAGAAAGAAAGGAAAGGAGGGATTTTAAGGCTCAAATATTAGCCTTAAATTTTAGAGATTAAAGATACCCCTTGAAATCCCCTTGTTCTTTGCCAAAAAATGGATCCCCAACTGGTTCTCGCCTCACCCACATCTGGATGCAAGCTTCATACTTGCACCCAACTTTGTACAACTCTCAAGCCAAAGTTATACCCTCCAATATCAAGGAATCTCTCTGAGGTCATTTATAGCAGAGTGCTGGGTCTACATTTATTTCTCCTGCTGCAGAAACTGAAGAATATTTTTAATGCCCTGAAAAATGTGAAAGTAGCAGTTCTCAGACTTTGGGATTTGCTTCCCTTTTCTAAATCTAAATTTAGAGCCCATCAGCTGGAACCAATCACACAAAATGCTAACAGGTGACAACAATAATCATATATAATAGAAGCCATGTGCTTCCTGTCACATTATTTACTGCATCTTGTAACCCATGCAATCAAAATGAGAAATTATTTTGAAAAGGAAAAAAAAGTGAAAAGGAAGACTGTTGGATTAAAATGTAATTACTACATGCAAGAATCATGAGTTTGAATTTAAAGAGATTTTATGTACTCTCAAGACCACAGGTGTCAAACTCGCCACATCATGTTGCTATCATGTGATGTTTTGTGATGTTTTTCCCATTCACATAGCTGGGATGGGCATACATGATGCAGCCGGCCCGCCAGCTGCCAATTTGACATCCCATGAAAGACAACTTTTTATACTAGTGGAAAAACATAATAGTTGTACCATATCTGAAATGCTGTGTTACCACAGCTGAAGGAAAGCTTTACTCTAAGCATATACTGTATGTATAGTACCTAATTTTAAGGCTGTAGTAAAATAAAACCAATAGTTGTTTTTTTTATCAAAAGCTTTTATCAAAAGCTTTTAAACTTTTCAAGCCTCTTACTATGTATGTATGTATGTATATTTGTGCACTTAGCTTATTTTCTCCCTATTTTTGTAAAATACTTCACTGGCATTGAATCAGATCACCCAAACTTTCTTTTTTTCTTTTTTAAATAAAACATTGGAAGAATTTGAAAACACGGCAGAAAGAAGCTGTAGTTGCACTCAACATCTTTTTTTCTTCAGAAGGGATAATTTAAGTAGGCCACTCTAGAGAAATCACTGTAACTATGATACAGGCCACTGTAGCTTTGCTCTACAATATATCCAAACACTTCTGAAAATTAAGAAAGAATAAGCAGAAAGTACAAGCAGAAGAGCAAAAGAAAGAGAAAGAGAATGCATATACTAGCAGAGAAATAGCAGACTATGCATTTAGACTAAAGAGCAACTGGCAGCAGGCATTAAAATGATGGCTGGATATAATAAAGGACTGGATGAACGCCAAAAATACAGAAGTTGAATTTCAGGAAGATTAATCACAAGGTTACATGGTTCTTTGGCCCTAAGACTTTGAAAAAGTACACAATCATTTTTACATCGCGGACTACAAGAAGATTATATGCAGTGCATTGGTGGCCTATTTATTTCCATACCCAATTCAGTACCTGAAGTGTCAAGATACGGCCAGAGAAATTGCTTGGGATACTATGAAGGCTTATGTGAGAGGAGTAGCTATATCGTATATGGCGTTTAAAAATAAAGAAAAAAGGAAGGCTAGGGAGGCCCACACCAAAAGGTTAGAAGAAGCGGAAAATAAACTACAGCAAAATCCCGGAGACGAGGTGGCTAAACAAAAGTGGATGATGGCGAGACATAGGATGAATATTTTGGACCAGGAGGAGATAGCGCAAAAAATAAAAAGAACAAAGCATTATTACTTCGAGAACGCTAATAAGTCCGGAAGGTGGCTTGCATATAAACTAAAAAAAGAAAATGAAAAAAGTCAAATTCTTGCATTAGAAGATTCTATGGGTAACCTCCTGACGAAGGAAGAGGATAAATTAGAAAGAACAAGAGAATTCTACGAAGCTCTATACAAAGATGAAGAGATTGAGCCTGATAAGGTGGAACAATATCTGATGGAAGCTAATCTACCTCACATAACAGAAGAAGAGAGGGAAATGTTGAATAGCAAAATTACAGTAGAGGAACTCAAAATTGCTCTTACCAAAATTAAAAAGAATAAAACGCCAGGTCCATACCCAATTCAGTACCTGAAGTGTTCAAATGTTGGAGCCTGTGACCATATTCTAATAGCTGGGACCTAAATATTCAAAGACTGCTTTTCCCCACAGAAGCCTGCTTACATTTTAAATCCATCTATTGATCTTTTAAATGTTCTTATTTACATGTGCTAAATTGCACATGCATGCACGGGGGACGGGGTGCATTGAATTATGGGTGCGGACACACCCACGTGTGACACACACACACCGCGCTCCCCCCACTTTTGGCACAATGTCAAAAAGATTAGCCATCACTGTTCTAAGGTGTTATCTATTCCTGCCAGCTTAGTATCATCAACAAATTTGGTGAGTTCCCCTTCTATTCCCTCATCTAAGTCGCTTCTGAGGATATTGAAGAGTACTGGGCCTAAGATGGAACCTTGTGGCACCCCACTGCTTACTTCTCTCCATGTAGACTTAGACCCATTAAGGTCTACTCGTTGAGTACGGTTTGTCAGCCGGCTGTGAATCCATCTGGTGGTGAAGCTATCTATCCCACTTTTTTCTAGTATCACACTTGTCAAAGCACCAGAATGCAGAGTGCTGAAGTTCCACAATTTAATTTGTTTTGCAAATTTTTTTCCCTTTGTTTTTCACTCAAGCAGTTTCAATTGTCGGTTACAAAAGGAAGTTTTAATTTTCTAGGTTTCAGTTTCTATCATGAAGTGAATGTGTGTGTGTGTGTGTTTATGTCTGTATGTGCATACATGCCTTAAACACATCTCAAAAAAGTAATAAACTACAAAATGTCTTTTTAAAGTGAAAAAAAGAATCCTTCTAATTTTTGTTGCTTCTATTTTATAAAAAACCAGATCCTTTAATCATTATGCATTATTGCAGAGAAGCACAAACCTAGAGCAGATGTAGTCCCATAACCACTGCCTTAGAGGTGGCACCCAGGGATTTCTCATGGTGAAATTACAGCTATGTATTTTATGCATTTCCTATGACAAAAGTGAAAAAAATATCTATGAATGATGAGGGAGTATATTAGCTATTTTTAATTTGATTTTTGTTTATATGTAAATTAAGTAAAATCATAATTAGTTGTTATACAGTTCCATCCACTTTGTTTTTAATGTAGTCCTTAACCAGCTCATGAAAAGTCTTTCCAAAAGTTGCTCATCTCTATCCTATTATACAATCTTCCTTTATTTTACAGCCACAGTTATTCAACCTATTGAAGAGGAAATAAATATCAACAAAAGGGATATTTTGCTCCCTTCCCATCTGTTGTTTCATAAAGGACTCCCATTTTCCTAAACCCTATCCTTTTCCTTCAATCAAAGGTTAAACGGTCTATGATAGTGAAAGAAATTGCCAAGAATTTTTTAAAATCAACTCTATTGGATCTATTAAGTAAAAAAAAAAAAAAGAACAAAAAAAGTGATTGGGAAACATTCCCAAGACTACAATTCTCAAACATTAATCAAGATCACTCTTACAGATGTATTTGTCATTTTTTGATTTTATGTATTAGTTTTATTTCTTGCCTCCTCTGGGAAGCATTTAAAGGTAGCTATTGATCTTTTAAAAACACACAGGAAAAAAATAACAAGGATCCGCAGAGGTGGAAAAAAATCAATGCAAAGTAATGCTAACATTAATTAATAGGAAAACAATTATGTATTTGATTTTTATAGATCTCCATCTCGATAAGTGACTCCTGTTAAAAAAGATATTCATCTTTACGCATTTTCATTCCAAGGGTAGACATGCATCAGTGGTGGGTTGCCCCCAGTTTGGACCGGTTCGCAAGAACCGGTAGTAAAACATCATCTTAGGTGATCTGTGCAGATGCGAACCGGTAGTAAAGGTAAGTAGAACCCACCACGACATGCATGCTATATTTTGAGTACACATCCAGCTCATTCTGTTCATTTCTTCCTGAAAAGATGCCTACCTGTACATTTATTTATTTACTTATTTACATTCATTGCTTATAATATATCCCAATTCCAGAGATTTTTAGGCACTGAATGGTAATACACAAAATAAAAATACATAATTAGAAAACCCCAAACTGAATTATAGAGGATGCATTTGATAGTGGATTAATCGCCCCCCCCATAGTCACATGATCACATTTTGGGCACTTTGCAAGCGGCCTGCATTTGCCGTTATGCAATCACAAATGAAAAGTGATTAAGAAAAAGATACCAAAGAGTTAAAAAGACACAAACCCGACAAAATCTTCCAGGCAAGCATTCAGGCAAGTTAAAATGGGGGATGGGGAAAGAGAGGGGGAAGTTTTTATTAGGTACAGAGAAACAGTGAGAAGAATGATTTGGCAAACAAGCTGGCGGATTATGGCTCAAGAAGAAACACATTGAACATAAATAAAACTACTTATCAGCTTGAGGCAGAGAAACTCAACATGGCCTTTTTCAACTTTTTCTCTGTATATGAGCTCATGAAAACCTAAAGCCAGAGGAATCCGGGAAGCTTCAATGGACTCAGGTAAGCCTGAATTCAATCCAGCTGTACATCAAGATTAATACACAAAGGAGAAACGGATTTGTGACCTCACAAGAACAAATCCACAGCTGCAATGTATTGTTATGACCCATTTTCTCTAAATTCACCTTTCAGTAAACTATTCTGACAATGGAATCCCTGCACCTAGACCTATAAAATTCATTTTAATCCATACAGAATTAAAGTCTTAATCAGAGTTGTTATGACTGATCCAATGTCTTCCTTTATCTCCCTTTCCATTTCCTCTCTACCACTATTTCTTTGCACTCTCCCTAAACATGGCATCTTATCTTGGATTCTTTATGACAGATTTATCTGCACATTTATCATGCAGTAGGATTATTATTAAATGCGACAATGGAAGAAATGAATAAAACACACGGTATGTGATAAAGCCACCATTCTTAACTAAAGATGAACTAAGATCAGGCATAAGAAGTCAGAACACATGCCAGGCTCCTCCCACCTTCTCCTATCAAAACAATTATCCCAAATGAAATCTTTTAATGCAATTTACACTTCATGTAACCTTGAAAGGTAATGATCTAAGCAATGATGGAGTGGCAGTCCTGGATATTTCCCAATAATAGCCTTATGCTGATTAATTTATTTTCCTCACTTGCAAAGAACAAGCCAGTTAAGAGACATTTTGATATAAATCTATGCAATGAAAACAACCTACCCTGTGGAGGTTGTAGGAGCCAATCATTTCATTTTTTAAGGCTATGCTTAACCGTGAGTTGTTAAAAGCAGGATAGAAATCAAGTGTAGCATTATAGAATCTCTTGTGACATATTATTTTTGGTACTGAAGCTTAGCATGTGTAGCTTTATCCTTTTGACAGCTGTTTCTTGGAGCAAAATGTATGATCACAGCATAGACTGATTTGATGAGTGAGTACATGCCATCTGGTAGTATCAAAAAGGCTTTTTTACACACTTCACCTTAAAAACTAGCCAATTTCCCTCTCTTTCTCTCTCCACACATGTACACTTGCAGGTATCAATGTATTAAAATCTTCCATTGTGTATAGGTTCTCCAAACATGCTACTTTTATATTTGCCATTTATTTAACTTGTTTGCAAAAACTGTTCATTAAATAAAATAGCAAAAAGCTATTTTAATAGCTGTACAACATTAAAATATAACTGGCAATGAGTTTTTAACATATAGATGCATTCAGAGTTTTCAATACGATTTCACATTAATTATAACAGGAAGAGAATAAAATACACAGTATGTGAATTACCTACCATCTTAAGTAAAGGCGGCTCAAGATCAGCCACAAGAAATAAGAATACATGCCAGAACTCCTCCCACTTCCTCCTTTCAAAATGTACTCCCCAAATGAAATATTTTAAAGAAACCCGGATTTGTGTAACCTTGAAAGATAATGATCTCAGCCACTCGACTAGTGATTCTAGTGCAAATCCTATCGGTCAAGGAATTCCATCTGGTGGAATCCAGAGAAGAGCCTTTTCTGCCATCTCTCCTGCCTTCTTGGACATTGTGCTCCTCGAGGTGAGGTCCACTCCCACCCTCTAGGCCTTCTGAAAGAGCCTCAAAACCTGGCTCTTCCTATTGGCCTAGTGAACCAATGTGAATGTTCCATGTTGGATGTGGTTAAGAGGATCCCACCTCCATCCTGTAGTATTCTGATTTTTATACACATTTAATCTTGGCTCATTTAATATTCAGTGTTTTGCACCTTTGTTTTTAATGTTTGTAAGCTGCCCAGAGTTGACAGTGAGATGAGCATCTAAATAAACAAACAAACAAACAAATAAATAAATTTGTACCAATGGATATCAACTGGAGTCCAAGTTTCCCCAAGGCACAGAAAACTTACTTATTCATCTTATTCATCCAGGGTTTACATTTCTTGCATCGGATGAGGAGAGCACATCTTTTTCCTTGTGTCCTGGCCACTTTTTACAGAGGCATGATTGAGAGCTTTTTAACAAACTGCATCACTATTTGGTTTAATGGAAGCAGTGCCTCATTAGAAGGTCCATACAGAGAGTGGTGAGGACAGCGGACAAGATTATAGGAAAATTGCTTCCCGTTATTCAGGAATTCATACTTATTCATAGTGCTTATAAATGGTATGGGCCTAGAGCTTGAAGTATTGTTAGAGACCCCCCACACACACTTCACAGTCTGTTTCTGTTGCTCCCCTCTGGGAAGAGGTTTCAAAGTATTTCTAGCAGGACTTCCAGATTCTGTAACAGCTTTGTTCCCTATGCCATCCATCTGGTAAACTCGAAAGATTTGTTTCTCTCATCATGTACATTAGTGGCCAAAATTGTGGAAACCTTTTGGGAAAAGTGTATTTTCTAAAACTAGCTAATAACACCACTTTTTTTTGGAGTAGTACCATAAAATTATATATCAATGGAAAGATAATTTAATCAAGAATGTAATGCAATAACTTTTATGAAGGATTTGCTATTAGAATAGCAGTGACAGTATAAAGAAGAAAAGTGAAACACGAGATACAAAAATTATCATGTCAGTTAATACTTAGTTGGGTAACCTTTAGCATAAATTATGGCCTTACAATGTCTTCCCATAGGTTCGGTTCTATTCTATTCTATTCTATTCTATTCTATTCTATTCTATTCTATTCTATTCTATTCTATTCTATTCCACTCCATTCCATTCCATTCCATTCCATTCCATTTGTCTTTAACTAAATTAGGACATTGTGAATGCACTTAGATATATTGATCCTCATCATGAATGGAGGAGAAAAGCAGATTAATTTTTTTAAAAAGAGATTGAAAGACATTTCCAAAGAAAGACAGTATACAGCTTCACTCTATTTTCCTATACAGTACAGCAAAAATAATATTCCAGAGAATAATCTTGTGTCCAATTATGAAGAAAAAACATGAGCTGGCCATTAACTCTAGCTGGTGCTGCTAATATTTCTATTCCTGTGAACCAGAAAAAGAGATAGGAACACAGAATTCCCTCCATGAAATCATTGTCCTGAATCCTCCCTGTCTCCCCAAATGCCATGGATATTATAAAATGTAAAAAGGCAAAAGGATTTAAACTTTTAAGTATTATAGAGTGAAGTCGTTGCCTACATTTTTAGCTGGAATTATCCTCAGTGATCTCTAAATTGATAATAATAATAATCCTGCTTAAGGAATGCTGCCATGTTTGTTGTGGTAAATTCTAAAGTGCATTATGTAAACATAATCTAGGATGAAATGGAGAGATACAAGGCAGAACATTTAGCAGCAAAGGCTAAAAGTTAGTACATGATTTAAAACAATGTATTTGATTCAGTCCCTGATAATCAGTCTTTTCCTTCAGTCAGAGGTGTCTGCAGGAGACGATAAGATAAAGTTACAAAGGTGCAATAAAAGCTGCACCACTGTAGTTGTCCCTTGATTTGTTTGACCTCACCCTATGGACACTTCTGCTTTCAGTCTTGCGTTTCACAAACTATTACTCGATACGGTAACAAATATTTTAAAAGGAATGGAATTTTAATGGGTGGGATGTTTCTGACAAGCAGTCAAATAACTTAGTTTCTGCTTGAAGAGATGAAATTACAAGAGGGCAGAATAATCTGGATGTCAGTGCTTCAACGCTGGCATAGAGAGCAGGGGAGAGAGAGATAAACTCTGAACTTTTGCCTGCTAAATCCCTTTGAAGTCGGGTTGTTGTGGAAATGAGGAGGGGAGGGACATTCCTGGGAAATGACGAGACAAGGAGTCTGAAGAATGACTTGGAAGATAGCCAATGAGAAGCAGAGATTTGGGGGTCGGAAAGGGAGGGATTGGGGGGCAAAAGGTCAGTCGTGTCCGCATCGAGTCATGATCCGGTGGCTGTGCTCAATTAAAGAAAAGATTTCCTTAAAGATTGGCAGTTTGGAAATTCATTTATTTTGAGATAGCATCGAAGTCTGACACTGAATACATTTTGTGATGAGTTCTGAGCATTAAGTATGCAAATTAACTGCTTATGCATAAACCTCTGAAATTGCTAATGGGAGGGCACTTTTAAAAAAAAAGAAATACACCATTTAATAGATAGATGATGATAGATGATAGTGCTATCATCTATCATCATCTATCTATTAAATGGTGTATTTCTTTTTTAAAAAAAAAAAGTGCCCTCCCATTAGCAATTTATATATATGAAAATGTACTGGTTGTCCTTTGAATAAACAACATACCAAAGGCGGCACAGATATCCAACACATAGTGGCAGAATGTAAGATGCAGACAGGAACAGCATACACTGAACAACACAACCAAGTAGTTGGTACTGTGTACAGGAACTTCTGCACAGTGTATATATTAGACCCTCTGAAGCCTAGATGGGAGAAGATCATGGAAAATAACATGGCTAAGATCCTGTTGGATTTCCAGATCTATACAGACAGGCAAATACTGATCAATCAGCCAGACCGCAATGGGTTAACTCGCCACAGCCAACTCACTATGGCCAATTTACCACAGGCCAATTCAACAATTCAATTTAATTATTTAAAATAATTTAAAATTATTTTAGTTTTTGTCATGCACATTTCATTTTGTCCTTCCTTTTGCATACTTTCTTTAATGATTCTACTTCTTCAATATTAGTGTAACTCTTGTCCCAAGTTAGCTGTGGTGAGCTGTTCCGCGGTGAGTTGGCCGTGGTGAGTTGTCCTAGACCCCAGCCAGACATCATGGTAACAGACAAGGACCAGAAAACAGTGGTGTTGATAGATGTAGCAGTTCCAAGTGACAGAAATGTTAGTAAGGTGTATGAGAAGCTGAAGAAGTACCAGAGACTGAAGGAGGAATTTGAGAGAACGTGGCATGTAAAGGCCATAGAACTCTCAATAGTGGTAGGAACCAGGGGTGAAATGTACTGTACTTACCTTCCCTACCAGTTTGCCAATGTGCATTCACAGAGGCTTAAAATGTCACAAAAAAGTGATGTCAGGACGTCTGCATGGGTGGGAGGAACCTCCCTCAGCCGCCGCTACCTGTTTGCCTGAGCCAGATAGAACCGGTTTTACCCCGGTAGGAACACTTGGGGCTGTGCCTTCTAAACTGGGAGAATGGCTCCAATAGATCCCAGGAAGATCATCAGTGCTCTGGCCAGAAGTATGCAGTGCTAGGAACATACTGCATAGAACTCCCATGGTCTCTGGTATAGGACCCAAGATTGAAGAAGACACATATCACTCATAACAGTGAGATGGTATTTCTTTTTTAACAAATTACATATAGCACATAATGGGTATGCATTGCATTTTCTCTCCTACTATACAGTGTAGAAAGTCTTGAGTTCAGGAACAATTAATTTGATTAAATGAACTATTTTGATAAAAATGACAGGTTCAGTCCAGGGCAGGAGAGAATTATGGATATACTGTACTGGGGAAGGACCAGAATCTTCTTAATCCAAACATTTATACAACCATTTTCTCACAATTCATTAGCTGATGAAATGTGGCAGGCACCATTGCATCTAAAGCACCATTATATCTAAAGCTTGGCTTGTTAGACACTTCCAAGTTAATTTATTCTTTGAAGTGACAAGGAAGACTATAGAGCAATTATGAAGGGATCTAGTGTTTGGGACCAAAATAGAATTATCCTTGTAAGATGGGTAAAAAAGGTGCAAGTTATCTTCCATTTGTAGGGATGGTAGGGGTTCTATAATGGATAATTCCTGTGAAAGAATTCTGCTCATGAAAACTGTGAATTCAAATACTATTACCGTATTTTCCGGCGTATAGGACGACTGGGCGTATAAGACGACCCCCTACTTTTCCTGTTAAAATATAGGGTTTGGGCTATACTCGCCATATAAGACTACCCCTCTTCCAATGCACACCAAATAAAAATTAAAAAACATCAGATTTGATTTCAATATGGTAATTTTAATTCAAATGCTTATGACATGCAGGTACTTAGCAGGAAAACTGTCACTTATAAGGCTGTTTGTCATCAAACATGTAAACATAAAACAGTGCAATTGGATTAAACTTTTCCTAATTCACTCTAAAGCTGAAAGGAAGGATAAGACAATAAACCCATGGGAGCTGCCATGCTGTTTATTTTCTAAGCTGTCAACCAAACTGGAACTGATGATGATAGGAGGAAGATAACAAACAACAGAGAGCCAGTGCCGGGCAAGTCCCTGGCGAGTCAGCAACACCCATCATAACTGCAAGCTATTTTTACAGGTTTTGCTGGCGTGACAGTTTCCCTTTAAAAGCCTTCAAAATCCTCCTGTTCGTCATCTGATATCATAAATACATCAATGACATCTTGTGATACATTTGTAAGGCAGTCATCATATGGATCTAATTCCGTATCAGATGGTGTGGTCTCAGCTTCGGTTTCCTCTTCATCTTGCCACAAGTAGTCGTCCTCCATACCATCTAATGAATTTGATATGCCACACTTCTTGAAAGACTTGATTACTGTTTCTGCATCAATATCATTCCAGGCTTTTATGACAAACCTGCACAAAACATCCAACTGTGGAGCACGCATGTTTCCTCCTTTTGTGAATGACTTTTCACCGCTAACCATCCACTCATTCCACTGTTCTCGAATGCGATCTTTAAATGGCTTGTTTAGGCACACATCCAGGGCTGTACCAACGATGTCAATCCTACAGGAATAACTGCCGCATCTGTGTTTATTCTTGCAAGCCTTTGCTTGGTGCTGGGAGTTAAATGAGCCCTGAACATATCCCACACCAGTAGACTACGTTTTTGAATAAGTCCACCTGGTCGCCTGCTCCATACATTATTAAGCCATAGCTTTACCCCTTCTTCATCCATCCAGCCTTTTTCATTCACATGTACAAAACAACCAACAGGGAACTTGAGTTTCGGCATTGTTTTTCTTTTAAAAATAATCATTGGTCTCAGTTTGGAGCCATCAGCTGTGCATGCTAGTACCACTGTAAAACTGGACTTCTCATGTCCTGTTGTTTTAATTAAAATTGTTTTTTCACCTTTTGGATGGACAGTTTTATTTCCAATCATATCAAAATTCATTGGAGTTTCATCCATATTTCCGATACTACTTAACGCATAGCCATGTTTATTGCGCTGTTGTATTACATATCGATGGAAACTATTTACTTTGGCATCAAGATCTGCAGGTAATTTTTGTGCAATTTTTGTCTTTTGCCTCAGTACCAAATTATTCCTTTCCAAGAATCTAGTACACCAGGATACAGTGGCCTTAAATCTGTTGCTGTGATCTGGGTTAGATTTGGCCCACTGAAGTGCAAACAAATGTATTTTATTTCGTATCACTACATAACCGTTTTGGCGATGCTCATTCACCATGTCTGCTACATGTTTTTCGAGTTCTGGCCAATGTGGGGTGCCTCTTCTTAATGCACACTTACCCCTTGGCATACCCTTTAATGCTTTTACATTTGCTTTCCAGTCCCGAACCATCTTTTCTGTTACTCCATATTGTCTTGCAGCAGCACAGTTATTATGTTCCATGGCAAAGTTTACAACATTAAGTTTAAAACTGGCTTCATATTTCTTTTTTCTTGCTGGTGGATCCATGATGGGGTCTTGACTGTTAGCTATTTGTATACTGTACTGTATGTACTGTTGCTGTACTGTATGTACTGTTGCTGTACTGTAGAGATGCCTATGAGCCAGGCTGCACATCTGCCTGTCAAGGTAATGGGCTATGCTATGTGTAGTGGCAAGAGGGCTATTTTGTACTAGGTTTTTTCCCTGTCACCCATGCAGCCTTGACGAGATCAGCACAGCTTCATGAATCTGAGTTGCTGGCGCTGACTGATGACGCTACGGGAGCGCCGACAACATTGACAGGAAGCTGTGCCGATCTCGTCAAGGCTGCATGCCGCTCAATGCTGGACCCAGCTGGTTGCTGCACAGAGCTTCCCCCACCATCCCAGGCATCCAGGTGGGTATTACCCATGCTCCGACTTCCCCAGACCCCCAGTGATGGCGAGTCCCAGCTGGGACTAGGGGAAGCTCTGCGCAGCAACCAGCTGGGTCCAACATTGAGCGGCATGCAGCTCTGACGAGATCTGAGTTGAATCTGAATCTTCCCGAATCTGAGTTGCTGGCGCTAACTGATGACACTACGGGAGCGCTGACAACATTGACAGGAAGCTGTGCTGATCTCATCAAGGCTGCATGCCACTCAATGCTGGACCCAGCTGGTTGCTGAGCGGAGCTTCACTCAGGCATCTAGGGGGATATTACTGATGTTCCGACTTCCCCAGCTGACCCCCAGTGATGGCGAGCCCCACCTGTCTGGGGAAGTCGGAGCGTCGGTAATATCTCCCTGGATGCCTGGGTGAAGCTCCGCTCAGCAACCAGCTGAGTCCAGCATTGAGTGGCATGCAGCCTTGACGAGATCGGCACAGCTTCCTGTCAATGTTGTTGGTGCTCCCGTAGCATCATCAGTCAGCGCCAGCAACTCAGAACTTCCCCCACCATCCCAGGCATCCAGGTGGGTATTACCCACGCTCTGACTTCCCCAGACCCCCAGTGATGGCGAGCCCCAGCTGGGACTGGGGGAAGCTCCGCGCAGCAACCAGCTGGGTCCAGCATTGAGCGGCATGCAGCCTTGACAAGATCTGAGTTGAATCTGAATCTTCCCGAATCTGAGTTGCTGGCGCTGACTGATGATACGGGAGCACCGACAACATTGAGGGGAAGCTGTGCCGATCTCATCAAGGCTGCATGCCGCTCAATGCTGGACCCAGCTGGTTGCTGCGTGGAGCTTCCCCCACCGTCCCAGGCATCCAGGTGGGTATCACCCATGCTCCGACTTCCCCAGACCCCCAGTGATGGCGAGCCCCAGCTGGGACTGGGGGAAGCTCCGTGTAGCAACCAGCTGGTCCAGCATTGAGCGGCATGCAGCCTTGACGAGATCGGCACAGCTTCCCCTCAATGTTGTCAGCGCTCCCGTAGCGTCATCAGTCAGCGCCAGCAACTCAGATTCGGGTACCCGGCGTATAAGACGACCCCCGACTTTTGAGATGATTTTCCTGTGTTAAAAAGTTGTCTTATACACCAAAAAATACGGTATTTTCTGTGGCAATCAATTACTGTAAACATGCAAGGTAAAATTTTTACAGTATTTATTTTTAAGAAAACTCTGTGATTAATAAGAGAAATGTCACCTTGGTATAAACTAAATGGCCTTCAGAGCTAAAGAATATCCTAGTAATTGCTTAAGAATCCTAAATAATTATATAAGAAAGGCTAAGCCATTATTTCTAAATGTAATTTGTAACTCTTTATATTTGACATACAAAGTTCTCTCCATAGTCTATTAAATTATACCATTGCAATGGTGGATTACCCCCGTTTCGGACCAGTTCGCAAGAACCGGTAGTAAAACCAGTGAGAGGCTCTGCCCACCAACCCCAACTCATCAGGAAGCTTCTGCGCAGCCCCATTGCGAATTGGCAGTAAAGGTAAGTAAAACCCATCCCTGCACTATTGTAGTCTAACTAGATTTCAGATAGGTGCACTTATGAGTTTCTTGCCACTCTTGCTAGCTCTATGTTGAGAACTACAGTACAACTAACAGTTGTTTGAAATGAAGGCCCAATTACAGTATGAGTGAAAGTTTGACCCTGGAACTTGAACTAACCTGGTGTATGGTTTACATGTTGTTACATATCAAAAATAGCTCTGAATGTCAAATATATAATCTAACTGGAGATTTTTTTTTACATACATACATACATACATACATACATACATACATACATACATACATACATACATACGTATACAGTTGAAAAATGGAAGAGCATTTATTCTTTCCTCCATTTATATCAATAAGATGTATGTGTTTTCATAATTGGAAAGTCTGTGATCTTGATTTTAAAATTTCTTATGTACAGCAGTTATAAAGGAAAGAAGGGATATTTTGATGAACCTATCCTAATTGGTAATTCAGCATTTATGGGTACAGTTGGGCATTATTTATTAAACTATCTACTGCACAGTCCAATTTATCCAAAATGATATAATCAAAGGCTTTACTTTTCTACTGTATTTGCTTGGCCTGTGTTCACTACTTCTCCCATTCTCATTTTACATGTACATTGAAGCAGTAGGATGAGTAGCATGAAAAACAGAAACATGCTGAGAAGATTATGAATTCCAATATCCTGAAAATCCTTTCTGGCCACAAGAATGAAAAAAGAAAAGGGGAAAAAAAGTATTTCAGAGGACCTATTAGGGTTTAATAAGAAAAATACCCACATTCCAAATTTTATTTTTGGAAGCTGAAAATTATATGGCAAGTTTTAAACCTCCCCGTCGGAGTAACTTTCTATCTTAATAAAGAATACTGAGTTTCAATTTATGTTACAATATTTTATGATTGAAGTCTGGTGGCCAAACTTTCACAGCTCTCTATTCAAATTAAACATTTGTATTTGTGTGTGTGTGTGTGTGTTGGGGGGTGCTTTTGAATCAGTCTTTACTCTTAGCGACTTCCTGGATTAATGTCTCCAATTTCTTTTTCATAATTTCAGACATGATTTGCCATTGCATCCTTCTTAGGACTAAGAGACAGTGACTGATATAGGGTCAACCACTGGCTTGGTACCTAAGGTAGAACTGGAACTCATGGTCTCCTGGTTTCTAGCCTGGTGCCTCAACTATTACACTAAACTGGCAGTATTCTAAGTGTGGTCTTATCAGAGTATTATGAAGTAGCATTAACACTTCACGTGATCTTGATTCTATCCTTCTGTTAATGCAGCCTAGAACTGTGTTGGCTTTTTTGGTAGCTGCAGGGACTCATATTTAAATGACTGTCCACTAGGACTTCAAGATCCCTCTCACAGTTACTACCATTGAGCGAGGTACCATCTATAGTACTATACCTGTGCATTTGGTTTTTCTTGCCTAAATGTAGAACCTTACTTTTTTCACCATTGAATATCATTTAGTTAGATAGCGCCCAATGTTCAAGTTTGTAAAGATCCTTCTGTATCTTAAGCCTATCTTCTGGAGTATTGGCTATTCCTGCCAGCTTGGTGTTGTCTGCAAATTTGATGAGTTCCCCGTCTATCCCCTTGTCCAAATCATTGATGAAGATGTTGAAGAGACCTGGGCCTAAAAGAGAGTCTGGTGGCGATGCTGTCTAACCCACATTTTTCTATCTTATCAAGTAGTAGATTGTGGTTTATTGCTACAGTGGTTCTCCTCCTTCCTCTCTGACCGGTCACAGTTTGTGTTGACGGTGGGCCAGAGGTCGACCTCGAGGCACCTTGTATGTGGGGTGCCACAGGGGTCGGTCCTCTCGCCCCTTCTGTTCAACATTTATGTGAAGCCGCTGGGTGAGATCATCCGTGGTTTCGGGGAGAAGTACCATCAGTACGCTGATGATACTCAGCTGTACATCTCCACCCCGGACCACCCCAATGATGCCCTTGACGTGATGTCCCGGTGTCTGGAGGCCGTACGGATCTGGATGGGGAGAAACAGACTCAAGCCCAACCCATCCAAGACCGAGTGGCTGTGGCTCCCGGTGTCCCGATATAGTCAGTTGGTGCCATCCCTGACTATTGGGGGCAAGTCGCTGGCCCCCATGGAGAGGGCTCGCAACTTGGGTGTCCTCCTGGATGCACGGCTGTCTTTAGAAGAACATGTGACGGCCGTGGCCAGGGGGGCTTTCTATCAGGTTCGCCTGATTCACCAGTTGAGTCCCTTTCTGGATCGGGACTCCTTGCGCACGGTCACTCATGCTCTTGTCACTTCCCATCTGGACTACTATAATGCTCTCTACATGGGGCTCCCCTAGAAGAGCACCCGGAGGCTCCAATTGGTCCAGAATGCGGCCACGCGGGTGATTATGGGAGCGTCATGGCACTCCCATGTAATACCTCTCCTGCGTGAGCTGCACTGGCTCCCGGTAGTCCTCCGGGTGCGCTTCAAGGTGTTGGTGACCACCTTTAGAGCGCTCCATGGCTTAGGACTGGATACTTTACAAGACCGCCTTCTGCCACTGAGAGCCTCCCACTGGCCAGTACGCTCCCACAGAGAGGGGCTCCTCCGGGTGCCGTCGGCCAAACAATGTCAACTGGCAGCCCCCAGGGGGAGAGCTTTCTCTGTGGGAGCACCTGCCCTCTAAAACAAGCTCCCCCCGGAGATATGGACGATTCCGGATCTACGTACTTTCCGTCGGGCCCTCAAAACATTTTTATTTCATCAAGCCGGGCTGGCCTAACTCTCCAATGGTGTAATTTTAATTTGAATTTTAAATGGGGAATTTTAACTGTCGGGCCAAATTATTTAATATATTTTTAAATTGTTTTTAAATTTTGTATTCTATGTTTTTTATCTATGGCTGTTCACCGCCCTGAGTCCTTCAGGAGAAGGGTGGTATATAAATTTAAATATTAAATTAAATTAAATTAAAAATTAAATTTATCAAATGCCTGATTGAAGTCCAAGTAAATTATATCCACGGCATTCCTCTAGTCCACTAATTTTGACACTTTGTCAAAGAATGCAATAAGAATATTCCTTCCACGTTGACTTTACATTATTCAGTCTCTGTTAGACAAATGCAGGGCAATGGGCGTTTATATACAAGCAAGCACAATTTGAAGGAAGGCTGTATTATATCATTATTTTGGTAATGCGGTGTGATCGGAGGAGATTAAGCACCTACCTACATAACATACTTGCCTCCCCAACAGCTCACTTTCTAAATGCCAGATTTCTATTGAATAAAGGACTACCCATATTCAGGTAATCCTCAGTTTATGACCACAATTGAGCCCAAAATTTCTGTTGCTAAGTTAGACATGTGTGAGTTTTGTCCCATTTCACAACCTTAATTGCCACAGTTATTAAGTGAATCAGTGCAGTTGTTAATTTAGTAACAACTCCAGATTCTTAAGAGAATCTGGCTTCCCCATTGACTTTGCTTCTCAGAAAGTCGCAAAAAGTGATCACATGACCCAGGGACACTGCAATGATCATAAATACATGCTAGTTGCCAAGCATCTGAGTTTTGATTATGTGACCATGGGAATGCTGCCATGGTCATAAGTGTGAAAAACGGTTATAACTCACTTTTTTTCAATGCCGTTATAACTTTGAATAGTCAGTAAATGAACTTGTAAGTTGAGGGGTACATGTAATTAAGAGTTCTTTATTATAGCATATTTGCATCAGTGGTGGGTTTCAAAATTTTTTACTACCGGTTCTGTGGTCATGGCATAGCTTGGTGGGCGTGACTTGGTGAGCATGGCAGGGGAAGGATACTGCAAAATCCCCATTTCCTCCCGATCAGCTGGGACTTGGGAAGCAGAGAATAGATGGGGGCGGGGCCAGTCAGAATTTTTACTACCGGTTCTCCGAACTACTCAAAATTTCCGCTACCGGTTCTCCAGAACTCGTCAGAACCTGCTGAAACCCACCTCTGATTTGCATGTGCAGGTGTATAAATCAAGAGAAGAAGGCAAAATTCAGAGATGCTGTGGGGGTTTTTTTCATTTTCTCAGAGACAAAATAAATGTGAGAAGAGAATTTTAGGGATAGAAAAGAGGTGCTGCTTTTACCTGTGTTTTAATGGGTCTTTCTCCCAGAAAAATATGAATGGGAGTGTACCTTAACTTTTTACAATGGAAGTGTGTGATTGTTTATTCCGAACAAATCCAATTAGTGTCAATAAAGGTGTTCCCCAAGAAATGTATCACTAGATATTGCATAATAATACTGTACATCAATAAATAAGGAAAGATGCCCTTGACTCTTGTTGCCAGTTATCCCATTTATCTTATTTTCTTGGCAGGGTTACAAAAATGCTTTTCAGGATACGCTTTTCACTTCACAGTCTAGCCTACAGCCCTGGAATTCCCAAGCAGTCATCCATCCAAATGCTAACCAGGACCCACACTGCTTACTTTCTGAGATCACCCGCTGAGGCAATACATCAATAAAATTAAAAAGGATTGTTGTACTAAGAAGGTGTTGAGGTTGACAGCATTAGTTTGCAATTCATAATTATGGTTCTTTCAGAAAATTCAACAGAGCAAACATTGTTTGTCCATTTTAACACTAGACTAGGGTGTGAGTCAGAGAGTTTGTACAGGTAATCCTCAATTTATAACCAGTCAATTAATGGCCATTCAAAATTATGAGAGACTTTAAAAAAAAAACGTACTTATCAACTATAAGCTATACAACTCCCGGGTGATTATATTTTGGACGCTTGACAATTGTCTTGCATTTTTGATGATTGCAATGTTCTGTGGTCACATGATCACATTTTGTGACTCTTTTTGCCATATTCCGGCAAAAAACACCCATTACATAACCTGGATTCAGACTTTTGACTACGTGATTCGCTTAACAAGCTGTGACTTGCCTAATGACCGTTGTAAAAATGGTCCTAAAATGAAGACCAGTAATGTAATGACTTGATTTACAACTGCAATAACTTACGACCAAAAATTCCAGGCTCAACTGATTATAAGTCAAGTACTACCAGTTCCTGTAGTTTAGTGCATTGCTAGAACTCACCTATTTGCTTGCAAAACTGGGAAGCTACTTACAATGAGAACAATAAAAAGGTCATAGGAAAATAATAACCAATTAATTAATAGTAGCAGGGGTGAAATGCTCCCAGTTCGGACCAGATCAGGCGATCCGGTAGCAATTGTGGCAAGTGGTTCGGAGAACCGGTAGCAATGGCGGCGCAAGGCTCCGCCCACCTACCCGGGTGTCATTACTTCCTGCTTTTAAAAGTAAAAAAAAAAAAGGTTCTGACAATCGCACACCACAGCTGTGATCGTCACAGCCTTTTTTTAACCTTTTAAAAGCATTTTTTAACAACCTATTTGCCCGATTAGGTTGTAAAAAAATGCTTTAAAAAAGTAAAAAAAAAAAAAAATTGGCCATGCCCACCCAATTACATTACCACCATTACCAAGCCATGCCTACAGAACCGGTAGTAACAAATTTTACATTTCAGCACTGAATAGTAGGTTATCCTAACCCAAAACTTCTCATAAAATCTGGCTAATTCATACATGGATAATCTGGAAACAATAAATGTAATTCTTCAAAAGATTTGTGGAAGAGCAGCATTTTAACTATTTCTAAAAGGACCCAACCTAATTTTGGAGGATTGCAATTTGGGATTATTCCAGGAAATAGGGCTCATTACCGAGAAAGCTATTCCGATTCTCCAATGTCTTTTCTGGGGCCATCACTGAATTCAGTTTGGATTTGCCATGGAGAAGAATTTCTACTATTGTGCTTCCTAATTTTTTTTTTCCATAGCAATTTCTGCCCCTGTTCTCTTTATTAAGAGTGTTAGATCCAAGGTAATATCATGGCTTTATCAAAATGTATATGAAAGAAGTATAGGTAGTCCTCGACTTATAACAGCAATTGAGCCTGGAATTGTAAGTCATGGCTGTCATTGAGCCAGGTCACCATGAGACTGCGCCTGATTTTATGACAGCAGTTTCTAAATTTATGGATGGATGGATGGATGGATGGATGGATGGATGGATGGATAGAGATAGATAGATAGATAGATAGATAAACAAACAGACAAAAGTATGTGTGCAATCTGTAAAACGTAGAACGATATCTTACATTATAGAACTATATTGTATAATATAAATGTATTATTACTATATTAAATATAAAATGTTGAACTATACAGTATATATTGAGGTTGGACCAGAAGACCTCCAATGTCCCTTCCAACTCTGTTATTCTATTAAAATAAAAGATACAGAAAGTTGCCAATGTAAGTCTGCAGGCATTTTTTATGTAAATTTGAATTTGTACCTTTAACACACAGGACTTGCAAGAGAATTTTGTGAAATTTCAATGTTGTGTGGCTCAACATTTTCCCAACGTTGACAGCAAGGTAAATAAAACAATCCATGCTTTAATGGGCTAAATAAGCATACCTGTGTTTTCCCGAAAATAAGACGGGGTCTTATTTTCTTTTGTACCCCGAAATAAGGGCTTGGCCTTATTATCGGGGAGCCTTATTATTTTGGGGGATGCAGGAGGCCCCGGGCAGCCTGCACACTCACAGCCGGGAGTCCGGCAGAGAGAGGCTCCCTTCATGCACCATCAAGCCCCTCCCCTCCCACAGGGTGTATGTGTAGAACGCAAGTGACTTGGAGGCACCAAGCCACGTGAGTGCCTGTCCCCATCCCCTGCTTGCGCGCCTCCCAGGCCTCACCATGTCGATGTGGGCAAAGCCGGTGAGCACCAGGTCCTTGAGGAGCTTGTAGCCAATGCCATCAGCACCCACCACCAGCACCCACACGGAAGCCATGGCCTGGGCCAGCTCTCCCTGCAGGGTCCAGCTCCAGCTGTCACCATAGAGTGGGAGTGGGAAGCACACAACCAGAGTGGCCGCTGCCCTTTGGCTTGTATGCAGCCAAAAGCAGAAACAGCAGAAGTCTTTCTTTCTCTCCCCCAAACTCTGCCTCTGTGGCTTCGAAACCCCAGCCAGGGCAGCAGCTGCTCTGGGAGTGTGCTTCCCACTCTATGGTGATGATGGCCAGAGGCCTCCCCTTCCCCCTTGCTCCTCTCCACTCTGATTGCCCCACAGTCCTCCCACCCAAGTGCTGACCGACCGGAGCACCCGCCAGTGAGCCCGGGAAGCCCCTCCACCTCAGGAGTCACTGGACTGGACAGCAATCAGGCCAGACTCTTCCTGGGGAAGGGAGCCTCTGTGAACTCCTGTGCCCCCCCTCCCTTCCTCCTGCAGGTCCAGTTTGTTCTTTCCAGGCACCCGGCAGCGAGATGCCGGGCAGCTGAAACAAGGGTAGCCCTGACAGACACAGCTCGGTTGGCCCAGCCATGGCCAACGCTCCTTGTCCATGGCTGAGCTTGGTTGCAGGGGGCTGCTGGGGCTCCGCAGGCAGCAGCGGCAACACCTGCAGAGCCTCAGCCATTCCTGCTGAGACCCACGTCCAAGTGCGGGATGCGCCAGGCCTGCCGTTGTAGTCCTCCATGACTGCCAGCTGTGCATGGAGGCCACTCTGCCGCTGGTGGCCGCCCTGCCAAGGAAGCCCCGGGATGGCAATGCTTGCACTGGGGCTGCTGTGGTGGGCACTCAGTAGCGTGGGCTATGCAGACGTGGCACCTGGGTGCAGAGGCAAGAGTGGACAAGCTGCCACCATGGCGCAGGAGCAGGTGCTCAAGGTCTATGGTCGGTGCCACAGGCGGCAAAAGGGATGGGGGGGCACAGGAGTTCACAGAGATGTGGCTGACTTGGGAGGATTGGGGGGGTGAGAGACCTGTGTGTGTGCGTGAGAGAGAGAGGGGGGCTTATTTTCAAGGGAGGACGTATATTTAGGCCCACCCCAAAATTCAGGCTTGGCCTTATTTTTGGGACATGTCCTATTATCGGAAAAACATAGTAGAATCATATTGAACAGAGAGAGCTATAATATGTATCACTTGTGTTTTTGTAGAATAAAAAAATATAGTGGCTCAGAGAAAGAAATAAGGAACAACCTGGGGTTGAATAGTTTAATACTTGAAATGCATCCTGTTACAAATGTAAAGGTAAAGGTTTCCCCTGTCAAGTTGAGTCTGACTCTAGGGCACGGTGCCCCCTCCTTTACTTAGCTGAGGGAGACAGCATTGTCTGAAGACATTTCCGTGGTAATGTGGCCAGCATGACCATATGCCAAAGGCAAATGGAGTACTTACGTTCCCACCAAAGTGGTACCTATTTATCTATCGCATTTGCATGCTTTCGAACTATTAGATGGGCAAGGCTACAAATGTAGCTGGTATTAAATAATAATAAATAATAATAAATATTAATCATGACTAGCAGCGAACATTAATGATAACTTCTGTCATGAAATCTAATTTTATTTTCCCAGTAGAGGTTTTACTTTGGTGCCTACTATGACCTCCACTCTACCAATAGAACTGGAGAAGCTATTTGGCATTGTGAGATGGATCCAGAGTTAGCCATATTAGGAGTTAGAGTTACTAACATTACTTTCACCATTTGATATTTCTGCAAAGTATGGTGCTAAATATTCTCCTGGCTCCAAGAAGGTCAATCACATTAACACCTAACTCAGCCACACCCTTAATATGGTTTAAAAGTCAATCACACTGTGCTATCATCACTAGTATAAAGTTCTAAACATCGCCACACATGGAGATCACAGCTCAAAGAAAACAATGCGCTTCAAGGTGGTAACATTTTAAATTATAAGGATTATTTAGGTTGATGGATTAAGGAAGTCATGCTACATCCCTTCATGTGCACATGGACATACACTCATATATTCAACTGATACTCTCATACAGTATATCTTTCTCCTATCTTCTTCAATTCTAATAATAATGAACAATTAATGGGAAGAAAATGGAAGTAGTTAATTTTCCACCTTCCTTTTGGATCAGCTGCCTAGTAAGGTCCAAATCTTTCAGTCTTTTCAAAGGGAGAAATGATTGAGACTCCATGAATGTACTAAGTAGGTCTACTGATGGCTATTAAGTACATATCATATACTTCATTACCAATGATGATATGAACCAGATCAAAACATAATAATCCGAGAGACAATACTGGATAATAATGTTTTAACTGCAGCAACCAAAATTTAGCCACAATATCAGTTATGTTAATATTAGAATTAGAAAATGGAAACTTTCTACAGCTATTCCTCAACTTGTGACTACTCATTCAACAACTGTTCAAAATTATGATGGCACTCAATAATGGGGATTTATCATTTGTCTGTGAAGATGCAGCCATTGCAACAATCCTACAGTTATAATCTAGGCCCAGCTCACTATTATGATGTTGCAATGATCACGATTGCATTTGGGACCTTCTCTGCTATGCTTATGTGCATGGCATGTATGGATCCCGGACATTTCCAATGGTACTGGATGAATATCTGTCATTTTAAAGTATTTTATGGTGAGATAGTTCTCCTTTTCTCTCCTAGGCTGATTACACATTACAATATTAGTACGAGCACCCATATTTTCATGCCCAATTTACTATTTATTCTGTAAAACTGCATCTACTTTAAATTGCTTTCACCATTTATCTGTTGGGCTGGAAAGACAAGTTGGTCTTGCTATCATTATGTAAATATAATTATAAAAATAATAACTGGTGCTATTAAATGTTCATTACTTAATTATAGGCTTACTTAAAATACTCAGTTTGAAAAATTTGTAAAGTCTTTCCTGCAACTGGTATACAGACACACCCAGAACTGAAATCTTGGTATAAATCTGGCAGTTATTACAGTTGAATGTGCCCTTCAGCCAAAAAACTTTTATTATGAATAACTTCTTGAAATGTTGGCAATGCTACTGTTAATATCCATGATATACAGATGTGTCAGGATCTAAGAATATAAACCAGACAATGTTAAGCAATCCAGAATTTTATGCACTTCTATCAGAAATAATTACAACTGCATAAAAATACATTCTGAACTGCATGAACAATGTTGACACAATTCTTCTCTGGACTTCAGGTCTGTGCAGGTTAACTTAGGAGATAAATCCATTTAATTCACTAGGGTTAGCAATGCAATTTTCATCTGCACTTCCCTGCTGGCGATTTCTATGAAAAGTAAATAGCAACTTTGGAGACTTGGTTCTGTCAGGGTTGTACATAATAGGACTGTGATGGCGAATCTATGGCATACATGCCACAGGTGGCATGCAGAGCCCTCTCTGTGGGCACCCCAGCCCAGCTCCACCGTGCATGCGTCCGTGCCTCCCGCTGGCCATCTGGTCTTCAGGTCTCTGCCGCGCAGGCGTGGGGGGTGGGGCATAAGGCTTTTCACAATGCCTTCCCTAAGGCAGTGCCTCCATATGATAGTGTCAAGTTTGGTGGCATTTTACCACTGACGCAAATATAGCATAACTAGAATGTTCTATTCTTCTTTTTGGGTACTGCACTATTTCTCCCATTGTTTAAAACATTTTTGTATCACACTGGACTTTGGCTAGATGTGTAAACCTATGTTCGGTGAGAAATAATTTTATGTTAATATGCTCATTTGTTCTTTTCTAACCTAATCAGTGCAGTATATATTATGACTATACTCCTGTGCAATCTGGAATTCATTACATTCATCACGCTTACTTACAGGAAATACATGAAAAAAAAATCACTACGTGTAAATTGGAACTTTGGTTGAAACTATATACAAAATGTAATTGCCAATGTATTTTTCCTTCTGTTTTTTATTATAAAACAGCTCCAATGTTATTGTTTTTTTGGAGAATCAGTTGGAAATATAGATGGTTTTCCTTTGTGGCTGTTTTTATTTTGGGTTAAATAAATTACCAACTGTTTTTCCCTATGTCCCGTGAAAAAAATGTAACAGCTCTTCAGCTACCTCCTTCCTCTTGGAAAAGTGGTGTTAAATGAGACAACAGGACACATACACACACACACACCAAAAAAAAAAAGAAAGAAAGATAGACAGAGCTGGATTTCCTCTTTGTCTGGTCATCTGCTGAAAAAATCAGTTTCTTGGGCTCCTTTAGATTTCATTTTAAAAAATCAAGAAAGAAAAAATGGACGGCAAATAAAATAGAGAAGTTACTTTGCAGAGTGAGGTGGGGTGGGCATATAAATTGAATTTGTGAATAAATAGACAAAATACATATAGAATTTTCTATTAACCTAGGCCTTTCCCAGCATGCTCAGAAAACAACATTACTTTCGGAATAATGGTGATGACTTAGAAATAACTTGTTATCTGTTTTATTTAGAATGCTAGAAAAAAAATGTGGTTGATGATCCCCGCGTTTTAAGCTTTCAAGAAGACTGGGAGTGGCTTTACTTTTTTCTGGTTTATTTTGAAAGGCAAACCCACGCTGAGTCAAAATTGGGGTGATTTACTTATTTTTTATTATTTTATTTATTATTATTATTTATTTTATTTTATTAAATTTGTATACCGCCCTTCTCCTGCTGGACTTAGGGCGGTGCACAGCCAAAATAAAAACATCCCAATGCAAAATTTAAAATTTGTTAAAAGAATTACACAACTTTGGCCCAAAATTTAAAACATCCCAACTAAAACCCATAGACAATTAAAAATCTAACATCTCAAAAGGGTTACATCAGTCCTGCTTGGTGGAAAAGAAAAGTTTTTAGGGCATGGCGAAAAGCCCGGAGATCTGGTATCATGCATATCTCCAGGGGCAAATCGTTTAAGAGGGCAGGTGCTGCCACAGAGAAGGCCCTCCCCCTGGGGGTCGCCAGCCGACACTGCCTGGCTGACGGCACCCTGAGGAGTCCCTCTCTGTGGGAGCGTACTGGTCGGTGGGAGGCTATCAGCGGCAGAAGGTATCAGCGCAAATACCCAGGCCCTATGCCATGGAGCGCTTTAAAGGTGGTAACCAACACCTTGAAGCACACCCGGAAGACCACCAGAAGCCAATGCACTTCACGCAGGAGAGGCGTCACATGGGAGCGCCCCCTCGCTCCCATAATCTCCCGCGTGGCCGCATTCTGCACCAGTTGGAGCCTTGGGGTGCTCCTCAAGGGGAGCCCCATGTAGAGAGCATTACAGTAGTCCAGGCGGGAAGTGACGAGTGCCTGAGTGACTGTGCATAAGGAGTCCCGATCCAGAAAGGGACGCAACTGGTGAATCAGGCAAACCTGATGAAACCCCCCCCCCTGGCCACGGCCGTCACATGCTCTTCTAAAGACAGCCGTGCATCCAGGAGGACGCCCAAGTTGCGAGCCCTCTCCGTGGGGGCCAATAACTCGCCCCCAATAGCCAGCGATGATACCAGCTGGCTATATCGGGACGCCGGAAGCCACAGCCACTCGGTCTTGGAAGGGTTGAGTCGAAGCCTGTTACTCCCCATCTAGATCCGCACGGCCTCCAGGCACTGGGACATTACTTCAAGGGCATCGTTGAAGTCCCCCATGATCATAAGTCTGGGGGTCTTCACCACCACCTCAGCAATCACGTTGAGTAGCTCGGGCAGGGCAGCCGACACATGGCAGGGAGCCAGGTACGTAATCAGCAAGCCCATCTGCCTCCCTTTTCCCCACTTCACCAGGAGGGACTCACATCCAGCTATCTGAGGTACAGTGGCCTCACTTGGAACAAGACCTTCCTTTACAAGAACCGCCACCCCCCCCCTCAGCTGATGGAATGCATAGAAACCCGGTGGGCACATCGGGGTCCCCCCTCCTGGCCCAATCATTCTGAAGCACATTCTGCCCTTCTGAAGACCCCAACGCTTTGAGTTTCCCTCTGGTTTGACTGCCCAAGTGAACCCTGGAGTCTTCTCTTGCTCTGCTCTCCATCCTGGAGGGCTGCACATCCCCCCTGCCAATCCTCCGTACAAACCGCCTGCCCCATTTCTGCAAAGGCAGAGCCCCCCCTTGCAGGGTGATCAAAAGAGGGGAGGGGGATGCTGCAGAAAAGACCACTTTCAACAGCCCCGCCACTGCTTGAGCAGGGAGGATGCTGCTGAGGAGAAAAACTGCAAGGTTTTGCGCCAGGTGGCTGGCCCTGCAGTGGTGGCTTGAATAGCCCGATTAAAGTTGTGCTTGCTGGTGAACATTGGTGCAGGGGCCTCGGCTGCAGCACTGCTCCAACCAGCCAGCCCAAGTCCAAGCTAGGCTGGCTGCTCCGTCCCCACTGGCAGCTGGGCGATGCTGCATGCAGGGCACTGAGCGGCTGTCAGCTGCGTGGCTCTTTGCCGGTGGCCAGCTCAGAGAGGAAGCACACAGCCTCGGCTCTGCACTCGGGGAAGCAAGGGGGAATAGCGTGACAGTAGCTTCCCTGCTCAGCCCCAACAAGCGATGCATCCATGGTGCCCACACCAGTGTCCTGAGAGAAGCAGAGAAGATCGCTGCTTGCAAGCAGACAAACAGAGGTAGCAAGCATACACCATGGTGTGGGAAAAATGAGAGGCCCTGTTGTCCCACAGAGCCTGCCGCTGCTTGAGTGTGGGGGAAGGGGGTTTGAGGAGAATGGCGAGACTCAGGGAGTAGGTCAGATGGAGCTGGCTGACTCAGGGCTGCTCAGAAGCTGCCCCTGCCACTGCCAGAAGTTTGGGTGCCTCGGCTTCAGATCACTCCCTCCCTCCCTTTCTCTCTCTCACACAAAAACAGAGGTTGGAGAGCTCTCTTGCTCTCTCTCTCTCTCTCTTCAAGTGCCCCATGCACAGCCCATTTGACGAAAGGTCATGCATGGCTGGGTGCACTTGGCTGCAGGAGAAGGCACGGCGCAATGGGGTTGTTTTGTTCACCATGGTGGCACTTCAGGAGGGCAGACGGACGTCTTCAGCTGACAACTATAATCAATATGTCCGCCTGCCCTCCCGAAGTACCACCACCATTTGCTTTTGTTTCATGGCAGGAGAAGGAAGAAAGCGAATGGCGGCAATACAGCAATGCTCCGGGAGGGCAGGTGGACATCTGCAGCCAGGTGGGGAGAGAGGGTGGTGAGAGGGGCAGCCCCTTCCAAGCACAGCACACGAAGGAGGCGGGCAAGGCAGCCCCGGCATGCCTGTTGAGCAGGCAAGCAGGGCCACCAGGGATGATTGCTACCGGTTAGGCGAACTGATGCCAATCTTCACTACCAGTTCACTCGAACCAGTCCGAAGTGGTAGGATTTCACCCCTGCTTTACAGTGCTTTACAGCCCTCTCTAAGCGGTTTACAGAGTCAGCATATTTCCCCCAACAATCTGGGTCCTCATTTTACCAACCTCAGAAGAATGGAAGGCTCAGTCAACCTTGAGCCTGGTGAGATTCAAACTGCCAAATTGCAGTCAGCAGAAGTAGCCTGCAGTACTGCATTCTAACCACTGCACCACTGCAGCTCTTTACCATTTAGGCCTGTTTTTAGTAGATATACAATATGAGATTCCTGTTCTGAACAATGGCATCAAACAGTGAAAAGACTGCCATATTACTTGTTATGGATGAAGAACATTTTGAATAGAATGATAGTGATATCCAAATGATAGAGAATATATGCAAATTTGCCCTTCTGATCTAAAATTAAAGATTAAAATGCAATTCCTACTGGCTATAAAGGAGTTAACATTATCCATACAACTTCACTGAAGATTAACTCTCTAATCACTGTGTAAATTCTCTAAATAACAAATAGCACTAGTTTAAGAATGATAAAAGAACCACTATAAATGGCTGTGGTTTCTTGTTTTCACTTTGTTCCACTACATTATCTAATGCCATAGTAAGTCTGCACTGAGCAAGAGTAAAAGCAAACAGTCATGAGCTTTGATTGCCTTTAATCTCCCTAATCATCAGCCTCAAAGACCGCAGTGAAGCCTTATTTAAAGGCAGTGAAAGGTGTTGACATTGCTAATTAAAACAAATGACTTAAAATATATACTGTACAGAATATTCATCAGTTATGCAATGCTTGATGACTTCCACCCAAAAATTTAAATTAAGAATGTATTTCTACTGCATCAGAACTATTTTTTAAAAAACTTACAATGCTACCTACTCCTGTTCCTGCCTCTAAACTGCCTGTAGAATTACTCCTTTTGCATTAAAACCACTACAGTAAAGCCTTACGGAACCTTTGCTCTGAAAATTCAGTTTGCAATTCTACTGGTACTAATATCCATTAAACATAACAAACCAATTTGTATCCAGTTATTTCTGACACTTTCATGAGTGAAAAAGTATAGCAGGCAGGTCAAGATTGACAGATGACAATTCCAGACTACAGAATTCCAACCAGAATTTGTTCCAAATATTCTCTTAAATAATAGTTTCAGAGTCTTCCTGCATAATCACTTTAAAAAAATGCTAATACCCTTTCTGATTCTTTGCCTTGCCACTGACATCTGACCCAAAAGTGCTTTTTTAAGAGCCAACATTTCACTTTTCATCCAAGAAGCTTCTTCAGCTCTGACATCTGAGCACACATGGACCATAACTACAAGGCCTCATTGTTGAATTGTTCATGTATGAGTTAATTACTCATTTTGATACCTTTGATTAATTTGATTGGATGGCAATTGGCAATGAAAATATAAAGCAGGATGAGTAAAACCATTACAACAACAATTAACCAATAGTTCTAACCAGAACTATTTCAGAAGTTCCTATTAATCTCTCTTACTATCCAAGAGAGCTTGGATAGTATCATTCTGAAGTAGGAGTTAGCAACTTTGTGGCTTTGGTGTCAGATTACTTTCTTTGATCCTCATTGCCTCCAATAAATCGGGGTTTTCATTGCGGAATTTTTTTTTTAATTTGATTTATATGCCGCCCTTCTCCGGAGACTCAGGGTGGTTTACAATGCGTTAAGCAATAGCCTTCATACTTTTGTATATTTATACAAAGTCAGCTTATTGCCCCCACAATCTGGGTCCTCATTTTACCTACCTTAGAAAGGATGGAAGGCTGAGTCAACCTTGAGCCTGGTGAGATTTGAACTTACAGTAATTGCAGACAGCTTGATGTTAATAACAGTGCTTTAGTCTGCTGAGTCCCCCCTCCCCTATTCTGACGCAGCAAACAAAAAAGAAGTGTCATGTCAGTACTAAGGAAAAAGGAAACCTTTCAGTCAGTGGTAAAATGTAAAATTTGCTGCTACCGGTTCTGTGGGTGTGGCTTGGTGGGCATGGTCATGTGACTGGGTGGGCGTGGCCGACTTTTTTTTTTACTTTTTAAAGCATTTTTTACTACCAGTTTGGGCGAATAGGTGGTAAAAAATGCTTTTAAAAAGTAAAAAAAGAGGTTCTGACGATCACAGCTGTGCCGAACGATCATCGGAGCCTTTTTTTTTTTTTTTTACTTTTTTAAAGCATTTTTACTACCTATTCGCCGGAACCGGTAGTAAAAAAAATCCTTTTAAAAAGTTTTTTAAAAGGTTCCGACAATCGCGCGGCACAGCTGTGATTGTTGGAACCTTTTTTAAAGCATTTTTTTACTAACAGTTCGCCTGAACCGGTAGTTTATATCACTCTTGGTTCCTCCGAACCAGTAGTGATAAAAACCGGAGTAAACTGGTAACATTTCACCCCTGCTTTCAGTCTTCTGTTATTCTACATCATTGCCCTGCACAGTGCACCTCTCATTTTTTTCTTCCGTTAAGCCATAACAAATTTGCATGTTTTTTAATTCCATTAAATCATAACAAATTTATGTTTGAAACTAGGGCACTGTTTTTCAATCTCAGCAACTTTAAGAGATGTGGTCTTCAACTCCCAGAATTTCCCAGCCAGGAATTGAAGTCCATGCATCCTAAAGTTGTTAAGGTTGACAATCTAGAATATAATGCCTCTCAAAGATACAAAAAATAATCACCATGAACTGAAAGAAGAAAGTATTTTATTTTTCTGAAATATCACACACTGATATTTTGAATACAGTGAGAGTACAAACTTGTTGCACTTTCCTCCCCCCCCCCATTAAAATACAAGATCTACATCATTTAATCTATATACTTGTGTCCTTCTTGTGCCTGGACAAATACTACAGTAGTTTATTTTTAGTGAACTTTTTCAAAGTGTTTTAATTTAAAGCCCAGCTAATCTTAGCTGGTCCATGAAGAAGGCTGATCTCTTGATAAATCTTAGCACAGATTTGTGGTGAGCTCTAAGATACTTGATGTCTCACAGGAAATTTGTGAAATAGAAATTATATTCAAAAATATACAAAAAGGAGCAGCCAAAATAAATGTAGCATATTCTTTGCGATTCTCAAACATGCAGGAGATTGCTGTGTAGTTATATTAGGTGGAACTCTCTAAACTGGGAGAGATGGCAACAGTGAGGGGGGATGAGGACAAAGGGATGGGCAACAATTTCATTGTGGTGATAAACAGGCAGAGACATGATAGGAGAAAGTTGTCAGACAGGGCAGACTTAATGCCTCCTACCAATTTTGTGTTCAACTTCTCTGACAGCTCTACCCCAAAGTACAGTTATTGTACCTCAGTGGGCCTGAAATAAAGTCTCTCTCATCCTGGACCTAATAAAGATTGAGAGTTGACCTGGTGAATCACCAAGAATATCCAGGACCTTGCCTTTAATTTTGTAGTTATTTTGTCTTTATTCTGTTCCTGAATTTTTTTCTGAGATTTGCAATCACTAATGCATTTGCAGAAGAGAAGGAAAAATTGATCCTCCTAAGGCTGTCTGTTTTCCATTACCTGATGGTCTCTATGGATCCATGTAATGCAAGATACAGGCAAGAAACAAGATACTAGATTGAAAACATTCTTTAATCGTAAGACTGTAAGAAGAATTTTCCTAAAGGCCAGAAGAAAAAGCAAAAACACAACTGGAACATGCAATCAAACCTCAGAAATAGAATCCTTCCTTGATATTTATCAGATATAGTGTAGAATAGATCTATTTTATTCACATTTCCATATGGAAAGGTTCCACCAGATGCTATCATTCTGGAGAGACTGTATCATGCTTGTCCCAACTAAATGGGAGCAAGAACCCAGCAATAGGGTGATTTGACCTTATGTGGTGAAAGCTTACTTGATAGTTCAGAGTAAGATTAAAGCAAGGGTGCTTTTCAGCAGGTTCTGACAGGTTCTGGAGAACCAGTAGCGGAAATTTTGAGTAGTTTGGAGAACCAGGAAATACCACCTCTGGCTGGCCCCAGAGTGGGAAGGGAATGGGGATTTTGCAGTATCCTTCCCCTGGAGTGGAGTGGGAATGGAGATTTTGCAGTATCCTCCCCTGCCACGCCCACCAAGCCACGCCCATCAAGCCACACCACACCCACCAAGCCTCGCCCACAGAACCGGTAGTAAAAAAAATTGAATTCCACCACTGGATTAAAGGCTTTACTTTTATGGAGAATTTGATTGAAACAAAATAACATCATACCTATTTCTTACAGGTGATTTGCTTATTGAAAGTCAGTACATTAATGTGTGGGTTTTTCTTGGTTATTTTATAAAGATGGCACATGTCTCATAATCAAAAAGAAGCAAAGGAATATATCACATCATTATTTAACATTTAAATTATATCCTGTCTTTCTTCCAAAAGCTCCAGGTGGTATACAGATAGACCTTGACTTATGACCGGTTGCTTAGCAACCATTTGAAGTTATGATGGATTACAAAAAAGTGACACAGATTTTAAATCCTGACAGCGACTCCTCCAGTCACATGATCACGTTTTGGTTGCTGGGCAACCAGTATGCATTTACACTGTTTGCAGTTTCTGCAATGCAATTTATTATTATTTTTTTGCCAGAAACTAGTTTTTATTTCTAGTTTATGACAAAAAAGCTCACTGCAGACAATGGGTTTGCTTAACAACTGCAGTTTTGCTTAATGACCACCACAAAAAAAAAAAATTAAATTGAGATGATCCACTTGATGCAAGATTTATGACAGTAATTCTAGGCTCAATTATGACTGTAATCTAGAACTAACTCTATACTGTTCCCTCTCCCCAGAATTTCCTACTGCATTATTTTAGTTATTCTAGTTCAGGGGTGTCAAACTCACGACGACACGTCATCATGTGACGTATCACAACTTTTTCCCCCTTAGCTAAAATGAGGTGCGCGTGGTCAGCACATGATGCATCTGGTCCATAGGCCACGAGTTTGACACCCCTTAGAGATTTCTTAATTTGACACCCAAATTAGAATTTTCTTAATTTGACAGAAATAAGACAGAAAGTCATAAGAATTCTTCTAGTTATTTTTTTAAAAAGCCTTGTGGACATAAGTGTATCATTCAATATAAAAAAATTGTGCGCTTTAACTTCCTACTGTAACATCAAAGAGAACAAGAAACTAATTTAGCAGGTCTGTAAAGACATAAAGAAGAAGAAATGAAGCATCACAAACAAAGATAATACCTGTGAAGTCAACTTAGTGTGGCTCAAAATTTTAAAATTAGAATAGATAGAATAGAATAGAATTTTTTATTGGCCAAGTGTGTTTGGACACACAAGGAATTTGTCTTGGTGCATATGCTCTCAGTGTACATAAAAGAAAAGATATGTTCATAAAGAATCATAAGGTATAACACTTAATGATAGTCATAGGGTACAAATAAGCAATCAGGAACAATATTAATATAAATTGTAAGGATACAAGCAACGAGGTATCCTACACTCAATGTGTAGTCCTCAATGGAAGTGCATCTAGGAAAGTATGCAGTGGAGTACCCCAGGGCTCTGTTTTAGGCCCAGTGCTCTTCAACATCTTCATCAATGACTTGGACGAGGCGATAGATGGGGAACTCATCAAATTTGCAGATGACACCAAGCTGGCAGGAATAGCCAACACTCCAGAAGATAGGCTCAAGATACAGAAGGATCTTGACAGGCTTGAACATTGGGCGCTATCTAACAAAATCAAATTCAATGGTGAAAAAAGCAAGGTTCTACATTTAGGGAAGAAAAACAAATGCACAGGTACCGCATATGTGGTACCTTGCTCAATAGTAGTAACTGTGAGAGGAATCTTGGAGTCCTAGTGGACAACCATTTAGATATGAGCCAGCAGTGTGCAGCAGCTGCCAAAAAAGCCAACACAGTTCTAGGCTGCATAAACAGAGTGATAGAATCAAGATCACTTGAAGTGTTTATTTGGGGGTAAATAAAAAAATGGCTCAATGAGATCTTAATGTTAAAAATCGGTTGGCGACCAGAGACATGCCTCCTCGGTGCTAAGCCAGAAAATATAAAAAGGGACTTATGGTATTTGGCACTACATATCATTACAGCGGCGGGACTGACGTATGCTCAACTCTGGAAAAATCAAAATATCCCAACAGATGAGGCTATTATAAAAAATTTTTTAGAATGTGCGGAAGCAGATATGCTAACTAAAAAATTATAGGATAGAGAGCAAACACAAGTAGGTTTAGCTTGGGACAAATTCTATAAATGGTTAGAAAAGAGGAAACTATAACCCACATTAGATTAGGAATGGTATTTAATGAGAAATTTATATTATATAGGATAAGTGAGGTCGGATAGACCTAATTGATGTATTAAGGTATATAAGCTGTTCTGTCTTCTCCGGAATATAATTTAGAGTTATAGTACCAAATATTTGTTCATTAAGGTACTATATGGAAGTACATATGTTTATTGTTGTATTGTTTTTTTGTGTGTCACTTTATGTTGTGTTGTCTTTTCTTTTTAACTGAAATGTAAATAAAGATTATTTAAAAAAAAAAGATCACTTGAAGTGTTAATGCCACTTTTTCATGCCTTGGTAAGGCCACACTTGGAATATTGCATTCAGTTTTGGTTGCTACAATGTAAAAAAGATGTTGAGACTCTAGAAAGAGTGCAGAGAAGAGCAACAAAGATGATTAGGGGACTGGAGGCTAAAACATATGAAGAACAGTTGCAGGAACTGGGTATGTCTAGTTTGATGAAGAGAAGGACCAGGGGAGACATGATAGCAGTGTTTCAATATCTCAGGGGTTGCCACAAAGAAGAGGGAGTCAAACTGTTCTTCAAAGCACCTGAGGGTAGAACAAGAAGCAATGGGTGGAAACTAATCAAGGAGAGAAGCAATTTAGAACTAAGGAGAAATTTCCTGACAGCTAGAACAATTAATAAGTGGAACAACTTGCCTGCAAAAGTTGTGAATCCCCCAACACTGGAAATTTTTAAGAAGATGTTGTATAACCATTTGTCTAAAGTGGTGTAGGGTTTCCTGCCTGGGCAGGGGGTTGGACTAGAAGACCTCCAAGGTCCCTTCCAACTCTGTTATTCTATTCTATTCTATTCTATTCTATTCTATTCTATTCTATTCTATTCTATTCTATTCTATTCTATTCTATTCAAGTTACAGTCATACAGTCATAAGTGGAAGGAGTCATAAGTGGAAGGAAATTACAAGCCATTATTCAAACCTTCTCAAAGAAAATGGTGTAAGACCCATTACTTGAATTCTTCAGCTGTCAATAAAATAAAGCCGACTGCAAAAATATAATAATAATATGATAAAACAATCATCCTTGTACCTTTGTATGTGTGAGATGCAAGAGGTCATGTGGTGTAATGCTTAAAATGTTGAACTAGGACAAGAAATTCTCAATCCAAATCCATATTCAACCTTGGACGTGCACTGGGTAATTCTTGGAGGAAAAGTATAATATGCATCTAAAATATAAATAAAAAGACAACCTTATTTTGTCACCAAAGCAGGAAAGGACTTTCAGGAAAAAAAGATCCTGTTTTAGATCCTTCTTCTATAATCCTTCAGTTTCTTGGGTATGTCATATTAGGATGTGGTGCAGGAAAGACAGAATAGCTGACCAGTATTTGCTAATATGCAATGCAACATCCAGAGATCCAGAAAAAATAAGTGTGTTATAGTTTGAAAACTGCTGAATTTATATATTTCAACCATGAAAGCCAAAGTTTGACCAGCTTTGGTCCCCCCACCCCACCCCAAAATTAGATTCAACAAAATGGTTCCTGTATAAAATCTGCTTCATATAGGTGCTCTTTAATATTACTGCAAATACTGGATATTCTGTAACCTAAGAGGAAAACTTAATTTTATTCAGGCTTGTCTCCCTTTTAAAACAAATGGTAATATCACATAGAAGTTTATAATAGTGCCGTTCAAAGACAAATAGGGCACATCTAAGCATCACATTTTGTGCAAGTAGAGAAAAATCTATACCTTCCTACACCCATTCCAGGAACCATAAGATAACTGCACCTCCCCATTCTCACCAAGAAACTATATGCTCTGGATCACGGGTGTCAAACTTGCCACGTCACTTTGCCATCACGTGACATTTTACGATGTTTTTCCTATTTGCGGAGCAGGGATGGGAGTGGTCATCACATGACGCATCCAGCCTCTGGGCCGCCAGTTTGAAACCCCTGCTCTAAATCTACAGATTGGTTTATGGAATACCGTAGTATCTGCATATATTATTGTTATATTCCTTGGTTCGCTTTTAAAATCTGATGGTTAACTTCATGGGCCATCCCAGAAAGAAAAGAATCATCTACAACAAAACTGAATAAATAGTGAAAACTTATCATAAAACATATTTAAAATAGATACCAGGAGAAGTTTCATAAGATACTTATGAATTTAGGGGATTGTTTGCAACTATGTTCTTCTGATCTTCAACTTAAAAGAAGCATTTTTGAAAATGAATTTGGGCACTCAGCATGGTTGAGAAAAAAGTCTTAATATGTACTGCCATCTGTTGGGAAACACATGAAACTTCTTAAGTGTGCAACAGATATACTGTACATTTATAAAAGAATACTTCACAACTCTAGCCCTCATTCCCAAATAGCATCCAAAAGAAAACATACATTTCATTTACTGAAAGAACACTTCTTCACTTGCTAATCCAAAAACATAGTTTTATCACATGAATAAACATGAATATGCTTTTTTCTTAACTCAATAAATTAATTAAGTAAACAGTATTACATTTAAATGTCCCTTTAACATATGGACATTTATATGCAACATTATGCAAATGAACCTCAGCATAGATTAAAGCTTCTTTATAAAACTATAATTAAATATATATATTTCTCTCTGGGAATGAGAAAGAATGGGAATTTATCTTCCTAATCCATTTCTTCTCTGCTGAGAGTGGATTTTAAACAGCAGACATTAAAAGTATGCAAAATACAATGTTATGGTACTAAGGCAATATGCTGGGCAAAATCCATGGCTGTATTGGTTAAATAAAACATATTTAAGTTAGAAAGACAAAATAAAAACAAATAGACTAGCTGCTATTGAATGGAATTGTTGAGGGACTATCATATGCAACAAAATGTGCATTTTAATATTGGGAGTAGAGTAGAGTAGAGTAGAGTAGAGTAGAGTAGAGTAGAGTAGAGTAGAGTAGAATAGAATAGAATAGAATAGAATAGAATAGAATAGAATAGAATAGAATAGAATAGAATAGAATAGAATGGACGTTGTCTTACCTGAACGTCCTTTTTCGGAACGCTGCGTATACACTCCAGCATAGGGTTAAATCCTCATTTCTGCCAGCAACTGAGAGAACCTTTATTTAAATAACTTCCTACTCTGTGCTCTCACCACGCCCCTTTTGCACTCAGTTCCCCAGTCTTGAACGAAGACACAGCATGTTAAACACAACAAGTTTATTAAACCAACCAGAAACAAAACACACAAACCAACAAAAGAAACCAACTGGGTGGGAAATGGAGTGTATACGCAGCGTTCCGAAAAAGGACGTTCAGGTAAGACAACGTCCATTTTCCAGAACGCTGCTACTACACTCCAGCATAGGGATATACCCAAGCCTAATTCCCAGGGCCGGGCAAACCACCACTCCCCTCAGAAGAGCCAGAAACCACAGTCTGCAGAACTCTCCGACCAAAAGATGCCTCCGCCGAAGCGTAAGCATCAATGCGATAGTGCCGAATGAACGGCGACAAGGAAGTCCATGTGGCTGCTCTGCAAATGTCTAGCACCGATGCCTGGGTAGCCCAGGCCGCCGAGGTGGCAGCACTCCGGGTCGAATGAGACTGAATTCTCGCAGGCACAGGGCGCGCCTGCCTCTCGTAAGCCGAGGAGATGCAGGCCTTAATCCAACGACCAATAGTGGCCGACGACACCTTCTTCCCCATAGAAGCTGGATGAAACGAAACAAACAACGCCTCCGTCTTACGAAAAGACTCCGTTCTGCGAATGTAGCGCCTTAGAGCCCTGCGCACATCCAGCGTGTGCCAAAGAACCTCACGGTGATGCCTGGGCGACGGACAGAAGTCCGGAAGAATCAGTTCCTGCGAGCGGTGAAACCAAGAGTTAACCTTGGGGGTAAAAGCAGGATCCAGTCGAAGCACAACAGTGTTAGCCCGGAAAATGCACAAATCCTTCCGTACGGATAAGGCCGACAGCTCCGATATGCGCCGTGCCGACGTAATAGCTATCAGGAAAGCCACTTTGAACGATAGAAACTTCAAAGAAATAGAACCCAACGGCTCAAACGGTGAAACAGTAAGGGCCTGTAAAACCAGCGCCAAATCCCAAGAGGGATAACGGTGAACGGTGGGCGGCCGCAGGTTTGTAGCTCCATGAAGAAACCCCCTCACCCACGGGTGATGGGACAGGGATGTGTATGGAGGAAAGGAAAGCACCGTGGCCAGGGCCGCCACCTGACGTCGAAGGGTAGCCGGAGCCAGGCCTTTGCCCAACCCCGCTTGCAGGAAACCCAAAACATCCTGGATAGTCGCGGACGTCGGATCCACATGGGCCCCCGCGCACCAGCAGCAAAAGGCCCTCCACGAGGCCTCATAAATCCTTGTTGTAGAAGGCCTACGGGCCGCCTGGATCGTCCCAATCACCTCGTCTGGCAAACGGCCCTTCCTCAGGATAAGGCGTTCAAATGCCAAACGGCCAACTGGAACCGCTGGGGCTCGGGGTGTCGAATGGCCCCTTGACGTAAGACAATCCGATGAGGAGGGATTCGCCACGGCGCCGACGTTGAAAGTTCCACGAGGTCCGCGAACCACTGTCTGCGCGGCCAGTACGGCGCCACCAGCAGCACCTCCGCCCTCTCCACCAGCAACTTCCGGATCACTCGCTGAATCAATGGCACTGGCGGGAAGGCGTACAGAAGGCCGGCCGGCCAACTGCATCTCAATGCATCTGTGCCCTCTGCGAGCGGCGTCGGAAATCGCGAGATGAACCTTGGGAGTTGCGCGTTGGCCGGGCTGGCGAAGAGGTCCACCACCGGCTGCCCGAAGCGAAGTGATGCTTCCCGAAACAGACTGGGAAGCAGCTGCCACTCGGCCTGATCGATCACTTCTCTGCTGAGCCAGTCCGCCCGAGTATTGGCTATCCCGGAGATGTGATCCGCTCGGATCGATGCCAGATGAATCTCCGCCCAGCTGAACAGACGCTCCGACTCGTGCATCAGTCTCCGCGACCTCGTCCCTCCTTCGCGGTTCACGTGCGCCTTGGCGGACGTGTTGTCCGTGAGTATTAGAACATGACGGCCGCGAATCAGGGACTTGAAGTGTATCAGAGCGAGGCGGATCGCTCGTAGCTCCAGCAAGTTGATACTGTGAGTGCGCTCCACCGGAGTCCATTGTCCCTGTGCCACTTGTGCCCCCAGATGGGCTCCCCAACCATGGAGACTGGCATCCGTGGTGATCACGATCCGGTCTGGCTCCAGAAAGTTGCATCCCCTCCGAATGGCCGTCGACTTCCACCAACGTAGCGATAGACGAACTCGTGGAGGGACCAGCACCCTTCTCGACGAATTGGAGCTGCGGTCTCTCTGAAAGGGGAGCAGGAGCCATTGCAACGGGCGAGAGTGTCTGCGCGCCCATGGCACAATGCGGAAGCACGACACCATCTTCCCCAACAACCGGGACAATGTCAGCAGTGGTACCGACCTCTGGGCTAAGATCTGATCCAGGAGTGCAAGAATGCTCCTCACTCTGTCTTCTGACAGGAAGACCTGCCCCCTCCCAGAGTCTATCACCGTCCCTAGATGCAAAATCGAGGTTGAAGGAACTAGGTGGCTCTTGTCCAGATTGATAGTGAAGCCGTGCTCCCTGAAGGCCGAGATCACCTGCTCCATGTCTCGCACTGCCCGTTGTCTGGACGAAGAAAGGACCAGCACATCGTCCAGGTAACAGAGCGCCCTGACTGGAATGGCACTGAGTGTTGCCGCCACCACCGCCACCAACTTGGTGAAAGTACGGGGAGCCGAAGAAAGACCGAACGGCATCGCACAATATTGGTAATGACCGCCCGCATATTCGAAGCGAAGAAATTGACGATGCGAAGGCAGCACTGGGACATGCAGGTAGGCCTCCCGTAAATCCACCGACTGCATCAGGTCCCCTGGACGAATCGAAGCCAGTATCGAGTGAAGGGAGTGCATTTTGAATCGACGGTAACGCACCGTACGATTCAAATCTCTGAGGTTGAGAATCCCTCGAACGCCCCCTGAAGATTTTGGCACCAAGAACAGGACCGAATAGAACCCGGTCCCTTGTTGATCCACCGGCACCGGTTCTATCGCCCTGATCTCCAAAAGGTGAGAGATCTCCTCCTGCATCAGGTTGCGACAGTCCATGGACAGGGGCACGGGGCATCTCAGGAAGCGTCGAGGAGGTCGAGCCAAGAATTCTATCGCGAGTCCGTCTGAAATCGTGCGACGAACCCACTCGTCCGACGTGGACTGGTCCCACTGGCGATGAAAGGATTGGAGTCGCCCTCCGACGGGACCTGGAGTCGGTGAGTCATTTGCCCCTGCGATAGGGCTTGGAGTTGGCTCCGCGGTAGGGACGCTTAGAGGCAGGTTGAGGTCTGCCACGGTCTCTGAATCGTTGCCTGTCTGTGAAACGTTCTGACTGTTGGAACGGAGGTCTGTAAGTGGAGGGGCCTCCCTGCCCCGAGTAAGACCGAAAGGGCTGACGCTGCGAGTACGGGGTATAGCGCCTGTCTTGCTTGCGAGAAGAGGAAGGCATAATTTTACGTTTGTCTTTGTCCTCCACCAGGACCGGATCCAAAGCAGCGCCGAATAGGTGGGAGGCCCTATACGGAGCCGCCGCCAGCTTCCACTTGGCTTTGATGTCCGCCTTCCACGGGCGAAGCCAGAACAGACGACGTGAAGTAATGGCAGATGCCATCGCCCGGGATGCAAATTTGACCGAGTTCAACGAGGCATCTGCTGAGTATTCCGTGGCGGCGATGATTTTATTGATATCATGCAGCATACGCCGTTCCTCCGGCGGCAGCCGTTCTCGGAGCTGTCGCAGCCAAATCAGAGATGCCCGATTGAAGAACGACGTAGCCGTGGCCGTCCTGACCGTCCAAGCAACTGCTTGATGAGACCTGCGGAAAGCCAGTTCGGTACGCCTGTCCTCAGATTTTAGACCTTCAAGAGGATCAGACGATACCATTGACTGAGAAGTGAGACTAGCGACCGGGGCATCCACAGCGGGTAAGTCCAACAGTGCATCCAACTCAGGTGCCGAACAGAACAATTTCTTGTCCAGGTTACTGGGCGCGGTAGAGGACCCAGGTTGGCCCCAAGGTGCCTGCAACACATCCGTGAAGAGTTGGGGGCACGGAATGAAGTCCTTTTCCTGCTTTACTTGTTTGAACAAGGCATCGTGCGGGCCAGGCTCGGGTTGGGACGCCGGGGGTTGAGCCCCCACCGACCCCAAATTGGTTGTCTGCCGGGCCTTGTGGAGCAGGGATTTGAATAATGCGGGCCGGAACAAACCCGTGAAAGCCGGGGAGTCAGGAGGTAGGTCTTCATCCTCCGAAAATTCGAGGTCCTCTGGCGCCTCCTCCTCCTGATCCGAAGTTTCAGACGAATCAGAGTCCAGACGGGACGGGGAGCGGGCCCTGCGAGAACCCGCAGTCCCCAACCCCCCAGAAGAAGTCCCCGCAGGGGAAGTCAGTGCTGCTGTTTGAGCGCCGGCCGCCATAATAGACGCCAAAGCGGTGGAAAGCATCGACTGGAAATCATACTGAGGAGGTGGCGGTGGCTGATCCACCGAGCGAAGCCCCGCAGCCGTAGGTGTGAAAGTGGCAGAAGGTTGGCGTCGTGGAGGCGGTAGGGAATCCAGACCCACTAACGAGACGTCCGGCATCGACTGGGACACGCCTCTCTGCAACGCCAAAGGCCTGAGTTGGACCGCCCTTCGCTCCGGATCCTGGAGAGCGCAAGAAGACTGAAGCGCGAGCCCCGCGTCCCGGCTTGACGAGGAAGCAGATGCCAGTCTGGCCTTCTCGTATTGTTTCTCCAAGGCCTTATGACGACGGAGCTCGTCCTTGTCCGCTGAAGAAGAAGACTTAGAAGACCGGGACTTGTGGCCACCTTCCTTGGACCGCTTGGCCGGCTGCTTTTTGCGAGATTTGCTTGCTCTGACCGGGCTGGCCTCCTGCTCCACGTCAGAGGAAAATGATGAATCCGCCATCATAGAAGCCAGGGGCCCACCTATGTGACCAGGGGGCGTGGCTTTTTTTTTTTTTTTTTTTTATTTATTATTTATTTATTTAATTATTTGTTTATTTAATTGCACAGTCAATCAAAACTCTCCGGCTCAAGGAGAGAGAAAGTGACTGGATAGACCACTAACCACTTGGGTCACAGCACGCTCAGTCACTTCAGGGCCCTAGCCCAGGCCAGTCAGGAAGGCTGGCTTTATAGGGCAGATAGCCTTAAAGTCGCCCCCCCCCCAGCCAACAGGGGGAAACAGCTGGTGGGGCCAATTAAATCTCCTTGCCCTGGGAGAAGGTGCGAGCGGTAACACGCCTGTAGATGCCCCAGAATGGGCCTTCTGAAGGCGAACAACTTATGGGAGTCGGGCCACTCCACGCGGTCAGACAAAATGGCTGCCGCCCAACAATCAAAATGGCGGCCGCGCGGCTACAGCGCGGGGATGCTGCGGTCCCACGCGCTCTCCAACGGCCTCCGCTGCACCCCTGGCGCCTCTCCCTAGGTCGCCACGTGGAAGGGGTCTCCGGCCGCTTGCCCGGTCACAGGAGGGTGGCGAGCGATGTTCCGCCACGCCGCGCCCTCCGGAAGCCTTATTAACGCCGGAACGGAGCCCACGCGGCAATCAAACGGCTGGCCGAGACGCCGCCCGCAGGCACCTGACGGGACGGTCGTCTGAAAGGCTCCGTGGCGGTAGCGCGCCCGCTAACCGCCGTTTGCGATGCCCCGCCGTTCGGCTCTCTCCCCAAGCAATCGGTGTGGGGGGGGAGCGCAGCCCTCAGCCGAATCCACCGGCAGTTCTTAAATAGCCGGATCCGCCCCGAGGGGACAGAAACCGGCGACTGTGAGCGCACGCAGGCGCTGGCTGGGACGACCTGGATCCCCAGGCACGAACCCAGCTAACAGCAGGCAGGCAGGGAAGCAAAATAAACCAATTTACAAAGGGGGAAACCCTACCAAACCGAAAATAAAGAAGGGGCTAATCAAAAATAAACAAAGGCCTAACGCTTACCTCGGAGCACAGAGAAAAACCCTCTCAGTCTGGCAGCAACTGAGAGAAAGACTGGGGAACTGAGTGCAAAAGGGGCGTGGTGAGAGCACAGAGTAGGAAGTTATTTAAATAAAGGTTCTCTCAGTTGCTGGCAGAAATGAGGATTTAACCCTATGCTGGAGTGTAGTAGCAGCGTTCTGGAAAATAGAACAGAACTTTATTGTCACTTTGCAATATTTGCAATGTCAGTCCCAATCTAGCTTGTGCAATGTTAATACATACCCCTGACAAACCACCAATTGTCAAATCAGTGTCAAGGAACTCACAAGGAATGAATCTGCAGTTATTGACGTTTTAATCTTTTGATTGAAACAGTTTTAAATAGTAACAAAATAACTGAATATTGTTGCCTCATTTAGAAGTAGTGTTATGGCCACAATGACTTTGAGTTGAAACTCTTACACATCACGCGCATTCATCAGTTTCAAAGGACTGAGATGAACTTGCAATTGGAAGTATTCTCATTTACACAGGAAAAAAATCCAGAAAACACACATTTCTCTGTCAATGCTCTATAAACATAGAGCATTTACAGACCATGGCCACACACACCCAAGACTTAAATCAATATTTAAATCATAGCATTTCTTCAAGTCGCTGCAAATCCCTTGTGATGACATTGCAACCTCCCAGGGGTCCTCAGACCACAGATTGAGAACCATGTATTAGAACATTAGGTCTGAATTCTGCAACCTTGAAAACCAAAATACTTGTTTTATAATTTGTGCAATGTAATAGAAATGTCCAGAATACAAAATTTAATCAGAATGCTAGATAATGAACAACTCCTCACTTTGGAGTTTAGAATCTTGAAAAGGAATTTTAATTCTGAAATGTAAGCTTAGATCTTTGAAAAAAAATCTGATGAGCCAGAATACAACTACAGGAGCATCCAATCATGGTGTAGAAATAAGAGAGACATTTACTGCATTGTATTAAATGGAGTTTGGGGTAATGTTTCATTGTTTGGGTACAATTCACAGCTAGTACAATTGTTAATAAAGTGAAATTACTGTTCAGCTGCAAAAATATGTGCTTAATAAAGTATTAAATTATTTATTAGTCTGCAGATTGATTGATTCAAACAGGCAGCCTCACTCAATTCTTTCTCCAAGCTCTCTCCTTTTGAGAGCTAGTTACGATTCTTATTATAGGCCTGGTGAACTTCCATGCTGAGAGTCTAATCTATTTTGGGGAACTGGCCTTCCAATCCAGTTGACCCACAGAGGTCTACCAGTCCTCCAAAGCCTCTTTCCTCTTCCCAATTGCCAAAGTCATGGCTTGTGGGTGCTCTACTTGAAGGTATCCATGCCTGCTGTGCTTTGGTTCCCGTACCTTTCATCTGGGATGGCAAAAAGGGTACGGCAGCTCTAGCTAAATCAATTTTACAGATTTGATTCCATTTGGAATAGATGCAAGAATTGTTTTTTGTTGCCTTCTATCACTCTGATTTATTTATTTATTTATTTATTTGTTTGTTTGCTTGCTTGCATGTATCCTTTCTTAATTACTTTTACAAATAACTCAAAGTGGCCAACATATCCAACATACCGTATTTTTCGGAGTATAAGACGCACCTTAGTTTTTGGGGAGGAAAATAAGAAAAAAGCTGATTGGTGGGTGGATGGCCTCCCATACCCCCAATCAGCTGTTCCCAGAGGTGAATTTCAGCATCAGGTTCCTTGGTTGTGAGCTCTGTGCCTTGCTTTTTTTATTATTATTATTTTTTTTCTGCCTCTGAAAGCCTCCGAAATAGAGCTTCAGAAAAAAAGCCTCTGAAGCTCTGTTTGGGGGCTTCTTTTCTGAAGCTTCGTTTCTGATGCTTTTTTTCAGCCTCTGAAACCTCCGTTTGAGAAGCTGGGTGGGGCTACATTTAGATTATAAAATACACCCAGATTTTCACCTTCTTTTTTGGGGGAAAGAGGTGCGTCTTATAGTCCAAAAAATACGGAGTATTCTTCCTACTATTTTAACACCACTTTCCTTTTTCCTCAGTCATATGGAGGTTAAAAGCCTTTCATTATATTAAAAAGTTCCCCATTTTTAACAAAGTATCTCAATGTTTATATCTATGTATGGTTGATTATAGAGGGAAATGTGTCATGTCTTACACAGACAAAATTGCATAGGTAGAATTAAGTGACACATTTTTCCTTTTCCACTTTTTTCCATTCCTGAATATTGAAAATTCTTTGATTCTGTTTATGTTCTAACTACACAGGTGACATCACAATTACCAATGCCGCAGTTCAAACAATAAATACCCACACTTTCTAGGCTGGAAAACCTAATATGAAAGTCATTCACCTCTAAAATATAGATCCATTCAAAATTCTTGTATTCTGCATCCATTAAAGTTAGGGTTTTGCTAAACAGTCATTGTATCTGACTGGGCAATAATTGTTCTGACCTAGGCTTCCTTAGAAAGCATGAAGCAAAATCTTGGTCCCACAAAACCTCTTTTATTTATATGACTGTAAATTACTTTCATTTACAGTCTGCAAGACTTGATAAACAGTCTTTCAGAGGAAGGTTATCAACACCCACCTATTTCACATGGAACACTGCCAGAGAGCTAATTTCCAGACGCAGGACAAGGCCAAACTTGGCACAGAGTCACTTGCAAATCTTGAATCAGCCAAATGAACTAATTGTTTCCTGCAAAAGCTCATGTCTCATTTGCTCTTCTTTTATTTATTTATTTATTATTTATTTATTAATTAATTTTATTTCTATACCGCCCTTCTCCCGAAGGACTCAGGGCAGTGTACAGCCTGATTAAAAGCACAAAGACAGACAAAATTTAAAAATTATTAAAATTATTAAATAATTGGCTCAATTATAAAACCCCCAAATTTAAAATCCCATATTTAAAACCAATTAAAATCTTTACATTGATAGCCCAGCCTGGCAGAACAACAAGGTTTTGAGGCACAGCGAAATACACAGAGATCAGAGATCTTACGCATTTCTGGGGGCAGTTCATTCCAAAGGGCAGGGGCTCCCACAGAGGAGGCCCTCCCCCTGGGTGTCACCAGCCGACATAATTTGGCCGATGGCACCCTGAGGAGACCCTCTCTGTGGGAGTGGACTGACCGGTGGGAGGCTACTGGTGGCAGAAGACAGTCTCGAAGGTACTCAGGTCCAATGCCATGGAGCGCTTTAAAGGTGGTAACCAACACCTTGAATCGCACCCGGAAGACCACTGGGAGCCAGTGCAGCTCGCGCAGGAGGGGTGTCACGTGGGCACGAGTTGCGCCCATAACCACCCGCACGGCCGCATTCTGGACCAGTTGGAGCCTCCGGGTGCTCCGGGAGCATTACAGTAGTCCAGTCGGGAGGTGATAAGGGTGTGAGTGACTGTGCGCAAGGCATCGCGATCCATGTCTTATGGAAGGGGCCAATCATCTCCAAGCCTGTCAGCCTCTGCCTTTATATTACTTGCTTGCTACGGCTGCCATTGTAATGGTGGGAGGGGGGCGCTGTCTGGATATTTGGGAGGGAGGAAGTGAGCTGGTGGAGTAAATCAGATAAAGTTTTCCTCAGCGTTTCTTTGCAGCTGGGAGGTGTGCTGATAACCAGTCAAGGTCAACTGTCCTGGCATACCAGAAGGATAGAGCCATTGGAAGCACATGATCCCTTGGGGGGATGTGGATTGGGTAATCCTGACTGGACCATGGGGGGAGGGTTTTAAGGATGCTTTCTATATGTGATTTTCGTGCCTATTGCCTCAGACCTTGCTTTTCTTTGGTTGCATTCAGTTCCTACTCAGTAAAAGTACCTTTCTCTATGAAAATGGAGTCAGGGTTTTTCTTTCTTGAGTACTGAAAGGAGGCATACCTGACAAAGCCTTACTCCCAAGTCGACCCTGTTTTCTTAATTGTTCTTGTCGTCTGGCAGCTCTGTGCATGCGCACACTAGGAACAGGCTCCTGCTGTTCTTCTGCCTTGCTGATGTCAGACTCTGGAGGCTGCACATAACTATCAGATGGCCTTGGCCCCCTCTCTGCCTCCGATGCAGAGCCCTTGTCCGAGATTTCCCCAGCCCCAAGGACTGGCACAAGTTCCTCCCCAACCTCCTCATTGTCCAACTCTGCTACCAGCTCCGCTGGCTGCTAGTGGGCCACAACAATAATGTCATGACCTATCCTGAAACAACAAGACACCAAAGCTACATTTAATTGAGGGGTAAAATACCAGAAATATTTTGGGAAACACAAGTGGAATCTGCATCAGAATGTTGCAGCGTAAATTAATTCAGTTCAGAATTCCAGATCAACAGTCTTTAACATGCCTTTTGCTATTTGTCCCATTAGGAAACTTTCCAATCTTTTCTACCCTACTGTCAATCAGCATCCCAAATCCGAAGCTCACAAGATTTAAGCCAAACATAAAAAGAGTTTTGTTTGTATGGCTCTACAGCTGGGGTGTTAAACTCAAGGCCCGCAGGCCAGATCCGGCCCGTGGGATGCTTAAAACTGGCCCATGGGGCCACCCTGGAAACAGGGAAGGACTGGCCTGCAGTGCCTCTGCCAGTGAAAATGGAGCTCAGGAGGGCCGTGTACAGACCACCAAAGCTCCACTTTTGCTGGCAGAAGGTTGCAGGAGGCCGTTGCAGCTGAAAATGGAGCTCAGGAGTCTGTTTTCGCTGGCAGAGCGCTTGGGACATCACAGACACCTCCGACATGAGTGACGTCAAGCTGGCCATGCCCACCCTGGCCACGCCCACCCCAAAGTCAAACATAACCCTGATGCGGCCCTCAATGAAATTGAGATTGACATCCCTGCTCTACAGTATACACAGTGGTAATAACCAAAGAAGGCTGGTATTTTAAAAAGGCTCCTTTTTTGTAACTTCATCTCTTACTCATCCTCTTAGAAACTTTATAAGAAATCATCCCTGTTTTTATTATGCTTTTGAACCCCACGCTTTGAAAAGGAAAAAAAAATACCCAATCCCAGCTATTTTAAAAGTGACAAGAAGTTCAAAATTAACACGCTTTTCAAAATGCACCTGCTGACAAAAATAGATACACCAAGGTTTCTGACATGAATACAAATACAGGTAGGAAGCGAGGCTGAATTTTGCTATTTTAAAAGCTTAATTTTCACAATGATATGAACTAGATTTCCTGTAACAAAAAACCTCTTGGAGAAAATGAACTACCTTAATGTGTCTACAAGCACCCACCCATTGTTTATATTAATATAAGCCAGGATTATCCTATTACTTTCACCTCAGGGGTTTTGGCCTCTTCTCTGCAACTAGTTGTTTATTGAGGGAAGATCAATTTTATGTACAAACGTATCACTTCAGTATTTCCCGACTCAACCATAAAGTTGGCTCCATCTATTCATATTTGTCCAAAGTAAGGAATAAAGACAGAAATATCTGAACAATGTTTAGGTACAACTTTGTGTAACATCTTTACAACATGAATGTAAGGATGCAACAATTTAGATCATATAGTACATTGTTTCTTAAAACCCCAGCTACTTTTAAAAAATGTTTTCCCTTTATTGGCTGGCTGCCCACTGGCTGAGCACCTGGAGACTGTAAGAATCTGGATGGGGGGGAAACAGGCTTCGACTTAAACCTGACAAGATAAAGTAGCTCTGGGTTTTTGTCCCCTTCTTCCCAGGCCCTGATGATATTTTAACTTTGACTCTGGATGGGGTGCACTTCCCCAGACTGTGTTGGCATGCAACTGGAAGTTCTCCTGGATTTGCCGCCTCTCTTCGAGGAGATGGCAGTCATAGCTAAGGAAGCTTTGCACAGATTCGTCTATTTTTTTTAATTTTTATTTTATTTATTTGTCAAGCATGTATAAGATAACAGATATAAGTATAAACATTATGAATACAGGAAATGGATACGAATAAATGGGGACAGTAGGACAGGGACAGTAGGCATGTTGGTGCGCTTATGCATGCCCCTTACAGACCTCTTAGGAATGGGGTGAGGTCAACAGTAGACAGTCTAAGGTTATAGTTACGGGGGTTTGGGGGATGAAACCACAGAGTCAGGTAATGCATTCTAGACATTGACCACTCTGTTGCTGAAGTCATATTTTCTGCAATCAAGTTTGGAGCGGTTTACCTTATGTTTGCATCTATTGTGTGCTAGTGTATTATTGCGGTTGAAGCTGAAGTAGTTATTGACAGGTAGGACATTGTGGCAGATAACTTTGTGTACTACGCTTAGGTCAGACCGAAGGCGGCATAGTTCTAAGTTGTCTAAGCCCAAAATTTCAAGCCTGGTAGTATAAGGTATTTTGTTGTGAGCAGAGAAGTAGAGGACTCTTCTCATGAAATATCTCTGGACTCGCTCAATTGTATTAATGTCTGATATGCAGTGCAGGTTCCAGACAGATGAGCTGTATTCAAGAATTGGTCTAGCAAAGGTTTTTTATGCCCTAGTTTGCAATACAATACTACCGGAGAAGAAGCTTTGCAAGATTAGGTTAACAACTCTTAATGCCTTTATTGTTATAGTGAGCTCTGGTCTAGCATCCTTCCTGGACCAGAGGCCTTGCTCACCGTCACCCATGTCTTAGTCACCTCCCATTTGGATTATTGCAATGCGCTCTATGTGGGACTGCCCTTGAAGATTACACAGAAAATTCAACTGATCCAGAAAGTGATAGCGTACAAAATGACGAATGCCCCTAGCAGTGGTGAAATGTAAAATTTGTTACTACCGGTTCTGTGGGCATGGCTTGGGGGGGGGGGAATGTGACTGGGTGGGCATGGCCAACTTTTTTTTTGTTTTTACTTTTAAAACCATTTTTTCTACGACCTCTTTGGCCAAAGAGATTGTAAAAAAAATGCTTTTAAAAGCCTCTGCTGATCAGGCAACTCAGCTGGGATCGTCAGAGGCTTTTAAAAGAAAAAAAGCCTCTGCCGATCAGGCAACTCAGCTGGGATCGTCAGAGGTTTTAAAACTATTTTTTCTACAACCTCTTCGGCTGAAGAGGTTGTACAAAAAATGCTTTTAAAAGCCTCTGGTGATCCCAGCTGAGCCGCACAATCATCAGAGGCTTTTTTTTTTTACTTTTAAAAGCATTTTTCTGGCCGAAGAGGTTGTAGAAAAAATCCTTTTAAAAGTAAAAAAAAAAGCCTCTGATGATCAAGCGGCTCAGCTGGGCATGGGGAGGGGGGCGCAGGGATTTTTGCTATCGGTTCTCTGAACCACCCGCTGCCATCACTACCGGATCGGGTGATCCGGTCCAAACTGGGAGCATTTCACCCCTGGCCCCTAGGTTTGCCTATGTAACAGGTTTCTTGTGTGAGCTGCAGTGACTTTGAGTTTCTTTTCAGGTGCAATTCAAAGCGCTGGTCATCACCTTTTATGCCAGATGGCCCTAAGGCCATCTACCTGTCCTATAAGACCAGGTAAGGTGTGCAGGCTCCTAGCCCTTTCCCTAAATATTGCCATCTGATGGGAGCGGTGGGAGCGAGGAAGTGTGCCTTTTCTACAGGAGCTCCTAACTATGGAACACTCTTCCCTCCTGAAGTTTAGCAGGCCTTTACTATTTTAGCCATATGTAAGGCTTTGAAGATTTGGCTCCCCCACCCCCCCCCGGCTAAGATAAAATGAGATGAATGTGCATTGGAAGCTTGACTTGGCACAGGTTAATGTGTTTGCGGTGTATAGTTTTCATAAGGATTTTATGTTGTTTTCATTTTTGACTGGCAAGCACCCAGAATTTGTTATAGGATGGCTGTATAAATGTTTTAAATAAATAAATACTTTAAAAATACTTTTTAAATAAATAAATACTTTAAATAAATAAAAACTGCATATGTGAATTGATCTGTGAGACTAAGTATTTTCCACAAAAACACTGCATGATTTATACTGTATTTGTCTGCGAGCTTAAATTATGAGACTGCAGAAGTCAAAATAACTCTCAAGTTCTTATTTTCTACATCTCAAGACACTTTTTCTGTGTTTGACCTATCCCATCTTTATTACTTTCTAAATAACTCCAGGCAGTGAACATACCTAATATTCCTGTATCCTCCTAAATATGAGGTTGGTTGGGCTGTATGTTTCTACTGTACAATATATACATGATACATCCGGGATATTCTTATCAGCAGAGGCAAAGTAACCACCCAACCTCCCACAGGAGTAGCTGTGCAGGAGCACTATTTAGATGAGCACAAACACAGTGCAGCAAACCCTGAATACCAGAAAAAGGAAACGTATCATCTATAAGAGCCGAGGTGGCGCAGTGGTTAGAGTGCAGTACTGCAGGCTACTTCAGCTGACTGCTAGCTGCAATTCAGCAGTTTGAATCTCACCAGGCTCAAGGTTGACTCAGCCTTCCATCCTTCCGAGGTGGGTAAAATGAGGAGCCAGATTGTTGGGGGCAATATGCTGACTCTGTAAACTGCTTAGAGAGGGCTGTAAAAGCACTAGGAAGCAGTATATAAGTCTAAGTGCTATTGCTATACAACATCTTCTAACAAAATGGATATCCACACAACTTCATCAAAACGTGCCTAACCACTCAACCCAATATAGCACAGCCAATACAAGCCTTGAAAAGGATAAATGTAAACAGGAGACACTTACAAGTGTAAAGACTATAACAGCCACTATGTAGGACTTTTCAAAATCCAAAAATCCACATGGATGAATGTGCAGAAAAAAGATCATAATAATATTCCATTTATTTATATTATTTTAGCACATTATGTGACTAAAGCCTGTTCTCATAAGGAAACTGTACATGGATTATTTTTCCATCTGATTATGGATAAGTCTTTCATATGGTCATATATAATCTAGAATTCAAAATGATGTATAGATAATGTACTAGTACAAACCAGGTAACTTTTCAGTAACTTTTCTGTAGATGTTCTCGTCCCATTCTGGAAGAGGGAAAGATTTCACCAATTCCTCTTTCCAGTTGATCCCCAGCAAACCCATATATTGCCACTTTCCCCCCAACTCTTTGAAGCAAATATGTGGATCAAATTATAGAAGACCAAAGCAGGAATAAAAATTAACACTTTCCTCCCTACAAAAAGGTTTTCTAGAAAGCCCTTCTTGTAGCACAGACTAGGATCCTGGTTTCTATTAGGACAGTGATGGCTAATCTTTTTGTTATTGCGTGCCAAAACCTGGGGGAGTGCGGGGTAGTCGCATGCATGCGTGCCCACACTCATAATTCTGTGTGCCCTGCCCCCCCACGCATGCGTGCGCAACCCCCCCATGCTCTCCCTGCTTTTGGCATGTGATGGCATGGTGGGCAGAGTAGGCCCGGTTTTTGCCCTCCCCAGGCTCCAGAGGCTTTCTAGGTATTAGAATAACCTTGGAGATAAAATGAATACTGGAGCCAATCAGATGAACCATCTCTTCTTCCTCCTACCATCATACCATTTCACCCCAGTGCCTGGAATGAAATATCTTTTTTGTTAAAGTAAGGTCTAATGTTTCACTTCTAAAACAGGTTCCATCCCCAGGTAACTACCTAACCCTTTTCCAATTTTATTGTTTCCAGGTTATAACTCTTCCTTATTAGGCAATAACCTCTTCATCTAATAACCCCCCCCCCAAAAAAATAAATCATCATCCCTGTTCTGCTCCCATTTGTGCCATAAAGGTATCCAGGGGTTTAGTTAAGAAAAAGATATGTCAACAACTGGTGTCTTTATCAGTACAAGCAATTTTTTGTCATTTTTTTTCCAGGCTTTTTTTTTTAATTGACCGTACAATCTTGTAATTTATTCATGGTCATCTGTCCAAATACTAACAGCTTAGCTTTCCAAACTACACACAATGTTGGCCAGGTGCTACTGTGTGTTGAAATTCAGCAGGATTAGAAGACAAATACTTTCCAAATCTCTGAATGTCATGTTCTCTTTCTTCCTTTTAAATTGCATGCTTCAAGGCCACTGGAACCTAATATCAGGCTTTTAACCCAAACGCTTTTGGGATAACAATGACCTGGATGGCTGAGAATCTCCATAGACACCAGGCTGTTAAGAATTGTAATGCAATCTACACCCGTTATATTCAACAATTGATGCTCATGGATGACACTCAAATATTATTTCTATTTATAGTGAGATAGATTTTTGTGAAACTAATAAAAGTAAGCATATTTTGAGGTGCCCAGATAATGTTTTATTCTTATTTTTGCAGTTATAACAAATTTCCACTACTAAATTCATTAGGAATTGTGTCTCTGACATCAGTGGGAAGGAAGGTCAGGATACAGCAAATGTTTCTTATTTCATATGTTAGTCCATTTTTTCTGATCCTTGATTGCCAACTGAGATAAAATAAAGAACGAGGCATGTAGAGTTCTGGTATTGTATACTAATACTAAAGTGAAGCTTTGTGCTACATGGATTTTAATGTTCTTAAAAAATGACTTGACTGGATCGTAATAGCACTATTCAGGCATTCCATATGTGATATTAAATAACACATGGGCAAGGAAGGCACTAATTTGTGTTAGTGGTCCACACACCCAATCTGGTTTCCATATATACATTGAGGAACTCTGCAGAAGAAACCTTTACCAATCGGGTGAAGTTCCCACATAATTTACATTTTCATGATTCAAAACCACATAAGGAACTTGCATGTACAAAAAAGGCTTCTCTTTGCAACTGATCACTTCAAGGGATGAAATATTAGTTGAAGGAATAGGAAATAAATGTAGACATCCCATCTTCCATCTCTTATAGTGAAAGAAATACACCTGCTGTTTCCAGGTAAAAAGTTACGTTGACCAACATTTACAAGAAGGCTTGTAACATCTTCTAATTAATGGATTTAACCCTGGGTAAACTTTTGTGGACTAGAGTCTCTTCTTTAAAAGAAGCCATGGTATCCTTAAGAACAGGAACGCACAAGCTCAAATTGTAAGGTGGCGTTTCACCAAACTTTGGGCACAGTTCCTGGAGCCCTTCCTGAAATTAAAGCTTCATTGAAAATGTTACTGCGAATGAGAAAAAAAAATTAAAGGCATAAATTAAGTACGATTAAAACAAAGATGTCAAAAATGAAAATCAGACAAAGCCTATGAAAAATAAAGGAACATTAACCAATCCTGCAAGTTCAATATATTTTCCACCAGTTTCTCTATGACTGTTTTCCTATGACTATCATTAAGTGTTGTACCTTATGATCCTTGATGAATGTATCTTTTCTTTTATATACTCCAAGAGCATATATACCAAGACAAATCCCTTGGGTGTCCAATCACATTTAGCCAATAAAGAACTCTATTCTATTCTATTCTATGACTAAATTATCAGAGTGTGCTATTCAGAAGATGGTAAACAATCTTCAAGGCTTTTTATGAGATACCAACAACAATAACATCACATGACAGAAGGTAATCCGTAAATTCTTTTCAATGCAAATTAGCAATAATACTAGAGAATTTAATTCCTCTGCCTACAAGACATGTACTAATTCAGAGTCACCTCACCCTGGTGTTTGCTGGAGGGCTACTCATTTCTGCCATTAAATGCTACTGCTTGGCAAAGAGAGACACTTTTTTCTTTCTGGAGGGCAAAGTTGGAAACTTCTATTTCAACTGTTGCCAAGCATTAGCTCCATCTGGTGCGGATGCCATGGCTTTAATCTCCAACAGCAAAATATTTTATTTACTCAGTGCCTGATAGGTGGTGAAGTAGTAGCCGTCTGTCTTTCTAGTAAATCAAGAGTAGGAAACTTTGTGGCCCATGAAGTCTCCTCTGAGCATGAGCGCTGAAAAGAGAGATTGGTTTCCTGCCCCTTTTAAATGAAAAACATGACAACTGTACGGAAGGCTTCAAAATGGACACTTACAGCAATAACTCCTTCCAAGATCTCCTCATTCCCAAGCATTTGATGTAGCTTAGTTACTTTGTGGCCTCTCTATTACCAGAAAACATTAAATACAGAACTTGGCTATCAAAGGTTGTCCATTTCCAGCTTTAAAAGCAGTGGAAATTATTTTCTTGTTCACTGGAAATGCATCAGCTGCTAGCAACCTGCTGCACAAATTGATAACTTATGGCCTAGAACGGAGTAACAGATGTTGGTTGTAGCTTGTTCACAAAATACCAGTCCATGCTACCAAACTTACTGAAGCCAAAGGCTCTATTATATCGAGTGTGGCTGCACTGTGAAGATGAGAAACAAGGAGAAGGAAGTAACATTTCAATTTTATCCTGAAACACAACAATTTTATGTACACCATAATTTAATTGACTGGGAAATTATGGACTTCCTCTCCCTCCAACCCCAATGTAAGTTTTGTCTGGTGTAAACTTCTACAGTGATATCCAGAATTCGGAATCAGGTTTGGGAAGAAAACACTGGATTTTTAAAGCACATGCTGTGAATACGTCTAGCTAATTCAACATTGAAATGCTGTTTATATATATGGCCTACTTCTGCATTCCTTAGGAATATTACCACCATCCCAAGCCAGTAAAATCTTGCTATTATTTCATAATTTCTCCATGAACCCTGACCCCTATAACCTTGGGTTACAGTTGAAACATTGCTAAGAAGCTAGAAACTGATTCTATCTTCTTTCTGATATTATGATCTAGAATGAGCCTTTGATGACACCTTATAGATAACAGCCTCCTTCATTCCACTGGATAAAGAAGTCAAGAGCCTTATGCAACTGAAGCTCCTGAGTGGAGTAGAAGTATTTCCAGTATTCAACTAGAAGTATGCAAGCAATCTCTCCAGTCTTTCCACTCCTTAATCTACACAAGCTTGAAAATTTTGCTGCTTCCTTGTTAGGGGAGTTTTCTTCCATCGATCCTCTAAATCGATGGAGGAAACTGCTGCAGAAGATTTCTGTTTCATGCTCTCAATAGATGTCATGGTTATAAATACACCGAGGTTCTGCTTCGGAGCATCTTGTTAACTACTGGAAGTGAACTGATTCCTAATCAATGGATATATTGTATGGATCTTGGCTTTTTCAGATATATTCAATATATTCTTAAGGTAGTAAGTACTGGATGGCAGAGTTGGATGATGCTTAGAATTGTTCCAATCTGTTTTCAGATGCTGGTTGGTAGCAAACAGCCTGGATGGTTCCAGTGGATAAGTTATTTTGGAGAACTGATGAAGGAAGTATGATGTCGCTGATTGCTCTCCATCTCTTAACAGTTTTTGTTATTTTTCAGCTAACATTATGTCACTCAGAAGTGTTTGGTTACAACTGCCATCACTTTTCATTAATAAATTATGGTTAAAATAATTATGGTTAAAATGGTTATATAAAATTTATATAATTGCCAAATGTGGCCATCTTAATGAAGTCCTGCTAAGAATACTTCCCTTCTCTGATAGACATACATGGATATATCTTTGTAGCCATGGTAGCCCCGTTTACATCCTCTCCAAAGTATATGCAATCATTACTCTAGTGCCCTTCCGTAAGTAATTGAAATCTGCTTTATTTCAGTAACTTTTTGGCTTCAGCTGTTGGACATATGGCATCTCCTATGGGTGTTAACTTGGACATTTGTATTTTTGATATTATCTTTTTTTTAGTCCTGTATATTACCCAGAGTTCTTCAAGAATGAGATGAGTTATAAATGTTGTTAATAATAAATATCACAATGACTATAGTCTATCCATGAGCATGCCTACAGTTCTTTCTGCTTTTGCACTTATATTCCAGATGATTTATTTCAATTATCAACTGCCCAGTGTCTTTAGTCCTTGTTTGTTGCATAAGATTTGCTCACGTCAGAGCTGAAGAAGCAAAACACCTTCAAAGAAAAAACAAGAAAGTCCAGTTGCCTCCTGAAAAAGCACCTATGGGATTCCATAGACTATTTGCTCAAGACTAAACTTTAACATGCAGAAAACCACTTTATACTAACCACTGTTAGCTTATCTGGTTGAGGATCCCCTCAATTATTTTCAATGGGAATATTCCCATTTTCCTACCTGAGCATTCAACTGAATCTGAGGCATGCAATAAATTTAAAGAAAAGCTTGAAAAATATATATTGCAGTTTATGGTAGATAATGAGTGCAATGGGGCATGGTAATGACTCTAGAAGCATATTTTTTAACCCATAATGTATTGTGTGTGAGTGTGTGTTTGAACTAATTATTTGAAAAATAGCAAGCCTGATTTATTTGAAGTCCACATAATGTATTTTTAGAGCAATCTAAAAACAGTAATGAGAGGTACAAACTGTGCAATTCTTCTATCCATTTATAGTTTTTATGCTAAATTTGAAAAAATACATCTAAGCTATCAGATTTGGATTGCAAAAATCCATATACCACTAGACAGGGACAAAAGATACAAAAGACCCAATGCTCTGCTACTTTTTAGTGATCATATCATATGCATTTTAGTAGCCCACATATAATAGCCCTGATGTATTCCACATATTTTTAATGAATGTTTGACAAAGACTAGAGATACAGTAGTCTTTTTTAAGGAAGGAAACCCTTGTTGGCTTGGTGATTTTTTTGAGAAGGTTTTTCAACCTTCCACGCCCGATGCTATTTGTATGGTGAATTTGTTCAATTTCATTCTGAAGTAAGAATGCTACTGCTACCCCAGTCTATGCAGAAGAATTCTAAATTAAGAGATGGAATTGTGAGTGTACAAGCTCATTCCAAGTATACAACTTCTTGCAAATTTCATTTTGCCTTTACCCTGAAGACCTCAAAAGAACATCTGTAGGAATATATATTGCCCTAAAGATAATGTGACTTAGAAGCTGAGCCTGACTTTTGGTGATTGCAGTTTTTTTCCAAGCAGCATTACGAAAGTGGTTAGCTATAGCCTTGTTCCAGGATATTCAACCTCTCAATCTAGCCAACTGCTCTAAAATCCCTACTTGATAAGGGTTATGGAAAGGGTTGGAAATACATTTACCTGAATCTCTCTTTAAGATATTTGCAAACAATAAGGTTGAGATGTAGGCATGTTCCCCAATTCCACTATAGTTCTAAAAAGAACATCTACATAGGTCTTAAATACAAGACCTAACCACACACTATATATTATATATTAAATTCATCATAGCATTGATATTAATGGATATATATTATATATCCATTAAACAATATCAATGCTATGATGAATTTCTATGGTCGTGTCTATCCACATATTATCCTTATTATCTATCTTTTGGGCTTTTCAGACCTCAACAGTTTTTTTTTTTTTTAAGTAACTTTAAGTACTGTAGTATCTTCTGGTTCTTTTTAGCTTTTTAAAGATTTATTTTTTCAGTTCACTCACTGCAGCCATATTTTGTAGAATAAAACCGCATATGAGTAATTCATCATAGCTAGAACTTGCTCATCACTATGAGGTACTTTTTGCTTTGCTTATTCTCTCCTGAACAGCATTTATCTCAGAGAAGTGAAGGAATATATGAGCCAAAGAAAGTTAGATTTTCTACTATACATGTACCTGTGTTATCAAACTATTCTACTTTAAAACCCAAAGTCCACGCACGCATTAAGCTTGTTTCAGGCAGCAGTGATAGATGATAGATAGATGATAGACATAGAGACAGACAGATAGGCAGGCAGATTTCTATTTCTAACTCTTGTATGTCTCTAAACTCCAATAAAGCAGCTCATTTGCTGGGAAATAAATGACAGACATTTATGGTAAGAATTCATATAATAAAAGTAGGGAAATGATAGTTCTCCATGTTACTAAATGGAAGTTTCCTATAAGTATGACCTACAGCAATGTTTCTCAACCTTGACAGCTTGAAGATGTGTGGACTTCAACTCCCAGAATTCCCCAGCATAGCTGATTGGGGAATTCGGGGTGGTGAAGCCCACACATCTTCAAGCCGCCAAGCTGCAAATGCTGCAATAGTGGTGTCCATACATGTCTGCCCAACATGTGGTAGAACATTCCGTGCCCCTATAGGCCTTACCAGCCACCTGGGGACACACAGTGGACAACCCACAACATGTTAGATGTCAAGGTCCTCTTCGAAAACGATGGACGAACATCATGTCTTAACTATGATAAGTAGGTAACTCATGCCGAGTTTTCACTGCAAAGTTATGATATGTGTATCACTGCTCTCTAGCCTGTAGAGAACCATAGGTTCTTTATTTTTATGACATAATGTAGCTTTAATGAGCCAGGCGTCTGTAGCTCAAACACTGTATCAGCAATATATGTACTCGGTGCCTCATTCAGTCTCTTTCTTTCACATACAGTACATCTGATATGTGGGTCATAACATAATTGCTGCCGATAGAGATGTCAACAATTACTCAGATTCACTCAAATTAGACACTATATTATCTTGCTGTTGGCCAAATTCACCCAGCATGTTCTCATAAGCTGAAATGGGACTCAGAGCTTTGTGGGAAACAAAGTCAATGTCTGAACATGGTATGCCAATCAAGCTATCATATTAAACTCTAATAAAGCAGCTCGTTTGCTGGGGAATAGCATGAAAAGGGAGGGCAGTCATTCTCCTTTACCAAGTTTGATTTACGGTTAACTTGTATGAACTTGGCCATTAAATATCAACGACGACAATGATTTAAACTGGAAGAGAAAATGTAAGCCTTTTGGGAAACATGTCACAACAGGACAATTCTGCTAACGTCAAGCATTTTCAAATGGCATGCCACCAACTGGAAGCACCAGTCAATTGGTTGGTTTTCTATATTACTAACTGAATCCGAATCCTTCATAGAAAGAAACAACCTGTTGTATTTTAACATGTTGTAAATCCCTGCTGTCCCAGACATAATCTCACAAGAGTGATCCACATTCCTTTCCTTCACATACTGATGGGGATGCATTTTACAAAACTGGCATTTCTGTTTTGTTGTACTAATCTAATGGATTAGATATACTGGGGGCGGGAGACAGAGGTCAGCAGATAGTAAAAAAAAAAAACACTAAGTGGAATCAGTGAGTCCTGCTTAACTAGGTCACATAAACATGGTAAATACATTATTTATATCTGCAGGATGAATGGAAAACAGGGTTAATACGTAGCAATGAATTATTAAGTTGATGATGCCTATGAATATTCCTTGTTTTGGTAACCGTTACTTGCCTTTAATTTTCTTGACAATATTTAACTGAGCTAAATAATTGTAAAAGGAAATTCTACAGTTCCTAAAAGCCAAAGTTCCTAAATCAAATTTTGAAATTCCCCGGGGCTTTTAAGGAAATGTTTATAATGTTTATAATAATGTCATATGGGTATTCCCACAGGAGTCTCCCCCTCTTCCCTCGAAGAGTATACCGCATAGTGCAAAGTTTTAAGAAACTTCCTCCGGCTTTTAGTCAGAAAAAGTTATTTTCCTTCTCTCAAGTCGCATAACAATTTCCAGCAACGCGCCTCGAAGTTACAGGTTGCTTTAAATCGCCTTTCAGCCGCGCGTCCGAGGGCAGGACCGGCAGCCTATTTCTGCGCAGCCTCAATCTCGCTTTTACAGATCCCGCGCTTACAAGATTCTCTCCAAAGCTGATCACGCTGATCCAACCTGACAGCAAGCTCCGCCGCGCTCAAGGAGGTATAGCCCGGCGCCTACTACTTGCAGGACAAACCGGACGGAACCCCGGGCACGACTTTCCGCTGCAAACCAGCCAAAACCCATTCCCCAAAGCTAGAGCCCCGAAGCTGACTTGGGCCTCGGGAAACCTTTCGCAACAAACAACTAAATACTTCTAAAAGTATTTTCCTACGTAGCAGAGGGTAGCGCCAAAAACTTGTGTTTGCTTGCTCCGGAATAGGGTTAACTGTTGGGTAACCCGCACGACTCCCAGCGTGGCGACGTCCCGCTTGCCTTGGGCTTGCGGGCACGTTTAACTTGCATCTGCAACTGTTCGATCCCCTTGGAAAACTCCGCCAATCGCCTCCTTTCGGTTTCCTATCCTGAGCTTGTTTTTGCGATTCCTGGTTTTAGAGAGCGCCGCTCTTAAACGCTAAAAATTAAATCCCCCCTTCTGCAATGCAATGGGCTCTATTAAAAGGTTTTAAGATTAACCACCTTGGCAGGCCACCTCTGCAGATCTGTCTTAAAATAGCTCCGATGAGATTCCCAGGTAAGCGGGAATTCTCCAGGTTTCTGGTGCTATTTGACACAGATCCCGCTTTGAATTGTAAGGAGGGTACTCTGGGATAAGGGGTTGAATGGCCACGCCAGGCTCTACAAATGCCTTATTCCGAAGAAAGTCCCACTGATCTCCCGAAGGCATTTCCTCTGTAAAAGAATCTCGCTCTGGATAATCTCTTTGGTCCGAGGAGGTGGAGGGGTGTTTGCTAACGTTTAGCCTTGCAAGGATTACAGAAGTCAAGGCTGATATGAAACGGGTAGCTTTCCTTCCCGAAGGGAGGCTCATATTTGAAAGACCGTTCTAACCAGCTCTAGGCTGCCATTGCAACGCCTCTTTCCTCCTCTTTTCCTCCTAAAATGAAACTCTCCAGCCGTTGCACGCTCTGGCGGGCAGACCGCGACCTTCCCGTCCCACCCCCTCCCGGCAAATTCAAGTCCCCTGTCCCGCCTCACCCTTCCGTCGATGCCATGGTGCCGTGCGAGCCCCCCTCGCTTGTCTTTCTCCAGAAATCTGGGGGCTTCCACAAAGCGCGGCCGCTTTCAGCGGGGAAGATTCAAGGACGCTCCCTTCGGTCTTATCTTTGGGCTTCGGGGACCCCTTGGCGATTCCTGCCTTGTATAATAATCCTCCCGGCTCTGAAAAGCCAGCATCCAAGAAGCTGGGCTCTGTGGAGCAAACCCCCGCTGCTGTTGCTCCTGCCGCCGCCGCCGCCACCTCCACCTCTTCCTCCTCCTCCTCCTCCTCGGCTTGGAGTGAAATTTCTCAACGTCTTCTGGAAGCTTGAATGTCTTGATGGAGAAGGGGAGTGCGAGCGAGAGAGGAGGGGGAGCGAGGAAGAGAGAATGGAGGACAGAGGGGGGGGTAGAATCCAAAAGCCCACAACCCCCGTGAGGGGAAAAGACTATGATCAATGGGGAAACGACAAGGCTTAAGCAGTGGCAATGCCAGGGCTTTGATTCTTCGCTTTCTACGCTCACCCGGAGAGCCAGCTGGGATTGTTTGTATGTGTGTGTGTGTGTGTGAGAGAGAGAGAGAGCAACTGGAGGAAGGGGGGTTGTGTTGTGTATGAAACGCGTTGTGGGGCGGTGGGTGATTTCACATTGCCATGGTGTCGGCTGAGGCTGGATTGGAAGGTTTAACGGTGGATTTGCAGACTCTCCCTCTCTATTTTAGGCGAGAGCTGACATCACTAGCCGTTGCCTCGCCGGCAAATCCCCCAGCCTCTTATTTGTAAAGGAAAAGCCCTCCCAGACGAACGCAGGGGATGCATAGGAATGAAGGCAACGAGAGAGAGAGAGAGAGAGAGAGAGAGCGGCGCCTGGTGCACCTCGGCGGTCTTAACTTCCAAACCCCTGAAGAAACGGGCTGGTCCTCGTTAATTCGAGATGATTATTACTACTAACTACCTTCCCTCCCTCCCTTCCGGGCTGGCTGGGAAAGCGGAGCGAAAGCGATTAAGTGATAACGCGTGGAAAGGGGGAGGGGGAAAAAAAGCGCTTCGAATCTCAATCTGCCGCGACGGCAGATTTTCCCTTTGTGCTGGCTCGGTTCCGATCCCATTCAAGGTGGGGGCTGCAAGAACACGCGCTTTCCCCCTTCACGAAAGAATACAACACCTATATACAACGCCGCATCTCCTTTGTAGCTGTTATGCACCGATCCTCCCCCTCCCATTTCCAGTGCATTTTGTTCAGATGCGAACCCTACCCCCCCCCTCTCCAGTCCAGAAATCTGGGCGTCGTTAGAAGGCTAGCTAATTAATATTAGTAGTCAATATTCGTTATCGGGCTTGAAATCCTGGCATTAGCCTACCACGCGAATAGAAAGCGTCGCGTTGCCCTTTTTTTTTTCCCCCTCCCCACCCAGAGCTGTCACACATTTCTTCTTTAAAACCTGCCCGGGTTTCCGATTGGAGCGCGCCGTCCGCGGGGCCGAGACGCGATAATGAATTAATACAAGGCGAGGGCAAAGCGGAATGCGCGTCCCCGCGCGCTCTCAATAAGCTGCTCCGGCGCTGGTTTTGCGTAGCTTTAGGGCTGTAATCTCACACACACCCTTAAAAGAGAGAAGGCTCCCTTAGGTATTGCGGCTGAGAAAGGAGCATAAAGTTGAATTTCTGAGGGCACCAAAGCAGCCTTTTATGACGGAGGGGTGCAATTTAGGATCTCATGCTTTTGATGCAGCAGGTCAGAAACTGGATGGGGTTAGAATGCATGTTTGGGGCTGGAGATTAAAGGGGTGAAAATTGATGATTTTGAAAAGCATCAAATCAATCCCTCTCTCCCACCCATTCCCCTATGGCAGGGGGAATGTTTGTTTATAAAACAAAATTCTTAGATTACCCACAACATACTCCCTTCCACCCACATTTTGCAAGCAATAAAGAGAAGCTGGGAGAATAGTTTTACAAACTTTATTCTTAATTTTTCCAAAATTTCCTGAATAACGTCCAACATTGAATCATATCAATTCTTGAAGCCTGTATATGAAAAAGTACTATCGGTCCCGGGGCCCCATATGCAGAGTGATTGGGCCAAATCACTCCCTTTTGCATAGGGCAGGGGTGGGCAAATGTGGCCCTTTTACAACTTTGACAGCCAAACTGTCTCAGGAATTCTGGGAATTGAAGTCCACAGATTGTAAAAGGGCCACATTTGCCCACCCCTGCCCTATGCAAAAGGGAGTGATTTGGCCCAATCACTCTGCATATGGGGCCCCGGGACCGATAGTACTTTTTCATATACAGGCTTCAAGAATTGATATGATTCAATGTTGGACGTTATTCAGGAAATTTTGGAAAAATTAAGAATAAAGTTTGTAAAACTATTCTCCCAGCTTCTCTTTATTGCTTGCAAAATGTGGGTGGAAGGGAGTATGTTGTGGGTAATCTAAGAATTTTGTTTTATGCTGCTGAATTTGAACATTTCCTCAATGGTTCTGTGCGGGAGTATCTACAAGTAGCATCTTCAGACAGTGACTATAGCAAAAATCCATCTAAAGGAACCCACCGTGCAATTCCATTTCAGAAAGTGGAATTTACACTTTAAAATTCCACTTTAGTTTACACTTTTTCTGAAAGTGTAAACTAAATCATCTAAGCAGAGCAAATAGGAATTAATTTGTCAAGTGGGGAAATGGAACGTTATCCTTTTGCAATACAGAATTACAAGATGTATTGACTATATCAGTAAAGTCTTTTATTGAATCACTCTCAGTGGAAATAAATGTAATCTTTAGAGTAGCACAGCATTCTTGATTAGATTGGGTGAAGAAACCAAGCAACTCTGGAGATGGGATGAGAGACCAGTTCCAAATAAATTCATAGTTCTGCATCCAGTTCAATTTCCTGTGAAATTGATTGTTCCCAGAACACAGCAGTGAGATACATTGAATGCTTTTGGATAATTGATGCAAGATTATCCAATCTGATATTAATTGATGATGGTGCTAATATCTGATAATACCTGGTTGGGTAATGAAATACGTGCAAGCAAACAGCCAAGTTCAGAGAGCTACAAGGACTCCACAGTTCAACCTTGAGCTATAGATATTCTGTTGGAACTTTGGATAATTACCTGTTTTTTGCATCTATAAGAAGTCAGCGTAACCTCTGTTTGGCGATATCATAGATCAGTGCTTATCAAAACAGGTGTGGGGAAGAAGCTAGAGATTTATCTTTCCCTAGAAATTAAAAACATTGTTTCCTTTTCTCTTAAATGATTTCTTCTTAATTGGTATTCTGGGAAGTAGTTAGTAGATTAACCTCCTTAGAACAAAGTAGAAAAGAGAATAATAGGTATCCTTTTAAAGTAGAACATTGGTTGTTAGATCCCCCAGTCATTCTGATGATTCTCATCAATTTGAAATGAATCAGAAGGAGTCTTGTAACACCTTTTCCAATTAACCAGTTTTATTAAAAGGGCAGCATATGCTCTTGCCAGCTGGAGCTCAGTTCTTTAGATGCATAGAGTGGCTAGGACCCAGGATTTTAAAAAAGGGGAGAGGTGAAAAATACCCCATCAAATAGCATTTGTAATGTATTAAAAATCCACCCTGTTTGTTAAGGCCTTTCAATGTGTGTGCGTGCGTGCTTGACAATCTATTGCACTAATAGTGGTGCAGTTTCATTGTTCTAAAACAGCCATCTTGAACTGTTAATCAAATGTCCTAGAAAGTTGAAATTAATGCTACTTTGTCCTTATTTGAGATCCTGATACCAATCAATCCTATCCATTCATTCTTTCCCGCAAAGTCTGTTTGTTCAAGTTGCAATTGAAAGGGTATTCCTGACAGATGAAGGTTGAAACATTGGAAGAAGAACACCTCTTCTTTTTTTTTTAATGAAGTTACTGGGACTGGTGATGGTGCTGTTGATATAAATAAGGGGGCAAAATAAACCTCTTGGGTTTATTGCAGAGTTTGCTGCTCCCCAGTTTAGCATCATGATTTGTTGCTTGTGAGAAAATGTTTCAAGTTGGGTGATTATCTGTATGCAAGTATGGATGTGCCACCCTGAGCCAGAGAAATGTGCCATTGTCCAGCATGGTTTGTAATATATTAATAAAACATCTGTAACAAGAATTGTAGGAGACAACCAGTGGTGTTCTGTTTTTTGTGGTTTGGCTTTTAATGGGTCCTCCCTGATCATTGATTTGGCTCTATTGATTTGTTTAGTGATCTCACTGGATAAGTAGTTCAGTTTTATGAATGCCTGGATGAACTCTTATCTATTGAGCAGCTCTGTCGGATGGGTTAGAAGGATTTTAATTATAACATAGAGCCCGGTTATAGATTTGATAGTGTGTTCTGAGTGGAAGTATGCATGGAGATTTGTAGATTTTCCGTATAATGGGGTGTCCGTGTATCCATTCCTCAGTTTTACTGTGACCTCAAGGAAATGGGTAGCTCTATAGAAAGGATGACATTGATGGTGGGTGGAAGTTATGGTCACGATGGAATGAGAGATTCTTTTTCATGGTCCAAATCAGAGGTGGGTTCCAGCAGGTTCTGACCAGTTCTGGAGAACCAGTAGTGGAAATTTGGAGTAGTTCGGAGAACCGGTAGTAAAAAATCTGACTGGCCCAGCCCCCATCTATTCTCTGCCTCCTGAGTCCCATCTGATCTGGAGGAAATGGAGATTTTACAGTATCCTTCCCCTGGAGTGGGCTGGGAATGGAGATTTTACAGTATCCTTCCCCTGACATGCCCATCAAGCCATGCCACACCCACCAAGCCACACCCACAGAACCAGTAGTAAAAAAATTTGAAACCCTCTACTGGTCCAAATGACACCAATGAATCTTAGGAAATGAGAGTTGAAAAAGTGTTGTCCTAAGTCAGAGTTGAATCTTTTTTTTCTTTACGGGAGAAAAACATGCTTACAATCCAACACACATTAATAGTTATATTTTCCCTTGGGGAAGATTAAGTTTTCACTCCGAAGCAGAAACATTTTTACCATACTAACCCCATCAAGTGCTTACCAAGGAGACACTGTCTGTACCGAGTTTATTTTTGTAAACTCTCATTGTTCAGGTCATAATATTTTGCTTTTTGTATAGGTTTATTCAGCTATAACCTACCCTATGGCAGCTACTGCTTTATTGATTTTACTTCTTGCTTTTTCTGACTTCTGTAAATTGGAATGTACCTGCTAAGAAAATCTGTCCTTTGGCTCTTGTTTATTTCATTGAAAAACTACCTTATTCCTACATCTGCTTCAAAGGTCATTCTAAATTATCAGAATATTGTTTTTCCACATTTTTCCCTCTAATACAATATGAAGGATTATTTATTTATTTTAAAGATTTATATAGTTGCCCAGGGGTGAAATCCAGCAGGTTCTGACAGGTTCTGGAGAACCAGTAGCGGAAATTTTGAGCAGTTAGGAGAACCGGCAAATACCACCTCTGGCTGGCGCCAGGGTGGGGTGGGAATGGAGATTTTGCAATATCCTTCCCCTGCCATGCCCACCAAGCCACACCATGCCCACCAAGCCACACCCACAGAACCGGTAGTAAAAAAAATTGGATTTCACCCCTGTAGTTGCCCATCTTAAGCAACTCCAGATAGTTCAGAACAGCAACAGATAATGGAAATCTCTATATTGAATTGTCATATCACAAACTTTCGCAGGTCCCTTTATGATAGATAAGGGGTGTCAAACTGGGGGCCCACAGGGCGGATGCGTCATGCACAGGCCATGCCCACCCCAGCTCTGTGAAGGGGAAAAAGTCGCGAAACATCATGTGACAGCAATGTGATGCAGCGAGTTTGACACCCATGTGATAGATGATTCTATCAGGTGAGCCATATAAATCTGCCTATCTCTCATTTCCATCTTGATTTTTTCTCCTTTCTCTTGTCCACAGCTTCACTTATTTTTGTATTTTTCAATAGCCAAGGTGGATCCTGCACAACTCCCTGCAAGAAGTTAATGACAAAATGGTGCCTTTGCCTCCCACAACTGCCAGTACCATATGCAGCAAGCTTATTTCAGCAGGAATTGTCTTTTTATAATTAAGTGCAATTGGATAGTTTAAGAAGATGAGGTTTGTAGAAAGAAACATGTAATAATCTTTTCTGTTCTCTTGTCATTATTGTAGCATACCCTTTCTGAGACAGGCATTTCAGTCTACCTAACGCAAGGAACAGACAGATAGTCAGTAATGTTGAATGTGAAAATGTTGTTTATATTTCTGGGGCCAAATGTCAATGCCCTATAGAATTTTTGTTCTTATCTACTGAACAGTATAGAAAGAATCAATTGTGCAAACCAAAGAAATTCGTTTATATTTGAATAGTTGTCACAACATACAAATTACAGAATGAGTGAGACAACCCAAAGGAAACAAAAAAGCAAACATTATTAGTATAGAATAAATGATAAAAATTATCAGTTCTGCCTAAAATCTAAAATAGCCCAATGCTACAATTCGTACCATGGGAATAAGAACAGCAAGACAGAACATGATTTAACACAGAACCAGCAATTGGGGAGAAAGATATGTTAGCTACAATGGTTGAAGGAGACTTTGAGATAACAGCAAAACATATAACTTTGCTACCAGATGGCCAAACTTTGCAGTTAATAAGAGATGGTAAAAACAGGGAAATGCCTAACTTTGCAATAAATTGTTGGGCTTTATTGTTATGTGAGTAAGGGGATTTTTAGAAGAAAGTTATTTCCTGGAAACCTGAAGATTGAATTATGAAGGTTGAGAGAGTGTGAATAATTTAGGAAGAATAAGCTAATACCAAATAGTCAATGAAGTATGCATAATTTAAGTACACAAGGTTGAAAAAAATGTGACCTCTGATTTCTGAAGTCCAAAAGACTCATTTACCTTGAAGATTAAGAATGGAAAGATCATCCCACTGTTAGATTTTATGACACAGAATTCTTGCTTTGTTTTCATGGTACTAGTGAGCTTTGCCTGACAAAATAATCTATTTTAATAAGTTTGTTTTTTAAGAAATTGAAGAGATTAAGAAGAGGTGGCAAAATTACACAGAAGAACTATTCAAGAACGAACTTAACATCCCTGATAACCAAGATGGGGTGGTCACTGACCTCGAGCCAGACATCCTAGAATGTGAAGTCAAATGGGCCTTAGGAAATTGGAGCAACAAAAAAGCTAGTGGAGGTGACAGTATTTCAGCTGAGCTATTCAAAATCTTAAAAGACGATGCAGTAAAAGTGCTACACTCAATTTGTCAGCAAATTTGGAAAACTCAACAGTGGCCACAGGATTGGAAAACGTCAGTTTACATTCCAGTTCCAAAGAAAGGCAATGACAAATAATGTTCAAACTATTGCACCATTGCACTCATTTCACATGCTAGTAAAGTTATGCTTAAAATCCTATAAGCTAGGCTTCAGCAGTATGTGGCTAGAGAACTACCAGAAGTATAGGCAGGGTTTCGAAGAGACAGAAGAACTAGAGATCAAATTGCCAACATACGCTGGATCATGGAGAAAGCTAGGGTGTTCCAGAAAAACATCTACTTCTGCTTCATTGACTATGCTAAAGCCTTTGATTGTGTGGATCACAACAAATTGTGGCAAGTTCTTAAAGAGATGGGAGTATCAGACCATCTTATTTGTCTTCTGAGAAACCTATATGTGGATCAAGAAGCAACAGTGAGAATTGGACATGGAACCACAGATTGGTTCAAAATTGGGAAAGGAGTCTGCATACTGTTGCCCTGCCTATTTAACTTATATGCACAGCACATCATGAGAAAGGCAGGACTAGATCAGGGGTGAAATCCAGCAGGTTGTGACAGGTTCTGGAAAACCAATAGCAGAAATTTTTAGCAGTTCAGAGAACCAGTAAATACCACCTCTGGCTGGCCCCAGAGTGTGGTGGGAATGGGGATTTTGCAGTATCCTTCCCCTGGAATGGAGTGGAAATGGGGATTTTGCAGTATCCTTCTCCTGCCACGCCCACCAAGCCACACCCACAGAGCCAGTAGTAAAAAAATTTGGATTTCACCACTGGGCTAGATGAATCAAAAGGTGGAATTAAGATTGCCAGGAGAAATATCAACAACCTCCGATATACAGATGATACCACTCCAATGGCAGAAAGTGAAGAGGAACTAAAGAGCCTCTTGATGTGGGTGAAGAAGGAGAGTGCAAAAGTTGGCTTGAAACATTAAGAAAACTAAGATTATGGCATCCGGCCCTCTCAATGCCTAGCAAATAGATGGGGAAGAAATGGAGGTAGTGACAGATTTTATTTTCCTGGGCTCCAAGATCACCGCAGATGGGGACTGCAGCCAAGAAATTAAAAGACGCTTGCTCCTGGGGAGGAAAGCTATGGCAAATCTAGATAGCTTACTAAAAAGCAGAGACATCACCCTGCCAACAAAAGTGCGTATAGTCAAGGCTATGGTTTTCCCAGTTGCAATGTATGGCTATGAAAGTTGGACCATAAGAAAGGCTGAGTGCCAAAGAATTGAGGCCTTTGAACTATGGTGCTGGAGAAGACTCCTGCGAGTCCCTTGGACTGCAAGGTGATCAAACCGGTCAGTCCTAGAGGAGATCAACCCTGACTGCTCTTTAGAAGGCCAGATCCTGAAGATGAAACTCAAATACTTTGGTGACCTAATGAGAAGGAAGGACTCAATGGAGAAGAGCCTAATGCTGGGAACGATTGAGGGCAAAAGAAGAAGGGGAAGACAGAGAATGTGGTGGCTGGATGGAGTCAATGAAACAGTAGGTGTGAACTTAAATGGACTCCAGAGGATGGTAGAGGACAGGAAGGCCTAGAGGAATGTTGTCCATGGGGTCGCAATGGGTCGGACACGACTTTGCAATTAACAACAACAATAACTTATTTCTGATTTGCTTTTGTCATTATTTTCAAGGAAAATTAAGCCACAAAGAACTTTTCAGACCGGTGAATGCATTTGTAGGTCTTATTCTATAACATTGTCTAATACCTAATAATATTAAATCCTTAAATTTTAGGATTCCAGCATTTTATAACATTTTCATAAAATAATTTCAGGCAGCATTCTCATCACATCACTGCGTGTCCGGTAGAGATTAACAAAACTTTTTTGTACTGTAATTGTTACAACAAAGCACACTTTAATTCCTTCTGTTGGTGAAAGATTTATTATTTGGATTATAGCAAATGTTTTCAAAGTGCTTCTGGAAAACTCTGGAGAAGTCAAGGAGACATAGAAACTCAGAAGACATAGCTTGCATTCTACATGTATATTGAATGCATTTTCCTAAACACAAAATATATCCATATTCAGAAGTTCTATGATGGAAATACAAATATGTCTTGACAGTTAAATAAGTGAGAAAAAAATATCCTGGACATAGGAAATATGAAAAGTGCTGAATTATGCCATTTATAAATGTATTACTATTCTATATTTTCTAGTTCTAACAAGTTTTTTTAAACAAATGAACACAATGGATAGGAAATAGATTGAGATGGATCCACAATCAAATCTTGGTTTGCAGGTTTGAGAGAACCTTTGTTTATTTGCCTGTGTACAGTATTTTAGGAGGGAAAAATACAATATAAAATATACCAAAACTAACTTGGCCCATAATAAATTCATCCAGATTTGGAATAATCTCTTGCCAGTCTCTCATGTTTCTCAGACTTGTGCAAATACCTTCCAATCTTTTTATTCAGATAAGTGTTAAAACAGATGGCATACAGTTACTTTGGCCCATCATACTTTGTTTCCACCAGAAGAAGGGGGAAATCTGAGACATGGTAATCCATTTGTCATATTCAGAGCTTCTGGTAAAATCATCTAGCCTCACTGAATAGTAAGACTCTGGCAAATTTCCGAGGGCCCTGCTCTAGCTTCAGTGGATGAAAAACCTGAAGTATCAGAGAGAGGAATCAATACAGCTATCTTTTCAGAAAACAGTTCTGAGCTAAACATTTCATTTCATGTTCTTCTCAATCCAGTCTTTGAAAGGAATTGCTCGGGTGTAGCCAGTGCAAAGTTCTAGGCTGCATGTCTTGTCATAGCCCCAGCTCACCAAACCCATGAGATGCCAAATTAACTCAGAAGTTGATTTTCCTGGCAAAGGTATTGCAGCAATCCCTCCAGTCTCGGAAGGGCAGATGTTAGAAGCTGCTGTGGGATGCTGCTTGGCACAAAACATACTGTCAGTGACACTGACTTGGATTCCATGTTCCTCATATTGTTGCTCACACAGAAGGGAGTCCACTATCTGAACAGACCCACTACGAATTGTATCGTTCTTGTAGTTTGAGTCTGTAACATCAGTCAGGATCTTCCAACCGGTGATGACTATTTGCAAATCATCTGTAGGAGGATCGATATCCCTTGCGGATGCCAGGCAGATGGGTTGGACATGGCTGCTGATTCTGGCCTTGTCCAGGAGTTTAATGATAGCTATGTCAGAATCGAGCAATATAGGGTCGTAATTTGGGTGAACTATGATGGCTGAAATCTAGGAGAAATCCAGAACAGCAATATAAGAATTCACATGTTACATATATTTTATCCTGATTTTAATATTGTATATGAAATCCCATATCATCTCTAGCAGTCACTAACTGCTGTCAGCTGCAGCCACAGTTACAATAGTGTCTCCAGACCATGGGTATCTTGCAATATAGCTATGCTAGATGGGAATTGCAACCGTTGGATTTCCAAGGCAATTGGAAAATCTCAGGAGGAAGGTAGCTTGAATAAGATCAAACTGTAGATTGCAATGTTAAATGAAAACCAAAGGACTAAAAACTTGATAAGTGACTCAAGCGTAGAAAAAGGAAAATTATTTTGATGGAAATACGCAGCATCTATTACCCAGGTAAAGGCGGTAAAACATTTTTAAAGTCCCAGAATGAAATAACTGTAAGAAGTGACTCAAGCAGTCACTTCCCTAATTTACTGAATTATAAGGAGGAGGTACAGAACAAAAAGATTTGCAAATTCTATATTATAGCCAGTCTCAATAAAAATAGTTTCAGCCGTCTTATGGAGTTGATTTCCTAGTTTACTTATTGAGGTTGATGACAACAATAGAACCTAGGTGTGATGGAGCTTATTGGTCTGTTTCTTTAAAATTTAATCCACTAGAGCCTTTGAAGCTTTTTAAAAAAATCCAGTAATACAAGAAAAAAAGTTAATGAGGAATCAACAGTAAAGGTGAAGATATCATCTATCAATATATATAATCCATCTATATATCATCTATCTATCATCTAGTTAGCTATCATCAAGCTATCTGGCTATCATCTTTCCTTATTACTATAAACAATTGGCTACAGATACTCCCATCTCAGCCTGCTAATTGCAACTAGTTGTAATTACATCAATAAGGCTTATCTCTATGTGGCTGACCTGCAAGCTCTAGGCCACAAGTAACTCCTGGAAGCCTTAGATATGGCCAACCAGAAGCTTCTAAAGGCAGATACCAAAGTATAGTTTTTATGGAACAAGAAATTAAAATTACTGATTACCTGACTTGAAAGGGAACATATGTACTGTGTTTAATTTCAAGGAAATAGAAATATCAATGAAGTTTAGTTTTCGTTTTATTCACTATGATGTACTAAAGGGCTTAGCACTCATCTACTCATCCCAAACACTTAACTCACCCGTAGATTCTGAATGATCTTCTCATCTCTATCTTCATCTCTGTAGAACTTGCCAAGAACAACTCTGATGTCTGCTGTTTTGAGAACAGTGACCTTCCCCAGATTGGTGACACAGTGTGCAGCCACAACAACTGTGCGTTCATTCAACAAAGCTCCGCTGCAAATCAGTATCCAAGTCCCTTTTCTGTGATTGGGAAACTTCACCCCATTAGGTCTCCGATAGATGGCTGCTTGCCATGGCCATCTGGTTGTGGATGATTTGTGAAGTATAGTGTTTTCTGTCTTTCCGCAGACTGCCAAAAGGAGAGGGAGAAGAAAGAAATATGATTTTTTAATTAATAAAACAAAGTATGTAAAATCAATTGTATTCAATAATCAGTTAAACTACCTGAGCCCAAGGCAAATTTTACCTTGCAATAAAATTACATCATGTAAAATAAATCTGTTGGCTTTCTAAATGTTATCAAGTTCTACCCATCCACCCTCCTTTCCAGATTTCTTTCTTTCTTTGGCAAACCGTATTATATTCTAAGACTAATGAAATATTCAGGACTTCCCAAAGCAGATTTTTAAAGTCACATAGTAAGCCTTGTTCTAAAAGATGAGAAGCTTTGATTGTTTAGATAGAAAAGTGGAATAGAAGCTTAACAATAAACCAAACCAAACAAAAATGGCCTTAGCTTTGCTGAATATGACTGGAAGTTGTCACACCAATCAACAGAAAAGTCTATTCTGTATACTCTGTGGGTTGCCAACAAGCCTCTAAACACTAAGTAATAGAGTCTTTTCCATTCTCATAGACAGTTTATTTGCATGATGTTGTACAGACCAATATAAATGACAGAGCATTAATCCAGACAGAGTTAATATTTTAAAATCCCTGAATTTCAGTGCAAAAGGCAATCAGAAAGGTAAACTTCTCTTTTTTTAAAATCAGTGAAGATTAATAATGTTTAATCTCTGTTGAATTGGGCTCAATTTTATATTTGTGTATTAACATTTGTTTTGATCAATGGGTATTTTCTAGTGAGTATTTCTTTTGGTTTGTCACAAGTGGCACTCACTGCTAATGAAACATTCTCACATTCATTAAAAAGAGCCCTCAAATCTTTCCAAGTGCTGGAAAATTTGCAAAAATAAGCAGACAATCCCCATTTATCAACCACCTCCCTTTCAAGGTAGATTTCTTCTGGTGACAAAAAAGGGTGACATTTTGTGGACATGGCTACGCCTTTCACCTTATCTGTCCCTACGACAATGGGGATGAACAAAAACAGATTTGTCTTTCTAACACATTTTGAAACTATAAATTTCAAGAAGCTTAATAGGAAGTGACGTTCCTATATATTTCACTTCAGGATAAGGCCTGCTTTGGCCTCATTTCCAACCAACCTTCCTCAGTGCCAATGACCTTTCTTTTTTTCACAGGAACAAGCTTTTTTTTTTTGCTTCCAAAATAGGTTGGATTGGCAGAAAAGGCTTGTTAACTGAGGGGAAAGCAAATCCCACTGAGAGAGCTGAATTGCTCTGTCTCACAATTGGCCGAAGTGTTTTCAATGTCTATTCCTCTCAAATGTGAACTTGGTTGCTATTAATACATCCTTTCAGATAAAGATCTTTGAGCGGTTATTTTCCTCTAGCTGGAGATCTTTGAAGGATATCCTTATGTTCTGAGTTGCATAAGTGACAAACTCTGAATAGAATTAACAGGAGCAACTTCCCGCTTCCCTCGCACTTGTAAAGAAGCAAGCTTGTATTCGCTTGTGTGCATATTTGAATAATAGTTCTATTTGCTGGCCTACAAGTGGCATTCATGTTCTTCATTTAAGAATGTCTAATCACCAGCTGGTCCCAAAGAGAAATCCTCAATAATTATTGTATAGCCCACCTCATCACAGGCAACTGTACATGAATTCCCTAGTTCTGAACAATTTGTTCCTCAAGGTATTTTCATTTAGAGAGCAATATTATTACTTATGGCATGGCAGCGTTGCCTAATGTTCTATGTCTGATAACCACACTCTTACTTGGAATGCATGAAGGGGCCCTCCCACTCCATTTTCCTGTTTTCAGACAGGTTCTTCGGCTGCTTCCCAAACGATGGTAAAAATGAGAAATACAGTCATACTGCAGCTGCATGTGAAGATGGTGGAAGCCTGGAGGCAATTCTCCAAATGGTAGTGAAGGTTTCTTGGTTGGATATGCCTCCAACTTCTGTTTGTTAAATGTAGATGAATAGAGTTGATGCAAGGGAGTCTCCCTGTTTTGTTCGCAGAGAACATGGAATTATAATCAAGAAGCCGAAACCTTTTTTTAAATATCTTTAGCTTTTATAGTATTTGAAGTACAGTTTGGAATAAAGCTTTATTACAAATAAGCTAATATTTATAATTACAATCCAGTGAAACTTTGCAGCCCATGGAGCCATTCAAGACTTTCTAGACTCTTAATAAAATTCAGCATTCTCTTCTCCAAATATGATTAAGAGGCAAGGCTTAACAATAGAATGTTTAAGCTGGCAATCCAAATTCAGTCCATTGTCTTTCCAGTTAGCAGTGTTGGGAAGATGTGTCTGATGTCTTGGAATTTCACTAGTAAAAGTATACTTACAATAAACTGTACATAATACTTCTATATATTTAGATGTATATACCAATAATCTGATTCACTGACTTTCCAGGCTGACTTTAAGAGATATTAGACTGTTTTGCAAAGTGTGACCTCCTTTTGCAAAAGATTCATTAAAAAAGCACTGAAGCGTTTACCAAGCAATTGTTAATATCAGCAAGGAAAACTAAGGAGAGAATGAATGTATCATCTATTCCACTATGGGGGATACATACCCACCCCCACCCCCACACACCCCCACACACACATGGAGAGGGAGGGAAGTGGGTGAGGGAGAGAGAGAGATCTGAAATTTTTGCACAACACAAATTCAACCTATTCTTGTATGGGCGTTGAAGGAAGATTTTTCCACACATGTAACTCTTCTCTGCCCATATTTTTAATATGTGGCAATAAAACCTAACTGAATCTAAAAAATTTACACAGTTCTAAGAATTTTAGAATTAGAGAGAATATAATGTGTAACTCTTGTGTTATGATTATATAATACAGTACTATACTATCACATACTTTTCATGTAATAACTGTTCAAATATGTGTTAATTTAAGGAAGTGCTAGTTTTGTTGTCTAGTACAGGGGTCCCCAACCCTGAGCCCCCTGGATGGCACCCGTCCATGGCATGCCAGCAAATGAGCAAAGCCCCATGTGCGGGATGCAAACAGCACACAAAACCATGCCCGCCCCAGTCCATAGAAAAACCTCTCTCCATGAAACTGGTCCCTGTGCCCAAAAGGCTGGGGACTGCTGGTCTAGTATGTTTATGCTGCTTTTGACTAGAGATTTATTTGTATTTTGATTGTATTATCAAAAGTAAAATGTCCCTCAAATCAAGATTGACTCATACACCCATTTCATGGATTTACAAATTCTTCTTGGCAAAAATGCGCAAGCAGCAATAATAGACATCTTAGTTTATCCTGCAACCTGATCCTTCATCCAAGTACTCATGAAGACCTGTTATAGGAGAAGGAGTAGCAGAATGTGGAGGCAGAGTTAAAAGAGGCATCAGCCTAGAGTCCCTACATAGCCACAAGTGAACTAAGTCTGACCTCTCTTGAATTACATTGACCCATATCTAGCCCCAAACAGGTGTTAATCATTTGCTGATAAGATTCTTGCATATAGGCATGATTAGCAATAAATCAGTTTAATTAATTGGACCTGGTTGGGGGTTTTTTTTGTGTGCCTGACACCTGCTTAGGTTACTAGATCAGCAAACTGACTAAATGTTATACTAAACAAATGCTGAGGTTTAGAAGGAAAATTTATATTTTGGATAATTCCCAGCAGAGATCGTGAACAAAAAGGTGGAACAATAGCTTATTATTTTATGGGATGACACAGACATCAGCTCCTATCTATGATGCCAAAATTGGGAAATGTGCATAGTGATATCATGATACAAGTTCTGTCATTTGTTGTTTTGTTGCAATGTTACATTCAAGGATATAAGGGGCAGAGTTTCCATATCAATTTCATAATATTTGCCACTTGCAGATGCTTATGTATGATGAGTTCATGAATATCTTCTATGTAATCACCAGAGCAGCAACAGTTATACAGCACCTATTTTGACAATTCTTATCACACCTTTCTTTAGATTCCGCATAAAAAGATTTCTTATCTTTTTATCAGTTAGGAGTTGGTCGTCTGAGTCTGTAGTCTATTATAAAGTACTGTGACAAACTATCAGAATTGTATCATATATTATATCAGCTAATATATTTGCATGTGGATGTTGATACTTATAGAGTAATTGTTGGGTGACCATGCTGGCTTATAAATTTCCATCTAATAGATTTTTTTTTTTATCAAACTAGCAATTGTTATTTCCAGAATAACTGCTAAAGTTTATGCATTTTTTCCCAGATATGTTTGCACAGCCAGGCACAAAGACACAAGAACAAGCAATAATATTTTTCATTAATATAAGGTATTGCAATCTTACCTTGACTGTACTTGTATAGGGAGTACTTTCTGTCTCACCAGATCAGAAATCTTGGGTTCCCTGCAAGCTAGAAAAAAAATACTACACAATATTGCATAATTCTTTTTCATATTTCACACACAAATTTATGGTGTCTTTATCACTTCCTGGCCCTATCATAAATGAATTAAGATAAATGTCAAGCAATTCATGAAACAATAGATATTGCATATTTTTAAGAATAACTTTTAGTTCTTAAAATTTTTTCTTTTTTTTTCTCTTTTCTTAAACTGAGCAAACAAGCCTAAGCTTTAGATGTTGCATTTCACAAACCGTTGAAATGATGCAATTGCAATCCACTGTTTCTCTACTTAGAGGTTCCACATATCTCAATAGGAACAGAATAATTATACCCTTCTTCTGTATATTTATAGCCTGGCAATCATCACTCAGCTGGTTCATGGATTATATATGTCCACCATTAGCAGGAAGAATATTAGAGAGATCCTATTATATTTTGGATGAGACATAAGGTCATTAATAGTTCCATAAACCTCATTCCTTTCTTCTAAAATCTTGATATTTACTTTCATTTTTCATGCTTAATAAATGAGAGCAGAAATAGATAATAGATAAACCATTATGAAATTAAGAATTAAACACAGTATTAATTCATTTGAAAGACCACTTTCAAGCCACTATATAGTTGTGAAAGATTTGGACATTTTATTTATTAGATTTCTGTCTTGGATCCCCTTGAGGAGCTCAACTGATCTAAAATTAATATCAGGGGAAAATACATGCTCAACAACAGGCAAGTAATTAATATTTATAAAGAGGCAAAAGGGGAGGAGCAGTGACAAAACATGTAGCGTGACATGATACACATTTTGTCCTCTTCTACTGTATATCTTTGTCATTTGTATCCTGGCTTGCTATAGATCTCCTCAATTAGTAGTTCTAATATGGTTATGCAAAAATATAGAAAGAGTAGTACATATCAGTCCAAAAGCTAGAGCTGACCGATTACTGAGTCCATTTGTATGCCATATGCTTTTTCATTAGCATTTTATTGTTTTCCTCCCTGTTTTCATAGAAATTGTCTGGATTATTCTTCAAAAAATAAAGACTTCTTCTACCTCTGGCCTGTTTATTTGCAAATCTATGAAAAGGTGAATTAGGAATCTGATTCTGTAGATTGTTTCTGTCCCAGTTTCTATAAGCAAGCAATTTTTTTTGTACTGTCGAGCTTCAGCTTGACAGTTCCTTAAATTAGTTTATCCAGTAAGTCAGTTGGAAAAAAAATACGATGAAGAGGCCAACGAAGCATTAGACTCCACTTCTATATAAAAGGACAATTTCCTTTTTTAAAAAAAAATATGAATGGGCACATCATAATTTTGAGCACATATTGTAGTGCTTCTTGCAAAATAGCTGCAAAGTTGCCTTATCTATCCCACAAATTGCTGCCAGGCGAGATAGAGTGCAAAACATGGATTCACCTGTTTCTCACTGCTGTTGTATTTTCTTTCAGATTATTGGAGAAAGGTGCCAAAGTTGCAAACGTGCTACAAGAAACTTTTTATTAAAACCAAAGGAGATTGAGCCTATTCTGCCTAGCATTACACCTTTTCTTACTATTGGCTCCCTCTTTCTCTTTTGCCTAGTTTCTCCTCCTTGGTTAGTTTCCCAATCTGAACTACTCTAAACAAGTGTTCCTTAAAACCTAGTTTGCCTCAGGGAATTGACTACTACAGAATATAATGCCTCCATCTCTGTTTATCAAAGACTTTTTTCTGGGCAGGTAGGCATATTTATCAGCAGAGCTACTTGGTGCTTTCAAGGTATTTTGGGAAATAAAGAGGATACTGAAGGACAACACTTCAATTTGTACTGTATCACTTTTTTGAAATAAAAAGACAAATGGTGCACCAAGCTGGACAGGAGCCAAGCATGTTTTCCATGGGAACAATTATTAGAGAACCTAGAACCTACAGTAGACAATCAGGTATTTTCCAGATAATTGGATTCTAATTTTAATAAGCTCCACTAGACTTAATTTATGGTCAGAGATTACAAAGGGGATTGGAAAAATTATCTATCTCTATATCAAGTCTTAATACTCCTGGTATTCATACATTGGTTAGTATGCAGCTTATAAAATGTATAAAACGAGACGAGCTGCGCCACCGAACTGTGCCACTGAGCCGAGGTGGCGCAGTGGTTAGAGTGCAGTACTGCAGCTACTTCGGCTGATTGCTAGTTCAGCAGATCAAATCTCACCGGCTCAAGGTTGACTCAGCCTTCCATCCTTCTAAGGTGGGTAAAATGAGGACCCAGATTGTTGGGGGCAATATGCTATTTAGTATACTGTCTTTGGTGTAAGCCGCCCAGAGTCCTTGGAGAGTGGACGGCATAGAAATATGACTAATAAAATAAAATAAAATAAAATCTATTTGGATTGCTTCACACATGTAGAATTTGGAGAACGTGTCATTGATGATTTTAGAAAATGGTTGTTGTGGTATCAATGATACTTATGCCTATCCATGGCAATCAGACTGTATTAGAAGGAACAGGGGTGCAGTTGTTCACTGACATCCTATTCACGTTGTAAGACGGGTGTCAAACTCAATTTCATTGAGGGCCACATCAGGATTGGGTTTGACCTTGGAGGACCGGGTGGGGGTGGGCGGGCCATGGTGGGGGTGGCCACGGTGGGAGTGACACAGAACTGCACCTCCGCAGACATGGTTTTATAAACTTATAAAAATAGGGAAGCATACATTTCTGTGATTTTGCTTTTTTAATACTTACTTGAGCTGCTTGATCACCTTATGAAAGAGAGAGACCAGATTAAGAAACTGACTCCATAGGAAGATTAGAACTATAAATTATTGACATAGGCTAGTAGCAGAATCTTGCAAGCCTGAAAGGTAAAATATTTTACTTTTCCTCCCTTTTAAAACCTTCTAAGTCAAGGAAGGCCTCCTGCAGTACTCCGGAGACCCCATTTTGGGCCTGGAAGGCCTCCTGGACCAGTACAGAGGCCAAAAGGGGTTGCGGATGTGTGTGTGTGCCCCGCCCATGCCCCATTTTTGCTAGCAGATGCACCGCGGGCTGGTCCTTTGCTATTTCCAGACCTGCCCCGTGGGCCCGATCTAAGCACTTCGTGGACTTTGAGTTTGACACCCCTGTTATGAGATGTTCACAACCAACTGTGGGTTTTTTTTTTTTTTTGGGCAAACTAGTTTATCAGTAACTTTCTATGGGGCAAATTTTAGATCCTGACATATTCTTGAATAGAGAAAAGATGCAACAGATTATTAATTTATTTTGTAACAATCTATCTTCCAGTTAAATTGTTCTTAGTTACAGAAACATGGAAGAAATTAGATGAAGTAGGGATTCTAGTGGGAATCAACAAAAATTACATCAGTACAGTAGATGCCTTAATATATTCATTAAAATATTGCAAGTATTAAGTTGAAGTGATGTTATTAATTACCTTTTATACAGATTGGTTGTTTCCCTGACCACTCGCCATTGGGTTTGCAGGTCCTCTTTTCATTACCGCTGAGAGTATAGGTGTTATTGCAAAAGAATGTAATTACGGTTCCAATTTTTGTATAATGACCATTAATTAGAGCAGTATCATCCAGCAGTTTCCTGTACCCATTGAGTGGAGCACCAGGATCAGAGCAGTTTCTCTCTTCCATAACTAATAAAACAAATGGTTGTTGCTGTTATTATCAAAAGTAGAATGCTTTATTCAACATCACATTATTCAATCCTTTACTAATAAAAAATGCGATCAACTTTTCTTTTGCCATTAACCTTAAGTTAGGCATTTAACACCACATGAATCAGCCGTTAGTTTTGTTAAAATGTCTTTGCATTCACATTACTACAAAGAAGCTACTTTCAACTATAGCTGGGTTGTTTTTTTTTTAGATTACCACATTCTAGAGGCTATTTTTACTTCATTAATTTCTATATTATTCTTCCTCTCAGGAATATTCAGAGCAATAGGTGAACTCCAAATCACCAAATCCAACTAATTAATTCTTTGTTGTAATTTTAATATATAGTTTTAGATTTTTTTTAGTAATAATTTTCAGAACATTTGGATTGTGTGATGCCTTAAGAAAGCCCACTCTGAAAAGGAAGCTGTGAATATTTACTACGCCAATAAATAAAGAGACCTGTGTTTCATTTTGGAAGTCACAATGCTGCCAGAACAAATTTTCTAAGAACAATTTTTCTATTAGTTCAGCCATCAAATTGCAATACACATAAAGCACTCATTCTATATAATGCTGATTGACTAATATTTAATTTAATTTGAACTGCAATAAGCTGAAGAGAACAAGAAAAAAAAAACCTCCACATTTGCCATAGCCCAGATCTAAAAGTCTCCCTTCTGTTCATCCATGATCCTTCTATGGACTTTTTCTGCAGAAGTCTGATAGGATGCCCATGTCTTTCTGCTTCCTGCCTACACAGGCAAACTCAATAGCACATGTCTTTACTGGCCATAAAACTAAAAGCCAATGGCAGCAAAAGAGAGGCTTTCCCATGCTGTACAATATCAATGTAAGCTTTCTTAAACTTAAATTTTTATGTCAGACAATCAAAGTGTTAAGTTCGAAATACACTTTTGCTTTTTATTTTCTTAGCAATTTCTGGAATTTTTTTTAAAAAAGTTGCAATAGAAGAAATATAAGGAGTTCTTACCACATCCAGGATGGTGTGCAGACCAGCTTCCGTTTAATTGACAGTAAGCAACTTGGCTGCCTTTTAAGGTATAACCTGTGTTGCATTTGAAGGAAATCTGGGACCCGTATTTAAAGTCATCTCCTTCCACAAAACCATGAGCAGGATTACCTGGAGTCCTACACATCACCACTGACAGTTCAGATATTTCAAAAAAATCCACTTTATTACAAAAACAGGAGTGTTTTAGGATTAGTAAGAATGTTTTTTTTAAATATTACATTGTAAGAATAATGAGAGAGAAGCAAAACGAAGGCAAATAACTAGTACAGATAATTAAAAAGTGTTCCATAGTGCTGATGTGTTTTTCATATTTTGACAGTTCATTGAAACAGGACTTGACTGACAGTGTCAATATACCAGTATATGCATAAGTGTCTGGAGGGGAGGTGATGGGAAATGATGAAATGTGTATCAGAATGTCATATTGCAAACCTTATAACATCTTATAGTTATAGTTATAATATGTATATATTGTCATGTTTATTACAGCCAACCTAAACGGCAAAGTGCAGATATAATCAAAGATTTTGGCATAAAATAAGATAGCTTGACAAATAAAATAGGCTGATATTTCATAAAAGATTTTTAAAAAAACTCAACATTATTAATACAAATAAAGACTTCGTTTTATGTACTTTTTAATATTTATTAGTTTTTTATCCTACCTTTATTGCTTTGTATGTAACTCAAGAGGATGAATACAACTTAGAACTGTTCATTTAGTGACTGATTGAAGTTACAGTGGCATTGAAAAAAGTGACTTATGACCATTTTTCACACGCCTGTTACAGCATCCCCATGGTCATATGGTCAAATGTGGCAACTGGTTCATATTTATGACAGTTGCAGTGTTCCAGGATCATGTGATCATCTTTTGTCACCTTCTGACAAGCAAAGTCAATGGAAAATTCACTTAATGACCGTGTCTCTAATTTAACAACAGCAGTCATTCACTTAACAATGAAGACAAAGTCGTAGAATGACTTCGTAAAACTCACTTAACAAATGCTTTACTTAGCAACATAAATTCTGGGCTCAATTGTGATCGTAAATCAAGGACTACCTGTATACATATTTATATTAAGATGCAAGTACAGGTAGTCCTCATTTAGTAACTGCCTCGATCAGTGTCCATTTACAATTATGACAGTGATAAAAAGCAACTTTGGGACCGGTGCCTGCATTTATGATCTTTGCAATGTCTCTCAGTCAGGTGTTCACCATTATAGTCAGCTAATACAGTGTTATGTTGTCCTGTGACTGCCCCATTTCCTCCTACCCCAGTAAATGAGCTATCTCTTCTTGAACTGCTTTATCTCCACAGCACAGTATTTCCCTAAAAAGTGCTAACTAGAGTTAACAAATTAAGCTTTGTGTTCTTAGTTGAGTACAATCCTGCAATTTGCAGGTGCTGCCTGAAATTGACAAGACCCTAATCAGTTTCAGACTAAAAGCTTGCTTTTGCCTCTCAAATGCTTGTGGCAAGTGTGCTAGGCAAACAGAGGGTGCTAGTGCATTCCTATTGATTTGTTTGCCTGCTTACTCTCTTGTGATCCATTCCTCTCCAATGAATGTAAATGAAAACATGAATTATCTTCCAAAGGGCAGTGGGTGAATAAGATTTGCTCTTTTACCCAACTTCTTTGCGAATTAAACTCCAAAAACCTTCACCCAGCTGTTTGCTTTGATTTACCCAGCTGTTTGGGGTCATATTCTTCTGAGGCTGTAAGTATTAGGGACAATTTCTTCATCAGCCTTTTTCAAGATTATTCCTGGCATGTCTCTCAGTGTTCTTGTTCTTTGTTCTGCAACTTCTAAATTAAGCATCAATGCACAAATTAATTGAAACATATGTATAATCCAAGCATATTTTCACTTATTTATTCCATACTGAGATGCCCTCAAAGAGGAGGAAGAAGAAACCCAGTTCAACTGAAGGAAGTAACAAGAAGCAAAGAAAAACTTAAATAAAATCCTATCCACGGTTGCGGTCTGTCCATATGATTTTCACTTCACTTAGATGCAACTGCAATCACTAAACTAAGACTACCTGTAGAAAAACATGAGAGTTTGCACCATGATATAAGTTCCCTCAATTTTTCATTACTGAGATTTGTACCAGATGCCTGTGACTATGTGGGTAACCACGCTGTTATTTCTACTATAGTCCCCTTTCTCTAGCCAGACATTTCAATTAAATGCCAGGTACCCTAACAGCACCAAATATTTTTTAAAAAGCTAATTACTTATAACTATTCATTTTAGATTATTATATGATAGTGGTCATATCCCTGAGATTAAAAAAAAACTTTTTGCAGTTAAATGAAGAGTATCTTTGGGAGATTCAGAAAAAATGGGGTTTAAGAGATTTAAACACTTCCTTTCAATTGAACAATATTTGGAATATGAAATAATGAGTGAGAAGGGGATTCAAATCATTCACTCACCTTTCGCTTGTTAAACTAAAATATCCATTAAAAGAGAACAGAGCAACCACATGCCAGAAATAGTTTTCATCAAGGTAAACTTAGCTAAGGCTTTGTACTGTTGCCTTATCAAAATACTCTATAATAAGTAGAATCTTCACTATGACATATGGAAGATTATGACCTGGAATATAAGTGATATAATATAAAATTGTGGAACGTATGAATTGACAAGAGAATGGAAGGAAATATAACTTAAATACAGGGGTGAAATGCTCCCGGTTCGGACCGGATCGCCCAATCCGGTAGCGATAGACGCGGGTGGTTCGGAGAACCGGTAGCAAAAATCCCTGCCCCACCCCATTGCCCAGCTGAGCTGCGCAATCATCAGAGGCTTTTTAAAAAATTTTAAAAGCATTTTTTCTACAACCTCTTTGGCCGAAAAAATGCTTTTAAAAGTAAAAAAAAAAGCTTCTTCAGCCGAAGAGGTTATAGAAAAAATGTTTTAAAAGGAAAAAAAGCCTCTGCCGATCAGGCAAGTCAGCTGGGATCATCAGAGGCTTTAAAAGCATTTTTTTTACAACCTCTTCAGCCGAAGAGGTTGTAGAAAAAATGGTTTTAAAAGTAAAAAAAAAAAAAAAGTTGGCCACACCCACTTAGTCATATTACCACCACCACCAAGCCACACCCCCAGAACCAGTAGTAACAAATTTTACATTTCACCACTGCTTAAATAGGAAGCTGTACAGAATTGAGTAAAGATAGACTGATTATTTTGTTAAATTATATGAACAAATGGGTGGAACAAAGTTCAGAAAATGTTATTGGGCCATTCAGAAATCCACAATAAATGATAATAGTGATTGGCTATTATCTGTTTAGAAAAAGGTCTGCTTGCTTGAAACAAACATGACTCAATTATAAATCCATTCATTCTAGTCTCACATGCACACACACAAAGTAAATATAAACCTTGGAGATGACCAGGCTAAGCCTGAGGGAGGGGTCAAATGCATCATCAGTCACGTGTCTCTTCACACCCACAAGAGATCCAAGTCTAGACCACCTTGAACTCCATTGACTCTTATCTACTGCCAATTTCCTTGGACCATTAGTAGTTCAGATTCTTGTGGATAGCTCTAGCTTGCAATAAATCTTTATATCCATTTGAATTGCCTGGAAGTTCTGATTTCCCTGGCACTTGACATTTAAAAAGTTACTATTTTGATCATGATATAATATTGAAAAAAATAGTTAAAGATAAGTTCTGAACTTGTGAAAAGTTCTGAATTTGTGACAAACTAGGTTTTATCAGCATTAGCAGAAGTTCTTTGGGGAAAATAGACACTGAAGTAAACAAAGTGGGGGGAAAAAACCCCAGTGATTTTAGAAATAATTACAGTAAGAGAAAATGCAAGTCTTGTACAGAAAAGCATTACAAGATGGATTAAGCTTCTATGGAAGCTGCTTGAGAAATGTGATTTGATTTTACCACAAAGTGCCAGAGGACTAACTAGAAGTATGAGAATGCTTAGAGGAATGAAGAAATGAAAGAGGCTATGAGTGACAAAGAAATGCATGTAAGAAACAGATCGCTGCAAAAATGAGGATATGTATAATGTATACAGAGATTAAAAAAAAACAGCTTTCAAATAATGCACTCAAACACAGCAAGGAATGGGTAAGATTTAAAAAGAGAGGGGATATGCAGAGTGAATGGAATTCCACACAGCAACTGAAATAAAAAATAAAGCAGTGAAATTATCTGGGATTAAACTGAAGTGAAAGAATACTGGAGTAAATATTTTAGCTATTTGTATGGAAATAACAGTGCTATGTCTCAGACAGAATGAAGCAGACATTTATATGGCTTTAGGAGTATGTGTGCATGCATTTTCAAGTCAAAGGGTTTGGTGCATGCAATTTCAAGTCAATCTTGACTTTTGGCAATTAGGTGGACAAGTTGAAATGCAATTTTCTGGACATTTTTCAGCAGTGGTTTGCCCTTGCCTACTATCTCAAGCCAAGAGAAAATGCTATTCAACACCGCACTGCTGGCTTCATGCCTACAGCAGAATTAGAATTCACAGCTATCCAGTTTCTTTGGTCCAGCAGTTTCAATCACTACACCTTATTAATGTTCAGGAAAAAAATGATAAAGTGAAATGAATACTGAGAGCATGTTTTAAAAATGGCAAAACTGTAAGTAGAGATGGCGCAAGTGGAGAAATGTTAAAATATGGATGTGGTTTATTTACATATTTCCTGTATGAGTTATTTAGTATGTGTGTGAAGTCTGTAGTTGTACCTGGCATTTGGGAAAACATTATTATTCCCTATACAAAGAAAATGATAGCAAGAATTAATATAAAAGCTGCAGGAGGATTACGTATGCCTGAAAACAGCTTTCATAGAACTGTGATCAAAAGGGTACGAGAGAATCAGCAACATTTGGGGAAGGGCAGTTCAGCTTTTGGGAGCAAATTAGATTTGTATATTAAGAAATATACAAATCTTGAGAAAGAAAAATTAATGTTTGTTTGCTGATTTACAGATAGTGTATGATGAAATGAACAAGCTTGAATTATAGAATATTTTGTGGGAACAGAGAGCAGAAAGTTGTTCCTGAATGTGAAAAGAATATATGATGAAAGTAAATACACATGCAAATAAAGAAATGGAATACTTAGAAAAGCTTCAACACTGAGCGGAGTGTAATATGTGTGATGTGCCTTTGTATTTATGGGTAAACATGTATAGAATGGGAATACTAGAGGTGTTGGTTGGCATATGTCTGCCTGCCTCTCTATCATCTATCTATCTATCTATCTATCTATCTATCTATCTATCTATCTATCTATCTATCCATCCATCGATCCATCCATCATCTATCTATCTATCTATCTATCTATCTATCTATCTATCTATCTATCATCTATCATCTGTCTATCTTGTTGGCTGGAAACCCAACTTACTTGTGGCAAACTTTATATGATGCAATAAGGAGTAGGTTATCTGTAAATTAATCTATCAAGACAAGGTAGTTTGTGTCTGACAACTAAAATGGAGTAAGCAAATGAAGATTATACATACTTTATGAAAAATTACAAAAAGTAGGTGAATCTGTGTATTTTGGTAGAAGGCTCACTAAAAATGAAGAAATGAAGAATTTTAAAGTATGCAAATTCTTGTAGAAGGTTATAGATAGTGTGCTGTCTATTGTGATGAATAGATGCTGAGTGTTGAATTATTGTATATATGAGTGTGTGCTACTTCTCACTTTCTATTTGAAAGTGAAAGTTGTATAAGTCAGAAGAAACAAAGGTTGAGTGCAGTTTGAATGTTGTTTAAGAACATGTGAGGTAAATCAAAAACTAGTATAGTCAGGAGTCAATAGATGCTTATTAAGGGAGGATTATATACAAAAATGAGTAAGTAGTACAAAAGAAGTACTTTGAGGTGGTTAGAACACATAGTGAGATTGAATGAGGATAGAATCACAAGCATATGAAGAAAAACTGAATGGATCAAGAAGATGGGGTAAGTGAGAAAGCTGTAGTTAAAATTGATGAGATTTTTAAAAAGAGAGGCTAGAAGTTTAAGAAATAAAAAAGCAATGTATGAACACTTGATGAAGAACAGAAAAGTATGGGACAGCCTGAGGAATGGATTTGGGACAAGCTTTTCTCACCTCACAGTCATAATTCCTTTGGTTTGCTACTTCTTTTAATTCCACACTTTTACACTTTGTAAAACATTCCTTTTCCTAAAAGGGAAAAGCATGATAGTGTGTGTGCCTGTGTGTGTGTGTGTATGCATGCATACATTTATATGTAAATTATGGCCACAATTAAGAAAACACTACAATCTCAATAGTTTATGGCCAAAACAAATTCCACATACTATCTATTGGCTTTTGTCAGCTCATATGGCTTTTAAGAAAATCCTCACAAATATAATGTTTGTATCAGTGGCACAAACTACTTATGCCTTTAATTTTTGCTCCACACTCTAATATTCCTTCCATTGAAGCAGCTGGAGGCTTCATTCACATATGGTTTGTGTCAAGTAGTGAAGATTGCCATGGTTGAAAAATTGGGACAGAAATAAAAAGAACATCTGCAAAGAGAAGCCTCTCTCTTATTCAATTCATTTAATTTTCACAGAGCTATCTCTTCAGTGAAAGAACTATCCCCCAATCCAATCCAAAGACAGTTATCTCCAATTATATTAAACTGAAATCAATAAAACTTTTATACTGCCTGCAATGAACTCATCCTATTGATTTGAGTGGTATTACAGCATGGCTGGTGTTCTATAATAGTTTACTGTCAAGAAGACATGAAACATTTTTAGAGCTTACTAAATGCAAGCCGTCACTAATGAGACCCCATACGCCTTCCCCAATGGAATCTAATCCCCCAAAATCCCTCGTGACATAATAAGGACATAAGATGCTTCCAGACTTCTTATTTACTCTGGAGAGAATTCCTGTCCTCTCCAGAGAAATGTAAGAAATGTAAGACTAATCTTGAAAGACAAAATGGACAACCCTTTCACCCAGAGGAATAGTAGCAATCAAACCTGTCTTGAGGAGCAGGGTATCAAAAAAGTCAAATGGAGTCCAAAATAAGACCTTTCCTTTTGTTCTGGACTCCCTGGTTGTTTTGTATTAATGTCCTTCTCCTACAGCAGGGCTGTCAAACTCAAGGCCCACGGGCCAGATCCATGATATGGTTAGAACTGGCCCATGGGGCTGCCCTGGAAACAGCAAAGGACTGGCCCCTGGTGCCTTGGCCTTGGCCCAGGGTGGCCAGGCGCTGATCTAAAACTTGGTGGTGGTCATCCAGGCCGGAATGCGGTCAGTCTTAGATCTGCGGGGCCACCATGGAACCAGCGAGGGGCTGCCCCTCCCCCCCTGGATTCCCCCAGCCCTACTTGGGCTACCCCCCAATGTGAGCGACATTGAGCTAGGCACACCTACCTGGCCACACCCACCCGGCCCCTCAAGGTCAACCACAACCCTGATGCGACCCTCAATGAAATCGAGTTTGAAGCCCCTGTCCTATAGCATCTTGCAGTTTCCTTGCAGCCTCGTCCTTTTAAAAAAATTCTTTCCTGCATGATGTGCACAAACAGTGAAGATGATTTTGAAATTAGAACCTTTTGTGCTTTATGAAAGATGTTTTCCTTCATAATGTGAACAGTTATCTGTTGGAGACAGAAACAGATTGATACTTTCCCCTTTCAGATTCTGTAACACATACAATGAGTTTCAGGCTCTGTTGTAAGATGCCTATTTTAAATTGCTCTTTAACCATCTCCCTTTCCTAGTTTATCTTGGCAGTAGCCTCTGCCCATACTGAAAGAGGTTCCAAGAAAAGAAGGAATAAATTAGTATGCAGGAAAGAAGACATGTTTAATTCTGAGTTAGTTATGTGCACATAAATGACTTTTCGAGGAATTGCACCCATAGGTCCAAGCCAGTTGCATTTAAATGTGTAGTTGGAGATGGAGTTACACTGAAATACACATTCCTGCCCATGTTATACCACAACTGCTTATATGAAACAAGTAAACCAGCTCTTCTCCCAGCTTACTTCACTCTTCAGTATGGGACGGGGTGTTGAAGCAGAATGTTTTCACCATGCAACTGAAGTGCCAAGGGGGAAAAATAGTAGAACTGCATTAGAAAAATGGTAAGTTAAATTTGACTTCAGATCCTCGAATTCTCAGCTGGCACCAAGCAGTCCATTCCCTCTGTCCTGATTCTCTTTCCGAAGTTGTTTTGCATCAAAAAAGCATCTTACTAAGGTTCTATTGTGCTCATTAGCCTATTCAGCTCAGTGAAAATGGCTTGAGAGCAGATCCCACAGGAGGGGATATTTTAAAAGTCAAATCTAACCATCTATACTTTTGTGCAGCTCTAATTCCCTTCCACAAAGGGAGTACATTGCAGTAGTGTATGTCCAAACCCTGATATAGGACAGCACTGATAAAATCTTCCTCTCTTTACTATGCTAGGAAAGATATGATTAAATCCTGAGTCAAAATGTCCATATTGTTGGAAAGAAAACTAACATTTTTGGAAACCTTCTTCCTCAAATAGATGATGACTCCCATCTTTAACTTACATTCTTCATCTGCAGGCAACAGGGTTAAAGGATTCATTGAAATCCTCTCTGCCATTACAGTACCAGATACCGTGGTCCAGCCATGACCTGGCTTTCTGCAGAATATTTTAGATACAGTGTCAGAATACTCTCCTGGAAATATCTGGGTCAGCCAGTAATTATTGAGGAATTGCTTATGAAGTCAAGGTGAATTGAGAATGCATATCAGTCACGATCAATTGATTACCACTTTCTAGATGTGGGTTAAATGTGACTGTTATCATCAGCCCACCCCTGATTATGGTCACTAGAGCATAATTTTCCAGCTGCTTTTCTATCAGTTATCTGATATGGATAGGCTGCAATCTTGTACAAATACGGTAGATGTAATGTTTTAATTTAGATGTCATCTAAAGTTCTAGGCGTAGTAATGCTTCAGAATCCAATTTCTGTATAAACTGACACATTTTGTTTTTTTTTAGAAATGACATAATTATTCAGAGGTAGGCTTCAGCCGGTTCGGAGCAGTTCGGGTGAACCAGTTGTTAAGATTCTGCACAGTTCGACAAACCTGCAAATCCCACCACTGGCTGGCCCTGCCCACCCTGCCCCACCCCACCCTTTCTCCCCTCACCCGTCTTGGCCAGTGGCTAGAGTCACAGCCACATCCAGCTATTCTCTACCACGTGGCCCAGCTGATCTCTGCACCTTGCCCGCTCTGCTCACCGTGGTTGCCCTCAAAGGTAAGGCGCTCAGCTGAAGGGCTGCCTCAGGGTGGACACGGCGAGGCACAGCCGCCTTTTGTGCCTGGCTCTCACCATCCTTCCGTCCGCATGCCACCTGCTTGCTCTTCACTTCAGGTCAGAGAACATACCAGTCCCTGGCTTGGGCCTTCCCCTGGGCCTCCGCCCCATGGGCTAGAAGGTAAGGCTGATGGCAGGGAAGGAAGATCTGCTCTGGGCTTGCTGCGCTCAGCCGAAGGACCGCCTCGGTGGTGGTGGGGATACATAGCAAGGCTCAGCTGCCTTTCGGACCCAGCTTCTGCTTCTGTGAGGGCCTGTGAGGGTGGGAGGCCTGAGAGATGCCTCCGTCGAGGGCCGCCCACTCACCCATCCACCAGCCAGACTAGCATAGAAATGGCATGTCCCCTTGTCGCAGGCTGGATGCGGGACCTGAGGTGGAGCAGAGGTCGAGCAGGCAGAGCCCAGAGTAGCGGCTAAGCCTTGCCATGTCCCATCCTACTGAGAAGCCTGCAACCACCACCTCTTTGCCAGTGCGAGAAGCCTGCAGCCGCTGGTCTTTGCCAGCATAAGAAGCCTGCAGCCATCAGTCTTTGCTGGCATGAGAAGCCTCCAGCTGCCACCTCTTTGTCAGCATGAGAAGCTTCCAGCTGCCGGTCTTTGCTGGTGCGAGCAGCTCCAGTCACCAATGCAGGCTCGGTTCTGGACGGCAAAGTGGCAGCGGCTGCAGGCCTTTCGCACCAGCAAAGAATGGCTGCTGCAGGCCTTTCATGCCAAAAAACACCAGCGGCTGGAGGCTTCTCGTGCTGGCAAAGAGTGGTAACTGCAGGCTTCTTGCACTGAAAAATACTGCCAGCTGCAGGCTTCTCGCACCAAAAAAGAGGCGGCAGGTGCAGTCCACTGTCTCGGGGTGGGGTTGTGGGCCCAGCTGCAGCAATAAAGGCTGGAAGTAGCCACCCGCTGTTTCCTGCTGCAAAAACCTTTTTAAAAACCCTGACTGTTGAGCAGCGAGACCCAGCAAGAGATGAGGCGTTGGAAAATCACTGTGCTTTGCTGCACAAAGGTAAGTCTAAGGCTCCAGCCACTGCTGCTTCAGCCTGCCTGCGCCACAACACCTTGCCGTGACATCGAGTTGGCCACACCCACTCAGTCACATCATCCCCCCTCCAGCCAAGCCCATCCAGTCTTTAGGATGAACCGGTTGTTAAATTAGTTGGATCCCACCACTGTAATCACTAGATGCTTTTCCAAAATCACAATTGTTGTTGTGAAGCCTACTTAGTACCTATCAGTTTATGAAGCATTTATAACTTTGTAAGGTAGAAAAGGAAGATGATGATCATTATATGTCAGAGTTGTAGAATATCTACAAGTGTTGATTGCAATATGATTTAGTCATTATCCCTATTCTTTGTCTGATATATATCTAGTCTGAACTATATTTAGTAACTCCTGTGTTCTATTTATAGAACGCAGACAATCTGGAATAAATGAAAAGAGAAGATCAGAACTGTTAAATTAAATATTGTATCATTAACACAGACCTGATTTTCATTTTTTTTTCCCATAGATATATCTGGATGATATTACTTGGATTTTAATTAGTTGCTATTTCTTTACTCAGTCGGCTAGAAAGAAATGGATGAGTTATTTAAGGCATTTAATCTATTTGAACATTCTCATTATTTTTGCACCTGATTCATTACTTTCTTCCATAGATAAAGCCAACTTTCTTTTTCTGTACTTTCTTCTCACTGTTAAACTTATATATTTATATCACACCTTTTTAAAAAAATCTTCAATACAACTTCATTGTTGGTATTTGCCACCTATGTCCCTGAAATACAGCCTATAAGCTTCTAAAGGACTTAGAAATAAAGGACGTTTGAGGGAAAATGTCCTGATTTGTACCTTCTACAGATCAGGATCAATGGAGTTATTTATTAAATTTCCAATTTCTTCAAACATTGCAGCAACCTAACAAATAAGTTTACATTATAGATATTAAAAAATATTTAAAACACTTGCGTAAATGCTAATATATACCGTATTTTTCGGATTATAAAAATGCACCGGAGTATTTGTACACACACCAAGTACACACCAAGATTTTGAAGAGGTAAAGAAGAAGAAAAAGGGTTTTGCCCTCCCCGGCCCCCAGGAGCACTCTGTAGGCCTCCCAAATCCTCTGTGTATCCTGTTTTTGCGAAAAATAGGCCTATTTTTCGCAAAAACGGGATGTGTAGAGGGGTTTGGAAGGCCTGCAGAATGCTCCTGGGGGCTTAGGAGGGCAAAAATGTGATGCATGGGAGGGGTGTTTAGGCCAAAAACAGGCCCATTTTTTGCAAAAACGGGGCTCTGCAGAGCCTGCAGAGTGCTCCTTGGGGCTGGGGAGGGCAAAAACACCCCCATTTTTTCAAAAAACTGTTTTTGGTCTCCCAAACCCCCCCACACATCACATTTTTGTCCTCCCCAATCCCCAGAAGCAGTCTACAGGCCTCCCAAACCCTCTGCATGCCCCATTTTTCTGAAAAACGGGCCCGTTTTTGGCCTTCCAAACTCCCCACACATCACATTTTTGCCCTCCCCAGCCCCCAGGAACACTCTGCAGACCTCCCAAACCCTCTGCGCATTTTTGCGAAAAACAGGATGCGCAGGGTGGGGTTTATGGAGGCCAAAAATGGCTGTATTAGGTGTATAAGACACACCAACATTTTCACTCTCTTTTAGGGGGAAAAGTGTGTCTTATACTCTGAAAAATACAGTAATTAAATTTACTGGTGCAAAAGTAACATAGGTTGGAATTGGAAATGAAAGGTTTAACCCTTAGACTAGTGCTATATATAACATACTTGTTAAAATGTTAAGTCAGGGATGACATAGGCACATCTCAAGACGTCTCTCAGCCACAGAAACTCAAAAGAATATATTTGTACATTGTGCTTAACTGGGCCATGAGTGAGGTTGTCTTGTGTCCACAAATATTAAGCCCAATCAGGTGGCGGGTTTGTTCCTAACACTGACAGGTGTGGGAGCCAAATACGTTGCATACCTCTTTCTCCCTCGAGGTCACAGTTTTATGTAGATGTTCTTTCTGCAAGCATCTGCAATAGTTGCATCTGTAACCATTAATGACTGGTTGTAGGCAATTTGCTTAGTTCTTTGCAAGCAATGTCAGTTGGCTCCATTCACAACTTCTGAAGGCAAGTTGTTCCACTGATTAATTGTTCTAACTGTCAGGAAATTTCTTCTTAGTTCTAGGTTGGTTCTCTCCTTGATTAGTTTCCATCCATTGCTTCTTGTCCTGCCTTCAGGTGCTTTGGACAATAGCTTAACTCCCTCTTCTTTGTGGCAATCCCTTAGGTATTAGAACATCATATCACCCCTAGTCCTTCTTTTCATTAAAGTAGACATACCCAATTCCAGCAACTATTCTTTATATGGTTTAGCCTCGTCCCAGTTATGTCTGGCTCCTACACTCTTAGCAATCTGTAAGACAATCTGCAAAGATGTATGCCTTTTAGCAAGCACTTAATTTTAAATGAGTTTACAAGGTAGTTAGTTTTAACCTCTGCTTTTTAAATATTCATTCCGTGTTTTATAAATATTGTAAGCTGCCTTCACCAGAGTAGAGATAGCCAAAATAAATTAAATACATTTCTCATGGCAGATCCATCAAAATTGATTGTTTGACACCCCCCCCCACTGTAATTGTCTAGACCCTTGCCCTCATGTCAGACCAAAGGTAGGGCACCAGACATTGAAAAGTGGAATATTCAATGAGATGGAAAATGGGAAATATGCTAAGTGTTTAAAGGGGCAAGGAGACACCCTCAGGCCAGAAAGAAAGTAGAAGAAGAGCAGAATGTGGAAGAGGTGACAGGGCAGAGGGGTGAAAAGCAATAGCAACAGCATTTAGACTTATATACCGCTTCGTAGTGCTTTATAGTCCTCTCTGAGCTGTTTACAGAATCAGCATATTGCCCCCAACAATCTGAGTCCTCATTTTGCCGACCTTGAAAGGATGGAAGGCTGAGTCAACCTGAGTCAACTGGTCAGGATCAAACTGCTGGCAGTTGGCAGAATTAGCCTGCAATACTACATTCTAACCACTGTGCTACTACAGCATTTAGACGGCATTTAGATACCTCTGAATCCTTCAATCCATACCCACAGCTTCAATAACACCGAAAGCTTGCTTGTAATCTACTTAGGGAGAAAAATAGATATTTTTTCTAGAACTGCTAGAAGCACATGTTCTCAGCACTGATAATAAACAGTTTGGACTGCAGCATGTTCAAACTCCTGCCATACTTTAGAATGCTGGCCTTCACCCTCAATTCACACAGTATCAGAATTCACCTTCAGAATGTCAGTTTTCACCCTTAGTACAGTAGATTTGTGCATTCCCCCCCCCCCATGAAGATGAAATTGAATGCTACAGTGACTATCAACCTCGGCATTAGGCTTTCATCAAGAGTTCTCAATTTGTTTTTGTACCCTTTCTGAAGCAAAGCATCTTTTTTGCAAGTATCTCATCAGCCAGGAATAATTAGAATGGGACAATGATGTCACCCTACAGGCAGTGAAAATCTTTTCATGCCGTTTCAGCCAAGTGGAACCCACCCTGATGTTTTCCAGCTCTCTGCTTCTGTGAATGAGGCAGTAACTATGTGAAAGTATGCTTGGGTCAGCCGCTATGATGCATTCATCTGGAGGCAATTTGGAAGCTCTTGCTTACAACTAGCCACTTGATCTTTATCAGCATTGTTCCAGAATTTTAGAAAGCTGTGACTCTGGATACCAACCTTTCCAGTTATTTGGTTCCCTCATTTAATTTTAGAAGTAAAGGGTGGAATGAATATTATACATATAATAAAGATCCATTTCATTGCCCACTTCATTTCCAATATTAATCATATGAGTAAATTCCAAGTATTATTCCTTGGTGGATGCAAGTTTAACGTCATAGTGCATATATTCTTAAACGAGGCAGCCTTCAATATGCTGGCTGGGGATGCGGAAAATGATTTCTCTAGCATAGTGATGGCTAACCTTTTCCGGACCGAATGCCCAAAGCAATGCAATGCGTGTGTGGCCCCTGTGCACATGCCCTGCCCCCTATGCATGTATGTGCAGCCCCCCACGCATGTGCCCTAACCCCCAGGCATTCATGCATGCCCCCATGCACGCACCCCACCCCACGCATGCGTATGCAGGCCCCCGCAAGTGCCCCGCCCCTGCGCTTGCTAACAAGGCCCCCTGCATGCGCCCTGCCTCCTGCGCATGTACGGCAGAGACCCAAAAAACAGCTGGTTGGCAGGAGTTGCGCGCGCAGGTGTGGCAGAGCTCAACTTGGGCGACAGCTCGCATGCCATCAGGGAGGGCGCTGCGTGCCACCTCTGGCACGTGTGCCATAGGTTCTCCATCATGGCTCTAGCATATCTGGAAGACATCTGGGGAAGATTAAAATAAGACAGGGGTGTCAAACTCAATTTCATTGTGGGCCGCACCAGGGTTGTGTTTGACCTCAGGGGGTAAAGTGGGCATGGCTAGGGTGGGCGTGGTCAGCTCGACATCACTCATGTTGGGGGCACCTGTGGTGGCCTGAGTGCTCTGTAAGAGAAAATGGACTCCTGAGCTCCATTTTCGGCTGCGACAGCCTCCTGCAATCCTCTGCCAGTGAAAACGGAGCTCAGGAGGGCCACGTGCCACCCTCACAAGCAACGTTTTCACTGGCAGAGGCACCGGTGGCCAGTTCTTCACTGTTTCCAGGGCAGCCCCGCAGGCCAGATCTAAGCACCCTGCAGGCTGGATCCAGCTCCCGGGCCTTGAGTTTGACACCCCTGGAATAAAAGAATAAACTTTCTACATAATAACTATACCCCATTTTACCCTGTATTTTTTTCACTGAGCTCATAGTAAGAGGTGGTGGTAGCTATAAATAAATCTCTGCTTGGCAAATCAGAATCAGGAGCATTAAGTGGAATCATGAATTCCTCACCTTCCATTCTCCTCAAGTTCATGTACTCAATCTATCTTTTTTATCCCATAAGCAGGAATTTTCCTTCCTTTCCCATTTTGGTGTTAGCCATGGATTTTATAGGTTCATTGATGACATTGCTACCCATCAAACTTCCAGCTAAAGCTGGTACATATGATTTCAAATCGTAGAAGCTTTGGACTTCATAAACACTATGATAATTTTGAACCTACTTTAATGTATCTTCCATCTGTTTTTATGAGTGATCAGATTAAAAAAGAGCTAATAGTGGAGATGGGAGAAATATTTTAATCAAGTATACATTTGGCATATCCTAAAAATAAACTGTGTAAGTTTGTTTGCATGATACAGCCTTGTGACCTTTGTGTAGTATGAAATGTACATATCACAAAGTTCAGAGAAGTAAAAAAAACAATTTTTAATAAGTGGAAAAATATCAATATTTTTAAGGTTTTTTAAATCCTTAGAGCAGTAGAATATAAGGGGCTAGTCTAATTAAGTCCAAAGAGCAGCACATCTTTCCTGAGAGCCAGTTTGATCTAGTGCAGGGGTGTCAAACTTGCGGCCCGCGCTGGCCACGCCCACCTCCAGTTTAGTGAAGGGGGAAAAGTTGTGATACATCACATGACAACATGTCGTCTCAAGTTTGACACCCCTGATCTAGTGGTTAAAGCTCCAGGCTAAAAATCAGGAGACTGTGAGTTCTAGTTCCATCTTACCTATGAAACAGTGGTGAAATGTAAAATTTGTTACTACCGGTTCTGTGGGCGTGGCTTGGTGGGGGGGTAATGTGACTGGGTGGGCATGGCCAACTTTTTTTTTTTTACTTTTAAAACCATTTTTTCTACAACCTCTTCAGCCGAAGAGGTTGTTAAAAAATGCTTTTAAAAGCCTCTGCCGATCCCAGCTGAGTTGCCTGATTGCCAGAGGCTTTTTTTTCTTTTAAAAACGGCCAAAGAGGTTGTAAAAAAAAGCTTTTAAAAGCTTCTGACGATCAGGCAACTCAGCTGGGATCATCAGAGGCTTTTAAAAGCATTTTTTCTACAACCTCTTCGGTCGAAGAGGTTGTAGAAAAATGCTTTTAAAAGCCTCTGACAATCCAAGCTGAGCCGTGGAATCATCAGAGACTTTTTCTTTACTTTTAAAAGCATTTTTTCGGCAGAAGAGGTTGTAGAAAAAATGCTTTTAAAAATAAAAAAAAAGCCTCTGATGATTGCGTGGCTCAGCTGGGCATGGGGTGGGCAGGGATTTTTGCTACCGGTTCTCCGAACCACCCATCGCCATCGCTACCGGATCGGGTGATCCGGTCCAAACCGGGAGCATTTCACCCCTGCTATGAAAGCCAGCTGGCAAATTCCTGTCACAATAAATAGATCAACATTTACTTGATCTGGAGGGGGGCAGGGAACCAGACCCTGCACTTGTAGGAAAACACTATGAAAAAAAATTAGCACATTTTCCATTTCATCAAGATCACTTATTGATTGGAACAACATTAGAATAAAAATACATATGTATGCTGCATTCAGATATGCTATCCCACATAGTAAACTTTTCCAGAGAAAAACTTGCACTTGATCTTTGAAATACGTATTTGGGGGCTAAGAAATGGATATGGCTAATTAGAATTAAATTAGATGTATCACGCATCATGCAGACTGAAATAATTGCTGAGATTCTCCAAGAGAGAAATAGTCACCTTATAGGGGAGATGGGCAGCATAAATAAATAAAATAAAAATAAAATTGTATTATAGGGAAAGGCAAAAGTAGGAAACTGATTGGAGCTGAGGACCATGTTGGTGGATTGCAGGAGAGTAGCAGAGGAATGAGAACTACATTAATGTTCCTAATGTTGTTTGTCTTCAAAGAAGCCTCTCAAAGGTGGAAACTCTGAAAACCCATCTGGTAACTAAATGAGACAATGGAAGCATTTCTTTTAAGATCACACCCAGGCCTGTCTTTACCCCCACCCCCAGAATATTTCATTCCATTCTAGCACCTCTCTTTTCCATCAGTTGCATATGGCTACAAAGCTTGCACACTTGTGCTATTTACCAATCCTTTTAGAACGTTTTTGAAGATACGTCTCCAAATGTTTAAGAGGCTTCTTGCACCTGTTGATTGGGGGCTGCATGAAGTTTCCCATGAATGGTTAGGTTCTAGGTTCAATGAAGACAGAAGGAAGCATCCCTCAAAGCTACTCTGAGCATCAAACATGGACGCCTTCAGGGGTGGTATTCACTTACTTTCCCTACCGGTTCGCAAATGTGAGCCCACATCCACCATGCGCCCGGCCTCAGAAACGTGCCTAAATAGGATGGCATAGAGCCGGAGCAGGTGGGCAGGCCCACCCACAATTTCCGTTACAGGTTTGAGCGAACCGGTCCAGACCAGATGAATACCACCTCTGGACCCCTTGCTTCAACTTCACTGTTTCCATCTGAAACCCCCCAGTCTTCTCCTACAAAGCTTGCACTAGGGGAGAAGCTAAAGCGCAGTCTCCTTCTGGAAGTTTTGTAGAGGAAGATGTTAAGTCATCTAAGCTATTTTTGAGAGAAAAAGCTCAGCCTCTTCCCGCCCCCTGCCAGTCTGTTGTTCTTTTATAAAGAGGCAATGATACAAGAGGTAAACAGTGTGTGCTTACTAAGATCATTTAGCTCTGTACCAAAAAAATGAAATAATCTTTACTCCCACAACATAGGTAGGTTCCACTGTTGGTAAATACCAATTTCCTCACAATGGCTGTTCAAGACTGGGCTCTTTCAGTGGGTTCATTGAAAACTGTGCACTGAAGGAAAACCTTCAGTGCTCCCCTGCCAGTACAGAGGAAGAAGGCTACCTCAACTTCTTCTCCCAGTACTAGGCAGTTTCACCTTGGTAAAACAAAGCAAATAGCCTTCATGGTTCAGACTGCCCCACTGGACAAATCTGAGAAGATCTCCTGCTGGGAACTCTTATGTGTGAATAAGGCAAGTCTGGCTGTATCAAGATGAACAATATTACCGTATTGAATGTTTGGAGAGACCAGAAACATTGAATAAAACTCCTAGCTCAAACTGTGCTGGGACAATACCAGTGGTGGGTTTCTACCGGTTTGCCCTGATTTGGGCGAATCAGTAGTGGCAGCGGCGGGAGGCTCCACCCACCCACCCAGATGTCATCACGGACACTTTGCGCCATGCGTGCAAAGTGAGCATGCGCACATGCACATTCACAGTTCCGAACTAGTAGCGAAGGTAAGTGGAACCCACTACTGGACAATACAATCAAAATTCCTCATGTTCATCTATATTCTAGCAGCTGTACTTGAAAATAATAAAAGCTTCTGAACATTTTTCAAAGCCAGCCTCCTCAGAGTAGGTTACAATTATCCAATTTCAGTATAAATGGGCTATGAATGACAACGTCCAATTTTTCTTAGTGGGGACACAGCTGGTGCACCATTTCCTTCAGATTAGCTACAGGATATTTCTGATCATAGCATATTTAAATATATGGATGAAGCCTATTACTCATCACAGTAGCTATTAAAATAATGGAAGCCTTCCTTATCCTCTCCCCCTCACAGATGGGAAGATAATGCATCTAGAGCGATCTAATTCAAGGCCACACTATTATTTAGTAGCAGATTTAAGAAACTTGTACTGATCTCTCCGTATCATGCTAAGCCTGACATCCTTTGTTGTTAATAAAAAGGTTTGCCAAGTGATATTTTCGGCAGTTTTAGGAATAATAGAATGCTTCTGTAACACATTTCATCTTCCAGGTTGTGATGGAATCATGTAGGATGCTGCATGTTAAATCATATCACCTGCTATGCTTATGATAAACAGTGCTATCTTCTCCCATATTTTGCAGACCTCACTGAATTTAAAGGCCTAATGAGTAGATTGCTTCACCTGGAAAGAAGAGTAGGGCTATAAAAGAACATTTTGAGCTCATTCCCCTACTCATGAGGCTACCGATGAACAAATAGCAAGGCAACAGCCCTGTATGTTGTCTATCTGTAGCTTGAGGGTCAGTTGTAGCCTTACTGAGAAGGTCATGTGTCATCTTGCATTATTGCAAATTGCTTTAAAACTGTCTGCTTTGAAAGCCACATAAAACTTCAGCTGGGACAAAGTCCTACAGATCAGATGCTTATGGGGCAGTCTCATGACTGCCACGAGCACCTCTTCTACAATAGTTATTGTAGGCTATTGTAAACAATACATAGTATTTTCTGCTGTGGCTCCTCCCCTTTGGAACATTATGGCCCCTGAGGTGAGATCTGCACCCACCCTTCTGACCTTCCATAAGGCCCTGAAGACCTGGCTCTACCAGTTGGCCTAGGGCCCTAACGGAGTTGCATCACTCTGGAGGTGGCTCTCTGATTAAAAGAAGACTCCATCTCTCTGTGTGTGCATTTTGTTCCCCCTTTCCTCATCTTTCAATTGCAAATTATTTTCATTCATATTGTTATTTATTGATTTAAAGTTTACTGGCTTTTAATGTTTGTAAACTTCCCAGAATTGCCTCTAGGCAAGATGGGTGGCATACAAGTTGATAGATAAACAAATAAATAGGCTGCGGGGTATTTCTAAGAACAATATTTAAAGTGCTGATCATTACTACAACACTCTGTATTGTTCAGAGCCTGGGTATCTACCACACTGGTAGCTTGAAGTTGTCCAAATGGGAGATCTCCACTTCTCATAAAGGGCAATGGAAGAAATCATGAAAGTGGGCCTTCTCCATTGGAGCTCTCTTATTCTGGAACTGCTTGCCATTTGAAGGAGGGCTACCCCTTTTTCTTGTGGGCTTCTGAAGATTTGTAAAGACCTGGCTGTTTCAGAAGGATTCCAGAATGATTGGTATTGGTGCAGCTGATACGTTTGTACAGTTAATATGCCTTTCTATTGATATTTACATTGATTATTGTTCCCTGGTTCAGTGTTTTAAATTGAAGCAGTACTGTATGTAAAATAAATGAATGAATGAATGAATGAATGAATGAATGAATGAATGAATGAATAAATAAATAAATAAATAAATAAATAAATAAATAAATAAATAAATAAATAATAGGGCTAGAGATTTCAAAAACACACCTCTTGCAAGACATATTTAATATTTTCTATTGAAGTGTATTGGGGTAGGGATCAGGGGTGAAATCCAGCAGGTTCTCACAGGTTCTGGAGAACCGGTAGTGGAAATTTTGAATAGTTCAGAGAACCGGTAGCGAAAAATTTGTGTAGTTCAGAGAACCAGCAAATACCACCTCTGGCTGGCCCAAGAGTGGGGTGGGAATGGAGTTTTTGCAATATCCTTTCCCCTGGAGTGGGGTGGGAATGGAGATTTTGCAGTATCCTTCCCCTGCCACGCTCACCAAGCCACGCTCACCAAGCCACCGGTAGTAAAAAAAAATTGAATTTCACCACTGGTAGGGATTGTCAAGCAAATTTAGAAATAATCTAAACCAGTGTTTCTCAATCTGGGAAAGTTTAATATGTGTTCAACTCCCAGAAGTCCCCAGGTAGCATGGCTGGAGAATTCTGGGAGTTGAAGTCCACATGACTTAATTGGTCAAGGTTGAGAAACATTGATCTAAATCATGTCTTCCTATAACAAGCAACAACACTGTTTTAAAAAGTTGCAGTTTAGAAAACAGTATGAGAAATGTTGAGTCATTACAAAATTCAGTTATATTATTATTTCTGCAAAAGCAATTACAGTATCTTCCCATATATACAATAAAAGTGGTAAATATTCTTATCCAAATATGACTCTATTCATCTGGGATTCACCAGAGATTCGGGCATCTCTGCATGTTATTAAAATGCTGCACAACGTATCCTCTTACATTCTTTTTAAAATCTTTAAATACTTCCTCTTTTCAGTTTCTCACAGGCTTTCCATCTTACTTTCCCTATTTCTAATTCAACATTGTTACCTAAGAAAGCTTATGCCACTTTGTAATTTAAAAAAAGCCTTCTAAAAGTACCATTGAATATGTTCTTTTTCTTTCAAATAAAAAGGATTCAGAGATCCCAAGCAACACATTCAAAGCTGACCAATAGATGTTTTTCAAATGAGAATGTTTCTGCATGGAAACAGGCCTGTCATTTCTCTCTCTTTGTTCTCAAAGCTAGGCCTCTTCTAACTGTTCACTCAGGTACTGTAATATGAGAGAGAGGGGGGGGGAAGGGAAGGAGGGAAGGAGGGAGGGAGAGAGAGGGGGGAGGAAGGGAAGGAGGGAAGGAGGGAGGGGGAGAAAAAAGAGAGAATCTGTAATATGAAATAATCATCATAATCATATCATAATCATAAGTTTATTTGTCAAGCATATATAAGATAACAGGTAAAACATTGAATACATAATTTGAATACATGAAAAGAGTAAGTAAAAAGGAATATTAGGACAGGAATGGTAGTGCACTTATGCACGCCCGTTACAGACCTTTTAGGAATGGGATGAGGTCAACAGTAGACAGTTAAAGGTTAAAGGTTTGGGGGTTTGGAAGAAACTACAGAGTCAGGTAGTGCATTCCAGGCATTGACCACTCTGTTACTGAAGTCATATTTTCTGCAATCGAATTTTATGTACTATGCTTAGGTCAGACTGAAGTCGGCGTAGTTCTAAGTTGTCTAAGCCCAAAATTTGGAGTCTGGTGGCATAAGGTATTTTATTGTGGTTAGAGGAATGGAGTTCTCATGAGGGAGGGAGGGAGGGAGGGAAGAGAGGAAGAGAATCTACAGCAAAGGAAGATCTGGCAAGTCTATATCTATCCATCCATCCATCCATCCATCCATCCATCCATCCATCCATCCATCTTGAACTTATTTGCTGCCCATCTCATTACAAGGTGACTCTGGATTGCATACAATGTTAAAAAGAATAAAACAATATAGAAACATGTACTGTATATAATAGGAATAAAATACTATAAATATACAAATTATCAACTATAACTAAAAGATGGTAGGGAGAGAGTAGAATGAGCAGGAGGGGAAGTGGGATCTGTTATTAATCTATTAATCTATCAATCACCTCCAATGTAAAACCCCTTCATTGGAGCCTCAAGACAACTGGCAGAGCCAGGTCTTCAAGCTCTTGTGGAAGGTTGGGAGGGTTGGAGCAAAATGTTCCAAAGGGCAGGAGTGATGTCAGAGAAGGCTCTTCTCCTGGATCCCATCAGCCAGAATTCCCTGGCCAACAGGGCTCACAGCATGCTTCTTCTGCTGGCACAGGTGGAGCGGGCCAATCCCAGTGGGATGAGGCGTCAAGTAATCTGGATCCATACCATGAAGGGCTTTAAAGATGATAACCAACACCTTGAATTGGAGCTGGAAACAAATTGGCCACCAATGCAGCTCTGGGAACAGTGGTGTAACATGGGCCACTCTAGGGACCCAAATGCTGTCCATGCCACTGCACTGCACTGCTGTAGCTTCTGAATGCTCTTCAAGAGAGCCCCATATAGATATTTTATAGCACATGTTTCCCAGGAGAAAAGTACTGATGTCAAAACAGGTGGGCATTTGAGTTTGTGATCTAAAAATCATTCCCAGTCCATTATCTGAAATGGACAGATAATGAGGACTAGGCATTATCTGAAATGGACACATAATGAGGACAGAAAATAAGCCTGATATGAGAACTTGGATCAGATATGAAATGGACCAATAAACTCTTCTTTCTTTAGAAGGCACTCCATGTACTTCCACTTACTAGAATACCTCTGAGCTTAATGCAGGCATACCAATTTGGAGCTGCAAAAAATCCAGACAACCATTAAAGACCAAGGAGTTTTCTATAACTCTGTGCTGTGCTGAAGTGGAGCTTTGTAACCCATATATAATATACCTAGCCTAGTGCCTATTTCAACTCAGAAACAATTGGGTGGATGCAAAGTGAAGGAGCAGAAGAAATAGAGCAGGATGAATCATGAAGGAAGACAAAATGCAACAAACGAGAGGTCAAGGATAAGAATCTCTGAGTTGCTTGTCTACATTTCAGGCAATCACCAATATTCCACATAGGATTGGGAAAATTCGTCATCTGAATTTCCTGAGGGTCACTTCCAATTTCTACAAAATGCCAAAGCTCTAACTCCATCCATAGCATCTCCTATGTTCTCTCACTCCCCCCCCCCTTTTTTTAAACTACCATCTTGCTCTATTTGCAGAACATTTGGGTAGCTCCACTTAAAGAGGCATGTAATTCAACTCTGAAGGCAGATATTTCATAGTTATAGAAAATTTCTAAATTCTTTGCTGGCACACCCTCATCTTCCAGTTTTCTATGAATTCTGTATTTTAAATATGTGTACATTGGCCCATGGTGTCTGGGATTTTATTTTTGAGTTATATTTTATATTTAATCCATAACATTTTTACTGTTTACATCTCATATAAGAGAATATGCCACAGATCATAATACAACTTGTACAAGACAAAAAAGTCATAAATCCTAAGTAAGCATACTGATTTATTTATTTATTTATTTATTTATTTATTTATTTATTTATTTATTTATTTATTTATTTATTTATTTATTATTAGTTCAATTTATATGCCGCCCTTCTCCGAAGACTCAGGGCTGCTTACTTATAGCAATGCACTTATTGCACTTATGCAATGCACTTATTTAGGTGGTATACATTGAATTTGCATTTAATGCTGGATCCCCTATCTATTTAAGGATAGAATGATGCCGTGTATACTATTTGGGAATGCCAGTCTAATTATTTTGACATGTATGTAATTCTTAAAAATGTACTTCAGAAAGAAAATGTTGCATGAAAGAAGTGTTGCATTTTAAGTTGATACATATTTTGTCATTAATGATTCAAAGAATCTTTGGCAACTGAATCTTTTTCTCAAAACACTGCAATTGAGTTCATTACTACACAATTTAAATCTTATTCACATTTCAAAACATTTAATATTTTAATATCTGGCCATATACTAAGGCTATATGTTAAATTCTATAATTTAATCAAGTAATAATATCAACATTTGGCTTTCACCATATAAAAATGTATTTTCCTATTGCATTTTTATCCTGCATTATTTTATAAGTACTGGTAATTCAAGGCAGCAAACATACATAATCTACTCCTTCCTTCTCTTGTTTTTCCCACAACAACAACTCTGTGAGGTGGACTGAGAAAGAGTGCCTCACTCTAAGTCACCCAGCCGGCTTTCATGCCTAAAATGGGATTAGAACTCACAGTCTCCTGATTTCTAGGCCAGACCTTAATAAAGACAGCCCCCTCCCCACATAGAATCTCCCAGCCTCATAATATTTTGATTTACTGCCTTTATTGATTCGAGGAGCTGTAAGAAAAGCCTTCTTACATAGGAGTTGGATAGTAGGAACAAGGAATTCTTACATAAAAGGCCCATCTAAAAATAATGGCTATTTCCTACTAGTAATCTAATTCTAGTAATGATGGTCCAGAATGCCAGAATTCAGCTCAATAAAGAACACTTCATTAGGATTCCAAATAAATATTGCGAGGCTGGCAACCACAGTCTTCTGAGAGCTGTAAGCTACAGAAATGGAAGTGGGATCAAAGCAATGAATTCCCCTTTCAAGACAGGATCCCAGGATTTACTCAAGGACTTGGGGCTTGCTGGGCTTTGTTTTGGACAATAGAGACAGGAAGTCTCAGAGCAAACTTGGTCAGAGACCCTTGTTTTAAAGGCCAGCAATTCCATGCAATGACCCACTGAGCCAGAATGCTGAGTCCAATGTCAAAAATCAGTACAGCTTTACAGGAGTGAGGGAAAAGGAGAAGCATTTTTCCCCTAATCACACAGAGGTTGGGATTAGAGTCCTTCTTTTGGTCCCTAAGATTAAGCTGAGAGGAATCTATTACATTTTTATATTCTCATTTATTTGTCAGTCTTGTGTTAGATTTATGGGTGGGATAAAATCTTTGTATTTGGAGCCTGTCAGAGAGATTTGCCTTTATATTCATGGTTTCCTGCCGTAGAAAATAACTGTTTCCCTCTCTACTGCACAGATCAAATTGGCACAAACAGTCTGCACCCCACCTTTTCTCAAGATAATCAGAAGGGGTGAACTTCAAAGCAACTGAGGCAGTCCAAGAAGAAGCATATCCATGTAAACAGAGCACCTTCCTCTTACTGTTAGCTAAACAACTTGCTTTTCTATCTTCTAAAGTTTGTGGCTCAACTCAAGTTATTGTCATCATTGCCCCTTTCTGATTGCTAGTGCCATATCTGATATTAATCTTTTTGGAAAGCAGGTTTTTGAATGGCCCAATGTGATTCTTTGCATAGAACCTATTAAACCACTTCCATAAGCCATCCAAACAAGGTTTGCCCGTACAAATACAACCACACTAATTAAATTTTGAATGTTTGCCATGCTATGGACTCAATTATTGTTGGATTGGAAGATAACAAATATATCATGTGCATAGACTACACTCTAGTAGTGGCCAAGAATGGTGGTAGCATAAAATGGGGGAGGGGGGGGAAAGAGGCCAGATTGGATCTAAATAACCTCACTGTAAATTGGAATGAACCATACCTAGCCTTGCATATCATGCTGTACATTTTTCTTACTCTCTGTATTTCTTCTTCATAAAGAAGTTAGAGACCCATCAAAAAGGAATATGAAGATAACTTTGAAGTAGAAATGCAATAGCGTTTATGTAAACAGAAGTTTAATTAAGAAAGAGGAGAGGTGGTGGGAAAGAAACTCAAGATTGTGCTATCCTGATCTTCTTTGATATATGAAGAAAGACAGAGAAACTCTATCAGGCTTTCAAAATTCAGTTTTTTATTGCTACATTACTTATCTTGATCAATGAAGAAGGCCTCTGCTACAGTTCAATACCAAAGCAGAGGAAGTTCCCTCTAACTCACAACTGATGAACCCAACCAAGTCAGCAGTCTGAGATAATCAGATTTCTCAAAGAACTGTTTTATTGAGTACAACATTTCAGCACACATGAAAGCAAAACCAACGCTAACTATTTCCCAAAGTTCTAGTATAATTAAAGAATAGATATTCCCCTATCTCCTTGTCACCGGTCACATTGTCCAATTAGGTGTTCTGGCGCCTTCCCTGGCAACTCCTTCCAGTCTCTGGCCAGCACCTGTTAAGATGAACTTGGTTCCCACGGGATGATCTGTTGTTATTCTCTGAGCTGACATTCCAAGCTTCTTCCCCACCCCCAATACTGTGTGGCGAGCTGAGAAATGAAAAGATGGCTACGGCAGCCTAGATCCATTTCAAAATTGACAGGTGCATCTAAAGCTTCTACTTTTTGCCCATCTATCCAGTTTTTATCTCCTTTCCAGATAGCTCATATGCAAAGCAGAAATCTTTTATTAATCCTTATTTCCTGCTTTGTAGTTTTCCTGTTGTTTGTGGGGAAGTGGGGAAGGATGGTGTACGGCTTTGGACTTCTCAGAAAAAAGAATATTTGAACTAAATTTGAAAATTTCAGAGGAAGATTAACACTCTGTAATCACCAAATTACTGAAGACTATGCATTGATGTTTAACTTACAAGTTCTATATGCAAAAGAACCATGCACTTCCTCTAAAAGAGTAAAAGGAATTAAATGCTTCTTTTAAAAACTTCGTTTCATAGAAGTCAGAGGGCTCTTCCCTTCAAAATAAGATTATTTAGTTAGACTGGTTTCCAATGTTTATGAAAAGAATCATACTATTACAGTGTTTCTCAACTTTAGTAACAATAGCAATAGCACTTAGACTTATATACTGCTTCATAGTGCTTTACAGCCCTCTCTAAGCAATTTAGAGTCTCAGCATATTGCTCCCAAAATCTGGGTCCTCATTTTACCAACCTCAGAAGGATGGAAGGCTGAGTCAATCTTGAACTCTGTCAGGATCAAACTCCTGGCAGTGGGTAGTTAGCCTGCAATACTGTATTCCAGGGGTGTCAAACTCATGTATCATGTCATCATGACGTGACATATCATGAATTTTCCCCCCTTTGCTAAATTGGGAGTGGGCGTGGCCAACGTGTTACACATCCAGCCTTCTGGCCACAAATTTGACAGCTCTGCTATATTCTAATAGCTTGAAGATGTATGGACTTCAACTCTCAGAATTCCCCAGCCAGCAGTACTACTGCTGTACTATTGTACTATTATACTACTAAGATGGCAATGCTCAGGTACCAAGTATGGAAATCAGCAGACCCCAACATTTGCCGAGTATAAAAAGAACATTACAAAGAACTTGGTGGGAAGAGAACAGTCAAATGAACATTTATTTACTCAATTGTTGTTGGTTCCTACTTTTATAGGTGATGGAGAATGGGATTGGACAAGAAATCAAATTAAATAGCTGCAGTTCCCTTTGCCTCTGTTATATTTTCAAGCTACTTCTATAATGTGTAAGTAAACTGTGTAGTAAGCTCACAAAATATATAATAGCAATTAGGTCATCACGGAAAATGATGAATAATTGAAATGTCTAAAATGACACCAACTTTGAACAATTCAGCAATGTTAAAAGTGAAGACTCCATAAATTGCCAACAATGCAGTAGCTTTACAAGTCATTAGTCAGAGTTAGGGCACAGAATTAAGGATGCAAGTCTATAAAAATGTGTTAGTGTGAATGCAAATAAGGAATGAGGTTTGCCATGCATTGCCAGACTCAAGGAAGGGAGTGGCGAAAGGAGTTGTAAGAAAGTGATAGTGACAAGAGCAGGAGTGATGAATTCATGTAGGTTTGAGTCTACATTACGCATACTGCTTCCTTTCTGGCTTGTTTTAGGAAGAATTTAATTGTAACTTCCTGTTTCCTTTCTTACGTTTCTTGATTTTAAAATTGCTACCAGAAATTTTATAGTTGTAATTGTGAATTTCCTCTTTATTATTTGTAATTCAATACATTACCATGCCACAAGATATGCAGTAAAGCTCATACAGTGGTTATGTTGAATATAGATTGTTTGACAGACCTCAGGTGTGGATTCTGTTATTTACTTTGAATTTGGTTTTATATACTTTCCACATGTGTTAAGATTGTACTTTGTTCTTTTTGTAGTGTTTAATTTTTGTAAGCTGTCCACAGTCATGTACTGACAATTAATAAACATAACATAAACAAACAATAAGCAAGAATACAGATAGAACTAAGAGGAAAGGGGGATTCAAAGTAAGAACGGATGCACTTGCTGTGCCTGCCAGCAGTTTCTTAAAAGAAACTCCCACAGTAGCCATTCAGTTGGACAAAATATCAATCTCTATCTCTGTCTCTGTCTCTATCATCTCTATCATTCCCCCTCTATCTCTATCTATCTATCTATCTATCTATCTATCTATCTATCTATCTATCTATCTTTCTATCTTTCTATCTTTCTATCTATAATCTATCTGAGTTAAGGAGGCATGAAGGACTGGCAACAGGATGCAAGTGTGAATCTGGAGCTTGTGCAAAGAATTGCTCAGTTGAAATACTGCCATGTAAACTCTGTTAAGAGTGATATGAAATAGAACTTTTCAACAATGAAATGCCTACATAAACATCCAGAGAAAACATAGGCATACTAAATGGCATATTTTTCAGGGGAGTCTTCCAGTAACCTAAGCTTTCAGTAATAGTCAGTGTAATTCCATTCCTCTAGAATCACATGACATTTCTGATTCAAGTAACTCAAAAGGTAATGATTGTGTCACTCAACATCATCATACACCCCCACATACAAATGTACTGTACATAGATATTTAGGACCAATTCTAACCCAATTCCAGCATCTGAATGTTAAAAATGTTAGACTCAGTTCTTAATTACTTCCTGAAGCAGCCATCTGCCCTATTTTTCAGTACAAAAACATAAAGAATTGTCAAAAAATATGTTTTTTCTATTTAAAGGCATTCTCTATCGGATGAACTCTCCAGCCCAAGACTTATTTAAAAACAGATTATCCATGAGATATAAGTAATGAAGTATTTACAAATAGTCCTTGGCTTACAACCACAACTGGGACTGTAAACTTTGAGTTAAGCAGTGCAGTCATTAAGCGGGGCATCATGTGATTACACACAATCTTACAACGTTTTGCTATGGTTGTTAACTGAGTCGCCATGTGATCGCGACTTGTAACCTTCCCTACCAGCTTCCCCATTGACTTTGTCTGTTGGAAGTCAGCTGGGAATGTCACAAATTGTGACCTCTTGTCCCCAGGATCCTGCAACCATTGTAAATGTGAGCAAATGCCCATTTTGTGATCATGTGAAACTCACAGGGATTCTGCACAGTTGTAAGTGTGAAGACAGATCGTAAGTCACTATTTTCAATATTGTTGTAACTTCGAACGGTTCTTAAATGAATAGACGTACCTCAAAGGCTAGTAAAGTACTTTCAAACTTTATCCATGTAAATAAATTTTAAAAGAGATATAATAACTCCACATTAAAAATAGCAAAATAGCCTCAGTTCCTTAGAATTATGGAAAAGAAGTAATGGTCATGATAATTTATACATTCAATTGCATTATCCAAAGTGAGAAATATTTTTGTTCCAAAAAAATATAAAAAGATTATCTCAATCTTCTTCAAATCAGTCTATTTTTCATGCGTGAAAGTCTTCATGGGCTCAGAACAGAACATTCTTTTAAAAATGCTCAGAACTGAAATTGGCAAGTCTTAAGATACTTTTTCAGATGTTTTGGCCTGACTAGAGAGATTGAAAATTATCTTAACACACCTGGGGACCTCAGAACTGATGGGGAACTCCATTATGCAGAGGACAAACCAAAGGCGAGTCCAATACAATAATAAGATGTTCTTGTGGGATATTCTTAAAGAATTTGCATGACTCTCTGTCTGCCCCATTAGGGTCTCCTGCCTGAGCAGTGGTTGGCCTAGAAGACCTCCAAGGTACCTTCCAACTCTGTTTTTCTGTATTCTGTTGTAGAAGCATGGCCTTCGAGTCTATTTCGTTGTACTTGAGAATGCCAAACAGTAGCTGAATGAATGACAACCCAGAACCTTTGAAAATGCTTATGCATATGCATAGCTACGGTGATATACTCACAGCTTTCACAGCGATTTCCAGTATAGCCAGCCAAGCAGGCACATTTGTAATCACCAATTTTATCAACGAGGCAGGTTCCATCATGTAGACATGGAGATGAAGAACAACCTGAAAATGTACAAGACTTCTCAATTCCTTCCACAGACTTTCACCTCTTTTCTCTCCTTTACGCTCCTTTCTCTCTTAGTGAAAGACATTTATAATGTGAGTATTTGGGGACATGTGATAAAAAAACAAAGTGTCCTTGAAGCTGTGAGACAGGGATGTTAAAAATGCTTCTACCTAACCCATCTTCTGCCCCAATAATCCTTTTTGTGAATCAAATTTTGTTGCCCAAATGTTATCAAAAACAAGGTAATGAGATGTGATTGAGATAATTCCATGCTAAAACAACAACTTTTTTAAAAAAATTGAAGCAGTTCTCAAGGGAGAAGCTTGGATACACAATTAGTGTTCTTAAAGCCAACTTATCTCTGAATAAGATATGTAATTAGCTGTGTGTCACAACTGCAAAATGATCCTTTATAGTTTTAGGGAATTAGGAATAAAGCAGCATGGAAGAAGCCACAGAGGAGAACTCTACAACTGCATTTACAGCAAAAGAGCCTATGGAGATCAAATAAAAGTGAAATGTCAATGAAGAGAGCGAGCAACACTGCAAGCTGTCTGAAAAAGTTTTTAGTGAAGGTGATGTGAAACTAAAGGCTCAAAAATGAAATGTGCCAGAGGAGATGGAAAGAATCTACCCATTATTAAATATACAGTATTGAAACTTGTTACGTTCAATATGTAAGTACTGCTCTTAGTGTCAACTCTGGAGCTGACCTGACTGAGGCCATTTTGAGGCTCCAGGGTTGCCACAATAGAGATGATGGTTAGGGAGGGGGGAATAGTGATAGCTGGGGTTTGGTAGCCAAAACAAAATAGTTTCCCTTGTGAACCAAGGACATTCCCACAGGTGGCTGAAGCAAGGAGGAATGATGTTGCCCAAGCAACCGGGTTGCACCTTGATTGGACCATGTGACTGATTGTTTGGGAGAAGGGGATTTTTTTTTTTACTTTTAATTAGGTGAAAACCATGGGAACAATTAGAGTCAGTTTTCACCAGCCTGTACCAATATGATATATCCAATAAAACTAATCTTTGAGGAACCTACCAGCCTCAGAGTTTTGTTTGCTATGGGTGCATTACTTGGAACCCTGACATTAAACCCACTTGGAGGCAGGTAGGTTCCTCAAAGATTAGTTTTATTGCATATATCATATCCAACTTAGAACCCTGACACTTAATATCATCCTTCAAAGAATGCTTAATGATAAGGTTTAAAAAACTTAACATTTAGAACTGTCATCTTAGAAAAGTTTTCCCAAAACTCCCAGCCAATACGTCAAAGTTCATGCAATCATGAATCAGGAGTTCTAGAGTTGCAATCCAAACTCAGCTGAGGTGGGAAAGATAGTCTTGAAAACATCAGTTTCCTCTTGAGGCACTGTACAGGCTTTCAGTCCATCAATGAGATCCGAACAATAAACACAGGAAGTCGGCCAAGGAAATTGTGTTCCTCCGCTTACACTGACCTTCAACTACTCTCAAGGCTTTTGTACGGGGAAAGATTTCACACAGCGGCAGTTTGTTAAGTTTGTGCTGCTGGAGGTCCCACAGCTAAGGCAAAATTTCTCCCACCCTCTTTGCTCATCATGCAAAGCACATCCCTTCTCATCAACAGTTTCATGGAACAGGTAAATGCTTTGCCAAGGGGAGCATTTTAAAAGTTTTTCATTTGAGCTGTATACAGTCAAACTGGAGTCTGCTCTGCATAGATTATCTGAGTAGCACCCACCTTATCTCTCCATAATTGCAGCTAAAAACTGGGGCGGAAATAAAGGGGGGTGGCAGTAGCGGAATACCAAGCGGTTCCCACTGAGAAGAAGAATTGAGAGCTATTAATTCCCCCTTGTATGGAATGTGTTAGTCCCTTGAGGGTGGGAGGCCTTTCTGCAACATATCCCACGTCAAGTCTCATTTCATGGAGTCGACTTTTGTCTTTTTATAGACCCTTTAATTAACATAGCCCTCCTTCTAGCAGCTACTGTGATGGTACTGTTTGTACTTTATGTAATAACAAGGGAGGGAAAAATCATGCCCAGCAGATCAAATAGGGACACAATCTAAAGTAGACCGAGCGATGGACTTTGAAGTGGCAGGACAATATTTGAGACCTATTTGAGATTCTCAAAGGCCTTCCAGCAGAAAGCCATTGGAGGCCTCCTCTATAGTCCATCTTTGTCCTGTATCCTGTCAACATTATTTTTTCTTTATTATCAATTGTCCATTGCTGTCAATGCCCCAAGACAAATAAGAATGGGTAGAGAGATCCAGCATTCTGAATTCATTCTTGGGAATGGACTTGAAATGACTCAATTCGCTGGCTCGAAAAACCATTTTTGATCTACCTTATTGTTTCAAAGAGTAAAGTATGCCTTGAATTCAGCCTTAAGTGGAAAGCTGAGGACTAGAGTCATTTTTCGATACTTCACTGTGCTATTTTTGACATGGAACTCTCTCACAATTTTTCTCCGTCCAATTTTCATAAAATGGAAGTATTGTGAAAGAAACCAGTTCACCTAAGAGGCCACATAAGAATTCTAAGTATAGATCAATGTAGTGTTGCTATGCATATGTACACATCACACTATTCTCTTGGGGGGTAAGCATCATTAGGCAAAGCACAGAAAAGAGTAAGAAACAGAAAGCCAAATGAATTAAGGCATGAGATAAAGGATAGAAAAGGGAACTACTGTATGGCTAATTCTAGTTTACCCCTTGCTACCCTTCTGTATTTCTCTTTCTATATAAACCATCCTGTTTTCACCACTGCTCACACTGTCTTTTGTCCCTTAAACTTCTCCCAGCCTCTGTCATGCCTCCATGCTCACTGTTGTTCTCTTTGAATAGAGAAACAATAGCAGCATTCTTCCAGTTATCAGGCTCAGTCACAATCTTCACACATAATTAAACAAGAAGCACAAACTTTCCATAAGCTGACTGCATTTTAACTTTTTTCCACTTAAACCTTCTATACCTATAGTCTTTCCATTTTTCAACATTTTCAGATTGTGCTTTTTGACAGGTTAACTACTATTTCTGTATAAATGTCTAAAGTACTTCTTCAAGCATTCACTCACTTTAAGTATCTTCCAAATCATTTCATTATTGTTATAATTCCTTTTATTATCCTGGAGGCTCCTTGCTTAGCCCTCATCATGTACTTCCAAAATAATAATTTATTTCCATCAAAATTACTTTTTTTTTCTGCCTATTGCAATCTTTATTGTTGGCTGTTAACTTTATTGTTGACTGTTAACTTTCTCTGTGGGTGCGCTCACCCTTTGGAATCAACTCCCCCTGGGGCTCCGGCTGGCTCCTGACCTCCGCACCTTCCGCCGTGAATTAAAAACATGGTTTTCACAGCACCTAGCCTGGACTGAGAGGGTTTTCGATTATTTTAACGGGTTTTAATATTTGTTTATGTATGTATTTTATGTTTTTATTGGTTTGTTTTAATTGTTGTGAGCCACCCTGAGTCCTATGGAGATAGGGCGGCATATAAGTTATATTAAATAAATAAATAAATAAATAAATTTAGTTCCTACTATCTTTTTCTCTATATGTACCTTATAGAATTTTTCTCTCATCCTCATTTTTACAGCAATCATTTCCTTTTTGTATTTATTTAATTTATACAAACCAAAGTCCAATTTTAACCCAAGGAAACTCATGGAATTCTATATAGACTACATTGCAGGCCTACAACATGCCATTGTCCAATGCCAATATCCTACCAACATGCACTGTAATGACATACATAGAACATCACAACCACTTAAATACTACTTTATTGTTTCATATTTATTATCCCTAAGAATTATCCCCAGATTGATCTTACAACATTGACACAAATCCAGAAACTGTATCAATTTATGATGAGCCCTGCTCAAATGTAGGTAAAACTCAACAAACCCAACCCCTTCTCCTAAAGTGCTGTACAGACCTTCCATGCATTCTGTCCTTCAGTGGGGTCTCATTCTGCCTCTATTAAGAACTGTTCCTTCACTCACTTTTGCCTCACTGTTATTCTATTCTCTGCATTTCCACTGGTAGCAGGAATTTCAGATCAGTTTCACAATGTTTTTAAGGGAAGTGGGATTAGAAATAGTATAGTTGCATGGAAGTGACAATAATAAAAAGGAAGTAGCATTTTCAAAGAATTGTATGAATGAATACATGTAAGTTCTTAGGATTCCAATGCATAGGGTGCAGAAGAAAATATGGTGGATAGAATTTTGCTGCTTATTTGTAGAAAAAAAATATTAATATCCATGTAAAAACCATGTATCTCCCACCCTGATGGGGCTTGGTTCTTGTCCTGTGCCTTAGATAGGATGTTGTGGATTTTTAGTGGTTATATTTTCTGTTAGAGATAGTGTGTTTGTGGATTAGTAGGATAATGTGAACATTATCTACCTTCTTTCTGGTGTTTTTTAAATTATTGTTATTTTGTCTTACTTTCACCAGAGTTGTTTTGGGTAGCCTTTAAATTTCATAGATAAATCGATTTCATAAATAAATTATGCCATTTACCCATTGTAATGATACTTTCCTACACACTGTATTGTTATTCTCTTCTTCTATCTACTTAAAATTATGGGTAAATCTTACATCACAGTCAACCTAAAGTTGACCTCAAAGACATTTGGTCTGATTAGATAAGAATGCATGTTTGCAGCTTCCAAGAATTGGGAACTAGTTATGGGGGGAGGGACTAGAAAAATTGGGTTATTTGTAGATAAAATCAGCCATGGATCAATTTTTACAATTGTAATTGAGCTTGTTTTCATATTAAGATCTCAATATAATGCATTTCAATAGCATTAAAAAGTAAAGACATAAAATAAAAACAAGCTATTTTAGTTAAGCATATTTCTTACCTGTAATTTCTTCAAAAACTGCATGAAATCCATCAAAATTTTTGGAACCATCTGAATGAAAAAGGACATGAAGGGAGGAGCCAGTGCTTCGTATTGGGAGAGGCCTATCATTGCCACAGAAGCGTTTAATTAACTTGCTGTCAACACTGTCCCCATCACGGACTTCCACATAATCGTACTGACACATGTAGTCAAACTCTAGACTCAGCATGGCAAACCTTGACCAGAAAGAAAGAGACAGAACGAGAGATAGAGGACAAATTCAGACACCAAAATTATATCTCTGTTCTATTTGTGCTATAGGACTGAATTTCTACTTTGCTTCTTCTGACTCTCAAAGGTTTTTCGCCTGCATTTTTGCAAATTACACAAAACAGAGTTAACAACAGAGACCACAAGTAGAATTACTGTACTACCAACGTTCTTTCAAATCTGTAGGAAGCTTCTATCATATGAACAGCCCTCTTCCAGACTTCATCATAATTCAAGAAGACTCATTTTGAGATTGGCAGAGAATGTAGAGAAATAATCCCAAAGGTACTTTTTCAAAAGGCAACTGTAGCTCCTTTGTTTTCCTTGAAGACATTTCACTTCTCATCCAAGATATTTTCTGGATGAGAAGTGAAACATCTTCAAGGAAAACAAAGGAAGTCCAACTGCCTTTTGAAAAAGCACCTTTGGGACAACCATGACTGGATGACTGAGAATCTCCATAGACGCATAGAGAAATAATGATTCAATAGTAAAGAATATGTCTTCATGAACAAATTTCTAGTTCACTCATGGAATGATCTTCCATTAATAAAGATGGCCCGAGAGCCAATGAACTGAGAATATATCCTGTTGCATTTATTTTTAATGTTTTTAAACTGACACAGAGGCAGGCATTTATTTATTTAGATACTTTGTATTCTGTGATTGAAATTAATAGCTCTGGGGAGGAGCCAGTAAAAATTCATTTGGTGCCAGGTTTGAAATATTAGTTTGATACTTCAACATACCTTTCTCCACACGTATAAAAAGAAAATTCAGTACATTAAAATCCTACCTTAATTCAACCACAAATCCAGGTTTGGCATGTATAATCCACTCGCACTGGGCATTCAGTGGATAGCTCTCCAATAAAATCTGACCCTTAGAAGCTTGGAGAATCTGTCCACACCCTAAAGAGAAGGAGAAGAAAAATCACATAGATATTTATAGAAAATTTACCTCAGGAACAATGCCAAAATACAAGTTATTGGTCGTATGCACATGAGAAAATCTTCCCAAATACCTGACTAGTTTACATGACTAAACAACTAAATGAAATATTGAATAAAAGAGACATCAGCAACTGGTTAATAATTGGAACAAGTCTTGACATATAACACACCAGATTTAACTGGGGTTGAAAAGAAGAAAGTGTGGATCATTGCTGTGATAATACCAAGGAATAGTAGGAGACAAAGAATTGGAGAAGACCACAAGTATCATGATCTGACAATTGAGGTTGAAAGATTATACAGGTTTCACCCACAATTACTGAGCCCAAAATTTATGTTGCTAAGTGAGAAATTTGTTAAATGTGTTTTGCCCCATTTTATGATTTTTCTTGCCACATTTGTTAAATGAATCACTGCAGTTGTTAAATTAGTATCACGACTGTTATGTGAAACTGGATTCTCCATTAATTTTGCTTGTCAGAAGGTTGTAAAAACTGATCACATGACCCTGGGACACTGCAACGTCATAAATCTGAGTTGGTTGTCAAGCATCTGAATGTTAATCACATGACCATGAGGATGCTGCAATGGTCATAAGCATGGAAAATGGTCATAAGTCACTTTTCTCAATCCTGTTGTAACTTTGAATGGTCACTAAGTGAACTGTTATAAATCGAGGATTATCTGTATAGCATAAACAGGCCATGGTCCCATTGGTTATCATCACACTGGATGACATACCCAAAAATCTTGAAGGGCACTTAGAAAATTTGCACATTATCAATATTTCTATCTGTCCAATTGCAAAAGGCAGCTTTACTTTATATCCTACAATGGCACCATTAAACAACATCTGCCTATCTCAGGTTCTTGGGAAGGGCAGAATAGATGGATAAAATTGCCAAAACATTTGGCTGGCTATGCAACCAACCATAATAGCACTTTTCTTGCTTTCCTCAGCAAAAGTAATTGCTTACATGAATTTTCTGTGGCAAAAATGGCAAAAGGAGTGACACAGGTTTTCTTATTTATTTCTTATTTATTTATTTATTAATCAAATTTCTATACCGCCCTACTCCCGAAGGACTCAGGGCGGTGAACAGCCAAGATAAAATACAGATAATACAAATATTAAAAAAATCCCTTAAAATTATTAAATATTTCGGCCGAAACACAGATTAAAACACCCAATTTATAAAATCACAAATTGAAAAATTTAAAAAATTTAAAAGGTGGGAGTTAGGCCAGGCCAGCTTGCTGAAATAGAAAAGTTTTGAGAGCACGGCGAAACGTGCGCAGGTCCGGGATCTTCCGTATCTCTGGGGGGGAGCTCGTTCCAGATGGTAGGTGCCCCCACAGAGAAGGCTCTCCCCCTGGGGGCCGCCAGTCAACACTGTTTGGCCGACGGCACCCTGAGGAGCCCCTCTCTATGGGAGCGTACTGGTCGGTGAGAGGCTATTGGTAGCAGAAGGCGGTCTCGTAGATACCCCGGTCCGATGCCATGGAGCGCTCTAAAGGTGGTAACCAAAACCTTGAAGCGCACCCGGAAGACCACCAGGAGCCAGTGCAGCTTCAGTCTTAAGTTCTAATATTCAAACAAATAAAGAATACAAGGAGCCCAAAGACAACACAGAACGTAAAACTATTATTTTGGTACTGGTTGGTAATAACTGTTACACAATAGCACTCTTGCTTAGCTCCTTCAGATTTCAGAAAGAGTCGATCAGGAGAACTTTTATGAAACTATGGTCATTAAGAAGAACTAGTGCCATTCCAAGATGTGTTTACATTGAAACTCTGGGAATTCTTAACACATTTAGAAAACTCCAAGTAAGAGTAGGCTTCTCTAATGAACAGTGATGTGGTTGAATCATCTTCAGTAACATGCCAAATGTTCTATATCTCAGTATTTCCTGCATCCTACCTTGCTAAGATTTGTCCATTCCTATAAAAGCAAATCATTTGCCAGTTTACCCTCAATTACCCTCAGCTATGTAGATTCCAATAAAACACAAAACAAGCTCAGAAAGGTCTGTCATAAGTGCTTCATTCCACACCAGGGCTTCTTGGCTCCTGATGTGAAAAACTGGAGAATTAATTACATTGCCCCCATGACTGTCATTAGGATGCTGTTGAGATATGCCAGGATCCGCTGGAAACTAATGTAGCTTCCCACACTGGGGAGAGGAAACGTAGCACAGTTGCTGGCTCTCCTCTCAAAACAACCTGAGACAAAGCTGCAGGAAACCTTCTTCAGAAGGATTGACAAGGGTCCTTGAATCACCTCAGAGAACATTCCCTTTTCATTATAAGGGGGCTTTTCTGTTTCCTTTCTTTCTCTTGCCATTGGCAAGAGAGAACTGGTGCAAAGAGATGGTGCCGTGCAAGGAATATTGAATGCACCTTTCTTTGGAGAACAGTACAATTTGAACTTGTGGAACATTTCTGCCAAGGAAGTAGGACTGGCCAACAAAGCAGGTGGTCCAAAGGCTAAAGAGAGAGCCATTCAAAGAATGCTCCAGAGAAACAAGCTTCTATTTGTCACAAACCATTTCTGCATGAAACATATACATGGTCAGATCTGATTGTCATTTTTCTGTTTCTAATCCATCCACCAGAGGGATACACGATACTTGCCCATCCTTTGATATTTAATTATCAGCCAGGCAGCTTCCAACCAAAACATACTTTTATTTCTAAAGGAGAGAGAGAGAGAGAGAGAGAGAGAGAGACAGAGAGAGAGAGAGAGACAGAGACAGAGACAGAGAAAGACAGAAAGAGAGAGAGAGAGACACACACACACACAGACAGACAGAGAAAGAGACGCACAGAGAGACAGAGACAGAGAAACACACAGAGAGACCGACAGAGAGAGAGAGAGAGAGAGAGAGAGAGAGAGAGAGACAGACAGACAGACAGACAGACAGACAGACAGACAGAGAAAGAGAGAAAGAGAGAAAGAGAGAAAGAGAGAAAGAGAGAAAGAGAGAAAGAGAGAAAGAGAGAAAGAGAGAGAGAGAGATTTGGAAAATTTCAAGAATAATTTAAATGCTGAACATAAATCCTGCCTTGTCTTGAAGGAGGAAGAAGAGGTGCTTAGGAAAGGAAGAGGGTCGGAATAAATTCTGAAAGGCTGTCACAATCATTGTTTCTTTTGTGTCTGGAAAAAAGATGGCAAAACTTTTTGGAACATAATTTTTGCCTGAGGCCACAGAATTAGAGTAAATATACTGAATACACTAACAGTAACAAATATTTTTAAATGTAACTTTCTTCTTAAATAGGTGTCCATGAAATCAACCACAAAAGGCAAAACCACAGATTTAAACCTAAATAGTGAAAGAACTTCAGATTTAAATTCTGGCTTCTGAATGCAGTAAGAGTAGCATAAATTGGAAGAAAAGTATGCCCTAAAATAAATGGTATATGGTATATATGGTATATAAATGGTATATATTCAATATTCAAAATAGAGAATAAGATATGAGAGTGCAGCATCCCCTTGATTGTTTAATATGTTTATGGATAATTACACTTATAGTGACATTAGAGGTTCATTGATTTGTAATGTAAATATGTGTATTTTCATATGTAGAAAACGCCATGTAGTTGACTGAACACCCAAAGATTTGCAGCAAATGTTAAATTGTGTGATGCACACAGATCATAGATCTGTGACAGAAAAAACAGAGTGAATGCTGCAAGTTACTTCTTACTGATGAAGACAGCAAGCAGATAAACAGGCATATCTTGGTACAATGCTTGCAAAATGTAGAAAAATGGATAGGAAAAAAATAAGACTATAAATGCTGGTAGAAAGCAGTAGAAACTGGGTAGTACAGATAGTGTATGTGTTTAACTATAATTCCAAACTGTGTCAACTTCGGAAAAAGTGACTTGTAACCTACCCTCAAAGGTCTACCGACCCTTGCATGGCCTCCCTCATCATATGATTGTAATTTGTATGTTTCAGGTACTCGCATTTGCAATGGTTGCAGCAAATTTAATAAAATAAATAAAATAATCTTGTGATCATATCATATGATTGTGATTTGCAACCTTTCCAGTCAGCTTATGCCAAGCAAAGACATTTGGGGAAGCTGGATTCACTTAACAATCATGGTAATTCATTTAACGACCATGGTAAAATGGTCATAAAATTGTTTAATGGCTGCATCGCTTGGTGACCAAAATTCCAGTCCCAATTGTGGTTGTAAATTGAGGAATACCTGTAAGTGGGCTGCTGCAACATATAAAAGCTGAACCAAGTAAAAGCTGCTGTATTTAAGAGGGTACTTTTAAATGGACTTCCGGTTTGCTGCTTGTCCCCGCTGGACGCTCCTTCGGGATCGTCGAACCCCACTGCCTGTAAGAGCCGCCTTTTTCAGCGGAATGGCGGCTCGAAAAAACTCCATTTCCATTAGGAAACGGAGATAGAGCCGGCTGGGGTGGGTAGAGTCCTCTGCCTAATCCCAAAAGTTTTTTATTTACTTTTGGGAGGGAGCGGAAGAGACTCCCCGTATCCCCAGCTGATGCTCCGGGCTCTGGGAAATCTCTGCTACACGCAGAGCTAGGGGGCAGAAGCAAGCCTGTAAATCTGTCAAATAAATTAATTAAAGAAGATATGAGCTGGACCTCTGATCCTGAAGCGCAAGTATTCTTTTTATTCTATTTTGCCTAAGAAGTGAAGTGAAGGGAAAAAAGTTTTTTTAAAATGGCGATTGCTGCTGCGGCTTGAAGAGAGGCTGAAAGGGAAACTCCTTCCGTTTTCAATTACAAAGTAGCGGAATGAATACTTTTGGCTGTAACTGAAGGCAAAACCTCACTCTCACTTTTGTTTTTTTTTTCCTTTTTTTTTCCTTGGGGATCTGATATTGATCTTGGTTGGAAAAAAGTTTTTTTTTTCTCTTTTCCAGTAAATTTTGTCTGCGTGGAAAAATGGCACTGAGACTTATAAAGCTAGACAAACAGGGAGTGGGGGGGGATTCCCCCATTAATAAATTACATCAACAAGTTTTAACTCTCCAGTCTCAGAAACCTGACTTTAATATAATAGAATTTCTTCTTGAGGAGATTGTAAAAAGGGATGAGATTGTGAATCAGCAACTTGAAAAATTTAAGTTGGAAATCAAAGAAATTGGTGAATTGGTGAAATCTAAGTTTGGCTTTTTGGATCGAAAGATTTTAAAAACAGCTAATGGCTTAGCAGACTTTGTGATTCAGTTGGAAGCAAATACTAAATTATTAGAGTCTAAAATGAAAGAAACTGAGGAGAATTTGGATGACAAGATTCAAAAAATTAAAAAGGATTTGGCAAACACTCAGGATAATAGCTCAGAAGACAAACTTAAAATGGAGGCTGACCAAAAGACTGGTAATGAAGAAAATGTACAACAGAGGATTGAAAGAGAAGTTTTAATGATCCAACACAATTTTACAGAATATGCAATTAGACTGAGAGGTCTGCAGGAAAATGACAGAGATGATTTAAGGAAGATATCTTCTGAAATTCTGGCTGGGATTTTAAAGGTTCAACCTGATGAAGTGTTTTGCAGGATTGACAGAATTTATAGAATAAACTCCTGGTTGGCAAAACAAAGGCAATTGCCTAGAGATGTGGTGATTTATTTTATAGACAAAGAAATTAGAAATAATATTGTGCAGAATTCTTATGATTCTACTTTGCAATTTCGTGGAAGAAAGATTTGGATTTTTAAGGAACTCCCGCCCAAGATGTTAATGGAGAGGAAGAAATTTGGTTTTCTAGTGAATGAGTTAAAAAAAAGGAATATTCTATTTAGGTGGGACGTCCCAGTTGGTTTAATATTGAGACACCAAGGAGTAAGATACCAACTGAATACTGTCGAAAAAGCGGAAGAATTTTATCAAAAAAATTTAAAAATAAATTTAACATCTTTAGGCATAACACAGGACAAGCAAAAGGAGTTGGAAATAAAGGGAAAACATCAAATTACAGAGGCTGTGGTAGATAAACTGTCTTCGGACTCCTTGGATACCCCAGCTGGACTGTCTATAAATTTGAGAGCAGTGTCATCTGATTCTAATGTGATGAATTATCAAGTTACAGACAAGTGCGTAAATCAACCAGTTGATATACAAGTGATGGAAAAGACATATGAGATAATAAAACAAAACCAACAAGATCAATTTACAAAGCAGAATGACAACCGATCAGCTGATACACAACTTGTAGGAAGGAAATCTGGATGGAAATGCAACCCGAAAAAGAAAAAGAAAAGAAACAGATCTCGTAGAAATAGTAGTTTCTAAACCAAGCAACAGTGAAGCCAGGGATTTTAAAAAATAAATGAAATGTGAAAAAATATTGGAGGCGAATTATCGTTTAATACTATCTTGAGGAAAGTGGCAGATCTCTGCAGTGCCGTGATTTTGGGATGTGGAAAGAGCCTTACATTGTTGGATTTGAACTATCTATTTTGGATTTCTTTTACCGATAAATATATTATAACTATTTTGAGTTACAAGGCAAGAGAGTCATGCTGGGGCATGCAGAAGATCTGGCTGTTACCCACTAAGATGATGGGAATTTATAATCCTGATGAAAACCACAATTACAACTATATGGAATATAATTATAATGTCACTCAGGTGGTTGTTTTTACTTTTATATATACATGAGGATATTCATTATTGATGGGGGCAGAAGATGACTGAAGATTTTGAATAAACTGTTGCACCAGGATGCTATGTTACCCTATTATGGATGATGGATTTAACAATCTAGTGGAAAGACATCAAAGAAGATACTAAATGAATTATAAATTTAAAGTTATTGTCTTTTCTCTTTTTATAAAATGGAATGTATATATAGACATATGTATATTTTAGCAGAGTGGGCAGTGGATTATATTTAGAATTATTTAGAATTGTAGTGTATGGTAATCTTGCAGGAAACTGGGTTGAAATAGGCTAGTTTAGTGATTGATTAGTTTAAGAAAAAGGATTTTTAAGTCATATATTTTGGGGAGTGGAAGAATTGGATAGAACTGAATAAATGTTAAATTTGGAGAAGGCTGCTTTGAAATGTTATATTAATATATATAAAAGATTAAAGGTTATGTTGTTGTAATAATAATAATAATATTTTATAAGTTTGGGGGAGGAGAAAAAGGGTAGATTATTGCGAAAAGCGGAGAAAAGCGGAGTTATAAGAATATTATGCTAAGGGTCAGTATTTTGAGGAGTGAGTAAGGGCATGGTAAAATATTATGTAATTAATTATGAATTAGCTTATTGTTGTGAAGAAGAAGTCACAGGGGGGGATGGGTGGTGAGGGGGGGTTAGGGAAGAAGGGGGGAAAGGGGGGAAAACTTGTATTTGAAAACTTTTTCAATAAAAAAAAAAAAGAGGGTACTTTTAAATGAGTGCTGAGTATGTTAGGTAAAGTCAGCTGAATTTACTGGAAATGGTTTACTTCAGAATTCTGCACAGTAAAACATAGTCCAGCATAAACGGATGATTAAGAAATACGGATTGAATACAAAAATCAGTGACCAGTCCATTCACTGAATAGGTTGTCATATAAAAAATGAAGACTGAATCCAAAACAAGCATGCTGGATGGAGAAAATTAAAGAGTTTAAAGAACACAAGAGAGTGTAAAAATTGCTATGCGGATATGAGGGAAGCAACAATATTTGCAAAGATAGTTATGGAGAATATTGTGAATTGTATTGATATGGACTGGGTTTAGTTACATTTCCTCTTCGCTTTCCTCGTGCCTTTATGATGTTTTGCTGACTTAACTCTTTTTTTGCACATCGCAGAAAGTTGCTTACCCCCAAACAAAACAGTAAGTTGGATATTTATACAGCATATGAGTTTAGTATGAGGTACTTAGTATATAGCTAAACCAATTAGCAATGGTGACTTATCATTTTAATTTATTTGTATGTGAAAAATGTCCATGCAAGTTGAAAGTAATAATACAGGATGCAGAACTTGATTTGCACATGCTTAATCTGAAGCATGTTACCAGTAATTTTACGACTAATTATAACAGGAACACCACAAAGTATAGTATATACCAAGGGTGTCAAACTCGATTGTTGTGTGACGTATTGCAATGTTTTTGACTTTGAGGAGCTGGGTTGGGTGTGGCCTGCACATGACGCATGCAGTCCACGGATTGCGTTTGACACCCGTGGTATATACAGTACCCCCCCCCCAAAAAAAACACTAACAAAGCATTTAGGGCTGTAGCTGAACTACTGGATGATAAACTAAGGAGTCTAGCTGTACCTGTCTTCAATACAGCAGTTACAGCATAGATACCAGTGTCTGATGGAGACAATTGGTGCATCATTTCCAGACCTGAAGGATTACTTTTCCTTACTTACTGAAGGACACATCACCACAGAAAAACAAGAGTCAACAACAACTAATTGATCTAACACCAGTGTCTGAAACTAGTTTAATGAAAACCGCTTGGGAAATGAAAGCTATTCTAGTGATCAAAGATGAAATTCTCTACATCTTATTGAAAGCTGAAAATAAATGATCATAGTGAGATATTAGCCCTCTGAAAGAATTATGAATGACCTCAAATGTGAAAATACTGCTTTCACAAAATAATATAATACGACTTATCTACATACAGTTGTTAGCATACTTCTCTTTCCTCCCATTTACATTGTTCCTTAACCCATCTCTACCCTCTTCTTCTTTATTCATTTTCATCCTTTCTGGAAGAAGTGAGGAGAATATGAGGATACTGGCTGTTTGTGATAGAGACTGATAAGATATATGTAAATGAAGATAATTGATTGTGTAAATGTACCAGATTTATAGGCAATTGACTAATTTTCCCCAGTGTGATCTACTCCAATCTGATCATTCAAATCTTTCTGTAAGGCACATTGCTATTGTATTTATGTTCCACCACCTTGCTGCTCTTCATCTTCTCCTCTTTTCCCCATCTTCACCTGACTTCTGAGGAGAGCAAGATCATAATCGGATGATTTGACTCTAGTCATTTCTGCTTTGGGTGAGGACTCTGGATTGATTTGTTCTATGAGCCATTTCTTTGTTTTCTTGGCAATCCATGGGATTCTCATGATTCTTCTCCCACATTGATTTTCAAAAGCATCAATGCTTTTTCCATCTTGCTTCTGGAGAATCCAGTTTTTGCTTCCATACAGTGTCACATTGCCTGTCCATTTCTGATCTTTTTAGACTTAGACACCTCACAACATCTGAATAACTTTTCTAAGACCTCCATTGCTACATTACATTGTAATATGCAGACTAGCATTTGGTAAAGTTTAACTTTACATTTTAACTGATAACAGCACTACAATTTTATTCACATGTAACTGAAATTAAGGTCCACTTAATTCAATGGCATACCTCTTGGCAATTATGTATGGAAAGGAATACTCTATTCCTGCAGTGCCTTTACTGATAGCAAAAAGGGAAGCTTTTTTAAAAAAAGAAATGATGCATTTTACAATATAGGTTTGCAGTGAAAGAATCACAGATATTTATACTCAATCTACTCTTCAGATCAACATATTTCCAAAACGCACAATTCAGTACAGGTTTTTTTAAAATCAGAACTAATTGCAGTCAGTCAGTATTGCATCCATATTCAAAGGTAGTACATTTAAAATGCTGGAGTGATGAAATTTTGCGTATTATCCTTATTAGTCTTTGCACATGCAATGATTTCTCACTATAACAAGTTATCTTAAGAAATAACTAGAATATAATCGTAGTTATATTCTTATTTGTCCTGGCAAATCTCATGTGCACCACTTACAGGATAGGTCTTGGTACTACAATCAAGAAAGCAAATAAACAGAAAGAAAAGGATTTCCAGGCCTTGAGATGTGCAAAGAATTGTGCTCCTGAACCAACATATTTTTCTTTGATCATTCAGTTCATATGGTCTAATTTTCTGCAAATGCAGATATAAGGTGTACATATTTTTATCCGCCAACCCAGCAATGAATATTCTCCTTACACTTTCTTCAGTTAACTATATATATATGGATCCTACCCACACCTGAAAAAATAATCGCATTTATCTTTTGCTAAGGAATCACCTCTCTCCCCCCACCCATCCAAAAGCCCTGGAAAAATATTCAGATTAGGCATAAGGACCTATTTCGCTCAGAAAAAGTATTGCAGTGAAAATTAAAAATTGGGGATACGATTTAAGTGGGTTGTTGATAGCTTTTATTCACCTGTAGTCTTCAAGGAGGGGCAGAACATTCATTTGCTAACAGTGCTCTACTTTCCAATTTCCTGACCAAGCAGAAATCTATAAACTGCCTCCTGTAAACTGTAGGGTAGCCTAGAACAGGGGTCTCCAATCTTGGCTGGACTTCAACTCCCAGAGTTCCTCAGCCAGCGAATTCTGGGAGTTGAAGTCCACAAGTCTTAAAGTGACCAAGGTTGGAGACCTCTGGCCTAGAAAGCCTCCTCCAACTCCCTCCTTCTCTCTTTGCACTCCTGTTAGAACCCAGCATACCAAATCTGTGCTCTGTAGATTTGGATAACCATTAGATGGCAGCAAAGGGTTACAGAAAAGTAAGCACCATAACAATCTTGCATTTGGGGGCCCTTAGAGCTCTGGGAAATAGAATGGGATCCTGGGAAAAGAACTGGAGAAATACCTTTGGCCTTTAAAGCCCCAGTAGCTCAGTATGAGATCATTTTCCCAACCCCTAAAAAAAATGTCTTTGGCTATATTGTCTTATATTTTCAAATTGAGTGGTCAATGATCATGAAAAGGATTAGGAATTTATCTTTGCTTTGACATTAGCAGCTCATTGCTGGATAAGCTATAAGGATTTTTGTTGTTGTTGTTTTCCTTTCCCAGCCAAAGCATCAGCTCTCCTTGTGCTGAAGTACATCTCTGACCAATACTTACTCATGCAATCACCTCCATACCACCCTGCTCGGCATTCTGCACAATAAATGCCTTTGATGTAGAAGTTGTCTAGCGATCCTCCCCAAGACCCATTGCGACAGGTCTTACAATTCTCGAAAATCATGCAACCTGAAAGAAGAGGAGAAAAAGTCTTTTAATTACGAACATCTACCTTTGGGTTTCTCCGATAGGTAGCTGCAAACTATAGCCCATGCAACCAATGTTTTTACTTTGGCTGTATAAAATGGGGCTTGGAGAAGTCCTTTCAAGCAAAACACTTCTCTAAGCCAAACACACTCAAACATAAAGAGAGAGAATATAAATACAATTATGAGGGCTGGATACAAAAATTACAAACATGAATTTTCCTGTAGTCTACAACAGGGGTGAAATGCTACCGGTTCGGAACGGTTCTCCTGAACTGGTAGTAAAAAATGCTACCAGTTCGGGTGAACCATTATTTCCAACGATCAGTTGTGCTGCGCGATTTATATTCGCTAGAAAGCAGGAAATCCTGCTTTCTAGCGAATCTAAATCGTGCGGCAGAGCTGTTCCCCCCCCCCGCTATTCTACTTACCTTTGCAGACTCAGAAAAAGCTTCTTAATCCTCCTTTTTCAGCATCGGGCAGTAGCGCCTGTGGTGCGCATGTGTGCAAAGCGCACTTTTAGCGTGCAGCACGCATGCGGGCATGAAGCAAACCAGTAGCAAACTTCAGAGCATTTCACCCCTGGTCTACAATGACTAAAAAAGCGATGGCATGACACAACAACCATGTTTCATACTTATACTTTAATGTTAGATGCACATACTAAAGTCATAGGGTTTGTGTTATGAGGCCACAATATACATTTCTTCACCCGACCTCTCTTCCCATCACTCACAGATGCCTACAGCTATAAAACTAAGACTTTCTCCTATTGATCTCTTCCTCCTTTTCCTGAAAATCCTCTTGTTTAAATTAAATTTACTTCCTGAACATCCTATATTGCTTTCTATCTAGTCAGATCAATCTAAACTATAATTTTAATTTCAGTAATGCCCCAATGATGGCTCAAAATTTAGATAGGATTCGGTGCTAGTTTCTGCCCTAAAATTTATGAACAAGAGTTCAGAATATATTTTATACATCTGCAAATGACTATTCATAGTCATTTGCAAATTTCAACATTAATATATAATATTCAACGAAATAAAAAGGAGGGCTGTGTGTCATTCAAAAATTATTTAGAAGTGCTATGGAGCACATAGAGATGAAAGTGCAGCACTTATTTAAGCCAGTTGGATCATCTTCTGGCTTCTGTGTGAGCTAATATGTCATTTTAAAGATACAGCTGTTTTAAAGCCTCAACATTAAAGCTTACAGCAGCTTTAACTTATTTAGGCTCATTTGGAAAATCTAAAAGAGGATATGGTGGTTTTAATGAAATCTTACACTGACAATCCCATTTGGCCTGAAGCACAGCTTCTGAATAAGTTTCAAATCAGGAAGAATCCTATCGATACATATTCTTAGCAGTCTCATAACCTGCTTCTTCATATCCTTCATCTTCAACTTAATTTTTTTTTCCTCAGCTGAGTTTGAAATCAATAATAATTTGTTTCTATTTTTTAAAAAAGAAGATAGTATGCAAACTAGGCCTTGAAGACTGAATTGCAACCTCCATATAGTACTAAAGCCAACTGTAACTTTACTTTTTGGAGAGCTTCCAAGCATCCATGCTAAAATCCTGAAATGTGAGTTTCTATCGCTAGAAAAAGGAAAAGGCTAACAACAATATGCATTAACTTTCATCACAGTTAGCATTTATATTGGCATCTATCCATCTCTAAGGAGGAAAAAACTATTAATCACCAAAATTTGGCAGACAAAACAGGCTGCATGCTCCACCTAGCTACAAGCATAGTTACTGCATGTAAATTAAACTGATACAGTAAATAAAAGAGTACAGGTGGGCACATCAAAGCAGTACAGTAAATCAACATACCTGGGTGAATTAGGCAGGAGTCACACTCATTGTCCTCATTCCTACAACAAGGAATAGTGTATCCCACTACTTCTTTCTGTCCAGGACACACACATTTGATCTGATCATATTCACAACACTCCCGACACATGATATTCCATTCAGCCCCTGGACAGTTTTCATTGATCAAAGTGTACTCTGCACAAAAGCAAAATGAGAGTTATATGAGAAAGAAGAATTAACTGTTGGCAGAACATAATCCTTGTAAGTGGAAGTCAAGTGATGTATTATACAGGGACGTTTCCTTTCATTATAAAATTAAGCTGGAGGGGAAAAGGTCTGCCAGTTGGAACAGAGAATCAGGAAGGGCCTACTCAATTCTTTATTACATGTCATTTTCTTCATCAGAACTGTCCATGCTGCACTACCAGTTGAAAATCCCAGAAGAGTGCAGGGAAACGAAATACAGAGCTTTGATTAGGAAAATAGTATGGACTAAAGGTAAAGGTTCCCCTTGCACATACTATGTGCTAGTCATTCCCAACTCTAAGGGGCGGTGCTCATCTCCGTTTCAAAGCCGAAGAGCTAGCACTGTCCGAAGATGTTTCCGTGGTCATGTGGCTGGCATGACTAAACGCCAAAGGTGCACGGAATGCTGTTACCTTCCCACAAAGGTGGTCCCTATTTTTCTACTTGCATTTTTTACGTGCTTTCGAACTGCTAGGTTGGCAGAAGCTGGGACAAGTAACAGGAGCTCACCCCGTTACACGGCACAAGGGGTTTTAACCGCTGACCTGCCGACCTTTCGATTGACAAGCTCAGCATCTTAGCCACTGAGCCACTGGGTCCCTTGGACTACTGTTCAATTAAACTGCCAGCATTTAATGGCTGCAATTTATTTCATAAAAAGAGGCATTCCATTGGAAGATGCAGCCATGGCTCCCTACTGCCACATATTATATGGCTTCATAACAGAAAATCATCTTTAATGTATACCACTTCCTAAGAATAAAGACATTGTGCAAGGGCTCATTTATTTATTTATTTAGTATGTTTTGAAGGGTTTTTTTTTCCAAATCAGAAAACAGGTAGTCTTTGACTTACAACCACAAATGGAAACAGGATTTCTGTTGCTAAGCAAAGCAGTTAAGTGACTAATTCCCGATTTTATGATGGGTTTGGCCATGGTTGTTAAGCAAACTATTGAAGCTGCTAAGTGAATTGTGTGGTTATTAAGCAAATCTGTCTTCCACCATTGATGTAGCTTGTCAGAAGCATCCAGGAATAAATGGTGATCACATGACCTTTGCTGCAAACATTGTAAATACATGTTGGTTGCCAAACATCCAAATTTTGACCAAGTAACCAGGGGGATGCTAGGAAGGTCATAAGGGTTAGGACTATTTTTAAGTCACTTTTTTCAATATTGATGTAACTTTGAAAAGTTGCTAAATGAATGGTTGTAAGTTGAGGACTCTGCATTAAATTTCCTTAGAAGTTTTGTATCCTTTTGAATCTTTATTTAATCCAAGGCATTAAAAGAACAAGCTATTTCTGAACTTTTAAAATATAATAAAAACACGGAACATCCAATCTGTAAATGTTTACCAGACCAATGAAATAAGAGCAACTTTTCTTGGTTTAGCCTCCATATTCACACATTACCAACAACTCAATCACATGGACCCCGGCTCTGTTCAACATCAACATGGAACCTCAGGGGGAGATGAGCCTCAATTCTGAAGTTAAACATCACTTTGCAGAAGCACACCCAGCTTTGTTGCTCCTCAACATCCCAAATTCACACTTCGCACTTGCAACTCATCAGAATGCTAGCAACATCTCTTTTCTGCCATGTGTCTATGATATTGCCTTCATTTCTTTTCTGGCCTTTGGGTGAGACAGTCATAAATTGTAGTAGCTGTAGTAGTGTTAAAATAATGTTAAAACACTTGCCTCCAGAAGTTGCTCCAACACTGGAAGTTTTTAAGAAGAAATTGGACAACCATTTGTCTGAAATGGTATAGGGTTTCCTTGCCTGGGCGGGGTTGGACTAGAAGACCTCCAGGCTTGTTCTGTTCTGCCTAGTCTAGTCTATGTCTATGTCTATGTCTATGTCTATGTCTATGTCTATGTCTATTCCTATTCCTATTCCTATTCCTATTCCTATTCCTATTCCTATTCCTATTCCTATGTCTGTTCTAATGTTCTGCCCCTTAAGCAGACAGCATGCAGTGCAAGATTTGTTATGGTTCATCATATGTTCAGGATGAATCCCTGATCAGCCTGATTTGCCTTCACTCTCCTGTTGTCTCCCTAAAAAACTGGACATAGCAGCACTATGGATGTGCTGGTGGGTTATCTGAACTGTGCTCAGCATTGGATTGTTTAGATGCCAATACTCTGAAACTGAAAAATATGCAAACTGGGCAACGTAGGAAAGAACAGCAAGGTCTAGAGCTCAAATGGCTTTTAATTAGCTGCCTCCAAACTCAGCCAGTAAAAAAAAAAAAAAAAAAAAAAAGCCAGAATAGCTCTTTTGGGAAAGGGAACCAAATTATATTATATCTGCCCCCAGCTAGATTTCAGAGTCATCATATCACTATAATCCCAAATCCATTGGAATAATTTCCAATGGCAGCCCAAAAATCATGTTTCTGCCCTCTTTCTGGGATAAGACATAAAAAGAATTTGCATTCAGCAGAGTTTCAAATACTATCAGCAGGTCATCTGGCTTTTGGCTGTTTGGGCTACCTCACATTGGACTACAGGTAATCCTTGATTTAAAATTGTTCATTTAATGACCATTCGAAGTTAAAATGGCACTGAAAAAAGTGACATGACCATTTTTGAGACTTACAACCATTGCAGCACCCCCATGGTCACATGTTCAAAATTTAGATGCTTGACAACTGACTCATATTTATGACGGTTGCAGTGTCCTGGGGTCATGTGTTCACCTTTTGCAACCTTCTGACAAGCAAAGTCAATGGAAAAGCCAGCTTAACTTAACAACTGTGTTACTAATTTAACAACTTCAGTGATTCCCTTAACAACTAGGACAAGACAGGTTGTAAAATGGGATAAAACTCATTTAACAACTGTCTCGCTTAGCAACAGAAATTTTGGGCTCAGTTGTGGTAGTAAGTCAAGAACTAATTGTATCTATCTGGAGCTTCTGCATTCCTGCACTCAATGGAGGACACAGAAGCAAGAACACTTCAGAATCTCCCTAATTTTCTGTTCTGAAATGAATGGATCTGATATGACCATGTCATATGCTAGGTGTTATGGACTGAGTATATGTATATGCTGTCAGCTGAAGAAATTGAATTAAATCAGAAGGTACCAATCTCTGATATTTGCAATAAAAAGTATATGTTCCAAATATTTCTAATTATTCAGTCTATTAGGGAAAAGAACAGTGTTATAAATATTAATAGAAGCATTATGATTAGTAGTGCTAGTAACTAGAACGAATTCATTTTCTAGTAATAAAAAATAAAGGCATCTAAAGGCATTATAGTTATAATAATTTATACGCAGTTGTGCTTTAGGGCATTCCATCTTAAAAATTTACATTAATTTCCAGGCACTTAATCCTAATACATTATGCTCCATTGAAATATACTTATCTGCAAGTATTACTGGGTTGAATAGGCAAAATCTTGGCATGAAAACAGAGAACTGAACTCCAGCAGTAAACTTTTGTTAGCAGATCTGTTGTATGGCCTAATTTATCTGTATGTTATTTGTTTGGTAATCTAAATAATAAAGCACTACTCCAAGGAAAATGTGGGATTTACTGAGAATGAAACCCATCAAGTATAAAGTGTTATTAAAACAATTGTGCTAATTATTTTTTGAAAAATATTACTTTTGGGGGGAGGTGTTCCACTCTGATTTCATTACAGCTTTTACAAGCAGATGGGATTATTTAATTAATCAATGATTCTACAACCAGGACAGGACACATAATGCTTGTAATGAGATATGACATGCATAACCCATTGAAGTGGTTTATTCATACTTATTACAGACAATTAATGCTGACTTTTTAAAGCAATGAAGAGCAATTAAATATGCAATTTGATTCTGAATGAACATTAAAAGTCTTTAAAGGTAAGACATTTCTACAAAATAAGTCCTCTAGGAAATGACACTGATTGGTTTTGAAGAAATGATTCTCCCATGCAGGAGACATAACTCATTTCAACCAAACATTTAGGATGTAGGAAAAGGCGGTAATGTGGAAGACTCCTCGTAGCCTTCTACTGCAGCTCTAACTTCTCAGCTACATGACTTTAGGATTAGCCATGGCACATTGTTAGAGCAAACCAACCCAGAAAAACTTTCAGCTAGTGGTCCAGGGAAGGTTTGAGGTGGTTGCCTTAGACTCAAACTGTGGGCAACCTCACAGCATTGACCAAAGCCACCAACTTGAAATTACATCAGCTAGTGCAATAGAAAAAGGTTCCTCTCAGCCTTCTCCCAAGTTTTTCAGAAGAAGGCTGAGAGGGCCTCCAAGGAAAAAAAACAATAATAATTGTTTTAAAACAATAAAAACAATAAAAAACAATAATAACATAATCATGGAGGAATCAGGTTGCTTCACAAAGCAGCTTTGAAGTGCTTTGCTTTGAACTTTCACTAAAGTGAAACATTCCTTTGAGGCTTCACAGAGCTCTAGGTCAGCCTTACCAGGTAGACCAGATAGGAAACATGGTCAGATAAGCTACTTCTACTTTATTGTAAAGCAGCATTTACAGAATCTTGCAAGTCTGAAAATATAATTCTCCTGCGGTCACCTGTACAGCCTTATAACTTAGGAAGAATATCTCCTGAATCTCTTGCTTCACCTACTGTGCAGCTGTAGGTAAGCTCCCTTATCCAACTGCTCCTTAAGCATCTTTTTGTCAGTTTCCCAAGGTCCTTCACACATACCATTATACCCTAGCACAGTGATGGCTAACCTTTTTGCCGTCACGTGCCAAAATTGGGGGGAATGCGGGGGGGTGTCACATGCACGCGTGCCACAACCATTATTCTATGCACCTTGCGCATTGCATGTGACCCCCCCGTGCTCTCCCTGCTTTTGGCATGTGATGGGCCCAGTAGGCCCATTTTTTGCTCTCCCCAGGCTCCAGAGCCACTCTAGGAGCCTGCGGAGGGTGAAAACGGCCTTCCCCAACTGCCTGGAAGCCCTCCAGAGGCTGGAAACATCCCATTTGCCATGTTTTCACCCTCCCCAGGCTCCTAGAAAGGCTCTGAAGCCCACGAAGAGTGAAAAACGGGCTTTCCCCACCCACCAACCCAGGTCCTCCGGAGGCAAGAAACAGCCGGAGCTAAGCTTGTGTGCCCACCGATATGGCTCCACATGCCACCTGTGGCACGCGTGCCATAGGTTCGCCATCACGGCCCTAGCAAATAGTCCTGAATTTTGTGAAAATCACTTGATATCTTGTAGTTCTTCATTACTAGGATTTACAGTGGAATTGCCACATTTGGTCATATTTTATGAAATATAACTCTTGATCCAAACATTCATCCTATAATTTCTCTTAGGTTCTATCTTTTTTTCAGAGAGTAAACAGTCCATCTTTTTTCACATAAATAAGATACTAAGCCTATCGTTGGTATCTAGAGAGATTCATTACAAAGGTGCTTTGGAAGACAATGGAGCACGAACAAGCCCTGTCTACTGCTCTTTAAAGCAGCCGTACAGCAGTCACATAATCCTGGGAAAACGCATGGATGCTTTAATGATCTGACTAAAGTCTCCCAGTATAGAGGAGTAGGCAGATAGCCTTGAATGAGGTACACAAGGTTATTATGGTGCCTGTTCCCTGACCCAGTTTGCATCGAAGAGTTCATCCTACTTAGCTTTTTCAACATTAGCGGCAGAGATGAGTTTCAGCAGGTTCTGACCAGTTCTGGAGAACCGGTAGCAGAAATTTTGAGTAGTTCGGAGAACTGGTAGTAAAAATTCTGACTGGCCCCGCCCCCATCTATTCTCTGGCTCCCAAGTTCCAGCTGATTGGGAAGAAATGGGGATTTTGCAGTATCCTTCCCCTGGAGTGAGGTGGGAATGGAGATTTTACAGTATCCTTCCCCTGCCACACCACAAGCCACGCCCACAAAGCCATGTAATGCCCACCAAGCCACGCCCACAGAGCCAGTAGTAAAAAAATTTTAACCCACCACTGATTAGTAGTCAACATTAATTATGGGAAAACACAATTGCCTATTAAAATATGAGAACTTGCAGAAATAGTGAAACTGATCTGTTTGATCACATAACAAACAAAAACTTTTATGAAAGACTGGAAATCTTATATGGACTTCTTGTTGAATTTTTTTTTTTTAAATGATGATTTATGGATTTGAAGACTAAACCAGGGAGTAAAGTAATTTGTAAAATATTTAAGAGGAAAGAGCACTCCCATTTTGGCACTCAGTGCCAAAAAGGTTCTCTAACACTGGCCTATGAATTCAAGAAGACATGTATAAGTGGATTCCTTCCTGTGCCTCTCATAGTCCCACACAAAATTAAGATTCCAATTATAATAATACTGTTTTGCTATTGGAGTGATTCTATTGATAAATTCTATTCCACTTGCATACTTGACATGTTTCTGCTATATGTTTCTTCCAATGGTAGATCTTCAGTAAGGCAGTTATTGACTTAGGATCACAATTGCAACCAAAGGCTTGGTCGTTGAGTGAAGCAGTAGTTAAGTGACTTGATTCACTTGACTGCTTTGCTCAACAACCATAACTCCAACACTTCCAGTTGCAGTTGTTAAGAAATCTCCAGGTTGTTAAGCAGAAGGAGTCTTAGGTAAAGAGTACAAGGTGCCTCAGAGTGAATATGGAGAGAACCTGTGAAGCCTGATGCAAGCCACATGTGAATGTGTCTCTGTTCCGGAGCTGAAAATTTGTGGCAAGAAAGGCTGCCAAATGGAGCAAAATTCACTTAACTGTCTTGCTTAGGAACCGAAATTTTGGGCTCAATTTTGGTTGTAAGTCAAGGCTGTATGGAGGCTGGTCACTCTATATGGAGAGGGTAGAAGTGGAGAAGCAAGTCTCCAAGCTGTTCCTTTCTGATGAATGATGTATGTTTTTGGAAAGTGCAATAAACCACATCATTTAGCGTCCTGCCCTTCAGGGAGAATTTTGTCCCATCATTAATGTTAAAGAGAGATTCAATTGCAGCTGCCTTCTATAGGTCATATAATGGATTCAGTTTTGTCGTTTACATCAGGTAGCATATCATCTTGGCCTTACTATACTTTCCTAACTATGTTTCTCACTGTATTTCCGGTTGGACTATTGTAATGCTCCCTACATGGGGCTCCCCTTGAAGAGCACTCGGAGGCTCCAACTGGTCCAGAATGCGGCCGCGCGGGTGTTTATGGGTGCAACCCGTTGCGCCCACGTGACACCCTTCCTGCGCGAGCTGCACTGGCTCCCAGTGGTCTTCCGGGTGCGATTCAAGGTGTTGGTTACCACCTTTAAAGCGCTCCATGGCATAGGACCCGGGTACCTTCGAGACCGACTTCTGCCACCAATAGCCTCCCACCGACCAGTCCGCTCCCACAGAGAGGGTCTCCTCCGGGTGCCATCAGCCAAGTTATGTCGGCTGGCGACACCCAGGGGGAGGGCCTTCTCTGTGGGAGCCCCAGCCCTGTGGAATGAACTGCCCCCCAAAATACGAAAGATTTCCGACCTCTGGGTGTTTCGCTGCGCTCTGAAGACCCTGTTGTTCCGCCAGGCAGGGCTATTAACATAACGTTTTAAATTGGGGTATTTTAAATTTCTGGGATTTTAATTGGAGCCTAATTATTTAATGATTTTAAATTTTAAATTGTTGTCGTGTTTTTTGTGTTTTTAAATAGGCTGTACACCACCCTGAGTCCTTCGGGAGAAGGGCGGTATAGAAATAAAATTATTTATTTATTTATTTTATTTATTTATTTCATGTTTCTGAAGTATTTTGTTGTTTTGATGAAAAAAACAGATAAGTGACCATAGCATGCCAAAAACTGTGCTGAGAGCTAGTTTAAATAGTCTTCTTTGATAGAAAAGTATTTTTTTTCCCTATTAGACTGATGGTGTGGGCAAAATGCATGAGCTACTGGCTAATCGTGATGCCAGTCAACACATCTCCTAGTGAAACTGTTGGGTTAAGGAACATATGATGAACGATGCCCCTCAAACTGATTTAGAAAGTTAAAAACTAGAGGATTTGCAAGAATATTATAACATAGCAATGACGCTAAGGTCATTCCAAGATCCTGATCTGCATCTGGACATTTTTGAATGCTGTAAGTCTTTCTGGAAGATCAGCATAGACAATTTTTAAATGGCTATATTTCTTCCACGTCAAATAAATTGATTGAATATGATTACCTTCCTTTGAAAAGTATATAGCAACTCATATAGGCAATTTTTATGTATACCATGGCAGACAGAGAAAGTTAACATTTCTTATTTCTCTCCGTCCTCTGTAAATATAAGAAAGTAAGTATAAGATGCCAAGTGATTCTGATAAGCCTTCTGTACTACTGTCAATACAGGAGCCAGGATAAAATCAGTTCCCCCCTTGTCCTAGACCTTCCACCAGGAACTCTGTTCTAGACTTAGCAGAACATTTTCCCAAACTACAGCACCACTAGGGAAAACAGTAGAGAAGTCCAATATATAGGGAGAATTTGGGGAATAAAAGCCGATTTGATATTCTGCAGCCAGTTCCACCTTGATGAAAACCAGTAGAGTTTAGATGAATCCACTCACACCCCTGGGACATGATGGTTCAGTGGGTAAAGAAGCTGAGCTTGTCGATCGAAAGGTTGGCAGTTCAGCGGTTCGAATCCCTAGTGCCGCATAACGGGGCGAGCTCTGTTACTTGTCCCAGCTTCTGCCAACCTAGCAGTTTGAAAGCACGTAAAAAATGCAAGTAGAAAAACAGGGACCCCCTTTGGTGAGAAGGTAACAGTGTTGTGGGTGCCTTATGCATTCAGTTATGTTACATGACTACAGAGACGTCTTCGGATAGCGCTGGCTCTTCGGCTTTGAAAGAGAGATGAGCACCGCCCCCCAGAGTCAGGAACGACTAGCACATATATGCGAGGGGAACCTTTACCTTTACCTTACTCATACCCCTGGATAATCTTCCAACCAGATCAGGCTTGATGAGCAATATCTGAATAAGGGTGGAGTAGTAACCCTCCTAATATAAATTCTCCTCTGAGTGTAACTCATTATCAGAAGCACTTCTTTGTGCTTGAGTCAATATGGTTAGCTACTATTGAAGAATGACAGACTTCTCTAGCAGACTGACATTTTTTCTGCCTGGACCTGTAGTTTAGATTCTCTCTTTACTATCAAGAACCTCAACTGGGATGTGAACAGACTTGCCTTTGATTTCTTGACTGACGCTGACTGCATCTTTAATATTTGTTGGAAGCAGACCTTAAAATGTACAACTAGGTTTTCACCACTCCCACTGCCTAACCTAACATGTGGAAACCCTCCACCCATTCCTAAGGTTTTTACTTGTTAAAAAAAAAGTCCCTTGGTTCCTATTAACTCATATGGTTAATAGATGTCCAGTTTTATTTTGAGTCTCGTGAGTCTTTCTGGCTTGCTAAAATTCTCTTATGTTCCTTTCAGATTACAGATGAAAAACATATGATATTTCCCCTTAATTGTAGCAATATAGAAAGTTCAGATTTTTCTTGGCAGAGAAGACATGAAACGTACGTTTTGCAGTTATATTGATGATACAGGCTTTTGACCTTTAAAACAAATCATTTTTGGTAAATCTGTAAGGCAAGCACTAGAAATTCCTCCCAAATATGGGAAACAGCCAAAGTATTTGAAGTGAGTTATAATCAGAATAGAGTCTTTTTGTTTTCTGTTGTAATGCTTATTTTAACAAGTCTGCTTCTATATCCTGTACTTACAAAGAATTAGTACAATAATTTATAATGTTTACTGTACATAAAGATCTTGTTTTCTGTTTTACAAGTGTGACTCGCCTCTTGGGAGAGGATTGGTAAAAGGATATTATATACTATGTGGTGCAAAGTTATTTGTTTGGAACGTCTCTCTATGAATCATCTTCTAAACCTCCCAAGTATCCCCAAAGAAGGCTGAGAACACAAGGGTGTGATCAAAGACAGAGAAATGCTTTACTATGGAGATACGTTTATTTACTGTATATTAAGTAAGCAGGATTGTAGAAGTGTATCACTGTTTCTGGAAATACTCAAACCATAAGACATGGCTCTAATTGCTATAAGATAGTACAATGCCCAGAAGAGACTTATCATATCCCAGTCACTCCTTAGATCACAAGCATTCCAAAGAGATTTCTTGGAAGGATACAAATACAGAACAATGAGTAGAAAAAAAAGATGTACTAAAAAGCTGATCCTTCTTTGAATTTGAACAAAATTATTTATTATTATTCGTATTTCTATGCCGCCCAACTCTCCGAGGACTCTGGGCGGCTTACAACAAAGACAGTATAAATAATATACAATAAAAGACATTAAAAAACCCCATACACACCATGGCCGGATCTCACAAAATCGCAGTGGCGAGATCAACGGCCCCAAGCCTGCCGGAAAAGCCAGGTTTTCACCATTTTCCGGAAGGCCAGTAGGGTGGGAGTGGTCCGGACCTCAGGAGGTAGCTGATTCCAGAGAGCTGGGGCAGCCAAAGAGAAGGCCCTCCCCCATGGACCCACCAGCCAACATTGTTTAGCTGACGGGACCTGGAGGAGGCCAACTCTGTGGGATCTTACCGGTCATTGGGAGCTATGCGGTAGAAGACGGTCTCGAAGATTATGAAGCTTTGGGAAAAATCGCAGTTACTATGAAGGATGCCAGTGCTGCACTACACCCAGTTACTCATATTTATTTAGAATAACAGAGCTGGAAGGGACCTTGGAGATCTTCTAGACCAACCCCTTGCTTAGGCAGGAAACTCTACACCCCTTCAGACAAATGGTTATCCAAATGCTCCAGTGTTGGAGCATTTACAACTTCTGGAGGCAAGTTCTTCCACTAATTAATTGTTCTGTCAGGAAATTTCTCCTTAGTTCTAAGTTGCTTCTCTCCTTGATTAGTTTCCACCCATTGCTTCTTGTCCTACCCTCAGGTGCTTTGGAGAATAGACTGACTCCCTCTTCTTTGTGGCAGCCCCTGAGATATTGGAACACTGCTATCATGTCTCCCCTAATCCTTCTTTTCATTAAACTAGACATAGCCAATTCCTGAAACTGTTCTTCATGTTTTAGCCTCCAGATCCCTAATCATCTTTGTTGCTCTCAACATCTTTTTTACATCGTGGTGACCAAAACTGGATGCAGTATTCCAAGTGTGGCCTTACCAAGGCATTATAAAGTGGTATTAACCCTTCACATGATCTTGATTCTATCCCTCTGTTTATGCAGCCTAGAACTGTGTTGGCTTTTTTGTCAGCTGCTGCACACTGCTGGCTCATATTTAAGTGATTATCCACTAGGATTCCACGATCCCTCTCACAGTTACTACTATTGAGCAAGGTACCACATATATTGTACCTGGGCATTTTGTTTTTCTTGCCTAAATGTAGAACTAAATGTAGAATTCTTCTCTAAATGTAGAAATGTAGAATATTGAATGCTTATGCAGCCCATTTCAGCCATTCTGTCCAAACTGGTTCCATCCACTGCTGCCCAAAGCAATATTTTCTTCTTTAGGTTCTACACAGGATCAAGTGACTCCACAGTATACGTCAAGTGCTCCATTCTTTCCAAAAATCCAACGATATACATATTCACTATCCTCCTATTCTTTGCTATAAGAACCTAGGAGAACTGTCTATAACTGATCAATCATTGCAGCCTCTTCAGTTTATCAGTTTATCTATTATACTTAAGAAATTCCTAGTCATGAAGTGAGGAATGAATTTCTTCAACTGTGTTGGATTACGATTTTGCAGTTTTTGTATTAATGACTTCCATCTTTTCCTACTATGTAATATTGCTTGTAACTTAGGCCAATTAGAAAACATCAGATTGGGAAAGTTAGCCCCTGTGATTTCAATTGCTTTTGCCAGATCTTCTATTCTTTAAATAGTAATTGTTTTGATGTCCCAAGCAGTGACAAAACCTGCAGAAAGAGGTTCCTTTCTAACAGCTAATCCAGATGTTTCCAAGCAGGTATCTTTCAGGTAGGCTAGGGCTGTTCAACTCCCCAAATTCTCTATTGGAAATGCTGGTTGGGAATAACAGGAGTTGTAGTTCCACATCTTGGGAGACCACCTGATGTATAGGAACCAGAACTGCACCAGAGAAAACTAAATTTACTGGTTTTTGACAATTGCTGCTCCTTTGATAAAAGTACATGGATAAATGTTGGAGGAAATGAAATGCAGGGATGTTCTACAAGAATGCACTCTTATCCAAGCAGCTTTACTTTTCTCACTGAGCTGCAAATAGTCAAGGCTTATCTCTAATCAATATTCACTGTCTGCAACTACAATTGATGTAGCTCATAGCTGACCTGTATATCTAAATTGAAAACATCTGGAAACTGGTGAAGTGTGACCAAAACCTGAGGGTTTTTTAGCTTTCAATGAGGGCAATAAATACTCTTGCAAATACAAAATTATACTAAATTGCAGATGGAAATCTGAATTAAATTATTTAGCTGACTGTCTATGGAGATTCTCAGTCATCCTGGTCATGGTTGTCCCAAAGGTGCTTTTTCAAGAGGCAACTGGACTTTCTTATTTTTCTTGAAGATGTTTCGCTTCTCATCCAAGAAGTTTCTTCAGCTCTGACTTCAATTACCAGTTGTCTGCAAGGAATATAAATCCTTCCATTTCCCACCATCCAAGACAGAGCTGAAGAAGCTTCTTGGATGAGAAGTGAAATGTCTTCGAAGAAAAACAAGAAAGTCCAATTGTCTCTTGAAAAATTGGGAAATATTTAGCTGCTGTATCTAATGTGCTTTGGTCTCTTTCTTTCCTCATCCCTATCCTCACATTGCTCCTAATTCCTTGTCTGCAAAAAAGTGGACTTCTGTTTCTTGGACATGACATTGTAAGGTTGGCTGGATGGAGTACTGTTTCTGAAGCAACTGGGTTAGGACAGAGTTGAGGTTACTCTACTGCTCTACTTCAGTTTGGGTATTAATTGTCTGCAGTGTAAATGCTCCTTTAGGAGGGAACTGTTTACCTTCTCTTTCTGGAACCAAATGATTCTAGTTTTTATGCTTACTACCAAAGGGATTCTACCACAAATATTTCTCTTAGACTTGTGATAGACCCAAACAACAGCCTGCTATAGATTTGCCCAGGAAACTCATTTTGTTTGATTTTAATCCTTTTAAATAGAGCAACAAATCCCAATGCGACATATGGAATTATTTATATACACTATGAGCTGCAGTGCTTGGAATGCCACAGTATTTACTTACTACATGTGATTCTTACTAGCATCGTCTTCTTTAATGAGTCTGAGGAAAGCAACCCAAACAACTTGTTACCCAGACAACTTCTCTCTCCCTCTCTTCTTATACTGAAAAGCCAAGGCTTACTCCATAAAGTCAGCCACCCCGGAGAGTAGAATAGATATTTTACTGATTTTACAGTCTCTGTACATATCCACAGGACATTAAGAAATTTCCTAATCCTGATTTCACAGCTTGAAACATTTCTTTTATTTTTTAAACACTGAGTTTGCATCCCGGGATATTTCCCAGGGCTGCAATCTATAAGAGTGGCCAAGAGCTTCTGGGAGGAAGAACGTGGTTTTGTAATACCTTAGTTTGTCTTCATAAAACAGCAGGGCAAACATGCATTTGTTAAGCTATGCATATGAAAACTGCAGATTTCCCAGTGAACCTGTACTCAAGGGGAACAGCACAGGAAAGTACATCAAAGAAAAGTATGCATGTTGGGTTAGCCTGCCAAAATTTAAAAGAAAAGGCGCAACCTGCGTAAATTTGGCCCATTTAATTTCTCTGCATTATTTTTCTCTTTGATGTAATACAGAATGAGCTGAAATATATATATCAATTGCCAATCAAATGTGGCTTTTGCAATCCTTGGCTCTTTTTCCATTTCCCCTTCAGGAGCGCCCCCCTCCTACCCCTCAAAAAAAGTTCGGATAAGTCTTGCCTTCTCATTACCATTTTGGATGAAGAATTTTCAGAACACGAGAAACCAGAGTATGTGTCAGTATGTAGCGCTGTGGCTACATATCCGGACCTTCTTATTTCTCTGGAAATTACAGCTAGAAAAACTTTCTGTCGCCGTGAGGGCAAGAAAACAGAACTTCGATCATTCAAGTCTCCCCACCAACACTTCCTGCGAGATCAAAGAAAACTCTGCCCTTTCCAGACGGGAAGGAGCGATCTGTTCTTTTAAGCAGGGGTCTCCAATCTTGACAACTTTAAGCTCCCAGAATTCCCCAGCCAACAAAGCTTAAAGTTGCCAAAGTTGGAAACCACTGCTTTTAAGCATGCATAGGAAAGCAGCCTGCCAACTTACGGTACCTCTTGGCAGGCAGGAAATGAAAAGGAGTTGCAGGAGGGTGGCGAGTCCTAAATGCTTCCAGGCAGATAGTGCCATGCTGCTGCTGCTGCTGTTGTCGTTGTTGTTGTTGCTGCTGCTGCTGCTCCAACCGCCCTGCGCAAGGGCGCACGTTTCCAGAAAGGAAAGCAGACAGGGCGCGCAGGGCGGTTCAGCGCGTCCTTTCGCCTGGGATCTCACCAAGTGATGATTCTATGAAGGGTCTCAGATTTCAAGCCTCAGCTCTCGCTCCCCTCATCTTTCGAAGAAGGAACTATCTTCCAGGCTCGTCAGACGGCCAGACAAACACAACGACGTCACCCCACCCACCCACCCCAAAAAACTACTCAGCGGTAACTTTTAACCCTTTGTCAACGCGGGCAAAGCCGTCCAGGGGTTGGAAGGAGAAGACCAGCCAGACACAGAGCAGCGCTCTAGAGATTTAAAGGCCGGGCTGGGGGGTGGGGGGTGGGCAGAAATCTTGAGAAGGGGGAGGAAAAAGTGGGCATGGGGTTGTGTTACTGATCTTGGTGGGACACAAACTTGATTAAATGAATCCAGGACTAAAACAATTACTACTAACCTGCCTTCCATTGAGGACCTGTATACTGCGGGAGTCAAAAAGCGGGCTGTGAAAATATTTACAGACCCCTCACATCCTGGACATAAATTGTTTCAACTCCTACCCTCAAAACGACGCTATAGAGCACTGCACACCAGAACAACTAGACACAAAAACAGTTTTTTCCCAAATGCCATCACTCTGCTAAACAAATAATTCCCTCAACACTATCAAACTATTCACATTAGGCTGCATTACTATTGCTATTAGTCTTCTCATCGTTCCTATCACCCATCTCCTCCCACTTATGACTGCATGACTGTAACTTTGTTGCTTGAATCCTTACGATTTATACTGATATTGTTTCCTAGTATGATTTGATTGCTTATTTGTTCCCTATGACTATCATTAAGTGTTGTACCTTATGATTCTTGACAAATGTATCTTGTCTTTTTATGCACACTGAGAGCATATGCACCAAAGACAAATTCCTTGTGTGTTCAATTATACTTGGCCAATAAAGAATTCTATTCTATTCTTAAAAAGTTTAGGAAGTCCGTGCTGTTTGGTCCTGTGCAAAATACACCAAGAGTGGCATGGAAGGCTGTTTTAGCTCGACCTTTTAACTTGACACACTGCAGTACCATGGAGGGACACGTCCAACATCTGCCCATTTGGTCGTGGTTGGTGGAAAAAGGCAATTCAAAACATTCCTTTTCTTTCCATAAACTTTTCCAAAGGCATCTTTGAGAGAGAAGAGAGAAAGTGGCTTCATTTGCAATGAGGCTTTAAGGACCGAACTTGGTGTCAGAGTCTGTCAGGTAGATAGACTGAACTGGAGAGAAAGCCTCAGCACATCTCACTACAGTAGTAATACTGCTAGGAGAATGGAGTTTACAAATCCATGCTTTGAAGCAGTTCGGTATAAGGCCCTAATTTGCAGAGACAGGATGAGTGAGCAGGAAGAGCAAGCAGGTGTTTGGCAAAGGTGTTGGAAGAGATTTTAAAAAAAAAAAGACAGGAGAAACCAAGGAAGGGAGCCACTGTTACTGCTGATAATTTCTGAGTGCTTCTACTGATTGCCTCTTTTGAGGGTTGTTGATTACCCATTGTTCCTGATTGGAGCATCTGGTTGGCCTAAGCAGCTCAGATGAAACTAATTTTCAAAGAAAGATCACCAAGTAAATGAATGCTGAGAAATAAGAAAACAATGGAGGGGAGATCAAGAAGGAGGCACTGCTTCCAGCTTTTCCCTTCTCTTTCAACTGGTCCAGAGGAGGGGTCTTCTGGGAGTTTGCAGAGAAAACATGGGAGTTTTGCATGGAAATACACCTGGGGGAATCAGCAGGGGTGATTCCAAGCTATCTCATGGACAGCAAGGGAAGCTTTGTTGGGATCTCCTAGATATTACGGCAGTACTTGTCTTCCTGCCTGAAGTAAATCCAGATGACACCTACTACAAGTATAAGCTTGGAATAAAAAACAAAGTAAGGGTGGAAAAAATCCTGTTTAGGATAGTTGAAGCTCTTCAGAAAATGCAGAGAAGTGGGGAAAATGGAACAAAAAAACCCTAATCTAATCAGGAAAGTGTTAAACTATGGATACTCCTTGATTTAAGGCCTCAAAATTATGATAGCATTGAACAAATGATGGTTAAGATTGGTCCTTGGAGTTCTGGCTGTCCTAGCACCTCCATAGTTACATGATCATGATCTGGGCACTTGGCAACTGGCTCACACTTATGACTGGTTGCAGTACCCTATAATCACATGATTGCCTTTCGTGACCTTTCTTGCTGGCAGGGAACATTGCAAGTTGTTGGGGTAAGTTTGTCCTACCCCCATGCCCCCTGTACTTGTGCCTCATTGGCCATATACTGTACACACATCAGTTTCTTTTGCCAAACGTCAACCCCAGAGACATTTTCTGTACCTAAACGAATACTAAGTGGGTGATGTTTTAATTAATTGAGCCTAACTTGATTGATTATAGGGCAGAACTCATTTTTGCTATCAAAAGTTCACCATCAAGAGCCTGATCATTCAATTCAATTATTTCAGTCTGGGATGTTCTTTTTCCCAAAAATAGAAGTATTCTATTTTACACCACTATATTTTACCCCATCCCAGAACTAGGTTTTGCTTCTGGATTTTTCTTAGAGGAATGCAATTTTGAAGCACATCTGAAAATTCCATTCTGATCAATAATTAAATTGCAAACTCTTTCTTTGAACTGCTAAGTGGGTATAAATGGTTTTTTTTTTTAATTAACAGTTGAGATGAAAGAATTGCATTTCCGGCATTCATTGAAACAAGATTCACTAATCTGAGAACTTTTAAGAAGGCAACTTTTCCTTTAAAGTTGATGTAAACAAAAAACTGAGAATCACACTCCTGAATTCAGTGCAAGGCCCAAATCCTGTTCCTGTTACACTCTTCCCAGAAGAGCAAATCTTGCAGTGTTAGTGTCCAAATACTTCTTTTTGTGCAGTTTCTAGATTTGCTTTCTGTGCTCTACTTATTCTTTATAATGGAGCTGAAGCTCTCTTCAACATCATTTTCATGGTGAAACTGTGCCTAAAATGACACAAAGTTTGTTGGAAGGTTACAGTTTTGAGGACTTTCAAGGAAATAAGGACAAAGCTAACTTAAAACTTTAAAGAATAATGCACAGTGTGAAGAAACTGAACAGATTCTTGGAGTGGAGGTAAGTTTCTATAATCAATAAAAATAGAAGACTGACTAGATCCAGGTCAGCTATTTTAAGGGTAAATACTTTTTCCTCCACTACTGCAAAGTTTCATATCTGGTATTAAAGGCATTCCCATTAATGTGAGCTGTTTGAATAGCACAATTTCAGAAGAGTTAACGTTAAAATATTCTCCACTAATGCATTTGGATAAACATTCTGAAGAAAGTTAGCACCCACCCCTCTTAGAAGAATGAAATATTTTAGGAAATATTAGAAAAGCAGAATATTATATTTCCCTGGATGAGAAATTGAAAAACATGCTCTTGGAGACAGAAACTCAGCCCCAGCTCCCTGCCCACAGCAGATATTTTGGTGCCATCTTATCTACAAGACAAAAGACTGGGCCAGCCTATCTACAAGACAAGTAGACCTTCAGCTCCAGGCTGATGGGATTAAGACATGACTCTTAGGACATAATAGGATTAGCCCTCTACCCATCTAGCAACAGAACTCACCACATGGCACCTAGGGAGTTACATCAGCCCAAGGTTTACTCAAACTTAATTCAGACAGCCTACAAAATTACCCCTGCATAGCCACCTGGGACATTTCTTGCACAGGAACAGGAAGCTCAAGGGCAAGGCCCAAGAGAGGGTATAAATAACTCTTACTCTCCACTCCACTCTCCACTCCACTCCACTCCACTTCTGAGCTACCCAGAATCACCAGTGCTTGGTGGTTCTGCTTCACCATTAAACCATCCTTCCAAGCAGCCTCCATATTTCCAGTGTCTTTCTCCCCACTTGGAACTGAACCCAGATGGACATTTCTTCCAACAATTCTCAGGATATGCACCAAATAAATACATACACAGGAGAACATTACTAGCATTATTCCCCAACCCCCCAAAATGTAATTTTTTTCATACTTCCCTGTAAGAGAAAATAAAATTGCTTTAGGCTATAACACCTCTACTTATAGATTTTTTAAATAGAAAAAGATATAAAGAAAACACTGTATAACAGTTTTATAATGTAAATTGGGTGCAAAAGACAGAACAGCTTGCTTTTAAAAAAAGAATATAAGTACCTAATTTAACAGATTTTTAACTTTAACTGTTATGTTGAACATTTCCCCTTATTTAGAGTTTCTATGCTTATATTTCTTCTTTAGTTCTTTTCAAGGTACCTATTGAATTTTCATTACTTGAGTCAACGTTCTGTTTCTTATATTAAGCATCAATATGTTTCTGAGTATTTGGGCCCTTGGTTTTAACTTTTTTTTTTTTTTTTTTAGTATTTCAGAAAGATATGTATATTTCCATAAATCATCCTTCTGTCTTTTAAGGCTGTGACTTATTTGGAGGTACTGAAATGGTTTTAGCACTAAATTTGTTCTTCCTGTAGTACAGTTGAAACCTATTATTTTCTTGCAGACAATGCGGGAAATATAAACAAACTAAGTTCCTTCTTTATTTCTTACATCCTCTTTTCCAGCTTCAGCTAGTCCACCAGTAACTTGTCCTTTTTGCATCTTCTCCGATATAATATTTTAAAATATGTTCAGAAATGTATGCAATAAGCTGAGTACTGTCACGCCACATATTTGTCTATAGTTTGGTTTCTTGTTGTTGATGCCTTACATGGATTTTGCCAGAAACTACAAACTTAGATTTGTATAGTGGTATCTCGATACTTGACGTTAATTCAGTGTTTCTCAATCTTGGAAGCTTGAAGATGGGTGGACTTCAACTCCCAGATCATGGGAATTGAAGTCCACCCATCTTCAAGCTACTAAGGTTGAGAAACACTGCGTTAATTGGTTCTGGGAGGCACAATGGATACTAAAAATTACAAGTGACAAACAAACCAGGTGATATACCACGTGACCTTTTGTTTTGGCCAGGAGAAAATTTCTGTCTGTCCTTTTTCCTATGTCAGGGACTTTCCCAGAATGGCTGACTTCCTGTCTGTCCTCTATGTCCATCCCCTCTTCCTTTTGCAGTGTGCTAAATACCAAAGAAACGATGAGTACCAGGACAACATTTTCACACCAAAATGTGTCGAGTACCAAATTGGACAGGTTTTGAAGCAATTGAATAGAGAGGTACTACTGTATCTTCATTGTAAGATTCACTGTGTTTTTTTAAGATTCATAAAAAATTATCCACAAGGCATTAATTCACATTTAATAGCTATCAAGTCATGTTTATTTATCAAATTTGTATTGCTATCTATTTCATGGGCAGTATACAACAATCAGGTAAAAACAGCACACATATAAAGCAAATATTTAAAAAATCACTATTAAAGATTATTTATTTATTAAAAATAAAATATAAAAACACCAGGCAAAAAGGGACTGAGTATATCCACTGCAGAAGTGGAGTCATCTAAGCATGTATTTGATTCTTTGAGACCCGCAACCCCCGCCCCCGGCATGGTCATATAGCCAGGTCTTGAGGTTTTTAAAAAATCAAGGGGGATAGAGCTAACCTGATTTTCATGGGCCTGTGTGTGTGTGGGGGGGGGGGGCATTTCATAAAGCAGACACCATGGTAGAGAAGGCCTGTCAGCTGGAACCGACCAAGTGTAAATTCCGGGTATATAGTGCTCACAGCATGCCTTCTCTACCAGATCTAATGGAATGGGCTAATATTATTGGGGAGAGGTGGTTCCTAGTTTTATGTCATGAAGGACTTTAAAGGTTAAAAGCAGCTCCTTGAATTGGACCCAGAAGCAAACTGACAACCAGTGCATCTCATGGAACAGAAATATAACATGTGCTGTTCTGGGAGCGCACATAACTGTCTGTGAAGCTGTATACTGGAGTAGTTGAAACTTCTGCTATAGGGCAGCCCCACATAGAGCACATTACAATAGTCCAATAGTCCAGATGATTAGAGCATGAGTGGCTGTGAGCAGAGCCTGCTGATTTAGAAACAGACACAACTGGCACATAATACAAAGCTTTGCAAAAGTTCTCTTAGCCATGATTGCCATCTGGCTTTTCAAGTAGGAGCCATGAGTCTAGAAGGTCCCCCAGAATGTACACTCGGCAGGGATGGGTTCTACTTACCTTTAGTACTGGTTCGTAATGGGGCCGCGCTTCCTGATGACGTCGGGGTCGGTGGGCAGAGCCTCCTGCCAGTTTTATTACTGGTTCTATCGAACCAGTCCGAACCGGGGGCAACCCACCACTGCCACTGCACCCCATCCAGCATCAAATAAGGTATAATTGTGGAACTAGCAGGCCCCAAACCTAGTTTTGTCAGGATTCAGCTGAAGCCTGTGGTTTCCCATCCAGACTCTCCCATCACTTAATATGCCATGGGCAGAGATATAAAATTGGGTATCAATGGTTCACTCAGCGGCTCCCTTTAGATATTAAGATATAGAGGAGAAGACAGGCTACATGGGTGGAAAGGGTGGGACCTCTCCTCCCCAATCATCACCAACTGGAACCCACTCCAAGGAAATCAAGTGAACCAGCACAACACTATGCTACCCACTGATCTAGATCCACGGTTGATAGTATTGAAAGCTGCCAAAAGGTCAGGTAGCTCAAGTATGGAATGCTATTTCTCATTTAGAATGAACTCATTTAAAAAATCAGTCCCTAATTATGACAACCTATTTGGGGATTCTGGAAATAGCAGTCCAACATCTAGAAAGCACCATGCTAGGAGAAGGCTGGCTCACCCAAAAGTCAGATAGAAAGTTTTTGGATGAACTGCTGGGTTGTCTTTGTGCAATATTAAGAAAGGTAAATCAGCATGACTGACCACAGCTAGCAATAATAATAATAATAATAATAATAATAATAATAATAATAATAATATCATCATCAAAATGGAAAAATGTATCATAGCATAAGATTGACTCTTCTGTATATGTAGCAGGACATCTCAATGCATGTTTCATCCCTTGACTATGTCCCTCTCCATTTCCTTAGTGAGATTTGCCCAGACCCTAGAGAATTGATTCTGTTAGTCAATGATTATCTAAGATGAAATTTTGGGGCTCTCGTCCCAAATGCCTGAAGCAGCACAGATCTGTTGCTCTTCCTTTCAGAAAGAGAAAATGCAAATTACTTAAAGCCTGGAGCATAACTGTATCTCAGTACAGAAATTAAATGCAGATGAAACCCAGCCCTAAGGGCTAGCCCCAAGGGGTTTAGTGCAATCTTAATAGCTACATTTTATTTCCCCTTCGGTGTGTTATTGTTGCCTGAGAGATTTGTCTACAAAGCAGCAAAATGTATGCCTGTATTATTATTTTTTTTTAAAAAAAATACATATTTTAAAGGAAATACCCAGCTTCATCTGTAACATCAGTTGAATAGTTTTAATAACTTACTGGAGGATTGAAACAAAGACTGTCCTCTGACCTTTGAGCTGAAAGTACGTGCACATAATGCAAAATTTCATCCTTATGAAGTTTTGCCCAGTCTTTTTACATTCCTCCAGGACCACTTAAAAGGAAGGTCAGTATGCCAAGTTTCATGGGCCTCAAACTGCAAGAGACTGTCATCTGTCGATCTCCTCTTCTTCTTCCTTCTCCTTTTAAAAAAGGGCTTACATAGTATTCACCATACTAATACTATTTAAATTGTTCCCCCAAATGACAGAGTCTTGCTCGTGTGCAAACTCTTGACATTTAGATTGTCTTCGCCCCAGAGCAATAACTTGAAATGAAAACCTTTAGGAGCGCAACAAGTGATCAAGGCCCTGTCCCAAATGTATGATGTGTGCATTGCATGCACATCAAAAGGGGAAGCACTTCAATCACTCAATCATGCTTGCCATTTTAAAGACAGTGACTGCTGCTAAGGAAACCCTTGCGTTGGGTGAGATCCAAAAATCTGTAAGCATTTGAAGATTGTATAGACTAAGAGTGTTGCCACACCATGCTTTCCAAATCTAATGAAACAGTTCAAAACTTCTCAATATATATTGTCACAATGAGGAAGGGGTCAAGCTATTTTCCAAGGCACCCGAAGGCCAGACAAGGAATAATGGATGGAAACTGACCAAGGAGAGATTCAACCTAGAAATAAGGAGAAATTTTCTGACAGTGAGAGCAATCAACCAATGGAACAGCTTGCCTTCGGAAGTTGTGGGAGCTTCATCACTGGAAGCTTTTAAGAAGAGATTGGACTGCCATTTGTCAGAAATGGTGTAGAGTCTCCTGCTTGGGCACGGGGTTGCACTAGATGACCTACAGTACAAGGTCCTTTCCAACTCTGTTAATCTGTATCTGTATCTGTATGTGATATTGACTAGTTAAACTGAATTTTAAAAAAGCTCATTAGAGCTGAAATTTATCAGTAGTTAAATCGGACTACCAGAAAATTCCGGGGCTATAGATTAGACTGGGAACTTTTAAAAAAAAATCCCCAAAACAGCTATCAGCAGACCATTCTGAGATGTGTCTAAGAAAACTAAACAAATAGGTCGATATAAGAAGTCAATATTTATTACAAAGACCTTAACAAAATGGGAATAATTACTGTATAAATTGTTGCTTTCCACTGTTCTTTCTCTTTTCTTCTCCCCAATACAGTTACCAGTATTATAATGTTGGAAACTAAAACTGGTTTACATTTACATTGTTGGTGCTACTGCATCTGTGGTATAGTGGTTAGGGTATGGTTTCTCGGCCTTGACAACTTTTAAATATGTGAACTTCAGCTGGCTGGGGAATTTCAGCTGCTTAGGGGTGCTGAATTCTTGAAGTTTTGGATAAACAAACATGTCAAACATGAATGTGGCAGTTCTGTTTTGGAGCTATAGTCTCCAGCTTTTCAGAGAAACTAGACATCTGTCTTTTAAAAAATCTTAATAGCAATTATAAGTGGGAACCGCCCATCATTAGACTTATAGTACCAAAAGCAAGGAAAAGTTTTGTCTCCCTTAATTCTGACAAAACCAACTGCTTTGAAAATGCCTTACAATTGTGGAGAAATCTCCCCCTTGTACTTATAAGAGCTACTAGATGGCAGGCTACCCATTGATGGAGGAGCAATTCAAGCTTTCTTTAAAATGGGCATTTCATTCCCGGAAGCAATATTATGGCGGTTTAATTTGTTTTTAATTTATACATTATACCTTACCCCAAGTAGTGACATCATCATGTAAAAATGCTCTTTACAAAGGCATAACATGAAGTTCCCTGGGCTGTTGGGAAAACAAACTACCATGCCTGACTGTTTGGGAGGAAACTCTTGCCTCATAAACCACAAGCCAAACAATTTAGAAATGCCAGACTAACCAACCAATTAAACAAATGTAGCGTGTCTTCACAGTTTCAGCTACAAAGGGAAAGCTATTTGCCAGAATCGGAGAGGATATATTGTGAGCTATATAAATGTGCACTGTAAGACCAACCCCCCCCCCAACCTTTATTATGGCCTGTGGACCAGAAAATACAACAATAAAATAAGTAGAATTGTAATTATTAATAGAACTTTAAAAATGCAATACAATTACATAAATACGTTATTATAGTAATTGTAAGACCAATTTTAGTCATATTAATAAATTTCCATGTAACAAAATATTCTTTGGTAAATGAATACTTTATTGATGTGCAGGAGGTAGTGTTATGTACTGGTTTAAACTGAATTAATTTAGCATTAATTCCTGGCTAAATTGGCTAGACTTCCCAACTAAGAAATTGATCACTTAAATTATCTTTTTAGAAAGATCCTATAATGTGGCCTTCAGGAAAAATATGATGTGTTTTCACTCCTTATAGTTGGCTTATTATTTTATTTGTTACTTTCTTAGAGTATGTTCTAAAGAATGCCCTTAGCTACTAGAAGGAGATGCTGTTAAAAGAAATAAGGAGTATAAATAGTTGCTGTATAAATTGCTGTAAAATAATTTGCACAAATACTATTGTAGAAGCAAAAACTGATGCCCATTATTTTTACCTGTAGAAGTACTTCTCCTGCCTCTCACTGCTTTATATTTTTTTCTCATGTGCAGGTTTTTTAAAGAATGGCAGAACCATCCTTCTGTACTTTATATATGAATGATATAGTAATAGTAATCTCCTATTGAGATGGTCTGAGTTTTGGAATATTCTCTTGACCATTAGACCATTATTTTATACTCTAATACAGGGGTCACCAACCTTTCAGACCTCAGGAACCACTAAATTTATAGTGGACCACTAATATGATCTGCCTAATGACTGGCTAGATGGTCATGTGACTGGGGGGCATGGCCAACTCATCACCTCCCCCGCCCGGACTCCTTAGGGCCCCAACAGGAAGCAGTTGTTAGAGCTAAGCAGCCACCACGAGAAAGAGTTGTCAAAACAGCTGTCTCAGTTCAAATTGGATCTGACCAAGAAGGAGGCTCAGCAGAAGTACCTCACTGAGGACTATGAGCATAGGCTGTCCAAGCAGAGAGAAGACCTGTGGGAGTGCAAGGCCAGGTACCGGTACCTGGAGGCTCAGTGGGCTGAGATGATCAGCCAGTTCCAGGCCATGATGCAGTCCCACTGGAACAAGGTCCTCCGGCTCTCCGCCACCAGAAGTGCTCCCCTCCAGCCTTCGCCAAAGCCCCGCACCAGGAGGCCAAAACAGATCACATCTCGGAATTTCTGCCCCCCTCTGCCCCACACAAAAAGACCTCAAAGGGGGACACTCTCTGCAGCAACACAAGCATTCATTGCACATATCCGTCCCAGGGGCCGTAGTTTGAGGACCCTGATTTAGTGCAATATTAAAAATAAAAATAATTTTTCTGCGGACCACCAAAATTTTCTCACGGACCACCAGTGGTCCATGGACCACCAGTTGGTGACCGCTGCTCTAATACTCAAATATGCCAAAGCAACTTTTAAACTTTATAGTCATGTGCTGGCAAATCCTAGAGCAAATGCTAGGGGACAAATGGATTATGGTAGAGACATTGTAACTGCAGTCATCAAAGAATATAATCCAGCATCTGCTCTAGGATATTTTTTTTTAAAAAAAGTTCAAGCTGAAAGATTGCTTTGGTATGTTTGGCTACTGATATCCAAGTTTACAAAGACATAAATGACCAACATCAGATAATAAAGAAAACAAGGGTCATAGTTTTCTCACTAAATGAAGTTAGCACAGCTGGTTATTATCACAACACGAAGTTGTTGAAATAAATCAAGATTCCATAATTCCTTCCATGGAGGAGAGTTCATGGAATCAGCTTGCTTGTGACAATGACTCATCTTGCTCCAAAACATGTGCATCTTGAGTAAATAAGAACTGATTTCCCCCCATGAAATTAACTCTAAAGTAACCATATTTTTAGATATTTAGCAATCATCTCAAAGGAAACCTCTTTCTTTTCGTGATTCAGTAGCTCAAAATAATAGTTCCACGTGATTCATCTCTAGCTAGTAAATGCTGTTAGATATCACTCTTTCTGTGATGTCAATCAAATAAAGATTTTAAAAATAACTTTTTAAAATATTAAGAATATAATATTTGAATATTAAGAATATTAAGAAAGAAAAATAGCTTGGCTAACTCTCTGATGGTACAATTGTCACAAAATTGTTCTTCTGTGCCCATTTCATAAATGCCTAAGGTCTATTGTTATTTAGCTCAGCCAGCTGGTAATTAAAAAGAGAGCTAGTTTGGTGTAGTGGTTAAAGCATCAGCTAGAAACCAAGAAACCAGGAGTTCTAGTCTCGCCTTAGACATGAAGCTAGGTGGGTGATATTGGCCCAGTTTCTCTCTCTCTCTCAAATTTAGGAAGCCTTAGGAACCACTTCTGAAATCTACGGGACTTGTCCAGGCAGTCACCAAGAATCAAGATTGTCTTGAAGGCACCCAAAACACATAAAAAGATGGCAATTGTGATGATTGAAACCCAGCATTTCTGACTGAGGAAGATTGGGATAGAGAAACATGCAGGTGATTTTTTAAAAATAAATACGCATAAGCCAACAAGTTCAGAAATACAGTAGATAGGAATTGTACTTATTTGGGGTAGAAGAACAGTCTTCTTAAGAACAGACTAGAAGTGAAAATCATATACCTACAAATCAGGAGATTTCATTTGCTGTGCTGTACTTAAAGTAGGAAACCATTCTTATGAATGTCACCTGACTTTCAATCAGTCATATGAATGTAGCCTATAGTTGGGCAAAACTATTACTGTGCTTTCTTTTAATCATCTTCTATGTTGGCCCAAGGAGCTGGCATCTTGGACCTGAAAGGCTTCAACTCTTCTGCCATGAGTTAAAGGAAGAGCCTTTAAGGGGGAGACTTTTCAAAGTTTTGGATGTTTTTATTGAAAGCAGTAGCAGCAGCTTAAAAATTGTTTTTTGTATTTATTTCTTGTTATATAGATTTCATCATCTGCAAATCAGTGGCACAACTCCTAACAATCAATGTTTATTTTTTTCTTGTTTCAGTAAGCAGTTTTAGTAACTTTGAAATCACAAGCATGTGAAAAGAAAAGTGTCTTTGAAATCATGATCATGAAGAGTCATCGTCTCATAAACTCCTGAATAAAAGTGCCTCAAGGTTAATAATGGAAAACTTCATCTGAACTACTTGGAGGTATTTAAAAATGATCCTAAGGTAGGGCTACTGTATCTAGGATGCAAAACTCCAGAGAACAAATTATTAACATTTTCTCCATATGTCTATAGAGATTCTCAGACATCCAGGTCATGGTTGTCCCAAAGGTGCTTTTTCAAGAGGCAACTGAACTTTCTGGTTTTTTCTTTGAAGACATTTTGCTTCTCCTCCAAATTTCTTGGATGAGAAATGAAATGTCTTCAAAGAAAAAAACAGAAAACTCAGTTGCCTCTTGAAAAAGCACCATTGAGATGATTTTCTCCATATCTTTATTTTTATGTAGTGGACACCTATGTTTCTGTTTAGTTAACGATTATTTTAAACAACAACAAAACAATACTGATCTGAGCTTAGATCAAGCTTACATTTATCATGATTATATTGCTTTTTGGAAACAACAAGATACATCTGATGACTAAAATAAGAGATCCATTGATTTCTTAGGATGTAAGAATTCCAGTTGTGGACTCAGCTCCAACTAGATCACAATCCTGATTAACATGTTATGGATTTAGGCTACTGAGTGCCCCAGAATATTCTTGGATATTTTTTTCTCATTCAAATACTTTGAATGAGACTGAAAATTATATGAATTTGCTTCATATGACATTCAAATAAAAATGCGTAGATGAAATGTTAGTGTACTTTGACCATACAATACTTGAAAATATACGCTATTATTATCAAAGTTATTTGAATATTGTGAGCAGGCAAATCCACAACATGGTACATTCACTTATTGCCTTAAGCCACAATTGTGATAGCAACAGCAACAGCACTATATACTGTTCCATAGTGCTTTGCAGCACTCAATGAGCAGTTTACAGAGTCAGCATATCGCCCCCAACAATCTGGGTCCTCATTTTACCAACCTCAGAAGGATGAAAGGATGAGACAACCTCGGGCCAGTCAGGTTCAAACACCTGGATGTAGGCAGAGTTAACCTGAAATACTGCATTCTAACTACTACACCATCACAGCAATTGTGATAAGTATGACTTTTTAAATAAATCATATGTGATAGAGTTCACATATCCTGTTGAGCCAAAAATAGATCATATTATGTCTTAGCATGATGTATAAACCCTTTCAGTGTAAAGGAATAATTTTAATATGTGTTAATATGTGAAATCACCTCCAGAACTGTCCATGAAATTGAGCCAATATCTTCATAATGGACCTGTCTATTTAGTACATTGTAATTGTAGTACTATGATGGTAGTCCTTTCTTCATTTTTGGCATGGGATTTCACTTCTTCCTACAGTTTGGAAGATAAATTGGTCCTAAACATATAGACCTGAATAGATGGAGCAAACAACATATTCCAAAATACAGTAGATTGACCTACTATAGATGTCAAGTCATACTGAGTTGCATCTAAATGGTGTGCTCAGGATCACAGCTGACAACCTATCAGCTAAAGGAATTCATCATTTCATGTTATTGTCCATATGCAGATGGACTGTCAAATGACTGATATGGGTGAAAGCTGAATTCTTTTCAGAAATAGAAAAGAAACATTAAACAACCACCAATATTAGATAAGAAGTTTCCGGGCAGAATGGGAAATGAGTAATGAAGCAATAAAACCAGACTCTTGCACACTTCCAAATGATTCGGAATAATTACTGCAACCCTCATACACATACAGCACCTCTTTACTGTTCATTAAAGCAGACTCCCCCCCCCTTTCTTTCAGCCTTCTGCAGAAGCCTTTTAAAAAAAAGACACATCTGCTTAAAAAAATCTATTTGTTTTCATTAATGTAACTCTTCAAAGAACAGCACCTTTTCTCAGGCTCCCCAGTTCACTTTGATTTAATGAATAGCAGAGAGATGATATAAATTAAATTCACTACAAATTATGGCAGCTGACCAGACAGATGGAATAATTTTGCTCAGTCTTGAAACAGTGTCCATTTCCAGACTCACTTCAATAAGTTGGGTTTTAGCTTTGAAATTGTAACATCTGTAGGACCATAATACATGAAGGATTGCCTTTTTCTGCACAAATCTACCTAGATTTTAAGATCCTTAAATGGCTTTGAGGGGATTTTGTCTTGAGATGATGCAGATACAGTGGCAGAATGCAGCTCAGATTCCTTCTGATTACTTCCTAACAGAGACCTTTTTCAATCACTGGGTATTGACTGAAAACTTAATAAGATTTCTACCTTTTTCTCTTACCTGCTTGCTTATCCCAGCCTTTAACAGCACCCAAGGTGCAATTGAAAGAAGTGTCTCAGAATTCCAGACAGCATAATTTGACATCTTCAGATAGCTGCCATGTTGCATTTCAAGAGTGTAACTTTAAAATAAGGTAAAAGACATTTAATAATTTGAACGGCACATTTTCCCCTCTGTCCGCTTTCCTTTGTTCAAAATCTTACCTAACAAAAAACTTCACGTGCTATTATCTGACCTTGATTTGGCCTAAAATGGATTTTTTTCATTATTCTTTGGGACTGACAGGATCTTTATGAAGTACATTATAAGCAATGCATACATTAAAATATAATTAATTATAGTTATCCCAACCAAATCTGGCATATCCATCTGCTTACAAACAAAACCTGCACAAAATAAATTTCAGATATGCTATTTCAGACCTCTGCTTTAAAAAGACCTCAGCTGCAAGATTCATAGAAATGCTTGTTCTTCTCAAACCTCTTCACTGGAAGGAAGGTGGAAGGCAGAATAAAGATAAAAAGAATTACAGCTTTGCAAAACAAAGTCCATAGCAAAAGAGTGGACCTTGTTTTATTTTGGCCCAAGGCACCATATTTTTCTTTGGGCCCTGCCTGAGCAATACAAGGGGCAAATATTGTGACATGTGACTTCTACCAAGAGGCTAGAACTGAAATTTCAGACCTGATTTTTCACAACTGGAGGCTGAAGTTTTTCCCCCTCAAAATACAAGACATACATTATGTACCCACTGAAACCTATGGGGTTCAAAGGAAATTTCCTTTCCCTAAATTGAAATGGGTTATACAAGGTACCCAGTCATTTATTTCAATTCTTCATTTTATGGCCACATTATTTCAGAAAAATAAATGTTTTTAAAAGATTTACAGTACTTCCACTGAAATCTAGAGGAAACTCAGTGTATTCCAATAACCCATTAAATCTCTCAGCAACAGACATTCCAGAGAAGGTAGCTCATATATCACCACTTTCTAATTCTTTACAGGCTTAAGGAAAAAAGAGGAAAACTCCATAATCAAAATATAGCCTTTTAAAACACTGGACTGTTGTAAGGAATCAAACCAAGCTTCAGGGGCAGAAGAAGGGGTTATAAATTAATAACTAAACCCATCCCTGCCACAAACCCTAAGGATGTAAGGAAAACATGCATTTGTGCAATTCTATATAAATAAATCATGAACACACCTTGCTAGATTTTAAAACGAGTTAACATGGAAAGTTTATGCCATGATTTTTTCTTATTTTAAAAAGTGTATTTACATGATTACAAAAGAGCATTAGGAGTATTTCTAGAGGTAACATTTATTCATTTCAAAGTAATTAAGCATTGGTCTTGACTCAAGCAAAACTATTTTTTTTAAATATTCTTTTTTTTTTTTTTTACATTTCATGAATCCATAATTACAATCATCTTCTGGTTCCTTAGTTCTGATGCTAAGTACATTTGTCATCAGGCCTTCTTCAGGCTTTCCATTTTGACCCTGATCACTATCTTGCCACCTGGATTAATGATCCCTGGTAGATGCAATAATTTTGCTTCTGGCCAAAAAGGCAGTTGTTGCAAGCTGCCTCAGTGTTTATGACAGTCAATCAAGTTTTTAAAAAAGATCATTTAATCAGGGGAATGCAACCTTGGTTGAGCTGAAGGCCAAGGTTAATGTCTGAATGAGATATAGGTGGAGCCAGAATAAAGAAATGAATAGAGCTAAGATAAATTTATATTGGCTTTACAGGTAGTCGTGGCTTAATAACAGTTTAACAACTGTTAGAAGTTACAATGGTGCTGAAAAAGTGACATTATGATCACTTGTTGAGGACTGATTATAATTGCAGCATCCCCACGGACACATGATTGTGTTAGGAATTCTGTTTATATATAGCCTACAAAACAAACAAAGTGTACAGTCTCCATGGGCCTTGCGACTTAACTGTTTTAACTGTAACACGAAACTCTTAGAACAAAAAGACCATAGAGTATATACCATAGATCAGGGCTGTCAAACATCTGGCCCGTGGGCCAGATGTGTCACACACTGGCCACGCCTAAGCCCAGTTTAGCGAAGGGGGAAAAATCACGATACATCACGTGACACCGCTGTGACAACATGAGTTTGACACCCCTGCCACAGATTATACCTAGCACATTTACAAACACTGCCATCTACTAGCTGAATACTGTAGTTTAGTTGTTGCATACTGTTGTGATCTAGGCCCAATTAGTTATCACCAGTCCTAAACAAACTTATTTTATTAGAACAGCTGAGAATTATTTCATTCTCAGCTTAGTCCACATTAAGTCCAAAACAAATCCTTCATAAACAGTCCTTTGGCCTTATCACAAACCTTTGTCTTCTTTGGCACCCTGTCAAAGGCTTTTCTTGGCAAGACCCCAGGCGACAAGAAACAAATGTAGCAATGTTGCTTTCCTACAAAGATCCCAAGAGCCGTTGCTGCTCTTTTAAGCCTTCTGGGAGGGGCCAATCATCTCCTGGCCTTATTCCCGAGTCGTCCTTTTTGCATTAGCTGCTCTTGCCTTCTGGCAGCTCTTCATATGCGTGCACTAGGAACAGGCTCCTCCTGTTCCTCTGCCTCTCTGCTATCCACCTCTGGAGGCTCCGGAGTCCGCATATTGCTCCCAGATGACCCTGGCCCCATCTTTGCCTCTGACACAGAGTCCTTGTCCAGGCCTTCCCCTGGCTCCAGGACTGGCCCATTGTCCTCCCCAGTCTCCTCACTGTCCGACTCCGCTGCCAGCTCCGCAGGCTGCTGGCGGATCATAACACATACATATATTTCAACTTGTATTCCAACAGATTGCAATTTGGGTGGTTTGCAAAGAGCAGGTGTTTGTGACAGTTATCATGTACTGTGGTCATGTGATCGCCATTTGTGACCTTCACCGCTGGCTTCTGACAAGCAGCATCAGTGAAGAAGCTGGCATTGAAAGTGCAAGTTGCTGTTATGTGATATCTCATTTAACAATGACATCACTCACTGATAGAGATGCAAATCCCAATTGTGGTTGTTAAGTGAGTACACAGCTAATGTGCCTACTCCCCATGTATTTAATACATTTTGGTTTGAGGAGAGTTAAAGAAATAGGTTTACAAGGAACTATTTGCAAGAATTGAAAGTTCAAACTACAACTCAGGAGGAACTTCTTGACTATACAAACTCTCAGCCAGCAGAACACACTACCTCATGACATGGAGACATTCATCTTTGCCAGATGCCTTCAAACAGGGTGTATTCTGTAGTGCCTTACTGAAGATAATGCATAGACATGCAACTATTATGTATTGATCAACACCCAATATAACAACTATTTTTTTCTTAAAGAATGGCAAAGGAAAACTTGAATTATTTATGTGATCAAATATAATTCTTTGGAGGTTCCCAACCTAACTTTCCTCTATACTGAGAGAAAAGAGAATAAGCAGGGCATAAAAGTGAATGGATTTGGTCATTTATTACAGGGAGTCCTCAACTTATGATCACAATTGGGACCAGAATTTCAGTTGCTAAGTGAGATTATTGTTAAGTGAGCTGTGTCTGGTTTTATAACCTTTTTGCCATAGTTGTTAAATGAATCATACAGTGAATCCAGCTTTCCCCAATGATTTTGCTGTTGAAGCTGGCTGGGAATGTTGCAAATGGTAATCACGTCACCCAGAATACAAATTGGTCATAAGTCAGTTTTTTCAGTGCTGTTGTAACTGCAGACAGTTGCTAAATGAATGGTTGTAAGTTCAGGACTACCTATACAACTCATTACAAGACATTACATTACATCCTGTGGGGCTTTTTTCAAATTACAGATAGTCTTTGACTTATGACCACAATTGTGACTGGAAATTTCACGGCTAAACAATACAATCATTAAGTGAGTTGTGCTCAGTTTTATGACTTTTGACCATGATTGTTAAGCGACTCACATGGTTGTTAAGTGACTCCAACTTCCTCCATTGACTTTGCTTGTTGGAAGCTCTCTGAGAAGGTTGCAAATGGCAGTCACATAACCCCAGGACACTGCAATTATTGCTTGAGAAGTGCATGAATTTTGACCGTGGGGATGCTGATGTGACAGCCTTAAGTGTAAGGAGCAATTGGAAGTTACTTTATTCAGTATAGAATCAGTTTCAGTTCAGAATAGCTCCAGAGCAACACTAAAAATTATATTATCACCCTTTCTCACCTTGTAACATTCCAAAACACCATCAAAAGACATACAATTCCTTTGAATAAAAAGCTATAATTTGGATCTTTATTTCTTTCTTTAATTTGTGTAAGTAAAGCACTGCTGTTCTGCCTTTATTGTTTTTCTAATTTAAGTGTTGTATATTTTTTCCTGTTGTCATAGCAATTAATGTTTCTTGCAGGATTTTATTAAATCCACTTCAACGCCTCCCTTTCACAATGTCCTACCACCACATGTTCAGTCTAAGGAATCCAGTTGTTTAACCGAGGCTAACAATATCACTTTCTGTCAAAATCTGTGGCTGGGATTTAGGCTGTTATGTTTAACAACAGAAGGAGCAATGGAACAATTTAATTTCCCATGCAAATAGTTTTAAATTAGAAACTTTCATCAAGAAAAAGAAAAGAAAAGAATCCAGTAAGTAATATGTCTAATCCTATTGAGCAAAGTCAAAACATTTCTATATCCAGACTTTTTCTCTTTGACTTATGCTCCAGAAAAAAAGCTCTATTAGTCATCAAAACTTGAGTCCAAATGTTCCTTTGTCCTTTTAGAATAGCTGTTCTCAACTTAGATAAACTGAGACTATGAAACCTAGAATTCCCAGACAGCCAAGTGTTGTGAGGTCTAGAAATTCTAGAAGCTACAGTTCTCATATATTTGATGGGCACCAGGCTGTACTGTTAGAGTTACTGCGGACACATAGACTAGCATTTCTTTGGTCCTGTACCCAGGTTTTATGTCATCTTCACTGTTTGAGCCTTCTAAAGAGCCTTCTTGGTTTCCAGAAAGTCCAGTTGCCTCTTGAAAAAGCACCTTTGGGACAGGAGTCTCTTGCATTGCTTCAGAGTGGCCAAGCTACACGATTGCTTACTGATAATAAGTGGATCCTCCTTCCAATTTGTTTGCTCTCATGATAACATGTCAGAGTCAGAGTCTGCCATGATAACATGTCAGACATGTAAGCACCCGCCCCTCTCCTAGAAGAATGAAATATTTTGAGAAATATTAAAAAGGAAGAATATATTTCCCTGGATGAGAAATGGAGAAACATGTTTTCCTAGAGGGAGAAAGCAGCCCCAACATTCCTTAATAGCCCACAGCAGATGTCAGCACTTAAGAGATAAAGAGATAGGTAGCTATATTCATAAGCAAAAATTCCCCCCCAGCAAGGTCTGAACAACGAGACAATGGGATTAGCCCTCACTCAAGATGTTAATTTGTCTCTTTAGCTCAGTATTTTGTAGCCCAAATATGGCCACCCACTTTCTGGAGAGCTTAAATGACCTTTCCGCTAAAGGGTTTCACTTTATGAGCAAGAGTTGGCTGTATTTTAACTATTTTAATTCCTCAATGTGCTCTGGCACCCTGCCTGATTTGTAACTCTGGGTTGCAGGTATTGCTGAGGAAAAGGAAGGTATTCAAACAGAATGGTTTAGCTTTCCTTGACAGCTGTGACTCATTGATCTTCAGTGTGTACTCCCCCATTTCTAATCTAATGATTGGTATTTAGGGCAGCTTTTTGCAAGCAAAGAAGCTTTCTGTATTTTTCTACAGATAATCCTTGACTTACAACAGTTCATTTAGTGACCATTCAAAGTTACAGTGGCACTGGAAAAAGTGATTTATGACTGTTTTTCACATTTATGACCGTTGCAGCATCCCCATGGTCATGAGAGGCCGGGCGAGGCTAAGCGCCCCTTGACGTGAGTGACATCAAGTTGGCCATGCCTACTCAGTCACATAACCACCCAGCCACGCCTACCTAACTGGTTATTAGGGCAGAGAACCGGTTGTTAAATTATTTGAAGTCCACCACTGGGCAAAAGCAACATCAAAAGTGAATTTAGTGGGGACTTGGAAGACGGGAAAGCTGCTTAATCCTTTTCTTAACATATTGTCACCAATAGAAATTGTCACCAGCTGCTACTCCATTTTTCATACTATGCACTTTCAGGCATGACTCACTCAATCAGATTTTTGAATCTAGTAGGGCAGGAAAGTAATTTGAAAGCAGAAAAGTGGTGGGGAAAAACCCTTAAGAGTCTTTCCCTTTCCCTGCTGTTTTTCTGTTCAACTCTTACCCTATTTCCAAAGATGCTTTTATCTGGAAAACTAGCATTCACATTCTGGGACAGCTCTCACCACATGTTTAAGCCAGGCAGCCAGTAACCCAGTCAAATGTCCCTTTAGGCTCAGGCTACATACTGGATCAAAAAAAAAAATCATTTGGGAAAAGAACCCCTGTCCACTTCTTCCAGGAAATGTCTGGTATCCACAAGATCCGGTGCCAGGAAAGTTTTGACCCAGTTTCATGATATTGCCAGTCCCCTTGTGCATTGAATCAGGAAACAGCAAACAGAACGGAAGGAAAAGGGGAAAAAAAGGGGGGGGGGAACAAGACTGGCAGCATTCCAAGCCTCAGTTCACACAACCTCTCCCACTCACTTTGGCTGCCTGTTCACCCTACCTGCCAACAATTGCCTTCTCCTCCAGTTTCCCCACACAGTGGCATCCTCAGTCCCTGGCTAGTTTAATGCATTTCCTTCTTCTCCTCCTAACACACCTCTGGTAGGCAGAAGATAAGCTGTTATTCTTCCCAGACTGGTGTTCCAAGAAGGAAAAGGATGGCACACCATGCAAGGAAAACAAGACTTTCACATGGTTTTTTTCTCCCTGGGACAAAAGATAAGAGGAAGAAATTGTGTGGAGAAGCACTCTAAAATAAATACCTGGAGAAAAAAATATCTGAAGAGTGAAACCAGTATTGCATATGCTGTAACACAGACAGATGATGGGCTAGCCTTTGTCCAATGTATTTAAGTAGAAGCTGCCTGTCTGGGATACTTGAATGTGGATTCTTTCCCTAAACTGGGGTGGGGTCTTTTCTAACTTCTATGACTCTAAATGACCAACAACATCCAGCAAGGAGTGTCAGACCCTGGACAGCAAGACAGCAGGCTCCAACGTGTCGGTGTTTATGCTCATTTGGGAGCCTGTGGGAGTAAATGTGAATATTTTTAGAGTTTAGGCATGAGAAGTGGTGCTGGTCCCCCCTCCCTCTTTGGAGATACCATGGGTTGCAAATGCTTGAAGGAGGAATGTCGACAAGCAGTTTGACTGAGGGAGGGCCATATCCATTTATAATTGTTCACAGTATGCTATAGCATTAATTGTTCTTTACCCTGGGTGTGTATTGCCCTTATAAGGCACTTACTAAATCAAATTACCCAGTAGTAGTATGAAGAAGGATGGTATATAAATATAATTAATAAAGAAAGAAAGAAAGAAAGAAAGAAAGAAAGAAAGCCCCTTCCTAGATCCAAAAGTGACTGGGTTTTAGATGGTCATGTGTCATACTAATTGTGCTCATGACACTGTTAAGTTGTGTGTCAACAGAGGCCAAGAATTTCCATGCATGAGATGGATGTGAACCATTGTTTGGACAGTATTGACAAGGGTTTATGACATTACTGCTTTATTCCCTGACTAGGGGGAAACACTAGGCTTGCTTCAGCCATGGCAAGTCCGTTAAGGGTTATTGTATTGTTGAGTACTTATTGGTTAGTTCTCAACTATAATAGTAGAAGGTGGTTTTTTTATGTTTTAATGATATTGGCTTTTACAGGTAGTCCTCATCTTACGACCATAATTGAGCCCAACATTTCTGTTGCTAAGTGAAACATTTGTTAAGACAGTTTTGCCCCATTTTATGATTTTTCATGCCACAGTTGTTAAGTGAATCACTGCACATGTTTAAATTGGTTACAAGGTGGTTAAGTGAATCTGGCTTCTCCATTGACTTTGTTTGTAGGAAGGTTGCAAAAGGTGATCACATGAGCCCAGCACACTGCAACTATCATAAGTATGAATCAGTTGCCAAGTGCCTGAATTTTGATCACGTGGCTATGGGGATGCTGCAGTGGTGGTAAATGTGAAAAAACCAAAAGTGAAAGTCGTTTTTTTCAGTTATGCTGCAACTTCGAACAGTCACTAAACAAACGTAAGTCAAGGACTAGCTGTATATTGTTTTTACATACTGTCCTCAATTGCTTCTGCAAGAGAGTTGACCATATAAATTGATGTAATAAATGAATAAATAAATCAATTCACCAAGTCAAAGAAGTGTGTCTTGTGCTGACAGATTTTGGGGGGGTGAGCCCAAAAGGTTCGATTTTTTCAACCAGTTCTTTCTGGTTTTTTTTTAATGGAAGGGCTACGTATATCAATTATACTGTATAGCTTCTGATTCAACAGAATGAGTTGAGTTTGTTTAACTCCAGTGAAAGCCTGGAGGTTTGTTGACCTCTTTTTCAAGATTCTCATGAGACATAAATCCCTTCCCCAACTGACCCAGTTAAGTATACGATATTCTGTAAAAGGGCTGTGTAATGAATAATTAGGTCCTGTGTTTCATCATTGCAATCTGGTTGTTGAAGGTATGGAAAACAAACAATTGCACCTGCTTATACTTGTGAAAACTGTCATCAAAGAAGAAAAGGTGCAAGTCGGATTTTCACACCTTTCAAGCGGTTTCTTTAATATCTCAATTGATTTCAGGAGCACACAAGTGTTTGCTTACCTGCTAAAATTATCTGAAAATAAGGATTGCACTTATATATCGTACACAATACCCTCCTATCCTGCCACAAGGGCCTGAAGACCTGGCTCTGCCAGTTGATTTGGGGACCCAATAGGGGGGGTACATCACTGGAGGTGGCTACGGATCAGTGGTGGGTTTCAAAAATTTTTACTACCGGTTCTGTGGGTGTGGCTTGGGCATGGCATGGCTTGGTTGGCATGGCTTGGTGGGCATGGCAGGGGAAGGATATTGCAAAATCTCCATTCTCTCCCCAATCCAGGGGAAGATTAGTGCAAAATCCCTATTTCCTCCTGATCAGCTGGGACTTGGGAGGCAGAGAATAGATAGGGGCAGGGCCAATCAGAATTTTTACTACCGGTTCTCCAAACTACTCAAAATTTCTGCTACCAGGTTCTCCAAACTGGTCAGAACCTGCTGAAACCCACCTCTGCTATGGATCTAATTAGCTGACCCCCCATCTCCCCCCTGCACTTCCTGCTCTCCTTCCACGCATCTTCTTTAATTTCTTATCAGTGTACTTCCATTGTTTATTTTGATTATTTTACCCCTTTGCCATTGTTATGTTTGCATTTTTGTCATGTTTTTCATTTTATTGTTGTAGGCCACCAGAGTAGTGGCGAGATGGGTATCAAATAAATTTAACAAATCAATAAATAAATTCTGGATAATAACAGTTGGTAGTCAGAAAAATGGTATAATTCACAGTGTTTTCTAACCCATGCTAACGAGAGCCCTGGTGGCACAGTGGTTAGAATGCAGTATTGCAGGCTAACTCTGCCGACTGCTAGCAGTTCAGTTCTCACCGGCTCAAGGTTGACTCAGCCTTCCATCCTTCCAAGGTTGGTAAAATGAGGACCCAGATTGTTGGGGGCAATATGCTGACTCTGTAAACCACTTAGAAAAGGCTGTAAAACATTGTGGAGCAGTACATAAGGCTATTGCTATTGCTATTGGTCAATGCAGTTTCTACAGCTGAATAGCTCATGCATAAGGAAGGTAAGTGTAGGAAATGACCAGGCTGAGGTGGAGGGTGAGATCAAGCACATCATCAGTAATGAGTCCCTTCACACCCACAAGAGATCTAAATCCAGTCCACTTTGAATTCTTTTGACTCTTATCTACTGCCAATTTGCTTTGTCCCTTAGTAGTTCAGTTTCTTGTAGAGCACTCAAGTTTGCAATAAACCTTTATACTCTTTTGAACTGCCTGAATCTTCTGGTTTCCCTGGCACTTGACAGTTAGTCTTTAGTTGAGGTTTCCTTCTGTGTAATGTAGGCCTGTTTTGCAGATCCTTCTGGAGCAATGCAGCCTCCTAGTGCCATTGAACAGTTATGGACTATGGAGTCTATAAATCTCAATTAACATAGACAATAGTGAAAATGTATAGAAGATGTACTCCAAGACAAATGGAAACCAAAGAAAATAAATGTGTTCCATCATTTATGCAATAACTCCTCAGGTGTCTAGGAGTGGAGATCATATTACCTTCTAATTGTATATCCTGCAGACTAAACTGGCATTCAAAAGACGTTGTGTTTGAGCTTCTATCTCATGAAGTGAGCTGCAGCTCATGAAGGTTTATGCCTGTTAATAACATTTCTGAGTCTGAAATGGTTCTACCAGATTTCTGATTTTTGACTCTCCTGCTATATTTAACTAAGAAAATAAAGGATTTTAACTCATACATCAACATGTATGAAAGAAGGGATTTTTTTTTCTGTCCAGTTCTTTGGGATAAAATTGCAGAGTTTGCTTGCTTTTAATAGCAATAAACCATTCGGCTGCTTGTTCAGGGACATCTTCTCTTAATTCTAGAAGCAATGCTTTCCCCACTACACTGATAAGGAACAATAAATGATCCTGCCAGATTCTATTTAAATAAAACCCATATTTATATCTCAAACTGTAGTATCTTATTTGGTTAGCAAAAACCTTTGGTGTAATGTCTCTGAGAAGTAATGGTGCTTGCTTCAGTTTTGCAAGCATCTTATCCAGCAACTAATGATGATTGAATGCACACAGTAGCAATAAATCTGTCCAGGGATCTCCAAGTATTACAGAAACCTACATCTGGGAAAATGGAGTAATAGCTTGCTACTTAAAGTGAAGAAAAAGAAATAGGTTTGGGGGATGTTAAAATTGCTTTCGAGAATTTTTTGGAGAGGGAAAAAATATTTGATTAAATGTAGATTCAACCAAGGCAATCTGGAAAACAACTGAAAAGACTCCCAAATACTGCTTTCTCAAACGCCAGGCCAGAATTTGGAGGGTTTATTGTTTCCATGTAGCTGTTCGGTTCTAATGAAAATCATAAAGGGACAACAAGTAGAAGGAAATGGTAATTAGCATTTTTATCACACTTGAAATGGTAATCCAGTTCAGTCATTCAATTAGTTACAATGGACACTTCAAACAATTCAAACATTTTGCAATGCATACATATTCCTCCTTTGGATTTTGCTCTGTAACTCTTTAAATATGCAAAGGCATACAACGTATGCGTTTCAAAGGTACAAAATGCTGTCCCAAAACTATATCTATGTGATAGGAAATCTGAAGCCTTGCAAATTTTGTATTCTATTACATGAAGAAAAATGACAGTATTATGAAAAGAGGTATTAAATCCGGCTTGTCTAAGGACCATGGATTCTGACCAAATGTACAGCCCCCCCCCCCCACATTTCAAGACTTCACTTTCAGTTTCTGAAGTCTTCACCGAGGATGAGTCCCTCCCCCATTTTTAACATTCATTCTTTCATATAAATGAATAAATAAATGAATTAAATATCCAGTGTTACACCTTTACATGGGTCTTCTTACATTCTAAGTATTAATGCAGTCCATTGTCAGATTGATCCCCAATGAACTGATTGTAAACATTACATTCTTTCTTCATATTCTGAGGATTTTCTCTCATGCTATACAAATGACAAAACATACAAAAATAAAAGTTAACCATAAAAATAACATGCACAGCAATACATCTATATAGAAAAGACATAAGTAGATTGTGCATGCACAATTAGAAGCCTGCGCTACGGTTCAGTTTCCATTTTTCTTAAAGAGTTGTAACTATAGTGGAAGAAATTGTAAAAAGTAAAGATGATGACCTTGATAGAGAAGCTCAGGCAGATGCCTCCCTAATTCATAGAACTAGAATAAGGAGGAGGTGGTACTGCACAATTAGACCTGTTATTACAGTGGTGCCTTGGCATTCAAAATTTGGTACTCAATACATTTTGACGTGAAAATTTGTCCCAGTGCTCATTGTTTGTTTGGTACTTAATGTACAAGCTAGAACTTGTTAGTGTCAGCTGCCTTGTGACTCACTACATTATTCCTTATGGGGAAAAATTGCTTGGTACTCATCATTAAGAGCCCTGGTGGCACAGTGGTTAGAATGCAGTACTGCAGGCTACTTCTGCTGACTGCCAGCTAATTGCAATTTGGTAGTTTGAATCTCACCAGGCTCAAGGTTGACTCAGCCTTTCATCCTTCCGAGGTGGGTAAAATGAGGAGCCAGATTTTTGGAGGCAAGATGCTGACTCTGTAAGCCGCTTAGAGAGAGCCCTGTGTAGTGCTTAGTAAAGCACTGTGAAGCGGTATATAAGTCTAAGTGCTATTGCTATTTTTGGTAGTCATCGTAGCTCCCCAAACCAATTAAGGTTGAGTACCAGGATATCACTGTATAACCAATCTTAGTAAAATAATTTTAGCTTTCCAATAAAGTTGATTTCCTGTTCTGGTCTACCTAGTAAGGCTAATACAAATGCAGTAAGTGATTTGGGGGCCAAGCACAGACAACTGGAGTCCTACTATCATACTATCAGGCTGTTCGACTGGCTAATAGGAAAAGCAGAAGGGCATTTTCTCCATAAGCTAAAATTTCTGCTAGATCATTTGATTGGCACACTGACTAGATCATTGGTATCTTATTGCCTTAGCTTGGAAGATCATCACATCATTCCCCAATGACATTGTACTGATCCATTGGGAGATAGGGAATATCTCTAGACTCCTCTTGGCTCCAAAGGACACGGCGGCCTTGTCTTGGTGGCTGAAGAGCTGAATATAAGAAGAGCAAAGGCACTACTTAAATTACTGAACTAATAATTTATTTGAAATATCACAACTCATTAAAAATGCTCTCAAAGTGCTAAATTACGTTACTAGTTTCTGTTCACATTCTAACTTCATTTATACTTTTGCTTAGATTTCAGAAAACTCTCTTTGGAAAATAATTTAGTTTTCTAGCTGCAATATTATGGATAATTACAGTATTTATAAGCTATCCCTACTGAATACACCAAGACCTACTGCTAAGTAAGCCTTTACAAGATGGTGCTGTTTATTTACATTCATTATTTACATTCATTTTGGACTGGGAGCATCTCCTTGGACTGGGAGCAGGCAGTGCAAGCCATTTAATAATGTATCTCCAAGCCTGTTGTAACTAAGAAGTCTCCTAGGAAGAAAAATAAGATTGCAATTGGCAGTAGAATTTATTTTATTCAGAGTTGGCAGGTTCAGAGGTATACTATCTCTCCATTTAAGTTCATGCTATCACTCCTTGTTGCATTTCGGGGTGGGTAGGGAGGACATCAGCCTACCTGAATGACAAAAATGTCAGTGTTCAATTTGAATTCTTTAGATTTGCACAAGCTTGTCAAAGCCACTCCATCTCTTGCATCACAGCAGTAATGTAGGTCAGAAATTATACTTATACTTAAAAGTGACTTTTTTCAGGGCTTTGTTTTTAGGATTTTTGCACACTGTGTGAGACTTAGTAGATCTTTCATGTTGAAAAGACTCACGAGAATACCATAAATAGCCTGGCAAGGAAAAAACCAAGTGGATCATTAAAAAAATCTACTCAAGAATTCTCAGTTGAAGCACAAATAACCGGGCTCAAATTATCCTACTTCAGACATATTATCTGAAGACTCATCTCTCTGGAGAAGGCTCTAATGCTGGGAAAGGCAGGAGGGGAGAGAAGAAAAGGACAACCAGCAACAAGGTGGGTGGACTCAGTTACAGTGGAGATGGGTGCACCATTGGGAGACCAGGTTAGAGACAAATTATCATGGAGAAATCAACTTGATGCTACATAATTCAGTCAATGATCAGTTTAAATTCTGGTTGCTTCATGGAACCGTAAAGTTTTCTTTCACTGATGCAGGTAATGCACCTGGCACTGATGGCACCAGGGGTGAAATGCTCCCGGTTCGGACCGGATATTCGATCTGGTAGCGATGGTGGTGGGTGGTTCGGAGAACCGGTAGCAGAAATCCCTGCCCCCCCCCCGCCCAACTGAGCTGAGCAAACATCAGAGGCCTTTTTTTTTTTTACTTTTAAAAGCATTTTTTCTACAAATGCTTTTAAAAGTAAAAAAAAAAAGCCTCTGATGATCAGGCAACTCATCTGGGATCGTCAGAGCCTTTTAAAAGCATTTTTTTTACAACCTCTTCAGCCAAAGAAGTTGTAGAAAAAATGCTTTTAAAAGTTAAAAAAAAAAAGTTGGCCACGCCCACCATCATATTACCCCACCACCACCAAGCCACGCCCACAGAACCGGTAGTAACAAATTTTACATTTCACCACTGGATGGCACCAAATATTTCCAAAATTAATGCTCACTCAAAACATTGACTCTATCTTTTTCAGGCTTTTGAGTTCCAGGGCACTGAAACTGAACAACTGGTAAACCCTAGTGTGAATGTCCGAAACGGAAATGTTGGCAGCAAGGAGGATGTTGGGAAGAGCCTTGATAGTACAGTGGTTTAATGCACCCTGTTATTAACACAGCTGCCTGCAATTTCTGCTGGTTCGAATCTCTCCAAGGCTCAAGGTTGACTCAGCCTTCCATCCTTTCTAAGGTAGGTGAAATGAGGACCCAGTTTGTGGGGGCAATAAGCTGACTTTGTATAAAATATACAAAAGAATGAAGGCTATTGCTTAACGCATTGTAAGCCGCCCTGAGTCTCCGGAGAAGGGCGGCATATAAATCAAATTAAAAAAAAAAAAAAAGTTCAGCTCAAAAAAGTCAAGATAGTAGCTTCATCTGTGCAATCAGACCCCACCTCATTTTTATGTGTTGTATGACACATATAAGAAAGGCTTTGTATATGTGGTCACAAGTGCGAGTTTGACAATCCCACCCACACTCTTGGATTGTCAGGATTGATATTCTCTTAATAGAATTATTTTACATGTGCATTATTTTGCTAAAGAAAAGTCCCTGTGTGAAAATTCAGACTTACCTTTAAGTATGTAAGGGTAAGTTTGCAGCCTGAGATTATAGTTATGTATATTTTTACACAAGAATAAGTTCCACAGAAACAGTGGCCATTTCTTCCAGACCATTTGTGTCTACTGCATTGTTGGCATTTACCTATGTAAGTCAGAAAAGTAAGGAAAAATTTAGTAAATGTTAACTATTCACAAAATACACTTGTGGTTGTAATTGTAAAGATTCATTATAGTTTTATGGCCTTCTGTTACAGATATATTTCAAATGGCATTACTACACTTCCAATTCTATCTTTTGTCCTTATAAATAAAATCAGCATCCACAGCAAAATTCATTTTTTTGCAGAAGTGAAAATCAAAACTGTTTATATAACATAAAATAACTTATTCCACAGGGTTCATTTGAGAAAATGATGCCTTGGCTGTGTTTGCAGATGAATATGCATCAATACGAATCAATATGAAGATAACACTTATCCTTCTCATAATGGTAAACTATTGTGTTTCACTTTTTAGTGCTATTATAGTGCATATCCAATTTTAAAATGTTAACAACCAATTTCTACCTTGATAGGTTAAAATAATAAAACAATTAGGAGCAGTAGGTGGGAATCTTGTGTGTCGGTCGCTTTGTTTCCAGAACTTAACAGAATCCCATCTGTGGGGATGATTTAATAGCTTACATTATAAAACAAGGCAGAACAAAAAGAAAAGTATAGAGAACCATTAGCTTTTCTGGAGTTCATTGTGCTGCTTATTCACAACATTGTGCATCTATAAACTGAAAGAACACCTGTCAGTTGAGTAGAGCTAGGAGAAGGGGGTTGTAATCATTAAGATTAATATGAATGAGTGAAACATCAGTAATAGAATTAGTGCCATTATGTAAATGTCTAGACAAATGTATTTAAAACACTTTTATTCCATTTGATAAGGAAAATAGTCTTTGGCATTCATTTTCAAAGGATAAAATCTGTCATGTTCATCTGTCTGGAACCCACACTGCATATCGGACATTAATACAATCGAACGAGTCCAGAGATATTTCACAAGAAGAGTCCTCCACTCCTCTGCTCGCAACAAAATACCTTATGCCACCAGACTCAAAATGTTGGGCTTTCTAAGTTCTTAGACAACTTAGAACTTAGCCGTCTTCAGTCTGACCTAAAATCATCTGCTACAATGTCCTACCAGCCAATGAATACTTCAGCTTTAATAAAAACAATATAAGAGCACACAATAGATACAAACTCATGGTAAACCGATCCAAACTAGACTGCAGAAAATACGACTTCAGTAACAGAGTTGTCAACGCCTGGAATGCACTACCTGACTCTGTGGTTTCTTCCCCAAATCCCCAAAACTTTAACTTTAGACTGTCTACTGTAGACCTCACCCCATTCCTAAGAGGTCTGTAAGGGACGTGCATAAGCGCACCAGCATTCCTACTGTTCCTGTCCTAATGTTTTCTTTTATTCATATCCTTTTCATGTATTTATAATTATGGTTACGCTTGTATCTGTCATAAAATACATGCTTGACAAAATAAATAAAAATAAAATAAAATGCTTTAGGAAATTCTCAGGGATGAAATGCAGGTAATTCAAGTTGTATACCTTCCACCACAGAATTATCCTTCCAGTGGTGACGCCTCCTCTGAATTTTAGACCCCAAAGTAAAATGCTAAAAGGCATCAGTGAGGCCACAGGGCAATGGAGAGAGATTTAGCAAGTAATGACCTCAGTTTTCCAAGAAGAAGCCTTAAGAAGTGGTCCATGACTTTAGATAGGTTTCCTGGCTTCCACCTAAAGAGGCATACCTTCTAAAGAGGCATACTTATCTGCCTTCTTTTTTTTTTTTTTGAGTATCTTGTTTGGCTCATAGATTCCACTGATACTCCCTTCAATACTTTTCCTGCTGAGAATTAAATGGAGTACAACAAATTAAACATGCCGCTGATCTTACATAATGAGCTTCAAATGACAGTTGCGTATACTTTCCCTTCCACATGTTCACACATTGTCATGAGATTAATGTCTGGGATGTCACATTCTAACTTACTAAAGGAAGAGAGCTGCTGTACAATGTTTACAGCCAAGCCAGGTTTTGAAAACAAAACATATGATTGGCTTGATTAAGGAAAACTTTGCATTAGTGGCCAGAAACAATATAAAGGTGCTTTTTTGCTGCTGCCTGTATGCATCCCTGATTTTATTTAAGTTTTTAAGATGAGTTTAAGATTGTACTGTAAGATTTTAAATAATTGTCTTGTTCTTCTTTTTAGTACTGCAGGCAGTACACATGATTACCCCTATATCCACTGCCTAGGCCCAAGAAAACATTCATGGCTGAATGAGGATTTAAAACTGAGAATGCCATTTTTTAATTGATTTGTTTCCCCAGGGTGTCGTTTGTTTCATCCAGTATATAGTTTGGCAACTCTCCTGCTTCTTAACATCTTCAGTTCTTGGATGGCTCCCCTTCCAATATTGGAGCAAAGATAAAATTGTGGCTAGGAACAAAGTACTATTAATGAACCAACAGCTACCTGATTTTTTTTTCTTTCAGATTATGGGCCCTCCACCCTGGCCACCAGCCTAGTTATGGTCCCACTGCTGGAAATCTGTACTCCTGTGTTTCTGGCCAATGAGAGCACAAAGAATAGCAGAAAAACAGAGTCCCCTTCCAGCTTTTTGCAACAAGAACTAAAAAAAATGCTTTAAAAAAAACCTATGAACCAGCAGCAGTGTAAGGGGATGTTGGCAAGGTACCATAGCACTTTGGATACAAGAAAGAAATTCACAGAGCCAGGGGGCAGAATGAAATGGGAGTTTTGCCAGGGGGAAACCCGACCCTGCTACTTGCAAACCTCACATTGTGGATTCATGGAAGCTTGGGGAAGGTGTTGACCTCAAGCCAAAATAAAAAATCCAATCTTTTTATATAAACAGTTGCATGTTTCTGGAAGCATCTGACATTATGGCATCATTTCCCCATCTCTAGTTGCTGAGGACCCAAAATGCAGTCATGTGACTTGGAGGAGCAGTTTTGGGAACTTCAGAACCAGGTCTTAAGTACCCCTGGGGGGGTGCGTCGTAAGTCTGAACAGTCTAGAACTGAACCAGTTCTAAATGGAAGACTAATCTGACAGTCTTCTGATTGTCCATTCTGACAAGTCCTACAGTCTTTCCTCAACAGGCTGATTGAAGGCTTGCAAATACCTCCCCCCCACCCACCCAGTATATTGTCATAGCAAATGGCAGCAACATTACTTTAATGAAAAACTTGATTCTCTCCAATCAAGGATGATAAACCTGGTTGTGAACAAGAATGTCTTTGGCCTAAATGGAATTATACTGGGAACACCATGATGGTGGTGGTCCTAATGAGATTATAGGGCTGGGAAGTTACTAGTGGGAATGACAGATTGCCCTCACTAGAATTATAAGCAGTTCACTTGCATAGGTTTCTCTCTTCATTTTTCCATAGCTCAGAAAGAATAATATGGAAGCACTTCCCACTTGTTCCTACTCTTGCTAGAAATGTAAACCGATGGTGGGCAGGCAGTCTGTCTCCCTTTCTGCTTTCCTTCTCCTCCATCAATTTCAGGGTTTACTCCAGAGTTTTCTTCTCTCTTTCAATCTGTTCTTTACCTCAGGTTCCCATCCTCACTTTTATGAAATCTCTACCTGAAATCTGAAATCTCTCTTTCTGCACATCACCAAGCTTCTGCTTGATCAATGTCTTTTTAAGAAGACTAGAGAAGATGCTGGGTAAAAGGTACACTCCACACTGAAGCAATTCCTGAACAGTTCATGAACGGTTTCATTTTTCCTAAATGCACATGCTTGCTCTGAAAATGACACCTGTCATTTACAGTGACTCTTCTTAAAATCCTTATCAGCAGGTTAGAAAATACATCCTTTCTCTTGATGACTCCCTATTGTTACGCCTTGCTTTCTGCTGCTTGATCCCCCTCGCCCCCCTCCCCCGTTTGCCTTCTTTATGACTTTTGACTTTTTATTCAGAGAAGAGTTAGTTTTAAAGATGGTGATCGCAAAGCTGTAGCTATAATTCATATTATTCATAGCACAAGTTTGTGTTTTGCATGCTCTGTGGGGTTATACCCTCCCTTTTTTTTTCTTCTGCAAGGATTTATTTTATGGCTCTAAATAAAGTGTTTACATAATGCTCGAGGGACCAGCTCAAAGCCATTTGCAAAATAAAATGCACAAAATCAAAACAAAAATGATTGCTCAGCTTTCCAACCAGGGTATTATTTGTGTTCCATTTGTCTGCCTGACTCATTGTTTATTTATTGTAGATTGAACAAAATGCAATGATCTTCCTGGGCTAAACAATTGGCGTGGGTCCCATTATTTATTTGATTTGATTTGTTTTCATTTGATTTATATATCCGTTCTCTTAAAATGACTCAGGATGACATACTGTCAAAAACAAAGAGAACAAAAATAAGCTGTGTTTGGGAAGAGAAACAAAGGAAAGAGAAACACTTGAACTTTAAGATTACTTCCTTTCATAAAACAGGCAAACAATATTTATCCATTTGGATGAGAGTGTAGAGGTCACTTTGCACAGTTAAAATATATATATATATATATATATATATATATATATATATATATATATATATATATATATATATATATATATATATATATATATATATATGCAATTTATAGATATGTATTTTCCATTCATGACCATGTCCATCTCCCATGTGTAATTGTAAATTAATTTAAACCATTACAACAAGTCCCCTTTTATTGATCAATTTAATATTTTATATTTCTTGCTTGGCCTAAAAGATGCCTGAAACTGCTTAGCTAATAAAAACACAGATACAAATTAGAATTTCTTAGTGAGGAGCTGGGTCATCATGCAAAGAAAAAAAAATGCATGAAATTTCTTGAAAGAAGTGTCAAAAATATCATTTAATTGGGAAAAATTAATAACAAACCCCTAACAGTGATGGTGAATCTTTCCGGAACCGAGTGCCTAAACTGGAAGGTGTGCGTGTGCGGAGCACTGAAAACCAGAAGACCAGGTGGCCAGCATGCGTGTGCACCGGCCAGCTGGTCTTTAGATTTCCGGCGCTCCGGCGCACATGAAGACCAGGTGGCCAGTGCACATGCGCTCTCCGGAAACCAGAAGAGCAGCTGGCGATGGCGCATGTGCCCACAGAGAGGGCTCTGCATGCCAACACGGCCTTAGAGCAATGTGATTGCCTAGAGATGGAGCTCTCACTTTGCAATTAGGAGACTGGTGTGTTTGATTCTAGGTAGGGGCAGTTATTTTTCTCTCTGGGTGCAAAGAGAAAATACCTGCTGTGAACTCTGTTTAGGTGTCAGGAAGTGCATCCAGCCAGTAAATGCTCAGCTTCATTCAGTCGCCCTGACTCTGCTCCAATGCAAGGGCTACAGGCTTGTTTAAAAATAACAACAAAACCCTGTCATCATACTTGAGGCATCCATTTAGACATTTCCTCGTTTCTATCTACAGGCAAATGTCCATTTACACATTTGCAGAGATAATTTCAAATCAAACTTTCTGTCAAGAAAGCCATATGTTCTAGCTTGGCAAGCCTCTTTTATCTTACACTTACTTAAATAAGTTTGAATCCAAACAACCAAGCGCCCCTCCAGAGGTGCTCAGACTTATTATCCACAACCAGTATGGCCATAAAGAATTAAAGGTATGCATTATAGGCTCTGAAATCCTATAGTAGGCACATTTTTGCCCTGGACATAATATAATTTGAAAGGGATCTTAAAAGTGTAGCTTGGCAGCAAGTTGAATTACATGTTTAAAATATCATATAGCAGTTAAAAAGTGAAATGTAATTTTAGGAATAGAGTTTCCAAAGCACATGAAAGGATTCTAATATTATACTCTGCACTGGTCAGGCCCTATTATGAATACTGGGTCCAGTTCTTGGCATCCAATGAGGAAAGATTTAAAGAAACAACACAGAGAGGAACAATGTAATAAATCATCATAAAATGGAAGAAATCTTTCAAGTTCATGATTCCATTTCAACCTGATATGCTTCTGTTAACTAATCTTTCAGCAAACCATACATTCCCTCAAAATTGGGACTCCTTATGCACGGTCACTCAGGCACTCGTCACTTCCCGCCTGGACTACTGTAATGCTCTCTACATAGGGCTCCCCTTGAGGAGCACCCGGAGGCTCCAACTGGTGCAGAATGCGGCTGCGCGGGGGATTATGGGAGCGACGGGGCGCTCCCATGTGACACCCCTCCTGCATGAGCTGCATTGGCTCCTGGTGGTCTTCCGGGTGCGCTTCAAGGTGTTGGTTACCACCTTTAAAGCACTCCATGGCTTAGGGCCTGAGTACTTACAGGACCGCCTTCTGCCACCGATAGCCTCCCAATGGCCAGTACGCTCCCACAGAGAGGGACTCCTCAGGGTGCCGTCAGCCAGACAATGTCAGCTGGTGACCCCCAGGGGGAGGGCCTTCTCTGTGGCAGCACCTGCCCTCTGGAACGACCTGCCCCCGGAGATATGTAGGATCCCAGATCTCCGTGCTTTTCGCCGTGCCCTTAAAACTTTTTTATTTCATCAAGCCGGGCTGGCTTAACCCCCCGACCCTTAGATATTTTAAATTGTTAATTGATTTTAGTTGGGGTGTTTTAAATTTATTGGGCCAAAATTTGTTTAATTCTTTTTTTAAAAAAAATTAAATTTTGTATGCGATGTTTTTAGTCTTGGCTGTTCACCACCCTGAGTCCAGTGGGAGAAGGGCAGTATAAAAATCTAATAAAATAAATAAATAAATAAAATAAAATATACTGAACTGGCATTAGATATTATAATAGCTGCAAGAATTTCATATTCTTTTTACTAGAAAAGATCTCTGTTGCCCTTTATGGAAGAATGGTTAATTAAACTGTGGGAATATACTTTGATGTCTAGAATAACTAACAAATAAGTCTGATGTACAATTTGGTATTATTTGGGAACCGTTTTACAATTAAAGGTCTATATATGGAATTGTGCCACCTTATAAATCTGGGTTCTAGTGTTTACATTTCAATCCAAAAGATAGCCTACATGTTAGCTACAGTATTTTTTAAGATATTATTCATTATATACTGTTTTTCATTTTCCTCTTAATTGATCTAAATTGTGCCCACTAAATATTTTGACAATTCAATAGGAATATGTTTTGACTAGACATTGGATGTGAAATGTCTTATAATACCCCTAGTTGTTAATAGTATATTAAATTATATTAGCCATGTAATATTTCACAAATACTGGTTATTTGAAATGTGTTAGTTATTTACCCATATTTTAATATTTACATGTTCCCCTCCCCCCTTTCCCCTACTTTAATGTATTTCTTAAAATATTTACTTGCATCAGCATTATTTTTCTTTTTTCTTGAAATTGTAGCAATAAGAATTTTTTTTTAAAAAGAATACATGAAGAAACTGGATATTTCCACCCCATTTTCACTGTTGCTGCTCTGAAATTGCTCAACCAGCACTCCTTTCAGCTGGCCATAGGGTGTCAGCAAAATAGGCAGCCTGCCAGCTCATTATCTTTCTCCTAACATTACACTGTGTTTGTTTGTAAAATTAGGAGGATGCAGGATCATCTCTTACCCACTTTAAAAGACTGGTGAAAGGATCTCACCACAGCATGACACTAACCTCAGGAGGAGGAAGGCAAGAAGAGGAACCAAGAAGAAGGAGGAGGTTAGAGTTTCCTCTTTTGGAAAAACATCTGCATCCATACTTCAGTAACATAATGGTCTTTGCTGCAAGGTCAGCTTGCTGCGGCCATCTTTCCACAGCCAACCCAGCATGGCCAACTCATGTGATCATCTTTCCAAGGCCAACCTGGTATGGCCATCCTGCCATGGCCAACTCACTACGACCATCTTACTGCAGCCAACCTAGCATAGCCATCTTGCTGCGGACAACCCGGCATGTCCATCCTGCCATGGCCACCATGGGACAACTCACTACAGCCAACTCGCCATGGGACAATTCCATGCGGAATAACTCAACATGATAAATTTTATCTGCCTCTGTTACTTCGACATTATTTCCATTAACAAAAATAAAAATAATGTTGAAGAAATAGTGGCGGGTAACATTTATCATGTTGAGTTATCCCATGTGGATTGTCCCACAGCGAGTTGTCCGTGGTGAGTTGTCCTAGACCCTGTGATCCTGTGCTGCTGTTGAGCTGGAAGTTAACTGGCTCTGCTACCAATAGTGATGATGGCATATGACTACACAGATTTGAAATTTGTTTTTATTGCTTTAATGTTTTTAAAATTATTCTAACTGTTTTATAATTTTAGAATTATGAGCCTCCCAGAGTCATTTGGTTGAGTTGGGCAACTAAAGAAATTGAATAACTAATTAAATAAATAAAACCAATCCAGGAGTAGCATAAAAGCCATATATGTCATAAGTCTAATGAGAAAAAGTTGAAGGAACAAGCCATTTTGTTAGTCTGGGAAAAATGATTGAACCGGGAGTTGGACTTTATGATTGATTGAACACATTTCAAGTATCTAAAAGGCATCATGCAGGAAAAGAGTTGTTTTCTATCAGCAGCAATATTAATACCAACATCATCATCTCAAAGTAATTGAACAGTAATTGAAGGCAGATTTGGGTTTGAGGAGAAAAAACCTCCTTGATGATAAGACTGACAGTGGAGGCATTGTCTGAGGGAGGGGATAAACAGCCAGCCAATCATCTGGAAAGGTATTCCTGTCCTGAACAGGGAGTTGAACTCTATGTCTAAAATCTCCTTCTATGTCTTAAAGTCTCCCCTATGACTCTGAGAAGAGTAGGTACTGAAAACTGGAGATGGAGTTTCTTGTTGCTTCCATTTTAATTTCTTTTTTTAAAAAAATGAAAACTATGTTCTTTGCCTTTTTTTTTTTTTAAAGGATGCCTCTCAGTTAGGCACTATCTCTACAGGACCAAAACACTCCAAGACCCTGTTGTACCAGTTTCCCAGTATGCTTTTCAGATAAGGAGAAAACAGTTTCTTTTACACTTCAAAAATTTTGAATCTAGTAACACAGAATATTTTGCTTTTTGCATTAGCACTGAGCTGGCTGTTCTTTTACTTTAATCAAATTCTTTGATCTTCCTAACCGAGCCCTGCTGGCCTGCTTCAGAATTAAACCTTATGCTTAGGGGAAAATGTGATAATGGTGTGCAGAAAGTTTTCAAAAGTGCCTCACTCAGAACTTATTTCAAGAATTTTAAATGTTTAGTCATGTCAGTTGGCTAGTTCCACGTTTGAGTGCCAGAACCTTTGAAAAATAGTTCTTCTGCTCAGGTTGGGAGATTATCATACTCATTTTTAACAAAAAAAAATTCTTAAAAGTTATTGATATGTGTATAGAATTACACATTGCACTCATCTGCAATATTTATTTATTTATTTATTTATTATTAAAATTTATATGCCGCTTTTCTCCTGTAGGACTCGGGGCGGCTCACACAATAAAAACAACGACAATAAAATATTAAAAACCAATCCGAATTTAAAATCCCCAAAGTTAAAAACCTCATAGTCAGTCAGGGAATTTGCTGAAAAAGCCATGTCTTCAGGCCAGCGCGGAAAGTGCGGAGATCGGGAGCCATCTGGAGCTCGGTGGGTAACCCATTCCAGAGGGTTGGTGCGGCCACAGAGAACACCCTCATCCTGGGGGTCGCCAGCTGACATTGTCTGGCTCATGGCACCCAGATGAGGGCAGCTCTATAAGAACGCACTGGGCGGTGGGAGGCCGGTAGGAGGTGATCCATATAGTTAGTTTAGTAAATTTACCATTTTACCTTGCCTCCGGAACTTGCAGTAGCATACAGGGAACCCTCTTCTGAGGTATCTCTCACAATTCTGAAGACATTTAGTTTGAGAGAAAGAAATAGATTCAATCACTGTGAGATTTCAAGCATGAAGGTGGATTTGAACTAGAGTCTGTCATTTAATGTGACACCTTCGCCTCTCTACCAAATTGATTTAATTAGGATGGTGTAGTGCCATGTATGAACTTAGCCAACTATTCAACAAATCATATTTAAACAAACCATAGTTTTGTAAAATATGCAAAGTCAACCCATGTCTATAGGTTGAATTTAGGCAGAAGAAATCTTGTTTCAGAAAACCAGATAGCGAGAGTGACGTTTTAAAAAAAGAAACTGTATTAAAGATTTCATCGTTCTGGTTCTCCAAAGTACTAAAATCCAGTGACAGCCTTATGGATCAAGAAGTTCCTATACTGCACACAGTTGTCCTTTATGGTCAGATGATGAGTACAAAGGAGATTCTCCCTGCTTTAATCATTGAGTGATAAGGTGGCCTCTGTACATTGCACATTAAGCAAATAATGTATATTTGCATTCTACGGAAACTTAATTCTTTTACTGAGGCTAGTTCAAGATTTTAAAGATCAGTCATACAATAAGGGTGGGTGATAATTTTTCTTGTAAGAGTAAATAATTGGAAGCTGCACAGTTTACCGACAGCAGATTTATTTATTTATTGGTTCGATTTATATGCCGCCCTTCTCCAGAGACTCAGGGCGGTTTACAATGTGTTAAGCAATAGCCTTCATACTTTTGTATATACCTGCTTCGTAGGGCTTTCGGGGCCCCCTAAGCAGTGTTCTTTTTTATACAAAGTCAGCTTATTGTCCCCACAATCCGGGTCCTCATTTTACCTACCTCGGAAGGATGGAAGGCTGAGTCAACCTTGAGCCTGGTGAGATTTGAACTTGCAGTAATTGCAGGCAGGTGGCAGCTAAGTGCTACTTAACATCACTTTAGTCTGCTGCGCCACCAAGGCTCCTATGATGAGGTCAGATACAATTGTGTCAGTAATGCTCGGTCATTCTGGTACCCATTTTTCTCTTCTCTTCTTCCCTATCATACCGCTTCTTAACATTCTCTTTCAGCTCTCTCTCCTTCCTCCTCACACAGCAGGCAATAAGGGAAAGGGACATTCCTCTTGCGAGAAAACAGATTGCTAGCAAAGGGCTTCTGAAATTAGACTGAGGACCTCCTGTGGCCCAAACCTGTTGCTCACCCAATCATACAATGTGGCAGACATCAGGAAAGTTGCATTGTGTAGTTAGGCATGTGGTGAATTGATAATCTTGCTGATTTATTTACAAACCATACTTAATTGTAAAAAAAAAAAACCTTATTTCATTCTCAGCAAATTTACAGGAATGTGATGGAATAATTATGGCTCAGTTTCAAGATGAATGTGTTTGAAGCAACTGCCTAATCACTTAGCCGTGGGATTAACACTACACAGACCCACATATGATATGCATTCTTGCTATTCCAAATAGGTTACGTAAATTGGCTAAAGACATAATATGGAAATATGGTCGGCAAAAGTCCAGAGCACTTGCCTCCAAAGAAATACATTTTAAATTGGGATTCCAGATTGTATTTTACATGCAAATGAATTATCCACATATATATTTTTTTTCCATTGTGCCAAATTAATCACACATGGCAGACCCTTTGGTGCCTCCTACTAGACTAAATATAAATATTCTTTTACCTTTGTGGATAATCGTGAAGAGAAATGAGCATAAGCTCTTAAGCAACTGGGTCTCATCAAACCAGCTGATGAATATGGAACCCTGCCAAGCACCAAGCATATGAACTGGTTTGAAATTAAAGATGGCTCCTGGCCATGTTATACCTACGAAGTGTTGTGCAACCTGTAACTCTTTTGTACATAAATTGTACTGCTGTGGTGTCTTACATCTGGAGCTTAGAGTTCTTGGTTAATGTCAAAAAAGACATTTGCTTTGTGTGTGTGTGTGTACATATACATATACACACACCATATATATGAAGTAGAAAGGATTCTAGGTCCCCAGTGGAGGAAAAATTATAGACCATACAGACCAAAAAAGAACCCATCAAAAAACCACACATCCTAAAAACACCCTAGTGCAGAGATGGCTAACCTTTTTTTCCTCAGGTGCCAAAAGTGTATGCGCGAGTGCTATTGCGTGTGCGCATGTGCCCACACCCATAATGCAATGCCCCTCCTGCACACCTCACCCCCTGCACATGTGCGCAAACCCCCATGCATGCGCATGTGACCCCCGCACGCAACCCCGCTCCCTCCCCTCACGCATGTGCATGTGACCCCCCCCACTTTCCCTCACATCCCAAAACAGCACTGGGGGGGGGGAACCCTCGCCTTCCAAAATGGCTGGGAGAGGAATAAAAGCGTTGCCTCCCAAAATGGCTCGGAGGAGGGGAAAAGCCTCCCAAAACGGCTGGGAGAGGGGGAAAAAGCCTCGCCTCCCAAAACAGTGCTGAGAGGGAATCTCCAGAGATCTGAGAAGGCACAGGCAGCAGAAAGTGAGGGGAAAGGTAGGTCCCCTGCGCATGTGTGCGTGTCTCCCACTTGCAGGGCAGACCCAAAAATCAGCTGGGCGGTGGGAAGCCTGCATGCAGGAGCAGGGAAGCTGAGCTAGGCGACGGCTCGTGTGCCCACAGAAAGGGCTCCATGTGCCACCTGTGACATGTGTGCCATTGGTTCACCATCACAGCCCTAGAGGATCTTCATATGAGAACAACTTCAGAAGGACAAAAGTTCACTCATTGTCATCACAAGCATTCAAGTCAATTTAATTCTTCAATCAGGATGTGGATCTGCTAAAACAATATTGAGAAGGCAATTAATCTATTGGTTGAGGATCACATGCTGTTTTAAGATACAGAAAAGCACAATAAAAATTAATATATGAAAGAAGCAGGTCAAATATTAAACATTTCAGGATACTTCCAATACTATTCTGTAATGCCCCATATACTAAGAAATATTAATAATCCTGAATGCATAAATTTTCCACAGATAGCATTCTGAGAGGAGTGTGCTTAAAGATGTGATAGTAAGCAATGGTGTATCGCTTCAGTGAAATTTCCAGTATGGTTCTCAGACTTTGCAAATATGACAGGGGGTGCAGAGGACAGAGGTTCAGAAGCCAGTAACATGAATTCTTACTGACACTTTGAATTATTTAAAAAAATATACTGGAAATTAAATAACTTTACAGAGGACTGAAATTACATGCTAGCCTATGAGGAGATTAATACCTTGATGCCTGTGTTCACAATAGCTTGCCGTTTATGCCTTGTGTATTAGTTCAAATATTTGATCGAAAATTAAGGTTTGAAAACTTCTCATCTATGGAAACTGGTTTCTGGAAGCACTTGAATATAACGACAGGATACAATGATCAAAACTGAGAACCTCAGAGACTAAGAGCATCAGCCCAGATGATTCATGAACAGTGGGAACATTATAAATATGAACCCAAGATCAGTCACAACATTGTGATACCTAGTATTAATTGTAATCTTTTCCTACCAATTAATAAACTTGGGATATATAGAAAAATTGTTGCTGGCTCGGTGAGATCATGTTGATCTCTTTTACCTTTATTTTTCTTTCATTACTTTTCTTACTTTCATTGATCTTTCTCTTCCTTTTAAAAACATTTTAAATATTTTACAGTAGTAAATATGGATTACAATAGTAAAAAAATCCAAACAAAACTTTAATACCTGTATATATCTTATTTTCACCTTGATCAAATAAGACAACTTTCTATTCCTTCCTAAAATCTTAACTTTAGTTCATTCAAATATTGTCAAAAGATTTGATTTCTCTCCATTTCTTCGTCATATTGCAAAAATAGTAAAAATAAAAATATGAAGACTATCCCCTTAGCTATATCAAAACTTTTCTTAGATCTTCTCTTAATTAAGCTTTTTACCAACAAGACTTGAATCTTTACAGCAAAATCTCTTATATTTTCAATAATCCTGAAAGGATGTTTTAACTTGCCACAGAGTCTTATCTTTGTTGCAGAAGAAAATCTGTCTTCCTCTATAATTGACTGCTTTATAGTGTGATTAAGAGATAGGAAAAATCCAGGGATCCTCACAACTGAACCACTAAACTAGCTGCAAAAAAAAAATTCAGTTTCTGCAGTTAAATTGGAAGGAACACCATCTGGAACACATGTGGTTAACCTCATGATCTCTGATCCAGGAAAATAAAAACCAGTCAGAAACTGCCTCCTACCTTGTTTCTCAGCTGTAGCGGCTTTCTGAATTTTGAAGAGCCACAGGTCACTATCCTTACTGGAAGCAACAAATTTCTTCAAGGCTTTAACAAGCCTCTTTTGTAAATCCAGTAAGAACAAAATTATAATAAAAGTGAAATCATTTGCACTTGAAGATACCCATTGGCCTTAAAGGACAATGCTAGATCCATTTCACAGGATACCACCTAGTCTTCTAAATTGGTTTCTCAAAAATCTTGCAAACCTCAGATTCTGCTAGTACTTTTGCAGATCTATAGCAGATTATATATATCATAGATCTAAAGACAATTTTAGAAATAGAAAATAGGCAGATTATTACCATGAAATGAGATTCAGTACATCGCTATTATAGAATATATCATAGATGCCACCTACTAGGAATCTAACCCAGGTGCTTATGTATGTTTTGCACTTACTATTATTAACATTCTTCCCTACTTATTTAGCAACCATTTGAAGTTACATCAGTGCTGAATGAGGGGGACTTATGACAGGTCCTCATAGTTGTGTCTCTCGCAGTGTCCTTGAGTTCATGTGATCATGATTTGAGTGCTTGGCAGTGGCTCCAATTACAATGTTGCAATATCCTGCAGTCCAGTGGTGGGTTCCTCCCAGTTCAGCCCGGTTCTCCGGAGCCGGTAGCAGTGATGATATGACATCACAGAACCGGTTCTGCCCCCCTCGTGCCACCCACCCTCCCACACACCCCCACCCACCCCCCGCGTTATTCTTACCTTTTATTTGGCCCCACCCCCAATCTATTGCTGCCTCCTGAGTCCCAGCTGATGGCTAAAGGGGAAAAAAACTGTTTAAACTCTTGGCACAGGGCTTCAAAGGGCCGCCCTACAGCTGATCAGTGTTAAAAGAAAACAAATGAGTAGACCGGTGCCTGCAAAAATACATGAGTAGATTAGTGCCTGCAAAAATAAACGGGTAGACTAGTGCCTGCAAAAATACATGAGTAGATCAGTGCCTGCAAAAATACATGAGTAGATCAGTGCCTGCAAAAATAAATGGGTAGACCAGTGCCTGCAAAAAATAAATGGGTAGATCGGTACAGCTCTGCAAGCAGTTAAAAGCCTGGTAGACCAGTACCGCTGCTAAATCCTAAATAATTGTCACATGACCATCAAGCCATGCCCACAAAATAAGCCACGAGTAGTAAAAATATTTAGAACCCACCCCTACTGCAGTCATGTGATAGCCATGTGAGACCTTCTCTGCCAGCTTCTGAAAAAGCAACATGAATAAACATGAATTCATTTATGGCCTCATTATCCTGTCCCTTAAGCTGCTTAATCATCACTGGTGATTTTGTGTGTGTGTGTGTCTGTCTGTCTGTCTCTGTGTGTGATTAAATGTGTTACCTGACATTGGAATACCATTTCTAGTTATCCAAACGTAGCTTTAAAAACCAGTTATTTTTTCAGTCTTTGGGTTTAGAAGATATACTTTACCAATTAAAAGCTGTTGATCGTGCTTAAAGAGCCATGCAAGTTAGGGTAAGAAGATGGAATCCATTAATCAGAATGACAATATGCCATGCTGGGAAATTTTGTGGAACTAAACAAAAAAGTTTCTTATAAAGTTTCTTAGTAGCAGCAAAAGATCATTGTTTGGATTTCAAAAAGTATCATACTTTTGTCTTTTATGTTTTTCTAGGTTTCACATGAGATGTGGAATGAGTAAACTTTATAGATGCTTTAAGCCAGGGGTGTCAAATTTGAGTCATCATGGTGGCATCACGTGACGTATCGTGACTTTTTCCCCCTTCTCTAAACCGGGTGCGGGCATGGCCTGTGCTTGATGCATCTGGCCCACAGGCCACGAGTTTGACAGCCTTGCTTTAAGCCATCCTGGTTGTATTGATTTTCATGACTATATTTTAATTGTTCTGCTACAAATATGATACTGATCTGCCATGAAAATATCCATATTGATGGGGGAACTAAATATGAATATAAGAGAAAGAAGCCATTCATTCCCCCCCATTAATTGTGCTGGTTTGCAAAGGTGGGGCAGAAACTTTCAAGAGTAGTGTTTCTGTTTATGACATTAATCTAAGCAAACTGATAATCTTCCTTAAATGTATTTTGTTCAGCAAGAACTAGGTAGCATGCCGTATGACCTAAATCTAACATCTGTATTTCTGTTTTATTTCAGGCAAAATTAGTGCCAATTGTTGAAATTGTATCTGCTACTACAGTTTATTTGTAGAATGAATAATATGTCAGATGTTTCATTCAGCCCATGATGGCAGCTGTTTTATGCTTTGGGGAGCCCCAAGAAAGCACAGATATTACAGTAAGTGGAAGATCCCGTGACTCTCTGCTCCATCTGGAAAACTGACATTAAGTGCAGGAAGCAGAGAAAGGAAATGTGTGCTTAAATATTTGGCATCAAGAAACAGCAAGAGACCTAACACACATGGTTCTCACCCAGCCATTCCCATAAGGTAGCTTAGGATCCATGACAGATTTCTAAGCAAGTTATCAGAATGCAGTTAAGAGATTGTGAGAAATAGCAGCAACAAGGCATAGCAATTTAAAATGACAGGCATGAAGGGACAAAGAAAGTGACCGATCAGTTTTCAAAAGCTCCTGGTCAATTGAGCTACAGTAGTACTATATAGAACCGTAAAATATAGTTGGTTCAAAAGTCAGATGAAGTGTTTTAAAATTTTCTGGGTGACATGAAGTCTTCCGTTGTAAATCCAGCCAATCGTGATCTATTTAATAAACTATGTTTAGAAAAACCATAACATGGTACAAATTATTAGTCCAGTGGCCAAGTTAGTAAATGAATGAATGAATGATGTTTTATTTCTTTTTATTTGGGAGCAAGTCTCACTGAATTCAGTGAGGATCATTTCTAAATAAACATTTCTAAACACAGGATCAAATCTGTAAATAGGCACGCTTATGCCTCTTTAGCTGAGAATGATGCTCATGAAATCCAGTAAAAAAAGATTCTGGATGAACAAGCATGGAAATAAGCCTTATTATGGTTCATTGCAGTCAGCCAGTTGTTCAGACTGAATTTAGCATTTTTGTCCATATAGCGAGTCCTTTCCAATGATCTGGGATGGGCAGATGTGATGTTTGATGGTGTTAAAGGTACCATCATAGGATGTTAGTTGTTTCAAGTAAAGCTGCCTTTTGCAATTGACTGATGATTTTATCAACGCTGGTGGTATTCAAATGGTGCTCCATTTGTTTTGGGATTGCACCCAAGGTGCCTATTACTATTGGTATTACCCTACCGGTTCGCAAATGTGCGCATGCGCATCTGCACATGCACACGGCCTTCTGTGCATGTGCAGTACTTGTGCATTACATCCGGGTGGGTGGGAGGAGCCTCCCGCAGTCACCGCTACTGGTTCGCCCGATCCAGAGAGAACCGGCTGAATCCCACCACTGATATTACCTTTGCTTTCTTTTGCCACAGTTGTTCTATTTCTATTTGCAGATCTTTGTGTTTTCTTATATTCTCCACTGCTTTCTCTTGTTTTCTGCTGTCCAGATACTGCCATGTCCACTATCCAGAATTCTTTGTCTTTCTTATCAACAATTGTTAAGTCTGTTATGTAGCAGGTGCCTGTCTGTTTGAATTCTAAACTCCCAGAGCACTTTAGCTTCTTCATTTTTTATTGCTTCATCTATTTTATGGCCCCACCAGTTCTTGCTTGCAGGCAAATGCTTACTATTATGGTTCATTGCACTGTCAGCCAGATGTTTGGACTGGATTTGGCATTTTTTTCTCTTATTGAATCCTTCCCAAGGACCTGAGGAAGGCAGATGTGGAAGTTTGATGGTGTTAATGTGTCACAGGATTAAGTTTTTCCAAATAAAATTGTGCTTTGCAACTGATTTTTTCCAATTATTATTATTAATCATCACTGACAAAACGACTATCAGTCAATTGCAAAATTTATATGGAACAGTAACCTGCAACAGTATCATTACACAACAATATCTACTTATCCCAGGTCCTTAGAAAGGATTCTCTAGGTGGATAAAAATGTCAAATCCAGCCTAAACATTTAGCTTGACTATGTGACCAACCATAATCAAGGACTACCTATAGTAAAAACACAGTTATTTGTCCCAGCTTCTGCCAACCTAGCAGTTTGAAAGCATGTAAAAAATGCAAGTAGAAAAATAAGGACCACTTTTCGTGGGAAGGTAATAGCGTTCTCTGCACCTTTGGCGTTTAGTCATGCCGGCCACATGATCACAGAGACGTCTTCGGACAGCGCAGGTTCTTCGGCTTTGAAACAGAGATGAGCACCACCCCCTAGAGTCGGGAACAACTAGCACATATGTGCGAGGGGAATCTTTACCTTTACCTTATAGTAAAAAGACATCAAGATAAAAGACATTGCCAGTCATAGTGCCAAACATGAAGCTCTTTTCTGTTCTTTTTTTTTTTTTTTTTTTTGTTATGACTCTTACAAGTTTATGCTGGAAAGTAACAGTGGACCAATTTTGTAGATTTAATTTGTTGTACGTATTAAATGGCAATAATTCTTTTCCAGCAGGGGTTCTGAGCTTTGAACAATTTCAAGCATAATTCTTCTGCAAAGGGAGGCAGACTTTCTTTTTCATCTATTACTAGTTAAGACTCCAATCTCAAACCTACATTCTTTATCATCTTTTCTAGCATAGATCTGCATCATTACATCAGGGCATTTGAGGAATAAATAATAGGACACTCAATGGTGTGACTACCAGGTATTGTGACTTGTTATCAACATTGTCGGTTGTATACCCGATTCCAAATGATAGGGGAAGGGCTACAGACTGATGAAACAAAATCCCAAGATTTTGGTATATCGTCATCATACACAGGGGAAAACCAAGGTTTGGAGATAAACAGGAATGTCTGCATAATTCATAACTAACAGCACTTAGCACATTGATAGCACTAAAGAAATAATAGCACTTCAGCAAATAAAAATGAATGTGAAAAGAAGTGTGACTGTTAACAGTACAAATAGAAACCTTTGTTCAAATGTGAGAAACAAGAAAACAGCACATATGAAATCATCAGGAGTCAGTTCAACTCTTTTGAAATGAAGCTCATTTGCTACTTACAGGGCATCTTTCTTGACCAGTCAGATAGGAGGGGGGAGGAGTCAATTAAAGCATCTGTTTATTTGCCAGGGATCATCCCTGCCCCAAGAAACATTCCTTTCCTTCAATATGTCACCGTACAAAAGGAGATAAATTGAGGTAGAGTGTCCATGCTCATAGAATAATTTTCTTATCTCCTTCTGTCTCTTCTACTTTGGTTAAGAAAAAGGCAAACTCTCAAAGGCCCTTCTTAATGACCTCATCTTGGTTTTAAAAATCCTTTTATGATCTATTGTTACATTTAATTTATTTTGTGCACACAGAGAAATTAATGGCGAAGTTACTGTTGGCCTGCAGGTGGAGTAAGCATGACATTGTTGGAGGCAGAGTTTTGTGCTGCAATTAAACTAAAATACTGCCTCTACTGATAATCAAGAAGTTGGGAGGGGGAAGATCAGTTCTCCTGCTATTGCTCATTAACTCTACCTAGAAAGGGAGTGTTTCTTTGCATCTTGACATGATAGAAAAGTGGGGTTCTTCCTTTTCTTATACTTTCCATATCAAATTGAAATATGTTTTTTAATGATTTCACATTACATTGTGCTAAATAATATAAAACAGTATTACATTAAAATAGAGCATTGGATTACTGCCATTACCAAAGCTATTTTTAAACTGATAAATGTTGTCAATTTCATATTTTATGGATCTGGTTTTGTTTCCTTCAGTTTTATGTTTTAATCATGTTTTTTAATATTATTGTGCATTTTAGTGATGTTATTCCCCTGAACACTGTTTCTATTGGAAATATAGGATCTAATCATTTACTAAATAAAAGAATTACACAACATCCAGTATATTACCACAATATAATTGGTCATCCTGCAACTCTCTTCACTCTTTTCTGAATGAAAGCTGAGCAAACATTGCGGAACAATTGAAGGTACTTAACCAATTTGGATGATCTCAAAAATCATCCTGTATCAACCTGATTAATACATGGATGGAAGACTACCAGACAATCCTGGAAACTGTAAGATGATCTGAGAAGTGAAAGGCAGTTGCAAGCCACTTCCATAAGGTTCCCAACAAAACATGGATATGTTTATGTGGTCACAAGGAATCCAACTCAAAGACTTTAAACACATACTGTGACAGTGGAATATGCAATTTTCTGGATGAGTTGAAGTCCTCCCACATAACTAATGGTGAAAGATGCTGGGAATTTTATTTCAGAACTAAATGGCTACAGGATCCTGATTTTTAGTATGAAACCATCACCTCTACCTTTCCCAAACCTGTGGTAAGCAAGCCATCTGTCATCTAAATAACAAGTTCTGCATTCCATTCTTCCTTCCCTTCTCAGGGGATAATAATCTATCTAATCAGAGTATTGGAAAGATTATGAAAATGATATGCGTGAAGCTTCAATTCTGTCAAACTATGTATGTTCCCACTTTCCTCCACTTGGTGGAGCCCTCAATGTTGGCAAGACAATATGGATGACCAATTACTTATAAAACTTGTCATTTTATATTAAAAACACCGAACACTTTTATTAGTTGTGTAAATAATGAATTAGGTTCAGTGGATTAATATCTTTTAATATATGACAGGGAGAAGCGATAATGCAATTTTAATATCAACGATGAAGGAAATTCAACTGCAGATAGTTCATACTCTACTGGAAACTAGTGAAGCTTTCTACAGAATTCAAATTGAGAATCGTTTTTAGCAGTAACAGCAACTGGATTAAACTTCAGTTAAATTCTAATATTAGCAATTATTAATATTGATTTTGGGGAACCTGCTTCTGTATTCAGGGATGCTACTGACAAACAGCACGAAGGAATGATACTTTAATGATGTTCATCACAATATTACATTGTATCATATGCAATTGAAATTAGCCCAGGAATTTATAAATTTCCCATATGAAAATTGGCTAAATCTACCATGTCAGTTCAGATGAGCTGAAGGCCAGCTGGGACACTGCAGGTTTGCCATGATACCTCACTCATTTATAAGCCTTATGGACAAAATGATTAACTTTTTTAAAAATGGAACATTATATCAGTGAACCAAATAAGCTGAAAGATTCTTGGACTGCTAATAATTGGCAAATTTGTATCACTGCCATTTTGTAACTACCTTGCAATGACACTGCTAATGGGAAATTAATAGCACATTCCTAGCAATTGTATACTGTTGAGCATTGAGGAAAATGGCCAAAGCAAGACTACTTCTTCTGTATATGTAAAGATTGGACTTGGGCCATGAATAAACGACTACTATACAATTTTCTTTGATTTGAGAAAAGATATCACCTTTATAAGTAGCAGCATTTTCTTTTGGATAAAATATTATTATTTCAGTTTATGAAATAATAGGGGTATGGATATAAAAAAAATCAGAAGTGAAGTGTGATTTATCCATAATATCCAGGAGAATCAGGATATTAGAAAATGAAAAAAGGCTTATGTTGCATAAGAGAGAAAGGAATAACTTTGTGTAATTTCCTATGGAACTGTCAGAATGCAGACGATCTATTTAGAACCAAGTCTCACTGAACTGAACAGAACACAGTCCCAAGAAATTAAGCAAAGAAATAAAGCCCTAGAGATAGGAGATACTAGAACTTTGGATGATATCCAAGACCAAAACAAGGTTTCTAAGGCCAAATTATTTAACAGCAGTACCAGCAAACTGTATCTCCCTAGCCTATCTTTAATAGAAGTAAAATAAAGTTGGCTACAACTTCAAGCATCTTCTTTTAGGAAAGACTTCTCCACTCATAGACTCAAAATTTCAAAATTCTATGTTAATATATTTTGATTCTGGGGTTCAGTTGATATAATCTTTGGAATTTGCTGATCAATATTTATAAAGCAGTGTTTTTATGACACCTCGTTGTGCCTATGATTTAGGAATAATATAATAAAGAAAATAGAAAAAAAATAGTCCATGCAAAATCATAAATGCTAGAAGATTCCTTACTTAACCCCTGGACATTGTTACTTAACTATCACTCACAATCATGATTGATGTTTATTTCCCCTCCTTGCACAACCATAAATTAGAATATTTGCATATGGACACTCATGAAGTACCCTATCTTCACTTGTGCAGCAACAATGCTAGAATAATGGCCTTACCTATACTTCTGGTGTTTAATGTGTAATCTTGAAGTCTGGATTTAGAAATATTAAAAAAGAGACTAACCTGACAATCAACCAATTGATTTCTCCAGACTCATCTAGCTCCATCCTCAATTGAATGCATGCACTTATATCATTTGCATGTAAGTTATTCCAAATGCCTTGAGCTTCCGAGGTTCTGGTATGATTTCTGAATAGATTGCTTCTCTTTAGCTTCTTTGCTCTCTGGCTGCAGAATGAGAAGGAAACATTAATGTTATATGATACTCACCTAGTTTATTAATAGATATTTGTAAGCTGTATATCCCACATTTCAGTATTTAGAAATAGATCTACATTTTAATAGTAATTGTGAAACTACTGCAATGTAACTAAGGTGATGCCTTGTGGTGTTACCTGGAGCCTGCAGCTCTTAAAAGGAGAAGGATTTTTGTGATCTAAGATCCACCTGATGGGGCTCCTGAAAACATCCAGGAATGGGATTGGGAGTTGGGTCCAGGCAATGGTCAATGTCACTTTGACGGAAGAAGGCTCAGTGGCTTTGGAGGCAGTGCTCCATACATTCAAAGGCCAGCCCAGCTCCTGCCCTATCTCCGAAACTCCATTCTTGGGAAGATTGTTGAGAAAGTAGTGGGGCAACAACTACAAAAACCTTTGGAGGAAACCCAAAGGTGCTTTTCCAAGAGGCAACTGGACTTTCTGGTTTTACTTTGAAGATGTTTTGCTTCTCATCCAAGAAGTTTCTTCAGCATTCCCCACCATCCAGTCAGAGCTGAAGAAGCTTCTTGGATGACAAGCGAAAACATCTTCAAAGAAAAACCAGAAAGTCCAGTTGCCTCTTGAAAAAACACTATTGGGACAACCATGACCTGGATGACTGAGTATCTCCATAGACACTCTGGAGGAAACAGATTACCTGGGCTCATTACAGTTTGGATTTAGGTCTTGATATGAAACTACTGGAAATACATTAGTTTCTCCGGTGGGATTTGGATGAATAGAACATAATCATTCTTTTCCTGTTGGACGTTTAGTTCTCTTAACTATGTTACCCTTCCGTATTGCCTACAAGGAGACATTGCATTGTGGTGGCTTCACTCTTCAACCACCTGAGAAATCCTATAAATTCATGCCAACCAAGGATGGAAAGAAGGGGCACTGGAGCATCCTTAGTTTATCCCAAAGGATGAAGGAGCTCCGAAGCCACATGTAATCCATTCGATTCTATTAAAGGTAAAGGTTCCCCCGCACATGTGTGCTAGTCATTTCCAGCTCTAGGGGGCGGTGCTCATCTCTGTTTCTAAGATGAAGAGCCAGCGCTGTCCAAAGACATCTCTGTGGTCATGTGACTAAACGCCAAAGGTACATGGAGCGCTGTTACCTTCCCGCCAAAGTGGTCCCTATTTTTCTACTTGCATTTTTTTACATGCTTTAGAACTGCTAGGTTGGCAGAAGCTGGGACAAGTAACAGGAGCTCACTCCGTTACGCAGCACTAGGGATTCGGGCTGCTGAACTGCCGACCTTCTGATTGACAAGCTCAGCATCTTAGCCACTGAGCCACAACATTCCCTATTCATTAGGATGGTGCTCCTAAGTTAATGGAATCACTCATATCAGTAAAACTTAGATAATGGAGCTTTCTTATTACACAAGGAATATGATTCAGAAGGCTACTGCCACAGATAGGAATAAAGAACAAAATGTTTCCCAATTCCATATTGCAGAAGCTTACCAGACTATAGTTGAATTTTACTTCCAGGTTAGCTTCTTCTTCTTCAGTGGTGAGGAACAGACTGAGGGGGTGGGTGAAGCAGAGCAAAGGTGCTGCTTCTGTCCTGTCCAGTGGTCTGGATCTTCTGCTTGCCCCACTAGAAGAAGCAGATCCTCCTTTCCACTGGAGCTTATCTTTTCTTACCAAAAAGGGGCCACTCCCCATTTGTAGATGATCACAACAAGCCACTGCAACCTCTTTTTCCTGCAATGCCCCTTTGGTTGTGTGTGTTTTTTGCTTTTGCCTTCATCTGGTTCCCACTCTAAGAACAAGGCAGACTTAACAAGTCTCTCTTTATATTGGTATTTCCGCAGCACTTTCCCCCACATTTTGGCACCATCCAAGGACAGCCTCGAGCTATGTAAAATCTGTTCCGTTTTGTCATTTGTCACCTAACTTGGATGAAAGCCAGTGATCTGAAGCAGAGAATAACCGAAGTAGAATAAAGCCAGGGATTGGCAACTGGGAGCGGCAAATTTCACGCAGGTATTCTTTTCTGCCCACTCAAGGATGCCTTAGAATGGTTCTTCAAAATCAACGGTGGATAAAACCCTCGGGGGTGGGGGGGGAAGAGGGGGGGGGGTTAAAGATATTTCTACCGATTTCACTACCATCCTAAATCGAAGAGTCCGTGCATAAAGTAATGCCTAACGCCGATTATGCTAAGTAGAGTTCAAAGGTGTCTATTTGCATGGCTAAGAGGAGGAAAGAAACATCAGCCAGGGTTTTGTTTTGTTTTGGGGTGGGGGGAGAAGCCACACGGGATTTTTAATGCCCCGATCAAGGGTTTAAGCGCTCCGCAGCAACCCTTGGCTCATTACGAATGAACCGACCCCAGTTTGCCGCCCAAGCTGTATTTCTCTCCCACCATTCCGTGCTGCTGCCTCCTACTCTGTTCCCGCTCAAAGAAAGAGCTCTTTGAAATCAGCAGCACAATGTGCCGCTCTCTCCCATCTTTTATTCTAAACGGACCGAATCCTTTGTGCTTCCCAAACCGGGATGGGAGGAGGGAGGAGCGCTCGGAGATGGCCGGCCGCCCATCTCATCCCTTCGCCAAGATTGCTCCTCGTCGTCGCCACGACCCCCACGCCGGATCCCGAAGGGCTCTTTCGGCATTCGGGGCGTGCCTAAGGATCTCCCACTTTCTTGGAAGCGCAATCCTCCCCCCCCCCGCACGCCACCCCCCCGGAAAGACATCGGCCAGCGACGGCCCCACCTCTCGACGAGCCGTTGCCGCTTTAAGCGGAAGACCATGCTGGGCGGTGGGTTGGGTCCCTGCGCTCCCCCTCGCCTCCCCCACGTGGTCTCGGTTCTTGTGAATTTCAATCGCTGGAGGGTCTGTGTACAGACACCGGCCCCGCAGCCGAGGCTGGGGCGTCCGTCCGGAATCGGGGTTCCTCCTCCTCCTCCTCCTTACGCGGGATCCTCCCTGCCAGCCTTTGAGGCAGGCTCCTGCCGGAATCTGGAACCGGCCACCGGCAGCCACCATGAACCAAGGCAGCCCCGATCGGATGAGCCGCGGGGTAGCGCAGCTACCGAGTCCCGGAGCGGCGGACTGAAATCGCGGCAGGCTCCAAGCTCAGCACCAGCCGCGGGAGGAGAATGCAACGAGCGGGTCTGGCCGGGCTGGGCTCCGTGGCCGTGCTCTGGCTGCTAGGTTTGGCTTCCCTGGTGGGGCTGTGGAGCGGACGGATCGGGGACCCGAGGACGAGCGAACTGAAGTTCCCGCAGGAGCGAGCCGACTCGGCGTTCGGCAGCATCCAAGTAGCGCCGGCAGCAGCGAGCCGGCCCCTCCAGACAAGTCGCCTCCAAGCCGCCCAGAAAACTTTCCGAGCTCTGCTCACGCTACCGGGACAGTCGACGGAGCTCCAGGAGGGGCAGGGAGAAAGCGGGCAGGAGCCGCCGCTTCCTTCGGCTCGCCCTCGGCGGGAGAGGCAAGGAGCAATGGGAGCCGAGGAGCAGTTTCCCTTCTTGCCGGTGCGCGGCGGCGTTTTCTGGAGCCAGACCTTGGAGGCTCAGGTACCGCCGGGCTTTTCGGCGGAGGAGACCGCCTCGTGGCTGCGGGCGGCCCGGGAAGCGCGCGTCGTGTCGCTCGAGCGCGGCGGCTGCGGCCGCAGCTCCAACCGGCTGGCCCGGTTATCGGACGGGAGCCGCGCCTGCGTGCGCTACGGCATCAACCCGGAGCAGATCCAGGGCGAGGCGCTGTCCTATCACCTGGCGGGGCTGCTGGGCATTCAGGAGCGGCTGCCGCCTCTGGCTCTCTCCCGGGTGGAAGCCCGCGGCGGGCAATGGGCGGAAGTGCGCGACGAGCTGCGCGGCTCCCATTGGGCCGAGGGGGCCGTGGTGAGTCTGGCGCGGTGGGTGGACAATCTGACCGACGTGGTGGCCCCCGCCCCCTGGCAAGCTGAGGCGGGGGCGCCGGCGGCCGGCCGGAGGTTGCAGCCCCTGGCGGCGGGGGAGCTGAGAGGCCTCAGCCAGGCGCAGCTGGTGGAGCTGGTGCAGTGGAGCGACTTGATTCTCTTCGACTATCTCACGGCCAACTTCGACCGGCTGGTCAGCAACCTGTTTAGCCTGCAGTGGGACCCGCGCGTCATGCATCGGGCCACCAGCAACCTCCACCGGGCCCCCAACGGCGGGTTGGTTTTCCTCGACAACGAGGCCGGCCTGGTGCACGGCTACCGGCTGCTCGCCATGTGGGACAAATACAATGAGCCTTTGCTGCGCTCGGTCTGCGTCTTCCGCGAGGCCACCGCCCAGAGAGTGCGGGAGTTGCACCGCCTGCGCAACGCAGCGTCCGAGCTGCTCAGGCTCTACCGGACTCGGGAACCCCTGGCCGAGATTCTCGGCTTCCTCTCCGACCAGCAAGCCCAGATGCTTCAGGAGCGTATCGACTTTGTCCATAAGCACATTTTGCACTGCAAAGCCAAGGCCGCCGCTCCGTGATCTTCTCTGGCTGGCGAAACCGCCTGGATTTATGAGACTCGGAAGAGATTCAAGAATGGGGAGAAGGACGCCTGAAGGGGGTTTTTCCCGCCATTCACCGAGGCCTGGGGATCAATATCTCTAAAGGAAATCAAGGCTGGAACCACCCCCACCCCTTCCTTGGGGGTTGACAGGAACCTCTCCGCGCAGAAGGTTCCTGAGATTTCACACAGGAATATGTGGCAAGCCCAGCTAAAAATGAACACCATTCAGAGTTCTCTTTTGTGAGGATGAGTAGCCAGTAGCTGAACTAGTTCTTGTCTCTCAGATACTTTGTTTCTGGAATCTATCTGCAGAATGTGATCCTTCTTTATCTGACACTCCTAGTGTTAAACTCCCAACTCCTGAAGAAAAAAGCGCCTTGCTGCCAATTTCACTCCTCTTGTGACCGCTGGGGAGGCCTGGATGTTTGGGAGAGATGCACTCACATGGCCTTCTGCACCCTGGGAACCTCCTAGATGGATTGAACCACATCTTACACCAGGCCCCAGCTGGCATGTTGGCTAAGGGTGATAGAAGTTGTAATCCTGTTCAACAGGAGGGTGCCATATTAAAGCTGGATTAAAATGTCATAACACCCCCACCCATTTTTAAATATTAGATGTAACAATGCCTCCTTCTACCCCTGATCTGCACTATTGCTTATTACAGAAAAAGGTCAAAAATATCTGCAGTTTTTGTTAGAATTGCTGTGAAGATGCTGAGTAGCCGGGAGTTAGAAACATAGCTGAGTTTAAGAGATGATTCATGCCTTTGATATAATCTATACATAAAAAATTGATTTATATGTCACTGTGTCATTTCTCTTACCGGATGTTAAGAGCTTCTCTTAACAATTCAAATTAAAAGGTTCTGTCCTTCCAGTGTAAGTCCCTCCACTTACACTGTTAATTTAATTTCTAGATACTGTAGCTCCACTTACAGAACAGCATTTTGTAGTGAATTTCCAGCCAGCATGGACAGCAACAAAATCAACAGTTGTAATAAGTGTGCAGAAAAGTCACTGTTGTTAACACCTTTTATCCCTTAACAGTTAATAGCATTTGGAGGGGAAAAAGTGGTTCCACAGCATTTCTGTTTTATATGTAACCCACTACTGTATAATAAAATGGGGGTGGGGGATTTCCAGGTTTATAGTATTGTCAGTGTAGTAAATTTTGATGCATTAATTTGGAGAAGAGAAAATCAGTTTCTTGCACTTTACTTTCTTTTTATATATACATATATATATATACATACAAAATCTTGTTATTTAAAAAAAGTCTGCATTTTAGGTACATGATATATGTTCTTAAGCCTTTCTGTAATATACTAAAGAACTGGATATTTCAGTAAAGATGTGTTAATGTTTTGCCTCTTTTGTATCCAAGTTTTGGATTTCATTGTTCTATGAAGTATTTCTTTTTCCATAATTTGAATATTTTTCTTTAGTCCAATAGGGTGAGTGATAGAGTTATTCCACACAGTAGGACTTATTTTTTGTAGATGGATTTCCTGCATTAAAGTATTCAAAATCAGATGAGCACCACAGGCTATATAAAACATACACCTTGTAGATTTTACTGATCTGTATAAGTGTCCTTCCACATGCTTCCTAGAAAATAATCATTCTGCATTGTTTTGATTCTATCAGTTCAAATTTCAGCACAGCCTACTCTTGACTGTTTCACTGGTGTAAAAATCATCCTTCAGAATTATCAAAACACCGTACTTTTGACTATGAGCAATTTTCAACAGCTGTTAAATTTCTTTTCCAGTTTGGTTTCTGGCAAACAAGTTACAAATGAAAAATCCCTGCCAATAATAATTTAGGACTTTGTTTTAGCTTAGCTTCTCTTTTTACTGTGGTGGTGGTACCTACAGAAGCTAAAATTAATAGTATCATGAGTTACTAAGGTTCAGTGCTTCAATCTAGCAATTATGAATGGATAGGACAGGACAGTCCTCTTGAGTTTTAATGAATTAGCTGACGGAATTTTTTAGAAATTTTTGTATATGGATATGCTGGTGTGGACTGATAGCTTATGCTATGTATCAGAAACAATATTGGGGCTCAGATCTTCTAGAGCATATATAGTGTTATAGATCAGAGGCAGAAAGAATTCTGTAAGAAGGTAGAATAAGTGGGTAGAACATGAGTTCTGGAATTCTTTCCAGTTCTGCAGTGGTCATAGTTGGTGTGTATATTTTTGTCTGTGTAATGCACAGAAGCATTTCTATTCTCCCCTTGCAGGGCATCTTGCCTGGTTATATGTATGTGTACCCTGGCAATCACAGGGCAGGTTGTGTATATGCTTTTCTAGGTCACGTGACCAGGAGAGATGTAAACCAGAAAAATTTCTGGTGACAAAATTTTATGCAGAAAAAAAATCACGGGGGATAGTTTTAAAAAAAAACCTGGAAAGTGGGAAATTCATCGTTTTTCCTTCCCCGACATCAAATACTGTAGCCTAAATAGTTGAGCAATCTATGGATATCGGGATGGATACGTTAATAGGAATAATTTGCAAGTAAACTTTTCTGGAAAATTTTCCAATCCAGTTTTTTTCTCTGTTGACCAAGAGCGAAGAATTTAAAATGGAACCATCAGCAACATTTTGATTCAGTGCCTCTCCTATAGAGATGAACTAAAGGTATTTAATTCTTTTTTTCCCCCTGGAATGTTTTTCTCTGAAGCTCCCCAGCATATTTTACCCATTTTTGAGTTAACTCCCCTTTGCCAGCTTTTTCCTCCACGCCAGATATGCTGCTGTTCTGCTCCACTTTCACAGAGTTAATCCTGCTGACTGATGGACAGAATCCTGAGCTCCTTTACATAATTTCTGTGTAATATTTCATTAGGTTGGAAAGAATAAAAAGGGTTCTTTCTATAGCTTCTAGTAAGTTGCAGTAAGTTGCCAAGAAGCAGTTTTTCAATGGTGGGATCTGTTTGAACCTTTGTGATCATAATTCCCTCAGAAGTCAGAAACATTGTGGTGTTTGTAAACAGGTGCATCACATCTGAGAAGCAAAATTCTGGACAATCTCTAGATGGTGGCAATGAGTTAAGAGTTTTGTGTATTTCTTTTCTGCTATTTTAGTGGAAATCCATATTTTTGCAGCCCAGCTATGCTAGCCCTAGTTAAATACTGAATCTTTAAATGCTTAACTAAGTCACAATCTTTGAGGGAGATGGATAGTTTAGAAATATGAAATATATATAAATAAATAATCCTCAAACCCTACAAAAGCCCTAGAAGGCTCTTTCTCTCCACAGCTTCAATTGACAAGGTTCTTTATTTAACTCTTATTTATAGCTCACAGCTTTTTATCACTCAGCACAAAGCACAGGCTCCCATGTGGCTTCTTTTGCCATTTACATGATAATATGGAATTTAACTGTGTAATTTTTTTAGCGTGTATGTCAGCATGAGTTTTGTAGCTTACTCAGATGCAGTGCCTCAGACTTTTCACCTAATGAAAATACATTTAAATAATATAGCAGTGGCAGCATACATTTAAAACCATCTGTAAAGGTAAAAGGCAGTGCCGTAAACATCCCAAGATCTTTGTTTAAGCTTTCTGGAAATCTCAACTGGATCACAGCTTTGGCGGCTTAACAGATGATTCATCTTCCTTGCCACGGTGTCAAAACTAAGTCTCAGATAATTGTACCTTTCCGAAAGAATCATGGGCGTATGCTTTGATGATCAGTGATGATCATTTCAAATGATACAACAACATTGGGTTCAGAAATGAGGGGCTACTTGGAAAGAAGAGAAGAAACAGAGAAAGAAAGCTGCAAGGTGTGGAAAAAATGGCTTCCTAAGGGACAATAAGGGTTGGATTATACATTCCGGAAGACTTGGTTCAGACATCATGTTATAATGCTTTTAACCATGAGTTGAATAAGAAATATTCTGATTTAGTATTCTTACTGAATAAGCAATATTCTAGAATGCTCATAGCATGAAGCTACAAATCATCACTTGCAATCATAGCAGGATACTGAGCCAAAACATAAACAATACAGAGTGATATGCATTTTGTCCTCGTTGGCTCCTATTCTCTAGGTTTGATGATTCTAACGTTACATTCAGAAATAATTGCTCTTTCAGTTGAATAGCAAAAGCAAATAGACTTATATACAGTTTAATAGTGATTTACAACATTCTCTGGTTGGTTTACAGAATCAGCATATTGCCCCCGATAATCTGGGTCCTCATTTTATCGAGAAGGATGGAAGGCTGAGTCAACCTTGAACCAGTCAGAATCGAACTGGAGTGAGCAGTGAGTTAGCCTGCAGTACTGCATTCTAACCACTGCGCCACCAGCTACTATGAAACTGGGTTTGAATGAAGTGTTTTTATATTCTGTCATCAGATTTCAGTGGGACTCTCATGTACCTGAATATTCCCTAGATTATCTCTAGAAAACTAGAGAGAGAGAAATAGTTCTAGCCTAACATTCTGTATCGAGCTTACTGCAGATCTGAGTAACCTCTGATCTTAACTTGGTTCCTCTGACTTCACAGTTTATGATATTCTAAGGTTACCAATGAGCTTGGCTTATGCAGTTTCACACTTGGAGAACAATTTGAAGAACAGAAGTGTGGCTTCCTGGGCAAAGGCTTTTCAATGGGCACAATTTAATCAACTGTTTTCAGCAGCATTTAGGTTACAGGCAAGGTAGGGCAGGTAGCTTTAGCCTTGCATATCTTTGAATTTATCTTGACACTGAATTGGAAACACTTCATTTTGCAAAGGCCAAAGTAAAAGGTTTTAAACAAGAATTGCATTGCATTCTGATTTATTTTTATAAAACTAGATCCTAGTACTTGTTGCTGTTATTTCCTCAAATTTAGTAGCAAAAAGTAAAAAAATGAAACATCACATATGAAACTAGATTCATTAATAATTTTCTGGTTAAAATTCTATAGAAATGCATCCCGAATTAGTTGGTGAAATTAATAGTATTTCAAATGGTATTGCCCTGATTAAAATGGACTCGATACAGGATTTTTTAAAAAAAATATCCTTTTCACAAAGAAAACAAGAGTAATATATCTGCTTTGTTTTACTTTTTAAAAAAGCATCAATTTTCCAATCTTAACTTACTCAGAACTGAAGGATGTTTACAGGAGGCCGAAGCAAAAAAAGGCTAATAGTTTTGTGCATAGTGTGTGGTTAAATAAAATTTATGGCTTAGTGCAATGAGACAGGATATATATATTTAAGACATCATTCACTTAACTACAGTTTCTCAAATCAACCACAGTTTGCTGTATTCACACCTTTGCTTATGTGCAGATCAAATATTTAAATAAAAACATTCTCTGATCATTGAAATAATTATATAAAAATGAAATATTGTGAAATCGTCTACAAGTTTTTATTGAAATCATTTTGTAACAATGACTAAATATAAGCACTTTTGCTAAACTGCAAGTTCTTTAATTCGTTTATTAAATTATAATAGCTGTTTCACACACCATATCATAAATCATGATTTACAAACCACAATGTGCTGGATTTGCACAAAATGCTTCAACAAAACCATGCAAACGACAGTACAGGTTAAGATAATGTGGGAACTCAGCCAATGCATATAACTTTACACCCTAATTTTTAAAGTTGTTTTTAATTTTAGGGGGGAAATGTTTCTAACCTGAATTTAATTTTGTTCCCTATTGGTGTCAAGAAAATTACACGGTCCTTTTCATGAAGTGGCTAAAAGTAATTTTTCATAAGGAGATACTAAGTTTTTTAACAGACTTCAGAGTGAGACATAAAGATTTTCTTATTCTCTCCTTGCAGTCATCTACCGATAGTAGGTGTCTGATATTTTGGCACCCCAAAGCGATAGGTCCAGTTTAAGATGCTGGTTACTCTCCAACAGTAAATATTGTTATTTACTGGATTATCAATTACTGATAATTTCTACTGGTCCCATAATATCAGGAACAGTGGGCATGCTCCAGATCCCTTCAATTAAACAATATTATTTAATGAGGCCTAGGAAGTGTGCCTTCTCAGTTGCAACCCCAACCTTCAGGAATGGCATCTCCTCAGATATTCGTATGACTCTCACCTTGATGATGTTTAGAAAATCTCTGCAAATCTGGTTCCTAAGCCTTGGGGCAGCAACTCCCAAGCCATGGATAAGGTTGCAGTTGAATTCTTCTGGGGTTTTAAAAATCAGATTGTTTTTTCTAAACATTTATGATCTTATACTCTTACTATTATTGCTCGCTTTTAAAATGCTAAGCCACTCAGAGACTATGGAGCCTTCAATTTTAAAAATTAATTAAAATGTTACCAAAGTAAATTAAATGATTAAACAAACTACCATACTTGTAGAAATCTGCCCCAGTAAGGAAAAGAAAAGGGACGCAGAAGAGGTGAAAAGAAGTTAATCTCCCTACATTCCTTTTCTTTTGCCATACAAGGAATTCTTTATCTTTAAAAACCCAGTGGAAGGAGGTTCTCATTCAACATGGAGCAACTGAATAGTCTCTTTCAACTTAAGAGAATCTAGGGAGAGAAGACTGATTAGTTGCATGAAACTAGAGTCTCTCACTCTTCAGTAACACTACACATGTTGCTAGAAGTGATAGCTTATAAAAGGAATGTAATGAGCCTCAGCAGATAATTAATTTAGTAATAGAGTGCAAGAGGGAACAGATAATTGAGATTAGTAGTAGATTTACATCTCCTGCACTGATAATGACATTCAAGAGATGCTAAAATTGGGGATTGAAATAATATCAAAAAGGCCAATGCTCCCCCCCACCCTCCCAAATCTTAAAAGCCTCTGACATAGGTGAGTTAATCCATGCCCTTGCTCTGCTTCCAAATGCAAAATTTATCCCTGGCATGAAAAACAAAGCGTGCCTATTTTGTTGTTGCTTTTCTGAGGAATAAAATAATATTATTCTCTGTCTTTGTTCAATGCCCTAAGGTGGGTGATACAAGGAAAAGGGATGGCTTCAAGATGGGGAAAAAAACTGGGTTAAGCCAAGTTTAATGAGAATTCCATTGCAATTCCAGTACTACTTTTGCTATGTCTGCAAAAGAATAGTTGACCGTCAGAGCTTTATATAATTTTGTTTTCAATCTTGAGAAAACAGTCATAGCCTTGTTCCACAAATCTAAGTGGCTAAATTTGCATATTATTCAGTGGTGGGATTCAGCCAGTTTGCAGCAGTTCGGGAGAACTGGTTGTTAACTTTCTGAGCAGTTTGGCAAACTGGTTGTTGGAAGAAATCATTAGGGCAGAGAACCAGTTGTTAATTTACTTGAATCCCACCACTGATATTATTTATTTGCTAATTATAAACATAATTCGACAGGTTGGAATTAGCTAAATAGCAAGAAAGCAGCAAGTTAGAGTAATAAAAAACAACTGATACTCATGCTCAAGGACTTCAGGGTTTTAGTACGAGAGTCTCAGAATTATGTCCAACTGCACATATTTTCTTGCAGTGAGATGGGCGAATGAATGAATGAATATCTGGATCCTTCCATCCTCCCTCCCGCCCTCCAGTGTTTGCATGCATATATTTTTCCAAAATTAGGAGAGGTGTTATCCTTGTTATAGAATGGTATGTCAGAATCTTTTATCCTGACTGGAGCAAGCAGAAGGGAGGGAGAGGCCCATGCTGAATTTGCTGTCTCACTGTAGAAAAAGAACCCTCACAGTATATCCAGTGCACTAACTTGAGGCAGGGCATTCTACAGGGAAATATATATAACAGCATTCTGGGAAGTGTAATCTTGCATTCAGAAGGTATCTAATCGTTGCTAGTAGCTGCTGTCTGAAGGCTGTGAGTATCTGGATAGGCTTCAGCTGAATCTTGGCAAGAGTTTGGCTTTTGGGTTCTCTGGTTCTATGTTCTCTCTGGTGAAGGATAGGATTGCAATCTGTGTGCAATCTGGGGTCTCCCTAGACTCACAACTCCTGCTTGAGAAGCAGATGGTAGTCGTGGCTTTTGCACAAATTTGTTTTGTGTACCAATTATGCCCATTCCTGGATCAAGGGGCCTACTCACAGTCACTCATACCCTGGTCACCTTCAGGTTGGTCTACTACAATGAACTCTACATGGAACGTATCTGGAAACTTCAGTTGATACAAAATTCAGCATTGTGAGCAGTTATGTATGTTTCTGTTACACACTTCTGCATGTTACAGCTCTGCTGCATTGGTTAACAGTTTGTTTCCGGGTCCAATTCAAGGTGCTGGTGTTGATCTTTAAAGTCCTTCATGGTACAGGACTGGGTTACGTGAGGAACTGCCTTTTCCTGATTTCAGTTGCCCATCCCACCAGATCCAATAGAATGGGCATGTTACATGCTCCATCATCTAGAGAGATAGACATTTGGTGGGCCCTAGGCAGTGGACTTTTTCTGCTGTGGCAACTGCACTGTAGAATCTTCTTCCCGAGATGAAATCAGCCTCATCACTGCTGAGCTTTTGAAAGACACTCAAGTCCTGGTTATGCCAGCAGGCTTAGAGCAATGGTGGGTTTCTACCGGTTTGCCCCGGTTCGCATGAACCTGTAGCGGCAGCGGCGGCAGGATCCGCCCACCCACCCAGACGTCATCAAAAATGCTCTGCGCATGCACAGAACCTTCTGCGCATGCGCAGAAGCATCCCACGCTCGTGAAGTGAGCGAGCGCTCCCGCACGCTCCCAATAGCAAACTGATAGCCCCGGGATTTGAAACCCACTTCTGGCTTGGAGGTAAACTTGTGAGGTGACTCGATTATTATTAACATCTAGTATCTATTATTTTCTTGTTTAATTCTGCTTTTAAATTTTTTGTTTATAAATAATTATTGTATGATGGTTTTAGGAAATGATTATTTTATATTCATCATTTATTGGATTGTTTTATACTACCCTAAGTAACTTTCTGTGAGATCAGTGGCTATATAAATTTGATAAATGAATGAATGAATGAATCAATCAATCAATCAATCAATCAATCAAATAATAAAGCTATTTTCTGCAGCACCATCCTGCCAAAGAAGTCTTCATCTGAGAAGTGCATATAGGATCCTGTGCCAGGGTTTTAGATGTCTTCAAAGATTGCCTTAGATTTGGAGATAGTTGAGATAGCTGCACTTCTAATAGAAAGGGTCAGAATTCCCTGTGGGAAGACTTCTTTTGAGTTTCCACTAATATTTGCACTGAATCAAGGGGGTTTTAAGACGAAAAATCCTCATTCTCTTTACAGCCTATACTATAAACTATACAGTGTCGCCTCCAGGCTTGTGCAATGTTGCATCTCATTTTTGTCAGCAGCAATAACATTTTTTAAAAAGAGAATACAGCTGGGCAACTTTTTTTCATTTAAAAGCAGCTGCATGTACACATACCATCTGGTTTAATTAAGTTAAGCAGGTAACATTTTGAAGTTCCTCCCTTTGTTTGACATACAGGACTGTGAGAAGGGGCTCATGCTAGGTGGTTCATTGTGCTAGGTGGCCTCTCCCACTATAGTCCCAGTATCCTGTCCTGATATTGTAATGTTGGGTATATAGGCAGTGGTGGGATTCAATTTTTTTAACAACCGGTTCTGTGGGCGTGGCTTAGTTGGGGGTGTGGCTTGGTTGTCATGTGACTGGGTGGGCGTGGCTAGCTGGCTTATGACCTTCCTCACATTTATGCTCGTTGCGGCATTCTTAACAACTGTGTCAGTCATTTCACCACTACTTGTCTTCATCACGGTGACAAGATAGGGCGCAAAACGTAAAATGTGAGGACAGTCATAAGTTCGAGGACTGGTCAAAAGTACGAGGACCAGTCAAAAATAACTTTTTCAGCCCTCTGAGTAGTCCATATGCACAAAAGGACTACCCAGAGGGCTGAAAAAAGTGATTTCTGACAGGTCTTCGCACTTTTGACCGGTCCTCACCCTTATGACTGGTCATCATTGATGCCCATTGTAGCATTCTTAACAACCGTGTCACTCATTTCACAACTGCTTCTCCTCACCATGGTGACAAGATAGGGCGAAAAATGTAAAATGTGAGGACAGTCGAAAGTTTGAGGAGTGGTCAAAAGTGAGAGGACCAGTCAAAAATAACTTTTTCAGCCCTCTGAGTAATCCATATGCACAAAAGGATACAGCAATAGAGAGGGATGAAGTAATGAGAAGAGAGATGGAAGAAAGAAGGAGAGAGAGGGAAGGAAGAGAAGGGAGGAAGGGAGGGAAGGGAAATTAGAGTAGGAGGGAGGGTAAGAGGGAGGAAGAGAGGAGGAGAAGGAAAAAGGAAGAGGAAGTAGGGAGGAGAAGAAGGCGGGGAAAGAAAGTAAGAATGAAAGAAAAGAGAGAGGTGGTAGGTTTGAGGAGAAAGATTGCTGTACAGTAAAAAAGATGAAATGGAAGAAAGGCAACCCCAAACAAATATTAAGATATTAAGATAAAGAATGAATTGTTAAAGAATAAAAGAGAACAAATATGAATAAATAGCAATAATTAGAAACACACATACAAACATACAATGTATTTTCTTTGAACAGAGTATTTGGCCGGTTCACAAATTTAAACAGTGTTTAGTCATTTCAATTAAATTTACAATTTCTATATTGCCTTTTTGCCATATTTATTCCTCATCTATTTTTTTTAAAAAACCAATATTACCCTTCATCCTCATCTCTAATCTTAATCAAATTCAATTTTTCCCTTCTATTCTATATTATACCCCTTCCCATTGTCATCTATTTTTATATCCATCCTCACATTGGTTAATTATGTAATATTACAGTTGTTTAATATAAATTCAACATTTTAATATAAATCAATTAGTTATATAACTATCTTTTTTGTATATTAATCAATATGAACATGAATATTCCAATTATTTCCATGCAATCCAATTTCTTACAAATCAATTAATTATATTTACCAATAATAATAAACCAAATAATTTCCCCCATATATTCCTCCAAACCACAATTTAACCATTTCTGCTTTCAACACAATATACTATTAATAGTATCTCAATTATTACAATTCCATAGTTAAATAGAGCTTTTTTTCTTTTGTGTTTTAAAATCTTGAACTCTTCTCTTTTTCCCTAAATTTCCCATTGTTTGCACCTACCTTTTTTGGTGAGGAAAACGAAAAAAAATCTGCCTGCCTAATTTTCCAACGTTGCAGCAACAGCAAAGGCAACAGCCTGCTTTACTTTCAGTTTCATTTTTCAGCATAGCTAGGGGAAAAAAAATCTGCTCCAGCACTCTTTGCAAGGAAGCAGCAGAGCTCTCTGCAAAACAGCTGAGAGCAAATCAGCTGAGAGTCGGGAGGCCGATCTAATCAACGGGCTAATTAGCCTATGCTGAAGCTCTGCGGGCCAATAAAATTACAAAAGAACACCGAACCGTTTGTTAAATTGCTGGCTCGCCCGCCCCTCGCCCACCACTATTTATTGGCAATAAATAGTGGTGCGGAGGGGCGGGGCAAGGGGGCGGGGCGAGCCAGCAATTTAACAAACGGTTCAGCCGAACCGCCTAGAACCGGCAGAATCCCACCACTGTATATAGGGATCAACAGAATCAAGTGGGAAACACAACAGAAGAGTAGATTGTGAAGATGATAAAATTTGCAGAAATGGTCTTGTTTAATTAGGGAAGGAACAGCAATGACTTTTATGGAAGACTGGAAGCCCTTTGTGGACTTTTTGGTGAAAACTGTTAAAAATGAACTGATGATTTCTGAATTTATTGATTAAAAAGGGCTGCATATGGGGAGAAAGGAATTATATTATGCAATTTTGAAGAGCGGAACTATTAAGTACTATGTCTATATCTGCTATAAAGAGGTTTGCAAGTCATTCTTTAAATATCTTTCCTTGATTTCTATTGTTTTCAACACTTTTTTTCTTTCCTATTTCTATATTTTTGTCTTTATCTTTTAATTTTGTAAACAACTTATTTAATAAATATTTATTTTAATACCCCGTTTCCCCCAAAATAAGATATCCCCTGATAATAAGCCCAATCGGGCTTTTGAGCACATGGCATGGGTTCAAAAAAATATAAGACAGGGTCTTATTTTCAGGGAAACACGGTATATTTCTTTAATAAATATTTATATATATATATATATATTAATATATAGATCTATCTTAGTCTCCTTAGTCTCCCAATGGGCAGCAGAGTGTTTGCTGGCTGCCAGAAAAAAAAAAAGCCTAGAAACTAGTGGATTGTGATTTCACTGAACTAGGGCTGCATAAAAATCTTGGTTTACGTAGGAAGAACCCGGCTAAAGAGAAATACATACATACATACATACGAACAACATTGGGCTCAATGTTCTAAAATGGCTCCTTCTAACTTTGAATTTCTGATTGTATACCGCCCTGAGTCCCTTGGAAGAAGGTGTGGTATATAAATTCGAAATAAAATAAAAAATAAATAAATTATATGAAATCCAGAAATTTGCATTGGAAATGCCCATAATTCATCTAAAGCAGTAAATAGTTAATATGGCTGGCATTGGTTCTAGTTACCATACAGTGATTAGCTTTGAAAGAGCAACAGAAATATTCTTTTGCTGGCATACACCTGGTAATGCGTTATAAAATAAATCTTCCCACTCATTGTCAGATATAAGAGTTTTGTACAATGTAAGATTTCATTCTGTTCTTCACTTGCAATAGTGACTGAGAAATGAAAGAGCAGTCTCTGTCTGCTGTCAGCCACAAGGCATCAGGGATATGACAAATATGGTTGTCATTCAGAGACCCAGGCCATAATTGTATATATGTTTTTATGAACTACTGTATCATTGGCTTTTATTTTCAGAATGTACAAAGGGGGTTAGTAATCATCTGCAGCCTCATAAAAAACAATTACTTTTCTTGAAATCAATCAAAACTACTAGCAAGGAAAAGCGAGTTCAGCCTGGGAAAAATGCAGCATGTTATTTTCTGGTTTCCACATGTGTTACTAAAGATTTTATATATAATTTAAGTTTGTGATAAGTCACCAAATCATATCTTGTACAACTCAGCTCAGAATTGTTTCTTCTGAAGGCAGACTCTCCATAAGACAAGTAATTAATTAGAATTTAAGAATCACTGACATCCTGAACAGGAAAGGATTTTTTTTCCATTTTAACAGAATAACAGCGTTGGAAAGGACTTTGGAGGTCTTCTAGTCCAACTCCCTGCTCAAGCAGGAAACTATACCATTTCAGGCAAATGGTTGTCCAATCTCTTCTTAAAAACCTCCAGTGTTGGAGCATTCACAGCTTCTGAAGGCAAGCTGTTTCTCTGATTAATTGTTCCAACTGTCAAGAAATTTCTCCTTATTTCTAGATTGGTTCTCTCCTTGATTAGTTTCCATCCAGAGGTGGGTTTCAGCAGGTTCTGACCAGTTCTAGAGAACTGGTAGTGGAAATTTTGAGTAGTACAGACAACTGGTAGTAAAAATTCTGACCGGCCCCACCCCCATCTATTCTCTGCCTCCCAAGTCCCAGCTGATCGGGAGGAAATGGGGATTTTGCAGTATCTTTCCCCTGGAGTGGGGAGGGAATGGAGATTTTACAGTATCCTTCCCCTGTCACACCCACCAAGCCATGCCCACCAAGCAACACCACGCCCACCAAGCCACGCCCACAGAACCGGTAGTAAAAATTTTTGAAACCCACCACTGATTCCATCCATTGTTTCTTGTTCTGCCTTCAGGTACTTGGGACAATAGGTTAATCTCCCCTTCTGTGTCGCAGCCCCTTAGATATTGGAACACCACTACCATGTCACCCCAGTCCTTCTTTTCATTAAACAAGACATATCCAATACCCGCAACCATTCTTCATATGTTTTAGTCTCCAGTCCCCTAATCATTTTTTATGCTCTTCTGTACATTATTTCTAGAATCTCAACATCTTTTTTTATATCACAGTGAGCAAAACCGGATGCAATATTCCAAGTGTTGTCTTACCAAGGCATTATAAAGTGGTACCTCGCGTGATCCTAATTCTATCCCTCTGCTAATGCAGCCTAGGACTGCATTGGCTTTTTTGGTGGCTGCACCAAGCTGCTGGCTCATATTTAAGTGATTGTCCACCAGGGCTCCAAGATCCCTATCGCAGTTATTCCTATTGAGCCAAGTTTCACCTAATCTATACCTATAATAATTGTTTTTTCTTGCCTAAGTACAGAATCTTACTTTTCTCTTTACAAATTTTACTTTATTAGATAGTACCCAGTGTTCAGATGTGTCAAGATCTTTCTGTATCTTGAGCTTATCTTCTGTAGTGTTGGCTATTCCTCCAGCTTGGTGTTGTCTGCAAATTTGATGAATTCCCCTACTATACTCTCATTTAAATCATTTATGAAGATATTGAAGAGTATGGGGCCTAAGATAAAACCTTAAGTTACCCCACTGTATACTTCTCTCCATGTAGATGTAGTTGTAATAAGGACTGCACATTGAGTGAGGTTAGTCAGCCAGTTACTAATCCATCTGGTGTGTGATGCTGTCTAATCCACATTTTTCTATTTTATCAAGTAATAAGTTATGGTCTACTTTATCAAACGCCTCACCGAAGTCCAAGTAAATTATGTCCACAGAATTTCGCTGGTCCACTAATTTAGTCACATTGTCAAAGAATGCAATAAAATTTGTCTGCTGTACAAAAATGTTTCCATTCTAGAAATATTTGTATATTATTTCTAAGGAGAACTATTGCAAAACTAAAATATATTAAAATATAGCTGTTAATAATTTCTTTCTTTATTGGAAGCAATTTTGGTCTACTTCTTTTTAGCAAGCCCTGCAAAAATAAGTAATTAGAGGTAAAGTAGACCAACTAGTGTTTCTGTAGTGTCAATCATTTGCCATGGTACTTTTTGAGTGCTCTGTCCTATTCAACTTTTTAAAAGAAAACATTTTAATTCAGAAAATCAATATATGAGAAACCAGCATTAGCCTCTACCATCATATTGGTTTGCAGCAATGCTTTTGGGTTCCAGATAGGTTCTTCAGGATCCTGTGAAGTCTAGATTACTTCCAGTATTTATTTATTTATTTATTTTTGAATAGTCATAACTACCATAGAGCTGTTTTATTTATTTTATTTATTTATTAAATTTATGTGCCACTCATCTCACTGTTGAAGGGATTCTGAGTTTTGCAAATTGACCCACTATATCTTCACAGAATTCCACATGTTCCTGTACTTAATTTTTTAATTTTTAATTGTTAACTTTTAACTTTTAAATGTCCAAAATGGGTAGTTTTATTTTAATTAGATATGAGCCAAATTATTTAATATTTCTTAAATTGTTTTTTAAATTTTATATCTGTGTGTTTTATTTTGGCTGCACACCGCCCTGAGTCCTTCTGGGAGAAGGGCGGTATATAAATTAAATAAATAAATATTTCTGCCCACTAAATGAACTATTCTTTAATTAAACAGTGTCCCTTCTCTACCATTCAAAGACTCATGAGATATGGCAAGAGATTGGCAGGATGAAAGACATAATTGTGATTATTGGTCCTGTTGCCAGATAGATGGGAATATCATACTGAGGTTTTCATTGCAATTGTTCTCTGCCTACATTGACCTGCTCCTTCTCTCCTCAGCTTCTACCATTTTTCATTCTCATTTTGCTTTCTATTCATGAATTCAAGCTTCATCTGCTTCTTTGTGTCACAGCAAAATGACTTAGAGGCACTTCTGATAGTTGAGAAAGAAAACTGTGCGGTCCCGTGTGGCCTCTTTGTGGCAGCTTTCTGGGGTCCCTCCTCTTGCCAACATTACCCTTTGGGGACAGGAAATGCTTGAAAATACCATGTAACTCCCAAAAGAATGTTGACATAGTCAAAAATGAAAATAAAAACAATCCTTAAATCTAGGGAAAAATATACAGCCAAGCCTTCACATTGCAGTCCTTACTAGTGCAAAAATATCAGAAACAGTTCATAGACCATAAAGATTTGCCACCTAATTGTGTTTCCCATCTTCCTTTCTTCGAGCAAGATGGTTCCTTAGAACGCTTTATTTGATAGAGTGGGAACCCCAAAGATAGTTGGAAAGAAGCACTTGCGTCTAACTTTAAAACTTTTATTTGATTAGTTAATTATAACTATTGTGGATATTATATGGAATGCCTGCTACAAAATTAGTTCTTTAAAAAAAAATCTACAAATGGCATCATTTCACCAGAGATTCCTTTTTTGTGTAAAACAGAAAGTTTTAAAATAGAAGTGAGATCCTGTAGAGCAGATGGTACATATTATTGAGGTTTTCCCCCAAATGCCAGCCCCCACCACTGTCATCAGCAGGGAGCCAGAATTGTGTGATTTACTAATCAATGCATAGTTAGTATTACCTCTGGCCTGACTAATTATGCACAAGTTATTCACAAGATGAAAGTTCTCATTCAAGGCATGTAAAGAGGTAGTAACATCTCACAATTTACCCCAAAGCAGCCTGGTAACATATGTTCATTGGGAAAAGAGGATCATTCAAGTCTTTTGTGAAAAATTAGGTATCTGAGAGACTAATCTTGCTGCCTTGAAATGAATGTAATAGTCTGGGCACAAGCACTGTATTGTACCCAAGATTTCTGAAATTTACATTTTAATTTTATTTTAGATGGAAAGTGCAATCCATCAGCAGCAATTTTAGGGGACACCTGAGGTGTTACCAGAATACACTTTTCTTTCAAGAATCCTCTCAGGATGAGTTCAAGACAAGATGAATTCTCATTTTTGGCCTGTTTTGTTTCCCTATGCTAGTATAGTATTTATTAGCTTTTCATAGTTATAATGTTACTACTATTAATTATTGGGACAAAAAGATTGCCTTTTTCTTAAAATCTGGAAAATAATTTCTTTATCTTATTTTTCTCAGGGCAGTCCTTGAGCAGGCAACTACCTACCCTTTCTTTTTTCTCTTTTTAGTATATTAAACAGTTTCAGGCAATTTAATTAAAGCTACTCAATGATTTAATGCATGGCTTGTTATTAAGCAATGATTGCTGACTAGGGCCAAGTCAGTGTTAAGCTTTACAGACCTCAGTACTTGGTTTGCACAATCCAAAACCAATGAACCAGGTTAAGCAAATATACAGTATATAGATATCTATCTATCTATCTATCTCCAAAGGAGCCAAAGGAATGTAATGAGGTTCTTGACTGATGATGAATTAAACCTGGTTCCAAAACAGATAAATTGTGAAACATGCAAATGTGGAAATCCTGACATCTACTGACATTTAATCTCTTGGTCTTGCATTGCATTGTAAGAATTCTTAAATGGCCTTGGCAGCACTAAAAATGGCTTGATATGCTCTGTTCTTTCTTGATGAAGAAAAAAATCAGAGTTGGGCTATGGATGAAGGCCTTCCTTAAATAATGTTAATGCGGCTTTTCAAGTGCCTGTCACTACTGAACAAAAGATCTTACGTAGTGATTGACAGCTTTCACACTCGTTTGTGATGTACATGGATTTGCAGAATGTCAAACTTTTTGGGAATATACAAATGGGTTAAATAGAATGCTGACAGACTGCATTTCAGCTACTGTTAAAAGTGTAACTTTTTTTCAACTGTTTGAAGCATAAGATTGAAAACAAATCTGTAACAGTGCAGCTCTACCTTTGTTTGTGCACTAAATCCCTCACGTACCAGCAACAAAACTTTCTGTCAACTTTCATTGACACTGAATCAAAGCTGGGGGTTTTGTATTCTTTAGATTCATTTCCCTTAAAATAAACACCATGATTACAGATAGTCCTCACCTAAAAACCATTTGTTTAGTGACTGTTCAAAGTTACAATGGTACTGAAAAAGAGGCGACTGGTTCTTGCATTTACCACCACTGCAGCATCCCTGGGGTCATGAGATTATGATTTTGGCACATAAATGTTCTGCATTTATGACAGTCACAGTGTCCCACAGTCACGTGATTGCCATTTGCAACCTTGTCAGCTGCTTTCTGACAAGCAAAGTTTATGGGAAAGCTAACAGGGAAGGGGCAGTCATATGATCTCTCACTTAACGACCACACTACTTAATGACAAATTTTCTGGTCTCAATTGTCATAAATCAAGGACTATCTCTATTCACAAATGCCGATTATACCAAGATTTTTGATCGTTTACAATATTTGATTTTGTTTGAAGTTCAGAATATAACATAACTAATTGCAGAAGACTTCTTGTTCATTTCAGTCCAGTGATAGCAAAACTGAAGAAACAGAGGTTCTAGGACCCTTCTGGCAATAGCATATACATACTGCCAACATTCTCCATCACAGTTGCTAAAATCCAACAATTACAAATTCTCAGCATTTTGAGGTAGGCAACAAAGACTTTCATAAAATACAGGTAGTCCTTGATATATGACCAACAGATTAACAATGATTTGCATTTATGATGGCCATGCAATGGGTGCTTTTCAGACTGGAAAGCACCCCTCAGCTGTCATAAATGGTTGCACCACCTGCCCTGTGGTCACATGATCACTTGTCGGATATTTGGTAACGGGTTACTTTGTGACCGGTCACAGTGTTTTGTGGTCATGTGATTGTGATTTGCAATATTTTTTGCCAATTTCCAGCAAAAAATGCAATTCAAATGAATAGATTTGCTTAATGACCACCACATTTTGAATTGTCAGAAAAACACTTCCAGTTATGGGCTCCCTAACCTACACCCATAAATGATTTGTGACCAGATTTCCAGCTCCAACTGCAGTCATAAGTCAAGGATTCCTTGTAGATATTTAAAGACAACAAAGAACCACTTTCTCCACAAAATACAAAAAATCTTGTCTTTTTCGTGTGTGTTGTCTCTCCCCATCCATTTTACATTATTGCTGTTTATGAGAAACAAGATCCTAAAAGGCTGTTTATCAGGTATATTTCAGGGAAGGAGAAAAGGCTAACCTGGCATCTTTACATGCAATCAATCCTGTTGAATTAAGCATCATTTCCCAGAAAATATAATTAAGTCAAGTGGCATGGAGAACTGAAACCAATGGAGAAAGGCAGTTATGACTACATTATTGTTTGAATGGAATTAACCACAACTAATTTTTAAGCTTCTTACTGTGCTGTAACTGGGTCTGCAGAGACATGTAACTAAACGCCTGCCTTCAGTTTGTCTTCTTTTCAAATTCCTCTACCTCCCCTGCCCTGAATTTTAGATTGCAAGCTCCTTTGAGAATTCAGTCATTTTGCCACTGTGTAAAGCTCCATGTAAAATTATTATTAATATAATATAACCAGCATAGTAATAATAATACAGTCTTTTAATTTTAATATTATTGCCAGATCAAGGTCACAATATTTTATTTATTTATTGAGAGTAGCACATCCTTTTTAATATACAAGTACTATTTTAAAGATGACAATTTGCAACACAGACTTAGAATAAAAATCTAAACCTAGTTGACAAGGATAAATGAAGACATTGCAACCAAGACTTTCAAGGACAAAGTTTCTCCTAGGTAGATATAGAATGTATTTCCCCTGACATATTCTTCAAGAATTTATATCAATGTGATAAAGGTATAAAATTGTCACAATTTGGATATCTGCATGTTGCAAAAATGGAAAGGACTTAGTATAACAGGAAAAATAAGTATTTCATTATTACTCATATTAGATGTATATAGGATGTCCTCTAATATAACAGTATGTGTGTCTGTCTGTCTGTTTGTCTGTATCATCTACAGGTGAAACTCGAAAGATTAGAATATCGTGCAAAAGTTCATTTATTTCAGTAATGCAACTTAAAAGATGAAACTAATATATGAGATAGACTTATTACATGCAAAGCGAGATAATTCAAGCCTTGATTTGTCTTAATTTTGATGATTATGGCTTACAGCTCATGAAAACCCCAAATTCACAATCTCAGAAAATTAGAATATTACATGAAATCAATAAAACAAGGATTGTACATAGAACAATATCGGACCTCTAGAAGTATAAGCATGCATTTGTACTCAGTACTTGGTTTGGGCCCCTTTTGCATCAATTACTGCCTTAATGCAGCATGGCATGGATGCTATCAACCTGTGGCACTGCTGAGGTGTTATGGAAGACCAGGATGCTTCAATAGCGGCCTTCAGCTCTTCTGCATTGTTCAGTCTCATGTCCCTCATCTTTCTCTTGGCAATGCCCCATAGATTCTCTATGGGGTTCAGGTCAGGCGAGTTTGCTGGCCAATCAAGCGCAATAATCCCATGGACATTGAACCAGTTTTTGGTACTTTTGGCAGTGTGGGCAGGTGCCAAGTCCTGCTGGAAAATGAAGTCAGCATCCCCATAAAGCTCGTCTGCGGAAGGAAGCATGAAGTGCTCCAAAATCTTCTGGTAGACGGCTGCGTTGACCCTGGACTTAATGAAACACAGTGGACCAACACCAGCAGATGACATGGCTCCCCAAATCAACACAGACTGTGGAAACTTCACACTGGACTTCAAGCATCTTGCAGTGTGTGCCTCTACCTTCTTCTTCCTGACTCTGGGTCCTTGGTTTCCAAATGAGATGCAAAAATTGCTCTCATCAGAAAAGAGGACTTTGGACCACTGAACAACAGACCAGTTCTTTTTTTCTTTAGTCCAGGTAAGACGCTTCTGACGTTGTTTGTTGTTCAGGAGCGGCTTGACAAGAGGAATACGACATTTGAAGCCCATGTCCAGGATCCGTCTGTGTGTGGTGGCTCTTGATGCACTGACTCCAGCCTCAGTCCACTCCTTGTGAAAGTCCCCAGCACTTTTGAATGGCCTTTTCCTGACAATCCTCTCCAGGCTGCGGTCATCCCTGCTGCTTATGCACCTTTTTCTCCCACACTTTTCCCTTCCACATAACTTTCTATTAATGTGCTTTGATACAGCACTTTGGAAACATCCAACTTCTTTTGCAATTACCTTTTGAGGCTTTCTCTCCTTATGGAGGGTGTCAATGATGGTTTTCTGCACAACACCCAGCCAAAAAATTATAGGCCCATATCACTCTTAAATACAGATTACAAGATTTTTGCTAAAATATTAGCAAATAGGTTAATGACACTCATGCAACAAATGATTCATAATGATCCAACTAGTTTTATAAATGGTAGACAAATGAAGAGTAATGTAAGGCAAGTTGTTAACCTATTGGAGTATTTGGGGAAGAACAACCAAATCCCTGTGGTGCTGATATTTCTTGATGCAGAGAAAGCATTTGATCGATTGAATTGGCAATTTTTATTGAAAATAATGGAAAAGATGCAGTTTGGAGAACATTTCACAAAATCTATTAAGGCAATATATCAGAAACAAACAGCGCAAATAATAATTAGTTTAGTTTAACAGATACTTTTAATATAGAAAAAGGAACAAGACAAGGATGCCTTTGTCTCCATTATTGTTTATCTTGACTTTGGAATTTTTGTTAAGTAAGATACATGGGTCGGACAAAATAAGTGGAATTAAGATTAGGTAGTATGACTATAGATTACGAGCATTCGCAGATGACTTGGTTGTTACTTTAACCCAACCATTACAGTCTAATGGATATAATTAATCAAAATGGACAAGTATCTGGATTTAAAATAAATGCAGGGAAAATGAAGATAATAACTACAAATATGACTATAAATCAAAAAGAAGAATTAGAAAGACTAACAGGATTTGAAATTGTAAAAAAAGTTAAGTATTTAGGGGTCTATATTATGATATCAAATACGAAATTACTTAAGTATAATTATGATCCGTTGTGGCAAAAAATACAGAGAGAGATGGAAAACTGAAAAAAATTACAATTATTCTTGTTGGGAAGAATAGCAGCAGTAAAAATGAATGTTTTGCCTAAGTTTTTGTTTCTTTTTCAAATGATACCAATACTTAAAAAAGATGACAATTTGAAGATATGGCAGAAGGGTATTAATAACTTTGTTTGGGCAGGGAAGAGACCAAGAATAAAACAAAAAATAATGCAGGATATATGTGAAAGAGGAGGTCTCAAAATGCCTAACTTAAGACTATATTATGAGGCAGCTGTTTTATCAGCAATGAGTGATTGGATGAATTTAACAGAAGAAAGAATATTGAATATTGAGGGATATGATTTCGTTTACGGGTGGCATGCTTATTTATAATATGATAAGAAAGTGGACAAGACGTTTAAAAGTCATATATTAAGGAATGCTCTATTGCGTGTCTGGAAAAAGTACAAGTATAAACTAAATGAGAAGTACCATTGTGGGCAATACCGAGACACACGATAGAGAATATAAGTGTAGAGCAAAGGCAGGATGTGATTACATATAAAGAGCTTCTTAACAAGGAAAGAGGTATACTACAATTAAAATCTTTGAATCAACTAAGAGAAGAAAGGACAATTCGAACATGGTTTCAATATGTACAGTTGCAAGCTAGATGGAGAGAAGATCAGAAAATTGGTTTTCTGCAAAATGAGAAGAACTTGGTAAAACAGATTAGAGATCAAAGTCAAATGCACATAAAAAGATTGTATAATGCGTTGGTAGAAATAGATTCAGAAACGGAGTTAGTTAAGGACTGTATGATAAAGTGGGCACAAAATATTGAAGAACCAATAATGATGGAAACATGGGGAAAAATATGGGTTAGAAATGTGAAGTTCACGCAAGCCCAAAATTTAAGAGAGAATTTTTATAAAATGTTTTATAGATGGCATCTGGATCCTAAAAAGCTAGCCTGTATGTATCCAAGTGTGCAACCTAAGTGTTGGAGATGTGAATGTGATGATGCCACGTATTATCATATATGGTGGACATAAGGCATTTTGGATAAAAATATGGTGGATTATTCAAAATATTCTCAAAAAGAAGATAAAATTTACTCCACAGTTCTTTTTGTTAGGCATAATTACAGATTGTACTGTTATAGAGACTAAGTTGATTTTAAATTTAATAACAGCAGCCAGACTCTTGGTGGCACAGTACTGGAAGAAGGAAGACTTGCCTATTGAAGAATGGACACTAAAAGTAATGAATTTAGCAGAGATGGCCAAAATTTCAGCGTATTTGAAGGACCATTCAAATGAAAGATATATATTGGAATGGAGAAGATGGATTGACTATATTCAAAACAAATATCAGACTAAAAAGTTTCAAATAGCTTATGAATGAAATCTATATTTTCTTTTTGAATATGTTTAGTTAGTTGAAAGGGGAGTTAAAGAGCAAGGAGGAGTTTGGAGACCACAGAAAGTTAGCCTATTTTAGTTTATGTTTGTTATGCTATATCCTGTTTTTGCTCTGGGAAGTCTGGGGGGGGGTGTCGGGGGGAAGGGGGGTTGGAGGGAGAGGGGGATGGGGGGGAGGGGGGAAATTGTTGTAATGATTGTTAAAACTTTTTAAATAAAAAAAATGATGGTTTTCTGCACAACTGTCACAGCAGTCTTTCCCATGATTGTGATTCCTACTGAACCAGACAGAGAGACCATTTAAAGGCTCAGGAACCCTTTGCAGGTGTTATGGCTTAATTAGCTGATTAGAGTGGGACACTTTGAACCTAGAATATTGAACCTTTTCACAATATTCTAATTTTCTGAGATTGTGAATTTGAGGTTTTCATGAGCTGTAAACCATAATCATCAAAAGTATGACAAATCAAGGCTTGAACTATCTCGGTTTGCATGTAATGAGTCTATCTCATATATTAGTTTCAACTTTTAAATTGCATTACTGAAATAAATGAACTTTGGCACAATATTCTAATTTTTCAAGTTTCACCTCTATCTATCTATCTATCTATCTATCTATCTATCTATCTATCTATCTATCTATCTATCTATCTATCTACCTATCTACCTATCTACCTACCTATCCATCCATCCATCCATCCATCCATCCATCCATCCATCCATCCATCCATCCATCTATTTATCTAAACTTAAACTGGCCATTTAAAAATAAAATCTCTTATGGGGCATATGTTTAAAAAATTAAGAATTCATAGGACTTACTATGATTCTGCTGCTATGATTTCTTAGCAATTGATTTCTTAGCTGATGTCACCTATTTATATCATACAATCCCACCTGTTTTTGGGGCTGAAGACATTATCTAGGTTTTTGTGAAACTGCCATGCATGCCAGTATGGCTTTCATATGTGTTACGGTACACAGCCAAGTAAGTCATCATTTGCAACTTACTGAGCAGTGAATAGCATTTGGAAAATGGCAGGGCAAGGTATTTCAGAAAAATCTGAGATCTTTGAACTAGGAAACCAGGAAACTAAACATAGTTATAATCAATATGCATTCATGTTATAACCAATATGAAGAGAATAGGTTTAATGGCAGTTGCTATACTTTTTATATCTTCTTTCATTAATTTTTACACCTTTCATATTGTATGAATCTTTGAAAGATATAGGAGTTATTTCAGCCTAACCACCAGTCACAAAGTTTTGCTGGATTATGAAATGTAATTATGAATGATGTTAATGTTACACAGGTTATATCTTTGATTAGAGTAGGCAGGACTCTCTAGATCTGAAATATGCTTGGCAGAATATAAAAATGTCAACCAAGTAGATCCCACAGCTTCATAGACTACTTTTAAAAAATGAAAGAACATTTCTTACATAAAGAAATCTATTTAGTATAACTTATGCTGTTGAAGTCAGTGGGGTTTATTTCTCACCATGGCATATTCATGTGACCTCAAAAAGCTGTCAAACGTTTGTCTATTAATCTACTCAGTTTAATATTATTTATATTAGCTTTATCTAAGCTAAATTCCAAGCTGGCTAGAAATTCTGGGAGTTGTTGCTGGAACGTGTAAGATTGGTTTATATCAGGAATTCTAAATATGGGTCTTCCAGATGTTACAGCGTACGTTTTCAGGCATACAATTGGGCTCTGATCAAGTTCCAATTTTCACATGCTAAAACAGTCTTTCATCTGGCGGATTAACCTAATATTCATGCATACAGCAGTTACTTTTGCAGTTAATCTTTTTTTCCTGAGATTTATCAGTGTCAAATTATACGATCTAAGAATGTAGAGAATCTTAGCAAACTCTAACATAAACTTCAGAGCAAAGGTTTAAATGTGTTGGAAGAAATGTTCATCTGGGTTCAGTTCCAAGTGGGAAGAAAGACACTGAAAATAGGGAGGCTGATTGGAAAGATGGTTTAATGGTGGACAGGACCACGTGGTTTGAGGTCCTGGGCAATCAAGCACATGGGTGAGAGAGAGAGATTTATACTCTCTCTTGGGCCCCACCTTGGAGCTTCCTGTTCCTGTATAAGAAATATACTCTGATTGGCTGTCAGACCATGGGGCCATGCAGGGGTAACTTTGTAGGTTGTCTTGAGTCCCAGGCTTGGTTGAATCTTGCTGGGTGAAATAATGAAGGGGCTTTGGGCAATTCCTATTATGGCTTAATGGCTTTGTCCTGGTTTGGATCTTGAGTGAGGGCTAATCCTATCACCCTGGAGCTGAAGGTCTTTTATAGATAAGATGGTCCAGTCTTTTGTCTTGTAGATAAGTTGGCACCAGTTTTTCTGGGGCTATTAGCAAAGGTGGGGGCTGCTTTCCAAGAGCATGTTTCTCCTTTTCTCATCCAGGGAGGTATAATATTCTGCCTTTTTAATATTTCCTAGAATATTTCATTCTTCTAGGAGAGGGGTGGGTGCTAACTTCCTACAAATGTATATGTAATAAAATGTCTGAGAACTAATGTAAGGCTATCTTATTTTGAAAACCAAAATAACAAATTGGGGGCAAATTAAATGTGGTTAAAACAAGGAGTTTTTTTTTTAAAAAAATCTTAGGTCCTAGAGTAATGAACAAGAAGGGAGATGGCTCCATAAATGAACCAATTTTCAGCCTTTGATAAAAGCCTATAAAAGCCTCGTTTCTTCTGAACTTAACTATTTAGCATGTGTTGGTGCACAGAGGAATAACAACTTATTTCATATTTAAGCCATGTTATCCAGTATCTCTGTAGGAGGGCTATGAGAAAAAGTATGAAAAACAAAAGAGATAATGTTCTGTCTTTGGAACTCAGTCTTAGAATACTTTCTTTGTATTGTCTCATTAAAAAATTACATGATGAAAGAATTTGAAAGCAGGACTAATTTTACTTTTGAAGCTTTGCCCAGTTTTAAGTTATAACATAAAAAAATAGTCTTATGAACTTCATTTTGATTCCTAGAACACATGCTCTTGTTTTTTCTTTATTTATTTATTAAGAAAATCTAAATGGCCATCCAATTCACTCATGATGACTCTAAGTGGCTCATAGAAAACCCCAATACAAAGTCCAATAAACCCCCACCCCTCGGTGACAACAATCACACCAACCATTTAATGGGCTCCATATCACCTTGAGATTCCCCAAGCCCATTGGCAGAACCATATCTTCAGAATCTTTCAAAAGAGTTTCAAGGTGGGAGACAAACATTTCCACAGGGATGATTTCCCAGGGAGGGAGCTACCATGGAGAATACTCTTCATCTTGGTCCTACTAGGGCAGAGAGGACCCATAACATCCTTGCTCATCCTGGTGAGTTGGGTAGATGTAACGCGGACAGAAATGGTCCTTCAAATAACCTGGCCCCAAGCCATGTAGGGATTTAAAGGTGACAACCAGGACCATGAATTTGACCCAGAAGCAAATCAGCAATGAATGCAGCTCCCACAAAACAGGTGACAGATGTGAAAATCTAGTATTGCACAAAACCATGAGAGTCACCACATTTTGAAACAATTGAAGCTTCCAGATACTTTTCAAGGGAATTTCCACTTGTCGACATCTGAGCATTTTCAGAGTACCTTTTTTAGAACCATCACCTTTGAAACACAGGTAATTCTAACTTACAATTCTCAGCAGTGCCAAGTAACATGGCTTAATGGAGGACCAGATTTTGACATATCATATGTATTCTATGCAGTTGGCCAGAAGGAGAAGAAAAAGAAAGACGACCAGTGATATTTAGTCCAATAGATAGCCAGCTAGCTGTAATTAATAACTTTGGTCAACCAAACCAGCCAGAAGTTTAAATTAGGCACACTGACAAAAGCAGCCTTTCATTTATATGCAAAGAACTAAATGGTAAAAACAATTAATGGAATAGCATGGCCTCACTAATTTTACTGCATGCCAAACTTGACTTTGATGTCAAAACCAAATGGGAGTGAATGAACTGTATCTGCTTAACTACAGTTAGTCCTCAATTTATGACCACAATTGAGCCTGGAATTTCTGTTGTAAATCATTGGGATCACAAGTCGAGTTAGACCCAATTCTATGATAATTTTTTTCAGTGGTCATTAAGTCAATCACAGTTATTGAACAAAAACCAATGGGTGCTTTTGTCATTCATTTTTCCAGAAATTAGCCCAAAAGGTTGCAAATTGAGATCAAAAGACTGCAAATGTGAGCTGGTTGCCAAGTGCCTAAATCGTTATCACATGACTACAGGGATTGTGCAGGTACAGGTTAGAAGTCACTTTTTCCAAGGTTGTCATAATTTTGAACTTTTATAAATGAACAGTCCTAAATCTAGGACTATCTGTAAACACTGCTTGGATGGTTGAAAGAGAACCATGGAATCTGTTATGAATAACAAAACAGTAAGTTCACAAAACGATTTTGTGTGCTGGAATTTGTCTGGTTGGATCATGAGAATCCAATGCTCCCTTCTCTCGACACTATGACACAAGCAACCACATCAATGGTTTCTGCCACCTGCCATAAGGCAATGAAAAATATTTTTGAGCAAAATTACTAAGGATTTGATTGCTTTCCTTATCTTTTGGTACAGACTTTTGTAGCATTAGTCTTTGTTTTTGATAAATATTCCTAAAGTAAGATAGTTGACCAATCATTTATCCAGAAGGTATAACATATCATCTGAATTCTCAAATTTTGTTCCACTGTTAGTCCTCCCTTCTTATTTAAAGAAGCTTATTTGGCTGTTTTGTAATGCAGAGAGCAGTGTTGCTGTGTTAAGCTATCCTTAATGAAAGCCTAAACAGCCACCAGTATTTTCATGCTTCGGTAGAGCAGTGAATGTATTCTATACTGATATTGTTTAGGGTTTCATATTAAGAATTCTGTATGCTATCTTTTCTCCCCTATCCATTTCCAATATCTTAAGTCATGTCACATCCGGTATTTTTTCTCCTTTCTTCTGAGTAAGATGGCATATAAAATGTGTATGGATGCACTCTCCTTCCTATGAACATCATTGATCTCCATGCAGAGGTAAATTTCAACCAAGTTATCTCAAGCTAACAGAGGACAGACCAAGTGCTGAATAGTATTGTTGTCAATGCCTGTGGATAGGACTGCTTTCATTAATGTAAAATACATTTAGCATCATTTTATTTTCTTTCTTTTTACTACTACAGTAAGATAAAATAGGATTACAAAAAGGATTGAAATATGGGATGCTTTATTTAATATAATGAGTTTAATTAATTAATTTATTATTTATTTATTATTTATTTATTATTGCGATTTATATGCTGCCTTTCTCCCTAGGGACTCAAGGCGGCTTACAAAATGACAAATTCCAATACAAATCACAATGGAAAAAAAAATTAAAATCAACAACCCTATTAAAACAGTTTAAAATTATAACAGTGTATCCCCAGTTTGGGGATTTAATCTTACTAGGTTATTTTTTTCAATAAATATGCAGAGAAGCCCAGACTGGAATATACAAAAATGCTATGCTGTGGCCTTTAACTCAAGCAACTATAGCCTCAGCCTAATTTAAACTGTGCAAAAAGTTCAGTTCAGATTACAGGTAAAGGGGATTTGCAGCCAACTATATGGAATGAAAAAAGTATCAAAGAATAAGTGGGTGTGTGTGTGTAAGAGAGGGAGGGAGAGAGAGAGGGAGAGGGAGAGGGGGAGAGAGAGGGAGGGAGAGATGGAGAGAGAGAGAGAGAGAGAGAAAGGGAGAGAATGAATATCAGAAGAAAATGGAAGTTTCAGTCCACTTCTGGTTGTAGTCCTAACTCATCTATGCTTGCTTCAGCTCTGCCCACCATGCAATCCCCAATAATTATTTCTGGAGAAATGTGACCTTCAAGAGAAAAGGATTGCCAATCCCTGAAGCTAAAGGAAAGTAGATTTTCCAGACATGAAAAATGAGGGATTAGTGAGTCTGAAAAAATAGATGGTGGGATCCAAACGCAGCTGCAGAAAGAGAACCTCTTCAGGTCTAACAATGAGCTAGTAGATAATATCTCCAAAAACTAGGTAAAGCATTTCTAAAATGATCTGTTGATGAGACAAAGCAATTTTATGTCTTAGGCTACAAGTCCACCTATGAAGAAGCGAATAGACTTTTTGAAGAGATTCTGAAGATGAAAAGAACAGAATCTTCTATCCTTTCCAATGTTGGTGGAAAAATGTTCAGTAAAAATTCTCTTACACCATGTTAGAGTAAAACGAGTTTGAAGAATTGAATTGGAGTCAAATTTAATTCTTGAGAGAGATCTTTTACAACATATTCCCTTTTGCTGTTTAATTTAGTTAAGAATTCTCAAGAACGTAAATATTCTGAATTCAACACACCAATTCCATGAAAAGATTCAAAACTGTGCTTTCAGTCTAAATGATGAGGAAAACCTTATATTTTTTCATGTATAGAAAGGGAAGGGCAAAGAGTAGCACAATGTACAAAATGCTGGCTAAGCAATGGAATAAATCCTAAAAGACCAAAAGTTAATTCATATTACATCTCCAACTATTTTGTTTTTCTTACAAAGGAGTTTCCTAAAAATGATCATCAGAGCCCTTCCAGAGATACCAACAGACACAATGCCATATACATGATATATTGGGTGTTGAACCCTTTTACCCATATACTGATACCTCAAAAAAAGGATTAATATCACCTTTACAGGCATTTGGACCTCTAAAGTTCAGTTTGACTGAAAGGTTTCCTTTGTTCTTTGAATGTATCATAAATGAGGACCCAGTTTGTGGGGGCAATAAACTGACTTTGTATAAATATACAAAAGGATGAAGGCTATTGCTGAGCACATTGTAAGCCGCCCTGAGTCTTCGGAGAAGGGCGGCATATAAATCAAATTAAAAAAAAAAAAATGAGTGCTTGGATGCTTTGAAGGCAACAAGAACAAGTGAATATTTAAACAAGAATGAAAAAAATCTGCACATACTTCAAATGGACAGCAACTGAGGCAAAATAAAATAAATAAAAACAGTGGCAACATTAGAATTTATTATAATTAATTAAGCATTATTTTGACAAATATTTGGAAAACCTAATGACAAATATTTGGAAAACCTAATGACAAATATTTGGAAAACCTAATGACCCAAACCCAATTTGTTGATGTTGTATGGAATCTGTTGGTGGAGGCTGGCTTCATTCAAATAAAAATTACAGAGCTAAAACAGAACATTTAAAGTGATATATATTTACTACTAAAATGTAGTTTTTAAATCTAATATGTAGAAGTACACAAGCAGATTACATTCTACTTGTATTCAATTAATAGAAATATGCCTCAGGTATAGAGTAAATAGTTCTCAAATGTTAAATCAGTTTAATTACTTTGCTGGGGGAATCTGCTTACTGAGGATTTGATACAAAGGTATTATTCATTTGACATACTAAAAAACATTCACATAAGAGTAAGGTGACCAGATTTTAACATTGGTAAAGAGGGACATTGTGGGCGTGGCTTATTTTGTGGGCGTGGCTAGCTGGTCATGTGACTGGGTGGGCGTGGCTAGCTGGTCATGTGACCGGGTGGCCATGGCTATGTGTATAGGGTAAGGTGAACAGATTTTAACATTGGTAAGAGGGACACCATTGTGGGCGTGGCTTATTGTGTGGGCGTGGCTTGGAGGCCATGTGACTGGGTGGGCATGGCTAGCTGGTCATGTGACCGGGTGGCCATGGCTATGTGTATAGGGACTACTCAGAGGGCTGGAAAGTCATTTCTGACAGGTCCTCACACTTTTGACTGGTCCTCACACTTATGACCATCCTCACATTTATGCCCGTGCAGCATTCTTAACAACCATGTCACTCATTTCACAACTGCTTCTCTTCACCATGGTGACAAGATAGGGCAAAAATGTAAAATGTGAGGACAGTCGTAAGTTCGAGGACTGGTCAAAAGTGCGAGGACCAGTCAAAAATAACTTTTTCAGCCCTCTGAGTAGTCCATATGCACAAAAGGACTAACCAGAGGGCTGAAAAAAGTCATTTCTGACAGGTCCTCGCACTTTTGACTGGTCCTCACACTTATGACCATCCTCATATTTATGCCCATGCAGCATTCTTAACAACCATGTCACTCATTTCACAACTGCTTCTCTTCACCATGATGACAAGATAGGGCAAAAATGTAAAATGTGAGGACAGTCGTAAGTTCGAGGACTGGTCAAAAGTGCGAGGACCAGTCAAAAATAACTTTTTCAGCCCTCTGAGTAGTCCATATGCATAAAAGGATACAGTAATTGAGAGGGATGAAGGAAGGGAAGGGAAATTAGAGTAGGAGTGACGGTTAAGAGAGGGAGGAAGAGAGGAGGAGAAGGAGAAAGGAAGAGGAAGTAGGGAGGAGAAGAAGAGGGGGGGAAGAGAAAGTAAGAAGGAAAGAAAAGAGAGGTGGTAGGTTTGAGGAGAAAGATTGCTGTACAATAAAAAAGATGAAAGGGAAGAAAGCCAACCCCAAACAAATATAAAGATATTAAGATAAAGAATGAATTGTTAAACTTTAAAGAATAAAAGAGAACAAATATGAATAAATAGCAATAATTAGAAACACACATACATACAATGTATTTTCTTTGAACAGAATATTTGGCTGGTTCACAAATTTAAACAGTGTTTAGTCATTTCAATTAAATTTACAATTTCTATATTTCCTTTTTGCCATATTTATTCCTCATCTATTTTTTTAAAAAAACAATATTACCCTTCATCCTCATCTCTAATCTTAATCAAATTCAATTTTTCCCTTCTATTCTATTTTATACCCCTTCCCATTGTCATCTATTTTTATATCCATCCTCACATTGGTTAATTATGTAATTATGTAATACAGTTGTTTAATACAAATTCAACATTTTAATATAAATCAATTAGTTATATAACTATCTTTTTTGTATATTAATCAATATGAACATGAATATTCCAATTATTTCCATGCAATCCAATTTCTTACAAATCAATTAATTATACTTACCAATAATAATAAACCAAATAATTTCCCCCATATATTCCTCCAAACCACAACTTAACCATTTCTGCTTTCAACACAGTATACAATTAATAATATCTCAATTATTACAATTCCCTAGTTAAAAAGAGCTTTTTTTTCTTTTGTGTTTTAGAATCTTGAACTCTCCTCTTTTGCCCTAAATAATTTTCCATTGTTTGCACTTACCTTTTTTGGTGAGGAAAAGGAAAATAAATCTGCTGCCTAATTTTCCAATGTTGCAAGCAAACCGCAAAGCCAACAGCCTGTTTTACTTTCAATTTCATTTTGAGCTTGGTTTGCACAAAGAGGGGAAAAAAATTGAGCAATTTAGCAAGAGCAGAGCCCTGTGCAAATCAGCTGAGAGGGGGAAGCCGAGCTAATTAACGTAGGGCGGCCCTTTGAAGCCCCGCGGCAAGAGTTTAAACAGGTTTTTTCCCTCTAGCCATCAGCGGGGATTCAGGAGGCAGCCGGGAACCAGGAGGCAGAATGAAAAACCGGGACTTTTTTAAAACGCCGCGGGACGCGGGACAAATTGCTCAAAAGCGGGACTGTCCCGCCAAAAGCGGGACGTCTGGTCACCTTACATAAGAGAGTGTGTGTGTGTGTGAGGAGAGAGAGAGAGAATGAGAGAAAGAGATATCTTTCCAAGTGTTTCTACTACCGCCATGCAGTTTTCTTGGCAGCAATATGTAAATTGCTTGCAATTATTTTTAGTTTATACTCTGATACACTTACACACACGGTAAACCTTGTGACTTTGAAGTGACATTGGAGGCCATTCAAAGAAAGGAGTAATATGATCTCAAAATATAAGGATCCCCACCTGTAGATGTGTTAAATATACAGTGAATATGTTCATCCCAAGAATTAGCAGAGATTAAATTATTGTTATCCAAACTGCTGAAGTTCACAGGAGGTGTCAGAACAGTTGCTTATCTTTGCTTATTATAGCCTATTGGAGTTCAGGCAATTAATGCATAATTTTGTTTTCTCTATTTTATAAGCTTCTTATTACTCCAAAAGGTTTTCCAGAAGGAAGGACTATTATATTTGGGCATTGCTGTAAATAGATATTACATTGCCTTCATGGCACCACATTTTCTGTTGAACCAAGATTTACTGTAGATTGTTGGTCTGGATGAAGAGAAGGAGGTTGAGAGTTTTAAATGTTCTCAAGCAGAAGCAATAATCTGAAGGCAATTATTTCACAAGCATTACTACTCACACTTATGGACTGTTTCAGATGATTGACCATTGGAGCGTCAAAGAATTGTGCCATAGCTGCAGACATCTTATTATACCATATTTATTGGAATTAATTATCAGTGGCAAGAAAGTCAGGAATTTGTAAAGGTTGTGCCATTCTGCTAATTTAATAGGGCATAATCCTACTGGGGGTAAGTGGTCACCCATAGATGGAAACCACACAGAATTGCTTATAATGAACCGCAAAGTCATTAGATATTAACATGTAATCTAAAGTTGAGGACCCCAGGTACCCAAAGGGTTAGGCCATCCTCTGGGTCACCAGCCATAGATCCATTAATGACATTTGGGGCAAATGTTAATGTTAATTGCCACAACCTTTATTCCCCTATATCAAACCTGGCATCTTTAGATTTTTGTGAAAACAAACTGATCAGTGAAAAGTATGGGATGTTATTCTGAAAAAGAGCCTTGATGTTTGGTCCCATCCTAGCATTAAAAGCACTGACAAGATTTTGACTGTAGAGTTAGGAAATGTAAATGTTCAACCTAAAGAACAGAGCAGAATTATAAATGATCCTAGCTACTGTTAATTTGGGAAACAGTAATATGAAATGGAAATTTGTGAGAAGGTGACTGGTCAATTTTTAGAGGGAGAGTGACAACTAATTGATCACAAAAACGAAAAATAACATGAACAATGTAGTAGAAATTAAGGTACTACCCTAAGTATCTTTCTGGCTAGACCTAACCATGAGGGAGTAAGATATAAGATTGCAGTACATGGATTCTATATCCCAGGCCAGTAACAGTAACAGAGTTGGAAGGGATCTTGGAGGTCATCTAGTCCAACCCCCTGCTCATGCAGGAGACCTGTACTAGGGATTCGAACCGCCAAACTGCCGACCTTTCTGATTGACAAGCTCAGTGTCTTAGCTACTGAGCCACACTATTATACTGTACATAATCTTTAAATATTGTGATGGATTGATTGTTGATTCATCCTTCAATGTTTCAGGACAGGATCTATAAACCCAGAGAAAAGAGTTATTCAGAAGAAAGAACAGAAGAAGCATGTCTGTAGGAGTGTGAATGTTGGCAGGTGTGAGATCAAAAGGAGCTGATGAGATCTGTGATTAAGAGAAGGAATGAGGTGATCAGACATTCTGTACCCAAGTCTTTATTGCAATGACTTGGGGTACGTTCTTAATTTGATATCATCTTGTGGAGGCAAAGAAGACAGTTGCACAAATTGGGGTGTGAAATTAAAATCTGAACGTTTTTGCTGTTGCTGATCAAAGGAGGATGATCTACAGGGATTTTTCCTTTGAGAAAAACAAAATACAGAGAAGGCATGTTGCTTGGGGGAAGAATGGGATATATTCAGAAGAGCACCAGAGGAGGCAGTTCTATTGTTCTCATAGTTGCTACAATAGCTAGATTTTTAAAACAAATTTCTCAATTGAAAAATAGCAGAGTTTCTGGCAAAGACACAGTTTTACCAGTATTTCTAAAATCCAATCCCACCTGCTAAATCCTCTAGTGCTATGAATAAATATTTCCAGATTCTGAAACAGTGGCTTAATTCATAATCTTCCCATAATCAAAAAAAGGGAACAAATCTGATCCTCCAAGCTATCATTTTATTAATCTTTATAGAATTCTATATGGATATTTGTCTATAATTAGCAAATTATCTATAATTTTATCTATACAATTTTATAGAATATATAATATTGGATGGATATATATATATATATATATATATATATATATATATATATATATATATATATATATATATACATATACATATACATATACATATACATATACATATACATATACATATATACATACATACACCCACACCCACACCCACACCCACATATATATACACATACATACACATATGGTACATGCATACATACATATACATACCCATGTTTTCCCAAAAATAAGACCATGTCTTATATTTTTTTGAACCCCGAAATAAGCGCTTGGCCTTATTTTTGGGGAGGTTTTATTATTTTGGGGCATGTGGAGCAAGATGGAGCTCCTCTTGCCGTCTTATCTGATTTCCAGCTCTGCATTTAAATATTTTCGGGGAGGGCTTATTTTCAGGGGAAGGCTTATTTTAGTACATGCATGCAAAAGCCCGATTGGGCTTATTATCAGGGGATGTCTTATTTTCGGGGAAACAGGGTACATACATATACATATACATACACACACACATATATATATATGTATTTTTCTTCAGCTGGGTATTTTCCTATGTAAACCAAGTTGTTGGATGCTTATCCTACGGTTGGGTAGGTAATATATAGAAAACTATGTTCTGTAACTTTAACTGCTACAAGATGACTAATTGGCTGTGCTAAGCAGACATAAAAGAAGGCAGGAAGTTCATTCACTTCTGCTCCTGCTATTAGAAGGTTGAACTGCTGAAAGGAACTGTGTCTGTGTTACTGAAGAGAACTGGAATTGTAAGCAAACTATGTTTTTGTGTTGAACCGTGATTATTTGAAGAAGTGTTATCTTTGTTTTGAGAAGCCAAGTTTTTTTTTTTTTTTTACTACAAGTAAAGACTGTTTATTTTTCTTTAAACGTTTGAAGAAGCCTAGGATAGTGGATGTGATTTCACTGAGCTATGGTAAAAACTCGGTTTACGTAGGAAAATACCCGGCTGAAGAAAAATACATACTTTTAAACCTACGATAAGAGAAGAAAGCATATACATATATATGTATACATACTGTATATGTACACACACACACACACACACACCTTCTTTTACTGGATTCTTTCTGAGAACATCTTGGCCCTAGAGAACACAAGGTTCAGACTTCAATCCATGTATACTATTATATCACCAAGCCAAGAAATGCTCTAGTTTTCCCAAAGGCGACCTTTATGTTGTTCTCATAGTCTAAAGGTGGCCTTTGGTTCTATATTTTGTGAGAGATTCTGAAAAAAGCTAGCTACAAAATGAATTGATCAGTGTCTTCTTAAGTTAATAATATCATTGCATTCTGATATCACCATGTAAGTTAAGGTAAACTGTAAAGAAAATCTAATGGAACCTATCCTAATCCTAAAAGATGTAAAATTCCATTATTGCTTAATGTATATGTTAATAAAGTAGTTGAAGTCTTTGCTAACCTAGATTTTTACTCTCCATCTCTTGCCTATCACCATGTTTTCATTCTTCTTTATACCAATGATGATACTATTTTTTTCCATAACTGCATAGAGGCCCTAAACCATTATTTTCCTATTGGTACAGGGAACACATTGATCAATTACTTTAAAACAAAAATCTTAATATTCTCCAGAAAGCATTTCAAGTCCTCAATTAGATTGAAGATCAATAGTAGACTTATAGAACAAGTCATGACCATTAAGTATCCAGAGATCCACTTTTAATCATCTACTCATTACATCAGTCAAACTTAGAAAAGCCCCAAACAAGCCCTCACAAATATTATCAATACGACAACTGTATACTACCTGCCATCAATTATTCAAGGCTAAACTATTAAGATCAATGCTAAAAGGTGTCAAGTTATTTATTTATAAGGATGCTTCTAGGTTAGAAGATATCCAATTCAATTTTTTAAAAGTGTACTCCAGCATCCTTATTCCTCTGGAATTACGGTAGGTTGCATCTTTTTTCAGGACCTATCTGAAGCTCTAACACCTCAGATACTGGTTGAAGAAAATTTGGGGAATAATTTTGGCCTTTCTTATCTTACTAGATAGATTTAAAACCTTACCTAAGCAGACAAATCAATGACCTAGCTTACTACAATGTTTCTTTTCTAATATTAGCTAATATCACCCTTGATAAACCCATACTTAACCTTCAGTGGAGATCTGGAACCTATCAGAGTTTCCCATCTCCCTTTCAGCTCAGCAACCAACCTGCCCTGCTCCATTCCCAAGCATTTTAATAATATATTCCATACTACACATAGGAGACTCTTCACCTCTGCCCAAAACGGTGAGTTATCTATAAGGGTGACAACTGTAGACATAGCAGAATCCCTTAATGAAACTCACATTTGTATAGGTGTTCAACATAGATTTGATTCTGTTTCTCATGTACTGCTATACAATAAATGGAGGGCAGAACTCATAATACCAGTTATTAGAAATCTGAAATGTTCCTCTGAGCAAGAGATTATCATTTTTCTTCTATGCAATATAATTTCAGCTATTATCAACGAGGTTAAATTTTTAATAATAGTCAAGGTTTGCAAACATCATCTATTCCCTCTCTTATAGTATTAATAGCCTCAGGCTTTTCAGAATAATTTTTATTTAATACTGCTGTTTTATATTTGATATGTTGTAATACTACCTTCTTTTAAATATTGGTTTTGGACTGTACATAGAACAAATAAATACTGTACAGCATGAATATTTTCTCCCAAAGAAATTATTTTGTATATATTACCCCAAATTATAACCTATATTTTGATTGTAGAAATCACACTAATGTAACATTATTTCTACAATAACAAGTTTCCCCTATGGAAAAAGTATATTAAAGAGAGTTATAAATAAATCATAGTATTCACTGTCGCTTTCCCACTCCAAACTCCATTAATAGAAATTAACTCTTGTTAATTAGAAGAATGGGAAAAAGAGAAGTGGAAAGATATAACATTCCCCAGATGCATTTCCATAAAACCATGACTTTCCAAACTTTATGAAAATATTGATTCAGAGTTAGAATGACAACATTAAGAGTGGACCCCATATTGCAAGTATAGCGTCTTTTATCTTGTTGAAGTCCACTGCTCAAAAGAGAGCAATGCATGGATGGCATCTGAGTACCAAAATATGCAGAATATTCATATATTAAGAATCTCCCAGTGAAACCAAAGCTAGCATCTCTTTAATAGTCTTTTTCTTTAGAGACTTTCTGCTTACAAATCAGCATTTTCTAACTTAGCCTTTCAGCATATTCAATATAGAAAATTGAGTTCTTTAAGTACCCTCTAAACTGATGATGCCACTTACAAAAAAATGCCTTGGAGGGCTTCATTCTGCAAGCCAGAATCTCACTTTGGGATCTATATTTTTATAATTTTTTTCCCAAAGTTTGAGCACAATTTCTTCACCTCTCGTGGGAACTCCTCCCAGCAGAAAGAAATTATTATGTTTTAAATGAGCATCTTGTTGTCAAGCTATCCTTTTAGGATTGGTACTATTTCCCTCAAAATGCTGAATCAAATCCAAACAGACCACCAGAATTTGGAACACATACACATTTCTCACAAACTCATATAAAGTCAAGTCAAATGGACAGAATTTTTCTTCTTGTTTTAATTTGTGACTCTCTTACTTTTCTAACTAACATAAGATGCAGGCATCTCATGTAAGGCATGATATTTAAAAATATTGGAAATACTTAATATTTCTTTACTCAGAAGGAGAAGAGAAGAAGAAAATAAAGAAGGGAATGTTTTAATGGTAAAAAAAATGGTGGTTCTTAGCAAACAACAGTTTCCATGCTACTAATGGCTTTAATGTAAAATATCAGATGATTCGCCATTATATACTAATTTGAATCTCATAGAGGAAGAGGGTTACTGTCTGTTTAAATGAGTGTGTGTGGGCCAATCTGTGGGAATATTTGTACTGCAAGGACAATCAACTGATAATGTGTTCTTTTCAGCTATAAATATAAACTAGCTGAGTTGTGACTAGAAGGCTTTTACCAAGCTAAATTAACAAGATGAACTAAAGATAAAATATTTGAACACTGGTAACTTACTATGGAGCATGGGTGTGATGTCTGACATTTCCTAATCTCCTTTTCACAAATGGCTATGTTTGCTGATGAGTTTTGGAGTTCCAACACACTTAAAATGTAGAACATAACATGGTTGGTGAGAATTAGTTTGGGGAGGTTGACCCAGCCATTTCAACCAACCAAAGAAAGAAGATGAGACTAATAAAGATAGATTACAGTAGTAGATTTGATTCATCCTCTCTCCTTACAATTTATATGTATGAGTGCCACAAGACTCTTAGCACAAGGTAGTATAATGAAGAGATCCTTTCTTTTTTAATAAAGTTGGCATGAAAACAGTGTAAGCAAATCTTAGCCTCCAATTCTATAATTCAGATTTTCCAAAGATCATGGCTGGGACAGTCCAGACTTATTGGAATCCGAGGAAAACAATTGAGGTAAGCAAATTCAGGGATCATAATTCCTGCTTTAAAAATTTCAAAATATTGAGAAACAGAAGGGATTAAAAGATCTACTGATGTGCTCCATCTACAGCTCCTAAAGAGGTCAGCCCCTCTGACCCAGAAATATTCTCCAAGTTATTAGATGCTATAGATAACTAACAATTCCAACTGAATTATTGGAAACAACACATGCCTAACATACAATTATACTGTATAATGGTACAATTATATTTTAAGAGTCCTTCTCACCACATGTCACAGTCAATGTTAATTATTTCATAAATGAGCTTTTGTTATTTTACCAATTGTAACTTTGCATGGAAAAAATTTTTGCTTAATCACACTGGTGGTCTCTGAAATGGTTCACAAGAACAAAACCCAAGTCCAGCAAGCTTGCATCACAACAGGTTAACTTCCAATTATAGATTCCCAAAGGTTGCATGCTTATTTTTGACTATTACTACTAGAAATGCTAGTTTATAAGAAATCAAAGGAAATAAAGTCAATTTGTGGGCTTGGTTGGATAAAATAGAAAGCCAAAGGGGGATAGAGCAAACCTGAACAAATTAGCTTTCTCTGCTAAAGAGCAGCATCTCCATTTCTATGACAGAGAAAGCCTCAGCATCACAATGGAAAAAAAGCTGTAGCAAGGTAATAATAATAATAATAATAATAATAATAATAATAATAATAATAATAATAATAATAATAATAATAATAATAATAATAATGATGATGATGATGATGATGATGATGATGATGATGATGATGATGATGATATTCTTTATTGTCATTGTACATCATGTATACAATGAAACTGGTACTAGCATGTGTTAACTGTTACTTTACAATGCATAAAATCATACCAAAATAAAATAGAGGAAAAATGGATGCATGACTGGATTGAGTTTATTCAAATGAAACTAAAGTTCAGTTATGGAACTGGCCCAGGTGTCACTGCTTGTAGAACTGACTAAGTGAGCGAGGCAGATTAATCCTTTGGTTTTGGACCACAGTCCAGGTTGAATCCTGGGTGAAATCCAGCAGGTTCTGACAAGTTCTGGAGAACCGGTAGCGGAAATTTTGAGCAGTTCGGAGAACCGGCAAATACCACCTCTGGCTGGCTCCAGAACGGGATTGGAATGGAGATTTTGCAGTATCCTTCCCCTATCACCCTCACCAAGCCAAGCCCACCACGCCACACCACACCTACAAAGCCACACCCACAGAACCGGTAGTAAAAAAATTTGGATTTTACCACTGGGTTGAATGCTGCATTTTGACCGAAGATATTCTAGAATTCTATGCAGTATGTTAGGATTCTTCCCATGGCAGGTGATTATGAGTTCCTCAGAAAAAGCTCCTGAAATAATAATAATTTATAGAGAAAGAAATGTTGCATTTCTTCCCCAGAGAACAAACAAGATTGAATAGCTCACACACACACCCCGGCAATTCAATAACCTCACCATATTTTGGCTTTCAGAGGCCAAAACCGGAAGATTGAAAATTAAAGCAAAAGTAAAAGTAAAGTGCAGATTTATAGATGATTTGCACATTCCTTTGTATTTTGTCTAACACAAAACAATGCTCAGAATATTAGTGGAGCATTATGGACACTGAAAAATCACTACCTGGCATTCTATTTAATAATTGGAACATCCTGAAAATAACAAGCGATGCATTTTCTTGTCCTTTGTGGCTTTTTCTTTTAAGTTATTCATTAACGTATTTTTTTTTTAAATCAACCATTAACTTAATGTTTCCAACTAGTAACAAGGGCAAATATATTTTAAAAAAGGAAGAGCAAACAATAATTTCTGAGAAATCATATTGGATAAACAATAGCAGTTTATAAATAATGGATGACTAATTTTAATGTAATGTTTTAAAGATTTCATTATTGACAACAAAGCCATTTGCAGCAATAATTAAGGGCATGATAATAAAAAGTTTAATCTCCAACAGAAAAACAGATAGTTTGGCTCTTATCTTTTGTCTTTTTGTCCTGTGAATAAGAGGAGATATAAGGATATGTGACTAATCAATGCTGCTCACAATATTAAACATACAAGGATAATTGTCAAATAGCAGATTAAAACTTCTACAAATTAAAAGAAATCCTTTTTTTTCTAAGAGTGGGTTTTATTTGCTGAGTTACTTTATTAAACAGGTAAATGATACAATTCATTATCCCTCTGTTTATTTTATTTTTTCCTCTATCCATTAATTCATTATAAACATTTAAACAAATAAACCCTTAGTTTTTTTTGCAAATTGGGTTAGCTTGCTATGTTCTTCCATGGCCATGGAATATTGACTAACATATTCAATAACATTTTTAAATGGATGTTTTTCAGGAAAGGTACATTACATTTTGTTGCCGTAAATTCTAATAATATAAGCTAATAATATTATCTTATAATATAAGCTAATAAAATATAATATAATAATATGGGAACAGCAAGAAATCAGGTTTGATGTTGTTGGAGGCCTATTCACCAAAAAGAAATTAGTTACAAAATCTTACTGTGCAAATCAGATGAAAGCTAACTGCATTACAGCCTCTACATTAAAATCCAGAGCCCCATTGCTCTTTTTTTGAATGTACTTTTATTACAGTGGCAGGGAATGAAAATGGTTTTGTGATTCATCCCATGAAATTGTAGCAGGCTTTACTTAAAAGGAATAGTTCACTTAACCTACTAAATATTTTCTGCAGAAGAAACTAAATTAATTTCACAGAAGCAGGATAATGGCTCAGGGATGCTATAGGTAAAATCACTGCTCTGAGGAAGTGGGAGAATAAGTCTTCATGTGTAAAATATTCTAGTCCAGTCATTGTGATTTGTAAATGATAAATTTGTATTTTTCTATAGTACACTCAGTGAAAGAGACTTTCAGACATCAGGCTGTTATGCTAAAATGAAACCTGAAGCTTATTTCACCTTTTCCTAAAGTAAACAAAATATACATAATAATTGATGGATGGGATTTTTTTAGAGAACCAGATACTTATCTGTTTGAGCTAAAAATATGAGGTCTTTTAGCTCAAACAGATGGGTATGATTTGAACCAAGGCAGACTGAGGTAACATTTAGCCAAGAAATGTAGAAGTTCAACAGGATTTCAGGTAGGCTTATACAACTTACAACCTCAACTTACAACCATCTGTTTAGTGACCATTCAAAGTTACAATGGCACTGGAAAAAGTGACTTACAACCAACCTTTATACTTAGGACCATTAGAGCATTCCCATGGTCACATGATCAAAATACAGGCACTTGGCAACTAGCATGTCCTTTTTAATGGTCTTTTCTGGAACAATGCAGTGTTCCAGAATCATGTGAGTGCCATTTGTGACCTTCCCAGAGAGCTTCCAAAAAGCAGAGCCAATGAGGTGGATTTGGTGGATTTGCTTAATGATCGCACAATTCACTTAACAACTGCAGTGATTTGCTTAATAATTATGGCGGGAAAAAAATCACAAAATTGGGTGCAATTCATGTAACAACCACGTTGCTTAGCAATGGAAATTCTGGTCTCAATTGTGATTGTAAATTGAGGATTACCTGTATCTAGGATTTCTTTTCAAAACTAGTCTATGACTCAGGGAGCATGCACATGTTCGAATGATTCCCCCAAGTTTAGAGGAAATTCAGAGTCCCAATTTCCCCCAGGTTTGCAAAATCAGTAATCTCCAACCCTTGATACTCACAGGTAGAAATGATGGTAATCAATTGAATGGATAAATAGGTAGGTAAATCTTGGACTAGTAATGGGAGACCAGGTTATAGTCTACCTTCAGCCATGGCAATTCATTGGGTGTGTTTGGTAGAGTCTCTCTTTCTTACAGAGTGGTTGTTCTGAGGGAAAATAGGGAGTTATGCAGTGGTGGGTTCCTCCTAGTTCCGCCCGGTTTTGCCGAGCCGGTAGCGGTGACGATATGACATCACCGACAGAACTGGTTCTGTCCCCCCACCCCCACCCCCCACGTTATTCTTACCTTTTATTTGGCCCCACCTCCAATCTATTGCTGCCTCCTGAGTCCCAGCTGATGGCTAGAGGGAAAAAAATTGTTTAAACTCTTGCTGCGGGGCTTCAAAGGACCACCCTATAGCTGATCAGTGTTAAAAGAAAACAAATGAGTAGACCAGTTCCTGCAAAAATACATGAGTAGATCAGTGCCTGCAAAAATAAATGGGTAGGCCAGTGCTTGCAAAAATACATGAGTAGATCAGTGCCTGCAAAAATAAATGGGTAGATCGGTACAGCTCTGCAAGCAATTAAAAGCCTGGTAGACCAGTACCTCTGCTAAATCCTAAAGAATTGTCACATGACCATCAAGCCACGCCCGTAAAATAAGCCACACCCACAGAAGCAGTAGTAAAAAAATTTAGAACGCACCCCTGGAGTTATGTGAGTTCCTGAATGAAAGGTAACATATAAATCTAAGGAATAAACATATATGAGATAGGGATATATTTTTCTGGGAGGATGAGATGCCAGGAGATTAGAAAAAACAGTCAGGTTGCATCCAGAAAGGGACTTTGGATTATTTGTATGCAAAAGAGAACAATAACAGCTATATTCCTTAAACATCTCCCCTTTCTATTTTTCCAGAGAGACCAAAGGCCTGCTTATTATTAAAATCTCCTATATAGAGGATATAAGAGATTGTCAAGAAATTCATCTCAACGCTTAATAACTGATTCAAAACAAGATAATATACTATTTTATTCATACTTAAAGAGTAAGTCACTTTGAACAGGAATGCTTACTAAGTATTCTTAACATTTAGAGTAGATTATTCCTATAAGGCAAATGAAAGTTTAGAAACAGTACATAAAGACTGAAGGTAGGAATCCTTATCATACCAGATTTCCTGAAGCATATCTAGTGTGTATATGCACAAAGACATACAGTATGTGTACAACCTATATTTTTCTATTTAGTTAAACATGAGATAGTGGGCATGACATTAGCAGACATAATATTGTTCCACCTCCCTTATACGTTTCCTGAATGATACGAAAATGAAAGCAGTCTTCTTATTTTTAAAAAGTAAATCTGCAAAACAATTAACTGGATTGGATCAATGGGTTTTGAAACAGAAAAACCAAATCCAAACACATTGGTAGCTTCATTCAAGAATCAGACACTGTTCATTTCTCATAAATATTTGCAAATATACCTTTTTTGAAACTATTCTATTTTAGAGTGTCATGGCACTAGGAAAATATAGTAGTCCTCCTGCTTTTGAGAACATTGTTGCTTCATGAAGCTGCAGTCATTTTTGCCTCTCGCTTCTGCTTTTTAAAGAATTTTCATCTGGCAACCATATCCCAGGAAATCTGTTTTTCTCTTCAAAATATACAGACAACACATTTTTTTCATTTAGGCACCACAAAAACATCTGTCTTTTAAGTTTTTAAGCAGAGGACCCCTTGGGAATTGCAGAGACCAGTGTTAAAACCCAGGAGATGAATGATCTTATAAACATTTTCTCAAGAATCATGCCCATATTTGAGGTGTGTAAGTACAGAATGGAAGGTGTCAACGAAGGAGGCTAAATGAACAAGGGTATAGTGAAAATCCATGCATTTTTACACTTATATTTTTACAGTTTACTAGCAGCATGAACAGTTTGTGTGATAGACTTTATTTATTAAGCTTTTATCAAATGGAGCAGGGAAGAGAGACAAAAACAACCTGTCAACTCCTCTTCTGAGTTGTTTTTTACAGCTAGTTTTTCCCCTTCTACAGGAGTCTCTTAGTGTAGAGTTTCCTGGCAACCAAATAGCCATCCTAATACTTATTTTGGGCTTCCCGCTGGTTTTGTTGATGCCAATACAGTAGTAGAAGATAACTTTAACTTGGGCATGCCATGAATGTTAAGGCTGTGCAAAGCTTTGGATTTCATTCAGAAGTGTTTTGGAACACACGAGAATCAGAAGACAGTACCTGTCTGTGATTTATTAAAGGAGAAGGATGTTTTTCCAGGATTGCAAGGCACAAAATTTGGACAAAAGATTACTTTAATGAGTTGCAGATTCATTAAGTTCTTCCTGTGCAGCCCTGAATTCCAGAATGCTACTGGCACCTTTGTAAAATTTGTATGGGTGATTTTTTTTTCCAATAGAAAGAAATAAGTTCAGGATTGAGCTGTGGGTTCTTGGTGCTCTCTGATATTGTTTGCTTGCAAATGTTTTATTTATTTTAGAAGTAACTCAAGGTGGCAAACATACATAATACTCCCTTTTCCTCCTAATTTCCCCACAACAATTCTGTGAAGTGGGTTGTGCTAAGAGAGAGTGACTGGCCCAAAGTAACCCAGTTCACTTTCATGCCAGGTTCTGGCCTATTTATTTCCTTCTTAGCTTTTTATTGTTTCTTTTGAATGGTTTGTAAATATAGTGACCACATCCCTGCAAAAACTGGCAGAGCATACCACTGTATATAATCAAGGAGCAAAGCCCTCACTTATTCACACTGATGGTGTTATGTAGTTGGGTAATGTAATGGTATGGAGGAATACCTTGGGAAAATGGGCAAAAACATGCTGTCAAGGGAATGATCAAACAATAGACAGCATAGCCCAAAGCCGATAGTGGGAGGGGTAAGAGGTTCAGAAGAGACCCTCCCTGGTTTCTCATGCAGTAAGGGATACAAGGGGAAAATGTAGGTTCAGACATGCAAAATTCTGTCCATACAGTTTTACAATAAAGTAGAATTAGCTCAATCTGGTTTTCCACACAAGGATGACAGGTTATTAGAGCAAACAACCAAGCTCAAGAACACCAAGAGCACCAATGATTCTTTTATCTGCAGGGCAAAATGAAGATTTTCACACCGATGTAATCAGAAACAGAACTTTGCAAATTGCCTGGCTAGTATTAATAGTGAATAAAATGATAAATTTTAAATGGAGCTTCTAAAATAATCTAAAATATAACGCCCTTCAGTTCATATAATCTTGGTTTTATCACTGAAATTAATAGACTAATCCTAGAAGAGATTGAAATATTTCATTCATTCAATTTATATGGGCATTGAGTTTACTGAAATGATGTTTATAACTACCATAAGGTATTCTAATAGTTGACCACCCATAATCTTGGTTAGATAAACCACTCAGAGTTGCTGTGAATGACTGGGCAGCTATGTAAATCTTACAAACACACACACACACACCCAAAATTTTCATGACAAAAGAAGTAAATTTCATGAGAGATTATTTCTCTATTTGAGGTTTAGCGCAGCACCATAGTATTTTCAGCACCAGCATTTTCCTTTTTTTTTTAAATTTGATTTATATGCCGCCCTTCTCCGGAGACTCAGGGCGGCTTACAATGCATTAAGCAATAGCCTTCATTCTTTTGTATATTGTATACAAAGTCAGCTTATTGCCCCCACAAACTGGGTCCTCATTTCACCTACCTTAGAAAGGATGGAAGGCTGAGTCAACCTTGAGCCTTGGAGAGATTCGAACCAGCAGAAATTGCAGGCAGCTGTGTTAATAACAGGGTGCACTAAACCCCTGTACTGTCAAGGCTCTTTGGTCTCGTTACATTGGCTTTTGTCTCATCCTTGGGGCATGACTTAAACAACCTTATACTTCCACTTCCTATTGTATAACAAAGGCAGATTCCTCCCTTAACCTCAGTGCTTCTACCAAAGTTTCAAGTGGTATAAAATTTAGAACGCTTCATTACAATCTATCACAATCACATTGCTGAAGCTGTGTTGCGGGAGGAACGGTTGGCTTCTTTTGTCACAAGCCAGCTTTCATTATCGCTATTCCTATTCCTGTGTTTCCTTCTCAATTTGTGCTGATTTTTTTAGTTCTGTTCATATTGTGAATGTCACCTACCCAACTTCCTATTTTTTAAATCATTTTCTCTCCAGGAGGTCTGCTTCCAACCAGGTAAAGCAAAAGAGAACAGAGTTATCTTATTCCTGAAGGAGGAGTAGATATATTTCTTCATTTCCATACTTATAGAACTCTGAAATGTCATTGGAATATTTGCAGAACTCTCACTTTTTCTTTTTCCTGAAAATAGTGAAGCATGACAAACTGGATTTTTGTTAATTGTCAGTGAAGTTAGCAATATGCTTGCCAAGCAGTTGGTCAATTTGAAATAGCCAAATGTCTATGGAGATTCTCAGTCATCCAGGTCATGGTTGCCCCAAAGGTGCTTTTTCAAGAGGCAACTGGACTTTCTGGTTTTTCTTTGAAGATGTTTCGCTTCTCATCCAAGAAGATTCTTTAGCTCTGACTGGATAGTGGGGAATGGAAGGATTCCATTCCTCACATTCCCCACAATCTAGTCAGAATTGAAGAAGCTTCTTGGATGAGAAGTGAAAAACCATAAAGTCCAGTTGCCTCTTGAAAAAGCACCTTTGGTTTAGATAGCCAACTTTGTAGGACATAGCTATTATGGCACAATTATGGCAGAGTCTCCAACATTCCTGATGCTGTTTCTCCCCTAGTATCTTTTTTGGCATGTTCAATTATATATTTTCCTTTTTTCTAATTATTATTTTTAATGTAATCTAGAACTACCTTTTTGATCTGAGGTTCCTTTGAATCCTAGGATACTGCAAAAGATCATGAGTGGAAGAAATATTTCTAATCCTTGAGCACCATACAGTGCTAATGCTTGCAGTGGTGGAACTTTTTACGTATCACAACTTGGCTGCCAGTCTGCCCTACTTTGGTGTTAATGTAAATGCAATAAAAGGGCAATTGTGTCAAAAATTCACAAATCACGTGTGAAGATTTTGTATTTTTTTGCAGTTTTTACGCAACTCATTCCCTGAGTTATTTCAAGAATTCCTCCAAGGTAAAAAGGTTGACCAAGGATGATTTAGAGATTTGGCTTAATCGATTTTGCAATTAACTTTCTCATTAAAGCCATCTCTACAAACTAGACTGCATAGTTGCACAGTTACCACTTATGTTTCAGGATTGGCTTAAAGTTTGTTAAGGATCTGTATTTGTGAGCTTTGGCCAGAAAAACCTAAAGCACATTCCTTTTTGTTTTCCTAGGGATGGGGTGAAGGGAAAGGTCATTGGTAGAATGACTATGAATTCAGCAGACAGGTTGCGTAAGGAGGTTCACTTGATTGATGGCTGGGTATCTTAGATGTATTTTTACTAGGGAACCTTCAGAAAACATAGGAGCTTGCAGGGAAATCTGACTGATTTCAAATTACACATGCCTTGCAATATCCTGATGCAAATCCTGCCCTTACATACTCCTGCCCTGATGTCTGATGGAAATAGATAAATTACAATATTGGCATCATGACATCATGATAGACATATCCTCCCCAACCATATCTTTGTGGACAGATACCTAAACTTAGAAGAAAGGGTCTGCCTGAATGGTTCTAATTAATTTCTAATTTGAAGACTGACATTGGGAAAGCGAAACTAGGTGAAGCAGAGGTGCAGTTCAAGGTGCTGATTATCAACTTGAAAGCCTGACATGGTACCAGAGCAGGTTATTTGCAGGATCACCTGAGGGTATTTGCAGGATTGTCCCTGAGGGTATCTCCCCATCTCATCAGATCTAATAGGGTAGGCATACTTTAGCTTGGTTCCCTGAAATCCTTTTAGATTTTTGAAAAGCTATCAAGACCTGGTTTTTTTATCCAGGCCTTGGAATAGAGTGATGGGAACCTGTGGATAACTGAGGCTTCAGGTTTTTAAGGTTTTATGGTTTATTGAGCTATAAGATGGGTGGCCATGCAAATCTTCTAAATAAATAAGCAATGATGGGCTACCGCAAGGGTTTCCAATCTTGGCAACTTTTAAGAGTTATGGACTTCAACTCCCAGAAGTCTTAAAAGTTGTTAAGGTTGGACACTCCTAGTCTCCTATATGTCATTGTTTGTCTCCTGGTCTCCTTTTCAAGAGTGTGTACTGCATTTCCCAAGAGGGAGTGGAAGCCAGTGCAAGAGGCAGGAAAGGAATAGTAAAGTCTGCCTCAATAGTAAGTTGATGGGCCATTATTAAGCCTGTATTTTCTTCGTCCTCCAATTGCCATCTGTTCGAACCAAGTATTTTTTTAAAAAAGATTTTGGGCATCTTTAGTTAGAAAATTGCTGCAACTTCAGATTTACAGGAAGTTTGCATTCAAAAAATGGCAAACCCTGGTTTTCAACATATGCTGTAGCCAAGAAGCAGCAGTTAACGTCTTTTTTTTTTTTTTGAAAAAAATCTTTGTACGATGCCGAGAAAAAAAAAGAAAACGTCGTATTGACTTCAAAGAACTTCAGCTGCTTATGGCCAGCTAGTCTTCCAACGAATAATTTGAACAAGCTTAAAATAAGGCACTGGAAAGAAGTGCGAGCATATTTCATTTCTCTCACCACAAGCGGGAAGCTCTTTCATTTTCTTTTCGTGTTTTTTTTTTAAAGCGGTCTTAATGAATCCCGTATTGCGGGGGGGGGGGGGAATCCATTTGAACCGCCTCGAGTTGGCGGACGTTAAGCGCTCCCTTTTCAAATGGTTGACACGCGCGCGCGTTCAATAACTGTCTGGGAATGAAGACCGTTTAAAAAAAAAACTGTTGCAATATTTTCAGGATCAGACTCAATAAGATCAACGAGAGTTAAAGATTTAACTATATATTCTTTTATTTACATTAGGCATTCTATATTCACTGAATATTCACAGATAGAAGCAAGGGAAATGGTGTAGGTAGCTCCTTATATATACAATGGGTGGAGCTATATGTGGGAGTGGTGAATTATGAATACATTAAGAAGTGAAGAATAAGTTAACCCCTGATACCCTGTCTGTACACTATTTACACATTGGAGAATAAGGCATTTATATCTGACAAATCCCCCTCTAAATGCCGATTCGTTATACAACACCAGTTACATTCAGATTCAGGACAATACAAAACATACAATTTAGAGGTTAAGTATTTATGCTGTTTAGAAGGTAAAGGTTTCGTTAATATATCAGCTAATTGTTCTGAAGTGTCGCAATGCACTGCTTTAATAAATCCATCCTGAGATAATTGTCTCACATGTTTAAATTTTATATCTATATGTCTGGATCTTTGTCCAATGGCATCAGATCTAGATATTTCAATGGCTGCTTTATTGTCTTCATGCATAACAAAAGGCAGAGCAGGTTTTTTCCAGACATCTGAAATTAAATCATTAAACCATACAAGGTTATTTGCGGCCTTGGATAAACAAACATATTCCGCTTCTGTTGTTGAAGTAGCCACTAGTTCTTGTTTACCAGTGTACCAGTAAACTGGACAGTCATTTAAGAGAAATACATAACCGGATGTGCTTTTTCTGCATGAGGTGTCTCCAGCCCAATCTGCATCTGCATAACACGTAAGCTTTGGTTCTTTAATATCATTAGGTTCTAACATTAAACAAAAGTCTAGTGTACTTTTTAAATATCTTAAAATTCTTTTAACAGCTTCCCAGTGGTACATTGTTGGTTTGCTGACATGCCTAGATAATAAATTGAGTGGTAAAGCGATGTCCGGTCTAGTCCAATTAGATATGTAAAGGAGTGAACCTATGATTGATCTATAGAATGTATTGTCCTTGAACTCGGGAGAAGATTCATCAGAATTTCTTAGAAAGTCAGTTTGCATAGGGGTATCACAAGGTTTGGCATTGTTTAAGTTGCATTTATTTAAAAGATCTATGATCTTATCTCTCTGGGTAAGTTTGAATCCCTTTTTTGTCTTATTAATTTGGACACCAAGGTATTTGTTTACCTTGCCTAAAGATTTCAATGAGAAATGTTCATTTAGTTTAGTTACAAAAGTTTCTCTTCTTTCTTTATGTTTTCCTATGTATAAGATGTCATCCACATAAATCAATACAAATTCAATGTAATCATCACCCCTCTTGACAAAGAAACAATTATCAGCAGTGGTAGCGTTGAAGTCCATGGTCTTAAGTACTTTTACTAAACAATCATACCACCGTTTACCAGATTGTTTTAGCCCGTATAAACTCTTGTTTAACAACCAAGTCTCATTTCTGTTTGTGTATGGACTATGAGGTGCTCTCACGTATATTTCTTTATCTAATTTTGCGTGTAGGTACGCAGTCTGTATGTCATATTGGAATACATCTAGATTGAGTGCTGAAGCTACCACTAGAGCTGTTTTGACACTCTCTGTTCTTACAGTGGGGGGATACGTGTCAGTATAGTCCTCTGGATATTTCTGTGCATAACCCTGTGCAACCAATCTAGCTTTGTATAGAGTATTTCCTCCCTCTAAATTCTTAATTTTATATATCCATCTGGTACCAATAATTGTCTTATCTTTGGGTGCAGATGCAGGTGTAAATACATTTAGTCCTTGTAAACTTTCCATCTCTTTCTTCATTGCTAATTCCCATTTTTCCTTTTCTTCGTGAGGAAGTTTTAACACTTCCTCGTATGTATTGGGTGTTGTTGGTTCACCATTCATGTGCATTACATAATCCTTGTATTTATTTGGCATTTGATTTCTGGTGTTTCTAATGATTTTCTCGGGTTTACTATCGTTATCATGCAGATATCTTGCTTCCTTTTTTGTTAGTGTATCTGTCTTTATTTTGAGTTGGCTATTTGTCCAAGTTTTGGTTTTGTTTTTATATTTGTTGATATTTTGTTTTTCTATAGTCCCTTTCTCATGAGATTTTGTATCTTCATGTTTATTTGGGAATATCTCATTAAGATGTAATTTAGACCAGTTAGCATGTTCATGGAACACAGCTGTTCTGGAAACTATAAATTTGTTGTTACTATCAATGAATCTGTATCCTTTAGTGCCAGTCTCATATCCCATAAATCTGAGTCTCCTGGACACATTTTCTCCCTTTCTTCTTAATTGTTTAGGTATGTGTACGTCTGCTGTGACTCCAAATATATGCATGTGTGCTAATTTTGGTTTTCTATTATACATCACTTCATATGGTGTCTTATTTATAATGCTGGACCATGTTCTATTTTGTGTGTAGTTTGAATAATGTAGGGCTTCTGACCAGAATTGTTTGCTTAAGCCAGCATCTTCCAATGTGCATCTAATCATGGTTTGTAATGTGGAATTTTTTCTCTCTGCAATCCCGTTTTGGAACGGAGAAAATGGACTAGATGTGTAATGTAACATTCCTTTGTCTTTTAACCATTGTGAGAATTCTTTAGACATGAATTCGCATCCTCTGTCTGTCATAATTTGTTTTATTTTGATGTTGTGTTGTGTTTCTATGCGTTTGTAAAATTCTTTAAATTTTTGAAATGTTTCATCTTTGTGTTTTAATGTGTAAACAAATCCATAGCGGCTATAATCGTCCACTATTGTCAGGAAGTAACGTTTCCTATAAGTGATTGATGGAGTTAATGGACCAACTAAGTCCATGTGTACTAAATCAAAAATTTTGTTAGTTGATCTGGTAGATTTTCTTGGCCTGGGACTAGTTTTTAGTTTTGTAGATTTACATACTGAGCATTCCAGATAATTTTCACAATTCTTTATTTTAACACCTTCTGCGTGTTCAGTCATTTTTTGCACTACAGGAAAACTGGCATGTCCTAACTTCCTATGCAATATGTGAGCACACTCATCATGAATTGGTTTACCTATCTTTGGCTTCTTATCGTTGTGTGCATCTGTGTGATCATGAGATATTTTACATTCATCATTGTCACTGTTGCTAACATTCTCATCATCTATTTCAATACAATCTTCCATATTTGAATCAATGTTATGTAACCATTTTTCTTTTGTTATTAGGTAAGGCAGTCCTCCTTTAGTCACCACAGTGCCTACATTTATTTTATTCTTTTCCAAAGTTGCCTTTCCTTTTGAAAAGACAATGTTAATGTCAGAATCTCTGCTTAGTTTTATGGCACTTAATATGTTATGAGGTATTTCAGGTATTAGTAATACCCCCTCTATTTTTCCTAAACCAGGCAAGGTTACATTTCCTCTACCTAATACTTGAACCTTTTCTTGGTTAGCTACCTTAATTACAAATTTATCTTCTGCAAATGAAGACAATATACTTTTGTTATTAGTGGTGTGATTAGTTGCTCCAGAATCAATAAGCCAATTATTGTTCTCACTTTGTTGTGTGTTAGTGTTGTCTTGTTTATTTAATCCATTCAGTGAACCAGACTTTCTATCCTTTGAATTGTCTCTGCCCCCTCTATTCTCTCTGTGATTTGGTGGGCTCCTATATCTATGCCTTTCTATGGAAGGCTGTCTATAATCGTATTTGTTTCTGTATTCTGATCTATATCTTTCTTTTAAGAATTTTGGGCAATCTCTTCTATTGTGTTCCCTGGATCCACAATTATGACATTTAAATGTTCCACTATATTTTTCTTGGAAAGCTACTTTCCTATATGGTTTATGTTCTGTGTGATTGTTAGAACGATTCCTTCTAGAATTATCTTCTGTTATCAATTTGTTAGATAGACTTTCTATGGATAAATACCCTAGATTGATTGTGTCTAAATGTGACATAAAATTGTCCCATGATGGGTCAAGTGAGTTGATAATGACACTTTTCATTGTTTGGTCTGAAATCACCTCCCCCCTCAAATGCAGTTCAGCTCTTATTTTGTTCAAAGATATTAAATGTTCACTTATGGAAACCCCTGGTTTTATCCTAGATGAAAAGAAGTCTTTAGATATCCTTGTGGTGGTGGCTACACTGTCACTGTGAAACAAATTAAACATGCATTGAATAATTTCTGAAACAGTCAAATTTGGCTTAATGCTGTGATACATTGCAGGAGACACACTAGATATTATTAAGAAAAAAGCTCTATGGTGTAAACAATCTATTTTTAGTGTCCAAGGTCTTTTTGGGGGACTAGTGATAAAAAACAGTAAGTTTTCCTTCATAAAAACAACCTGGAGCTGTTGATACCATTCTTGTAAATTAATGCCATCAACCCTTAGTTTTGGGAAGTCACTGGGTAAATTTCCGACATTATTGGGTCCATTACTTACAACCTGAGGTAGTCCGTGGTCTCGTAAATGCAGAAAATTGCAAAACGGCATGGGGATGCTCGCTACGAGTCTGCATGATCTTCTCTCCTGTTCATGTCTTCCCGGATCGTCAGCGTAGTTTCGCGCATGCGCGTTGCCCATTTCTTCTTCGGCGTCGTCGTGGAAGGTTCTCCTCATTGCGGCTTGCTCGCTCTGCTCTTCTTCAGATGAGTCGGTCTCTGGTTCGACTTTGGGGGTTCTGGCGACGGTGGCTGTTCTTCCTCTTCTATTGAAAGCGTTGGTGCTTGCTTCGGTCTGCGGCGTAGGGCGGTATCGGCAGGGCTCTCTGGGTTCCGGCGTCAGCGCTCTAGTAGTCAGGATGGGAGCGGGCAGGTCTTGAGGCATTGGCTTGCTCGTTCGCTTTTTTGGTGTCTTTTTAGTAATTTTCAGTTTTGGCCCAAATGCAGCAAAGAGCGTTTTCATCGCTGATTTTATTTGGTGTTTTGTTGGATCTTCCTCGCTTTCTGGTTCTGATTCTTCTGAGGTGTTTGAATCTTCCTTTTCGTTTTCGTTGTCCGATAATATTTTTCGCGCCAGAAATTTTGAATTGAGCTTGCTGATTGGCTCTTCTTCGTTCATCTTGGAGGCCGGTTGAAACCAAGATGGCTGCCGTTCAAATTTTTGCGCGGGATCATCGTTTTTCTTCTTTGTAATGATTTTCTCCGCAGTCATATTACTCACTATTTTTGGATCTTTGGGTTTTTCATTGGTGATGTTTTTCTCTCTCGCTGCTCCGCTGTTCTTTAGCATATCTTGGAGGTTCGCGATGAGGCTTTCATCATTCTTCTGGCTTTTTAATAGTTTTAATATCTCTGACCTGAGTTCATTATTTTCTATTTCGATTTCCTCCTGGTCATCAATTATTTCTTCGTCTTCAGTGGTGTATTCTTCGGATTCTCTCGAAATTGCATTCGTGGATTCGTTGATTATTTCTTGTTCCGTTTCCATTTCTTTGCTGTAGGCCCTGGTGTTGGGCCTATCTTTCTTAGACATTTTAAAGCTTTTTATTGAGTCAATTAACCATCCTCTGCTACCAGTTTGTTGCAATATTTTCAGGATCAGACTCAATAAGATCAACGAGAGTTAAAGATTTAACTATATATTCTTTTATTTACATTAGGCATTCTATATTCACTGAATATTCACAGATAGAAGCAAGGGAAATGGTGTAGGTAGCTCCTTATATATACAATGGGTGGAGCTATATGTGGGAGTGGTGAATTATGAATACATTAAGAAGTGAAGAATAAGTTAACCCCTGATACCCTGTCTGTACACTATTTACACATTGGAGAATAAGGCATTTATATCTGACAAAAACAACCAACTATCAATGCTTGTAATGGGAAACATTGGTTTCCGAGCAAACGGAGAGCCATTTATAGCGCGGACCGCAGCCTCAAAAGTTGGAAGAAACACACACCCCCCCAAAAAAATCCCTAAAGTCTCAGCACCCTTCCCCGTCATTTGCACGCCAATAGCCACCGCAGCAGCCTTGCTTCTTTTCCAAGACGACGAAGCCGGGCGGAAGGGCAAGCGCGGGTCCGCTCCCTGGGCCTTGTCTGGTATCCAACTGCCCGCATCTACCGCGGGGAAAGAAGCCCTCCAAAATGGCACCTGCGACGCCTGCCTGCCTGACGAAGCTCAGGACGTCGCGTAGCTCTGCCCGAATTGCGCTTTCGCCTTTTTGCCAGCTCCCCGCAGAAAAACACGGGCAGGAGTGAGGCGCGGAAGAGCGGACGACGGATCTCTTCGCTAGGGCAGAAGGGTCAAGGGAGTGGGGAGGCGGAGGGGCTGGCAAGCAGGTGCCGAAGAAAGTGGCCAAGAGCGCGGCCAAGACTTCTGCTTCTACTGCGGGGAGCCCGAGGGAATCATTTGTGGGAACCCGCGCCGGCCGGCGGCACCAGCTCGTCACTGAAGGGCGGCTACGAAGCCGCCCAGGTAAGGCTCTCGAGCAAGCAGTGGAAACTTGGTCGTTTGCAAACGGCTGTGTGTGTGTGTTGGCGGCACTTTAACAGTAACAGAGTTGGAAGGGACCTTGGAGGTCATCTAGTCCAACCACCTGCTCAAGGAGGAGACCGTACTAGGGATTTGAACCGCCGACCGACCAGCTCAGTGTCTTAGCCACTGAGCCACCTAGTCAGGCTAAGCAACCAATGGAACGGCTTGCGTTCAGAAATTGTGGGGGCTTCATCACTGGAAGCTTTCAAGAAGAGACTGGACTGCCATCTTTCAGAAATGGTGTAGGGTCTCCTGTTGGGGGGGGGGGTTGGACTAAATGATCCACAAGGTCCCTTCAAACTGTTATTCCGTTCTGTTCTGCTTCTTCGCGTATTTCAAGCAAGACCCGGAAACCACATCTGCTACATCTTTGTGAATACAGGTATAGTTCTTGAATGAATGACCATTTGTTCAGTAAGCATTCAAAGTTATGATAATGCTGAAGCAATAAATTTATGATCAGTCCTGGAAATTTGATAAGACTTTCTGATAAGAGAGTTTGGGTAATGAAGGAAAAAGTTGAGAAAACACTGTTCTAATCTTAGATTCAAACAATTTCTTTTTCTGTTTTGACATTCCTAAAACAAAATAAATGTGATAACCTATATGTCCATTAGCTTACTTACTAGGTTTTTTCCATTAAAGAATATTCTCTGAATTTTTCAATACAACCCTAGCCCTAACCTGGTACTATCCAGATGTGGTTTGGAATTACACTAGACATCAATGGATGGAACTTAGTCATATTACATTATGAAGATTGTCTCATACTGTTCAAAACAGTACTGTGCCATTGGATAATTGATCAGGTGTGTCACTGTGATGTTGTATTTTAAAATTTAGTAGTGCCTCGTGATCTCTGAGGTACTTTTTTTTACACTTTATTGATTTTAATTAGAACGATGATGAAGAAAAGAACTTTGCTATGACCAGTAAATAGAACCATATTTTTACTTGTCCATGATAAAGCAGATTAATATGTTCATAATGAACATTTCTGATCCTGTAGGTTCCATAAGTTAGTATGTGACACAGAAGATTACATTGCAAGGTCCTTGAAAACTATGGATTGGCAGATGATATAAAAGTTTTACTTGTGTTGATAAGGGCTATCCTTAAAATAGCAAATCATTGGTATTTATTGTTGGGTGAAACTTACTTCTATTGATATATAACTCAATTTTCCAAGACTTGCAGAATGCGTATTCATCGAATTATTGGTTTGCTAGTGCTGGCAGGTAATAACATATTGTATTTAACTATATGATAAATGACTTACATATCCCTTCTGACTTCTTCAAATAGGAGTCAAAATGAAACCTATAATGAAAATAATTAAAGGAACAACTAATGAGAATAACAGATATCTATTAGTGATAGGTATTGCAGTGAATTGCAGGTTTATCACTTCTCCGATTCATTGCAAATAAATTGTAGTGAGAACATATTGATAAAATTGTAAAGTGTTCTTTTTAATGGAAAGAGTTTAAATATGGCAGGCATGACCATGCTATAGGAGTCCTCAGATGATCAATAAACCATCTGAATAGAGTAACTGTGGTTATGTTTATTTGGACCTACATTGATTTCAATGGAACTTTTAAATAACCTTTTGGAAAGAAATGTTAGAAAATATTCAGGAAGAAGCTTTCTTAAGTAATTGTTTTATAATTTGATTTTTTTTACTTCCAGGCCATAACTTGCCTCAAGTCCCATATGGATAGGCAGACAAATAAAAATGTTTGTGGATAAATGACTTTTATAAATTAGTTTGCAATGCTGCAATAATCTTGTGTTAAGGTTGGCATTATTTCAGAGATGGTAATTGAGCAATCTTCTGTATTGTCAGGAGCCATATAAGCTACTTAGGAGCTGAACATAAGCTGACCTCACAGTTTGAATTCACCATTGAGTTAGCATCATATATCAGACAGATTTCACAAGTAAAGAATTTTGTGATAAGTAGTACAAAGCATCAGTTGGGGATATGCATGTATTCATATTTATGTGCCTGCAAAGAACACAGCTGAATCTATACACTTCTGAGGAAGAATAACATGTTTACCATGCAAATTGTGAGTTTTTCTAAAAAAGTATATCGACTGCATTTGGTGGCCTTGGAAGTGAGGCATGTATACATATTGATAAAGAGTTTACAAATCACAATTTGCCACACTTGCAAATATTAATTGAGCACAAGTAGCATAATATTGACTCCACAGGATTCAATATGCAGTGTTTCAAAGCTTTCCAGATCTTCCATTCTCTTTTTGGAATTGTCTGTATTTTCTTATCAGCTGCCAGGCAGCATGCAGGGAAGAGAAGCCATCCCTGCTTCCTTTTTAATACATCTCCAGTAAATCAAAGTGCAGCTGATAAGTCTAATTTTGGGTCTTCTTTCAAGCATAGATAGCTTGTTGGAAGGTGGTTCCTAGAAGAACACAGCAGTCTGAACAACTATAACAGGCATTTCAGCAATCATATTAATTTTTAGCTGAGAAAATGGCTGTGGAAATGATACAAGTCCCACAGGCTTCACATTTTCAGTGAAGTATTTATAGGAGCTAGGTTGGTATGAATAGAAAGCTTTTTATTAACTTGCAGCATTTTACTATGGCAGAAAAGTAGTAACTGCTTAAGATTCCTTCCCCGCCAAATTAGAATAGAATAGAATAGAATAGAATAGAATAGAATAGAATAGAATAGAATAGAATAGAATAGAATAGAATAGAATAGAATAGAATAGAATAGAATAGAGTTCTTTATTGGCCAAGTGTGATTGGACACACAAGGAATTTGTCTTTGGTGCATAAGCTCTCAGTGTACATAAAAAGACAAGATACATTCATCAAGAATCATAAGGTATAATACTTAGTGATAGTCATAGGGTACAATAAGCAATCAAATCATACTAAGAAACAATCAATATAAATCGTAAGGATACAAGCAACAAAGTTACAATCATGCAGTCATAAGTGGGAGGAGATGGGTGATGGGAATGATGAGAAGACTAATAGTAATAGTAATGCAGCCTAATGTGAATAGTTTGACAGTGTTGAGGGAATTATTTGTTTAGCAGAGTAATGGCATTCGGGAAAAAACTGTTCTGTGTCTAGTTGTCTTTGTGTGCAGTGCTCTATAGCGTCATTTTGAGGGTAGGATGCGAGGAGTCTAAATATTTTCACATCCCTCCTTTTGACTCATGCAGCATACAGGTCCTCAGTGGAAGATAAGTTGGTAGTAATTGTTTTTTCTGCAGTTCTAATTATCTTCTGAAGTCTGTGTCTGTCTTGTTGGGTTGCAGAACCAAACCAGACAGTTATAGAGGTGCAGATGACAGACTCAATAATTCCTCTGTAGAACTGTATCAGCAGCTCCTTGGGCAGTTTGAGCTTCTTGAGTTGGTGCAGAAAGAACATTCTTTGTTGTGCTTTTTTTTAATGACGTTTTTGATGTTAGGTGTCCATCTTAGGTCTTGAGATATGATAGAACTTAGAAATTTGAAGGTCTACTGTTTATACTGTGTTGTCTAGTATTGTAAGAGGTGGTAGTATGGGAGGGTTTCTCCTAAAGTCTACCACCATTTCTACAGTTTTGAGTGTGTTCAGTTCCAGATTGTTCTGGTCACAGCACAAGGCTAGTTCTTCAACCTCCCGTTTGTATGCGAATTCATTGTTGTCTCGAATTTTACCAATCAATGTTGTATCATCTGCAAACTTCAGTAGTTTAACAGATGGATCGTTTGAGATGCAGTCATTGGAATAGATAGAGAAGTATATGCCCTTCCTGTATGTATTAAATGGAAGCAAACTCACTTTCTCTTTAAACCAAGGGGATGGGAACATTTATCACCTCCACTGTCCATTGACATTTCATTATGCTTTCTTCTCCCTGGCAGATGATCCATGATAGAAGTGACTTTTCCCAGTATATTTCAACTGGATGGAAGTATGTCTTCATCGAAAAAGATATAATTTAAATGAAGCTGATTGTGCATAGACTGTTCCTACATTCCTTTTTCTTGTCCTAACGAGGGTCTAGCTAGACTTGGCTAAATTCATAAATTTAGCTCTCTGTACTGGTTATCCGTTTATGCTATGCTTATCAACTAAACTGTGCTCAGCTTCACAGCTGATTGGCTGTCTGGAATTTGGGGTGTTGGCATTGGTGGATTGCAAAAATAATTGAAGGCGGTGTTCAGGCCACAAATTATCTACTCATATTCCTATTCCTTTTTCTTAGGATGTAATGAATGGTTCAGTTAGGCTGTTGTTTGTTTGATTATAGAAAATCAATGGAATTGATATTATCAAAGATCAAACATTGACTTATATTGACTTACATCCCACTTTCCCATAGGAACTCAAGGTGAGTTCTGGTTTTCCAAACCAGTCCCATGAAATGGGTTGGGCCAGGGGTGAAATCCAGCACGTTCTGACAGGTTCCAGTAGCGGAAATTTTGAGTAGTTTGGAGAACCGGCAAATGCCACCTCTGGCTGGCCCAAGAGTGGGATGAGAATGGAGATTTTGCAATATCCTTCCCCTGGAGTGGGGTGGGAATGGAGATTTTGCAGTATCCTTCCCCTGCCATACCCATCAAGCCACAACCACAGAACCGGTAGTAAAAAAAAATTGTATTTCACCACTGGGTTGGGCTTAGAGTGAAGTATTGCATTCAGGTCAACAAGGGAGTTTGCATGCCTGAAGGTGGACTTGAACCTAGGATTTCCCAGTCTTAGTCCAACCTAAGGTTAGGTTTATATGCGAGATTGACAATAGTATTTGATGGTCTTCATTTTATACCAGGTTTCTAAAAACTGGGCTGTGATGTTACTGTTCAGCGGTTGAAATGCTATAGTCCTTGTTTCTCCTTTTCTTGATCTCATGCCATGTACAGCTTCTAGCAACCAAAAAATTTCTTATCCTGGACTAAATGACCCAGGTAACATACTACAGAAGTGATATAGACCAAATGAGAAATTGAATTTTAAAATCTATGTTGTATTTTTGTATTTTATGGGCAGGGGAACATTTTTGTGCCAAGAACCTCACTTAAAAAAAAAAAAAAAAGATTAAGGACTGCATTGTAGGTGAAACCAGATAATGGGAGCTAGAGTGGGTTTTTTTTTTTTTGTTTGTTTGTTTGTTTTAGAAGTCTAGGGATTTTTTAAAAACTAACTTGCCTGCTTTACAATTTTAATTAGTTTCCACATCAGAATGGCAGGAAATTGGGCTGATGGTTTTCAGCATTCAGAAAGGTGATTCTGAGGGCTCGGGGAAAAAAGGAAAACAACTTTGCAACTTTTATTTTCTGGTTATCCATTCACTTTTTATACAAAGTGAAGTTAAAAATATGTGCCTGAAATATGAAATGATATAATACAATCTATGCTCTATTTTTCATTTTTTACTATCTGGACAGAGGTATGTCTGATACAACAATTATAAGATGTGGGCTACCTTCCACAGGACTTGAAAATAAAATCGGAGCATATGTACCAAGCACCATATGTACCTAGTTACGATTCTCAGTGATGTTAGACTCCCGCAATGAGACACCAGTTCAAGAAATTGGCTAAGAATCTGTTGTGCATATTATTTAGACAAAACCATCTTTTGTTTGCAGATCCATAAAGAAACTGTTAATGTACAATGGTACACAATGTTGACTTAGTTGATGGTATACTTACATTGCCAATTACTTTCAGGTAGCAAAATGAAATTTCTCTCCTTTCCTTTTCCTCCTGAATTTCAAGACAGCAATTAACACATAGTCTTTCCATTTATCCTGGTGAGGGTGGGAGGATGGTGGTTGGAAAGGTGAGTGTATGGAAAAATGGTATGGAGACTGAAACTGGTTTGGTGTTGAAAACTGGTCAGAATCACACAGATACTAGGGTCTGTTGGCTGTTTCACTAGATTGTTTTTTTGTGTAATGGGAACCTTTTCTCTGGGGGACAGACAGCAAGCAATAGGGTTGATAGGTTCTATGAGGGAGGAGAGGGCAGGCACATCGTGATGGTGAGGGGCATAGGGAGAGATGGGCTGCTCTTGGGGAAGGTGGCCTCTGTGTTTACTGCAGATGCTACATTTTAACCCTTGGTGTGTGTCAGTCCCAGGGCCTGATCATCTGAGCTTCAGAATGCTGGGTTTTGTCTGTTGATAAATGCCAAGCTGGTCTTTAAAAAGACCTCATTTGTCCACAGTGTAATTGTGGGTGAGAGGACTGATCTGGTGTGCATAAATAAAGGAGTTGGTCATATGGTGTTATTGCTGAACTTAGCTGGACTGAACAATTTTTGTGTCTCTAATCTTCCGTTTTGGGGGGAAGATTGTTGAGAAAGTGCTACCGGTATACCGGTAAAGGACTCTGGAGGAAGCAAATAATCTGGATCTGTTGCTTTCAGGATTCAGGCTGTAATTTAGCATCAAGAAGGCATTGGTTGCACTTACGGATCATTTCTGGTGAGTTTAAGGTGGGTATAGTATATTTACCCTGGCTCTTCTTGATCTTTCAATAGCATTAATCTTAGTATCCCTTTGGGCTGACTGAGACGGTAGGAGGCATTGAATTTTAATGGTTTATCTCCTTCCTTGGTGGCTTCAAGATGTTGTGGTTCCCACTACTATTGATAAAGGGAGAAATGTTGAATTCTAGACCTTCATTGTATGAGTGTCAAAGAGGAGGTGACAGCTGTGTCCAGGGTGGCCTCTGCATAAATACATCTTTAGTGTCAGTTGGGCCAATCCCTATATTGGCAGGCATTGCTTATGACATTTGGAAACTTCAGCTGGGTCATAATGCAGCAGCATATACATTATTGAGCAGACTACAGTACAGCCATGCAATGCTGCTGGGAGAGCTTCACTGGCTGCCATTTGGCTTTTGGCTGGTTGTAACCTTTAGAATTGTCGTAACATGGGACTAGATTACAGGTCCCACCGGTTATGTCATTGTGGACATGCTCCAGGTTCCTTTGCTGAGGTACTGTTTTAGGAAGCAGGCCTTCCTCCCACCCAGATGGATAACTCTGATCCTACTGACCTTTCTGAAATCTGTGGGCATTTTATGATTGTTTATGCTTTTGTTTTTTGCTTACTATCCAGAGTTTTCCTGGATAGATGGACACCCATATAAATTTGATAAATCAATAAATCTAATGAGGAGGAAGGGATGTTATAGGAAGGTATATTTCTAAGTACCTGTTGTGGTTTGCCAGCAGCCTGCGGAGCTGGCAGCGGAGTCAGACAGCGATGAGGCTTAGGAAGAATATGGGCCAGTCCTGGAGGCTGGGGAAGGCCTGGATGAGGGCTCTGCGTCGGAGGCAGAGATGGGGCCAGGGCCATCGGGGAGTGATGTGCAGACTCCGAAGCCTTCAGAGGCTGATAGTAGAGAGGCAGAGGAACAGGAGGAGCCTGTTCCTAGTGCACATATGAGAAGAGCTGCCAGAAGGCAAGAGCAGCTAAAGCAAGAGGACGACTCGGGAGTAGGGCCAAGAGATGACTGGCCCCTCCCATAAGGCTTAAAAGACCAGCAACGGCTCTTGGGTTCTTTGTCGGAAAACAACGTTGATAATATTGCTGCACTTACCTCTTGTCAGCGTCTTCTGCTTTTGAACTTTTGCCAAGAGAAGCCTTTGGCAGTTTGCCTAATTATACCAAGGTTGGTGATTAGACTGAAGAATTTGTGTTATGAACAGTTTGTTTTAATTTAGTTTGGACTACGCTGAGAATGAGTTAATTCTCAGCTATTCTAATAAATTCTGTTTGTTTTAGAACTGTTTGCGTCAATTACTACCTCCTTGGGCCTGAGTCACAACAGTACCGTAATGGCACGTGTTAGCCAGGGATAACTGAAGCAGCTGCCTGCCTCTGTGAAAGGAATTTTTTCAGCTGTTGTTATCTTACCTGCGGGATGCCTGAATTTCAATAGGCAATTTGGGGAGGCTCCTTTCCTGTCCCTACGCGGTTTATACACTCACAGGAATCGAACCACCGAGCTGTCGACCTCAGCGGAGCACAGGCTCAGTGTCTTACCACGTGAGCCACCATGTCCCCCACCGTAATATATGAAATCTTTAGATACAAGTATTCGAAAATACATCTCAACAGGTGACAATATCTGATAATCTTGGTTGATCATAGAAACTAAAATGCTAATCCTTGCTAATCTTTGGATCTAGCAATCCCAAAGTTATATTTGGAAATTTTAAAAGAATCCAAAAGGTAGAAGTTAGTTACTTCTATACAATTGCTGGAAAAACAGTAGGTGCAATTATGAGAAGTCAGGCTCATATTGAAGTTACCTTTATTGTTTTATTAAAAAAGATAACTTTCAAACAATTTTTGTTGACCAGTGGCCAGCATGGCAGTATTTAAATTCTGCCTCATGAAAAAACCCAGTCATCTGTGAGAATGGAAGTGCTGGATTATTGCCTTTGAGGATTGTTCAAGCTTGTAGAAATATTTGCAATGAAACAGATTTGGGATATATACCATCTTTTAAATGAAAACAGTTTCAGTGGCAGCATAGCAGTTCACAAACACGGTCTGCTGTGCTTCTTATAGTTCATGCAACTTTTCAGGATGTATTGTGAAAATCTTAAATATAGTTTCTTTTGACTGGTTCTGAATATAAAGGACAGAATGCCTCTTTGCTCAATCAGAAATCATATTGACAAAGCTGTAGAGTGATAGCAAGACAATTAGAAGAGTACTTTTTCAAGCATGCTGTGTACAGATATTTGTTAACTTGTTAGGTGCTTTTCATCCTACTAAAAATAAGCTGAAATTTACCTTTGGAGGAAAGGCAGCTCAAGCCAAAGAAACAAATTCCACAAGTGCCTAGCACGCTGCATCTTTCTTGAAGTGGGAACTTTTGATTACTTCCTAAATTAGTTCTTCCCCCCACACTGTTCTTACAAATGAAACCACCAATGTCCAGGATTAAATTATCGGGCAGCTAATACCAATTATAGAAAATAAATGAAGCTTGGAGCCAGGTCACCATTGCCCTAGCGTATTCTCAGCAAAACCATTATAATGAAGGGGGTTGCGTTGCCCCTCGTGAACAGTTGAATTCTTGGCTTTAGTGGGAGATGAAGAATGTGGAACGTCTAGCGAAAGTTAAGCCTGCTTGAAACTGGGGCATACGACAAAGGCAGTGAATAATTTGGCCTACAGAGTTCCATTTAATTTTCATTCCAGTAGTTCTCCCAATTTTCTGGGCAGATTCATCTTTTCTTTTTCCTTTTACTCACTGCTTGCTTAACCCTGGGCCCCAAAGAAAGAGCAAATGTATTCAGGGGTTCAAAGCAGCTTGGTTAATAAAAAGTGCCGAAAGTCAGTTTCTCCTTCTCCACTGCCTTCCTCCGTTGTTAAACTTATGTATGACTTTCATTCTTTTTGTCTTTCAGAATAGAGAATGTGTGAACCTGAAGGAGGCTGTGCTGGAAATGGTGGAAAGGCTAAAGTGTTAAGTGTGCAGACCCCAAAGTGAGTTAATTAAGTAAACATGCCCATTGTCTTTTTTATTTTCTATTATCCTTGAGAAAGATGCACTGTTTTGGAAACAATTATGTGCTCATTACGGTATGATCTAATTAAGTCTGCTAGTTAAATAATAAAGCTAGCTACATATGTGTCTACAGATAAGTTACCCCCTCTTTTACTATTTTTCTCAAAACAACAGTTTTATTATTTATTATTTATTTATTATTCAAATTTCTATACCGCCCTTCTCCTTTCGGACTCAGGGCGGTGAACAGCCAAAATAAAACATTTATACATAAAGTATGATTAAAAATAGATTTAAAATAATTAAATTTGGCCCATAGTTTAAAATTTATCAATTTAAAATCCATATCAAAATTTAAAATCAACCATAAAATCATAAAATCAAGAGAGACTGGCTAACTGAAAGAGATGAGTTTTTAGGGCCCGATGAAAAGTCCGGAGGTCGGAGATCACTCGTATCTCTGGGGGTAGATTGTTCCAAAGGGTAGGTGCCACCACAGAGAAGGGTCTCCCCCTGGGGGTCGCCAGCCGGCATTGTCTAGCTGACGGCACCCTGAGGAGGCCCTCTCTGTGGGAGCGAACTGGCCGGTGGGAGGCTATTGGTGGCAGAAGGCGGTCCCGTAAGTACCCTGGCCCTAAGCCATGGAGCGCTTTAAAGGTGATCACCAACACCTTGAAGCGCACCCGGAAGTCCACCGGAAGCCAATGCAGCTCGCACAGGAGAGGAGTCACATGGGAACGCCCCGTCGCTCCCATAATCCCCCGCGCAGCCGCATTCTGCACCAGTTGGAGCCTCCGGGTGTACCCTAGTTAGTACTAGGTATGTTTTTTTAAACAGCACAACACTGTGTTTTTATTTTTTATTTTTATTTTTTATTGGTTTATCCCATATATATCTAGCAATAAAGTTCTGAGTATATTATAGAAGGCTACTCATGAACATGTAATTATTATACCTTTTCAGATACGGAATCCATCTTTAATCCAGATGCATATTTCAGGAGCCATTTCTGAATCATACTTGTTTTGATGAATCTGATTTCATGAAGAAATAAATAGTAAAAATTAATGCATGCCATGAAGCCTCCTTTAGAAATTATTACTGAATTATAATATTTAATATGATGAAAGGTAAAAAGTGTTAAATACATGGAAAGTAATTAGAAAGTATTAGTGAATTATAATATTTAATATGATGAAAGTGTTAAATACATAGAAAGCAATTGTAATGATGGCACTGCATAACTTTACTTTGAATTTATTTTTAATTAATTTAAATTTAAGCTAATGTTCATCAAAATTTCACCTGATTTTGAACATTTTGATATTTTTTTCTTTTTTGAAATGCAGCCTGCAACTTGTCACTTATAGATTACATATGGTCTAGATTTGTTCCCTCTTGTTGTTAAGAAATGGAACATATGAGCTTTGTACTTGAGCACTAGAGATGTACATCGATGTATTATTATTCTTTTATATTGATCCATATCCATAATTTATATTGATCCATATCCATAATTGGATATCAAGTATATAACATGTTCTTATATGTATATTGTATGTATGTTTGCTTCTCATTAAAAATTCTTTGTAGTGCTATCAGTTAGGCAGATAAGAAGAGAGAAGAAAAGAATTATGAGAATTGTTTACTTAAGCAAATACAGTTCAGTAAAAGGAAGGAATTATCTAGAATTACTAGTGAAACTAATTTATGATATCTGGATTCATCTCATGGATTGACTTTTGTGGATAATGGCGTTGATTTTAATATACTGCATATTGGCAAAATTACATTACAGATAGCCTCCCACCGACCAGTACGCTCCCACAGAGAGGGACTCCTCAGGGTGCCGTCAGCCAGGCAATGTTGGCTGGCGACCCCCAGGGGAGGGCCTTCTCTGTGGCAGCTCCTGCCCTCTGGAACGATTTGCCCCCGGAGATACGAAGGATATCGGATCTCCGGGTCTTTCACCGTGCCCTGAAAACTTTTCTTTTCCATCAAGCAGGGCTGGCGTGAAACCCGCCCCCCCCTTTTTTTTTTTAGATTTTTAGTTTTTTAGCTTTTAATTTGTCAATGGGTTTTAATTCAAATTGTTTTAAATTTGGGCCAAAGTATGTAATTCTTTTAATAATTTTAAATGTTGTATTGGTATGTGTTTTTAGTTCTGGCTGTGCACCGCCCTGAGTCAACTAGGAGAAGGGCGGTATACAAATTGAATAAAATAAATAAATAAATAAATTTACTGATTGGAATTAATTGTAAATATTGAAAATCTCAGGAATTATTAGTCTTCAACTATTTTTGTTAATGGAAGTTTGGAAATTTGAAAAGTATATCATATAGCTTGAAAATCAAATTTCTTTTGTCCTTTTTCTAGGGGAAAAATAGGTTTATATTTTGCAGAAAAAGGCTAGAGAACCAGATAATAAAGTTTATATGCTTTCCTGATAGATGCTAAATTACAGCCCCACCAGTGGTGAAATCTAAAATTTGTTACTACCAGTTCTGTGGGCGTGGCTTGGTGGGGGTGTAATGTGACTGGGTAGGTATGGCCATTTTTTTTTTTACTTTTAAAACCATTTTTTCTACAACCTCTTTGGCATAGAGATTGTAAAAAAATGCTTTCAAAAGCCTTTGACGATCCTAGCTGAGCCACGCGATCATCAGAGGCTTTTTTTTTTTTTTTACTTTTAAAAGCATTTTTTCGGCCGAAGAGGTTGTAGAAAAAATGCTTTTAAAAGTTAAAAGAAAGCCTCTGATGATTGTGCAGCTCAGCTGGGCATGGGGGGGCAGGGATTTTTGCTACCAGTTCTCCGAACCACCCGCCTCCATCGCTACCAGATCAGGTGATCCGGTCCAAACCAGGAGCATTTCACCCCTGAGCCCCCCCTCCAAATGTTACATTTTGAGGATAGAATTATTCTGTCCTACATGCTGTCCCACATATGGTGTACATGTACATCTATTGAACATGATCTTCATTATTGTCCAGCTTTATTACAGGCTGTCTTTGGCATTTGCCTGAACAAACATTTCCCAAGCATGATTTCCATAGAATCTCTTGAATAAGGTTTCTTGACAAAAAGAGATGATGTTATAAGAATTCTGCTTACAAAACTATTTCCTATTTAAAATCAATATTTTCCTATTTTAAGATCAATATTACAGTAGACACCTTTTTTTAATCTTTGAGCAGCCTTTCTGTGAATTAGTGAAATGGCAGGTCTCTTCACCATAACCCAGGATTTGAAGATGGATGTTTACCCAATAGTCTCCTGTATCTTTATCAGTCTCAGAATTAACCTTTACATTGCTTAGATTTTTTTTTTTTTTGAAAATTATATATACAGAAAGCAAGAAGAGTTAGAGTCAAAAGTGAATGGATGCTGAATGAATGCTGATTGAATTTACAAAACTGGGTGACTATGAAAAAATTCTTTTGGGGTTTGGTTTGGTCACATAGAGAGAATGAACAAAGCCCAAACTGCAGAACTAATACTTGATGGAAGAATAAGTGTTTAGAGAGAAAGGGGAAGACTAGAAAATAATGGTTGGATAGAGTTGATCAGATTTCAAAAAAGAGACAGTATACAATGCATGAATTATTGTATGGATGTGATGGAAATAAGAACAGCTTGCAAGGACAGAAAGATATGGAGAGGTATAGTGAATGAACTAGATGCAATTAGATTTTCTTTTATCTCTTGCCTTAAATTAATTTTGCTCACTATAACTTATTTCTTTTTCAGATCTTTTCCCCAGAATGGAATTGTATGAAGGGTATCCACATATGTTTGTAAATCCCCAATATGCTTCAGAAAAATCTCCAATCTGAAGTATTGTAATTCATGCCTTTTTTTAGTTGCAATTCTGCATCAACATTTACTAAAGAGCGAGTTCATTTACAAATCAATGCATATTTTTCCATTCATAAAAACATCCCACTGAATTTTGCAGGAATTGCACAGAAGGAAAATTCTCCTGGTCCAAAATGTATATTTTCAACCTATTTTGTAACATTTGTTCTATACTCAGAGTGTTCTTAAAAACAAGCCATTCTTGTTTTATGTGTGCCAGAAGAGGTAAGTTGTGCAATTTCTGTAGTCTGCCTTCTCTCAGTATTATGAAATGGACTTTTGGCTCAGTAAAGTCAACTTAAGAAATGCTGTCACTGAGGTTAAGATAATGGCAACTGTATAATATAATATCATGGACTGTGGTAAAAGATTTATGAGTCATACAATTGAATTACGCTGAGCATCTGTATAGAATTAATAAATACAATTTACTGTATGTGCTGCTTGTATTAGGCCTGCCAACTGATTAAAAGTGTTTTTTTTTTCATCAGTAAAAAGCAAGGCAGTTAATCTTTGACATCCATGCTTCTGTTAATGAATTCACTATATTAAGGTAGGAAGTATTTATAGAATATTAACTAAGAAGATAGTACAATTGTTATAGCAGCAGAAAAATGCACAAATATATTTGCTTTTAAATATCTATCACAAAGCTTTTTGCTAAGCAGGACATACCAGAAATAATGAATCGTATTTCAAGAACATAATTTACTGCAAAAAATCAATAAAACCCCTATAACTTATTTTTTATAAATAACCTAACATAGAAATGCCTCAAGAGAGAAAAATCACATAACCCCATGAAAAGCTTCTGGGTAGCCTTCAGTTTTAAAATGACAGATTCTTCCATCTCAGATTCTTGTCTGGGGAACAAATTTCACTGCTAGTCCAATGTTCTATGTTTTCATTCCTCTTTTGCAATAGATAAAGTTTTGAGTTTCTCTTCAGAAATGCTTTCCAATGTTATCAACACACAGGTTATAACTCCTGAATTACGTCTTTAATGTGTCCAATAAAACAATCAAATGCATGGGATATTGCTTTACTATTTCCTTCAGGTATATTTGGAAATGCACACCTCAAAAGCAATGGCTTCTTTACCAAATACAGAAAATAATATAATCTGAAAATAATTTCAACTGTTATCATTTACATTACGTGTATCCATCTTAGTGACTAATCTTAATAAAGTAGATATAAGCGGAAGATATATTTTAATTTTAATTGATAAGAAAATATATAACATGTTGCATTAAATTACTCCAACATTAATATTACTGTAATAAAATAATAATATTACATTTTGGGTCTTTCCACACTCAGTTTCTGCCCAGTGTTTTCATACTGAGAACTGTATTACATTTCAATATGTTGCTACTGTTTTTTTCCTCAAATTTTTCATTCTTCCTTGGTAAAATCCTGGGAATCTAAGTTTTTACAAGTTATTTAATTTATTAAATCATTGATTTATTATTAGGGTTGGTTGCATAGTCAGCTAGGTGTTTAGAATGGATTTGGCATTTGTTTCCAGTTATCGAAACTTTTCCAAGGAGATACGTAGATGTTGTTTTATGGAGTTAAAGGTATGGTGTCACAGGTGTAAACTGTTCCAAGTAAAGCCGCCTTCTGAAATTGACTGATAGTGATTTTGTCAATATTGATGATGTTCAAGTGGTCTCCAGGTGCTTTGGGATTACATCCAAAGCGACTATTACTATTGGTACTGTCTTTGTTATATCTATTTGCTGGTCTTTGTATTTTGTGATTTATTCTGGTACTTTCTCTTATATTTTGCTCTTGGCAATGTCCACTATCCAAACTTTTTGACTTTCTTATTGTTACATCTGGGATATTATGTGGCAAGTGTTTTTCTGTTTGAATTGCAAAGTCCTGGAGCACTTTAATGTTTTCATTTTCTATTACTTTTTCTATGTTGTGGTCCCACTAGTACTTGCAAGCAAATGATATTTATTGCAGATACCGGCAGTCTTTGAGTTATGACTGTAAGGGAGTCTGCCTTTTAAGGTTTAAGTCATGACACTTGTAAATCAGGTCACCTACATGACTGACCTGATTTTGCATCCTTTTTTGCTGTGGTCATAAAGCTACTGCCATAGTCATTAAGTGACCACAATGGTTGTTAAGTGAATGACATAGTCATTAAGGGAACAAGGTTCGCTATGGCCAAATTTACAAAAACTGGAAGTAAATGCTGGTTTTCAGCAAAATGTTATAAAACACAGTCATGTGACTACAGGACCCTGCAAATTGTCATAAATGTTTATTCTTTCACTGTTTTAAGTGTTCTAGGTACCAATTAGGATAAGAAAAGTGACTCTCCTATTGGAATCCAGTCTTGCTATCCAAATTTCTCAGCAAAATGAACATATGAATGTTCTTACCACCTATAACACATTTTCTCATTTTGAATTTTTAGGTTCCTAAGACTGTTTTGGTATTTAGAAGAGGAGAAAAGTGCAAATAATTCCTGATTACTACTTATTGATAAATGGTAGGACAAACAAACAAAGAAAACCCACTAACACCCTGGGCAATGATAATGGTAGGTAAATATATATTTTTTTCACAGATTATTGTGTGTGTGTGTAGTAGTATGTCAAACTGGGAAAGCTTGATGGATTTAAAGAATAGATGGCTACACCTATAAATAGATTTGCATAGAAATTAACAGCAAAAGATATTCACATGCACATCCCATAAATTTAAAAAATGCAACATCACCAAATTGTTCCCTTGCCATTTGTCCAAAATTCCCTTCTCTTTCGAAATAATGTTTAAATCAAATCCTCTTTCATCAAAATTGAATGAGAACTGATATGGAAAATGTAACAGAATTTCTGTTTCACATTACAGCTGGATATAGTCTGACTGTGTTTGTTAAAGACATTCTGATTATGTTTTAAAAGCTTCTGTCCTGTGTAAATAGCGCTGGTGTTTCTTTTTAAAAATATAATTTATGTCATTTATGTAAATATTATTATAACTTTAAGACCTCAGCTATGATAGATTTTAGCAATCTACCACCTAGTTGAGTTCTGGTACATTTAGCATTCTACCACCTAGTTGAATTCTGATAGTTACAATGTTCTTTTTATAATTCACTGTTATAAGCTTGAGGAATCTTAATTGTCTTGGAAGAGCAGTTTAGACAGAAACAAACTGTTTCAGTGTCTGCTGTTCTATCTTTGACTTTTATAATCTGGCGCTGAAAATCCTCTGGTGTTTTTGTTCCTGTTGCAGTTTTCCCACTTGTGTTATACAAGATTTGATTAATCCAAATGCTGAAGTCCCACAAGCCTTGTAGCTATTTTTAGCATTATAATTGTACAAAGGGTTGGTGAAGATTTATGGTTTCTTTCTTCTAATAAAATACTAGCTGCCTTTTGGTATATTGGACTTGGATAGATTCCAGCAACTGCATCTGAAATGCCTCGTCTTTAATAGATGCCATGTCTGAAATAGATTTTTGGTTCTTTAATTAAAACTTCTGTGGCTTGGAAAATCTTGAATGAAAATATATACTAACTGGTTTTGATCAAGGGAACAGCTGTTCCCAAATGTATCCTGAATAGTCAAACCTTTGGAACAGATTTGGGATATGATAGAGGGAAGAGGAAGAATCTGCTGAACTGGTGGATGTTAGTCTAGTGTCTGCATAATGGCATTGAATATGACCCAATAGTAATCCACAAGTGACAGAACATGTCCAACTTAAATTGATGAATCCTTTAAAATATCTGCATTTATTGTTTATGGACTGAAGTGTTATGTTAAATCATCTTCCCAAGTATCAAATGATGTAGTATTAAATATTATGGTAGGAATAGGGAACCTTGGGCTGCTTTTAAATGAAATGTATTTCTCAAACCTGCAGTTGCTTACAGTACTCCAAGTGTCTACTCTGCTTCACCTACTTCATATCATTTGTTTTTAAGACAGAGGAAGAATGAATGAAGATCGTGCTGAGTTTGTGAAGACTAGTATGAGGCTTTTGAAGTTGAACTAATGATTAAGCTATTCCTAGCTGGTTGCTCCTGCCAATGGAGGTCTTTCCTTTTGGCACATGGAATCTGGAAGCCTGCTGGAGAAGATGAAGGAGGAGAAAAGCAGCTAGGGATTCAGTGTAGTCTATTGGTGGGAAAGAACCTGGTGAACAGATTGGATTTAGTTCCTCATCCTACATTGTATAATAAAGAAGTTTTTGGGGGTGTAAAAGATGGGCTGTAATTGTCAGATTAAGCTGCCAATCTTAGAAGCGGCTTACTTCACTTCAGAAATGAAAGTGAAACCTGCATAAATGTTTTAATGTTATTAATATTTTGATCTCTCCACACACAGAACACCTTTATGAATATTTGAATACATACATAAAAAGAACAATTTTTCACAGTCGCTATCTCCTTAATCCACAGAATGCTGCATTTTTGTTAGCACTGTGGAGAGCTAAGTCACCTTGCCCAATTATCCTTGTAAAGATGTGGTTATGTTGTTAACTTCATGTTTCTTTACAAAAAAAAGTGAGCCCTCAGAATTGCTTGTCCGCTTCACTTTGCACTATTTTAAGTCTCCAGCAATATCCTCTGCCAAATGGTGATTCATTTATGCAAACGGATAATTATGAGGAAAATGCCACTTTTGACAAGCCAAATAAGACTGTCAGGAACTTTTTCCCCTAGGGCAGCTCCCCCTTTATGTTTCCAGTGCTAGATTGAATTTGACATTTAATTTAAAAGTCCTTGGTATGCACTCAAAGACTTTATAATGATAATAGAGATAAAGCAATTGAGACCTGCTTATGACAGAACCTTTATTCTTCTAGGTGTCCCCATACTTCAGAATTTGCTAAAGTGCTTTATTTGCATTAAAAGAAAACCCTCTTGACCTTGAAATAAGGAGTAACGGAACAGCTCCAGAAGGATTTAGTTAGAGAACTGATTATCTGTATCTTGGAAATAGCACTCTGAACCACCTGCTTCAAATTTGGGGCTGTAGCATTTATGCACACATATGTACAGGCAAAGCAAAGAATGCCTCAGCAAAAGAGGCTATGTTCTGAATATTCAAACCATTAAATCGGAATCTTCAACGAAATTTTTTTTTTTTTTTAATTTGATTTATATGCCGCCCTTCTCCGAAGACTCAGGGCGGCTTACAGTGCGTTAAGAAATTACTTTGTGTATGCATATTCATCTGTGTTGAGCTGCCGTAGAAAACATTTATATGGACTTTGTTTCCTGGGAGGAGCCAAATTGTCAAACAATGAAAGATAGAGTTGGTCATGGGAGAATTCCTTAGGACATCTCATGCCATGAGATGTCCTAAGGTTGTATTGTAAACATACAGAAAACATTACTCCTGATTGTGGTTGTATTGTAAACATACAGAAAACATTACTCCTGATTTAACAGAGCTTTCTCAAAATTTCCCAGATGGCTTCCCTGTGAAAGCAACCACCGGATCCAATAATTCAGATAATAAAAATAGTTTGATTCACTAACACTTGAAGTCAAACACTCTTTTTGTCATGGTTCTTGGAATATGCTAAAAATATGCAAAAGGGCCTTTTGCCTCCCTGCATCAACCTTAGCTGTCCCATTCTTCAGTGATTCTTCTTAAGGTAAAGCTGGCTTCCCTGATTGATCTCTGCAGTTGTGGATATTGGATCTGAACAAAGCTGTTTCAGATTGAGAGGTATAGTGGTTGCCATATAGACTTCCATGGTTGTATCTTCCCCACAATGTACTGGATTTGTCTAGAAACCTCTTGCACCAGAAAAATATATTTATCAAATAAAATGATTTCATTTTGATCATTTCCTTGGGAAGAAAGCTTTCTTTGAAGCATAACTGGAAAACTCTAGCATTTATTTTTGTCTTAAGACCAAATGGACAGTTCTAGACATGTTGGTTGACTACCAGAAGTAAATCACCCTTTTAAAAAAGCCTTTTGTTGTATGTTAAACTTCTCCGTAAGTTAGCTTTATATTTTTGTTGAAGTACCATCAAACAGCAAATGGACAATTCACTAATGAGTTACAGAGCAGTTGTCAAAAGCTTCATTCATAATGAAACAAAATTGCTCTATTAAACAAATGGGCTGGTGAATGGATAAACTGAAATTCTTTGAATTGATTCATGAGTAGCAAGCCTTGTTTTAACTGGAACAATGGCTTGGTTGTACTGTATTTTAAGGGATTGCTTTGTGGTAGATTCTCTTTCCCCTAATGATGTTTGCTTTTCTAGCAATAAACAAAATATGGGTGAATGTGTGTGAGTGACTATATAGCATGTCAGTGGTTGCATTAAGAAAACCCTACATTCAAAACTAATAATGCAAATCAGCCTTGCAGCAAATCATTCTTCAGTCTTGGTATTATTCACCCTTGGAAAGTTTTATTGAAGGTTTTTTTTCCCAATCATAGAAAGCTCAATAATACATTATTTTAAGTTGGAAAATGCATGGAAAGTAAAGGCAGATTTCTTGGTCACTAAATGATGCAAAGCATGCAGAAAATAAGGAGCAAACAGGCCATAAGTTCCTGGGTGGACATGCAGCAAATTACATACAGGAAGAAATGACATCATATATTTTTATTCAGAAACTCCCACATGGACAGTTCACAGGGCACTGGAAGGCTGTTCTCTTCCCCTCCTCCACTTGACCTATTTTTTAATTGCTTTGTATGTTTTCATACAGTTTTGTTTTTTTAAGAAGGAGCAAGGAAACCATAGGAAAACTTCTGCATTATTTACTGCCCTATCTTTCCCCCAAAAAAGCTGTATTGTATAATAAATACATATATGGAAATATTTTAGGAAATAAGCTATCAAAATCACAAGATTTGCCAGACAAAACCATCATTTCAAACTATTCAAAGATCATAATGAAGTCAAGAGGAAAACTCTGACAAATCAGTGCTTTTTTTATCAACAGTATTTAAAGTTTAACTACAAGGGAGACAAAAAAGAAAGAAAAGGGAGAGATAAAGAGAAAGAAAGAGGAGGGAAGGGGGGGAAAGGGAGGGAAGGGAGAAAGAAAAAAGGGAGGGAGGGAGGGAAAGGAGAAAGGGAAGGGAAAGTGAATGAGATATGGATGGATGGATAGAGGAAGGGAGGGAGAGAAAAAGGGAAACGAAGGACCACAAACCCTGGCACTAGGCGCAGCTTCAGAGGATGCTTTGAAACAGCACAGCAATCCAGGGCTGGAAGGGACCTGGGAGATCATCTAGTCCCATGATGGCGAACCTATGACACGTGTGCCACAGATGGCACGCATAGCCATATTGCTGGGCACGCAAGCTCAGATCTGGTGCACATGCGGTCCCACTGGAAGTTGGCAAATGGACTGTTTCCGGCCTCCAGGGGGTGAGGAAGGCCGTTTTCGCCCTCCCAAGGCTCCTAGAAAGGTTCTGGTGCCTGGGGAGAGCAAAAATGGGCCTCCAGGGCCCACTGTACCAAAAGCAGGGGGAGTGTGGGGGGTGTTGCACGCGTATGTGGGGGGGCAGGGCGCATAGAATTATGGGTGTGGGCACATGCACGCGATGGCAAAAAGGTTCGCCATCACTGATCTAGTCCAATCCCCTGCTCCAGCAGGAGACCTCATATCCATGATGGTGAACCTATGGTACATGTGCTGGAAGTGGCATGCAGAGCCATCTCTCCAGGCACGTGAGCCGTTGCCCGTTGCTCTTCCAGGTTCCAGTGCGCTGGCCAGTGGTCTTCTCGTGCAGGAGTGCTAGAAACAGAAAGCTTATGGGACAGAGGGGCCGTGGCCCATTGGCCAGGGCAAACATCTAGGGGCATGCCAGCTGAGGAAAAAGCTAGAGGTGAATGCGCAGAGGCGGAATCCTGACAGATGCAGTCGCGGCTAAGGGTAGGAGCCGAAAAGTCTCATTCCTGAAGACAACGGTATAAGGAAACCTTGTATCTCTTAGTGCTATCAGCAGGCGTTCATATATGGAGCTTTTTCAGTATTAGTTACCAGTTTATCACTAGGTATAATTACTGTAAATACATTTTTAAAAACCTCATATTTTAAGGACTGGTTTTTATCATATGGTGTATCTAGCAGCTGAGGACAGTACTTAAGGCATGGTACCAGTGATTGAAAGAGTACCAGTAGGCTTCAGAACCTAAACTTCTTGAAAGTTTCTCTTGTGGTTTGTCAGGAATAGAAAAACAGTGGTCTATCAAATGCCTTACTCTACTGCAATGCACAGCCTCTCATTGTTGGCCATGCTAGCTGGGTTAGAAGTTCTAGTTGTAGGAGCAAAAGCTCCTTATTGCCAAACTCCAATTACAAAGATAGATTTTTGTTTTGTTTTGTTTTTCTTAAATGCCAAGTTGATGATATTTTAAAGTTGTTGTTCAATTGTTTTTATTTGCTAAATTGCTTTGAACGGTTTTGAGAAAAGCAGTAATTAACCATGTCAAATAAATATACATAAGGACCCTTTCATGTGAATATTGAAAATATGCTTTGGCCTTGATTTATTAAGTTTGCCATTGAAATTGCATCAGCACTTTTTTCTAAAAATTAAATAATGGCTGTGTTGCTTTACACCTTGCAGGATATCTGGCTAATAGGATGAATGCTTCTGAAGCAAACAGGCTGTTTCAGCATTCTGTTTTTGCAGCTTCCTGTTCTTGACCCATGCAAATTATTTTCCTTCCAGGGAATGTCTCATGAGCAATTTGTCAGAGAAGTTCAGCATAATGCCATGTCTTTAAAAACAAAACAAAACACCTTTTTGTCTTCATCCAGCAGTGCTAATTGGAGTGAGCAGGCAGCTAGTGCTGCTTTTTGACAATAACCTTACTAATAAAAATCCAGTGATTATCTGTAGGCATTTTTAAAACAAGAATGCTTTTTTTGTCAGTGCTTCTAGCTTTTAAGTTGTGTGTGTGTATATATGTGTATACTACTTTGCCTCCAGTTAAACCAGTCCATTCAAAATCTGCTTGGTTGCATTGCAAGCTGTCCCCCTTTTCTTGATGTTTTTTTTTTCAATGCTGAAAATTGGGCCCATCTGTGATTTGCAACATCAGTTTTTATAGATGACACACTGCCAGTTCACATTCCCATACCATGCTGCAGAATTCATAGAACCACATAAAGCAGAATTGGCTGATCCTGAAGAAGAAGCATAATTTCTGACACAATATTTAGGTACTCATTGTGGGTTGCCCACAGGCTTTCGTAGTACAAAATATTAAAACCATTACTTAACTTCTGTGTCACAGTCCTAAAAATCGGCATCCTTCAGAATATGTGCTCCAGCCTTTTCTGCCTGCTGAACCCAGCTATGGTGCATTATACCCCAGGAAGTACTGTCTTACTTGGCAGTAAATCCCATTGAACTATGGAATTAATTTCTCATTAGACTAAGTATAAACTTTCTTATGTGCCATGCATATATGCTCTATGCTTTTTATATCCATAGCAAGAAATGTTAGAAGTTAGAAAGGTGGGGAGGGAAAGAGAAAAACTCCTGTGGAAACATGAAATTTCAAAAAAAATTGTCTTTTTCCGAGAATTCTAAAAAAGCTGGCTTATGAATCTATGCTTTACTTAGTGTTGATATTGCTTATTTATTTTTAAGCCACTTTACTCCAAAGCTTTCCTGAATAGCATAATAATTGTTGCTATCATAAATATTTGTTGTTTTCTAGTGCAGAACTCATTCTGTCTTCTCAAGATACCATGATTTTTAAGAGTTACATGTATAAATTACCTTTATTCACTTTCAGTTATGGACTATATTATTTGTGCCGCAGTAATAGCTAGTGTATGCTTTTACTTAAAATGAATTGAACCAGAGTTTAGTCTTCTCTGAGATACATCCATTTTTGACACTAGCTCATCAAAAAGTATTATAATCCTAAGTGTGCTTTAAGCCAATCTTCCAAATATATTGGGATTGGGATATCAGTTCCCAGCCAACATAAATCTGATTTATAGAATCAATGTGTTGGGTTCTAAAATTAGGCAGTATGGATTCTTCTTCCATGACACTTGGCCAATGGTTTGCAAGAGATGGTCTCATTGTGTGTAACCTTGAATTCCCCTTTTGCAATCTTGCAAAGTTTTAGAAAAGTGAACAACACTTTCTGGTTGCATTTAATTGCAAACCATTGCTTGGTACTTTGTCAGTTTCCAGTGCTTAACGCTAATACATAATACATGTATTAACACCTTTTTATTCCAATCATCATACATTATTTAGATTAATTTAGATTCAAACTCAGAGTTGATAATTTCCAGTTTACATTTTATATGGACCATGAGTTTATCAGGAGGCCTTGGACCACTTTCTTTTACCTTCATATATTCTACTCCTTTCTGTTAATGCTTTGGTGGCCCAATTTGAACAATTCAGCATTTCTGAAATATGAATTACCAGAAGCTCTTACAAATAATATGAACTATGATTAATAAAATAAAGATAAGAGAAAGTCTTCCTCAAATAGAACTCAATCCTCAGTGATTTTACAGAAAAGTGCATATTTTCTTTACAATGGAACAGAAATATTTTGCAGCAAATATAGCTCGCTGCCCTAGAATTTCCTAGCAGTTTCCAGTTTGAATGCTAGTCAGATATGACCCTCCTTATCTTTTATGAGATTAGCCAAGGCCTACTAGGTATTCTCACTTGCCAAGGAACAATTTAAAAAAAAAAAATAGCTCTCAAATACAATTTGACAGCAACTTATTGAAATTGGTCTATTCTTTTATACCTCAGATGACTTAGGGTGAAATGAATCTGAGCATTCAGCAAGAGTTTAAGTTCAGCACCCGGTTTCTGAAGAACAATAGATCTTCCAATTGCTGGATTTGCAAGAAGCATTGGCTTCTACAGGTAGTCCTTGACTTACGACCACAATTAAGTCCAAAATTTCTGTTGCTAAGTGCAACAGTTGTTAAGTGAATTTTGCCCATTTTATAACCTTTCTTGCCACAATTATTAAGTGAATCACTGCAGTTGTTAAGTTATTAACATGGTGGTTAAGTGAGTCTGACTTCCCCATTGATTTTGCTTATCGGAAGCTTGCAAAAGGTGATCACATGACTCCGAGACACTGCAACTGTCATAAATATGAGTCAGTTATCAAGCATCTGAATTTTTGATCACATGACCATGGAGATGCTACAATGGTCATAAGTGTGAAAAACTGTCGTAAGTCCTTTTTCAGCGCTGTTATAACATTGAACAATCACTAAATGAATTGCTGTAAGTCAAGGACTACCTGTACTCACAGAAGTGCTTGCTGAAATTGATGCCTGTGTGTTAAAAATGGTAACTGAGTGTGAGGGAGTGAAGTTGGGATAACTGTAGCCATGCAGCCAAATTTTTCCCTTCCCATTTCTCTCAGGCGTTCAGCTATACCAGGGGTGTCAAACTCATGGTGTCACATTGTCTTCACATGACGTATCACAACTTTTTCCCCCTTCGCTAAACTGGGGGTGGCCATGGCCAGAGCGTGGCCGTGAGTTTGACACCCCTGAGCTATACCCTCATACTCACAGGCATCCAAGCAGTCTTTCAGTTGCCTGGCTAATTGAACCACACCCTGGTGTTTTCAAGGTCATGCTGATGTCCAGAGTCAGCCTTACCACACCCAGCCCCCTAGCTTACAAAAGCAAACACAGAAACAGAGTGGGTATGTGGGAGAAACCAAGATAGAAAATGGCATACAGGTGAGGAAGTGGGAGGCAATATCTGAAGATTAAACCTAATACAGGCCAGACTATCAGTCAATTGCCAGGATTACAAGCTGTCATAAGCATGAAAGCTGTCTGGATGACTTCAGAGCAGTCATTCTCTCTCAGTCCAACCTAACTCACAGGATTGTTGTTGTTGTGGGGGAAAAATAGGAGGAAGAAGGAGTATTGTGTATACTCCTACCATCTTGAGTTACTCATAAGGTAATAAAGGTGGAATAAAAATCTAGTAAATAAACGTTGATGGGAATCCTGCCTGGAATCAACTAGAGTACTCAAATGCAACACAAGACCAGAGCTTGGAGGCTGGCCTGGAACTTGGTCCATCTAGAGAAGGAGCAATCAAAACTGAAACAGCATCTGCTCCCAACTAGCGCAATGGTTTTGGGGAAAGGCAATGATTGAATGCTCCTTTATAGACTTTGAGACTTTTGTATAAACTGTCAGCCTCCTCTGGAACCACCTGTGGTCCGCCAAACAAACACCACACGCACACACTCAAAGGTGAAGCTATCCGTTTTAATCGTAGCTTACACGGTGGTCATACAGTAAGCGTTTGTTCGGCAGAGCACAGGTGGTTCCAGAGGAGGCTGACAGAAAGTCGGAGACGCCCGATTCCTCCGCTTATCTGGCTTTATATAATGCCCCCAAGCGCCCCGCCCTTGCTCAATTGTGCATTTAAAGTGACCGCGCTATTTACTCCTTCAGTTACTTCTGGATCTCACTGTCCCTCGTATTGAAGGGCGTTTGTTTCCTTTGACATCGTTTTATTGACCCTGTCCCCAGATTCCCTATACTGTCCACCACCTGATATCACCGTGCCCTGCTAAACGCTACAACACCCCCCTTCACCGTGTCTCTGTTCTTCTGACTTGTCACAGTCCCCGGGATCATGTGTCGAGGGAATGGCTGACACTCGACATAAACTGAATATTAACAGTCTGAATATAGAAGATTAAGTTTTGAAGACATCTTTACATGGCAACATCTCTTTGCAAAGTTCTAGAAGGATGGAGGTAGCTAGTGCAATAGCCGGTTGTTGCAGAAAGTGTGTGCTGGAATAAAGTATTGTGCATAGGTTTACTACACTGTGTTATGTCCAGTCCTTTGAGAGCAAAGAACCATCACACTGAGGTTACAGAACCTACCAACAGCTGAACACCTTTAATGAGCCAACCCTGCTCAAGTCCAAGGTAAATAAATAACAAAAAAAACCCCTCCCCACCTTGCAAAGCAGTTAACAGAGCTGAGGTGGCGCAGTGGTTAGGGTGCAGTACTGCAGCTACTTCAGCTGACTGCTAGTTCAGCAGATCACCGGATCAAATCTCACCGGCTCAAGGTTGACTCATCCTTCCGAGGTGGGTAAAATGAGGACCCAGATTGTTGGGGGCAATATGCTATTTAGTATACTGTCTTTGGTGTAAGCCCCCCAGAGTCCTCGGAGAGTGGGCGGCATAGAAATATGAATAATAATAATAAAAAAATAAACAGCAGATGGCTATAAAACTTTATGATGAATGCTGAAATTTAGCCTCTTTATTTCTTGTCAGCATATAAAAGTGGCCACAAATCCATTAAATTTCTCAGGAGTTTTATAACCCATTATAAATTGTATGTGGTTATGCTGATGTCCAGTAGACTTAGATGGTTAGAAAGGGCACAAAGCCAGCTGCTTCCATTCCAGCTTAATGAAAGATTGTAGTGACTTATGGTAACTTTGGACTTAAGAAGAAAATACGATATTCTTGTATTCTGAAAATAATGACCTTCCAAGAACAATATATTTTTTTTAAAAAAAAGCTATTAGAGATGTAGCTTTCTTGTTTTCTCTAGAATGAATCTAAGTCAACCTCCCTAGTTTATGTGACTTTCATATACATGAACCTAAAGCCTGCAAATTTTCCAGCCATCATGACATTGTGTGAGAATTTGGTTGTAGTCTTGCAGATGTCCAAGTTGAGGAAATCTGATCTTGGTAGATATTACTTCCGGATTTCTACAAATTTTATCCTGTTTTTAGAAAGGGAAGACAGAAGGAATACATGGGTATGACTTGAAAATTTCAGGGAGCACAACTGGAACTGAAAATGTAAGATTGCATTATCTATAGCGGAAACTGGATTTTACATATTATTGAAAGATAGAAAGAAGACAAAAGTATAAGAGATAGAAATGGTATTTTACTGGGGAAATATTCTCCATAAAACAAATGTTGCCCTAAGAATCCTTCAGCCTAAGTCATTTCAAAATAGAGTCTTTAAAAAGCAATAGGGCCTTATGGATAGGATAATGCATCCTTCCCAGAAAAAGCATCAGGAAATTAAAGGAAACAAATTCTTTCTGTAGAACACTTGTCTATTGCTTTAGAATTATGTGCTTGAGCTGGTTTGTGTGATAAAATTTAAAATGCCCAGGCTTTTGCTTTTCTAGGTTAGATGTTTGATAGCATTCATGCATTTATGAAGTACTTGGTGTAGTACAGAATGTGGTAGAGCAATTGTTGCACAGCTGTCTATGGTGGAGCTGAATGTAAAATTTCTATTTGATGAGAATAGAGTCCAAAATTTCTGTCTCTGATCTCCTGGCAAGCATACAGGTAGGATATGAGAGCAAGAACATTACCAAAGGTTTGGTTGGTAGTATGAAATGTCATAGCTAGGAGCAGTTAATGGACCAGCTGTCAGCATCTGATCTATCCATCCCTTTTCATCTCTGAGGAACTGGCCATCACCTCATCAAAAGATAAAACAGAAAAGCCCAGCTATGATTATAGCCTTTTCTTTGTTTCTCCTGTGTGGATTCATCATTTTAATTAGGTTTCAGGTTTTATGAGACAGATAGAAACATTCTTACATACAGTATTTCTTTCATATCAATGATCTTGTCAGAGTTCACCATGTTCTTCCCTTTCTTTTCCTTTTGAAAATGCTTGAATCAGAACTATCAGGCAAACATACATAGCATATATAACACAATTCCATGATTGATTTAAACAGCTTACTAATTTATTTTCCTTCCTTGTCTGGTAATGGTGTTAATAGAATTTCCTTTTTTCACTGCCTCCATCAACACAGTGGGCACTTTAAGCTATGTCTTATTTCCTGACTAGTTTTGATCAAATAATATTTGTAAAATAAGAATTTGTTTTCCCCTTGTTCTGTTTGCATTGATATGGAACATCATTTCACATGGTATGGAATACCCCTTTTTCTCTAAATAACCATGGAGTTTTGAAAATGAATAGGAGTATGTGGTAGATTGCTCAACTGTTGTCTTTAGTCCAGTATGCTCTTAATGACTATGCTCTAACTCCTATCAGGTGTAACCACTGACTGTGTTAGATTGGATTAATAAAAATTATAGTCAAACACCCTGGGAAAGATAGTCAGATAAAATGATTAAGATTCTGGTCTAGTAACAGGAAAGCCTAGATTTTACTCTTCCCTTAGGATGCCAGCTGCATGACCTTGGGCCAGTCATTTTCTCTCAGCTTTGGGCCTTTCAACAAGCCAGCTGAAAAATAAAACTTTTTATTACAATATGCATTGATAGGCTTTACTGTAAGAAAGAGGAGGTTCCACAAAGTAGAACAAAGGCTAAGAAGAACAATTGTTGAAAACCCCTGGAAATTCATTATTTCTCTCCCTACTTAGAAGGTGTGGTTGGTCTACAAAGGTATCCTTTGAAAATGAATAGATTGACACGAGATGCTGTCTAGCTTATGTTGTTCTTCTCCTAGTTCCATGTTTCTCAACCTTGGCAACTTTAGGATATGTGAATTTCAATTTCCAGAATTCTCTGAATTGAAGTTCACACATCTTACAAGGTTGAGAAACAATATAGTTTTTAAAAATGCATGTTTCCCCCCCCATGTGAATGCTTCATACAGTAAGCTAATTTCTTTCCTGCCTTCTCTCAGGTTTTGCAGAAGAGATAAATGACATGCCCCACATGAAGTAGGGATGAATAAAAAGGCTACAGTGATTATTCCTTATCTGAGATTTTGATGCTATCAGAATTTGGGAGAAGCCCAGGCTTTTCTACCTGTTTGGTAGTACGTCCAATTTTAGTCCCTTTTCTTTTCCTCATAAGAATTCAGAACTCTTAGGAATAGTTTAGACTACTAAATGGTGATGTTCTGGTAGACATGGCTGTCCAACTTCCAGGTAAATTTGCTAATGATTAATAATCAATTTACTCAAATTAATTCCAGCCACTGGCAGCAAAGGTAGAACTATATCTGTTGCTTTATTGGTTAATACATTTCCAAGATACCATTAGAAGATGTAAGAAACCTCAGAACTAATACTGTGAACATTCTAAAAAATTGTACAAAATGTTCTGTTTTGTTTCCAAGTTGAAGCAACACTAGGAAACACAGAATGCTTTGATGCCTGCTCCAAGAACACAGCCCTACCAAGCTGAAGCATGTTTTGATAGCATGTTTTGATAGAGTTTGTCTCATGTGGAGGTTGGTCGTCTGCTGGATTCGTAAGAATGAGTTGGTGCTGTTGTGTGCTTCATTTCTTCTGCTTTACATTCTTAACTTGGTGTTAATTTGCCAACTCTTGACTGTACATTTCTTGATTCAGAGGTTTGTCTATTCATAATTCTTCCTGCAGTTAACTGCTTTGCTTTCCACAATAGGTACCAGCCATTTTCCTGATATATTTATTTTAAGCTATTATACACAGTGACATAATTTGCTATCTTACTGCTATCTACAGAACAGTGTTAGGCAAAGCTACCCATTATGCTAGCTATAAAGAATAAAAACTAAATTCTTGCTCTGAGAATCTTCTGTATTATTGTACTTTCTGTTTCATTATGAAACAAAATCATTATGCTTTGTATAACTTCATCAAAGATAAGATGAAAGCTTGACAAAACATAGTTGCTTCCTATAACTTGTACCAACGACACAGAGGATAAAATAAAATAGTCTTATATTGAAATCAAAACTATTCTTTTCTTTGTTCAAATCAAATTCTTATTACAGGTCAGTGATCCAGCAAACAGATTTGTTTGTCTTCAGCACCGGTTGAATCTTTTTTATTTTAGTTTTGGAAATTGATTGTTTAGGAAGCTTTGTTATGTGGATTATCACAGAAAACATCTCCATAGTACTTTGATATCCTTGGTTTGCTTTCTTTTATGTGACTTCCTTCCATGTGTAAAAGGAACATGGTCATTTGTTACTACATTTTTCTTGGTTATTTTCATTTAAATATATATTTCCTGCTTGCTCTGAACCAATACAGAATACCAATACCTTGACTTACAACAGTTTATTTAGTGACCATTCAAAGTTACTACAAGTGACTTATGACCATTTTTCACATTTACGACCGTTGCAGCATCCCAATAGTCACATGATCAAAATTTGAATGCTTGGCAACTGATTCATATTTATGACAGTTACAGTGTCCCTGGGTCATGTGATCATCTTTTGCGACCTTCTGACAAGCAAAGTCAATGGGGAAGCCATATTCATTTAAGCACCATGTTACTTACTTAACAAATGCAATTATTCACTTAACAACTGTGGCAAGAAAAGTCGTAAAATGGAGCAAACGTACTTAACAAATGTTTCACTTAGCAAACTTTGGGCTCAATTGTGGTCGTAACTCGAGGACTACCTGTATCCTGTCACCATTATCTCTCAAAATAATTAACCCATGTGGATCAATAGTTTTCAAAGAATAATAGTGCCCCAGTCTGAAAATATATTGTCCATGTAGTGTTGACACTAAAATATTGAACCAACCTACTCTGTTCAAAGTATAAATTCTATTATAAATTATAAATATTGACTCAAAAATTATTAACTTTCAAGATTAAGAACATCATATCAGAGGTATGTGTTCTTATTAGTTTCTAGTTTCTAGAGGTAAAGAGCAATGCTCTTGCTTTCATACCTGGCTAGAAAGATTTCGTGAATCACTGAACTAAAGAACTTATTCAGATGTCCAATACTGGAAACAGAACTGCAGTGGGTGGAGAGAAATGGTTTGTACTATGCCACAGATTGAATATTGTTCTTCTGATCTACATTTGCAATTGCAACATGTTTTACTGAAAGCTGTTTTACTGAAAGCAAGTCAGTTATTTCCCATAGAGATTCAAGATTAATTAATTATCACCAATTAATTGCCTGTCCAGTTCTTGCTAAATCCTCTCTCTTACGATTTACAATTTAATTAACTATCCACAGTCTTTCCCTTGTTAATATTCTTTTGCTGTTCCCCAAATCTGAAAACAGAAAACCAGTCAATATTTCAGCCCCAGATTAGGCTTGCATTATAGAATAGACAATCTGTTTCTCGCTTTTCCTATCCGTATTATAGCAATTACTGAGAATCTAGCCTGAATAAAAAGTAGATTTCAGAGGACAGACTATTCCTGGTGTGTGTGTGTGTGTGTGTGTGTGTTATTTTTTGGGATATTTTGTGGGATTCAATCTAAAACATCTGGAGGGCAACAGGCTCCCCATTTATTGATAAATATAAAATAAATAAAAGTAAGGTAAATTGTCCCATTTACTGATAAAGACATAATATAAGTGATAATGGTAGAAGCAAGCAATCTAAAGTGATGAAAACTTTGTATATTTTGTGTATCAGTTCATAACAACATAGGAATTTCCTGAATTAGATAAATTCTATAGTTAAGATTTCATATTTCAAAAATAAATCTATAAAACAATAATGAGACTAGTAGCTCTGAAAATATAGAAGTTGAAAGTAGAATTATTTTATAATAAAAGTGAGGGGTTCTGGTGTTAATCTCTTTCTAAAATTGTAATAGATTTTTCAAGCAAAAATGTGCCCCATTTCTATTTGAATAACAAGTTATTCTGAAAGAAAATGAAGAAACACAGGAAGTCCTAAACTGTAGGGGACCAGAATTGTCATTGCTAAATGATGCATACCAATACCATGTGATTGCATCACTTATTGATGACAGTCCCAATAGCCCCAGTTGCTGTTGTTAAGCAAGGACCACGTGGGTCATGAAATGAGGACTTCATGTGACTGCAACGTCTGACTTCCTGATGGTTTCCAATTGACTTTGCTTATGGGAAGCTGGCAGAGAACATCAGAAAACACGATGTGCTGGCAGTTCACTGCAACATCTGGAACTATGAGGATTTGTTGTGATTACAAGTCATTCAAGTGCCATTTTAACTTTGAATGGCTGCTGAACAAATGGTCATAATCAAGGACTACCTGTAGAACTCTTTGGGCATGACAAGCATGTAATCCAAGGCTCCCATGTTTGCAAGATGTAAATGTTTAATGTGACCAAGGATAGAAAAAGTAGAATATACAAAGAGTAAAAACATTTTACAGGGAGTAAAAATATTAATTTTGATATATTAATTCTTTGATTTCTTAATTTACCTGGCCCCATCTTCTTTTGAGTGGCTCCATCTAATGTATTTTACATCTACATTACTACCTGATACACCACAGAAAAGCCAAGGAAAGCTCTGGTCTTACAAATGCTTTTACCCCCATGTTAAAATATGTCGCCAAACGTATGTTGTCCAATGTATGTGAAAAAATATTGTGGGAAGGGAGAATCGAGAAATGTTGGCTATTTTTTTCAAATAAAATCTTACAAATCTTTCAAAGCTGTAATAGAATAAGCTACATCATTTTGTTATCTTGGCCTATATTTTTTCCGATTTGAAGGATGTCTTGAAAGATCTCTGCCAGAAAAAGATTTTTCCCTGTGTTTCCATTTAGGACTGTTTATTATTACTATTTTTTAAATGGGAGATATAGTGGAGTCGGGATATTCTGTACACAAAATATGTATTCTGCCAACTACAGGGCTTTAGCCTTGACTTCTAGGTTGTCCATTTCTCTTTTAAAGCCCCTGGGGTTACCCAGTGGTGAAATTCAATTTTTTTTTACTACTGGTTCTGTAGGCGTGGCTTGGTGGGCATGGGTGGCTTGGTGGGTGTGGCTTAGTGAGTGTGGCAAGGGAAGGATATTGCAAAGTCTCCATTCCTACCCCACTCTGGGGCCAGCCAGAGGTGGTATTTGCCAGTTCTCCAAACTACTCAAAATTTCCGCTACCGGTTCTCCGAACTACTCAAAATTTCTGCTACTGGTTGTCCAGAACCTGTCCGAACCTGCTGAATTTCACCCCTGGGTTTACCCAGACAAATAATTTAGAAAGGCATAGAGGAATTAACATATGCATTTAAGACTGTCTTAGATGATGCTTTCTTGTCTAGTTAAATACATCCAATTAAATTTCATTATTGACTTAAACCTATGCAGTGCGTCTTCTCCTTATCAGACACTCAAAGGCAAGTTGATACGGAAGCTTGTTTAATTTGCCCTTTTCTCTGCAGAAGAGAAAATGTTAGTTGTATTACTCCAAGTGTTATTTGCTTGGAATTTATGATTGCAGTGCCCTTTCCTCTGTTTCAGAAAGGATGTCCCTAATGCTCTGCTCAAAAGGTGGAGCTTTAAGGAATGCTTGGTTTACCTCCTCCTTTGCTGATTCATTTTAACATGCCTGCAGCTCCTGAGTTTACATGAAAGCAGCGAAGAACTAGCTCAATGTGCTTAGGATGGCAACATATCATATCGACAAATGCATAATATGAAGTGCTAGGTAGTATCTGGGTTGATGTGCAATTATACACCATTTGCTATCCTGCATGTTTTATCAATCTAGTTGAATGTGGAATGGATTGAAAAGATGAGAAAATGTTACCTTCAGCAAATGATATCCTGGACTGTGCCTGACCTGAGAATGTGGTGTGAAGAGCTCTAGGATGTTTAATTGATAAGAGTTGTGATATTGTTTCTCAAGATACTGTTATAACTGCTGCAGGCTCAGTGTAATAAATGAGCTGATTTTTGTGCTCTTCTGGTCAAGTGCAGCTGGAAGCTTGAAATGTAATGATAATGACCTTGGTTAACAGAACAGGAGTCATTAGACAAAAGGCCCTGTATGAGCTTATCATATATTACTTATTCATGCCAGTCTAAAAGAGAAAATCAATGTTTACAGTGCTGATCCCAGCACTGATCTCCCTCCCTCTCCCCCACCCCCAATGTATGTGTGCGTTTCTACAGGGCATAGATGAAGAAATCAAGTGAAATTAATTCCTTCTCAGTCTACCTCTCATCTTATTTTAAGCATATAAAATTCGTTTAGAAGGTAGATGTAGGATTATGGATGGATCTCAAGCCTTTAAATGTGACTATGGATGTGTAAGGATTGCTGAAAATCAAAACAGGAAGCCTCATGGATCAAGACAATGGCCGATTGTATTGGTGGCTGACCCAAGTTTGGAATTATTGCCAAGAAAAGTAGAATGAGGGGTCCTTGGTTAAATGAGCTTGGTTGTTTTCTTGCAGAGGTTTTATTACCCAAAGTAGGTACCATCATCAAAGAAACACGTTCCATTTTCTAATGAAATTGTAATGTATATAGTTTTGGCGGGAAGTTTAAAAGAACAATAGCACGTTGGTGATTGGCTAACTCCCTGGCCGGAGAAGTATATAAAGGGAACAGTTTTACTGTATGCTTCGTTGGATTCACACTGTGAATTAAAGAGCTGTTGTTACTGAAGACCTTGCTTCTGCCTCTCATTCGCCCAACCTAACATTGGCGACGAAGGTGGGATTGAGGTGAACAAGAAGCAAGACGAAGAGCTGACAACAACGAATCCAGCCAGGCAGACGAGCTCAGTGCCAAGCGAGATGACCAGGATGTCTGCTTTTGCACCGCCAACGCCTTTCAACCCAGCCAGAGAGAAGTGGGGGTCATACATGGCTCAGTTCGAGTGTTTTCTGGAGGCCAGTGACCTACAGAGCCTCTCCAACAACAGAAAAAGAGCTCTCTTCCTGAGCCATTGTAGCCCCAAAGTCTTCGACATGGCTGAGTCACTATCTGAGCCGACCCCGGTTCAGTCGGCACCGTGGCAGGTTTTGCAAGCCTCGCTAAAGGCACACTACGCCCCGGTATCCTCCAAATTCGTCCAGAGGTACGAATTCCAGCAACGGCTGCAACGAGAAGGAGAGCCGATCAGCGCTTACATGGCCAGCCTGCGCAAGGCCGCAACACACTACGAATACCAAGACCTCAATGACGCGCTCCTAGAGCAACTAATCTGCGGCGTTAGAGATAGTCGCCTACAGAGAAGACTTCTGGCCAGGTCAAATCTAACCCTACACATTGCTCTGACGAAGCAAGAGCACACGAATCCTCCACTAAGGCTGCAAAGACCCTGCAATGACCAGCACCATCGCAGACGACGCACAAGTCAGCCCTGTGCACAGTGAAGTAACCCAGACCAACAGCGAAGAAGAGTCTGACGAAGACGTCTTCCAAACAGAAAACCATATACGCAATCGGAGAGAGCAGCAAGAGACTGTGTGAGCTGTGGAGGGTCACACCAACGGCAGACCTGCAAGTTCAGAGATGCCGTTTGCAGATGCTGCGATAAAAAAGGGCACTTGGCAAGGGTGTGCAGGGTGAGTCTACCATCCAGCCATAAACCAAAGAGTGGACCTAGCCAATCCGAGCCAGCGGGACATAAGAGAGCCAACAAATATGGCGACCCAAAAAAGAGTGTGAATTTCAAAAGTCACGAGACTTGCAGCACCAGAGTAGGTCAAGCAAGTACCGCCCTAGAGAAGAAAATACACACCATGGTAGAAATAGAAGGACATCCATATAAGATGGAGATCAATACCGGCTCATCTCTATCGATCATGTCCTGGACCACCCTGAAAACAGCCATACCCAGCTTGAAAAGACATCAACTACAGCCCCAGCGACTACGGCTACGCGACAACAAGGGAACCGCATCCCTGTGGAAGGAATAGGCATGTTCCAGATCGAGTACGGACAGCACCGGAAGAAGCTACCCCTCACCATGGTCAGCAGACACCTACCGAGCCTCCTGGGCCTGGACTGGTTTAAGGCCCTGGGAATGGGAGTCACCAGAGTTCACAGCACAAGCGGCAGCCTGAGGGACGACCTGATGCAAGAGTTCCAGGACGTGTTCGATGACCGGCTGGGCAAGTACATGGGGACCCCTATCTCTTTTAACTTAGACTCTAACATAGCCCCAATCAGGTTTAAGGCTAGAAGAGTGCCTTTCGCACTAAAGCCAAAAATTGACCTGGAACTGGACAAGCTCATTAAGCAGGGGGTGTTAGTCCCTGTAGATCACGCTAAATGGGAAACCCCAATAGTGACTCCCATCAAGCCAGATAGATCTGTGCGCATCTGCGCTGATTATAAATGCATGATTAATAAGGCTTTCCAACAAAGTGCTTATCCTGTTCCAGTCATGCACCATTTACTTCATTCGCTCGGCCCTGGCAAGATTTTCGCAAAACTCGATCTTGCGCAGGCAACTGCCAGTAGATGGCACTACCATGGAGGCACAAACTATTGTAACTCACAGAGTGCCTTCAAATGCACTTGACTACAATTCGGAGTCAGCATAGCCCCCGGCTTATTCCAAAGCACGATGGAGCGTCTGCTACAAGGACTTCCAGGGGTAGTCCCCTATTTTGATGATGTTCTTATTACTGCCGCAGATGAGCAACAACTAGGAGACCGATTAAGACAAGTGCTAGGGAAATTCAGGAGCTCTGGCCTCAGAGTCAAACGAAACAAATACATGATAGCAGTCCCCTCTGTAGAATTCCTGGGGTACAGGGTGGAAGGAACTGGCATTCACCCCACCAAAAGCAAAATAAGGGCCATTAAAAATGCGCCAACTCCCAAAAACAAGGCTGAACTACAAGTATTCCTGGGTCTTCTAAATTTCTATGCCATATTCCTGCAAGACAAGGCAACAGTAGCTGAACCCCTACACCGGTTATTGGCTAAGAACACAACCTGGGTTTGGGGAAAGACTGAGCCTACTGCTTTTGCCGCCGTAAAAAAAACTCTTGTCCGCGGACAGTTTTCTAATACAATACAACGCAATGCTTCCACTTGTGCTAGTCTGTGACGCGTCCCCTTTTGGAGTAGGGGCCTTTTTGAGCCATAGACTACCGAATGGACTAGAGGCGCCTATTGCTTACTATTCTCGCACCCTGTCCAGCGCCGAGCGGAACTACAGCCAACTGGACAGGGAAGCCCTAGCAGCCGTCTCAGGAGTAAAAAAGTTCCATGAATACCTGTTTGGGCGGACTTGCGAACTAGTCATGGATCATCGGCTGCTTTTGGGCCTCCTGGCAGGGGATCGGCCCACCCCTGCTGCCTTGTCTCCACGAATGACTCGTTGGACTATCTTCCTAGCAGCATACTCCTACCCCCTTGTCCACTGACCAGGACTGAGCTTAGGGCATGCCGATGCCCTCAGCCGATGCCCACTACCGGACATCCTAGAAGACCCAACCCCGGGAATACCAGTCCTACTAATTGACATTTTGGACTCAGGGCTTCTCACTTCTGCTGAAGTAGCCAGAGCCTCGGTTAAAGACCATGTACTGAAGACTGTCATGAGCTGGGTCACGAGGGGGTGGCTGGGAAGGACTGAAGGCGGGGAATTTAAGCATTTTGTATCTAAGTGAAACAAATTGTCAATGCAAGGGGGGTGCCTATTGTGGGGTGATTGTGTCATTGTACCCTTATGCTTAAGGGAAAAGGTTTTGCGTATCTTACATGACGGGCACCCCGGAATTGTTAGGATGAAAGGTCTAGCCAGACATTACGTTTGGTGGCCACAAATGGACGACAATACCGAGTGGGTAGGGAAGTGTCAACTCTGCCAAGAGTCTGGGCCAGATCCCCCCACAGCGCCAGTGAGGGAATGGGAACGACCCCAAGGTCCCTGGTCTAGAATCCACATCGATTTTGCAGGCCCCTTTCACGACCAAATATTTTTGATCATTGTCAACGCCTATTCTAAATGGCTCGAAATCAACTTAATGCAATCCACGACATCTGAAGCGGTAATCAAGGTGCTTCGGAAACTCTTCGCCACCCATGGGCTACCCGATACTCTTGTATCAGACAACAGGCCCCAGTTTACTGCTACCCAATTCGAGGGGTACCTGGCGGAGTTGGGAATCAGGCATGCACTTTCTGCACCTTTTCATCCGGCCAGTAACGGCCTAGCTGAGAGGTTCGTGAGAATGGCCAAGGAGGCACTCTCACGGTTAGACGCTGGGGACTGGCAGGCCAGAGTAGACAAGTTCTTGGCTGCCCAACATGCCATACCATGCACCGCCACTGGGCTCAGTCCGGCCGAACTCCTAATGGGCAGAAAACTTAGGTGCATGTTGGACCAGCTACACCCCAATTACTCCCCAGATGGGTTCAAGGGAGCCGATAGGAAACTGAGGTAATTCTAGATAGGGACACCAGTGTTTGCCAGAAATTACGCCAGTGGGCCCCCATGGTTAGCTGGGACGATTTCTGACATAACCGGTCCCAAGTCATACACAGTGGACATGGGAGATGGGAGAATCTGGAGAAGGCATATAGATCAAATCCGAAAAAGAGTAGTCACAGAACGAGAACCACAATCAGAAACTCCAATTCCTAACTACCAAACCTTTCCCACGACAGCTAGCTCAAGCTCGAGAAGGTCAGAAGACTTATCTGAGGATTTTGGTGTTCAGCGCTGCCCTAGCGAGACGCCAGTCCCAGCCGAAGAAATCAATGCCCCCGAAGTAATCCAGGAGGTTCCATTGGCGGAGCTGGGAGAGACAAAAGGTCCCTCTGACCAGCTCGATGCCACCCCTCAGACTGAACTGTGCAGGTCAACTAGGTTTAGGGAACACCCTGGTCACCTGCGTGATTTTGTATGCAAAAATGTAAATATTGAGCCTAAGTGTTCTCTGGGAAGGGAGGGGTGTAATGTATATAGTTTTGGTGGGAAGTTTAAAAGAACTATAGCACGTTGGTGATTGGCTAACTCCCTGGCCGGAGAAGTATATAAAGGGAGCTGTTTTACTGTATGCTTCGCTGGATTCACACTGTGAATTAAAGAGCTGTTGTTACTGAAGACCTTGCTTCTGCCTCTCATTCACCCAGCCTAACAGAAATATTCTAAGAAGGCTTTCATTTCCACAAATTTAACATTGGAGCAAATAACTGGGCAGTTTTAGGGAGGAGAAAAGACGCACATATTTATTATTCTTTGCTTATCAGCTTCAAAGAAAATTTCTTCTGTTAATTACACACAGTGAATGCAAAAGCACTTGCCAGTGTAAAAGCACTTGTCCACTTTTTAAAGGAAGCATTTATGTTAATAAACAAAATGTAATTATGTCAATTATTTTTGTGGAAATAGTAACTGTAGTAATAGGACTGTAAATTGCACTGTGCACAAAATGTTATTCTTTAACCAACGATGTTAGTATACTTTTTTTCTATTGCATATTTTAGTTAGCGAAATATTACCTTACACCAAATCAGATCATATTATCCAATTTGTAAAAGCTTGATTATTGTCTTGCTAGATATTTGAATTATTTTAAAACAATTTACAATACTGGAGCCAGTTGCTGATCCTGAGTCTAAATATCCCCTTTGACACAATGTCTGTTGCCTAATCATCAAAAATTGAACTCAAGCTAAATTTGTTCTATATGTTTCATCCAAAAGTGACATTCTTTTCTTATACTGCTTATCATGATTGTTTATATCCTTGATCTATTTGGTTCTTATGTAAGTATCTATATATAGATATGTACGAGTGTGTTATGTATATACCAGTGGTGAAATCCAATTTTTTTTACTAACGGTTCTGTGGGCGTGGCTTGGGGGGTGTGGCAGGGGAAGGATACTGGAAAATCTCCATTTCCGCCCCACTCCAGGGGAAGGTTATTGCAAAATCTCCATTCCCTCTCCACTCCTGGGGGAAGGCTATTGCAAAATCTCCATTCCCACCCCACTGGGGCCAGCGAGAGGTGGTATTTACTGGTTCTCCGACATGCTCAAAATTTCCGCTACCGGTTCTCCAGAACCTGTCAGAATCTGCTGGATTTCACCCCTGGTATGTACGTATTGTATGTTGGCTTCATTTCCCCTCCTTTCTTCTATGAACACTTACTTCCTTTTTTGTAGGAAAGTATTGAAGATTATTTATTTCTGGTAGAAATCTTTGCCCATGTGCTTACAGTAATATACAAGGGAAATAGGAATCCATTTGGACAACGCCCAAGGCGAATCTTAAAAAGTCTATCAGTGAGGCTACCAGTATTTTGACACTGAGTCTGGGGCAGGCTGACAGACTGAGTGGATTGTTCAGCTGGTTCATTTCCTTCCTGTGAGCTGTATTTTTCATAACCTTATTTTGTCTGCAGGAAGAGAAAATGTTCTAATAATGTAAGGCAAAATTGGCATCCCTAATGCTTATAATTTCCAGGTTGCCAGTCAAGTGAATGCTCAGTTGGATTCTGTACATGCCTATCATTTTGAATAAGCTAAGCTTTTTCTTCACTGTTCTTAATAATTTTGACTTTGTAGGAGGATTGCACAAAGAAATATCCTTGAACTTGGGAGGAAAATCCCTCTCCCACCCCAATTAAACAAAGAAATGTAAGTTACACTCAGATACTGAACACTGGTCATGGTGCTTTGGTTCCCTATATAAGATATTTCATGTGATTTTGGTGCAGAGTTAATAGAATTGAAAGCAGGTTTTCCTAAGCATCATTTATTATTATTTAGTATCTAGGTATACTAGTATCTAATACCTGCTTTTCTATCTCACTGACTTGCTTGCAAATTTAATTGGTTTACTTTGGCTTGCTCATAATCGCTAAAAGTGGCAAAACCAAATGGGATATCAGTTTCAGAAGTTTCTGTTAAAAATGACCATAGAGAAATTATTGGAATGTGCCAGAGTTGACTACACGATTGGCCATGAGGTTTTCAGGGAACCCTTTTAAGTAGCAAAAAATACCATATTTTTCGGAGTGTAAGACACACCTTTTTCCCCCAAAAAAGAGGGTGAAAATCTGGGTGCCCCTTATACTCAGAATGTAGCCCTGCCCAACCTCTCAAACGGAGGTTTCAGAGGCTGAAAAAAGCCTCAGAAATGAAGCTTCAGAAAAAAAGTCTCTAAACAGAGCTTCAGAAAAAAAGCCTCAGAAATGAAGCTTCAGGAAAAACAGCCTCTGAAAGGAGGCTTCAGAAAAAAAGCCTCTGAAATGAAGTTTCAAAGGCTTTTTTTCTGAAGTTCTGTTTCAGAGGCTTTCAGAGGCAGGAAAAAAAAGTTTTTTTCTGAAGTGGAGTTTCAAAAGTTTCAGAGGCTGAAAAAAAAAAGGAAGGGACAGAGCTCACAACCAACGAACCTGTTGCTAAAATTCACCACTGGGAACAGCTGATTTGGGATATTCCGGGAGGCCTATCCACCCACCAATCAGCTTTTTTCTTACTTCCCTCCCCAAAAACTAAGATGCATCTTATACTCTAGTGCATCTTATACTCCGAAAAATATGGTAGGTTTGAATTGAATGAAGAGTGTTTCTAAAATCCTCTCTTTATTGTAGGATTTAGCTTCCTACGGATGACCTCATTTGCATATTTGGCAATATAAACACTCCCGTTTCTGTATTTGATTATTTTCCCCATATTATTGAATTTCTGTATGGATCCCACTAACATAGTGACATTGAGAAAAACCTCTTGTGTATAAATCCATACATTTTGATCACACTTTAGAATAGCATTATATTGGTGGGGATTCATACTTAGTATAGATGCATTGGAAAAGTAATGATAATTGCAAATGCCTATTCTATTCACATATGTTCTGTTTCCAACATCTCACCCATACGTTTCTACTGCTCATTTTCTTTTTAACAAATGCACATCTAATCTTAAATGAGGCGAGAGGAAATCAGAGTGACAACGTACAAAACAAAACACCGTTCCTGCTCATTTCTTTAGATGAATGTCACTGACTCAGATTCTCTACTAACTTATGCACAAGTCTGATTGAAGTCAGTGGGACTTAGGTATACATAACTAATGACAAGACTTCTCCCATTATGTTTTATAACATTTACACAGGGAGTTGTTGCCATATGTCCCACATTATGTTTGACTCCAGTAAACTCCTTGAGGATCTGTGTTTTTTCTGGCTAATTACCTTTTGTCATTATTCAAAGGAAGACTTGCAGCTTCCAACTGATAGAACAAGTGACGAAGTAAAAGGTACACTGTACAGTACCCAAGGTCTAGGAACAAAGGAAACAGCTATATACTGTATCAAAGCAGTTCTCAATCTAAAAGTGAATGTTTTAAGCTAACTAGTAGCACTATTTCTAAGGTTTCGCTACTTTAGATATCAGAAACTAAATCCACTATCTACTGCATGCAAACAGCTACTCTACTTCCCTGCTAATTAATGAAGACTATCTAATCATGGGTTATAGGCAGTACAGTAGAGCAACATGGTGTTACTGCAACTACATTTTAAGCTGCCTCAATTCTTTAACAGCTCAATTAAAATATAGGAAGATAACATCCTGTCCTCCATTATCAATATATTAGTTGATACAGTTGAGAACTGAAGTGATTGTATTTTAATCTAATTCTGACATCTTTAATGCAGGCAAAAGTCAAGTAGAATTAGCTTCAGCAATCACAGGATCAATTTGATATATATTTGTCAATTTTACATTTCCTTTTTTTATGTGAAATGGGTAAGGCAATTGCTAATTAAATATTAATCATTGAAATGACATCTAAAGGGACATTAAAAAGGCAAATAAATGCCTAAATTTATAAACATTTAGACTAAAACACACACTGAAATAAAGAGCAGAAACAAAAAAAAAATATCATATAATTTGGTCTGACTGTTCAGAGAAAATTTATTATTGCTAATGAAAATACAAGAGAATGAGACAAACAAAGTGTTAGCAGAGTTTGGTTAGTAACAACTGGGATTGTATCCCTTATATATCAATTTGACACTGATATAAACCATACCACAGATCCATCTGTATTATATCTACCAGTCTCAGATATAGAGTATAATTAGCCAATTACTAAATTAAGCTATAATCAAACCTCTGAGAAAGGTGTAGCATAACTGAATCAAATTTCTTATCCCTTTGAGACATTTCTCCCAATAGCTCTGCCTTGAGAATTAAATTTCTCTTTCATTAGGATTTCCATGTCTTGTAAAAAATTATCTTAGTCCCAAGATTTTCTATGGACACTCTCCCACCTTCCCATGAAACTATCATGTGTATATGTTGGTACCCCAAATAAGATGTTTTCATTGAGTGGAACACTTGGACTCTAGTGTCCTCCTCTCTGGCTGAAATTTGTTTAATTCCATAATTATATTTGCTTAGGTTGAATTTAGCATATTATTACAGATGTTATTGGAAAAAGTGAAAAGGACCCCTATTTTTGAGAGAATAAGTGGTAAGATTTCAAATACAATATACCAAGGACCACAGTTGAGGCACAATTTATGACTGTACTAGCCTAGTCAATTGTTCATCCTTTTATACTTATACCTTATCTCTCCTCTATGAACATAAGAATTTATTTTGCTTTGCTTTCCCACAGCAATGCCCTTATGAGATAAGATGAACTGAGTTGTAGCTTCTAGACCCAAATCACCTTGGCTAAGAATGCACTTGAACCTGGATCTCTGTGGTCTAGCCCAATTCTTACTGTTGTCCAAAGACAACATTCTTAACATATGTCCAACTTCCCCCCCCCCCGCCACCAAGTATATGCCATAGAGGATGATCAACAAAGGGAAATATTAGTAGAATGTAGTGCCTTTCAGTAGGCCTTCTCCTTTATGGATATTTGAAACATTAGTTTTGTAGGAGGACAACCCCTACCCAAACATTAGCGTTCATATTCAGATCAAGTAAAACAAAATAGGAATTGTCCATGTTGTTATGTGTCCAGAGCAAGCATGCTCTAGAACTTTATTCCCACCAATTCTGACTGTTGAGGCAGTTGTGGCAGTTCCAGTTGCCATTGTTAGGTGGCTGCAATGTCCCGCACTTGCATGATCACCATTTATGACCTTTTGCCAGCTTCCCCACTGACTTTGCTCATCAGAAGCTGGCAGTTAAGGTCAAAAATGGTGATGATGTGACTGTGGGATGCTGTAACAGTTGTAATTGCAACCTGATTGCCCAAATTGAGAACACACAACTGCGGGAACACTGTCTTAGTCACAGCTGTCAGAAACAGTAGTTAAATCCCTTATAACTTCGAATGGTCACTGAACGAGGACTACCTGCATTTGAATCTATGCTGTCAGTCTGCAGCTTTCTCTATTCTTAGGCCTTTCTTGATGCAATTGAAATCACCATAAAATCTGTAGTAAGTGATGTAGGCTTAATAAGGACAAAGCTTGAGAGTACTCTATTTGCTTTTACAAGACTATATATTTGATGCACTGCAGTAATGAATTATTTCTTACTCATGTAAGTATTTTTTATTGTTATCCTTCTGCTTTGTCCCCACCCTTCGGGGTAATGAAAGTGATGTTACGAAAAACCTTCTGCCAAAGAGACTACAGGCACCCATTAAATGTTGTTGCCTTAGGGAGTTTTAGGTTCACTACATTTGTTTTGACAATCATATATTGTGGAAAGGATCCCAGCAGAACTTGAAATTACAAATGGGAGCAATCTACTCATCTTACATAAATTGGTTCTGAGTTAATAACTTGGCTCTCCCATGAGAGACTAATTGTCCATTGTCTCTCCATCTGTCTCCTTCTATCTCAATTTGATTAGAATGAGGCTAGGTTAGAGCCAGTTGATGTGCATGAATATTGAGATTTAACCAGTAGTTAGTCATTCCAATTTAAATTATTTTTTACCCTACCAGGAAATTTTTAAACAAGAAAGCTAATTAGTCTAGGCAGCATTTTTTCCCCCTGTCGTTCCTTTCCTATTCCCAAATATTTTTATATGTTCCATTTATTTCCATTTTCTTTTATGTTTGCTTTTTAAAATGGAGATTGTGATGGGTTTATAGAACATTATAAACTTTCACTGCTTTTTCTCATTGACAAGAAGGTGTCTGTTTTTGTCTATAGAAACTCTGGCCATGTTTTTTCAAAGATTATGTAAAGGCCCACAGTGCTGAGATTGGGTTTGTATGCAGATATTGTCTCATGCCTCTCTTTAAGGATGAAGGTTAGGCTACCTTTGATCTCTGTAAGGATCTACCTTGCATTGCTAAGGTAGTATAGAAAGCCTTCAAAAATTTCACTTGGTTATATTTTGCTACCTGCATTGTATGGGTAGGAATCACCACAGATAGTCTTCAACTTATGACTATAACAGATTCTGCCCATTACAGTTGTAAATTGTGATGAGTGTACAATGGGTCACCACATGACTGGACTCATTTGTATGAGATTTTTTTGTGGTGATTGTTAAATAACCACAGTAGTTGTAAAGCAAACACAGTAGTCATAAAGTAAACCCATTGTTGGCCATGGGGCATTTTTGCAAACAGAAGTAAATGCTTTGGTTAGAGCATTTTTCAGTATTGCAATCTAACTCAGCATTCCACTGCCACAAGTTCGATCCTGACCAGCTCAAGGTTGACTCAATCTTCCATCCTTCCGAGGTCAGTAAAACGAGGACCCAGATTGGTGGGGGCAATATGCTGACTCTGTAAACTGTTTAGAGTGGTATATAAATGTGGAGTGGTATATAAGCCTAAGGGCTATTGTTATTGTTAAAACATCATAAAGTGCAGTCACATGACTGTGGGATGCTGCAAACAGCTGTTAAAGTGGGCCAGTTTTAGAGCTCCAGATGTGTGGTCACATGATTGAATGGGGAAGAGGCAGTTGTGAGAACTTCAAAACCAGATTATAAGTACTTTTGTGAGGGATGTAGTGAGCTCCATCGTAATTTTGAAGAATCATTAAGTGACCAGTCATAAATTGAGGACTACCTGTATATCATATCCCACTCTTTGTCCCACTGGTTGAATTTAGTTCTTTAGTTTAGCAGAGAAATCATAGAGATTGCTCTTTGAGTGGGTTACTAGACATGTTTTCATTCTAGTACCATTACCCACTCTTTTGAGTGGGTTACTGGACATGATGTTTTCATTCTAGTTACTGGTGGTAACACTACCAGTATTCCATTAAGGAAGGCTTTCACTTACAGACTATGCCTTCACCTGATCTCAAAGGAAGATTATGGAAATGGCCAGTGGAACAATGCCTTTTCTCCATGGGGCAGGCCATTCACTAATATGTCCTCTATTATCCTGCCTATAATAAGAGGAGGGAAGAAGACTCCAGATGCAGAATGATTGCATTATCTTCCTGTGCCCATGATTTGTGTTTTAGCAGCCAAGTTGTAACTGTTGCACTGCTCTCTTTTAGACTCAGAAAATAACTTTTTATGTTCTAAATTGTAACATTGGTTTTAGTTCCACTTAATTTCTTTATATGGCTTTTTATTCATGCTGCATTTCTTTGTATTGCTATTAATTTTTCTCTCTTTTTATATTATACTATGTTACTATGACCTGTGGTAAAAATAATAAGCTTAGTAGTTAAATACATTTTAGCATTCACCTTCAGAAAATGAGATTTCCCCCATCTATAATGTTGTACAGGATTTAAAATATATGGCTGTATTATATTTTTTTTAAAAACCTATTTGAAATATAATTTTGGAAGAGTTTTGAATTCAAAAGAGAACTGCTTCTAGCTTGAAATACTTTAATAATGACTATAGGCAGCTGTTCTGAATGAGAATTGGGCCATTTCAATCATTCCATTAGAACCTTTGCACATAAATAGGTGTTTTCAAATGCATTAGACCACAGAATACACATTTATGAATATACTTGATCAAAATGTATTATATTTAAACGAATCACTTCTCAAATCACTGTAGTATCTTTTAAAACTGAGAATCTTCCTACAAAATTCAAAGAAGTGTGAAATTTGATGAATGATCATATCTGATGCATGCAGTGATCCAAGTGCTACAAGTTGGGTGAGTTAACATCAGAATTCACCCCAAGCACTTTGAGGAGGGATTACTCATCTGAATTCAACCCAAATCCCCATAGGAAGACTTTGAAATGTGACAGATTTTGGTTTACAGATTATTTCTAGAGAAATATTCAGAATATTTTCTATTTCTACTAAAAAAAATCTGTAGGGGACTTGGCAGTGCTATAGTGTGCTCAGTTATAAAGCTAAGCAAAGCTTTGGTAACTAGGACTGTGCAAAATCGTTGAATAGGGCACTTTGCAAAGCATGTTACTATAAATGAATGGTTCCCAACTTTTTTTTGGCCATGTCCCACCTAACCATCTCTAAAATCCTGATCCTCCCCCTAAAATCCTGATCACCCCCTCTACTTACCTTTACTACTGGTTCGCAATGGGGCCACACACACGTGCTCGCCTTGCTCGCACATACGCACACTCTTCTGCACATGCACAGAAGCATTCTGATGACATCGGGGTCGGTGGGTGGAGCCTCCTGCTGGTTTTACTATCGGTTCTATAGAACCGGTGCGAACCGGGGGCAACCCACTACTGATTCTTACTTTACTCAAAAAGTGAACTCTACTCATGTGGAGGAAACCTAAAAGGCCATTAACTTGGTTTAAACAAGGCTCAAATTGTCTCCATTAAAAGTCAAATTGCCCCTCTGTGGGGTGTGGGCCCCATGTTGGGAACCACTGCTATAAATAAAGCATCTCTCCCTGAAGCACTAAAAGACCCATGCTCTCCAGAAGAATCACTGCACCTCCTAATTCTATCCCTAACCCTGGTTCTATGCATGTATGCGCATGCATAGCCTTTTGCTGTGAAGTTCTGTATGTGTAGACGTAAGTGTTTTTCAACTTCAGCAACTTTAAGATGTGTGGGCTTCAACTCCACAGTTCCCCAGCCAGCCTTTGCTAAGGTTGAGAAATATTGCATTAATGATTCAAGGAGAAATGCTTTGTCCAGGCCAACATAAATCAAGTTATGTTCAATCCCCCAAGGTGATGGTAGCTCCTAGTCTCATAGCCTTCTCAAACCTTCTCAGGGCCTCCTTTTCTGGAAGGCAGTAGGAGATGGAATAGTTTGTGAGAAGCCAGTGCCAGAATGTGAGGCTGTTACTGATGTTAATGATGATGATGATGATGATGATGATGATGATGATGATGATGATGATGAGTGTATACTTTTTAGAACCTATTGGACTGATGTGTTAAATACATGAATGAGAACATGCAAGGAGGGAAGAAACTTAGCATAACAACCATTTCAAATCTTTTGCACAACCTTGTAAATAAATTCTGCTTAGTGCTGCCATACATTATTTTATTATACCCACAATATAAAAGTAAAAACCCTCTGTGAGTACCAGTCATCCAGATAGAGATGAGGTAATCTTCAACAATGAGTTAATCTTCAACAATGTTGGTCTCTTAATATTAAATTGAATTTTTAATCATAATTATATTATATAATTATATTAAATTGATTTTTAATCCTCTAAGTATTTGCCTTTGATCAGGTACAGTATTTCAACTTTTTGCTTTTATTTTCAGCCAGATTTCCTGAGATCCTAGTGTCAGTCATCTTTGAGCTAATTTCTCAGATATTTCAAAACAACCTGTGACTATTTAATGCTGACATCAAAGAATAACACAAAATCAGGAATCTTTGACCTGTTCTGTCCTTGAAGTAGCACAAGAAACATCAAGTTCTGGGGCAGTATTGAATTCAGATAGTTGGCTTAAGAAAGCACTAGCAAAGAGGAAAAGAATTTAAAGATAAGAATCAGAAGAGGTTAACTGTTTCTTTGATGAATAAAAGCCAGGAAAATGAAAAGTTGATAGCCTACTATCTTCATAGCCTCCAGAAATGACCATTTCAAAGATCCCCCCCAAAAAAAAAGAAAGAAAGAAATTGAGGCCATTTCTAGCTTCTGAGGCCTCTAGCCAGAATAAAAATAAAATTTAATGTATGAAAATGAAACAGGACCTAAAATGAAAGAAAAGTATTTGAAACTCTTAATGGAAAACTTGCAAATACCTAAATGTGTTTTTTACTTTGAATTTGAGTCCCAGGCCAAAAGTCTCTATGATTTCCCTGATCTAGATTTCCCATAACACCTCATGACTCTAAGCCAAGTAGAATAGATAGACTTTGCAGAGCTAACTTCTATAATTTTCTACGGCTGCTGTGATGTTACATCCTAATACTACTCAACTCCATTAGCTTTGCTTTTTGTTTGAGAATAGAAATAAATTCTTCATCATAAAGGTTAAACATTGTAATATTTATATTGCTTGCTTGCTGACAGACAGCGACAATGTCCCTTTAATTTGATCAGGTGAAGGCATTTTAACCCAGCATCACCCAGCAGGGGAGAGAGAGAGAGACTTCTTATTTCTTGTTCCTCCGTAGTTGTAACTTGGAGGTATGCTGCCCTTGATCCAGAGGTAACAATGAATCTTCAAAATGAACAGTTCTTGATGTCTGTCCTCCACGAATTTATCAAATCTCCTTTTAAAGTCATCCAGGTCAGTACCATCACCTTCTGGCAATGAATTCCACAGGTTAATTATGTCCTGTGTGAAGAAATGCTTTCTTTTGTCTGTTCTACAGTAAATCTCATTCCAGTTAGTGTAAGAGATTGTATTGAGGCTGGGAAATTAATGGAAGGGAAAGTAGACATAAATAATGGAGCAATAGAGAATCCCTTGGTAGCTTATCTTATAAATGGGAACTCATCCTAGGTCCAGAAACCTATAAAGAAACATTTTGAATCATTCAAAATAGTTAGTGAATTGAAAATAATAAGAATAATATATAATATAGATGATATAGACAGATAGAATATTTAAATTACTATAGATTATAGTAGTATAGTATTATAGTATGTATCTGTATTATAAATTGAAAATTCCTCTTGCAATTTCCATGATTCTGCATTTATCCCAAGGCTAGCATTAAAAATATTAAAAATATTTTACTAAAGTTGGTGTAATCCTTGTTTCCTTGTATTGTGACCAAAAGCACACCTGGCTCACCTAAAGCAGCCAAATCTTTTTGAAGATGTAACATATTAATTTTTTGCATGCAATCAATAATATATTGTATATACTGGACTCCCAGCAAAGTTTTACTGAAAAGCTTTACTGAAAAGCCTTGGGCAACAGCAAAACCAGGATTTATGTACCTTTGGCCCACTACATTGCAAAGCAAAGAAAAAAGGCAGACACAGTGGAAATTACAGTGTGATGTTGCAGTATTATCAAAATCCATCCATATTACCTTATGAATATAAATACATTTCTTCCTTCCAATTAGGTCAGCCTGCTAGCCACATTATCTTTGAGATATGATTGATGAATCAAAGCAATTTGGTTTACTGGACCACAGGATCCTAACTAATTTGTCTCTCTGTTGCCATTCATGGTTAATTCAACTTGCTGTGATTTTTTTCACACAAGACAAATTGAAGTAGACAGGGTGAAAATGAATACAATTATGCATAGAATGGACAAAGTAGAGAAGAAAAACTTAACAAACAGAAAACAGACAATGAGGCTAATTAAGGAATTAAGAAGTTCATATTTTTGGGAGGCATCTGAGAGATTTGTGAGAGTGAAGGCAGGTTACATGTGTATAGAGAGAGGGAAGGGGTATCTATCAACACATTTGACTTTGCCTAGCTGTCTGGGATTTAACAGTTAGCTTCATTGTACGATTTCTGTTGATAAAGTTTTTCCTCTCTACTTTGTCCATTCTATGCATAATTGTATTCATTTTCATCCTGCCGCCTTCAATTTGCTTTTTTTTTCTGGGTACCAAATGGTCTGTAGTTTCTCATAAGGAAGTTGTTAAAAGTTTTGGTTCGCCTAATTTTTCCAGGACTCTTATATTATTTTCCAAACGTGATTATGAGAACCAGCAAAATATTCTAGGTAGAGACATATTTTGATCTGTACAGAACAATGTTTTTAACTTTGACAACTTTAAGATGTATGGACTGGGGTTTTCTGGGAATTGAAGTCCAGACATCTTAAACTTGCCAAGATTGAAAAACACTGGTATAGAGAATCATAATATTGGCAAATGTATTTTCAGTTTCTTTCCTAATATGTTCTAGCATGGATTTTCCCTTTGTCAAAATTCCACACCCTAAAACAACATCTAAATAGAGCTATTATTAGCTGTAAATCATGCTAAGGTTCTTAGACCAATGTGCGTCTGCCAAAATACGATCCAAACCAGAAAGGTAGATTAATATTTTTTTTATTTATGCATAAGTAAGAAGATAGGTATCCTACAGGTGCAAGGTGAAAAACCCCTTAGAAAGGGGACAAATCACTTTATATGTAGTTCAAACTACATATAGCTTAGAATGTGTTCTTCAATTATTTGAGCCATCAAGCATCTAAAGACCATGTCCAGCAACTATACATATACCATGTAACAGTTCATAACATCCCACAATACACTGATCTTGATCTTGTTAATGGCCAATTGAATATTCAGGGGGTGTGGTTTTACATTATAATGAGTTTTCAGGTTATTAAAGTTCATTTTTTTGTATACTGTTTGCCTTCAGCTGGCCTAAACTACCAGTATTCCTTATCAGAGCTCCACATTCCTCATGAAAAATGTACCTTCAGATGCTCCTTGAAGAGCTACTCAAAGAGACCCCTTCTCTTGCTCCCATGATTCCACTATCTTCCTGCTCCCATCACTACCCTCTATGATCTTAATGTCTTTTTCTTGGTTTGTTGGAGACAATGCCGAAATACATGAAGTTATTTTTCTCTCCAATGTCCACCACTTTATGCTTAGGTAAACAAGATCTCATTAACCATTTGGTTGAGCATTTACCTTGTTTAAAGACATCTTTCTTCAGCTCTTCATAATCACTTGTGGTTTTTGCTATCCTGAACTGACCAGTTAACAGTTTCTCTCCACTCTGTTCTTCACTGTCAATCAAGATAATTTGTCAACACATTAAAAAGCAAAAATATATCCTTGAGAGAACCCACTTTTTACTTCTCTCCGTTGAAAAAACTGCCCATTTAGTTGTACTTGTTTTTTGTTGTTTTGACAATCACCTATTAAATCACAAAAATATAAATCCTTTTGTCCCATGACTGCTAACTTTGCAAAGTGGCATTGATGAGGAACTTTATGCACTAGGTTGTGACTACATCCACAAAATCACCTAATTGACAGTCCTGTTGATACTCATAAAACAAAAACCTAGAAAGTTAATAAGGCAAAATTGACCTTGGCACCTGCTTTTCCTTGATGCAATCTTATATTTTAATATATTGATTTTGCTAATTGGAGGGGAATACATTTCCTTCAACATATTGGAATTTGTCTGTCTGAAAATATTGTACAAGATGTCTTTAGTTGAACTATATAGCAATGTTGGAAATCAACCTCTTTATCATGTGTGTGAGGAACTTAAGTCTCAGCAATATGCAGGACAATTCATATTAATAATGTAATGCTTCCATTATGTGTATTGCTTCAACTTTGTACTTGGTTTCAAAGCTGAGCGTAGAATACTGGCTTGGTAATAATATTGCTAGTATTAACTGTCCAAGTCATAATTTTTTTCATTCATCTTTTTGATTATTTACTCATGAAAGGCAAAGGTTAAAAAGAATCATGTTATTCCTTTCTTTGAGATAATTTTTCAAATACTCTGGCATGTGAAAAAATGGGTATCTTTCATAGCAGAGTAGTTTTGCTGTCTTTATGCTGTTGTAAGTGGAACTTACCTTTTAGACTATTAATCGCCTTAAGCAGCATCAGTACCTAAATATTCAACATCTAATAACTTGGATCTCAAAAAAATGTTTTGTAAGTTCCAATATGCTGCCAAGAAGATATTCTCTGATCAGAAAACAGTCACTGTGTGATTACTTGTATTATCTCTAATATCTGCAAACTCATTCTGGATTACTTTAAGACTTGTGGAAGCACTATGGTTCATATATCCTCTTGGCTTTGATTTTCCAGTTAAGGATTTCAGAAAATGTTAGAATAATAAATGATTACTGCTGAAGATTGGAGAAAATACATTTACTGAAACTGTGCATTATTTTCTGAAATAATGCATTATTCTATTTTTCAGGAAGGGAAGACAGGAAGCTACAATATGTTTCCATTTAAAAAGGCCAGAATATGATATATTCCAACAATATACAAATTTTTGCTAATCTCATTATGCAAAAATAAACTTTAGCCATTCTACTGCACATATGCCAGATGGGATGCGTCAGTGGATTGTCTGAGTGAAGTAAATTCATTTTCCCCTTGGTTATGGGAAACAGAGGAGAAGATAGATATAATTTTTACTGAGATTTTTTTTTAATATATCCAATGTCTTAGTTTAGCTAAACTTAAGAAATGATCTTTGTAGGAACCATCTTGATCATACAACATTTGACAAAATAGCTGCTTTTAATTTTGTTGAAGGGAATTTTTTATGCAATGTTTTTAGTTCATAGAGGTGTCAAAGTGATTAGAGGTGTCAAAGTGACCTCATCAAAAGTCTTTCAGTATTATTTGAAAAATTGGTGGATCTAAAGTGAAGTGCTGTTGCTGGTATTTAATAAGTCATGCTTGATATTTGTATAATCATTTGAAGGGAATGGTGAATAATTTACTAATTTTTAACCTGCAGGATTGAAACGGCCCTTAAAATTGTATGATATCCTAATATTAAAGAAGAGGAAAAGGTACCAAAACAGCATCAGAAATTGTTTGTACTTAATTTTTCTTAGGTTAGCAACATTTACGCTCGTAACCCAAAGATTCTTTAGCTTGCAGTTTTCTGTTCAACTTTGGAATTACTCAGCATTGTCAATTTTTTTCTAATTGAATGCAGCAATTTTTTCTAACTTCTGCAGCAATTTTCCAATTCTGCTATGGGAGCAGGGCAGAAATATTGTATTTTAGGAGAGACAAGTTATATAAGCCCACATTTTTTTCCAATTATTTTGATAAAAGCTCTTCAGCCATTAATCTATTGATCACCTTCTTCAATACCCTTTTTGTTGCTTTGGCTCTAGCATTTACATTGGGATGAGAAGTATAGATCTACTCATATTTTCTGGACAACACCAATATTTATACTGGAAACCTTTAGAAAAGAGGAAGAAAATTGTATCCTGTGATTTCAATGTGCCATTCTACCACCCCATCTCGAATTTGGGAGATGTTGTAAGATTTTAAAAAATAAAATAGAAGTCTTAAGAAGTCTCACAGAGGCTGATGTTTCTTATTTTATTTCTTAAGTTTGACTCCCAAAGTCTTTTTGTAGTTTTTGTGGCAATATGCAGAAGAAATGTGTTTATGCCACTGCCCTCCTCTTCTTCATCCTTATCCTGCTCCTGCTCCTTCTCCTTCTTCTTTGAGCTCTGACATTTCCTGGTGCTTTCTAATTTAGTGCTAAATTCAATAAAATAAATGAAAGTCAACTGGAATCTATCACTTGGGTGGAAATTTCATCAATCAGAATTTCCCATAACTTAGATCAAAAAGCAACTCCAATACATCATTTTACACATAGTACCAGCAGCGAGAATTGTCTATGCTCAATGTTGGATACTAGAAAATATACCAGCCAATGAGATGATTATATACAAGATACTAGAATGTGCTGAGAATCATAGACTCACATTAGAAATGAAATGAAAGGAAGAAGCAGAATTTTATGAGGTGTAGGATAAGTGGTATAATTGGTTAGAACAGAGAAATAAAAATATATAGGAATAAATGTAAATACTTGTAAGAGACACATGTTAAAAATATTTATTATTATGTAAACTGAAATTAAAAAATTAAAATAAAAAAAAGAGTTTCCCATAACTTACGGGATTGGTATATTGAACTGAAAATGACTGGGCAAAGACCAGTGAATTAATGAATAGACCTGTTCCTTGTAACCTCTCTAGATAGGAGAGCATTTGCCCACAAGTGCTACAGGTAGCTACTGCTCATGAGGACACAATAGGACTGTAGTTTTCTGCAGGTTTGAGTGCCGGGGAAACAACAGGATTAGCTATCTTGTTCGCAGCTGCAGTGGAGACATTTAAAGGACAGTACGTTTGCAAATTTTTTCTGAATGCTTGGAATGATTGAGGGCAAAAGAAGAAGGGGAGGACAGAGAATGAGGTGGCTGGATGGAGTCACTGAAGCAGTTGGCATGAGCTTAAATAGACTCCAGAGGATGGTAGAGGACAGGAAGGCCTGGAGGAACGTTGTCCATGGGGTTGCGATGGGTTGGACACAACTTTGCAACTAACAACAACAAAGCTAATGGAAACCCACAGAGTGACACGTTTGAAAATGTTGGGTGAGTCTTATCTTCAATCCTGAAAAAAAAAATTAATCATAAGCTTAAGAATTTAAAGAATCTGAGATAAACAGCAAAAAACAAAATATGCTTTTAATCTTAGAAAGTTAGAAATGGACTAAGGGTTCTTTTCTCTAGTCGGCAAAATATCCAGTCAGGTTTGAGAAGGGCATGGCCCAAATTACATTCTTATAGCACATTTAAAACATTTGAAGTCTTTGTTCACATTATCTATATGATCCTAGAGCCATCTGGGGCAAACATTATTATTCTCCAATGGTCGATAAAGTAAATACAGATTTCTTGCAACTGAGATAGGATGATGATTTCAGCATCATATGCAAATAATTATAAGAAAGAACTACAGAAGAAGAGTTTTTATTTTTATTTTAGGATGGAGGATTAAGTAAGTTCTTTTATCTGACCTTATTTTGGTTTCTGAGATGTTTCATTCTAGTGGTGATTTATATTGTGTTGCAAGGAGGGCTTCACTGTCTCAGATTAAATTGATGCTATTCTGGGGATACTTCATAATAGCAGGGAAAAGAATCAGTCAAGTTTATTGTCATCTCATGGGACGCTATGGCTGAATGCATTTGGAATTTAGGAGTTGACAGCATCTACAGTACTTGCCACAAAGCCAACAAGGTCCTGATTTTCTCCCTTAAGTTGAGAATATAATGTTGCTATGTATGCCTTCTTCTGGTTGTCATAAAACATAATGTTCATTCTGCAGAACACAAAATATAAAACAAATGTGCTACCTTATGAAATGAAACAATTTTCCAACTAAAATCCTAAAACAATAAGAGTATTGAATAAGTCATAATTTGTTTCATTATTTTTATTTTATTAAGATTTGTTTATTTGTTTGTTTGTTTGTTTAACTTGTTTGCTGTGCATCTCATCTAGCAATAATGAAATACGGTTGCCTACTCCATACAAGCTTACTCCTTTAAAGCAAGAACAATAAAATAAAAGGGTATAGATCTTATGCATTCCGAAGAAAAATCATAAATAAAAAAATAGAAAAGCCTAAATTGGCTCAGCAACAATGACACAACAAATCTATCAAAACCAGGGAAAATAAATCTTCAGTAAATTGCTGAACATCCATTAGGGGGAGCCATAGAGATCTGGAGAAGGGGTGCTGTTTCAGAGGGCAAGTTCCTACATCCTGGTAGATGGCATTGTTTGTTCAAAGGGACCTAAGGTGCATCCACTCTGTCCAGTGTTACAAGATGAGCAGAAACTATCAGAGAGGGATTAACCCATTGGTGAAATTCAATTTTTTTTTACTATCGGTTGTATGGGCATGGTTTGGTGGGCATGGCAGGGGAAGAATACTACAAAATCCCCATTCCCTCCGCACTCCTGGGGGAAGGATATTGCAAAATCTCCATTCCCACCCCACTCTGGGACCAGCCAGAAGTGGTATTTGCCAGTTCTCCGAACTACTCAAAATTTCCGTTACCAGTTCTCCACAACCTGTCAGAACCTGCTGGATTTCACCCCTGGATTAACCAGTATCTTGAATTGCAAGCGACAACCAGCTGGCCAATCAGTGCAGTTCACAAAACATTGGTCTCACATGGATATATTGTAAAATGCTCATTACTAATTATCCAGAGCTAATGTAGAAATATTGCTATGTGGGCATTTAACTTTTTAATAAATGGTACTGTACTAGTTTAGTGAGTAACAATGCTCCCATAGGCATATCCATTGGCATCCATTTATCTCATAGTCATATTTGCCTTTTTTTTAAATCTTAAAAAGCAGAAAGCTGATCAATTTCAAACCAAAGATTTTGCTTCCAGCACCATTTTTATCTGAGAATGTTTCTGAGTCCCAGTAAGTTCTCTAAGTATTTCTCAAATTAAAAATTGTGGCTGAGCATAATTTAGTAATTTGTGAGGGAATAAAAATGCAGATGTGCTCCTTTGATAGAAAGTATCTTGAGAGGAAACAGGAAGCAAGCTTACCATTTTGCTTTTTGATAAATAGATGCTGTCACTTAGTGGTAATTCCATCTCAACAATAAGTATCCACAGCATTACTTCCTAAATTCGAAATTGGCCTGCCAACACAGAGAAAATGTTTAACACTGTTCCAGTCAAATGAATGTGTCCTACTTAAGCAATGACTTTTGTGTATTACATATCCACATGGGTACTTCAGCAAGTCTCTATTGCAAACGTTTCAATACCAATTTCATATGTATTGTATACAGCTTTGCATATCACTGATTACATGCATATATCTATCTCTATCTCTATCTCTATCTCTATCTCTATTCATTGTACACTTTGATTATATAAAAGTAAATGGCAAATACTTTTCTTGATAAAACTTTGGCTTCTCTGCTTACAGAATTATTGATAAATAATTCAATCACAATCAATTTGAGGAGCCTGAAAAATCAAGCAGCATGTTGATTTATGTGTCCAGATCAGTGGTGGGATTTAAATTTTTTTACTACTGGTTCTGTGGGCATAGCTTTTCGACGTGGCATGGCTTGGTGGGTGTGGCTTGGTGGGCATGGCAGAGGAAGGTTACTGTAAAATCTCTATTCCCACCCCATTCCAGGGGAAGGTTACTGCAAAATCCCCATTTCCTCCTAATCAGCTGGGACTTGGGAGGCAGTGAATAGAAGGGGCAGGCCAGTCAGAGGTGGTATTTACTGGTTCTCCGAACTACTCAAAATTTCCACTACTGGTTCTCCAGAACTGGTCAGAACCTGCTGAATACCACCTCTGGCCCAGATGTATTATTAGATTCTTAACCTGAATGGATTCAAACCAACTGCTTTCCTTTATAGCAGTTTCCATTATTAATCTATAATCCAGATATCAAGCATGAAATTTTATTGTGAAAAATTGAAAAGGGGGTGACGCAAACAGAGGGATGAGGAACTGCATGATGATACAAAAATATCTGAACTATCTGGCATATAATTGGATTTCTATTAAATCTAAAAATATCAACTACTGCAGGTGTTATATATGTGGATCATCTCTTGCAAACAATAATGTATGTCCATTTAGCAAAACTCACTTGAGTTTATTTATTTATTTATTTATTTGTTTAAATTTCTATACCGCCCTTCTCCAAATAGGACTCAGGGCGGTGCACAGCCTAAGTAAAAACAAAGCATACAAAATTTAAAAAACAGTATTAAAATAATTAGATATTCTGGCCGTAAATTAAAACAACCCAATTTAAAACCAATTTAAAATTTAGCTCAAGCCAGCCCAGCTAGTTGAAATAAATAAGTTTTCAGGGCCCGACAAAAAATCCGGAGGTCTGTTATTATACGTAACTCCGGGGGAAGGTTATTCCAGAGGGTGGGCGCCGTCACAGAGAAGGCTCTCCCCCTGGGGGTCGCCAGCCGACATTGTCTGGCAGACGGCACCCTGAGGAGGCCCACTCTGTGCGAGCGTACTGGCCGGTGGGAGGCTATTGGTGGCAGTAGGCGGTCTCGTAAGTACCCCGGCCCTAAGCCATGGAGCGCTTTAAAGGTGGTCACCAACACCTTGAAGCGCACCCGGAAGACTACCGGGAGCCAGTGCAGCTCGCGCAGGAGAGGTGTCACATGGGAGCGCCTCGTCGCCCCCATAATCCCCCGCGCGGCCGCATTCTGGACCAGCTGGAGCCTCCGGGTGCACCCCAGGGGGAGCCCCATGTAGAGAGCGTTGCAGTAGTCCAGGCGGGAAGTGACTAGTGCCTGAGTGACTGTGCGTAGAGAGTCCCGATCTAGAAAGGGGCGCAACTGGCGTATCAGGCGAACCTGATAAAAAGCCCCCCTGGCCACGGCCGTCAAATGGTCTTCTAAAGACAGCCGTGCGTCCAGGAGGACGCCCAAGTTGCGAGCCCTCTCCGTGGGGGCGAGTGATTCGCCCCCAATAGCCAGCGATGGCGTCAGCTGGCTATATCGGGACGCTGGAAGCCACAGCCACTCGGTCTTGGAGGGGTTGAGTCGGAGCCTGTTTCTCCCCATCCAGGCCCGCACGGCCTCCAGGCACTGGGACATCACTTCAAGGGCATCGTTGGGGTGGCCTGGGGTGGAGATGTACAGCTGGGTGTCATCAGCGTACTGATGGAACTCCACCCCGAAGCCACGGATGATCTCACCCAGTGGCTTTACATAAATGTTGAACAGAAGGGGTGAGAGGACCGACCCTTGTGGCACCCCACAAGCAAGGTGCCTCGGGGTCGACCGCTGCCCCCCCGTCAACACAGATTGCGACCGGTCAGAGAGGTAGGAGGAGAACCACCGCAGAACGGTGCCCCCCACCCCCAACCCCGCCAACCGGTGCAACATGATACCATGGTCGATGGTATCAAAAGCCGCTGAGAGGTCTAACAGGACCAGGATAGAGGAGCAACCCCTATCCCGAGCCCTCCAGAGATCATCCACCAACGTGACCAATGCCGTTTCCGTGCTGTGCCCAGGTCGGAAGCCGGACTGGAGCGGGTCTAGATAGACAGTTTCATCCAGGTACCGGAGTTGCTATGTCATAGTATCCAAGTGTTTTAAGTTATTCTGTCTTCTGAGAAGCACATGTTCAAGCAAGAGCAAACTTCCTCTGCTGTAATGTGTTATGTGGCAATTGATAATTGGTAAGAAGCTGCAGTCAGAAAATAGAAATCAGAAAATTCCAATATACTGTATTTAGAATTTTGAGTGGATGTTCTAAGTGCTGTCAGAAAATGGCTGTCATGGGGAACATTGCACTTCTCTAGCAGAATACAGTCTCTCTTATCACTGCCCTACCTCCTATCAAGTATGAGCCTCGGTCGCACAATGGTTATAGTGCAATACTGCAGGCTACTTCTGCTGACTGCCGGCTGCCTGCAATTTGGCAGTTTGAATCTCACCAGGCTCAAGGTTGACTCAGCCTTCCATCCTTTTGAGGTGGGTAAAATGAGGACCCAAATTGTTGGGGGCAATATGCTGACTCTGTAAACCACTTAAAGAGGGCTGTAAACAGGTGGGATTCAGCCAGTTCGCACCACTTCGGGAGAACCGGTTGTTAACTTTCAGAGCAGTTTGGCAAACTGGTTGTTGGAAGAAATCACTAGGGCAGAGAACCGATTGTTAAATTACTTGAATCCCACCACTGGCTGTAAAGCACTGTAAAGTGGTATATAAATCTAAGTGCTAAGTAACTCTCCAATCTTTCCTGCTTTTCTCAGAATGTGTCTGCTCTCTATGTGAGGATTAGAAAGATTCTTGAAATAATTATGATGACAAAAGTTAATGATTTGCTTAGCAGTATGTGTAGTCTCCTTCCTTCCTTCCTTCCTTCCTTCCTTCCTTCCTTCCTTCCTTCCTTCCTTCCTTCCTTCTATCTTAAAGGAAGTAAATCGCTGGGGTAAGATGCCAAGGAAGATTTCTGCAACATCTGCTCAGAGGCAAACTGAAGTGTGAGGAATTTGTTCCCTCTTAATCATTAATTTTGCATTGCACCAAACACTGTTATATCTTATAACACTAGGATTGATGTTATGGTAACACCAAGAAGAAAAATATCCCTTTCGGGTTGGAAATGAAGGTTTGGAGAGCTTGAAGAACAAAAGAAGTGAGAGAAGGAACTTCTTTTGTGAGTCTTCCTAGGCTTTGGAATTCCTTTCTGAGGGTAGCCCATCTCATGTCCCTACCAACAACTTTCTGGAAGCTGGCGGAGGTAGTCCTTATGAGCGGGTCATAATTCTGTTGCTGTTTTTATCAAACTATGATTTAAATAATTATTATCAAGCACTGACATTGTCCTTCTCTGTTTTGTTGTTTTTATACTTAGTGCTGGAATTATATAGAAGAGAAGTGAAATATACTGTAAATAAACTTGCCCCAGTGTGGAAATGTGACAATTCGGTGTGATCAGACTCTTTTTAAAACTCTTGTGTGTTACTCTTTCAGAAGTTGTTCCCATCTTTCCATATTTTCATGTACATTCAGGGTTTCAACCCTTGGAAATTGCATAGCCAAGGAAATGAGAATTTTTGTTTCTCCAAGTGCTACATAAACTTCCTTTGTGCATTTTCAGTCAGTTATTCCATCTCTTCTCTTTCTGAGACTGTTCCCATCCCCCATCACAGTTGCTTTGCAACTTTACTCTACACCCCCTCCCTTTAGTTATAGGAAGAAACCATAAACTGTTCCCATTGTGGTTATATTTTCCCCCATCCAAAAGTGCCACTGTTCATCCAGTGGCAGGTGCAGGCCAGTTGTCATGGCAACAAGGGAAGAGTGAGAAAATCGGCTTAATTCCACAGCTGATCATTAAGGGATGGGGGAGAAGAGATAATTGCAGCAAAAAGGGGAAAGTCAGTAATTATAGGAGAGCAGCACATATGAAAAGGCAGGGCACAGATGCATTTGGTGTGTCATACCCTGCTGTAACCAGTTAAGACCCTGCTGCCTGCAAAGTGGTGGGAAATGACAGGCGATGCCATTTTCAAGCAAGTTGTATCACCTCCTGAGGGGGTTTCATTTTTGGATGGGCAAAATGTGAAGATGAACTAGAAAAGGGCTAGAAGCCAAGTGCTGATGATAAAGTAAACCATTTACTTTAAGTAAGAACATGGGCTGCATTTAAGGTCATCTGAACAGCGCACTGTTTGATATGTAGCCTAAAGGAAAATTGATCTTGACTAACTCATTCATAGCTGATAAGCGAATGGCTGATTGTGTATTCATTGTGGAAGTAAAGTTTGGTGCCACAAGATTAATGCAGCTGATTGCTGAAGTGGTCATAGATCTCATGACACAGAACTATCTCTTCAACTACAGCATTGATCAGGCTACCTGATGTGCAGCACATTAAGGGTATGCAGCAGATTGGAGAAAGATCCCATAAGAAAACATGTGATAATAGGAGAAAGAGTTGCTGTAATGATTGGTTCCCAGACTGATAAAAGATTCAGGGGACCATTGTGCAAACAATCAGCTGCAAGCCCCTCTCTTATTAGTGAAGTTCACAGGGAGGCAGCTAGAAAGAAACTAAATAAGGCTCTGCCACAAAGTATTTCAGAGATGTATTAGTTGTAGAAGGGAAATAAATAATTCAGTTGCCAGAATTCCTGTTACACCATCCTTTCTTCTCAAGAAAGAATACAGTAAGAATACAGAGACTTGGTGTGTATTGTGCTTCAGAAATAATAACTTTTGGGACTTCCAGGAAAGCAATGGTGAATTGAAGTGGTTCCATGAAGGCAGACATGACAAATGTGGCAAAGATCACGGAACCAGTGAACAGACTGGTTCTGTGAAAGTTGTCTGGATAAGAAGAGGACAGGATATTGCCTAGATATTCCTTAGATGGCTGCTCCTCAGGAAGAGACTGCAGGACAATGGTTTTCCATTGGTTTAAGCATGAGAAGAGGGTGGGATTAGTCATATTGCTCACAGCTGCAGCTGATAAGTGTATAAAAATGGAATGCGCTTGGCCGCTGCTACCTCCCCGTCACCCGCCCCTCCCACTCCTGCCGCCCCTGAGCTGTCTGAACATTGCCACTGCTGCTGTGACAGCAGCATCAGGGTGTATGTACCTGGCCTACGCTGCCTCCCTGCTGCTCACCTTGCCCACCGCCACCTTCCTGAAAGGTCCAAACTCTGAACCATCTGGAGCTCGGTGCAGCAGCAGTGAAGGGTGTGAAAATGGGAAGCCTTTGTCACTGCCACCTCCCTGCTGCCCACCCCATCCATCACTGCTACCCCTGAATAGCCCGAACATTGCTGCTGTTGAAAGGCCCAAACTTTGAACAGCTCAGCACGGTAGCAGTGGGGAATGTGAAAGTGGGAAGCCCCTAGCCCCTGCCGTACTCTGCACTCTGCCCACACGCATGCCTGCCCACCTGGCTCTCCCTCTGGCTGCCCATGGTGAGTGTCCCCATGGCGAATTGGCCCCGTTGTTCTGCAACAACTTGGTGGCAGTGAATTGGCAGGCACAACTTGGTGATGGTGAGCTGCCGGCACCAAGTTGTCCCATTCTGTTTTCTGAAAAGTACATATTTAGGGATTGCAATGAAATAGAAATCATCTTCGCTATCTCTGTTTGCTAATAAGTTTGGTCCATGGAGAATTGCCACCTTTGGTCTTAGATGGGGTGGCGTTCCCCCAAATAGACCCAGTGCATAATCTGGGAGTTCTCCTGGAGTCGTGACTCCTGCTCAAAGAGCAGGTGGCAGTCGTGGCCAGGAGAGTCTTTGCACAACTGCAGGTTGTGTACCAGTTATGCCCTTTCTTAGACCAACAGTTCCTACTCATAGTCACTCATGCCCCAGTCACCTCCCATCTTGACTATTGCAATGTGCTCTACATGAGGATGTCCTTGAAAAGCATTTGGGAACTCCACTTGGTGCAAAATGCAGCAGCCCACATGGTTTTGTTCAGATCTTGGTGTGCACATGTATCACCTCTCCTGCAGGAGCTGCATTGGTTGCCGATTTGCTTCCAGGTACAATTCAAGGTGCTGTTTGTCACCTTTAAAGATCTTCATGGGTTGGGACCAGGTTATCTGAGGGACCTTCTTTTGTTGGTCACATCTACCCGACCTACTAGAGTGGGGAGGCAAGGGATGTTGCGGATCCCATCCCCTAAGAAGATACATCTGGCAGGACCCAGGCCTTCTCCATGGTGGCTCCCTCCCTCTGGAACATCATCCCTACGGAAATTAGACTGGCCCCACTCTAACACAATTTTGGAAGGCCTTGTAGATGTGGTTCCAGTGGTGGGTTTTTACTGGTTCGCCCCGGTTCGAATGAACTGGTAGTGGTGGTGGCAGGAGGCTCCACCCACCTACCCGGACGTCATCACAGACGCTCAGAAGGTCCATGTGTGAGTTCCCAGTTCTGAACCGGTAGCGGAGGTAAGAGGAACCCACAACTGCGTGGTTCTCCCAGTGGGCCTGGGGAACCCAGAGCAGGATGGAGCCCATTAAATGTCTAGTATGAATGTGTGTTGTCAACAAGGTGGGTGGCTGGGGAGTTATTATTTTATTATTTTTATTTCTATTATATTGTGTTTTTATGTCCTGTAAGCTGCCTTGAGTCTCCATATGTGAGTAGGCGGCAATATAAATTTTGCAAATAAATAAATAAAGTTTATTTATTTATTTATTTGTCAGAAAAGTTTTGAAATAAAACTTTGCTGACAAAATCCAGATTTAAAGTTTGTGATCTTTTACACAGACTTTAGCCAATCTTTAACCTATTATTTGGATTCTTGTGAGGATATACTGTTATCCATACATTTCTGGGGAAAGTTTCTGTGTAGACTATATGTTTCAACAACATAGAATGTTCAACGTTAGTAGGGTTTATTTCTTTAATGGATGAACTACCTTCCTTTTTCTGTATTTGAGAAAATTCTACTAGATTCAGATGGCTGGATTACAGAGAATGGCTGCAAGATACATGGGTGTTTTGCAAATTTAATATCATTGTAGACTTTCACATAATAATATTAAAGGCTGGAGGATATTTAAGTATGGAAGATATTGAGGAGATCCCTAACAAAGGGTTTTGTGCTGGTGAATGTATTTTTATAACAGTTGTGATTTACCTCTGTCTTTTTCCTAGTCCCTTTCCAAATAAAAGGATCTGTGTGAGACTAATGACTAATGATAGTAGATATTTGTAGAATTGTGTTTTAAAGCATAATTAATTTTGTCCCGATCACTTGATTGCATCCTTTTTAAAAATATATATACGATTGGCCTCACTCTGTTCAAAAAGGCTCATTCTGGATCTCTCCTTCCCTCATCTGACAATCTATTACTGTCATTTTTTTTTAAAAAAAGCAATTAATACTGAAGTAGAGGTGTTTGAGTGACATAATAATCAGGCTGCAAAATGTAATTTTCACTCTGTTTTGGAGATGGGATTATTTCAAAGAGAGCTCATTAATGTATCATATGCCAACAAAGAATTTCATAACCTGTCTCCTAATAGGATTAGCTCAGGAATTGTGATTGATGTATTCGTCCTTTATATTACTTTGTGAATTAAAATCTCATTACTTGGTATGCCTTATACTAACAATGGGATCTTGTAGCCCAAAGACTGGTTGTAGACCCTAGACCTCTTTTTGTGATACCCACAGCCTGATTGTTGGCACTCGCGCACCGAGCAGCTGCTCTTCTGATTTCCGGTGTGCATGCGCCTGCCAGAAACCAGAAGATCATCTTCCTGGTGTGTGCAACAGGGGTGGGTTCTACTTACCTTTACTACCAGTTTGCAACAGGGCCGCACGCGTGCTCTTCTGCGCATGCACAGAAGCGTTTTGATGACGTCAGGGTATTTACTATCAGTTCTATAGAACCGGTGTGAACCAGGGGCAACTCACCAATGGCGTGCATGCGCACCGGATGGCTGCTCTTCTGGTTTCCGGTGCTCCCGCACACATGAAGACCAGCTGGTTGGCACGCCAGAACCCGGAAGAGCAACTGGCGATGGCTCGCATGCCCAGAGAGATGGCTCTGCATGCCACTTCTGGCACACGTGCCATAGGTTTGCCATCACGGATCATCACACTTCATAGCCAATATCAGCACTGCTGTTGGTGGTATTGACCACCAATGTTTTCCTGCTGTTTTCATGTATGAAACACTTGAAAAAAAAAATAATGCAAGTCCTAATTTAGGACTACCACAGGTCCTACGTGTAATAAAAGAGGGGAAAGAAACCCTCCCTTATGGAGCTATAAAAACCTCCCATACAAATAAAAAATTTGCTATGAATTTTAAAAATAATTTATAGTTTATAATAATGTTCTACCCATTTATTAGCAATACGTCCTTCTGGATGTTTCCAACATCTAGTCCCCGATCTTCAGAACAACAATGGACAGAATGCTCCTGCTGTTAATATGTAATGCAGAAACATTATTCTTCAAATCAGATTTATCGTTTTTATTAGAAAATCACATCCACACAAAGCAATTCTCAGTTATTTTTGTAGGTCATCGTCTATGAAGTTGCCCTGCTGAGTTCTAAATATTGAAAGGACACAGTAAATGAACACAAAGAGGTTTTGTAATGATGTCTTTTAGCAAATAAGTGAGGAAAACTAATTGGATATTCTACAGGGTAGCCAGTAATACTTAGATCAGTGTTCCCCTTTTCTATCTCTAATTACTGTTGGAAAACACATTGTTGTCTTAGGCAAAGGATATCCATAAATTTATTTTGGCATTCTTAATTCTGAAATAGACTTCTGTACCAACAGCAGTGTCAGAATGTAATATAAGCAATCTGTTATCAAATGCATAACAAAGATCTTGGAACTGGGGCAACACGTCACTTTTTTAAAATTGCATCATTCATATTAGTGATTGTAAGTACTATGAATAGGACATAGCCTCTTCAAGTAGAAATACATTCTCCCTCTAATGTCCAGAGCTATTTATTATAGCATGCATAGGAACAGCTGTGTTAGCATAAATAAATAAATCCGCCTACCTTCGTGTCAATATACAACTCAGTGTACTAGATTTACACAGAGTAGATATTCATGAAGCCTTTCAGAACTTCAGGTAGTCCTCAACTTACGACTAATTGGACCCAGAATTTCAGCCATTAGTCAGATCACAATGTGTCCATGCTCAATTTTACGAACTTTTGTGAGGCAGTTGTTAAGTGAATGCCATAGTCATTAAGTGAACATCATGGTGGTTATGTAAATTCATTTTACTTAATGAGTGGGGTTTTTTTATGGAAATTGGAAGCAAATGGGAAACTGGGGGAAAAAAACCGTAGAAAATCATAGTCACATGAACAGGGGGGAATGGCAAACTGCCATGAAAATGACCCAGTTATGAAGGGCCCGAAACACCATCATCTGACCAGTGTGTGTGTGTGTGTGTGTGTGTGTGTGTGTTCCTGTTGGAACTTTGAAATCAGCTTGTAAGTACCTTTTGGGGGAATCTGTCTTAATTTCAAATGGTTGTTAAGCTACCAGTCACTAAGCGAGGACTACCTGTATATTTAACAGTACTGACATTTGTTTTAAAGTTTTATTCTAATTAACTCTAAACAAATCAATTCATATCATTTGCCTCATTAGTCAGGGTAATCATTCATGGTTTCATATCAGCCATGGTCTGACTTCACAATAATCCTTCTTGAGAATTTTGCAAAACTGCAAATGTGTTGCTATTTCTTTTAAAAAAAAATATGCATGCTCCCAATCAATCTCCATATTTTGCAGCAGTTAACAGTCTTGCTTGTGATATGTCCAGTTGTATATACATAATATATGAAGTCATCAAGTCAAACATGATTCACAAGCCACTTAGGATGAAATCCAATATAATGTGGAGAATAAATGTCTACTTGTAGAGCAGAGATTTCCTTTGTTTTATTTCATGCTATAAAAAAGATTTTGAAACTCTAGAAAAAGTGCAGAGAAGAGCAACAAAGATGATTGGGGGACTGGAGGCTGAAACATATGAAGGAATTGGGTATGTCTAGTTTAATAAAAGAAGGACTAGGGGTGACATGATAGCAGCTTTCCAATATTTGAGGGGCTGCTACAGGGAAGTGGGAGTCCATCTATTCTCCGAAGTACCTGAAGACAGGACAAGAAATAATGGATGGAAACTAATCAAAGACAGAAACTAATCGAGAATTAAGAAGAAATTTTCTGACAATGAGAACAATAAACCAGTGGAATGAGTTGCGCCCAGACGTTATGGGTGCTCCATCACTGGAGATTTTTAAGAAGAGTTTGGACAACCATTTGTCTGAAATGTTATAGGGTTTCCTGCTTGAGCTTGGGGTTAGACTAGAAAACTTCCAAGTTCCCTTCCAACTGTGTTATTCTTTTATTCATCCTACACTATCTGCACGAGTTCAAAATCTATCCTGGAGCTTGTAGTAATACCAATATAGGAGTAATCTCCCTTATTTCACTGAATTAATGGAAAACATGTATGTTTACAAATATATACCATTGGACTATGTTGTTGATATTCCTGCCTTAACAGTCTACTTTGAACTTTAAAAACAAGGTAGGAATTGACAAGGACGGGTAAGCTTTCATCTATAACTGGGATGTGATCTGTCAGATCAAAAACTTAGATTAAATCAAGAAAGAGAAATACGTGGTTTTTCTAGTGTTGCACTGTTATCCTCAAAGAAACAATAGGAGCATACAGAAAAATTAGCAAATAAGCAAGGATAAGAAGCCAGGAAATCAGATTCAGGAATCAAAGGAAAATAGGACCCAAGATGTAAATCAGAATAGACATAAACAGAATAGACATTCAGTTTCCCAATGCTGAGATAATATAAGTCAGAAATAAGAATTTATGACTATTGAATTCTAGCAATGCACCTGTGTGTTTGAGATCTATTTACAATCAGTAATTCTGCTTCCTTTGTACGGTTCCAGCTTGTTTTAATTTGAGTAATTTCGGGAAGTCTAACAGTTCTTCCCCCCCCCCCCCTGTGAGTTGCCATATAATGTATGTTATTGACTGTCAATGAACAGGCACTTTTATTTTCAGAGTCAGGTTGTTTCAGATTTGTCTAGCACCCTAGGTCAGAATAGACATTCTTCTCAGTTGGGTGACATTCTGCTCAGCTGTTCTTGGATTACATAGCAATGCTTTTTCAGATTCCACTAGTTCAACCACTTTCTGGCCAGACTTGAAGCTTCCAGTTTATCTTCACCTATTCTTTGAAATAGCAGTGGTTCCCAAATGTCTTTTTCCTTCTGTTATTTGTTTGAATAAAATTGATTCATGAAAGCTCTCAACGTCTTGCTCCATTGGCCATGCTATTTAGGGTTCAACAACATTTAAGGATAAGTAGGTTACTCATTTCAGATCTAAATTACAATCTCTTTCCTTCTACTCACATTTCCCTCTAGTCCGGGGTGTTAAACTGGTGGCCCGCAGGCCGGATGCGTCATTTGCAGGCCACGCCCACCCCGGTACTGCAAAGGCAAAAAACATTGTGATACGTCATGATACGTCACGTGACTTGATTGAGTTTGATACCCGTGCTCTAGCCAGTTTGGTCTAGTGGTTAAGGCACCAGGCCAAAAAGCAGGAGATTATGAGTTCAAGTCCTGCTTTAGTCATGAAAGCCAGTTGGGTAACTTTGGGCTAGTCACTCTCAACCCAATCCACTTCATAGAGTTGTTGTTTTGGGGAAAGTAGGAGGATGAAAGCTGGATATGTTTGGATTGTTGGATTGTGTTGGATATGTTTTCTGCCTTGAGTTATTTGTAAAAATAATAAAGGCGATAAATAAATAAACATATATAGTCCGGATATAGCCCTCATCATTTTACATGTTTTGCACAACAAAACCTATATTTTTTAAATTTAATTCCATTCCATATTAGTTATTGGAGTGTATTTAGTTCCTGCATTACAGATAGTTCTTGAATATGGACCATAATGGAACCTATCTTTTATAGCTGCAAGTCGTGACAGTCATTAAGTGAGGCACCCATACAATTGCTTTGATTAATGATCCCTGATGCCCGATGCTGTTGTTAAGTGGAACATGATATGCTCAGGTTAGGGCAGGGGTCCGTAATCCAGGGGTGAAATCCAGCAAGTTCTGACAGGTTCTGAACTTGCTAAATTTTAGCAAGTTGTAGCGGATACTTTGAGCAGTTCGGAGAACCGGTAGTGGAAATTTTGAGTAGTTCAGAGAACCAGCAAATACCACTTCTGGCTGGCCTCAGAGTGGGGTGGGAATGGAGATTTTGCAGTATCCTTCCCCTGCCACGCCCACCAAGCCATGTCCACTAAGCCACGCCAACAGAACCGGTAGTAAAAAAAATTGGATTTCACCACTGCTGCAACCCGCAGCTCTGGAGCCGCATGTGGCTCCCTGTCGCTCAAAATATGCGTCACAACTGCCAACGTGCGACACCCGTGGCACGTGATTTATTGAGGTTTTTGACCCAACTTTTTTTTTTTTGAGTTCAAAATGTTTTTGTTGCATGCAGAAACAAAAATGTGTTTCGTCTGTTGCAGTTCATTGATTTCATAAATGCAACACACTATAGTTTTTTATACATAGCATAAAGGTAAAAAAACGATATATGCAATGTTATCTTCATTTTAGATGTTGAAAGGGTTTTGTGGTTCCTGGTGTTTTATTTTCTGTTGAAAACGGGTCCAAATGGCTCTTTGAGTGTTTAAGGTTGCTGATCCCTGGGTTAGGGGATGCTTAGCACAGGCCCAAGCACACCTGCTCCAGCTCTCCTGAGGCCTCCACCAGCTGAGGTACGCCATCCTCTATTTTCTGCCACTCAGGAACCATGGAGATTTTGGGCCTGCTTTCCCCTCCACTGGGTTTCCACAGGCTTTGGTCTTTCTCCCCAGCCATCTACTCGGCCATCCCTTACAGAATTTCCTTAAAAAAGGAAACCCACTACAGAATTGCAAGAATAGTACCTGCTTGCATAATAGCACAAGGTTGCTACAAGGCTGCCTCTGTAGAAAAGCTGAGCCTCTATCAGCTGGCACCTCTCTCAGAAGTTGCAAAAAAATTAAAATAAAATAGAAAGGTAGAAAGGGTCTTGGAGCTGATTGAGGAGCAGGCCACATCCTGCAAGTCCCTGATAGCTGAGTGGCTGGGTGGGAAGCAGGCCCAAGCCTGCAAGCTACAGCCACTTCATGTGCATTGCAGCTGGCCTGAGGCTCCCCTGGGTGACTTTTTAGGTGGGACGTAAGCTCAAGTCTTGTGGGAACCCAGCAGGATGGGGTGGGTGAGAAAAAGGCAGGGGGTGACTGCTGCAGCATCCCTGTAGTTGGTCATAAGGGTGAATGACCATGGGGATGCTGCAAAGGCTGTAACTTTGAAACCAGGTTTGTTTGTTTGTTTGTTTGTTTGTTTGTTTGTTTGTTTGTTTGTTTAGTTTGTCAAACACGTACGAGATAACAGGTATAAATATAAATATGAATATGAATACAGGAAATGGATACAAATAAATGGGGATAGTAGGACAGGGATGGTAGGCACATTGGTGTGCTTTTGCACGCCCCTTACAGACCTCTTAGGAATGGGGTGAAGCCAACAGTAGACAGACAGATTAAAGTTATGGGGGTTTTGGGATGCAACAATAGATCGTAACAACAGGTTGTAAGTAGCTTCTTGGGGGGGGGTGTCTGTCTTATCTTCAAATGTTTGCTAAGTTACTGGTCATAAATCGAGGTTCACCTATATTGTAAGTCTGTTTTCTTTTATTTCATGGTGAATGTATAAGACTGCACATATTAATTAGAAATGCTCTTGCTAATTAAATTATTTTAATGGTCAGTAGCTAGCTTTTCTGCCATTGGAAGAGTGATAAATATTTCCAGAAATGATTTGTTCATCGTGTTCATATCTATGATTGTTTATATTCAACAGAATCTAAGCATTTATACATTCTCCAAATGTTCTTCTAATTGGAATATTTTACAGGCTAATCAGAGTAAATTGATATGAAATGCTCCAGACAAAGCCTATTGCTTACCCCGATTTTATGTTTGCTTATATTTGTTCCAGTGGGTTTCTATTATATCATAAAAAAAATACATCTGCCTACAAAATCCTTTTCAGCTGGCTAATGTAATGATGTTGGGAGAAAAGGGGGAAGGTTTTATTTGTGATTCCACCTATTTCTCTGAAATTCAAAATATTGGAGAGGTGTACCAAAATAGATCTTGAGGCTCCAAAGATAAAGGAAACTCTTGACTATTGCCTTTATTATCTAGGACTTCAAGGAGTATCCCTGCCAATAGGAGGAAATGTTGGATCCAAGCTATTCTGTTTCAAATTAGCCTTCATAATTATTAGCTCTTCAGCAAAATTCAGAGACCTGAAGAGAAACTGCATTTTGTTACTACCTTGCTTGTATTTTTAGGCCACCTAATTAGAAAGAGAGATGAAAGTAAGTAGAAAAATACTGCTTTATAGTACAATTTTATGTAAGTTTACCCAAAATTAAAGTCTATTACTTTTAATAGAACCTATCTTCAGATAAAAGTGAATACGATTGTAAGCTTAGTAGCTTATTAGAATCCTGGATACTGTATTCGTCCTATTCTGTAATTTTTGATGCTTTCTGTCTCCCAAAAACACATTTCCTAAGTATTTATGTGACTTTTCAGAACTGCTTTTGTTTAAAAAAAAAAAAAGTTACAACCAGAAATGAAGTGCTGAATAGGTTCTTTGGTAAATATTAAGTTCTCAACCAAAGAGCTTATTTTTTTAGCTGGATGACACGGTTATCAGAAATGAAACACCTTTGCTTTAACTTGCTCTTTTAAAGCTTATAAACATGTGAACTGGCATTTGGCACAGGAGCTATAAAAGTTGTCATATGATAGCAATACATCATTTGTTCTAGTTTAAAGTCAATAAAATGCTATGATTTCTTAATTCAGGGTGGGCAAGATAATAAAGCTTATCCAACATTATGAAAAAAAATTAGAAGAGCCAGTGTTGGCGAGATGGACGGCTATATAAATGTGATAAATAAATTCCTACATACGTTAATCAAGGTATAAGTGAACCTTCTGACAATATATTATTTTGCCTTCCCAAAATATCAGTTCTGTATCCTAAAGGTACAGTACAGTGCCGTGCTATGAAGCCTCCATTGGCTTTGAAGACAGGCACTGCCAATCAGACACTGATAGAAAACTGTGAACGGTGTCACAGAATAACACCTACAGTTCCTATAACAATAGATGCCAGTGTCCCATTGTGCTAGATTCTGTGCTTCCAGACTGGGACTGCAGAGCCACCTCTGTGTCCTCAGTTGAAGTGCACAATTGTGTCTCTTCTTCAAACCTGAAGCCTGTACAATACTGTACTGAGATGCTTTTAACAGCAAGCACTAGAAATGCACTTTAAATAAGTAAGTAAAGTTAAACTCTAAGCAAATATATTTGGGGCACATTAAGCATTTTCTTAATGCTTTTTGTCTTTTGCTGCTGATTTATAAGATTAGAATTCATTATGTGTTACTCCTGATCAGTGGTGGGATTCAAATTTTTTTACTACCGGTTCTGTGGGCGTGGCTTGGTGGGCGTGGCAGGGGAAGGATACTGTAAAATCTCCATTCCCATCCCACTCCAGGGGAAGGTTACTGCAAAATCCCCATTTCCTCCCGATTAGCTGGGACTCGGGAGGCAGAGAATAGATGGGGGTGGGCCCAGTCAGAGGTAGTATTTACTGGTTCTCTGAATTACTCAAAATTTCTGCTACCGGTTCTCCAGAACTGGTCAGAACCTGCTGAAACCCACCTCTGCTCCTGATGTGCCTGTTACTGCAAATAGTTTCTGCCTAGAGCCCTCCAGGTAATCCATTTATTTATTTATTTATTTATTTATTTTTATTAAATTTATATGCCGCCCTTCTCCTGTAGGACTCGGGCGGTGCACAGAATTAAAAACATATAACAATAAAAATCCTAAAAACAGCCAATATAAAACCCCAAACAGAATAAAATCCATGACATAGCCTGGACTGTCTGTGCTATTTTTCTCCTGTGGGTGGAAAAATCTCTTTTGCTTTACAGTTAATGCAGTTCATTTACCTTGATCAATGGGGCTGATGGGAAGATATTTTTTTTTCTCGCCTTCAAAAGATGGATTTTTTCAAACACAACTTGTTAGAATTCCGAGTGTTCCTTTAAGACAGTTCAGGGCAGAGATAAGCAGTGCTTCTTAAGTTAAATTTAGGAAAACTCTTATTTATCAAGATGCTAGTGATGGCCGAAGGATTGTGCTGAAGTTGAACTAAGAGTCCTTTCGTTCCAGATTTTGCAGAGAAAGGACAAAGCAAGTAATCTGATGTCAATGAGAAAAATTTAAGGCGAAATCTGTTAAGACTTTTGAATGCCAATTATTGGTATAGTACAGTGGGGGTTTCAAAAATGTTTACTACTGGTTATATGGGCATGGCTTGGTAGGCATGGCATGGCTTGGTGGGCATGGCTTGGTGGGCATGGCAGGGGAAGGATACTGTAAAATCTCCATTCCCACCCCACTCCAGGGGAAGTTTACTGCAAAATCCCCATTTCTTCCCGATCAGCTGGGACTCGGGAGGCAGAGAATAGATGGGAGCGGGGTCAGTCAGCATTTTTACTAGTGGTTCTCCGAACTACTCAAAATTTCCGCTCCCGGTTCTCCAGAACTGGTCAGAACTTGCTGAAACCCACCTCTGGTATAGTACAGATGTTCATGTTTCTTCTTCATTTGCACTACTTTTCATCTTTCACACCTCACAATACTTCTAATCTCCTAGCTAGCAAATTGCTGAAGTGGTAATATAGGTTACTCTTCTGTGCAGAAATTTACTTTAGGAAACAATCTAGGAAAATCTCTATACAGCCCAGAGGTTTTCTTGCCACATATAGCTCATTCTGACTAACAGTAATCAGTAACATTGATAGCCAACAAAAATTAGTAATGTATTTTCCTATGTTTTGAGCTGAGAAACAAAAAATCAGAAGTGTAAGACCTATAATAGGATAAATTCACTTTTTAAAAAAATAGTTGGGTAAAAAAAACTAAAACGTGGACCAATACATGAAAAAGATGTGACTCAGCTCACTTCGTTTTCTTCCCTGTCCAAAAATAAAAGAAAGAATTAACTTATGGCCTCTAGTTAGCTGCATAGATGCCTGTAGTTACCATCTGTGGTCTAATGGATAGTGCTTAATTAGATGTTGGAAACCTTGCTTGTCATTTGGACATGGCACTAAGCGTTTGCAAAATATGTACACTTTCATTCTCAGCTCCCATTTAATAAATGTGTCATAACATATTTCATTGTATTGTCTTGGGGGTGAAGAAGGAAAAAGGCATTCTGGATACCTTTGGCTTTGAGCTGCGAAAATAATCAACACATAAGTACTGAAATCTAGGATCATCATACTATGCATTTAGTTTCTGATTGTTACTTTTTTTGCTAGTTAAAAGGTTTTCAATTAATAATTTTACTACAGTACCAGAAGAACTTGGATTTGGTTAGCGATATTTCTACAAGTTTGTGCTTGTAGACTGTCTAGATCAGGGGTGTCAAACTCTTGGCCCATGGGCCAGATGCGTCACACACTGGCCACACCTACCCCCGTTTTAGCGAAGGGGGGGAAGTTGCAATACGTCATGTGATGACAACGTGACGATGTGGGTTTGACACCCCTGGTCTAGATTGTCTTGAAGGACAGATGGTAGGACAGACAGGCATAGCTTTCTCTGTTTTTGTACAATTTTTTATTAGGAGTTTTAAATGTAAAGATAAAAACTAACAAGAATATCAGACGGTGTCCTTTTAACTTCAATAACTTTCATTTTTCAGCAACATCCATCTTTCAAAGCAAAGAAGTATAACTTCAAGAGCAGTAAACTCTATCCATCTCTTAGCATCTTGAGATATCTTATATTTAATTCATCCTTTTCCCCCCCTTGCCAGACAAACTTAGATATGTCCTTTTGCCATTGTTTCAATGGTGCATTGGTTTCAAGAGTGGTATTGTCTGCAACAAAAATAACATTCTAGGTAAACATTTATCTGATCTTTGATCAGAGAAATTCAGATTCAACACAGTTTGTAGAGGCTGTAAAAGTTCATCCTCAAAGCACTTATAGAACAAACCCAACAAACCATCTGATCCAGGCATCTTTCCTGGTTTAATCTTTTTTATAGCTTCTGGAACTTCCCTTATTATTATTATAGAGCTTTCATAATTTGTATTTGTACCTCTGTAATCCTGGGTTATTTTTTTCTCCTAAAATATTCACTTTTCTTCAATGGAATGTCATGTCCTTTATACAAATTTGAATAATACTGATGAAATGCTTGTTTCATAACCACAGTATCTTTCTCTTGAAGTTTTAATATCAATTTTCTCATCTCTTAATATAAATTCATATGCCATCCATTTTCCTGGTTTATTCACAAAGTTTTTGTGCTTTACATATTTCATTTTTATTTCTCTTATTGTAATATAGAGATAGTGGTTGCTGTAAAATCTTCATTTCATGAGGTACTTATCTTCTGAATGATATACATCATCATCAAATATGCATATTCCAGAATTATCTTCCAGGGAAGATTACCTATCTTCCCTGGAAATTTATTTAATTCTTTCTTATCTCATCCAAATATTTTGTCTTTTTTTTTGCCTCTTTTTCTTAAATTCAGTATTATATTGAAACAACCTTAATAAAAGCTTTAATTGCATACCTTCTTATATAACTGCCTTTATTTACCTAAGTGGAGAAGGAATTTGAGCAGGATACAGTAAGAATTTTCCTTTTGGAGATAAAGTAGAAGGCATTGTTAGTAATGTACAATGATATATTGGAGAACACACTCCAAGGCAGAATAAAATTCCAGGTGCCCTTTCTAGAATAGACACAATTAATAAAATTAAATGAGATCAGGCAATAAATAAAATTCTACAGGTGCAGAGGCAAATACGTGGGAAGAATCTGAGGACTGTAACTGGACACAAACTGGACATTAATAAGATATGTGATACATTTAGAAGAAAAAACCCTGGTTTTTAGGCATATTTATTTGAAACACAGCTTTCAAATTACTACAGTTAGTCACTGTAATTCAAAATTAGTCTGACCTTTTCCAATACTGGTACCACATTTTAAATGAATTTGAATTAGACAATGAATCTGGTCAACGATATGGAAACAAATTATATGACAAAATGTGGAATAAAATTAGGTATGTTCAGCTTGGAGAAATATTCACTCTGGAAGACTGTCACATAAAAGATCAAACACCTGAAGTTCGTTGCTAGAGAGTGCAGGATACAGTTTAATGGGCTTCACTAATACAACATGAGAAAATATAGCACTTTATTAGTGGGAACCAATTACTGAAAGAATTAGGGCATTGCTACATTGGAACAAAGTGTAAGCAGCCTTTTGTAGTGTTCCTCTAACTCTGAATTTATTGCCTCCAACAGAGTATTGGATTTTATGGCCCTCAAAAAGTTCCCTTTGTGAATTGTTTGGTATTTTCTGATGCAAATAAGTGAAAGATTTTGAGCTGAGAACAATGCCACTTGAAACATTCCACCAGATTTTGAAATGTGTACTGCTTTGTTTACAAATCTGAAAAGGTGTTAAAGTTCCAGCCATAGGAAACAGTAGAAACATGGTACGAGCTTCTGGGTTTTCATCCCATTGCCAGATATGAAAGAGGATAGCAATCCATGAAGATTTCTGTCCCAAAGGTGCTTTTTGAGGAGGCAACTGGACTTCCTTGTTTTTTCTTTGAAGACCTTTCACTTCTCATCCAAGAAGCTTCTTCAGCTCTGACAGAATATTGGGGAATGGAAGGATTTATATTCCTTGCAGACAGCTGATCATTTTCATCCTTTTAGAAGGTCGTTGAAACACTGTGTCCTCAGGGTCACCTGACTAGCGTTCCTGGTTCCTGTAGTCTGCAATTTTTTCTCTGGAAATCCATTCCTACTCCCACATCATTCAAAGGGTGTTCATCCCAAATTGTATAGATAAAAGTCTGTAGAGATTCTCAGTCATCCAGGTCATGGTTGTCCCAAAGGTGCAACTGGACTTTCTTGTTTTTTTCCTTGAAGACTTTTTACTTCTCATCCAAGAAGCTTCTTCAGCTCTGACAGGATAGTGGAGAATGGAAGGATTTATATTCCTTGCAGATAGCTGGTCATTTGCATCCTTTTAGAGGAAGATTTCTATAGACAACCAGAAAAAATGGCCAAATATATTGTTTTGGAAACACTTTTAACACTTAAAGTCACCTACAATGGAATCATAAAATCATAGGATGGAAGGGACCTTGAAGGTCATCAATCCAACTCCCTCAAACAAATGCCTCATCTTGGACAAATGGTTGCCCAATTTTTTACTGAAAACCTGCAGCAATGGAATACCCATAACTCCAGGAATCCAGGTGTTTCATCGCTTAATAGTTCTCACTGTCAGACAACTCCTGTTTATTTTTAGGTTGGATCTCTCTCTAATAAGCTTCTATTAATTGCTTCTTGTTCTGCCCTCAGGTGCTTTGGAAAATAATAGCAATAGCAATAGCACTTAGACTTATATACTACTTCATAGTGCTTTACAGCCCTCTCTAAGTGGTTTACAGAGTCAACATATTGCTCTCAACAATCTGGGCCCTCATTTTACCGATCTTGGAAGGATGGAAGGCTGAGTCAGCCTTGAGCTAGTTAGGATCGAACCCCTGCTTTGGACAAAGTTAGCCTGCAATACTCTATTTTAACTCTTGCACCACCATGGCTCAAATAAATTGACACCCTCTTCCCTATGGCAGCCCATCAGGTATAAGAAGACTGCTATTACTTTTTTTACTTTACTTTTATTTGATTTGTATACCGTCCTACTCCCGAAGGACTCAGGGCGGTGAACAGCCAACAATAAAATACATACATACAAAATTTAAAAAGCAGAAATAAAATCGAATTAAATAGTTTGGCCCATACAGATTAAAACCCTAATCAATTTAAAACAAATTTAAACTTTGAGGATTAAAAATATTAAAATATTAAAATTGTTTAAAAAGAGGGAAAAAGTTACATAGTTCCTTTAGCCATTCTTCATAGGATTTGGCTTCCAGATGTATTATCATGTTTGTTACTATTATCTGCATTCTTTCTAGTATCTTTTTTTAAAAAAAATTGTGACCAGAATTGAATACAGCATTCCAACTATGACCTCAGCAATGCGGTATAGAGCAGTACTATCACTTCCTCTGATCTTGATACTATTCCTTTGTGGATACAGCCTAGGACTGTGTTGGCTTTTTTGACAGCTTTGGCATACTGCTGACTTTAAGTGGTGGCCCACCAGGACATATAGATCCCTCTCTTAAGCACTACTGTTGAGCCAGTTATTGTCTATCCTTGTTCATTTCTAGGTGCTCACAAATCTTGCGTAGCTTCTTCTTCTCCGATAATATGCAAACTAGGGCATACAGCTCATCTGTCTGGAACCCACACTGCATATTGGTCATTAATACAATCGAACGAGTCCTGAGATATTTCACAAGAAGAGTCCTCCACTCCTCTGCTCGCAACAAAATACCTTATGCCACCAGACTCGAAATTTTGGCCTTAGACAATTTAGAGCTTCGCCATCTTTGATCTGACCTAAGCATAGTACATAAAATCATCTGCTACAATGTCCTACCAGCCAATGAATACTTCAGCTTCAACCAAAACAATACAAGAGCACACAATAGATACAAACTCATGGTAAACCGATCCAAACTAGACTGCAGAAAATACGACTTCAATAACAGAATTGTCAACACCTGGAATGCATTATCTGACTCTGTGGTTTCTTCCCCAAATCCCCAAACTTTAACCTTAGACTGTCTACTGTAGACCTCACCCCATTCCTAAGAGGTCTGTAAGGGGCATGCATAAGCACACCAGCATGCCTACCGTCCCTGTCCTAATGTTTTCTTTTATTCGTATCCTTTTCATGTATTTATAATTATGTTTACACTTGTATCTGTCATAAAATACATGGTTGACAAAAATAATTTTTAAAAAATTACCTTTTCCAGGATGTTCCAAGTATGGATGTTAAACTGATCAGTCTGTAGTTTCCTGAATCCCCCTTTCCCCTTTTAAAAGACTGAAGCTCTTTTCTAGTCTTTTGGCAGTTCTCCTGTCTCCAGGAGCTCTCAAAGATTTCATTCGGTGTTTCTGAAATCACATCTGCCAGCTTCTCAGGAGAGTAAACCATCCAGTCTAGGAGACCTGAACTCATTCAAACAACTAGGTGTCTTTTAACTGATTCCTTATCTACTTTGACCTGCATTCCTCTTCAGTTTCCCATGGTGCTGCTTTTGACAGGTTGGAGTATTTTTTCCCCTTCTATGTAAAGACAAATGCCAAAAAAAGGAATTAAGCAGTTCCACCTTCTCCCTGCAGCATGTCATCTTCTCCTACTAGTGAACCAATCATTTTTTTGACTTTCCTCTTGCTCCTTACATATCAAAGAGACTTCTTTTTTGTTATTTTCAGCATTTGTTCCAAGTCTTAGCTCATTCTGAGCCTTTTGTTGTTGTTATTATTTTTTGGCATTTGTTGCAAGTTTATTTTCTTTGTCCTTGCAGATTCAGGATATTTACTAGTATTCTGCTCTAGTTATAAGCCCCTCTTTCCATTTTTATACTTGTCATTTTTGTCCCCCAGCTTGTCAGAGAGCTCTTTGTGCAACCATACTATTCTCAACAGAAGTCTCTTGTTTTTCTTTATTTGTGGTATTGTTTTTCTTTGATCCTTTATTAACTCAATTTTCAAAGTTTCCCAAGCAAAAACTGTATTCCCTCTAAAATTTCTATCCATGGAATTCTTCATATTCTTTCTCTTAGTTTGTTGAAGTAATCTCTCTTAAAATCTAGCACGCTGATGTTTGTTTTGTTATCCTTGCCTGCATTATGGTGAATGCTAGCATAACATGGTCACTCTCTCTCAAAATTGCTACAACTTCTGCTCCCTGAACCACTTCATTCCTATTAATAAGTATGAAGCCCAATGTAATTGACTCTTTAGTTACTTTCTCAACCTTTTGGATAACAAAGTTGTCTGTTATGTACATCAGGAAGCTGTTTAATCATCCACTTGCTGTAAAATTTGTTTGATGTCTGAGTAGTTAGTCCCCAATTGGCCTGCACTGTAAGGCCAGTGTTTGTAGTACACATCTATGGCAACATCATTTCTTTTCCCCTTAATATTCACCCAAATACTTTCAAGAAGAGTTTCATCCTTGGTATCATGCATTGCTGTACGAGTATAGTAATTTTTTTTACATACAATACAACTCCTTTTTGTTAGGTCTCTTTCTTTTGAACAAATTATATTCTTCTCATAGTATATGCAATCATGGGTTCCATCTCACCAGGTTTTGGTAATATAGCCTAGCCTACCTCATGTAGTAGGATTTCCAATTCTCACAGCCAGGTTTCCACATTCTGAAATGCTTACAAGTGGAAAAGACATGCATGACATGAGAAATCCATGCAGATAGAGGATAAAAGCAACAGCACAGAAAGATGAGAGCAAAATTCACTAACAGTTCCCAAGCGACAAAGAGTCTTTAGTTGTGGCATTTTAAAATTCGCTCTGAAAGCTCAACCATAGCAAGCTTCAGGAATGTATATGGAATGCTTATGTGTAACAAAGCTCAGACTATCAAAATTGGTGTTCTGCTATAAATTTTTGCATTTACACAGTCTGAAAAGTAATAATGGTATTTGTGTACAAAGCACAGCACAATGTGCATATATGCACTTTGGTAGTGGTACAGTGGTTAAAATGCAGCATTGCAAACTAACTCTGCCAACCTCCAGCAGTTCGATCCTGACCGGCTCAAGGTTGACTCAGCCTTCCATTCTTCCGATGTGGGTAAAATGAAGATCCAGACTCTGTAAACCACTTAAGAGAGGGTTGTAAAGCAGTGTGAAGTGGTATATAAGTCTAAGTGCTATTGCGATTGCGATTTGCAGAATCTGCCTGGAGAATGAAGACTATCACTACCCTAACTATTTAACAGCAAAGTCCTTATAAACAAGCAAACAAGAATAGTAACTTGCCAGATAGGCATGCAATTGGCTGTTTCTGATTTAATTGCTGCTTCCCACAGCAGCTTCACCACTTCACTTCCATCGCATATCATCTAATTTAAATCAATGGTAGTAAGGCATAATTTATTCCCATTGTTGTACTGTCAGGAATGGAAACAGCCTGAAGAAAGCATCCAAATCACAAGCCACAGAGCCACAGTCTCAGCAGGGTTTTATTTTCAGCGCGGAACTTTCAGCACACCTGTTTTTTAAATAAGTAATTTTACTCAATGTTGAACTTAGAGATTCATGTTTCAAGCCACTTCTGCATAGTAATTGCAAAGTTTATTCATTCATCCCATTTCTAAAGCCAACTCACCAAGCAATTCTGGACATTTTTCAGAAAATTAAAACCAACAGATACAAAATAGGTAATGTAGCACTTTAAGAAACCTTTCATACTAAAGAAAAAAATTGCTATTTTTTTTTACATTTTTCATATTTTATCTAAACGATTTTGCAAATATTTGTAGCATGGAAAGAATATAGCTGGCTCTTGCTATTATCTCCTTCCTTTTGAAAGTTGATTGATTTATACGTGTGTGATCCACTGAAACATACAAATTTGGTTGGGAAATGTTGCGCTTGAAAAGACATTGCCTCCTATCCTTAATATAGGTATTTGCCAGATTTTGAACCTTCCTCTAATTTATGTGATATATCAATTTTCTCATCATCACATTTATAGACAAGAAACTTGGAAAAGATTACTTTAAAGTGTCTTGCTGCTGTGGAAACCTTTTCCATTTCTTGCACTGGTACCTATGACAACAACTTTATTTTTGTATTCACAGAGGTGTCACAGGCATTATTTGATCATTTTACTATTATTTACATCACTGGCTGAACACTTAAAAGTATCATCTTCAATTTTGTTGATACAGCAAGAGAACAAAGGTCAGTTGTGATACTTGCTTAGTTAGAAGGTACTGTTCCATCTTGGGAGAGTAGTTAGCAATAAATCTTTCTGCTCTGATGGACTGTTTCCTCCAGATACTGTAATTAAATCAAGAGTATATCTGAAAAAAATACCCATATTCTCTATAGAACCATTCTCCTGAGACTTTGCCAGGATTGAAAGGGCTTCTTACTCATCCAAATGCTTGTCCTGAATTGTTCAGGTTAGATGGAGGGTTCC